>NW_025999390.1:6930000-9677500 GCF_019419815.1 Pyrus x bretschneideri | reverse complement strand
AGGTAGTTATGCAACAAGGCAATTGTTTTTTTCTTAAGAAAATCAGCTTCTCAATGTGGAATCCTTAAGCTTTGCTCGTACACGCGCGCACACGTCACATTCATAGAGAATCAAGACAAAGGATGGCCTTGGTTTAGCTTTAGCAATCGTCGTAATTGTTAAGTTTTAGCATAGTTTTCTCCATAATGACGTCTTTTAACTAATATTGGTACCAATTATATATTATAAATGTTTCTATGCAACAACATTTTGGCTTTAGCTTAGTCTCCTCTCTCTCTCTCTCTCTCTCTCTCTCTCTCTCTCTCTCTCTCTCTCTCTCTCTCTCTCTCTCTCCTCTCTCTCTCTCTCTCTCTCTCTCTCTCAGTCTTGTTTTTGGTGAGGATCAATCTGTTACTTAATTCAAGTAAAAGAAACCAGTACTGGTCATTTTTATTAGAACATAAAAAATGCTGTTTAACTTTGGCTCCTCCACAAGAAGAATCATAGTGTTGCTTGACGCGAGTAGAAGCCCCCTCTTGTCATCTTTCTAACGGTTTTCTTTTCCTTCTACCTTTCTGCTTGATGTTAACAATGATGGGTCTCAACATGTCTCTTACACAACTTTCTAGTATGCTCGTGGTATCCTATACACAGAATTTTTGTCGAATTTAACCAATTTGATCTATGTATGTACGTATAGTACCAAAATGTCAGCTGTAGAATTGAGTTGAGAGTTACAAGCTATTGCCACCATTAAAATAAATGTTTGACAATAAGAAAAGATAACTCTCTGTTCTCCTTGTTTTGTTTTTTTAGATGTAATTGGATAAATTGCCAAAAAAAATATTTAAACAACTCGTGCTTTCATTTTGTCCATACAAGCATAGTTGATCTGCCAAAGAAATGCTAATGTTTTTTTTATTCTTGTTCCCTGTGTAAAACTAATTAAAGATGATATTCATCTTTGGCTTGAGAAATAGTGATGTTTCATTTTAATTATTAGTTTTACTTATCTTGTATGTATGTATGCAGTTTCAGTTGCATTGAGACATGGTGACAATGGTAAATTAGGGAGAATATGTACTCCAAAGAATTTACATTTGGATGAAGGGAGGAGAAATTAAATAAACCTACAATCACCAATGCTCAAAATCAATTTGATCTTTTGAGCAGTTCTAGTGCAGGGGTACTAGTAATTATTGACAAGAATAAGAACATGAGAAACTAATAATTACAATTGATTCTCAATTCCTAACCTTTTAATTTCTTCTAACTCATCCGTAATCTTTGAATCAAGCTAGCCTCTGAAAGGTGTCTATATCTATCGTTTATGTGATAAGGAATTCTCCCCATTCACACTCTCTTTTTTCCAATGGATGTGGACATGTTGCCGGCGAGAGGAGAAGAGAATTTGGAAGTCACTGACTTCTCTCTTTCTCTCCCCTTCCCCCGAGCTCGACACCTCTCTCAGCTCACTCACTATCTTCTCTCAAACTGATCCGAGACCATCAAGCCTTAAGACGCCAATTGTCCCCAGATCCTTACTGATCTCGTCCCTGTCAACATTGCAACCTTGCATGCACGGTGGAACACCGTGACTTAACTCGGAATCTGACGAATCCAAGGTGAGTCAATGTGTTTTGGGTTGTATCTTTGTTCTAGTGAGTTTTACGAGTTGTTTGGGTGATTTTTGAGTCGAAAATCGAGGGTTTTAACCCTGTGCATGCATGTTCTTCTTTCCCCTGATTTTCCAGTGAAACCCGACGCCTCACAAGCCAATCCGGCCAACTCCGACCTTGATCAGTCCTCGAATTGGTAAATTCTCGTTCTCCTCTTCCTTAGCTTCAATTTGGTTTAAAAATCATTGAAAATGATGGATATTTGACCCCAAATCGGAGCTGGAGAAATTTCCTGACCAAAAGTCTGACTTTCTCATTCGTTGGGTTTGATGACCTGCAAACTTATTCAGGTCGACCCGACCCGAAACCAAACCTGAACCTAACCCATTGTCTAGGCCTAATTCTTTAACCCAATAACCCAAGCCCAAAACCCTTGGTCCATTAACCCTAACTTGGCCCCAACCCAGCAAACTCGGTCCAACCCCTTAGACCCAAGCCCAGATCCGACCCGACCTAAGCCTAAAACCCAGATTCCACGATCGGCGTGTGGGTCCGCTCGTGGGACTTGCCATGGCTGACACGTGGAGAACATGCTCCTCCGTCGAAAGTACTGTGCTCCGCCGTTGTCCACGGTGGCAACTTTTCAGCCAACCCATCTCGATGCATGGCGGTGCATGCGGCGATGTGTGGCCTTCTGGACCGCCACCCTGTGGCAACTCGTGGGGGAACCCGAGGTCTCTCCTTAGGTTTTTCGACGTGCCAAATCCGAATTTGCTGACCATTTTCTCAAATTCTATCGTTCTAGTAGTGTTTTATTAATTGGTCTCAAATTGTGGTTAGGTGCATCGGTGGGAAGTGATCCCGTCCTCCCTCGTTTGAGCGGCATCTTGGTAGCGGAATAACTGTGAGAGAACCCCTTCTCAAATTGAATATTTTATAACTATCAGTCTAGCATGCATTTCATATTTCATGATTTGAACATGTCTTATATTATGCTTTATGGATTTCCATATTTATGGTTACAGAAGAATTTGTGATTTATTTAGATTGTTTTCCGAAATAGTTATGATTATTGAATTTACATTTTTCTAAAGGTTATGAACTGTTGGTTTTATACGTATGAAATTTGGTGGATTTATGAATATGAATTAGCATGGATTTATTTGACGAGGTGTTTAGCTTTTGAGCCCTGGTGTTTTGGCATGAGTTTTTGAGTTATGTTTTCATTGATTATCTAGTGGGTTATCATACGACACATACGCACAACATGGGTATGTAGTCTATGGCCATAGGACATAGTTAAGGATACTTATGTTATACCCCCAGCTTCACTGGCGAAACCAATGTTGGACAACTTCATTAGCCACGGCTAGTATCGGTGTGTTATGCTATATATAGATATATTTCTTCTCTGTTGTAACCCAGAGTCGTACAGTTTCACCTTCGGGTGATAGGGCCTACCATGTTTCTTCACTGGCATAATCCAATGTCGTACAGCTTCACCTTCGGGTGATGGATAGGTTATGCCTTCGGGTGACTATGATACCCATAGTTGATTTTATCATTGATTTGAGTTGAGATTCTTGAGTTTTTCCTTCGGGCGTTTCGATACCACTTGTAGATATGGTTTTATTACCTACGAATGTTTTCAGGGCGTGCTAGAGTTTTAGTAAAACCTATGTGTAGACTATGTAGTATTATATATGTGTTGTCAAAACAAGGGGTTAGTATGTTCATAAAGAAAATAGTTTTCTATTATTAGTATTATTATTATTATAAACTTTGGTCCACTCATCCTTTTGTTTTGCGCCCCCTTTAGGAGTTAGAATCGAGGTCTTCGATCCTGACGTCAGGGCATTTCCGGATAGGTATCTTCAAGTCTTCTCAGTGTAGGACCCACTCCTTTATTCGTACATTTTTATTGTAATTCTTCCGCATTATTCTTAATTAGTTGTATGCTCTGAATACGTTTCCGTATTGGTACATTCCTTTCTAATTACCTATTTTCTTTGTAAGCATGTTTAAAATGGCTTCGTCACCCTCGGATGTTGGCCAGCACGTACCTATCCTGATATTGGGTGATATCGGGGTCGAAGCATGTCAACTCCTATGCAAATAACTAACAGATGTCTGAGTCAAGCATCACCTTTCGTTATATGAGTAAACGACCTACTAATCACTCACGTCAAAACCTAATACGGCTTTGTGATATGATTATTACTATAATTAGTTTGCAACACTTAGTGTTGAGGTGATGGATCTTATAGTTTTTACCATAATTTTGTTTCCAAAGTTTTAAAAACCTATTGTTTTTGCGTTTGCCTATTTGCTTACCCTTGCCATTATTTTCCAGCAACAAGGTCTAGGGGTAAATTTGATGTAGGTTGTATTAATCTCTTACCTGACACCGTTAAATTCTCAGGACTAGTGGTCGTCTGACATGAGTTTTCACCTATATGTTTGTCTCTTTCCATCCATACATGTATGGCCTTTTCACGTGTCGGATGGATCTATACGTACGTTCCAACTGTTGAGGCCAGTGGTTGTCTAACAGTAGGAACTTCGGATTGATGGACTGCATATTGTTTCATACAACTGATATTTCCCATTAAGGTTGACTTTTTGGATTTGTTGTCTTTGCTTAGCCAGTAGTTACAGATTCATACAAGATACAACTGATGAGTTTTTTATTTTTCTTATTTTTATTTTTTATTTTTTTTTTAACAAACAGCTAGCAGATGTTATTAAGATTCACTTGTCATGTGTATTTGTATTTTGTAAGATTTCAGTTGTCCTCTGATCAACCAGCTGCTTAATATATTCTAAGCATTCACTTGTCTGCACTCTCCCGACATTTAGATGATAAGATCGACTACTTCACCCCCAGTATCCATGGTATGCATGATCTACGTACATTTGGATGTGCAGCCATGGGCCCAAGTAAATATTTTACACCGGTACTAGAAAAACCCCCTTTGGTAATGGCCAGATTTTTTGTCAGCGATTTGCAGTTTCTAACAGAAACAATGTAGAGATGGTAAGTCGCGTTGTGTCCGCTCCATTCAAGAATTTTCGAAGGGAAATATGTGAAACAATAAACAAATTAAAATAGTTTAAATTCTCGTCTTTAACTCTATTCACTTTTCATTTCTCTTACCTCTCGTTTCTATCTCACTTCTATCTTTTCTTAATTTAGTTAGAAAACATAAAACAAAAATCAAGACTTTGTCGAAGTGTCCGGGAAATTCTACCTTCTATATTTGATGGTATCTATGTGTATGAATGAGAAAGAGAGAGGTGTTAAACTAAAAATATTTGGAAAACAAAATGGAATTATTTTTAGGGCTCAATTGAGAAGTGTTTTTAAATGATTGAAAACACTTTTATAAAAAATTTTTTAAACCAATTCTTAGTAAAAATGTAAGTTAATCCTGAAAAGACACTTGAAATGCTTCTTGCAAAAACCAGTCATTTAAAAGGTCTTCCCAAACGAGCACTTCTTCTCCATGTTTGTCTATATTTGTTTACATAATCTAGAAAAATTAAAATAACTAATGCCTGCATTTTGTTCATACAACATCAGTTGATCATTGCCCAATTAAGAAATGTCAAAATTTTTGTTGCTTTTCAAATACTAATGAAAAAAACAAAACAAAAAATTTGTTTGGCTCAAATACTAATGACTTCTAGAGGTATCTTCCGAAAAGAAAATACTTAACTGGATGTATACACTGAAAACAAAAGTAGTGACTGTAGAATCAGGAAGAGGAACATATAAACTCAGACACCCCGACTCTCGGGTAGATTGGAACAAGTTTAGTGTATGTTTGCAATTTCAGTTGTATTCAAATCTGAGAGAAATGTGACTATGTTTAATTACAAAAGGAATATGTACTCCGTAGGCTTACACAGATGAAGGTAGAAGAAACTAACCTACAAGTACCAAACCCTCAAAAATTATTTTGATATTGAGTACTGGTGCTGGGGTATCAGTAGGACAAGAATAAGATGAGAAACTAACAATAAAATTGCTTCTCACTTCCTAATATTTCTTCTAACTCACCCGTAATCATTGCATGGTGAAGGCAGCCTCAGAAAATCTGTAATTACATTTTGCTTGACAAGGCCAAATTAGGAACCCCATTCATACTTCTTCTACTGACAGTGAATGTGCAAGTGAGCGTGGACATGTCGCCAACAAGAAGAGTTTTGGAAGTTGCTGAAGCCTGCATGCACAAGGTGCCATCGCTCCACGACTGTTTCTTGGGAAAGGAAATGTTCCTTTGGCAAGCATTGGAGCAAACACCAGCCTTGGAGTGTAGAGCACAACTGCAGTTCTTATGGTATGGCCTTCGCTCAATTCCGGTGTCCTGCATTGATAGGCTTCCTTCAAACACGCACTGGAACATCGTTCCAGAAACTCGTGCGCTAGACATTCTCAATCTTGAACCGAAACTATTTTATTAATTTGTGTGGAAGGCAGTGAGCAGTGCGGGCTAAGTGTGTTGTACTTGAGAGAGTTGAAACCTTTGCATGGTTTCTAAGACATTTATATAGAAGAAGGGATTAATGTATGATAAAATTATAAATCAGGGTGTGGGGGAAATCAAGAAAAATCATTGTGCTATTTCTTCGACGTACTCTTGTTGAATCCGAGGCAAGTTTGTATGAGATTCTTGCCACATGAGACTAAGACAAAAGGTATTTTACTAGGGAAACAGAAAGAGAGACAAAAAAAGGGAAGTAGTCGACTTGGCCTTTTGCTTTGCGGCTTGGCTTTGGTATCTAAATATTAATTAGTTTCGTTTCAGGCTTTTTAGCATAGATTAATCCGGAAAACGTTATTTACCTAACTGATTAGAAGTGCTGTTCATTTGTTTATTAGGCATGTAATGTTGGCGGTTAATTCTATGCAACTAACTAATTAACATAGGCCTAGTTCAAGCATCAGTTTTCCGTTATACAAGAGTAAACTACCCATACTATTCACTCACGTCGAAGCCTATAAGGCACCACCTAGAGTCGAGATTCTGGATCTTTGGTTTTTCCTCCAATTTTTTTTACTGGTCAAGTTTTGATCAACTGTTTTTGCATTGCATAATTTGCTTCTCCTACATTATGCATTAATTGTTGGTTCATTTACCTCCTTAATCTTTTGGAATATCGGTTGTTTAACATGGTATTAGATCATTATTTGCTAATGGTCCTAAGTTTGCTTTCTATGTGCCTGTCTATTCATGTGCAAGATTGCACTTCTATGTTTTAACAATTTAAGCTTTTGAGGCTAATGGTTATTTAAAAAGTAGGAACTTCGAACTAGTTACCATATTTGATTAAGCTACTGGCGCCAATAAGATTTATCTATGTAATATTTTGCACGGATTTAACTTGTTCTCTGGATCTCTGATCAGTTGCTTTATGGTTGACTGTGAGAGTTAGATTTTTAAATAATTATCACGCAGCCAAATAAGGATCTCATCAATATATGTCTGCGCTGTCTTTTTGGCTGAGAAATTACGGGTGCGTAAATGTCACATAAATCGACACTCTTTTAATATTATCTTTCTGTTGGGATGGGATTGTTTCATTTAGTATTTCAGTATTCAAAAAGTACCGTCATGTATATGTCGATGATCTTGGTTCGACAACCTCTCACAGAAATAGCATGAGATTTGTGGATTTCACCTAATTTCTGTGAGAGGTGATCGCACTAGATGGTCACAACGTGGCTGCCTCTACTTCACCTAAGTTTTGATCAATGTGGCTACGGGTTAAAATAATAGTTTTGTTCCAATCTACCACTTATGTGTAGTTAAAATAATAGGTGAAATTTTATTTAAACTCATGTAACATTTTTCTACACCCAGCTTACTTTTTACACCTATTTGGTTTCTAACTAAACTATTAATATCTCTTTAAACTCAAATTTACTACCTTAAATACTCTTACAAACTCAATTCAATATATAAATTTATCTTTACACCCATTTGAAAAATTAAAAACCTAAAATCAAAGCATTTTATTTTCCTCAAGTCCCACAACTTAATTTTCTTCTCTTTCCCAGTCTTGTTCATAAATATCTCTACCAACTTTATAAATTTTTCCGTGTTCATCTTTATCTGATTTCTCCCATATTCTTATAGTTATTCACACCTGCAGAAAATCACTTTCAACTTATCATGCTTTGCCTAAGATGCCTTCTTTGATATTTCACCTGCTAATGTGCTAAAATATGAGCCCCTTTTAGGGTTCTTTAGCATGTTATGTCATGTTTGATTGTAAATTAATTGAAAGGAATAATTATTTGTCCTGAATAATTCATAAATCGAGTCATGGAGGATTCAAAAGTTCAAAATCACCATCCACCAATAAAAAAACTTGTTTTTCTCTATAAGAGCTATTAGGTTTTAGCTGGAATAGAAGAGAAGAAAAAGTACACTGTAGAATGAGGAAGAGAATTTGGCATGAAGTTTCGGTTGTATAGAATTTTGAGAGAAATGTGACAATGTTTAATTACAGGTATTCTTTTTAGAATTTACATGAAGAAAAAAAACCCACAAGTAGTAATTCCTCAAAATCAATTTGATCTTGAGCAGTACTACTGCTGGAGTACGTACGTACATGATGATGAAAAACTAACAATTAAAATTGCTTCTCACTTTCTTTTAATTTCTTCTATGTCACCCGTAATCACTGTATGATCAAGGTAGCCTCTGAAAACCTCTATCGTCTGTATGGCAAGGTCGAATTATGAACCCCATTAGAATTTTCTCTGTTTCCTGTGTTTGTGGACATGTCGCCAACAAGAGGAGAAGAGAATTTGGAAGTTGCTGATACCTGAATGCGCAAGGAACTACCTTTACCTGACTGTTTCTTGGGGAAGGAAATGTTCCTTTGACAAGCGTTGGAGCAAATACTGGCCTTGGAGTGAAGAGCACAACTGCAGTTCTTATGGTACTGGCCGTCGCTCAATTTCAGTGTCTTGCATTGATAGGCTTCCTTCAAACACACACTGAAACATCAATATGGTAACTCCTGTGCTAGACATTCTCTTCTATTTGAATCGAATCTGTTGTATGAATTTTTGTGTAAGAGCACAACTGCGTTGGAGCAAACACCAGTCTTGGAGTGGAGAGAACAATTGCAGTTCTTATGGTATGGACTTCGCTCAATTTCCGTGAAAGGCAGTGAGCAGTGTAGCTAATCAAGTATGTTGTGTTTGAGTATGTTGAAACTTTTGCATGGTTACTAAGACACTTATATAGAAGAGGAGATGAATATATGATAAGTTATAACTTGGGCGTGGGGGAAATCAAGAAAAATATTTGTGCTATATTATTCCTACGGACTCTATTCTTGTTAAATTCTTGCTTGCCAAAGTAGGAAGAAGAATAAAACAAGCGTTTGTTTCTTTACGGCATTTTTAATTAGCTTTGTGAGGAGGGGCCTAGTTTTTCCACTTAGCTAGAGAGAGAGAGAGAGAGAGAGAGAGAGAGAGAGAGAGAGAGAGAGAGAGAGAGAGAAAGGGGTCTCGACTTGGCATTTTGTTTAGAACTCAGAAAGGTTGTTCTTTTGTTATACAATAGTAGGAGTTTTCAAGCTTTGAGCATAGGTTGAACCGGAAGACGTTATTAACCTAACTACTTAGAACTCATAAAGGTTGTTCTTTTGTTTTAATTAATACAAAGCCAAATCTAGGTAATTAACTAACTAATTAACAAAGGTCCGATTCAAGCATCACTTTTTCGTTATATAAGTAATTAACAACCTACTAATCATTTTTATTTTTTTTGGGACTATTTGGTATACCATTTACATACACAAAACTGATACATTTGTTAACACATTTTCTAATATAGGTGAATCTAACATACAATAACATTGTAGACGTACTAGAAAGTGTGTACTATGTGGTACATAAAATAGTATTATTGCTCAGCATAACCAACTGACATGTCTTTGCTTCATTTTTAGGCATTCTTTCCTTAATTTGATTTGGCATCCAATACATCTTCTTGGAGTGTTATAAACTTGGATCTCGTCGTAATGTTGCAATTTTTATTTTTTATATTTTTATTATTTTATTTTTTATAGGTGTGAGCTGCTTTTTAGCGGAAGAAAATTGAAATTTTAAAACTGAAATTGGGGTTGTTATGCAATTAAAAAATTGTCCTTATATACATAATGTGAATACCGCCGCAGAGTTTATAGGTCCTACGCTCGCAATGTGGAGAAAATATGAAAAATGGTCACATTTTCGCTGCCTCCACTTTTTGAGATAGTGAAAGAATATGCGTAATGGTTATAAAATAAATTAAAATATTTAAAAGTTAATTTCTTTTTATTCTATTAATCACTTTTCTTCTCTTACCTCTATTTTTTCATTGACATCTTTCTCTCAACTCTTGTTTCTATCTCTCTTTCTCTCTTTTCTTAGGCTTTAGTTAGAAATCATAAAACAAAATTGAAAAATTTATTGAATGAACAAAAGAAACACCTTCTCTTGAGATAGGGAGAGGTACTTTTCACATCAGTTTCCATGTTTCACATCGATGATCCTTGCTTTGGAAATTCTGTTGTTAGCTCACAATGACGTCTAAGGTACCGTGTCTACCAAAAATAACGCAGAACCAGGAAGAGAAATGTGACAATGTATAATTACAAGAGGAATGTGTACTCTGATCGAAGAATTTACATTTGTATGCAGGTAGGAGAAATTGAACGAACCCACAAGCACCAATCCTACAAATCAACTTGATCTTGAGTAGTACTAGTGCTGGAGTACTAGTAATATATATCATGGACAAGAATACGATTAAGATGATGAGAAACTAACATTTGAAAAATAGCTTCTCACTTAGTATATTATGGACAGGAAGCTTCCTAGTTAACCTTTCTAATATATATCCTAACTCACCCCCGTAATAAGTATGATCAAGCTAGCCTCTGACAGCTCTCTATCTATATCGTCTATGTGACAAGGCCAAATTCTGAACCCCATTCACATGTTCTTTTTTTCCAGTGGACATGGACATGTCACCGACTAGAGGAGAAGAACATTTGGATGCTGCAGAAACTTGCATGCACAAGGAGCCATCTGTCCATGACTGATTCTTAGGAAAGTAAATGTTTCTTTGACAAGCATTGGAGCAAACGCCAGCCTTGGAGTGAAGAGCACAACTGCAGTTCTTGTGGTATGGCCTTCGCTCAATTTCAGTATCCTGCATTGACAGGCTTCCTTCAAACACACGCCTGAACATCATTCCGGCAACTCCCGCGCTAGACATTCTCGCCAATTGAATTGAATCTCTCGTACTGATTTGTGTTTAAGCTTAAGGCTGTGTGTTGTGTACTTGTGTTTGAGAGTGTTAAAACTTTTGCATGGTTTCTAAAACCTTTATATATATACAAGAAGGGATCAGTGTATGATAAAAATTATAATTTAGGTGTGGGGGAAATCTAGAAAAAAATTTGTGCTATTTTTCCAACGTGCTCTTGTTGAACTCGAGACAACTTTAGTTCTGGGATTCTAGCCAAAGTGGAAAGCAAAGAAAGACAAGCGTTTGTTTCGAGGGAAAATTCAGCTTTGTGAGGAGGGGCATAGTTTTTCCACTTAGATAGAAAAAAGATACAAGTGTGTAGTCTCGACTTGGCATTTTGTTTAGTATCCAAAGTATTAGTTAGTGGGAGGTTTCAGGCTTTGAACATAGGTTGAACCGCAAGACGTTATTAACCTAACTAATTAAAACTTAGAAAATGTCTGTTCTTTTGATTTGATTTTTAAAAGTGATCGACGGCTAAATCTAGGTAGTTAATTAACGAACTACGTAATCAACAATGGTCTGAGTAGTCAAGCATGCATCAGTTTTAATTCGTTATACAAGTAATTAACGATCTACAAATTAAAAACTCAGGTGGACACCAAATTCAATTTTGTGGTTATTGGTATTATATTAGGTTTCCACCGCTTAGAGTTGAGATGCTGAATCTTTGGTTTTTAATACAATTTTGTTTGTCCATAAAGTTTTCATCGATTGTTCTTGCACTGTACATTCGCTTTATATTATATTAATTAATATTGTGAAGTAATAATTAGTTGTCTAACGGATGTTTTTAAGTGATCTTGAGTTCTATATGTATTAGCTTTTAAGGTGCGTGGTTAAAAAATATTACAAGAGCTTATTAGCAGTTGAGCTATTCTCTCAATTATTAGTTAATTTTAGAGTAGAATACCAACTTCCTTCAAGGAGGCAAATGCTTCCTTCACTATAGTTTTGTAAATGTAGGAGTACTGTCACATATACTCTTGTATTTGTTCAAGTTTTTAGTTGTCCATTGTTCAGTTGCTTTTATGGTTTTTAGACTATAGAGTTATTTATTTATTTTTAAAATTATCTCAACCCAAATGTCGTGATTACCCACACTTACTGAGATGCTATAAATGACCAAACTAATTTACCAATAGTCATTGCATGATCTTTGTTTGCACCAGTTGGTATAACCAACTGATATGCCTTCGCCTAATATTAGCCATTCTTTCCTAAATTCAATATAACTGAAGGGAGGGATAAAAAATTGTATGTCTTGCAATTTTACTTTTTATTATCGTGGGGCATGATAAATTGTCCTTCTCATATTAAAAATGTAACTGCAAATGGTGGGTTGCCATAGCTAGTGGTTAGAGTCTTTTTTTTTTTACTCACTTGCACTAAATCTCATTTCAAACCTTTCTCCTTCCCTAAAGTATATTTTAAATTAAGAATATTAAGTTCGTATTCAAATGTGAAACTTACTAAAAAGTTTATAACTCACACAATGTGAGAGGTGGTCGCATTTTTCCTCTGTTGAAGACATTTTCAGAGAGAAATATGCAACAAAATCTGAAGAATGTTTTATTTTTTTTTTAAATTTAAAATATTCGAAATGATTTGCCTAATATTCTTTTAATCACTTTTCATTTTCTCTTAGCTCTTTTTTTGTTTTTTCCATTGACATCTTCTCTTAATTCTTGTTTCTATCTCTTTTCTCTCTCTTTCCTAATTAGGCTTTAATTATAAAACATTAAACAAAAATAAAATTTTAATTGAAGTGATCAACTGAAACTACCCTTCTCCTCTTGATGGTATATGTATAGCCTATGAGTTTGTTTATTAATCTAAAATATTTGACAAAAAGAAAAAGAAATTCTTTCTCTTGTTCTTCTTTAACTTGCTTCTTTTTGCATATAGAATTATCTATACCACTGAAAACTAAAAAATCACGCCTGCATTTTGTCCATGCCTACTTAAGAAAGTGGAGGCTTTTTCTTGGCCTGTGTAAAACTAATAAACTAGGATCTTCACTTGGAAATTTTGTGCAATGAGGCGAAACGAAAACGAAAACATTTTCCTTGGCTCATCAAATATTAATGACTTGCAAGGTATCTACCAAACGTGAAAAAATAAATTACTTCAGTGGTGGTGCTGAAAGGATGTTTTACAGATTGTAGATGAGAAATCTAACAATGTTTAGTTGCAGGAAAAATATGTAAACAACAGAATTTACATTTGTAGAAGAAATTAAACGAACCCACAAGCACCATTCCTCAAAATCAATCTGAACTTGAGTAGTACGTACTAGTGCTGGAGTACTACAGTAATAATGGACAAGAATATATTCATAAGCTTATGAGAAACTAACAATTAAAATTGCTTCTCAATTCCCAACCTTTTTATTTTCATTTAACTAATTATCGTCGTGTGATCAATCTAGCCTCTGAAAACTTCAATCTATTGCCTCCGTGACAAGGCCGTATTATGAACCCCAGTCACACTTTCGCTGTTTCCGGTGGATGTAGATGTGACGAGAGCAGAAGACAATTTGCAAGTTGTTGCAATAGCCTGCATGCATAAGGAACGATTGGTCCCTAACTGTTTCTTTGGAAAGGAAAGGTTTCGCTGACAAGCGTTGGAGCAAACACCAGACTTGGAGTGGAGAGCGCAACTGCAGTTCTTATGGTATGGCCTTCGTTCAATTTCGGTGTCTTGCATTGACAGGCTTCCTTCAAACACACACTGAAACATTATCGCGGTAACTCCTGTGCTAGACATTCTCTTGTACTAGTTAATGTGAAAGGCTGTGAGTGGTGTATGCTGAGTAGCTTAATTAAGTGTTTGTGTAGGACTTGTGTTATATATGTTTGAGTGTGTTGAAAATTCTGCATGCTTTCTGAAACATTTATATACAAGAGGGAATCAATGTGTGCTAAATCTTTGTGGGGGAAATCAAGAAAAATATTTGTGCTATTGCTCGTACGTACTCTTGTTGAACACGGGAAAAGTTAGGTATGGGATTCTTGCCAAAGTGCAACGAAGAGTGAGACAAAGCGATTCTTTCTAGGGCTATTTTGATTCAACTTTGTTTATTGCCCTAGTTTTTCTAAACACAGAGAGATCGTACAAAAGACTAAGAGAAGCATTCGACTTGGCTTTCCAATTCGTGGCTTGGCTTCGGAATCTAAGTACTAATTAGTTTAGTCTGAGGCTGTTAGCGCATTTATTTAACAATGCGTTATTTACCTAACTAGTTAGAAGAGGCTGCTCATTTTATTATTAGGCCTTGGTTGACGATTGATTCAATGCAAATAACTAACAGATAGGTCTCATTCAAGCATCAGTTTTCGTTATACAAGTAAACTACATAGTAATCCTTCACATGGAAACGTAAATATCGTTATGCGATCTGATATTATTATATTAGTTTGCATCAGTTAGAGTTGAGAGGGTGCATTTTTGTGTTAACTACAATTCTGTTTGTCGAATTTTTGTCGATAGTTCTGCACTGCCCATATCAGTCTTTGATTCCATGGTTATTATTTAGCATCAAAACCTAGAGAAAACCTTGTATTGGTTAGAAAATTTGATTAAAAAATAATCGGCTACTATTTGCTGGGGTCGTTCTCTCTCTAGGTGTTTATACACGTTCTCTCTTTCTGTCGAAAGATCTGATGTCGTGGTCCATTATATGTAGTAACTACAGTTACAGCTTCGTACAAGATCCAATTGATAATAAAATTTTCAAAAATGCAGGAGTGCCGCCATTTACTTGTGCTTCGCATATATTGACTCTTGAGTTGCCCTTTTGATCAACTCAACTGTTGTATTAGATTTTAGAACACCCAAATCAACAAGCTAGGTTTCACTTGTCTGCTTTAGCTATATGAGCAAACTCCTCATATGATTCGGGTTCATATTACATCACTCTCCGGACTTGTTAAAAAAATACACAATCTTGCAATAGTTGTCTGCCATGTACTCGTGCTTCGCATATATTGACTGCTTTTGTAGCAGAAGAAATTATTGAAATTGGGAAATAGTACATACTGCTGGTGGGAATGCAGATTATAGAGCAGAACATCATTTTCTCAATAGTATTGAGACGGAGTGAGAGATGGTTACTCACGGATACTCCGTCATCGTAGAGCCGTACAAAATAGGAATGACAGAATTGCCGCTAATAATTGCACCTAAGCACATAAAGGGTACAATTAACAAAACTATACTCAAACGATTGAATTTGGAAAAACGGACATCATAAACGAGTCCAGGACGTCGAAATTAGCCTAGGGGGGGTCCCAGATGAAACCCGAAAAAAATTAACAAAAATCAACGTTGATCGTTAAGCGGTCAAAGTCAAAGTCAATTGTCAACATTGACAGGTCAATGGGTCTGAGTCAGGTCAAGTCAGCCGGGTATGCATTTCTACTATTAAAACATGCATTTTAAAAGGGATCCACTCACAGATACTCCATCGTCGTAGAGCCGTACGAAATAAGAATGACAAAATCGCCGTTAATAATTGCACCTAAGCACATAAAGGGTACAATTAACAAAACTATACTCAAACGATTGAATTGCAGAAAACGGACGTCATAAACAAGTCTAGGATGTCGAAATTAGCCTAGGAGGGGTCCCAGACAAAACCCGAAAAAAGTCAACAAAAATTAACGTTGACCGTTGACAATCAAATTCAAAGTCAAAGTCAATTGTCAACGTTGACGGGTCAACTGTCAAACCGGGTTAACGGGTCCGGGTCGGGTCAAGCCAACCAGGTCAAAGGATTTGGGTCAACCAAGTTGGGCCTAAAAGGTTTGGGTCCAATGGATTTTAGTGTTTAAAGGGTATTGGGCTTGAGGCTATCGGGTCGGAGGCCCAAGGGGCTAGGGTCCCAGGTTTATAGGTCAAAGGGTCTGGGCTTGAAAGCCCGACCCAAGGTAAGGGTTTTAGAAAATAAATTAAATTAAATTAATTAAATAAATGGGTTGGGTTGGGCTCGAGTTCCACAAGCCAAGGGCCCAAGTTCCACATGGCCCTAAGGCCTGACGTCACGCCCTAAATTAAAAAAAAAATTTCCGAGCATGCATAAAAAGAGCAACCTAAAGATAATAACAGGTGACTGGGTTTAACTAAAACTTTTCATTAAACAAAATAATTTACATAGTCATTACACATAAAAGAAAGTGACAACCACCCCTTAAAAAGTTTAAAACTATTTATAAGCAGTCTCTTTCTTCCAAATCAGCCACTAGATTCCTGTCACATCTCCTGTAACACAACTAATTACACAACTAATAAGGGGTGAGCTAAAAGCTCAATAGGGCCCAAGGCCTCAAGTGATTAATATTATTAATGTTATGAATGTTTTATGAGTAATGTAATGCAAGAACAAAACTTCTTTTCTACCCAACCCATTAATCTATATATTGAAGCAACCAGACCTGCATGTCCCATACCATGCATTTTATCCCTGTGGTCCCGAGTGCTTTAATATATAGAATAACCCCCATCAACTAACCCAAGTTCATAACGCTTTTGCTAGTCATCTTATCTGATTCATTGATCTCCAGCGCAAATCACCCACATCGACAATTCCCGTCGATATCCTATTCTACTGTGCACTTCGGGCTCGCTTGGAACCGGTTTCACAATGAACAAACTCAACTACACAAAAGCTAATTTCCACATTTTTCCCACAACATAAGTAACTCCTTTACTTCGTTGACAAATGATAATGATCATGCCAATATATAATATACCACATAACAAATCACATCTAAGTCAATAGTTGAATATATCTCAAGTTCACATAACAATATTTCACGAAATACAAGTAACAAAGACAATCAGTTAATTCCCCAAATTCCCCTACCTGGATTCCAAAGCATTGCTCCGAGATAATAACACAAGAAACCACAACTGTGATAAGCTCCTATTCACAAGTATAAGAAAATCACTATATGCAAGACAAGAAATTTAATCCCAGTCAAAGCACTTGAGATTACTAACTTAACAACACCCATTTCAAATGCCCTTTTGGTTGATCTAAAATAATAACATGGTCATAACAGAACGTTTGAATGGGTACAACTTGCAGAACAAGGGACATGTGAAATACAAATATAAATATGCATGCTGTCTTCATGGTGTATAAGCTGGGAACATAACTTTAGCCAATAATTAAATGAAGTCTTTCATATGATTAATGAATAAGTATATTAAACCACATATATAAGCAAATTACCAAATGCATGACATGAACTCTAATCCTAATTAATGCATTTAAGTTTATCATTTCCGCAATACTAATTCACAAGTTACTATATGTTGATCAACTCCAAACACATGCTTTACTTGATACAGTTGAAACTATACCTAAGAACATATGCAGATAGTTCCATGCCGAGAAAGCTAGCTTGGTTAACTCAGGCTTGTGCAAAGTTATATGCATGAATACCAGCATATACATATATAGTTTCTGTCAAACCAATAAGAAAGATATACGTTCGAATTAATATGCTCAAGCCCTCTTTTATATAACAACCGCTAATAAAGGTAAGAGATCATATTTAGCACGTGATAATTATGTATAGGTTCAGTCCTATCACTTTTGTGTAGGTAAGATGATCTCCAATTGTAAAGTCTGATAGCCAAACGTCTATGCAACAGAGATGAAACACGACTGAGTTCTACATTAAATGGAGCTACGGAAAGACTAAAGAAAATATGAGAATCATTACCCATATTTATCCTGCTACAGATTTGACACCGCCGATTAAGAAGCACCTCAGCTTCTGGTTTCTTACTCCCTTCTCTCTCTCTCTTCCCCATAAGATACTAATGTCTAAAATGAAATGCAGGTGCAGCTCCCTATTTATAGTCGGAGAAGGCAGCAGCTTCTTAGAGTGCTGAACAAGTACTTAAAATATAATATAGTATACTAGCATATGGGATATTAGATGCTAGAGAGCAGGAGCTGTCAATCAAATGGAGAAACAAAAATGAGAAGGCCTCGGACCTTTACACCTGGTCGTGGAGATAAGAAGAGAATAAATAAGAAGTAAGGAAGAAGAATTGGAAGCGGCTGACATTAGTAAGGTTAACTAACTGTTGGTAAGGGTAAATAATTGGGCTTAAATTTATGTGATGAAATTGGATACCAAGGTCACTTCTGAAAATCCATCTACAGTATAAAACACTGTATAAAGTAATTTATAAATTACCAATGGAAAATATCTAAACAATTTATAATACAAAGTTCAATGAAACTAACCACAATAATCAACACGTAATTATTATATAAGTATTTTTTTTTTTAAGTGCAGGTCCTCACACCTGATCCTTTTGGGTTTTTGGGTTTAGTTTCAACGGGCCTTGGGCTTGACAGCCCAGCCCAAAAGTCCTAAGCCCGAAGGCCTGGATTGGTTTCTCGCTGGGGAAGGAAGTCGGAGCCTTCTGTGCTCCGGTCAACGGCAAACCAACACTATAAGGTACGATTTAACCATGAAACTGAAGGTGGAGGTGAGAGGGAGAGGTTCCTTACCTTTGATTGCCGTGATATGGAAGGAATCGGCCAGATATTCGACCTCGACTCCACGGCTCACTAAACCTGGGTGTGATGTGGGTGTCCCGGTGTTTCACAGGGACGGGGGAAAGGGAGAGGGAAGGTTCAGGTGATGGTGTTGATGTCGTGGTTTGTCGGAGGGGATGGTGTATGGGTGTGTGGGTGCGGATCGCCGGGGAGGGGAGAGATGGGTGTAGAGAGATATGTGAGAGTGAGAGGGATCCGAGAATGAGAGAGCTGAGAGAGTGACTCGGTGAGAGAAAGTGAGGTGATGGGTGGTGTGGGAGCTACCACATGGCAGAAAAAAGAGAAGGGGAGCCGGGGGAAAGAAAACAGAAGGTGAGCCCCTTGGCACATCAATTAAGATTTAAAAGCAACCCATTTCAAAACAAACATTCCAAAATTAATGAAATTACAAAAATATCATTTTTATTCCGTAAATTCTGAAACGGATTGTCATATAATTTCCCCATCCTTTGATTAAGGTTGACTTCAAATTTGATAGTATTACATTAGCTAATAGTTTCATAAGAAACAACCCCATTCTTAAATTAGTTGACGAAAGCTATGTCTACAGTCTCTTACACCCATTCTGCAATAACTTGCAAGCTATGACTTGTGCATTAATTGGTCTAATATAAAGGGTATATATATTTATTTCACCATCAAGGTCTAGTTGAAATTTGAATAATACTAGAGAGATCATATATTTATATTATATTATTATATTATATGATGCGGTTGTAAACCAATCTATCAGAGAAGAAGAAGATTGATAGGAAGAGAAATGAAGAGGGAAAGAGTACTTGGAGAGCAAGATAAATTTCTGAATTGTGTTTTAATTATTTCTCATTACTATAACTATTTTATTACAAAGGATATTTATACTAATGAAGACAGCTTCCTAACTAAGCTATCTTCTAACAACCTTATAACTGCAAGACTAATCTATTGACATTTGGCAACATCTTATCCATTCATATAATACTCCTAACATCCCCCCTCAAGCTCAGGGGCAGAGACTGAGCCGGAGATTGTTGCAATGGAGCTGAAACAGAGGCGCGGACAAACCCTTGGTGAAAATATCAGCAAACTGCTCACCAGAAGAGACAAAATGCACTTGCAGAAGGTGGTTAGCAACTCGTTCGCGCACAAAATGGATATCAACCTCTATATGTTTGGTTCGTTGATGCTGGACAGGATTCAAGGTTAAGGCAATAGCAGAAAGATTGTCACAATACAGAGTAGGTGTGTCAGATATAGAAACCTGCAAAAAGCCTAGCAACTGTTTAATCCAATCAATCTCAGCTGCTGTAGAAGACAATGCCCGATACTCAGCCTCGGTTGATGACCGAGAGACAGTTTGCTGCTTCTTGGAGGACCATGAGATCGGATTCGAGCCTAGAAAAGCAACCAAACCAGTGGTGGAACGTCTATCATTAGGATCCCCTGCCCAATCTGCATCACTAAAAGCTTTCAGATCCAAATCACCCTTAACATATCGAATGCCAAAGCCTTGTGTAGCTCGAAGGTATCTAAGAATCCTCTTGACTGCCAGAAAATGAGATTCCATCGGGGCCTGCATAAACTGACTCACTTGATGCACTGCAAAAGCAATATCAGGTCTTGTGAATGTTAGATATTGAAGAGCCCCCACAAGACTCCTATACATTGCAGGATTGTTATATGGTTGCCCATCATCTTTCAATAAACGAGCATAAGGTAAACAGGGAGTAGCACAAGGCTTGGAAGACAGCATTTCTGACTTGGTGAGAAGGTCAGTGATATACTTTTCTTGAGACAAAAAAATCCCATTGGGTTGCTGCACAATCTGAATCCCCAGAAAATAATGCAATGGTCCCAAGTCCTTAATATCAAACTCATGTGCCAAGGCAGTAATAACATCAGTAACACATTGACTGACACTTCCTGTGATGATTATATCATCAACATACAATAAAAGAATCACAACAGAATCACCAGCATGCTTGACAAACAGTGAAGAGTCAGAATAAGTGGACTGGAAACCTAAAGAAGGGAGAAACTTGGTAAATCGGTCATTCCAGGCCCTAGTGGCTTGTTTCAACCCATACAAGGACTTATGGAGCTTACAAACAAAATCCTTATGTTTAGTATCAAGAAATCCAGGAGGTTGGGACATATAGACCTCTTCCTGCAGAATGCCATGTAAAAAGGCATTTTTCACATCTAACTGCCTCAAACACCAGCCATAGTGTGCAGCCAAAGCAAGGACAAGTCTCACAGTGGTTGGTTTTACCACAGGACTGAAAGTCTCCCCATAATCGATACCCTCTTCTTGATTAAACCCCTTTGCAACTAAACGGGCCTTATACCTCCCTATAGAACCATCAGCAGTCTTCTTAATTTTGAACACCCATTTACAGCCCACTAAATTCTTGTGAGAAGGAAGAGGAACCAAAGACCAAGTACCTTGATTATATAGAGCTGATAGTTCTTCTTTCATGGCTGCACACCACACAGGAGAAGTCAAAGCAGATTTATAAGTAGCAGGTTCCACTTTAGTGAGATCAGCCCCTCCATTTTCATGAACCACAGATAAGAAGGCAATTTTCTTAGAAATACCACTCTTCGATCGAGTTTGCATTGGATGCAAATTAAAGGTTGGAACAGAGAGGACAACTTGGAGGTGATCAGGCTGAAATTCAGAAACCACAGGAACAGGAGAGGATACGGACTGATCTGCAGTGCTAGTAATGAGGGCAGCCTCAGGAAGATCACCAGGGAGAGTATGACTACCAGACGGTGCAGAGGGCATAGACAGACTAGAACCATTTGACAACCTGGGGGCAGTGAGAGAGTGACACCTAGGGGCTAAAGGACTAGTTGGAACAGACTGTGATGACCTAGACTCCATCATACGAGAAGAAGAAACAGAAGGCACAACCAGCACATTATCATTGTTTGGTACCAAACCAGAAGTAGAAACATAAGAAGGAAGAACAGGGGAATGAACTGGTTTAACAGAAGACACTAAGGTGGAATAAGGGAATTCAGATTCATCAAAGAAAACATGTCTTGATATATAGAACCGTTTCTTAGTCACCTCAAAACATATGTACCCTTTAAACTTAGAAGCATACCCCAAGAAGACACATTTGGTAGTTCTAGGTTGAAGTTTAGTACGATTATAAGGTCTCAAGAGTGGGAAACAAGAACAACCAAAAACTCGAAGATGTTGAATTTCAGGAATGGCATGAAACAGTAGCTCAAATGGGGATTTATTATCCAAAGTAGAAGATGGCATCCTATTGATAAGATAGACAGAAGTAAGAACTGCATAGGACCAAAAAAGAGAGGGTAAAGAAGCTGTTTGTAACAAAGTGATGGAAGTCTCAACTATATGTCTATGTTTGCGCTCAGCTAGGCCGTTTTGCTCAGGGGTATGAGGACAGGACATATGATGAAGAATGCCTTTATCCAAAAGAAAAGCTTGAAAAGATTTCCCTATATACTCCCCTCCCCCATCTGTTTGTAATGTTTTCACAGAGGCAGCAAATTGAGTTAAAATGTATTGATAGAAAGATACAAAGGTTGAGTAAACATCACTTTTATTACTTAGTGGAAAAATCCAAGTATAACGAGTACACTCATCAATAAAGGTCACATAATACTTGAACCCTTCAATGGACAAACAAGGAGCTGGACCCCAAACATCACTATGAACTATCTCAAAAGGTTTTACAGACTTAAACTGAGACACAGGAAAAGGAAGTTTGGTAAACTTGCCTTCCAAACAGTTAGAACACAACAGAGGCAAAGAATCAGGACTACAAGACAATCTGGACTTTCTTAAAATCTGAGATACTATAGGATTAGAAGGATGACCTAATCTATTGTGCCATAGTCTGGAATTCACTTGTTGTCCAAGATAAGCAGCATAGGCATGTTTTGAAGAAGCACCAAATGTGGAAGACAGAATCGGATACACCCCATTACTGCACAGTCCTTTGTAGAGTATCCTCCCTGTGGTTTTGTCCTGAATCCAGAAACAAAAGGCATCAAAGATTATCCAACAATTATTGTCCAAGCAGATTTTATGAACTGACAGCAGATTCTGTGTTAATTTCGGAACATATAAAACAGAATTTAATTGCAAAGACTGTAATGGAGTGTGAAGAGTGGTAGAGCCAATATGAGATATGGCTAAACCTTCACCATTGGCAGCTTGGATAGTCTCAGTGGATGGATAAGGAGTTGCAAGAGACAGATTCTGCAACTCAGTGGTCATGTGATTAGTTGCTCCTGAGTCAGTGAGCCAAACTTGCTGAGATAGACCATATGACTGAGTAGAACTAGACTGATTTCCAGAGTTGGTATGAGCATACAAGGCAGTCATTGGATCATTAGAACGCTTCTGGAAACAAAACTCAGCACTGTGACTAGAATTCCCACATATTTGACATCCTGAATTCACCCCAGTATTCCGAAATCGACAAGTATCAGCAAAATGATTATTTTTCCCACAGATTTGGCAGCCTTGAGAAACAGAAGTATTTCTAAAACGACAAGTAGTGGCAAGATGATTAGCCTTGCCACAGATTTGGCATGTCATCAAAGAAGAAGGACCAAACTGTTGTGGAGAATTGCCCAAAATTCCAGGACCAGAATTAGAAAAGAAAGACTTGTTGGTGCCAAACCTGTTATTGGAATGAAACCGATCTCTGCCTTTATTCTTGTTATTGAACCCTCGAGAACCATTATACTGATAATTGGAATTATGATTCTGAGACACAAAACCACCAGAATTCTTAGAAGGAAGACCTGGCTGTTGAGCAACCAAAGCAGTAAGCAAAGGAGCAGAATGCATAGTTTCAAGCATGGCTTCTTCAGCAAGAAGTTGGGAACGCAGATCTTTCAATGAAATAACAGTATCACGACCCCTAATGACTGACTGAATGGTATTGAACTCAGAAGGTAAACCAGTCAATGTAAGAATGACAATATCATCATCGTCAAAATGAACACCAGCAGCAGACAAATAATCGCGAGCTTCCTTGATCCTTTCCAGATATAGAGTGATGGAATCATTACCTTTCTTGATAGTTTGTAACTCAGATTTCATCTGGAAAATACTGGATCTAGTAACAGTAGAAAATTGTTCTTTCAGACGAGTCCACAAATCCAGAGAACTGATACTCCCAATTGCACAAGAAATTGCAGGAGGCGAAAGAGTAGCAGAAATAAGCTGCATCAACGCTTTGTCATGCATTTTCCAAATCCGGTATGCATCAGATTCAACTTGTGCAGTAGTACTACCCGAAACAACTTCAGAATCCCCAGAAATCACATCAGTAAATCGAGGAGGGCAAGGAGTAGACCCATCAACAAACCCCATAATGCCATAGCCTTCCAACAAAAGCTGCATTTGGAAATGCCAAGTCAAGTAATTGGTATCGTCCAGCTTCATGGTTACGGACGTAGAGACGGAGGAGAGAAGAGATGTAATAGGCGATTGCAAGATTTGCAACTGAGACACGGTCACCATTTTGGTAGAATTGCTTCACCGAAAGTGACAGAGAACAAACGTCGAACACTTGGTGTGCA
This sequence comes from Pyrus x bretschneideri, assembly GCF_019419815.1. NCBI lineage: Eukaryota > Viridiplantae > Streptophyta > Magnoliopsida > Rosales > Rosaceae > Pyrus > Pyrus x bretschneideri. The sequence goes on along the minus strand of NW_025999390.1, from coordinate 9,653,438 downwards.
GAAAACCAAACACAAACGAATGAACCCTAACTCGAGCAGAAAATACCCAAATCAAGAAGAAAGAAATAGAAGAGAGAAACACATATATATGTGCGAGCAGAAGCGGAAGATATACAGAAATCCCAGATCGATACACCCCAAAGCTTTATGCTTTTTCCGGCGATGATACCATGTAAACCAATCTAAACAGTTATCAGAGAAGAAGAAGATTGATAGGAAGAGAAATGAAGAGGGAAAGAGTACTTAGAGAGCAAGATAAATTTCTGAATTGTGTTTTAATTATTTCTCATTACTATAACTATTTTATTACAAAGGATATTTATACTAATGAAGACAGCTTCCTAACTAAGCTATCTTCTAACAACCTTATAACTGCAAGACTAATCTATTGACATTTGGCAACATCTTATCCATTCATATAATACTCCTAACAGCGGTGAGTGATACATATAATCGAATTGAATGAAAAAAAACTCATTAATTGATATGGCATGCACATATCAATTACTACATCATATGATGCATCAATATAGTATCAATATGTGGTCTTTCTAACATTTTCCATTATGTTTGGATGACGAAAATAAAATTGAAATTTGAATAAAAGTCAAAATTTATAAACATGCACCTATTTCCTTGTTTGAATTCATAAAGATGAAATTTAGAATTTTTGCGTAGAAAAAAACTTATGATTTGAGACCTCTAATTTCCAATTTTAAATTCCCTGTAAATAATTGTCATTTTCAAATTTCAATGAGTGAGATTTTAAAAATAAAAAATCTAAAAAAAACTCAACGATAAGTGGCTACCACCTCCACTTGTTGTCACATCCCAGCCCGAGGAGGATCACTTCCCTGCCCCGCTCCACCACCGTAGCACGATATTGTCCGCTTTGGGTCCCGATCACGCCCTCACGGTTTTGTTTCTGGGAACTCACACGAGAACTTCCCGATGGGTCACCCATCCTGGGAATGCTCTCGGGCGCTACTCGCTTAACTTCGGAGTTCCCATGGAACCCGAAACCAGTGAGCTCCCAAAAGGCCTCGTGCTAGGTAAAGATAGGAATATACATTTAAGGATCACTCCCCTGGGCGATGTGGGATGTCACAATCCATCCCCCCTTAGGGGCCCGACGTCCTCGTCGGCACACACGCAACCAGGGTTAGGCTCTGATACCAAATTGTCACATCCCGGCCCGGGGCGGATCACTTCCCGGGCCCGCTCCACCACCGTAGCACGATATTGTCCGCTTTGGGCCCCGATCACGCCCTCACGGTTTTGTTTCTGGGAACTCACACGAGAACTTCCCGATGGGTCACCCATCCTGGGAATGCTCTCGGGCGCTACTCGCTTAACTTCGGAGTTCTCATGGAACCCGAAGCCAGTGAGCTCCCAAAATGCCTCGTGCTAGGTAGAGATAGGAATATACATTTAAGGATCACTCCCCTGGGCGATGTGAGATGTCACACTTGTCTCCACTACCCACCATCATTATCACTATCATAAGGTTCTAAAAGACGATACACACTAGTTAGGCAGTGAGCTGGGGTCTAGTGTCTAGGCAGCTAGTCGAGGTCAAGACGAGGCCTTAGGCTGATCAGATAGATTTAAGTAAATTTGTTGTACATTGTATAAACAAGTGTTTTTTATATTTAAAAATTACATAATCATATAAGGATATACAATTTACAAAATAGAATGATTTATAAATTATAAAGTATTAAAACATATTCAAAACATGAAAAGCAAACATATAATGAGTGTTCATCCGGCAAACATATAATGAGTGTTCATCCGGCAAACATGTAATGAGTGTCCATCCAACTATTCACCAAGTCTTTTACAATTTATTAAAAGAAATAAAATGCAAAACGAAAGTGATTTATTTTCTGTCCAAGTGAAAGTCACAACTTAAGCAACTGCCTAGGCCAATCTAGGCAGGTTATGCGAGTTTAGGCACCCTCCCTTAATTTTCAAATATCTAGATCTTAATTAAGGCAGTAGCCAGCCACCTAACGCCTAGGTAAAAATTTCTAAAACAATGCACCATCATTGCTACCACCATCACCACACACTGCCGTCTCCCCCGCCTTTGCGGCTGCCACTACCACCACACGCTATTGTCTCCCTCGCCTTTGTCACTGCCACCATCCACCATCATTATCACCATCACGACTGTTGTCGCTACCACATATTGTTGTCTCCCCCGTCGTTGTCGCCACCACCACCCACTGTCATCACCGCCATCTCCACCACCACTACTAGGATATTTCCTAACTAAATTGTCACATCCCGGCCCGGGGCGGATCACTTCCCAGGTCCGCTCCACCACCGTAGCACGATATTGTCCGCTTTGGGTTTACCATTCCCTCACGGTTTTGTTTTTGGGAACTCACGAGCAACTTCCCAGAAGGTCACCCATCCTGGGAGTGCTCTAGCCCCCTTCTCGCTTAACTTCGGAGTTCCTAAAAAAACTCAAAGCCAGTGAGCTCCCAAAAGGCCTCGCGCTAGGTAGGGATGGGAATATCATTTAAGGATCAGTCCCCTGGGCGATGTGGGATGTCACAATCCACCCCCCTTAGGGGCCCAACGTTCTCGTCGGCACATTTCCGGCCAGGGATAGGCTCTGATACCAAATTGTCACATCCCGACCCGGGACGGATCACTTCCCGGGCCCGCTTCCACTACCGTAGCACGATATTGTCCGCTTTGGGCTTACCATTCCCTCACGGTTTTGTTTTTGGGAACTCACGAGCAACTTCCCAGAAGGTCACCCATCCTGGGAGTGCTCTAGCCCCCTTCTCGCTTAACTTCGGAGTTCCTACGGAACCCGAAGCCAGTGAGCTCCCAAAAGGCCTCGCGCTAGGTAGGGATGGGAATATCATTTAAGGATCAGTCCCCTGGGCGATGTGGGATGTCACATAGGTGGCTAGTCAAGAGCCTAGGCAGACATGAGAAAATTTATTATATATCGTATAAATAAATGTCTGTTTTTACTTAAGAAATACATAATTGTATTATAATACATAAATTGCAAAATAAATGACATACTGATGATAAAATATTATAACATAATGAAAATATGGGTAACAAGCATATAATGTGTTCATTCGACTATTTAACAAGTCTCTTACAATTGTCACTTAGTATTATTGTCTAATGGTATTTCTCTTCACTTGCAATTGAGAGGTCTTGGATTCGATTATCGCCAAAGATAAATTTGAACCACATTATTGTTAACTCATTGTGAGGCTAAGGCCAACCCCTTCCTTGTAGTGTAGATAATATCGTTTGTTAAAAAAAATAAATAAAAACAAGTCTCTTACAAATTAGAAAAAAAATAAAATGCAAAATGAAGGTTTTTTATTTTTTGTCTAAGTGAGAGTTGCGACTTAAACAGATAGATAGACGAGTCTATATGGGTGCCTAGGCGCCTAAACAACTCCAGACACCCTTTTCTAATTTTTAAACTCCTAGAATTAATATGAACGATGACCAGCTACCTAACGCTTAAACAAGAATTTTTAGACCAATGATTTTAAACGACGTACACTAAAAATTTTAGATAGTTGATTGAACTTGAAAACAGTGAGTTGAGAAATGCCTCATTCATCAGACAATTTCTTGTTTATGTGCCTCAAATCTCTTTCGATTAATCGATTTATTTAATTTAACCGCTAGAAAAAAGTACAAATTTTTTTCTCTCTCTAATTTATATTTGAAAATGACAGGGAAGCACACAGACGGAGGGACATGAGAACATGGATGGCATTTCACTTTGTGTGTCATTTCTTCTGTTTGTTCGTTTTCTTTTTCCTCTTTTTGTTATAATATATTAACACAAGTTGTCTTTCGAACCGTTGAACATGGCGGTGCAGCCGACTAAACAGCCCATCCAGCCTACAATACGTTATATACGTGTGGTGGTGTTTCCGTGTTTGCATTGTATTTTATTGGTTTTATTGACCATTTGGCAATTAAACACGTACACTCAAAGGCTGATGATTGCAGGGTTTACTCTTTCGTTATGTTAACGGCTCTCCAATTCCTATGCATTATTTAATCTTAGATCCAGGAATCTCCACAAAAATCTGAAAAAGTTTTATTTTCAAGTCACCAGAAAACTCTGGAAATAGATTTATTTGCGAGTCACAATTGAGCACAAATTCAAATATGATTACTTATGATTTATTTGTTGAATTGAATGAATCGTTACATGTAAGAAAACAAAAAATTCTAGAAAAATCTGAAGAAGTTTTATTTTCAAGTCACCAAAAAACTCTGGAAATAGGTTTAGTTGCAAGTCACAGTTGTGCACATATTCAAATATGATCACTTATGATTTATTTGTTGAATTAAATAACTCGTTACATGTAAAAAAATGAAAAACTCCGGAAATATTTGAAAAAGTTTTATTTTCAAGTCACCAGAAAACTCTGGAATAGGTTTATTTGCAAGTCACAATTGTGCACATATTCAAATATGCTCACTTATGATTTATATGTTGAATTGAATGACTCATTACATGTAAGAAAACAAAAAATTACCTATACGTTTTTGGCACCAACTCTAATGAAATATTAATTTTGAGAAGGGTTACCCTAATTACATTATCTATATGATACCTCTAACAAAAACACACGACCTTGTTATATTATATTTTGATCTCACTCGTTCACACGCTGATTTCATCAAATGTAAAAGACAGCTCTTAGCTCAACTCAGAAATCTAGCTAGATCCCCAAATTGGGTTTTGAAAGGACACGATTTCAAATTTGCAGTCTAAAAATGCAAATTTAGAATGAAATTGACAAAGCTGGGTAGAAACAAATTAGAACCCAGTACTCTGTTTAGTGATTTCAAAACAGAACTTAACCAAAAATACGAGATCAAGTTTTTAATATCTCATATATTACGATGATTGCCAGATGAAAAGATGGCATTGATGTGATGGTGATCAGAAAAAATTGCAAACCTCTCTGAATATCCTCAAAATTAGATTTAATTACAAAACCTGATTATCCCATAATAATTGATCAAACAAAGTAAGTATACATATTGTAATGATCAAATCACAAACGTACATCAAACCTTGAAGAAAACAATATCCTCCTCCTCATCCTCCTCATTCTCATCACACAAGGTATCCAATTGTTGATGCGACTTCCGCCGATGATGTGCCCTCCCGGCCGCGTGGTTGTGCTGAGCCGGCGAGGAAGACGGCGAGGAGTGCACGGAAGAACCGGCGGAAGCCACCAAAGCCAAGTTCCCTTCGCTCCAAGCCCGCCTCAGCGGATACGACACTTTCTTACTCTTAGGCCCTCCGTGGGTGCATTGCTTGTTACGTGACTTGTTGTGTAGGGCACACCCGCAGTTGCGGTGGTACGGGCGCCGTTCCACTCCGATATCCGACCCCGATATGCAACCCTCGTACACGCACCGGAACAGCCCGTCTGCGGCAGCTCCTGCAGCGGCCATGCGATCCGTTGATTGATTCGTATTGAATACGTGTTGCAGGTCCAGAAATAAAGTTTAGAGGCAACGGGGGCAATTTATAGGAAAAGGGGTTGTTGGTAGTTATCTAGTGAAGAACAACGGGATAGGGGTGAAAAGGACAAAAGGGGGAGAGCGGTTGGTTGTCGGCTAGGCGAAATTTTTCATTGGGAACATAAGTGGTATATCATGTGTTTTAATAGAAATTGTAAGAAAATTTATTTTTTAAGTTATTAATTTTTAGTACACATATCCCACCATTTGTATGGTAATACGTGGTATAATATCATGTGTAACGGTTACACTAAAGAATCTCTTGTCGGTTAGCTCCTACCTGGGTTGCTGGGTGTGATGTATGGAAAGAGATACTCTCCGAATCTCTTCCATCAAAATCACCAAATCAAGTGATATAGGCCCTTAAAATTTGGTACAACAGTTAAAATTATTATGATTTATAAAAATTAGTTCTATTTTTAACCGTTTAATTAAATTTTAAAAATTCGAATCATTTGATTTGATAGCTTTGATGAAAGAGATCTATAAATGATTTCTTTCCGTGATGCATGAGCATATGCGGCAGTAAATCAAGCGTTCAAGCCGTGTGTTGTGGGTTGGTCATAGTCTGAGTTAATTTTTGGCATGCACTTCTCCATGTGGGCCTGCTTGAGTTGAAATTTAGGTACGAGTTGGGAGAGAAATTGGGGACTGAAGTTACTAACAAGAAATTAATTAGATACTCTAAATTAGTTAGGTGTAACTGAGTTACCCGTTATATGGTATTATTAGTCTACTTGTATTATAAGACATATATGATAATAAAAAAAACGTGTATCTAATTATGAATTAGTATCAATTATATTGTTCATGTGTATCATAGCGCGTGAATTAGTGTGTATTGTTAGTTCTTTGGGAAGGGTTAAGCCGTTAAAATATTTTAGATCATCTCCAAAGAAAAAATCAAATTTTAAATAAAATTTACATTTGAAGGCTTGTGTGGCACATTTATCTTCTTCTTTTTTTTTTTTTTTTTTTTTTATATAGTGTTCTTCACCCTATATGTTAAATTTAAATTATGATTTATTACACTATTTACTTTTTATGATTGTAATTGCTGATGTGGACTCTTTTAAGTCTACTTATCTTAATTGCTGCCTTTTTTACTGTTATTGCTTATATGAATTTTTTTGCTCTTCCTTTGAAGATGCTTTTAGATAACCAAAGTAACTTATGTATGCATTTAGCAACAAAATTTGAAGGTACGTCCATGTGATATAAGTGTTTTCTAAAAAAGCATGTGTCATTACTCAAAAGTACCTAGTACTTGGGATTTTAATTACAGTTTCACCTTGTTTATGCTATAAATGTTTATGAACGTATATGCACCTAAGCAGACTCAAATGAGTCTCTAGTAACATCATGTGGTAATGTGATTATACACACTTTGAAAAACTAAAATTCTAATTAGGTCACCCTAAACCCAAACTCATCATATATGTGAGGCGTGAGGCGAGGATTAGCTTATCAATTATTTATCTGTGTACTTGTTTGTGCATGTGTTTGGTATACTATATATTGCTGCCGTATTGCTAGAATGGTGTTGATCCTATAAACTATCTTGTTCACCAATCATGCTAAAAACCAATTTTTTGGCAATTTGTGGGATTAAGTGGCTATCTGCATTACTTCTCAAGACGAAAGATCAACTTTCGTGGAGCTATTGACTTGTGTTAATGAGAAATTGTGTGGCTTGAATTTGACACATGTATTACGTTGAAATGGGAGTATGTCTAGAAAAATTCGTTATATTAATTAATTCGCGTGTTATAATATGAGTAAACAATAAATTATAAGCAAATGTACAGTAATGTGAGTGAATTATAATATTACGCGATCTTTCTTAAACAATTCTAATGTATGTACGATGCTTGTAAAAGTTGTTGACCAAAAAATGGAAAAAGAAAAAGAAAAGAAAACGGATGCTTGTAGAAAATTAAAGCACATGCATTCACTTTGATTCCTTTGGATTCGACACCAACAGCGGCTAAAGTATTGTATTGTTGCTTGGGATTAAGAACTAATTAAAGATATTAAAGAAATAATAATCAACGGCTAAGATTTTCTGATGTCAGAAGGAAAACAGCATTTGGGATCGGGTCTGGGAACCAAGTTGCATGCAGCAACAAATGGACGGATACTTCTGCACTATCATGTGAGACTCTAAGCAACCCATGTGAGCATTGGAAAGGTGATGTCAAAGCATCACGATTGACAATCTTAGCAGGAAATAGTAAATGCAATTTACTGAAGGGGTGGAGAAAAAAGAAAGGCAGAGAGAGTAATTGGGCATGCATACCATACCTATAGCTACATGCTATGTTGGACTTGCAGAACGGAGAATCACGTAGTTGTGATACATATACTAGGGTTACGGCGTGTTACCATCTCATATGTCATAATAATATTATACAGTGTTACTAATTTACATATCATAATATAATATATATATGCAGAATTTATAATTTATCAGATCATCGATATTCCTTGAAAAAATACATATAAAAAACATGTACAATACACAAATATCAACATGATTTTAAAAACAACAATTTCAAAAATGTCAACTAAAATAGACAAAAGTCGCACAAACTGCTAAAATAACTCACTTCAACAAAATATTGCATAATCCGTATGCAAGCTCACATGACTGAAAACAATAAAATCAAACAAGCCTAAATAGTTTATATTGGAATATAGAATTAGTGGATATACTTATATTTGTGTATTACATATACTAAACGCAGTTACACCAGAAAATTCCCCCACCCTAAAAGAAAATTGATATGTAACAAGATATATCCAGACGTTTTAAACTAATAACACAATATTCCATTGAGAGAGACTTACACATATCGTCATCTTCAGTGGCGAAGCTACATAGGGGCAAGGAGTGGCGACTGCCCCTCCCCTCGCCGGAAATGAAGCCCAAGAGTAAGTATCCGCCCCTCCTCTCACCCGAAATGAACCCCTGTTTTTTGCTGCTGTTGCTCAGGCGTTGCATGTGGCAATTCAATTTTCTGAAAACCCCAAGCCAAACAGCGTCGTGTGCCAAACAACGTCGTGTTGGACGTAGAAAAAAAAAAAGAAAACCCCCTAAGTAGAACGATGTCGTTTCTATTCATTGAAAAACATAAATAAATAAGATTGACGTATGGGGACCACTCTTCCAAATTAACCTTATTGGAGCCCCCACGAACCAGCTCAAGAAGATAAGCCAACCTTCAAGCCACTGCCCAGATTCCCTCTTTGCGCCTTCACCGTTCCCCTCCAAGTTCCAACCTTCAAGACAAGCCACTGCCCAGCTTCAAAGGCTTTCATAGCTTACCTGAATTCCTCTCCAAAACTTGAAAACAACGATATATAATCTTATAGCTTACCTGAATTCCTCCAAGCTGGCTTTTTCATCTTGATTGAACCTCCAAATGACACGATTGAAGTAAAGAACACTTGAAACATGAGATTAAAGTCTAGTTTGTATAAAATCCCGAATTAAAAAAATAAAATTCCAAACCTGATTGCATGTCCAAATCCTTTACCTAAACTTGTTTGGCTCGACTCACTAAATCTGTAGGCGAAAACCTTTTGTCAAATCGACGAGCAAAAAGAAAGTTACAAAATTTCAATGATTTTTTATAGGGAAAACAGAGGGAAGCTAAGCGTTCCGGAGAAGCCAAGATTGATAAGAATATGAAGAACCAGATAGCATTCTGGTTTAAAATTAAACCCACGTGGCTGACTAAACTCGTATCTTTTGGGACTTTGTAATGTGGTGAAACTAGATTTCACCTCATAAGCAATTATGAAGATGCATAGTACTTTTTCATCATTAAAAAAAAAATAGTGATATTTTTGGTGAATTTCGAGAGTTGTGAAAACTATAAGTTAGTGTACAAGTTTTTTACATTGGTTTTTATGTTACCGGTTGCAACTGCTTCAGTGGAAAGAACATTTTTTACTATAACTGTTGTGAAAACACCGTTGAATAATAAAATGAGAGATCAATGGTTGAAGGATAACATGGTTATTTAAATTGAGAGATATATTTTTGCTTTTATTGATAATGAGTCTATTATGCGACGTTTTCACAACATGAAATGTTGCCAATAACAATTGTAATTTGTTTTTATTGATAAATTATTATTGACATTAATATTGTCTACTATATATCTAAAGAGATTTAGTTGTCTACATTTATGTAACCTCTTACCTTTTTATATTTCACCCCTCCCCAAAAAATTCATAGCTTTGTCACTGGTCATCTTCTATATATCATCCAGAAAAATGCATGCATGCAAGTCCTTCCCCTACCCTAAATCCGCATAGTCAACATGCAGATTCCAGTTGCACAACTAGTCACGCCAGGGAAAAAGCTTTCCAGTTAATAAAGTAGGCAAAATATAAGCTAATATGTACCAATTCTACCAAATTTATACACGTATATGGCCAATGCATGCCCGCCTGTGGTCGCATCTATTTAATTCATGGGAGGTTCTTTTCCTTTTCTTCCAACTGCATTTGCTTATAAATATTAATTAAAACTTTGCGCCATTAAATGGCAACCAAAGACAGCCAAGAAAAGATTCAATCAAACAACCCTCAAACGCTAACCACTATATGTGTAACCAACTGATGATTATTGGTAAGACCTTCAATATATATAATCTTTATTAAGTTCCACCTTCCCAAGTACCAAATTTTCTTAGGTACTCCAGCTAGGCAGTGGTCCACTTCACCACTCAAAAGGGGAATTATCACAGCATGATCATATTGGTGAGCTTGATCATTCCTTTATATCTAATGGGGACATTCCAAATCATATATCTTAATTTTTCTGAATTTTTGTTTTTTTTTTTTTTAATTAATGCAATGGTATATTTACACTAAGAGGATGGTGGCACTTGGGCTAAGTCACAAAACGAGTAAGCCACAATAATTTGATTTGACCCGCTTTTAACGAGAATGAAACCTAAGATGTGACATCCCACATCGCTCAGGGGAGTGATCCTTATATGTATATTATCATCCCTACCTAGCACGAGGCCTTTGGGAGCTCACTGGCTTCAGGTTCCATCAAAACTCCGAAGTTAAGCAAGTAGCACACGAGAGCACTCCCATGATGGGTGACCCACTGGAAAGTTCTCGTGTGAGTTCCCAGAAACAAAACCGTGAGGGTGTGCTAAGAGCCCAAAGCGGACAATATCATGCTACGGTGGAGTCGGGCCCGGGAAGTGGTCCCGCCCGGGCCGGGATGTGACAATTTGGTATTAGAGCCAATCCTTGGCCGGATGTGTGCCGACGAGGACGTCGGGCCCCTAAGGGGGATGGATTGTGACATTCCATATCACCCAGAGGAGTGATCCTTATATGTATATTCTCATCCCTACCTAGCACGAGGCCTTTTGGGAGCTCACTAGCTTCAGGTTCTATTGGAACTCCGAAGTTAAGCGAGTAGCGTGCGAGAGCACTCCCATGATGGGTGACCCATTGGGAAGTTCTCGTGTGAGTTCCCAGAAACAAAACCGTGAGGGTATGCTGGGGGCCCAAAGCGGACAATATCGTGCTACGGTGGAGTCGGGCCCTAGAAGTGGTCCCATCCAAACCAGGATGTGACATAAGACATCTCATTTATAAATGAAAAAAAATATATACATATAGACCATAGTAGACTTCTAAATTTTGTTTTGAATAGAGTTTAATGCATCAATTTGTCATTATATTTCTTTCTTCTTGGTAAACCTTCTTTCTCCGGTTAGGTCATTCCGTTTTGGTAGAGTAATGTTGGGAATCCAACATTTTTGTAAAGTAGTGTTATTCACATACTTTTTTTTCGTCTCTTACACACTCTTATTAATTTTTCTCAATTGATCTTCTACAACTTATTCAATCTGAAGGCTGAAAATTAAGATGGGTGTGTGAGAGGTAAAAAAAATTGATGCTATAAAACATATTGTATATAACATGATGTGTGAATTGGAGCATAAAACTTAGATTCAATGAAATAAACTTATTAACTGACATGACATACACATATCATTTATCACACCATACATCACACCAAAGAAAAGCCTAGGTGGGCTTCATAATGCCATGTGGAAGAGATAATAACTTGTAGGGGTGCAACTCGGACGTATCGGAAGACTCAGTGCAGGGCCTAAAACCCTAACTCCAAACATAGTTCGCAAACTGTTTTTGGGCTCGAATCACGTTTTGGACCACTTAAGTTTGGGCTTGGGTCAATGTTTGAACCATTTGAGCTTGGGCCACCGTATCCATCATCTTAAGATTCTGAAGCTAAGCATTTTCCTACTGCATCTTCCAACCCTCCCACCTGAAGAAGAAGAAGAAGAAGAAGAAAAAAAAAAAAAAAAAAAAAAAAAAGAAGAGGTGATATCCACGCATCCATTTTACTTCTTACATAATTTTTTTAATTTTCGACCGTGAAATTAGATCAATCGAACAAAATTACTGAAATTATCGGGGGTGAGAGGTAAAAAAAAAGACCAGTCGCAGCCACGAAGCCACCGACCGGTTCATCCTCCTCAACGGTGCGGATAGAACCGCACGCGTCCGTTGGACTGCAGGTCAGAAACTCTCATTATTTTTCATCAGACCTTCTCTGTGTGGCGGCAAAAGCGCAAAAGCTCAGAGCGCAGCCATGGCTGGATGCAGAGGAAGAAGAAGACCCAACAGCAACGACAGCAGCAACTTAAATTGGAGCAGCGGTAGGAGAAGAGCATCGCCATCGTCGTCGTCAAAATTCAAATTTCGAGGAGGTCTGCTCGTGGAGGGCGGCGTTTTATCTGATTGGTCATCCCCTCAAACCGCTCAGCGAGGTCGTTCCTATCTCTTCATATCAAACGATCGTAGTTTGCTAATTTTCTGTTTGGTTTCCGGGGAAATAAAGGAGACTGAGATTTGAAGTGGATATTTTTTATTCAATTAGAGCCGATATTGTTTCCCTATTGGAACAATTCAAACTTTTGTTGGATTTTGAATTTCAGGGAAAAATCCGAGTTCGAGCAACAAATCTGCGACGAAATCTGTAGCAAAAGCAGCTTCTGGGTCGAAAAGTGATTCTCGGAGATCTAATGTTACTGCTATAGGGTACCAATACCCGTCTGTTGAATTTCAGGTATGTCCTATTGGCTCAAAAGCTTCTTCCTGATATATTTATTTTTTCAATAAAAGAGAAAATGTCTTCTTTTTTTTTTTTGTTGTATTTTGTCGTACCAAATACATTTTTAGCTGTATGATCTGAGATTTAAATTGATTTTTCGAAAAAATATTTATTTGAATGGATTGGGTTGTGTGGAAATTTTAGTTACTAGCATTTTGTGCTTGTAGTGAATAAAATATGACTAAGCTTAAGCAGTTAACACTTTCCTCATGCTGTTGCTTGTGTAAATTATAGTTCATCGAAAGTTTTGTTCTTTGTTTGAACAATAGTTAGTTCGTGGGGAAGTTTTTCGTATATTGCTAATTTAAGTCCTTGCAAGCGACAGTGGTGGATCCAGGATTCCAAGATCGCGGGTCCCAATATAAAAGTTCGAAAAAAAATATTAGACTAATTTGATTCAATATCACTATTTTCTATTGAATTTGGTTCATTGAATAAATCAAGAATAATCTCAAAGGTAATAAAACCAACAAATTCTTCTCAGCAACCTAACGCAATTAGTGGCTCTGCAAAGATAAAATTTGTTAATGTAACATATATATTATTAATTGGGAGTTCGGAATAGAGTCTAGGATTAAAAAACTTATATGAATTTGGAAGAAATAAAATTAGGCAGCTAAAGGTAGTGGAATGGCAAATGGTGGTGGGGAATAGGGTAACTTGGGTTTAAAGTTGGAAGGTTGCGACGATTGGGGCTAGGAGTTCCTAAATATAATTTGGGGATACTGGAAAAGACTGGGGTTCTCAGAGAAAACAGAGATATTTTAATTTTAAAATTTTGTATAATGACCTGGCTCAAAAACGCTGTCGTTTTGGCTAGGTCTTTTAAAACCAAAATTAAAAACCTCGTCTTCTCCTTTTTTATAAGCACTGCTGCCTGCACATCCATGGAGGCAACAAGCCTCTCCACTGCACCTGCCCAAATTGTTGGAGGGTCCCGATGGTCGATCACAAGTGTTTCTTCAGGCTTCTGAAGGGTCCCGGGACCCCCCGGGTCCCTATATGCATCCGCCAGTGGCAAGCAATGTTTGAAGCATAACATATGCACTTGTTAAATGTGGTGAGATGTTTGAGGTTCTGTTTTGGTCACTTTGGAGAATGTGTACGGAGATAATATGTGAAATTATTGATGCATTGGATATTCTTTTTTTTGTTAACAATTAAGTAGGAGCGTTGGTTCTGCATTCGTGTAGTTTGGATATGCTTTGGTTTTGAACAGGAGGGTTTCTATTCAGAATTACGCAATGGCAGTGATGCAGATAAAGATACTGTATGAGTCGTGCCCCTTGGTTTTAGTTGATTACAAGGATACCCAAATTTTAGCTCATGGCGACCAAACACAACCGTCAAGCCCCAATGAAGTAGAATTTACTTATCACTACGGTTCAAGTTTTGTGTTAGGTGAAAGCTCTCATAGAGGGCTAGGGTTCTCTGATGAACTTGAGGAAACCCCAAGTGATGTTGAAGATTCCTCAAAGCAAATGGAAGAGCCAGAAGATTCATGTTTTAACTTGCAATCTTCTGAGAAACATATGGATGCCAATGACGGGATGGATTGTGAAGTTGGCGATGATGAGATGGCTGAAGAGATGACAACAGAGATGTTGTCGCCCAAGAAGAACTCAGGCTTTTTGTCAGTTGGTGGCATGAGATTATACACCCAAGATATTTCTGATGAAGAAAGTGAAGAAGATGAAAATGGAGAGTCACTGTATGAAGGAAGCTCAGGCTCTTCTGAGTCTGGAGAACGACTTGGATCCTCTGAAAGTGAAGACTCTGAAGACTTGTCTGATAGTGATTCAGATGTAGATGACGAGGTTGCAGACGATTATTTAGTGGGAATTGGTGGTAGTTACAACATCTTAAGTTCCAAATTTTTGGTGGAACAGGATTTGGATGAGCCGGATAAGAATAGCTCTTTGAGGAAGGGCTTTGATGAGACTTTGCAGAAGTTGGGCGGAATTGCTCTTCAGGATGCATCTAGGGAGTATGGTAGGAAGAAGGTCCAGTCACAAAAGAAATACAATGTGACTGAAAGACATGCTCGGTCTTTGGCTATAGATGACCTAATGCTTGTAAAGGATACAAGAAATTATTCCAAAAAGAAACCTGTTGCCAAGTTTCCTCAGTCTTGGCCTGCAGAAGCTCAAAGGAGTAAATTCTCAAGACATTTTCCTGGTATAAGATTGCTAAGATATCTTTATCTTTATAAGCTGCTTGCATATGTTTAACTTGGTTAACATGTGTCTGTTCCATGAAGGGGATATGATACAGCAGAGCCAAGTTCGTAATGAATTTCAGCAATTAAAAACTTTTTACATTTAAGTGCTTTTTCTTTTCAGTTGGGGAAGCAAATGAGCTTTCTCATATATCCATAGTTTCTAGTATCCCTAGTATCCTTTGATGAGTATGATGAGAAGTGGATAGTTATGAACTTAGGATCTCAATTTGAATGACTGTGTGGGCAAATTTGCCCACATATCATGGGGTAATAAATGTCTGAGGACTGTCTGTTTATCAAAAACAGGATTCCTGTATGATATTGTTATTCTTTTAGGTGGATTGTCATTCATGCCTTTGGCTCATGCTATCTATTGTTCTAACTTCTAACTGACTTTCCATTCAGGGACAAAAAAGAAACATCGTAAAGAAATGATGGCTGTAAAGCGTAAGGAGAGAATGCTGTGCCGAGGCGTTCATCTTGAGCAAATAAATCTGGCTATACTGCTTTGTTGTTTTGTGTGAAGTTGTGTGCAGGCACACTCACGGAAGATATATCGTGCAATGCTTTATATTTGGACTATATGACAGCTTTGTTCTTTTCTATTTTAGAAAATGGAGCAAATTGTTTTGGATGGAGTAGATATGTTTTCTTTTCAGCCTATGCATTCCCGGGATTGTTCCCAGGTATGGAATTTCGATTGATCTCTTCAATTTTCCGTTTGTAACTTATTTGATCCTCATAGTTTTACCTTTTGCACTTTCTGTGGTCACTTCATGTCCATCAAGTGTTAACCTTTCTTTGATAGTTAGTGCTTTTGGATATTTTAGGTTCAGCAATTAGCCGCAATGTATCGCCTGAGGAGTTCCTGCCAAGGATCTGGCAAGAAGAGGTAAATAATTTTGTTTCGTGAATTATAGTTAAACAAAGAAAACATGGAGTTGATGTTTTTTTCCTTTCCCAGATTTGTGACAGTGATGCAGACACAACACACTGGCATTGCATCTGCAAGTGATAGACTTCGTCTTGAAAAGGTTAATCACGTTTCATGGTTACAAATTACAATTAGTGTATCGTATGGTCTGGCTCTGCATTTTTCATATTTTGTGCTTCTCGTTGTCTTCTTTGTACTGCTCTAAAATATAATCACTATATACTTCGATCCTCTACGTATGCATGTGCAGCAAAATTCAGTGATTGTTTTCTATATTTCAGCTGATTGGAGCTGACATGGAGGATGCTGATTTCTCTGTTGTTGAGCCTGGTAGAGACAAAAACAGGCCAAGGAAAATTGGAAAAGGAATTGATTTTAAGACACCGGAATCTAAACAATCCAGCGAAAGAAAGACACCGAAGACCTCAGCCAAACGTGGCAGTGGGAATATGGATTCATATGCTAATACACCAGTATCATTTGTGTCAAGTGGCGTAATGCAATCAGCGGCTGAGAGTTTAACTGTTGACTCAATAGAAGCAAGTAAAAACAAGGTTGCTGCTGAGTCAACTGAATATCGTTCCTTTGAGCTACACACTAAGGGTTTTGGATCAAAAATGCTGGCTAAAATGGGATACAGTCGAAGGTGGCTTAGGAAAAGATAGACAAGGTATGGCTGCGCCCATTGAAGTGATCCAACGGCCTAAATCACTTGGCTTGGGTGTGGAATTCTCCACCCCCGTTGAGATCCCAGTCGGTAAAACACCCCCAGCAAATAATATCCCGGTAAAAAGATCTCAGGCTCAGAGTTCTCAAACTCAGAGTGAAAGAGTTGGATATTTCGAAAAGCATACCAAAGGATTTGGATTGAAGATGATGGCGAAAATGGGGTTTGTTGGAGGCATGGGGTTGGGGAAAGATTCACAAGGTATTGTCAACCCTCTGGCTTCAGTCAGGCTACCGAAGTTGAGGGGATTAGGTGCCTCAGGTTAAGTTAATTTTAATTTATAATTGCTTGCTTCTTCTTGTTCTAAATCTGCATATGCATGTGTATTATCATCAATATTAACTTAAGAGTTGTTTTTTATTCACCATAGATCTGTACATTTCAATTTTTATCATTGAAAATAAAGCATGTGGCATGGTGACCATCAAAAGCCACCATGTGGGGTTTCTGTCTTTATTCCTGATTCAAAGCGTTCCTGCAATTTGCAACAAAGCCACCATGTGGGGGTTTATGTCTTCTTCTTGAGAGGAATTTCTCTGCCCTGGCTTTTACTATCCCTGGTTCATTCTCTCTCTCTCTCTCTCTCTCTCTCTCTCTCTCTCTCTCTCTCTCTCTTGTGATGCACTAATGACTCGTTTACTAATCTGTAATCGAAATTCAGTTCCGCATTTTGATTTCGATTATCATTACGTAAATGTGCCACAAATGAGGAGACACGAAGAAGGGATATCGAAACCAGGTTGGGAAGTATTTTTCCGGTTCCTTCTTCGGGGGCTGGTTTTGACAGCCGTAGTTCATGGAATACTCTTCACCCATTTTCCGCTGAATTATCTTGCAAGCAATCATATGGTGCACCAAATTTGGGATTCCATTAACACGTGAGATGTGCACATGAAATAATAACATCAACCATCTAATTTGACACAATAAGAGAGCAGAACGTATAAAATATGGAAGATGACTACGTTTTCTTGTTTAGGCCAGTTAGTAAAGGCTCATTCTATCAAATCCTCTGTTTCGTAGATCTTAGTAGTTTAGCAAATACTAAGGAGATTCATAAAAAGTCTGACTTTTTATGAACTCTTTGTCACTTTACATTTAACGTCAATTCTCATACTAATATTATAAAACATTATATAAAAAACATGATGTGACAAAGAAACCACAAAAAGCACCATTTTTAGGTGTCTCCTTACCGCTTCTCTTTATCTAAACGTGAAAAGGGGTTCAATTATATGTTATGTATTATTCTGTTAGTTTTATTTTTCCGAAGAGATGGTAACCTGCTTGACGGGCAACCTCAAATCCATTGACCAACTCATGAATCCTAGTGCTTGATTCCTGGCCATTTAATATTGGAGTTTATCGAAGTCGTTGTCCGTGAACAACACGCACGAGTATGATTTACTAATATCATTTACTTTCTATCAAGTACTACCACAAGTCTCAAATTGGACCTAACAATCGAGAGTATATTTCAAATCGTCTAATGTATTGAAGAAAGTTGCGACGAAGTATAATGAAATTACCTCATAACTTTATGAATAGAGAAATATCAAATCGAGTCATTAAATGACGTAACATCTTGTCAATTATTCAATTATGTGCATACTTTAACCAAAAGATATAGATCGTATAAGTAAGTTATTTTTTTTCTAAATTGTTCTTACGCAATTTTTTTGGAAAACAAAAACAATGTTACCTTATTCTTTATTTGATTTCTAAGCTCTTTAACTGATGTGTTTTTTTTTTTTCAAAGAAAGAAGCGACTTTGTTGATTAAGCGAAACTCAAATACGTAGAAAGTCCTAAATTGAATATGGTGGTGCCTCAAACCAAACTAAACTTTGACCAACGGGCGTGTTAATGACTTAACAACAACGTTCTCAAATAAATAAACGTGACAAAACAAAGAAAAAATAAAAGTCTCATCGAGGAAAAAATTAGGCAAAATGGCAATTCTAGGAAAATGACATAAATTTAATTAATTAAAATGGCAACTTAAATCCAAATGGAGAGCGGAGATCCGTCAAGAAAAAGTTTGGCACTCTTCTGAAGAAAATCCACCCATATAAAATTTGCACCCCATAATCCCTTCACTTGCATTTGTCTCGTCTTCCTTCCTAAAATCCCAAAAAACCCATCAGATTTGCGGAGCTTCAAGATCTCGCTCTGCTGCTCCACTTCTCAGAACGCGCTCTCCAGGTCGTCCATGCCTGGCACTCCAATAAAGGTCAGTGCAGATCCTTCCTCACTTCATATGGGTAAATAAAAAGATGGAATTTTTAGTTCTTTTGCTGTTTATTTGGTTGTTTTGTAGATCTTGAGTGCTTTGAAAGTTATAGTTTTGATTAGCTTTTGTGATGGAATTTTGGTTGAATTCGAAAACCCATATGGAAAATGTGCTGATTTTTTGTTTTTATTGCGTATTTTCTCTTCTGGGTTCTCCCAGATCTGACTCAAACATTGAAGAATGGACGTTTCTGGTCGATTTACGATCTGGGTGTTTACCATTTTGTTGATTTTTGAATCCGGATATGGGTTTTACCTTCCGGGTAGTTACCCTCACAAGTACCTTGTTGGGGACAACTTAGGGGTGAAAGTGAATTCTCTGACTTCCATTGATACCGAGCTACCCTATAGCTATTACAGTCTCCCCTTTTGTCAGCCCCCAGATGGTGTTAAGGACAGTGCCGAGAATCTCGGTGAGTTCCTCATGGGGGACCGCATTGAGAGCTCTCCATATCGATTTAAGATGCATACCAATGAGACTGAGATCTTCTTGTGTCAGACGGATCCGTTGTCAGCGGATCAGTTCAGTCTCTTGAAGAAGAGGATTGATGAGATGTATCAGGTCAATCTGATTCTTGATAATTTGCCTGCAATCCGATATACCAAGAAGGAGGGATTTTTGTTGCGGTGGACTGGGTATCCTGTGGGAATTAAGGTTAAGGATGTGTACTACGTGTTTAACCATTTGAAGTTTAAGGTGCTTGTTCATAAGTATGAAGAGCCCAATGTAGCACGTGTGATGGGTACTGGCGAGGGGGCGGAGGTGATCCCAACAATTGCTAAATCAGATTCAGATGAGCCCGGTTATATCATTGTTGGGTTTGAGGTGATACCTTGCAGTTTTGTTCACAATGTGGATTCTGTGAAGAAGTTGAATATGTATGAAAAGTACCCTGCTAAGATCCTTTGTGATCCCACCACTGTGGCAATGCCGATTAATGAAAAGCAGTCGGTTGTATTCACTTATGAGGTGGAATTTGAGGAAAGTGACATCAAGTGGCCCTCACGGTGGGATGCTTATCTGAAGATGGAGGGAGCCAAAGTCCATTGGTTCTCTATTCTCAATTCTCTGATGGTGATTACTTTCCTTGCTGGTATTGTCCTTGTGATCTTTTTGAGAACTGTTCGGCGGGATCTAACTCGTTATGAAGAGCTTGACAAAGAGGCTCAAGCACAGATGAATGAGGAGTTGTCTGGCTGGAAGCTTGTTGTAGGGGATGTTTTCCGTGCTCCAAGCAACCCTGCCCTGTTGTGTATAATGGTTGGTGATGGGGTTCAGATCCTTGGGATGGCAGTGGTGACCATACTCTTTGCTGCTCTAGGGTTCATGTCGCCTGCTTCTCGTGGGACACTTATCACAGGGATGCTGTTTTTCTTTATGATCCTTGGTGTTGCAGCTGGTTATGTTGCTGTTCGTCTTTGGAGGACAATTGGCTGTGGAGATCAAAGGGGATGGGTCTCGGTCTCATGGAAGGTTGCTTGTTTCTTCCCCGGAATTGCCTTTTTGATTCTGACTACTTTGAATTTCCTATTGTGGGGTAGTCACAGCACAGGAGCCATTCCATTTTCTATCTTTGTGATTCTCCTTTTGCTGTGGTTCTGCATTTCCGTTCCCCTTACTCTTGTTGGTGGATACCTTGGGGCCAAGGCACCTCACATCGAGTACCCAGTTCGAACCAATCAAATTCCCAGGGAAATCCCTGCACAGAAATACCCATCCTGGCTGTTGGTTCTTGGGGCTGGCACTCTCCCCTTTGGCACCCTATTCATTGAGCTCTTCTTTATCATGTCCAGCATTTGGATGGGCCGTGTCTATTATGTGTTTGGGTTTCTCTTGATCGTATTGATCCTTCTTGTTGTGGTTTGTGCTGAGGTATCTCTGGTTCTAACCTACATGCATCTTTGTGTGGAGGATTGGAAATGGTGGTGGAAGTCATTCTTTGCTTCTGGTTCGGTTGCCATATACATATTCCTGTACTCCATAAACTACCTTGTGTTTGATCTCAAGAGCCTGAGTGGACCTGTCTCTGCAACTCTTTACTTGGGGTATTCGCTCTTCATGGTTGTGGCGATCATGCTTGCCACAGGCACAGTCGGGTTCCTCTCTTCATTCTGGTTCGTGCACTACCTGTTCTCTTCGGTGAAGCTGGACTGAAGAACGTTTAACAACTCAAAGATTCGCACTTGAAGAAGAGTTAGCGGCGATCATTTAGGGAAGAAAGAGTGCAAACTTTTACAGATGTTCTATTATATGTTACTTTTCATTTTATCATGTTAGGGAACTTAGTTCGTTGTAATAACAATAATTCGTCCAGTTTTGCTAAATTCTTTAATAGATGAACATCACAGCATCGATTGTAGCTCGATACCGACGTTATTTGCATTCTGGCGAATAGGAGAGGATAGAGTGAGAGAAAGAGGGATACATTCTAGTTTATGGTAAAGTGATATAATCATCCAGTACTTGATTTGATTTGTATGGTTTTAGACTTGTTTATTTTCAGTTTGGAGCCAATCTGGTTTCGTTTTATTAATGTCATATGCTTCTTTTTTTTTTTTATCGCTACCTTGACATACAAGTCTCGAGTAATCAGGGTCTGGATCGTAGTTTAAGTGGCTAAGAGTATTTAGTATTAAACGAGATTGGAGTAAGCTTCATCGTTCGAAAAGTGCTACATCTTTCAGCTTCTCAATTACGCAGGAGCCCAATGTCCAATTATGGGCGCTCTCCTGTAAGCTTAGCACAATTTTCGACTCCACTACTTCCTTTTACCACTCTCAGTTTCTCACACTCGTAAATATATGTTTGTGAGGATGTGAAGAGTTATCTCGCATCGGAAAGTTAAAAAAAAAAAAAAATTGCATCCAGGTGCCTGCGGGCAATTTTGATGTGTCCATTAGCATTTGTGTATATGTATATGTATATGTATATGACGTTTGGGCGTGCGGTGCAAGGGCAACTTGCATATGAAAGATTTAATGTTCATGTGCAAGAGTTGAATATTTAGCAATCAGATTATCGATTCTTTAGCTAATTAGGTAGCTGAACATGTCGGCTCTCATTGGTGGGATTATGTCCTCCTTTTGCAAATACAGCTTATTTTAAGAATTCCAGCTATCACTTTTCATGATTTTATTAGCATAGTTTCTTTTGCTGGATTAGATTTTTTATTCTCCCATCTTTGTGATACCGTTTTCTTCTTTAGTAGTTTAATAAAAGTGGGAGTTTGATTCCCTTTTATTTAAAAAGAAAAGAAAATGTACAGGAGTTGAATTTGTTGTTCGTTGTGAGGTCTTGCCAGGTGTTGTAAATGGTGATGATTAGAAAATTGATAATTTTAGGGAACATGGAGGAAGAAGCAACATTATGGGATTTTTAATAAAAAATATTTGTTGATTTGCCTTCTGAACTTGCATACAACTGCAAATTTTCTTCCTTAACTTTAATTTTAGCTGATTACCTCGTTAAATTTTTTAAACTAGTTAATTTCCTCTTGAACTTTTATTTTAGCCGATTACCTCCTGAACTTTTATAAATAGCCAATTCCCCCCTTGGTATTAGATTTTAAAAACCTTCATTCAATTTTTTCATCCTTTTTGCTATCATATAGTTGTCATGTGTTGTTTCCGTGTTCAAGATGGATGGAAAATTGGATGTAAACTTTTAAAACCTAACGGAGAAATGAAATTGACTATTTATAAAAGTTCAGAGGGTAATCGGTTAAAATTAAAATTCAAGGAGGAAATTGGCTAATTATAAAAGTTCAAGAGGGTAATAGACTAAACTTAAAGTTTATGAGGAAAATTGACAGCAGCCATACAAGTTTAGAAAGCAAATCAACAAATATGCCTTTTTAATAATAATCCCATGATTAGACGGCGTAATCGGCTGCTCAGTTAGTGATGCTCATGATTAAGGACTAAATAATGCATGACATGTTTAGTGGTCTAATGGAAAAAATAAAAATATCAACATTTTATTTGGGTTTCAACAAGTCTATTGAAAAATATCGAATTAAAATTTTTCTTTTACAAAGTAACAAAAAAAAAAATAATAATAATTGGCACTAGAAAGAACTCAATTTTCAGAAGCCAGACAAGTCACCAAGTGATCAATATGCGTGGCTCACGCACAGCTCAACTTGTAGATCTTTTTGGGTTTTCATTAAGGGAGATCTTTTTACGTTGATTGGACCTCGAAGCTTATCACACCAGCACGCAACCAAACAAAAACCAAAACCATAATCAAAGTTTATTCACTAAATTAGATTCAGTTGTATGAATTATAAAACGACATTGTGCTCGATTTTGCATCAAGTTTTCTATTAGTTCCAAGTATTTTATATTTTTTCTTACAATCTCTACCCCTTTTTCCTTTAGCCCTCGTTTCACAGTCGCATCTTCTAGCCAGTATCTATAGGTCTTCAATTCATGTGTTCAAACTACCTTAATTGATTTTCTATCATTTTATCTTTAATTGCGGACATTCTTACTTTACTTCCAACATCCTCGTTCTTAATCTTATCATTTCTTAATTCTGTCTAGCACGCAACATTATGCATACAAATAATAAAGCTACCCAACAAATTTTATGAGTTCATAAATAATATTGGTAATTATTATAATTTGAGTAAAAACCTAACCTTTCTCATATTTATTTTTCCTTTCGTACTGAAGTGGGAAAACTAATCAACTAACAAAAATAAAATGAGATGATAAACGCTTTTCTTTTTCTTGGTTTTCTTGATAAGTAAGAACATATAACTACCAAGAATTCATGTTACATACTTCGGTCCATGTTATAAGAAATTAAAAAGATGTAGTTGTGAGTTGTAACTTTGCTTTATGTTTACAAAGATACTTTTACAAACAAGTTGTTAATTCATCTAACAAAAGTTACAACTAACCATAATTTAGTATCGAAATCACTACAACTATATATTATTTTCGCATATCTAAAAGTTAAACCTGAAATCTCCTCCAATCAAATGAAGACCTCTAAACCAACTAATCACGAGTTTGGGGGAATCCAACTTTCAAGACTTGGCTACAGCACATACATATATAATCAACATCTAACGATTAAGTATGTTATAATAAAAAGAATATAACATCTAACTGTGTTTATTTGTAAAATAACAAAATACATTAAATAAATACATGTATCGTAACGTACCTCTTCAATACGATGATCGAGGAAAAGCTTCGCAGTTGCTTTTAAAGATTGCCTAATCTTTTCAGCGCCTTTTAGCTTTTTTCCCCTACCACTTAAGATTGCCCTGCAATACTAGGACTAGAAAGATTGGGATATTCCACGAGAATGAATCAAACAGTACAAACAAGATTAACTCCGGCGTTCCCACGTTTTCTACCACTGCCACATTATTTCAGCTTCCACCTTAATGTCTCCATAAAGCAAATAAGGATAAAATATCAGACCTGGTTTCTCTACCCTTCCAGTTGTCATACACTCTCATCCTTTCTTATTTGTGTTGTCACGATTAAGTTACATCAACATTTTATATCACTATTACTTTTTGTCATATTATCTCTATAAAAAAAATTAATATAAAATATTGATATAACTTAACTGTGATCTTACAAATTAAGAGAGATAAGAGTTTATAAAAACTAGAAGGGCAGAGAAGCCGGATCTTAAAATATCTCCCCCAACAATCATTCAATGGTCGTTCCTACCAACAACAATAATTCAAGCCCTCCAACTGCCAGCACGATGAAAAATTATTGTATAGTACTTAATTATGATCATTTAATATAACCAGTTGAAGTGCACCGGATCTCATCAATCTCATTAAATCAAGTGATTTAAACATTTCAAATTTCAGGTAGTAGTTCATCTGTTTTGATATTTTAAAAATTATGATAATTTTTAACCATTTGATAAAATTTTTAAAATTCGGATCATTTGATGAAGAGATCCTCTTAGGATCTCTTTTCGAAGTGGCATAACATGTGAAGTCAAGGCCGGTCCTCAGAGTAGCTTCAGTATGAGCCCGATCTAGGGACCCTACTTCAGAGGCTTCCTAATTACACACCCACACACACACACACACACACACACTCACTTTTTTTTAACAATTCAAATTTAATAAAATATTAAAAAATAATATGGGCAAGAATATAATTTTTCACAATTTTTTTTAACCTTTTTTCTTTTTTCTCCCCCATATAGTGTAACTATAGTTTTATACGTATACAAAAATTACTATCCTCTTTACTCTAGTATTTTTCCCAGCTGTCAAATGCAATTCATGAAATCCAACCGTTTATTTATTTATTGAATGTAATAAGTAACATTGTAACAATAAGCAATAGAAAATTGATTGGAATTTGACGTACTGGGTAGTGACTCATCTTTCGATATTAAGTTTTAGATATTTGATGTAGACATAGACTTTTTGATGTATTTAGATAAAAAAAAAATTATACATATTAATGTACAAAGGGTCATGAGTAAGAGAACTCTAAGCCACACTTTGAAGGTTCATCTAGGACCCCCAAATTCTCAAGATCGGCTCTGTGTGAAGTGGCTATAGAATGGAGGATTTAATGTATATGGTGTTGAAATACGATTATCTAATTGAACTAATGTAAGTGCTTAAACATATAAGTTGGCTATAGAACGGTGCATTTATGCGGTAAGCTATAGGATTTGTGTATCAATAAATATACGGGGTCTTATATAACACATGAACAACTACACCACATGATTGTGCTCCACTACCCCGAAAAAGAAACCCTCTTTATCTTGCATATTTCTATCTTTTTCTTTTTCATGTGCAGTCCAAAGCATCGTACTTTAGTACAACCAAATTCCAAACAGAGCAGACACTATTTGAGAATCCGCCCCAAATATGAAACCAAAGACATGCAACAAAGGCAGTTCAAGTGGAAAATTACAATACAAGAAAAGGAAGCATGTGCATTATTGGCTCATCATAAAAGTGAATTGAAACCTCTCTCTCTCTCTCTCTCTCTCTCGTCAAGTTTCATTATCTTGTTCTTCAACATGGTGGATATGAGTTTAGAGCCCTCTCATCACTCATTCAACGCCCTTTTTATCTATACACCACTTTAGGGCTATCAACATAAAAATAAACGACAAAAAACCAGAGACGTTATTGGTACTCTAAAATAATCAACTTGCATTGATTTTGTTTTCACTTTTTACATTAAAGAGAATTGTGGTATCACTACGCTCGAGCGCCAACAACAATGCTCAACTCAAATCCAATTGTAATTGACAAGGAAGTATGTGTTTGAATCCCTCTTTAAAAAGTAAAGTAATTTAAAATATCACATTGTTGAGAAAAGAAAAAAAAACAAATGTTATATTCAAGGTAATTCATTGTATTTCATTCTACCAAATTGTTTGTTGCTTACTTTTAATTACTTACCACAAAAAAATGAATGACTCATCCCTTTTGGATGAGAATAAAACATGTGGTGCAATATAAACGACTAAAATTGCAAAGATGGCCAACCTTCCATTGACAAATTTGGATCCCCACATCCATATGATGTAAGAAATTAATAAATTAAAGGTTAAGGTTAGATAGCAGACGAAACGTAACCACATTTGTTAAGTATGATTTATCTTTGTACCGATCAAGATTTCGAATATTCTTTTTATGGTTTAGATTAAAATAAAGTATAATATCGTAGCTTCAAATAAAAGGTCAAGGTTAGATATGTCACTATCTTAACACTGCAACGAAAAAAAACAGCTCTAATTCAGATTTAAATCCTCCTCTTTTCCCACATTTTCACTGAAAACAAGAAGATACTAAACTTTTTTTTATAACATTGAAGCGTTTCGAACTCGGAACCTAACTAAGTATTTTTCCCGTTTCTTTGCTTACGCAAGTTTCTTTATTTCCTTAGTATATGAAGACTCTGCCGGGTAAGAATTCCCAAACAGAGAACCAAGTGGGACATTATTTTTTTCATCTCAATCAACTCTCTGAATTTTATTTAAAAATATCCAAGTGAGCAGTGATATTCATTTCATTCTTTCATTCCAGAGAGTAGAGAGTTTCGTTTTTTCTTCTTCTGTGTCATACGAGCTAGCCCATCTCTGTTTGGAAATGGCGGGCGGTTCTTTCGCACCGGCCGGCGTGGCCAAGGAGAGAGCAGAGCAGTACCAAGGCAGGCTAACCCTTTATGTCGTCGTTGCCTGCATAGTTGCCGCCGTTGGCGGCTCGCTTTTCGGTTATGATATCGGAATTTCAGGTAACTTTGCACATTTTTGTTGGCTGGCACTTTGGTGTTGGATTTTTTTTCAGGCTTTGATGAGGTAATCTACCAAACTAAATCTCCGTATGAAAAGGGAATGGTGTCATGAAAGCAAAGTTACTGGTGTAAAGTTCAGCTTTATTAGATGCTATCATAAATTCTGCAAAAATCTTGATTGCAACAGCCAACAGGTGTTTCAAGAATTCTTGATTCTCTCTCCTCACATGTGAGGAGAGAGAGAGAGGCACAAGTGGCGGATATACAATTTGTTGCACTTGAGTTTCTCTTCTAAAAAACTTACCTACATCGGAACGACACTCCGGTGATATTGTTAGTCAATTACACTTGTTTTGAGGTTTTAATTTTTTCACCTAGCAATGTATGATTGATTTGGAATACTGCAACTGTGACTACAGGGAATTCTTCTCCTATATTCTTTGGTTGAGAAGAGAGAGATACAAGTTAGAACATGCAAAAAGTGAGGTAATGGAATCACAGCAGGAAAATGATGAACAACTTAATCACCATTTGAAACTAGTAAAAATCAGAAAACAAATTGAATGATTTGAGAGCCTGTTTTGCATTAGAGAAAGGGTTGAAATTTTTCCTACAAACATCTAGTTACAA
Organism: Pyrus x bretschneideri; assembly: GCF_019419815.1. Lineage (NCBI taxonomy): Eukaryota > Viridiplantae > Streptophyta > Magnoliopsida > Rosales > Rosaceae > Pyrus > Pyrus x bretschneideri. The sequence continues at coordinate 9,625,655 of NW_025999390.1, read as the reverse complement.
ATTTTCCTGATTTCTTGCTACAGTTTGTTCTAATATAATTTAATCCACTCGGGAACTTCGAGTTTAGAATGCGTGGGTAGAAACTCCGACATCCTATTCACTCGGGTTCGAAAGTATTGATTGTTTTATACACAATTGAGTGGTCTTTTCTTAACAATTTCAGCACAGAAGATTTAGACCCTTAATCTGTCTCGTTTTCAGTATATAATCCAGCTTCTAAATGTTGGTTTAACTGTAATTAGGCGGGGTTACGTCGATGGATGGATTTCTTAAGAAATTCTTCAAGACAGTGTACAAGAACAAAACGCATGCCCGGGAAAACAACTACTGCAAGTATGATAACCAGGGTCTTGCAGCGTTTACCTCTTCGCTGTACCTTGCCGGTTTAGTTGCATCTTTAGTGGCTTCTCCGGTCACAAGAAATTATGGACGCCGAGGAAGTATAATCTGTGGCGGAATCAGTTTCCTCGTTGGAGCAACTCTAAACGCTTTAGCGGCGAATTTGGCCATGCTTATCTTAGGTCGGATCATGCTTGGTGTTGGTATCGGATTTGGAAATCAGGTAACTAATTCACAGAAGAAGCAATGACTTATTTCTGGCAAGAAAATGTTCAAATAAAACTGATTTCTTCAAACTCCTTGTTTGTCTTGAAGGCTATTCCGCTATACCTATCAGAAATGGCGCCAACGCATCTTCGAGGAGCCTTAAACATGATGTTTCAGTTAGCAACTACGCTTGGGATCTTCACGGCAAACATGGTGAACTACGGAACTCAAAAGCTCGAACCATGGGGGTGGAGGCTCTCGCTAGGGCTGGCTCTCGTACCGGCTGCAGTAATGACAGTTGGAGGGATACTTCTGCCCGAGACACCAAATAGCTTGATTGAACGAGGATGTAAAGACGAAGGAAGAAAAGTTTTGGAGAGAATCAGGGGAACCAAAAACGTCAGCGCAGAGTTCCAGGACATGTTGGATGCAAGTGAGTTTGCCAGTGCAATAAAGCACCCGTTCAGAAACATACTCGAGCGAAGGAACAGGCCTCAGCTTGTCATGGCAATCTTCATGCCGACATTCCAGATCCTCACGGGGATAAATTCGATTCTGTTCTACGCTCCCGTGTTGTTTCAAAGTATGGGGTTCGGGGGAGATGCTGCTTTGTACTCATCTGCTTTAACCGGAGCGGTTCTTGTTACGTCTACACTGCTGTCTATCGCAGCAGTTGACAAGCTGGGACGAAGAGTTCTGCTCATTACTGGTGGAATACAAATGATTGTATGCCAGGTAAACCTCATTAGAATGCAATTAGAAACAACTAATGGAATCCATAAAATGCTTTCTAAACGCTTAATACTCTCCCCTCGAATGCAAAACAGGTCATAGTCGCAGTAATCTTGGGGATCAAGTTAGGGGACAATCAAGAACTATCTAAAGGATTCTCAGTACTGGTGGTGGCGGTGATTTGCCTTTTCGTGATAGCATTCGGATATTCATGGGGTCCCCTCGGCTGGACAGTGCCAAGCGAGATATTCCCGCTGGAAACTCGATCAGCTGGACAAAGCATTACGGTGTCGGTGAACCTTCTGTTCACTTTCATCGTCGCGCAGTCGTTTCTCTCCCTCCTGTGCGCGCTCAAATTCGGGATCTTTCTCTTCTTTGCGGGATGGATTACTATCATGACCGTTTTCGTTTACCTGTTCCTGCCCGAAACCAAGGGAATTCCGATCGAAGAGATGATACTGATGTGGAGAAAGCACTGGTTCTGGAAGAGGATAATGCCTGAAGAATACCCTGAAGCTGATGACTCTGTTAGTGTTAGGCAAAACAATTCAACAGTTTAACATGTATTAAAGAAGAGTCTAGTGGATGTCGATAAAGCAGATGACCTTTACAATTCAGTTAAAAATGCATTGAACAGAGTAGCCAACTGGCCTATTTTCCATAAATCAATCTCTGTTATCCAAACACATCTTTTATCATTTTGAGCACATTTTTGTTTATTTTTGTTCGTTGATTTTTCTTTAATTTCTTCAATTAAGCAATTAGAAATGTAGATATGTAAGGAGAGAAGATGGGTGTGTAAAAATCATTTTCATTTAAAAAAACAACCAACCATGATAAAATTGAATAAATAATATGCACAAGCAAAAAGAAAAAAAAAACACTCAATAAAGCAAGTAAACACAAATAAATAGCATAAATCAATTAGAATGGAAAACTCCAAATTAGAATAAAATTAGGTCGATTATGCTTTATTTCGAATGCACGTGGCAAAATATATAAGTGAATATTGTATTTCATTAGAGTGGATTATTAGGTGAGGTTTACACGACCCGTTAACACGACACGTAAACGACACGAAAATAACGGGTTTCGGGTCAACACGATAACTAATCGGGTCATTATCGGGTCACACGATAATAACCCATTAATAACGGGTCCTCAACAGGTTTACACGAAAGTGACACGGGTAACCTGTTTCGACACGATAAGAAAAATACTATTTTGATGATTTTAATTTTTTAAACTACTAAAAAAAACTTACTATAAAATGCAATAGATATAATGAATATGTATATATTGTTTATTAATTATTATTCTATTATTATTCTATATAAATTTTAAAATTTAAGTTTTATTTATTTATTTATTTTTATAGTATATTATAGGCAAGGATTGAGATTAAAAATCATAAAACACATTAAAAAAAATATCAAGTAATTTAAAAATACCAAAAACATAAAAAAATTATAATAATTAATTTCCCGCCTAATATTTCAAGAGTTTCATCCATTTCCCACCTAATGTTTGGGAAATTTTGCAACCTATATCCATCCATTTCCCGCCTAATGTTTAACCCAAAGAAAAAAAAATAACCAGCTTTTTTTTTCTTTTTTTTATCTCTTATAACATTTTAACTTGAATAAAAATAAAATACGTAATAAAAAACATAAATGTAATTTTATTATTAAATATCATCACAGACTAATTGAAACATAGTCTAATTAACACTTAAAATATATAAATAATTAATATATTTATTCCAAGTCATCAAAACGATAAGATTCACTAACGCTTAAAGTTTATTTATACTTTCATTAAGTATAACATCAATGCATATCCCATCAAAATGATGAAAGTATGAATAAACTCTTAAGTGTTAGTGAATTTATCGTTTTGACGGGATATGTATCCTACAAAACTAATTTCAACAATCCAACCGTCAAACTTGTTTATACATGCTTCGAGATCGCATACTCCAAAAATTGCAAAAAACAAACATTCAGAGATGAAGTAATGAGACAAAAATTTTCAATGGTTATAAACGAAAAATCACGATTTAACGGTTATTTTAACTCTGATTTTGATGATTTTGTACAGCTACACTCCTTGATCTTATATGAATACAATGAATGAATTCGATCTTCAATTTAAAATATTTACACTAGTGGATACCACAAATCTTATGTTATACTTAATGAAAGTATAAATAAGCTCTTAAGTATTAGTTAATGTATCATTTTGATAGGATACGCATCCTATGAAACTAATTTCAATGATCCAACCGTCAAACTTGTTTATACATGTTTCGAGATCGCATACACCAAAAATTGCAAAAAACAAACATTTAGAGATCAAGTAACGAGACAAAACTTTTCGACGGTTATAAATGAAAAATCACGATTTAACGGTTATTTTAACTTTGATTTTGATGATTTTTTACAGCTACACTCCTTGATCTTATATAAATACAATGAATAAATTCAATCTTCAATTTAAAATATTTACACTAGTGGATACCACAAAATCTTATGTTATACTTGATGAAAGTATAAATAAACTCTTAAGTGTTAGTGAATCTATCGTTTTGATGGGATACGCATCTTAGAAACTAATTTCAACAATCCAACCGTCAAACTTGTTTATATATGCTTCAAGATCGCATACGCCAAAAATTGCAAAAAACAAACATTCAGAGATCAAGTAATAAGACAAAACTTTTCGACGGTTATAAACAAAAAATCACGATTTAACGGTTGTTTTAACTCCGATTTTGATGATTTTTTACAGCTACACTCCTTGAGCCTAAACAAATACAATGAATGAATTCAATCTTCTATTTAAAATATTTACACTAGTGGATACCACAAAATCTTATGTTATACTTGATGAAAGTATAAATAAACTCTTAAGTGTTAGTGAATCTATCGTTTTGATGTGATACGCATCCTACGAAACTAATTTCAACGATCCAACCGTCAAACTTGTTTATATATGCTTCGAGATCGCATACGCCAAAAATTGCAAAAAAACAAACATTCAAAGATCAAGTAATGAGACAAAACTTTTCGACGGTTATAAACGAAAAATCACGATTTAACGGTTATTTTAACTCAGATTTTGATGATTTTTTACAGCTACACTCATTGACCCTAAATGAATACAATGAATGAATTCGATCTTCAATTTAAAATATTTACACTAGTGGATACCACAAAATCTTATGTTATACTTGATGAAAGTATAAATAAACTCTTAAGTGTTAGTGAATCTATCGTTTTGACGGGATACGCATCCTACGAAACTAATTTCAACGATCCAACCATCAAACTTGTTTATATATGCTTCAAGATCGCATACGCCAAAAATTGCAAAAAAAAAAACATTCAGAGATCAAGTAATGAGACAAAACTTTTCGACGGTTATACATGAAAAATCACGATTTAACGGTTATTTTAACTCTGATTTTGATGATTTTTTACAGATACACTCCTTGACCCTAAACAAATACAATGAATGAATTCGATCTTTACACTAGTGGATACCACAAAATCTTATGTTATACTTGATGAAAGTATAAATAAACTCTTAAGTGTTAGTGAATTTATCGTTTTGATGTGATTCGCATCCTAGGAAACTAATTTCAACGATCCAACCGTCAAATTTGTTTATATATGCTTCGAGATCACATACGCCAAAAATTGCAAAAAACAAACATTCAGAGATCAAGTAATGAGACAAAACTTTTCGATGGTTATAAACAAAAAATCACGATTTAACGGTTATTGTAACTCCGATTTTGATGATTTTTTACAGCTACACTCCTTGACCCTAAATGAATAAAATGAATGAATTCGATCTTCAATTTAAAATATTTACATTAGTGGATACCACAAAATCTTATGTTATACTTGATGAAAGTATAAATAAACTCTTTAGTGTTAGTGAATCTATCGTTTTGATGGGATACGCATCCTACGAAACTAATTTCAACGATCCAACCGTCAAACTTGTTTATATATGTTTCGAGATCGCATACGCCAAAAATTGCAAAAAAACAAACATTCAAAGATCAAGTAATAAGACAAAACTTTTCGACGGTTATAAACGAAAAATTATGATTTAACGATTATTTTAACTCCGATTTTGATGATTTTTTACAGCTACACTCATTGACCCTATATGAATACAATGAATGAATTTGATATTCAATTTAAAATATTTACACTAGTGGATACCATAAAATCTTATGTTATACTTGATGAAAGTATAAATAAGTGTAGATTTTTAAAACCCTCCAAATCTCATGAACAATGTTATTTATCTGAGTGAAAAATTAATAATAATAAGTGTGAAAAATGTAATCACTCGTAATGAAAAGCTTTACAACTTTCATTAAGGGGTCAACTCCGAAATTTAGTATGTATATACTAATTTAATATTATGGTTTACATTTTTTTGGGTCAAATTATGTTTTTCTTTTCATTTTTATTGATTTAAAATATAATTTTCTTAACGGGTAACGGGTCGGGTCATATTACCTGATAATATTAACGGGTTGATTTCGGGTCAGGTCATATTACCCGTTTACTTTAACAGGTATTACACGATACGACCCGTTAAGCTATTGGGTATGACACGAAAATGACACGAACACGAGAAACACGACACGAATGCCAGGTCTAGGTTTTAGTTTGGAAGTCAATATTACATGTACCTTTCTTGGCATCCCTCATCACTGGTCAATCTGGAGAACTGACTACTCATATGTCAGTTGCGAGTTTTGAGTAACCAAAAATCCGCCCACTACCGACGGATAGTTAGTGCAGCCCAATTGATACGCGCAAAACATGTGGACAACCAGTTACTCACATACTACGGAACGTAAAATACCCGTTCAATATGTCTATAAAAGCAATCTACATGGAACAAGTTCACCGCCATGTAACATTACAGTCCAAAAATATATTACATATGCACTGGCTAATGCAGGATTTGAACTTGGGATCCCGATGTTAAAGGTCCAAATTTTTTATTGTGCAAAGTACGCAAATAAATTTCAGTTTATTCACAGAGCTATTTCATCGAACACTTACTGAACTTCTTGTCCGCTGAACAATGTTGCGAATATATTGACATTAGCCGAAGCAATTTGATGAGTGCTATCAAGAGCATTTGTGGTTAGGTTATCACAACTTGTCGAGTGTTAATATATCTAATAAGCATTACATCACATTTAGTAGGCGTAAAACCAAATATAGAAGGTCCCAGAGAACTTCACGTGCTTGTTTCCCTGCGTCCAGATGGTTCTAGGACAACTTTGGTTCGAATGTACATCCGCTCTTGACAACATGGAGAAAAACTTAAACATAACAATGTATTAATGGACAAGAGATGTCATAACCTATTTCGTGCAAGTCTTTTTCCAAATACCAGGCGGAGAAGCAGCTACTCACATATCGATTTGCCCAATACAATGCAAACGAACAACCGGATGTAAATGTGAGGAGCCGGTCGATCCTCCCCACAGAGGACCGGAAATGAGTAACAAATTCTAACAGGAATATAACAAAGTGATTAGCAACAGATTAAGCACAACATTTTATTTCTTGATGATTACTACATCATCGTATAATAGTGAACAGTGAATACAACTTTTAGACAGAGACGGGCTTATACGCTTATCTCCCTAAGCTTCTTTCTTCCAACCTCGTAAACATTTCTTGCATACCAAGTAAAATATAGAAGGCGCCAAACACCCAAACTTTCCTACTAATCTTCTTCCTTCGACTTGCAGAAACCCTAGCGACATAAGCTCTAATCATATCGTCATTTGCTCGCACTCAATCGACTTTCCTCTTGAAAAAATAAAGGAAGCAAATTGGACTAAACGAACAACCATTACCAACTAATCGAATCAACCTTCAACCGTTTCGGAATTTAAGATTCATTCAACTTTCGATCAAACGATTCAATCACTGCTGCCAAATCGCAAAGCCGGAACTTTTCTTGCCTCGATTCTTCGGAACGCCTGGCGCTCACACCAAATCGAGTCGCAGCAGCCGGCGGAGATCACTGGTGGCGGTGCCGTTCCTTCCCAAAAAACTAGGCAGTGGCACCGAGCTTGGAGGCGGAGACGCGTAGAAAGCGCTCGATCCGGCGTAAATCCCATCCATAACTTTGAACTCCGCAGCCTTAATCTGCTTCTGCACGGTCTCCGGGTCGGGTCCCAAACGGTCCGTGGATCCCAAAACCAAATCCGGATCATTTTCCTTCTTCGCCTTCGGCTTGCGATCATCGTGAGCAACAACTCCGAGACCTCGGTTGTTCTTCTCCGGGTTCAAATCCTCGCCGCGTCTCAGGATCTTGACCTGTCCAATCACCAGGTTTTTCCCCGGCGCCTTCGCAACCGCGGCCCGATCAGAGCACCGATCGCGAGGTCGTTCGTGCTGATTGGACTGAAGCCCCATCGGACTCCTCTTCCGGCGGCGAGATTGATGAATATTGGCGGTGGAGCCATGGTTGGGGGTGGAATTAGGGTTGGGTTAGAGAAATTAGAGCTCCTTCGTGATCCGGAGCGGGGGGAGAGGGTTAGGGTTAGGGCTTCGTGGCGGAAGCGACCTCGGAGGCAATCCTGCGATCGGAGAATCGCCGTCCTCATTTTTTTCCCTCGGAAGAAGAAAGAGAAGAAAAAAATTAAAATTTGCGAAAACAAAAGAAAATTCGATTAAATTTCTAATTTTCTGAAAATTTTGTTGTCTGAGAAGAAATGCTATATTTTGCAAAGCATGCGTGAGCGTGTATTTATAGAGAGGTTCCGGTTACTCACGTGACGTCGCGTGAGGTTTCGAACCGTCTGAGGCGCGTGGGGGTGGGGTTAAGATTTTGACCGACTTGGTATTGCAGTTCCATCCGCGGTTGAATTACGGTATTGCCTTGGTTTTTCACATATTTACGAAGTCAACCTTGGTCTTTGCTGGCGCTGGTACGCTGGTAATTTTGGGGTAAGAGAGGAGTAATGATGTGTGGCTCGACGCTTTAATTGCCGTGAAGCGGACTGAAAACCACGTGTCAAAAAATGAATGGGTGGAGTGGTTGGTCTTATCGACACGTATTGACCGGGGCGACTGAGTTTCCGTCTGGGCGGTTTTACACTGAACCGCCTTTTCGTGGAAGCTATGGCCTGGAAACAGATTCTTTCCTATCTTTTCCCCCTAATTATTCTTATCAAACAATTTAAATCATTGAAATCTAATTCAACAGTTAAAGTTATTACAAATTTTAAAATGAGCCCATATTTTTATTTCTTGGATCAAATTTTAAGGATCTGAATTGTTTGATAAGGATGATTAGATGAAGAGATTTGAAGATAATCTCTTTCCACGGCCTACGGAACACAGGGGACAGTGGATCCGGACTCCGGTGAGTGGGTTTTGGGTCTGTATGAGCTAGCCAGATTATTGACCCATCAATAAATTGGACTGGATCTGCAAGTGGCCGCTTCTAAACGCAGCGTTTCAGAGAACCCTTTTAAGTTGTGGGTTACGTGGCATACTTCCATTCCTCAAGTTCCTATTGATTGACGGCCCAGATTTAGTGCTAAAAAACAATGATCTTGTCCCCTTTTCTTCAGCCTCCATCGCCGTGTCTCCTCCGTCTGGTTTCTCTCTAATCTTCGCACTCCCCTAAAATAAAGTCGAAGGTACTGCGCAGCTCCCTCAAATCTTTCTAATTTCTCCTTCGATTTCAATCTTGATTGCAGTCGTTGGAGTTGTTAGATTTCGATTGATGGGTTCTATTTTTTTAATTTTTTTTACTAATTTCATGGTTTTCTTCGTGTAAATTCGTGATAATCTACTTCTTGTTATCTCGCTGCATCTGGGTCGGTCCAGATTGATGAACAAATTTGAAATTTCATTGTTTTTAGTGTTTACAGGAGAAAGAAAATCCCGAAGAAATGCCGCTGTACGATTGTATGCTGCTGCTGAAACCACATGTGAGGAAGGAGTCTCTGATGGACTTGGTCGCTCGAGTGAGCAAACACGTTTACAGAAGAAATGGAGTTATTACTGACATGAAATCATTCGGCACTGTTCAGCTGGGTTATGGTATTAAAAAGCTTGATGGAAGGTATTATCAGGTGGGTTTTTGGTGTTTCTGCAACCTTACAGTGCATTTGAGTTATTACAGGTTGTAGTATTCGTCGTCGTTGCCTTTGAATTGTTTTATTTCTGCAATGAGAGCGTGTTGTTTGGTAACTTGTTGCGTTTGCGGATGTTTCCTAGTTGAACTTGTTAATGCCACATTTTCGATAAGTTTAGGGCCAACGTGATGCTGCAGTTTCCCATTTTCTTTGTTGATACGTAATGAAAAAGTGTGTGAAATTTCCTTAAGCTTTTTTTTTTTTTTTTTTTCTTAATATTATTATGGAGGTTCAAGAAATGACAATTAGTGGCCAAAGCAGGGAGATTTTAATAGGCTCGAACTAGGATTTTGAATTCGGTTAAAGAAAATGCAGCTCTATCTGTTTATCTTAAGAACTTGAGTTAGTGGATTTGGAATTTAAGGTTGGAACTTCTTGGGGATGGCAGTAGCTTGCCTCAGAATTCTCAGGATGCTTACTTTGAACTATCATAGGTTGTAGATTACGTTACACCCTCAGTAAGGGACGATGTGGACTATGCTAGTAAGATTGTAACGATATCTGAATATGGGTAATGATATCTGAATTTGGATTTCTTTCCTATCTTTAGCAAAACGGATGATTTTCTGTCCAAGCCCTGAACTTGGAAAAAATGACAACAACAGAAAAAAGATTGTCATACTAACACAGTGTTAGAGTGCAACGGTATCTTTACTATTTGATAGTTCTTTAGACGTTTTATCATCCAAATAGCGACAATTCTCACTGTCTTAGCACTCTTTAACATCTCCATAAGAGAGTGATATCCCTAAATTGATTTTTAAAATGCCTTCCTCCTATATGTCATCCTTGAAGGTTTTGGAGCATCTGTCGGAGATGCTCATGCCTTGTCAGAGATATCCCTAATTTTCATTTGTCTTACTTTCCAGAATAAAGATTGGGATAAGAATTTAAAGAATCCAGTCACAAACACAAAGGAAAGGATTTTTTTTTTTTTTTATACCTATTGTTGGCTTGTGGATCATCGTATGGATCTGAGATTCAAATTATTGTACAGTTTATTAGAATTTCAACGAAGAGTTGCCTTTTATCTTTAAGGATGAGGGTGATCTCCTGTGGTTGGTTATTGGGTTTCCAGGAACTTTTTCTTCTTGGGCGAAATTGGAGATTCCACCTGATTTATTCTTGGAATATTCTAAAACTTTGAGAGTTTTTGACCGTCTTCTTCGTTGGTTTTTCTGACTGAATTCAAATACATTATCTTCTGATGTTGACCGGTTATGATTTTAATTATAACTCAAAGTTTCCATATGGTATAGGGTCAACTAATGCAAATGACGATGATGTCTACACCCAACATCAACAAGGAGCTGCACTACTTGAACAAGGAAGATCGGTTGCTGCGCTGGCTGTTGGTTAAACACCGAGAAACAAAGTATGGACAGGAATTTCTTAGTGAAGAGGATTCGAAAACTGAATTTAATAAGCTTCAGCGGAGCAGCATATATGGTATGGATGAAGATGAGGACGAGGACGAGGATGATGATGACGATGACGAGGAATACGATGCGGAACAAGAAGGAAAACGTACCTGAAGGGCAGTGGAATATGTCAGGCATAGGTCTGTTAGTATTTTGTTGGAGTTCCTTGATTTACGATTGCCATAAGGTATGTTAGCAGTAAGCCCTATCTGGTTAACTTAGCTTGTCAATGTACTAGATGTAGCGAGCTTTTAGTTTTGATCGGGGTGCTTGCTGCACCTAATTTTTTTTATATTCTCTCAATTGAAAACATCTTGAAGATCTTCTGAGAGGTAGAAGGAACAATGTAGTAGTATAATTTTCGTTGTTTCTTTCGATTACATATGTGTTTGGTTTATGTAGAGTTGTTGTAGGAGGAATAGTTGGTTTTCTTGAACTAGAAGGAACCGCGCTCGGAACTTCCTTCTTCGATTCCAACCCTGTCGTCGGGTGGAGAGAGCTGCCTAATGACTATAAAACTGCTAGGCAAAAAGGGGTATGGCTTGTTCTCAATATTAAACTAACGTGCCTTGCATTAGCCAAACGAGGAAGGAAACATGCCATGCATTGAAAAACATTCAAAACGGTATCGTTTACATTTTACACGGGGAATGTCTTTTTGAATTTAAAAAGGGCACGGCGCATTGAGAAAATCTTATTTCTATTCCTTTTTTGTTTTAGTTGTGATCTTATTTGTGGACATGGTTGATGGTTGTAAGTTGTACCATCGTCACTTACAGCTTAGAAATTAGGCTTTAGGATTGATTAAAGTTTAGATTTTAAGTTATCAAATTTTGATCAGCAAGCGTTAGATTGTCCTGCTGTTAGGATCTTCCTTTGTAACTTATTGCATTCTGAATTTAAGGAATCTTACGACTAATCGAAACTTTAAAAGTTCAATTTATATTGTAATAATATATCTGGTTTGTTTATAGGATCAAAATTTATTTGATTCTAATTTTTCATTAGTAAGTATATTTAACAAAAAAGGGTTTATGCATGTCACATGCACTCGATTCCATCAGGGAATTTTGGCACATGACACAACCATTTAAAACAAGAAATTAGCTACAAAATAAAAGGAACCTTTATGTGATGGTTGAAAGTCACTTATCAATCGTCCTTTGCAAAGGCCTTAGTTTAGCAACATAACTCTCGGAAATTGACGGCGACAGACGGACTAGAGAACGTCAAAATCAAAGCTTGCAGTAATCCCGTAGGGGTGGGCAAACAAACCGAAAAACCAACCAAACCAAATCGTTTGTGTTAGTGTTTTTTTTTTTTTTTTTTTTTTTAAATTCAGTTTAGTTCGATTGTGGTTCAAAATTTAGGCAAACCGCTTCATGATTTTGTATACAAATTTATTTTAAATTTTGACTCCCAAACCTTGCCTTGTATTTTATATTAAAAGATAAGAAGAAATAAAATAAATTATATCGAAAAAAATTATTGAAAGAAATGAGGTGGATGAAACTGACAAACTGCTCCAAATGCGGATTACAAATAAAGTATTTTAAAATTAAAAACAAATAAAATAATGGTACCTCATAAAAATGGAATTAGATTTCGTGGAGGTAGCAAGTCCGCGTGCTGCAAATTCTCATGCTGATGCAACCTGAACCAGAGCGGGACCCACAGAACCAACAACGCCAACGGTAATATTTAATTTTAGAACAAGGAGGACGATGGAAAGAAAATGTCACACCGAATCTCCCGCGGGCCAGTGGCTAATTTGTAAGCAAAAATTAAGCACAAAAAAAAAAAATAGAAATTTAAAGATAGCAAATACAGAATTGCAGAAATCAGCGGGAGTGCGTGATCGAATTGATCATCGGTTCATCACCTCCCCTCCCTCTCTCTCTCCTCCATGATATCTCTCTCCCTCCTCTGCCTCCTCTCCCGGTCGTTTCCGAGAGAGAACGATCCCACGCAGCTAGCTCCCAATCAGAGAAGCTAGCTGAGCTATAATTCCCCCACCCTTCCCTCCTACCTGGCTTTTGACGATGGATGCAAGGCCGTCTCCGCTGTCGTTGAAGAAGGTGGGGAGCGGACGGTCCGAGGTCAGCACGGTGAGCGGATTGCTCGGACTCGGAGGCGGAGAAGATCAGAGAAGCTCGTTGCCGTCGCCGTCATCGTCGGCGTCGTCGTCGATGTTTGAGTATTTCGGATGGGTGTATCATTTGGGCGTGAACTCTATCGGCCACGAGTACTGCCACCTCCGGTTTCTCTTCATCCGCGGCAAGTACGTCGAGATGTACAAGCGAGACCCCCACGAGAACCCCGGCATTGTGAGCGCCTCTCCTCCTCCCTCCTCCCTATTCAATTCCTAATTATTCTACTAAATTGCAAATTACAAATGTTTTTTTCTTCAATTTATTAATTTTACGTTCAATTTCTATCTGTTTTGGAGCAGAAACCGATTCGGAGAGGCGTTGTGGGCCCCACACTCATGCTGGAGGAGGTCGGGCGTCGGAAGGTCTACTATGGCGTAAGTCCTCCTCTGTATAATGTTTTAAGTGATTGGATGCAATGTCATTGTTTGATAATTATCTTATAGCATTTCAAGTTTCAGGTGATTGTTGCTGTGGATGCTGAATCGTTGCTGTTGTTGTCATGTATCTGATATTTCTCTTTTTTCCAGGACGTTTATGTTCTTCGTTTTTTCAATCGTTTGGAGGAATCGAAAAAGGGGGAAGTAAGTTTTGGTGCCGTATTCATTATTCGATTCTGCAGCTAAATGCTAGAACATGTGAATGTGCTTGTTTTAAATTTTCACATATCCCTGCTTTTATGTGTGTGTATTCTCCTACCATTGGATCCCGAATTCATCTGATTTTGCCTCATCCGCAATCTCTGTATTTTCAAGTTTTGATATTTCTCTGTTCTTCCTTCTTACTTTCATGAATTTTCATATATTGAATTGATGATCTTGGCAAGTTTTTGGTAGTTTAGAAACCGTTTCTCATACCGTGTGGTATCTGTACAGTCAATTTTGAATCAAGTCTCCTTATATATCACATTTGGGTTTCCTTTCTCTTATTTTAATCAGATGACTGACGGTTAACTGGTCTTTTGTAGATTGCTTGTGCTACCGCTGGAGAAGCCCAAAAATGGCTGGAGGCCTTTGATCAAGCCAAGCAACAGGTACATGAATTTTCTCACCAAAAATGTCCATAGAAAACAGTTAAAGGGCAGAACTTTTCCTTGTAGAGAGTGTTCTTACCTTGCAAATTGAATATTTTGGTAGTCCTTGTGACATAGAGCCAATACTTTTTTGTCCAAACTTTTGAAACTGTAAATTGGAGAGATTCAGAATTGCATATTTCATCCAGTCCATTGTTGTTTTTAACCCTGGAACTCCGCTTCTCACAGGCTGAGTTTGAGCTGTCAAGAGGAGGTAGTGCCAGAAACAAGCTGAATATGGAGACTGAGTACGCTTATATTTCCTAGATACACTTGCATAAGTACTTGATATAAGTTTGATTCTGTTCACTGTGCATATCATATTTTCTATAAATGATATTATTTTTATGTTAATGTTGACTCAAAACTTTTATAATGTGGAAGGCTCAATCTCGATGTCCATCGACCTAGAGTAAGGCGCTATGCAAGTGGATTGAAAAAGCTTATAAGGATTGGGCAAGGTAAGGCGGAATGTGAATGCTTCTTTTAAATGTTTACAATGGGACTACTTGGTTCAGTGTCCCAAACATGAGTCATTGGTCACATTTTCAGTTGACAATTATCGAAATCTATCTTCCCATTACAGGACCAGAGACGCTTTTGTGCCAATCCTCAAGCTTGGGTGCAAATGGTAGCACGGATGGATACTTTGAGAGGGATATTGGTGATGCAATTGAGGCATATAAGTGGAAATGTGTGCGAACAATTAATGGTATTCTTCTCATAGCCTTTTATTACCTACTTGATAGTTCATAGACGTCAGCGGACAAAGAATTTTTACCTCTCTTACTAAATCCTTAAGACCACACTTTGGTCATTTTCAATCAGCTATGCAATCTTTAACTTTATTTTCTTCATACATTCTCTCTTTTGGTTTCAGGTGTTAGAATATTTGAAGACGTTGCTAACTCTGAGGTATGCTATCTAATTGTAGATTAATACATGCATTTGTGTGTCTGTGTCTGTGTCTGCATGTAAGATAATGTATCTTTATTTCCACTTTTGGCAGAGTGGTAAAGGTGTTATTGTCAAGGCTGTTGCTGTTATCGATGCAAGTGCAGATACTGCTTTCGAAGTGCTTTTAAACCTTGAACGACATCAGAGATATGAGTAAATTGTCTTACTCTTACATGGTAGGATTATCATTACAGAACTCCTCTCTCTAATAGTTCTCTTTTCAGGTGGGATATGCTGACAGGTGACTTGGAGCTGTTAGATTCTTATGATGGGCACCTTGACGTTGTATATGGGACATTTGATCCTAGGTATCTTACTCGGTAATGATGTTAGACGTGACTAGTTCTGCCACTCTTCAACCAATATCTTATCCTTAATCTGTGCTTTGATTAACTTCACCTTGCAGTGCATTTGTTAATAGAAATAGCTTCTTTACATAATAAAGTCAATCTGCATTCTGTTTGTTGTTCATCATCGTGAGATAGTAATTTGTAACTTAAATGTACAGGTGGCATTCCAAGAGAGATTTTATCTTTTCTAGGCAATGGTTTCGCGGACAAGACGGAACATATAGTAAGACGATATAACTTTCAGCAGTATCAATATAGCTTCAGTTTGTGGTGTAGGGAGTAGAGCTTAACTATTTTGCCTTGGTATTTGGCTGATATCATTTGGTGCTGTTAATGCAGCAATTTTGCATTTCCCTGCTGTTCATAAGAAGAAGCCTCCAAGATCGGGATATCGACGTACAAAAATAAATCGTAAGAGATTTCATCTGCTTTATAAGAAACTGATAAGCTTGCTAACACAGATATGGATCACTTTCTGAGGTTTTATTAAACCCTACAAATTTTTGGATGAATTCCCTGTCTTCCAAGCACAGATTTGTACCCCTGAATTGTATTTTATTTCAATCTGATGATACTTGGTTTCATATATTCTCATTAATGAAGTTCAATTTCTGGTATTTGAAAGTCTGTTTCTTCATTTAGTTGTTCTTTTTTTATGTTTTTAATTTGTATTGCAGCATCGACTTGGGAGATTAGAAATTTGAACACATCCATGGGTTCAAATACTCCAAGATGTCTTGTCACTCAAATGTTGGAGATAAATTCCGCGGGCTGGTGCAGATGGAAGAAAAATCACTGCTCGAAGTTTGAAAAGAGTGTACCCTATGCATTGTTGTGCCAAGTAGGAGGTTGGGAAATTATTTTACATTTTAAATTTGTTTTAAATTTATAATCCGAGTGTTTTATGCTCAAAGAACCTTTTTCTGAGAATTGAGAAGTGTCAATTAAACTGGCTTCCAAACACGAGATATTTCAAGTATGTCGTAAATGGTTTATTGAGGCAGTTATATTTCCGTTGTTTTTGTAATTATTTAGGTTTGAAGGAATATATTGGAGCAAATCCTGCACTCAAATTTGAAACTTCCACTACGGTTATTCAATCGAAAGTATCTGAAGTTTCCGTTTCCACTGCTGAATTTGAGGAGTCAGAAGTCAAGGATGAGTTTTATGATGCAATGTCTGCAGACTCTTCATCTTCTGACGAAGAACTTGACCAGAAGGTTTTCCTTTTTTTCAGTTTTCTTTATCTTGGAATGGAGTACTGCTGGTGGTCCAAATGAATGCGGCTCAATTTTTTTATAGATGTACGATTTTGAATTCCAATTATTAATATTCTCCCTCTACAATTTGCAGGATGCAAAATTGAGCTTGAAGCGAACCTCAGGTATCCTTACTTCTTAGTACTTTAAATTAGGCATTGGCCTCTTATGTTACCATAAATTACCAACATCTTAAGTTTTAAGAGTGAATCTATAAAGCGTTTTACTTATCCAAGAACAAAAATGACATAAATACATATTCAAAGACTGGTCTGTAACTATTGTTTCACCCTTTCAAAAAGTTATCAGTGCTTAAAGCATAACTCATTCTGGGTACAGCTGCAGATGCTACTAATAAGGAACTGGATTCCGAAGTGGCTCCTGTCATGATTGATACAAGCCAGTTACATGGTACCTTGCGCACCGGAAGGATGACACTGACACAAACTGTTGGACATCTCCAAGCGGTACGGGATTTATGATCAGGGGAAAGAACTACCTAAAGGACAATTCTAAGGTGGGTTTGACTACGCTTTGAATTAATTTGACTGAAAACTTCCGGTCATCTTCTCATGATTATTTCTGGCTTGCTCTTTCCAGGTAATGGGAGGAGATCCCCTTCTCAAGCTCATAGGAGTAGATTGGTTCAAAGTTGATAAAACTATAGATAGGATTGCACTGCCATCCACGGAGTCTTCTTCAGGTAGAGTTGGTTTTGATGTTTGAATTGCTTATATATTGATAACGTCAATTGGTTACTTATGATTTCTGTGTCTAAGCATACCCTTCTTTATTACAGTCAGAGGCTGGGAAGAAGCTTCCATTTGTACTAGTCATTAATCTTCAGGTACGTGCACTAGGGCCTCCCTACAACAGCAGAATAGGAAATGAAATATCGTTGTTCTGTTTAGCTACTCTTACCATTTCGGTCTAATGAGTGGCTTTATGATATGTTGTGTTTTTGTTACAGGTTCCCGCAAAACCAAACTATAGTTTGGCACTTTACTATGCAGCTGACAGACCTGCGAAGCCAAATTCTTTGTTTGCTCAATTTGTGGATGGGACTGACATGTTTCGTGATGCAAGATTTAAATTAATTCCTAGTATCGTTGAGGTATGTTGTGCTTTATGTCTAAAGTATGCATTACCCAAAGGCATGTATGTGTTCTGCATTGATGGGAAAATTACCTAATGGTTATCTGCTGCTACAGGGATATTGGATGGTCAAGCGTGCTGTTGGAACAAAAGCGTGCCTATTGGGGAAAGCTGTGACTTGCAAGTATTTCAGACAAGACAATTTTCTTGAGGTAATTCTTTTCGCGTTCATAACTAGGTGTAATCTGACATTTCCAAAAGCAAATTTTCTCCGATACAAGCGGAGACAGACTTGACTGTGTACCATAAACACAAAGTTTAGAACTAAACTGTTATGCCAATCATTATTAACCTTTCCTGATTGCTTATGGCATCTTTTAATGAAATATAATCTTGTATTTTGCAGATTGATGTGGATATTGGATCATCATCCTGTAGCGAGGAGTGTCATCGGACTTGTCCTCGGTTATGTCACGAGCATAGTGGTTGACCTTGCAATTTTGATAGAGGTCCGTGTCTTTACGATCTGTTGTATTCTTTAGCACAGTATTAACAATGCATTCAGGAATATTTTTCAACACCTTACGTTGTTTGCAGGGAAAAGAGGAGGCGGAGCTGCCCGAGTACATACTCGGGACTGTTCGGCTGAATCGTCTTAGGCTCGACTCTGCTGTTCATTTGAAGGTTTGATGCTGCTGTACTTCGACATCCGTCAAAGCGATTGCTTCGACGGGGTCGTTATTTTTCCATTCTTTATAAGTGCTTCACCAGGGGTTTTGTTTCCGTTACGGTCTAATGTAAAATAAAAACATTTCATCGACTGTCTCCACATGCTTATATATAAAAGTAATGCAAAGATGGATGGCCGTTTTCTTCTTCTTCCGTTTGATTTCTTTATCCATATTCAAATGTAGTTTCGAGTACCAAAATTGATATGTTGCAAGTATGCAGGCTTGTTATGCTAGAACGTTTAAATTCGACATGGATTTCCCATTTGTTTTGATATCCTCATCTTTTTCGTTTTTCTGTCTCTTTATTTATTTTCTTGACTCTTTATTTATTTTCTTGACGCGTGCAAACTTTCGTTGTTGCAATACTTAGGCACTAACCAGTTAGGACCCCAAACCGTTTAAATTTCTTCAATGTGTCTATATTTGTGTAAAATATCAGACAAATAAGATAAAGATATGGAAAGGTTGGGGTGGAGTTTAAATATTATCCGATATCAGAGAAACTCTTAAATTTCGACTTAAAATTAACAGATTTCGTCAATATTTCTTACATATCGGTTACATATGGACAAACTACCAAATGTCATTAAAGTTTCACTTTAAATTTTCACCTTTTTTAGCAAATTTTCATTATTTCCATCGAAAATAACCAATCTTGATATATCATCAATACATCTATTGATATTTTCGTAAATTTTAATTTTAATATTTTTACCGATATCAATATTTTTAAACATTGGTCAGGACGAGGGTATTGTCATTAAGAAAAGTCTGTTATTTAAATCATCGATAAATACGTTGTTATACTGTTATTTTATGATGCTCGTGTCAAAGATTAGCGATTGCACATTGCAGTGATCTAAAAGAACCAAAAGGTGAAAAGAGGGACCCTTTCTTCAATCACTTTATTAACTCTTCAACCACTCTATCTTTTGTTTTTTTGGACGTGTTATGCGTACTTTATGCATGATTAACGTCTTTTTTTCACAAAATGTAATCCTTTCATATTTATTAGTTTCCGCACCACTAACACTTTTGACTAATTGTTCCCCCAATTGCAGTATCTTTTAACTCTCCATTACCCTAAATTTCAAAAGATTAACTTTCATGTCACGAGTACATCGTCATTTTATCATCCTATGTTATTGATACAATAATATGTGAATCGCTGAAATAGAACGTCAAAGTGATAGCGTAAACGTACCACAAAAGTTGTAAATCAAACCTAAATTATCTACAAGTTGACCCTATCAACGTATCTTTATATCATTGATATAGAACGTCAAAATAATCGTGTACCCATATAAAAAAAAGTCCTAAATCAGATCTAACTTATCCACAAGTTGCCCCACATAGGAAGAATGTAGTGAAAAGAATTTCCAAGATAAATCTAAAGTTATGCATGTTTAATTGTACTTATGAAGAGGTATCAAATCAAAGCATAAACTCCTACTCTTTTGAGACTCTAATGGGAATCCAAGTCAGGTAAATTCCTTTTCCTTAAAAGTTGTGTTGTTCTTAGCTGCGCACGGCCAAATCCAATTCAAATCAAATCCCTCGGTGATAGCAAACCCAAAACTTCAACAGCTCGACACTGTTTCCTTTGAATCAAGCAAGAGACATGCATGACGTGTATGAGTAGAATTTACGTCCAATTAACGATATTTTAAATTTATTACAAGATGTTTTATGAGTAAGATAAGATACATAACGTCACATGATAAGTTTAGCATGTTACTCTAACTTTAGCATCACTGTTGCATGGAATGAAAGCTTCTTTCGAAATGTATAGTCTAGATTTTTCCATTTAATTTATATTAATAGGATTTTCATGTATGTTAATGATATTCTAAACTAAAAATCACGTTGTTAAGTTAAAAAGTTATTACAAAATTAATTTAAAATACCGTCATAATAACATAATATTTACCGGTTTCTTTCCAAAATCATGCATCACACGTTGAGGAGCTTGCATTCTCAAGAATTTACTCACTGGGTTACTGTTAAGGTCAAGGTTCAAAAATGGAATGTAAACTGTAGTACCTTTTTACCGTACTTGAGGGACAGAAAAGGCTGGGGCTCATCATAAATTAAGAAAAAGGTAACTTCTTTTATCAGCAACCTTGTCTTTTACTCTGCACCTGCTGCTGTCATCAAGTGAATACTCACTCAGATTTGTTCTTCTCGCCGAGATTTTAGTCGTTAGATCTTAATTTTTATATTTAAAAAAGTTAATGCTTGAAGAATTCATATAACTTTATACATTATTGTAGAGTATTGAATGGTATGCCATTTAGCGTATTTAGATTGAATTGGCGTTCAACTATGTCTAAGAGTTCTAAGAAATAAAATAGACTTTAGTTAAAAAAATTGTTATTTGCACTTAAAAAATCTAATTTTACGCTCTAATCTTTTTATATTAAAAGAAAAGCTCTTCTAAAGAGTGCGCATTCGTTTTTTGTATAATTAAAAAGTTAATGCCTTGACTCTTCTTATAGCTCTCTAAGCGTAAGGCTACACTATTGTGCAGTATTAAATATTCTACTCTTTCGAATTTTCAGATACAATTCAACCCTTGTTTCCTTTCCATCCATTACATTTAATCTAAAAGGTAGACTTTAATTGTTATGTGAGAGAAAAATAACTTTTACACTATCATTTTTCAATTTAAAAAAAATTAAATAAATCAAACTGCTCCGACTAACTGAATTAACCTAATATCGTTTTCACATTTTCTAAATTCATTGTAGTTAATAAAATAGTAAGCAATTCCAAGAGAAAGAGACTACGTAGAAATGCACCTTTACTATTTAGAATGATTTCGATAATATGTCCCCACGGCGCGCAAATTCCAATTCAGAAATTGATTCAGTCCCCTGCTTTCTACTTGCTCTGCCTCTCCTCCATCTTTTTATTGGATTCTTTCTAATCAACAGAAAAAGAGATGATGCCATCTCAACTT
Organism: Pyrus x bretschneideri; assembly: GCF_019419815.1. Taxonomy (NCBI): domain Eukaryota; kingdom Viridiplantae; phylum Streptophyta; class Magnoliopsida; order Rosales; family Rosaceae; genus Pyrus; species Pyrus x bretschneideri. Next base: position 9,604,177 of record NW_025999390.1, on the reverse strand, counting down.
TTTATATCAAAGCTTTATTCCTAAATGGCCAGCACCATTTTAACACCTTCAGCCTCAAGGGTCCCCTCTTACTCCCAAAAGCAACCCAATTATATTCTCATTTCAATTAATCATGCATAAAGTCATTCCCTTTCCTTTTTTGGGCTCACGTCGAAATGTTCTTGTAATAGTATTTTAAATCAATTATGCTTAAAGATGCGTTCTAGTTTGTTTTTTGTTTTTTTTTTTTTTTGGTATTGTAATATGTAACGATTTAAAATTTTGTCAAACTGACTTCGTTGAACAAGAACTTTTTTGAGATATTACAAGCTAAAGTATTCTAAAATTGTAATTTTGTACATCGGAAGCATCAATTTTGTTATTAATAGACTAGGACACATGTAGGGAATAACTGAAAGAAAAGAAATCGATTAGTTAATCATCAAAGTTTCGTTTATTCAATGATCAGAAAAGTTAATCAAAAAACAAAGACTAACGAATACTTCCTTATGTTAGTGTCTGTATTTTAAAAAACATGATAATGGACGCACAACTAGTTTGAGAGGACAATCGAGTACTTTATTATGCTACTATTCAAATATCTCAAACTAATTACGCATAATTAATATTTTTATATACTACGTAATTAGTTTTAAATTTGAATTTTGTTTCATCCAAAAAAAAAAGGAAAAAGAAATTATTTCCCTTTTTCCTACTTTTGGTAGTTCCCATGCATTTCTCGCTCAACCCTCACAACTAAAACAAATGGATTTCCATATTATAATCATCTGACACATTTTTCTTCCATTCGGGCATCCAAAATTGCCCCTTCTCTCTCTCTCAGTCATCCCCCAACTGCAAGTTCCAATGGAGATTTTCCACTCCTCCTCCTACTTCAACCTTCTCCTCCCTCTTCTCTTCCTCTTCGCGGCAGTTTCCGCCGCCGATATCTACTCAGACACCCTCCTGAGCTTAAAATCCGAGCTCACAGACGTCAATGGCAGCTTGAAAGATTGGATTCTCCCTTCTGCAGAAAACCCACCTGGCAAAATCCACGCATGTTCTTGGTCCGGCGTCAAATGCAACACCAACAACTCCGCCGTCACTGGCTTAGACCTCTCCATGAAGAGTCTCGCCGGTGAAATTTCCGGCAACCAATTCGCCGTCTTCACGGACCTTGTCTCACTCAACCTCAGTTACAACTCGTTCTCCAGTCACCTCCCTGCCGGAATTTTCAACCTCACCAACCTCACAACATTAGACATCAGCAGAAACAACTTCTCCGGCCACTTCCCCGTCGGAGTCTCAGCCCTTCAAAACCTCATTGTTCTCGACGCATTCAGCAACAGCTTTTCCGGGTCGCTCCCCGCCGAAATTTCAGAGCTTCAGAACCTCAAAGTCCTCAATTTAGCCGGAAGCTACTTCCGGGGACCGATCCCGGCGGAATACGGCGCTTTCCGCCGCCTTGAGTTTATTCATCTCGCCGGGAATTTGATCACCGGAAGCATTCCACCGGAACTGGGGAAGCTCAAAACAGTGACGCACATGGAAATCGGCTACAATTATTACCACGGAAGCATTCCGTGGCAATTGGGGAGCATGACGGAACTCCAGTATCTCGACATTGCCTATGCAAATCTCTCCGGCGCCATCCCAAAATCCCTCGGGGATCTCAACAATCTCGAATCCCTCTTCCTCTTCAGAAACCAGCTTTCTGGGTCGATTCCGGCGGAGCTCAGCAACATCAGAGCTCTCCAAAGCTTGGATCTTTCCGACAATCTGATTTCTGGGTCGATCCCAGAAACCTTTTCGGAGCTGAAAAACCTTAAACTCCTCAGCCTTTTTTACAACGAGATGGCCGGCGAAGTTCCCGACGGAATTGCAGAGCTTCCATCGCTGGAGACGCTGCTTTTGTGGAACAATTACTTCTCCGGCAACCTTCCCCGGAGCTTGGGGAGAAACTCGATGCTCGGATGGGTGGATGTCTCTACAAACAACCTCAGCGGCGGCGTTCCACCGGATATCTGTGCAAATGGCCAGCTCTTTAAGCTGATGCTGTTTTCGAACAACTTCACCGGCGGCCTCTCCACTTCTCTGTCAAACTGTTCGTCTCTGGTTCGTCTTCGACTCGAAGATAACATGCTTTCAGGTGAGATTCCATTGAAATTCAGCAGTCTGACTGCATATCACATATGTTGATCTATCTGGGAACAATTTTAGTGGTGGGATTCCAATGGATATTTCAAAGGCTCAAAAGCTTGAGTACTTCAATGTGTCTAGAAATCCAGAATTAGGAGGCACAGTTCCTGCAGAAATGTGGGAATTGCCAAATCTTCACAATTTTTCGGCTTCCTCCTGTAGTTTGATTGGCAACGTTCCTTCATTCGAAAACTGCAGATCGATATCTGTTGTTGAATTGAGCAAGAACAGTTTGGAAGGAACTGTTTCGGAAAGTATTTCTAAGTGCCAGGCTTTAGAGAGGATTGATTTAGGGAGCAATAATTTATCCGGTCGTATACCCGAGGAGCTTGCAAGTCTTCCTGCTCTTGGTGTTCTTGACCTGTCACACAATAGCTTCGATGGATCAATACCTAAGAAGTTTGGTTCTTCTTCGAGCTTGGTACTTCTAAATGTGTCTTACAATGATGTTTCCGGAATTATTCCATCTGGAAAGGTATTTAGAACAATGGAACAAAGTGCGTTTGTTGGGAATCCGAAACTTTGTGGAGAGCCTCTGAGATCATGTCCTGGTTCAGTTGCTATATTTGGAAGCAGAGGCGTCGGGAAGCTTTTATGGATTCTGCTACTGTGCGCTGTAGTAGCTATGTTTGTTACTCTATCGGTTATGGGGATATTTTATGTCCGTAGAGAAAGCAAAGGCCAATGGAAGATGATCTCGTTTGATGGACTTCCTCAATTCACAGCAAATGATGTGTTGAAGAGCTTCAGTTCCACAGAATCCACTGGATGTATTACCGCCTTTGTCAGCTTCGGTAAGCAAAGCTGTTCTGCCGACGGGAATCACAGTTTCTGTGAAGAAGATTGAATGGGGAGCAAAGAGAATGAGAGTTATGTTGGAATTCGTAACACAAATAGGGAATGCAAGGCATAAGAATTTAATTCGATTGCTCGGAGTTTGCTACAACAATCAACTGGCTTATCTCTTGTACGATTACTTGCCCAATGGAAACTTGGCTGAAAAGATAAGTGTGAAAAGGGAATGGGCAGCCAAGTACAAAATTGTCATCGGTGTTGCAAGGGGATTGCACTTCCTTCACCACGAATGTTATCCTGCAATTGCACATGGAGATCTGAGGTCAAGTAATATAGTGTTTGACGAAAATATGGAACCTCATTTGACAGAATTCGGGTTCAAGCATCTGCTCGAGTTGAACAAAGATTCGTTTGCAGCAGCAACTTCCACCTGGGATGCAGGTATGCATAACAAAATATGTTCTTTCATGTGGAAGAGATGATTTTGTCGTTGTTGTTTTAAAAAGTTTTAATCTGCCACGCCAAAGATATAATTTAAGCCTTTACATCACCAGTTCTATAACACAACTAGAAATATACCTGAACAACCTTAAGTACTTAAGCGTCAGAAATGTTGGGAAAGGTACCGAATTCCTGCAAAACTGAAAAACCTTATACCAGAAAGAGAAGCTGTACAAAAATGTAGATGGTTTGAAAGGGAATTGTCAGAAGAATTTTATTTCTTTCGTGTACTAGCCTCGATCAGTTCTATAATTGCTCATCTCCTTCCATTGGACAGGTGATAACATCAATGTCACAAAAGAGGAGCTATGCAGGGATGTATACAGCTTTGGGGAGATCACGCTGGAGATTCTAAGCAGCGGCAGGTTGACAAATTCTGGCGCAAGTATACATAGTAAGTCAAGAGAAGTTGTTCTGCGGGAAATCTACAATGAGAACGAAGCTGGTTCCAACATTTCAATGCAAGAGGAGATAAAACTGGTAGTTGAGGTTGCTATGCTTTGCACCAGGAGTAGGCTATCCGATCGACCATCCATGGAAAGTGCATGGAAGCTTTTATCCGAGTCGAAAATCCAGATGAAAAACAACCCAACTTTTGAAGCAGCAGGGTGATGAATTTAGATGCAGATTACCTTAAAAATCCAAAGATATATACACAAGATGCAGTACTTAACTGGTAAGAGTGAGCTGTTTGTACTTATAGTCAGTCAATCAATCAATTTGTTTATAGCTTGTTGTTTGTATCATAAGAATTAGAAAAATGCTTTTGTTGTATAATAGTGCCATGTACTGATATAATATAAGTTTGTGTACCAGATATAATATAAGTTTGTGTACCAGATTTCTCCAACTCCAATTTTCATTAATGGTTTGGGATACCGTTGTGCTGGTATTCTTGGTTAATCACGCATTGTTATACGTTTTAACTTTCATGCGATACTATTGGCCTGAGATACCGCCATAGTGATCTCGAAAGTTCATTTTCACTCCAGGGTGAAAAATACGGATAACAAAATGTGTATATAAATGTGAATTATACGCAAATTTACTAACAAAACGAATAAATATTAACACTAAATTAGACTCTTACAATGATAAAGGAAAATGTCTACACAAATTTTCCATGAAAATTGCTTCAAATATTAACTCAGTCTCAAAATCTCAGTGTGCAAAGCATCAACAACTCCTTGAAAGCTACCAAACTGAGAACTCACCAAATCAACTCCAACTCCAAGCATCTGGGCCCCGGCTGCCGTGATGGGGCCATGGGCCGCCACCAGCATTTTGGGGCACGTCCTCTTGGCAGTCTCCCAGTCCAGCCCAAACTCTTTGAAGCTCTTCAGCAACCCCTCCACCTCCGCTGTGCTCGTAAACACAATCGCATCCAACGCTCCATCTTCGATCTTCTCCACCACTTTCTCGGCACAGCCCGGGCCGGCCCATCGCGTCTCGTACGCGTTTACCCTAACTGGAACCCAATGCTTGGCCTCCAAGTCCCGAAGAAAGTGTGGGACCACGGGAGGCTCGACCAGTCCCACCACTAGCGGGACTGGACACAACACCCTTCGACCGCGCCCGTCTCCGAGCGATTGGACTAATGCGTTCGGGGTCGCAGTCAAAGGCACTAAAATTCTGAGTCGGTCAGGATTGGGACAGAGCTTCTGGACGAAACTGTCGTCTATGAGCTCGGAGTCCTTTCCCAGCGCGGCGACGGTGAATACGTCCCCGTGCGGGGAGAGGAGAGGGTGGGGGACGTCTGCGGCGGCGGATGAGAACGCGGCTACGGCTGTGCGTGAAGGGAAGGCGACGGCGGAGAAGAGGTCGAGGGAAGGGGGTGAGATGTGGGGTTTGAGGGCGGCGACGGTGGACGGCGTGGGCTGAACGATGAGTGTGGGGGCGGAGAGGGGTTTGAAGCCTTTGAGGGTGAGGAGGTGGGCCAGCCTGGCGGCGTAGTTTGGAGGGGTGGTGAATGCGACGGTGCGGATGCTGCCACTGCCATGCGCGGCGGCCATTTTGGCAAGTTATAGTTTAACACGTTATTGTTAAATCCATTTTGAGCCCAAGGGCAGCGTGATAGTGATGATGGAAGCCCAGACCCAATACAAGCTGGTACCCGACCCAACTAAACTTGGATCATAATTTTTTTATTTTTCATGGATAGTCATTTTCATACACTTAGTTTTATTTCTCATACATTTTATTAATTTATCTTTTCCAATTCATCAAATTCGACGGTCATAACTTGAGAATAGGTGTTAGAGGTAAAAATGGATAGCACCACCTTTTTTTTATTTGGGGTAAATACAGATTGAACTGGATTATATTCTCTTAATATTTTGCATTGAACATTTGTGAAACAATAATGAAACTTTCTCAAAGTGAAATTCTCTATGAACTTCATCTCATATTTGGTACAATATTTTCTAATATTGACACATAAATTATACCAAAATATAAAATGACGTAAAATTCATAAAGGATCGTCTTTTTCAGAATGTCCTTATCATTTCTCTTGAACATTTATTACAAGAATGCTTGGTGAGATGATAATTTACCACACCTTACACCTACTCGTTCATGTTGGTTGTTCAATTACCATACCTCGCATATATCTATTACCAAAAGACACTTTCTTCACACATTATTAATCTTCTCACACGTTAATTAGGCAATAAAGATTACTGTATTTACGCTTACATTCATCTTCTCACATGTTTACACAACTTTCCTCTCACATGCTAATTTATCAATAAAAAAAATTACTTTCTTTATATGCTGCATTCATCTTCTCACATGCTTACATTGGTTCCTTCTCGTGTGCTAATTAGATGATTAAAGAAAAGTTACTTTCTTTACACATTACTTTTATCTTTATCGTACGGTTCATCCTTTCATGTGCTAATTTGGCAATACAAGAAATCACTTTCTTTACACATTACATTCATCTTTTCACATGCTCACATCTGTTCCATCTCACGTGCTAATTAGGTGATTAAAGAAAATGTACTTTCTTTACACATTCCTTTCATATTCCCATGTGCTCACATTCATTCTCTCATGTGCTAGTTTGGCGATAAAAAATTACTTTCTTTACACATTACATTCATCTTATCATGTACCCACATTCGTTCCCTTTCACGTGCTAATTAGGTGATTAAAGAAAAGTTACTTTCTTTACACATTCCTTTCACCTTCCCATGTGCTCGCATTCATCCTTTCACGTGTAATTTGGCAATAAAAATTACTTTCTTTACTCATTACATTCATCTTCTTATGTGCCCACATTCGTTCCATCTTGCGTACTAAATAGGTGATATTAAAAAAAGTTAATTTTTTTACACATTCCTTTCATCTTCCCACGTACTCAAATTCATCCTCTCACATGCTAATTTGGCAATAAAAAGTTACTTTTTGTATACATTACTCTTATCTTCTCACATGCCCACAACTATTCCCTCTCACATGCTAATTTGGCAATAAAAAGTTACTTTCTTTATACATTACACTTATCTTCTCACATGCCCACAACCGTTCCCTCTCACATGCTAATTAGGTAATTAAATAAAAGTTACTTTCTTTACACGTTACTTTTATCTTCCCACGTGCTCACATTCATCATCTCACGTGCTAATTTGGTGATATAAAAATTACTTTCTTTACACATTACATTGATCTTCTCACGTGCTCTCATATGACCCTCTCATGTGCTAATTAGGTAATTAAAGAAAAGTTACTTTATATACACATTAAGTTCATATTCTCACATTCATCCTATCTCACGTGCAAAATAGGTGATACAATAATTGTGAGATACACACACTTTCTATACGCATCCCATTCATCCTCTCATGTGCTCACATTTGTCATCTTACATGTTGGTTAGTGTCACGCCTTGGACCCAGGGTCGGTAATAAAAACTCGAACCTGAATCCAAAACGTGAGTTAAAACTAAATAATTAAAAGGAAATTGAAACGGGTTGGAAAATAAATTTTCTCTTATAAAATCTCATGATACTTAAACATATCAAGAACTCTTTACAATTCTACGGTAAATAGATGAATAAACATTATATTCTTACATCTAATCCGAACTCATCTTGCATATCCTCTTGAATGTCTAGTTCGTAAACCTGCATAACAATAGAGGGGTGAGCCTCAATACATATTCTTGTCATAATAAATTGACAATACTAAATTAAGTGCCATGAAATCATATAGCAAAATATCAAATCATCCCATCATCATTATTGATAACAATGCATGAATGCAATGTAACCTCTTCGACTACCCCTGTTAAATTATATAATAGAACACGCGGACCTGCACGTCCCGTACCATGCATTTTATCACTGCAGTGGTGGTTCAAATGTTCTATTATAGAAACTAACGCCCATACAATATCCCAAATTCATAAACCTCTTTTGCTAGTTGTCTTATCTAATTCATTGATCTCCAGCCCAAATCACCCACATCGACAATTTATCCTGCCGATATCCTATTATAATGTGCACACCAGGCTCGCCTAAAACTGGTTTCACGATGAATAGATTCAACTACACAAAAGATCTTTTCCAACTACCCTCATTTCCCGAATTCTAATCTCAACACTAAAGTTCCAACCACATCTCATAGCATAAGTGGTGCACAAATAATGTCATTTCATCTTTCGTTTGTATTACAGTATATTCTTAACGAATAACATTTCAGCAATAATTCCAGAACCAATAACAAGTAAACAATTAACTGAAGTAATTAGCCAATTAATATCCAATCACATTAATCGATAAAAAAGATCAAGAATATCATAACACTTCACGAAATTTAATAAAATCAATTTCTGTAAAGGTATGCCTTATTTCCCCTACCTGGATTCCAAAGCTAAAACGAAGATCTATGTCACTACCAGAATAACTAAGGTCCACGTACTTATCCACGTCAATACCAAAATAGCTAAGTTCCATGTACTTGAGGAAGCTCCTTGATCGCTCCTAACATCATGTATTTCTTCCACTCTTTTATATTCTAATCTCCCTCTACACACACACACACACACACACACACACACGTACATGTATATAAACTGACACTTTGCATGGCTGCATGCAACATGATAAAGAGGGAAAAAGGTTGATAAATAATGTGCATAAAATTGAGAAGGTGGAAGCTATTTATACGAGACAAAGTCCGTAACTATCCTTATTCTATATTGGTAGGACCAATGGTAGAGAAAACTTAATAGTTAAGAGCAGTTCCATCCTTAAAGATTTTGCGCCAGCACCCAGCGCATTTATCCACTCAAGTGAACAGTAATAGACCCCAGTGAATAGTAATAGGCCAAAGCATCTCCACTCCTAAAAAAATGCGCTAGAACCCAATCTAAAAATGCGATGACACAAACGATCTCCACACCTACAAAATGCGCTGGCACCCAGCCCATTTAAAATATTTTATATTTTTTTAAAAGAATAAATAAAAAAATAGTTTTATTTTCGGATAAGATTTTTAACCAATTTCGGATAAGATTTCAAATAAACTTAAAAAAAAAAAACAAACTAAAATAAAATTACATACTCATCAAATAAACTTAAAAAAAGCACACTAAAATAAAATTACATAAACTCATCAAATTCACTTTACTCTTCAACCACAAGCTTATTTTAATTATCTTCACCTTCTTGCAATCCCCATTGGTGCTCAATCAAGTCATTTTGGCGGGTTACGTGCCAGTATGGCTCTTGCACATCAGTGTACCGCTGAATGATCAATTCATTGTAATGTCTATCTCGTTTTAACGGCTCGTGTTGCACGGGATCTTCGGTCCGGTCATGAGCATAGTAGATACGTGTCCTTAAGTTGTTCATCGGATCCGGCTCATATTCATCGACGACATCATAATCATACACATATTCCACAGTCATGTTGTGAAGAATAATACACGTCATCATGATAGATTGAAGAGCCTCGACATCAAACATTCTAGCAGCAGACCTAACAATTGCCAACGAGCTTGTAGGATACCAAAATAACCCTCCACATCCTTCCTACACCCCTCTTGACATTTTGCGAAGTGTTTTTCTTTTCAATCTGCGGATGTGGCACTGTTTTGACAAACGTAGAACACCTTGGGTAAATGCCATCTGCAAGGTAGTATGCTCCGTCGTATTTAGTGCCATTAACCCAATATGTGCATCTGGGCGATTTTCCTTGCAACAGATCGTCGAACACTGGAGATTTAGCAAGGACATTTAGGTCATTCTGAGCTCCTGTAACACCAAAAAAAGCATGCCAAATCCATGTATCAAATGAAGCCACCACTTCCAAAATGATACTTTTGACTCATTTTTTGTCGCCATAAGCTCCTTGCCATGCACTTGGACAATTTTTCCAAGTCCAGTGCATGCAGTCGATGCTTCCAATCATGCCAAGGAAGCCTCGCATCTCACCCTTCCTCAGAAGCCATCGCATGTCCCTTGGCGTGGATGTCCAGAGGTACTCATTGGTGTATAGGGCTTCAATTGCAGAGCAAAACCACATCAAGGACTCCAAAACAATTGTTTTTCTTATCCTCGTAATCTCATCCATTTGATTTGCAGATACTCCATATGCAAGCATTCGCAAGGCAACCATAATTTTTTGCTCTGGAAGAAGACCTAGAACACGAAAATCATCATCTTTTTGCACAAAATATGGATCATGGTTGCAAATAGCACTCATGATTTTGTTGAACAAACTTCATTGCATTCTAAAACGACGTCTAAAAACATGATCAGGGAATACGCTGTTAGGAATAAAATAATCTTCCAAGAGATCTTTACCTTGTCTTTCCCTTTTTCTATCGAAGTTTGCGGCACGCCTGGGTTTGGCTATCTGACCCACAGCTTCCATGACACAGCGGGAATGTGAGGCCATCTGCCTTCTATGGTCATCATCCGAGTCCTCCTCCAATTTGAAAGCCTCATGTCCACCTCCACCTTCCTTGAGATTGATCAATTCTTCTTGTTGTGCCAACAATCTTTTCTGTTGCTCCACAAATTGTTTATGCACTCTCCTTGAAGAAGACATTGTAAAAAAACTCAAGATTTGAAAACGATGAAGATGGATGTAGGGACGTATGGTTTATATGGACAAAAAAAATTAAGGATGAGTTTTTTGGTATTTTTTTTCACACAAAAAGTATATGAAAACTTTGGTAGAAAGTGTAGAAAATATTGAAATGTGGTATAAGGTGGAAGATGAGGGTTAGATATTTATAGAAAAAAAAAACTTTTTTAAAAAAATTTATGTATTTTTTAATAATTTTTAATAATTTTAATATAGTTAATTAATCTGGACCGTTAGTGCTGTCACGTGGCCAACGATCATAATTCTGACCGTTGGCCCTTTTTTTATTTATTTTATTTTTATTTTTGGTGAAAAAAATGTGGACTGTTGATATGTGATCGGACGATCCATTTTAAAAGTCAAATTTAATTTTTTTTACCTTTGGAAATCCAACGACACTGAGGAGGGTCATGTAGCTCTAATCTGGGTGAACACAAGTGGGCTTACAAGCGGGCCCCGCCGCCTGCACCCTTGTTTCCTACTCACGCCCAGTCGTAAGTGTGCTGCACGCACCAGCTAAATAGGCCGGCCTCTGGGTCTGTCCGAAATGGGCTGGTCTGTTCCCTGACTTGGGCTGGGTGCCATGTTGTTTTGCGAGCTGGAGCAGATTGACAGGGTGCTGGGCTAATTTTTGGACAGGGTGCTGGGCAATTTTGTGTCCAGTGGAACTACTCTAAGAGTCCATAAATTGAAATGGATAATGGTTGTCTAGAGTAGGAGGTGTCAACAACCTGAGTTGCCTAGAGAAGATGATGAAGTGTAAAGGTGCAGGTGTCGATATACAAAAAAGAGGGAGAGATCATATTAGCCTACTCAAGCCATAAAAAAGCTTACAAGTACCTTTTAATGAGTGGTAGGATTTGTATGAATAATAGCTAGACACCTTGACAACTTGAAGGTTATCAAGTAAATGTAGTAGAACATTGTAAAAGGGTATAAACTTAATAACTAGATAAATATACATATGGGGAGCTGCTAGTTATAGTACATCAAGTGGAAACTTAAGCCAAAGCTAGAAATTATATATATAAAAGAAAACCCAATAACAACTCTTTTTAAATAATAATAATAAATATATATATATATATTTTTTTTAAATACGGAGTCTCACAGTTAGACAATCAATTATAACAAAATCCACTCTTTCTACACATAGAATCCATTGCCCGCCTCACATGATCCCGTTCATCCTCTCGTGCGCTCACATTCATCATCTCACGTGTTGATTAAGCAATCATTTATAACAAAATCCACTCTTTCTACACATAAAATCCACCACTTGTCTCACATGCTCACATTCGTCATCTCAAGTGCTGATTAGGCAATCAATTATAATAAAAAATCCACTCTTAGCTACACCTTAATTCCGCACGCGTGTAGATATCACCACTTTTTAGAAATGCGAAGGAGACTCTCTGAAAGTAGAACTTTATATAAAATTTTCATCACCTTATATTTTAAGCACAATACGTTAATATTGGCATGAAAATCATACCAAAACATGAAGTGACTGAAAATCTCTAAAAAGTTCCACTTTTGAAAAAATGTCCTAATATTTCTCCTGAACCTTTATTACAAGAATGATAGGTGAGATGATCATTTACCGCACCTTACACCTACTCGATGACGTTGAGTCATCAATTATTATACCTCACATTTCGTTAAAAAATAAAAATACACTATTATGCCTCATATATGTTTATTAAGAAACGACACACTTTCTTCGCAATTCATATTTATCCTCACACGTTAATTAGGCAATAAAAATTTATTTTCTTTACAAATTACATTTATCTTTTCATGTGCTAATTTAGAGATAAAAAATTACTTTCTTATAAATTGTATTCATTTTATCACATGCTCAGATCCGTTCCCTCACACTAACTAATTAGGTGATTAAAGAAAAGTTACTTTCTTTACCCACTTCTTTCATCTTTCCATGTGCTCACACTCATCCTCTCACGTGCTAATTTGGCGCTAAAAAAAATTATTTTCTTTACACAATACATTCATTTTCTCACGTGCTCACATATGTTCCATTTCACCTGCTAATTAGGTGATTAAAAAAATTAAGTTTCTTTACACATACATTCATCTTCCCACGTGCTCACATTCATCCTCTCACGTGCTAATTACGTAATTAAGAAAAGTTACTTTCTTTACACACTATGTTCCTATTCTTATATGCTCACATTCGTCTCCTCTCACATGCAAAATAGGTGATAAAATAATTGCGACATACACACTTTCTATACGCATGACATTATCCTGTCACGTGCTCACATTTGTCATCTTACGTATTGGTTAGGTAATCAATTACAAAATCCACTCTTTCTGTACATAGAATCCATTGCCTGCCTCACGTGATCATGTTTTTTGTCTTCTCACGTCCTCACATTCGTCTTCTCATGTGTTGATTGGTCAATCTTTTATAACAAAATCCATTCTTTCAACACCTAGAATCCACCGCCTGCCTCACGTGAGCACATTCGTTCTCTCACGTGCTGATTAGGCAATCAATTATAACCCACTATTTATGCACCTTAAATCCACCGCCAACGTCACGTGATCATGTTCATCCTCTCACGTGCTGATTAGGAGATCAATTACTAAAAAAAAATACACTCTTTACACTTATGCAAACAAAATTTCTATACTAATCTAGAACTTGGTATTTTACTTCTTAATCCTATTTATATCCCATAAGCTTTTATGAAAAGCAAAGAGAAGCCGGAGAGTCGGAGACTATAAACTCGAGCAAGTCAAGCACTCAACTTACGTCAATACTGAGAATCTCAGGGGACCCCGGACCCACTCGAATTTTGCCCAAGTGGTCAAAAGCTACCCACTTCGCACGCTATTCCCCGATTCTCGTCAGTCGTCACCATTATTCAATCGAGCCTACGGACATTCAGAGTCGCGCAGCGACAGTGCACGCGACTTGAAGAAAACACACGCTCTCGCGCTCCGCTTTGGACGACGGTCGGTCCGACTGCGAAGCCGATCATCCCACACTGCCAGTAGCATGGACGGCGCTGGCGGAAGTTCTCCACCGTCTGATCAGGGCGGTTCGTCTACCGACCGGGTCAAGTCCGGTCATGGAGCTTCGAAGCCGGAGAAAGACCCGAGGAAGGACGCCAGAAAGTATGTTTGCCCCGTTTCTTGACTACATTGTTATCTGGGTTATTGATTTTCTTCGTTTGTTGCTTTTTTGGAATTTCATTTATTTTTGTGCGCGTTACTTTTTCCCTGTTTGGCTGCAGAGAAAATATGCAGGAAAATATAGGAAAATGTGAGAAAAGAGTTGGTTTTCCTTTTATTTCTGTCAAGTGTGGATTTTTGCGCGTGTGTTTTTTGGTTGTTGTTGCGAATTAAATGTTCTTAGCAATGACATGAATGAAAGGCTGGTTTTTTAAGTTTGATTTTGAACCTGGACTTTCAAGCTTCTGTTTGCAAGGTTTATTAATTATCTGTTTTCGGAAATGTTTTTGATTTTGTTGTAGTGATTGTAATTGTTCATTTTGAAGGTATCAATTGGACCTGTGCAAGAAAGCTTTGGAGGAGAACGTAATTGTGTATCTAGGGACTGGTTGTGGGAAAACCCGCATAGCGGTCATGCTTATATACGAGATGCGCCACTTGATCCGCAAACCCCAAAAGAGCGTATGCGTGTTTCTTGCACCCACAGTGGCTCTGGTTCAACAGGTGATATGCTCTTCTATCCTTGGAACTTAGCAATTTGTTTTTGCAATTTTTGGTTATCTTTAAGTTTGAGTTGAACCTTGGCTCTTCTATCAGTTGGACTAAATGGTTCTGAATTGAAAAGTGGATTCTGCGCTGGTTGGCGTACTTTATCATTATATATTAGAAATCAACGGGTGGTCTCTAATGATATATGCAAATGAGCATAGGGACTTCATTATCCCTCTTATCCACTCCAAGGGACAGCATAGATGAATTGAAAATTCTGTATACTCATAACTCAGAAGAAGCTGTTCTTCCTTACAAGCAGACTACTTAGAAGGAATAGACTCTGTCACTACCTATTAGCTCTAGGCTGTAAATAGCTTTATAGCATGTTTCTCCAATCTCACTGCATAACAAAATTTTGTCATGCTCCTTTTTTGAATTGTAGCTAAACATGAATAAGAAGTGTTTCATTATTCAGTAGTATCTGATCTGAAAAGGATTTGAATTTTATTTATTATATTAGACACATACAAAGTTGCTTGTGTGAGTCCTTGCAATCTAAACTGTTATGTTCTTGCGATTCTTTATCTATGAGTTCTTAATGCTAATAGTGCAATTCTTGTTTGACGATTCCATCACACATGTTAATAAGTTTACATCTATGCAAGAATTTTTTTTTTACTTACCCCCTTTTTGGCTGAAATTACAATTTCCGTGAGAAAACATGGATTCTTTTTATTTAGTTTTCTTCTAAAAAAATTGCAGCAAGCTAGGGTTATAGAAGATTCCCTTGGTTTCGATGTTGGGATTTATTGTGGAGGCTCTAACCAATTGAAGTATCACCAAGACTGGGAAAAAGAGATTGAACAATATGAGGTAATTAGTCAGTTGATTGACATGAATATCTACATTTTCCTCTCACTTAGAATTCTCTACTTTTTGATAGGTTGAACATCAGTGTCTATAAATCCATACCCACAAATCCTCCTATTTGTATAGTACTATATGTTGCCTTTTTTAATGCTATTATATCAACATAGAGAAAGCTAAGATGAGTGAGCTACCATCCAATTCCTGTCTAGTTCACCAAGTGAAGTTTAATTTTAAGTAATTAGGATTTTCTGAAACTGGTGCACTGTTTCTTATGGGCCCATCTTGTGTAAGTGGATAGAATTTATAGCTTTGTGAATACCATTTATAATTTTTGCACCAATTGAGATACAATCTCATAATTGTCCATCATTTTACATTTTTATTTTGTTGATTTCTTGATGCAGGTTTTTGTTATGATCCCTGAAGTACTGCTACGAAACTTATGTCACTGTTTCATTAAGATGGAGTCAATTTCTTTGTTGATATTTGATGAATGTCATCATGCTCAAGTCCAAAGCAACCATGCCTATGCAGAAATTATGAAAGTAAGGAGCTCTCAAACACTTGCCTGGACAACACATTCTAATTTGCATCTTTATGAGACCGAGTTTGATTGACATAAGCTGCCTTGACAATTTTGTCCACAGTTGTTTTACGATGCTAATACCACAAAACGTCCTCGTATATTTGGCATGACGGCATCTCCAGTTGTAGGGAAAGGTAATGTGTGTTCAAATTGATGAATCTGAACTCCATCTTGATCACAATGATTAGTTCTGTCATCATATCAGTCTAGAAGTTATCTGGCATAAAACATCTGTGTAAAGTGTTGTTAACATGCGAATGTGCATGTTTTGGTGAGATTAAATGTCGTTGATAGTGTTACTTGTGCGGAACTGAAGCATCTTTCTGAGACTTATCTTTTCGTTTCTCAAATTTTTACATGCTTCTTTTACGCTTTCAGGTGCTTCGAGTCGGGAAAACTTATCAAAATGCATCAATAGTCTTGAAAGTATACTTGATGCTAAGGTGGGTTGTGAAAATTTTAAATTTGAGATACTAATGGGTTGGAAAACCTGTCTTTTATTATCTTCAGAGTAATAAAAAATGCAAGTTGCCACTTGCGCTATTACTGTTATGATCTAAGGTTCTTGTGATTCCCACCGCTAATCCATAATTTCACCCTTATTTGTAGGTTTATTCAGTTGATAAGAAAGAATTGGATTGTTTTGTCTCATCTCCTGTCATCACAGTGTATGATTATGGTCCAGTTATAAGCGACGCATCCAGCCCCTATATCACTTACTACACTAAACTTGAGCAGATGAAACACCAGGCATGTTGTTTTGACATTAGTTTGGTTCTACACAGGCTCTTACTTGTTACAAAGTTTTTGTTCTTTATCCTGGTTCTTTATCTTTGGCAGTGTATAGCAGAACTTGGTAAGAAGACAAATGATCACCAAAGTCTAAGGAGTACAAAGAAACTGTTGAACAGAATGCATGAAAGTATACGGTTTTGCTTGGAAAATCTTGGCCTTTGGGGAGCATTAAAAGTGAGCAACTTTAACTCTAAAATTTTATTGGTCGTCAAATTATTTGTTATCTTACTGTAACCTTTAGCGACAAGAAGGGATAATATTTGATATACATACTAATTATCTATTTCCTTGATTCCTTTTCTGCAATTATCTTTCTATATACTTAAACGAGTATGTGAAGGACTTGGTAAGTTACCTTTGTTGTCCCTAAACCCTGAGTTGTGTGTATGTGAAGGACTTGGTAAGTTACCTATGTCGTCCCTAAACCCTGAGTTGTGTGTCTAGAGTGAGTGATTTAGTACTGCAAAGGTGGTATGAAAGAGAAAAAAAGGAAGAAGCTTATTTTGCAATCTGATTCTTATAGTTTCAACTCTAGTTATTCTCACTTGTTTGTTGTTTCTTGATTTTTATTTATTTTTTAATCATTTACAATGGTTATCTTTCTTTGTTTTTATTTTTTTTGGTTCCCTTTTAAAGGCTAGTCATGTTCTTTTGAGTGGCGATCACTTGGAAAGGAGTGAACTAATAGAGGAGGAAGGAAATAATGGTGATGATTCTCTATGTGTTAGATATCTGACTCAGGTTGATGGCATCCTTACTACTGACTGCTTAAAAGGTAACTACTTATACTTTCCCTTTATTTTTTAAAATTTCGATCTATAATCATTAATGGAGCAAAGTTTGGTTCGTGAGCAAACAGTACTTATAGTATTAATGAGGGGATGTTACTTTATCTGTGCCTACAGATTCCATTGCTGATGATCTATCTTCTATAGATATTTTAAAGGAGCCATTTTTCTCAAGAAAGCTCTTACGTCTTATTGGAGTTCTTTCATCCTTTAGGTTGGTATTTATGGGAGTATTTCTATCTTTTATGACCATTATGTCATTCTGACACTGTCACATGAAAGCTAATGATCCACATTTACTGAGAAGCCTGCAGTTGATACCAATGTTTTGACTTTGAGAATCGCAAAAAACTTAAGCACATGGCCTATGGAAAATCCCAATGTCCTATTTGTCATTGTTTCATGCTCACAAAGACATTTACTAATGTTCTTGTACTCTGACCTTCCACCTTCCTTACCTTAACTCGTTGATCATACATGTAGTAGTTAGTAACTTATCACCCCAATTTTTTATTTCCTCTTTCAGGTTGCAACAAAATATGAAATGCATAATTTTTGTCAATAGAATTGTTACTGCGAGTTCCTTGTCTTACATACTACAACGCCTCAAGTTTCTAGCATCTTGGAAGTGTGATTTTCTTGTAGGAGTCAACTCTAGACTGATGAATATGTCAAGGAAGAAGATGAAAATCATTCTTGATAAGTTCCGATCTGGAGAGGTAATGATTTATACTTTTAGTTAACCATAGAGTTATTTTGTGGGAAGACATATCCTATATGCATAATATAATCCTCTGCATAGTGCATACTGAGGCGGAATTTAATTCCCTTTATTTTGTTGCTTTGTCAGTTGAATCTATTGGTTGCAACTAAAGTTGGTGAAGAAGGACTAGATATTCAGACGTGCTGCCTTGTGATACGATTTGATCTTCCAGAAACTGTTGCTAGCTTTATACAATCACGAGGTCGTGCACGGATGCCTCAGTCTGAATATGCATTTTTGGTAAACAGGTGCTTTTCTAATGCTTATGTTTGAAGTTAACTCATTCTTCTCATACTTTTTCCTTTTCTAAGTCAGAGTCTTGTTGCAGTGGCAACCAGAAAGAGAGAGATTTAATAGAAACCTTCAGACAAGATGAAGCTCACATGAACATGGAAATTGCTTTCAGAACATCCAGTGAGACATTTGTTGGTTCGGCGGATAGGGTGTATAAAGTCGATTCTTCTGGTGCTTCCATCAGTTCTGGATATAGCATCTCATTGTTACACAAGTATTGTTCAAAGCTTCCACATGATGAGTAAGCCCTTGTGCTGAATTGATGCTTTTTTATTTGCTTTTGTCAATTTCATTTAAAGGCTATGACTTCATTCATTCGAGAAGCTGTGTAAAACTTGTATAATATTTATTTTGAGTTGAGATGAGATGTATCTCTTGTTGCAGGTACTTTGACCCCAATCCAAAGTTCTTTTTTTTCGATGACTTGGGGGGAACTGTTTGTCAGATAATTTTACCTTCCAATGCGCCAATCCATCAAATTGTCGGAACACAACAATCTTCGATGGAAGATGCCAAAAAAGATGTTTGTCTAAAGGCCATTGAAGAATTGCATAAATTAGGTGCCTTAAATGACTTTCTCTTACCACAGCAAGACAATGCAAATGAGGTGGAGTTGGTGTCTTCTGATTCTGACAGTACCGAAGGTTGAACAATATCAGTGCATTGTCAAGACTTTTTTTTCTCTTGTTATTATTTTATTCAATTCCTTTGTCTCCATATGTACCAGATGAGGATCCAAGAGGAGAACTACATGAAATGCTAGTTCCTGATGCACTAAAAGAGCCATGGAGTAGTTCGGAGGACCTTGTTTCCCTCAGCTCATACTATATAAAATTTAACCCTGTTCCTGAGGACAGGATCTATAGAAGCTTTGGTCTATTTGTTAAGGCTCCTCTCCCAGTTGAAGCCGAAACAATGGAACTTGATCTTCATCTCGCTCATAGTAGATCTGTGATTACAAAGTTGGTCCCTTCAGGATTTGCCAATTTTGGCAAAGATGAGGTACACAGTTGCTTCCCAAATGTTATTAGTTTTGGTGTAGTCTTTCTCAGTTTCCTGAATTTCTCTTTGTAGATCGTGCTGGCACAAAATTTTCAAGAAATGTTCCTCAAGCTCGTCCTTGACCGAATGAAATTTGTTTCTGATTATGTTCCATTGGGAAGGCATGATAGATCAAGCTCATCAACCTTCTACCTGTTGCTTCCAGTAATGTTGGGTAACGATGATAAGATAGCAAGCATTGATTGGGGGACTATCAGAAAATGTTTATCATCCCCAGTGTTCAGGGCTCCAGGAGATGCTACAGAGAAAGTTCCTTCTTTGGATATTCGGCTTGCATCAGGTTACAAAAGCATAAGGGATATTCAGAATAGTTTAGTCTATGTCCCATATAAGAAATCATTTTACTTCATCACTGATGTTGTTCGAGAAAAGAATGGCTACAGCCAATATAAAAACTCAGGCACTTTAACCTATGTGGACCATTTAATTCAAAAGTAAGTTGCTGCTTTCCTGGTTTCTTAAGTCGATTAATGTCAAGTTGTCAACATATATTCTCTTTTGAGCACATCTTATATTAGTACATTACCTTGTTCAAACTTTTGTGCTAACTGGAAATATATGTTTTTTTTGTATGTGACGGGATTTTATACATGAATTTCTTTCCATCCACCTTATCTGAATAAACTTTAATTTCACAGATTCTATTTCTCATTTATTTTTCATGGCACTTTTGTTTAAACATTCTGAGCAGATTTGGCATTCACCTTAAATACCCTGAGCAACAGCTTCTGCATGCCAAACCACTTTTCTCTTTACACAACTTGCTACACAACCGAAGGCAAGAAGATTCGGGTAATTTCTTGTTGGAATTTGTTTCCTGTCACAGTTCTTTTTTATGGAGGTGGTTTGGTTGGTCATATTTCTGCACTGCGTTTCAGATATATGTTATTTGGATTTATAAAAGTTTCACCTCAAACATTGCTTCACTTTTGTCAGACCGCTCAAACGAATCAATACATGCATGCATGAGAATCATGTATAAGTTTATTATGTTATTAATACAGGACCGACACAACTAGAGGAGTATTTTATTAGCTTGCCACCTGAGCTTTGCGAGTTGAAGGTAATAGGATTTTCCAAAGATATTGGGAGTTCAATATCTTTGTTACCATCACTCATGCACCGGCTGGAAAACCTGCTTGTCGCCATCGAACTGAAGCATGTATTAGCTGCTTCATTCCCAGAGGGAGGTGCGGTTACTGCCAAGAGAGTAAGGCCTTTCTCCACAATGTTGTTTGAGTATTGTTTTTTTGATAAATACTTTATTGTTCTAATTTGGCCATTATACTACCCAACACAAGTATTCAAATGACCATTCATAATCCCCTGATGTTAAATCTTCTTTATACAAGGTTCTAGAGGCACTCACAACTGAGAAGTGCCAGGAGCGGCTTTCCCTTGAAAGGCTTGAAATACTTGGTGATGCTTTCCTTAAGTTTGCTGTTGGGCGACACTTCTTCCTTCGGCATGGTAGCCTTGATGAAGGGGGACTGACAAGGAAGCGTTCTAATGTGGTAAACAATTCCAATTTATTCAAGCTAGCCACGAGAAGCAACTTACAGGTAGAATTTTAGTTTATTCTTGTGGAAGTGATTCTTATTTTCAAATTCCATTCATCTATGATTTTTTTTATAACACGTTAAATATTTTTGGTTTGGTTTACTGCTGTCTATACTTGATGTCGATACTTGATATATTGCAGTTACTTCATACTTTCATTCAATAATCTCTTGGCGCTACTTAAACATAATGATCTCTGAATGTTTCCTTGGTGTCTGACATTAGTTGCCACAAATAATCCATCCACTGATGTTATTTCTCAAGGTTTATCAAGTGTCTCTTTCCAACCGGGATGATAGGTGACAAACATGCTTACCTCCAAAATGCTTAAAAAACAGCTCTGAAATAAATTGTTACTCTTCTATGGAAGTAATAATCATCTGCACAAAATTAAATGTTTCTGTGCAATGTTGCCCTCTCGAGTTCAGTGACCTCCCTACTTATTTCTTTGAAGTCTTTGGCAAAGTTTCTTCTTGTTACCTATGCTCCATGTTCTACACTGTCACATTGAAAATCATTCAGTGAAATACAAGGCACCTTTTACATTTACTTGCTTTTAATTTTTCTCAAATTATAGTGCATAATTGTGCTCTCCCTTCTCAGGTATACATACGGGATCAACCATTTGAACCCTCTCAGTTCTTTGCTTTAGGCCGACCTTGCCCAAGAATTTGTAACGAGGAGACAGAAGGAGCTATTCATTTTCATGACTTATCCGGTGAAGTAAATCACACAAGTGCTAGTGAGGTCAGATGCAGCAAGGGTCACCATTGGTTATATAAGAAAACCATTGCTGATGTTGTTGAAGCCCTTGTTGGAGCATTCGTAGTTGACAGTGGCTTTATAGCTGCAACTGCATTTCTTAAGTGGATTGGCATACAAGTAGACTTCGAACCATCACAAGTTACTGAAGCATGCATAGCAAGCTCTAGATACATCCCACTTTCTGCTTGCATGAACATTGCTGCCCTTGAAAATTTATTAGGGTATAAGTTTCTCCACAGAGGTCTGCTCTTACAGGCATTTGTACATCCTTCTTACAACAAGCATGGAGGAGGCTGCTATCAGGTAAGCCCTCTACTGTCATTATTACTTCCAAAAATTTTCCCATCTGCCTAATAACTTTGGTAAACTAGCTTGCACTCGAACAATTTGTATTATGCTTGCTTCAGTTTTCTTTGCCTTGATGTTTTTATCAGAGATTGGAGTTTCTTGGGGATGCCGTCTTGGATTACTTGATCACCTCATACCTGTATTCAGTTTATCCAAAGTTGAAGCCTGGTCAATTAACGGATTTGAGATCAGTGTCTGTGAATAATAAAGCCTTTGCTAATGTTGCAGTAGATCGGTCCTTCCACAAGTTTCTAATCAGTGATTCCTCTAGCCTTTCAGAGGCGATAGAAAGTTATGTGGGCTTCATTGAAACAGCTGCATCAGATAGAGGTCTGCTTGATGGGCCCAAATGTCCAAAGGTATGCCTTTAGATTTCTATGTTCCTTTGGAGTATTAATAAGGTGTTAACTTCATCCGAATCTTTAACGATTAAGTTTATTGCTTCAGGCTCTGGGCGACTTGGTAGAGTCCTGTCTGGGCGCAATTCTTCTTGATACAGGGTTCAACTTGAATCGTGTTTGGGAGATAATGCTATCCTTTCTGAAACCAATTATGAGCTTTTCCAGCTTGCAACTTAGTCCTATTAGGGAACTACGTGAACTTTGCCAAGCTCATTCATGGGGTCTTGAGTTTGTACCAACAAAAATGGGTAAAAAGTATTCAGTTTGTGCAACAGTGAATGGGAATAATGTTTGTGTATCTGCTTCTACGACCAGCTTGAACAAAAAGGATGGAATAAGAATTTGTGCACAACTGATTTTTGACAAGTTGAAGGTAAAACTGTATGCTTTATGTTTAATATGTTAGGGTTCAACTCTAAGAAACTAGCTCCTTCAAGTGTTCAACTGTATAAAACTAGCTCCTTCAGTAATTAAAGTTCTAATTTTGGGGATCATTCTCGGAATTGCAGGCTCAAGGCAACATACCTATGACTAACTCATTGGAGGAAGTCTTAAAGTCAAGCAGTGAGATGGAAGCCAAACTTATTGGATATGATGAAACACCAATAGATGTTGTGCTTCTTGATGCAAGTGGATTTGATAACCTAAATGTACAAGAAGCTTCCCGCCGAAATTTTAACTCCCAAGGGCATCCTATCAATCAAGAGAGAAACGGTCACTTTTCCTGCAGAAAACCTGTACGACAATCCCCATCTTCATCTGGAGCAGTCAAAATGCGACCCAATAAGACCAGGGAAAATTCTAAGAATGATGCTAACTCGCAATCCGGAGGTACTGTTAATGTTTCTTGTACTTACAGGGTATCAAGTATGGGATACTTTTCAAATTTGCTTACTCAGAAAATCTTCCAGGTACACACACGGCAACATCAAGATCTCGTTTGTATGAAGTTTGTGCCGCTAACTACTGGGAAACTCCCTTATTTGAGTGCTGCAATGAAGAAGGACCAAGCCACTTAAAATCGTAAGTATATATTATCAACATAGTGATAAAACTATGGTGTGTTAAAACTTAGAAGAATATTTTATGAGGAATCAAAATCTTAATTGAAGACTGAAATAAAAATGTACGAGGTTCACCTTCATCTCGTCTGTCATATGTTACATTTTGTTTTAATTTTTCTAAGTTGCGGTTTGTAGTAAGACTTTTTGTATTGATTTGTTATTCAAATCCTTTGCAGGTTCACCTACAAGGCTGTAGTAAAGATAGAAGAAGATCCAGATACGCTGTTAGAGTGCTTCGGAGAACCTAATATGAAAAAGAAAGCAGCTGCAGAGAGTGCGGCAGAAGGGGCACTTTGGTACTTGAAAAACAGAGGATTTATGTAGGAGTGGCTAACCACATCATCTTTTAGCCCTTGAGATCGGAGGAACTTTGCCTGATGAACAATCTTTTTTATTTTTGTTTTTAGTTTTTTTATGATTTGTGGGTTGAACGCAAAATATATGTTGACAGATTGTAATGTTTGTTTGCGTATAAAATGTATGTATATGTATTAAAATGTTCTCTTGCCAGCCAATGTGGCTTGTTATATTGTCAGATTGTCAATCTGAACCCTTAATTACCATTAATTTACGTAATTAATGGTTCAGATTGACAGTCTGACAATATAACGTGCCAAACTGTTTGGCAATTGAGCATTTTCATACATATATATACAGAATATTGTCATATTTCCTTATATACAGCGAGACGATATTATCGACTTAGTGTCCTTGTACTTAACACTCTCACATGGAACTAGTAACATAATAGCATTTCTCTTCTGTTTACATGCCATTTTATATAGGCGAAGTTTTACTCACGAGCTCTTTACGATTGGTATCAATTTAGGATTACGACATATGGTCTAATATTTTAGTTGATAAGGTGTTGGTTCTCATCCATGTGTCTTGAGCTTGAAACTTCATCCTTCCCTATGTTATTGTAATACTCCCAATTCAAATCCTCGCTCTACCTTTAATAATAATAAATTAAAAAAAAAGGGCCAAGTAGAGCTTGGGCCTCTGGCCCTCGGGGTGAGCCGGTCCTGTCCGGCCCAATTTACAGGTCCATTATTACCATTGAGTCACGTTCCGCTGGCAGATAAACCCTCGCCCTCTTTCCCGCCAAATTCTCCCCGCCA
This sequence comes from Pyrus x bretschneideri, assembly GCF_019419815.1. NCBI lineage: Eukaryota > Viridiplantae > Streptophyta > Magnoliopsida > Rosales > Rosaceae > Pyrus > Pyrus x bretschneideri. Next base: position 9,579,492 of record NW_025999390.1, on the reverse strand, counting down.
AAAGACGTACTCCTCCTTCGCGCGGTTGCCCTATAGTCATTTGACCTTTTTAGACCACCGAGGGAGCATTTTAGAGAGAGAAAGTGAGAGGGACGTAACATTGTAATTCTAGAGAGAGAGAGTAGAGTCATGTCAGGGTGGGACGAAGGAGCGATCTATTACAGCGACCAAGCGCAGTCGCTCGGCGGCGACGGCGGAGACCCAGGAAGCAACGCCGCAGCTGCCACCCGCCACTCGGTCCTCCAGAAATTCAAGGAATTCATCCGAAGCTTTGAGACCCAGAAAAATGTGTTTTCCTACAGGGAGAGCCTCCTCCACAACCCTAAGTACCTTCTCGTCGACATTGAAGACCTCGATTCTTTCGACGCCGACCTCGTCGCAAAGCTCCGCTCTGCCCCCTCCGATTATTTGCCTCTGGTTAAAACTTGACCTCTTGGTTAATTATCCCCTATCGATTTCATTTAATCATTTTTTTTGTCTGTTAATTAATTTTGATTTGTTTTCATTTTGGGGATTTTGTAGTTTGAGAACGCCGCCGGTCAGGTTTTGGCGAATTTGAAGACGAAAGTTCCCGGAAACGAAGGGAAATTGGAGGAACGGGTGCCGGAGGATGTTCAGATCTTGCTGACCTCCAAAGAGGACCCGGCGTCCATGCGCCAGCTCGGGGTTGGTTGTTTCTATGTTTTTTTTGCTTGGTCTTTGTATCTTTTTGGTTGATGAGAAAGTTTGGGAAAAAATGATAAAACTTTTATTTCTAATCGAACTTAAAAAGTTGTTTATTTGAGCAATGAGAATCGGGGGTGGTTTTTAAGGAGTTTATGGTTTGGTTATGATATATAATTTTGCTTTTAAATTATTGTAGGCACAATGTATATCAAAACTCATCAAGGTTTCCGGGATCACTATAGCTGCTTCGAGGGTCAAGGCGAAGGCGACTTATGTGATTGTCATGTGTAAGAACTGTAAAAATGTGCAGAGGGTACCTTGCCGGCCAGGTCTTGGTGGGGCAGTCGTCCCTCGCTACGTGCAACCATATTCCTCAGGTTTGTTAGATTTCTGTTCTTATCTTCCCTTCTTTCGGCGTTTGTCTTGCATTGGCTTTCTTTTCTAGTTTGACATCTAATACAAGGGATTGGAAATGTTTAGCCTGGAGAAGAACCTTGTCCGCTTGATCCGTGGGTTGTGGTTCCTGATAAGAGCAAGTATGTTGATCAGCAAACCTTGAAATTGCAAGAGAATCCAGAGGTGATGATCTTAATTTATTAAGGAAACGAAGTTCAAATTGAATTATGGAATGTTCATTAATTAGTGGTTTCCCCCCCTTGGTTTATGAAGGATGTACCTACCGGAGAGCTTCCAAGAAATATGCTTCTATCTGTGGACCGTCATCTTGTTCAGACAATTGTACCTGGCACAAGATTAACCATCATGGGCATTTATAGCATCTATCAAGCTTCCAATTCTGCCACATCGTGAGGATTGTTATAACTTTTAGATGAATATTTTAATATCTTTGTATTCTGCACTTCACTGCTTAACTTCAATGTTTACTCTATTCGGTTCTATGTAGTCACAAAGGAGCAGTTGCTGTTAGGCAGCCTTACATCAGAGTGGTAGGAATAGAAGAAGCAACTGATGCCAACTCTCGTGGTCCCGCTGCTTTTACACAAGACGAGGTATTGGTTGAACTCAATATTTGGGAATATCTTTAACGTCTTCTCCACACTGCTAGTTAGTTAAAATATAGGTGTTCATGAAATTGTGCAGTATATATTCAAGCACTAGATGGTGAATGTTTTTGTCATATTTTAATTGAAGTAGGCTTTGTTATGGAACCAGTAATATGATTTTTCAACCATTTTTCATATGTTTGCAGATAGAAGAATTCAAGAAGTTTGCTTCAGAAGATGCTTATAAAAATATATGCTCGAAAATTGCTCCCTCTATATTCGGTCATGAAGATGTAAAGAAGGCTGTGGCGTGTCTTCTGTTCGGGGGATCTAGAAAGGTATATCCTGAATTTGTCTTTTAGTAAATGTGTGGTTTATTGATCGTAACAACTAACAACCCATCTTCATGTGAGCAGCATTTGCCTGATGGTGTGAAGCTAAGAGGTGATATTAATGTCTTACTTTTGGGGGATCCATCTACCGCTAAATCACAGGTTGGTTCTCTTATATTTATTTTATGGGCTCGCAAAATAAGTGGCAGTATACAATTTATCGCAGAAAATATCTCTGTTAGTTTAAGACCTATTTTCTTAGCCATGTGAGAATAAGACAGTTTATGCTCTTCTTCCATTCTACAAATAGCACATGCTGATTTGATTTCAACTCTTCTGTAAAGTTTCTTAAGTTTGTCGAGAAGACAGCTCCAGTGGCCGTATATACTTCAGGAAAAGGGTCATCAGCTGCTGGTCTTACAGCTTCTGTGATCAGGGATAGCAGTTCTGTAAGTTCTTTATCTTCATTTGATTTTAATTTACGGATACTTGTTGTCTCTAGGTTTGCAATGCCTTTCACAAAATATTAGTGAGGTAGTTGTCCTTTCCTTTGGTATGAAAATGTCTCTAATTTCAATTTCTCGGTGCAAGCCAGCGTGAGTTTTATCTTGAAGGAGGAGCCATGGTTTTAGCGGATGGAGGTGTTGTCTGTATTGACGAGTTTGACAAAATGAGATCAGAGGATAGGTAATGCAAGCTGGATAGAGATCTTGATCTGCTTAACATAGTATTTTCATGGAGTTCTAATAGACTACATTGTTGTGGCTTAGGGTTGCTATTCATGAAGCCATGGAGCAGCAAACCATATCCATTGCCAAAGCAGGAATAACAACCGTTCTTAATTCTAGAACCTCTGTGCTTGCAGCTGCTAACCCTCCATCTGGACGTTATGACGATCTTAAGGTACACTTCACCCTAGTTGATCCATTTTAAGAGTTTCACATGCAACTTGTAATTTCTTTGAATACTAACTGACACTCTTGCTTTCTTTCAGACTGCTCAGGATAATATTGATCTGCAGACGACAATTCTTTCGAGATTTGACTTGATATTCATTGTTAAAGATATCAGGATGTACAGTCAGGATAAGGTATTTTTAATATTGCCAGTTCGAAGTGTTTTGCTTAAGTACTTTGGGAGTACAATTCTTTTTTTAATTTTGGTGGGCATTTCAACACCAAACATGTACTATATCTTTGAGTGTCACTGCTGGTCCACTTTGATTGTACTTCCTTTTCCATCAGTAGCTTGACTCAGCTTTTCAATGACAGATTATAGCAAGTCATATCATAAAGGTTCATGCGTCTGCTGGTGCAGCACTGGGTGATGGTAGAGTAGTTTCTAAAGAAGAGAATTGGCTGAAGAGGTATACCAATTTGAAGCACAAGTTCGTACATACATTATCCAATGCTGCCATTGAAATATCAATAAGATGTTGAATTTTTTTTTTTTCAACATTTGCAGGTACATACAATATTGTCGAACTGAATGCCACCCCCGTTTATCAGAAACTGCGTCGAGAGAGCTGCAGAGTAATTATGTGAAAATCAGACAGGTATTCTTGCTGTTAACTTATTGTATTGAGGATTGAACAGATGCCAACCCAAAAATTCTCATATGGTGCTCAAAGAAGTAGGTCATGCTAAAAGGTTTTTTTGGGAGTTCCATTGGACTTCTCCATTAACGGGGTCTACATATTGGTGTATTGTTCAGAAGGTTCCAATTGACGTCATCTTCACGAATTTTCTTATAGGACATGAGACAGCTAGCAAATGAAACTGGAGAGGCTGCTGCAGTCCCAATCACTGTAAGGCAGCTTGAAGCTATAGTGAGGTTGAGTGAGGCCCTTGCGAAAATGCAACTGTAAGTATTACTGTATTAGTGACACTGACTGACGCTTAGGAGTTAGGACTTCCAGTTGTAATGTTTTTTTATTAGGAATGGGGACTAGAACTTTGATAACGAAAACCACAATGTCAAATTCAGGCGCCACGAAGCTACTGAGGAGCATGTTCGTGAAGCAATAAGACTATTCAATGCAGCCACAATGGACGCGGCAAAGTCTGGAATACAGCAACAAGTCAATCTCACTGGCGAGATGGCGAATGAAGTTAAGGTTAGTAGAAACTATTTCATTATCGTCTTTCCTACAAGAAAATAAAAGAAGCAACTGAGTTCTAGATAAGATATCATTTTCGTTCTCTTTCTCATCTTTCTCGTACCCTTTTCTTTTCCAACGTGTGCATATTTTTTGACCCTTGAACAGCAAGCTGAAACTCAGATAAGGAGAAGAGTAGGCATTGGGAACCACATATCAGAGAGAAAGCTGATCGATGAGCTCACAAGAATGGGGATGAATGAATCCATTGTAAGTACGAATTTGATTAAATATCCATTACAGTTGCCTCCGTACGTAAGCAACAAATCTGGAAAAGTACGATGGTTGGGATTTGATGCTTTTTGGTTTGAATTGTCTTTCGAATATTGATAATATCACACGCATTAGTGTGATTCAGGGACAAATGAACATCGGAAAAAGGACTATTTCAGCTTCCGCCAACATCTTTTCAATAATTGAACAATCTTGAGTCTGTTGGTGCTTTCATTGATATCACTACTACTTATTTGCAGGTGAGAAGAGCTCTTATTATTATGCACCAGAGGGATGAAGTCGAATACAAGCGAGAAAGACGCGTTATTTTACGCAAAGCATAAATTATTTGTAATAATAATTTTCCTTACATCTTACTTAAACAGTAGTGACCTGCACACATTTACAGGACAGTTATCTATGGCTTCCGTAGTCTTAGTGGCAAATGTGCCTCAGCTCTGCACTAGTTTGTGTTTCGTCCAATTTTTTCGATGTGTTATGGAAAGAGCTCTTTGTCTACCCTGTAAATATAATTGTGAAACCATGTTTCTCCAAGTTTACTCTTCTATGCGTCTTGCATGTGACAGTTTCGTACAAAAAGTTAATGAAAATTGATAGGTGTATTCAGAGCCGGCCCTGAGGGTAGCCGGAGTACGCGCCTGCCTAGGGCCCCCACTTTGGAAGGGCCCTCAATTTTTAGGCGGCTAGGTAGGTTTGGACGGAGATGGACGGGAGCTATGCGGGGTTATATACGCAGGAATCTGGAAATCTTTTGTTGCAGGGTCGGCCTCGTGCAAGGAAGAAAACAACCCTATTCCCAACATCGTTTTAATTGTATGATTTTACTTAAGATAGTCCCACCATCTTCTTTTATAGCTACACGTCTTCTTCCTTTTAAATAGTCCTTACCATCTTTTTTGTACTTTTTTTGCTTCTCTTAAATATCACCTTTATGTTTATTTTATGAGATGTTGTTACCCTATTTTAAGATCACACCACATATATCTTTATTATCTACCTAAAAGGCTAAAACTCTCATCTTTTTGAAAAATGATATTATTCAATGTTCAAATTAATTAGTTATATAAAATATAATATATTATTCAAATCCCCCTCGTCCGCCTAGGCGCGTATATGAAAATTATTATCCTCTTCACTCTAGTATTTTCCCTAGCTGTAAGATGTTGTCTCTGTAATCCAACCATTCATTCATTTATTGAATGTAACAACATTGTAACAATAGAAAAATGATTGGAATTTGGCGTACTGGGTAAGGACTTCTCTTTTGGTTTGAATTGGTTGAAAAATTAGATTATGTAAACTTAATAAGTGCATTTGCATCTAAAAACGCGAGAATATTTGAATAATATTTGTATATCTTTCTTTTTTTAATATTAATTTTTAATGATATTTAATGCAGAAATAGACTTTTCATGTATTTAGTAAATTTTTTTTTACATATGTCAATGCACAAAGGATCGGGAGTGAGAGAACTCTAGGGTCCCACTTTGTCTTTGGATATAAAATACTAACAAAACTACAATGACTTGCATGAAACGGAGATGCCAAGATGGTGATATTCCGATTTAATCACGCGTGATCATGTGACGTGACGATTTGTTTTCAGTTCGGGTTTGGGATGTTACTGTGGCATCCCAAAATAAAAGTCTTAACCTACAAACACCAGGACGATGGACGAAAGTGAAATTTTGCGAAAACTTAAATGGACTCGTTTTGAAGAAGGAAAAACAAAAGAAGAGAAAAGGGGATAGGCGGCGGCGCAGTGAGGATGGCCTCTTCTTCTTCTTGTTCAGTTGGGTCCCCGAGTTCTCTGACTCAGCGCCACCGTCCTCCTCCGAGTCTAAGTCCTAGTTGTATACGGTACGTGGTGCTCGGAGCTGGATTTTCCGGCCTCTACGTCGCATGGCACATGTTAAAGCAGAGCTCGAAAGACTCCAACATCCGCGTCGACATATACGATGAAGTTGGAATTGGCGGCGGCGCGTCCGGGGTTTCCGGTGGACTTCTTCACCCTTATTCCCCTAAAGCCAAGCTTCTATGGCGTGCTGCCGACTGCTGGACTGAGTCCTTGAACCTTTGAGCGCCGCCGTGTCTTCCGCTGCTCCAAATTCTGACCGCCCAATGCCAATTGTTAGAAGAAGGTTCGCTTTTCTTTTTTCAAATTCCTTTCTTTCAGTTTTCAATTCGATTTAAATTTGAAATCTTTGTGTTCCACTTCATCATTCATGCATTGTTGCATTTATGCGCATTTTAGTTATCTTAAAGGGTTTGATGAAGTGGATCAGGTAAGTTGGTCAGAGTGTGCTCATCCGGTGTGAATTCCGCTTCGTAGATTAGAATAGTTTAGAAGGCCGTTTTGTGAAAAAAGAAAACAGTCTTAAAAAGGGTCTTCTTTCACTCTTTATCTTAAAGTTGAAATCCTTTGTTGTGCCCAAATGAGTGTGTGTAACATCTTAAAGTGTTTTCTTTTCGGGTTTTTCGCACCAGAAAGACAATTCAAGCTCAATACTATTGAAAAATACCTTGCTCAAGAGAACGGCACATAAGGAATTACTAGTCTAAGAATCGATTAGAACATGACAACGGGCTAGTTGACTCCAATTTGGCTCGTGTGTTTTTGTAGAGAACTTCGGGTTCTTGTACTAAATCAATGTTTGTTTTAATATTTATCCTTGCTTTAGTATAGCTAATAGGCATGAGTTTGAATTTCTGTCTGCAGGGGCATCTTTAGACCGGCCCTGAGCATGAAGAACTTGACATTGTTGAAAGACGTAATTCCCCCCATTGTTCTACTAGCACAACAGCTTCAGATAATTAGTTTCCGACCTCATTCTAATGTTAGTGTTTCTCAATTTATGTCGTTAGAATGCCCAGAGTTGCCTTGCTAGTTGCTGAATAGAAACCCTTGACAAGGATGCTTCCCAAAGTCTCATACCCTGTATATCTCCACCTCTTGACGCCTCCTTTTGTATGCCTGAAGCTGTTAATATTCATCCTCAACGCTATTTACAGGTCCGGATGATTAAGCGCTGACACCTCTTTCCCTCCTATCTCTCTCTTTAGTACAGATGCTTTTGCTTTTTGTTTTTATTGATTTCTTGTTCTCATGGTTATTTGTCCAGGCACTGTTTTTAGCATGTCAAAATTGGTGAAGGAACTTTGTGCTTCTGGCTCTGGAGTCAGAGAATTGCACTTGCACAAGGGTTCAGTTCACAAACTCTTAGACCTAGAAGGTAATGACCCGTGCAATTGATTCAAGCTTTAATTAGGTTCGTATTGTGGACATGTTCGACTCTCGTATAAGTTGTTTGTATGTGATGATTCTGTTTGTGTTCCGAATTTCTTATAGTTTAGGGGTTCAGCAATTTCAGTGCATCTTTTCTTATATTTGCATCTGATTACATTTGACGTTAGGGGAATACCAGGCAGTAATAGTATGTCTAGGTGCGAAAGCAGACATGCTTCCTGAGCTCTGTGGGAGGCTTCCGTTGAGGTTATGCAGAGGTGTTGTTGCACATCTTCAGCTTCCTGATGACATAGGGTAAACTTTCTTCTCTGCCTTGTATTAGTATCTAAATGGCCCAAAATTTTGTGATATATGTACGAAACGAAAATCATCTTATAAATTTCTTTGTTTAAGAGAGGCGTATCCAAGCCTTGGCCCCTTGATATTGTCAGATGCTTGGCTCGCTGTCCAGCGTCCTCGGTGTTTGTATATGGGCTCGACATCGGAATGGAAATCAAGAAATTCATCACCAAATGTTTTTGCAGATGAAGCCAGGGAAGCCCTTAAAGAGCTTCTGCCAACCAGGGCTGGCCTGAGGGCAATGCCGCCACTTACTCCTCATGGCTCACTTTGCCTTTTGGGTTGTGTCCATGACATAGTTGATGAAAACCGAAGCTCCAACCACTGGTTATTTGGAGGGCTTGGTTCAAGGGGATTGTTGTACCATGGTTGGCTTGGGAAGTTGATGGCACAGGCTGTGCTTTCATGTAATGAAGAATTATTCCCACATGAATCAACCTCATGGAAGAAAATGAATTATAATTAATGCTTAATTTCTCATTCATTTTTTAAGTTCTTCGAACCAAGGTTCTCATTCAATATGTTTATGACATGCTCGTGAAACAACAATATACATGGGTTAGGCCAGTTGGCCAGAGAAGCTCAAAATCCTTGTAAATTAGGGTCGGTACTAAACTAAAGTAGCTCGTGCCACGCAACAACAATTTCACTAAATTAAAGTTCAAGGTACAAAACTTGTCATGTTTTCACTAACTACATGCAAGTAGAGAAGCTGAATTTCCTATCCCAATGTCCATACATAAACTTGGCCTCCAGCAGTGGATCCTGCTAGCATCCCAACATTGTAAGGGTGAGCATCAAATCGACATGGAATCGCAGTCATGTGCGGGCTCTCTAAAGTGAGCACTGTTCTTCTTTCAACTGGGGAGATCACATCTACTCCTCTTTTCACGTTGCCAATGAAGACGTAGGCGTCGTCCCACCCCCATATTGCCCTGTTTCCAGTTTTAAAGTCAGCTGCCAGAAAGCGAAAGCAAAAGCGACCGCGTTCTAGCGAAAGGAAAGTTGGAAACATTTGAAAATTTCAAAATCTGGTAAAAATCATACCTGAACTTAGAAATCCATCTGCTGGTTTTATTATTATGGTATATCATTGATGTGTTCTCAAAATTAACCCCGCTTGATATACCAACTGTGTCGTCAATACTACACGAAGACAAGGAGAAGATTAGTCTGGCCACAGCGAGTGAGATCAATGCAAATCCATTTCATGAATCACCACTTAAGAACATTACAGTTATAACATAGCATTGCAGCGTGGAAGAAAAAGAGACGACTTTAAGTTAGAAAGGCGTAAGATGGCTACCTTGTCGTTGCGAGAAAGCTTCCAGAAGGCGAGAAGTAAGCAGAATGCACAGCCCTATTGTGGCTAATTGTTTGTAAAGTTTTATCTGCAACGATTCTTCTCAGATCCCAAATGCAGGCAGTTCCATCTGTGGAACTAGTGGCCATGAGGTTAGGGTTTGCTGAGCTAAAGTCAACGCTATTGATTCTGTCTTCGTGCAAAGACCACTGGTTTGACAAGTTTCCCGTTCTCTGATCCCAGACGCTTAAACCACCGTGGCCCTCAGCAAAATATAAGCAGTTGGGATCTTTCGACTGTTGGGACATAGAGTATATAGTGTCCTCACTGGAATATACTAGATCAAACACCTCTTTCTCGGCATCCATCAACCGGATATAGCCATCATAACAACTAGTAAAGATCTGCACATAACTCAACAATCATATGTTAGCATATACCACAAGAGTTACTCGAATTCATTCAAGTGATTGCTCAAATAAAAGCATGCTGCAAAACAGTGCCAATGTTCGGAAAGATGAGTTTCCGCCTTATTGTCACCAAACTCATTTTCTTATGTTACTACTCAGAAGTTCAGCAGAACAAAGTATATTAGTGTGTGAGCAAACATAACTGAGAATTTAACAGAACTTAAATCTTCACTTTCGAATCGGAAACATGAACATCTCTCTCTCAAGTCTCAACACTCAAATCAAGTTATCATATAAGAATCATTCAGATAAAAATTACCTTTGACATACTGTGTTGCTGAATCAAAATCCCAGAAATGGGACAATTATGCGGACGATACAAATAGATACCGCTTTCTTCATCTTCCTTAGAATCAATATGCCAAAATCCAATATTCCCAAACTTATTCCCAACCGCAATCATATTCGAACTAGTACAGGGAAAAAACTTCACATTCATAATCCTCCGGGCACAACCCTCGCGACATTCTCTGGTTTTAGAGTCAAAGACTCCAACTTTAAACTACTCCACATTTCATTTCCTTGCTTCTTAACAAAACCACGAGTAAACCCACCAATCCCCTTACTCAAACGCTCCATCTTCACACCAATTTTAACTTCATTTACTTCCTTCCTAATTGAAAAGCACGAACTTTCAACTTTTCCACCTTCAAATCTGCCATTTTCGCCTTTAACTTCACCTTTCACTGAAGCGTCCAATTGGGGCTTCTTCGAAATATCCAGAATTGCTTCGATTAGAGCTCGATCTGACACTCCTCTGTAAGCGTCTTTCATGCTAAGAGGACCAATATAGCAAGGCAATCCCTTCGACGGGCTTGAAGAATTCATAGTTTTGGCCATGGATTCGAGAGCCTCATCGCTTAGGCCGTTCGCATCTGGCGGTAATCCGCGCGTGCGTAAAGACCGCCTCATGACAATTGGGGTCTGGGTTTTGGGTTGTTTCTTCGGACTGACTTTGTACGATTTGATCTCAACCCTAGAATTAAAACCAGAAATTAGAATCGGGGTTTCAAGAAAATAGTGAATTTAAAGAGAGAGAGAGAGAGAGAGAGAGAGAGAGAGAACCTTGGGCGTTTGGTTGAGGCGGAGACTTGGGCTTTGATGGATTGGAGTTTGAGGGAGGCCATCTTTTCGTCGTTCAGGCGGATGTTCTCGAGCCTCTTGCGCTCGTAGTCTGTGAGCTTCTCAAACGCCATTGGAGAGTATTGCAACGATTGGAGGCAGAGAGAGGGAGAGAGGAAACTGGAGAGGGATGGAGAGAGAAGAGGCCGTTCACAGCGGGTAGGTGGGGTATGTCATTTGCTAATTGACGCGACTATTGGCGGGAAATGAAACTGGCGGGAATGAAATTACACCAAATCTGACACGCTGCCCAATCACGGCATCACGTCTATCATTATGCCTTTAAGAGGCCCAAACCTTTTTAAACGAGAGATGATATCTGTTAGGGTTGCGCGATTAGAATGTCTCACGTGTTCTGACATTAAGTAAGGCGGCTGTTTTGAAGATGAGTGGAAGAGGATTCTCTCCTCCTGAACTCAGGAAGTGATTGGTTCATTTGAATTGTTCAAATTTAATTAAATGGCTTCAATTAAGAGGATTTTTTTAAAATTATAATAATTGTAATCGTTGAATTAAATTTAAACGATCTAGTTGGATCTGTCAGGAGGATCTTCATCTGAGCTCAGAAGAGGATCCTCTTCCAGGAGGAGTAAGATCAAAATCTGGTAGTTTTTGCTATTGAGGCCCACTCCCATACCTCTTTATATAAATAATATCATTTGTTTAAAAAAGTAATCTTCAAAATTACACCAGTCGAAGGACTGGACTAACTCACAAGTTTTCTCCCATAATGAAAAATATTCATTTTCCTCTTCGTTTGAGAAATGGAGAAGGGCATTGAAACTAAAATTACAAGGACTCGTTTGGAAGTTTATTTATTTTTTATTTTTTTAACAAACAATATTATCTACATTAAAGATAAAAAAAAAAAAAAACTAAACTTCACAAGGAACTAGCAATAATATGGTTTAAATTCATCTTTGACGATAATCGAACTTAAGACCTCCCACTTACAAATAAAAAAAAATATCACTAAACTCGTAATACTAAGTGACCGTTTGGAAATGTTTTTAAAATGACTAAAAATGCTTTTAGAGAAAGCGGTTATATGTTCCAAAAGCACTTAAAAGGCTTACTGCAAGAAACATCAATTATGTATTTCTTAGAAAAAACACTTCAAATGCTTTTCTAAAATTCACTTGAAATTTTAATAAAGATTGTTTTCAAAAACATTTTTAGTCATTATAAAAACAGTTCCAAATGAGCTCTAAGTTTGTAAAATGAACCGAAGCATGCATTTTATACATACATACATATATATATAAGTTGGGCAAAACAGCTTATGCGAAAGCCAAATAAAACGCCAGGGAAACTGCTAGTCTCCCAAAGGAAACACAACGCCAACAGAAACACAAACTTTCTGTCCTAGTTCATACTACATGCAAACATAAACTAGAAAATAACGCCAAATTTCAACGTGGAAAGCAATTTGACATCGACACAGAAACTAGAAAATTCACTGCACTCCATCAGTCATATATCCACCGTAAAAGAACTCTCTTTAGAATCCCACCAGGGGCATTACTATTTTAACTTGGAACTTGTTCAGTAAACCGACAAGATACTTCCTCAAACTTCAAGTTAAATTGCATTGCGTAGAGTGAACAATGAGGTACCAAGACAGAAGAAAATCTATTTACATTCCCAATTACATGGTTCCACATCAACGTAACTATAAACGCAATGTATCCAAGCAACAACAAAAACATTGAACTATTTTGACCAGAAAATCTTACCAACACCTTATGGATTACTGAGGCTAGGTGGAATCATTGCTGCTATGTTCCAAATGCAACATACCAAATCACCTCATCAACAGACAAATGCAACATACCAAATCAGTCATCCAAACAAGTATATCACTAATCAGATCATACAGACAATCCGCAATCGAATCAAATTAAGAAAGACCCAAGCATGACATTAACAAAACATAACGAAAACAGAATAAAAGCATTGGGTAGTCATGATTCAGATTTAACTCAGCTAAATTCAAAAATTGGTCCAACCCAATACTCGAAATACAATTAAACTACAAATCAAATACCAATTTCATAAAGCAATCTCCGCAACGGGGCTCTATGGAAGTTCCCAGTTTGATTAAACATAAAAAGTTTCCATCTGTTTCTCAGAATTTAAATCTTGACAACCAAATGGCAGGTATAGAGTAGCGGGTGGTCCACCTCAGAACCCAAGCTTGGTCCGGCGCCAGTGCCTGCGCTTAGCGTTGTACCTGAAGCACATGACGCCGTATTAGAGCCGGCGGAAGCGATTTCCAAGAACAAAATCTAAATGTAAAAAATAGTAAAACAAAATCAAATGGGGTCTCTTTAATTATAACCTGATGGTGTTGTCGGTCCTCATGCGGATCCAGTGAGGAATGGGTCGGTTCTGTCTCATCTTCTTCGCCAGCTTCTTCTTGATCATGAAAGACTTGTGTGACGGCTGCAAATCCAACCGCCGATATCAAATATCAGAAGAAGAAGACAGAAGTCAACGAGTAGAAGGTGCAGTTAGGCAGAGAGAGCTAGAGCTGGCTTACCATCTTCGCTGCGGTAGCTCGGTGAACGGAGGAGCGACTTGCAGACAAAACCCTAGCAATAGGAAACCCTAATTGCCGAGTCTTGTAATATATAGTTTATAACGTTGGGCTCCGTTGAACAATTGGGCCTGATTTAGATTATGGGTTTTATGGCCTATTGGACCGTATCTGAGCGTGGGAATTTCGTAGGCCCATTTATTGAACTGGCTTACACGGTCCAATTTAATTTTTTTTTTCTTTTTAACGATCAATATTTTCTATATTAAGTGGGAGGGTGGGCTTAGCCTTACAATAGACTAGTAATAATATGGTTTAAAACTGTTATGATCTCGCACTTACAAGTGAAGAGGAATACCACTAAACCGTAATATTAAATGGCGACACGGTCCAATTAGTTTAAGAAAAATCTGAAAAGTTAAATTGAGGATTGGCTTTTCCTTTTTTTTTTTTTCCCAACTAATTCAGGATGAGTCAGGTTTTTGATTGGGGAGAGTCTGAATTTTGATTTTCAATTTTTCACCAAATTACTTAGAATTGATACTGTTAGTAAATTGTCTACTAATTCACATGATATGAAATAAGTTTGGTTAGTGATATTCAAGTCTCTAAATATATTGTTCTATACTACACACATTTGAAATCGAAAAATATGTGTTGTACTTTAAAATTTTGTTTTAATATACAGTCAAGTAAATTAGGGGAATTTAGTTTATTCAATTTTTCTTTCTTTACTTTTTATATTCCTAAGTTTTTCGAATTTTTTAATCTTTTAAGTTCTTCGATTTCTAACTTTTCTTGTTCATGTTAAGTAAGCCTGTTTAAGTTGCATGGGTCCTATTTGTGTTTTTGCCTACAATGTGGCGTCTCACTCATTAATACGGGTTTGTGAAAAATTTATTAATTATTTATGTACAAAATATAGCTGCTGATTTTTTGTATAGCTCAATAGTATATATTATGAAGTATATAGAAAGAAAAATTGATGAATATGATTAGTAATAAACATAATTTGAGAAAAGAGCAAAGGTAGTAGGGTGCGTAGAGTAAAGAGAAATATGATAAAGAGATACTTAAAAATATGATTTTTGATGAACGTTCTGTCACTTATTTTTTTATACAATAATCTTGATACGAAAATTTACGTAGAATGACAAAAAATCTGAGAGGAATTCATTAACATTTCTCATTGAGTAAATTCCAAAGTCGAGCGAACTTGTTATCATCCGTGCCGTAACGGGCCTCTACAAGTCACTCTTCTGAAACCAGCCAACCCACGCACGGAAATCCATACAATCAGTGACAAAATTCTAAAAATAACCCAAATCGCATAGACCCAGGCCACGCTCTAATCCGCGCGTGGTCTTAGTCACCCGCCCCACTACAGGACTGCCGCAACCTTCCTCTTCTTCTTCCGTTTTACTGTCTTCCAATCCAAACGCCTATAAAACTACCCACCCCCTCCCCCTCTCGCTCTCTCTCTCTCTCTCTCTCGCCGTCTTTTCGAATTAGAATCATCGTGCTTCCCGGCGATTGAATCGACGGCTGTGATTGATTGTTCCAATTCAAAAAAGCACAATGCCTCGCGCTTCTAAGAGAAAAGCACCTCCACCAACTTCGCCTTCCCTCGCGTCCTGCGACGTCGTTTCGAAGCGCGCCGGTATCTCGCTTTCCTCCGATTCTTATTGGTTTCCGAAAAAAAAACCCAGAGAAAAAAAAAAATCATGTATTTTTTATGTAGAAAAAAAATTAAAAATCATGAATATATCAGTAGGCAGCTGAGTTAACTTAAGCAGCTAGGAAAGTAGCAAAAGCTATATTTTATTTTGTTCATGAATTTATTTAATTCGGCATCCAGTAAGTATTCGATTTCATTTGCCTTGGATTGTGTCGTAATTTTATTTATTTTGAATTTTGAATTTTTTATGCAATTTTTTAAATTTCAGTGTTTCTGTGTGTTTGAATTTTGAGGAGCAGAAGAACTGTGATATTTCTCAGACCATCTGACATATTGTGAATTTGAAGTTTTGAATTGTGAAATTACTTTATCACCCTTTGCTTGCCTTTGAAGAAGTGCTTCTGCTTGGCCTCTGGAATTTGGTAGACTGTTGTAAGATTTCATCACACTTTATAAAGAATCTAGGCCGTTGATTTGATTTTACAAAACTCATAATTTATGTTTTAAGAAGTAATAGAGACATGGATTACTTGGAGCTAATCTAAAACTTGGCGCAAAAACGAGCGCAGTGGCGTTCTAAAATTCATAGAGCCGACCCCACTTAATGGGATAAGGCTTTGTTGTTGTTGATCAAATTACTGTTTGGTTTAAGTATTTACAGAAGATTACCCTTGCAATGTTGGTGGAAATTATAATTATATAACAATTTGTTTTGTTTTTTTGGATATTACTCCCACCATGTAGAAAAGGTTGAATTTACTTGTCTCTGATGTGCATTTGATGTTGTAATGTTATTCAGCAACAGGTAAAGGCAGACCAAGAAAGGATGTAGACAAAATAGATAGCCTCTTTGAATCGTACGCAAACCAGTCGTTAAACATGATTGAGTAAGTATACCGTGCCTGGATAAGCGTGGATTTATGAAGTTTCGGTAAATTCCAGTATAATAAATATGCATTTGTCTGAATGTTGTTTACCTTCTTGCTAAACTCTTTATGTTTAATTGAATAGCCCAACAGGAATCGAGGCTCTTTGTTCGGACTTGAAAGTGGACCATACCGATGTTAGAATACTGATGCTTGCTTGGTAAGTCGGTATGTTAATTATGTTTGCCGTGTTTCTGTATACATGCTTCAATTCATTTGTCTTTTAACCTCATTGAATTTGATTGATGCATGACTCAGGAAAATGAGAGCTGCAAAGCAGGGCTACTTTTCAAAGGTAAGACATAACTGTATAGTCGAACTAGGTTGTTCATATCTTCTAGTTTCCCAATTGGCGTGCATGGTTTGCTTGTAATGCATTCATGTTTGTATTTTTGCGATATGCTCTACAATATTGGATAATGCACTAACTAATTATGTGTATACTGATCAGTATCCCTTACTCCTAACATATTTTTCTTATGGTTTTACAAAGAAGATGCTTTCATTAGGAAACCACCCAAAGTATGACAGCCTCTTACTGAAATTTAAGTTTTGGTATACCCCAAGTGAAAGCAAAGGAGTTACTTATGTTATGTCAGAACAATTCGCAATGTACAGCTTAGGAGATACAATCCGAGGCAATAAGAGATACGTAATACCACAATTAGGAAACAGAAGTGAGGAAGGCGACCTGGTGGACTGAGACTAACTTAAAAAACTTAATTAAGAATTTTGAACGTGTGCAGAGTTTGCTCTAATTGTTGAAGGTCCCTGGAATCTTCAATGTTGTCTTCTAGCATTACTTCATAACTGCTTGTATTCTAATTGTCATTTCCCTTTTCCATTTTTCTCTTTCCTGTTCTTCTGATTAGGATGAGTGGCAAAGAGGCTTGAAAGATCTACATGCCGACACTATCCCTAAATTAAAGAAAGCACTACCGGGATTGGAGAAAGAGGTAATCATGCTTTCTTGATTTTTTTTTTTATATTTCTTGGAGTCACATGGAATCGTTATTGAGGTGATTTTGGCTCATAATACTGTATGCTGCTTGAAAGCCAGAAATATTCGCTGGTACTAATCTTGCTTTCTTTGTTCGATAAGTTGACAACAGCATCCAAATTTGAAGATTTCTATGCCTTTGCATTTCAATACTGCTTGACAGGTGAGCTTTAGTCTTGACAGGTCTTTTGATAAGAAACTTTTTTTTTTTTTGTGGAAATCTCTGGCTCGACTGTCTGAAATTGGTTAATTTTCAGAGGAAAGGCAAAAGAGTGTGGACATTGAGACTGTGTGTGAATTACTGAATCTCGTACTGGGTCCTCGATACCAGCTCCAGGTTGATTTATTGATCAAGTATTTGAAGGTATGCTGCCGTGTTGGTTGTTCCTGTGCCATTTTCTTTGAAGCAATTCCAGTAATTGAACATGCGTTTGCTTTCTAAAATAAGGTTCCGTCGTTGTTCTTTGATGCCTTGAATTTAACTTTTGGCAGGTCCAAACTGAGTACAGGGCACTAAATATGGATCAGTGGATGCATTTTTACCGTTTTTGCAATGAGGTAAACTTGTGTTTGCTTTTATTTTGTCCAGAAATTCCGGTTCCTATGTTGTATCTTCACACATTTTAGTTTCTTCTTCTTTGGCTTGAAATCCTTGCTGTGATATTGGGAGGCTAAACAACAGCACTCTGTCGAGTAAAAGATTATCACAAAGACTCTTTCCGTGTAATATATTTGGTATCATAAGAAAAACTACGAGTTCTGATTGTTGTTTCTTTACTTTTGGCAGATAAGTTTTCCAGACCTGAAAAATTATGATTCTGATCAAGCATGGCCGGTGATTTTTGATAACTTTGTTGAATGGGTGAGAGACAAGCAAAGCTAATTCCGGCATCCTTACATTCCCTTTTGTTAGAATACACCGATTACTCTAAGAAGGTAAAAGAAATCTCTCCTCCTAATTCTTTCCGTTCCTTTCCATCGGGGGTTAATATCTTAATTAACTTAAATTGCATCCCTTATTTTCCAAGAAGAATGTTTTAGTTCTACAATTATAATTGACTTCGTTCGGTTTGGTCCATTTGCAGGGCTTGTCAAGAATTCCGCCAATCGGTTCTACTACCAAACCATTTGTGCTTGAGGGGTTTTGTTTTCGTTTCAAATTTCATTTGGGAGGTGGTTCGGAGAGATGAGAAATGCTACAGTTTTGTGATGAGGAAATTTTGCAAGAGTCTAATTATACAAAAATGAGTTTGCAATTTGTTTTTGGGAGGTATGTTTTTCACTGGCCGATTGGTAAAAACGTTGTGGTTGTATTATGTAATTTGCGATATTCGAAACTATAATTTACGGGAAGGGGAATTTAAACTTTAGTGTTAGGAGGCACACATACTGCCCTCCTAGTTCATGTTGCGATTACGTGGATCGATTGAGATGAACATTTTTCAAAATATAAGTTGAATGTGGCTCTTGATCAAGTAAAATAACAAATCTCCAATCTACTTAGATTCATACTGCAAATAATATAATTAAGGTTCATTTCAATAATCTAAACACTCGATGAATCGATGCTTTACATATTAAACATGAAACAGCTGCGAGTTTGCCGTAGGGAATTCGATCTCTTCATCTTATCATTCGTCAAGAATCCATGACTTTGAAGCTGCAATTTTAAAACATTCATCGTTAAGAATTTGATTTGGAAACTAAATTAAGATTAATGCAAAATTAGGATTTAATTTATCAAGGAAAAGTGGGTCAGTTTACCTTGGGCCGAAATCTTCCAGTCACTATCAAAACTGAGGGCCCAAAAGAAGTATCCACGAAGCCCAAGGGCCTGAGCAAACCCTATCTTCGCGGCCGTGGTGAAGGCATCATCGTACGAAACCCACGTGGACCCGTTGTACGAATACACGGATACAGTGTCCACGTCATACACTACAGTTGCGCCAGATTGGTTTAGTAGCGTCTCCACTTGGTGGTAAAACAGCATCCCTGCTCCTGGGCCTGGCCCAATAGCGGTGGCTCCAAAGCTGTGATTTTTCGGGTTTTGGAGCTCCCACGACCGGCCATAGAGGGCCAGGCCCATAACCAATTTCTCCAGGGGTATCCCGGCCTTGATCCATGACCTAAGCCCATATATTGAGTTTACGTTACTATTCGGGTTCCACAATGCTGCATTGGGCCCTGTGGTATTGCTCCAAGCCCCGTTGTAGTCGTAGCACATTGGATTGATCCAGTCCAAGTACTTTTTCAGTGACGACGCCGGGTAGGATCGGAGGACGGCATCCAAGAAGAAGTCGGCCGAGAAGTAAACGGCGGCTGTGAGGAGGAGAGGAGGGCGGGCCGTGGATTTGGACTCCTCCTTGAGCGCGTGGCGCCATTCTTTTAGCAGGTGGCCCAAATCCTTCATTTCTTTTGGGCTTTGAGGGAACTCCCAATCAAGGTCCAGCCCATCAAACCCAAACTTACGTGCAACCTCTATGGCAGATTGTATGAATTGTGAACGTGACGAAGCTTTTGAGGCCAAGCGAGCAAAGACGAATGGCAGTACCACGCCGTCTGCTGCGCCGCCGATGGACAAAAGGGTCTTCACCGGCGGAGTTTTGTGGCGGAGAGTGGTGGTGAAATTGGAGAGGAGCAAAGCCGTAGAATTTGGCAAGTCAAATTTGAAAGTGACATTATTTGGCACAAGAAAAGCATAGAAAATGTGGGTGAAGAATGATGTGTTTATGGCTGAAGGTGGGAAAGCATCGGGCGAAAACGAAGGATAATATGCGGCTTTCACCGCCGGTGGAGCCTCGGCCGTGCAGCCGATGTTTATGATCATCAAGGAACATAAGAGCAAGAGAATATGCAAAAAGTTGTGGCTTGCCATTTTTGTTACAGTAGATTATGAAGGACAACATATCAAATTCGAACTATATAAATAAAAGGAATTAAGCAAAACGTTAAAAATTATGCTATATAATTAATTTAGGAAGTAGTTTATTGTTAAATTTAAATATTAAGTTAAGATTAAAACAATTTCGCAAGAAATTCTGCCGGCCATTTTAACTTAATCTGTTTTAAAATATAAAAAGGAGGACTCTGTCTTTTACTGATTGGAATGAAATCTGAGAAGTTGATTTAAGTGAATTTCATGTTCACATGTGTTCGTCTGGGAACAATGCAGGCTGAAATTTAGTTTTTTTCTCCAATGTTTTGTTTTTGTTGTATAAAATAATCACATAGACGAGGAGAGTTGAGGCTTTACCATAAAACCAATCGGAAATGTCCTTTCTCTTCCGACGTGAGATTCAGTATAACAAATTGGCATATACTTGGTCATTTAACAAAGTACTAAATCCTCGAGGTGAAGAATCCTAAATGGGGAGAAACTTGTGTGCACTTCTTCTCATAAACGCTTCTCATTCGCGCCTGCATTTTCACTCGAGCCTGCATTCTCATCGGGGTTGCAGTTCGGAGATCTGAGCATCATTAACCGAACAATTTCCTGGCTGCGGGGTACATATGTTGTCCACATTGTCGTAATTTTTTACTGAGAAAGCCGTCTTTGTAGGAGTTGGAACGGCTTGAGTGTCAGATTTGAGCATGGAATAAACTTCCAGCATTGTAGGCCTATCGTCCGCATTTTCCTGGACACAGAGCAGTGCCACTTGCAAGCATCTCAATAACTTACAAGAAGAAGAAGAATCGTCAAGTGACGGATCGATAAATTCCAGTCCTTTGTCCTCTTTCCATGATACATATGCCTGAAACAATTTTAACGACTTCAATAATTCATGTTTAAGTAATAGTTTATGGTTGTGACAGAAGTTTGAACCGTAGAAAGTTTCTCGAACTTACATATTCCAAGAGGTGCATACTTTCGTTCGGACCATAGTAACCTGTACTCTTCCGTCCGCTAATCATTTGCAAAAGTAGAACTCCGAAGCTGTAGACGTCGTACTTCATAGAGTATATGCCTTTTCGTACGTATTCAGGAGGTACGTAGCCACTGCATTTGCGTATAACAAGTATAAGGATATGGTCATACGCAAATAACTGATAAGAGGCAGTTTATCACTTACTATGTGCCAACAATCCGCCTTGTGTTTCCTTCGAGTTCATCTTTTCTGAAAAGTTTGGCCATTCCAAAATCGGAAATCTTAGCATTCATCTCATCATCAAGCAAAATGTTGCTAGCTTTTAGATCACGGTGAATGATTGTGAAGTTTGAGTATTCTTGAAGATATAGGAGTCCTTGAGTAACGCCTTCGATGATGTGCACACGCTTTCCCCAATCCATGAAATACCGTCTGGTAGGATCTGCGAGATGACAAATTCAAGAATCCGTCCATGAAGTTCTACTGAATTGAAACAAATTTTGTTGAAAGTAATCTGCACCTCCATAAGCTTAGGCCCAATGTAAATGTTATTACTGTTATTCTAGCATGCATTCTAAAATTTAACGAGAAGCACGAAAAATTGCAGACCGAAAAGGTAGAAGTCCAAGCTTTTGTTGGGCATGTACTCGTAGATCAGCATTTTTTCTTCCTTCTCCGTGCAAAATCCAAGAACAGGAACTAGATTCACATGTTGTAGTCTTGCGGTAAGTTTAACCTCATTTTCGAATTCCTGAAGTCCTTGAGTAGACGTTTTCGAAAGCCTTTTCACTGCTATTTCCGGACCTCTCCGCAACTTACCCTAAAAAAACAGGATTAGCAAAAGAATAATTAAACAACTACTCTGCCTGTTTTGTGAGTAGATGTTGCATAAGCTTTCGGTTCAGTCTGAGGGGACCTTTACACAAGTTTTAAACCACGTTCCCACAGCATAAAATTATATTTAGAACATGTACCAAATGTTACCTTGTAAACGGGACCAAATCCACCCTCTCCAAGTTTGTTTTCACTCGAGAAGTTATTTGTAGCCACTTTGAGACTGGAAAAGCGGTATACTTTCAGATTCGGAGCATCACTGTCAACAGCCGATGTACTAGTAGACCTTGATCTGCCTAGAACAATCATCCCTGAAACCAGAAGAAATAAAAATTTCAAATGCAAATATGTTAATGCCGATCGCTATCTCTTCATTTAATTTCTATTAGAAACAAACCATCACAGTTGAGCATATAACCTCTTGTCTTCAATAGTTCTCTCTGCCAGAAACACACCACGAAAGCTATGAGAATTACGACCAAAGTAACTGATAGCACTATTACAAGCAGTAACCGGGGTTTCTTTTTGTGATCATTTCCTTCCTCCTGAGCTGTCAATCATTAAAGCAGTTGGAAGTAAAACAATTAGATGTCTGCAAATTGCCTGTTGTCACAATTAAACTTTGTTCATGCATGCTATAAACTCGAGTTGGATGACATGTTGGAACGCATCTTAGGAAATCTCTTTGGCTTATCTTCATCGATAATTAACATTGCTTGTGGGATAAGTATTGCCTACCTGCCCGAGAAAGCGCCCAAGTTTCATCATCATTGCTGACTTGAAACACATTGGTACCGAGTAGCTTCTTCGCTTTCACATATGCAATCTTAGCTCTGATAGCTTCCACATCATCGAAATTAATCCAAGTTGATCCTACCGTGCAGTAATTCATGACATAAGTATCATTATACGCTATGACCCCTCCATAGATTCGAGTGTACCACTTGATGAACTTATAGCTCATTGATCCATCTTTTGTCACAGCAAAGCCAGATGCAGGTGCTCTGATTCCATTATTGTCTTTGGAGTTTGCAACTGTCCAAGCATAGCCATGGTAAGGCATACCCAAAACCAGTTTGCTGGCCGGAAATGAGTAGTTTAACCATTGCTTTATCCCATAGTCGGTGTTAACATAGCTCGCAGGATCATATAAAGCAGCATGAGCACCAGTAACATTCTCCTTTAAAGGCAGATGGTAGTCATACGCCACAACATGCGCCCAATCCAAATTCCTCTTCATAGATTCAACTGGATAAATCAACGATTCAAAAGTGGGAATATACCTAACCGCCATTGTCAATATTAATCGTGGCAGATCAGAGTGTCTTGCCTCAGAAGTCACAGCAGCTCGCCACTCGTCCAGTAGCTTTTCCATATTGATCGTATCTGAGGCTGTGTTAAGCCAATGCCAGTGTAAGTCTATACCTTGGAAGCCATAACGTCTAGCCACTTCGATGGAGGACTCAACGAAAGACTTTCTATTCGAAGGCATTTCGAGCATTTTAGACAAGACAGAAAAGTTTGCTCTCTGACCCAAAATTAGCTGACTTGCTGCTGCTTTTCCGTCCCATATGGATAGGAGCGTTGTGATTGATGGGTTTTTGCGCTTGACAATATCGGTGAAGCTTGAGAAGTTTTGTTCATGAGCTGAAGGGATGGAGAGCTGGTAGGTGGAGGAATTCACATTGGCAAAAGCACAAATAAGATGTGTGAACAAGGCAGAGTTTACCTCCGGTAAAGGAAAGTCGCAGCCGGTGTACCAGTAACCAGCTCGAATCCAAGTTTGTGCAGAAGAACACAAAAAATTACAAGAAACGAGGAAGATGAAGAGGATCGGGTGGGAGATATTTTTGAATGCCATGGAAATAACCGCTAGCTACTTCGATTCTGTTGGAACGAGATGACTCATATATTGTTCAAATCCCACCTACCAATGATCAGAAATGTGAAAACACCTGAGGTTAATGTTTTTGTTTGACCTAAAAAACGCAACGCTCACTGCTACCATTCACATTTGGAGCTACTGTTCGGTTTTCTAAGGTTAAAGATTTAAGGACAACTTCAAAGAAGTCCTTTGGGTTTTGTACAGACATAACGGGGTAGTTTGTATTCAACGCGTTTATATTTCACGTACGAATGATCCAGTCCAATCCATCATAGCACGCGTCTTCCCTCGACCGACCTTTTATGAGCTAGTTAATCCGATTGTAGCACCAAACGAATCCACAAAATTCTTTGACTTGCAATATGTCTTCAGTAGGAAACAACGACAAAACCACTTAAGTTCTGTTATTTTCTCCTTTTTCCCAGTTTATCTGAGACCAGATAACTTGCCGTATACACAATTGTGGTTCGAAAGGGTCGCTCTAAGCAATAGTTACGCTGCCGGGCGGCCCTAGATTGGCCTTACATTTGCCTTAAGATGCACGGCCTGGCATAGTCTACATTTTTTGCGAATAGTAAGAACATATACGTTTGTCATCGACAATTGCAATGGAAACTTGTGCCGCCAAACTTTTTGTGAAATGTAAGAAGGAACAAATCGAATTATGGAGAAATTATCTTCTGCCCTTGTAAGCGATCGCAAGACAAGCTTTACCGGGAAGTTCCTGGTAAACAGCGGAAAGTCCAAACTCAATAGAGAGTTCAGATTAACAGCACGAATTAACTTCCGCTTGTTTATCTAAAAAGAATAACGGAAAAAAAGGCTACAGCTACATACTAACACAGAACAAATTTCTATCAAGCTACAACCTAGGACAGTGTCGAATCATTAACCGAGCAAGTTTCTAGCTCCGATGTGGGATTAATTTCTTCGTCTTTGTTCGTTCTTGGATAGATTCTGCAACATTTGCGTTGTTAACATTAAAAATTTTGAGTGTGAACAAGAATTAGAGATTCGGTGTCGCGGATGGCGTTCGGACATGGTAGACCATAGGACTTCAGATGCGTTCGGTCAATAGATGCTCAGTGATGAGTCCATATTATATATATAGTTACCCTAATCTTAGTATTAATTTATTAGTTATTTTGGTAGAATTTTGATACTTTGTTATGTATTTTCAATGTAAGACATTCGACTTCCTTTGGAGCAAAAAGTAACCAAACGGATGAATTTTGGAGTGATTCCAATTGGAGGATGTTCGTGTTCCTTACAAGATGATTGTGTCAAAATTCTAGATTTTTCTACTAAGCCGTTTGACTGTGGCGATGAAATAAAGACCCAGCGCGCAGCTTTCCTAAATTGACGTTTCTGAACGTTTTGGGTATTTTGGAGGTCAAGATATCATATTTTGAGGAAGATTCCTTGTGAGGATTTGTAGGGAACGTCTTCAGCTTTCAAAAGAGACCTTTTGAGACCAAATCGGAGTTGATTTGGTCAGTCAAAAGTGTGATTTTCTGAGAACTCCGAATTTTAGTTCAAATAGGAAATTTTTTTTTTTTTTGGTCTTATTATTTAATTATGTTTCCTAGTTTTACTCTAAGACTTTTTAGGGTTTTATTTTGTATTAGTATAAGTAAGGCTTGTTAGCCATTAGAGTTGGGGACGCAACATTAGGGGGAGAACGCAATACTTTGGCTTTAGAGAGCCTTGACGATTCAAGTTTATTTTCAAGGTGTTTTCTATCCATGTTTTTAATAATATTTTGTTTTATGGTTGTTAGTAACTAGTTTCGTTTGCTAGGGCGATGCCTTGAGCCTTAGCAAGAATATGTAGTCTCTTTTTAATTGCTTATGAATTTATGCATGCAGGTTTTGGATTGTTAATCATTGTGCTTTAAACTATCTATTTGTCTTAGTGATTCGTGACCATTAGGATATTTAGAAAAGTAATTTGATGCAATTTTGGCGGAGGGTTGTCCCTAAAATTGACTAAGGCTTCTTGTGGTTAACATGTGTAACTACTTAGGATGGACAACACGTCTTAAGAGTTATATGGTTCTTCAAAAGGTTTTCACAAAATTTAATGAGTCTTGCATTTTCACATTCTATTTGGACACCACGGACGGGTTGCATGTTAGATATACGTTCTATGTTAAGGGTTCCAAGTATGGCATACTTTAGGAAAACCTAACCTTCAAAATATGCATGTGTAATTCATAAGGAATTAGAAGAACTACATAAGATTGTTAAGGGGACGGCGGAACCCTAGGCTTTTAAAATTTGGTTTTCAAAACCATTTTCCTTTGTTTTCTTTTCTTTGCCAATATATTTAATTGTTTTTAATTAAATTCATTTTTATCTATATATATAAAGGGAGAAGACCAGTTTGGTGAAACATTCAATAATCCATAAAATACCCTTACTTAATGATTATGTGTATGTAACAACCCGTCCCGTGATTTACGTAAGAAAATGGGTATTTTTGTATTTTCACTAAGTTTGGGGGATACCTTCTTTTTTAAAATTGTTTTTGAACCTTAATTGGTGAGCCCAAGGGGCCCACCCCCTGTTTTTGTTCCCCGGTTCTTCCCTTTCCCTTTCTTTTGTTTGTTTTGTCTGCACCTTCTTCTTTCCTTCGAAACTCCCCCATTTCTCTCCCTTTTCTTCCCCGTGAGAGCACACACACACACCCACAGTTGCACCAACTCAAGAAGAGTCACCATCGTTGCCATTCAACTGCATCTCTCTCTATCTCTCTCTCTCTCTTTCCCCTGCTCGCGGCGCCGGGAGGACACGAACACCTCCGGCGAGTTTTGGTTGTTTTTCGGTTGGGTAAGCCCTTTTTCTTCTTCTTTTCTTATGTTGGACTTTGCCTAGATGTGGTTTTTGAGTTTGGGTTCTTGATTTCCAAGGTTTTGGAGTGTTTTTGGCACGGGTGAGTGCACACCCAAATTTCCGGCGAGTTGGGTGAGGTTCGAAGGTTTTTCCGGCCACCACAGGCCGTTTCACGGCGAACCCAAGGTATAAAACTACTCCTCTCGTCTAGTGCTTCATTTTGGTACCTAGATCGGGGTCTAGGTTGTAGGTTTGGCGTCGGCCAGAGCTATGGAAGCTCCGGTGTTCTTCTCCGGGCACCCAGGCCTTCGGGCCATCTCCCTCCCCCCACGGGCCTTAGGCCTGATTTGGATCTTTGGCCCAATACCCTCACCCTTTCTATTTTTATTTTTTAGTTTATTTCTTTTAAAAACTCAAAAGGCCTTAGGGCCTGTTAGCCCAAAACCCATCACCCTTTCTGTTGTGGGCCTTTGGGCCGTATGGGTTCAAGCCCAACCCAACCCACCTAAAAACCTAACCCAAAACCCATGACCCGTGACCCGTGACCCGTTGACCCGTTGACCCGATGACCCGGTGACCGTTGACTCGGTCAACGGTCAGCGTTGACTTTGAGTTTGACCGGTCAACGGTCAACGTTGACTTTGACCTCGGGGTTGACTTTTTGGGTTTTCGTGCGGGACCCCTCCTAGGCTAATTTTGACGTTCTGAACCCGTTTCCGATGTCCGTTTCCCCAAATTCAATCGTTTGAGTAGAGTTTGACTAAATGTACCCTTTATGTGCTTAGGGGTGATTATCTGCGACGTTTCCTTCTTCGCTAGATGGCGTGGCTTTTCGACGGCCAAGTACTGTAAGTGGACCCCTTCTAAAAATGCATGTTTTGATGGTATAAATGCATACATAAAAAGCATGATTTGATGATTATGTTTTATGAAACGTTTTACGAGATAACATGTTTACTGAGGCTAGTTTGAATGATTACTATTTTTCCTATAACCCATGTTCTTATAGAACATCTGATGGATGACGATATGATATTTAGAACATGTTTAGAACACCTCTTTATAGTATAGATGATGGATGACTTTATACTATGAAGTTGATTTTCAATATATGTATGTTCACTGGTTTTGTACTTACCTAGTGGTCCTTTCCGCTACGGGACGTAGGGATAGATCCGGTCCGTTCCGGGCGACGGTTTGGTGTTGGCATAGGGCCTGGAGTGTGTTTTCCTCTGACTGTCTGCTCAGAGACGGGGATCCGGCATGGGGCCTGAAGTGTATTTTCCTCTGACTGTGTGCTCAGAGACGGGGAGCCGGCATGGGGCCTGGAGAGTTGTATCGGACATTCACTAGTGTTTATGATATTTACATGTTATGATTTGAGATATTGCATGACATGCTAGGTTTCGGAAAACCTATGTTTATCATTATATATATGTGTTTTCATAAAACCTGGGGGTTAGTATGTTGATAACTGTTTTATTATATATATATCAACTTGGTCCACTCATGTTTGTTTTGCGCCCCCTTCAGGACTTAGAATCGAGGCATACAATCCCGACGTCTAGGCACTTCCGTATCGGCATCTTCGAGTCCTCTCGGTGTAGGACCCACTCTTTTGTTTCATTCAATTTTATATTATTTTCTTTTAGCGTTCTAGATTAGTGGTGTGCTCTGAATACGGTCCTTATTTGCATATTCATTATTCTTTTATAAACCTTATTTATCCCTTATTTTCAGCATTTGCACTTAATAAATGGCTTTCGTCACCCTCGGGTGTCGGCCAGCACGTGCCTATCCTGGTGTTCGGGGAATATCGGGGTCGGGGCGTGTCAGATTGGTATCAGAGCGTGGTTTTGTTCAGAGCATACTTAGGACCTTCTGTTACTGTAGTAGTGTGTCTGTCATGACATCATTTGGATGTCACGACTTCCGGATTTGGTGTCATTCGGCATAGTTGTGCAAACCTTTATCTGTTTGAATTTTCACCTTCTGGTTGAAATACAAGAATTCGTGTCGGGATTGTGCCTCAGTAGTGATGAAGTGGATTGTTGGATGACTTTCGACATCGGATCGATACTCTACATCGTGCATTCGCTGGGAATTTCGGACATAATTGGATTTACCTAAGAGCGTTGGGAAACGGAAAAACCCTAAGTGAGTTGAATTTGGAAGTTATGAAGCGGTTTTGTACTTTACGACGTGCATTCTCAGGGAATGGCGGGCACAGTTAGTGTTACTTGGAAGCGACGTGTTCTAGAAATCTTAGTTTGAGGAAGTCTGGTCGAGACCAACTATAGATACAAATGACAATGCCACTCTGCAACATGCGTTCCCTAGGAATTGCGGGCAGAGTCAGCTCTACATCGAAATCTCGGGAAACAGAAAAATCTTGACAATACGAGTTGGTTGAGATCAACTAGAACCCTGAAACGATGACATCACTCTGCGACATGCGTTCCTTAGGAATGGCGGGTAGAGTCATATTGCAGTGGCAACTACTTGAAATATTTGAAGTGCGTGTTTGAGAAAGCGAGTAAGCGCTAGTCGTGACGACGATTAGTAAGTGGTAGTTGGCAGGAGAAAATCAATGTTCTCAAGCTCATTACTATTGAAGAAACTCGTGTAAATCGATAGAATGAATCTTCGATGATTGTTCTATCAGTAACCTCTTTGCTTACCTCAACGGCGAAGTCAAGTTCCTTAACCTTTGACCGTTAGCTCTACACCAAATTCTTCGGGCGTTGACTTCATTTAAATTAGATAATTTCTTAAGTGACTCTTCGGTAGCAGACGCTATTCTCACCAATTTCCAAAAGCAGTTGCGATTATTCTTGTTGTAGTTGGTTTTGGTTGATGAAGATCCATACTTGTTTGGATAAACAGACTTTTTGAACTTCACCTGGGTTTGGCACTAGGCGGTAAATCCTAGCATCTTGCCCACGTATTTTTCAGTAAAAGTGAACTTAGCCTTTTGCTTGTAGCCCAACTGACCAGTACTCTTGTCCACTAATTGTTTAGCCTTATAATTTTCAGTGTAATGGCTTGAGACTACCATATTCTTCATTGTACGAAGATCGAGCTTTACTTTGAACTTCTCTGGACTCATTGAGCTTTGGTTTGTCCAAGGGCATCACTTTGAGGTAGCCAATCGTGTCACGGCCTGCATACACAGACTGCTTTGTATCTTTCTTCTTCGTCATTCTGTTGGTTCAGAGATTCTATGTTTAATTTTTGAACTTTGAAACAGCTTACAAAGTATTGTGAATTTCGAAATGTCTTTGACCTCGTCAAATCTTATTAATAGTTCTTGACTATTCTCGAGCTTATACCTATTTCTTTTTTGGCTAAGGAACCAGTCAACTTTACCGTGCTGATTAACCAAATAATCATAAACAGTGATTTCTATTTCTGCATCTTTACCTTCTTTCGCTTGTTTGTTTTTGGCATGATTTCTCACTCATCCAGATATCTTGTACTCTAGTTTTAATAGACTTGTTTTGATCCTCAAATTCTTGAGTGTTCTTTTAGCCTTCTCTACATGGTTTCTCACTCAATCAGTGAAGAATTCACGATCAATCAATTTGGTGGAAGTATGCACCCAATTCTTATCTTTTCAGACAGAAATGTTGGGAGCATAATCTTTTCACAAGCTTACCTTACTTACCAGAAAGAGTTCCACGTGGGTGTGAGGTTGGAGTCGTTTTGTGGTAAGAGGTTGGTGAAGATTGTGGTGCAGGTGAGCAGTAGATTGCATCATTATCTTCACGCTGAATTGAATGGACACCACTCATCATCTTGCTACAATTCATAACCATCATATCGTACTTTGGTAGACCTTTTCGATGATGTGATGTGTTCGCCTCAACGTAGCTTTCCACTACCTTGGCACCAGGATCCTTCGGTTCGTGAGCATGTGAGCGTGATGTTTGTGCGATCTTTTAGTAAGAGTTGGATGAAGGTTTGAGTACAAAAGGTCAGCGGATTGTATCACCATCTTACTATAATTCATAGGCATCACATCGGTTTTTTTCCAATGTTATGTGCCGTCTCAACTCATCTTTTCACTGTTCCGCTTCAAGACTCGTTTGTTGTGAGTACGTGGTTATTGAAACACTTCTAGCATATCTGTTTAGTGTACACTGGGTTGGCACCCCAGCGTGGTCGAGGCGAGAATTAGATAATCTTTACACTTTTCTTGAAAGGTGTGTACTTTCATTTATCTTAGGTTGATCACTTGAGAGTCCTTCTTTCTATCAACGTTGACCTTGTTTTACTAGAAATCTGCAACTAAGCAAAATTGGAATGGTAGCCACTTCCTTTGAATCCCGAGGTACAGTTTTCAAATGGGTTCTTTGTTGGCAAAACACTGGAGTAGTTGGTCACATTTGGAAAAATTGAGGAGGATAAGATGCTTGATACTGGATAGAGTTTTATGACGACAGTTTCTGTTTTGTTCGGTTTGAGTACGCCATTTTTGCGACATGGTACGAGAGTTTTACAGGCAATACTGGTTAGCAGAGGAGTATTGGGAACTAGTATTCGATAGATTGAATTTACAACGCGTGAAATTGTGCACCTTCAGCAAATTACTGCTTGCTTATCGAGACAACAAATGTGTGATCGATATCACGGGCGGCCGACTGTGATATTGAAAACTTAATCGTTGGATTCGTTAAGCAAGTGGGCAGGAAGATTCGTCTTCAGCAGTTGGTACGGATTTGCTATTGTTAGGACTTAACCTAGAGACGCATCCTTTCTCGGAGTACGTGACGTTCGTATGCTTAGGCGAGACCCACTCTCATTTTTCAGTTTTGAGTTCAGTTTTGATTTTCAGTAAGTATTTTAACTTCTTTTTCTAAAATTATTTGTTTTTGTCATTAAAATGTTTTGGGAGAAGTATTTCCATTTTTAGTTTTAAGTTAAGCGCGAGTTTTCGACCTATATGTTAGTACATATTTATTTTTGACGTTATAGTATTTTGCGTACTTATTTTTTTAAACTTACGTCTATATATGTTTTCAACTTTATATCTTATTAAAGTATTTTCTACTTTTACACTGATGGGGAAGAAAGTAAGAGCTTGGAGGCATAATAGAGGATTTGGCAAACCGCTCACGACGGTGTGGCATATTCTCTTTGATGCACCCACTCTGACTTGAATTCTCTTTATACATATATTCTTCTTCCTATTTTCGAGTATTTTGGTTTAAGTTGTGATTTTAAATTTCGGGACGAAATTCTTTTAAGGGGGGTAGATTGTAACAACCCGTCCCGTGATTTACGTAAGAAAATGGGTATTTTTGTATTTTCACTAAGTTTGGGGGATAACTTCTTTTTTAAAATTGTTTTTGAACCTTAATTGGTGAGCCCAAGGGGCCCACCCCCTGTTTTTGTTCCCCGGTTCTTCCCTTTCCCTTTCTTTTGTTTGTTTTGTCTGCACCTTCTTCTTTCATTCGAAACTCCCCCATTTCTCTCCCTCTTCTTCCCCGTGAGAGCACACACACACACCCACAGTTGCACCAACTCAAGAAGAGTCACCATCGTTGCCATTCAACTGCATCTCTCTCTATCTCTCTCTCTCTCTTTCCCCTGCTCGCGGCGCCGGGAGGACACGAACACCTCCGACGAGTTTTGGTTGTTTTCCGGTTGGGTAAGCCCTTTTTCTTCTTCTTTTCTTATGTTGGACTTTGCCTAGATGTGGTTTTTGAGTTTGGGTTCTTGATTTCCAAGGTTTTGGAGTGTTTTTGGCACGGGTGAGTGCACACCCAAATTTCCGGCGAGTTGGGTGAGGTTCGAAGGTTTTTTCGGCCACCACAGGCCGTTTCACGGCGAACCCAAGGTATAAAACTACTCCTCTCGTCTAGTGCTTCATTTTGGTACCTAGATTGGGGTCTAGGTTGTAGGTTTGGCGTCGGCCAGAGCTATGGAAGCTCCGGTGTTCTTCTCCGGGCACCCAGGCCTTCGGGCCATCTCCCTCCCCCCACGGGCCTTAGGCCTGATTTGGATCTTTGGCCCAATACCCTCACCCTTTCTATTTTTATTTTTTAGTTTATTTCTTTTAAAAACCCAAAAGGCCTTAGGGCCTGTTAGCCCAAAACCCATCACCCTTTCTGTTGTGGGCCTTTGGGCCGTATGGGTTGAAGCCCAACCCAACCCACCTAAAAACCTAACCCAAAACCCTAACCCAAAACCCATGACCCGTGACCCGTGACCCGTGACCCGTAACCCGTTGACCCGGTGACCGTTGACTCGGTCAACGGTCAGCGTTGACTTTGACTTTGACCGGTCAACGATCAACGTTGACTTTGACCTCGGGGTTGACTTTTTGGGTTTTCGTGCGGGACCCCTCCTAGGCTAATTTTGACGTTCTGAACCCGTTTCCGATGTCCGTTTCCCCAAATTCAATCGTTTGAGTAGAGTTTGACTAAATGTACCCTTTCTGTGCTTAGGGGTGATTATCTGCGACGTTTCCTTCTTCGCTAGATGGCGTGGCTTTTCGACGGGAAAGTACTGTGAGTGGACCCCTTCTAAAAATGCATGTTTTGATAGTATAAATGCATACATAAAAAGCATGATTTGATGATTATGTTTTATGAAACGTTTTACGAGATAACATGCTTACTGAGGCTAGTTTGAATGATTACTATTTTTCCTATAACCCATGTTCTTATAGAATATCTGATGGATGACGATATGATATTTAGAACATGTTTAGAACACCTCTTTATAGTATAGATGATGTATGACTTTATACTATGAAGTTGATTTTCAATATATATATGTTCATTGGTTTTGTACTTACCTAGTGGTCCTTTCCGCTACGGGACGTAGGGATAAATCCGGTCCGTCCCGGGCGACGGTTTGGTGTTGGCATAGGGCCTGGAGTGTGTTTTCCTCTGACTGTCTGCTCAGAGACGGGGAGCCGGCATGGGGCCTGAAGTGTATTTTCCTCTGACTGTGTGCTGAGAGACGGGGAGCCGGCATGGGGCCTGGAGAGTTGTATCGGACATTCACTAGTGTTTATGATATTTACATGTTATGATTTGAGATATTGCACGACATGCTAGGTTTCGGAAAACCTATGTTTATCATTATATATATGTGTTTTCATAAAACCTGGGGGTTAGTATATTGATAA
The DNA here is from genome assembly GCF_019419815.1 of Pyrus x bretschneideri. Classification (NCBI taxonomy): domain Eukaryota; kingdom Viridiplantae; phylum Streptophyta; class Magnoliopsida; order Rosales; family Rosaceae; genus Pyrus; species Pyrus x bretschneideri. The sequence goes on along the minus strand of NW_025999390.1, from coordinate 9,545,914 downwards.
CTGTTTTATTATATATATATCAACTTGGTCCACTCATGTTTGTTTTGCGCCCCCTTCAGGACTTAGAATCGAGGCATACAATCCCGACGTCCAGGCACTTCCGTATCGGCATCTTCGAGTCCTCTCGGTGTAGGACCCACTCATTTGTTTCATTCAATTTTATATTATTTTCTTTTAGCGTTCTAGATTAGTGGTGTGCTCTGAATACGGTCCTTATTTGCATATTCATTATTCTTTTATAAACCTTATTTATCCCTTATTTTCAGCATTTGCACTTAATAAATGGCTTTCGTCACCCTCGGGTGTCGCCCAGCACATACCTATCCTGGTGTTCGGGGAATATCGGGGTCGGGGCGTGTCAGCGTAAATCAAGGATTTAATACCAAAAGAAGGATAAAGAGGTAATAACATTAACTACAGAATTTGAAACCTAATGGAAAGTGAAAAGGAATAGACAGTTGCCAGTTCAGTTATCAGTCCTACTCCAACTTCCCACGATCGAAATCAGAGAACAGTTTGACGATTCGAACGACGAAACCAAAGAGCAATTCAACGATTCCCATGATCTGAGTTCAGTTGAAGGTTCAACAACAACTGCCCACATACCACCGCTATATACAGATGAATATTCGAAAAGAGCCCAATTTTCGAAACCAGACTTTGGGACGTTGTCTTGGAGCCCATCCTCTTCACACCTTCGATCCCGGACGCCCACTCTCAGGAGCCCAATCTCCTGGCTGTTGCTCATCTTCCCTTTCTCTTCCAATTGCCATATTTAAGTAAGTTTTCCATTTTGTGCAAATCTCTAACCCCAACTTTCCTTTCCATTTAGCTTTCGATTTCAACCTTTGATTCAAGATTTTTTCCAATTGTAGTTTTTTTATTTGGTCTCATCATCTGCACACTTTTTTTTTTTTTTTTTTTTTTCCATCTTTCCTTATGTGTCCTTAGTAGCTTCCATCACTCTTGCTCTCTCAAAGATTGCATTGAGGCAGAACACGCACTCACTCAAAGGAAACAGAATCTGAATTATTTTTAAATTCAAAATCAACCTCTTCCAATCTTTGTTTTCAAATAATTAATTAAGATTTGATATTTACATATATTATTCATTCAATCCCTGCAGAAAACGACCTTGCTTGAGCCGTTTATACTACAACTACCTTATTCTCTTGCAAGTATTTTGTGTGATTTTATTCCTACTTTTGTAGGTGGCAAAAATCCCTATCACTCAATCAAACTCTGCCGAACTTTAATTGAAATTTAGTGGGGTCTGCCGAACTCTTATACGGCCTAAGTGAATGTTAATTCACGACGTAGGGACTACTTTTCCTACCAGAAGATCATCCGCTGTGATAATATTGTTTTCCATCAATAAACGCATTCATCCACAACATGTTAACATTTAGCCCTTAAGTTTTCCGAGTCGAGATAGATTAATTACTTAGCATTTACCACTCATCGGCCTACAACTTCTGAGATTGTTGCATCATCGATGGAACAAACTTCTGGCTGCGGTGTGGGATTAGTTTCTTCGTCTTCGTTTCTTTTTGAGAAGGCTGGAATTTTGGGATTTTCCATTTTAGCTCCTTCACTTTGTAGCATTGAAGAAATTTCCAACATCGAAGGCCTATCGTTTGCATTTTCTTGAACACATAGGAGAGCAATTTGCAAGCATCTCATCAATTTGCATAAAGAATGTGTATCGTCAAGTATAGGATCCATAAACTCCATCCCTTTGCCTTGTTTCCAAAGTAAATATGCCTGAAATCGTTGAATGTTTCACGCCACGTAATTGAAACGCAAAGATTTAATTATTAGAAAAACCGAAGTAAATATTAATTCTGAAGTAACTGTGGTGATGGAAGAAACTTACATATTCTAGTAGGTTTAAGTCTTCATCTGAACCATAGTAGGAGGCATTCTTCTTGCCACTTATGATCTGTAGAAGGAGAACTCCGAAGCTGTAAACATCTGATTTAGTGGAGTATAAACCTTTCTTAACGTATTCCGGTGGTATGTAACCACTGCATAGAATGATTTAAAAGAATTACTAATTACGTACGTAATGAAATAAGCTCAATTAGAGAGCATAGCTTCGATAAGAAATAGAGTCACGTACTATGTTCCAACAATTCGATCTGTATTTGCTTCGAGTTCAGCCTTTGCAAAAATTCTAGCCATACCAAAATCCGAGATCTTAGGCCTCATCTCCTCATCAAGTAAAATGTTGCTAGCTTTCAGATCGCGATGGATGATTGTCAATCTTGAGTACTCTTGGAGGTAAAGAAGTCCCTGAGTAACCCCTTCGATAATTTGAACCCGCTTTTTCCAATCCAATTCATATCTTCTAACAGGATCTACATTTAGACAGATATTTTCCAATCAGTTCTGCATTGAAATGTATCAAAAAATGCATGGTTCATTAGAGACAGCATACGAGGATCATATGCTAACAAGCCCTTCATTATATTTAGCTTAAAGGTTTGTGGCACAGAAAACAGCAAAATCTGGTATTGAGTTACCAAAGAGGTAGAGGTCCAAGCTTTTCTTTGGCATGTACTCGTAAATCAGCATTTGCTCATGGTGTTCGATGCAAAATCCCAAAACCCTAACAAGATTTACGTGTTGTAGTTTTGTGGTGAGCATGACCTCGTTCTTGAACTCCTCAAATCCTTGAGTTGAAGCTTTTGATAGTTTCTTCACAGCTATTTCTTGTCCATCTGGCAATACTCCCTAGTAAGTTAAGCATACACTCATGGTTAGCAGCACGTTTAATGGTTTTGAATCTTCCAGTAACATGCTTATTATAAAAGTTTACCTTATAAACGGGGCCATAACCGCCCTCTCCAAGCTTATTTTCAATCGAAAATCCACCCGTTGCCACCCCAACATCAGCAATGCTAAATATTTTCAGATTAGGAACGTTGCTGTTGAATTTTCCAGCTGTGTCTGCTATATCATTTGCCCTGGATTCTGATTCCTTAGCTGCATAATTTTTAGGAAACAAAATGGTTAGCAGAAAAAGTCCAAAATACTAATCCTAAAACGTAAATATTTAAAGCTTCAATACTTTAGGCCAAATAAAAAAAGAAAGAAAAGACGTTCTGCACAGAGACAGACTATAAGCTATATACATTTTGATTTGTGCAGTCTCATGCGGAAGTAACTCAACGCGGAGCCTAGCACGAGAATAACTGAAGCTATAGTGGTCAAAACGATTACAAGAAGTCTCCGTTTGTTTTGTCCACTGCCTCCACCCTCTTGAGCTGTGAGCATATAAAATTCATCGTTACAAATCGGAAGGAATGCATTGCTGGGAAATTTAAACAATCATCTTGTTAATCTTCATTCAACAAACAAAACCAAAATATTTTATTGTCCTCTCTTGACTGCTAATTTCTGACTTTTTTCAAATAAATATGCAGAAGCGTTTGTCCACGCTTGTTTATTTTAATTCTTCTTTGGTTCACTCAATCTAGGCCAAAAACAAACAGAAGTGTATGTGTTTTTTTTTTTTTTTTGGAGGGGGGGGAAGAGAAAAAAAACGTGTGCAAAAGTTACTTTCTTTTTCGTACCTGCAGCTGCAAGAGAAAGCACCGAATTATCATCAAGTGAGACCTGCCAGATGAAGTATCCAAGCAATTTCTGCTCCTTAGCATAAGAAACTTTTATTTTCACAACTTCAGCATCATCGAAACCGATCCAAGCTGAACCGATCACACAGTACTTCGCTACATAAGTAGCATTGTAGACTATGTCAGCCCCATGTCTATCAGTGTAGCCTTTGATATACTCGTAGCTCATCGCTCCAACCTTGGTAATAGCAGGACCTTTAGCCGGTGCACCAATAGCGCTGTCCCTGGGATTGCTTAGCGTCCAAGCATATCCATAGAAAGGCAATCCCAAAACCAGTTTGGAAGCAGATAATCCCCTGCCAATCCATGATTTGATACCATAGTCCGTGCTAATGTCACTCGATGGATCGTATAGTGCTGCATGAGCACCGGTGAAATTGGTCCGCTGAGGTACGTAATAGTCATAGGCAATGACATGTACCCAGTTCAAGTTGTCCCGGATTGATTCAACCGGGAAAGCGAAGGACTCAAAATCTGGCTTGTACTGCACGGCAGCAGTCAAAATCAGTGGTGTTTGGCTGTTTTTTGTGGCTTCAGAAGCGATAGCTGCCCGCCACTCTTCAAATAACTTCCCCATATTGGTCATGTCCGAGCTTGTGTTAGCTGAAACCCAACAAAAGTCTAGGCCTAGGAAGCCATAACGCCTTGCGAAAATTATCGAAGAATCAATGAAAGACTTTCTGTGAGAAGAGCTACTGACCATGGTTGAAATGACCCCGTAGTCTGCGTTACCGCCAATGGAGACGAGAGTAGTGACTGATGGGTTCTTTAGCTTGACGGTTGGCGTGAAGGTGGAGTAGTACTGCTCCGAGGGGTCGGAGGAGAAGGAAGAGAGCTCATAGGATGATGAGTTAACATCTGCGTAAGCGTAAATAAGGTGAGTGAAGAGCGGAGAGTTGATGTCGGAAATAGGGAATTCGCTGCCGGAATACCAGTATGCAGCTTTGATCCAAGATTGTGCCTCCGAAGGTTGGAATCTAAAAGCAAACAAAATATGGAAAAAGAAGAAGAATGGTAGAACTGAAAATTTGGAGACCATTGAGAACGGCGAGATAGTTGATGTAAGCGGCGGAAATAGAATTTTTTATTTTTTATTTTTTGTCAAAGCGGAAATAGAATTTCAGGTTGCGAATCGATGAATGATGACTGTATTTAGAAAAGAAATGTTGCACATGACAATGAGTATAGTGTGGACATTGACATTGAAAGACCAGCGAAGTGTGGACATTGACATTGAAAGACCAGCAGTCAGCAGGAACAAATTAAGAGAATAGGGCAATCAAAAGGGATTGATACATTAAAACTTGAAAAGTATGGGCAGATGAAAAGTTATGATCTCCACAGTGACGAGTAGAAAACTTGCTGCATGAATAAATATCAACATTAAGGTCAATGTCACTGGTGCAATTCGTCTCCATAAAATTAAAATATTGGGTCAACAAATTAATAAAATCACATGTTGAAAAGTCTATCCAAGACCGCATAACTTGCCGTATACGCAATTGTACTTCAATGACCAAACCACTCATTTCCAGTTTGTCCAAGACCGCATAACTTGCCGTATACCCAATTGTACTTCGAAAGGGTCGCTCTAGATTGGCCTTACATTTCCCTTAAGATGCAGAGCCTGGCATGGTTTACATTTCCGCGTATAAGAACATACACATTTGTCAACGATGACTAAATTGCAATGAAAACTTCTGCCACCAAAATTTTTGTATCAAATTCTTGATTTTCAAAGGTTGTATTGTATTTCCATCATGAGTTCTTTACAATTGTACAGCAATATGTAAGGAGATTGACTCCTTGAATTACGCCACAACAGGTGGCTTAGGGAAGACAAATAACAACTCCTTGAATTAAGGGAGTTGACAACTAAGATTAAGAAGATTGACAGCCCAAAGATAAACCAGACTCTTAACCACCTAGGGAACAATCAATACCCAGAAAGAACAAAGAAGAATAGTTGACCAATCCCCCTATTATCCAGTGTTACCGTAAACCTACCCTAGTATTCAGGAAACCCTAATAAACACTGGACTACTTCCAATACTCCCCCTCAAGCTGGATCCAGAAGATTTATGGATCCAAGCTTGGACAAAAGTCGTTGAAACTGATGAAAGGCCAAGGGCTTTATGAAGATGTCGGCCAGTTGGTTGAAGCTTCTTGTATAATGTGTCTGAATCACCTGCGACTACACCTGTTCCCGAACGTAATGGCAGTCAACCTCAATGTGTTTCGTTCTCTCGTGAAACACGGGGTTTGATGCGATATGCATGGCTGCTTGATTGTCACAAAATAAGGACATAGGAAAAGTTAAAGGAACACCTAAATCACACAGAAGACCCTTGAGCCAGATCAACTCACACGCAGTTGAAGACATTGCACGATACTCAGCTTCAACACTTGATCTGGCGATAACAGTTTGCTTCTTACTTTTCCAGGTGACCAAGTTTCCACCGACAAATGTACAGTAGCCAGTGGTGGACTTACAATCGATTACATTCCCCGCCCAATCAGCATCGCAATACTCCATGATTTGGGTGTTGTCATTCTTCTGCATGATGATACCTCGACCCACTGATCCTTTTAAGTAGCATAAGATCCTTTTAAAAAGGGTCAAGTGCTCAAGAGTCAGGGAGTGCATGAATTTGCTCACAAGACTTACAAAATAAGAGATGTCGGGTTTGGTGATTGTTAGATAAATCAATTTACCAACCAATCGCTGATAATGGCTGATATCTGTGAGTGGTGTGCCCTTCAAGCTAGGTTTATGCTTGCTGTCAAGAGGAGTAATAGCCGGTTTAGCATCGCTCATGTTAGCTTCCTTGAGCAAATCCAAGACATACTTTCTTTGGTTAAGAAACAGTCCCTTGTGCGAGGTTGCCACTTCTATACCAAGAAAGTACTTCAATATCCCAAGGTCTTTAATTGCAAACCTTTGTCTGAGGGTCTGTTTGAGGTTGAAGATCTCATCAGCATTATCACCTGTAATTATCAGATCATCAACATAAATCAGCACAACCAATTTGTCCACAGCTCCTATGCGAACAAATAATGAAGAATCGGCATTACTGCTTTTGAAACCAACACTAGTGAGAACTGAGCTCAGTTTTGCATACCAAGCTCGTGGGGACTGTTTCAGGCCATAAATGGATTTGTGCAATTTACACACCAAATCCAGTTCATTGCTTTGAGGATGCCCTGGTGGCAATTTCATATAGACTTATTCTTTGAGATCACCGTGCAAGAATGAGTTTTTCACGTCCATTTGGTACATGGACCACCCCTTGTTTACAGCGACAGACAATAACACTCTCATTGTGTTCATTTTGGCAACAGGTGCAAACGTTTCTTTGTAATCCACCTCGAATGTTTGAGTGAATCCCTGAGCCATCATTCTTGCTTTATGCCTCTCAATTGATCCATCTGACTTGAATTTGAGTTTATAAATCCATTTGCAACCCACAGCTTTCTTGCCTATTGAAAGTTTGGTGATACTCCAGGTGTTGTGTTGATCTAGGGCGTTAAGTTCCTCTTGCATTGCTTCTTTCCACACCTCTTGGCTGTTGGCCTCATGGAAATTCTGAGGCTCCTTGTAACTTGATATGGCGCTTAGGAATGCAGCATGGGCTGGTGTCACTCTCTTGTACGACACACAATTGGAGATGGGATGTGTGGGTTTGTAGATGACAAAGTCTTGAAGTCTTGTGGGAGTTTTCCTAACACACATTGGATTGTGTCGAGGAGCAGACCGAGTTGTTTCACACTCGTTCACATCATCTTGATTGTCATCGTCTTCATGCAGTGTACCATCAGAATGAGACCCTTCATTGCTATTTTCATTGAGAGATGCATCAATGTTGGCATGGCTGAGATCTTGTTGTTGTAGAGCCTCAAGTTCGATTCTTGGTAGTGGGAACACATCCAAGGAGCCATCCCCTTGTACGGTGATTTCACTTGACTTGCTGAAAAAAAGGTTAGTTTCATGAAATCGAACATCTTTGGACACAATTAATCTCTTTAGTTGGGGATTATAACACTTATATCCCTTTTGTGTAGATGAGTAACCAAGGAAAATATATTTAACAGCTCTAGGATCTAATTTATCTCGGTGATGAGATTGAATCTGCACAAAATAGATGCAGCCAAAAACTCTAAGGTGTGAAAGGTCAATTTTTCTTCCTTTCATGACCTCTAGGGGAGACTTGAAATTCAAGACTCGGCTGGGTAATCTATTATTGATATAAGTAGCTGCCATAACCCTTTGGGACCAAAATCTCTTTGGTACATTCATTTATAGCATTAGAGCTCTTGTTTTTTCAAGTAGATCATGATTTTTATGTTCAGCTACGCCATTTTGTTGAGGTGTGCCAACACAACTTGTTTGATGCATGATGCCATGAGTGCTTAAATATTGTTTCATGATATGGGACATATATTCGGGGCCATTGTCAGACCTTAAGGTTTGAATTTGAGAAGAGAAATGGTTTTTAACAAGGTTATGAAAGTCCTTAAATACTTCCATAACTTCATTCTTAGACTTTAGAAGATACAACCATGTGACTTGAGAGAAGTCATCGACAAAAATCACAAAATACTTATAGCCATCAAATGATTCACTAGTTGGTCCCCATACATCTGAATGAACTAGTTCAAAACACTTACTAGCCCTGGACAAGGAAGAGTTAAAAGGTAATCTAATGGCCTTAGACAAGTGACATGTTTCACATAAGATAACATCCTTCCCTAAGTTTGGAAATAAAGTTGACAAAATGGGTGGAGAAGGGTGAGCTAAACGTTGATGCCACAATTGATTATCTTGGATGGGGTTGAACTTGGCTTGGAGTCCTCTGGGATTGCTCTTTGATATGTAATAGAGACCATCTAAATAAAACCCTTCACCAATCATCTTCTTGGTAGCATAATCTTGAAAGATGACATTGTGAGGAGAAAAAATGGCTAAGCAATTCAAGGTATTTGTGATCTTTCCCATAGATAGAAGTTGAAATGGGAAGGAAGGAACATATAAAGCCATCGATTCAATTTCATCTGACATTAATTTTATTTTTTCCTTTCCTAAAACCTTTACATTCTCACCATTTTCAATTGAAACTTGAGAAGGATTTGGAAATTTTTCAAACTTTTGAGACTTAGATACATGGTTGGTCATATGATCTGTGGCACCCGAATCTACAACCCAAAAATCATGCAACATATTTATTTTAAGAGCAGTTTTAAAGGCTTTCACGATACCTTGCATGTCCTCTTAGGGTACGAGTTTCGTGTCTGCCAAGAAACCTGCAAACTTGCCGAGCAATGCCATCGAGTTCCCTTCTTCTATGTGGTCTGCATGGTTAATTCCAGCCCCTCCTTTCTTGCCTTGAAGATACGACATAAACTCATTCATGAGTTCAGCTGGATTCGATGTAAAGTTCTTGAACGGATCAGACCCCTTGGAGGTGGCGGCAGTCACATGATTTGCTCGATATGGAGTACGGTTCACCCTTTATACACCCTTGTTGTCCTTCATGAAATCTGGCTTTAACTATGGGTGTAAAATCCAGCATGTGTCTTTAACATGACCTGTATTATTGCAGTGTTGGCACTTCAAGTTCGGATGCTTTCCTTTGTACTTCCTTTCATTGGTTATATATGCCCTAGCCTCAAGTACACTGGCCATTGTACCCATGTTCATGACTTTTCTCCTTACTTCTTCACGTTGAATTATCGCACATACACTGGTGAAGGAAGGAAGTTTAGTGTTCATGAGTATGTGACATCGTAGATCTTCATAAGTTGAATCGAGACTGGACAAGAGTTGAAATATCTTGTCTTCTTCTGCTCTCTTTCGTAGCAGTGCTACGTCAGTTGTATGAGGGCGATAAATTTCCAACTCATTCCACATGCTCTTCATGCTTCCTAAGAGTTGCACAAAAGGCTTGCCATCTTGTTGCAGATCGGAGATGTCTTTCTTTAATTGGAATACCCGTGCAGCATTGGTCTGACTGTCATACATTTCTTTGACAGCCTCTCATAGCTGGTATGAGGATTCAGAGTAACTTAATATTTCAGCTAATTTACGTTCCATGGAATTCAAGAGCCATGACATAACTAGCTGATCCTTGCTAAGCTAGGATTCATAGGTTGGTGAGGAAGCATCAGGTACTTCGATGCTTCCATTTATGAACCCTAACTTGGACCTTCCACCTAGAGCCATAGACACTGCTCTCAACCAAGGCAAGTAATTAAACTCATTCAACACGACTGAGCTTAATCTTTGATTTGGGTTGACATCCACCTCATGCACGTTCATGGAGGAAAGCACTGGTGAACTTTCAGCTTCTGATACTAATGGATTGTCTTCAGCCATTTTGAAGATTGAAAACGCTCGGATAGCAGTATAGCAGACGCAGGTTAATTTTCCTGCTCTGATACCATCTTGATTTTCAAAGGTTGTATTGTATTTCCATCATGAGTTCTTTACAATTGTACAACAATATATAAGGAGATTGACTCCTTGAATTACGCCACAACATGTGGCTTAGGGAAGACAAATAACAACTCCTTGAATTAAGGGACTTGACAACTAAGATTAAGAAGATTGACAGCCCAAAGATAAACCGGACTCTTAACCACCTAGGGACAATCAATACCCAGAAAGAACAAAGAAGAATAGTTGACCAATCCCCCTATTGTCTAGTATTACCGTAAACCTACCCTAGTATTCAGGAAACCCTAATAACCACTGGACTACTTCCAATACAAATGTAAGAAGGAACAAGATTAGCTTCTCAACCGCGCCTGCATTTTCAGTCAAGCCTGCATTTTCATCGGGGTTGCAGTTCGGAGATCTGAGCATTATTAAGCGAACAACTTACTGGCTGCGGCGTACATATGTTGTCCACATTATCGTAATTTTTTACTGAGCAAGCCGCCTTTGTAGAAGTTGGAACGGCTTGAGTGTCAGATTTGAGCATGGAATAAACTTCCAGCATTGTCCTTTAAAGGCAGCATGAGCACCAATAAAATTCTCCTTTAAAGGCAGATGGTAGTCATACGCAACAACATGCGCCCAATCCAAATTCCTTTTCATAGATTCAACCGGATAAATGAACGATTCAAAAGTGGGAATATACCTAACCGCCATTGTCAATTTTAATCGTGGCAGACCAGAGTTTCTTGCCTCAGAAGTCACAGCAGCTCGCCACTCATCCAGTAGCTTTTCCATAGTGATCGTACCTGAGGCTGTGTTAAGCCAAGGCCAGAGTAAGTCTATACCTTGAAAGCCATAACGTCTTGCCACTTCGATGGAGGACTCAATGAAAGACTTTCTATTCGAAGGAATTTCGAGCATTTTAGACTAGACTGAAAAGTTTGCTCTCTGAACCCAAAATTAGCTGACTTGCTGCTGTTTCTCCGTCCCATATGGATAGGAGCGTTGTGATTGATGGGTTTTTGCGCTTGACAATATCGGTGAAGCTTGAGAAGTTTTGTTCATGAGCAGAAGGGATGGAGAGCTGGTAGGTGGGGGAATTCACGTTGGCAAAAGCACAACTAAGATGTGTGAACAAGGCAGAGTTTACCTCCGGTAAAGGAACGTGGCTGCCCGTGTGCCAGTAACCAGCTTGAATCCAAGTTTGTGCAGAAGAAAATGAAAAATTACAAGAAATAAGGAAGATGAAGAGGATCCGGTGGGAAATATTTTTGGATACCATAGAAATAAACGCTAGCTACTTCGATTCTGTTGGAACGAGATACTTTGCTTGGCAAGTCAGTGGTGACGACAGCAATTGGGCTCTTTCTCAAACAGGTTGGTGGATGGTAACCTATTTATTTTTGAAACGTCTCTCTTACACGTTGCAAAAGCATGCACGACACGATAACAAATTAACATCTTTTTGATTGACCGTCTATGTTTATTGTTGTTGCAGCTTCAACTACTTGGGGATGAACATTGCTGATACATTTACCTACAACTACACTATATTTGTAGACAAAATACCTTGCAATAAGGGCTAATGAGGCCAAATCAACAATAACCGTTTTTTATATATCTATTGTGCTATGAGTCTATGACTTTTTTTATTTTTTATTTTTTTTATTTCCTCAATTGATACTCTACTAACTTCGCCAATTGTTTTGTTTGCTAGTGACTAATAGAGGAGCCACTTAGTATTACGGTCTAGTGGTATTCTTATTTTTTCTAAGTAAGAGGTTTTATAGATTCGATTCTCGCCAAATGCGAATTTGAACCACATTATTGCTAGCACATTGTGAAGCTAAAGCCAACTCATTCCCCTTAATGTAAAAAATATCAAGAAAAAAAAAGAAAAAAAGAGGCGAATGCCATACTAATCTGACTTTTTAAGGCTATGGTTAATGTGACCTCACACACCAAATAATAGTAATAAGCGGACTTGAACATCTTATCGGGAATCTATCCAAACCAATTACTTATAATGTTAAATTCGGCATTTGTAAATTGTATCTATGATTCTATGTGTGTCCACAAATCATTTGGGAAACTTGTTTGAAAGATTTTAAAGTCATTTGCCGTGCTAGTTTAATAATGCATTTTATGTGAATAAAAAAACTTACATATGATAATACAATGTTAAATTAAAATGTCACGTGATGGTAAATTCTAAAGTAATGGTGATCTTTACCAAAGTATTAATTATTGAATAAATTTGATTTAATCTATTTACTATATAAATATAAAAATGTAATATTATCTAACAGTAAATAATAGGATGCGCTACAAATGAATCCAACGGTGGAAAATGAGAACATTTTTTCTCACCACCATAAACTATGGTGTATGCTCATCATACACCTAATTAATTGACAAGTGTCCTCACACTTAACATTGGTTAATTTTTTTCAAACATAAAAAAATAACATTTATTGTGAAACTTAACTAGAATTAAGTGAAAGGACATGTGTCAATTAGTTAAATGTATGATAAATATATACTATAGTTATTGTGGCGAGCAAAATGCTGTGGTTAAAAAAAAATAAAAAATAAAAAAAAGGGCCACACGTGGTTTCACGCATACGTCGATCTCACCGATACAGCAAATTAGGTTGACCCTTCGCCACTCTTGACCAACCAGTAGAGCCCCTCGCGCTTGCGAGAGATAAAGCGACTATAGAGTCAGTCAGGGAATGCTCAGCGCATCGGTGCCCGCACCCACACCGTGTTCTCTCCAGGCTTCGCCTCCCCACCCTCGCTCCAACCACATCGCCGCGCGCGCTTCAATGGCCTCCGCCGCAGCTCGCAGCTCGGCTCATATAGCAGTCGTCGGCGACGTCGTAAGTCTTTCTCTCCCTCACTCTCTGTGAATTTCGGAAACCATCGCGGGTTGATTAATTAAATTTCGTTTTGTATTTCTCTAAATTTTCAATTTTTCCGTTTTGGGTTTTTTGAAGCATGATCAGTGGAATCTAGAAGAAGATACGAAAGCACTTGAACTGCTGCAGGTATTTACATTTCCCCCTCTTCAGTATTTTCTTCAACTTACCAAAAAAAAATAAAGAGAAAGTTAAAATCTTTGTTTATTTGGGATTATATAAATTTGTGTTAAATATTAGGAACCCTTTTGCCTGAATTCTTTGTTTCTAATTCGGGACCGGGTTATACATATTTGCCCGATTATATTGAAAAATTGTATGTCCTACCAAGAAATCTAATAAAAGTTTGTAACTTTATATCGAAATGCAGCCGGATTTGGTTCTTTTTACAGGCAGGTTTCATTCTCCCTGACTATTTCGTCTACCATATGTCTTTCGGTACTTCCCGATTGGTGAGCTGAGTAATTAGTAACTTTGGTTGTTTGATAAATTCATGACGTGTCCCTCCCTAAGTGTTGTAATTGTGCAGATAAATTTGTTATCACAATATAGCTAAACCGAGTTTAGACATTTAAGCCATGTGTGGTCATTTTTACGTCGTGGTTGTGCACTATCCTGGCTGCTGAGTTTTATTTGTATTGTGAAATCTGTAGTTTACCTTCCTTTGTCTATTTTGGCCTTTCCCTTTCCTCCATTTTGTTCAGGTGATTTTGGTGAAGAGAACGTTGAACTCGTTAAGAGCGTTGCAAATCTTTATTTTGCTAAAGCAGTTATTTTGGGAAACCATGATGCCTGGCATACAACACAGTTTTCTGGAAAGTACGCTGTTTCTCTTTTTCTTTTTCTTTTTTCTTAATTATTCCTTATGCTTAAAGTTTAGGGTTCTTCAGACACCCTAAATTGTGCGGTGCATGCATGCCTTTGCGTCAAGTGTGTTGATGTAATGCTGATTCTTAGTCCATGATAATCTGGTTACTTTAATATTTGATTTCAAATATCAGGAAAAAAGACGGCGTTCAACTTCAGCTAGAATGGTGAGTTTGTCGTATCTTAATGATTGTCAAACATTCTAAAATTGCTATATCTGTTGCATTTTTGTGTACCCATTATTACTTAATGTTCCATTGAAATATGATATCTTTACTGTTCTAGATGTCGTTCTTACATAATATGCTTGTAATATTCAGTCTCGGTGAGGAGCACGTAAGTTATTGGTGTTTGGACTATCCTACATTGAAGCTGAGCGTTGTTGGTGGACGACCTTTTTCTTGTGGGGGAAAGAACTTATTTCGACAAAAGCTCCTGTCTACAAGGTGTGTAATGTTTCTAGCAGTTCTTGATGAAACATGAAACGAGAATTTTATTGATTTGTTTGCTTTCTTATTCAAAAAACAAAAAATATAGTTGGCCCCGATACAAAGTAGCATCCAAGAATTTTGTACTCGTTTTTTATGATACCATGCATGAATCACATTTATCATGCAAATTCTTCGGAGAAAGTGTTTTCCACAATAGTGGCTTAAATTCTGACTTAATGTGCTGAAACATCAACTACTTAGGTTTGGGGTCCAAGACATGGATGGAAGTGCTAAGAGAATATGCAAAGCAACTTCGGGCGCGCCTGAGGATCATTTGGTCATGATTCTTGCACATAATGGACCCACAGGTTTATCAGTCTGCTGAAACAAATCATAATCAGGCTTTTGGAGCCAAACTTGTCACTTCATTTAAATGCAGATTTCTGAGTTCACTCCCTGTGCAGGTCTTGGTTCTAACATGGATGACATATTCGGAAAAGATTGGGTGTTTGGAGGTGGAGATCATGGTGACCCAGGTAATCTGATTCGAACCTCCACTCAATCACTGCAATGGCTTTTGTTATGTTTTTAAACGTAGTGACACATAATTGATGTGACTTTCCTACTCGGCCCTTTAGGTTGCTGCATGTTAATCATGACCTGATGAATCTAAGAGGCATGTCATTCATGTGGTTTGTTAATCTAAGTCGAGATTTAATAACATAAGCATTGTTCGTCCGGTACAGATCTAGCACAAGCCTTGTCCCTCTCAAAAGAAACTGGCAAAATCTGTGCTCCACTGTTGGTGTTTGGTCACATGCATAAAGAGTTAGCAGATGGGCATGGTCTTCGGAAAATGATTGTGGTTGGAGATGACAACACTATGTACCTCAATGGGGCGATTGTTCCTAGGGTTAAGAGACTGAATGTTGAACAAGGCACACCAGAGTCCTGTGGCACCATGCGCGCCTTCACCTTAGTGGAGATCTTGAACGGAACAGTTGATAATATTGTTGAAAGTTGGGTATCAGTTGCCGGCGATAGGATCACATTGGAAGAGGAGCACTTCTTGTTCAAAAGTGGCGATAGGATCACATTGCCGAAATTGGATGTTAATTTGAGCCTGATTGCATATGTAAGTACGTTTTCTGTCCACAACTGTGTTACAAGATATCGACTCCGATGCAAAAGGAATATGGTTGTTTAACCCCGTTGGATGTATATGCTATTAGGGTTCCAAGACAAATCATGTTTGTACGAGGAACATGAAACTCCTTTCAGTAAACTCTTATTTAACCATTAATCTATTTTCTTGAGTATTGATCTATTCAAAGATATTTAAATTCGAGTGCAACTGCAAGAGGATTTACTGTTCTAAGAAACTGACTTAATTCACGTTTACATTTTACAGGATTTCTCCCTTTTGCAATTATGTCCCCCTTTCTTTTTCTTTCCTTTCGTTTTCCCTTGGTGCACAGACTCCAAAGCGGTGTAAGGCCTTTTTGACTCAATATTTTTTGTATTGGTTGGTGCATGCACTTAACTAAAGACCTACCCTGTCGTTAATTCACTTATGAAATGTTGATCCAAATCACAATTATTACTCTTAATTTGTCGAACTTTAGTCCTAATCTAGTGAACTAATCATAGGGGTTTAATTCAAGAGAAATGCTAAGTAGACTGTCTTACAAGTGGGACTCTTTATGGATTCTCTGTCATTTTATCTTTTAGCACAACGGTTCATAATATTGGCACGAGAGTTGACGTTAAATTGTGAGGTGGTAGAGAATCCATGAAAAATTTCACCTTGGCATTTCTCTCAATACAATGAGATCATGATTATGATTGCAGCTGTCCAACAAACAACCTAAAGCCTCATCGACAATGCCCAAATTTGTAGAAATAAAAGTGTCCATATTATTGCGTGACAACTTAAATATTTCATCAAACAGTTGATGAATATCATCATCTTTATTCTATTGAGCTTTCATGTTCTTTGATGCCTTGAATTTATTTTTTGGCAGGTCCAAACCGAGTACAGGGCACTAAATATGGATCAATGGATACATTTTTACCGTTTTTGCAATGAGGTAAACTTGTGTTTGCTTTTATTTTCTCCAGAAATTCCGGTTCCTATGTTGTTGTATCTTTACACATTTTAGTTTCTTCTTCTTTGGCTTGAAATCCTAGCCGTGATTTTGGGAGGCTAAACAACATCACTCGATCGAGTAAAAGATTATGATAAGACTCTTTCCGTGTAAAATATTTGGTATCACATGAAAAACTACGAGTTCGGATTGTTGTTTCTTTAGTTTTGGCTGATAAGTTTTCCAGACCTGAAAAATTATGATTCTGATCAAGCATGGCCGGTGATTTTTGATAACTTTGTTGAATGGGTGAGAGACAAGCAAAGCTAATTCCGGCATCCTTACATTCCCTTTTGTTAGAATACACTGGTTACTCTAAGAAGGTCAAAGAAATCTCTCCTCCTAATTCTTTCCGTTCCTTTTCATCGGGGGTTAATATCTTAATTAACTTAAATTGCATCCCTTATTTTCCAAGAAGAATGTTTTAGTTCTACAATTATAATTGACTTCGTTCGGTTTGGTCCATTTGCAGGGCTTGTCAAGAATTCCGCCAATCGGTTCTACTACCAAACCATTTGTGCTTGAGGGGTTTTGTTTTCGTTTCAAATTTCATTTGGGAGGTGGTTCGGAGAGATGAGAAATGCTACAGTTTTGTGATGAGGAAATTTTGCAAGAGTCTAATTATACAAAAATGAGGTTGCAATTTGTTTTTGGGAGGTATGTTTTTCACTGGCCGATTGGTAAAAACGTTGTGCTTGTATTATGTAATTTGTGATATTCGAAACTATAATTTATGGGAAGGGGAATTTAAATTTGGGTGTTAGGAGGCACACATACTGCCCTTTGCGATTACGTGGATCGATTGAGATGAACATTTTCCAAAATATAAATTGAATGTGGCTCTTGATCAAATAAAATAACAAATCTCCAATCTACTTAGATTCATGCTACAAATAAAATAATTAAGGTTCATTTCAATAATCTAAACACTCGCTAATCACTCGATGAATCGATGCTTTACATACTAAATATGAAACAGCTGCGAGTTTCCGGTAGGGAATTCGATCTTTTTATCTTCTCATTCGTCAAGAATCCATGACTTTGAAGCTGCAGTTTTAAAACAATTCATTTGTTAAGAAATTGATTTGGAAGCTAAATTAAGATTCATGCAAAATTAGGATTTAACTAGCAAAAATGCCCGCGCTTCGCAGCGGATTTTGGGATCTTAACCCATAATCTATCAAAGTCACTTCTAAATAATTCAAAAATTAATCAAAGCAACTTAATTTACATTGTATAATAAGTCTTTCAGTTTCATCTAGATTGTAACAATCCGTCCCGGAATTTACGGAAGAAAATGAGTATTTTTGTATTTTCACTAAATTTGGGGGATACCTTCCTTTTTAAAATTGTTTTTGAGCCTTAATTGGTGAGCCCAAGGGGCCCACCCCCTGTTTTGTTCCCGGTTCCCTATCCCTTTTCCTTTTTTTTCTTTTTTTTCTGAAAAGTCTCTCTCCTCTCCTTCACTCTCTCTTCTCTCTGTCTTTCTCTCCCTCTCGGTCCGACAAGAACACACACACACACACACACCCAAGCCCGCACCTATAACTCTTTTCTGACCCCGTGGTTGTGTTTTGGACGTCAAACCATGAAGAAACCACCTCGGAGACTCTTTCCCAATTTTCCGGCGAGCACCGTCCCTTTCGAGGCGATTTCCGGCCAAACCACGGCGAGTTGGCCGGCGTGCGAGGTATCAATCTCTTCGTCTCGCTGAGTACTACAACTTTCCTTTTTGTTTCACCTAATTTCATTGAGTATTGAATAAGTTATACTCATTTGAATCTTACCCAGTTTCCGGCGACCTCAGTGACTTTCGAGGTGTTTTCCAGCCAAACCACGGCGAGTTAGACGTCGTGTGAGGTACCATTCTCTTCGTCTCTTTGAGAGCTACGATTTTCATTTTTGAATCACTTGATTTCGTCGAGTAGTAACAAAGTTATGGACGTTCAAAGTTTGTCTGAATTCCGGCCGAATTCCGGCCTTCTTCTCCGGCGTGAAACCCAGCCCAAGAAAACACCCAGGCCTTCAGGCCGTTTCCTTTCACCACGGGCCTTAGGCCTGTTTTGGTATTTGGCCCAAAACCCTAACCCTTTATGTTTTTATTTTTATTTTTGTTTACTTTAAAACCCCAAAGGCCTTAGGGCCGTGTCAACCAAGCCCAAAACCCTTTTTAATTGGGCCTTTGGGCCGTGAGGTTAAAGCCCAAACCCAACCTACCTAAAACCTAAACCCAATTATCCTAACCCAAACCCTTTAGGCCCAACCCGGATCCAACCCAAGTCCAAACCCAATACCCAAACCCAATTCACCTAAAACCTAAACCCATTTACCCTAACCCAAACCCTAAAGCCCAAACCCGTGGGCCTGACCCGTTGACCCGGACCCTGACCCGTTGACCGTTGACCCGGTCAACGGTCAACGTTGACTTTGACCTCGGGTTGACTTTTTGGGTTTTCGTGCGGGACCCCTCCTAGGCTAATTTCGACGTCCTGAACCCGTTTCCGATGTCCGTTTTCTCAAATTCAATCGTTTGAGTAGAGTTTGACTAAATGTACCATTTATGTGCTTAGGGGCGATTTTCGGTGGCGTTTCCTTCTTTGCTAGATGGCGTGGCTTTTCGACGGTGAAGTACTGTGAGTGGACCCCTTCTAAAAATGCATGTTTGATAGTATAAATGCATACATGAAAAGCATGATTTGATGATTATGTTTTATGAAACGTTTTACGAGATAACATGCTTACTGAGGCTAGTTTGAATTATTACTATTTTTCCTATAACCCATGTTCTTGTAGAATATCTGATGGATGACGATATGATATTTAGAACATGTTTAGAACACCTCTTTATAGTATAGATGATGGATGACTTTATACTATGAAGTTGATTTTCAATATATGTATGTTCACTGGTTTTGTACTTACCTAGTGGTCCTTTCCGCTACGGGACGTAGGGATAGATCCGGTCCGTCCCGGGCGACGGTTTGGTGTTGGCATAGGGCCTGGAGTGTGTTTTCCTCTGACTGTCTGCTCAGAGACGGGGAACCGGCACGGGGCCTGAAGTGTATTTTCCTCTGACTTTGTGCTCAGAGACGGGGAGCCGGCATGGGGCCTGAAGAGTTGTATCGGACATTCACTAGTGTTTATTATTTATGCGAATTATGATTTGAGACATTGCACGACATGCTAGGTTTCGGAAAACCTATGTTTATCATTATATATATGTTTTCATAAAACCTGGGGGTTAGTACGTTGATAACTGTTTTGTTATATATATATATATATCAACTTGGTCCACTCATGTTTGTTTTGCGCCCCCTTCAGGACTTAGAATCGAGGCATACAATCCCGACGTCCAAGCACTTCCGCATCGGCATCTTCGAGTCCTTTCGGTGTAGGACCCACTCCCTTGGTTCATTCAATTTTATATTATTTTCTTTTAGTGTTCTAGATTAGTGGTGTGCCCTGAACACGGTCCTTATTTGCATATTCAATATTCTTTTATACTTATAAACCTTATTTATCCCTTGTTTTCAGCATTTGCACTCAATAAATGGCTTTCGTCACCTTCGGGTGTCGGCCAGCACGTGCCTATCCTGGTATTCGGGGAATATCGGGGTCGGGGCGTGTCATAGATTCTATTGGATTTGCATTAAAAGCCTATGTACCATCAAAATAGCTAATTTCTAAGTCCTAAATATATACAATTTACATGATTTTTTATGTATTCTACAACGTGCTTATTTAATTGTCCCAAATGTGTAGTAGTAGTTGTTGGTGATGTGGCAAAATGCACCTGCACAGAAATTCAAAACTAAATCCTGATTTGAGATTGTGCTTGTTTAATTTCTAAGTTTTACCTGTTAAATCATGGTGAACCAATATGACAATATCATAAATATCTTTTTTTTAACTTTTTGGGATTGAAGACAAGTCGAGTCATCTGTGATGCCGCAGAAAATTCTTGCAATTTCAGCAATATAAACAAAGCATGTATAAGCATAAATAATAAAGTATTTGAGATCAAATAAGTTTGTTCACACTTACAGCGAGGCCACGGCCATCGGAGCCAAGTCATAAAAGAGCAACACACTTAGAAAACCACCAATTTGATCATGAGATCTGATTACTTTGGGTCTCAAAATCTTCATATTTGGCCTCTAATCTTCTTGCTCGACTGAAAAGGTTTCAAATAGTGAATTGAAATGTAAGATGTACATTGTCAGTGAGGCCACGGCCAACGAAATGTTGAATAAGGGTGTTGTAGTTAAAGAAGTTCTTGTGCAATTTCTGAACTTCTTCTTTTAGGGGCTCTTGATTTTTCTTCCTCAGTGATTCGACAACACGTTCGTCGAAGAGCATCTTGAGGTCGAGGTTGGATGGACACCCAGAGAGGGAGACATCAATCGAGAGACTTGAAGGGAGGTCCCAAGAATGGCTGAGATATCAAGAATGGTGGGACCAATGGGGCCGAGTGGAAGGATTATAGTATTAGTGGCCGAGCACCAAAAGCTTAGAGCTGCCATAAGAAACTCTTTGTCCATGACGATCTCGATGGTCGAGAGCTTGATAGCATCATAAATACCGAGAACCCTCTATTCTTTATTGAAGAACTTCTCCATCCTTTCAAGCCACGCTACCCAGGCCGCAATAGTTGAAGGCCAAGCTCCTTGGGGTTTAGTCGATTCCCACTTCGACCAATCAAAACCTTGAAGCAAGGGTTCTAGGCAGTGATCTTTGAGGAGGTTGGTAATGGACGCCGAGACATTGTCTTTAAATAGTGGTCCCAAGATCTGATGGGAAGCGCTTGAGTCACCTGCAAATCGCAGGTTTTTTATGGTGCTCCGGTCAATAAAGTCCCGGCACTTGGCACATTCGTCGGAGAGTTTGGAAATGAAGGTGTTGGAAGCCATTGTGGAGAACTTGAAGGATTTCTGGGATGAGAATTTCTGGGTTTTTTGGGATTTTGAAGACAAAATGGCGAGAGGATTTTCAAGGTTTCTGGAAGCGTAAAATGCAAATGGAAGGGATTTAGGCATTTATAAGCATTTCGAGAGAAAGGTCAAACGTTTGATTTTCAAAAGCGTTTAATTTTCAAACTTTGGGGCAAAATCAACCGGGAAATCACAAATCATTATGGATATCCAGGGAATCTAGGAGATAGGATCGAGGTTTTCGTGGTTTGAGGACGCACGATTGCGTGTTGCGGCAGATTTAATGCATTAATATGGAAGAGATGTTTCGGCTGGCGCATGTTTTCGAGGGTCATG
Source organism: Pyrus x bretschneideri (assembly GCF_019419815.1). Lineage (NCBI taxonomy): Eukaryota > Viridiplantae > Streptophyta > Magnoliopsida > Rosales > Rosaceae > Pyrus > Pyrus x bretschneideri. Next base: position 9,524,207 of record NW_025999390.1, on the reverse strand, counting down.
ATTAAGGGCTACTAGGTTAACCAAAGGATTGACACACGGCAAGACGCGCAGGGGAATTCGGATCGTGTGATCGTGCTTCATAAATGCGCTCGATGGTTGAGATGTTTAAGGTTTTTCATTATCCTGTAGTTATCTTGTAGGGTTTAATTTCACTTCTTCAAGGTTGAAAATCGGCGAAGGAATTCTAGGCCGAAGACCTCAAAAGTGAAGGGGCAATGTTTGGGCCCAAAATAATATTAGTGGGTCGAGTGTAGGTTTATGTTCAGCCCAAAGCTTTTCCAAATGTACTATGCGGTGCCTAGTGATCCTAAGCCGCTCAGTTAGGGTGGTCGAGTCCTATTGCAAGGATGAGTGATTTGGATAAGAGTGAATGGGTCGAAGTCCTAATGCAATGAGGATTCTCGGCCGAAAATGAATACAACCTGAAAAGGGGGTGAGTTCAAAGTCCTAATAGGAGTAGCATTGGTCGAGATAAGGTTGGATCAGAATAAGAAGTCCTAATCCGAATATGGTTTCAACTCGATCTTAAGGAGGATTTGTTGCTATAAATAGAAAGCAGAGTGCATCATTCAAAACCCCTCCAATTCAACACACAACTGCCATGCACAAACCTCTCAAACATCTTGAGATTTTTTTATTTTCTTTTTCCGGTAACACATCTTCAGTTTGGATAAACAGCACTGTGAAGGCAACCGGTGAACATCTTCAGTTTGGATAAACAGCATTGCGTCGAGGCCGATTGGTTACCTATTCAAGTCTCGGTCGAGAAGGATTTCCAAATCCTTATTGGCAGAGGTCATCATATTAGGCTTCTCGGCGACATAAGGTGTTACAAGTTACTACATTCGGCACATTGAACGCTGAGTGGTTTTATGATTGGATATTCACAAATGATTTTCAGAGTTCGGCATTCTGACGGCCAAACCACATTTACCATCAAGACATACATCTCTTTTGAGTACCTGTGTCTATATAGTTTGGAGCCGGTTCGACGTGCTTATACTCTTACGAATATAATCACCGTGACCGAACCCGGCGCCGACGATTTGTGAACTTCGCAGAACTAGCAACCTTGTCTTCAAGCTTGAGAACCCGAAGGCCGAGACGTTTTCCTTCCTCGATCGCAGTTGCAAGATCAAGAAGTCAGTAGCGCATTCAACGCAACATCAACAAATTTTACTCCTCGGCCAAGCTCAACCAACGAGTTGGCACGTCCCGCATTAACCAAAGGATATAGTTAGCTCATTAGTTACTCGGCCTGTGCGCCACGTAGGCTTTGTAATTTTTAGGATCAACAATTTCACTTACGAATTATCCAGTCCAATCCATCCTAGCACACGTCTGCCCACGACCGACCTTTTACAAGCTGGTTAATCCGATTGTAGCACCAAACGAATCCACAAAATTCTGTAACTTGCAATATGTCTCTAGTAGGATACAATGACATAACCACTTAAGTTCTGTCATTTTCTCCTTTTTCCCAGTTTATCTGAGACCACATAACTTGCCGTATACACAATTGTGGTTCGGAAGGGTCACTCTAAGCAAAAGTTACACTGCCGGGTGGCCCTAGATTGGCCTTACATTTGCCTTAAGATGCACAGATTGGCATGGTCTACATTTTTTGCGTATGGTAAGAACATATACATTTGTCATCGATAATTGTAATGGAAACTTTTGCCGCCAAACTTTTTGTGAAATTTAAGAAGGAACAATTCGAATTATGGCGAAATTATCTTTTGCCCGTGTAAGCAATCGCAAGACAAACTTTACCGTAAAGTTCCTGGTAAACAGCAGAAAGTCCAAACTCAATAGAGAGTTTAGCACGAATTAACTTTTGCTTGTTTATCTAAAGAGAAGAACAAAACAAAATAAATGGCTACCGTTACATACTAACACAGAACAAATTTCAATCAAACTACAACCTAGGACAGTGTCAAATCATTAACCGAACAAATTTCTAACTCCAACGTGAGATTAATTTCTTCGTCTTTGTTGGTTCTTGGATAGATTATGTAACATTTGCGTTGTTAACATTAAAAGTTTTGAGTGTGAACAAGAATTAGTGATGTGGTGTAACGGATGGCGTTCGGACATTGTAGACCATAGGACTTCAGTTGCGTTCGGTCGATGGATGCCGGACATTTCATTTAAGTTCAGTCAAACTCTGCCGAACTTTAGTTGAAATTCGGTGGGGTCTGCCGAACTCTTATACGGCCTAAGTGAATGTTAATTCACAACGTAGGGACTACTTTTCCTACCAGAAGATTATCCGCTGTGATAATATTGTTTTCCATCAATAAACACATTCATCCACAATATGTTAACATTTAGCCCTTAAGTTTTCCGAGTCGAGATGGATTAATTACTTAGCATTTACCGCTCATCGGGCTACAACTTCTGAGATTGTTGCATCATTGATGGAACAAGCTTCTGGCCGCGGTGTGGGATTAGTTTCTTCATCTTTGTTTCTTTTTGAGAAAGCTGGAATTTTGGGATTTTCCATTGTAGCTCCTTCATTTTGTAGCATTGAAGAAATTTCCAACATCGAAGGCCTATCATTTGCATTTTCTTGAACACATAGGAGAGCAATTTGCAAGCATCTCATCAATTTGCATAAAGAATGTGTATCGTCAAGTGCGGGATCCATAAACTCCATCCCTTTGCCTTGTTTCCAAAGTAAATATGCCTGAAATTGTTGAATGTTTCATGCCATGTAATTGAAACGCAAAGATTTAATTCGTAGAAAAACCGAAGTAAATATTAATTCTGAAGTGACTGTGGTAATTGAAGAAACTTACATATTCTAGTAGGTTTAAGTCTTCATCTGAACCATAGTAGGGGGCATTCTTCTTGCCACTTATGATCTGTAGAAGCAGAACTCCGAAGCTGTAAACATCTGATTTAGTGGAGTATAAACCTTTCTTAACGTATTCTGGAGGTACGTAACCACTGCATAGAATGATTTAGAAGAATTACTAATTACGTACGTAATGAAATAAGCTCAATTAGAGAGTATAGCTTCGATAAGAAATAGAGTCACGTACTATGTTCCAACAATTCGACCTGTATTTGCTTCGAGTTCATCCTTTGCAAAAATTCTGGCCATACCAAAATCCGAGATCTTAGGCCTCATCTCCTCATCAAGTAAAATGTTGCTAGCTTTCAGATCCCGATGGATGATTGTCAATCTTGAGTACTCTTGGAGGTAAAGAAGTCCCTGAGTAACCCCTTCGATAATTTGAACCCGCTTTCTCCAATCCAATTCATATCTTCTAACAGGATCTACATTTAGACAGATATTTTCCAATCAGTTCTGCATTGAAATGTATCAAAAAATGCATGGGTCATTAGAGACAGCATACGAGGATCATATGCTAACAAGCTTTTCATTATATTTAGCTTAAAGGTTTGTGGCACAGAAAACAGCTAAATCTCGTATTGAGTTACCAAAGAGGTAGAGCTCCAAGCTTTTCTTTGGCATGTACTCGTAAATCAGCATTTGTTCATGGTGTTCGATGCAAAATCCCAAAACCCTAACAAGATTTACGTGTTGTAGTTTTGCGGTGAGCATGACCTCGTTCTTGAACTCCTCAAATCCTTGAGTTGAAGCTTTTGATAGTTTCTTCACAGCGATTTCTTGTCCATCTGGCAATACTCCCTAGTAAGTTAAGCATACACTCATGGTTAGCAGCACGTTTAATGGTTTTGAATCTTCCAGTAACATGCTTATTATAAAAGTTCACCTTATAAACGGGGCCATAACCGCCCTCTCCAAGCTTATTTTCAATCGAAAATCCATCCGTTGCCGCCTCAACGTCAGCAATGCTAAATATTTTCATATTAGGAACGTTGCTGTTGAATTTTCCAGCCGTGTCTGCTATATCTTTTGCCCTGGATTCTGATTCCTTAGCTGCATAATTTGAAGGAAACAAAATGGTTAACAGAAAAAGTCCAAAATACTAATCCTAAAACGTAAATATTTAAAGCTTCAATACTTTAGGCCCCAAAAAAAAAAAAAAAAAGAACATACGTCGTGCACAGAGACATACTATAAGCTATATACCTTTTGATTTGTGCAGTCTCATACGGAAGTAAGTCAACGCGGAGCCTAGCACGAGAATAACTGAAGCTATAGTGGTCAAAACGATTACAAGAAGTCTCCGTTTGTTTTGTCCACTGCTTCCACCCTCTTGAGCTGTGAGCATATAAAATTCGTCATTACAAGTCGGAAGGAATGCATTGTTGGGAAAATTTTCGACTTAAACGTCCAAGTTTAAACAATCATATTGTTAATCTTCTTCAACAAACAAAACCAAAATATTTTATTGTCCTGTCTTGACTGCTAATTTCTGACTTTTTTCAAATAACTAGGCAGAAGCGTTTGTACACGCTTGTTTATTTCGGTCCATTAATTTATCTTTGATTCACTCGATCCAAAGGCCAAAAACAAACAGAAGTGTGTGCTGTGGGGGGGGGGGGGGGGGCGGCGGTGGGCGGGGTGGGGGGTGGGTGGGGGTGGCGGCGGTGGGGTGGGTGGGGTGGGGATGAAGGGGAGGTGGGGGAGGGGAGAGAGAGAGAGAGAGAAAACGTGGGCGAAAGTTACTTTCTTTTTCTTACCTGCAGCTGCAAGAGAAAGCACCCAATTATCATCATGTGAGACCTGCCAGATGTAGTATCCAAGCAAATTGTGCTCCTTAGCATAAGAAACTTTTATTTTCACAACTTCAGCATCATCGAAACTGATCCAAGCCGAATCGATCACACAGTACTTCGCTACATAAGTAGCATTGTAGACTATGTCAGCCCCATATCTATCGGTGTAGCCTTTGATATCCTTGTAGCTCATCGATCCATCCATGGTAATAGCAGGACCTTTAGCCGGTGCGCCAATAGCGCCGTCCCTGGGATTGCTTAGCGTCCAAGCATATCCATAGAAAGGCAATCCCAAAACCAGTTTGGAAGCGGATAATCCCCTGCCAATCCATGATTTGATACCATAGTCCGTGTTCCAGTCACTCGATGTATCGTATAGTGCTGCATGAGCACCGGTGAAATTGGTCCACGGTCCGTGATAGCCATAGGCCAAGACATGTACCCAGTTCAAGTTGGCCCGGATTGATTCAACCGGGAAAGCGAAGGACTCAAAATCTGGCTTGTAGTGCAGGGCAGCAGTCAAAATCAGTGGTGTTTGGCTGTTTTTTGTGGCTTCAGAAGCGATAGCTGCCCGCCACTCTTCAAATAACTTCCCCATATTGGTCATGTCCGAGCTTGTGTTAGCTGAAACCCAACAAAAGTCTAGGCCTAGGAAGCCATAACGCCTTGCGAAAATTATCGAAGAATCAATGAAAGACTTTCTGTGAGAAGAGCTACTGACCATGGTTGAAATGACACCGTAGTCTACGTTTCCACCGCCAATGGAGACGAGAGTAGTGACTGATGGGTTCTTTAGCTTGACGGTTGGCGTGAAGGTGGAGTAGTACTGCTCCGAGGGGTCGGAGGAGAAGGAAGAGAGCTCATAGGATGATGAGTTAACATCTGTGTAAGCGTAAATAAGGTGAGTGAAGAGCGGAGAGTTGATGTCGGAAATAGGGAATTTGCTGCCGGAATACCAGTATGCAGCTTTGATCCAAGATTGTGCCTCCGAAGGTTGGAATCTAAAACCAAAAAAAATATGGAAAAAGAAGAAGAATGGTGGAACTAAAAATTTGGATACCATTGAGAACGGCGAGATAGTTGATGTCAGAGACGGAAACAGGATTTCACATTGCAAGTCGTGGTCCATGGAAACAGGATTTCACATTGCAAGTCGATGAATAAAGTGTGGACATTGTCATTGAATAACCGGCAGTCGGTAGGAACATTGACGTTGAGAAGTATGGGTAGATGCAAAGTAATGATCTCCAGAGAGAAGTATCAATAAATAACAACATTAACGTCAATGTCAATGGTGTCATTCATCTCCATAAAATTAAATATTGGGTCAACAAATTAATAAAATCAGATGTTGAAAAGTCTTTACATTTGGTATGATTGGGTTAGGTAATTTAATTTTTTATTATTATACAGTATATTTTAGACATTACACGTAACGTGATGACAAAGATAAAGATTAAAAAAAGTAGCGTCAGTTTCATGGTAGAAGAATCTACCGTTCGGCACCGCAATCTAAGGAGCTGGCTTCTCTGCCCTTCCACTTCTCATACACTTTCATCCCTTCTTATTTGTACGGTTACGGTTAAGTCACATCAATATTTTATATTACTATTATTTTTTGTCTTATTATCATTATAAAAAAATCAATATAAAATGTTGACGTGACTTAATCCTGACCGCACAAATAGAAGGAGATATAAGTTTATGGGAAATGGGAGGGTAGAGAAACCAGGTCCGCAATCTAAAGCATAGATTAATCAAAATAGGATTATCTTGGCTTCTAGCGATAAATCATCTGTCTAAAATATCCAAATATATTCTTTAGTTTTGGATAATTTCAAGAATTTCATCACAAGAAATCAAACAGCAAAGTTTGAATGGAATTTTGATCTAAGTTCATATATATACGTGTGTGTGTATATAAGTATGTTTGTATACAAGCAAGAATATATTGCTCTTCTTAATTTGCTTCAATGTCTTCCAAAACTACAACCCTTCCATTACTTCTTTCCACCCTCATTTTCCTTATCCAACTCAATGTCTCCGTCGGCCAAACCGCCGTCAAGGGCGCATACTGGTATTGGGACAGTGGACTTCCAGCCTCCAGCATAGATTCCACCCTCTTCACTCATCTTTTCTGTGCATTTGCTGACCTCGACGCCGACACGTACCAAGTCACAGTTTCTTCCTCTAACCAAGCACAATTCTCAAGCTTCACCCAAACAGTCCAAAAAAACAACCCTTCTGTCAAAACCCTCTTGTCCATTGGAGGCGGTGGCGGTGCTATCCTTGCAGACACATTCGCTGCAATGGCGAGCCAACCTGATCGGCGTAAGTCATTCATTGACTCCTCCATCAGTCTAGCTAGGTCATACAACTTCCACGGCCTTGACATTGATTGGGAATATCCATCCACCACCACTCATATGACCAACTTCGGCACCCTTCTCACCGAATTGCGTGCAGCCGTGGCCAATGAGTCGCAGACATCTGGGAGCACGGCATTGCTTTTAACCGCAGCAGTACATCGCTCAGCGGATTACTACACCATAAATTACCCCTTTGAGTCCATATCAAATAGTCTGGACTGGATCAACGTCATGGCTTACGACTTCTATGGCTCTGCCTGGGAGTCAAGCAGAGCCAACACTGGCCCACCTGCTGCGTTATACAATGCCACAGCTAGCCAAATTAACGGGAATGTCGGGATCACATCTTGGATTGGGGCAGGTGTGGCTGCCAACAAGATAGTCTTAGGCCTTCCGTTCTATGGCTACGCTTGGCGCTTGGTCAACGCTGATGACCATGGACTTTTTGCTCCGGCTGATGGACCCGCTAATGCCGGGACAGATGGGACCATGGATTACAACCAGATAAGGGATTTTATCAGCCAGAATGCTGCGGAGACGGTGTACAATGCGACGGTTGTAACAAACTATTGCTACTCCGGGACGACATGGATTGGGTACGATGATACGGAGAGTATCTCTGCCAAGGTTTCATATGCCAAGGAAAAGGCACTTCTTGGATACTTTGCTTGGCAAGTCAGTGGTGACGACAGCAATTGGGCTCTTTCTCAAACAGGTTGGTGGATGGCAACCTGTTTATTTTTGAAACGTCTCTCCTACACGTGGCAAAAGCATGCACGACACGATAACAAATTAACATCTTTTTGATTGACCGTCTATGTTTATTGTTGTTGCAGCTTCAACTACTTGGGGATGAACATTGCTGATACATTTACCTACAACTACACTATATTTGTAGACAAAATACCTTGCAATAAGGGCTAATGAGGCCAAATAAACAATAACCGTTTCTTATATATCTATTGTGCTATGAGTCTATGACTTCTTCTTTTTTCTTTTTTTTTTTTTCCTCAATTGATACTCTACTAACTTCGTCAATTGTTTTGTTTGCTAGTCACTAATAGAGGAGTTACTTAGTATTACGGTCTAGTGGTATTCTTAGATTCGATTCTCGTCAAATGCAAGTTTGAACCACATTATTACTAGCCCATTGTGCGACTAAAGCCAACCCATTCCCCTTAATGTAGAAAATATCGTTTGTGTTAAAAAAAATTAAAAAAGAAAAGAAAAAAAGAGGCAAATGCCATACTAATCTGACTTTTTAAGACTATGGTTAATGTGACCTCACACACCAAATAATAGTAATAAGCGAACTTGAACATCTTATCTATCCAAACCAATTACTTATAATGTTAAATTCGGCATTTGTAAATTGTATCTATGATTCTATGTGTGTCCACAAATCATTTGGGAAACTTGTTTGAAAGATTTTAAAGTCATTTGCTAATGCATTTTATGTGAATAAAAAACTTACATATGATAATACAATGTTAAATTAAAATGTCATGCAATGGTAAATTCTAAAGTAATGATGATTTTTACCACAGTATTGATTATTGAATAAATTTGATTTAATCTATTTACTACATAAATATAAAAATGTAATATTATCTAACAGTAAATAATAGGACGTGCTACAAATCGGTTGGCCTACAAATGAATCCAATGGTGGAAAATGAGAACATTTTTTCTCACCATCATAAACTATGATGTATACTTATCATACACTTAATCAATTGACAAGTGTCTTCTCACTTAACATTGGTTAATTTTTTTTCAAAAATAAAAAAGTAACATTTATTGTGCAACTTAACTAGAATTAAATGACAGGACATGTGTCAATTAATTAAATGTATGATAAATATATACTATAGTTATTATGGTGAGTAAAATGCTCTCGTGAAAGAAAAAAAAAAAAAAAAAAATGCCACACGTGGTTTCACATATACGTCGATCTCACCGATACAGCCAATTAGGTTGACCCTTCGCCACTCTTGACCAACCAGCGGAGGCCCGCGCGCGCGCGAGAGATAGAGCGACTATAGAGTCAGTCAGGGAATGCTCAGCGCGTCGGTGCCCGCACCCACACCGTGTTCTCTCCCCGCTTCGCCTCCCCACCCTCGCTCCAATCACATCGCCGCGCGCGCTTCCATGGCCTCCGCCGCAGCTCGCAGCTCGGCTCGTATAGCAGTCGTCGGCGACGTCGTAAGTCTCTCTCTCCCTCACTCTCTGTGAATTTCCGAAACCATCGCGGGTTGATTAAATTAAATTTCGTTTTGTATTTCTCTAAATTTTCAATATTTTTGTTTTGGGTTTTGTGAAGCATGATCAGTGGAATCTAGAAGAAGATACGAAAGCACTTGAACTGCTGCAGGTATTTACATTTTCCCCCTCTTCAGTATTTTCTTCAACTTACCAAAAAAAAATAAAGAGAAAGTTAAAATCTTTGTTTATTTGGGATTATATAAATTTGTGTTAAATATTAGAAACCCTTTTGCCCGAATTTTATGTTTCTAATTCGGGACCGGGTTATACATATTTGCCCAATTATATTGAAAAATTGTACGTCCTACCAAGAAATCTAATAAAAGTTTGTAACTTTATATCGAAATGCAGCCGGATTTGGTTCTTTTTACAGGCAGGTTTCATTCTCCCTGACTATTTCATCTACCATATGTTTTTCGGTGCTTCCCGATTGGTGAGCTGAGTAACTAGTAATTTTGGTTGTTTGATAAATTCATGACATGTCCCTAAGTGTTGTAATTGTGCAGATAAATTTGTTATCACAATATAGCTAAACCGAGTTTAGACACTTAAGCCATGTGTGGTCATTTTTACGTCGTGGTTGTGCACTATCGTGGCTGCTGAGTTTTATTTGTTTTGTGAAATCTGTAGTTTACCTTCGTTTGTCTATTTTGGCCTTTCCCTTTCCTCCATTTTGTTCAGGTGATTTTGGTGAAGAGAACGTTGAACTCGTTAAGAGCGTTGCAAATCTTGATTTTACTAAAGCAGTTATTTTGGGAAACCATGATGCCTGGCATACAACACAGTTTTCTGGAAAGTAAGCTGTTTCTCTTTTTTTTTTTTTTTTTTTTTTTTTTTTTTTTTTGTATTTTTCTTAATTATTCCTTATGCTTAAAGTTTAGGGTTCTTCAGACACACTGCTTAGTATCCAGTTCAACATGTAACTATCAATATGGTTAGTTTTGAATGTATTTCAACTGTCTCCATCCGCCCCACCCTAAATTGTGCGGTGCATACGTGCCCTTGCATCAAGTGTGTTGATGTAATGCTGATTCTTAGTCCATGATAATCTGGTTAATTTAATATTTGATTTCAAATATCAGGAAAAAAGACGGCGTCCAACTTCAGCTAGAATGGTGAGTTTGTCGTATCTTAATGATTGTCAAACATTCGAAAATTGCTATATCTGTTGCATTTCTGTGTACCCATTATTACTTAATGTTCCATTGAAATATGATATCTTTACTGTTCTAGATGTCATTCTTACATAATATGCTTGTAATATTCAGTCTCGGTGAGGAGCACGTAGGTTATCGGTGTTTGGACTATCCTACATTGAAGCTGAGCGTTGTTGGTGGACGACCTTTTTCTTGTGGGGGAAAGAACTTATTTCGACAAAAGCTCCTGTCTACAAGGTGTGTAATGTTTCTAGCAGTTCTTGATGAAACATGAAACGAGAATTTTATTGATTTGTTTGCTTTCTTATTCAAAAAACAAAAAATATAGTTGGCCCCGATACAAAGTAGCATCCAAGAATTGTGTACTCGTTTTTTATGATACTATGCATGAATCACATTTATCATGCAAATTCTTCGGAGAAAGTGTTTTCCACAGTAGTGGCTTAAATTCTGACTTAATGTGCTGAAACACCAACCACTTAGGTTTGGGGTCCAAGACATGGATGGAAGTGCTAAGAGAATATGCAAAGCAGCTTCGGGCGCGCCTGAGGATCATTTGGTCATGTTTCTTGCACATAATGGACCCACAGGTTTATCAGTCTGCTGAAACAAATCATAATCAGGCTTTTGGAGCCAAACTTGTCACTTCATTTAAATGCAGATTTCTGAGTTCACTCCTTGTGCAGGTCTTGGTTCTAACATGGATGACATCTGTGGAAAAGATTGGGTGTTTGGAGGTGGAGATCATGGTGACCCAGGTAATCTGATTCGAACGTCTTCACTCAATCACTGAAATGGCTTTTGTTAAGTTTTTAAACGTAGTGACACATAATCGATGTGACTTTCCTATGCGGCCCTTTAGGTTGCTGCATGTTAATCATGACCTGATGAATCTAATAGGCATGTCATTCATGTGGTTTGTTAATCTAAGTCGAGATTTAATAACATAAGCATTGTTCGTCCGGTATAGATCTAGCACAAGCCTTGTCCCTCTTAAAAGAAACTGGCAAAATCTGTGCTCCACTGGTGGTGTTTGGTCACATGCACAAAGAGTTAGCAGATGGAAATGGTCTTCGGAAAATGATTGTGGTTGGAGATGACAACACTATATACCTCAATGGGGCGATTGTTCCTAGGGTTAAGAGACTGAATGTTGAACAAGGCACACCAGAGTCCTGTGGCACCATGCGCGCCTTCACCTTAGTAGAGATCTTGAACGGAACAGTTGATAATATTGTTGAAAGTTGGGTATCAGTTGCCGGCGATAGGATCACATTGGAAGAGGAGCACTTCTTGTTCAAAAGTGGCGGTTAAAATTCGCCGAAATTGGATGTTAATTTGAGCCTGATTGCATATGTAGGTACGTTTTCTGTCCACAACTGTGTTACAAGATATCGACTCCGATGCAAAAGGAATATAGTTGTTAGCCCCGTTGGATGTATCTGCTATTAGGGTTCCAAGACAAATCATGTTTGTACGAGGAACATGAAACTCCTTTCAGTAAACTCTTATTTAACCAAACAATCTATTTTCTTGAGTATTGATCTTTTCCAAGATATTTAAATTCGAGTGCAACTGCAAGAGGGTTTCGAGAACACTGTTCTAGCAAACTGACTTAATTCACGCTTGCATTTTACAGGATTTCTCCCTTTTGCAATTATGTCCCCCTTTCTTTTTCTTTCCTTTCGTTTTCCCTTGGTTGGTGCACAGATTCCAAAGCGGTGTAAGGCCTTTTTGACTCTATTTTTTTTGTTGGTTGGTGCATACACTTAACTTAAGGCCTACCCTATCCTTAATTCACTTATGAAATGTCGATCCAAATCACAATTATTACTCTTAATTTGTCAACTTTAGTCCTAATCTAGTGAACTAATCATAGGGGTTTAATTCAAGAGAAATGCTAAGTAGACTCTTTTACAAGTGAGATTCTTTATGGATTATCTGTCATTTCATCTTTTTAGCACAACGTTTCATAATATTGACATGAAAATTGACGTTAAATTGTGAGGTGGTAGAGAATTCATAAAAAATTCCACTTTAGGGAAATCACATTGGCATTTCTCTTAATTCAATGAGATCATGATTATGATCGTAGCTGTCCAACAAACAACCTAAAGCCTTATCGACAATGCCCAAATTTGCAGAAATAAAGGTGTCCATGTTATTGCGTGACAACTTAAATAATTCATCAAACACTTGATGAATATCATCATCTTTATTCTATTGAGCTTTCATGTTCATTGATATGGTCCCCCATCTTAAAGCACAAAGGTCCCCAACTCTACTCATAAAGCCTACTCAATTAATCTCGTTGTTGATGACATTCTCATCTTAACACTGATTTCTTTGATACGTGTCACGTCACGTGAGAAATACTAATAAAGTGATTGGGTTTGCAATGGCCAGACTCAAGCAAATGTTTGCAAAACACAAATCCATGCAAAGTCATAAAGCCATGTATGGGGCTTCATGCTTGTCCAACACTTAAATACATCTCGTTGTACCTTAAATATCAAGTGATGAGAAATATACTAACAAAAAAATATATTTTCGATTATATTAGAATCTATCAATCTTCACACTGATTAATTCAATATCAATCGTATTTTATAATAAAGTTCTAAATTTTGCTAGCTTTCCAATTGCATCTTTCCATCTTTCCACTTTGTTTAACTTTTTAAGATAATTTCTTAATCAAAATCAGATGATTTGGATCCTTGAACTAATAAGTTTTGTCACTTTTGATTTTTGGAGTGATCAAAATTGGGGGTTAAGTGGGTAGTTTTGGTCAAAAGCAATGACTGGAGGAGGAAAAGCATTGGCAAGCAAACCAACTGTCGTCTTTTGGTAAAAACATTGGCTTAAGCAAAAGCAAATGAGGAATGTCTGACTCTGACATCGCTGCCGCTCTTCTCCCTTTCTTCGAAGATCCTCCCACTCTTTGACTGAATCTGGTCCGTCCATCCGTCCATCAATACCATTGCGATCTTTCCCAAATTTCATTTACAACCCAATCCACTTTTTAGTTATAAGAGAGTAATTTTGATGGGGCTGTTGTACGAGTTAGGTATTAGGTACTATTTAACTGTATGCTTATTTCATTGGGCATGACATAACATAATTTTATCGAAATTTCTCTCATTTTCATAAACTTTAGTAGAAGAATGTTGTGTTGTGTGTGAGATTTTTTTGGTGGTTTTAACGAGATGGTATTTTGAATATGTCAAAATTATGATTTTCAATCAATGAAGAATGACTCTTATAACAAAAAAATTGTTCAGTTTACATAAAACACGAGCCGATGAATCATGTATCATAAAACAATTGAAGAGACACTAATAGTATTATCTCAACTTATATTATAACATGTAGTGTACCAGCTTATATTTCACATTCACCCCTAATCAAACTCTTTGGTTAATTGGATACCTCATTTTTCTTACTTGAACATTGATTATGAGATTAGATTCTCTAATCGTCTATGAGAAAGTAGTAATACGAATCTTCTTATGCAGCTGAAGTGTCAATAAGTTATAAATAATAGCTAGTGGAAGTCATCAAATCTATCAACATTAAACCGTTGGTAATGACAATTATTTAATATCTTGAAAGTGGTGAACTCAAAAGCCAGTAAAAGTTAGGTGCCTCAATTATTAATCTAATCACCCATTATTTTCTTAAGTTGAGTAAAAAACTAAAATCAATTTGGGTGATTTATATACTAAATTCATGCAGCTAAATAATGCAAAACATTCTACGCTAATCAAATAATTTTTTCACAATTATTATTCATATTTCAACTTGAATTGAAGCACAAATTTGATTGATGCGCAAATTTGGTTGGTGCATAAATTTAATGTGTCTAGCGTTATTCAATTAATTTTTAACGCGTCTAGAATTAGAGTAAAAATGATGTAGGTGCAACACGTGGTTGAATTTGTAACACCATTTAATAAAAGATTATCACAAGAATTAGAATAAAAATGATGTAAGTGCAACACGTTGTCACAATACTGATACCAATTTAACCAAAACATACAAGAATTTGCCAATAAAACTTTTTTTTAAGATCGATGCGAAGGATAAACACGACATTCGACTCACTCGAAAACAAGGGGCCCTCACAGGAACTGATAAAAATAGAAAGAAGTTTGCATCATCAACCTACTCTTGTTGTTTCCAAAAAAATTAATTAAAAAAAAAAAAAACATCCTTGTGATTATTCCTTAGGAAGTGCTAAACTAAAACTATTATTACACAAAAAAACAAAAAACAAGGAACAATGTTGTAACAATTTTAATGTCCAATTTCCGTTTTTCGGATTCTGAATTTGTTTCTCTTCGTCCTCCAACAGCAATCCATAATTTCCAGCTCACCCGCCTAGATCGGATCCATTTTTCTGCCACCACCACCACCTTTCACCTTTAATTTCATCCGACGCCACCTCGGACCTGGGTTTTTTCCCCCTTTCCATCATCCCCAGTAAAAATTTCACGCAATCCAAAATCCCCCTCCCTCAAAAAATTAAATCTTTTTCCCCTTTTTCTGCTCAAAAACATAGAAAAAGAAAAGAAGTTATATATTTTTTTCTATTTATTGGTGTTTTAATTTGCTCTCACGATGAACAAGAACACCAAGGAGAACCAAAAGCTGAGAAAACCCAGCAAGGATTCGTAAAACCCAATTTGTCTGCAGCTGGGTTTGTGTTAATGGGCAACGTTACGGCGGGTGTGGCGGCCAAGTTTGCGTTTTTCCCACCGGACCCGCCGACGTACGACGTGTACAAGGACGAGGGAGGGAAGCTGGTGTTTTCCAGCGTGACGGCGGACAAGAACATGGAGGTGCATTTGCTGGACACGAAGGGCGGGAACAAGATCGTGGCGACGTTTTGGCGGCACCCTTTAGCGCGGTTCACGCTGCTCTACTCGCATGGGAATGCGGCTGACTTGGGGCAGATGCACGAGCTCTTCATTGAGCTCAGGTCTCACCTGCGTGTCAATATTATGAGGTATTTTTGCATTTGAATTTCTCCCTTTTTTTATGTTTTTGATGTAGGAGAGGTGTTGGGGAAGAGATTCGAACTTGGGAACCAAGGGTGGTGGTGCATGGATAAATGCTCTTAATCGCCTTAACTGTAAAAGCCTTGCTTTTTGCTTGTTTTGGATTCTGCTCTGGATTTTGATTGATGGGTTAGCTTTGTTTTTAATTAACTAGTATCACATGGGATTTTTTTGCACCTTTTTTTCCTTTCTTTGGTATGTTTCTGGGTTTTGTTCCTTTTTTGTTCATTGAATACCTACTCGGTTTTTTTAATTTATTTTGGTATTGGTTTCTATGTTTTTCAGTTTGTTGATTGTTTTCTGCGTTTTCCTTTTTTTTTTTTCAATTAATTTTCTGATTTGATTTTTGAAATATGGATGCTCCTTTGCTTCCATGTTTGATCTGTTTCGTTTGTTTATTTGAGAAGATTATCTGTTTATGCTAGTATTCTTTCGAAATTTCAATATTGGTTGTTCCAGTAAACAAAGGTGGCCAACACAAATGATAACTTTTCTTTACATTTTGTTGGTCTTACGTTTTTGTCTGCACTAACTCATAGAAACTTGTTTAAGCTGAAACTGTTTGATTGATCCTGTAGCTTTCTTATTTTCACTCGTTTTGGCGGGGTTGGTATGGATGCGTAGGATAAAGAACGATCTTCGTCATAGAAATTACTCTGCCGGCATTTGTCAAGCGCTTGAGAGTTCAGCAATGTAGTTTTATATTGAGGAGCTTATGCATCCAAAAAAAAAAAGACAATGAACTTTGAATGTTACATGCAGTTGATATGCTGTAATTTTTCTAATTCACCGTGCTACAATAATATGAAAACCTTCCCGTGTTTGTTTACTTGACATATTTTTCTTTGCGGACAGCTATGACTATTCGGGCTATGGAGCATCCACTGGTAAGGTGAGTTTGCGTATCTATGAAGTTAATTTGCGTTTATAGTCCTTAGTACAGAATTAGGTCTTTACTGTCCATCCTTTTTGTATCGTTCTACTGACCGGTATAGCGAAAATTGATGACTGAAAAGTGTTAATGTTGGTGATTGTTTAGCCATCTGAGTTCAACACATACTTATGACATAGAAGCCGTGTACAATTGTTTAAAGAATGAGTATGAAATAAGACAGGAGGATTTGATAGTGTACGGCCAATCTGTTGGAAGTGGACCAACGCTGCACTTGGCTTCTCGCTTAAAAAAACTGAGAGCCGTTGTTCTTCACAGTGCCATCCTTTCAGGCATACGAGTCTTGTATCCTGTCAAGTTGACGTTTTGGTTCGACATTTTCAAAGTAAGTTCGACTTGTCTTCTTTGAATTGCTTAATTCTGCTGCAAGGCTTAGTTACTTGAATTTGTATTGACAAGCCCTGTGCAATGTTTTCAGAATATAGACAAAATACGGCATGTCAGCTCACCGGTTTAGTCATTCATGTAAGTACATATTCCCGTCAATCATTTAAAACTATTTTGTTTGAGTATATCATTCTTTTAGAATTCAAAGAATTTGGGCTGTACTTCTAATGTTGTTACAAATAACATCTTGTTGCATCGAAACATATAGATGTTGACTAATCTGACTAACATTGAACTTGGTAAAATGAAATGGTCGTTAATCTTCCTGCCCTTGCCGAGTATATCTTGTCTGATGAAAAGCATAAAAAAGTCGTAACTTAAGAATGAACATTAAACTACAGCTCAACCATAAAAATCTCATTTGTTATCAACTAAATTGAGAGAACATCATTTTATCAACTAAATTGAGAGAACATCATTTTTCTTTGGATATGAATAAGTTTCTTGAGAAATTACAGCAAGATTCTGAATTTCCTAAACATGTAATTGAAGCATTTGTTACACTTCTGGCTTGATTCACAGTCCCATTGTTCTCATATTGATTGGTGCGTCTAATTTGATTCGTTGATACCCTACTATTTGCAGGGAACAGAGGATGAAATTGTTGACTTGTCCCACGGAAAGCGTTTGTGGGAACTATCCAAAGAAAAGTATGATCCATTATGGGTGAAGGGCGGAGGCCACTGCAACCTTGAAACATATCCTGAGTACATTAAGCACTTACGCAAGTTCATAAACGCAATGGAGAAACTCTCACTCACAAAACCACAGCAGTCGAAGAAACAACTCACTTCTGATGGAAGCATCACAGAAGTGAAACACAACAAGTGCTTGAGATTTGGAAAGAGGTAGCTGTTTTTATATTACACATGATCTGAGAAGTAGGAAATGGAACAGATAGTTCCACTGCATTTGAGTCCCCCGTCTCCGCGAATAGCTCTGATTGCTTACATGATGGATTGACTGCCCAGTGTTTAGCAGACAAGGTTAGCTATGCATTCAGCTTGGTATTTTTCGTGGTAGGCGAAGGGATCGAATTAGGATTCATATGTAGAGTGTTTGATCCAGATCGAGTTCAGAATCAAATGAGGATTTTTCGAGATGGGAAATGACTTGCAAGTAAAATTCAAGAGGTTGGTTTGCTTTCCTGGTATCTGGATTTCATGTACAACATTTATAGCACTGAGCTTTTGTGTAAAGACTATCAGCAACTTCAGAAGAGAACGTTCAACATTACATGGGCTGCTTTGCTTTGATTTACTTTCTTGGCCCAACAAAACTAATTTTTTATACGAGCGATGTTGGAGGAGGGAATTCTGGGAACTCATGCACATAGGAAAATATTCTTAATCAACTGAACTACAAGTTATTTATAGCCAACGTCTGCATAAATCTTTAAACTTTTTTATTTTTTTTTTTATTTTTATAGAAAATGGTTGCTTTCATTTGACTTTTCTGTAGTAAACAACTTTTGTTTAAGTTTGCAGCAGTTGTAGCATGTTTACTGCACTCGTGCACTAATTAATTAACAAAAATAGTACATTTGGACATAAAAATAATAATTGAACTTTGCTAAAGCTGAACCTCAATAAGCATTAGCATTTGAAGATTAATTTAACAGGTTGAAAGTATTTTTGAAATTCAATTTCTTGTTTTTTGGTCAAGGTGAAACCTTTATTAAACATCAAGTCAAAATGTACAAGCAAACCAAAGACTTAACTTACATCTATACACAACAAAGAAAAGGGCAAAAACCAACAGAAAAACAGAAAGAGGGCCCAACAATAGTGAAGCCCAAAAAAACACACAACAGTCGAGAAGCTTCCACTGAAATCTTCTCCATCAACAGAAATCCAAGCCAACCAATTGAAACATCATCCACAGCCGAGAACCGCCTCCACATACACCACCTCCAACATCAAACAGCAATCTGATCGCAATCATTAACAAGAGATAGTCGGCAACATAGAGGTATTAGCCAACTACTAGTAGAAAGCGTGTGGAAACCCACGAGCGACATTGTTAAAAACGGCAGACAGCAAGGAGAACGTGGTGGTGGTGGTGAAAACACCCGAGCCGGTAAAAACATCGAAACTCTACACACGAACTCGACATGAAATATGATTGAAAATCAGACCAAGAAGAGATGGAAAGAGGTATACCCACGGGATACCCAATCCAAATTTTAGTGAAAAAAAGGGGCTGACCATGCACAAGCTGCAGAGCAGACATGACGACAAGGCGTCAAAGCATGGGTCTCGCAGCCATATACTGCTTTCTTTTTCTTTTAAACTGTCGAAAAAATCAACAGTCCATATTTAATTTGGGTTTTTTCTTCTTTATTGTTGAAGATCATCAACCGTGTGAAATTATATAAGGTTACTACTATACAAACTCTCCCATTGGAATCAATATTTCTTTAGGATGGTGGTGAAAGTCCCTGAATATGAACTCCAATCAAAGATGCTCGTAGTGTGTGTGTATATATACAAGATGGTGTTATCTATATACTTATTTTTACTTCTCACCAATTAATTTTCAACTGTTATATTGAATAAATTGAAGAATATCAATATACAAAAATTACGGATGATGTGTAGAAAGTAAAAAAAGATATATGGATAGCATTACCCTATATATATTAGGACTTTTGATAGTTATCAAAACGCAGTTTTTAGTAAAAAATAAAAGACATGTACTTGCCGTTGCAGTTGGATTCTGCAGAGGTTAAACAAATGTTAGTCACTTAATCCCTTCATTCAGTCAGTCATTATTAATATTAGGACATCTGATGGCTTACTGATTACGAATGAAGTCATGAATGATGACTTCTTCTTTTTTCTAATTTAAACCCAGATTAAAAGTCAATGGGAACTCAAAATTTGTAAACAATTCCACACTACTTGATCTCAGCTCTCGTTACCATTAAAAATTAAAAAGGAGCTCTAGAAAAAAAAACTTGTTATAAAGCTTGGTTAGCTGGCTAATCCGATCATTAAATAGAATTATATTCGATCCTAAAGTATTTTTTGCAATATACTATCACTGACAACCATTTTCACACAACAGTGACGACTATATAGTTGAAGTTTTGTTATTATCCATAAAATTTAAGATCTATAGATGGTTGGTAACATATGGATATGCTTCTGGATACTCAGTGTCGGGCAGATCATGTGACTTGGTAGTGAGTGGAAGTTTGATGATAAATAGTATATGAGATGCATCAAATCAAATGTAATCCTAGAAGGATTCAAATTTAAAATCAAATGATGTGATTGTTGATGATTTGATTATTACTTAAACATTAATTAATATAATTATTTTCTATTAATAACACATCATTCAATTTACAAATTTAATTTAAAATTTTGATCACCTTAGCATTTCTCTTTAGACAACATCAATTTAATCGTTTGAAAAACGGTTGCATCTGATACATCGGTGTGCGGAAGTTCCATCAACCACGTGGGAAGTAGAGCCCACATTTGCAAGTCTCCGTCGCCTCTCATCTCCTACTGTTGGGACCGACGTGTCGTTCCAGTGCAGCCTGCACTGGTGCCGTTTGTGGGTTCGTGGAATCCAAGATGGGTCCCGCCGAAGACTGAAACAGCCAATGAGAATCCGAAACGCGGCATCGTCTCGTAACGCAATCTTCCGTCCCCCACGACGACAAGTGTACTATATTTGGCAGTTTTATAGCTCAACTCTGACCTAGTTCAACCAATCCTCGTACTCTCTCCTGGGAAATGTGAATTACACGCTCTTGATATATAATAGCAGACCCATTATGCAAAGATTTTTTTTTTTTTTTTTTTTTTCAAAAAATGAGAATTAGGTGTGGAGCTCCCTCCTCAAACCGTCTTTTTTGTAAGTCTCGATTCATAAATCATTATTGTAAAAACTTAATTTAATCCGAAGTCATTTGCTTATTTAATTAGTAAGGTAAAATTTCATTGTTTCTTATATAACAAAGTGTGACATCCCACATCGTCCAGGGGAGTGATCCTTAAATGTATATTCTCATCTCTACCTAGCACGAGGCCTTTTGGGAGCTCACTGGCTTCGGGTTCCGTAGGAACTCCGAAGTTAAGCGAGAAGGGGGCTAGAGCAATCCCATGATGGGTGACCCACTGGGAAGTTGCTCATGAGTTCCCAAAAACAAAACCGTGAGGGAATGGTAAGCCCAAAGCGGACAATATCGTGCTATGGTGGTGGAGCGGGCCCGGGAAGTGATCTTCCCCGGGCCGGGATGTGACAAATTGGTATCAGAGCCTAACCCTGGCCGCGTGTATGCCGACGAGGACGTCGGACCCCTAAGGGGGGTGGATTGTGACATCCCACATCGCCCAGGGGAGTGATCCTTAAATGTATATTCTCATCCCTACCTAGCACGAGGCCTTTTGGGAGCTCACTGGCTTCGGGTTCCGTAGGAACTCCGAAGTTAAGCGAGAAGGGGGCTAGAGCAATCCCATGATGGGTGACCCACTGGGAAGTTGCTCGTGAGTTCCCAAAAACAAAACCGTGAGGGAATGGTAAGCCTAAAGCGGACAATATCGTGCTACGGTGGTGGAGCGGGCTCGGGAAGTGATCTGCCCCGGGTCGGGATGTGACAATTTGGTATCAGAGCCTAACCCTGGTCGCGTGTGTGCCGACGAGGACGTCGGGCCCCTAAGGGGGGTGGATTGTGACATCCCATATCGCCCAGGGGAGTGATCCTTAAATGTATATTCTCATCTCTACCTAGCACAAGGCCTTTTGGGAGCTCACTGGCTTCGGGTTCCATAGGAACTCCGAAGTTAAGCGAGAAGGGGGCTAGAGCAATCCTATGATGGGTGACCCACTGGGAAGTTGCTCGTGAGTTCCCGAAAACAAAACCGTGAGGGAATGGTAAGCCCAAAGCGGACAATATCGTGCTATTGTGGTGGAGCGGGCCAGGGAAGTAATCCCCCCCGGGCCGGGATGTGACACAAAGTATTCGTTAATTTCCTTAAACCTAATTAGATGTGTTAAATATTTTCGATTTAACTAATAGTTTGCAAAGATGATATATGGGATCCTTCCCCTTAAAGATTTCTTATAAATGGCTAATTTACCAAAAATTAAATAATAAATTGCAATGGAAATAATGTTGCTTTTTTGAATTAGAAATTTTGAAAGCAATACCTAATTATTCTCCTCCATTTATTATGAACAGTTGAAACAAAATTCCCCTAATGTCAAACTTTAATTAGTTGAAAGTTGAAATAAAACACTTCCTTTGCCCATTTAAATTACATAACGATTAGGTTACATGACTAGTGAATATTAAATAGGTTAATTTTTTAGGACAATATGGTTAAACTTCTTTTTTTATTTTTTATTTTTTTTGGGTATTTTAAGAGAGATTAGCCACTCAGTAATACGGTCTGTTAATATTCATCTCCACTTATAAGTGAGAGATCTTAAGTTCGAATCTCGTAGATGGCAAATTCGATACCAAATTAGGTTGTCCATTGTGTGACTTAGCTGAAATTGCATCCTCTTAGTGTAAAATATATCGTTGTACAACAAAAGGAGGGGGAGAGAGATTATTTTCTTTATATTTACTTGTTTCTTCGAAAATTTTAAGGGGGATGGTTTGTATTATCATTTGAAATGACTTTTTTTAATTAAAACTAGCATATGGGCACACAAAAAGTGTGTGAGAAAATTTTTTATTTTTGCTTTTGAAATAGAAGGAGAGAGGAAGGGAGTGATAGAGAACGTAGGAGTGGGAACTTTTTTATTTTTTTTTTATTTTTATTTTTTATAATTAGAGATATGTTATGATTACATGTAGATGAAGCTTTGAAAAAAAAAACAGCAAAATTTGGTTATATGAAATTACATTTCTGCCCCATATTTTCTATTCATGTTTTGTTTTAATTAAAGGATTAAACTGGTAATTTCATAGGGTTTTGGTTGACAATGAGTGTTTTATTAATTAGGAGAGATTAGAAGGGAAATTTGATAATTACTTGTAAATCTCCAAGGAAATTATGGCCTAAAATCATGGCTTTTTGAAAAGGAATTTCGAAAAACCAATGAAAGTAATGGCAATCTTTCCAAAAACAGAGCTGAGAATAATTTGCATTGAATGCTTAGTTTATTAGGAGATTCGGTATACATTTTTCAAAGTAATCCAAAAGAGAATGTATTGTTTAAAAAAAAAAAAAAGTATTGTTTAAAGATTCAAATATCTAATGACTAAGATCTAACGGTCAAAACTTTTTATCAAAGTTTAGTAATATTTTCGGTTACGATAATACTCCAAATGTGATAGTTTTACACAAATTACTCATACCGAGCACAACACTGAAGTAGTTTAAGTCCAATTTAATTACGTTACTAACATAATAACATGTGTTTCACGTAACAATGCAATATTGAAATTAGATACCGACAAAATAGCATAGCCAGTGCATTTAAGTTTCTCGCTCAATATCCATTCGAGCCAACTAAAATGCAAACTAAAAAAAATCTGCGTTTATTATATTTATTACGACGAAAAATAATGAAAAAACTTATCTTTTTAAACACATATCAAATTAATTGGTAGGAAAATTACTTTGAGTTAAAGGTTACAAGAGGCCAAAGGAAACATTCACGAATTATTAAATGGTGGCAAAATGATAGGGTTCCATTGACCTGTTGTGGACATCATAGGGAGAGAGTTTAGCTAATTAATTAATTAATGTTATTTTCAACTTAATTAATTAAATTAATTAAAAATGAATATAAACAAACAAAGCAAAACTATCCATTAGAAAATATTATTTCAAAGATAAAGTCTTTGAGTTCTGTTTGCTCTTCAGAAGAAAAAGCGAAAGACAAGGACGCAGAGAGAGGAGGAAGAGAGAGGGAGAGAGAGATAACAAACAAACAAACAATTCTGAATTCTGAGGAGAGAGAGACTTCGGAGTACTTAAAATACTAAAAAGATTTCTTTTCTGTTGGGTCGTTGAACTCTTCAGTCTCTCCTGCTCTGGCCTTCACCATCATTGTCCGTTTTATACAGCTTTTACTACTCCCCACATTCTCTCTCTAGCCACTTTCTGAGTATGTCTTTCTCTCTCTTCCATTTTTATGCTATTAATCTCTTCTGGGTTTGTTGAGAAACCCCCGGAATTTGAGTTTTATAGAAAGAAAAAAAAAAGATTGAAACTTTAGTTCTAGTTCTTGATTTTTGTTTGATTTTTCATCTGGGTTTCTGAAGTTGGTGGTTGACTATGACAGTGGAGGACCGTTTTCCGGTGGGCATGCGAGTGTTGGCCGTCGACGACAACTCGACTTGTCTCAGACTTTTGGAGGAGCTGCTTGTCAAATGCCAGTATCAAGGTTTGTTTCTTTTAATCCTCCTTTGATTTAATTGTCTTCAAGTTCTAGCCTTTTGATTTAACAAATTATGTTCATATGTTTGTGTGGTTTAGGTATCAATGCATAGTTTAAATTTGGTTCCTTAATTTGAATTAGTTTGTTGTTGATATATAAGTGTAAAAGGGATAATCTTGTATACCGAGACTATGCATAGTCTCAGTTCCATGTTCGTAACTTTTCGATACGATGTTCTACTTTAAACTAATTTAAACTGTTGGGAGAAGAATTCACACTCGGTTGCACAGGAGAGCACATCTGCTCTAGCCAATTTGGTTACGCCGACTGACTTTTTTCAAACTTGAGCTATATGCTCAACTGTGCTTTGCTTTAACTTGTGTTCTTACATTTTTAGTATTTGGGTTTTGATTTTCGAAAAATTTCCTAGTGTTGAGTTATCTGATTTCTGGTTTTCGCAGTTACTACGACGAATCAGGCAGTCAAGGCGCTGCAAATGTTGAGGGAAAACAGAAATAATTTTGACTTGGTGATCAGTGATGTTAATATGCCAGATATGGATGGCTTTAAGCTGCTTGAACTATTGGGGCTCGAAATGGACCTGCCTGTAATCAGTAAGCATCAAATTATTCTGGATTTTTCGACATCAATATGAATTTTTGTTCTTGTTGAATTGAAGAAGTGCAAGTGAAAAAGAAATATTTGAATTTTGTGTTTTGTGTGTTGTAAATAGTGAGTTGTTCAGGATGTGGGAGATAAATTGGTTACTGACATAAATTTTCGTGTTGTAAATTGTTTCTAGTGTTGTCGGGATATAGTGATAAAGATCTTGTGATGAAGGGAATCTCCCACGGTGCTTGTGACTATTTGTTGAAACCTGTTCGAATTGAAGAGCTCAAGAACATCTGGCAACATGTAGTCCGGAGAAAGAAGTTTTACCCTGAGGACCAAAATAAGTCTTCCAGTCAAGACAAAGGTTGCCTTGAAGCTGGAGAAGGTGGACGCGCGGTTTCACCATCTGGTAGTTCAGATCGGAGTGGCAGATTCAGCAGGAAAAGAAAGGAGCAAAATGAAGACGAGGAAGAAGAAGATGAAGAGGAGGAACACGAGAATGAGGA
Organism: Pyrus x bretschneideri; assembly: GCF_019419815.1. Classification (NCBI taxonomy): domain Eukaryota; kingdom Viridiplantae; phylum Streptophyta; class Magnoliopsida; order Rosales; family Rosaceae; genus Pyrus; species Pyrus x bretschneideri. The sequence continues at coordinate 9,498,890 of NW_025999390.1, read as the reverse complement.
ATTGTCATACCAAAAGAAGCCTCGGGTAGTTTGGTCCAGGGAGCTGCACCAAAAGTTTGTTGCAGCTGTAGATCAGTTGGGATATGATAGTGAGTCTTCTGCTTCTTGGAAACTGATTTTTTGCTTTCATTATGCGGATTATTTTGACTGATGTATCTTTCGCTGTCTTAAATGCAGAGGCTGTTCCGAAGAAAATTCTTGACCTAATGAATGTTGAAGGACTCACAAGGGAAAATGTGGCCAGCCATCTACAGGCACTAATCTTTCCTTTGCCTTACTTTTAGATTACTTTTTGTCGCAAGTAACTTTTGCTGCACGAAATCTTGAATTAGAAATCAAACATTTGGCATGAAATAGCTAGGAACAACTCGAAGGATGATTCTACTGAGATAACTGATTGTGATAATTTGTTGATAATTTTGTGTTCTAGCTATTCATGAGATTTCTTTTCTTCTCTATAAAAGTCTGCTGAATGAATAACTCCATGCTTATGGTGTCACCTTTTGTTGCAGAAGTTTAGGCAATACCTCAAAAAACTCCGCAATCCTGCTTTTGGGGTGAGAGATTCTTCTTACACGCGCATGGCTGCACTAGATGGATTTGGAGATGCACAGTCCTTAGTTGGATCACAAAGGTTCTCAAATGCCGGTTTGTCACCATACATACCCAGTATGATGCTTGGTAGATTAAACTCCACTGCTGGTTTGAGCATACGAGGAACTACTTCCGGACTGGTCCAACCTGGTCACTCCCAGAACTTAAGCAACTATTTTAATATTCCCACGAAGCTCCAGCCAGTTCTGCCTGCAAACCAAAGTCCAAATGTGTATCAAACAATTCCAGCATCGTTAGAGTTCAAACAATCGCAACAGAGCAAGTATATCACTCACATTGGCGAGTCCTCTCCCAGTAATGATTCAACAAGTTATGCCATCCCTTCTAGCTTTCCAGGCGCAAGAGCGTCTGCAAGCTCAATCTTTTCTGATTCCAATGCTTCAAGCAATCCTTTGATACTACACTGGGACCCCACAACAAACACATGGCACAGGAGTTGTTGGAAATCAGTCTTCTCTTGGAGTGGCATCATTGAATCCAGAATCATTTGACGTTGGCATCTCCTCGAAGTTTCTAGATTACAATCGATGTAGTGATAGCTGGCAGGTTGCAGTTCAGTTATCTGATTTTCCGATGAATGCATTGCCAATGAGCGAGCCTGGCCATCATGGTCAGCTACATGCTAATAACTTGGGTTTCGCTTCTAATGGGCCTCAAGTCGCAACTGTTCCAAGTGATTTTTCATCTAGTGTACTTTCAGCCCCTGCTGTGGAACTAAGAGGAAGTATACTGAATCAGGAAGGCTTGATTGGAGATGTTGTGCCGACCATGACTTGCTCGCCAAGGCAAATGTGGGAAGAACATAAGCACGATTTCAACCACAATTTCAATCTATCTTTCAATGCCGATAATTCCATGGTTTCTGCCAATGTTCTTCTCGGACCTGTAGGCCCGAGTTTGGACCAAAACGATGCAGTCTGCAGTGAAAAAATGACTTCATCTTTATTTGACATATTAGATGGTGTCACTTCACCTGTCATGCAGCCCAGTGAGTTCCAGAAATCCGCCATGGAAACAACGATGAATCCCACTGAGGTCTACTCCTGGCAGCAAACAAAGTCACCCGATGATGTTGCTCAAAATACTTACGGACCTTGGAATGATGTTATGACTGCAATTCTGAAACGGGTATGCGTACTGATGTCTTGTATATTTCTACTTTATTTATCTTCCTATCAGTGGAATATAATAAGAACGCGGTTATGTTATGCAGGGACAGAATGAGAATGTGTTGTCGACGGATGGAGATTTTGGATTCGATGCTTGCTCTCCCGGATCACAGCAGTTTATTCCTCTATGAGGAACCATGTATCATTATGTAATTTCTTCATCTCTTCTGTTGCCATCTTTCATGTCCGTGCAAAACCTGCATCTTTTCAATTCTTGCATCGTCTTCGCTGTTCTTCGTGGAGTAATGCGCTAATGGAATAATAAGTTGACGACTTTCCTGTGTATATATTTATGCAAATTTTCTATCTTTTATCATATGAAACTTTTCATTTCTTGTATTTGCTTAAGGTAACCGGAACGTGCATCGTCACCCTATTTTACAAATCACTTGATGAGTCATATACGGTGGTGGACATATATTTCCGGTTACACCGAAGTTTTACGATATGTGCCGGGTATTTCATGTCTCATACAGTATAAAGAAGTTCTGGATACACAAGAATAAAAGAACGCTGAAATGTTCCAATATATAATTAAACTCCTTATTTTCCTTCTCTTTTCATGGTCTCGTCTCTGCAAAGCAAACGGAATTAAACAATCACGAAAGCATTTGATTCAGTCTAGCTCTGTAAGCTGAGCTCTCCTTTCTGCAACTCTCTTCCTAATAAAAATCCCCCACCTTAACGCAGCTTTGAGCTTAAGCCACCCGACAACTGCCTTCCCTGAGCTCTTCGCGTGCTCTTTCCTGAACGGCTGAGGCTCATATTGTACACTGTAATTATAACACGACTCATCAGAAGCACCAAAACCAGCTCCTCCTGCCTACTCCCATACTAAACGTCTTGAGCAGTCCTTGCATGTCATCACTCTCCAACATCTCTGAACTCCTGATCCGGATTTCATCAGCAACAAAATCGTCCAATCCATTCCCGTAGTTTGGCCTTGTCCAATCTCCTGAAAAATGTGAACCTCCAACCACTGGCATGTAACCCATGCTGCTAGGTAATGCTGCTGGTTCCGGGTTATTAAATTTGATCAACGCTGTTTGGTCGGAACTCACAAATGGAAATTCAATGAACTGAGGGACGGATGGGTGGCTATTTTCGGGTTGGAAATGTTGGCTGAATTGAGGGGTGTACTGCTGCTGCTCTGAGTAGATGCAGAATGGTGATCCATCACAGCAAAGTTGTTGTGGTCAGCCTCCGGTGCAGGTGAGGCTCTCGCAACCTTTTTATTTCCAGTGAGAGCATGTAAGACTTTTCCATCATATTCTACGACTTGATGCCAATTATCGTACGCTCTCTTCACCAGAGAATCCACGGAAACCTGCATGTAGGGCTCCAAGTGAGTGAGACAAGTTGAAAGATATGCGAAATTATCCCATTGTTTGTGAACAATAAAAATTATCCAACCTTTTGAGCGTGGGTGAGTGACTCCAAGGCAAGAAACTGGCCATCAGCGATAAGTCCCCTGAGCTCATAAATGTGGTTGAAAACAACGCCCGTGCCGTGAGCCTGATCATTGTAGTAAACATAGAGCTTTCCACCCAAGACACAGGTTTTGGCATGCTCCACTGTGTTTTCCCACATCCTGTTGGACATCCCGCTCCCAAGCATCTATATTCCCATATACAGAAATAGAGTACCCGAAAAAGAAAGAGAAAATGGTGTTCAGAAACAAATGCATAGGATACTTACATTTCTTAGTTTCTGCGGGTCCTTGACAAGAAGGCGAAGGAAGTCTTCAACGGTTATGATCTCAGCCTGTATCAATTTTTTGTGCAGAGCTCCATCCTTTGCTATTCTATCCAATCTCCAAACGTCGTCATGCAAAGCCGGTGGGTAGTGTTTCTTGTACACTTCAAATTACAGAAACAGAAACTTGGTTTAGATAAGCTTTGCAGGTATTTTGTCGAAAAGGGAAATCGAGGGTGAAGTGACCTTTTTATACCAAAATTTTCTTCGAGGCTGAAGTGCGGTGCATATAAAGTAAAGGGTAAAATAGCAAGCTTCAGACAACTCACATTCTCCCCTGTGATCTTTAACAGAAAAGGCATCCGTTTTAGCCTCACAAATACGAATTTCCTCACAATATCCAGGGAAAAGCTTAACACCGAGCCTGAATTTCCTGCTCCTCGTCCAGCTAGAATTGTCGGTGAAGGTAAGATCTCCTAGAGTACCTACCCCTTCCTTGAGAACAACCTGAAGATCCCCTGTCAGAAGCGGCCTTTTCCCCTCACGTTCCTTTACTTCGTGGTTCTCAAAGTGTTCTTTTGTCCAATTATCCTCAGCTTCCCCATTGAAGTCACCTTCCAGCACTACAACATTCAGTTTTGCAGCGGATTCGGGTCCTGTTTGCATAACACTGCCTGTGCTGAGGTCGACCAAAACAACATGAATTGCTGCTCCTTGCTCTCCTTCAACCTTTGCACCTGTGAATAGATGAGGTGGCATTCTTGTTTTGAATTGTAGTTGCAGGGTTTTTCCTTCTGGACCCTGTATTCTCGGCGGTTGAGACCTGCAGTATTTCCGAAACTGCAAACGATAAATTTACTAATACGGTCTTCCCACCCCAACCCTCAACCAAATACACAGATAGGAGGAAATAAAGACAAAAACACGATAACTGATGAAAATACGAAGAAGAAAGCATAGTCAATGACTCGAATGGAACAAAGAGACATCTAAATACTATGGTTGGAACAAACCTTCCAGCCAGTTCAGCATGGTCTAACTTTGTCAAAGCGCGCTCGACTTCTTCACTAACCTGTTAGTCAAAGAAAGTTTAGAATGATCAAAAGAATGAGAATACATGTTTTTACACGTAACTGAAGGCAATTTTTTGTGCAAATGCAGGCCGGGAAATACTGTGGAGCACAGATGTTTTTCTGCATTATCCATGTCAGGATACTAGGAAAGCCATACTATTTAGTAATATTTTGCAGAAAATAAACATAAAATGCTATAATTCACTGTTTCAGAAAGGTTGGAAAGCCAAGAGATGCAGTTCGTTTCAACATTTGGGTCAAATTCTAAGATGCAAAGAGTAACAATCCGACTCACAATTCGACGGAGAAGAGGCTCCAACGACGAGCAAAGTCTTTGCAAGCTATCTACCTTCAAAGATTCCACAATTACACTGCATATAACATTCAACTGTATAAACAATAGACTTCAAAAAAACGAAAAACAAAAAGATATTGAATCCTTCTGCAATTTGGACGAAATCCCAGTAAACTTTCAGCCTCAGAAGCACAAAAATCACTTGATAATTCAATACAAGGATATGAATTTACAACTTTCAATCAAAGTTGTTGTAATGTGAAACTTAACACGAAAGTTTGAAGTTTGAAACAACTGCCGTAACAGAGTACTGCCTTCTCTTTTTATCACTGGGAAAGGGGATTCAAACTCGAGACATCTTCCAAAATTCTGACAGGAAATACCGCTAGACCAATAGCTAGTCGGTGAACAGAGTATCAGTTCAATAGCACAAAAGCATATTCATCAGCTTATAACTTATGACTGCATCCGTAAAAAATTGTGCTTTCACAGTAATTGATACAATTACATTGGAAGTCGGGATTTGAGCCAAGTCACATCGCATCGTGAATCTTAAACCTCTTACTCACAAGCAAGCACAGAAGAATAAAGTTTCAACTTTCAACATATTCACCAAGTTCAATCCAATTAATCGAATCAGATTAATCGAAAAAGCAACACTAATCCAGAAGAATAAGCCCTTTAAGGAATCAAATTAGCACCTATTAACAAAATAAAAAATAAAGCATAAAATTCAGTGAAAAAAGAAAGAAAGAAAGAAAGAATAACAACCTTGCCAAAGCAGGCAATCTCTGCTTCTTCAGCTCGGGAGGATGATCATCTGCATCGGCATCCAATTCATGACCTCTCTTCTCCACCCTCGTACTCCCCGAACTTTCCATTTTCAGAAACTTATCCAAAAATCTCCGCCGCCAAAACACTTCCCAAACGTAGAAACTTCACAGAACAGAAGAATACAAAACAAAGAAGGGAACCGCAGAGTTACCAACTATTGAGACCCCAGAAGACAAAAAAGTCGTTTTCGTGACGATTTTTGCGGTCTTGTGGGATCTGGGTATTGATTGGAAAGATCTGTTTGTTGAGTTTTTGGTGGATCTATGTCGATTTTTCTGGATTTTTTTATATTTTATTTTGATCCGGAACAGAGTATATTATTGGAGTTTGCATGTTATGATATTTCACAGGCGCACAGCTGGGTTCCATGGTCTCTCTCCCTCTCTCTCCTCTGCTTGTGTGAATGCATGAATCTTGAAAGTCCGAACGCGTTTTTTGGTGCAACTTTTGGATTTGGTAAATATTAATATGGTACGTAAGTCAATGGGCATCTCATATGCGCCGACAGAAACGACCATTTTTGTAAGTTTGTAATTGTAATTATATTCGTGCCTCGTTTAAATTTCGTTTACTCCGAAAAATTGTCAAAAGAACAGGTCAAGTTAATCTGAAGTTCAGCGAACAATTGCTGTTTGGACGAGAAAAACTTGGATAAAGCATGAGATTTTTATACTTTGATCTCATTTGGCGTGAGATCTAATGTAATTAGGTCAGAAAAACAAGTCTAACGAGGCAACTCTCATATCATATAGAATTTGTGTGAGATCAGAATATAACGGGATCTTATATTTTTGTGAGAACTTGAAAAATGCCTTAAGGGTGACATTCTCGAAGTGTTTCTACTCGCGTATTTCTTATAGTCAGGTAAGCTCGGCCGAAATTTTTCTCAATACTCTTAAGGAAAATTGGTTAGGGTTTTGCAGGAATGTGCCTTTTGGAAACCCTCACATGCCTTTAATAACGTGGCTTGGTAATGGCTGTGAAACCCATGTTCTTGGAATACATTTTTCAGTCCAAATTTTCTTCACCTCGAAGACTTTGTTCGATCAACGATTAATTCATGACTTGGGTGTCTTTACTAATCATAACACGTGATGCTAACATATGCAAGCAATACACAATATGAAATACAGTTGATCTTTGAGGAAATATCTGAAAAATAGACCGTTCAGATAGTTAAAATACATTACAAAATGAATTCACAAAAACTTATGTCAAAAGTTGTGTAAAAATATAGTGCCTACGGATCTGCTCCCTGTATAATATATATTAATCATAATTTTACTGTGGTATGAATTACTTCGTAGAAGTAAAGTTGGCTAGGGATCATAACATTTTGTTCATACGGTAAAATCTGGTAACTATATGACGTTTGTGGGCAATCAAGTACAACCAGTGGAAGAGAAAGATAGCAATTATGCTGTAACAGGGGAAGAAACAACCGATGCAATTTGCTTGGTTGTGTGTATAAATACTGCGGAGAAAGAAGAATCGCTAGTTGAGCCGAACGGGAACTTGCAATCAAATTTTACAAGCTATTCTCCTGCCCAACCCATTTGACGGGCTCGTCTTTCCCACAGGAAAGTCACCTTCCTCTCCTTGATGAGCAATGCCTCAGCACGCTCTCTCGCCTCCTCGCAAGTTTCTGTTGCAGCATTGCACTTTTCTGCTTCGTTCTGGTACTGAGAAGCCACCCTCTTTGCTTCAGCAAATGTGATGTTCATGTGTCGGGTGTGCTCTGCAGCAACAGCCTCTTGCAGCTTCAATTCCTCTGTTAAAAGGTCCACAAATTGCTTCTCCATCTCCCGCTTCAGATCTGGGTCATTACTTCCGCAATCTGATCAACATAATATTCATCACATTCATGTACTTGTATATATAGATCACAAGAAATACCTGGAATGCAGAAAAAGGAATAAACCAAGACGTTGAATGGTAGGAGGCATTCTAACCTGTGACTGAGAGATTGGCCAATCCTGCAACGGAATAACGAACAACAAAAAAGGGGCACGTTATTATACAGATGGAAATGAACTCCCAGAATACAATAGTTTGAAAGAAGATACGGAAGACTCCATAAAAATGCCATGACAAGTGCTCAATCTAAATTTAAAGCCCTATATCGTTGTAGCTCTAGTTCTTCTACACGTAGTAAAACAAGTCATCAAATATGTGAACAACCACTTACGACAAGATAAGTTCAAACAACCACTCCCCCTCTTCCCCTAGTTCGACCCAGTTCGAGTAACTGAGCACACTAAGAATATTCGACAGTAATTGTATGATCAAACGAGATTTCCAGGCACCCATGGATTAAAATCACAACACGATTAACTAAGTCTGAGTGCAGAACTAGAGGAAGATTATGTTGCCTGAACTCAGATCAGAAAGACTACATACAGCCCTCGGTACTTCAAACAGTTCATATATGATATTCAGGTAGGTGCCGTATTTACATTTCAAGATCCATACTTTGCACAATGTATATTGAGCAAGTAAAAACTAGAGCAGCAAAGATCTCAACTTTACTCGAAACAAATTATAATGCAAAACCATGAACTGGATTCAATGCCACAAATCTATCAAAAAGGAAGTTCCAATTTCTTTCTGTTCAGCTTAAAATCAGATGGAATAAGAGGAAAAGTAATCTAAATCTGAATTGGGTTCCATTTCTCACACATACTCCAATACAACAGCAGCTACAAATCCAAAAGTAGCAAAAACAAAGATCAAAACACCAAACTGATGACAGGGGTACGCTTTAATTTAACTCCAATCAATAAAAATCCATACTTTCAAAAGAACCTAGAAACGAAATATCACAAATCAGATTCGAAACAACAAAAAGAAACCCATATTTGAGAGAGAGAGAGAGAGAGAGAGAGAGAGAGAGAGGTACCAGGAGCAATCTTGAGGAGGGACAAAGGAGGGGGGCAATCGCAGTTGCAAGAAGGGCAAGAGACTTTAGAACCCCCCAACTTTACGGTCTTCTTGAACCGCCAATACAAGGCCGGCCCACAAACCCCCAATGCAGAAACCACCGCAAACACTACCAAGCAGCACCTCAAACAGGTAGCAGATCGCCTTGACATCTCTCTCTCTCTTGTCTTGTTTCTCTCTAGGTATGGGAGTATTAGTGTGGGAAGTGTAATTTGGGGAATGTGAGATCTAATTATGAATCTATGAGAGACTGGTTGTTTTGAATCTTGATTAGGATTTAGGAGAGTTAAACCGCCTTGGAACAAGTCTCAGTGGCTCCACTCCACATCCACATTTACGAGACACAGCCAGATATTTTCTAGTGGTTTTGGTAAACAAGCTCTCTCCTCTGAGTGTTTTTTTCCCCAACTCAAAAGCAATTATTAACTGTTACTTAATACTACAATTTAATGTTATTTTTCTTTACGTAAGTGGTTTAGGTTCGGTTCTCGTTAAAAAAGAATTTAAACTTATTAATACTAGTTCATTATGAGACTAAACTTATTTACTTCTCTTTAATATTGATACTATCATTTGTTAAAAAAAAAAAAACAACAACAATTATTAAAAAGAAAAACTAATGAAAATAGTTTGAAATTTTTGAATTTGAATGATAAGGACAAAATAAATGATAAAGTGAATAGTACAGGATTAACTTTTTAATATAAAAACATGATTTTTCGTTAAAGTGAACAATATCTTTTCGTTAAAACTCTCTTATTAAAAAGATCTAGTGGTATAGCTGGCAGACCGGTTTTTCTAGTATGTATCGAAGCACAGTATAAGTTTAAATTTTTACCGTTAGATATTAGTGATTAAATTGTAGCCGCAAATCCAGCCGGTTTGTTCACCTAATTCATATTATGTGCCGGTTCATTCTAAATTGGGCTTGCAAGTTTATGTCCGAAGTGGCGGACCGTTGTTTTGGCGGGCTTTTTTAAAGAAGATATTTCAGTCCAATAAATATGGGCTTAAAGAGGCCCGTTGAAATAACAGCAAATCCAGAGAAAAAGTGGGCCATAAAGCCCAACATTGATTTTCTTTTCTTTGACAATGGGATAATTTAAATTATTTTTAATCTGTGAGGATGGGCATTCGAACATTTTTCTTATAGCGGTATCTTTCTTGTAGCAGTATTGGTTATGGAGGAATCAAAATTGGCCATGACATTTAAATTTGAATGCATATAAGCGAGGACATATATTATAACAGTTAATTAAATTAACAACTCCTTAGATTTTTCGATTTTTCACAAAAGCTTCCCCTGGTTTAACCGTTTAAGAATTTACCCCTTTAATGAAAACTCGAGGGAGTTTTGTGAAAATTTGAAAAACCTCTAAGATTGTTAGTGTAATTAATTGACCAACTAACTTAACTCAATTAGAAGTCATCACTTACACAATTTAAGTCGTCTAGGAACAAATACTATAACTACTTACATAAAAAAATAAACTGAAAAACTATATGTTTGTGTTTTTAAATAAACAATCAATTAAAAACATTGATTTTCTTTCTAATTTAGCTTGTTAATTTCTATGTTTATGGTGTCATAAGTTAAAAGAAATATCATACTTGTGCGATTGGATTGATCTTATCAGTTGGACTCATCCATATGTGGGATTGATCTTATCGTACTTTAAGAAGCGTGTGGGATCGAAATTTGACATATTTAAACCTTTGGTCGACCCCTTGATTTCACAAGGCAATGAGAGTGACATGCCGAATGCCTCTCGTCAGGTTTGCTCGAGTTTCAAACTACCATCACAAGTTGCTTTTCTTACGCCATAAGGTTTGGAGATATTTTGCAGATAAAACATAAGGTTTGGAGATATTTTGCAGATAAAAATAAAATAAAATAAAGACTTTCCTCTACTTACATAATAACACGGTAACTTAATCAAAGTAGGTTAATTTAAAACCTTTTCTGCTTAAGTATCTAAATCTATTGAATCAATGAATGTCATGTCGGCGACTGAGAAATAGTTGTAAAAAAGAACCCCCAAGTATTTGATCAAATAGCTCCGGAAAGTAGCATACCACCTGTGTTTGAGACACAATAAAAAAAATCTCCAAAATTTGATCCTCTTCATTGTATAAAATTAATCATACTGATAGTAAAGTTCAAAATGACATATCAATGTAATTAAAAGTAGACAATAATAAAAAAATTGATCATTTTTGAAAAATGTAAAGAATTCATTTCTCTTTTAAAATTAAAGAAAAAACAACAAAAATAACAAACATTTATGTCTTTCGAAAGGGGATTCTCCCTTCCACCAAATCCAAATAATTCATAAATTCGAATTCTTGAAATTTAATCAGACAACTACAAATAAGAAGTTATTTGAAAAGTTATAATAACTTTAATCGTTAATCAAATTTCAAAAATCCAAATTTAAGAATTTGATAACCGGAGAAAACCTTTTTTCGTATATTTTCACTTTCTCTTATAGCAAAATGGGTGATCGACATTACGCGAGGGTAACTTCTCGAATTCTGAATACTTCCAGAAACAAATGCAACTGTACAAAAACCTGGATTCTGGAACCTTGCCGGTATGTGTGTGGCAAGTTCAACCGTTCACACTCCACGTGTACGGTTCATAAAGCACCACGTCCCCTTCCTTCCAATATACCTTTTGCGGCAACGAAAAAGCCATTTAAACTCCACCACCTCCGCACAACTTATCCTCACTAAGGTTACAAAACCCCCCACCCAAAATTGAAACTTCACAAATTCCCGCATCAATTCGTCACTCGCTCTCTCAGAAACCAGAACACAAACACTTCATCTGCAACAATGGCGACGAAGAAGGCGATGGAAGTCGTGAAGGGCCTGGATCTGCAGCGCTACATGGGGCGGTGGTACGAGATTGCCTCCGTTCCGTCGCGGTTTCAGCCCAAGAACGGCGAGAACACGCGTGCCACCTACACTCTGAAAGACGACGGCACCGTGAATGTGCTGAACGAGACTTGGACAGACGGGAAGAGGGGATTCATCGAGGGCACCGCCTACAAGGCGGACCCGAATAGCGACGAGGCGAAACTGAAGGTGAAGTTTTATGTTCCGCCATTTCTGCCGATCATTCCTGTCACGGGGGATTACTGGGTTTTGTTCATTGATGAGGATTATCAGTACGCTTTGATTGGCCAGCCTAGCAGGAATTCCCTTTGGGTACGTATAGATTTCATATTTACGTTTAATTTACCATTAAAATTTAGTATATTTTATTAATTTATTTTTGATTTTGTTGATTTTTAGTGAGAATTAGTATTGTCGGTTGAAAAAATATGCACAGATAGAACCGATTACAATCTTTTAATCGAAACAAAAGTCCCTTGTGCTTTGTCTAAATCCTTGTATAAAAATTTGATTGTTGTTGTTGGTGGGGGTTGGGGAATTGGATGCAGATATTAAGCAGGCAGCCTCATCTGGATGAAGAAATATACAACCAGCTGGTCCAAAGGGCGGCGGACGAGGGCTACGATGTGAGCAAACTCCACAAGACGCGGCAGAGCGAGAGTCCGCCGGAGGGAGAAGAAGGCCCCAAAGACACCAAGGGCATCTGGTGGTTCAAATCCATCTTCGGAAGATAGAGATAATCATATTTGGGGGTCTGAGTGACTATGTATGTATTTGTAATAAGAAACACTGAGAACCCCCACTTCCCAACTTGTAGACAGACTCTACCCTAGCAGTGACGTCGTTTTGTGATTATGTTAGTTGCTGTACTGTAACAACGTTGATCGTTCTAAAGTTTCCATCAAGTTGGTTTTCTTATGCATTTTGTGTCTGGATTTCGATCGAATTTTCTGGATGATAATTTCAGATGATTAGTTAGTAAAAAGAGAAGGGAGTTTTAATAAAATTTTCAGTACTATTTATTTTTAACGATATTTTTACTTTAAAAGGTTATTCTTTGTATTATTTATTTATAATATTTTTTTTATATTTTGATTAAAATTTAAAAGTTTTTAAGATATTTTTATTAGTTTTATTAAAAAAAAGCCAAGGACCACGGTTGAATGGATGTGTGTGGGGTACTATGTCCTTCCGTTCTTATCAACGTTTTATCCGTCTGGACAATGTCAGCATCAATATCGCCAGGGTTCAACGGATAAACTTCCACGTGACAACGGATGTCGACGAACTTTCTTATGACAGGTGCAACAATTCGGTCTTTCTTATTACGTGATATGTCATTGGACGTATGTACATATATGAGTACGAATCTGGATCCTTTTCGTATTCTAACATTCTAAGTTTAGGGATCAAATTATTCGAATCATTGAAATTTAATCCAACGGTTACAAACAGAAAATTCATTTAAAAATTATAATAATTGTAATCATTGAATCTTCAGTTAAATGATTTTTATATTTTTAAAAGTTAAGCAATCTCATTTTGCGTAAAAAACATTTAATTTTGGCATATAGAACCAAACGGTAGCATTAACAATCATGACGACCCAGCTTCGAAAGAATAAGCAATGACATAGATTTCATAAAATCATACTGAGAATATCACGTAGATGCAGGCGGAGACGTAAAATCTCAAGTTACGAAACAGAAACCGTAGTATACTATAGTAGCAGGAGACCTCTATGAATATCTGGTTTCCCTTTCTTTGATACATACGAAAATGAGGGAACTTCACACACTTCTGCCAAATGATATCAACATATTACAATCATCAATTTCTCATCCATCAACTTCAACACCATAACATGGGATTGTCATTTCAGGATTGCTGCTCGGCTTACAAGCTTACAATATGGTACAACACGAATTGGCCTGTTTCGCCTGCTTGTAGAACATCTGTTTCAAACAAACACTGTCGTCATGTACTCACGTTAGAAACAAACTTCGGGTAATTAAACACTGATTGGCCCGTTGAACATTCCAAACTCCAACGGGCAGATATAGAGTATTTAAAACAAGGGAGAAAAAAGTTCTCAGAAATCCCTACGCACAACTTGAAATACAAACCCTAATATCTTTGGTACAGTGTAATTAAGTGATGATATGTAAGACGGATTGTAAAAATAAAAAAAAAATTATTATCACACTAAGATAAACTTAGGCCTTTATGTTCAAATGCAGCCCATGACATCACACTTAAGATTATATGTAATTAAGATGACAGTGGCTGATATGTGCTATATGAGTGCGTGCAGCGGCAAATGTGTCATTGTATCACAAGAATTTTATGAATGTACCTGCGATGCTGCACTAAGATCCGAACTCTTCTCGACTAAACTGTCCAGTCTCTCACCTCGTGCAAGCACACTATCAATAGTCTTATGCTGTACCAAGGAAAGAAATAACAAATAAGCCGGGTGAGAAATGTAGAAGGTGGCAAATATGAACTGGGATATGGCAGATAAAGATAAACTTATATCACTTAAGATATCTACAACTTATTTCAGGCAAAGAATTCAGCATATACGATATTAAGTTGAAGATTTATTTTGGCCATTACTAAACAAAGGTAAACATGTCAAATTGGAGGTCCAACAAACAGATTAAAGGATCTACTAATAAAAGTATCACACAAAAACGAGTGACACCAATATGTTGATCAAAATGTAACTGATGTAATGCATTATACTCACAAGGATAATTTTTGTTTCATCCAATTCCCTCTGAATTTTCAACAACTTATCAGCCTCTGCAGGATCCTGGAATTTGAAAATAAAGGAAGAAAGAAGAAAGTAGCTTCAGTTTTAACTCTATAAAACTTATCTGTTTAGTAAGAACAGAAAGCATAGTCTTGATTAACCCATCTGTTGCCTTCTGAGTACAGCTAAACAAATGAAGTAGAAAACAGCTTAACAGGCACACCTGGAATTTCGTCAGAGCCTCACTCAAATAGGGCCACGGTTGTGTGCCATCCTGTTGTGCAGTCCTCCAAGAATCACCAAAAGCCTTCTGATATTCATCTAGCACCTGTAAATCACTAACATCAATCAGTTATTTGATAAGATAAGCATGGAGCACCATATGTGTAGCAGTCCATGAAACCAAGTATGCATAAACCTCAGACACAAACAATTCAAAGACAATTGGATCTAAAATTCTCACTAGGGGACCCACTTAAGCTGACAAAACTATCCACCGCCAATATTTGATAACACGAAACCCACTAACTTCAATAATTGGTTAGTGGTGATGTGGTGAAGATAATGGGAGACACGGTTGAGATTACCAGATACTTCACCAATGTCAGCCAATGCTAGCTCTTTAGTAATTTCAACCACTATAAGCCACTAGTAACATGGGAAGCAAGGCATGGAAAATGAAGGGATAATTGAATGTATAATGCAACTGATTAAATGAACCTTGTGTTACCTGGTTGAGCAGAGAAAATGCACTTCGGACAGGATAGTGATCATCCATAAAACCCAGCGCACAGAGACCATTGCTGTTGTAACAATGCACTTTATACTCTGTGAAGAAACAAAACAAAGAAATTCAGGTTTCATAGAGCATGCTAGAACTCCTAAAGAAGATAACAATTAACAAAAAAAATCAAACGGGCGTCAACATATCGAAAATTATCAGATACTGCTACAAAACCTAGACGTGCAACTGATGCCGAACGAAATTGGGGCATCGAAATTCAAAATTGAACCCTCAAAATTCTATAATTGCTACAAAAACTTGCAGAAAAAGAAAAACTATGCAGTTCAAAACAAATTCGAGAACCACAAGTCCAGGAAAGAAAAAAATCAGTTTCACCGACAGCCCAATTCAAATCAGATTAATCAGCAATTAATTTGTAACACGAAATGGAATGATCATAGATTTCATCAAATTGCAAATTGGCATAAATTCGTATATATCCCAAAGAACAATTGAAGCTGAAAACAAAACCAACTGTAAAAGGAGATCCCTGAAAATTGGGAGGGGGGACACGGATTAAGAACGGACCTTCGTGCTTGACGGACTGGCGTTGGCCGGGCGGGGTGCGTCTGGCGACAGTGCGACCGACGAAGACGATGAACTCCTTGACGCTGGACCTCTGGAAGTAGCCAAAGTGGCTGGTATCGGAGGCGTTGGCCAAGATGATCGGGTCGGATTCGTCTGAATTGTACTTGAGGACCAGCAAGGCCGTGATCTTCATCTTCCTCCTCTGATTTTTCTGTCCGCAAGATATAATCACAGGGTTTGTACGGTGACGGATTTAGGGATTTGGAGATTTGGGGATTTGGAGATTGAGATCGTGGAGAAGTGGAGAAAGCGGAACGAAAAGCAAGAATTGTGTTCTGTCAGTTGGGGGGAGGGGTGGGGGATCTAGTGCGGTTAGAGATTCTGTGATATTGTGCGCTTGTTTTGTTCCCTCCGTTATAAAATTGAATAAAAATTTCCTATTCTTTTTCCAGGGTATACAGAATATAATTCCTTCTGTTTTACAAATGTGAACACGAACCATCACGAGTGGCCTAGTTAGTTGGGATGAACTTAAGGCTCGTTTTCACACGATAAGTTTTAGATTCGATTTTTTTATAATATTGAATCACACAATGATGACTAGAAGAAGCTGAAATCCTTTTGTGAATCTTTTCCGTTCTAAAAAATGTAAATTGTCATAGCAAAGCCACCAATTGACCCCTTTTTGAAAAAAAATGTGAACTTTTAAAGTGTGTTAGGTACTATGTTTGCATCAATATGAATGCGTTTATTTGCACTTTTAAAATCTTATTTTGCACTCCAAACTTTCTATAATTAAAAAAAAAATACACATGCAATGAGTGTAGAATAAAAAATTTAGAATGCTAATAATAGTTTCATTCAAACATGATCTTTATCAATTTTTTTCATAAGATGTTAAACCTCTTCCTACACTTGTAGACGTCATATTTCACATTCAAAGCCTTAACGGGAAGTTTAAACACACGATATTGAAAGTGTGGATAAATATTATTACTACTTGAGCTACAAGTATTTGACAACGTTTATAGTTACTTAAGCTTGAATGTTATATCTTGATAGTAGTAATAACGGCTTCATGTAATAAGAGTTCAAAATAATAGTGCCCGTTTGTGATTTTCTTTTGAAGTAGGGTGCAAAAAAAGCTTTCGAGATTGAAAAATACATATATAAAAAGTGATATTGACCGCTAATTAATATAACACACGTTTGTAGCTTTCCGTCTATTTTAAAGTGAAATAGGAAATCCATGCAACTTTATAGTTCTGTTTAAATAATGTGATTCTTTCATGTGCATAGTTGTACTTAGCATAAGTTATAAATTTGTCCAAGCTGCCATGGTGGAGGTTGGTTTTGACTAATGAATTAACAGATGTTCAGTGGAGATTTATTTATAACTGAATGGCAGAGATTGATTTAGCTGATGAAAGCTATTAGAGGAGTTTGTTAGAAGAGTTTAGAGTTTGTTTGTAAACTCTCTATAATTTTTATGTAAGCGGTTCGAACTTAGAAGATATCAATGCAAGCTTTCATTTCATGGTTCTCACTGGTTAATATAATAGTTATACTTGGTGTTACGAGTAGCAAAATTATGTACGACTAGACAATATAATATATTTAATTTTATATCAGTTAATCAATTACGTGTTGCTACGTGATGAGATAATTATAAAAGGAGGGTGTTATTTGAAAATCGCTCGAGAAACGCCTAAATTTAGCAAAACGCAGGAGTTTCAAAAAACGGTTGAGGTTTTAAAGTGAGAGTACATATTTCTACCTTGTTTTCCTCGAAACAAAAATTACAGCGATCCAACTTAATCACTCCACAAAAATAGTAAATACACAGATTTGACCAGAAAACTAATAAAACCGGCTACGCCTTTAAATAGTGATTCCTTGACTGGTATTAATGCGACAAATGTGTGCAAAGTAAATGGTAAAAAAAGAAACCTAAACACCTATTTGGAGGTAAATTTTTTGTAGCTGCAATTTGGGGGTAAATTTTGTTCATCATCTCTCAATTTTCTTCCCCCCCTCCTACCACCACCTTCTTTTATCTTTTCCTCCGCATCCCCTTGATAGTTTTGCACAAACTTTACGGGGAGTGTTTGCTCTCCACAAGTAAGTTCTATTTTTTTTTTTTTCTGATGTTGTTAATGTTTGGATTGATCGTTTGTTTGATGATATTAAGTCAAAAGACGGGTTTTCATGTTTTTTAGATGTAGATCTATGATTTTGTAGATAATTGTGAACCAAATAGTGTTTTTGTCCAATTAAATGAAATTTAATTATGAAAAATGTGAACGTTTTGTAACACGTTAATTCAGATGTGAAAAAGTGCTAACATGTTATCGATACATTTGTTTAAATCGCGACAGGGCAGAAGAGATGATAAGGTGTTTGCTTTTCATTTCCTTGTTGATCCAGTCGTCTTTAGCAGCAAAACCTTCAAATGCAGGACAGAAAGCAGCACCTCAGGCTCAGGGGCCTCCCTCGAAAAAATGGCAGACTTTAACCGGTAATAACTACTTTTCGGCTACGATTTGGACCTAAGAAATTCACCATCTCAAGAAACTAAGTTCATAATTTATGTTAACAGAACAAAATTGTTTCTAAACATTTGCAGGTCAACAGCCTCTTGTTATAGCGCGTGGTGGGCTTTCAGGGCTGTTCCCGGAAGCTAGCATCCCCGCGAACGATTTGGCAAAGACTCTTAGCTTGCCAGGCTCCGCCTTCTTCTGCAATCTTCAGTTATCGAAAGACAATGTCGGAATATGCCTGTCGAACATTCTGCTTGATAATACAACAACTATATCAACGTTCTTCCCTAACGGCCAGAAAACTTACAATGTGAACGGGAAGGATATTCGCGGCTGGTTTGCGTTGGATTTCACAGCGGATGAGTTGTTAGCCAACGTGTCGCGTAAGTCTCAAATTAACCTAATCATGAACGCTTGCAATTAAACGGTCACATTCACATTTATGTCTTCAATTCCTTTTGCAGTGACTCAAAACATTTATTCGCGACCAAGTCAGTTCGATGGTATGATGCCAATCGCTACTGTCGAAGATGTTTTGGAAACTAAACCCAATAAATTCTGGTTGAACGTGCCGGTATCTCTCTGATCTGTACTGTCATTGAGTTAATTTGTAGAGCTGATGTTTGTTCTCCGCTAGTCACTAATCATTTTTTTCGATGTTATGTTTTCTCTGTGTTGCGTGCAGTACGATTCATTTTACAACCAGCACAAGATCAGCATGGTATCATTTGTCGAGAAGGCAGTCAAATTCGCACCCATACCTTACATCTCATCTCCGGAGATCGGATTCTTGAAAGCCATTGGTGGAAAGGTGAACAAAATGAAGACAAAGCTCATCTTCCAGTTCCTTTACCCCGAAGAAACAGAACCGACAACCAAGGAAAAGTACAGCGCACTGGTGAAGCAGCTCGGAATGATCAAGTCAGTTGCAGCTGGAATCCTTGTTCCGAAAGAATACATATGGCCTGTAAACAAAAACAATTACTTGGAGGCTGCCACGACGCTTGTGAATGATGCTCACAAAGAAGGGCTAGAAGTGCATGCTTCCGGTTTTGCCAATGACGTTATCCTCCCTTATAACTACAGTTTCGATCCCACATCTGAGTACCTGCAGTTTGTCGATAACTCTCAGTTTTCAGTTGATGGTGTGCTTACAGATTTCCCTCCTACAGCATCAGAAGCCATCGGTGAATATCATATCAGACATTCATAATTTTACAAGCAAATGTTTTATTTTATAACCTAGTTCACCTGCCAATGCTTTCGTGCTGCAGCGTGCTTTACGCAGGACAAGAACGGTACCAAGCCTAAGAAAGGTAATTAATTAGATTCATAAATGGCGTTGTATTGTGAATCGTGTGATGTCGTCGTTAGGGAAGTTCCTGAGAAAATTTTCGAATTTTGCAGGATTTCCTTTGATCATAACTAGAAATGGAGCTAGTGGAATCTATCCCGGTTAGCACAGACCTTGCTTACAAGCAGGCCGTAGATGATGAGGCTGACATAATTGATTGCTCGGTTCAAATGTCAAGCGATGGGGTAGCTTTCTGCTTAGACACTATAGACCTCAACTCGGGCACTAACGCGTTGAGCCAATTCATGACCAATAGTGATACTATCCCCGAACTTCAAGCAGAAGCTGGAGTCTTCTCCTTCCAGCTCTCATGGAGCGATATTCAGAGCTTGAAACGTAAGCCTCTATAATCCAAAATTTGTTATTGCTACTTGCTAGTAAATAGTAAGCTTGTGAAATTACGAAACCTCTAGTGTGTCCTACATTACTTAAATTTAACGGTCAAATAACGTTGAAGAATCCAAACGAATTTAGTGACGAGACACTCTAGTGTACTAATGGGTTTTCAACTTGGCTATTTATTTCAGCACAAATACAGAGCCCCTACGGAACCAAGGAAAAAATTGTCAGAAACCCCGCTAACAAGGATGCGGGCAAACTGGTGACCCTCAAAGAATTCCTGGAGTTTGCAAAGAAAAATGCAGTTACTGGAATTTTGATCAACATTGAGGTAAAGTTTAATTCCAGAAATGTCATTTGTTTTCAACTTTTGATTCTCAAACTCTTCTTACATTTATTTGTTTGTGCGCGAAAACTGACAACACGCGAATATATTCTCAGAATGCTGCATACCTAGCATCAAAGGCAGGCCTAGACATTGTGGGAGCTGTATCCTCTGCCTTGAGCAATGCCACACTCGACAAGCAATCCACTCAGCAAGTGTTGATCAAATCGGATGACACTTCCGTGCTGTCCAAGTTTAAAGACGCGAATAACTACAAACGAGTGTTCAACATCAAGGAGAAGATAAGCGATGCGCCCAAGGAATCTGTAGCGGAGATCAAGAAGTACGCAGATGCAGTAATCGTCACCAAGGATTCGATCGTCAAGATCACTGATTACTTCATTTCTGGCACGACCAACGTTGTCGACGAAATGAAGGCTGCAAACATCTCCGTGTATGCCCACTGGATGAAGAACGAGTTTGTCAGTCTCATGTTTGATTATTTCTCGGACCCCATCACGGAGATTGCTTCATACGCTCAAGGGTTCCAAGTTGATGGCATTGTCACCGATTTCCCCGGAACTGCCAGCAAGTATATGAGTAAGTAGACTACTATTTGTACAGCAGAATTTTAACCTATTGAAGACGAACACCTGAAAATAACATCATGACGTATCTGATGAGTCGTTTGAAGGTGGTCGAACTCCATATACGTTAATGTACGCTAAACAAACCGAATTACAAAAACCGCTGACGACATTCGACATGAATTTGCAGGATCCCCATGCACTGATATGGACCCCAAGGCCAACATCCCATACGCAATCTTGCCCGTTGAACCAGGTTCACTGTCGAGCCTGATCGCCCCTGAGGCAATGTCTCCGGCACAAGCCCCAAGCCCGGCGCTTCAAACCTCGCAGGTGGTTGACCCACCACTCCCGGAAGTGGTGAAGAAGAAGGACTCCAGCTCCGGCCCCAGCTCCAACTCGGGGAAATCTGATTCAGGCTCCAAATCTCCACCTGCTCCTTCAACTTCTGATGAAAAGTCGAGTGCTTTTGCAAACGGGGCCAGTTGGTGTGCTTCTCTAGTTGCTATGATGGTGCTTTTGCTGGCAAATTAAGTGCTTCTAAGAACTAATCTAATATTACGCGAGTCTGTAACATGCATAACATCATCTCATATAGTATAGTAAATATTGGAAAATTAGACGGATTAATTTCTGACTAGTTAATTGATATGATTCTTCATTTTATTTTGTTCATGCTACATTTTCATTCATATTCTTTCCCACTAATCATCAATCAAATCGAACCGGTTTCAATTGAAAAATCTCAAAAAAGACTAACCTATTGAACCGGTTCGATCGATACTAATCAGACTTCGTCTCACTATTTTATCACTTATCAAGATCATCGTATTTAATTTGAAGGTACGTTCGTACCATTCGCAAGTTCATATCAAGTAAATGTCAAAATTTTTATCCTTTAGAAGTTCGATGACTGTTTTTTTTATAATGCAAATTTTCAAAAGTAGGAGATTCGAACTTCACCTGCAAAAAACCGAAAGTTCGGATATTTCAAAACGAAATATTTATTATTCAACAAAATATGGAAATTCAGCAGCAAAAAAAAGTTATGAAATTTAAGAAAGGGAGAGGACGAGGCTCAGATTCGCCTTTGTTCAGACAAAAAGAGGGAAGGAAATGCAGCGTTCCATGGCTGCGAATACGGCAGCTGCCGGCGGGATGAAAGTACATATAGTCATTTCCACCGCCAGAGAAACCGAGTCGCCCCGCCAAGGCACCCTGTTCCGCATTCCCGCCGCCTGGTTTTACAGTCGCTAAAAGTATCATCACCGCCTCGTTTTTGAGAGAGAGAGAGAGAGAGAGAGAGAGAGAGACAGACAGAATCAGAAGCAGGGAATTTGATGATAATGATTATGTTGAGGATGAAGGAGGAGGAGCAGGATGAGCAGAGAGGGTTGTTTGGGTGCGAGTAACATAAGGTCGGGTGTGTGACATCATCGGCTCCGCCGCCATTCAGAGAGGGCGGCAACAACCCTCACGGACACCCGGGACGGCCTCTCTGACAACAGAGCCTCATTCGTAAAACTAATGAACCTTAAAACCCTAGACGCCGCGCCACAGCCCCTTGTTTGTATTTGCTCCGTACTGAGTGAGGATATTTTGGTCAATCTCATCATGGGAACATTATAGGACTCGATGGTTATATCCTGAAAAGATGGGGGGCATTACGGGAATGTCAATGAACATACCATTTCTGAATTTTGGAACTTGATTCACTCTCTTTGGGCTTCTCAATTTGAATTCAATCCCCCTAAACTTTCAATTCATGTAATATCCTCAATTTTTGAGAAATTTTTTCAAGTTTCCAGTATTCAAGCAGTTACTTTACGTGTCATAATATATGCGGAGAGGTACGAAAAATTTATCATTTCCTTTATTTGTATTATGACATATAAAATACCGTTTGGAAACGTTGTTAAGCAAATCAAACATTCACAGCATGCGTTACAAAAGAAACATGTAAAAATAGTTGCATACTTGCATTCTTTGCAATGACAAAGAATAGGTATAAATTCAAAAATCCGAACGATCAAGCATATCTACTAGAGTCATCCTCCTCGGGAACCTTGGAGGCAGCCTCAAATACGTCGCATCTTCAATGTCAATTGGCAGATGTGTTGCCACAATCACTATCCCGCCTTTCTTCCTATGCTCTCCGATGATATACTCGAGCAGCCTTGTCCCCTCAGTGTCCAGTGCAACCGAAGGCTCGTCAAGCAACCAAATTGGCCTGTCAATTGCCAGCAGCCTCGCAAGCTGCAGCCTTTTCCGCTGTCCCATTGACAGCATTCTCGCTTTCTCCTTTGCCAGTCTCCCGAGCCCCATTAGCTCCAAAGCCGGCAGTGAATTCCCTTCCTTGCCTTCGAGAACTTCAAACCACTGAACATTGTCGAGAACTGTGAACTTCTCTTTCACCGCATCTTTAAGGGAGAGCCAGTTAAGTTGAAGCTTGTACTGGTGGAAAACTCCTGAGTCAGTGATGTCGTGCCCGTTCCACAGGACCTGACCAGCAGAAGGACGAGAAAATCCTGCTAACATACGCAGGAAGGTAGTCTTGCCCGAGCCATTAGTGCCCATCAGCACAAGTGCTCCACCATCGTGGACCGAGGCATTTACGTGTCTCAAGATTTGTTGGGCATTCCTCATGCAGGAGACATTGTTGAGAAGGAGACGGGGAAGCGGAGGCTTTCTGAGAGACATCAATGGGGTGTATGAAATAGAAAAATTACAACCAATCTGGAACTACGCAGAGGCCTTCTGAAGTGTGTATTATTTTGGTCGATGTTCAAAATCCCGTCGGCCAAACCAAGTTCCAACTAGTAGACAATGCAGGAAGTAGCTGGTAACTGTCATCAGAAAATTCCTGTTACCGAAAGTTTGAGGAAAAAATCAAAATGAGCATTTGAATCAACTATAAAACAAAAAGAAACATGATTCATCTCCAAGCTCAAGGTTTGTTCTTCCGTATTGGATTATAACCGAAAAAGGAAAAAAGATCAAATAATCTATAGCATAAGTTTGATGAATGATTTGATTTCGTATGTCACAGAACATAAATCAACAAGTAAGCTTATTTTCCTCCTATTCTTATCAAATGATAAGAAAATAACCATTTGTTCATAACAAATTAGTATTAATCCCCAGAGTTCAGATAGCATCCAAATAATACGCGGAACCATAAAAAACAAAGTGCAATTCGCATACCATCGAGTACACAGTGAAATCAAACATGGTGAAGCTATGCACAAGAGGCCTAGAAGCCTGAAACAGTTGAGTGACATAGATGGCCATTAGAAGCCTGACATCCTTACCCCTATGCACAATAGCTTCTCTCAGGGGCTCCAACTTCTTGGAAGCTTCAGCAGAAGAAGCCTGTTCCAAAGGCGACAAAGCACTAGCAGCTTTCTGCGAATCCAAGCATATACATATTACAAAACCAGCAAAACCCCAATGGTCAACTGAAATCACTACCCCGACGGAATGAACATATTCAAACACAAAAATCCACATTTAACAAGAACCCACAATTCCAATTCAATCATAGAATTATATAAATGATTCGAACACGAAAAAACACGAAAAATTGCTTACCCGGATCGATTTGACGGTGAAGTCCTTGTTTGAGCGGGTTTGGCGGCGGAGGTAGGTGCCAATTTCGGAGACGTGGGATTGTTTTCCTCTGTGTGGTGCGGCGGCGTGGGATTGTTCCTATTCTGTCTGAGTTTATGGACTGTTCATCTTTAATGGTTCGGCGTGAAAAGAAATCACAGGGGAGTGGGAGTGTGGGATTCTTGATGCCATTAGTATTTACAGTAAACTGTTGATTTTTACCTCAACTATCACATAACTTTTGATTTCTCCTTTGAATTTTTTAATTGAAAAATTAAGAACTTAAACTATTTTTGGTTGATTTACTCATGTTGTTAATTTTTCATTCATTCCATCTAAATTTCTGTTAAATGAAAGCATATGCACAAAATGCGAGGGTAGTTCAGTCACTTCATTTTTTTAAATAATTGAAAAATTTAGATTTCTAAAATATAAACCTATGCAAATATGTCTGATTCTATAATTTTTGTGTCTGAAGCTCTTGCGAAGTAACGCTTTTGTCCACAAAAGAGAGTCATGTGGTGTGCACGTGATAAAAGTTAACGTTAATTTGGATGAAATCTATTAAAACTAACGGTAGGGGGAAATCGGCAAAAAAAAAAAAAAGGTTTAAGTCCTTAATTTTTCAATTAAAAAGTTCATGGAGCAAATTGAAAATTAAGTAATAGTTCAAGGAGCAAATTGATAGTTTAGCCTTATTATTTATATCAACTACTCTCAAATTCATAGAAAAAATTTATGTTATTTAACACGGTATTTTCAAATCCATCAAAATTTTCTAATTTGACTACACTCGTAAAATTGACAATAAATTTTTTGTTTTTAAACGCTTATTAACAAGTTATTTTCAGCTTAAGTGGTTTTCATCTTTCATGCTAACTCATAATTCTTCCTCATCATTCAAAATCGTCATGCTATTGCAATGGATAATGTGGCATATTTCGTGTCCTGAAAGTATCAATAGTGTGGTGTAAATTTAGCGTGTTCGAGTCTTATGACATATAAATGATGTGGCATGTCTAATGACGTATAAATAGAAAAGATTCTCGTTGGATTATTTTTCTAGGATCCAACAATTATGTTTGTTTATTGTACATTATACGATCAGTTTTTATTAAGTATTATTTATATTTGAATTTTAAATTTTAAATGATTTCTGATCAGAGAAGTTACGATGAACAAACACAATTGCGGAATCCTTAAGAAAAAAATCCGGGTATGAATTGTGTGACTTGTACTAGTGTGGCCTGTTTCGAGTCTTATACGTTACGTATCAGAAATTGAAGTTTTGTATCAGAAACTAGATCGTTGTAATATTAGTCAAGGTCATCAATTTCCCATTAATTTTAGTAAGAAAAATGCTAGGGCTCAGCTCACAACTATTGAACTATTGATTCTTCTTCATACATATAATCTGAGAACCCAAAACTCAGGTAAAATATAAATTATTTTCTCGTCCGCAAATCAAAATTAACCTGTAATTTCCAATTTTTTACAACTGGGTTTCCATTAATCTGCGTAATAGCAAATGGGTGAAGAAAAAAAAATGCGACCTTTACAAAAATTTCACTGAAAAAACAAAAGACGACAGAAACAAGTTCAGAGAAGATAATGCGGAGGCTCGGATTGGTTAATATTGGTCAGGCGGCAGGGGAAAGGGAGGCAGCTGCCGTGGCTGCAACCAAAACACGGTTGCCTGTGAAGAGGACAAAACCGTCATTTCACAGGCCATTCCGGGTTGCCCCGCCACGAAAGCCGTCACCTTTCACCATGCACCGACTTCACACTCCGAAACAACGTCATCGTCACAGCCTCAAAGCATAAAAACCCACAAGAAAAAGAAGGAGAAAAGATAGATAAAGAGAGAGAGAGAGAGAGAGAGAGAGAGAGAGAGAGTAGTAGTAGTAGTAGTGAAGGTGGTGATGGTGGCGGGGGAGAAATCACAGGCTCTAAAAGGTCCAGAGGGAGCGGAGCCTCATTCTTTAATCGGAGTGTGAATGAAGCCCTAATTTTGAGGGCTACCTACATATTTATACTGCCTCTAGGTTTTTTGTTTTCCCTTTTTGCCCTCATATGTTGGACTGTATTGGAGGGTGTTTGCGTCATTTCATAACAACAGCCCAATACCCCTCAAGGCCCCAACTTCTGAGCTTCTTTCAATTTCCTCCATCTACTTCCAATTTAGTTATAAGCCTCCCTATTTTCTTAAATGTGCCAATTTGCCCCCTATTGTCAAGTTACTCGCATTTTCTTTCGGTTTTTCCCACTTGAACGGACAAAAAAATAATACCCCTCAAGTTTTCAGTTTACCTACAACCCTTCCTAGTTTTCTAAAACGTTTCAATTTGCTCCCTACTGTCAAGTTGATCATCTTTTGCGCCCTCGGCCACACTTGAATAGAGGGAAAAAAAAACGTTCAATTTGGATGGAAAATTGATAAATCTAACTGTAAATGCCAAATTGACACGTTGTTAAAGACTTGGGCTCATAACCAAATTAAAAGTCGAGAAGCAAGTCGAAATAAGATACTAAGTTCAAAGCACATTGCAAAAAGTTTCCCTTTTCTTGGGTGGAACTCAAAAATTTTGCCTTTTGGTTTTACATTAAGCATTGAAAAGAAGTGAAAGCAAAAGTGAATGATGTAATCAAATTGTCAAAAAAATATGAAGTCTCTGCAAAAAGAATGTTACAATTTACATGATCTCCTTTCCTCTCTGATGGAGTACAGATTTATGTACAACTTCTCCAGCTGATGTAACAATGTAGGTTTCCTGCAACCCGAAACAACGGAAGAATGAACATGTTGAACTCGATGGACAAATTGCCAAGGACTGCAAATTTTATCAAATAAAGCTTTGTAATGAAACAGCTAAAGAAATGAATGCTCACAATCTCTAATGAGCTGACTCTGTGGAGAAGAAACCCGTCTTTCAATTTCCTGCACAATCGGGCAGAGGGTGCTGCCATTTTGCCTGGGTTCCTGATGTTGCTCAGACTACTTAATCCGGTGCTGCTAGCGCAACCCTGCCCACTTAGGTATGCATTCTGTAGAATATAAAACGTGTACGGGTGAGGACTTAGAAGACGGATTTTGCATTTTACTTGGAACTGGTGCAGAAACATGGTATTAGTGAATACATAGAACTCTTTGTTCATACCACTTCAAATTTTGTAAAGTACTTCGTAGAGAATCGAAAACTTGCTTTGCTTCCATTCTTTCCTCAACATCTTCACAAGTAGCCAGCGGATGAAATCCAACGACTATGCGCCTATATGAAAATACAGCCAGTTAGCGACTGGAATATTAGTTACCATTTGATGGTGCCATATCTGAGATACTGCAGCAATTCCAGTTCATGTAAGCATCAGAAAGGAAAATTAGTGTCAGAGTTTCATTGCCAATACTACAGTAACTTCTAAACAGAAACAATATGACTCATGAACATTCGCAATTTCTTCAAGCTTCGTTGTGTTTCTGAAATATCACTAGCACGTAAGAACAGAAAGTGAAGAACAGAAGAGGTTAATCACAAACTGCAGGGCCATACAATAATTAATTTTACCAGTTACTACCGGTTGTCTCCAGTGTCCTTCTCAGCCAATGTAACTGAGTGTTTCCAACTTCATTTAATGAACCCACAGTCAAATTCTTCACGTTAAAAAAATTCAAAATCAAAGGATGTAGTGAGTTATTAGACAGACAAACACATTGAAAGCTAAAATGAAACATGATTGGATAGATTAAACCGAAAAACAAATTAGAACATACCAGTAATAATCCAGTATCCACCACAATGACATCCAAGGTCTTCTCGCAAGGTAACTTAATCATCTTTTGGAAGTAACCTCTGCCTTTTCCTTCTGAAACTCGGGTGGTGTACCTGCAAGTGCAAAATCAACGGTGCAAACAGCACAGCTGAATCTGAGATAAAAAATTAAAAAAAAATTACAGCATTATGTAAAATATTGCATGGAGGACGGTGTACCAGGGAACCTTCAGTGATGAGAAATGCCGGGTACCCTGTAAAGTGAATATATCCAGCATTGTTACCAACAGTTGAAGCCTTAGAAAGGAACATGTTCCTAGCCTTAATCTATCAACTTTATCTATTCGTGTAAAGTACAAAGATATACTTCACGATTAGACCTGTTATATCATGATTCCTACGATATCTTTCTTTCACGCAACCAGTTTCATGCTTCAATAATTCCGAAAAAGGCTTTGCAGCACAAAAGTTTGCGAAGAGAAGAACAACCTTACATTCTGCATGAGCGGATCATCTTCCCCAAGATTGCTAATGTCCACCACAAACTCTGCCTTGTACTTCTTGGCCACCTTCTCCATCTTCACCAACAGGAAGAAGCACAATTAAACAACGTAAATACTGTCAGTCCCCTATTCCTTTCACTTAAAGAAACACAAAACCAAAGGTTAATACTAAGAATCAAA
Source organism: Pyrus x bretschneideri (assembly GCF_019419815.1). Lineage (NCBI taxonomy): Eukaryota > Viridiplantae > Streptophyta > Magnoliopsida > Rosales > Rosaceae > Pyrus > Pyrus x bretschneideri. The sequence goes on along the minus strand of NW_025999390.1, from coordinate 9,470,094 downwards.
CCCGACAACACATTTCTACCGACAGCCTTAAATTCTTGGACTCCATTGGTACATAGCAAATGAAAAATTAGAACCGGTAAGCCACTGCCTACACACGAACAAGTAGATGTGCTTCTCGCATTTTACAGACGGCATTAGACCAAAGGCAAGGGTGAATACAAGATTCCTCAGCAAACAAGAACATAGTATTTACTGTAAACCAAACAAAAAAAACGACATAGGATTTACTCCCACAGAAACAGATTAAACATTCTGCTACTTTTGGTTGCTCAACAAACACAGTTTTGAATTTCACATACATCAAAACTTGAAGCCAATGAATATCCTCATATTTTCTAACAAGAACGAAATCGAATACATAGATACAACTTTCTACAAATTTGTAATGAAAATAACACTTTTTCCACTGAAGAGGACGTTAATAAAACACGCTTTACTGCCCCTTTATCGAAAAAGTTCAAATTTTATTTGCGATTTGTAAAAAGTTCTATTTATGCGCGTTTCCCAATAAGGAGCATTGAAATTCCAGTAAGCAAAGAAAGTGACCTGTTTGAGAAGATGGGTCTGTCGGGTGGGAGGCCGGAATCCTCCCCCGACGCTGATGAAGTAAATATCCAGCGGCCTCGTCTCACTTCTGCCATGGCGGACAGAGCTCCAAGGCTGACCCAGCTGAAAAGCAAGGTAGAGACAAAAGCAGAGACACACCTGCGTTACCACTGTAGGAACCCAACTGGGTTTTTTCCCCATTGGTTAAAGAGAGAGAGGAGCGAGAGACGCCCAAAATCTCGCTGAAAGCTGTACTTGCAGATCTGAATGGCACGGTGGTCCAGAGCGTAGGATACTCGTACTCCGCGTGTTATTGGTGAGGTACAATATTGTTTGACGAGTGTGCTGACTGCAGCAGCGCACATGTTACTGTTTAAGTTTGTCGATCGGTAGTCCAATTACTGGGAGAAGGATTCTGTCGTATGAGTGAACGCACGCTTAGAATTCGGATTAAAAGCGACATAACGGTTATGGTTAAATGATGTTAATATTTTATATTAATATTTTTATAAAAAATAAAGATAAAATAAAGATGTAAAAGAAAAGGATGGAAGGAGATGGAAAGAGAGTGGGTGAGAAGCATAATCTCTATTATTGACCACGTCTGATATTAATTATTACCTTTCATAGTCCTCAAGCGTTCGAATTTCCAATCGGTACGTTTGGATCATGCTTTGGTGGGCCCATTAAGTGGCCATCAAATCATAACGTCATGTATATAGGCTTTCATGATGTTTTTTTTTTTGTTCCTGGCCAAATGTTTTATATTTTTAAATAGGAAGTATTATTAGCATTTCAAAAATTTCATTCTACATTTTTGTATTTTTTTCTTAATATAGAAAGTTTGGAGTGTAGAATGACATTTTTGGAGTGTTAATAACAATTCCCTTTTAAATACCTTTCATGCAAGCCTTCACGCGCACGAAAAAGATATTTTTTGAATCACGATGTGCTAGCACGATTTAAACGTTTTAAATGTATTTATATGAGTAAATTGACAAAAAAAAAAAAAGTCAAATATTTGAAGTAAATGAATAATCTTAGATCATGCTAGAAAAAACTCCTCATAAACCAATTAAAGCAGCTGAATTCACGTAATAAAATCGGTCTTTATAGAATTAACATTAAGAATAGAGAAAATAATATTTAATAAAAAATTGATTGAATCATATTATTAATTGCCTATTGTGAGGCTAAGCACATCCCCTTAGTGGAGATAATATTGTTTGTTAAAAAAAAAAATCATTTGACAATTAATTTAATCACATTATTATTTGTGTGCGAAATACCTTTTTTTATAACCAGCATTACACGCCTCTTAAGATGTTTTGAACGTGTTTAAAAATAAAATAATATTTAATAAACAACCGATTGAATTACATTATTACTATCCTATTGTGAGGCTTAGCCCACCCCTCTCCCTTAATGTAGATAATATCATTTGTTAAAAAAAAAAAAAAAAACAATCATTTGACTAATAATTTAATGTAATTTAATCACATTATTATTCGCATGTGAAAGAACTATTTTATAACCTGCATTACACATCTTTTAAGATGTTTTGAACGTGTTTAAAAATAGAGAAAATAATATTTAATAAACAACTGATTAAATCACATTATTGCTAGCCCATTGTGAGGCTACCCACTCTCTCATCCTTAGTGAAGATAATATCGTTTGTTAAAAAAAAAAAAACAAAACAATCATTTGACAACTAATTTAATTACATTATTATTTGCATGCGAACGACTTTTTTTTTTAACCAGCATTACACACCTCTTAAGATGTTTGAACGTGTTTAAAATAGAGAAAATAATATTTAATAAACAACTGATTGAATCACATTATTGCTAGCCCATCATGAGGCTAAGCCCACTCCCTCCCCTTAGTGTAGATAATATCGTTTGTTAAAAAAAAAAAAAACAATCATTTGACAACTAATTTAATCACATTATTATCTGCATGCGAATAATATTTTTTATAACCAACATTATACGACTCTTAAGATATTTTGAATGTGTTTAAAAATAGAGAAATTGAATCGTATTATTGCTAGCTTATTGTGATGTACTAATTAAAAAAACAAACAAACAAAAGTATGCATTATTTTAGAATGCTTTGAAGTTCTTTGTATTGGAGGTATTTTTGTTTGAATATTTTTATTGAAACTTGATGACACCAAAGTAACCATTCACCTTTTCATTAGCTTTATATATAGATATCCGAATTTTAGTTACGTTCAATGGAATATCTTCGAATTTCACTCTAATTTTTATTAGATTAGATCATCACTCATATAAAAGAATTTACCTTTTTTGTTTTTTTGAAGTTGATAAAAAATACTTTGGTGTAATTTGAAACGCAATGCCCGGAAAGTTGTTTGTTTTCAAGGAAAGTTGTTTGTTTTCAAGTCAAGCCCCATATCCTTTTTTATTTTTTTCTTTTTTTCTAATTATGTTGGCATAAGAAGGAAGGGGAGTGCCAAGAAACAACGTTGCCTCTTCTCCAATATTAGTTTGAAATACAATCATAATAAAACTTCGAGTGTCGACAAATTCTTAAGACGCAACTATATGAATCATTCCAGTAGCTTACAAAGATATTGGAGAAATACAAATTAAACATCAGATCTAAACGTAGACACACATGCTTTTATTCACTTGAGCTACAACCCACTTGTGGGGATGTTATATTAGTTGGAGAAGATGGAAATTGTTGATATCAGATGGTCACACAAACGTAAAAGAAGAGATTTGTGGAATAACTAACAAAACAGATAACTATTCAATTTGTGTGTTGTTACATTAACTTTCTAGTAATCCGATGTTTCTTAAACTCACCTGTTCCAAAAATACAAATAGGCTTCAAATGTTGTGTGTACTATCGATCTCACCACCATTTTTCTTATCTTTAAAGCTAAAAGAAAGGCGTAAAAGGGTGAAAAACTTCGATCAAGATATGCTAATCAAGTTACAGTATACAGATAGTAAGTTCTAACATCTCCAACCAATGGAAATCCGCCTCTTCGCATCGGTTCTTCAATCTCGTTATATTCATCTGTGAAGCTCAACCTGTGAGGCGTGCTTCCGATGGCAGTTGGATTCTTCACATATCCCGTACACAGCATTTGCCAGGTCCGGTAGATGACCCTCGGAGCATGCCACATAAAAACCTGAGCATCAAAATTAGAAATAGTTGCTAAAGCAATCCTGTGCCACCATCAGTGGCCAGTTCAATGTTACAATCAACAGTATGTACAAACAAACGCATTGTAAGTATGCTGCGGCAGCATGGTTACAAGATGATAATTGCTGCAGAGCAGAGGTACACAGGCTTCTACGATTGCAAAAACAAGTTCAATGATTGCACCGCCGGGATGTTTGAATTTAATAATTAGGCCAAGCGTAACTTCTCCCAAACGACAGTGATTCAGCCAGCTAACCTTAAGTTCCGTATTTGCAGATTCAGTTACTGATCCACCTTCTTTTCCTAGCTGGCCGTTCTGGTTTGATCTCCGACTCCACAGGAGTCTGAGTCTGAGTTTGAGTCTCGCTATTGGTGGAAGGTGGCACATCATTCTCCACCTTTTTTATTGCCACTGGTTCTTTTTCACTTGGCATCGGAAGCTTGAAACGCTCACTTCTTTTCTTCAACTTCTCGACTGTGTCCAGGTGTCGCTCCTCCAATGGTTTTGCATCAGCATCGAGTGGTTTTGTGTCTGAGTCCTTGATATCCTGATCACTGGCATCCTTCTCCTCGGCCATTGATTGTTGATTATCAACAGCCTCAACTGGCTTGGAAGATTCCTCTGGAACTCTACTGTTATCTGAGGATCCTCTGTTGTTGATCCTATCAAGCTCTTTGAGCTTCAATGATGATTTATTGCTGATACCGAAATCCCTCTCCTTATGGCTTGTCCAGCGTTCTAATTTGGAGCGCCCTTTTTTGGAATCCTGTTGTTCATCATCAGAGGACGCATCTTCTTTATGCCTTTTGGAAGAGTGGACGCTGCTGTGGGATTTCCTCACCGGTTCCTTGCACATGGGTGCCTTTCAAGCCCTAGAGGGGCAAAAGAGAGGAAACATTCTACATTAATCAACTAGGGTCATGTACAAAGGATAAAAACTGACTATGAATAACAAGAATTCTGCATGAAAATTCCATGATTAGGAGGTAATTTGTCATCAAGAAATATAAATGCTGCTCTACTTGTTAGTGCTTTATCCAACTGCAGTATGCCACATGATGCGGACAAGCCAAACCCCTCCATACGACTACGACCCTACACTGGTTGAAGCACAAACCTCATTTGAACAGGGAAAGTTAGCATAGAAACTCAAACGCAGCTAAAACATTACTACTGGTCTCAACAAAGTGTACCAAATCATTAAATATGCGATCATTGCTGACCATCCAAATACCCGTTATTCGTGTGAAAGCAGCCACTAAGTAGGAGAAGATATGAATACAATCTTCTGATTTTAGCTCTTGTAAGTAAAAGAGGAAATGGAAAGCTGAACCCACAATCCAGATGTGAAACATGAAGGAGAACAGGACCAAACCAGTGAAAGTCAAGTTTGTAAATGCTCAGAATATAAAATCTATTTAATATTGGAATTTAATTGGTATGACAAAGAAAAAGAATTGGGATTTGACAAGAACTCCAAAATCAAGCTTGCATTGCACCCTATATACATTATTTTTCAAGGGGAAAAAAAAAACAATACAAGAATTAAGAGGGAAAAACAAAACAAGAGAACTGATGTCAAGAACATACCATCTCCTTATTCTGACCACTTTGATCTTCTTGACGTCTCTTGGAAGTGATGCTGTTATTAGCAATCACAGATTCTTTAGTCTTCCTTGAACTTTCTTTATGTTTTCTGTCATGGACCTTTTGGCTGTCAGCACGCTCATTACGAGTACTTGATCTCTCCTTTCCAGATCTTTTCTGATCATTAGTTATTTGATTTCCACGTCCATGAACATCGTCACGTCCCTTATGATGCGAGCTTTCTTCCTCAACCCTATCTCTCCTTTTAGATGGTTCACTGTGCCGCACAGTCTCTTTATATTGGTGCTCCTTATCAGAGCCTTTGTTCTCCTCCTTTGCCCTAGTATGGCCAACCCATGCTTTATCTTCTGCACCACGGCCACCCCTTATAGCAACTCGTCCTTCATCTCTTTCGCGCTTGGGTATATTTTCCTCATGGGATTGTTTGACCCTAGGCCACTCCTCCCTCTCTCTTTGCCTGTCACCTCTCTCCCTTTGCGACCAGCTGTCATCTTTGTGCCTAACAGAGTGCAGATCATCAACATTTTCTCTAACTCTCTGCTGCTCGTCTCTCTTACGTGGATCCAGAATTTCATCCCTTTCACGCTTTCGGCGAGTGGTATTATCTCTGTGGCCATGCAAAAAATCTTCTTTATCTATATGGTCTCTCTTTATATATTCCTCATCTTTCCTTCTCTTGCCATGGTAATCTTCCACGTGTTCATACCTGCCCTTCAAACTACCCTCTCTTTCCCTGAGTCGTGAACCAACATCCTTATCATGATAAGCCCTATAGCTGCCATTGTCCAACTGTTTTCTTGACTGCAGATGTTCATCTTTGTCACTCCTGTCACTTTCTCGACCCTTACTCCTGTGCCTGGATCCCATTTCATCACCATGTTCTCTCTTCCTTGTTTCTTCAGGCCTGATCCTTCTGCTATAAGGATCATCTTCTCTCTGTTGCCATGCTCCATCAAGATTCTCCCTCTCCTTTCGCCTATGAAGGCCATCATTTTTCAATTGCAACTGATGTGCAGAGCTAGGATCCCAGTCCCTATAAGGGTAAGAGCCTTCCCTCCCTTTTACTACCACGTGACTTCTATCTGGTTCCTGTCTACCATCACGGTTTTTCCTCTGGAACCCCTGTTCATTCTCATCAAGATGCCTCTTGATGCCCCCCATATGCATTGAACGTCCTTGAATGACTTCCTCTTCGACCCCATCCCTCCACTTCTGATAATCCCTGCTGCTTCCTGATCTTGCTTTGCTGTTGTCACTACTTCTTGCAGCCTTCAAGTCCTCTCCATCATCAAGCTCTTCGTCAGCAGAATGTTCGACTCTTGAAACTAATTTTTTATGCTTCGGAGGCTCATCTTGCAGGGCATCATTTTCAGCAACCGTAGCCGTTTCCTCCTTTCCCATTTCAGAGCTTCCATCAGCCAGCACAGGCTCATCCTGGTCACTATCTCTATACTCAGCACTTGACTCAGCGTGCAGCCCTATTTGTGACAGGTGATGATGTCCCTGGACTGCGTTTACCATCCACACTTTCAATTGATTCTTCCTTCTGATTTTCAAGGTAATTCTTGTCTCTTGTATTTTGACTAGGAGCCACATGAGGAGATCCATCACGTGCTCTTAGTTGTGTTTTCCTGTATTCATAAGGAGAGAGTTAAAAAGGCATTCATGAAGTTTGGACTCCAAAGCTGTAAAAAAATCAATTTTGTATGGCTCAACACCATAAAAGCTTATAATATGAAGTGACGCGTTCATGTACTTCCATGAATACATTGTTATCTGGTTCCCAGATTTGACTACAAACGGAGAGAACATCCTATTGATTTTAAACAGTTTTTATTTTTGTGACCACAACAAAAAGGGGATTGGTGCTCTTATAGTTGGCGGCATAATTGGTATTATCCGACCCAGAATATCATATCAGTATGTTGCAAGGTCATTTTTTTTTTTAAATAATCCTATTCTAGAAGTCTATATGGGTGATAATTTTCAACACAACAAACAAAAAGTTATCTTATTACCTTTCCTGATAACTAGGCGTCTCACCCCCAGAACCAGTATATGGGACTGGAACATCAGGAGGGAAGGGCAGGTTTCCTTTTTCTTCTGGTATGTCATCGTGGAAAGGCATTTTTCTTCCTACCAACTCCCTCTTTCTATCGTTATAAGCCTGGGGCAAACCATCAAAGTACTCACTCTCAACCTGTGCAAGGTGTCCTTCACCTCTACCAAAACCCTCTCTTGGGTGATCATTTTCAGCTCCGTCTGGGATACCATTTCCTGCAGAGGAAGCATCATCTAAAGAGTCCTGCAAGACAATCTGTTTACAGAATATCAAGAAGTTAACTTATATTGCACATCCAAAAATACGATAAAAACTTCCAACAATAGGATCAGCAAAGTAAATGACGGCTTCAAATAGTACCTCAATGATCGCATCTGAATCACGAACCCGAGGTGGTCGGGTATCAATCGAGGGGAGACGCTCACCAAAACCACCTTCCACCTGAATTGCTCTTCCAGTTGGCTGGCAAGAAGTTGATTTGATCACTAACTTTTTTTTATTTGACTTTATTTAGCTAATGAGTTTGGAAACTAGCATATCCTCTATCAGGTCAACAAGAGCTAGCATTATTATGGAGCTTGTACAACATGCACAGATCAAGAGGATGAACAGCATGAAATAAAAGGCAAGACATCATTTTATAGTAGAATAAAATAAAATAAAAGACCTCATGAAACCAGCTATACATACAATAGGAGGACGCAGACGAGCAGTTCCTTTTACTAAATCACTTTGGACAACATCTGACTTCCCAGGGTTTGCATTTTCAGGAGGAAGTTCGTGAATACCAGTTGCCGCTGCAAGCTCTGGGGGCAGATCTGGATCATACTCCTGTGATGATGACAGTAACAGGTAAACTTTACTCTTTTAATTTTACCTATACAAGGTTGCTAAGAATAAATATTTAAAAACTGAAAAATCCAATGGATTTTCTAGAGGTACATAATCACTTTATTACCTGTTCTGTTCGTCCACTTTCGTAAACACGAATTTTGCTTTGCATGGTGGACTCCAAGCGAAGCAGTTCCTGCAAATTTAAAATATAGGGGCACTTATAGCCTTCCCTCTCATACAATAGACAAAATGCTTTAGAGTTTATTGTTACCAGCTGTTTGCAATAATCTTTCCAGCTATCTTCATTTAAGCCAAAGTTGAAAAAGTCCGATGTATCAACACCAGGATATTTCCAAGGTTTTTCCTCAAAACCATCAATGTCGACATCAAATATGGTCCTGCAACACATAAGCAGTTCCAGAAAACAATACTGAACAAAACCAACTTACCAAATGGTTACACTAACACATGACACTCAAAATAATAGAACGCAGACAGGAGGCATAGAGCATACACAGACAAACTGCATCGCCCATTGCACTCTAGTAACACATAAATAATGAAGAAATCAAAGAGGTCCAAAACAAAAATATTGTATTCACTTCAGCATGCTTTTAACATATCTAACCCTAAATGTTTCCAACCCAAAACAAAAGGAGAACAAAACATGACAGTATGGCACTATCATAGAACTACAAAAATGAAGCCAACTGTATTGATAACTAAAATGATGAAGATTACTTGTGTGAAGGAAGTGTGAACTCCAGTCCACCACCGAAACCACGACCTCCCGTATTGTTGCCCCAGCCAGGCGTACCAAAGCCTGAATGAAAGTTCTTCTGCAGAGGAGTGCCATCCCTCATTCCTGTTGGTCTCCAGTCACCTCTACCTCGGCCAGGTACAGGACCCATGTTTAAAAGTGGACGAACTTGACCTGGGACTCCTCCAGGGCCAGAAGTAGTTGGCCCAGGCATTGGCACAGCACCAGGTCTTACGTACTGCATAACAAGAAACCATATTTAGGTAAGAAATAGAGCATTACCGTTAACAAACTACTAGCATGAAAACTGTTCCTTATGTTGAAGATGAGATACAAAATCACAAAATGAGTTATGGTCGTCTATAAGAAAAGAGGAAGTCAAGTGCTATCACAAAACCTACATTATAGGAATGAGTAGCAATCATGCTTCTCCATGTTAACGATTGGAAAATTCCCTAATCTAGAATAAAAGAAGCACGGAAATTCTTCTTCACTAGGTAATACATTCAAAGAACAACTCTAGAAAGATCTTATTCACTGTAAGTGGTGGGAACAACATGCACAGCGTACAAGACTGCTAGCAACCAGAGTTTCAAGCAGTAGGTGCTTTTGTATATGGGAAGGTTTCACTATGAACTCGTTAATAGAATATATATATATATATATATAACGTGAAACATAGCTTAATAACTGCACCGTTTACTACAGCAAGATTGAAAAGGGCAGACATTAGAGAGCAATGAGGACATACTACGTCTAACGTTCTTGGGGTATAAACAAATCTCATCAATTGCAAAAATTTTGAAGTAAATTTTCATAAGAAAATTCAGAAATCCGTTAATGATATGTCTCCACAGTTAACTATCATTGTAACTCCTTAATCGCTAAGCTTTGTAATTATTGTGCCACAGGCCACGCTGTAGTTAATGTGCCTCAGCTAGGCAACGCTACAGAATCCAGCACGTGGAACCTAAATTCTACATATCAGCATTAAAGCGGCCGCACGTGATAATCAAGGGTTGATGATGGTGAAGAAATCTGAGGACTGGAGTTGCAAAGGTTTGTTAGACAAAAAGCGTTGATCAACGAATTGGCTATTGGAGCAATATTTCTCGAAAAGAGTAAATGTAAATAGCATGCTTAGTCCTCAATAATTTTTCTAAGAAAAATTAAAATTTATAAAGGAGGGTATCACTGCAGTTGTCCCCCACAGCTAAGCCTATTGAGAAGTTAATATCCAGCTAATTAATCATGACGGTAAAACCCAGCTAATTAAAACTCAAATGTTTTGATAAAGACTATCCGAGAAAATGAACAGATTTGATTCTGTCCTGAGTAGTTACACTAAACTACAGTGACTTCCTCAAGTTTTCAAGTATCGTCTATCGAGGTAAATACCAGAATTCTGAAAACACATTCAAATTATAAATTTTCACTTCAATGGATTATCAACAATATATTCACATTGTACAAATCGTTACAAAGCATAAGTTACAATTATAATCTCTCATCATAGAAAGGGGACTTTACAAAGACCCCAAATACATAAAGTTCACTACTTTAATCAACATATTATCAAAACTAAACTAACCTTAAACTGAGAATGAAATGGATGATACCCATGACTGCTATACCCAACTTTTGGGGGCACAACCACGCTGCCGGCACCAGTCTTCCCGGCTTCACCCATCTCCTTCCTCTCGCCTTCCACTGTCTGCGTGCTCTCTTCACCCCACTCTTGGTCGTCCATTGGCTGGTTCGGTTCACCATCAGCCACAATAACGAGCCCGTCATCGTCATCTTCATCTTCCCCATTCCACCTCTCTCCATAGCCATAGGCCCGTGGTTGTTATCATTCAACACTATCTGCAAATCGTCGTCGCTATCGTCGCTGTCCCAATCATCTTCGCCTCTCTCACCATCTCTTCTTGAACCTTCTGGGTTGCCGATATTCACCGCAGCACCAGTGACCGTAAAGGTATCTGATAGCCCGGGAATCACCGGGTCCAAACCCATAGCATCAGCTCCATTGTTAGCCTCCTCGATGTCGAAATTCACATCCTTGTCCATCAAATCCAAATCTTTACCACCAATATTCAAATCCACGGAATTGACTTTCGGCAATTCGACATCTTTAGCCTCCAAAACCCTAGACCCGCCAGCCGGAGCGGCATCTCTAGCCGAATTGGTGGGAACAGAGGCGGCGGGAGCTAGGGTTTGGGAATTGGACGGGTGAGAAACAGAGGGATTAGAGTGAGGAGCTGCGAAAAGGATCTCGTCCTCTTCGTCGGGGACGTTGACATCGATCGGACGGTGGAAAGATTGGGGTGCGGCGGAGGATCGGTGGGGCTGCGGCGCAGATGATGATGATGGTTGGGACGATTCAAAGGGTCGAAGAACGTCTGTGTAGAGATCTCCGAATTCGTCGTCGTCTTCCATCGGAGAGGAGGAAGCTTTAGAGAGAGAAAGTGTGTTTTAGAGAGAGAACGAGAGGGAGGAGAGGGTTTTGAGGTCTGCAAAGAGCCAAAGGAGTGAAGCAATGGCCAATGTGTTCAAACTCAAAGCATTGCTTTTTATGTGTTTTACCTTCCTTTTTTTTTTTTCCAATTTGTTTTGGATTCCAAAAATTCTAATTCTCAAAGGGTATTTATTATTTATTTTCAAGAGCTTTAATTAAAAGAGCTTCGCACAATCTCTTAATTTGATAATTTGTTAATAAAAAGGAGAAACGGTTTTTGTACGTTATTATTTTGTTATGCACATTCATGTTTATTTTTGTTTTTCGATTTTAGTTTCACTTATTAAATTAAAAAAATTAGAAATTATTATTTCTTAAAATGTTTGAAGATTTGATTTCCCCCTATAAGTTACTTTCTTGAAAAAAATAACAAACCCATATTGTCCTCTTTTAAATTACTTTCTTAAAAAAAAAATGATGATAACAATCAAGACACGGCAGAAGAAAAATAAAAAATGTGTTGAAATTAATTTTTAATAATTTTTTTCTGAGAATTTTCTTTTCTCTTTTAAATCAAGGGACTGACTGTGTAGTATGAGTCTATGAGATATGGGCTGCCAATTGGGATGTCTTTCTGTTATTGGTGGGTTAACTAATAGATATGTGTTGTGTTGTGGCAATTTTGGGTTGGTTTGGGTTGAACAAACTTTTGAGAAGTGTTGTGTACTTTTGTTGTTGGGCACTTTTTTGGGTTGGTTTGAAAGTTTTCTGGTGGTGTGCTGGGTGGGTTACAACCAAGTCCAACCCCTTCCCCTTTTCTTGCAAATTTTCATACGATGACATAAGTCGATGAATTTTACATCTAAACAATAAAATTGAGGTTGTTCTGATTTTGTAGTTCCTAATGTTTTCAATATGGTTCTTCATTTGAACATTTGTAATTCAGTACTTGAAAAACAAGAATCAAATCAAGTAAGGATGACTAGTTAAATCGATTCTTTTCTTTCTTTTTTTCACTTTGTACATCTCTAAATCAAACGCCGTCGATTATTTTGATCCTTACGTCAAAAGCTCTTTTAAATAAGAAATAACAATGAGCCAAATTTATTTGACAAAAATCGAGGGTATTTTTGCTATTTTTTCTTATTTAACAATTATTTTTTACAAAATGACTAAAATGATTGATAATTGACAAATTCAATAACTTTAAATCTCAGAAGCCAAAGTGCAAAATACTTTTTTTCTCTCTTGTTACACTGACTAGTTTAATGTTAATTGTTTGAACATTTATCATATAATTTTTCAAAAATAAAAAATAAGGAGGAGAGCGTGGAAGCTGCCGGTCCAGACCGGCACTGAAAAGCAGCGAGTCGATCGAATACACAGAGGAAGGGAGAGTTGTGTACAAGTTGTGCTTCCGAAAATCCGATCCGCAAACACCACCAACTCTGCTTCTTCGAATTTCTTCAAATCCGGAGGAAAAAAAAAAAAAAAAAAGAAGAGTCGGGGAAGCATGATTGGAGTAGGGAAGATCAAGCAATACTCCAATGTCCTCGACAAGCCCCTCAGCAAGGGCAAACAGGAGGTCCCTTCTCTCTCTCTCTCTCTCTCTCTCTCTCTCTAGTTTATGCTAAGCTTGATCAGATTACCTTAATCTTCGACAAATGGCTGCATTTTATTGGATCTATGTATGTTACTACTGTGATTTGGGGAAAAATTAATCAAAATCGTAAGTAAAGTCTTTAAATTACATTAGTTTCCAAGTGTTATGCTGCAATTATGCTCAAGCCGACCTCAAATCCGAGTTCTGAGCACATGGGTCTTTTGGTTTGTCGAATTCTACGTGACTTGTGATCTGGGCAATTTGGTTCAGGTTATTCACTTACTTTGGATTTTTTGAGTTTTGTTGATTTTAGCATTTGATGTTTTTTTCAGGTTAGTTTGAGTGCGTTTGCGTTCTTGTTTTCGGAGCTCGTTCAGTACAATCAGACGCAGGTTGACAACATTGCCGAGTTAGAACGAAGGTGATTTGAATTACCAGTGTATTCGATATATTGTTATGTGCTCATCATGCACATTTCAAATTTGGTTACTATTAGGGTTCTGTTAGGTTCATAAGGAAAATGTTATCCGAAAATGAACTTGTGAGCTCACTTAGATTAGCTGGGTGTGCAACTCTAGGCGGTAAGTGATGACAAAATGTTATGGTCCAGAATCGCTTGGTTTACTTAATATTGCCAGTTTCTTCTGCAATCTAGCAAAATCACAGAGATGGTTTGGAAGAAGAATTAGAATGAAAAAAAGGGTCTTGAGGCGGTGAGAGTCACAATTTCTATTGGCAAAGACAATTTTGTCCCTTTCAGCTCTACAGTGACTTCTATTGAAATTCTAATACGTGAATGTTAGAAACCGAAATTCAGTAATATTTTATGTAAACTGGAGCAGGCTGGAGGATGCAGGATATGCTGTTGGGGCTCGAGTTCTGGAGCTTCTTTGCCATAGGGATAAGGTATGACTTCTCGTTGAGCAGAAATATCCATTACTATAATTTTTGTAATCACGATAATAAGATACCGTTACTTCATTTGGCACTAAGTGAGAAATATGTGGTTTTGGTCTGTGTACATATTGGATGCATATGATGGAATTGGATTCTTCTACATACTGCAAGCTCAAATTACGCAACAAATGTTTTCAGTTGTGGTTATAAACTAATCCCTAGGCAGGAGAAGAAATTATGAATTTTTATTGGTGCTCTGTGCTGATCATTCGGAGTTTGGATATAGCATTGTTATCCTGATGTTTTGGAGCCTAGAACCCTAATGGTCCAAATTCATAACAAATTATATGCGTTTGTGGATTTGGATCTATTTCTGGCATGGATGCTTAATGTTATATTGATGGTTCTTTGGTGGTACAGGGAAACAGGAGGGAGACACGGTTGCTAGGTATCCTGTCTTTTGTGCATAGCACAGTGTGGAAGGTGTTATTTGGAAAGGTGAGTGCTTTTGCTTAGCCTTCTTTTATCTTTTCCATGTTCATGGAGTTTAATGGCTTAGCCTTCTTTTATCTTTTCCATGTTCATGGAGTTTAATGGCTGAAATACAACACAATGTACTTAAAGTTAGGAACTACGCTAACTGCCTTATGGTACCCGAAAATTAGGTAGCTGACTCCCTTGAGAAAGGCACTGAACATGAAGATGAGTACATGATTAGTGAGAAGGAGCTCCTTGTGAACAGGTAACAGTTTATGCAATGACGATATTTCTACTTTGCTGTTGCAGTTAGCCGGACCTGCAGGTTTTGGTTAATCCCCAGCTAATACACCATTTTTGGATTGTAGATTTATTTCGATTCCAAAAGACATGGGAACCTTTAATTGTGGAGCATTTGTCGCTGGAATTGTAAGGGTAAGTGCAATGGTACTTTGTTGCTTGTTAATTGAAATACCTGCCGCTTATAAGGTATGAACGGCATTTCCTTTTCTCTGAAGGGAGTTTTGGATGGTGCTGGTTTCCCAGCTGTGGTAACAGCGCATTTTGTACCAGTGGAGGGACAGCAACGGCCTCGAACAACCATTTTAATTAAGTTTGCTGAAGAGGTGACTTATTATCCTTTTGTTTTCCACTTTGTTAGATCTGATGTTCTAATTTTGTCTTCGTACTCTAATCTTCTTGTCTTTTTCCCTCTCCAAGGTACTAAGAAGAGAAGCAAGGTTAGGTTGATGTACGTGACAAGATTATCTCATTTTTGTTGTCCTAGTGGTTCTCCGTAATACCACGAAGAAAGTTGAGACTTCAAGATGGATTATCAAGCTAGTGAGATTTTCACCGGTAAACTGATCGGTCGAACTTGTGGCAATTCAATTGCTTTAATTCACTGTGTAAGCTATATGGCGCAATGCTGATTTGAAAGTAGTACTGTTGTAAGTGTGATTTTATCTAAACATGGAGAGAAGTAGAGAGAAGAAAACAGTTATTTACCACAAATTATGTTGTTTATAGAAACTCAAATGAATGATAGGTTTCCTTGGCCTTCTAAACACTTTTTGAGACATTTTTTTGTCAAATTGTAGATTTAGGTTACGTCAGTTGGTTATATCAGTGCGGCTACCTTCTTTCCCGTGATTTTGAACTCTGTTCATCTTTTTAATAGATTAGAGTAGTTTAGAACAACCTCTCATGTGAGAAAATTTACTTAATTGACAAGGAGAAACAAACACTGGTTTCACCAAACCTGATCCCCGGACTCTCACCATGTATTTTGCGTCGGTATCCAAGCCAACAGGATCCTCTCTGGATCCTCTTTATGAGGATTTTGGAGATCCGTGAATCATGTTCGTTAATTGTATATCGTACGGTCAGTTTTCGTTAGAAACTATTTATGTTCATTTTTAAATAAAAAAATTTAGAATGATTTCTGACAACACAATGTATGATGAACAGACATAATTCAAGGATTTCCGGGATCCTCACAAAGAGGATTTAGATTCGTATCCAAGTGGAGGCACTTTGGAATTGAGCTCTCCTTCAAATGGAACAATATCAAATATTTGGCGTTGTTATAATAGGCAAAAGTTTGAGAGATAACCTTTGCTAGTGACAAAAGCAAAACGGATGCAATGTATCACATTGTTTATTTTCGTAACTAAAACACAAAAGGATTGCAGGTAAATAAGGGAAGGAAGAGATATTGATATTACTGTTTTCACTTCTTTTTTGTTTTGTGTGTTTTGATCATACATGAAATGCTCCTTATATAGAGCTATATCCGTGAAGAATTATAAAAGTGAAATGAGTGCATCTTAAAAAATAGCATACAACAACAATAATGCTACTATTCTTAAGCCTCCCTCACTTTTCATCTTTGACTAAAACATGTGAGTATTCATTCCCACAACTTTTACAACAGGCGTTTCTTTTTTGTCAAAATCGTTTTTTTTCCACTAGAAAAACTTAAAAGCACTTGGTACCATTCCCTCTATGACAATCCACAATTTTCTACGCTCTGTTTTTAGAAGCACTTTCTAAATTTTTTTTTTTTTTTGTTTTTTTTTTGGGGAAGCAAGGTGCTTTTACAACACACATTTGAATTTGAAACAAAACCGTGCTTTCTATCCCAAAACGACATCGTCTCTCCTCTGATTCTACCAACAAAACCCCAAAAATTCGACAGCAAAATAATCGGACTTTTCTGAGAAGTGAAAAACTCACTTCCATCTTGGACGACGACCCATATCAGTAGCTTTGGCGAGCATTCAGAAGAAGAATGAATAAGGGCGGAGGTGCAGCGTCAGGGGGAGGAGGATTGGGAGGCGCGGGGAGCGGTCCCACCGCGGCTGCTGCTGTGGCGGCAGCTCAGAAGCAGAAGGCGCTGCTTCAGAGAGTGGAGACCGACATCTCCCAAATCGTCGACAATTTCAGCCACCTCGTCCACGTCTCCAGGGTTAGACTCTGTTTCTCTCTCTCTCTCTCTCTCTCTCTCTCTACAATTTAATTTGAAGTCACAATTTCAGAAAATTTAAAATTTTGGTTTGGGGGTGTAATTGCAGGTGAATGATCCGCCTGTTAGAAACTCTCAGGAAGCTTTCATGATGGAGATGCGTGCTGCTCGAATGGTGAATCCTTTTCCTTCCCCTCCTCTCAGTTCAATTAGCAAAATTGTTCAGCTGATCACTTTTTGTTAGCTCTTAATCATGTGCTTATGGATTAATTTACAACTTGGAATCAGAATGTGTTGTCGTTTAGTTTGCAAGGCTAAACCCAATTTAGTATCGGCCGCTATTCGTTGTACAAAAGTGGCGGATTCAGAAATATTTCTTCCCGGAACAAATGAACATTGGAAAATTCGTGTGTAGGAATAATGCAGGGGGCGGGGAGGGCAATTGCGTTCACCGGCCTTATGGTGGAACTGCCGGTTGTTCTCCACCCGAAAGATGTTCCATTTTCATATTTGGGGCACTCACTTAAGCATGACGGAGCACAAACAAGACACACGTTCTTCGTTTTATAAATCAGTTTCCTTATAGATTGACAAAAGAAATGGTTGCTCGTCCTCTTGATTAATGACTTAGGATCACGTTTGTGATGGAAATTCTGTTTACGCGTTGTCCGGCCTTTTCAGTTGAACTCTAGGTTAATGCAAGCTTGCTTGCGAAGACTGTCTTGGACATGTTTATCTTTCCCGGTTGATTTCTGCATTTGAGTTCTTTGGTTGTTTACGATTAAATCTATGAACACAGGTCCAGGCAGCTGATTCTCTGCTTAAGTTGGTGTCGGAATTGAAACAGACGGCAATATTTTCAGGGTTTGCCTCCCTCAATGATCATGTAGAGAAAAGAATTGTGGAGTTCAACCAGCAAGCCGAGAACACAGACCGCCTGTTGGCTAGAATCGGAGAGGAGGCAGCTGCTAGCCTCAAGGAGCTCGAATCCCATTACTACTCTTCCGCGCTGAGGACTGCTCAAAACTTGCAGCCATGAGCTTCGCATTACAGTAGAAACTAGTGTGGTGCTTTTACTTAATTAAGATCATTGGTATTTTTTCTGAAAGTGTATTTTTGTTTCACGTTTTCAAACTACCTCAAAGTCGCAAAACTGAACGCAATGACATTCCAAAATTCATACAGTCGACCCCACTTGGAGGGATAAGGCTTTGTTATTGTTTGTCTTCAAACAACGTTAAAGTCTCAAAAGGGTGAAATTTTCTGCTTCTCTGTGAATTCTGTAAAATTGTTTATACCCCTTAACTATTACAACTTATGGAACTGAAGTTTTGCAGCACTATCATCCATTGACACAGCCTTCATTGCAGACATACATTACAATTGTGTGCTCTCAGACTTAACAAAACAAGTTCTGTCTATAATATGTTGTCCGACCGGAGATGGAACATGTTTTTCGACCCGGAGAAACAACCCGGCAAGAAAAATAAAGGAAGCAGTGCTTAGAGTCATCAATCAGTTGGCAAAAGCACATGAAAATCTCTAGAAACATGCAAAACAAGTTCAGTCTAAGACAATACATCCACACACCTAACATGCCTCTTAAACAAATCCTTACAAAAATCTTATTCCAACAAAACGCAAACCCTATTGTCGTGCCAATTTGTAGTCACAAATCGATGATCTGTTTTCCATCCCGGAGAAACAATCCGTGCAAGAAACATAAAGGAAACAATGCTTGGTGTACTCATCAAGCACTTGGCAGAATAACATTACTGATGCTTTTAGGACCAAGGTGATGCACCAATGAGATGTCTCACACAATTACCGGGCAAGCATACTGCTAAAGGGATCACCTGTTCGGATAAAGGAAAATGACATAACCGGCAAGAACCTTATGTTTCAAGGTTGCTAGAGATACATGAAGTGAATTGCAGAAACCACAGTACATATAGTGCAAGGCTTCATCTGATTGATAAAAACTAGAAAGAAAAGCGAAAACAGTCTGCGAAAACAAGGTTCACGAGCACTAAAAGTACCAATAGTCTTCGCTTTTTCTCCAGTCATCACAAAAGAAAGGATTGTGTAAAGTTAAAAGGAAGCTATTAAGGAAAACAGAGGCAGATTCTAATTAAACACTATGAAGCTGACCAGGAGAATGTGCAAACATAAGCAAGGTAATGAACCATAAATCGTAATTCAAACACACAATGGCAGCTTCAATATCTAGAAGAAAACGATAAAAGATGAGCATACGATGAGACAGAAACATGCACAGAGATATAGTCCACTAAATCTTTTTTATTTTTATTGGTATTTCTTTTTCTTTTCAAGGAGAAATAGGTCCATTCTCAACACCAAGACCATATAAAACACCAGCATATTTGTCAATAGAACCATCAAAGAAAGTCTCTTTCAGTTTCATGAATGTACTGCAAGTGAGCAAACTATCCGAACCAGCTTGGTGGGAGATACCAATTCTCTCAACATCTAACAGCTCCGCGAGTTTGTTCAACCCACCATGAAGGCTGTTGCAGAACCTCATCAGATGCTTGATATCATAAACTGTAGGAAAATACACCTTGATCATTTTAAAGAACCCCACCTGTGTGTTCGGGAGGCTTTGGCCTTTAAGCAGCTTGAGCAAGTACCCGAAATCATACCCACTGTGGAACGTCACCCAAACCACATTATCAGAAAGCACAACTCCGGATGCCATTAGTAGCTCGGTGAACTTACTAGCATCAACACCCTTCTCATTGTTCTTCACGAAATCCATACCGCTCTGGGACAGTAATTCTATTGAGTCACTGGCATACACATCCTCATTGGGGTTGAAGTCACGGAAATTGAATTGCCACACACAGTGCTTGTCAGTTCCACAGGTCGGAAGGTTCCCTTTCTCATCAGAAAATGTGAGACCCAACTGTATCAACTTCAAGAGGTCCACATTGGCCTTAAGGGTTTGATAGTGATAATCATAACTGTCCTTGAAAGTCCCTACAGGCCTCAAAACGATACCGGGAAACTCTGTGTCCATCGCTACATATCGGTATTCCTCTACAACATTGCGAATCAATTTAAACTCCTCCTCAAGATTATCGCTCCAAACTTCCCTAATGTGAATCGAATCGCTTTTTGGAAATGTAGACATTTTCTTCGGGCAATAACAACACAAATTGAAGCAAATAACGAGACCCAAAAGAGCAAAAACCATAAAATCTGCAAAACCAAGAAACCCACAACCCATATCAAGAAACAAGAACAACCCACATCTCAAAATTCATACTTTATTAAAACCCATGTATCCAATCATCCAAAACCTAGAAATCAATACGAGAATTCAAAGGTACGATAACTCACCTCAAGAATCAGCAACTCTGGAGTTCTCTTCTCGTTTTCGGATTGAGAATGACGTCTCGGCGTCGGGACGGGCGGGCAACAAGATGGGGAGCCGGGGGAGGGGGATTTTCTCCGAGAAATCGATGATTTTCTCGGGAAAATTAGGGGTTTGGGGGGCGGAAAAACGAAGGTTTTGATGGAAAGAAAGATGGGATTTTTTTATAGAGGAAGGGGATGGAAAGCTAAAAATAAAATGGTTTGTTTTAACGTCGTTTAGGCGAGATGAGTGCAAGCCTTCCTTGCTTGCATTGTAACAGCAAGGAATAGCTAGTGAGGTTGGTGACAGTGAACTGGGAATCCATCATGAGGTGGGTTCTTATAGATACAACATTTCTCGGAGCTTTTTTTGCTTTTTATTTTTTAACCTGTTTTCTCCCCTACTTTTTCATTTCTACCCCCTTGCTGTTTTTGCCCTTCTTTATATTTCATTTCTCGGACCTCATTTCACTTCGCTCTCCGATGAGATGCTCAATCGCCCCCTTGCTTGTGCTCATGATGCACTACGGATCTCAACCGTGCTGAAGGACCAAGTAGGGGAAAGATCGTGGTGTAGGTTCCACTCGAGTCTCATTATTAAACTCTCAATTCGTGTCAATTTCTTTCAAGCCGTTAAATTTATTACAATTTTAGGAGTAATAACTTGTATCAACGTACACGAGGAAACTAAGGCCAAGGGATAGTGGCACGGATTGAGAGTACATGAGGTTTGAAATAAAATTAAAATTTCAGAGGGAAAAATCAAATGAATGTTCACTTAATGCGGTAGCAAGGGTGCAAAATGGTGTGGTGGAAATAAAGGTCCCGAAAAGCGTAGCAAGATCCTACCAATATAAGAACAAAGGTCCCGAAAGGAGTTCAATGTGAAGTATGGACCTTGATGTTCAGTAACTGTAAAGTTTTTGAACCATTACCAAATTTCTGATTCTGCCTACTAGTGATATTGCTGCAAAGTAAAGCTTGCTTAGTTGAAGTAGCAACGTCGAAATCACCATCTTCACAAACATTATTGTACACCAAGGAATAGTTTGCTAAACAAGCGACTAGATATCGAAAGAGAGTACATAACAAGTCAAAGTGTCCTATTAAAGATGAACTTCAATTACAACAGAGCAATGAATGATATCTTTGCCCACATTACAAGTAAGACGGTATTACTTTCTCTTAGACCTTACCATCAATCAGTTTCTACCAAGTGGGAGAGATCTGCAGGAAAATGTTTCCTTGAAATCCTTCTTCCTTGACGACGTGAAGATGGACGCATACACTTCCTTAGTAGCATTAGCAGGGGCTATATCCACCGCCTTGAACCTCTTTGCCCCACCATTACTCGCACCCTTCACATCAGCTCCAACATTCACAACCTTCCCATTTACCTCTACCTTTGCTGAAACCTTCTCCACAGCCCTAGCATCAATACCATGCTTGGTACCACTCAACCGTGAGGCCTCCAAACCCACACCCTCCTCCTCGCCATTCACACCAGCATTCCCATTTTTCGTCTTCTTCACCTTCTTCACTCTCCCTTTCGCCTTCTCAGCCTCCATCCTCTCCCTCAACTCCACAACTTCCTCTTCATTCCCATTAATCACAATCTTATCCGCCTCTGAAAATCCCACATGGCAAACAAGGCAAGTCGACGACTTTATCTCCTTCAAAGCCTTTGAACTCAACACATGCCCACAAGTTCTTAATCCCACAAACTTACACTTACCGTTGAACTCGACCCCTGTAATGGGGCACTGAAACCGCGGCCCAGCAACGGATTGGCGATTGAATTCGGCCCCAGTAATTGGGGTAAGATGAATACTGATCATGTCCTTCAACCCCTTTATATGCCCAAACGCCTTGGGCACCTTCTTCCCCAACAACGCCTCCACAAGAGCCTCCTTGTTAAACACGTTCCCCAGAAAATCCATTACGCACGGCTCCTTCAATGGCTCGTTCGACAGCGCACAATTGAGCCACTTCGAAAGCCTCTGCTCGTTCGGGTCAACCTTATCGGGCTTCTTCTCCGCGTACATCTTGAGATAACAGTCGCGAGACTCCGCTCCCGTCGCGCCGCCATCGCCGCCACCTCCAAGAGCTCTAATCCGTAAAATCAGAGTAGAAAGAGGGGTAATTTGGGAATCGAAAAGCGGAGTGGAGTCATTTAGGGGCTTACCATTGAGGGTGAAGTAAAGCGACGGTAGGACACGGGAGAAAATTGAGAGCTTGAGGTGGCGGAGAGTTGGGGTCTGAATTGGGGATAGGGTTAGGGTTTGGGTTGGGATTTGGAGATCGGGAGATTGCAGGACGATTTGGAAATTTTGAAGTTTGGGATGCATCGTGATCTTGGATTATTCGGGCAATAACAACACAAATCGAAGCAAATAACGAGACCCAAAAGAGCAAAAACCATAAAATCTGCAAGATCAAGAAATACACAACCCATATCAGGAAACAAGAACAACAAACATCTCAAAATTCATACTTTATCAAAACCCATGTATCCAATCATCCAAAACCTAGAGATCAATACGAGAAATCAAAGGTACGATAACTCACCTCAAGAATCAACAACTCTGGAATTCTCTTCTCGTTTTCGGATTGAGAATGACGGATCGGCGTCGGGACCGCCGGGGGGGGGCGCAACAAGATGGGTGGCCGGGGAGGGCGATTTTCTCAGGAAAATTGGGGGTTTGGGGAGCGGAAAAACGAGGTTTTGATGGAAAAGAAAGATGGGATTTTTTTTTAGAGGAAGGGGATGGAAATCTAAAAATAAAATGGTTTGTTTTAATTAAATTCTAAAAAGCGCTAGGCGCTGATCAGACGGTGGACTGACGTCTAACGCTTAGACGGTTAGGCAGAACTTAAGTGAACGTCTAGACGGCTTAGATGGATTTACGTAAATTTATTATAAATTAATTGTATATTAAAAAAATAAACATGAAAAATATCTTATTTAAAAAAAATAGGATATGTGATGTTAGAGTATTAAGTAAATAGTTTGGTGTGGTGATTGTGGTCTTAAAAAGAGAGAAACTTTCGTAAGTCTCAAAAATTCTCCCTCTCCAATTGGGATTTCCAAAACAAAACAATCTAATTTTTAAGAATAAAATAATATAAGATATTTTGAATGAAATTTGTATTTAAAGTTCTTCTTAAACCACGTGGTGACCCCTCTTCCACAACCCCCTCACATCATTCAAAGTCCCAATCCTATAGACATAAAATAGTGTAAAAAAATTAAAAGAAAATTTAATGATAAGAGTGTAGTGCTGTGTGCAGGTTAGACGCATTGGTTAGCGGAAGGCAATAATGTGGGGGGTTTTCAGCTGTTTCCTCTTCCTCCTCTCTCACTTCATCTTCTATTTTGCTTTTGCTCTGTAAATTACCTCCTCATTCGATGTATTTGAGGCTTGCAATCTAAATGTTATCTCTCTCCCCATACTCCTTCTTTTCAGATCTTCTATTTTCTACTAAAAATACGATAGCGAGTGAAAACGAAAGATGCGACGCGTCGACAGCAACCGAAGACCAGAGAGCTAGTATGTCGGAAAAAAAAAAACCTATCGCCTTGCCCACCCCCTAGGCCGCCTAAACCGCCAAGAGAGCGTCTAGGCGGGTGCCTAACTCTTATCCGATTTGGCCGGACGATTTGGTCCAAATCGCGACAACACTCTTTTGCCTAGCGCCTAGACGGCCGCTTAGGCCGATTTTTAGAACATTGGTTTTAACGTCGTTTAGGCGAGATAAGTGTAATCCATCATGAACTGGGAATTCATCGTCAGGGGGGTTCTTAGAGTAGTTCCAGCGTGGAACCTTCACATTATGTTATCTAGTCAACTGCCATTAATGAACAGTAACCGTCTTTTGCATCTTCACCGTTGCACTTTAATAGCTCTGGCAATAGGTAATAAAATATTAGTATATTTTTTATTTATAATTAATATTATATTATTTAATTTGTATAAATTAATATTACATTATTAATTTATCTTTTCCAATCTCTTCCCGAAACGTCTACCATTTTTGTTTTCTTCTTCCTTCCCACTCTCTCACTCCCCTCTTCCTCATTGTTTTCCCTTTCTGAGAGCTCTCACCCACTTTCCTCTTCGAAAATTAAACAAATCAAACTCCAAAACCATGAAACCTTAATTTATAGGACTAAAGGATCCTAGCTATATCGTTGCATGCGTCATCAGACCATCACCTTCATGTCAATGTCTTTCAAGCCGTTAAATTTATTACAATTTTAGGAGTAGTAACTTGTATTAACGCACATGAGGAAACTAAAGCCAAGAGATAGTGGCATGAATTGAGAGTATATGAGGTTTGAAATAAAATTAAAAATTCAGAGGGCAAAATCAAATGAATGTTCACTTGATGCGGTAGACAGACTGCTAAAAGTTTTGCAACTGAGACACTATAATTAACTTCATTCCAAGCTCCTCCCAGGCAAGAAAAGTCGTTGGTTGCTTTTTGTGAAGGTACGTTGAACATTCATTTGAGTGCATGAATTACTACATTTCCAGTGTTATGTCCCCGAAAAATCTTATCAGACCGAAAAAATATCATCTGAGTGCATGAATTACTCCTTGAGTATGCTATCGGTTATTTCAGCAGAACATTGAGGATTACCCGATGAAATATACAATTTCGTAACTGTTAAAGAAATCAACCCTATCTCATTAAAGGACCTACACAAATCTAGAATAAAGAATTCTAGAAGATTCACTAAGGTTGGTTAGCTAGATTATCCAAGTTAAAGTAGTACTTCGTAGAAATGACTAGAATGTTGTTTCTTAAGTTGGTGGAAGAGTCTAGAAGAATGGTGAGGTTTCCACCAACATGCAAGATTAGTGTAGATAATTCTAACTTATGAAGTTAGTGGAATTATCTAGATATCTCTAGCATGGTGTGTCCATGCTTCTCCAAGGTTCCTTCCATGCCTATAAAAGGAGAAGGCATCCACACCATCAACAAGCAAGCTTGTAAGCAAGCAAGCAAGTGAGAGTGAGAAGAAAGAGTAGTCTTGTAAGAGTGTGAGTGCTCTAGAGTTTGTCTCTAAAAAGTGAGTGAGTGTCATAGCTTCTTAAGAGTGTCATTTGAGAGTGTTGTAATATTTTGTTTGTGTAATACAAGTAATTTGTTTACTTGTATTGTCTTTCCAACACTTGTGTTAGAGTTGTGTACTCTAAATTTTTCCCCAACAATTGGTATCAGAGCGGTACGATTAGGGACCGTCTCTATTAAAGCTTTTGAGAATCGTGAGAAGTTTAGTACTTCGCAAGATTATTCGTTAATCTTGTTCGGCTTATCGAAGCTCTGCCGACACGATGAGAGACCTTCAAGTTGTTGGAGAAATCAAGAAGTTGAACAACAAAAATTACAACACGTGGGCGACGTGTATAGAGTCTTACCTACAAGGCCAAGATCTTTGGGATGTCGTCGGCGATAATGAAGTTACGCAGCCAGAAGAAGATACCAGCGGCGCTTTGAGGAAGTGGAATATCAAGGCAGGTAAGGCCATGTTTGCCTTAAAAACTACAGTTAAAGATGACATGTTGGAGCACATACAGAAGGTCAAGACACCAAAAGAAGCATGGGACACCTTTGCCACACTCTTTTCAAAGAGGAACGATACAAGACTGCAACTTCTCGAGAACGAGTTGTTATCAGTGGCCCAAAGGGACATGACGATTGCGCAGTATTTCCATAAGGTAAAGTCTATTTGCCATGAAATTTCTGAATTAGATCCTAGTGTTGCCATTGTAGAATCCAGGATAAAAAGAATAATTATCCATGGATTGAGACCTGAATATCGAGGCTTCGTTGCCGCTGTACAAGGATGGCCGACCCAACCATCACTTGTTGAGTTCGAGAATTTGCTTGCCGATCAAGAAGCTTTGGCAAAGCAAATGGGAGGGGTCTCGTTAAAAGGTGAGGAGGAAGCGCTCTACACCAAAAGTAAATGCAGCTTTAAGCAGCGTGTTGGTGGTGGATCTAAAAGAAATGGTGACAAGGAAAAAGGTCATCAAGGATGAGGGAGTTCTCGGCCAAGGGGAGCTCCGAAGTATCACGGCAACCGTGGTCAGTCCCAGAATAATAAAAGATTTGAGGGTAAGTGTTACCATTGTGGAAAAAATGGCCACATGGCGAAGGATTGCTGGTTCAAAAGGCCTGACGTCGCCAACTCAGAGAAGAAAAGCGAAGATGATTAGGATGCCATAGCATATCTAGCTATGGATGAAGAATGGGATGCTGAAGCATCTTCTTGGTGGTGCTCAGAAAATGAAGTGTTGCCTGACTCAAGAAAAATTGAAGATATGTTGAATGAGGAAATGGGAGACCAAGTTGCCCAAACCCAATCAAGTCCAGATGAGCCTAAAGATTTGCTTGCTGGAGACGATGTTGAGCAAGAAGTACCTAAGAGTCATTGGCAAACAGGTGTGTACCAACAACCACAAGAAGTTAGACCTAGTGGAGTGGAAGTATCAATTCCACAAGCACAACTAAGAAGGTCAACAAGAGTACGAAAGCCAAATCCTAAATATGCCAATGCTGCCATAACTGATGGAGCACTAAAAGAACCTGAGGCGTTTGAAGAAGCATCACAGAATTCTGAATGGTGTAAAGTTAAGAGAAGAGGTCGATGCGTTAAAGAAAATATCAAATTTGGGATCCAGTGGCAAGGCTAAGAAATGAAACCCATCTCATACAAATGGGTGTTCAAGATGAAGCGTTGTCAACCCAGCGTAGAGAGAATAATGAGATGGTGTTGAGGGGGAGTGTTAAAGAAATCAACCCCATATCATTAAAGGACCTACACAAATCTAGAATAAAGAATTCTAGAACATTCACTAAGGTTGGTTAGCTAGATTATCCAAGTTAAAGTAGTACTTTGTATAAATGACTGGAATGTTGTTTCTTAAGTTGGTGGAAGAGTCTAGAAGAATGGTGAGGTTTCCACCAACATGCAAGATTAGTGTAGATAATTCTAGCTTAGGAAGTTAGTGGAATTATCTAGATATCTCTAGCATGGTGTGTCCATGTTTTTCCAAGGTTCTATCCATGCCTATAAAAGGAGAAGGCATCCACACCATCAACAAGCAAGTGAGAGTGAGAAGAAAGAGTAGTCTTGTAAGAGTATGAGTGCTCTAGAGTTTGTCTCTAGAAAGTGAGTGAGTGTCATAGCTTCTTAAGAGTGTCCTTTGAGAGTGTTGTAATATTTTGTTTGTGTAATACAAGTAATTTGTTTACTTGTATTGTCTCTCCAACACTTGTGTTAGAGTTGTGTACTCTAAATTTTCCCCAACAGTAACCTCATTTTTTCAAGTGAAAATGATTCAACGACGGTGTAACATGCTTAGTGAATTATCGATTCTCTCTATTGACTAAGTTTTTTAAAATGTTAAGGATACAAAGTGGCTTTCGATTCAATAGTCCACATAATGGTAGCTTTCATGCTCAAGACAACGACCAAGTTTTTCTTTGCTGAGGGACCAATTTATCTTACAATCCCCAATCACTAATGGTGGTCCTAATCTTCGGTCTCATTAAACTCTCAATTCGGTGTCATGTCTCAGCCGCATATACATGTAGACACACTTTTTACAATATTCAACTAACAATATAATTCAAGATTCTCATCTGAACATAACAAAAAAGCTACCGTGTATTACAAATGTGAATTAAGCAAATTAGTCTAGGTGATGTACCTGTACCTAAGTTCATATTTGCATTCTATAACATCGTTCAATAAAAAGAAAAAAAAATACTAATAATAAATATACAACAATATTTCTTACTATAAAGATAATATTTTATTAAACTCACCGTTCATAAAAATCAAATATAATATCTCTCGTACCTATGAAAATAAACACTATTAGACTGGAACACTAGTGGTCATGCCAAGTTTAAATACACAATTAAAAGGAAAAATGAGAAAAAGGGCAGTATGGTAATTACACATTGGTGGGTTTAGGGTTCATGTAAGTTGAAACATATAAGGCCTCCCGCCGTCGTCTCCCCATTCACTTATCTTGCAAGTGCAGCTCTCAGATCTTTACCTCGCCGCAATCATCTTCAAAGGTTAGCCCTTACCTCTCTCTGCTTCCGATCACATTTTCTCCTTGTCTAAATTTGACAACTATGTTTCCCAATACAAGTTCTGTCTGGCCGCTGACAAAAATTTAATCAAAAATTGAAAGGAAAAATCCGAAAATTTGATGGGCAATTTGATTTCTGTGTGTTTATCATGAAAACTACTGAAATTTTCCCAAAATTCGAAGTAACATCTTAATATCTGAGAATTTTAGCACTAGACAGAAGGGTTATATTGTTTTGCAGGTATTTTTTTTTATATAATATTTTTTTTAGATTTCAGTAATGGAGCTTGCAAGTCTTGTAATTGTATATTTTACTGAAATGTTTTATCTGGCTGACATCCTTTTTGTTAATTTCGTGTTACCAGGGTTTGTAATTTCAACCGGCCCCAAAAAATGGCAGGGTATGTAGACAATTGTATATCTGATTCTATATACTCGCTTTTCCGCTGTACATATGAAATGCTTATGATAATGGAGGATATATATGTTTTTAGAGATCAAGTTTGTCATTGATTACTTGGCCCGAGCAGTAGCGTAGATTTATTTTTTGTACTGGTGAACCTCTGTTCGCCAATTTGTTACATATCGAAACGAGAGCACCCGTTATACGAGTTAGTGAGAGAGGGATTAGGAATCCAGATTTTCAGAATGCGCAAATGCCTTTAGGAGTCTTTCGGTTTCAACTGTGGGAATGTCGGCGATGAGTGTGTGAAAGCTTAATTTAATTGTATGTTTTAGCTTTTGTGTTTCTGATACAAGGATCGTTGCTCTTGTTGTACATTTGTATTTCTACTCCGTACTTGTTTTCACTTACTGGACTGTCTGATAGTGGGATATGGCAGTCTATCATACGCGTTCTTTATTTCTTTTTCCCTTTTTTTCTGTCAAACGACGCGTTTTTTATTTGTCAGTTTGATATACTTGGTATTGTTTGGTGTGTAATGTGTGGTATGGCAGCGTGTCAAATGTTACTCCATTTTATTGATTGTACAGAGAAGAAGAGGTTGCTGTTCCTATTGCTGAGCCTGTTGCTGCTGCTGCAGCTCCAGGCGAACCCATGGACCTTCTGACAGCACTGCAACTTGTGCTGAGGAAGTCATTGGCTCATGGTGGGCTCACTCGTGGACTCCATGAAGGTGCAAAGGTCATCGAGAAACATGCCGCACAGCTTTGTGTTGTAGCTGAGGACTGTGACCAGGCTGATTATGTTAAGCTTGTTAAGGCTCTATGCGCTGACCATAACGTCAAACTAATGTCAATTCCTAGTGCGAAAACTCTTGGAGAATGGGCTGGTGTAAGTGAAAATGAATTGACTAATAGAAGTTTTGTTTGTTTTAGTTCTTGCCTCAGAGTAACTATTTTCATGCGTTAAACATATAGTTTGTTCGGATTTTGCCTTCTACTTATTGTTAATTTTGTACTGTCTTCGCACAGCTTTGCAAGATTGATTCCGAAGGAAAGGCAAGAAAGGTGGTTGGTTGCTCATGCGTTGTTGTGAAGGTATTCATAACATTCAATTGAGTGCATGCTCTTAGTACCCCCAATTTGATTATGCCTTGTATTCTGTTTGTTTACTTACCTTATTGCGTTTTGTTCTGCAGGATTTTGGCGAGGAATCGGAAGGCCTTCACGTTGTTCAGGAGCACATTAAGTCCCATTAAATTTGAAAAGAGTCTGCCTCATGTTGATTTGTGTTTGATGTTCATTAGGTCCCAAACTTGTAGAAGTGGAATTGAGTAACTATCCTTCTGATTATCAAAACATTTGATATTTTTTCGGTCTTTTACCTCTGTTCTTAAATGATGAAATTTTCCGTGTGGTTTTGTTATTTGATTTGCGTTTTTATTACTCGTTGATCATGCTATCGGTTATTTCAGTTGCACGTTGTGTATCACCTGACAAGACTTTGAATCAATTGTTTCGATGGGCCATGCTTTAAAAGAAAAGTATCCTCCGTAATGCCCAAATTGGAAAACATTGGTTTTGGAGAATTGACTATTTGCATTCGAGGTTTTGAGTTTAAAGCCTATTGGAATTTAAAGTCTATCGGTTACCAATGGACCAATCTTAGGAACGAGGAATTTGTGCGGAGCCATTCCTGAAAATAGAATTTAAGATCTCTTACTTACAAATGAAAGGAAATCATTGAATTTAAGATCTTCTACTTACAAATAAAAGGAAACCGCTGGACCGTAAGGTTGAATTTAAGACTTACCACTGAACAGCGTTTTAAGTGGCGGAGAAAGATCAAAATTTAAATGCGCATGCGACTTTACTACAGCTAAGGCCCATCCCACGCAATTTTCTGGTATGTTTGGGCTTCAGCCCACCATTGTACCCTAAACATAAAACCCTAAATGACAAGGATAACATGGTAATTTGTACGAGTGTTCTAGGGTTTATGAATATTCCATGTGAATCATAAGCGCCACCGCCGGCCTCATTCGCCTTCTCCTGCAGGTTTTCGATCTTCACCTCCCAACCATCGTCAAGGTCAGCGCTTACCTCTCCGTTCAATTCCGTTCTCTTCTGATTTAAATTTTGTAATTATATTTCGGCTAAGAAGTTGTTTGTGGCAGATGAGAATTTTAATCCAAAATTAAAATGATTAGGGTTTAGGACGTGTGTAAAATCTGAAACTTGGTTTCTTTGTGTTTTCACGAAATCTACAAAGTTTCTTTGGGAATTCGAGGTTAACATCTCATGTCTGAGCATTTAAACACTATCCTTTACAGCAAGTTTGAATTTTTATGATTTATTTTTCAGATTTTTATTGGTATAAGCCTGTTTAGATTTCAGTATTTGAGCTTGCAAGTCTGGTAATTGGTTTCACTGAAGCTTTTAATTAACATATCATTTGTTTTCTCATGTCATCAGGGCTTTTCATTTCAATCGACCCGAAAAATGTCAGGGTATGTGGACATTTTATTTTCCGGTTCTCTATATTCGTTTTTCGCTCTATATATGGAATATTTGTTATAGAAGGGATGCAAACTAGTTTCGAGATTAATATGTGATCCTGATTTATTGTTCTGAGTAGTAGTTTCAACTTATCTTTTGTACCAATGAAGTGCCTTTAACCGGTTTGTTACATACCAAATTGACGGGACACACTATTAGACTAGTTCTGTGAGAGCAATGGGGTTAGGAACTTAGGAGTCTAGAATCTTAGAATGCACGATGAACTGCTGAGTTCGATATTTGCTTGTAGGGCCATTTGGTTTCGACCATGGGTGCATGTCATGGATTTGATGATTGGTGCTTTTGTTCTGAATTCAATGTTGTATGTGTATGTTCTCATGTTAAAGAAGTATAAGAAGCTTTGGTAAGCCGAATGTCAGATTGAGTCTTTTTTCTTTGGTAACCTTAGGATTTGAAGCTGCACTCTGGAATTTGTTTATTCGTTGTTCCATTAGTTTAGCGTTTTACCGGCTGGATAATGCCTGCATTCTGCACTCTATCTTAAGCATTTTTTTCTCTCCGTTAATGACATTCTTTATATATATTTGGTGTAGTATGTCTAATGTTACTTTCAATATAATATTTGTACAGAGATGAAGAAGTTGCTGTTCCTGTTGAGCCTGTTGCAGTTGCTGCAGCTCTAGGTGAACCAATGGACCTTTTGACAGCCTTGCAACTTGTGCTGAGGAAGTCATTGGCTCATGGTGGGCTCACTCGTGGACTGCACGAGGGTGCAAAGGTCATTGAGAAGCATGCTGCACAACTCTGCGTTGTAGCTGAGGACTGTGACCAGGCTGATTATGTTAAGCTGGTCAAGGCACTATGTGCAGATCATAATGTTAAGCTTATGTCAATTCCTAGTGCTAAAACCCTTGGAGAATGGGCGGGTGTAAGTAAAACGAATTGACATAAAGTAGTTTCTGTTAGTTTTAATTCTTTCCCAAAAGTAATTATTTTCATTTGTTCATTGTTTAGTTTGTTCCGATGTTTTCAACTATCTTTCTCTCGGTTCCTTTTCTCAACTTTGTCAGTATCTCCATATGTAATCAGTTTTGTGTTAGTTGTCCAATAAACTAAAATTGTCCATTAATTTACTTTTCAATTGATGGCTTATGTTGCTGGCGGGTAAACTGGGGACAGTCTTTAAAGGGTTTCTAATATTCAAACTCTGCCATGTTTTCTTTTAGTTTGGCATAATAATTTTGGGATCTGTTATTAGCACTCCAAAATCTTATTCTACACTCCTCACAAGCGTATTTTTCTTTCTAAATTATAGAAAGTTTGGAGTGCCAAATGATATTTTAGGAGTGCTAATAACAATTCCCTTAATTTTTCTCTTCTTGCTTTCCATACTTACGGATTTTTTCTTGAACATGTTGTTAATTTTATACTGTCTTCTCACAGCTTTGCAAGATTGATTCAGAAGGAAAGGCAAGAAAGGTGGTTGGTTGCTCGTGTGTTGTTGTGAAGGTATTTAGAATACTCATTTGAGTGCATGAATTTACTACATTTCCGGTGTTATTTTTTGTAGTTGTGTCCCCAAAAAAAAAAAAGATTTTCTACTTATTTTCCATTCCTTGCATGGTGTTTGTTCGCTTGCCTTATTGCATTATTTCGTTTTGCAGGATTTTGGTGAAGAATCAGAAGGTCTTCATGTTGTTCAAGAGCACCTCAAGTCCCATTAAATTATAACGGTTTTGATTTCGGCCTGATGTTCTTTAGGTACTTGGTTATGATATCAGTGGTATGTCCCAATCGTATAATACTGCGACTTCGTTATAAGATTTTGATTTGAGCATGTTATTTCAGTACACCCGAAAGAATTTTACAATTTTGTAACTGTTTTTTCTTCAAATGAAAAACTATCAGTTGTCTTGACGTGCTTGATTGGGTTATTTGAGGTTGAAAACGAATCTTAGATGCCATTATATGCTAGAGCGCAACGCTCTTTTGTGGACCATGAAGAAGCTGATGAGCCTCAGGTTTGTTATCTTCATGGTTTTTGTGTTTCCCCTTCCCATCTAAATCCCTGCCACAAAACTAGGTGAAGGCAGACCCTGTGATCTATGGAATTTAGTTGTGGTCCCTAAAAAGCAATGTTACATCCTGGAATGGTCAGTCTAGTGGCTCTCAGGCATGCCTGTTTGTGAACCACATTTGCATTCAACCACCTTTCTTTGTAGATATCGGTTCCATAAACTCTTGGTATGACTCATCATGCCCAGAGATGTGACTTTTGACGAGAAGCGATAGCGAGAGATTTGAGTTTTTGGTTGCCTACGTATTGGTAAATATAGGCCTAGTATTGAAGATCATATTGGAATTGATAACTCTTCATATTCAACGTATGTTAAAGAAAGAAGTGAAAAAATTTTGTCCGACTTGAAGGTAGAAAGGTGTATTGCACATTAAGCAAATTTACCATTCGAACTCTTTCAAAAAGATAAGTTTTTTTCATGACTAATTCATTCGTATTTCGTAGAAAAACGGTTTTTGGAGAAGCACCCACACTTTCAGACATAACTATGGACAAGGATTTTGAGAGGGTACCCCAAAATAATTCGCAATACAGCTATAAAGGCTGTCCCTTGAAAGATGGTGTCCAAGCCTTTTACATATCCAATAGAAGAAGAAAGAGAACTTTGCTTTTGCAAGTTGCCTCAACAAATAACGAAGTGTGGCCTAAAACCGAGAGAGACGTTTCGGTTTCGGCCATGCTCTTCTGACAAAACCCAATCGTCTCCTGTTTCTGGAATCACCACTCCTCCCATTCTTCCATGTGGAAAGGTAAGCCTACAAGGGTAAGGAACTCAATTTGGTTGTTACGAGAAATTTTTCGTTGTGATCGGAACACAAGTGCTACATCACGTATTATTATATAAGTGGTGGAGATTTTTATATTAAATTATTAATTTTTTAACATAAGTATCTCATAACTTGTATAGTGACACATGATGTACCATCTTGTGTTCCGGGCACACTGAAAAATTTCTTATTTGTTACACAATCCCTAGCCAACTGCAAATTAGCAGTCAATGGGACCCCCATAAATAAAAGATAATGTGATAAACTTGGGATGTAAATGAGGTTGCTAAGAGAGCACATATTTTAATAGTTTTTTCTCTACACGTAGAGAAGATAGCATACGATAACCAAGTACGTAGAAAAGTATGAATCTATCAGAAAACGTATAAAAACGTCAAGGTTATTAATTGGATAATATGAAAACAAGCACCCTGATTGATAACGAAATTGAAAATACCCGTAGAACTTGCAACGGAGTTTTGACCTAGTAAACGGTAGAATTTGGAGCTTGTAGCTTTTAAACTTGAGTTTTATTGCTTAATACTGTGCAAAACTTAAAACCGTTTTGACCTAATAAACACTAGAATTTGGAGTCTAGGGGCCTAAATTTGCAAAACGAGAATTTGTTGTTTCTAGGGTTTACGTCTGTCAAACAATTATTCCAATCCATTCTGTCATCTGTGTATGCATCAATTTGAGAACAATATATTTGCAATGTCATTGTTTATTTGTGAGCTACAAATGTATTTAGCAAGGGTAATGTTAGGAAGATTAAATTTGCAAACTAAATTAATATGTCACCAATAGAGATGAGTACGTTTATTAACACTTAAGTAATAGTCCAATCATCAACTTTCATGTCATATAATTTATAAAAAAAATTTCTATAAATTTAGTCTCCCTGACATCACCCATTTGCCAAAGATGATGTGATCGAGCTGATTTACTTATTTATTTTACATAAATGATAGCAAGGGAGGGTGAATCGAACCTAAAACCTGTTGGACCTAACAGCCCCCTGCAAATTCTTATTAAACTTGTTAATCTATTTTACGTGAAGTATTAGACTAGATCTCGGGTTAACGTTGTTAGATTAATTTTATACATATTTAAGATCCCATGCATACTTTAAACATAAGAAGCTGTATATACATGTAGTTGTAGTTTAATTTGCAGGTTGGAGTCTGCAGAAAGATTCGTGGGAGAGATGATCCCAATTGCAGAACACGTTGAAAACATGCGTGAAGCATTGATGATGCCAAATTTGCCAATGCGATGTCAAGCTGCCCTCCTCGCAGGACAAAATTAACATTGTAATTATCTATCCTCCTTAATAACAGGTAGTCGGTGTTATCGACTAAAGCCAAACTAATCTCTCCGTAAAACTCGTAACATCTTACAAGTTTATGTTTTAATCACCTACTTATATATATGTAATGCGGCCATTCATAACTAATCTCTTACTAGACAAATATTAGTTTCTTTTTATTTTTTTATTTTTAATTTGTTCTAGAATTAGCTAGAAGAAAAAGAATGGCTCAACTTTTCTCCAGTTTTCATGTTTTAGCTGATGCAAATGGCATCGTTAAACTCAGCTTTCAG
This sequence comes from Pyrus x bretschneideri, assembly GCF_019419815.1. NCBI lineage: Eukaryota > Viridiplantae > Streptophyta > Magnoliopsida > Rosales > Rosaceae > Pyrus > Pyrus x bretschneideri. The sequence goes on along the minus strand of NW_025999390.1, from coordinate 9,434,332 downwards.
CAGGTTTCACTCCTTGTACTCTCTCTCTCTCTCTCTCTCTCTCTCTCTCTCTGGTTTTGCTTAATTAATCAGCTCCTCCTCTAATCATAGATTAATTAGATAGCAGACGAAAAGAGTGCCTTTGTTCATGTATGCACAATGCAGTTTAATTTGTTAATTATTGTTCTGCAATTTTGTTGACATTGTTTTGTTTTCGGTTTTCGTTTTTAGTTTTTCCTTAAAAGAATTTTTTAAATTAACCGTACCACTTTCAATATAGGTAGGCGGCAAACGTGGTGTACCTACTTCGTCTTATTTGCCTAACCGCAGTGTTCTTCGAATTCGCTCATGCAAAACCAATTCTTATTCAGGTATGGCTTGAAGGTCCTAATCATTTTAATATAATATGCGTAGTGTACATATATATAAATCTTATAGTACACTACTGCATTCACGCATACATGAGTTGTTAAACACACACATGCATACACAGATATATTATATATATATATATATATATATGCACACTATGCATATTATACGAAGATTCATTATATATATATATATATGTGCACACTATGCATATTATATGAAGATTGATTATATATATGTGTGTGTGTTTTAACAACTTCATGCAGGAGTAGTAGATGCAACAGCTCATCCTTCTCTTTCGTTTTCCTTACACAACTGTATAAATTCTAATTTAGAATTCCAAACTCCTTGACCGCCTTTTTAAACCAAAACTCGATATAATAGTCTTTCTTCATTAAGGTACGAGTTTATTGACAACTACATAAGTCGAATATCAACAACCGTACGGTATATGTATCGACAATTTCAATACCCTCAACATCAACCTACTTTTAAATTACAAACTTAACTACAAATTCAAAACACCCAATTTTAACTTTGTGTTACATGTAAGATATGGTAACTGGTAGTTGCCGAACATTAATAGGATAGGTTGCATAACTGCATAAGCATGGCACATGCTTAGCCCATCATCTTGCCCTAATCTATGATTTTTAATTATATCGCACTTAGGCAATATGAATTTAAATGTTGACTTCTAAAATTGAAAATTATTATACAATAAACGGAATATTATTGTCACGTAAAATAAAATAAGTTCACAAGTTCAAAATAGGTAGATAATAAATTTATGGGTAAATTATAATTTGCATTGTTAAATTTGGGTTCAACAGCAACTCTAAACATTGGAATATCGTGCATCTGTTAGAAAATTCATCAATTTAACAGTTAATTAATGATGTGGCAAGTGTAGCTCCCACTTATTTGTTGGCATGACCGCCAAATTTATGCCACGTGGCAATAAAAAAAATTTAAAAGGTTTAATTATTCAAGGTAAGGGAGTGAAAAAATGAATGAGGATCCCTCAAATTGTGTCCGTTCATCGAATATCGTGCAATCAAAAATCATTTTAAATACTTTTATTTTAAATTAAATATAAATAGTACATGCGAAAACTGACCATACGATATTCGATGAACGGATACGATTTGAGAATTCTTGTGATCCTCACAAAGAAAATTTGAGAATTCTCTTGATCCTCGCAAAGAAAATCCGGAGAGGATCCTCCAGGTGAAAAAATAGCATGTATGTATACCAACCAATATTAGTACAAATAATTCAGATAGAAAAAAAAAAAAAATATATATATATATATATATATATATATGGCCCAAAAAAGACTACAAAAATTAAAAGCCGAGGACAGCACAAAGCTAACTAATTTTCGAATATTCGAGTATAGTTTTTACTGTCTGCAACAAAAAAACAGAGAGCCGCCCGCCATAGAAGAAAGACAACCACAAATTGCAGAGCAGTAAATAGCTTACCGTGTCAAACTTAATAAAAAAACCACCTAACCAAACTGTCTCCCAACTCACAGGACAAAGCGTGGCACACCTTCCCCTTGTATAAAACCCCACCAAACCACAACCCATAAAAACACCGAACTCCGTATTACCACACACTCACTTCTCACTCCTCATCTTTTCATAAAAACAGAGTGGTCTTGTTAGATTCTCTCAAGTTTTTTTTATAGCTTGGAGGAAGAAATCGTGTTGGGATTCTGGGTTTTTTGGGAGAATTGGTGTTTGAATTTTTGAGAAAAGAGTGATGGCTGGGAGTGGATTGTTTGCAGAGATTCTTGATGGAGAAGCATACAAGTATTATGGTGATGGGGAGTGGAAGAAATCATCTTCTGGTAAACTTGTTCCCATTATCAACCCTACCACAAGAAAGGTTCACTACAAGGTTCAAGGTAATGATCATCTTCTTTCATGGTTTTCAATTGGGTAGTGGTTTTTTCGCGCTTTAATTTTAGTTATCTGCGCTTCAAACCGAATATTTTACCATTTTATGTGCGCTGCAAATTGAATATTTTACAATTTTCTCTGTTTATGCGCGAGTGTGATGTTAAACGAGGAGTGTTAAAATCATTGTCCTTTCAATTCGAATGGTTGCTCTGTTTTTTGTTATGTTTTTCATTTTTTACAGCTATTTAACGACTATCCTTCGTTTGGCTGTGGCAGCTTGTACACAGGAAGAGGTGAACAAGGTTATGGAGACGGCGAAAATAGCGCAGAAGGCGTGGGCTAAGACCCCGCTTTGGAAGCGGGCCGAGCTCCTTCACAGGGCTGCTGCTATCCTCAAAGAACACAAAGCTCCAATTGGAGAGTCACTGGTCAAAGAAATTGCTAAACCTGCTAAAGATGCTATCACAGAGGTCTATAACCTGTTCACTATCTTCTTACTAAATTAAAAAAACACACTGACAACTATAAGTTTATACAAAAACGCTTGTCGTGCTTTGATTTGTTTTTAGTTGCGAAATTTCTTAGATGACTTCGTTAATAAGTCAGCAAGTTGTTTTTCTAAATCATCGAGTTTGAAGATTTTTTTCCTTGAAGTGTAACGTTATCAAGAGCTTACTTGTGAAAAATCATTTTTGTTATATGTTCATGTTTGATTCCTATGAACAGTGTAATTTATTCGAATTAGAAATTGACATGGAAATTTTGGCTTTTGTGAAGGTTGTGAGGTCTGGAGATTTGGTGTCTTACTGTGCCGAAGAAGGGGTTAGGATTCTCGGAGAGGGGAAGTTCTTGGTGTCTGATAGTTTCCCGGGAAATGACAGAACAAAATATTGCTTAACTTCCAAGGTATCATTATTTTTCGAGTGCTTTTTAGTTTTAGTTTACCTTTCTACTCGACTGATGAGTTTTCGCAATCATATTTCTGTTATCTGATTTCATTCTCAGCAGTTGCCAATACTTTCTTTAAATTTCTTTGGTCATGTTTGTCATAAATTCTACCAACTCTAAGTTACCAGACAAATGTAATACCTTGCTTCTTTTCAATATTACAGCATTTACTTTCGTGATTACGTTGATTCCATTACGATTATCCTTACTTGTGAGAAGTCTGATTGAATGCAACTGCAATATGATTGCAGATTCCACTCGGTGTGGTTCTAGCCATTCCACCATTTAACTATCCTGTCAACCTTGCTGTCTCAAAAATTGCTCCTGCGCTGATCGCTGGAAACGCCCTTGTGCTCAAGCCCCCAACTCAGGTATTACCAATCTTCAAAATTATACACTGGTCCAGCAGTTCTTACTAGATAGTAAGACATTGTGTTTGAGACTCAGTAATTCCCCCGCTGTTTGATTCCGCACTTCCTTTTTACCGACCTGATTTCAACTTCTCAGTAAATCAGTGCCACTGCGTAAATTCGTGCAACAATGTATTTTGAATGACAGAACCGCATTACAAAAATCTTTCAAAAACACTTGATAAAAGATTTATGTTTGATGATCTCTTTAAGTCTGCGGAAGACTAAATTGTATGTGTTTCCTTGTAGGGTGCTGTTTCTTGCCTTCATATGGTGCATTGCTTCCACTTGGCTGGATTTCCCAAGGGCCTTATTAGCTGTGTCACTGGGAAAGGATCTGAGATCGGCGACTTCCTTACCATGCATCCTGGAGTGAACTGCATTAGGTAATCCCAGATTGTATTTCTTCGATACTACAATAGGCTCCCTTTCCTTATCTATCGTTACTCATTGATGAATCCCGGTTTCTCAGCTTCACTGGTGGTGACACCGGCATTGCAATTTCGAAAAAGGCAGGCATGATCCCTCTTCAGATGGAGTTGGGGGGAAAAGATGCATGCATTGTGCTTGAAGATGCCGACCTAGATTTGGTTGCGGCAAACATAATAAAGGGAGGCTTTTCGTACAGGTGAAGAAATTAATTGTGTTAGTCTCACTCTTTCTGCTGCAATCCATAACACTTGACTAACAATATTTTTTCATGCTCGCTTGACAACGCACATTTGTAACAGCGGTCAAAGATGTACTGCCGTTAAGGTTGTCTTGGTGATGGAATCCGTTGCGGATGCCCTGGTCGCGAAAGTGAATGCACGAGTGGCGAAATTAACTGTTGGTCCACCAGAGGATAACAGCGACATCACTCCCGTTGTTTCAGAATCATCTGCGAATTTTATTGAAGGTTTGGTTGTGGATGCAAAACAGAAAGGAGCAACATTTTGCCAAGAGTACAAGAGAGACGGCAACCTTATCTGGCCCTTGTTGTTAGATAATGTCAGGCCGGACATGAGAATTGCATGGGAAGAGCCATTCGGTCCAGTTTTGCCCGTTATTAGGATTACTACGGTGGAAGAAGGGATCCACCATTGCAACGCCAGTAACTTCGGACTCCAGGTAACGTTTATTTTCTTCAGAATCCACCATTTCATGCTTGCTTCACCTCATAAAATATTGACCCGTATGTAAAAATGCAGGGCTGTGTGTTCACAAAGGACATCAACAAGGCCATTTTGATCGGTGATGCAATGGAGACGGGAACTGTTCAAATAAACTCCGCACCTGCTCGTGGACCAGATCATTTTCCGTTCCAGGTAAACCCTTCAAAAGTCTGGAAAATTAGTCTGGGAAATGATTTCCGCACTCTTTCTTCTCCTTCTGCACAATTGTTTATTTTGTCCTTTAATTCTCCTTTATCGACAGCTAGAATCTCATTCCAAGACCATCCTGTTGAAAATTTTATGAATGACTTCTTTGACAGGGCATAAAGGACAGTGGAATCGGGTCCCAAGGAATCACCAACAGCATCAACATGATGACCAAGATCAAGACCACTGTAATCAACTTGCCAACCCCTTCTTACACCATGGGTTAGTGACCATGTTAATAACGAATCGAATGATAATATAGTAATCGAAGCTACTTAATGTTGTTGTAGTAGCGGATTTAGTAAAATGCTTGTGTAAGTGGAATATGTAGGATGCAGGCTCTAAAAATGTGTCATCGTCGGAGAAATGGAGTAGAGAAAGAAAAAAAAGAGAATAATGGGAATTTACCGTTATCGAAAGGCTGCATCACGCGATTATTATACAATGTTTTAAGCTCTTGCAAGAATTTTAGGCTTCTCTTCTGTACGAGTTAATTAGCTATGTCAGCTGATGAATTGAAACTTGGTGAATAAGAACTGAGGGACTTGTATTACTGTACTTATTTGTAACTCAGTTTATATAAGCATTTCATTACATATATTAGCAGAGCAGTGCATTGATCCTTGATGTCTTGGGCCTGATTTAAGGCTTATAACACCTTAGTTTGGGCCTTCTTATGTGATGATCTCAAACCTTTAACACACTTTTGGACTAGCCATGGAAGGAAACTAAACACAAAACTTTGGGCGTAAACGTTCTTAAGCAACTGAGTTCCAAGCGTCTTATTGATGAGCAGTGATTTTGTAATTGCTTGGGACTTGCCGTATTTTTCTTAAGGTGCTTTTTGAGTCTTATCCTTCAGCTTCACGACGTCTTACATGCAATAAAGATAATTACCTAATCATAGTCTTATCTCTGTCATTTTCACTAATTAATAACTATAGGGTTACGTAATGTGGACGCAAAATGCACTTAGGTCCATGGACATTGGTTAGTGAAATGCATGCTTAGAGTTTTTGGTGACTAATTAACCAAAAGATGAAACGCATGCCTATTGCTTATATGGTTTTTTCTACAAAAATTTCTTTCGGTTTAACAAAGCGATATTTTAATCTGTCTTGACCAACTAGTCTAATCAACGTCTGCGTGAATTGGGTAGCTAAGAATATTGGAGTGGAATATGCTGGTTTAGGTTCCCCAAATAAAATTGTCTAGACATGTTCTTGTTCTTTAATTAGACTTATCAGACATCCCCAAAAGTTTCTGAGAAATATTTTAAGCAGAACTTGGTAGAGTTGACTTTGATGCTAAACAATATTCAAGCCATAAATCCATAAATGCATGATTTGAAAACTGATCTGAATCCAGCCAATGCTGCATAATTCGTGTACAGTTCCAAAAAAAATTAAAAAAATAAAAGATGAGGATGTGATTGCAGTTGAAATTTTAGATGCCAAATCAAATTCTTATGTCTGGCAGATCAAAGTTGGCTTAAAATTCAGCTTTTGTGGGGTTGGAATATATTTTTAGCATGTGTAGGATTTTGGAAAAGAAACACGGTTTTATATTGTCTCAAAAAATGAAGATTTAATTAGATGCTGAGTTTTTCTTTTTCCTGAAATATCTTTGCGGGTGTTTTTTTATACTGCTTTTTAAAAGGATTAAAAGTGTTTTACAACAGTTAAAAGTGTTTTTGATTGTGTTTATCATGAAAAGTTAAAGCATTTATGAGTCGTAAAAGCACATTTTAGATAAGCACCTATTAGTTCCTACATGTCTATTACAAAAAGCACTTTTAGAATAAGCGTTTTTTTATAGAAACATCTCCAAACAAGTTGCCAACGTAATTATTAAGTTAGGCATAGTGATTATTAGTTGGCTCAAAGTGTTTAAAGTGGATACCCTTAGGTACGGTATCTATTTTGTAAGTATCAATTCATAAATCACCTTTACAAAAATTCAATTCAATCCAAAACTGTTTGCCCATTAAATTATCACAATGAAATTTCAATGTTTCTTAGAGAACAAAGTGTTCGTCAATTTCTTTGAACTTAATTAGATGCCTCAAATATTTCGAATTTGGTTAATATTTTGTAAGAATGATTTATAAGGTGCAACTTGAAAAGTAGATGGTTCGGATCGTTAAATTCGATGCGGTGCGAGTCTAACAACTAATCCCCATTTTTATAAATAAAAAAAAAAATGAGAATCACTTCCCATAAGGGCTCATGTTCCTATAGCAGTGAAACACATATACAAACAATATGGGAACATATAAGTTCGTGTTCTTATAACACTCATCAAGTGACCTAACTCTTTACTAAACAAACATAATAATCATGTTTACTGATTTGGTTTAGGGATTTGCCTTAACATATAATATGTAACATGTATAGCAGTATATGAGGTGTAAAGACTAAAGAGCCTACAAAAGTGGGGATGTGATTGGTACAAGACAAGGACATATACCTACATCTTTTGGGAGCATTTTACTAATTAATCAAATTCAAACCCATTCGAATTTCTGAAGTATCTCCGGATTTCAAATAATGTCGTTAATTAAGGTGAAGTAGGAGATCACATATATGCTAATCCGTATTTAAAAACATTTTCTGCTGATTAATCACTAAAATTAATGCTGATCAGGACTCAGATTTCGGTTTGATTAAAAAATATATATTCATACTTCGCAGCTCAAACAATGGGCAAGAGGGTTGTTATTAATGAATATACAACTTTATCCTTGTTTAGTTAATCAATTAATTAGAAGCAGGATATGGTTTAATGAGATCCTTGTGTGCATGAACTGTCATATGGCTTTATACGTAAAATCTGAATCAGTCATTGATGATCACCTCCATCTGTGATACGATCATTTCAAAACAACGATTCATATCAGTTGTAGAAATAAATAAACTTCATAAACATCGAAGTGCGAATACGAAGTAATAGGTATGCCGAGATTAGTGACGGGTGTATATTGGGACCAAGGTGCTTCCAAGATCATCAGGAGTTTGGAAAATATACATATGAAGGTTTTTTGAGGACATTCGAATGTTTGAAATGGGTCCCTTTTGTGCCCACCAAGTGTTTGATGTAATGCTTGCTAGACATATCTCAGCAGCAGGTTGCGTCGAGAGCACTCGACAAGTTCTCTCGATATCACTCATCAGATTGCTTCGACATATGTCGTTGATGTGTGAGCAACATGGTTTGGCTGGCAACAACAAGCCCACTAAGTTTTCAACGAAATACTCGGTGAATAATTTTGCAATCTATTAAAAAAATTTAAGATCTTTAACATTGGGACCCCCCAATGTTCAAATCTTGGATCAGCCATTGGCCGAGATGCTTTATTATACGAATAAAAGCATCTAATTGATGGAAGAAGTGTTGTAAAAGATTAGTTCGCGAGACTTTGGTCTGATACAATAAGAATTGTTTATTGTATGTAGAGAAAAATAGAGTGCGGAAATTACTATCTAAAGTTAACAAACTAACAAATCTATTAAAAATGAATGAGAATTTAAATTTTTTAACCTAATAATATTCGATATTTGCATGCAATGAATATGGCTTGGAATTCCAGCTTAGATTGCATCCCAAATGAAAGGCCAAAACAATCACAACGCTGCTGAATTTTAACACAACAAGAATATAATCCCACTGGTCGTGCTTTTAGGAAACAAAGCTTGAGCATTTTAGGGGTTGAAATTCCAAAACCCTAATTAAAAATGCATGTAACCATATGGTAATCTTTGCACATTGAGGCCCTAACATAAAAAATTGGGATGTAAATCTTGAATAAGTCGTATGGGAAATTATATAGTTATGTTTTTGTTCATATTTTAATGGGGATGAAGATATGAAAAGAGAGGAATAATGCAAGCGCATGTAGTTGTACTTTCATATCTAAAAAAATGGTATTAGATGTTTGAGAAATGAGAAAGAAGGCTCTTTCAAAAGTAGAGCTTTTCATAGATTCTTTGACATCTTATGTTTTTTTGCATAATGTTTTACAATGTTGGCACGAGAATTAACGTTCAACTGTGAGGTATAAGAGAGTTCATGAATAATCTCAATTTAAGAAAGTCTCTTTAGCATTTTTCTTAAATGTTTATTACTTGGAATGGGATGAGTATTGAAAATATTATGATTTTTGGTGTTATTATGTGATTGGTAATAAATAAGTATTCCAATCATTTCAATTACTGCTTTTTCGTGCGTTTACAATTTATTGAGAAGAATTAATTAAATATATTTTAATTGTTTTGACAAAAAAAAAAATTTATTTTTTAATATATTTTAGTAGAATTTTGTTTTGCTCCATGTGTTCGTAATACATCAGCGCATCTAGTAGCATCTTTTATGTTTAAGGAAGGTGGCCTTCATAGTTGTAATGAGTTTAAACTAGAGTGGTTGTTCAATACTCTGACATCTGATGTAAACGTTTCAATTTGAATTTAATCAAAGTTTCTATCATTTGGGGGAAAAAAAAAACAAAAAATAGATTTTAAAATGATTAGGAGAGTAATTGATCTCATTTTATTCAGTTTCTCCCATGTTTACGACTTTCTTCATTCCAATTAACTAACCATACAGTCACAAAACATATTAAAAAAATAAAATTAAAAAACCAATCATATTTTTATGATTCATGATTGTTTTTTCTTCTATGAGTTATGAATTAAATTTTCTTTCTTTCATATGTTTGAAACTTTGACATGAATGGCAAGCCCAGAGAAAAATGGTTACTTCCTACTTTATTACGAGCCCACCCCGGAAACCATGTCGCCGAAATAAGAGAAAAACATTGCGATAGAGATGGGTTGGATAAGTCAGAGAAACAAGCAGTATATGAGTGCAACTAGCACTATCAAAATTAAATTACAATAAAATGCATAATAATACATTTAAGTTACAACCAAGGATAGGCGCGGCTTGGTTTTAGTGTTTTGCTGATTTTAGACCCCGTGTCGTAATTGGACTAATGTTTTTCAGAGTTCAATTTAGTTCGGTTTAGGCCCTAAACAAGTAGTGTAAAGACGAGCGGAAACAAACCAATTCATTTAGTGATTGGCTTAGGTTTGGTTTAATTACTTTTCCCTTGTAAAGAATTAAGTGAATCAAATCATCGAGCTTGGTTTGATTTGCATGTTTTGGACAATTTGTGCGATTCTTTTACCCAACTTTGATTATTTTGTGTTAGGATTTAATTGTCCATGAAAAACAATGTATCTTGGAGCGACTTAATAGTTTTTAAGCACCATTCCTAACACGCGTTTTGAGCTGGTTTTTAGTAGCAAGTTCTACCTCTCATGAACACTAAACACATTGATTATTGATCACATAACTAGTCAATTCAGTCGTTTTTTATGGTTACTATTCATTGAAGATTCAAATTTAAGTGGTAGGTAACTCTTGACAGCAGCTGCAAAAAGCAATTATGCATGTGCATGTTAAAGTTTGATTTCTTCTAATATTCATTTTCTTAATAACTAATAATTTAATCAACTAACACTCTCATTTATAAAAATTCAACGAAAAGAAACGAACATACTACCCTAATAAAAATCCTTTTTGGTTGAGCAGGGAAACAAAAAAAAACACATAAAAACGGAAAAACAAGAAGGCGACGCGCATACAGCACACTATTGATGTGGATGTGGTACTCTCAGGTATACTCTACTCTCTACTGTCGTCGTCTGTCTGACCAAAATGCTAAACGCCTGTGACGGGTGAGAGAGTGGGCCCCACCCACACTCACTCTTCTCCTATCTGTTTTTCCCTATTTATTTTCTCTCGCTCCCCCTCCCCTCCACAAAAAAACCGCCATTCCCAAACGCTTTCACCTTTCCCTCCTCCTCCGTCCTCCTCCAATAATTCCACTCCATAACCCCCTTATCTAATTAATTAATCCTCCCCAAATTTGATTAGTCTCCATCTAATCATCTGTCTATATACTATATATATATATATATACTTATTGGTTGTGTGTGTGTGTATATATATGCAGCCTTGTAGCAGAGAAATGCAAGAAATGAACTCTCTATTGAACGCCTCAGCTTCCGCCTCTCAACTCTCCCTCCAAGATCACCACCACCTCCAACAACAACAATCTCACTCTCATAGCTCCCAGATGCATCCACAAACTCCGAACCCCTCCGCGTCCCACTTCGACTCCGCCACCCACGACGACTTCCTCGAGCAAATGCTCTCCACCCTCGGCCCCTCCTGGGCCTCCGCCGCCGACGACGCCCCGCCTCCGCCCTCCTCCAACCCTGACAATGTCGTCTTCTCCTACGACGACTCCGCCACCCTCTCATCCAAGTTTCGCAGCCAGCAGATCAGCGCCGGTTCCGGCGCTAACAAGTCCGCCTCCGCATCTGCCGCCGCTGCTGCCGCCATGATGCTCCAGCACCAGCTCATGATGTCCAGATCAGGCGCCGCTGACTCCGGCTTCTCTCCCATGGGCTTGTCCTTGCGGAACAACGGAGACTTTGACCGGTCCAACAGCGACGTCGGCGACGTCTCCTCCTTCAAATCCCCAAATACGGGGGTGAGTCTCACTCTTTCTCTCTCTCCCTCTCTCGCTCTCAGTCTGAAGTAACCGATTGCATAAGTATAAATTTACAATGGCGGCATAAATGTAAATACGGTTATTTTACAGGGAGGCGATGGGGCTTCTTCTGTTCAATCCCTGTTCAATGGCTTCGGCGGATCACTGCATGGAGCTGCAAATTCTCAGTCTCCCAATTTTCACCACCCTCAGGCATGCCCTTGCTCTTAATTTTATTTAATTATTAATTAATTAATTAATTAATCACGATTTGTTCTAATTGGGATTGTTAATTATGCACAGGGAGGTCAGCTGCTGGCGCAGAACTACGGAGGTGCAGGGGCGGCGATGAACCAAGCTCCGGCAGGTGGGTCTGCTGGGGCTGCGCCGGCCCAACCCAAGCCCAGAGTCAGGGCGAGAAGAGGTCAAGCCACTGACCCGCACAGCATAGCCGAAAGAGTGCGTCTCAGTCAATTTTAGTTGTTGTTGTTATCTGCGCAACCAAACAGAAACGGCTGCAATTCTTTGTTTGTTTCTTTTCGTCAGTTACTCTGATTTCTGACTGAAATGGTGTTGCAGTTACGGAGAGAGAGAATTGCAGAGAGAATGAAGGCTCTGCAGGAGCTGGTTCCCAACGCCAACAAGGTAATTTAATTTAATTAATTAATTAACCAATGAATATTATAGTCTGTTAATCGAGATTAAACAACGTAATTTATTTGTCATCATTAAACAATTTTTCTTTAATGTTATGTAACGATATGAAAATTAAAATGGCTAAGATAAAAATAATAATAATAATAATAATAACTATTTCAGCAGATCAAACTATTATATAATAAAAGAGTAAAAACGGATTATAGTGCATTTATTAGCTTAGAATATCGTTGTGGTTAAATAGGGAGCGTAGGTAAATTTCTTTATACCAAAAGATGTATTACAAATAAGAAATAAGTACGTTAATGATTCCTAATTAATAATCTTTAGTATTATTTTTTGTATTTAGAAAAAAATGGTAACCAATCCTTCCGTGCGCAAAAAGAAAGGAGAAAAAGGGGAAGTTGGTCCCGAGCCGTACTCCAGCACGACCCAAATGCCGATTGGTTAGGCTAATAATGGAGTATTCGAAACGTTACTAGTTAGTTTTTTTTTTTTTTTTTTATTTTTTTTTAAGAAAAAAAAGGTTACTAGTTAGTTAGACTTGCATTCTTGTATTATTTAGTATTGACCCAAGAAAATTATTAGTATTAATAATATTTTTAATCTAAACTAATGATTAAGTAGATGCAAGTTAGGACTGTTGGCCAAGGGAGGGAGTGGATATCCTTGCACTTTAAGTTTCAGTCTTCCTCCTTGTATAGTTTAAAACATTTTTTTTTGTAAGAAAATTAGATTTAATCTAAGGATTATTAGGAAACGATTTTCACACTGAACACTCTTGTTTACTTCCATTCATTTACTTTTATTTATTTATGCGATTTAATAGTAAAAAATAAACGTATTGAGTGTGTAAGGTACGTGGAAACCAGTTCCCATGATTATATTATTCTAACTTAACCATATACTTATGGGGTGGGATCCAATAATTTAATGAATTGGATGTGGGTTTTGGAATGACAGACGGACAAAGCTTCAATGCTGGATGAGATAATCGATTATGTTAAATTCCTCCAGCTCCAAGTCAAGGTACTCCTCACATCTTTTAGATTAATGTTTATTATATTTTAAGATTAATTAAACAAAAAAGAAAGATTCCCTGCTGGTTTGACATTGTTTGCTATATTAGAATCTGGATACGATAATTAAGTAATTAATTTGTTATATGTGTTTACTGACTGGCATTGTGCTTTTTTGGGCACCGCACAATATGTAGGTTCTGAGCATGAGCAGGTTGGGCGGTGCAGCTGCTGTTGCTCCCCTTGTTGCTGATATGTCCTCTGAGGTAAATTATTTCACAATAAACCCGCCCATAAATAGGCTTTTATGATATATTCCAAATTAAAAACGCACCGTTACTATATAAGAAAGTTTAAACATATGACATTGCGTTATTAACTTAGGTACTAACGCATAGAACATTCTCAACCTGCTCGGACCAAATACTTGTTTTGGCCAAGCAGAAACCCACCAAGACCACCATAAAAAAAAAAAAATTGAGAAAAAGACGAGGAAATTTTTCCTTCCGGAATTTTTTTTGTGGAACAAAAACCAAACCACCACATTTCACCTACCCTACACCAACCAGTGTACCCGGCCAAACCCCAAAATTCTCCATCATATAATACAAAACGACAAAAACAAAAGCAGCACGCGTGCCCACTTTCTCAGATTCCTCTTTTCTCTTTTAGCTTTTGTCCTTTCCTTTTCACACCCTTAAAAACAAACTAAATAATGATTTTAATTTTTGGTCGTCGATGTAGGGTGGCGGTGACTGTATCCAAGCCAGTGCCAACGGCGGGACCCGCGGACGGAGCTCAAACGGCAACCAAACGGCGTCATCATCTAACGACAACAGCATGACGGTGACGGAACACCAGGTCGCGAAGCTCATGGAGGAAGACATGGGCTCCGCCATGCAGTACCTCCAGGGAAAAGGACTCTGCCTCATGCCGATTTCCTTGGCCACCGCCATCTCCACCGCCACGTGTCACTCCAGGAACCCCCTCCTCCAGAACAGCAACAACAACCCGGTCATCCCGTCCAACGGTGGCGACGGGCCATCTTCACCCAGCATGTCGGTGCTGACCGTCCAGTCAGCCACCATGGGTAACGGCGGGGTTGAGGGTTCCGTCAAAGACGCCACCTCCGTTTCCAAGCCCTGACTGAGGGCGCCGCCGTCGATCGTCGACTGACCTTTTGGCTTTGGTCTTTACTTTTTAGCGATAAATGAACACACAGTGACGTGGGCTCCGAGGCCGTCCAAAGTCTACGAAAATAAGGCATCTGGGGTGGTGCTTTTCCAACGACGCCGTATTTGCGTAGACTTTGGCTAAAAGCTATCTCAAGCACACCACGAGAACCACCCGATCCCTATAAACCCTTTTCCTTCTAAAAGAGGTTTTTAATTTAGTCTTTCGTTTGTTTATCCTAAAAAAAATATTTAATCTTTCTGTTGTTGTTGTTTTTTTTTTTTTTTTTTTTAAAGTTTCCTGAAGAAAATTATAAATTTCTATTGCAATTTGCCTTGCCATCCCCTCCTGTGTTTCGTGAATTTCTAGTATGTTTCCAGATATTCTATATTTTGAAAATTTTAATTATTTGATCTATACATAAAGATATAAATTATCAAAATTTGATGGCCATAACTTTTGAACGAGTAATGATATTCATACCATGTTTTTATACAATATTTTTATACTATCTTAGGTGACATCTGATGTGGATAGCCACATTATTTGCAAAATTTACAAAACACAAGGAAAAGAATAAGAAAAACTTTTCGTATACCACAATCGTCATTTGAATTAATTAGTTTTTTTTAATTATTAGTTTATTAAATAATGAATTCAACTTAAAAATCTGATTAATTCAAATGATGTGATTGTTCACATTAAATATCATCTAATATGATATAAAAATATAGTATAAATATCATTACTCATTTTGGACATACTAATGCGAAAAAACATAACTATGTGCTGTTTACGCATGATTTGGGGTTTCTTGACAGAAAAAAAAAATTAAAAATAAATAAATAAAATAAAAGAAGAAGAAAAAGGAATGATTAGGGCTTGATAATGATGACAGAATATTAGAGAGTTGTATTTATCTAAAAGGAGTAGGCAGCTGCTAGGCTAAGCTTTGATGACTTTTTCTTTTTAGGGTTTTGTTTTTGTTTGTTAAAGGTCTTTTAGTTTAGTTTTGTGTGTGGGGCTATTGCAGTAAAGACAATAAAATACTATTGCAACGTGGATTAGATTATAGGTCAACTAAAAATATCTTTATATTTTTCTTCCTTTTAACGAGATAAAGACTAATTATTTATTAAGTAATACAAGAACTGGGATGATTGATTGATGTATAATCACTTCACTTGGTAACCCTAGACACTTTTGTGTATGATATGAATGTGTACGACAATTTAGAGAAAAACTTGGCAAGTGGTGTATACCAGTAATTCGTACGATGCCTCCTACAAAAATAGAAGTCAGATTATCTGTCCTCCTGGGTGTCCTTTCCATCTTTTTCTATTTATGCGATCATGGTTCAGTCATGTCAATATTTTATATTCCTATTATTATCTTTAAAAAAAATCAATATAAAATGTTGACATAATTTGACCGTATATACTCAAACAGGAAGGCAGACAATATACCTCTATGAAAATATTAACGCGAGAGTTAATTTAGCATATCCGTCGTCTTGAAGAATTATGAGACAAAATGACCACAATTAGGGTTTGCTCTTTATGAGGTATTTTCTTTAGCAAATTAAGTATGAGACACGCTTAACTGTGATTTGTCTACCAAAACATTTACAATTTGGCATAAAAAGATTGTGAATGCAACCTACCCACTAATGAACTCTGATTTTGTTTTTGGTTGCTGGAACTTAGAAGGTTCAATTAGTCTCTTAACTATCACGGGATGATTCAGTGGTTGAGAATGAATTATAGGCCCATATTAACACACATCATGCTGATGGTTCGATTCCTAACGCTAGTGAATCCCACGATGGTGGCCAATGAGAGGCGAGGCTGACATGCCTATGTACGTCTTTTCGGCCTCCGAAAGAGTGAACTGTTATGGCGAAGCCACCAACTGGTCCATTTTAAAATTAAAATAAAAATTAGTCTCTTGGATTTAGGTTTAAGTGGTATCTACCTTTTGTTGTTTTTCCCATCTTTCTAATCCCCCTTCAAATTTGAATACTCATTCTATACATAAAATCTATGGGTCAAATAGTTTTGATCATCTTTAATCGTTGCGATGATGTTTGTTAGACAACTTAGACTCATATTTTACACTTCTTTTTCTGTAGATGAATTTTTCTTCTCTTGAGTCAATAATTTTGTCCTTTTTCTGTGGATGATTTTTAAGTTGAAACGTAAGATAAATAAGGGGCTTCAATTGTTTTATGAATTTTGTGGAAAGGTCGGCTAACGCATGCAGATGACAAGTTATCATGGGAGTCCAATCATTCTTTATCATTTGAACACTCAGTAGAACAGTTTAATTAAGTGATTAGTCAGATATTCATTCAAGACATTAAATTATGTGCATTGAAAAATTGTATTTAAACATATTAGACCGCGCTTAAATACAAAAAGATTCATTCCTTTGTAAGAGTGGTCTGACCAACCATATAAGTGTAATTAGGCTGTAATACCGAAGTTTTTCTCTATATTAACTCTCTAGTGCTTGTTGCTTAAGAAACTTAACAAACAAAGAAAACAAACTTAATGAACCACAGCACATATAATTACTTCACGGTCCGAATCCCAGATTGATTCGTAATCATGTTATCATATATAGGTGATTAGAAAGAGTTGCGTTTGGGTAATTCACAGAGGTTAGGTGGTATTCTTTGTTGACAAAACGCACATATTATTATTACCCTTTACTTACCTTCTTTATTCTATTATCCTATCTTCGTTAAATCAAAATTAAAAAAACTAAGTTGTTTTTTATTGTATTGATTATTTCTTAATTATCGTTAGGTTAGAAAGCACCATGACAATATTGTTTTTTTTTTATCTCAATTTTTCGACGTGGGATTTATATTCAACACGCTCCTTCATGTGAGACCATCACATAGTTATGTTCAACATGAAACAAAACTAAACAAAAGTGAGATTCAAGATAACATGTTATATGGCTTTATCAATTAATCTTGGTTTAGTACAATTTGTTTGCACATTGTTGAAAATAATATGAAGTTTGACTCAGATAACGAGAACGTTGTATCTATGAATTCGATACTTAGTTTTGACTAATATCGAAGTTATTCACAAGCTATATAGAGAAGCGGAGAAATGAACATAAACATTTAAATTAATCTAAATTAATCTTGAACAAAAGAAAATTGGTATTGCATAATTTGAGCTTGAGGGCGTGTGAAGAACTGAGAAGAGATCATCTTCGAATCTTTTTTACCAAAGTCATTGGATCAAGTGATCCGGGTTTTTAAAATTTCATCCAACGGCTAAAAATTATTATAGCTTTTAAATGGTTAAAACAGATGAGCCGTGGATAAAATTTTAAGGATCCAAATCACTTGATCCTATAATCTTAATAGAAAGAATCTCTTATCTGAATAATTAAACAGGGCGTATTTCCACTCATTGATTGAGACACCTTGCCAGTTGCCAGAGTGCCAATGGCATGCTGACGCAAGGCCTACGTAACGTTCGTCCAAAGTCCAAGCAACATGCATGTAACCAGTTGCTACTCACAGAATTTGAGATTAGGCTAATGTGAAAGAGATTAAATTTTGAAAATTAAAAGATATGAAAGTTGATGATTGATTTATTACTTAAGCATTGATTAACGTGTTCAATCATATTGATGACACATCATTTAGTTTGTAAATTTAGTCTAAATTTTTTGTCTCGCTAGTATTACTCTGAGATTAAAATGTCAGAGTATCTCCAAAAGAGATGTTAAAATGTACATATCAGCTATAATAGTAAAAAAAAACCACACTAATATTCTTCAACAAAAGTGTCAAATCTTATGTGGCGATGACATAGATTGGCAACAAAAGAGGTTGTTGTCAAATTTGACAGCAGCTTCAAATGTTTTTTTCATTAATTATTAAATGAATTTTATTAATTTTTAATCAGTTTAATCATTTATTATAATTAATGTTGAGTTGATCGATGCAATTATCATACGTTTTTCTTCTTTTCAATCAAGAAATGTGAACAGATTATTGATTAAACCTTAAATTTCTTTTATTAAATTTTATTTTATAAAATAATAAATAATAATCTAAGTTGACATATCAGTTGGAGAACAAAACTTTAAAAGATGTCAAAGTGCCACATAAACTGTCAAAATTTAAATTTTATGTTCAAAATTTGGGGAGGTGGTCTCACTAAACATATTTTGTTGTAATAAGGTAGGATTGATCATGAGAGATGTCGAATACGTTATTGAGGATATAACTCAACCTCTCTTCCGCTCATGATGTCTAGTCACAATTTATGAACATCCAAATTGAAAGAGCTTGATATACTCTCTCAAATATTGTTACGATGTAATAATTTCCTGAGCTGAAAGAGCTTGATACTCTTCACATTTTGTCACAAAGAGTAGCGCATCAAACCCTTTAAAAGAGAACAGTAATTTTCACGTTCTCGTTTTCTTCTTTTGCGCTTATATTGTTTATTTTGCCGAGCCGGCTGATTGATTTAGAGGTATCAATTGGTAAACAAGAACTTTCAAACTTTGATCTTCCAAGATCTCCTCAAAATATCAAATTCAATTTACATACTCTTCCTCGGTTTTTTTTTTTTTTTTTTTTTTAATTTCATACACGCATGATGCACATGGGAATATTAAGAGACATGTAGTCCACTACTTTTTGTCAATTCTTCACCACCCCATGATTCACCCATTGACCCTCAAGTTCTGAATCAAGATTATTTTTTAGGGTTCATCATTTTAATTTATTATTATTAATTTAATTTCGGCCATAACTCCACTGATTTAGTTATGACACATCCTGACCCGGAATATCAACTAAGATTCCAAATCGAGTTGTGCTGGCCGACACCAGGAAGGTGACGAAACCATAAAGTGTAGTGATGTGAAAAATGTGAATAAATTTAAACCTAAGAATGCCTAAATACAAAAGTGTGTTTGGAAGGATTAGTGTATTACAGGTTGCAGAGCATGAATTAGAAACTACTAGCATCAATTATAAAATAATAATATAATATATATATAATAATTAATAATATATATTTTCGGTTTAGTATGGGATTCCGAAAATATCGAGAAGCCAATCCCGAATCTCATACCAAAATTTCGGGATCAGGAATTTCGGTTTGGCAAATTTTTGGTTTGGGATCGGGATTTTCGGGAATTTTTTCCACCCCTAGATCTAATAAGAGATTGCAAAATATGATTTCAGGAGGATTAAACAGTTCATATTATAACTAATTAAAAAATTGTTTACGGAGCCAAAAATAATAAGGCCTTTTAGCCAAAATGAATCTTAAGATTGGTATAACCTCTCATTTTAGTTCTTGAGATTTAAAATTGATAGAAGTGATCCCTGAGGTTATCCAATGTCAATCATTTTGGTCATTCCATGAAAATTTTCCACTAGATTGAGGTGTTTTTGTTAAATTAACCCCTTCACTTGAACTGGTGATTTCTTCAATTTAACAGCGATTTTTCACATATAAAACAAAATGATTGACGGTTGACAATCTTAAATACCACTTCTATTAATTGTAAATCTCAGAGACCAAAGTGAAAAGTTATGCTAATTTTGGCTAAAAAGCCTAATAACATGGCATTGAAAATTGTTGATGCGTTTTCCAAAATAAATTGCAGTGCATAGATACTTACAGTGAGGCAAAAACATGAACCATAAAAACTTGCTGTGGATATTGGCAGGGCATCTCAATCACACAAAAGTATGGACTTCATGTATTTTGATCATATCCGACTTCACACTAAGCCACTTTCTTGAGAACCGTCACAGTTAAACGGCTTTATTAAAGTTTCTTTCGTACTTGAGAAACAAAAGTGAAGGTATTTCTAATTCAACCCTAGAGAGTATAGAGACGTCATCTCATCGTACTTAAATACGAGAAAAACTTAGATGAAACTGGGTTTTGATCCGCTACAAGCAGACCCTTCGAACTTACGATCTAATGTACGGTTCCAGAGCTAAAAAGGACAGTCCGACAACCTACAACAACGAACTCCCTCCATATATTTCGACTCAACTGTCACTAACTAGCAGCACAAGCTGCAGTTTCATGGAACCATTCCAAATATTTCTACTCCAGTATGTAAAATAAACAGAAGGAACGTATCAAAGTTTTTCTTGTGCATTCCTAACCACGTCTTCCTGTTTCAAGTTTCCGAAACCTGTAAACAAATTGCAGTTTTCGTATCAAACAAGTTTACTGACAGTTTGGCCCTACAAATCCTCTGTTACTCATTAAGGACTAAGCTCTCAAAATCTCTACATGCTCAGCAAATCCCTACAAAGCCAAAGACGCAGTTTTACTCTCACCATTTCATCATATGCTACCTGTTGCCCAAAAGTGTCACCAAGATATTGGCACATACACGGTGATGGTCATATAAATGCAATCCAAGTTTGCAACAGAAGCGTCCATAAAATATGCGCAATACCTACAAATATGCTAAAACATATACAGCAACGAAGCATAAACTGTATCCCTAAATGCACGGAAAGGAGAAATTAATGTCAGAAGAATGCATATGCTCTTACATGGCTACCTTGGAATCAGAACACTAGCATTGACAACACTGCACTTCTTTCATTCTACCAATTGCCTAGATTTCCTAGGTGTGTCAAGTTCATCAAACATATGAACCACAAAGAAGTATTCCAAATATGTGAGCTTTCAAATTATTACATCAAATTTTGCCAGAAACACATCTTGTCGGATATATACACCATATTCTCCATTGTTTCTTATTTAAACATGCATTGACACCAAAAGATTGACAGCTTCCTAATGTGGTACTGCCTCTGCAGTGCAAACTTTAAACCATACAGATTTCTGCTTCCCATTGAATAATGAATTGAACATGAACCCAGGAACTAACCAGGACGACTCCTTCAGTGTCAGGGGCCAATTCAAGCTTTATACTCCTGCCAAAATGGATAAAGTTTCCATTCACTTCAACTATCCTTATTCCTAAGTTTTCATGTAATAAGTAATCCCACTTTGACCCTGGTATTCCTAGTAACGTTATTGCATACGAGTAATGAGTCAAACAACTCAAAACTAAAGCATTGTATCATAGCAGTATCGTTAGAAAACGTAAGTGCAAATCTTCGTAAATGTATTTAGTAATCAATAATCATTAAACATCAGCATGCATCCATTAAAATTGAGTCAGAAACCGATACTCATTTTCCTTAACTACAAGAAGTAAGCTTTAGGCAATTAATTCTTCATTACTACTGCTGTACAACAAACAACTTCTCATAGCCAATAAGAGTAACAGCAACACATTAACCTGATCCCATTAAACCAAAAGTTGACATGAAAAGTTTTAACTAGTGGTGGTAGGCTTGAAAGTGTAAAGCTGTGGAAGTGACAACGGACCTTTCCTCGAATCTTTATCATCCAAAAGCCTCTTCAGACTCTTGTTCTTGCAGTAGAGCGCATCAAAATGCTTCACCTAAAACCCCAAAAACATTAAAATTAAACAAAGAACAAAAACCCAATAAATAAAAATTAAAACTTTGTGCTCCAAGAAACCCAAAATGTGAAGCAAAAATTGAAATTTGAGAATTGGGGATTTCAAATTTTACCCAAGAAGTACGGCAGTGTTTGACAAACTCCTCCCTCGAAGCTTTGCATTCTGCTGGGTACAACAGGCCCTTCGACGCGATTTCGGTCTGCTTCTTGTCCGATTCTTTCTCCACACACGCATAGAAAGCGTCCCGAGCCTTTCCGAACACGTCAAATTGCAGGTTAAACCCCAAATTTCAATCCTTGACATCTACATTTCAGGAGAAAAACAAGGGAGGAGAGAGATTCAGAGAGAAGTAGCACCTTGTAGCAAGCTTGTCTGGCATTGGAAAGGACGTCCGTGTGAACCTCTGCTGGGTTTCGTGCGGCGTAAGCTTCCGTGGCCATTGATTCGAAATCAGAAGGGAGAAAGCTCTGATCTTATGATTCTGTTCAGCTGCTGTGAGTCGGCGACGACCGCTGCGTAAGATCCGAACGCGCGTATGAGTGAATGGGCCGCATGGGGCCGAGCTGGGTATTAAGCCATAGTGTTCGTGGATCGACTTGAATGGAATTTGATGAAATGGGCCTTTAGACTAAAGGGCCCATGGTTCAGAAAGATTTATATGTAGAAACTTGGTATCTCACACCATATGAAATTTGAGTGGATTATATTACGTTGAAATATCACATATCAGCCGTCTCTTCGAGAAAATAAGAGTTTAAATATCATAATCACAGTCTAATTAACAACGAGAATCTTTGTGATAAAACCCACACCTGTCAAACTGTGCATGTGGTAATGAATAAGTTTGTGACAATATTGATGTTGTTGGAGTGCACCTTGGGCCAATGTCTGATAATTTGACATGGTATTAGAGCCAAGGAACGGCCCCGTGTAGCCACGTGATGGGTGGGTCCCCTTGGCTCCAAGTGGTTGTCGATGTATGGATCTCCCACCTCTGACCCACTAATTGGATCCTACGTGAAGGAACGTGTTGAAATATCCCACAATGGCGTCTCTCTAAGAAAAGAAGAATTTAAATTTCCCAATCTCCACTCCAACTAACACCAAGCCTTTTGTGATAAACCCCACACCTGTCAAATTGTGCAGGTGGTAATTTGTGATAAACCCCGTCAAACTGTGCAATAGTAAATTGACACCAAGCCTTTTATGATAAACCCCACACTTATTAAATTGTGTAGGTGGTAATTTGTGATAAACCTACACCAGTCAAACAAATTGAGGATACTCTGATAATCGAAGCTAGAAATTCATTAGAGGAGAGGCACCATTCAGTTAACATCATATGAAAGAATCGAAGGCATATAGAAAACACAAAGATAGGCAAAGAAAAATAATGTCCTTGTGTGTGTGTATGTGTGTGTGTGTGTGTGTTGCGTTAGAAACGAGAGAAAAAAGTTCTGATTTTGTTTTTGCTCATTGAAACAATTTATTTGTATTTTAATTTTGGTTTCATGGGTCTAAAAATAATAGATGAAAGGAGAATAGAAGAAAATACGAGGGAAGATTTATGTCCAAGATATTAGAACAAAATTGTGGAAGTGGCTATTGTTTGTCTGATTTGATGCTCCAGATTTCTTAGCTAAACTGAGAGTTCCATTGGAGGGTGGTAGTAATCATTGGAAGGTCAAGTTACCAATTGGTGCTCTCCATTTAGGTACATATATGTGAACCAATTTGAAAAAAAAAAATTCAGGACGGAATCGTGCCCATTCTAGTCCTTAAGTGGCTCCGTCACTACTTCACACTAGGCGTAGACCTAGTATGTATAGCATCCAAAGGAGATATTAGGGAAGAAAAGACACTCGTTTGTATGCAAAAACGTATAAATTTTGCTTAGAACTTATGACAACTTCTTTGCAACAGTTATATACCAGCTGTTTTCATTATAAATGTTAAGGAAGTTATCAACTAGGTCTTAGTCAAATATTGCTTCTCATCCTAATATTAGAAAATGTTCCAGGTTCAGAACCTCGTTATGGATAAAAATGTGAAGAAGGTCAGTGAGGATGTATATAAGAAGTCTTTAAGGGAAGAGATTCTCATTTTTTTTATTATATAAAAATAGGAATTAGCTGTGGGGTCCACATCACATCGAACTTTAACGATCCGAACCGTCCATTTTTTAAGTTGTACCTCATTGATCATCCTTGCAAAGTATTAGCCAAATTGGAAATATTTAAGACATCTAATTGGATTCAAAGAAATGAATGAATACTTTGTTATACAAGAGACAATGAAATTTGATCTTGATAATAAAATAGGCAAATAGTTTCGGATTGAATTGAATTTTTACAAGGATAATCTATGAATCGAGACTTAACAAAATAGACCGTTCGAATCATTAAAATTTGATGTAGAATATGCCCCACCCCTAATCCCCTTTTTTTTTTTCAAAAAATTAGAATCCTTTTGTATAAAAGGGCTTGTATATATATATGTATCACGATTGCAACAATGCAACGAAAAAGTAGGGGTGAAAATTGAAGCCAATTAGATTAAGTAAATCTCACCCAAAACAGCTATGTTTTTAGTAAAAGTTATTTGATTAAAAGCCAAAAAGAGGCACATCAGAACAACAAGGCAGAAGGACCAAGTCAACTAATCCAAGCAAAAATTTCAATCACTACTACCCGACCACAATACAAGCCACAAAATCTCAATCACTACTAGAAGACAAGTTAACTAGACTAATCCAAGCACCGGACCACAAAACAAGCCACAAAATCTCAATCACTACTAGCCAACTCATACGAACTTACGAAGAGCAAGGAAGGCTATCGCGAGAAAGCACAAAGACAAGGGAGGTTGGAAGTCTACTGACCCAACCCTCAGCGCATAACAACTAATCAAGAGACCAATTTCACTAAATCAGTTGGTGAGTTTCTAATATTATATGTTCGTTTGTTTTGATTCTCAGATAATTAGTAAACACATATATAGTAATCCTTGCTAATACCCAATTTCTTATTTTGGTTCAATACAAAGAGGCGCCCTAAATAAGTTAAGGTAAATATTTTTGCCTTTTAATTCTAATAAAAATGATAGCAAGAGAGGAAACACTTGAATTCATGACCTCATATTCAATGGTACATGCTCTTGACGAGTTGAACCACGAGGCCCTTCTATACAAAATGAACCTTAGCTAGAGTAGAGTGGGGAGTATGGTGTGTTAGTAGATCTTCATATCTATTTTAGTCGAGGAAGAAGATAATATAGGTAATGGAGTTGTCGGCAATAAATAGAAGATTGAAAAAAAAGCTGCTGTAATTAAGTAGTGTAATATACTAATATAAAGACCAAGTAGCAGAGAGAGAGAGAGAGAGAGAGAGAGAGAGAGAGAAGCTGAGTGGATGAGGGAGAGTAGTAGATCACTGGACTAGTAACGAGTGGTGCTGACAGAAGAGAGTGAGCACACACGGGCAATTGTATAAAGCTATACCTTAGCGTGATGTGTGCTCACTTCTCTTTCTGTCAGCCGCCCGCCGCCTGCGCTGCCCTCCCTTTCATTATGTCTTTCTATGTTCCTCCTCTCGATCTCTCTCTCAGTTCTTCTACCTACTACCGTCTCAGCTTCCACTTTCCAGGTGTACTCTTTCTTTCATTCTTTCAAGAAGATAAGAATTGAATTTATTTATTTATCCCCTTTATATGTATTTTTCCAATCAATTATTATTGCTTTTTCATTTTCCCAGGCAGACCCTCCGACCTTGTCTCTTCTTCTCGTTTGGAAGATGATATCCAGTATGTGTGGACTAGTGTGCATCCACTCTCTCAAGTCCCACTGATAAATAACTGAGTCTCAGGTTTCATCACCATTATCATTATCACAGATCTAATCTTCTAGCCCTAGCTTCTTTGTTTTCCTCTTTCAAGATTTACTATAGTAAAATACAGAACGAATATAGTACGTGAAAAATACATACATACTTGTATTATTCGGCGCTTTGTTAAAAATTTATTTTAGAAAATTCGGTCATTTTTTAAAATTTTAGTATGTATTCATTTAATTTATTAGTTAATTTTTTTTTGTGTGAATTAATTTGTTTCTTTGTTAAAAAACGTGAATTTTATGTTTAATAAAATTATGCGAAATATGTGAAGATAACGGGTATTAGATGTGACTATATACGTGTATAATAAATATATTGTATGTTTAAGTTTTAGAAAGCGTGTATGAAAAACAAAAGTATACGCGAATTTATTATATCACAATTCAGTATTACTGTAGTATTTATCATTAATGTCTATGGAGTTTGAAATTAGCGTTTTTGATGGTCCTTTGCTAATCAAGGTACTAATTAATCCTTCCAACTGTTCACATTTTAACGGACACCTTTGTTCATTTCATTCTTCATGCCTCATATATTCTGGAAATACAAACCCTTCCTCTTCTACTAAAATTATTTATTTTTATGTTTATTCTTCTCTCTCAGCATCATATCCACACCATCACAAGGTTTTTATTTTTATTTTTTGATACAAGTGATTTTCTACACTGAACTCATGTAAAGTATTAAAGCGAAATTCATATAATTTACTGTAAAAAAATATTTGAACTTAAATGCAGATGAGGGAGCAGAGTGTTCTAGTCAATTACCCGTGTCTGCTACACCATCAAAAGGTAGAAAATGGATCCTCTCCAGATCTCTTCTTCCTAATCCACTAAATCTGAGGATCCGAACTATTGAAATTTGATCAAACGACTAAAGTTATTATAATTTTTTAAATGTGCCCCTGTTTGTAACCGATGAATCAAATTTCAATGGTCCGGATTTCTGGACTTAGTGGATTAGAAGGAAGAGATCTGGAGATGATCCCTTTCCAAAAGGTACTCTTTTCTTCAAAACCTAGACAATGATTAATTTCTTTCATATTCATAACGATTCCAATTTGCTGATTAGATTTTCTTTTTTTTGGGTGCATTGATGATGATATGCACATTTTCCGGTTTAAACTCAAACCCGGATTTTGTTGTGGAAGCTGGAGGCGGAAAGAGGAAACAGAAACCCTTGTGGGTCACAGCGCGGTGCCAAATATGGACAGAAATTCATAGTTCCCTCATCTCTCCATATCTCAACTTTTCTTTTATCATTACTTACCTTTTCAACGATGGGACGAATTTCCTTTTACATGTCACAAATTCATTCAATTGCCAGATTTTCCAGGATTCTGATTTACTGCCCATTTTTGGGAAGATTTTTTGCTTCGTTTCAAGGTGAATGAATGGATGAATAGCTAGGGTTTAGCTTTATCTAGGTTGGCCCAAATAGAGTTTTTGATATTCTTCTATATGTGTTGTTGGTTTTTATTTTGCTTCTCCGATAGGAACTAATTCTTGTATTGAATTCAGGAGCAACAGATTTGCTGCTTCGTTTATTTGCAGCAGGTTATTCATCTAGGTAACAGTTGTTATCTACCTAAAGATTACAAACTTCATGAGTTTTATTTATTTATTTATTTGCTATTTATTCACTATTTCTTCTATTTTTATGGCTTCTTTTAATGCTGGTCTCTTAAGTTTTTCTACTGTAAATCCTTTTTCTGCCTGGCTTTTAAAGTTTTTTTTGTTTGTGTAAGGGGGATTTGTGTGTTTAGTTTGAAGAACTGCTCGGGTGATTTTTAACTTTTTATGAGGACATGAGAAATTGACTTGATACTGAACTTTGAGTCATTGAAGAAGATTTCATAAATTGATGAGATTCTCTCTTTTTTTTCCTGGACTTGTTATGCAGGAACAATAACAATTATATCTTTTTTACTATTGTATAATTCTTTAACTCAAAACTAGTTTACATAATTTAAGTTTCCAGGATACTGTTTATATATATTCAAACGTTAGGTATTTAATATGAAGCTCACAAGATCTGATAATCTGGTTGAGATGCTCATTCAATACATGATCTTCATATTAAATACCTAACGTTTGAATATATATAAACAGATTTGCTTAGTCTCTTATCAGTACTCTACACAGTTGATTCAATGCTAGAGAAAAAGAACTCCAACCATTAACCACCACATCATATGGTTTACAAAATTGGTCTAAAATCTTGTTGTTTCAGTTATTCTCTCTTTTGGTTTCTTGATTGGCTACATTTGAAGGATGCTTTCTGAGTATCATGGTTTCATATTACAATTATGTTTTGGAACAATGACTCCTACATGAATTTGTATTGTTTGGTGATAATTGAATGGCTTGAGTTCTTCTTGGCCTAAAATTAAATAACTTAAAAGATGCCAGAGTGTTCCCTTGATTAAGTTGCCTAGTTTTGACCTTCTTATAACTTGTTTCGATTGGAATTTGTGGATTTTCTGGAGCAGTTTATAAAAAATTAAAGTTTTGTGTTTGTATTTTAAATTACAAAGTTGACATGTTAACAACTATGATTTGTATCTATATCTCTCTCAGGTTATTCTCAACCATTGACGGTCCTTTTCCTTGAGTCTTTGTGTTTGAAATTAATAGACCAATTCCACGAAGCCTTTCTTTTATTTGTTTGAACAATTAACGTATCAATGTGTTTAATTATTGTGTTTCTCCTCTTTAGTTGTACATAAGCCAAACAGGATTGTTCAATTTTCCGTGGACGAGTTATTTCCTTTTTCTCTTAATGAAGTGCATGTCACTACCCCCTAAAGGTTTTCGGGTTTTATGATGAGGACAGTTGAGAAACTATGAAGAGAATGGGATACATTGATCATAACCCTGAATGGTTTAAAACAGTGTAGTGTAACACTAATCGCAATAGAAGGCTAATCAGTTAGGTCCCAGCCCTAATTGCAATATGCTTTTGTTCTCCAGCTATAAGCATCTCCATAGTTTTGGTTTTCGTGCATCAGAGTGCAAAGTTCATACAAGAATTCAATTACCTGTGTCCTTATAACTAGCCCCTTATTTTGTGTTGATTTCAGATGAGTTATTTAGTTTACCATAACGTGTTTAACTTCTTGATTTCACGTCAGTATTAACTTCCTACTATAACTGCAGAAGCGTTATGGAAGAGGTCATGTCAAGAACGATCTCAAATGTGGGGCTGAAACGCAACGTTGAAGAAGTTTGTGATCCAAACCTTGCTGCGAATGACTCATCGGATGGTGCTAGTAGGCATGTATCGAAAAGGTTCAAAGGAGTTGTTGAGCAGCCAAATGGGCATTGGGGTGCCCAGATATATGCCAACCACGAAAGGGTTTGGCTTGGCACGTTCAGTTCTGAGAATGAAGCAGCTATGGCTTATGATAGCGCTGCAATCAAGCTTCGCGGCTGGGAGTGCCATCGCAACTTTCCGTGGACCAAAGTCACCTTTGAAGAGCCACACTTTCAAAATCAGTACTCCAAAGAAGCTGTGTTGAGAATGATCAAGGATGGTTCCTACCAGGCTGAGTTCTTAGAATATCAAAAGAGTTGCGCTGCAAGCAAGAGTTTGAGGAGTGATATCCAATTTGGCAGCTTGGTTAGGGTGCATAGCAATGGAAATGCAAAGATGTTGAACCGACTTCTTTTCCAAAAAGAGCTGACGCCAAGTGATGTGGGTAAGCTGAATAGACTTGTGATACCGGTTACCAATGCTAAACGGTGCTTTCCCAGCATATCGGAAGCCATAAGTCAGAAGGTTGAGAGTAGCTCCAGCCAGCTGGTGTTTTACGATAAGATGATGAGGTCGTGGACTTTCCGGTACTGTTATTGGAAGAGCAGCAGGAGTTTTGTGTTCACCAGGGGTTGGAGTCGGTTTGTAAAGACGCACCATTTGAAGGCCAAAGACATTCTTACATTCTTTCAACGCCAGTACAAGCAATTGGGGGACAATGGCAATAAGGAGCCTCAAACATTTTACATGGTTGAAGTTAATTGGGATGGTGCTGAAAGCGAAGACGACAACATTAACTGCTTGGTTGAGAATGAGGCTACTAATTACCAATATAATAAATGTAAACTAGAATCTGTAAGCCAAAATATTAATGAAGCTGATGGAATCCTTGCTGATCAAAAGAAACGTTTCAGGCTCTTCGGCGTGGAGATCTGCAACGAGGTGGCGCATTAGCCTTGAACATGTTAAAGTTCACCCTTCAATGCCTCAGAATTTTTGTTTGAGCTTTTGCAGGGAATATCATTAATTAGGTTCTGATTACTAAACATATATATCCATCCTTTTAAACTTACAGGATGTTAGACTGAAATGGATTAAGGTACTCTTAATTGCTTATTGATGAGAAGTTTTGTTATATTTGATGCCTGCTTGCATATAATTCGCAGGGATGGAAGATCATTCCTGCATTCCAGGGTTGAGTTAACAGCAATTTTTGGGCTGTTTTTAGTGTCCTTCTGGTGATACTTTCTTGCTCAGATGTTTTGTTATATTTTTCTTCTAAAGTAGGGGTTTTATAAAAAAAAATGGTCCTTAAATTTGACTCATTCAATCAAGATCATTTTTGAAATTGAAAATTAATTGATATAGTCTTTGAAAATGAATGTTTCAAATTAATATAGTCATTTCGATGTAATTCCATAAAAAATTTATTTTATTCTGAGGTGCCACGTAGGTTTCATATATCTAATTAAATATTGTCGTATGGATTAATAATTTTAAATAATAAAAAACAATTTTAATTTTTTGTATTATTAAAAACTTCAAAAAAAAGGGGGAAAAAAAAAACAAAAAAAGGCAGGGAGGGGTATTGCTGCCCAGCCCAACCTGGGCGAACAGATTGATGATCATCACATTCAGTTCTCATTATCGGTGTTCTGGCAGTTGGGGAGGTTAATGGAGGGGTAACAGGAGCTCTGATAGAACCGCCATGAATGTAGAGGTTCAGCAGTTTGGAAGAGGAGGTTGAAGAGGATGTAGATGAGAGGTTTTTGAGCCGGAGGATAAGAGATCTGCCACCAGCATTTTGATCACCAGCATAGGAAGATGATGTTGGGCTTGGGTAGGAGGAAGAGCATGGGCTGGGATTGTATGAAGCATAATTACTTGAGTGGAAAGACTAGCTAGCTACTGTGGATCCCACCCATCACATTCATGCGCTTCGACCGGCTTGCATTCTTAACGTAGATATAGTTCGGTTCGATGCGGTTTTGAGTGAAATTGAAACTAAAATCGAAATTTTTTGCAGTTTGGTTCGGTGCAGTTTTGAAACCAAAACCAAAATAAAACCAAAATGTTTGGTTCGGTTTGGTGCAGTTTCAAACGGTTTCGGTTCGATTTTTAAGAAAAGAATATACAATTTAAAATATGAAACACTCGTTATCTCAAGCTTTACATGAATGCAATCAACAAAGAACTTTTTTTTAAGAAAACTTATCTAGAAGAAGAGTAGTTTCTAGTAAGATCATAAATTAGAACTTGAAATGAAAGATTAGAACATATTATTAAGCATTTCCCAATCTAGACATCTTATAAAGTGCTTCTAAAGGGTACAAATTAAACTTAAGCAGTAGCTAATCGAACCACTACAAATGTCATAAATTCGTATATAAAATGAAATTAATCCCTCATTAAAAACCAGTAAAAAGTCCTCACAAAGTAACCTTATTAGCTAACTAGGTACCAATTGCCACGCAAAAATTTAACGATTGGCAAAAAGAAATGAATGAATGGTTTGCAACTTTACATGCATACTCTGTGCAGTCGATAACATGTATCAATGATCCAATGTCATGGACTCATGGTAGATATATATTATAATTGCTCAGCAAACAGATTTGCATGGTTGCACCCTCAAATCTACTGAGGAAGCTATGCATTATTTCCTTGCAATTTCGATTTCTCAACGTCCTTTGTGTGGAACATTTACCCGTTGATCACATATCTAGTGTAAGACAATGCATTCAAGTGCCTGGCCCTACTGATGAGTGATGATATTATGTAGAAGAGAAAAAAAGTGATGAATGGTGATATTCTAGTGTGGTTGAGTTCATACTAAATGTATGGACTCTAACAAACAACCAATTAAAATATGACATCTAATTTGGACATTTAATTAAATGCTTATTAATATTTACGGTGCGGTACAGGTTTCAGTGCGGTTTTCAAAAGCCAAAACCGAAACCAAACTGTTTCCTACTTTGAGGTTTGGTTTCAAAACCGAAATTGTTTCAAAATCGCAAAACCGAACCGTTCAGTGCAGTCCGATATAGTTTGTGTTTCGGTTTTAAGTGTCCACCCCTACATCCCTATATATAATTGATGATGATTCGTGGCGCAAAAAAAAAAAAAAAAAAAAGGTTAACAAAGTTCTCCTATATGGATATGATGGGCTATCTATTTGGTTGTAGTTAGGGATGACAATTCTAACCATTAAACCCAATAACCGCCCGAATGGAACGGATTTGGGTATGGAAGTTTGGATATATTTTGGATATGGGGAAAAACCGTTTATATTATTAGGTTATGATTTTGGATATGGTTATAGCGGTTCCCAAACCGTATCCATAACCGAATCCAACCCGAATAGTAAAAAATGTAGTTTATATATAATATAATAGTATAATATATATATGTATGTATGTATGTATGTATTTGTATATTCATTACCCTGAGAATACAAAAGTTGCATTTTGTAGGAAAGTAAAATTTTGAATCAAAATCAATGAAAACTCAATGGTGCTTATGGGAGATATCAAAGACAAGTCAAAATCGTCAATGTTTTAATTTTTATACTCAACAAGATCCATTTATTGGAACATTTATACATCAAATGTCTCAACTGAACGAATATATTTTTTTATTGACGAATATGGATATACCCGTTAACCAATAGGGGTATGGTTATGAATTATACATGATGGTTAATTTGCGGTTATGGATATAGTTAATTTTCATGGTTATAGGAATAAATATAGCATTTCCATTTCCAAACCGAACCGTTGCCATCTCTACAATTACTTATGCGACGGGTGTGGTGGCAATGTAGTGGTTGGTAGGGTGGGAGGGGAAGAAGAAGAAGAGCTGTACATCTTCTTCTTCTTTTTTTTTCTTTTTTAAGTTTTTAATTACATAAGAACAAAATTACTTTTTATTATTTAAATATTTTAATCTACATGGCAATATTTATTAAACTTTTGAGACCTAATTTTGTGTCACGTCAGTACTTAATAGATTTTTGACAGAGTTGTGACGGAATGACAATATTAATTTGCGACATCCATTTTAGAAACTACATTAATAGATTTTCAATTCAAGGACCGTCTCTTGATGGAGTGGGTCAATTTTAAAGACCATTTGTGATAAAAACCCATTAAAGTATTTTTGCAAATAGTGAAATTTTGGCTTATGAAAATGAATAAGGATCCTCTCTGGATCCTCTTTGTGAGGATCTTGGAAATCCTCAAATCGTGTCTGTTCATCGTACATCGTGTGATCAGTTTTCATCAGATATGTTCATATTTAATTTTAAATAAAAGTATTTAAAATGATTTCTGACGCAACGATGAACGGACACAATTTGAGAATCCTCAGGATCCTCACAAAGAGGATCCTCATTCTATGAAAATGATCCTTTTTTTTTTATTATTTATTTTTTGGGAAGCCAATGTGGCCTATGAAATGGTGGAAAACATAGTTAGAACAAACATTTGGACAACTTCTACTATTATACAAAAACACTTCAAGAGCTTAATTAATTGGTGAAAAAGATACCTCATCTATTCACTTGTTATGTTTTAGTCAATTCTTAATTATGAAACTTCTTTAGTGTTACAGAGTATATTATGTTTTTTCTATAAAGTATTGAGTTTGAAGTTGTTTTAAGTGTGCTGTTTTCGAGGACTTGCATGTAAAAACCTGTAATTACTACCTCAAGTACTAAGCATTAACAATGCAAGCCATCCTAACATAGTAACATTGGCAACAGTTGACACTAGACAAGAAGATAAAAGAACATAAACTAGTATACAATTTCACCTAAGAAGCTAATCTGGTTGAGAATCTCGTCTGGACTTTGTCCCCATGGTCCTGGCTAGCTCGGAATCCAAAGACTAGAGTATGAACTTTGAATAAAGAGCAAAGCGATTTGCTTCTGATTAGCTCAAGGGAAATGCTAAAGAGTCTCCTTAGCATTTCTCTTAGTTCAAACTACTCACTAGGCAGGTGGAGTTCCGTGAACCATTTAATTGGACCTCGAGGGCCTTCATGCGAGATCATGGGTCAGTCCAAGGCTATTAAATTTTACATTAACTAGCATTTTTCCTTTTCTTTTCCACTTTGGTTTTAATATTGTCATATTCACTAGTGTCATGATTTAATAGTATTCATCTTTATTGATGAGTGATATAATTTTTTGGCAAAGTTTTAGAAAGACTGTCCAAATAGTTCAATACAAATATTATTGCATACTTAACCACTTGCTAGTCCAGTAAAAGTAGGAATTTATCATAAAAGCTGTGGTGCAATCAGGAATGAAATCATATAATTATAAGTTGTAAATTGTTATGTCAAACAGCGGATGTGAGATTTTCAACATCTCCCTCACATGGGACCACGGTCACACGGGAAGACACGTTGGCGAGGAAAGACAAGCACGTAAATACTACACTATTAGAACATACTTATTAATTAGGGTTGTGTACGGGTTTAGATAAACCCTGCTTTGATATCATGTCAGAGTTTCAGAAAGATGAGCCAAATAGTCAAACACTGATATTGTGACCCACTTAACTACTTGCTGGTTCAACATGAGTGGCGTTTAATCCTAAAAGGCTTCGACATAATTAGGAACGGAGCCATGTCATAAATTAGAAATTATTTTGTCAAACTCTTGATGTATAATTCACCTTATGTGATTGACAAATTTGTACCACATTATTAAAAGATAAAAGATTGAACTTAAGGCCTCAACAATAGATGTGATTATTAATTGATTGAGCTAAAATTCATCGTAAGAGTACCTTAATAATAGATGTTAGACTGAAATGGATTTAGTTATTTGTGCAGCTTTTGTTTGCTAAAGTTTTGCGATTTTGGATTTATTGGTTTTGTTATCCTATTGCTATATGTGATACTGTATACTACTTTACCCTAAGAAGACAAAAGAATTTGAAATCTGAACATGTTGAAGAAGAATGCACTAATCACTATGGCAATCCAACTGCTTGCAAAGCATTAGGGAAAACATTAGGAAAGTATTAGGAAAAGCATCATTCAATATGTCCATCATTTGGTCATCATCAACACGGTCAGATGAAGAGAGTTCATGCACAAGTATCCCACTGCCAGAATATGTTGCCGATATAATTCTCCATGATCATTCCAATTGCTATATGTGATATTGTACACTAATTTACGCTAAGAAGACAAAAGAATTTGAAATCCAAACATGTTGAAGAAGAATGCACTAATCATTAGGGCAATCCAGTGCTTGCGAAGCATTAGGAAAAATATCATTCAATATGTCCATCTCTTAGTCGTCATCAACACGGCCATATGAAGAGAGTTCATGCATAGGTGTTATACTGCTGGAATATGTTGCCGTTGTAATACTAATACTTCATGATCAGTCTAATTGGAGTAAATGTGTACCATCCCATTCATATACAAAAGATATTGGACTTCGTCCAGTATCACCTAAATACAGTTGTTACATTTCATGCAAGGACATCTTATACGATTATGAGCACCAACACGGTTGTTTGCAAATTGAATAAATTTGCCCATTCGATCCGAATATTGGTCTTAACTTCTATCTTGCAATTTGATCCACTTTTTTGCCCATTGTGACTATTTTTAGAGAATTTAGTCATCATAATAATTTGATACGCTTCATCTCCCCCTTATGCTTCTGGTAACGATGCTATCCTATTCGAAAGTGCACTTTATGTGTTGCAATTTAGGATTCATATGACTATTTCTGATCGTAAAAAATTATGCAATATCTCCCTTAGGTTCCCAAGTGCACGACGTAGACATTATAAACAAACTAGTATGCAATCGAAGAACATTAAGGGGATACAATCGAATTTTTTTACAGTCCAAACTTAGCCACGTTAACCGCAAACACTAAACACATAGTAGCGCACTTGCGAACTGTCTGGACTGGATATTTAAGAATTAGTTCGATTGCAGAGCCACATACTGCGTCGACACGCGTATCCAACAGACTTTCAAACAGGTCTAAGGTTTTTTCGAATTTATTATACGAAGTCAATCAATATAATAAACTTCATATAAATGGTTATGAAATATTAACAAACTTTACACAACATCTTAGGCTAATGCTGTACAAATTAAATTCGCCTAAGCTATATATATTTCAGTAACTTAGGCCGCATACGCATGTGTAGGCTGTAGGCATATGCAGAGACTTCGCTTGTGCCTCAAACCAATCTTTCACAGGCCACTTTATTATTTTCTGATTTTCGGGATATATGATGAAAACTAATAAGTGATAAGGGTGGGTGATATTTAATGGGCGTCTTTATCTTTGTCTCCCTTCCATTTTGCTGGGTGTCCTTTCCCCTGCCCCTTCCCTTTCACTACACCAACGTAGCAGTTCCAACCCACCAAACACCACACCAACACTCCAATATATAAAACCCTAAGTTAAATCTAAAGGCTGAGATTAAGATTGAATCACATTATACGTGGACCCAACGGCTGAAACAGGAGCAACCGCAATGGAGAAGTGGCCAATGGAACTTTTGATGCCAACGCATTTACAGACCCTTCTCAGCACAACATTCCACAACTAGTACTAAGTTAGTGGTGTAACTTTGACAATTTTCAAAGGAGAAATGTTAAGGAAAAGCTCTCAAAAAATAAAATTTTCTATGAACTCACTGTCGCCCCATGTTTTTAGCACAGTAGTTTATAATGTTACTATGAAAATGTGCCGTCTTAGTAATCCAACTTTTAAAAAAGTTTATTTAACATTTTTCTTTGCCTAAATTATATTTTGCATCATCAAGTTTGAAAAAAATTGCAACATAATATAACATTTTTAAAACATTTCAATCACATACATTTACTTACATTTCATTGCAATTCTATACATCCGTTAAAAATTCTGTTATTTTATAGTTCACTGATGACATGGTAAAATATAAAGTTCATATTTGAGCTGACATGTATGCCACCTTGTTCCACATGGCCAAACAAATAATAAAAAATACTTAACTATTCAAAATTATTTGAATTTATTTAATATTTTATTTAAAAATTATAAATAAAATAAATAAAGAAAACAACTTAGAGGTACGTCTCGTTCGTATGAACTTTGATGTGTTCTTCCTTTCCTCTGCCAAACACTCATCCTCCTTCGCTCTCAACCTCGAGGGCAACGGCAGCTCTAACGGCCTCCATGCCTTCGTCGCCGAGGTTGGCCTCGTGCTTAAAGAATGCCTCTCGTTTTCAATTTGGTCAAACAACAGACCCCCAATTTCAGGGATTCCCCCACCACGCTTCCAATCCCAATCGACGTTCTGAACTTCCGAGATTTCAATTGCCTTCATCTGAGTCGCCGAGCTTCGATTCCACTACAGCAAAGATCCAATATTTTCTCAATTTCGAAAACGGAAGAAAGAAACCATCTTTCCCACGTTCTCTGCAATTTCTGGGTTTACCTTTATACTGGTGCTACACAGACAGACCCTCTTCGCCTCCCACTTCTTCACAGCCTCCGACCGACAGAAGCAAGCTTGTGTTTTTTTACCACAGGCAGCCGTTTGAACTGGAGGATTTGATGTGGGCACTAGCGGAGATGTTGGGGAAAGAGAGCCTGGGGCGGTGTACAAGGCGGTGCTGAACGACGGGAGCACCATGGCAGTGAAGCGGCTCAAGGATGCTGTAGTGGTGGTGATGGCCGATGATGGCGACGAAGATGACGACTGGCCAATTACCTCTCTCGTAATGGAGTCGAAGAGAGAGATGCAGAATTACAGGTGCATGTTGAAGGGGTGGGCCCATTTAACATAAAAAAATTATATATTTTGTCATATTCATTTGTTTTATGAAAAATTTAATTACCACGTCATTAGTTAACTGTAATCTTAACAAAATCTTTAACAAAATTTTTAACGGAAGTATAAAATTTTAATAAAATGTAAATAAAAATATGATATTGAAATGTTTTAAAAGTTGTTGTATAAAATTGTAATTCTATTCAACTTTGAAGGAGTAAAATGTAATTACATTTTTTCTTTCTAAAGCAGTGGTACTGCTACAAATTGGACACGTAATTACTAGTGGTACTAGTTAATTACTTTTGGTACTTAAATGTCGGGACATGATTCAGATGTGGATGGATCGATGACAGTCCTTTAATCCACCAACCAGGCTTTCACCATCAATAATGGAGACCAGAAATCAGCCCCCCTGCTCAAGTCCTGATGAATTGAAAGATTCCGCGTGTATACATAGTGGATTATCCTGGCAGAGAAGGCATTCACATAGCATTCCGAATTCAAAACCCTAATAAAAATGTGATATTACTCGAGTGAAAGGAAAAGCTGCTAGGCTGACCATGGCAGTTGGTGGTGTAACTAATTAGCTATATATATGTATTTGTGTATATTAGAAAGCAGAAAGAAACCTGTAGGTTAAGCTGAGCGTAGTTGACAGAAGAGAGTGAGCACACACAGGCAGCAATTGTATAAAATCATACCTTTGGGCGGTGCGTGCTCACATCTCTCTCCGTCAGCTCCTATCTGCGCGCTCGCTGGCCTTATTTCACCACATATAGTCAACGTTTCAAAACCTTAATTTCTCATCAACGCCCCTTCTCTTCCCGCAAAGGAACGGGAAATTAAACCAGGCCAGTCCCAGGCCCAGCCCCTTCTACCTTCCCAATTCTCCTTCCAGGTGTCTTTCTCCCAACCCTATATGTATATATCTGACATATATGAAACAGATAGCTAGATACCCTCTGATTCCCAGCTCTCACTTTTCAAGTTGTGTATATATTTATAGATGTGTGTGTGGATCAGTGTATGTGTTAAAATTAAGACATATGACATGACGATACAGGTTTTGGGTTTGTTATTGTTTTTATCATCCTGTTCTTACTTACTAACAGGTGTCCTCCAGTTTATGATCCGACCTTTTGGAAACGTACCAGACCTTAGGTGGCTCACTGCACTTCACAATCTCAAAGGAACGAAATACAAGATAAGTTATTCTAATGTATTTATTTCCTATTTTATTAATTTTTATTGAATTTAAAATTGTAAAGAATGGCTATGGTATTTATAAGAAGATAAATTTTTAAACTAAAGTTTATAAATCAAATAATGATTAATTAAATGTTAATTAATGTTTTTATTTATTATTACTGATACATCATTTAAATTTAATTTAAAATTTTAGTATTAACTATAATTTTAATGCTGGTAGACGGTCTGGTCTCTGGAGTTTGAAAGCGTGCCTTTTGATTGTCCCGTGCTAGATCTTCAAATAGTTTGAAGAGGACGGTTTGGGGTTCTTTTGTTTCTTCAAGGTACGCCTTCTTTTTGTTATCTTACTGTTCAATTTTTCATGGAAATTCCCGCAGTTATCCTTTTTTATACTAAATTATTTTATGAGAACCCTCCGAATCCCTCTTCTATTTTCATGGAAATTCCTGCAATTTTTCTTTTATTTATTTTCTATGAAAATCCTCCTCATCCTCCTCCTCTCTTCTTCTTCTTCTTCTTCTTCTTCTTCTTCTTCTTCTTCTTCTTCTTCTGCTTCTTCATGCAAGCTTATTTCTCTGTGCATGTCATATAAAAACTGTAAATTATCATATAAGTGTACATTGAGCTCTTCTCCCCAAATCGGCTGATAAAAGGAAATATAAACCCTAAGGTCAGAGCTCTGCTAAATATGGACACATGTTACTCTTTTTTATCTGGCCAGATCTCAGCTTTCTTTTGTTTTTGTCATAAGTGAGATTCTTAAATCAAAATTCCTTTCAGAGAAAAAAAAAAGGAAAGGTGTTCTGTTATGGAAGCATGTATAATTAAGTTTGTTTTATATCGTTCTTTTCTTCTGATTAATTTACTTATCATTCCCTTTTAATTAATTATATTTGGTAGGAAGTACAAGTGTAGTACTTGTTGATGCTTTGGTGTCAGTGAGTGGTAGCAGATCTGCTTCCATTAATTTGCCGCAGGTTTAATCATCAAGGTACGTATCAGTTGTAATCTCCTTGATTGTACTTCTGTTTATCGATTTCTTTTCTGTTTCGTACTGTTTTTTTTTACATATGTTCAAATTTTTAATCTGGATATTTGGTTTTTGGGAAGAAATACTCGTTATCTTCATGCTTTTGGCTTAGTTAAATATGTTGGTTTAGTTAATGTAATGGGTTAGGTCAATTACTAGTTGATGATAATGAACTTGAGTCATGGACAATGGATTTAAGAATAAATTACAAATAGCAAGCATCACACTGGATGCCCTCTTTTCAAGACTGGTTTGAAGAACATTACATATCTAATCCGTTTTCCATGTGAGGTTTAAGTTTTTATCAGATTAATGATTACAGTTGACCTATCCCAATTCCTGATAGGATACCCAAATTGGAGTGTATAAGTAAATTGTAGGAGCTCAAGGGTTCCTTGTTAATTAGATGTTTGACACTTGTTTCAGATTAGAAGATTAGTTGTTGTGGTGGTGGGTGTTAATAATCGGTTAGAAACTTAGCTTGCAAGTCTGAAGTCTATATACATACCAGATTAATTGTGCAGAGCAGGTTGTTATTGAAAAAAATATGGTTGTTGATTAATTTCAGAGAGTTTCTATTACATATGATTGAAGGTCTGGACGAGGTTCATATTAAGGCCAATTCTAGGTTTGAGCACAAAAGAACAATTTAATAAATATTTGGAACAAATGGTAGGTCATCTATGATGGAAGATTTATATTCCTAACTTATATTTTTATATTTGAGTCCAAAAATAGTGGTGGGCTTGAGTGTTTGGTTTTCTCTTCCAATGCACATTGTTAAGATTGGGTCAATGCCTTGGAATAGAAAACATTGGAGTCAAACCCACATTTCAGTTTTAACAATTAAGGTATGTGCCTTAGAAGAGAAAACATAAAGTCAAAACTCTCAATGTGATTTTTAACAATTTTGGTTGGGGTCAAAACTCATCTTATGTTCCTTGGTCGAAAAGCATTTTTTTATTGTTGGCATGGGATCCACCTTAGACTCCAAATTAGAGTCACATATTAGCTGAAAACTTACATATAAGTCCTAAGTATCTAGTGAATTGGAGATGTTTGATTCATATCTAGACTCAAATATGAGATTCGAGTAAAAAATTTCTAGTGCATTGGAATGGCCCAAGTCTCATGTGCATTGGCGAGTCCTTGCCTCTCATTTTTAGACTCAAATATAACATTATTTGAGTCTAAATTTTCCGGTGCATTGGAGATGACCTAACATTTTAGCTTTGTTACATAATATTTGGCAAAGTGATATTCTAAACTACTTTAATCTACTAGGACGGGGATTTATACTTAGGTGCAATGGGGGATTCATACTTAGGTACAATGGGGGCGGATATGTTGTCCT
This sequence comes from Pyrus x bretschneideri, assembly GCF_019419815.1. NCBI lineage: Eukaryota > Viridiplantae > Streptophyta > Magnoliopsida > Rosales > Rosaceae > Pyrus > Pyrus x bretschneideri. The sequence continues at coordinate 9,392,884 of NW_025999390.1, read as the reverse complement.
AGCCAATTAGCCTAACCCACATCTTCTATTTGGGCATAACTAATGGCTTAATTATCTCTGGTCCAAAATAAATGGCTTGAATATGCCTTTGGAAAATCCTTTTGATTGAATTCCCAAAGTTTGAGCTTTTTTACCTTGTTTGTCAAAATTTTCTAGAGTAATTTATGCACTAGTTAAAATATTGTGTTTCTTTTTGTCTTGAAATTACTTTTCTTATATTACAATTTGGACTTATGTGTAACTCTAAATATAAGTTCGGGTTTTTTCTGTTATATTTGTTAACATGCATGTAGCCCTTTCAGATATCTTTGTTTTAATTCATTTCCTATATCTATTCATCTCCATGGTATTTCAGTAGGTTTGTTCTTGCTTTTCTGTTATATTTCTATCCATGCACACTGTTCTTAATTACATGTTTCTATCACTTTGTAGTGAAGGTTTGATCCTCCTTTTCTCTGGTACTTGATGGGTTTTGTTGCTTCCTAGAATCTTAGTATTGGAAGTGACATATTCCAAATACTTTTCCATGCCAATCCTAATATCATTATATTCATGGATTCAATTTTATTGCCAGTTTATCTTTTATTATGCGCTTGAGAGAATCTTTAGTGTGCATGGTTCACTACCTTGAAGTAATTACTTGTATTGTTCTTTAAATTTTTTATTGTGGATATTTTGTTGTGAGAAGAAATATTTATTATGTTCATACTTCCGCATTAGTCACACACTTTGGTTTCTAGTGGGGGTTAGATCAATTACTAATTGGTGATGATGAACTTTTGGTTTCTTCTTCATTTCATTGCAATGAGAAGTTTATAATGAACTTGAGTCATGGAGACATATTAGTAAGCATCATATTGCTCAAGATGTGTGTTTTGAAGTTTTTAGAATATTGCACTTCACCCTTGCTCAAGGCTAGGTTTGAGAACCATCCAAATGTCATGAAATGAACGATTTTCCCAAATTGGTCCTCTAACTATTTGGTCTTTGTGGGCATAATTAAATGGCTTAAATTTCTGAGATCCGAAATAAATGGCTTGTATCCCTTTGGTATATGGTTTTAAGTTTCCCAAGCTTGGATATTCTGTAGTCTTTAACTTGTTTAATTAGTTCCATGAATTGTATGATTTGTTATAGCAGTTTATGCACCAGTTAAAGTATATTTTTTATTTATATTACAATGTGGATTGTGTTTAATTTAGGCTTGCGTGTAACTCCTAATATTAGTTTCGTTCCTATTTCTACTCATCGACCTTCTATATTTTTAAATTTTAACATGGCATTTGAGTATATTTGATCTTACGTTTTTGTTATGTTTGTATCTTTGCACACCGTTTTTGGTTATATGCGTACATCGCTTTGTAAAACCTAATTATTTCTAATGTAGGGTGGATTCTTCTTCTCTCCACTGTTTCACATATATCTTGCATATAATTCTCAATACTTGATGGTCTTTGTTACTTCCTAGAATCTTTGTATGTTCATTTCTTTATTTTTATTGCCTTTTCTCTTTTATGCTACGCCTAAGAAGGTCTTTAGTGTGGTTCATTACACCTGAATTAATTAATTTCCTTGCGTACTTCTCTTGTGGGTGGAATACAGAAGTGAGTTTTGGCAACAACTACAAATTAAAGTTGGCCGCCACTTCTTTAGTGTGGTTTCTATTTTTAATTAATCTTCTTCCTTCTGTTCATATCACCCATTTTCGTTAAAGTTTAATAAATTTTACATTGTTTAATCTTGATTAGTTGACTAGAAGTCACATCAGGAACATTTGTTTTGAATTGGGGTGCTCGCCCACCGCCGGGGAGGGGGGGGGGGGGGAGGAGAGAGAAGGGAGGCGTGTTTAAGCTCTTCGGATGAGTTGCAGTATTTCCTATTGTTGTTATGCAAGTTCCTCAAGAGGCTTTTGGGTTTAATGACTAGAACATTTGATAAACTAGGACGAGAATGAAATGCATAAACTCTAAATTAGTTCCATATCCGGCAAATACCAACGTAAAACATAAAGAAGTGGACATTTCTTGTTACTTATCAAAGTCTTGTTTCATGTGCTCCAAAAAGGGTCATTTTGGTGGCCTCGGTGATGAATTTGAAAAAAATACCCCGTCAGTATTAGTGTTGCCATCTCGCTTGCCTTTTTGCGACCTTCAATTCTGAACTCAACATTCAGGTTTGGCACTTTGCCACCTTTCAACCTTGAACACCACGATGAAAATTTTGTTCTCAGGATGGGGTGCGACATCCCAGTTTACCTTCAATCTCTGGGGCTTACCATTCTAAACTGTTAACTCATGACACAAATGGTAATGGTGTGTGGAACCTCATCGTCGTCTACTTTTCTAGGATGTCATAATAGCTGACGTGTTGGCTGTTAATTAGAAGTTGGTGCAATTTTGTGTTGGTTTCTCTCCATGTTTAGAATGTATGGGCTATATTAATCCCTCGTTTTTATAAATGTATGTTTAGTGTGTCTCTCCATCTGTCTCTCGAGTTTTCTATATTTGTTCTGACGTATGAACGTCCCATATTATATGATTTTCGTGCAGAACCGTCATGAAAGATGATGGGGTCAGGGATGGTGTGGAATGAAGCGGTGAAAAGGATTGCAGAAGCACAATACCAGGATTCAATCTCACCACTAAAAAGTTCAAAGGAAGATGGGCGGGCGATGGAATGCCCTGATATATAATCCCAGAGACCAAAACTGTTAGGCTTGGCACTATCAAACTCTATGATCATGAGAGTTTGAACACAAGATTTCGGGTGGAAACCACCGTCGAAAACTTTCCATGTTCAAACGGTCGAAAGGAATCTAGTGCTGGACGGCTAGCACTTAAAAAAATTGAGTCTAAGAGACAGCATCACTTTATGCTCATTCTACATGATCACATGATTGTAGTTAATTACTATGAATCATAAGTTAATCTTGCTACTAAATTGTTTTACCCTCTTAACGGCTGGGTTGGTAGATTTTGCCGAACTGCAGTTACGTTTTGTTTTTATTTCCAAACACTTATACCAATTGCCGTTTTGTTATCGTATTTCCTATAAATGTGTTTGTTGTAATGTAAGTTTTTTTAATAAAGTTTTGATAAAAAATTCTGTAAAGAACCAACTATTTATTATATGCATATTCAGCTGAGAAAACAACACAAAAAGAAGGCCAGGCCAGGCAGCATATGCATATTCATGGCCAGATCATCACACCAACGGTCCAACATAAACCCTAAGTTAAACATCCGATGGCTGAAACAGACAGTGCAACCGCAAGTGTCAAATTAGAGAAACATATCAAATGAGACTCTATGCATATTCATGACCAGATCATCACAACAACAGTCCAACATGAACCCTAATTTAAACATCCGATGGCTGAAATAGGCAGCGCAACCGCAAGTTTCAAATTAGAGAAGTAGATCAAACGAGACTCTTGAAGACAACGCAGCTACCAAAGTAAACATTGCATGAATATTAACTGTCATAGTGCAACTTCACCCGTTTAAAGTCGGCTAGACAATTATTATTCACAATATATTTTTTTTAAATTCACAATTAAATGAGATACAATTATTTAGTCTAGAAAAATACTATTCATGGTTGAATATATTGGCTTAGATATCTAGTAAGATTTTCTCATTCATTGTACATGTATGTCACCCGTAGAGGATGAGGACATGAGCCCGCAAATGATGAGGTGATATTTAGTATGTCAAACATTATTTTCTATTTTTTGGCTATCTAACAAACAAAAATAAACCCTAAGTGAAACATTCTATATCTGAAATGGACAGTGTAACCGTAAGTGTCAAATTAGAGAAATAGATCAAATGAGACTCTTGAAGACAACATAGCTACCTAAGTACACCATTGCATAAATATTAACTATCATAATGCAACTTCACCCGTTTAAAGTCGGCTAGACAATTATATATATATATTTTTTAATTCACAATTAAATGGAATACAACCCTTGATATAATTTGGTCTAGAAAAATACTATTCATGGTTGAATATATTGGCTTAGATATCTAGTAAGATTTTCTCATTCATTGTACATGTCACCCGTAGAGGATGAGGATGTGAGCCCGCAAATGATGAGGTGATTTTTAGTTTCTCAAATATTATATCTAATAGACAAAATTAAACAAAGGTGTGAGATGCTTAAAAAGGTGTGAGGTGCTCAATGAGTGCTGTTTTATCTAAAATGGCTTTGATATAATTAAAAATGGGTAATGCTAGGGAAATCACAATTTTTAACCAAATGATGTGTCACTAATAAGAAATAAGCACGATAATCAACATTTAATATAATCCAATAATCGACAACCACATAATTTAGTTTGCAAATTTGGTTTAAAAAATTTGGTCTTGCTAGCATTATCCAATAAGAATTGAGTCATGTAATCATAAAATTTTAAATTATTTTGTCAAAATTTTGATCTAAAATTTGACTTATGTGAATGACGCGTTTGTACCACGCATTATGGTGACTGAATTTAAGCCTTCAATAATTGAGGTGAATATTACTCGATTGGGCTACAAATTCATCGTAAAGTGCTCACATTATTTTATTTATTTATTGGTAGGGTTGTTTAATTGATTGTCTCTTGAATGGGTTGACGATCCCACCTTTGCCCCATAGAAGTCAATTTGACTCACTTTGCCCTTCAAATTATGTTTTTATGTTCCACGTGAGAGTATGATTTTCTCCCCTCTTATTATTATTCTCTTTCATTCTCTTCTCTCACACTCTTTTTTTTTTTTTATTCTCTATATAAAAAATTCAAAACAAGATGTAGACGTAGCGTAATCGCAACCATTTAAATAGGAAGAGATGAGAAGGGAGAGAGATTAAGAAGGAAGAGAATCCTACTCCTTTATGGTGTGCTCTGTCCACATAGTTAGATAATGATTAAGCTGAATTTTGGAGCTTAGTTTTAACAGTAGTTGTTAAAACTTAAATTTATGGGTTATTTTAGAATTTGTTAGTTTTGAGAGTTGTTTAGACTTGGTTAGTGATAAAGCTGAATTTTAGTAACGTGAGATTTTTATTTATTTGTGGATCTTTTTTTTTTGTCGGCTAAAATTTTGCAATTTTAGACTTGTTGGTTTTGTTATCCTATTGATTATGATACTAAGATGGTGGTAGAGAAAAGAAGTTAAAACTCGAACATTATTAAAATGTTGAAGAAGAATGTCCTAACTACTAAGATAATTCACCGTCTATAATTTTATTACCTAAGTGCATTTTTCGTCCTATTAGTGTGTAATGTTAAACTTTACTCATAAAAGTTTTGATGAAAAAAAATTATGTAAAGAACCAACTATTTATCATACGCATGTTCAACTGATAAAACAACACAAAAAGAAGGCCGGCCAGCGTACGGCATGTGTAGGCACAGGCAGAGTCGGTATATATGCTGAAAACTAATCAGGGGTGGGTGACTTTTAATGGAAGTCTTTATCCTTGTCTCCCTTCCATTTTTCTGGGTGTCCTTTCCCCTCTGCCCTTTCCCTTTCACTACACCAACGTAGCAGTGCGAACCCACCAAACACCACACCAACGCTCCAATATACATAAAACCCTAAGTTAAATCTAAAGGCTGAGATTAAGATTGAATCATATTATACGTGAATCTGACGGCTGAAACAGGCCGAGCAACCGCAATAGAGAAGTGGCCAATGGGACTTTTAATGCCAACGCAATTACAGACCCTCCTCAGTACAACATTCCACAACTAGTCTAAGCTAGTGGTGCAACTTGACGATTTTGGAGAAATGTTAAAGAAGGCTCTCCCAAAAGTAGAACTCTTCGTTAAGTGAGGACTCTCTCAAAAGTAGAACTCTTTATAGATCCTAATGTGTTTGGTACAATCTGTTAAAATATTAGCACGAAAATTATGATAAAAACATAAGATGACGGAGCCTATGGATACTCCACTTTTAAGAGAATTTCCTTGCAATTTTCTTTCCAAAGAGCTAGTACTACTATGAATTCGACATGGAATTACTAGTGGTATTGGTGAATTACTATTGGTACTGAGACGTAGATACAAGGACACGATTCAGATGTGGATGGATGATGAGTCCTTATATCCGCAAACCTGGCTTTTACCATTAATAATGGAGATCAGAAATCAACCGCCCTCCTTCCTCTGACGAATTGAAAGACTCCGCAAGTGTATATAGTAAATTATCCTGGTAGGTAGGGCATTCGTACTACATTTCAAATTCAAATTATCCTGATAGATAGGGCATTCGTATTGCATTTCAAATTCAAAACCCTAATGAAAACATGATATTCCTTAAGTGGAGGAAAGCTGCTAGGCTGACCATTGCACTTGGTGTAACTAATTAGCTATATATATATATATATTTGTATATATTATAAAGAAGGGGAAACTTGATATAGGTCCAATTTTTTGAGCTAATAGTAGGAATAGTCCAATTTATTAAAATAAGTCCAATTCCTTAAATCTTATTATTTTATTATCAATAATTATCTCTTAAATGATGAGATTTATTATAAAAATCAAATTTCTTCCTAATTATCTATTTGATTATTTATTTATTTTGTTCTTTCTTGTTCTTTATCCCATTTTAAACCTCATTAATAGATTTTAGTTTTTATTTTTATAATCAACCTATATCATTATATTTATCTACGTATTTGACAGATTCTTTTTTATAATCAAGTAAGATTCATGTGTCTTGCTTGTAGATATATTATGTTTTTTCTACCTTTTAGTTAAGGTTCATATCTTACTTATAGGTAAGATATACATTCATGTATTTGTTACTTGAGTTAAGGTAGAATGATTTGCAGATAGATTTATGTCAATATATTATTTTTTTGTTATAAGATATTCATTATATTTTTTGGAGTTGAAAATTCATAATATTAGAAAATTTTAATTGATTTTTAATACTTTTAGAAAATATAAAATAAGCATTAAAAAAATAAATACATATAATTAGGTAATTGTACCCACTCCTAAAAATCATCTATGTTTTTAAACCTGAATCTAAAAGCCCTAGAAAGAAAGAAGAGAACTGTAGGTTAAGTTGAGCGTAGATGACAGAAGAGAGTGAGCACACAGAGGCAGCAATTGTATAAAATCATACCTTTGGGCGGTGCGTGCTCACCTCTCTCTCTGTCAGCTGCTATCTGCGCGCTCGCTGGCTTTATTTCACCACTTAATTTTGGTAGTCAACGTTCAAAACCTTAATTGCTCATCAATGCCCCTTCTCTTTCCCACAAAGGAATGGGAAATTAAACCAGGCCAGTCCCAGGCCCCGCCTCCTTCTGCTCTCCCAATTCTCCTTCTTCCTGGTGTCTTTCCCTCCACCACACACACACACACACACACACACGCATATATGAAACAGATAGCTAGATACCCTCTTACTCCCAGCTCTTATTTTTCTTGTTTGGGAAATTTAGATGTTGTATGTATATTCATATATTTCTAGATTTCTGTGTTGATCGGCGTATGTATTAAAATTAAGACATATGACATACAGGTTTTGGGTTTGTCATTGTTTTTGTTATCCTGATCTTACTCACTAGAAGGTGTACTCCAGTTCATGATTTCGACCGACGTACCATACCATAAGTGGCTCACTGTACTTCACAATCACAAATGAATAAATTACAAGATAAGTTATTTTAATGTATTTATTTTCCCGTTTTAATAATTTTTTATTGAATTTAAAATTGTAAAGAATGACTATAGTTTTAACGTTGGTTGACGGTGTTGTCTCCGGAGTTTGAAGAGGACGATTTTGGGGGGATTAGGATTCGGATTAGGAGTCTATCTTTCTCTTTTTTTCATTTATTCTCCTTTTTTTCTTAAAGAAATTATTATTGGTATTCTAAATTTCACATTCTATTATCTAAATATTCTATATTTCGAAGAAAAAAATACATTTATAAAAAAGTACATAATAAAACTTTTAAAATATCAACAACATTTCTCTTTCTTAATTGTCTTTCTCTTTCTATATAAAATTAATATAGAAAATAAAGACACGCTTCAAATCGACCTCTTCAAACTATTTGACGGGACAAAACTATCAAAAGGCACGCTCCAAACTCACAGAGACCACACCGTCAACCAACATAAAACTACAGTCATTCTTTACAATTTTAAATTCAATAAAAAATTATTAAAACGGGAAAATAAATACATTAAAATAACTTATCTTGTAATTCATTCCTCTGTGATTGTGAAGTACAGTGAGCCATGTATGGTATGATACGTCGGTCGAAATCATGAACTGGAGGACACCTTTCTATAAGGTACGCCTTACTGTTCAAATTTTCATGGAAATTCCCGCAATTGTCCTTTTCTTTATAAAGTATTTTATGAAAACCCTCTGAATCCCTCTTCTATTTTCGTGGAAATTCCCGCAATTTTTCTTTTATTTATTTTTATGAAAACCCTCTTCGTCTTCCTCCTCCTCTTTTTCTGCTTCTTCATGCAAGTATATTTCCATGTTCATGTCGTATAAAAACTGTAAATTATTAATAGGTATACATTGAGCTCTTCTCCCCAAATCGGCTGATAAAAGGAAATCTAAACCATCTGGACACATTTTACTCTTTTCCAATCTGGCCAGATCTCAGCTTTTTTTGTGTCATAAGTGAGATTCTTAACTCAAAATACCTTTTCAGAAAAGAAAAAAGAAGAAAGGTGTTCTGTTATTCAAGTATGTATAATTTTGTTTTATATTGTTCTTTTCTTCTGTTTAATTTACTTATCGTTCCCTTTTAATTAATTATATTTGGTAGGAAGTACAAGTGAAGTACTTGTTGATGTTTTGGCGTCAGTGAGTGGCAGCAGATTCTGCTTCGATTATATTGCCGCAGGTTTAATCATCAAGGTACGTATTGTAATCTCCTTGATGTACTTCAGTTTATCAATTTCTTTTCTGTTTCGTACTGTTTTTACATATGTTTAAATTTTTAATCTGGATATTTTTTTTTCTTGGGGAAGAAATACTGATTGTCTTCATGGTTTCGGGTTAGTTAAATATGATCGCGGAATGGGTTAGGTCAATTACTAGTTGATGCTAATGAACTGGTTTGAAGAACATTACATAGCTAATCCGTGTTCCATGTGAGTTGTAAGTTTTTATCAGATTAATGATTACAGTTGACCTATTCTAAGGGCTGATAGGATACAAGAAATGGTTATCCAAATTGAAGTGTGTGAGTAAATTGTAGTAGTTAAAGGGTTCCTTGTTAGATGTTTGACACTTTGACGTCAGATTAGAAGATTACTTCTTGTGGTTGTTGTTGTTAATTGGTTAGAAACTTAGCTTGTAAGTCTGAAGTCTAAATATATACCAGACTAACTGTTGAGAGCAGGTTGTTATTGAAAAATATATGGTTGTTGATTATTTCAATCACAGAGTTTATGTAACATACGATTGAAGGTATGAATGAGTTTCATATTAAGGCCAATTCTAGGTTTGAGCACAAAAGAACTATTTAATAAACTTTGGAACAAATCGTAGGTAATATACGATGAAAGATGCATATTCCTGATTAATATTTTTATATTTGAGTCCAAAAAAAGTGGTTGGTTTTCTCTTCCAATGCACATTGTTAAGGTGGAGTCTATGCCTTGGAATAGAAAACATTCGAGTCAAACCCATATTTCAGTTTTAACAATTAAGTATGTGCATTAGAAGAGAAAACATTAAAGTCAAAACTCTGAATGTGATTTTTAACAATTTTGGTATGTGTATTAGAGATGGTTGGGGTCAAAACTCATCTTGTTTTCCTTGGTCGAATAGCACTTTTTATTGTTGGCATGGGATCCACCTTAGACTCCAAATTAGAGTCACATATTAGCTGAAAACTTCCAATTAAGTATCTAGTGAATTGGAGATGTTTTGATTCATATCTAGACTCAAATATGAGATTGGAGTCCAAAATTTTCTAGTGCATTGGAGATGGTTCAAGTCTCCTGAACATTGGCGAGTGCTTGCCTCTCATTTTTAGACTCAAATATAACATTATTTGAGTCTAAATTTTCTGGTGCATTGGAGATGACCTAACATTTTGGCTTTGTTACATAATATTTGGCAAAGTGATATTCTAAACTACTTTAATCTACTATGACGGCGATTCGTACTTAGGTGCAATGGGGATTCATGATTAGGTACAATGTGGCGGGTACATTGTCCTAACCAATTGGCCTAACCCACATCTTCTATTTGGGCATAACTAGATGGCTTAATTATCTTTAGTCCAAATAAATGGCTTGAATATGCCTTTGGAAAATCCTTTTGATTGAATTCCCAAAGTTTGAGCTTTTTTACCTTGTTTGTCAAAATTTTCTGGAGTAATTTATGCACTAGTTAAAATATCGTGTTTCTTTTTGTCTTGAAATTACTATTCTTATATTACAATTTGGACTTGTGTGTAACTGTAAATATAAGTTCGGGTTTTTTCTGTTATATATGTTAACATGCATGTAGCCCTTTCAGATATCTTTGTTTTAATTCGTTTCCTATATCTATTCATCTCCGTGGTATTTGAGTAGGTTTGTTCTTGCTTTTCTGTCATATTTCTATTCATGCACACTGTTCTTAATTACATGTTTCTATCACTTTGTAGTGAAGGTTTGATCCTCCTTTTCTCTGGTACTTGATGGGTTTTGTTGCTTCCTCGAATCTTAGTATTGGAAGTGACATATTCCAAATTTTTTTCCATGCCAATCCTAATATCATTATATTCATGGATTCAATTTTATTGCCAATTTATCTTTTATTATGCGCTTGAGAGAAGCTTTAGTGTGCATGGTTCACTAGCTTGAAGTAATTACTTGTATTGTTCTTTAAATTTTTTTATTGTGGATATTCTGTTGTGAGAAGAAACATTTATTATGTTCATACTTCCGCATTAGTCGCACACGTTGGTTTACTTAGTTTCTAGTGGGGGTTAGATCAATTACTAATTGGTGATGATGAACTTTTGGTTTCTTCTTCATTTCGTTGCAATGAGAAGTTTATAATGAACTTGAGTCATGGAGATGGTTTATAAATCGATTACATATTAGTAAGCATCATATCGCTCAAGATGTGTGTTTTGATGTTTTTAGAATATTGCACTCCACCCTTGCTCAAGGCTAGGTTTGAGAACCACCCAAATGTCATAAAATGAACAATTTTCCCAAATTGGTCCTCTAACTATTTGGTCTTGGTGGGCATAATTAAATGGCTTAAATTTCTGAGATCCGAAATAAATGGCTTGTATCCCTTTGGTATATGGTTTTAAGTTTCCCAAGCTTGGATATTCTGTAGTCTTTACCTTGTTTAATTAGTTCCATGAATTGTATGATTTGTTATAGCAGTTTATGCACCAGTTAAAGTATATTTTATTTATTATATTACAATGTGGATTGTGTTTAATTCAGGCTTGCGTGTAACTCCTAATATTAGTTTTGTTCCTATTTCTACTCATCGACCTTCTATATTTTTAAATTTTAACATGGCATTTGAGTATATTTGATCTTACGTTTTTGTTATGTTTGTATCTTTGCACACCGCTTTTGGTTATATGCGTACATCGCTTTCTAAAACCTAATTATTTCTAATGTAGGGTGGATTCTTCTTCTCTCCACTGTTTCACATATATCTTGCATATAATTCTCAATACTTGATGGTCTTTGTTGCTTCCTAGAATCTTTGTATGTTCATTTCTTTATTTTTATTGCCTTTTCTCTTTTATGCTACGCCTAAGAAGGTCTTTAGTGTGGTTCATTGCACCTGAATTACTTAATTTCCTTGCGTGCTTCCCTTGTGGGTGGAATACAGAAGTGAGTTTTGGCAACAACTACAAATTAAAGTTCGCTGCCACTTCTTTAGTGTGGTTTCTATTTTTAATTAATCTTCTTCCTTCTGTTCAAATCACCCATTTTCGTTAAAGTTTGATAAATTTTACATTGTTCAATCTTGATTAGTTGACTAGAAGTCACATCAGGAACATTTGTTTTGAATTGGGGTGCCCGCCCGCCGGTGAGGGAGGGGGGGGGGGGGGAGAGGGGTTTAAGCTCTTCGGATGAGTCCTATTGTTGTTATGCAAGTTCCTAAAGAGGCTTTTGGCTTTAATGACTAGAACATTTGATAAACTAGGACGAGAATGAAATGCACAAACGATTGTCGTTAAGGTGTATTAAAAACTAAATTAGTTCCATATCTGGCAACATTCAGGTTTGGCACTTTGCCACCATTCAACCTTGAACACCATGATGAAAATTTTGTTCTCAGGATGGGGTGCGACATCATTCTAAACTGTTAACTCATGACACAAATGGTAATGGTGTGTGGAACCTCATCGTCGCCTACTTTTCTAGGATGTCATAATAGCTGACGTATTGGCTGTTTTTTAATTAGAAGTTGGAACCATTTTGTGTTGGTTTCTCTCCATGTTTAGAATGTATGGGCTGTATTAATCCCTCGTTTTTATAAATGTATGTTTAGTGTGTCTCTCCATCTGTCTCTCGAGTTTTCTATATTTGTTCTGACGTATGAACGTCCCATATTATATGATTTTCGTGCAGAACCGTCATGAAAGATGATGGGTCAGGGATGGTGTGGAATGAAGCGGTGAAAAGGATTGCAGAAGCACAATACCAGGATTCAATCTCACCAGTCAAAAGTTCAAAGGAAGATGGGCGGGCGATGGAATGCCCTGATATATAATCCCAGAGACCAAAACTGTTAGGCTTGGCACTATCAAACTCTATGATCATGAGAGTTTGAACACAAGAATTCGAGTGGAAACCACCGTCAAAAACTTTCCATGTTCAAACGGTCGAAAGGAATCTAGTGTTGGACGGCTAGCACTTAAAAAAAATTGAGTCTAAGAGATAGCATCACTTTATGCTCGTTCTACATGATCACACGATTGTAGTTCATAACTATGAATCATAAGTTAATCTTGCTACTAAATTGTTTTACTCTCTTAACGGCTGGGTTGGTAGATTTTGCCGAACTGCAGTTAGGTTCTGGAATACAATAAATGAATTTGATCTTCAATTTAAAATATTTACACTAGTAGATACCACAAAATCTTATGTCATGATGACCAATGAAAATTGAGGATTTTGTAAAAGGAATAACATGCAACCTTTGAGTTCTATTGACAATGTTTAAACTTTTAAGAAAAGCTTCACAACCTTGAAAACAAAAACTCTTTTATTTTTTATTTTGCATATCCTTGCACATTTAATATTTTGTAATAGACTAGTAATGTAAGGATGTTTGTTTATTAGACTCTTATTTTCGAGTGTAGATGTAGTACTTAAACAAATGTTTTGAAGTAATATTTATGTGACAATATGTGGTATGTGCAAATTTAAGAAAAAAAATATATTTTTCTTAATGGATCTTAACGGTTGTGACACGACACGATCTTTTAAGATAATAAATAATACACAAAAATAATACGAACACGACAGACACAACCTGTTTACCAAGCCATGTATGGTATGATACGTCGGTCGAAATCATGAACTGGAGGACACCTTTCTTCAAGGTACGCCTTACTGTCCAACTTTTCATGGAAATTCCCGCAATTATTCTTTTCTTTATTAAGTATTTTATGAAAACCCTCCGAATCCCTCTTCTATTTTCGTGGAAATTCCCGCAATTTTTCTTTTATTTATTTTTATGAAAACCCTCTTCGTCTTCCTCCTCCTCTTTTTCTGCTTCTTCATGCAAGTATATTTCCATGTTCATGTCGTATAAAAACTGTAAATTATTTATAGGTATACATTGAGCCCTTCTTCCCAAATCGGCTGATAAAAGGAAATCTAAACCATCTGGAAACATTTTACTCTTTTCCAATCTGGCCAGATCTCAGCTTTTTTTGTGTCATAAGTGAGATTCTTAACTCAAAATACCTTTTCAAAAAAATAAAGAAGAAGAAGATAGGTGTTCTGTTATTCAAGTATGTATAATTTTGTTTTATATTGTTCTTTTCTTCTGTTTAATTTACTTATCGTTCCATTTTAATTAATTATATTTGGTAGGAAGTACAAGTGAAGTACTTGTTGATGTTTTGGCGTCAGTGAGTGGCAGCAGATTCTGCTTCGATTATATTGCCGCAGGTTTAATCATCAAGGTACGTATCAATTGTAATCTCCTTGATGTACTTCAGTTTATCAATTTCTTTTCTGTTTCGTACTGTTTGTACATGTGTTTAAATTTTTAATCTGGGATTTTTTTTTCTTGGGGAAGAAATACTGATTATCTTCATGGTTTCGGGTTAGTTAAATATGATCGCGGAATGGGTTAGGTCAATTACTAGTTGATGCTAATGAACTGGTTTGAAGAACATTACATAGCTAATCCGTTTTCCATGTGAGTTTTAAGTTTTTATCAGGTTAATGATTACAGTTGACCTAGGCCAACTGTAGGATACTAGAAATGGTTATCCAAATTGTAGTGTGTGAGTAAATTGTAGTAGTTAAGGGGTCCCTTATTAGATGTTTGACACTTTGACGTCAGATTAGAAGATTACTTCTTGTGGTTGTTGTTGTTAATTGGTTAGAAACTCAGCTTGTAAGTCTGAAGTCTAAATATATACCAGACTAATTGAGACTAACTGTTGAGAGCAGGTTGTAATTGAAAAATGTATGGTTGTTGATTATTTCAATCACAGAGTTTATGTAACATACGATTGAAGGTATGAATGAGTTTCATATTAAGGCCAATTCTAGGTTTGAGCACAAAAGAACTATTTAATAAGCTTTGGAACAAATCGTAGGTAATATACGATGAAAGATTTATATTCCTGATTAATATTTTTATGTTTGAGTCCAAAAAAATGGTTGGTTTGAGTGTTTGGTTTTCTCTTCCAATGCACATTGTTAAGGTGGAATCTATGCCTTGGAATAGAAAACATTCGAGTCAAACCCATATTTCAGTTTTAACAATTAAGTATGTGCATTAGATGAGAAAACATTAAAGTCAAAACTCTGAATGTGATTTTTAACAATTTTGGTACGTGTATTAGAGATGCTTGGGGTCAAAACTCATCTTATTTTCCTTGGTCGAATAGCACTTTTTATTGTTGGCATGGGATCCACCTTAGACTCCAAATTAGAGTCACATATTAGCAGAAAACTTCCAATTAAGTATCTAGTGAATTGGAGATGTTTTGATTCATATCTAGACCCAAATATGAGATTGGAGTCCAAAATTTTCTAGTGCATTGGCGATGGTTCAAGTCTCCTGAACATTGGCGAGTGCTTGCCTCTCATTTTTAGACTCAAATATAACATTATTTGAGTCTAAATTTTCTGGTGCATTGGAGATGACCTAACATTTTGGCTTTGTTACATAATATTTGGCAAAGTGATATTCTAAACTACTTTAATCTACTATGATAGGGATTTGTACTTAGGTGCAATGGGGGATTCATGATTAGGTACAATGTGGCGGGTACGTTGTCCTAGCCAATTGGCCTAACCCACATCTTCTGTTTGGGCATAACTAGATGGCTTAATTATCTTTAGTCCAAATAAATGGCTTGAATATACCTTTGGAAAATCCTTTTGATTGAATTCCCAAAGTTTGAGCTTTTTTACCTTGTTTGTCAAAATTTTCTAGAGTAATTTATGCACTAGTTAAAATATCGTGTTTCTTTTTGTCTTGAAATTACTATTCTTATATTACAATTTGGACTTGTGTATAACTCCAAATATAAGTTCGGGTTTTTTCTGTTATATATGTTAACATGCATGTAGCCCTTTCAGATATCTTTGTTTTAATTCGTTTCCTATATCTATTCATCTCCGTGGTGTTTGAGTAGGTTTGTTCTTGCTTTTCTATAATATTTCTATCCATGCACACTGTTCTTAATTACATGTTTCTATCACTTTGTAGTGAAGGTACGATCCTCCTTTTCTCTGGTACTTGATGGGTGTTGTTGCTTCCTAGAATCTTAGTATTGGAAGTGACATATTCCAAATTTTTTTCCATGCCAATCCTAGTATCATTATATTCATGGATTCAATTTTATTGCCAATTTATCTTTTATTATGCGCTTGAGAGAATCTGTAGTGTGCATGGTTCACTAGCTTGAAGTAATTACTTGTATTGTTCTTTAAATTTTTTATTGTGGATATTTTGTTGTGAGAAGGAATATTTGTTATGTTCATACTTCCGCATTAGTCGCACATGTTGGTTTAATTAGTTTCTAGTGGGGGTTAGATCAATTACTAATTGGTGATGATGAACTTTTGGTTTCTTCTTCAGTTCGTTGCAATGAGAAGTTTATAATGAACTTGAGTCATGGAGATGGTTTATAAATCGATTACATATTAGTAAGCATCATATCGCTCAAGATGTGTGTTTTGATGTTTTTAGAATATTGCACTTCACCCTTGCTCAAGGCTAGGTTTGAGAACCACCCAAATGTCATAAAATGAACAATCTTCCCAAATTGGTCCTCTAACTATTTGGTCTTGGTGGGCATAATTAAATGGCTTAAATTTCTGAGATCTGAAATAAATGGCTTGTATCCCTTTGGTATATGGTTTTAAGTTTCCCAAGCTTGGATATTCTGTAGTCTTTACCTTGTTTAATTAGTTCCATGAATTGTATGATTTGTTATAGCAGTTTATGCACCAGTTAAAGTATATTTTTTATTTATATTACAATGTGGATTGTGTTTAATTCAGGCTTGCGTGTAACTCCTAATATTAGTTTCGTTCCTATTTCTACTCATCGACCTTCTATATTTTTAAATTTTAACATGGCATTTGAGTATATTTGATTTTACGTTTTTGTTATGTTTGTATCTTTGCACACCGTTTTTGGTTATATGCGTACATCGCTTTGTAAAACCTAATTATTTCTAATGCAGGGTGGATTCTTCTTCTCTCCACTGTTTTCACATATATCTTGCATATAATTCTCAATACTTGATGGTCTTTGTTGCTTCCTAGAATCTTTGTATGTTCATTTCTTTATTTTTATTGCCCTTTCTCTTTTATGCTACGCCTAAGAAGGTCTTTAGTGTGGTTCATTGCACCTGAATTAATTAATTTCCTTGCGTACTTCCCGTGTGGGCGGAATACAGAAGTGAGTTTTGGCAACAACTACAAATTAAAGTTGGCTGCCACTTCTTTAGTGTGGTTTCTATTTTTAATTAATCTTCTTCCTTCTGTTCAAATCACCCATTTTCGATAAAATTTGATAAATTTTACATTGTTCAATCTTGATTAGTTGACTAGAAGTCACACCAGGAACATTTGTTTTGAATTGGGGTGCCCGCCCGCCTGTGAGTGAGGGGGAGGGGTTTAAGCTCTTCGGATGAGTCCTATTGTTGTTATGCAAGTTCCTCAAGAGGCTTTTGGCTTTAATGACTAGAACATTTGATAAACTAGGACGAGAATGAAATGCACAAACGATTGTCGTTAAGGTGTATTAAAAACTAAATTAGTTCCATATCTGGCAACATTCAGGTTTGGCACTTTGCCACCTTTCAACCTTGAACACCATGATGAAAATTTTGTTCTCAGGATGGGGTGCGACATCATTCTAAACTGTTAACTCATGACACAAATGGTAATGGTGTGTGGAACCTCATCGTCGCCTACTTTTCTAGGATGTCATAATAGCTGACGTATTGGCTGTTTTTTAATTAGAAGTTGGAACCATTTTGTGTTGGTTTCTCTCCATGTTTAGAATGTATGGGCTTTATTGATCCCTCGTTTTTATATATGTATGTTTAGTGTGTCTCTCCATCTGTCTCTCGAGTTTTCTATATTTGTTCTGACGTATGAACGTCCCATATTATATGATTTTCGTGCAGAACCGTCATGAAAGATGATGGGTCAGGGATGGTGTGGAATGAAGCGGTGAAAAGGATTGCAGAAGCACAATACCAGGATTCAATCTCACCAGTCAAAAGTTCAAAGGAAGATGGGCGGGCGATGGAATGCCCTGATATATAATCCCATAGACCAAAACTGTTAGGCTTGGCACTATCAAACTCTATGATCATGAGAGTTTGAACACAAGAATTCGAGTGGAAACCACCGTCAAAAAGTTTCCATGTTCAAACGGTCGAAAGGAATCTAGTGTTGGACGGCTAGCACTTAAAAAAATTGAGTCTAAGAGATAGCATCACTTTATGCTCATTCTACATGATCACACGATTATAGTTAATAACTATGAATCATAAGTTAATCTTGCTACTAAATTGTTTTACTCTCTTAACGGCTGGGTTGGTAGATTTTGCCGAACTGTAGTTAGGTTTTGGAATACAAGGAATGAATTCGATCTTCAATTTAAAATATTTACACTAGTAGATACCACAAAATCTTATATCATGATGATCAATGAAAATTGAGGATTTTGTAAAAGGAACAACATGCAACCTTTGAGTTCTATTGACAATGTTTAAACTTTTGAAAAAGGCTACACAACCTTGAAAACAAACTCTTTTATTTTGCATATTCTTGCACATTTAATATTTTGTAATAGACTAGTAGTGTAAGGATGTTTGTTTATTAGACTCTTATTTTTTAGTGTAGATGTAGTACTTAAACGACAAATGTGTTTTAATGTTTTGAAGTAATGTTTATGTGGCAATGTGTGGTATGTGCAAATTTAAGGAAAAAAAAATATTTTTCTTAACATATCATAATGATTGTGACACAACACGATCCTTTAAGATAATAAATATTACACGAAAATAATACAAACAAGACATACACAACATGTTTACCAGGCTTACAATGAGGCATGTATGGTATGATACGTCGGTCGAAATCATGAACTGGAGGACACCTTTATTCAAGGTACGCCTTACTGTCCAATTTTTCATGGAAATTCCCGCAATTATTCTTTTCTTTATTAAGTATTTTATGAAAACCCTCCGAATCCCACTTCTATTTTCGTGGAAATTCCCGCAATTTTTCTTTTATTTATTTTTATGAAAACCCTCTTCGTCTTCCTCCTCCTCTTTTTCTGCTTCTTCATGCAAGTATATTTCCATGTTCATGTCGTATAAAAACTGTAAATTATTTATAGGTATACATTGAGCCCTTCTTCCCAAATCGGCTGATAAAAGGAAATCTAAACCATCTGGACACATTTTACTCTTTTCCAATCTGGCCAGATCTCAGCTTTTTTTGTGTCATAAGTGAGATTCTTAACTCAAAATACCTTTTCAAAAAAATAAAGAAGAAGAAGATAGGTGTTCTGTTATTCAAGTATGTATAATTTTGTTTTATATTGTTCTTTTCTTCTGTTTAATTTACTTATCGTTCCATTTTAATTAATTATATTTGGTAGGAAGTACAAGTGAAGTACTTGTTGATGTTTTGGCGTCAGTGAGTGGCAGCAGATTCTGCTTCGATTATATTGCCGCAGGTTTAATCATCAAGGTACGTATCAATTGTAATCTCCTTGATGTACTTCAGTTTATCAATTTCTTTTCTGTTTCGTACTGTTTTTACATATGTTTAAATTTTTAATCTGGATATTTTTTTTTCTTGGGGAAGAAATACTGATTATCTTCATGGTTTCGGGTTAGTTAAATATGATCGCGGAATGGGTTAGGTCAATTACTAGTTGATGCTAATGAACTGGTTTGAAGAACATTACATAGCTAATCCGTTTTCCATGTGAGTTTTAAGTGTTTATCAGATTAATGATTACAGTTGACCTATTCTAAGGGCTGATAGGATACTAGAAATGGTTATCCAAATTGTAGTGTGTGAGTAAATTGTTGTAGTTAAAGGGTCTCTTATTAGATGTTTGACACTTTGACGTCAGATTAGAAGATTACTTCTTGTGGTTGTTGTTGTTAATTGGTTAGAAACTTAGCTTGTAAGTCTGAAGTCTAAATATATACCAGACTAATTGAGACTAACTGTTGAGAGCAGGGTGTAATTGAAAAATATATGGTTGTTGATTATTTCAATCAGAGTTTATGTAACATACGATTGAAGGTATGAATGAGTTTTATATTAAGGCCAATTCTAGGTTTGAGCACAAAAGAACTATTTAATAAGCTTTGGAACAAATCGTAGGTAATATACGATGAAAGATTTATATTCCTGAGTAATATTTTTATATTTGAGTCCAAAAAAATGGTTGGTTTGAGTGTTTGGTTTTCTCTTCCAATGCACATTGTTAAGGTGGGGTCTATGCCTTGGAATAGAAAACATTCGAGTCAAACCCATATTTCAGTTTTAACAATTAAGTATGTGCATTAGAAGAGAAAACATTAAAGTCAAAACTCTGAATGGGATTTTTAACAATTTTGGTATGTGTATTAGAGATGGTTGGGGTCAAAACTCATTTTATTTTCCTTGGTCGAATTGCACTTTTTATTGTTGGCATGGATCCACCTTAGACTCCAAATTAGAGTCACATATTAGCAGAAAACTTCCAATTAAGTATCTAGTGAATTGGAGATGTTTTGATTCATATCTAGACTCAAATATGAGATTGGAGTCCAAAATTTTCTAGTGCATTGGAGATGGTTCAGGTCTCCTGAACTCTAGCGAGTGCTTGCCTCTCATTTTTAGACTCAAATATAACATTATTTGAGTCTAAATTTTCTGGTGCATTGGAGATGACCTAACATTTTGGTTTTGTTACATAATATTTGGCAAAGTGATATTCTAAACAACTTTAATCTACTATGACGGGGATTTGTACTTAGGTGCAATGGGGGATTCATGATTAGGTACAATGTGGCGGGTACGTTGTCCTAGCCAATTGGCCTAACCCATATCTTCTGTTCGGGCATAACTAGATGGCTTAAGTATCTTTAGTCCAAATCAATGGCTTGAATATGCCTTTGGAAAATCCTTTTGATTGAATTCCCAAAGTTTGAGCTTTTTTACCTTGTTTGTCAAAATTTTCTAGAGTAATTTATGCACTAGTTAAAATATTGTGTTTCTTTGTCTTGAAATTACTATTCTTATATTACAATTTGGACTTGTGTGTAACTCTAAATATAAGTTCGGGTTGTTTCTGTTATATATGTTAACATGCATGTAGCCCTTTCAGATATCTTTGTTTTAATTCGTTTCCTATATCTATTCATCTCCGTGGTGTTTGAGTAGGTTTGTTCTTGCTTTTCTATAATATTTCTATCCATGCACGCTGTTCTTAATTACATGTTTCTATCACTTTGTAGTGAAGGTTTGATCCTCCTTTTCTCTGGTACTTGATGGGTTTTGTTGCTTCCTAGAATCTTAGTATTGGAAGTGACATATTCCAAATTTTTTTCCATTTCAATCCTAGTATCATTATATTCATGGATTCAATTTTATTGCCAATTTATCTTTTATTATGCGCTTGAGAGAATCTGTAGTGTGCATGGTTCACTAGCTTGAAGTAATTACTTGTATTGTTCTTTAAAGTTTTTATTGTGGATATTTTGTTGTGAGAAGGAATATTTGTTATGTTCATACTTCCGCATTAGTCGCACACGTTGGTTTAATTAGTTTCTAGTGGGGGTTAGATCAATTACTAATTGGTGATGATGAACTTTTGGTTTCTTCTTCATTTCGTTGCAATGAGAAGTTTATAATGAACTTGAGTCATGGAGATGGTTTATAAATCGATCACATATTAGTAAGCATCATATCGCTCAAGATGTGTGTTTTGATGTTTTTAGAATATTGCACTTCACCCGTGCTCAAGGCTAGGTTTGAGAACCACCCAAATGTCATAAAATGAACAATTTTCCCAAATTGGTCCTCTAACTATTTGGTCTTGGTGGGCCTAATTAAATGGCTTAAATTTCTGAGATCTGAAATAAATGGCTTGTATCCCTTTGGTATATGGTTTTAAGTTTCCCAAGCTTGGATATTCTGTAGTCTTTACCTTGTTTAATTAGTTCCATGAATTGTATGATTTGTTATAGCAGTTTATGCACCAGTTATAGTATATTTGTTTATTTATATTACAATGTGGATTGTGTTTAATTCAGGCTTGCGTGTAACTCCTAATATTAGTTTCGTTCCTATTTCTACTCATTAACCTTCTATGTTTTTAAATTTTAACATGGCATTTGAGTATATTTGATTTTACGTTTTTGTTATGTTTGTATCTTTGCACACCGTTTTTGGTTATATGCGTACATCGCTTTGTAAAACCGTTTTGTTATGTTTATAAAACCGTTTTGGTTATATGCATACATCGCTATGTTCAAGTCTCCTGAACATTGGCGAGTGCTTGCCTCTCATTTTTAGACTCAAATATAACATTAATTGAGTCTAAATTTTCGGTGCATTGGAGATGACCTAACATTTTGGCTTTGTTACATAATATTTGGCAAAGTGATATTCTAAACTACTTTAATCTACTATGACGAGGATTCGTACTTAGGTGCAATGGGGGATTCATGATTAGGTACAATGTGGCAGGTACGTTGTCCTAACCAATTGGCCTAACCCACATCTTCTGTTTGGGCATAACTAGATGGCTTAATTATCTTTAGTCCAAATAAATGGCTTGAATATGCCTTTGGAAAATCCTTTTGATTGAATTCCCAAGTTCGAGCTTTTTTACCTTGTTTATCAAAATTTTCTAGAGTAATTTATGCACTAGTTAAAATATTGTGTTTTTTTTTTTTTTTTTTTTTTTTTTTTGGTCTTGAGAATTACTGTTCTTGTATTTCAATATGGATTTGTGTGTAACTCTTAATATAAGTTCGGATTTTTTTTCTGTTATGTTCTCCAGACTTACTAACATGCATATATCAGATATCTTTGTTTTAATTCGCTTCGTATTTCTATTCATCTCCGTTTTAACATGGTACTTGAGTAGGTTTGGTCTTGCTTTTCTGTAATATTTCTATCCATGTACACTGTTCTTGATTACATGTTTTGTAGCGAAGGTTTGATTGCTGCTTCCTAAAATCTTAGTATTGGAAGTGACATATTCCAAACCTTTTTTCTCTCTGCCAATCCAAATATCATTATATTCGTGGATTCAATTTTATTGCTAATTTCTCTTTTATTATGCGCTTGAGAGAATCTTTGCATGGCTCACTATCCTGAAGTAATTACTGTTTTTACATGTTTTGTTCTTTTATTACATGTATTGGTTTAGTTTTTTTTTTTTTTTTTTTGGGGGGGGGGGGGTGCAGTTGGTGATAACTTTACAATGAACTTGAGTCATGTAAATAGATTTATAAATCGATTACATATTAGTAAGATCATATGGCTCAAGACTTGTGTTTTGAAGTTTTTAGAATATTGCATTTCCTTGCTCAAGGCTTCTAGGTTTGAGAACCTCCCAAATGTCCTGAAATGAACAATTTTCCCAAATTGGTTCTCTAACTATTTGGTCTTGGTGGGCATAATTAAATAGCTTCATTTTTTTTCTGAGATTTGAAATAAATGGCTTGTATCCCTTGGTATATGCTTTTAAGTTTCCCAAGCTTGGATATTCGGTAGTCTTTACCTTGTTTAGTTCATGTTATAGTAGTTTATGCACCAGTTAAAGTAAATTTTTTTATTAATGTGGATTGTGTTTATAAATTCAGGCTTGCCTGTAACTCCTAATACTAGTTTCGTTCCTATTTCTACTCATCAACCTCCTATATTTTTAAATTTTAACATGGTATTTGAGTATATTTGATATTGCGTTTTTGTTATATTTGTATATATCTTTGCACACTGTTTTTGGTTATATGCATACATCTCTTCCTAAGACCTAATTATTTCTAATGAAGGGTTGATTCTCCTTCTCTCCACTGTTTCACTTACATCTTGCATAATTCTCAATACTTGATGGTCTTTGTTGCTTCCTAGAATCTTGGTATTTTGAAGTGGCAAATTCCATGTTAACCATATAGGCCTCGTTTGGCAGCTCGAACTGTACTGACTATTTCTGTCGGATAGGATAAATAGCCACCGGATAGTACTGACTAAATTAGTCGGGTGTTTGGTGCAGTATCGGACTAGTGATCGTATTATTTATACTGTGTTTGATATTATGCTAGATATGAGGCATCAAACTTTAAAAAAAAAAAATTTAAAAAAATGAAATCATTTTTTTGTTCCCAGGTCTCTCCGCACCCCCCAAACACCCTCCCTCTCTCTCCCTTCTTCTTCCCCGACGGTAGAAGAATCCCAAATAATTGTTCCCCAGCTCTCTCCGCCACACCCCCAAACTCCCTCCCTTTCTCTCCCATATTCTTCTTCCCCGACTAAATAATCCGGACGTTTTGGTTGGTTTTATTAAGCGGGTGTATACCGTATTATCCTATCCGACCGGTTAAATTAATCCGATGCTTATTTAGTACGAGTGAACGCCAAACACCCGGGTCCGTATAACTAATCCTATCCGATACTTTATCCGATTTGCCAAACAGGGCCATAGGTATTTATATGTTCGTTGCTTTATTTTTGTTGCCATTTCTCTTTTATGCTGTGCCGAAGAAAGTCTTTAGTGTGGTTGTTACGCCTGAATTAATTAATTTTCTTGCGTACTTCCCTTGTGCGTGGAATACAGAAGTGAGTTTTGGCAACAACTACAACTTAAAGTGGGCTGCTATTTCTTTAGTGTGGTTTTGTATTCTTAGTTAATGTTCTTCCTTCTGTTCATATCAGTCATTTTCATTATATTTTAATAAATTTTACATTGTTTAATCACGATAAATTGACTATAAGTGACGACATCATGAACATCGGATTGGAATTTTGGTTTTTTTTTTTTTTTTTTTTTTTTTTTTTTGTGTTTTTTTTTGGGGGGGGGGGGGGGGGTGGTAGGGTGGTGGTGTGGGGGCGGTTTGTTAAGCTCCTCGGATGAGTTGCATTATTTCCTACTTTTGGGTTTAATGACTAGAACATTTGATAAACTAGGACGAGAATGAAATACATAAACGATTGTCATTAATGTGTATTAAAGGGGAAACTTGATATAAGACTAATTTTTGAGCCAATAATAGGAATAGTCTAGTTTATTCAAATAAGTCCAATTTGTTATGTTTATTTATTTAATTATCAATAGATATTTGTTCAATGATAAAATTTATTATAAAAATCAAATTGCTTCCCAATTATCTCTTTGCTTATTTCTTTTTATTTATCTTTTTGTTATTTCTCGTTCTTCCTTCTGCTTTAAACCCCATTTATAGATTTTATTTTTAATTTTTATAATCAACCTATATCACAAGTTAATTATATTTATCTACATATATGACATATTTTTTTTTTTTATTAATCAACCTGTCACAGAATATGTGTCTGCTTGTAGGTATGTTCTATTTTTTCTACTTAATAGGTTCCTACGTATAGGTATATAACTTCCTATATTTGTACTTGAGTTAGGATAGAATGTAGATATAGTTTTTTGTATAGATATAAATAATTTTTTGGAGTTGGAAATGCATATATGACGATTTATTGATTTTTATATTGAAATACATGAGTATAAAAAAGAAAAAAATAATAGGAGTAAAAACTTTACGTTTTGGACCTGGATGGGATAGCAATATAGATTCTATATCTATATATATTATTAGTGAGGCACCGTTTCCATTTAAAGCCCATAAGCCATTACCCAACCATCACGGTAATTCGGTAGGAAGCATTTTCTCATAATTTGACCAATAAGATTATTTACAAATAATACTATCCGTTAAACCCTACATGTCATATGGACCGTGTCATGTGGACCACTTCAGAATATTAAAATATTCTTACATTCTCCCACTTGGTCAATAGTGACACATGTTCCTTTTTCCAATTTAACAAATAAACATTAAGCGTGTAGTAAAGTTCGAAATAATCCTTACTCTCAATTGGTCAACATAAATTCTAATCTTAAGCAATTCACTAGTGCGAGTCACGGCGGTTGTACATCAACAAGTGACATAATCCCTTCCATGTACCACAACACTAGCAATTACCTAAAACAGTCTGTTAGTGAGAAACATATATATAGGTCCGATAATGTCTTTGTCAGAGACATTCCTGTTATCATTCATCCAATCTCATAAATGTATACATATAATGGAAAACAGGAAACACCATAAACATGTTCAATTATAGAGCTCAGAGTGTCAAGCACAATATTGCCATTAAACAAATTCTCATAAACAAAATAAAATGACAATCATCATGGACTACGACCAAGACCCATTCTTTCAACATGATCATTAAATGCCTTTGGCCGCAATCCTTTTGTCAAGGGATCTGCAATCATAAGCATTGTGCTTATGTGCTCAATAGACACTCTTTGTTTTTGAACCTCTTTCTTAAGAGTCAAGTATTTTATATCCATGTGTTTAGCACCATTAGAATACTTGTCATTCTTGGAGAAAAAGAAAACGGCAGCATTGTCATAGAAAATTCTCAACAGCTTAGCAATGGAGTCAATGATGCCAAGCCTTAAGATAAAATTCCGTAACCATAATCCATGATTTGTAGCCTCAAAGCATGCTATAAACTCAGCTTCCATGGTGGATATAGTAATAGCATCTTGCTTTGCACTTTTCCAGGAAATTGCTCATTTAGCTAAAAGGAACAAGTAACCAAGAGTTGATATTCTTCTATCAATACATCCAGCAAAATCTGAATATGAATAACCAATAACTTCTAGGTTATTAGATTTTCTATACGTGAGTATATAGTCTTTCGTTCCTTGCAAATACCGCATGACTTTCTATGCAACTTTCTAGCGATCCATTCCTATGTTGTTTTGGTATCTGTCTAACATCTCAATTGCAAAACTGATGTCTGGTCTGGTACAAGTTTGTGCATACATCAGACTTCCTACAACAGATGCATAAGGAATACTTTCCATCTGTGCACGCTCTAATTCATTTTGTGGGCATTGCATAAGGCTAAACTTATCCCCTTTCTACATTGGAGCAACACTAGATGAACATTTTTCCATATCGAATCTCTCTAGAACTCTCTCAATATATGTTTTCTGAGACATTCCCAACACTCCATGTGAGCTATCTTAGAATATTTCAATTCCTATCACATAGTCCGCCTCTCCCATATCTTTCATTTCAAAGTTCTCCGAGAGAAACTGCTTGGTCTCATGTAATAGACCAAGATCATTACTAGCAAGCAAAATGTCATCAACATACAGAATCAGAAAGATAAACTTGCTCCCACTGACATTCAAATATGTACATCGATCAACGATGTTTTCTTTAAAACCAAAGGATACAATGATATTATCAAACTTAAGATACCATTGTCGTGAAGCTTATTTAAGTCCGTATATTGACTTCGTTAGTTTACAGACCATGTGTTCCTTTCCCTTTAATGCGAAGCCTTCAGGTTGATCAATGTAGACTTCTTCTTCCAAACTGCCATTCAAGAATGTTGTTTTCACATCCATTTGATGTAACTCTAAATCATAATGAGCTACTAATGCCATAATGATTCTAAAAGAGTCTTTATTTGAAACTGGTGAGAAAGTCTCTTTGTAATCAACGCCTTCCTTTTAAGTAAAACCTTTGGCCACCAATCTGGCTTTATATCGTTCTATATTGCCATTAGAGTTGCGTTTGGTCTTAAAAACCCAATTACACCCAACTCTCTTACAACCTTTAGGCAATTCAACAAGATCCCAGACTTCATTTTGGTCCATTGAACTCATCATTCATGGAATTAATCCATTTACTAGAATCAATACAGTTAATGGCTTATGAAAACAAAACCGAATCTTTATTTAATCTTACATCAATGTCAGACTCTTGTAGATATACCACATAATCATCCGAAATAGCACATTTCCGTTCTCTTTGAGATCTCCTTAATGTTATTTCTTGTGGTTCTTCCACTACATTTTCATTTGTGGTAATCTGATTCTGGAGTGGATGGTCATTAATTTGTTGTTCAACATTGTCTAACGGTTCAACATGTGTAGGAACAACTTGCTTAGAAATTATAGGTGTAGGAATCTGCACCCTAACTTCATTAATGACCAATTCTTTAGGTTTTTCGCTCCCACTGATTTCACCACTTTCAATGAATCTGGCATTGCCGATTTCAACAATTCTCGTACTATGATTAGGACAGTAAAACCTATATCTTTTGGATTTTTCTAGGTAACTAATAAAGTAACCACTAATTGTTCTAAAATCCAACTTCGTTTCATGCGGATTATAAATTCTTTTTTCTGCTGGGCAACCCCAAACATGCAGGTGCCTTAAACTAGGTTTCCTTCCTATCGACAGTTCAAATGGTATTTTGGGAACTGCCTTACGAGGAACCCGATTTAATAAATATACTGCAGTTCTAAGAGCATACACCCACAATGATATAGGCAAAGATGCATTACTTAACATACTCCTAACCATGTCCATAAGAGTAAAATTAAGCCTTTTAGCAACACCATTATGTTGTGGCGTACTTGTCATAGTGTATTTGGCACATATGCCATGCTTTTCAAGGAGTTTTGCAAATGGACCAGGACATTGTCCTGACTCATCATATTTTCCATAAAATTCACCACCTCTACCGACCTGATAATCTTCACCTTTTTATCTAATTGTCTTTCAGCTTCAGTAATGAACACCTGAAAGGCATTCACTACTTCATACTTTTCTTTCAATAGATAAACATAGCCGTAATGTGAATAATCGTCTATAAAGGTGATAAAATATTTTTCTCCACCAAAGGATGGAGCATCAAAAGGTCCACATATGTCTGTATGAATTCTTTCAAGAAGCTCTGAACTTCTTGTGGCTCCTTTCTTGGCGTGTTTGGTTTGGTTTGCCCTTAATACAATCCACACACACACCGAGATCAGTAAAATCCAGGTTTGGAAGAATCTCATTCTTTACTAATTTTTCTAACCTTTCTTTGGATATATGACCCAGTCGTTTATGCCACAAGAATGAAGAATTTTCATTATTTAGGCTACGCTTAGTTCCAACATTATGATGCAAGGTCAAAAGTGTTTCAACAAAACGATTATTGAGCTTTAAAGTATACAGCTCACCTATTAGAATACCAGAACCAACAAAAGAGGTATTCTTATATAAACTGAAACATTCATTACCAAACTTTATAAAAAATCCTTTACGGTCAAGCTTCGAAGCTGAAACCAAATTTATGGAACAACTGGGAACATAAAGTGTTTGAAATAAATCCAAACAATATCCAGTATCCAAAATTAAATGAAAGGTTCCAACATCTTTAACTGGAGCTTTGACTCGATTCCCCATGAAAATGAACTTTGGATTTAAAGTTTGGGTCGTAAGGAATTCCTGCATCGAATTAGAAATATAAGCCGTAGCACCAGAGTCAACCTACTAAGTATTATAAGGAACTTCAATTAAATATGATTCGAAACTTACATAAGCCAAAGGCTCACCTTTCTTTTTGAACCATTATTTGAATTTCTGACAATTCCTTTGATAATGCCCAGGCTTCCTACAGAAGCGACATAAATCACTTTTATGTTCCTTATCATGAGCCTGAGTAGCATTAACAGGTCC
Source organism: Pyrus x bretschneideri (assembly GCF_019419815.1). Classification (NCBI taxonomy): domain Eukaryota; kingdom Viridiplantae; phylum Streptophyta; class Magnoliopsida; order Rosales; family Rosaceae; genus Pyrus; species Pyrus x bretschneideri. The sequence continues at coordinate 9,363,414 of NW_025999390.1, read as the reverse complement.
ATTCACCTTGGGTGGTCCTCTTTTCTTTGCCTTTCTTGCTTTCTTCCAAATTTTCTTTCAACTTCTTGGCTTACTAAATGAACAAAATGCTCTCCTTGCTGCTTAAGCCTTCCCTCTTCTTGAACGAGTTTAGTGGCCAATTCATCAACATTCCACTTGTCCTTAATAACATTATAGTTGATTTGAAATGGCTTATACTGAGGAGGCAAGGAGTTCAAAATAAATTGAACAAGAAAGGAGTCATCCACATTCATTCCAAGAGTCTCTAGCTTTGCTGCTTTATTAGTCATTTCAAGGGCATGCTCATGCATGTTTTGCATACCATCAAATTTCTTGGTGGTAAGCTCAGCCATTAATGTCCCAGCAAGAGACTTGACAGCAGTCTTGAAATGAGTCTCAATATTTTTCAAGCATTCATTAGCAGTTTTAGGTTGAGGAAGGCCAATCTTTATGTTGCTCGCTATAGCCATTCTCATAAACATCATGCTCAATCTATTCTATCTCTCCCAGGCATTATAAAGAGATTTTTCCTCAGTGCTGCTTGTATTTGTAAGAGCAGCATGTTTATCAGTTCGGAGTGCTAAATCAAGATCCAAGACACCAAGGTAAAACTGAACTTGCTAACTTCAATCTAAGAAATTTGTTCCATTAAGTGAGGGAATAAATGGAGAAAGCGAATGAAGAGAAACATGCACTAACACTGCAATTCAAAAGTGCTCACAACATTAATGCTTTGAGTAATAAAAACACGTGTAATAACAATTAAGTGTATTATCATATTCTCCTTTGGGTAGATATTACAACAATACAAACAATCATCGATGCATAATACCTTGTTGATAGTTGTACATCTCTAACAACACAGGTTTTGTTATCTTTGGATATCCGAACAAATAAAAAAATGAAATGTACAATTCTCACCATATTCATATCATCAATCATACGAGCAATTAGTCTACCTTTGGGTAACCCTTAAGAACTTATGACAAATGAAAATCATATTGCTCATGTGCAAACCTTTAAAACATAATAAGATTTTGTTCGTTCATATGCTTCATCCTGCCATGAGTAATTGATTAATTATCATGTAATTTGAATCCATGTGATCTTTCTAGTTTGGCCACTTTGGTAACTAACAAATAATTTCATAAGACGAATTACAAATTAAATGAATGACGTTTGTAATCGTAAAGTATTCAAATTACTTTAACTAATTCCAACTAAAAGAATCGCCCAGATTGCATCATAATTTCCATCCCCAAAATTACCTCAAAACAGCAGACATTTAACCCTAATTAACCACCGATTCCGTTCTTGCAAATTTAAAAATTATGCTGACAGTAAGTAGCAGCATCATAATTAAAATATTCTTTCCAAGTGCAATTTACAGTATATAAAGAACATTCACAATTCAAAACAACGATTAGGTTATTTCAAAATAGCACAGCGGATCAAAATTTATTTCGAAACAAAACCCTAATCAAGTCGATTCAGTTAAAGTTCATAATCGTAAATGGAAAATCATGAGAGCTGTCAGCTAGGTTCTAATACCACATGTAAATCATAAATCACTTAAGCCAAGATCATCGAACTTCATGATTTTCACATATAAATAAAATGCGGAAATACCTTAAACAACCAAGCGTACCTTGATCCATGACAACGAACGCTATAAGATCCCAATCAGATTCTGTCAGTAGCGGAGGAAATAGGTGTTCTCTCTGTTGCCTCTATTTGCACGTGAAAACCCTAATCATGTTTTTTTTTCTCTTCTATCAAGTGCATATTAGATGGGTATATGCAATATATATGTGAGACTGAGAGAGGACCCGTTTCCATTTAAAGCCCATAATCAATTACCACCCATCATGGTAATTCAGTAGGAAACATTTTCTCATAATTTGACCAATAGGATTATTTACAAATAATAATATCCGTTAAACCTTACATATCATATGGACCGTGTCATGTGGACCGCTTCAGAATATTAAAATATTCTTACATGGCACTTTTACACCTTTCAACCTTGAACACCATGATGAAATTTTTGTTCTCAGGATGGGGTGCGACGTCCCAGTTTCCTTTCATCTCTGGGCTTAGCATTCGAAACTGTTTTCTCATGACTGGTAATGGTGTGCGGAACCTCATCGTTGTCTTGTTTTCTAGGATGTCATAATAGCTGACGTTATTGGCTGTTTTTCAATTAGAAGTTGGTACTATTTTGTGTTGGTTTCACTATATGTTTAGAATGTATATATGGGCAGTCTTAATCCCTTGTATGTTTAGTGTTTCGATCTGTTTCTCTAGTTTTCTATATTTGTTCTGACGTATGAACGTCCCATGTTATTTGATTTTCGTGCAGAACCTTCATGAAAGATGATGGGTCAGGGATGGTGTGGAATGTGGGGTGAAAAAGATTGCAGAAGCACAATACCAGGATTCAATCTCAACATTTCAAAGTTCAAAGGAAGATGGGCGGGCGATGGAATACCCTGATATAATCCCAGAGACCAAAACTGTTTGGCTTGGTACTATCAAACTCCATGATCATGACTGAAGATTTCGAGTGGAAACCACCATCGAAAACTTTCCATGTTCAAACGGTCGAATGGAAAAGTGTTAAACGGGTAACACTTAAAAAAATTGTGTGTAAGAGATAGCATCACTTTATGCTCAGTCTACACGAGTACATGATGGTAGTTAATAAATTTGAATCGGAATTTAATTGTGCTACTAAATTGTTTTACTCTCTTAGTGCCTGGGTTGGTAGATTTTGCCGAACTACTCCTTTTAGGGTCTGTTTTTATCTCCGATCACTCTTGACTGTTCTGTAGGTTGGCGCTGAACATTTTATGTAATACTCGGTAGGTATCTAATTTCATGCTTAATTTGGCCGCTGGAGCTTTAATGAGTTGAAGAGGATCTACCAATTTGACAATCTACCAATTGCGGTTTTGTTGTCGTATTTCCTGTAAATGTGTTTGTTGTAATGTTAAAGTTTATTTAACAAATTTTGATAAAAGAATTCTGTAAAGAACCAACTATTTATCATATGCATATTCAACTGAGAAAACAACACAAAAAGAAGGCCAGGCCAGGCAGCATATGCATATTCGTGACCAGATTATCACACCAATGGTCCAACGTAACCCCTAAGTTAAATATGGCTGAAACAAGCAGCGCAACAAGTGTCAAATTAAAGAAACGGATCAAATGAGACTCTTAAAGACAACATGGCCACCTAAGTACAACATTGCATGAATAGTAAGTCTTAGTGCAATTTGACTCGTTTAATAGTGGCTAGAGAATCATTATTCACAATATTTTTTTTAATTCACGGTTAAATGAAATACAACCCTTAATATTATTTACAGTCTAGAAAAATAATATTCATGGTTGAATATATTGGCTTAGATTTCTAGTAAGATTTTCTCATTCGTTGTACAAGCCACTCGTAGAGGAGGATGGGAGCCCACAAATGAGCAGTCACTTAGTACTACAATCTAGTAATATTCCTCTTCATTTGTAAGTGAGAGGTCTTAGATTTGATTCTCCCTTATAAACTGAACAGTATTGCTAGACCATTGTAAGATTAAATCTGTCATCTCTTCTTTAATGTAGATAATATCGTTTGTTAAAAAAAAATTGAAAATAGGGCCATGTAATCATAAAATTTTAAATTATTTTGTCAAATTTCTGATGTGAAATTTGATTTATATAGACGATGAGTTTGTACCACACATTACTCGAAGATAGTTGACTGAATTTAAGGCCTTAATAGTGAATATCGTTTGGGCTACAAATTCATAGTGAAGGGCTCACATTGTTTTATTTGTTTGTTAATAGGCTAGTTTAATTGATTGTCTCTCGATCCCACCTCTGCCCCATAAAAGTTTTTTTTTTTTAATAAATGATATTATTTACACTAAAGGATGAGGATAGCCAGAATAATGTCAAACTTGTCTTTGACGAGAATCGAACCTAAGATCTCTAAGACTTCTCACTTGCAAATAAAGAAAAATACCATAAAATCATAATAGTAAGTGGCCCATGAAAGTTAATTTGACTCACTTTGCCCTTTAAACATTGTTTTTATGTTCCACTTTATCATGTGCCGTTGTCCCCATAGATAGATAACAGAAGTTGTTAAAACTTAAATGTATGGGTCATTTTAGAATATTTTAGTTTTGAGAGTTGTTTAGACTTGGTTAGTGATTAAGCTGAATTTTGGAAACGTGAGATGTTTAGTTATTTGTGCATTTTTTCCTTTTGTCGGCTAAAGTTTTACAATTTTGGACTTCTTGGTTTTATTATCCTACTGGTATTGTAATTTTATATACACTAAGTACAGTGAAGAATTTGAAACCGGGACATAACTCTTAAGAATGAGAAAATTAGAATTAGGTGCCTCATTTTAGACTTTTGTAGACTAAACATTTATGTTTTTTGAGTTTTTTTATTAAACTTTTGAAACATTTGATTAAGATACTCAGACTTGAATTAATTGAAATTAATTTACATTTAAATATCTGCTATATATTTTAAATAATTTCAACTATATTTAAGTCTAAAAATTTAAACTTTTCAAATCTAAATGTACACCCACACCAAATGAAAATGTACCAACATGTATCAATGTCAAACGAAAACGTACCAACCCCGAATTAAAACATACCCAATTATAAGTTATATTAAAATGAATATTCATCTTTTTGGAATGTTTACAAATATGTTTGATTGCTCTAGATAGTCTTGTTTTTTGGTAGATAAGTGTCTGGAACAACTTTTAGTTGATCGGAGATAAATCCTTATTATTGTAGATAATGCTAAATAATAAGGATAAATCATATAATTTTGAATTAACAAACATGTTATTATCCGTTGATTAATGACTTTTTCTAGAAAGAAAAAAAAATTAATTAAAGTAATTTAAACTTTTACATTGTTAACGATTCTTTCTATAAAAAAATAATAATTAATTAAAGTAATTCCTCATTATTAGAACAAAAAGTAATAAAACTTATGTTTTAAAAACAAACGTACTAAAAATTCAAATGTAAAAAAAACTAAATATACCAAAAATTCAAATGTACCAAGAAGTCAAATGGACAAAAAATTCAAATGTACCAAGTAATTAAATATACCATTATAATCAAACGTACCTAACAACGAGTTTTGTTACATTCTATTTAATTTACTAAAATAAATATTTTAATAAAAAATTAAATTTTTTTTTAAATCATCATAATAAGAGATGCATAAAAATAGAAGGAAAAAAAAGAATACTAACGTGAATAGACTTCTAATGAAATAAAATTAAAGTACCAAAATTGTAGGGAAAATGTTTAATCAAATTTACAAAAGGAATAGATGTTTAATTTATGACATTTAAAAATGAAGCGTCTAATTCAAAATGTCTCATTAATAAGTTGAAGACGAATGTCATAACTATTCGGGTAATCCATCGCTTACAATTTTGTTATCTAATTGGACTCGGTGCTTTTTTCGTCCCATAAATGTGTCCGTTAAACTTTTTTAATAAAATTTCTGATGAAGGAAAATTATGTAAGGAACCAACTATTTATCATATGCATATTCAACTGAGAAAACAACACCAAAAGAAGGCCAGGCAGCGTACACATGTTTAGGCATATGCAGAGTCGGGATATATGATGAAAACGTATAAGGGTGGGTGATTTTTAATGGACGTCTTTATCTTTGTCTCCCTTCCATTTTGCTGGTTGTCCTTTCCCCTGACACTTCCCCACCAAACACCACACCAACGCTCCAATACATATAAAACCCTAAGTTAAATCTAAAGGCTGAGTTAAAGATTGAATCATATTATACGTGGATCCGACGGCTGAAACAGGAGCAACCGCAATAGAGAAGTGGCCAATGGGACTTTTGAGGCCAACGCAATTACAGACCCTCCTCAGTACAACATTCCACAACTAGTGCGAAGCCAGCGGTGCAACTTTACAGTTTTCAAAAAATAAATGTTTAGGAGATTTTCTAAAAATTCAACTCTTCCTCATCTTATGTTTTTGAGACAATATTATAAAAAGTTAGCACATAATTGTGGCAAAAACATGAGTTTGCAGAGTTAATGTGACAAAAAACATGGGATGAAGGAACTTATGGACAGCCGACTTTTGAGAGTCTCCCGACATTTTTCTTCCCAAAGCACTAGTACTACTACAATTGAACACGTAATTACTAGTGGTATTAGTGAATTACTATTGGTAATTAGACGTCGGATGCACGGACACGATTCAGACGTGGATGGATGATGAGAGTCCTTATATACACCAACCTGGCTTTCACTATAAATAACGGGGATCTGAAATCGGCCCCCCTCCTTCCTCAAGTATGATGAATTGAAAGACTCCACTTGTGTAAATAGTGAATTATCCTGTAGACAGGGCATTCGGGCAGCATTCCGAATTCAAAACCCTAATGAAAACATGATATTCCTTGAGTGAAGGAAAGCTGCTAGGCTGACCATTGCACTTGGTGTATCTAATTAGCTGTATATATATGTATATTTGTATATATTAGAAAGAAGGAAGAGAACTGTAGGTTAAGCTGAGCGTAGTTGACAGAAGAGAGTGAGCACACACAGGCAGCAATTGTATAAAATCATACCTTTGGGCGGTGCGTGCTCACCTCTCTCTCTGTCAGCTGCTATCTGCGCGCTCGCTGGCATTATTTCACCACTTAATTTTGATCGTCAACGTTCAAAACCTTAATTTCTCATCAACGCCCCTTCTCTTCCCGCAAAGGAATGGGAAATTAAACCAGGCCAGCCCCAGGCCCCGCCCGTTCTGCTCTCCCAATTCTCCTTCCAGGTATTTTCTCCCAATTCTCCTTCCTTCCAGGTGTTTAAAATCAAGAAAGATGACTTGATGATTGAGGTTTTGGGTTTGTCATTGTTTTTATTATCCTTATCTTACTCGGTAACAGGTGTCCTTCAGTTTATGATTTGACCGACGTACCATACCATACGTGGCTCACTGCACTTCACAATCACAAAGGAATGAAAATACAAGATAAGTTATTTTAATGTATTTAATTTTTCCTGTTTTATTAATTTTTATTGAATTTAAAATTGTAAAGAATGACTTTAGTTGGAAGCGTGGTCTTTTAATATACTGTCCTAGACCTTCAAATGGTTTGAAGAGGACGATTTGGGGTTCTGATGTTTCTTCAAGGTACGCCTTCTTATTCTTATCTTACTGTTCAAATTTTCATGGAAATTCCCGCAATTATTCTTTTCTTTTATATATATATATATATAATTATTTTATGAAAACCCTCCGAACCCCTCTTCTATTTTCATGGAAACTCCCACAATTATTCTTTTATTTATTTATTATGAAAACCCTCTTCTTCTTCTTCTTCTTCTTCTTCATGCAAGTTTATTTCTCTGTGCATGTCATATAAAAACTGTAAATTATTACACAAATATACATTCAGCTCTTCTCCCCAAATCGGCTGATAAAAAAAAACATAAACCCTAAGGTCAGAGCTCTGCTAAATATGGACACATTTTACTCTTTTCCCATCTGGCCAGATCTCAGCTTTTTTTGTGTCATAAGTGAGATTCTTAAACCAAAATTCCTTTTCAGAAGAAGAGAAAAAAAAAAAAAAAAAAAAAAAAAGGAAGAAAGAAAAAAAGAAATGTGTCCTGTTATTGAAGCAAATATAATTTTAGTTTATATTGTTCTTTTCTTATGTTTAATTTACTGGTCGTTGCCTTGTAATTATATTTGGTAGGCAGTACAAGTGTAGTACTTCTTGATGTCTAGGCGTCAGTGAGCAGCAGCAGATTCTGCTTCCATTAATTTGGCGCATGTTTAATCACCAAGGTACGTATCAGTTGTAATCTCCTTGATTGTACTCCAGTTATCGATTTCTTTTCTGTTTCGTACTGTTTTTACATATGCTCAAATTTTTAATCTGGATATTTTGTTTTGGGGGAGAAATACTCATTATCGCCATGCTTTCGGGGTAACTTAAAATATGTTGGTTTAGTTTGTGGAATGGGTTAGGTCAATTATTAGTTGATGATAATGAACGTGAGTCATGGAAAATGGATTTAAGAACTAATTACAAAGTAGTAAGCATTACACCAGATGCCCTCTTTCCAGGACGGGTTTGAAGAACATTACATGGCTAATCCGTTTTCCATGTGAGTTTGAAGTTTTAAACAGATTATGATTACAGTTGACCTATCCCAAAGCCTGATAGGATACTAGAAATGGTTATCCAAATTGGAGTGTATGAGTAAATTGTAGTAGCTCAAGGGTCCCTTATTAGATGTTGGACACTTGTCGTCAGATTAGAAGGTTAGATGTTGGACAATTGTCGTCAGATTAGAAACTTAGCTTGTAAGTCTGAACAATATATATGTACCAGACTAATTGTGCGAAGCAGGTTGTTATTGAAAAATATATGGTTGTTGATTTCAATCACAGAGTTCCTGTAACATATGAAGGTTTGAACGAGGTTCATATTGGGGCCAATTCCAGGTTTTAGCACAAAATAACAAATTAATAAATTTTGGAACAAATGGTACGTAGGTCATCTATGACGGAAGATTTATATTCCTGACTTATATTTTTATATTTGAGTCCAAAAATAGTGGTGGGTTTGAGTGTTTGGTTTTCTCTTCCTATGCATATTGTTAAGATTTGGTCTATTCCTAGGAATAGAAAACATTGGAGTCAAACCAATATTCAGTATTAACAATTAAGGTATGTGCATTGGAAGAGAAAACCTGAATGTCAAAACTCTCAATGTGATTTTTAACAATTTTGGTATGTGTATTAGAGATGGTTGGCATGGGATCCACCATAGGCTCCGATTTTGGGTCTCATATTAGCTGGAAACTTGTATATAATTCCTAAGTATCTGGTGAATTGGAGATGTTTTGATTCATATGTAGACTCAAATACGAGAATCGAGTCCAAATTCTCTATTGCGTAGGAGATGGTCCAAGTCTTCTGTGCATTGGTGAGTCCTTGCCTCTCTTTTTAAGACTCAACTATGAGTCTAAATTTTCCGGGCATTTACGTTGTCCTAGCCAATTGGCCTAACCCACATATTCTGTTTGGACATAAGTAAATGACTTAATTAGCTTTAGTCTGAAATAAATGGCTTGAATATGCCTTGGAAAATCCTTTTGATTGAACTCCCCGGTTGAGCTTCTTTACCTTGTTTATCAAAATTTTCTAGACTAATTTATGCACTAGTTAAAATATTGTGTTTTTTTTGTCTTGAGAATTAATGTTCTTATATTACAATTTGGACTTGTGTGTAACTCTTAATATGTGTTCGGATTTTTCTGTTATGTTCTCCAGACTTATGTTAGTAGCCCTTTCAGATATCTTTGTCTTAATTCGTTTCCTATTTTTATTCATCTCTATTTTAATATGGTATTTGAGTAGGTTTGGTCTTGCTATTCTGTAATATTTCTATCCATACACACTGTTCTTAATAACATGTTTCTCTCACTTTGTAGCGAAGGTTTGATCCTCCTTTTTTCTGGTACTTGGTGGGTTTTGTTGCTTCCTAGAATCTTAGTATTGGAAGTGACATATTCCAAGTTTTTTTTCTCTGCCAATCCTAATATCATTATATTCATGGCTTCAATTTCATTGCCAATTTCTCTTTTATTATGTGCTTGAGAGAATCTTTACTGTGGTTTCATTTTTTTGAATTAATTACTGTTTTTACATATGTATTGTTCTTTAAATTTTCTTTGTGGATATTTTGTTGCAAGACGAAATATCATTAGCTATGTCCATACTTCTGCATTAGTCGCATAAGTTGGTTTAGTTTCTACGACGGGTTAGATCAATTACTAGTTGGTGATGATGAACTTTTGGTTTCTTCTTTATTTCATGGCAATGAGAAGCTTATAATGAACTCGAGTCATGGAGATGTATTTATAAATTGATTACATATTAGTAAGCATCATATGGCTCAAGACTTGTGTTTTGGAGTTTTTAGAATGATTGCACTTCACCTTGCTCAAGGCTTCTCGGTTTGAGAACCACCCAAATGTCATGAAATGAAAAATCTTCCCAAATTGGTTCTCTAACTATTTGGTCTTGGTGGGCATAATCAAATGGCTTAAATTTTCTGAGATCTGAAATAAATGGCTTGTGTCTCTGGGAATATGATTTTAAGTTTCCCAAGCTTGGATATTTATCAGTCATTACCTTGTTTAGTTCATGGAATTGTATGAATTGTCAGAGCACTTCATGCACCGGTTAAAGTATATTTTTTTATTCATATTACAATGGGGTTTGTGTTTAATTCAGGCTTGTGTGTAACTCCTAATATTAGTTTGTTTCCTATTTTCACTCATTGATCTCCTACATATTTAAATTTTAACATGGTTTGAGTATATTTGAACTTTGCTTTTCTATTATATTTCTACCTTCACACTGTTTTAACTGTATGTGTCCATTGCTTTCTAAGACCTAATTATTTCTAACGAAGTGTTGATTCTCCTTCTCTCCATTGTTTTACGTTATTCTTGCATAATTCTCAACTTGATGGTCTTTATTGCGTCCTAGAATCTTGGTATTTTGAAGTAGCAAATTCCATGTTAACCATATAGGTATTTAATGTCCATTGTTTTATTTTTATTGCCATTTCTCTTTTATGCTGTGCCTAAGAAAGTCTTTAGGGCTGTTGATTATTCCTGAACTAATTAATTTTCTTGCGTACTTCCCTTGTGCATGGAATACAGAAGTGAGTTTTTGCTACAACTAGAACTTAAAGTTGGCTGCTACTTCTTTCGTGTGGTTCTGTATTCTTTGTTAATCTCCTTCTGTTCATTTCACTCATTTTCGTTATATTTTAATAAATTTTACATTGTTTAATCATGATCATTGACTAGACATCACAACATGAACATTTGTTTTGAAGGGGGCTGTTTAAGCTCTTCAGATGAGTTGCATTATTTCCCATTGATGTTATCCAAGTTCCTGAAGAGGCTTTTGGGTTTAATGATTACAACAGTTGATAAACTAGGACGATAATGAAATACATAAACGATTGCCGTTAAGGTGTACTAAAAACTAAATTTGTTCCATAGCAGGCAGGTGTGCAACATAAAGACGTGGATATTTCTTGTTACTTACCAAAGTCCTGTTTTATTTGCTCTTAAAAAGGGTCAGTTTGGTGGCCTTGGTGCTGAATTTGGAAAAAAATACCGCGTCAATACCAGTGTCGTCATCTCGCTGTCCTTTTTGTGACCTTCTGAACTCAACATTCAGGTTTGGCACTTTGCCACCTTTCAACCTTGAACACCATGATGAAGTTTATGTTCTCTGGACGGGGTGGGAACGTCCCATTTCATCTTTGGGTGTAGCAGTCTAAACTGTTATCTTATGACACAAATGGTAATGGTGTGCGGAACCTCATCATCTTCTTGTTTTGATGTTATTGGCTGTTTTTTAAGAGTAAACTGCCGATTTCTCTCCTGAACTTTCACTTAGCTTTCGGTTTCTCTCTAAACTTTTCAATTGGAAAATTAGGACTCAAACTAATTTGTTGGCCTATTTCCCCCTGTTGTTAGTTTTTCATTCATTCCATCCAAATTTATGTTAAATGGATGTGCGCAATATGTGAGGGTAGTTCGGTCGTTTTGTTCTTTAAAAGAATTGAAATCCCTAGATTTATAAGATGTTGACCTGTGCAGATTTGTGATTTTATAGTTTGTGTCAGCAGATCTAGTGAAGTGACATTTTTGTCCTCAAATGAGAGTCATGTGGTGTGCATATGATTAGAGTTAACATTACTGTGGATGAAGTCTATGTAAAACTACTGGTAGGGGGGAATCGGGTAAAAGAAATAGTTTAATTCCTTGATTTTCTAATTAAAGAGTTGAGGGGTAAATTGAAAGTTAAGTGAAAGGTCAGGGGGAGATTCAGTAGTTTACTCATTTTTTAATGAGAAGTTGATATCATTTTGTGTTGGTTTCACATACGGTTAGAATGTATGGGCAGTCTTAATCCCTCTATGTTATGTATGTATACGTCATTTAAATATGGTCGTGTCCTATAGTTTATTGTGTCTCTCCATCTGTCTCTAGTTTTTTGTATTTGTTCTGACGTATGAATTTCCTGTATTATTTGATTTTCGTGCAGAACTGTCACGAAATGCCCTGTGGTGTGGAATGAAGGGGTGAGAAGGTTTGCAGAAGCGCAATACCGGATTCACTGTCATCACTTCAAAGTTCAAAGGAAGATCGGCGGGCGACAGAATGCCCTGATAATCCTAGTGACCTAAACTGTTTGGCTTGGCATTATCAAACTCTATGATAAAGAGTATTTGCTGCACAGAAGATTTCGAGTGGAAACCACCATCGAAACTTTCCATGTTCAAACCGTCGAACGGAAACTACTGTGGGACATGTAACACTTCGATAAATTGTGTGTAAGAGATAGCATATCACTTCATGCTCAATCTACATGAGTACATGATTATAGTTAATAAGTATGAAACAAAAGTTAATTGTGCTACTGAATTGTTTCACTCTCTTTTTAAATGTTCGGTAGTTGGGTGCTGAACTCTTTATGGAATACGAGGTAGGTGTCTAATCTGATGCTTAATTTGGCCGCTGGAGCTCTAATGAGCTGAAGAGAATACCCCAACCACTATAATAATCTACCGACTGCGGGTTTATTAACCTATTTCGTCATGTGTTTGTTGTAATGTTAAAAGTTTAATAAAGTTTAGATAAAAAATTTCAGTAAAGAACCAACTATTTTTTATAGGGGACTTTAACAAAAACTTCCAATACTGTTCATTTTAACGAAAAATCATATTTTTACACTAAAAAGTTAATTCTAGTACTATTCACTTTACTTTTTATTTTGTATTTATTATTAAAACTTAAAGTTTTCAAGTCATTTTCATTAATCTTCCTTTTATATGCATATTCAATTGAGAAAACAACCCAATAAGAAAGCCAGGCCAGGCAGCATGTGCATATTCATGACCAGATCATGTACACCATCCTATGGCTGAAATAGGTAATTCAACAGAAGGAGGTCAATTGGACTTTTGTTGAAGACTACGCAGCCATCTAAGTACAACATGAAATGTAACTGTTTTAGTGCACTTGTTTGAGTTGGTACAATTACTATTCACAATATATTTTTATAGATTTACAATTAAATGAAATTCAACGCCAAATATTAACTACAGTGCTGAGAAATACTATTTATGGTTGAATATACTTTGTTGATCTTATCATCCACGTGAATTAACGGCTTAGATTTTCACTAAGACATTCTCATTCATTCTACATGCCACTCGTAGAGGAGGAGAACATGAGCCCGCATAATTGAACCATATAATTGCTAGCTCATTGTTAGGCTAGGTTCACCCCCTCCCTATGTATATAAGATCGTTGTTTAGAAGAAAAAAACATCACTTTCTATTTTTGGCTATTTGATTGAATAAATTAAATGGAATTAACGGACAAAATTAAACAAATATGTGAAGAAGCTCAGAAAAGCATGATTATTTTCCCTTTTGCCTATCGTCTAATATCATTTCCGGGAGCATTCAAATTTGCATTTGGGCCTTCATGAAGCACATATGGTGGATATGGGCCTATTGGCAGGAGGTTAGAATTAGGCCGATATGCCCGATAATTAGTTCGTTGTCAAAGTTCAAGGGCCTGATAAAGTCCAACAACAATGCTTTGTGTAATTATTATTTTTTTATAATTTTTTTATTATTAAAGAGAAGGGGAACGGTTTCGAATTATTACAATAATTCAGGAAGGAAGAGTTTTGAACCCTAGATGCATGGATGAGAAACTCAACATTCTATCCATTAGGATATTGGATTTCATGCGTATGCTTTATGTACTTAGTTCATGCATGATTCCGTGCAATGGAAGAGTTTTGAACCCTAGGCGCATGGATGAGAAACTCAACACTTTATCCATTAGGATATTGGATTTCATGCATATGCTTTATGTACTTAGTTCATGCATGATTGCGTGCAATGTTTAATCTTTGTTCGTTGTTTATATTTGATTTATTTTATATGATGTTCCGAAATAAAAAGATAGTGTGTGAGATACTAATAAGATTCCTTTGAATTCTTCGAAAATACGAGTCCAACCGTCCGTGTATGTGATAATTAGAATTCATAACCTTTTTATTTGTCTCAATATAATTACAGAATGTTTGGTTTAATTACCTCTACTACTGTTTCAGAAACGTATTTGGCCACACAAAGTATTCTTCTTCAAAGGATTTTTTTATGGGGTGTCAGTTATTCTTCAACAGTTAATTTACATCTCAAATTATATATTTTATCAAGGCAAATGAGTTTTATGAGACTTTATGTTTTTACATTAATTAGGAACTTCCCTCATGAATACTGAAAACCGTGAGCCCATCTCTGGAGAGAAGGAAACATCACTGGTAATCTACTCTTTGGTCCCCCAAACAGAAAAAGATCATGTATCTTTTCATTGCAGATAGCGAAGCATGCATAGACACACTGACATATGTATCTAATTGACAAAATCCTGAGTCATATTTTTTATCTTGTGTTGAATAATCTTGATTCGTGATCATGATATAAAGGCAAATAGCTAGCTAAGGCATATGAAGCGATATTTGTTGTTTTTTATACCGACATTAACATTGACACATACATGCATGATATAACTGATTGACGGATCGACCAAGCTCAAGATCGTATGCTAGGTTTTCCAACACGGAACAATTGGGTCCTGACTTTACATCATGTTTCTGAGGGGTCTAGGCTCAGTATTGCACGGTGAAACTAGGGTTTGATACCAGTTCTTGACAGCACATAAGCAAAACTTGCGCCTTCAAGAGTTTGTAAGAGAAGCGTCCTCAAGAGCTCTTAACCAACCCAACAAACGTTATTCTTCCAATGCAGGACAATCAACCGGGTCCCCTAACAATAAAAAAATTAGGCATTAACACGTCTACAGTTAGAGACAATTGTGTCGGCTAACTATAGATCGCCTAACAGATTAACCCAGTTTCAAGATGAGTTAAGTTTCAGATGTGGAATAATTGGGTGTCCTACTATTCCACCGCGCTTCCTTGGAGTCTAGGCTTAGTTGTGTGGTGAAACTACGGTTTGGTAGCAATAGTTAAAAGCGCATCGGCAGAATTTACTCCTAAAACAGTTTGTAAGGAAATAGTGCCCAACAGCTTTTAAAACAAGCTAAATGCGTAACTACTTCTTAGGACAATGACAACTCTGTCCAAGCGAATCAACCAAAGGGGCAAAACCCTAGCTAAGGGCAGGGATAAGGATGGAATATGGTGTGTATATATAAAAACAGAACTACAGAAGTAGGGAAGATAACTGTTATTCCAGCTCATACGTTTGCAACCGCACAACAAGGCCAATAACCTAATTAACCTCTAATACATACACTATAAAGAGTCTATTAGTTAATCATGAATCAGTGCCTTGTTTATTACACTAATCAAACAACGTTGCTTTCGTAATTAGTCGTAATCAAACAGCCGCCCCCACATGTTTAACTATTATAAGTTTTGTTTAACTTGTAGTGTGCATTGGCAGATATTCACCACAGAAGGATTATCATTCAAGTGCTGACTCTTGAGTTTTCAGGTGAAGGAGAGGGATGTTCTCCCTAATTATGGAATTTAATATCAAAGAAACATAATTACAAGATGAATCTGGTGCTTATATAATAATTTATTTTTTTCGGCAAATGGTGCTTATATAATAATTCGCATGGGACGGTGTTTGATTATAGTCAACCATTCTGTATTATTGTAATTAAACTTGAATTAATAAGATACCAATTGCCACTCCAATCAGTGATGGGTGATGATGGTTTTAGTGAACAAAAGAATGATGGCGGAAGTCACCGTAGAGTCACATACTACATGTGTGACAAAAGAAAACTTAAACCCGAAAATATTCTTTTGATACAACGATACTGAATGTGAAGACTTGGTCACACAAAAGATCGGCTCTATATAATGATGTGGAAAAATTATCATTTATGAGAGTCAAACTTAAAATCTCTTATTTATAAAAACGATAAATACCACTAAACTATAACATTAGTAGCTAAATATGAAGATGTTGTATTTTCTAAGTGCGTTGTTCCTAATTAAACATATTTTAATTATTGCAAAAAACAAGAAAAAAAAATGGAAATGATGTCTAATGAAAGGTGGACGAGGCAAATTTCAAAGGGTAATGGAATTGCAAACCCATGTGGCTTCTGCCTCTTTGAATCTTGTGAATCAAAATTTGATATTCTGTACTCTGTCTTACTAAGGTAGTCCCTCTAGCTGCACGACACGGCGAGGGGCCTAGCGTGACCAGTGGCGTCCTAAATGTAGGTAAGTTTCAAGACTCTCAACCAATCAGTTTTAGGGGTTTCTTTCCATTGTTTTGCACATTGAGGACAAATCAAGGCCACACAAAAGCTTAAGAACCTCCCCTTGTTTCATACATGAAGATGGCACAAATTATGGGACAATAGATATGTCAAAGGCCTAATTGTGCTGGGCAATCAATCAATTTTAGTTCCAAAGATGAGCAGTCTTGCATCCATAATTGAATGGACCACAAACTGAAACAAGGCAAGTGTCAAGGACAACGTTATGTTATTGTTGGCTACAAAAATTACAAAACCTACGTGGCGCGCAGGCCGAGTAACTAATGAGCTAACTACGTCCTTCGGTTGAATGCGGGGCGTGCCAACTCGTCGGCCGAGCTCGGCCGAGGAGTAAAATGTGATGTCGCGTTGGGTGCGCTATCGACTTCTGTATCTTGCGATTGCGACCGAGGAAGGAACGCTCTCGGTCTCTGGGTTCTATAGCCTGAAGACAAGGCTACTAATTCTACGGAGTTCACAGGTCGTCGGACCCTGATTCGGTCACTGTGATTATATTCGTAAGAGTATAAGCACGCCGAATCGAGACCAAACTATATGGGCACAGGTACTCGAATGTGATGTATGTCTTGATGGTAAACGTAGTTCGGCCGTCGGAATGCCGAACCCTGAAACTTACTTGCGAGTATCCAATCATAAACTCACTCGACGTCCAATACGCCGAGCAATGCAACTCGTAACACCCAACTATGCCGAAAAGGCTTAGTTAGATGACTTCCACCAACAAAGGTTCGAAAACCCTTCTCGGCCGAGACTTAGATAGATAATCGGTCGACCTCGACGCAGTGCTGTTTATCCAAACTGAAGGTGTTTCTCGGTCGACTGATTCTGCGGCGGCAGTGCTGTTTATCCAAACTGAAGGTGCTCACCGGTTGCTTCCACAGTGCTGTTTATCCAAACTGAAGGTGTGTCGGCAGGAAAAGAAAAGGAAAAATCTCAAGGTGTTTGAGAGGTTTTGCGCAGGGCAATTGTATGCTGATTGTGAAGGGCCTTTTCTATTGCGTAATTTCTTGTATTTATAGCACTTCGCTCCTTGATTCCCATTCTGATTTGGATTGGGAGTCCTTGTCCCATCTCACCTTTAACTCAAACAATCCTAGTCCTACTGGGATTCTGAATTCTCCTCCTTTTGAGGCTTTATCCCTTGCTGGTCGAGAATCCTGGTCGCATCAGGATTTCCTCGACCTTTCCTCATTTATCTGGACTACTTAAGATAGGATCTGGCCGACCCTGCCAGCTGGTCCGAGTCTCATTATTTGGCCCATAGCATGTGTTATTACCTTGGGCCGAGCACATCCTGCTGCTCGGCCCAATCATAATATTTTGGGCCCAAACATTGCCCCCTCGCTTCTGAGGTCGCCGACTGTCACTCTTGGTCGGCTCTCGGCCTTGAGGAAGCGAAAACATTTATTGCTTTTCTGGACCTTACTTCATTAATGACCATTATTCCTGCATATTTATGAGACATGATTGCACCTTCCTCGTTGCCCCCAACGCGTGGCCACGCGTCAATTCTCCGCCGTTCTTAAAAGCTTCAATCATGGGCCTCGAAACCGTGCACTAACTGAACCGTCTTATCCTCATTAATACATTGAACCTATCGCCGCACGCCATCGTGCGTCCTGGATTTTCGCCCCCTCGATCCCATTTTCGCAGGTTCCCAAAGTATCCGAAATGATTGCAAGCTTTCCCGGTTAAATTTCCCCCCACTTTTGAACGAACACTTTTCGAATTCTAATGCCTTTCGAAATTCAGTCGTTTGATCTTCTATCTGAAAAGCCTATAAATACCCACACTTTACTCTATTCGTATCTTACGCTTTCAGAAAGAATCCAGACTCAAATTTTAATCATTCTTGCTTGTTCAAACCAAACCCTTTAATTTTCCTTACTGCGATCTTTCCAGTTCTTCCAGATTATTCTAATGGCTTCCTTCATCGTGAAACTTTCCGAGGAGATCAACAAATGCAAAGACTTCATCGATCGGAGCACCGTCAAGACGCTGCGATTTGAAGAGGACATGGCCACCACCCACCAGATTCTGGGTCCCCTCTTTAGAGACGCCGTGCCATCGTCCGTTACTGACCTGCTCAAGGAGCAGTGTTTAACACCCCTGCTGCAGGGGTTTGACTGGTCCAAGTGGACTCTAGCGCGGCCTCAGGGAGCCTGGCCCTCGACCACCACGGCTTGGGCTGCCTGGGTCGACCGGATGAGCACCTTCTTCTCCAAGGAGTGGAAGGCTCTTGGCATCTATGATGCCATTATGCTGTCAACCATGGAGATTGCCATGGATAAGGAGCTGCTCCTGGCGGCCATGAGTTTATGGTGTTCGGCCACCAACACCATGGTCTTGCCTTTCGGCCCCCTCGGCCCTACAGTCCTCGACGTTTCGGCCATCCTTGGGACTTCCCCGACCGGCCTGCCCATTGACGCCGCCCTTTCTGGATACCCTTCTCCTCTCGACCTGAAGGCGCTATTCGACGAAAGGGCCGTCGAAACACTGAGCCGGGGCGATCGGGAGCCCTCAAGGGAAGAAGTTCACAAACTCCACAAGAACTTCTTCAACTACAACACCCTCATTCTGCATTTCGCCGGTCGAGGCGAGGAGGGCCTGAGGAAGGGAGAGCACGAGGCCTTCCTCTTCTACTGGTACAACAAATTCGTCTGTTGTACCAGGTCGAACAAGTGCCTGGTGGAGAACATGCCAGTGGCCCAGGCACTGGCCAATGGTCGCTTGCTGGCGCTCAGTCTAGCCATACTCGCCAACCTCTTCCGTTGCCTGGCTGAGGCGACCATTGGCAAGATTGACCCGCACCAGAACGGACCCCTCTGGGTGTTCCAACTCTGGCTGTAGGTCTACTTTTCCACCCTTCGACCGGAGGTTCCTGCCTTCGACCGAACGGCCGCCCTCGGCCCTCAACTGGCCTCGCGACCGGCACCTCCCCACCGAGCCGACGAGGTCCTCAAACACTTCTTCAGCCTCGACGTCCTCTCGGATGACGAGTTCCTGGTGTGCCGGCGCCAGAAGTACCCTTCCTCGCTCGGGCTTCCTACGGCAACGTGGGCCGCGTCCGAGGATGCGGACATTCGTCAACGATGGGGGTCGTTCATTGTGGCTCGTGACCTCCCACTGGGTTGCGATGCCCGTCGAGCTGGCTGGGAGGTCTACCATCCCCACTTCGTCGCCCGGCAACTCGGCTACCTCCAAGGTTGCCCGGTTCCCTTGCTCACCTCCCGTTCCCTCTTGAGCCGGGGGCGTCTTTCTGGTTCTTCCGAGAGGGAATGCCGGTCGACGGAGCAAGAATTCCAGGATCGGTGCAAGAAATTCCGTCTTCGGCCAACCGTTCCGGAATCCTTGGGCACCGATACCTTTGGGGATTGGTGGGACGAGTATATCGGCGACTTCTTCGGCGCCTCGGTCGAAGACGTGGTGAGCAGAGTCTTTGGCGACCGGCCAGGGCTAGCGCCCTCGACCCAACCTAAGGAGTCGGCTCAAGGTATATTGCTGACTAATTACTTTGCGATTTCAAAAAAAACTTTGCCCTTGTTTAACAATTATTTTGCCATTTCAGGGGGTCGTGCGCCGAGGAAGGTAGAGGTGGTTGCCGCGGTGGCGAAGGCGAAGAAGGTGCAGAAGCCCATCGCCACCGAGCGGGCAGTTCCAGCCAAACGCCCCCACCGGGCGGCCGAGCCGGAGGTTGATGCCCCTCGCCCTTCTAAACGCGTCAAGAAATTGGCGAAGAAGGGCGACCGGGAAATCCATGTCGTCCCTAGTGACACCACAGGGACGGCTGCTCCTGCCGGCTCGCCTCCTTTGCCGAGTGTCCCGACTCCTCCGGCCGTCTCTCCTCCTGAGGCCACGGGAAAGTCGGCTGCCCCTGTCGAGGGACCTTCTTCTCCAACAGTCATCTTGGAGGTACAATTCTGCCTTTACCTTTTTCCTTCAGGTTTTTTGGTCGTAACACCGTTTTTTTCTTTTTTGTTCAGGATGTCGAGAGCGAGAGCGGGGAGATCCCCCTGGAACGCCGTCGCCGACCGGTTAGCTCTCCTCCCGTCCGTCCTCCTCCGGCAGTCGAGGCGGCCGCTCGACCGACTCCTCCGGCGGATCGCGGCAAGCGACCCATGGCCGAGCCTGAGGCTACGGCCGAGTCGCCGATCCACCCCCAGGATGAAGATCTCCCCATTCCTCCGCAGGAATTCACCTCGGCCTATGTAAGTCTTCTCTTTTTTGCATTAATTTTCCAATGACACGTTCTTAAAAGATTATTAAAATGTCAGGTGCCCGATCATTCATTTCACCGGCAATTTTATGCGCCGAGGGGTGTTGTTTATATTTCCTGGCTGCCGTCGTGGCCATCAAATATAGATAACCTCCATCGGCCGCGTGAATTGCGTAGCGGTCTAAGGCACTGGGCTCGGCCATTAAGTTCCCTGGGTTCGAGCAATGACCCAGAGGGCATGGCCGAAGTCTCCTCTCGGCAGGTCTAAAACAATCCCCTTTTCCTTTATGCACTATATCACGACGTCTGTCTTTTCTTCTCACTGATCTCCTTTTATGCGCAGCCGTCGTGGGAAGTGGAGCTTGACGCCCTTCTTCAGAGCACGACCGGTGAGGCCGGTTCTTCTGCTGCTCCGGCCGAATCGGCGGGAACTCCGCCCGCCGAAGTCTTCGTGAAGCTGCACGAAGTCTTATCTCTGACTGCCTCCCAAGCTCTCCGGTGCAAAGGCCTCGACTCTGTTGGAGAGTGTCTCAATGACCTCGCCAGCGGTGGTCATCTGAGCCCGGAGGGTATCTCTTTTCTGACCGACCTCCTGGAGCGAACTCGGCAACACTTCTACATCTTCGAGCGAGCCCTTCAAGCCGAGGATGACTTGAAGGCTGCCAAGGTCGCGCAAGAGGCCGGCCGAGCTGAGATGGAGGCACTTAAAGCTAAGAAGGCGAAGCTGACGGAGTTTGATCGCCAGATTTTTGACCTCCAGCGTCAAATTTCTGACCTTCAACGGCAAAGGTCCGTTGCCGCTGCCGAGCTTGAGAAGGACTTCGAGGCTAGCAAGGCTCGGCTGACGGCCTTTGCTGCCAGTGCACGGCATGTCCAGCAGCTGCAGCTTAACAAGAAGACCAGGCAGGCCGAGATCATCCTGGGCGAGGCGAAGTGGCTGGAGCTAAAAGCTGCCCTTGAGACTTTTCTCCCCTCGACCCCTTAGCCGGTCTATCATTGTATTTGTATTTGTTCTTGTAATAATCTTTTTGATATTAATACAATGGTCGTTTTGCTATTGACACAATGGTCTCTCTTGCATTTCCCATGTAATCGGATAGTATTTCTTTAAAAACTTTCCATTAATCGGTAATTTGTGAACTGAACCCGTCCGATCCCTGAGATGATATGCCCCCTTGCCGAGGACTTTGTGAACGACGAATGGCCCTTCCCAATTTGGCGACCACTTCCCAAATCGTGGGTCTTTAATCCCAACAGGCAACACAGTTTGCCAAACCAATTCTCCTTCGCCGAACGTTTTTTGTCTCACACGCTGGTTATACGCTCGTTCGGCAATTTTCTTTTGCGCTGCCAATAAGTTACTCGCGTCGATCCGACTTTCTTCTAAATCTTCTAATTCTTGCCGCATCGCTTGACAATATTCAATACTGAATAACTCACTCTGCTCGATTACTCGTAACGAACTTATACTCAACTCGACCGGTAACATGGCGTCGTGTCCATAAGTTAACGCGTAAGGGGTGGTTCCAGTGGCCGACCGGGGTGAAGTTCGGTATGCCCATAACGCTTCATTTAACTTCAAGTGCCACAACCCAGGTTTCTCTTTTACCATTTTTTCAAGGATGCCGATCAACACTTTATTGCTTGCCTCGGCCTGCCCGTTTGCCTGTGGGTAGTACGGCGTAGATTGCTCGAGTCGGATGTTCAAACTTGCTGCGTATTCCTTAAACCTATCAGCCGTGAAGATAGTGCCATTATCAGTTATGATCGTTTCTGGCATGCCGAATCTGGTCACAATATTTTCCTCTACGAAATTGCATACCTCCTTGGCCGTTAATTCGGCGTATGACCTTGCCTCGACCCACTTAGTGAAATAGTCAGTTGCTACCATAATCCACGCGTGTTTCGCAGCTCCCGATGATGGCGTGATTTTGCCAATCACGTCCATTGCCCAACCTCTGAACGGCCATGGTTTAGTGACCGAATGTAGCAATTCGGCTGGGGCTCTCTGTACGTGTCCATGAATTTGGCATGGTACGCATCTCCGTGCATATTCGATGCAATCCTTTAATATACTGGGCCAAAAGTAACCGTGTCGTCGGAGCAACCAACGCATCTTTCGTCCAGACTGGTGTGCTCCGCAAATTCCTTCATGTACCTCGGCCATTGCTTGGGCAGCCTCGTCTGGGCCGAGGCACAATAGCAGTAACCCATCCTCGCCCTTGCGATATAATTCATTTTGATACGACACGTAATTCGTGGCGAGGACCTTCGTTCTCCGGTCGTGTTTCCCGTTGGGATTATCGAGGTACCGTAACATCGTTTTTCTCCAATCATCTGGTTCTACCTCGACGGCACATATTTCTACGGGGTCTCCTCGTTCTAGTAGGGATGGGAGCGACATTACCCTGGTACGTATTACATGTGTGCGCTGGAGAGTCTGCCGATTGATCAAGGCCGGGTACGATTGCAGGCCTGTGGCTGCGATTCGGCCGAGCTTGCCCCCCATGAGTTGTGCTCCAGAGGCGATCTGGGCGAGTTCATCGGCATCGGTATTGTGGACTCGTGAAATGTGTTCAAACGTGATCCGTTCGAATGACTCGGCCAGGTATGTGGCGACCATGTGATAAGGCGCTAAAGTACAACTCATGCAACGAAAAATGCCGTTCAATTGGTTAATCACAAGTTCGGAATCACCGAGGACAAGAACGCGAGAGGCCCGTAGATCGTGTAAAACGTGTAGGCCGATAATGAGGGCTTCGTATTCGGCCTGATTATTCGTGCAACTGAAATCCAACTTCAGAGAAAAATACCATCGGCAGTGGTTGGGCGACTGAATTGCAATGCCGACACCCGTCGAAGTCGAAGTGCTGGAGCCATCGAAATGCATGGTCCAATGGTTATCGCGTATGGTGATTAGACCGATGTCGACATCACTTCCTTCAAAACCGTATGGGGAGGGATGTTGGGCCAAGAAGTCGGCGAGAGCCTGCCCTTTGACGGCCTTTTGGGGTACGTACTGTAGGCTGAACTCGGATAAGGCGAGCGTCCATTTCCCGATTCGGCCTTTGACGATAGGTCGAGTGAGCATGTACCGAATTACGTCTGTTTGAGCAATGACCTGCGTAACTGATGGGAGCATGTAATGCCGAAGCTTAGATGCGGCGAAAAACAAAGCTAAGCAAAGTTTTTCGACGGGTGAATAATTGAGCTCTGGGGAATTCAGATTTCGGCTAAGATAAAAAACAGCTTGTTCACGTCCGACATTGTTGTCTTGCGCGAGGAGACACCCAATGGATTCGGCGGCTGCCGAAATGTACAATTTAAGGGGTTTGGTGCGACAAGGCGGAACCAGCACGGGTGGGGTTGAAAGGGCCACCTTGATTTGCGTGAATGCACTCTGATGTTCTTCGCGCCAAACAAATTTATCGGTATCTTTAAGTTTAAGGAGGGTGGAGAATGCCTTCATTTTACCTGCCGAATTGGCGATGAAACGGCGGAGGAAATTGATCTGCCCGAGTAACGACTGCAACTGTTTCTTTGTTGTGGGAGGTGGGGCGCTAATGATGGCGCGGGCTTTATTGGCGTCGACTTCGATGCCGCGATGGTGCACCAAAAACCCTAGGAAATTGCCGGCCGAAACACCGAAAGCACACTTGGCTGGGTTCATTTTGAGATTATTCTTGCGCATGCGAAGGAACGCTTGTCGTAGGTCATCCAGGTGTGTTTGGCGGCGTTTCGACTTTACCACCACATCGTCGATATAAACTTCGACGATGGTCCCAATTAAGTCGTGGAAGATCATATTCATGGCTCGTTGGTATGTGGCGCCGGCATTCTTGAGGTCGAATGGCATGACTACCCATTCGTACGTGCCGAGTGCCCCTGGGCAACGGAAAGCCGTTTTGTGGACGTCGGCTTCGGCGATGAAAATCTGGTTGTATCCCGCATGACCGTCCATAAAAGATAGTAGTTCATGATTAGCTGCGGCATCAATGAGCAAATCTGAGATTGGCATTGTATATTCGTCCTTGGGAGTAGCCAGATTTAGGTTACGGAAATCGATGCAAATGCGAAGGGCACCGTTTTTCTTCAACACGGGGACGATATTGGCCAACCATTCGACGTACCGAGCGGTCCTAATAAATCCGGCCTTAAGAAGCCGAACCAATTCTTCCTTAATGCCGAGTTGTACCTCGGTCGAAAATCGGCGAGGAGGTTGCCGAAAAGGTTTACAGCCATCTTTGATGCGTAACTCATGTTCGACCAAGTCTCGATCGAGGCCTGGCATTTCATGGTAACTCCATGCGAAGCAATCTTTAAACTCCCGGAGTAACTTATGGAGTTCGACCTTCGTGGCTGGTGGGAGTAACGCGCTTATAAACAGTATGCGAGGATCATCGGCCGTGCCGACGTTAACTTCTTCTAATGGGTCCTTGACTTGAGGCCGATGGTCCTCGAGTTCGGCTGGTGCAGCCCGAACTTTATCAAAAGTCAAAACAGGGCCGTCATCTGCTTCGGCCAAAAATTCAATTAAATTTATGCCGGAATGTGGTTGTTTGGTAATGGCGTACCAATGGGCCAGCAGACGTTCCATTGTTGACGAAACCGCGGCCTGGCGCTGTTCTTGCTTGGTGTGCTCAATCATCGGCATTGGTGATTAAATCTGCTAAGCCAAGTCTCGCCGAATCCTGTTGGACAGTCTCGGCGCCGACCTCAATCACTTTCTGCACTGAAATTCGCGTCGGCCGCCCATCCTCGTTAAGGCCTTGGAGGGTGATGTAGCCGACGTGATCGTCATAATAGCGAGCCTGAATCATGTTGGTCTCAAATGGTTGATTATCGGCTGGATGGACGGTGACCGATTTGCCGTCCCAAAAGATGAGAACTTGGTATAGTGATGAAGGAATGCAACTGGTTTGGTGGATCCAGTCTCGGCCGAGTAATGCATTATAGTCGGTCTTGGAATCAATTATGAAGAATGCCGTCATGTGTTGCCGACCGGCAATGCTAACTTCCAATGGTAGCACTCCTTTGGTCTGCGACTTGTCACCAACGAAGCTGCTCATAGTGATCCCTGACGGAATGAGTTCATTATCAGAACGGCGTAAAGCCTTCATGACAGATATTGGCATAATGTTGACTGTAGCTCCACAGTCGACAAACACTTTGGAAATAGGGAATCCTTCGATGTGAGCCGTGACGTACAACGGCTTCAGGTGTTGGAGATTAACCGAAGGGGAGCGAGGAAATAGCTCGGCCAAAGCTGCCTTAAGATTGTCCGTGCTTCGGGTTTCTCTGTCGTCGTCGTTTGCAACGAAATCGACTTGTGTTGCTTCTTCGGCGACTACATCTCCGTCCAAGAAATTTGATTGGTGGGTCCTGGGTTGAAATTCAGCTGGTAACACGTGGACCATACTGATCTCCATTTGTTCGAGAATCGAAGGACCCATTGGATCGTGGTCGTCGTCTTCTGCCGAACTAGCCACAGTATCGGCCAGCGGATCATCCTCAATCAAGCTTTTGAGTTCCTCGGTAAGGGCCGGTATCCGAGACGTATTAACCAAATCGAGTGTGGGTGGGCTATTTTCCTCGACCATGTGGACTGTTGAATACTTAGGTTGGTCCTTCGTTATACGGGCTCGTTCCTCATAGGCAATACGGGCGTTCCTCGTGTCCAGATATGCATCCAAACGTGCTATCCGTTTTTCCTCGTCGGCCGTGAGGCCGAAGAGTGATACAGCCGAAAAAACTTCGAAATGATAGCGCAAATGCTGAAGGTCATCGAGCGAAAAAGGTAATTCGGAGGTGTCGATATCTGTATAGGGATCGACTTCAAAACCAAGTACCCGAGCCTCCCGTATATGTTGGAATCTTGCTTTAATTGCTGGGTCAGAAGTTTTCTGAATGATCTGCTCGGCATCAGGGCAAGTGAGAGCGAGGTCGAGGGCTTCCTGACATGCTTTGGGTAGTCCGTACAAGTCATTGGCGGAGTATTTCTTATGAAATTCTCGCATGTACTCCAAGGATTCACCGAGGAATGGGGGATGTAGGTTGCGACGTACTTTGATAAACGGTTCGCGTGGTGGTAATGGGGAAAGTTTCCTTTCGGCCTCTTGTGTGAAGTGTTCTAGACGAGCTCTCGTTTCCCCAGGCCGCAGAAGGATTTTGATACGTTTCTCAGCATCCTCAACGGTGGTTTCAAAACCGGCAGCGGCTACTTGCTTCCCTTCGGCCAATTCGGTCATGATAGTTGGGGTTGGCCGTTCACTTATGCTTTCCGCGGCCTTCTTTGGTTGCCACTGGTTGGCAGTGCTGGCCTGCGCTTCTCGTCGCCGAGCCATGCAATCAATCCGTTGACGGCGACGTTTTTGGGACTTAGACAGCGCTGTATATAAACCAGTCGGGGAGTTGTAACTGTACCAGCGTTGATCCGATGTTCTGGGCGGTTTGAAAGTTTTGCGATCGGCTGATGAGCTGGAACTGTTGGTATTGCGCGAGTAATAATCCTCATTATAAAAAGGCGCGTCGAAGTCAAGACGCTGCCTGACCGAAACCTGGTTTCTCGGCCGTACTTGTGGACCGAGTCGATCAAACACTTGACGTCGCGACCCAAGTTCCTTTGGTGATGTCACTGACGCGGTAAGGGCGTTGGGTGGTGTTGAAGATGTTTTCTTCTCCGGCTCAACTGGTGTTTTACAATGGTCACATAAAACCTTTGATCCATGAGTTTCGTCGGAACTCGACCCCGTCATAGGCTCATCGGCGAGGGGCCTCGATCGTTCCGTGGGTGGTGCATTTGAAAATATATCAAGCTTTAGCCTTGTTCGACCATTCTGTTTACGGATATGCTGCACCGGGATGTATTCGGCCTTCCCTTTGTTTTTAGGAAGATGAGCATCCACCATACCAATTGTTGTTGAAGGGAAGGGATTGACGTCGACCGCCATCTGCTTGTCCGGAAATTTCAACTTTCCTTTCTCGATCCAACTTTGGATTGTATCCCGGAACACGACACAATTGTTTGTTGCATGCTTGTTAGAATTATGGTACTTGCAGTATATCTTTCCTTTCAATTCATCGGCCTTAGGGATAATATGTCCCGGTCGGAGCTTGATGATCTTTGCCGCCAATAGTTGATCGAAAATTGCATCGGCCTTGGTGATGTCGAAAGTGTATACTTTTGAAGATTTACTCGTGTCCTCGGCGGCCGAATGGGCTTTGGTGTCTTTGCCGTGTACTTGAGCCAGAGCCTTGCAGACGTATGGTTTGTCTATTACTATCTCGGCCGCATCCACACTGACGTACTGAGGGTCCCCGTTTTCGGCCGAGGCATAGCTAACCGTGGGGTTCTTATATAACGTTCCCCGTGATGGTGACTTCGATATCTTTTCTTCTCGGAGCAGATAATCATACTGTTCGACGTGTTGAGCAAGTTCGTACATATCGCGAATGTTTGCCCCCAGGAACTTCTTTTTGTACTCCACGTCTAATCCGTTGAGAGCAATCCTGACGAATTCCACTTCGGGGAGTGGTACTCGGCACCAATTCCTGGCCGACTTGAACCTTGTTAAGTACTCCATTGGAGATTCGTCGGATGCTTGAGCCATCCTGGCCAAGGATGACACTGACATCTCCATCCCTGGCCGATAGAATTGTTCATGGAACTTTTCGACCAACTCCTCCCAACTCTGCACAGAATTGGGTGGAAGATTAATGTACCAGGCGAAAGCGGAGCCTGTCAATGAAAAATTAAACAGACGTAGTTTGTAGAAGTCGCTATTAACGTCTCCACACTGCGCCGTGAACCGAGCCACATGTTCTAATGAGGACAAAGACGATTCCCCGGCGAAAAGGCTGAAATCAGGGATCTTAAATCCTCGTGGGTATTCAAACCTTTCTACGTAAGCCGGGTATGGATGAATGAATTTTGGAAACTTCGGCCCTTTCTTCAGGGCCGAATCAATCATTCTCTGGACCTCGGTCATGTTCACGGAAGCGGCTTCTTCTCCCTGGCTTGGTCTCTCGGATCTATTTCCTGGTCCTCCTCTGTCTAAGGAGACCGGTTGCGGTCGAGCGTACGCTCTCTCGGCTGGTGTGGGCACGTTCGTCGAGAGCTGCCGAGGTTGGCCGACCTGGCCATCTTCGAAGGCTTTACTAACTAATATTTCAAGCATTCTGGTCTGTGTATCGTTGTTACTTCGTATTGCTTCTAGCAAATCATTCATCTTTTGACCAATCGACTGCTCGACCTGACGACACTGCTCATCAAGTCGTCTCCGAAGAAACGACCTAGTTGGTGGATCAGAGCCTTCTCCACCATCGTCATCGCAGTCTTCCACTATCCCCTCCACAAATATGGGCGTTGTTTGATTCGGGATCGCCGCGTTGTGAGGTTGCCCGCCGAGACAGATCTCATTCTCTCGGCGTGTCACACTTGTAGCCTCGGGAGGCGCAGCAATGATCGGATTTTTGGTTGGATGTGAATCCTGCCCAAGGCCTTGCACTGGTAAGTCGGCTGTTGACTTTCCCATGTTTGTTTTCTTTTTGGTAGACCGTGTCTCTACGGTCATGAACTCCGAAGGTTTAGCACAAGGTCCCACTGGGCGTGCCAAAATGTTGGCTACAAAAATTACAAAACCTACGTGGCGCGCAGGCCGAGTAACTAATGAGCTAACTACGTCCTTCGGTTGAATGCGGGGCGTGCCAACTCGTCGGCCGAGCTCGGCCGAGGAGTAAAATGTGATGTCGCGTTGGGTGCGCTATCGACTTCTGTATCTTGCGATTGCGACCGAGGAAGGAACGCTCTCGGTCTCTGGGTTCTATAGCCTGAAGACAAGGCTACTAATTCTACGGAGTTCACAGGTCGTCGGACCCTGATTCGGTCACTGTGATTATATTCGTAAAAGTATAAGCACGCCGAATCGAGACCAAACTATATGGGCACAGGTACTCGAATGTGATGTATGTCTTGATGGTAAACGTAGTTCGGCCGTCGGAATGCCGAACCCTGAAACTTACTTGCGAGTATCCAATCATAAACTCACTCGACGTCCAATACGCCGAGCAATGCAACTCGTAACACCCAACTATGCCGAAAAGGCTTAGTTAGATGACCTCCACCAACAAAGGTTCGAAAACCCTTCTCGGCCGAGACTTAGATAGATAATCGGTCGACCTCGACGCAGTGCTGTTTATCCAAACTGAAGGTGTTTCTCGGTCGGCTGATTCTGCGGCGGTAGTGCTGTTTATCCAAACTGAAGGTGCTCACCGGTTGCTTCCACAGTGCTGTTTATCCAAACTGAAGGTGTGTCGGCAGGAAAAAAAAATGAAAAATCTCAAGGTGTTTGAGAGGTTTTGCGCAGGGCAATTGTATGCTGATTGTGAAAGGCCTTTTCTATTGCGTAATTTCTTGTATTTATAGCACTTCGCTCCTTGATTCCCATTCTGATTTGGATTGGGAGTCCTTGTCCCATCTCACCTTTAACTCAAACAATCCTAGTCCTACTGGGATTCTGAATTCTCCTCCTTTTGAGGCTTTATCCCTTGCTGGTCGAGAATCCTGGTCGCATCAGGATTTCCTCGACCTTTCCTCATTTATCTGGACTACTTAAGATAGGATCTGGCCGACCCTGCCAGCTGGTCCGAGTCTCATTATTTGGCCCATAGCATGTGTTATTACCTTGGGCCGAGCACATCCTGCTGCTCGGCCCAATCATAATATTTTGGGCCCAAACAGTTATATCAACTATCAAAACAACAGTACAACACCCGATTTTAGATTAACAAAGGGGTATTAAAAGAAAAGAAAGTAATTATAGCGGAAAATGATTTCTGCATACTCATTTCTCTCCTTATGATTTGTTCTTTAATTTACCTTGAATTTGTTCAGTCTAAATGACCAACCTAAATAGGAGTGTTAGTGAATTAAATGTGTGCATACAAAACACCTACCTTCTTATATTTGAGTCCGACGGTGAAGGTAGTTTTGAGTTTTCTCAAATATATACACGTTTTAAACAATTATGCATGTGCGTTGTATAGATGGCCTAAAAGATAAGATATTGTAACGAAACCTAAATATAAATTTCGATTTTACATGAAACCTGTATGTGAACCGATATTGTGGAGAACACAAGTCTAAGATTTGATACCAATATAACTTTTGAGTCTGAATTTTTCGACACTTTGAAAGGAAGTGAGGATAACATTTGGAAAAGTTCAGCGGAAAATCAAGGACAATAATTGAGCACATGGTTGATGAGAAAAAGATAACGATTGGATAACCAATCAGACGATAATCAAACCCCACATATCTTTCAAAATTTGCTCTATACAAATACATCAAATGACGAAAACATTAATTGGATTTCATGATTAATCATCCATCTTTCGTACCCAAATTTGCCACCGGAGGGAGAGGGAGGGATGAGTAATGCTTGCTCGCATGTAAAGCAAATAGAGCACAACAAACACAAGACATCTGGCAACTTTAGTTGACCCATCATTTGTGATGCGATAGATGAGAAAAGTAGAAAACAATGACAAAGATTTCAAGTCATCACCTGGCTTAGCAAATTATCACTCTACCTAAACACACAAATAAGATAAGCACGGGACCAATGGATCACGCGAAGACCTGTACACTTGTATTTTGTTGGACAAGTTCAAGTCCCACAAATACAAAAACAACGTGTATTTTATTGCACACAAATACAAAAACAACACATATTTTGTTGTGAGTTCGTTGTTAAGTGCCTATTTGAGACTGCTCTTGTATAAAACAATAGGTTTTTTAGCCTTTAATCAATGAAAACGGTACTAATTAGCTATATATCAATGACCAATTTTTATTTTGAACTTAATCAATGCAATTTTTCATTAATTAGGTCCATATTAATACATATTAAAAAAATGAAACTTTATTTGGTGCTCATATGCTCTGTGTATGTAGATGTCCCTCTGCAAATGAGAATTTATAAGAGCTTTGAGACTTTAGAGCGTAATTGAACAAAAATATACGAAAATGAAAAAAGATAGAAATTTTATTGAAAATTATGAGTTCAAACCACAACCTGATTTGAACCAAACCACTCGATCGAGTTCAAACAACCACCACGCATACAACCATTCAAATCCTAAAAACTTTAATACAAATATCCACCCAAGAACCAAACCGCTTGATCGAATTCAGATCCTTTATACTAATTTGCAAAGGTTATTGTTATTTTTTCTTAATAATTAACAACACTTAAAAAAGACAGAAAATTTATTGAAAATTCTAAGAATTGAGAAAAAATAAAATGGTATGAAGTGTAGATGGCGTGTAAGTGCAGTGTTTGAATCAAAATGTGAAAAATATAACGAGAAAACAGACAATGCAATGCATTACAATGTCTGAATCCAAATGTAAAAATGAAACAAGGAAATGCACATTGCATTACAGTGTCTGAATCCAAATGTAAATGAGTCGCACGGGGTGTGAAGTGTATGAGGTGAATGAGTAATGGAAAAAAACAAAACCAGAAAAAGAAGTTTCTGAATTCAAATATAAAAAACAAAATCAGGCATTGAGTATCACAATACATGAGTGAACTCTTTATAATTAACATAAATATTGTTAACTATGTTGCTAATATTTTAACTTTTATTGATCTAATTCAAAATCACCCCAAACTATGCTCATAAACACTTTTACTAATTATAAAGGGAAGTGTTATTGACATTCCAAAAATCATATTCTACTCTCCTCACAAGTGTATTTTTCTTTCCAAATATAGAAAGTATGGAGTGTAAAATGAGATTTTTGTGCCAATAACAATTCTTATTATAAATATGTTAAAACTTTTATTATAAATCAAGTGCTTCTTTAGGAGTTCAATTTTTTGAAGAACAAGACTTGGCTGCTGAAGAATCAGCAGCCCGTCCTGCTGAAGAATCAGCAGCCCGTCCTGCTGAGAGCCAATCACAGCTGAACATGTGTTTAAGTTAATATTTTTTTAATCACAACTTAAACATGTATCGCACAATGATAGACCTTCAGCAGGATAGACTGCTGATTCTTTCAGAATTAAATCCTTTTTTGAATATGCTCCTGCCATGACCTGAAAAGCACTTCTAGAATCGAGAAACACTTTTAAATGTTTATTGTAAACATAATTAAAAGTAATTGTGACAGTAACCCAGATCAAAATTAATTGAGTCAATCTTATGTACAAGTTTAGCAACCCATTGTAAAATTACTTCATATATATTCACATTTCTAAAAAATTAAATTAATAAATAAAAGGACAAGCTTATGTGACGTCTTCACACAAATTCACAGTTACACTTATCACCGCACAAAAGACAAAGAGAATCAGAAAAAACAGATAAAAACGACAGCAAGGGACATCATGCGACGGCTTTTAAGCAGTGGCTACAAGCTCGGGCCCAGTTTCCTATTCCACCTTAATTAATCGAAACAACACTAACAATTAACAACACTAATCACGATTAAACCAACACTAATCACGATCTTAATCTTAATCGATCAAGCCGCCGTAGAATTCTCGACGGGGGATGTCCACACGATGTCCTTGAGCGCTGGCCGCAGCTCCTTGCTGCAGAACTGGTTGTACTCCAACGTATCACCATTGTCCTTCTTCACCTCCACCACTAGTAACGACGGCGTCATGGCGAATATCTCCGCCGCTATCGCCAGCTTCCCCTTCCGCCCGCTCTCCTGCCCCTGCAACCTCACCATCGAATCGCTCTTCTTTATCCTGAACTTCCCCGCCACCGCCACCTCCTCCAGCTTCGAAATCACGCTGCTTGCCGGCCGCGTCGTTGCGAACCGCAGCTCTTCCCTCTCCTCCCGCTTCTTCTCCTCGAACAGCGGCGACAAATCGAACCCCTCCGACAGCGAGATTATGTGAAACGCGTTCAGCGTCTCCGTCTGCTTCGACAGGATCTTCTCGCTCGGCTCGTCGAACTCCTGCTCCTGTTTCGTCCGTACGATCTTAGGAACCGATTTTTTGAACCAGGAGGAGTCCATGACCTTGGAAATGGTGATTCGGGTACTTGGATTCGGGTCGAGAAGCTTTGTCACGAGTCTTCGTGCCTCCGACGATAACCACGGCGGGCATTTGAAATCTCCTCTGTAAATCTTCCGGTACATGGCCACGAGATTGTCGTCTTGAAACGGCAAAAACCCGGCGAGAAGCACGTAAAGGATGACGCCACAAGACCAGAGATCCGCCTTGGCACCATCGTACCCTTTTTTCCCGATGACCTCTGGGGCCACGTACGCCGGCGTGCCGCATGTGGTGTGGAGAAGCCCGTCCTGCTTCAAGTGCTCTGTGAAAGCACTGAGTCCGAAATCGGTGACCTTCAAATTGCCGTCCTCATCGAGGAGGAGGTTCTCCGGCTTCAGATCCCGGTGGTAGACGCCGCGGCTGTGGCAGAAATCGATGGCGGAGATGAGCTGCTGGAAGTACACCCTGGCGACGTCTTCCTTGAGCCGACCCTTGGCGATTTTGGCGAAGAGCTCGCCACCGCGGACCAGATCCATAGCGAAATAGATCTTGGACTTGCTCGCCAAGACCTCGTGGAGCTCGACGATGTTGGGGTGTTTCACCATCCTCATCACGGAGATCTCCCTCTTGACCTGCTCCATCATCCCCACCTTGATCACCTTCTCCTTCCCCACCACCTTCATCGCCACGTTCTTCCCGCTAGGCAGGTGTCGGGCGTGGTAGACCTTGGCGAAAGTGCCGTGACCCAGAAGACGGCCCAGCTCGTACTTGCCGTGCAGCAACGACGAGCCGCCGCTTTCTTTCTGCTCGGCCATTGTTAACTAAAACAAACTTTAAAAAATGCACGAAAGGTGTTTGACAAAAGGCCTCTTTAAGAAAAAAAACGTAACCGTTTCGGAAAACAAGAGGGGCGAATGGATCACCCGTCCTCTACGTGTTTCCGGTGGCAATTCCGGCCGCCGATGCAGCGCCTGACACGTACTGAAAGCTCAGGCTTGGGCAGCCAAACTTCTCTCATCTCTCTGCATTCCCTAACCACCTTCAGCTTGCTAAGCCGGCTTAAATTTTTAAGGTTTCTGAAAGCACCACCGTTCGCGGCGTCTGAACTCTTTTGGGTTTTGGCCTCTCGCTCTCGCTTTTTTGTCCTTTTTTCTCCATTCATCTCATGGCCTCCGTTTATATAATGCTCTTTCTATCCGAATTACGATTTTACCCCCGTCTTGGCTTACCGCATACCTCCTGTGCCAGTCGGTTTCAAGCCACTTGTATAGGGTTACGAGTCAAAACTCGCTTGGTTGTTAATTTCTCCACAGCCTGGGGTGAGCAGAGGTGTGTTGTTACGTTTCTATCCTTGTTGCTTTTGCCAATGCTTGGCCCCTTTTTTCTTATATTTATAATCGTATGGGCCACGTGCATTTTTTGGTGATAAGCTTTCCCCGACTAATGTTAGTGATGATACGAGACATGCAACCACCATATGGGATAAGTAGCTGCAATTTCATTTTTATATAAAATTATGATCTTGGTCCCTCCTAATGTTTACTAAGTGCTGGTTTGGTATTGTTGTGCTTTGAAAAAAAGTTGTTTTTGCTGCTGTGAGAATAAGCAGCTGAGAAATAAAGCAGCAGAGTGTTTAGTAAGCTTTTTTGTAAAAATGCTTTTGAAAAAAAAAAAAAACAGTATTATAGTGTTTGGTAAATTTTTATGTAAAACATATGTGAAGAAAAAAAAAGCCAATTTTTCAATGCTAGGTTTTGCAGCTTCTTGTTTTTGTCTTTTTTTCATCCAAAACTGTGAAAAAAAACTGAAGTTGAATGTTTACCAAACACAAAAACAGCTCCCAGCTTTTTTTTATACCAGCTTTTTTCAGAATCACTTCAGTACCAAACCAGGCCAAAGTTTCATTTTAGTCTCTATAGTTTGATTAACAGTAATTTTCAAAAGGATAGTTTGATTTTACTTGGTGAAACCAAATTTTAAACCCTTGCAAACCAAATGATGTGTCGCCAATACGAAATAAGCACATTAATCTACGCTCAAGTAATGATAAGTATGATTGTAGTCCTTGTATTGTTGGTGAACTTCCAGTTTGGTCTCTGTAAACTAGTTTGAATTGAAACAATGTTTCAGTTTGTTGGAAAGATCCACGACGTGAGTTTATCACATCTCGGCATATGTAATTCACGAACAATACCAAAACTTTTGACAAAAATTAAGGACATGTTTACTTACAAAAAATAGAAATGAGAATCAGTTTGATTCTTCCCTACGTTTATTAAAACATGGGTAATGCAATCAGCTTATTCCCTAACTTTTTTCTGCATTTACTTGCACGAAAGAAATTGAAAAATTATAAGTTTTTCATTTATATCCATAGTCAAATAACAAAAATAAAAAATGGGACTGATGTTTTGATTCTCTTTTCGTACGTCTTCTATTTTTAAGGTTATTGATTCATTCGATTTTTCATTTTTGCTAAGTAAACATATGCACTAAAATGTTATCTCTGGATTCGAGTGAATTTCAAAATTTAATTGGCGAAAATTGATTCTATACGAACTATAGTGAAACTTGGTTACAACTAGAGGGATTAAAATCATAATTTGCATTTTATATTGTTTAAGATGGTAATAAAGTGAAGTTAAAAGAACGAGTGGTGATTACGTGGAGCGTGAGAAGAATATCCTTTCTTCATTCCTTTGGGTTGCTTTCAGTTTCACGTATGTCCAAGTCTATTCAAATTTCTTAGGTCAAAGTGCATCTCCAGAACCTCTCCACTCACTGATCGACGCGTGCTCCCAATAATCGGAGGTGGAGCCTACGCGATTCTGACTTTGTCAGTTGGTGGAGTAAGTGGTAACTCAGATGAGGACCTCATGCATGGTCCCATCTGATTTAGGATTTGAATCTTGGGAGGTGTTAAATATTTAAGTTTTTCAAATGAAAATATAGTGTAAAACGTATAAATAAATTTTAGGGGAAACTTAATATGAGTCCAATTTTACGATCCATTATTAGTTATAGTCCAATTTTGTTTAATTTTTAGGTTAGGTCCAGTGATTCATTATCCACATAAACTTATTTGTATTCTTTTGCCAAATTTACCCTTAAATTGACCAATTAAGTAATTACTGTTTTTTTTAAGTTTGTGATTAATGTTAATCTTATCCTTAATTATAGGATTAGGGATTTAAATCTCCTTTTTTTCTTCTCCTTCCCCAAATCGTTCATTTCTCTTTTCTTGTTTCTCCCTCACAATATCTTTCTCTTCCTCCGTTATTTTTCCCAGTAGTCTTCTACCATAATATTCTTCTTCTGCTCCTCCTTTCATAAGGATGATTTGATTGGTTTAAAAAAAAAAAAATTGTATTAGTCAATCTTGTGCTTTGGGTTCTTCGTCTCTTTTTTTTTTTTTTTGGCTTCATTCTCCTTTTTATATATATATTTTTAACTTTGAAGTTCTATCGAATTAGCATTTTCTTTAGTGTTTCCTCCCTCAATATCATTTTTCTTCACGATTTTTTTTAATTTTTTATCTACCTATATCACTTTTCCTTTTTTTTTTTTTTTTTTTTTTTTTTTAATCTTTTTATATTATATTGTGCATGTATCATGAATAATACATATTTTGTTGATAATCTATCTAAGATTAATTATGTTTATCTACCTATATATCACAAATTAACTGAGTTATCTACCTATACAATAAGTTTCTGTTCATAGTCTATCTGTATCATAGATTATTTTGTATTATCTATCTATACAATAGGTTTTTGTTCGTAGGCTACCTCTATCATAGATTCTATCTACATCACAAATTTTTTATCTACCTCTAGCAATGTTTCTTTTAATTTTTTATAAACTTATAAAATTTGTAATAATGTCTTTTTAATTAGAAAACAGGTAGATAAAGGTATTTGAAGATTCAAATTTTAAAAATTCAAATTTAAAGAATTTAAAAAAAAAAATTCTAGGAGCAAAACAGGTGCAATAGAAAATCAAATAAAATTGGACCCAATTCAAAAACAGCTGAATTTTTTGGACCTGAATCAAAATGCCCCTAAATTTTAATTTATTCACAAAGACATTTTATTAAACATTTGATGGGTTTGTTATCGTCAATCGAACCATGTTAAGTATATGTCAATACATATTAACATTTACGAAGCAATCTGATGAATATTATTAAAAGCATTTGTCAAGTGTTGTCGACACAACCTATCAATTATTATCAAGATATGTTAACATGTATTACATTAAACAATTAGTAAGTACAAAAAACACCGGTATAAATCATTATGAGAATTTCAAAAACTTTACACTGTTATTTTCCGGACTCTGAATATTTCTGAGAGCACCTTGGTCTCCTAGTGCATCCGCCCTAGCCCGACCTACGACCTAACCTTTTATTTCATCATGTGCTTGCGCTAAAATTCATTATCCAAACCTAGAAATTTGGTTGTCAATCCCTTTGGAACATAAAATAATGAGCGAAGGATGACGTGTTTGCTCATCTCAAATTGTTGTCAAATTACTTCGGTTTATGATGTTTGAATTATGTACGTATAAAGTTATAATTCTTGTCTTGAATGGTTTATTATTTGATTTCATAAAAAAAAAAAATTATATAGTTTACACCTAATTAAATCATGACACTCTAATAAAAATGTATTTACCGATTCACCGTTACCTTCATGTGTAATCCGTCAAAAAGTAATTTTACATGAGTAGACGTCATCTCACATCGAAAACTCTATACCTTTTATGATAAAATAGATTTTTGAATTCCTCAAGCATTGCAACAAGAGAAAACGAAAAAGTGTAAACACTACCATGGTAGATGATATACCATGATAATGTTTATACAATTATCGGTATTTGGACTTTGAAATTTGACTAGGGTCAATTATTTACATTACGAGAAATGACTCTGTCTGCAATTTGGCCGCTATAATAAGGTCAAAAAGGTTTTATCCTTTTATCTTCAACTTGATCGGGCCTACATATATGGCCATGGATCATGAGAGCCACACAGACTGAGAGACAGAGAGGGATGGTTGTATTGGTGGT
Organism: Pyrus x bretschneideri; assembly: GCF_019419815.1. Taxonomy (NCBI): domain Eukaryota; kingdom Viridiplantae; phylum Streptophyta; class Magnoliopsida; order Rosales; family Rosaceae; genus Pyrus; species Pyrus x bretschneideri. The sequence goes on along the minus strand of NW_025999390.1, from coordinate 9,324,644 downwards.
GACTTGTAGCCGCAGGCTGAATGCCTGAATCCATAAAAAAACACGACCAGATCGAGGACTTGAACCACGAGATACATAGATATATAGCTTCTGCATGTATTATTGCATCCATCTGTTACTGTTACTTTATTTGTCTTCAGAACAGCCAACAACTTGCATGTGTATACAAATGGATTTTCTCACAAATATCTTCGATTTATTTAGTAATATATATAGCACTTTGTTGTTTTTCCAACTCTAATTTAGTAGTAATATTATTTTGATGACAACTAATACATTTTCTGTTGTCTGCCAAAAGATGATAATGTGACACTATTTTACTAAATTAACGTTATAATTAAAATCGTATATTCTTGTTATTATTATTTGTTTATTTTCTTTTTTAGTTATTTGTATGAATAAAAAAATTGACGTTCGTCTTCATTGTGCATTTGTGCTACTTTAAATTTTGTGGCATCTTTTGGTTGGTCTAGTGGTCCAGCAATGCCAGTTATGAGGACGAACTTATACATATTAGCACTTTTAATTTATTTTAATGAAATATATGAAATCTGATTATGTGGGGCGAATATCAAAGTGACCATGTTCTTATCTTATCAACCTTCCAGAATTGGATCTCATCCGGATCTACTTTGTGAATCATATGAATTTTCATATCTTAGTTATTTATCATGTAATTGTACGGTCATAAATTATTTGATTTTTTAATTTAAAATTAAACATCAATAGTATATGACGAAAACTGATTGCACGATGTACAATGAACGATTAAAATATGAGAATCCCCATAAAATGAATCCGAAGAGAATCTTCTTCCAAGCACAAAAACAAGTCTTGTTTTAACAACCTTCCAAGCGCAAAGCACTGATATCATCGTGACATGAAATTCACATGCTGCTTCTGTGCAGAAAGTGGCAGTCAATTAAGTTTTTCTGTTTCTGCTGAGTCTTGTGTGGTGTGCAAATAGCAGACCGCAGGGTTAAGACGATGAGAAATTGCCAGGAACCACAATTGGAGTTTCTGGGCGGCTGCATGCATGCATGCTTAGGTTTGAACAAATATTAATTGAGTGAGGGTGTGGGGAAGTTGCCGTGACAGAGAAATATCATCTTGCCGATGCGCGCTATTGCTATTTGACGAATATTCCACCCGCCAACTGTTTTGATTTTTTTTTCTCTTTTTTTTTCTTCTCTTAAATACTGAATCTTTTGGCACCCACTGTTTGAAAAGTTGTCTCTCTTAAAAATCGTAGCATACTAATATCGATTTTATATTCTCAAATTATCAAACATACACTAACTAGTCACTAATCATGGCCTTAATTAATTAGGTCGTGTTAATGATGTTGATAATACGGTTTACCTATAGAATTGAGCAAACATAAACATTTTTTAAAAAGAGAAAAGAAGAAAATGGAGGATGTGGAGGAGTTTTCTCTGGTTCAGGTCACAGGTACCATATATATTGAGTGAATGGCCCACATCAACACTTAATTAACACAAAAAAACAAACATGCTTTCTGCAGCTGTACGCTTGTTTTTCTGGCCGCCCACATGCCCTCCCCATGTCTTTTTCTTTATTTCTTTGAAGAGACGCATAAACCCTAAATATTTCTAGAAATATGAACTGATGTGAAAATTTTGATATTTATGGTATTTATTTGGTTATCTATTGCAAATTTGAAATTACCATAAATGACAAGATTCCTTTCATATACATAAATTGATTGATCTGTTCTTGTCTGTTGAATACTGAATAGCTATAGAGATCATCTACATCCGCTTGCAGATGCGGGTGTTTCAGGCCGGCCGGTTCCTAGCACTAATTACTAATTAGTAAATATAAAGGTATATATGCTAAGTCGAGTTTAAACTCTCTTACTTACAAAAGGAGATAACTACTATTAACAAAATATTACAAAGATTAAATAATTGAATATTGATACAGAAATATTTTCTATGTAAATAAGCTAAGATAAGATATAACTGCAAAGATCATGATAATTCTTTTTTCTTACCTTTTCTAGATTTTTATTATAAGGTTTAAAAGGCAATATATATTCTAAATTAATTTAAGCACGAAAAATTATAACTTATTACAATATAGAGTTTATTCCCATACATAACTGGTCCCAAATTAAGATCAAATTTTTTTATGACTTTAACAAAAATTGTCTAATTATAAAATATTACTGCAAAGAAATTTTACTGTACTTTAATCTATATGTGAGCCATCATGATCATCATCTATATTCTGAGGCTGAAAATAATAGACCACTTTGATTATAGGAATCATTAAGGCGGACAAACAAAAAACAAAATTTATAGAGCCACAAAATACGATTCAAAGATAAACTGCAGATAGAGATCAAAACACCACCCTCTTTTTTCCATCAAAATAACATAAAAATACAAAATGTCACCCTCCTTTGCCATTTTTTTTTTTTCAGTAGACAGGCAGTGTTATATATATATACTAATTAACTAGCTAGTCTTGGAAAAGTTTTTTTTTATTTTTTATCTTGGTAAATTATTAGTTAGGAATATATAGCTTTGATATCAACTCATAAGATTGTTAAAGAGTACGCTTTAATACACGTTTAATTTGATACCATAATATAAATGTGAGTTTGTTAGTGGTGATGATGATAAGGTAAAATCCAACTAAATAAGTCTTAATAGGTACTCATTAATTACTTAATGAGTTTATTTTCCACCTCTAAATACAATTATAGAAAATTTGGAATTTGCTTCTATACTTTTTATCGTTGATTTTTTGTGAGTGCATATCTCTTACTCTGATATCTCGAGTTCGAATTCTTTTTCGTTTGTAATATTTGTACTAAAAAAACCGATCATTTACTTCACGGAAAACTCATGTCAATTTGTGCCCAAGTTTTTGCAAAGTCGGGCATCCGATCATATTTTAATGTGCTAGATTGGATCACCGCAACTTATTAATTAAGACTACAATTTGTTGCGCATGCTTAGATTTGTCAAAAAAGAAACCGCTTTAATTATTTTTTAAATATCGAAGAAAGAAAAATTATTTGTGGACTTAAAAAAAAAAAGAACAATTTCTGATATTTGACTTCAAATTCATCGTATACCTAGTTCGACAAATTAATAATACTCAACAGCAGCATGAAGTACCGGTGAAGGCGAATACCTGCGTACATATGCACGAAATTGGTTCATTTTATATAAATGTACATAATTAATTCATTGATAGTTATGAGAACTAATTAACTTGAACCTACCAGCTGATGTGCTAGCTACTTCAATCCCAAATATTGACTAATTAGTACTAAAGAAGCACAAGCATATTTGATGACTACTAAAGTTGTCCCACGTCAAAAAGTTCAGCAATTTTGTATGTACTTATAAGAAGTTAAGCTACTCTCTTTATTATTACAATTGATTTTAGAATAGGAACCTCAACTATTTTCATGATACCGTTTTAGGTTTATTCGCAGGTGAAAGCATACATGCTCCCCGTCACATAATAATTGTTGTCCATGTGTTTGGTTTGAATGTCGTCACACGTGAGGGAGCTTATGAGAATATGAATTGTTGTTTTATATTTAAACATTAAAAAAAATCTTATAGGTTGTTATAAGATGTTAGACTACTTTACCAACTTTATAAAATTTTGTTAAAGTAAACAGTACCGAAAAATTTTCGTTAAAGTTTCTTATAAGAAATGGTACTTGTGGTGGGCATCGGGTTGAGCCACAACCCACAAATCAATTCATTTAGCTCGAGTACATATTTAACAAAACTATTGCCACCCAAGAAAACAAGGAAACCAACCAACCCACGCAATCCATTGTTATTCAGGTTGAGTTGGGCGGGTTTCACAAGTTATCCATTATACAAGTGTTTTTAACGCCCAAAATATCGTTTTACCAAAATAATCATTTATTTATTTGTTTTTAATCTCATGATATGATTTTTCTTATATTCAAGAAATATTAAATGGGCTGGTGCTGAGGAATCGCATAAAAACTCATAGAGGGGAGAATTTTGTGCTTTGGTTGTAGAAGAAACAACCAATGCTACCAAGAGAAAAACCAATGAATCATAGCGATGTGGGTCGGTTTAATTGGGTTATAAAAATTCAAAACCGCATAGAACTTGTGCAGATAACGGGTGACCGGGTTTTTTTCCCTTCACAACCGATCCAACTCAATCCATTTTGGTTGGTTGGTCGGGTTGGGCGGTTGATTCGTGAACCTGACCATCCCTAATAAGAATATTAATTAAAGTCATGTGATAAATTGGGATTTGATGCATGAGCCTACTGAGATCGAAGAGCAAATTACGGATAAAAAAGAAAATGTGCTAGTCGACTCGACACATTAGTCAGCAGCCAGCTACTTACTTTGCTAGTAGAATGAAGGTGTGCAACAGTGCAACAGTGCATGCATGCTAATTACCTACAAATACAGTGCCTTTTGATTGATTAATTAATTGATACTTTCTTTGGTCCAATGGTTCTGAAATCTTCGATCATGAAGTTCATTCTTCAATTAGTTGCTTATGGATTTCTTCCTAAATGCAGGCTGAAGAACCCCACATGCACAACATGCAAGTTTTGGCGTTTGAGTAGTTTTCTCTTAAACAATTTAAAATGCGAGAAGGAAGATTTAAACTCAAATACAGAGAATTTTGATTATTTAAAACTCAAAATAAGTAATAATTACGATAAGAGGTTGAGCAATAAGATGTATGTGTATATAAATATGATTTGTTGAAACATTATTGCAATGATGCAAAAGATATATGCATTATTGCAATAAATAAACGACAATGAACTTATGAAAGTCACAAGATGTGACAATCCTAGCATGAGAGAAATATACATATAGCAAATGAAAGCAAACAAACGACAAAAACTCCGAAAATTATTGCTACTATTTTAATTTCATGGACTCCAGATTTGCAGGATTGATGCTAACTACATGTCAGAAGCTCTCACTCTTTCGTTGCAGTTTTATTCAACGCATTCTTTCTGCACATATGTAATACTGAAGATCTCGATCTACATAAATTACAATAATCAAATCTATTAATTGTTATATGTTAACTTTACACCAAGCATATCCACTAGATTAGCTAAATTCTGTTTCTACGTTTTTTTTAATTCCAGTTTATCTTAATATAGCCACTCTTCCAACACATTAGCTATTTAAATTGATCCAAACTAGGGAGAAAAATTCAAATTTGAATAAAGAGTAAATTGTAGGAATGGTTCATTAATTTTAACTTAATTGGAGCAATAGTCTCTCAACTAAAAATTCATTACCATTGGTCCCTCAACTCATCAAAATGCATAGTTATGGTCCCTCAACTTAAAATATATTACTATTGGTCCCTCAACTTTAATCCAACTGGAGAAATGGTCCATCAACTTTAACCCAATTGGAGCAATGGTCCCTCAACATTAACTCAATTATAGCAATGGTCCTTCCAACATAACTCATTTTGACAAAATTTTGACGAAATTGACGAAAATGACTTTAGCTACACGTTTTGATGAGTTGAGGGACCCCAATTGTAGCAATGGTTCTTCCAACATAACTTATTTTGACAAAATTCTGACGAAGTTGACAAAAATGACTATAGCTACAGATTTTGATGGGTTGAGGGACCAATGGTAATAGATTTTTAGTTGAAGAACCAATAGTAATGAATTTTTAGTTGAGAGACTATTGCTACAATTTATACTTGAATACAAAAAAAGAGTAACATCGTTTTAACCAACTTGATTAAACTCTAAATTTATTTACTTTGACTAGCATTGCTCGATACGCATTAAGTTAAGAAATAAACAAATGAAAGTTCAAGTGAAATCGTCAATGTTTTGGGGATCAATTTGGTGATATTAGAATTAGAAGAAGAAGAAAGTAGCTTCTTCTGATCTGTTGTTTTTTTTTCCCAGTAATTTTTAAATAGAAGTTGTATCACATACGAACTGACACATCTGGATTTGAATGTCTTACCATAATATAATTAACTAGCAGTTAATCAATTATTTATTTATAGGTGATTACAGAATAAAAGCGACCATGTGAGATGATAGATCTGTAACCAACAAAAATTTTATTTTGACAAGAAGCGGTAGCATTTCATTAATGAACAAGAACAATTACAAGGGTTGTCACAATGGAAATATTTTTTTAGCGATCAATTCATTGGTCTGGAGTAATTTGCACATGTAAGCATAAAGAGTAATCTCGTAAATGGCTACCACAAGCACCATCGGTACAAATTTGTTACAAATGGTGGACGTACCAGATCTAAACCGAGGCACACACAATGCCATTGCCAAAATCGAAACCACATCACATCAAATTATCGCTGATAAGCAAGGTCGCATAACATTATAGGCAAGACATTACTCACTAGTTGCAGTACAAACAACAATCCTACAAAAAACCACTACTTCGAAAATGGAATCTACCGATCAATTATTTCCAAAGTGAGGATTAGGAAACTCTAGCCAAGACCACCGTACCGCATTTAAAGAGATCCCGCCATGGATCTGGCCAAGTAAGGCGGCACCGCCACAAACCGATGGAGTACATAGATCTCTACCTTAGAAATCAAGCCATAGAAGATGAATCCGACCCACCAACAACCAGGAGTCTAATACACTTGTGTTGGGGAAGGAGAGAGAAGTTTCGGGGTGATGGAGTCTAATACCAACCAATTTGTTTGAAAAGGAATAAGATAATAATTAACCTGCATATACATTGGTACCTCAGTTTTCCACTGCAACATAAGTGTAAACAAATTGGCTTGACCAATATGCTCTTTCCTCTACATTTTTTACTCGATCTTGAATCTCATTTGTCGTACTTCAAAATTAAATCTATTTAATATCATTGGAATTGAAAAGAGAATCTTATTGACCATTATTGTGTGGACAATAGGACATCGTTAACTTTGCCACACTACAGGAAAAGTGCCTAGATTTTAAAATTTTGAGATTAAACATTTATGCTTTTTAGAGTTTTAATTAAATATCTTCCTACAATTTATATCACATGGATTAGAAGTAGCTTTTTTTATAATTTAAATTACCTAACTTGCCATTATATAAATATACCTTTTAATTTTTTTAGATAATATCTCAAAACTCCTAAAATCTTGTAGATAAATATTGTAGAATTTAATTCCAATAAAAAGTCTTTCAAAATACACATGAATGCGACTTACCATTATATTTAATATACCTTTTAATTTTTTGTAGATAATATCTTAAAACTCCTAAAATCTTATACATAAATATTGTAGTCTTAAATTTTAATAAAAAGTCTTTCAAATTACACATGAAACGTAGATTTCTTCTTGGTACATATTTGATACGTTACTTAATATATCTTCTTAATACATATTTGGTATGTTTTTTTCAATCGAGACTTCCTATCATGCCAGGGAAGCCTCTTTGTCTGTCTGCCTTCCATAGAAGCATTTTCAAGTCTTCACAATTTGGCTTGTGAAGGTATGTGGCTCCATATATGGCTTGAATTGCCTGACAGAATCGCTTCAGGTTCTTAATAGCAGTAATCCCTGCAAGTCGGCAATACTCGTTAGTTGAGTCTGTAGAGCACCCATTAGCTAGCATGCGAAAAGCAGATGTGAGCTTCTGATGAGGTGATAAACTTTGTCGGCTTGTGACATCTATCTTCCTTGCAAAGTAGGGGTTGTGATTGACAACTACGTTCAAGATGCTTTCAAAAAGCTCTCTCCTCATCCGAAACCGCCTCCGAAAATCATGAGCAGGAAATCTCAAACACTCAATGAAATTATCTTTCATCATTTGGTCATGACACTCTTCTCTATCACGCTGCACAAATGAACGCCCTATGACAGAACCACGATAGCTAGATTCGCCATGGTGCTCATATTGCATAAACGAGTTTACAAGTTCCGCGTTGGCGTTGATCAATTCTGCATCCTCAATCTCAATCCTTGCTTGGTATTATGCCATCTACATTGCCATGCTAAGCCTTCATCTATCACCCATTGATGAGATATTAAGGATTTTTAGGAAACAAAAACTCTTTGAAAGTTGAAAGCTTGGTGAATATAGAGGATGATTGAAGGTTGAAAGGTTGTGTGATCAACTAATATTAGACATGTGTTTATATAGAGGATGATTGATGAAAGTTGAACGGTTGGTGAAAGTTAAAAGTTTGGTGTTGAACGGTTGGTGAAAATTGAAAGTTTGGTGTTGAATGGTTGGTAAATTGAAAGTTTGGTGAAAGTTGAATGATTGGTGAAAGTTGAAGGCTTACTTTGTAGAAAATTTAGTGATTTTTCAATATTTATCGGAATGTAAATATTTTTAGATTAAAATGTTTATAAAATTTTAGGCCAAAAGGGTTGGAGCAGAAAAACTGTTTTTGGGCTAAAAGCTAAATTTTCCGGGCTAAAAAATTTGGCTTTTAGCCCAAGGGTTGGAGATGGTCTTAGGGGCGGTTTTTCAAGATATTTGCCTCTAATAAAGACTTTTAGATGCAAATTTTGTTGCCCCTACTACTTACGTATCTTGTAGTGCCACTTGGTATATACAGTGACATTATAATGCGAACAAATTTTATAAATGATTTAATTGATCGATTAGGGTGCGTAGTATCATTTACAAGGCAACGAAGTGGCTTGCGATCTTAGGGTGTTATAATTAACCTACATAATTAGTCTTAATCGATCGACCTATCAAACCTTGTATAACTCAATGGGTGGCCCTCATAGGGAAATAAGAGAGTGGCCCTCATACGGAAATAAGAGAGTATCGTCCACAAATCTATGGATACAATTTGTCTCTCTCCTCTTGACATACTTAAACATATACACATCACAGATATATAACCTCAAATACGAAATGTATCAATCACCGTATTTTGCAAATTATTGAACATGTCAATAGAGAATATAAAATTTGTAGGCTAGCTTTGGTCCTTTGTGATGAATATGACATTATATCCTCCTTCTGACGATAAAGACATTATTTCCTAAAAACAATTAGGGTTTTGCATGTTAGATGATCAATTTATGTTTGATGACGGGGTGACTTTAGGTGAAACGGAAAGCTACAATAATTACTAACCATCCATGGACGTGTATTATTTTTGTTGAAAACAAAATTAAATCACTTGGTCATGAAAGTTCTGTATCACAAGTGGAAACTGTGGAAGGAGAAAATTTGTCTGTCATATGCATGCATGGTGTTATTACGACCTTATCCTCCTCATTGTTCCAACATCCAAGTATTCACTGTTGTGAAGACAAGCTATTAAAAGAAATTGGCCACTCAATTTTCCAAATAGGGTTTCCTCAACCAAGAAAAAAAAAGACCAATAATGCAACTGAGGTTCTCACAGATTGTATTGATGATAAAATTATATAGTACCCTTTCGACTAATTTCAAATTTAAAATGATGTTGAAACGATTGACATGCATATACATATTATCATTGTTTAAATTATTTAGTACCACCTCAACTGATTTCAAACTTGAAATGATCTTGAAATGAATGGCATGCGTATACACGTGAAATGACTGACATGTGTATATACATCACGATCATTAAGTAAATTATTTAGTTAAATAGCAATTAACAATAATTATCAGGGTCATTGCCACGTCTCTAATGTTAGATTGGACTGGTAAGGGCTCATTAGCGTGACACGCCATTGATGTCAATTCCATTTTTGTTCAATTATATTATGGATTAATATTTAGTTATGGAATCTTTTAAGCTAGAAAAAAAACTAACAAAACCCATGAAAATACAAGCGAGATCGAAATAACTAGAATAGAGTTTCATCCATCAGGACATCCTATAAATTTCCTTCATGAACTTCGAAGAAGTTTGGTGGTTGGTGCGGCTAAATTTCCGCCAAAATATGTTTTATGATGACTCATGTAAGAAATTTTCAGAACTGATTAACAAGAGTTTACTCACAATATTTTGTGAAAATGAGGGTTTTTAGTTATAATATCATCTTCTGTGTACGAGATAAGGAATATAGAAGCCATCTTAAAAGCGGCCTAACTATTTATTGAATTTAAAAAGTAAATATTATTGAATATTTACGCTTAAAAATGAAAACGAAAACAATAAAAATACTAGCAGATGCATAATATTTACGCTTGAAGTTTCATCCATAAATCTTAAGAAGCTAACGAAAGTCAGTCCCTCTCTGTGCTATATTAACCTAATTAATTGACAAGCTATATCTAAATGTGACACGTGGTATATGATGCTCAATAAAAACGGATTTGGATCCTCTCCTGATCCGAAGGAGAGGATCCTCCTGATCAAGGACTGTAGACCATTGAATTTTCATCCAACGGTTACAAACAAGATATCCTTTTAAAATTATAATAATTATAATCGTTAGATGAAAATCTAACGATCCACAGTTCTTGATCAAAAGGATCCTCTCCTTGGGCACAGGAGAGGATCCAAATCTATAAAAAACTACCAGTCTTGGCAATGTGCTTTAATCATCGTCAGTCTCGTCCTTTTTTGAGATTATGGAAATGTTAGATACATCAATGAGTGTCATTATATATAATAGGCTTAATCATAAGATGACAAATGGAGGATTGGTAAGGAATATATCCACCTGCCTAACTCTAGAACATGTTTAATAAATTAACAATCCATTAAGTACCATCTTCCACTCCATTCATTTTTGGATGATGAGTCGTTTTCTCTCGGTCATACTGTAGTACTTTTAGAGTAGTTTAGGAGCATTTTAAGATAATTAAAAACGCTTTTGATGATGTTTTTGTTTTCGGTGAATTTTTTTTTAGCTAAGAGTGCTTCTAGTTAAAAAAACGAAACACAGTGCTTTCTTTCATTGTAAGTGTTTTTTTTTTTTCAAGAACTACTTGAACTTTTGGGGTGATCTCTAAAAGTGGAAATGATTTAGCTCAAAATGTTGAAGGAAGAAAGTGCATCAAGTTGTTCACAAGAGCCAACTTGATTCTTTTACCTAGAGATTCCAAATGAGGGAACTCTAAAAGAGTTGTCAGTTCCAACTACTGTCATGTGAGATCCACACTAGACCTGACCAACTAACTACCCGACCTCTTTATGTTCTTGACAACCTATCTTCGCCTCCGGAGACTCTTTCGACGAGCTGCTGAACTCCTAACCAAATAATAAAGCATATCTCACTCATCAATTTAACGTGCTTCAAATGAAAGCAATTTCTTGAAAACTACTTTCTATAGAGAAATTTGAAGGTCGTAAATGTCCTAGCTTAAGTTAGGCGTGCAACTCGGACGAATTAGACGGTTGGATGGTGAACCAAACCCTAACCCAACCTTCATGATTCGGGCTTGGGTTGAGTTCAGGTTCATGGAGGTTTAGTTGGGTTCAAGTGTTAATGGAGTTCGGACTTACTCGAGTTAGGTTCGGTTACACTATACACCCAACTTATCGAGTTCAATCTTATAAAATTGTATTTTTTATGATTTTTTAAATTTTGAACCAAACAACTCCAATATTAGTTAAAATTCCATTTATACATCACCATCCAAACAAAAATTAAAGAAGACAACTTGGCCTAATGATTAAAAGGAAAACCAAACTTTGAGTTTTATCGATAAGGACAAAATAAAGGGTAAACTGAATAGTACCATGATTGACTTTTTAGTGTAAAAATGTGGTTTTTCGTTAAAGTGAAGAGTACCGAGAGCTTTTCGTTAAAGTTCCCATGATTAAACCATGCAAAGTTGAAATTAAATTACAAGACGTATACCAAAAGCTTCAACCAAAAGAAATGTAAAAGTAACACTATCATTCATTATTCATATGAAAACTGCCAATAAACTTCAAATATAGTCATTCAAAAACTTATCGAAACTCAAATAACATGAATGGGATAAATAATATGTGCATGAGCGAATTTGGGCTTAAAATGGAGTTAAATTTGGGTTGACATGGACCGGAAATGCATCAACCCAACCCAACCCAATAAACGATCGGGTTGAGGTCGGGTTAAATTTGGGCAAATATTTTCTTCATTCTAACGCGCTCAATCGGGTTTGAAATTAGACTGGACACAAACAGATTCCGATTAGCCAACCCAAGTATTATGGGATTAAGCCGGTCAGTTCAAAAGTTTGGGCATAACATGTAACAAGACCGTTGCGGTTAAGGCCTGACAAAAATGATGATGATCGGAGCTGGGCCTCTAGATTTTATAATTGGTCCATCAGTATTCATTCATAAGCCCACTTGGTAGAGTTTCAAAGCATAATTCTTTGAACAAATAAAATAAAATACAGGACCTGCAATGTAATCTGTAAACAAAATAGCGTTCGCTCCATTAAAACAGAAAACCAAATTCCATACATTGAAGTTCGAAAGGTAAACCTAAATTTTAAGACGATAACGAAAGTTCATAAGATAGAGAAGAAAACATCAACAACCAAAGTCAGCAATGTCTTTTCGACTTTAGCCTAATTAACATTTCAAAATACACCACCACAACAACGAAATTCAAGTAGAACAAGAGAAACAAGTACATACATTTTCCTCACGCGATATCCCAACTGTACTCTTTCCTGAGATCCAGCAGCCTAGCCATGAATTTCCAGTGCATAAACTCATACATGCCTCGGGTAAAAGTACAACTCGAACGATACACTGGATTTAAGTAATTGGGAAAAAAACATAAGAGCACGCACATGAATGTATACAAAATAAGGTAAGTGAATCAGAATGAACGAAAACCTAAACAATCTTGTTTTCCGTCAGAAGCATGTTACTGGAAAGAACAGAAAAATTAAAAGTACAGAACCTAGTTTGCAAAATTCCAACAGGAACATCTGATTTTGTTACAATCATGAAGAGACTGGAGGGAACAAACAACACCTCCCAAAGATGGGTATATAACATCAAAATTTAAACACTAATTAATGTATAAAAGCAAAAACACGCGAAGGAAAAACATTACGTACCTTCCAGTGTATCTGTTTGGGTCTATAGCCAGAGGCTGATTGCCTCCCCTGACAGAAACAAGGCTTTCTGCATAAAGAACAGCTTGAATATATAGTGGATTTTCAAGGCCATGAATAGGAAGGTCTTTGAGCTTTTGAGTGCGTATGTTATAGGAGACAACACGTCCGTCAGTGGCCGTCAGAAGAAGCTCGTCATTCTTCCAAAATACCAATGGAATCTCTATACTTGGTACAGATTCGATTGTTAAGCGTTTCTTACTCCACAGACTTTTTACCTCATCAGTAGAATCATCCATCTCCCATATATCAAAGATAGAAAGTCCAGTTCCTTCATCTTTGCAGTAGCAAAACAAAGCAATGGATTCATTCCATACTGCAATGCTGCAATTCCATGCAAATCTCTCCAGGGAATCATACGGAACTGGTATATTATGAAATACGTCCTCACCCATATCAAATGTAAGGATGAAATCGTTATTATGGAGATCAGTAGCAAACCAATAAAAAACCCCCTTGAAGTAGAAATAAAAAGAAGGTGTCCAGATGACAGAACAATCGATTTCAAACTTGACCTCTCTCCAAGAATCAGCACCTAAAGTGTATACCTCTGCTTTTCTAGGCCCTGGCAAAAATTTCACAATTCTAACCACCTTGTATGTTTCAGCTTTGGAATCATACCCAATCCGATAGCATTGGTAATGGTATCCACTCTATCAGCAACATCTGGTTGTGGGGGAGGGAGGAGAAGACCAGACTTGGGAAGAAACTGAAATTCCATGATAGCTGGATTGACTAAAGCAATATCCTCGGGACAAAAGTGAAGACTTAGACAAAAAATCCCATCACAATAACCCGCAATTTCAAAATTAGGGGAAGATATACTCAGCAAAGGATACACAACACCAAGATCCTCAACACGATCATCACCATCACTAACATCCTTGCAAACATTAAGCAATGACAATAAAATGTGCTTTCTATCATCCTCAACATTTTTAACAGTATGTTTTACAACAATGCTGGTGGAGGAATCTGATTTCGATTTCAAATTCGAGTTAGAAAGGTGACTCGCCACAAAGCTAGGACTATCAATTAGATCACGCCACAGCTTGCGGACACATTTCAATCGCATCAAAGATTTAGGTGGCAATCGAGACAGGATTTGCACCACCATATCATCCGTCAAATTACTTGACTTTGCCATGAACTAATTAATTAATTAATTAATTAATAATTAATTTCTCCTCCTTTACTTTTCCTTTTATGCTTTTCAGCAAATTAAATAAGGCGGAACAATGATGGAGCAAGATCAAGGGAAATCTTACCTTGGATTTCCAATTGTGCCGAGTCCAAGAGGACAAATTGATTAAACTTCAAAATCCACTCAAATTCCTCTTTGGAGCGACTGAGATTCCTTCGTTTCCAAACACTTGTTGCTTCTTCCTTCCGCTTGGCTCTGACTAGTCTCTCTGTTATAGTCAATGCTCAATCATACTGATATTTCTCTCTAGGGTTTGTTCTTCTTCTTTTGCTGCTGTTCGATGATGGAATGGTTCGGGGGACCTTGGACTTTATAAGCTAAAAAGGAAAAAAAAAAAATTGTTCCAAATGTGGATGCCATTTATTATCTGTCTCGAGAACAAACTTTACGTTACAATTTATATCAAGAAAGAAGTGAACAATAATCCATATGAATATAGGACATGATTTCTGCACACCATTTTTTTTAACACCCCATTTATTTGTGGATATTATACTAAATAAATCAAAAGGAGAATCAAGGAACATAAATAAACAGGGATCTGCAGGCGGAGGAATGGGATGTGCGGATATCATTTCCCTAAATCGAGAGTATTTTGACGATTTCCCAATAATTAATATAAATGGCCAATTTCCCCAGACGGCCATGTTTCTACGCATTTCATCTAACCTTCTATTGAAAATGTCACATTTCAAAAATAATAACAACAACATTAAGAAAGAAAATATAACAAACATAATAGAAGATTTAATGACCAACATGCTACTTTTTGGATGCAATTTGGATAAATTTGAAGATAGGGAGAAATTGGTCATTCACAGTATTTTAGGGAAGAAACTGGCACGATAAAACTTTATGGGTAGTATTGGCAATGGGGTACAAGTTAAGGGGGGAAATCGGCGAATTACTCTTCTTTATGTATAGCGAAACCGAAACTCAAGTGAAGCTTTATGTTAGTGTCAATTGTGATTAATTGAAACAATGGAAAGTAAAGAAAAAAAAAAAAACAGGGTGATCAATAATCTGCAACGAGAGAAGATCTCTTGAAAAGATATATTTCAAGCACTACATCCAACTAAAGAAGACGGAGCGAAAATAATATAGGTTTACTAGGCCTATGTGGGAGTAAAGAGTCGGCTAGATTACGATAAATAAAGGTTATCAAGGTCATTTATGAATGAATAAATTTGTTGTTAAGATTTTCCCTAATGGTGGTTGAGGACATGACATCAGGTAGGAATAGCAACACACTATTTAAATTTGGCTTGCCCAGTGTTCAGCATAATTATAAGTTTACTGTTCTTCATTTCTACATGTATATACTAAAAAAGCTTCCAGAAAAACTGTTTCTTAGAGAAGCATTTCCAAACGAACCATAGATGTCCTAATTTACAGAATTTACTGTTTCTTAGAGAAGCATTTCCAAACGAACCATAGATGTCCTAATTTACAGAATTTAAGTCAGTCAATCAAGAGTTAGTTTATGCATTTTTTCTCACCCCCCTAACCCTTGTGTGGCCTTACCTCCCTCCAGATTGTGCCACATGTTTAAAAGACTAACCATAATTAGTCTATGCATTTAATTATTTCTTACCAATAATTAAGCAATAAACTTACCATTCAAAAGCCCACTGAGTGCAGTTTCCAAACATGATTCATTAAAACTACTTGATGAATGTTGTTGTTAAGGCCTTGCAAGGCTGATAATGGTCAGAGTTGGGGCTCTTGACTTTATAATTGGTCAGCTCTATTCATTCAGAAGCTGCAATCTGTAATGGAAATAGATTAAGAGTTTGTGTCATTGAGCAAATTTGGCACCGTATTCTATATATACGAGCTCAAAGTAGCCACTCTTCGGTATCCTAACTTTGAGACAACATAAAAAGTTCATATGATCACCTATCAAATTTGCCCCACCTAGCCTAGTCAGAAATCATATTTCTATTTTGGCCTAATGATTTATGAGACAATGATATACCCTATTAAATGGTGGCTCAATTTACTCTGGAGGATTGCTGATGAAGTAAGCTTGAGAGGAACTGGTCTAAACTAGAAAAGAGGAGTAAACTATTCAAACTATGCACAACAAGGACACAGTTACTTACAAGGAACTCTCTTCAGGTTGCTTTCAGTTGCACAACTCCAACAGTAGATTATATACTTCACGGTTTCCAAAAGGAGAGTTTTAATCTTCCCCTGGGCTTGGCATTGACCGAAGTTGATGGTTGGAAGGGCAAGTCTTGTGAAGTTGCCATTGCTACATTGGCCCTGCCTTGACCTCTTCCTCTTGTCACAGTTTGTGAAGATGATGGCAATACAGCAGATTGATGCGTGAACTCCATTCGCCTTGATGATGACATGGCTTGACTGCCTCTTCCTCTTCCTTTTAGCACATAAACCACAACAACAATGTCAAACTAAGCCTTAAGTTAACAAAGTAAATTTTGCATGTACGATTCTCTCACTTAGTGTTCGAGAAGAAGATGCAAATTGAGTTTCATTGCCTTTGCCATGGCTCTCCCTTTTCCTCTGCCCATTGGTCCACCTCTTCCTTTACCTCTTCCCCTAAATGAACAAAAACACTCACTCAGTCTAAACTGGGTTGTAATTATGCAATAAATGAAATAATGAGAAAATGTACAGCATCACTTACTGATTCAGCATGGCTGCGGAACTCAGCCCAGCAGGAGCTTCATTTTGAGTTTTGGCTGAACTTGCACCCACCTGTACCACACAAAATTAATAAATACCAAAGTCAAAGTACATGTATTGAACTATAGCCAGAAAACCAATAAAGTACATGTTGGTTCCAGAGTTGTACTGCTTACATTACACATATTAAAACATAGCACCTCTAATTTTCAGTATCACCAAGGGAATCAAAAACTTAAATTTTTTGTATCATCAACAATCAAAACAGCATGGGCAGCAGAACTCGGTCTGGTATGAGCTTCATTCTGAGTTTGGGGTGAACTTCAAGTGCATGTAATAAAATATAGCCTTAATCCAATAAAGTAGAGCTGTGTTGTTCACACATATTAAAACTATAGCACCTCTAATTTTCAGTATCATCAAGGGAATCGAGTAATTACATTTTCTGTATCATTAAGGATCGACAACATATTCTTGTCCAAGCACAAAACAAAGACCCATTTTATGTTTTTGGATGCCATCATCACATGAAACCACTTTATCACCAAAGTACTCTTGCCTAAGATCAAGCAGCTACACCATTTTCAGAGCATAGGCTCGTTCACCCATTGTGCACTGGCCTCTTCTAAACATGACCTAACATAAGTATCACATGGCAACCAAAATTAAAAGATTTAAGTAAATGGGGAAAAACATAAGAGCATGCACATGCATCTACTCTTGAAAAAACTGTAAATGAATTAAAATAAAAAACCTAATTAACCTTGTTTCATGTGAGAGAAGCACACTCCTGAAGTGAAAAACAACTTAGTAATTGATTAAAGTAGAGAACCTCTCTCTAGTTGCAAATAATTGTAAGGTAGGCAAATTTGTTCCATATTACTATCTTATAATCATGTGTATCTGAAGGGAACAAACAACACCTCACAAAGAAAGGTGTCTACATTGAAATTGGAATGCAAATTATGTTACAAAAGCAAAACCACGGAAGGGGAAGCATTGCATACCTTGCAGAGAGTCTGTTCGGATCTGTGCCCTTAAACTTGTTGTCTCCCTTGACAGAAACAATGCTCTCGACATAAACAACTTCAGTTCATGGATTATCTTCAATTCCATCACAAAGACGGTATTTGAGCTTTTGCGTGCGTACATTATAGGAGACAATATGTCCATCAGTGGCCACCATAAAAAGTTCATCACTCAAACAAAATTCCAGAGGAATCTCAATTCTTGGCTCAGATTCGAAAGTCCAGTTTCTTCTTCACTGTGAAAGGAAATCAGCATCATGGATTGATTCCATACCGCAAGGCTGCTCCACCATTCTCTTCTCTCATGGGAATTATATGGAACTGGTATAGTATGAAATACCTCATCACTCATATCAAATGAAGAGATGGTACCGTTATCTTGTAGATCAGCCGAAAACCAATAAAAAAATCCCCACAGTGAACAACCTTAACAAAGTCATCACGGCCATTAACACGATCATTGCAAATATTAAGAAATGACACTAAAACATCCTCGTTATCATCCTCTTCGCCATCAACAAAATGCCTGACGGCAATGCGGTGGACGAACTCGAATTATTCGAATTTGAGAGGTGGCTGGCCACAAAGCTAGGACTATCAATCAGATCACGCCACAACTGGCGGACGCATTTGAACCGCATCAAAGATTTAGGTGGCAACCTTGACCGTATTTGCGCCACCATATCCTCCTCCTCCGTCTCTCCTTTCCTTTAATCGTCAGCAAAACAAACTGGAATAATGATCACGGAAACTGTTACCTTGATTTTCCGATAGTGTCGAGATCAATAGGAGAAATTGAAGTCAGACTTGGAAACCCATTCAAATTCCTCTCCGCGACGCGAGGGACTGGGAATCCTTCATTTCCGAGCACTCCTCTGCGTCTTCCTTCGTCCTTTCCGGCTCTGACAACTGTATCTGTGTTGTCGTCAACCCATACTGACACTGACGATGCTCTCTAGGGTTTCTCTCTTCGTTTCCGAACACTGGTTTTGCGTTTCCGAAACAAAAAAAAAAAAAAGTTAATGGTTTTGCTGTTCGCCGCCCTAAGGCTCGCGCTTCTTGTTTTTTACGGGATTTTGGGCCGCGCATTTGGGAACTAAAAATAAAAAACACCGTCCAAATGTTCTTCCTTTTTTTGGTCCCGTCTCGATCTGTTTTAGTGCTTTTCGATGTGTCTTTTATATCGGTATCGATTGTTCTCGATGAAAATATTAGAAATTTGTTTAAAAATATGAACATGTAAAAGGAAACCTTTTTTATTTCAAAATCTAAAATAAAACTTTAGTGAATGTTATATGACAATTTATCGATATTTAACGGATATGCTAAAAATATAAAAAAAATCGGTTAATTTAGTGAAATTTAAAACACACACTTGTAAGTGGGTTCAGGCCTCCTTCCTAATATTGGGATGAGGCGTGCCATCAACTTGACACTTGACGTAATCCGACGGTCGTACACTAAGATATCCTTCAAAGTAAAGGTCAAGTTATGCTCCAACATGCACAAATTGCAACTTGCACACATAATCTTCACTATCAAATAGGATTTCTATCACAAATGACTCGTGTAATACTCTGAACTTATTATTTTCGTCCTTATTTTTTTAATTCGATCAATATTATGTCCATTCTCCTGCATCAATGTCATCTTTTACGTCAATCTCTACCTTTTATCTGTCAAAATCCACACATGACCATTTTTTAAAGGATTACTCGTTTGAACACTCTAAACACGAGCCCTTATCACACCAACCATGAACCAGTAGTAAAAAACCCTAAAGTACACAAATAAGGAGTGTTTAGAAATTTAGCAATCTTAATGACGAGACGACCGCAAGGTCCACCACCAATAACACCAATGGATGATAAGAGTAGTCGATGAAAACCAAACTTTTCATTTATTTTCCTTTATATATTCGTAAGAGCTACAAAGTACATTAAGTGAAGTAATTATTGGTCACAAACTGGGATTAAACAATGTCCCTAATCAAAGATATTTAGCTATCTACAGTAAACCAGAATAAAGCAGACTTAAAAAACTTGATTTGGGCACAAGATATGGTATATAATATGTATAACCCTAGAGTCTAGAATCCTTTCTTTTCTTTGGTAATATCCACATGCCCTTGTCTTTGTCCTCCTTCTTGTTCCCATGTTTCCTGAGCTCCTCCTCCTCCTGCGGCGGTATCATCTGATTCTTCCGCCCACTCCTCCGCCACCAATTTCTGCTGATAGTACCGGAAGGCCACGAGCAATATAAACGCTGCAAAAGCATTGCTCGGTTTTATAATTATATCGTAAACAATGGAGAGGGAGAGCCACTGTGATTTTGCAATTACTAGAAAAAATGATAGACACTACGCGTAGAAGCGTTGGGACTTGTTTAACATACCTGCCCAAATTCGAGCGACGACAGAAGAGAGGTTCCAAACCAGTAGAAAAACGGCAATGGTCAATGGTTTCTTGTGAGTGCATGACTCCCATGCATCCCGAAATCGCCGAACCCAAAATTTAGCTGATAACGTCAATACCAAAGTATACATTGTTACGACATATTGAGCTTGTGAAGGCTCTCTAAAATTATAGTTATCTTCCGAAAATACGTTCAGAGAAGGAGATTCGAAACTTGAGTCAAAAGGAACAAGCACGCATATGCTTTACAATTATAGTTGGAAACATATTTATGATACTACAATGGAAAAAATATGTATGTCAGTACGTGTGGAAATCACTTCTTCATCTAAATATTAACTAGCATATGGGCTCACACGAAGTGTGTGATAAAATTTTTATTTTTGTTTATGAAATAGAAGGAGAGAGGAAGAAAGTGATAGAGAATGTGTAGTGGTAAGATTTTTTTTTTTTTTTAATTAGATATATGTTATGATTACATATAGGTGAGGGCTTTGAAAAAAAAAAAAAAACAAAATTTGGTTGTGTGAAATTACATTTCTAACCCATATTTCTTATTCATGTTCTGTTTTAATTAGAGGATTAAACTAGTAATTTTATAAAATTTTGATTGACAATGAGTGTTTTATTAATTAGTAGAGATATAGCGAAAGTTATAACAGACCCATTGGGCTTGGAACATAAATCAAACACAGTTGGGCCCATAAGGATTGAAGCCTATTATTTGCTTCAATTTTTAGTCGTTCATGGGACCTTACAATAATGTTAATTCATAGACCTATTGTGTGGGACCTTACCATAATGGATATCGTTTTCATTAACGTGGGGGAGTGGGGACCAATCAATTCCACGCTGGGGAGAGTGGGGGACCATCATCATCAAACTAACAGATACAAATCCGTTACAATTTTAAAGGGTAGGTGAGTTTATAGATGGAGATTTTTAGACGTGCCGTAAAAGGATATACAACCGGTTACATACTTGTCCCAAGTTTACTACAAATTTATTGGACATAATATGTGCGTGTATGCAATGTGAGATGGATCAAAATGCCGGTGCGAATATCGTAGAAGAAGTGCGTGACGTAGTAATATATGCATGGAGTAAAAATAAGTTGACAAAAAGGAACACAAGGGTAATAATTGGAGTATTGAAAGAAATTTACCGTAGACAGTTATCTGGGCAGAATACAAAGAGCAGAGTTTGGGTACGGTGAAAACTCCGAAAAAGCCTGCGATGTTGCACAACCAAGTCCACAGCGTCAAAATAACGATCAGAAGTCTGAGTTTTCAGAGAATTTTTCACACGTGTCTCTCTGTTTTGGCTGCACTTGTGGGGTGAAAATGACCTAACAGCTCTCCGGATTCTTTTGATAAGGATATTAGAGATTTATGAATCGTGTTCGTTCATTATATATCGTGCGAGTTTTTGTCAAGTATTGTTTATGTTTAATTTTAGATAAAAATATTTAAAATAATTTTCGACCGCACGATGTACGATAAACGAACACGATTCACGAACCCTTGTGATCCTCACAAAGAGAATCCGGATTCAAAAATGACGGTAAAAACAGAACACAGCCTTCTCCTAGTTCATTCACTTTGGTGTTCCGTTTGATTTAAGGGTGGATTATCTAAACACCTATTTTTATTTCTTACACATTTATCTTAATTTTTAGCTGTCGGATTAAATGAATTGAATAATATCAATTGACCAACATTAATAACGGTTTGTAGAAAGTAAAAAGAGATGTGTGAGTAGCATTACCATTGATCAAATTGTAAAATGTAAACTTAAGAAAAAACTGAGTTTTCATGCTAATCCATTGTTGTCACTATAAGGTGATATTTTAGGAAAGTGTTAATAACACTCCAAAAATCTCATTCTATACTCCTTACAAGTGTATTTTTCTTTCAAAATATAAAAAGTTTGAAGTGTAGAATAAAATTTTTAGAGTACCAATAACAATTCTCATATTTTAATCTATTCTAATATGTGAAGAGGAAGATTTGAACGTAAGCGTAAAGGGGCGGCATGAACTATCCAAACCGACTGACCTAGCCCACCTTTAACATATTATAAACTATTCTAATGTGCGAGGAAAAAGATTTAAACGTAAGTTCAAAAAAACGACATGACTATCCTAACTAACTGACCTAGCTCAACTTATAACGAGAGAACAAAAATTGGGACTTACCCACTTTGCACATGGTCCAAATGGTAATGGAGCTGCCACACCTGGCCAAAACGAAAAGCAGCACTGCCAACTGCAAAATATACAATGTATATCACCATTCTTTTGCGTCGAAATAAAAATAGATAAACAAATAAATAAAGGGAAGGAAGAAAAATAAAAAGCACCTTAATTGTGGTGGCAGGATCACCAGAGAACAAAGCTTTGAGCTTCAGCAGGAACTCATTCAAGTAAGGCAGAACCAGTTTTAGCAACCAAATTGCTTCTTGCTCACCCACTACATAATTTGTATTATCTACTTCTAAAACTCCCCTGAAATATTAATTTTCCAAATTAAACCAAAAGGGTGGTAAAAAAATAAAAAATAAAAAATAAAAAAATCTTAGCATGCGTATAAAAGTGAAAAGTAAATTACCTGCAAATAATGGACTTAAAGAGGAAGATGGCAGCTAGATAAAGAAGCCCAAGATAGGATATTACAGAAATAAAGCTGCAGGAATAAGGATTAAGTAAGATTAATTAGATTTAGAGGAAGGAAATGCAGAATTTAATTTTTTTTTGTTAATTTATTTTGTTGAGGATTTAACCGACCTGATGTTAATATCCTTTGTGTAGGAGGATGATAGTATCACAAATGTTCCGATTCCAAACACAAAAACTGATCTTGATATATCTTTCCACATAATCAAATCCACTGAGAAAATAAAACGATGAAAATAAACGTGAATTAGGCCGGTTGGTTAGGTACGCTATGCTCTCCCGATTACATCAAAGTTCGAATCCCTTCTCCGTAGAGTAAGAAATAAATTAGGAATTAAAACTCACCTAGACTTTGCAGTCTGCTGTGTGTTTCTGGGAATTTGCTGTGGCGCTCATTTGAAGCTGAAACTAATTGATAAAAAAAAAGGTCAAGATTAGTACCAAGAAGCAATCCCAACAAAACCCAAATCACTAAAATAGCAATATAAAAATTGAGAGTTCTCTCAAGAAAGAATGATAAATTGGAACGATACAGAGAAGATTAATGCGGAAGGATGACAAGCATAAATCGAGAAATATGAGATGTAGAATTCAAAAGAAATCAAGAAACTTACATGAGGGTAATTATGTTTGGGGACCCTTGAAAAAACGGTTGCCCGTTTTATAACAGGAGGTGGTGATTTCTTCAAGTTCAAGGAAATGGATTCCGGCGGCTTCTGAAGAAGCTTTTTCACTTCTCTGCGCTCAAGTTGGAGAAGCGCCGGACCGGACCCAGTTCTGACCGGTCCGGCCGGCTTCTTCACCTCATTGACTTTCACCACCTTCTCTCCTTCTTTCACAATCTTGGCCGCTGGTTTCTCTCACTGGTGCTGTTGGTTTCTCTTCTGGTGCTGCATTGACTTCCTTGATGTCAACACTCTTCTTTTCGATTTCAACCTCAATTTCCTCGTCCACCTCCTCCTCGGATTCATCTCCGCCGTCATCTCCGTCATTGTCCTCAGTCGCATTACGATCATCATCAGATTTGAGCACAGCGGCATTGCTCCCACCGCTCGATTTCACGACCATTTCTTCACACACACCGAACTCCTTGCAATTCTCATCAGATCCATCGTCTCCAATCTCAGAATTCTCAACTGGGTTCTCCTCAATCTCCTTAACAGACACATCAACCGATTCGATTTCCTTATCAGATTCATCGGAGGCCTTATTCAGCTCCGATTTCGCCTTTTCCGATTGAACTGCACTCCCTGAAGCGTCATCAATTCCCCTGCTCGACTCCGATTCAACCGATTCGATTTCCTTATCAGATTCATCGGAGGCCTTATTCAGCTCCAATTTCGCCTTTTCCGATTGAATTGCACTCCCTGAAGCGTCATCATTTCCCCTGCTCGACTCCGATTTCACCTTCCTCAGCTGAATCGAATTCCTCTCAGTTCCCTCACCCAAATCACTAGAACTTTTCAGTAATTCACGTCTCGGCTTCCTACTCCCAATTGGGCTTCTCTCATTTTTCTCAGCAGAAACACCAATCTCTTTGGTTCCCTCAGATCTAAGCCTCCTCAGCTGAGCTGGGCTCTTCCTGATTGCATCAGCAGATGCGCTCAGCTCCTTGCACTGTTCATCCGAATTCTTCACGGACTCTGTTTTCCCTTTCGAAATCTGATTTGGGTTCTTCTCCAAACCTTCAAACGTCTCAGATTTCCAGGTCTTTCTCTTGCCAGAACTCGCCGCACTGCCTCCGCCAGCTGGAGCTCTCTTCAACCTCGCGCGAGTTGCGGCAGTAACCCCATTAGTACTAGTCTCCTCGGAATTGTCCTGATCGCCATTGAAGACCTTAACCCCGCCTTTAACTTGATCAACCTTCATTCTGCTCTCCCACACTGAGCCTGCAACCACACTGCTCTTCCTTCTTCCCACGTCCATTGCCTTTTATCTCGGTAATTAATCCTGTGCTTTTAGCTAGCAATGATGAGTAGTAAAATGGGCCATGGAAAGCTTTAAGCAGAAGAAATGGCGGTTGGTGGGGCGTGAGGCATTTGGATCTCTATGCCTTTGGGAAGCAATTGAGACAGCAAACGCACCGAGTACTAGATTTTGCTGTTAATTAGTCGTATCTTGTAAGGCGCTGGTCACTGACCCACCGGATTCCTCCTTTTTCTTCTTTCTCTGTTTGTTTTCCTTTTCTTGTTTCCTAGATTAATAACGTATGAATGTGCAAAGAAATTTACCCAGATCTGTCGTCTTCGTCAGGATCAAATGAACTGTCCGACCTAGTCACAAAAAACTGGATGCCACTATTTTATGGGCCGGATAATTCACTGACACTGATAATCTAACACAAAAAGTTTTCGTGTCAAAAATAAAATAGTGATGATGTTATGATTTTATGTACACCGTTATATGTTTAAACTTTTTAAAATGACAGTGCGTGATCGATTTAAAATACCGTAAACGTGGTAATTGTAGGGAGTTGAATGTGGTGAGAGTGATATGTAAAGTGAAAAGGCGAGGGATAAAAATTGGTGGGGATGAATGATTAGGGGTTGTGTTAAGGATAATTTCTTTTGTTCCTTTTTCGGGGGAGTGTTTGATTCCCTTATTAAAGCCTGATTAGGTAGCTTTTCTGTATTGGATTGGAGGATCTCTATGGACACTGTGACCGAGGCAACCAAAAGTCATTGCTCTCACAACACTCACATGCAAATGGTGACTCTTGCTCCCTACATCCTAATCTTAGAGAGAGAGAGAGAGAGAGAGAGATGGAGGTGGACTTTGGAAGCATATGGTGGTGGCAATAGTTTTATGCAATCATCAAAGCCTATAATATGGTGCTAGTAATATATGGAGGCAGATTATCTGCCCTTCCACTTTTTGTCTCCTCTTGTTTGTGTGATCACGGTTAAGTCTTATCAATTTTTTATATTACTATTTTTTTTGTCTTATTATCTTAATAAAAAACAATATAAAATGTTGAAATGTCTTAACTGTGACCACATAAAACAGAATGGCAAAGGAAGTGGAAGGGCAAAGAATCTACCTTCGTAATATATTCATATGTCTAAAGTTTTATATTTTTTTGAATAAAATTATATTATTAGCATGAAACGTTACGATATTTATATGATCGTATAATTTGTAGTTACTCTCTATAATTTGGCCAAGCTCCTCCACACATGACACATACAATGCCGAAAAAGTGGCAGAAACTTTAAAACTTTTCTTTTGCTTTTGTGCTGTGTTGTAGATGATGATGTTTATTTGTGCCTAGTAAATTATGGCGCATTCTGTTTTTTTTTTCTCTTTTAATTTTCTTCTTTTTCCTCTTAATTCGGATAAAATAGGGCAAAAGGGGATGCTAAAGTGAGGAAGCTTCATACATTGTCAGTTGCAAGGACGATGTCATCTGTGGTACGACTATCAAGTGATGTTGAAGACGGAGAATACGAAAACAAAACTTTAAATGCGATATAAAATGTTCTTAAACACGTAAATTACATGTATTTTGTCGTTATTTGAGTTCAGTTTTTTTTTATTACAAACGATATTCTACATTGATTTGCATTGAGAATAAAACAGTTTCACTCAAGTGCCATTTACCACAGTGGTAGAAAGAGTTGAGTCATTGCATAACGATGTGAGTTTGAAAATCTAACATTTAATCTAACAAAATGTATCGTTTGACAAAAAAAAAAAAAAAAATAGATTCACATTGTAATCAATGTAAACCAACATTGTGCAGTATTTACTATTTATAATGGCCATAATTAAGGGTGTTAGCTACCTAAAAAACCTAATCAGTTGACCCACTACATGAATATAGAAAAAGTAATACATAATGCTTTATTATTATTGCTTAAGCCACATTTACCATAATTGTATATTTGGTGGGAACTTAATTAAAGTGCTACATGGATTTAGAATCTTGATTCCACTTTGGCAGAGGTAATGACAAGACAACAAGGGATATGCAAATTAATTTTTATCTAAAATAATAACTAATAATAATTTGAAAGGACAAGGCCATCCAATGATATTTGGCTTCTGACTGATTGATGCTCATATGGAATCCAACAACAACAAAAGCACAAAACATCTAAATGAATTGTTTGTAATTAAATCCAATACCTGAAAAAATTATAATTAAAAGATTATTTTAATTTCATACTCGTTTTTTTTTCTTAATTTATATATATTTTTTTAACAAACGATATTTTATACACTAAGAAGAAGGGGTTGGCTAGCCTCACAATGGACTAGCAATAACATGATTTAAATTCGCCTTTGGCTAGAATCGAACCTAAGACCTCTCACTTAAGAGAAATATCACTAAACCATAGTACTAAGTGACATGGTTTGTGAATATATTTCTAACACTTTTACCCATCTGGGTCGGACTCCACTTCCATCAATCATCTTAATGCCCTACTTAATTACAAGCCCATGCTGTTAGGCTCAGCTTAACTCATAACTTTTTAAATAGGATAAATGCAAAGGAGACTCTTTATGGAATATCTGTCATCTTATGTATTTAGCAATATATTTTAATATGTTATCCTGAGAATTGTGCTATAAAATAAGACGGCGGAATGTCATAGAGATCCAATTTTAAGAGAATCTCATTAGCATTTATTTTAAATAAATACGTCAGTTTATCCTAATCATATATATATATTGAAGAATAACTAATTAACTTCATTAAATTTGACAGAAAAAAAAAAAAAAAAAAAAACTTCATTAAAAAAAATAATAACTAATTAAATTTTAGTTAATTCATTTGATTACTGGGGTCGGGTAGGAAATAACATTTATCATTTTCGTCGTGGGCCCACCACAATTTTAGGAATCGGCGTGTGAGTCCAAATGATACGTAATGCTGCACTCAGGGCGCGACACGTAATGTTCCCAACAAACTCTCACCCGCCACCGCCGGGTCCAAAGACAAAGACAAGGGATGAGAAAAAGGATAAAAAAGACCACCGACACACACCCATTTAATTTCCTATTTTATTATTATTTTTAATTCGGTAAAAGTACAAGAGGGGAGAGTTGAATTCAGGACTTTCTGTGTCGTGCAAGGAGCGGAAAATCAAACTCGAGATTTTAGATGCAATGACGAATATTTTAACCAATTGCGGTAAAAGAGGATAAATTGAACTCAAAAATTCAAATGTTGTGCAACTAAGTGACAAGAGAAAAATTAAACTCGAAAATTCAAATAATTAACTGAATTACAAACTCGTTGGCTTGCTAATTTTGAATGTTAATAATCGACTTTGTTTTGTGAACAGTAATTTGTGAAAACACATGTATTTAAATAGTTGGAGAGGAGGGAGATGGAGATAGGATCCTCACTGGATCCTCTTTGTGAGGATCCCGAAGATTCTTTAATCATGTTCGTTCGTCGTACATCATACGGTCAGTTTTCGTCAGATAATAATTATGTACAATTTTAAATAATATAATTTAAAATAATTTTTATCACACGATATACAATGAAAGAATATAATTAAAAATTTTCCAATATCTTCACAAAAATGATCTGATAAAAATCTTATCTCAAGGGGATGGACGTCGTTGCAGTCTACGGGGATTTGGTGGCACAGAAAAAAATATAGTTAAAAAATGGAAAAACAAAATGTAAATATTGGGATTGAAAGAGAAGAAGGAATCAATCCCCTGCATCTTTGTAACGTTGCGGGCACGTGATTTGCTCGGACACCACACACACACCTCACAAGACATGCTGTCGGGGATGGTACAGCTAAAACCGCACGTGCCAACGACGGATACAATATCTACATTTTTATTTTTATACTACGTAGTTTTGACCGGACAAGTATTTTTGGTCCACAATGGTCTCATTTTGTTGATCAAGACTCTCTCTGCCATACCTACATTTTGACTACTAGTTTTGAGTTTAAATTTCATAAATGATTGAGGATGTCGCACTAGTTGTTTTTATGAGCGAGTGTTGTAGTTTTTTAGTGCAATCGAAACACAAATATTAGTAGGTAGTTACTCTCGTAAAACTTTGTTGCTTTCATTTTCGTTGCAATGATAAAACTTAATGTCAGAAAAACGTGAGAACCAAGTCATATCACTCTTTGTAGTATAGTAGGTATATTGGTTCAATCCTTAAACCAGAAAGTGACCAACAGAAATGAGAAGAAAAAAAAAAACATAAAGTGGTTAGCTTATTGAAGTTATGAATCAAATGTCGCAATCCACACTGATGCTTTAGCTATTAGAAGTTATAACGAATCTCACATCATTATTCACGACGAGAGAAATCTCAAGAGATTTCAATGTGTCTGAAACATAAGATGGAACATCACATATCATTATATAATTACTTCAATTGCTCGGCAAATGACTCGAAATTTCATCTTAGTTAGAGTATTATATTGTCCACAAATAATTAGTTAGTGACGTAATTGTAGTCGTTTCATGAGCTATGCTAAGAGCCCAGAGTTTGATAAAATTCGTTTTAAGTATGATTATACAAAACAGCAGCGACCAACTCCAACAAACTAGTGTTAGTTTAATATTGGTGGATCGAACACAAATCAGATAGGTCACCCCATTGTTTCTTGGTATTAAAAGGGAAACTAAAATATTAAGAATGATTACAGTGAGTGCAGAGGGATTCAAACTTGAGTACGACCATGCAAGAGGGCGGAAAGCTCGACCAACTAGTCCAACACACATTTCAAAAGTGTAAATTAAACATACAAAATTTTAAGAAAACTGAAGGAACTATCACAAAATTCCTCCATTTATTTATACTAATGAAAGAAACTGCTGCAATCTAACGTCGCACAAGTTCCCTACTAAAGTATTGCCTTGGACCTCTATCATGTCGAGAATATCAATTCTACGTCAGAAAAAAAAAAGAATCTTACATTACATGTGCTTATAAGCTAATTGAACTACTACTTATATTGCCAGTTGATTCTATAGTAGAACATCAACCTTTTCATGTTATTAGAGTAGGTTATCCTGCACCCTGTCAATTCCACATCGCATGTGCTTATAATTAATTGGGCAAACCACTACATTGTCAATTAGTTTTATAATGAAACCTCAACTTTTATTGCGCCATAAAAAAAGTTTAGGAAGCGCATATGCATGCCGGACCGGAGGACAAAATCGGCCTTGCAGCGTCAAGTTTTGTCGATTCATAATTCTAGGCCTACATCTGCGAAACAAGTACAAACTACGCTAATTTACATTCTAATCCCGCGCATTAAATACCAAAACTTTTTCCCATTTAGCCTTGTAAAGGGGAAAATGAGAAAACGAAAAAGAAACCTTTCTGCTCAAACCTGTGTTCATGTTATACTTTTCCGTCCACGATGATGAACGCGCCGGATTTAGAAACCCAATTATTTGACGTTGCTGCTCTGGATCGGAGTACGCAACAATCGTTCGGATTCCTTCGAAGCGCCCATCTTAAGCTTCTCACTTTCTGCCGCTTTCTTCATTTCGTTCTCACTTTGCTTGCAGTTTTCATCATGAGCTTTGTTGAACATTCTGACAAAGTTGAGCAAGGTTGTAACAACTGCAGCAGAAAATTGATACGGTTAGAAGGTAGCCCGCGATTAAAGCTGTGGAAACTGCCGACCAAGCAAACCACAAACACTATGAAGGAAGATGGTCGGTCCGGTTATGAAGGGCTCATGTTGAGAGTTGTGAACAACAGTGAACAACCGCTAACAGAATAGAAGGTCCTAAACACAAGGTCAAATCTTAAATGAGTACCTTGTTCAAAAGGGCACTTAGCGGGATCTTCTCCGAAATAAAGGATCAATGCGTCTACATTTCTACCCTGTATCATGCAGCTCTGTGTTAATAATACTTATCCAACATTACGAAACCTTGAAACAGTACTCATCGGACCAAGACTTACTACGGTAGAATACAATGAGGCCAAAGTCCTCACTTCACCTTCAGCGAAACGGAGGAACTCCTTTAGAATCTAAAGGTCAAAAGAGAAACTATTAGTCAAGGCGCAAGTGCTCACCATAGACTCTTTTGGTAGTTAAATCGGTCTTTATGGCATGCATATCGCCTTTGTCATTTTAATGGCATCATCCATACCTTACGGAATTTTTCTGATATAGGACCGTCATTTTCAGAGGTGGATAATTCCTGTACAACTTCTCCAATCCTTTACTCAGAGCTTGCATTTCCTCCGCCAAAAATTTCAATTGTATCTGCAACGCATCAAAGATGTTAATCAATAGATGTCCACTAATTCCCAAAGATTATGGACCAGACACAAAAAGAATACCCTTGCTGCAGGTTCTAAGTTGCCCAGGTCTTTAGAGAAATCTAGAACCTCCGGTAGTTGGTCAACGAGTACCTATGGCGTATCAAGAAAGACCATGACTAACCAGACATGCATATTAAGTAGATTCAAACAAATACAAACAAATAAGAGTTGGAGTTCAATTGGATTACAATGATAGTCCATAGGGAATAAGCAGCAAAATGTACCTTACAAAGATAGTGCATGAGAGTCATCTTGTTGTTCCGTGCGCGAGTCTCAATCAGTTTAAGAAGGCTATCCAACCTAAATCCAATAGCAGAGCCTAAATACAATATCAACTATTAGGCTCAGTTAAAAGGAGTGGTAACATGAGCACAAATTAGCAGCATAAAATCTGTTGCATGTATGAATGAAAGGTTTCTAAGGACAATGTAGATGGAACACATGAAATATGAATTCATTTCAGACCGCATACAGACAAAGTGTTGAACTATGTGCTTGATATTGCGATATTTTACATTGCTAAGCTTTGAAATTGAAATTAATTTGAGCTTACCCCGAGCTGTCCCCTGGTTCAAAGCGTTTCCTAATGAAAGAATCGTCTGCATGATTCTTTTCAATTTGCCAGAATTCCTGATCTGATAAGTAGAACAGGTTGTAAGACAAATAAATATTTCGATAATCCTTGAATAGTGACCATCAACGATTAAGAGAAAAAAAGAAGGAATAACTTGCCTCTTCTGCTGCAGAGTTCACTACATTCAGGCTATTTCTAAGATCAGAGACCTACACGGTGCCACCAGCAAGTCTTAATATAAAGCCCAAACAATATTACAGCTAAGCTGATAAGTAATTACATACGCTAGTTTACCTGGGAAGAGAACTGTATTTTGAATGAGAAAACTCTGAGCTTAGATTCTACTCGAGGTACCTTCATCAACTCTAAGAGGAACTGCCGCCAACATTCAAAAATTAATAAATGAATCCCCATGTATAAAGGAATGGAAAATACATTATATAATTAACAAACAAATGTACACATGACATCCTGCAAACCTGTTCACATTTTCCTAACTTCTCCTTTTCTCCAGTGTAGCCCTGAACACAAAATAAATGAGATTACGTATACTAGAAAGATTTACCTAAACGTTCCATCTTCAGCTAAAGACTTACCTTAAGTAGTTCCATCTCCTCTTTCGTTGGGCAAAACTTTATGAGGTTCTCTACCTGGTCAACATCTAATGCTGTATCCTCCAGCGCAAGTACTGAATCCTGTCAATATTACAGAAAACGTCATATTCTATTGCGATTAATACTGAAAAGAAGGTTGACAAAAGCAGATAAACTTGTGGAATTAGGATCAAGCATACCATTAATTCATTCAACGGAACCTTCACCTTTGAAAGCATGATTTCACAGTTGTATGCTCGCCTGTGGTCAATCTGCAGTAAATAAATAAAAAGCCAATTAGATGTATACTTTAATGAATAAGCTAGAGACAAAGAAGGCTCATATGCAAGAAAGAAATCAAACACATATCCCTCATTCATGATAGTGCATTAAACTATGAAATATAACAATGAACACAAACCACGTCAAGTAACAAATCCTCAAGAGCAATTGTGTTGTGCATTAACTGAGAGTTGAAATTACAATTACCAGTTGTACTTTTTCAGATTTAGGGGCAACCGAACCATGTCCAGCTGACTTCCTACCCTTATCCGGGGCCGGAGCTGCCACTGAGAAAAGAGTCTCAAGCTCTGACATGTCAATCTCAGGAGCCCTGTCTCAATATTAAAAAGAAATAATGTTAAAGGCTGGAAGATCTATACATGAAACAATTCTTTCTCTTCTCTCGTAGCAAGTTAAATCATACTTGGCCTCTTCATCAGATTTTTGTGCCTCAGCCCATAAGCTTCCCTGAACCGCTCTTGACAATTTTAACCAGTGCAACGGCTTCAGTTTTTTTGAATTATTATTTTTTGAACTTATGGTACGTAGTAGGCGTCCTTTTGCACCACCAGGGGAAGTAATAGGTGGTGGCGGAGGGTTACCCGGCTTAGAACCTCCTTTACCAAGAGGAGGTGGAGGAGGTGGGGCAGAAGGAGCTCCATGTTTGGTGGAAGAAGTGGGAGCAGTAGGCGGTGGTGGAACTGGGGACGAGATTATAGTGCCTCCAGCTTGCCCTGAGTGAAGAGGAGGAGGTGGAGGAGGTCCAGGAGGAGGGGGAGGGGGCGGAGGTCTGGAGCTGTCAGCATGGTTCTCTTTCAAAGGCGGTGCTGGAGGAGGTGGTGGGGGAGTTGGAGGAGTTGGAGGAGGCCGGGTTGATGAAGCAACCTCAGAACGTGGAGTGGGTGCTTTAGGTAACACCTTTCCAGAAATGGTACTTGAGGTTGGCATCCCAGAGGCAGCTGGATGACTAGTGGTTGATTGTTGGGCTCCATCCGATGAATAGTTTTTAGTCTCTTCAAGAAGTGATGAGTCTTCAGGTTTTGAAACTAAAACATCAGGCGGCAGAAGTTGCGGTGTGGGAGGAGAAGGAACAGTTGTTTTAGCCGAAGTACACTTGGAAGGTGGAGGTGGAGATGTTGATGGTACAACTGGATAACTTTTAACTTCTACAGCATGAATATCATTAGGTTTACCTTCCTGTTTACTCGTACTGGTATCTGGAAACTGCATAGGTGAGGCTGCATGGCTAAAGATCTCTTGAACTTGACTGAATGCTTCCATCGGGGATGACTGAGAAGGTTGTGGTATCTTCTGGCTTACCAAATCGAGTTTATCGGATGGCTGAAGTGTAGTAGGAATGTCTTGAGGTCTAGCTTCCTGTTTCTTCACAGTAGGAATGTCTTGAGGTTTAGCTTCCTGTTTCTTCACAGTAGGAATTTCTTGAGGTTTATCTTCGTGTTTCTTCACAGTAAGATTGTCTTGAGGTTTAGCTGCTTCCATTGGTGTTGACTGAGAAGGTTCAGGCCTCTGCTGGCTCACTGAATTACATATATTGGGTGGCTGAATTGCAGCATGAATGGCTTGAGGGTTGGCTTCCTGTTTAATCACAGTACGAATATCATGAGGTTTGGCTTCTTGTTTAGTCGCAGTATGGATGTCTTGTGGTTTAGTGTCCATCAGGGTTGACTGAGAAGGTTGGGGGATCCTCTGGCTCACTGAATCCCGCTTACTGGTTGGCTGAAGTGCAGTATGAATGTCTTGAGATTTAGCTTCCATTGGGGTTGACTTAGAAGGTTGGGGCGCCTTCTGGCTCACAGAATCATGTTGATCGGGTGGCTGAAGTGCAGTCTTTGAAGGTTTAGCTTCCTGTTTACTCACAGTGGAATCTGGGGACTGCATAGGTGAGGCAGCATGGTTAAAGATCTCTTGAACTTGAGCAAATGCTCCCATTGTGGTTGAATGAGAAGGTTGGGGAATATGCTGGGATACTGAATCACCTTGATTGGGTGGCTGAGGTGTAGCTGGGATATCTTGGGGTTTAGCTTGCTGTTTACTCACACTGGTATCATGAGATTGCCTGGGTGAGGCCACAGATTGCATGTCATCAGAGGAGAGAAGGTTCTTTTTCTTTGGGGTCTTTCCTGGACTTGTTTCCTGCGAGTCATTCCCAGTACTCCGTGGAGAATCACTGTTTAATTTTTCTTGGATAATATTTGATGCTTGTTGTAGCACATTAAGTGTGGCATCTGACCTGGGGTCTAACCAATCCACGTAGTTAAAGATCTCTTGAACTTGAGCAAATGCTTCCATCGGAAGGCCCTCCTTGTCCTCAAAGCATGACATGCCACCCAGGATGATGGATGTGACAGCATCCATCTCTGAAAAAAGGATCTTAAAACATATTGTAACCAAGGAATATGTCAGAAAAGAAACACACAAAATAGAAACATGTAATCAAAAGAAGCAGAGATACACCTCTACTCTGAAGTCCTTTGGAAATTGTTCCTTAGCATCCCACAACATGTCAATGTCATCACGGTTGAGCATCAAAATGTTAGACCTAATAAAAGCTGTATTGAACATGACACGGAACATCATCTCCTCACGTTCCAAGTCATCATGTAGGCTAATGCACTCGACCACAACATCACCTTGAATATGGCAATTAATGTCAATTTTAACCAGTTCACATTCTACCTGCAGTGTAGTTGAAGGGTAAATAAGATAAAGATTAGGCCATCCAACCAAGCAAAGCATCTTCAGTTGAAATCAACATACGTTTGGTGTATATAAGATACGAATAACACCATGCCAAAACAAATGAGAACAAAAGAAAGACAGTGCAGTTAAAGTAAGTCTACAAGTAGATATTTCAAGTTGAGACGGGAATGATGAACCTATAGTCAATGGTCATTTGGATCAGCAATAACCGTTTAAATGAGTATATAAACCTGTCTCAGTATAGAAAAATTATACAGAGAAATCAAACTGTAAGACCAAAAGAGTATAAAATCACCTGCTTGTAAGCCCGTATGGGTTTTCCTTTCTTTGGAGTTGAGAATAAGACTTTTGGAGTTTTATCATTAGCAAGAAAAGGGTCCTGTCCATATATGCGGAAAATAGGACGGCAACCACCCTGCCCATCAAGGTTAGGAACAAATCTGAAAATGACGCACTCCAAGGTAAGCGCTCGATCCAGAGGAGGCCATTCCAAGGCTACATTTCTCCTCGTCACATACTGGAGATACCTCAGTTGCGAAGGGATTGGATTTAGCGGTGATAACAAATGCAAAAGCTCAGAAGGAGCCTGCCTGTAAACCATGTCCAACGTCCTCTGCTCGCCACTATACTGTTTATGGTAAATCAAGAGAGCAGACAGCATGAAAGCCAAAACAGGCCAACCTCCACGTTCGCAGTGCATCAACAGCACGTTATTCTGTCCAAGCGATAACCAACTTTCACTTGATCTCAGAAAGTGATGGATCAGCTCTAGTGTGAGCACCGGACAACCTTCAAAGTGCCGCGGGTAATCCATAATGGTCATATCATACTCGGACAAAATGCTGGCCATCTGGCTTTGTGCCACACCATCATGGAAATTGAACACCAAGAATGAAGCATCTGGCAAGTGATCTTGGAGTTGACCAACTATCCCACCTATGTAAACCTTATAGTTTTCTTCCTTCCACGCATCGGTAGTGAAGCAGCAATCAAAAACTGTATCGACACAAAAATCAGACATTAAACAATGGACTAAAAACAGCTGCTTACAGATGGGTCATAAACACAACTATTTAAAAGACAATCCAATATTTCTCCTTACAATTTTCTAGCAATCTGAACATTCATCTGCATGCAATCATTTTAGACATCGGCACCACATAAACACTGTTCATTAATCATCCAATTTCACCAAATTCATAATTACAAATATTTTGAAAGTTTTCTAGCCAAGATGTTGCTTCTATATTAATGGACAATAACGAATTCGTACCTAAATGTATCAAATTTCGACTCAACTGCTTTGAACAAATACTGGCTAAGAGCCAAAACTACAGAATTTACTTTTCTCTTTATCATTCCTATCAAGTGAAGAGGACGAGCCTTGGCACAACAAAAACGTTGCTCCTTTGTGACCAAAGGTCACTGGTTCGAGTCGTGGAAATAACCTCTTTGCAAAGCAAAGGTAAGGCTGCGTGCCATAGACGTTCCCCCGATCCCCCTTTGCCCCCGGGGGGGTGTCGCTGTCGCCCCTTTGTTATTGAGTGGAGTATAAAACCGAGTAGGACATGAAAAAATGCCAGGTTCAATTACATGATGTTACAGTTACACTAATTAACTTTACAAATTAACATAAAACAAAGCTATTGTACCTAAATTCGGAATTGATACTCAATTGAATTAAGCACACAACACAATGTAAGCAGGACTATATACATTCATTTATATATATATATATATAAGATCAAAATTGGAGTGGCATCACAGAATTTCTATCATGTTCACATATGAAAAAAAATAAAAAGTCGAAAGCTGCAGGATCAGAAACCGAAGAAATCAAGGAAGAAAGGCGCACCGTAAACTCGCTCGCAGATCTCGAAGAGTCCATCAGGCGGCTTCCGATAGAACAGTTTGCGCAGCAACGCCATCTCTGCTTCCTAAACACGCCTCCTATTCCCAATCTCTCCCTCCCAATCTACAATCGCCGATCAATCGCATGCATGTCCATATACACACGCGCACATATATATATCTATATAATGCAGAAATGAAATTTGTGATAGAAACGAGGATTTTGGTGTAGCGAAAACGAATTCTGGACGGTAATGCAGTCGGATTCTGAGAAAAGAACGAATTTCAATTCGGATTTTGTGTCGATTTTTTGGATGGTTTGATTTTTTTTGCTGCGGATTGGATTGTCGAAGAAGACGACGACGAAGAGTGTGATGGATGGTGTGGTTCGTTGCAACTTTTTCTTTTTTTCTGTTAGGCGATTCGTATCTTTCCTTCAGCAAGCTGCTGGATTTCACACCAACCGACTTGGCACTGTCAGCTTCTAATGACGTGGACACCACCACTGCTCGACGTGTATACATTTCTATCCGTCAACGTGGCTCCCTACTACTTTTTCCTTTTCTTTTTTTTTGGGAAAATGATCGAGGATACTTTTTTTAGATTTTGTGCGGTCAATTTTAATTAGATACTAATTATATTTAATTTTAAAATAATATCTAACTACACAATGTACGATGTATGATCAATAATCATCTACGAAAAAAATCCGGCCATGGTCATTTTCCTTCTTTTTGGATATGTATAACAGCAAGCAATTATACAGATGGACTTGGCTCCAACTTGGGCTATCTTGTGTTGTTGGACTAAACTGATTATTCTAGGCCCATAATAGTGGATTTGAATGTATATATGGCACGAGTACAATGTCATTCATGTTCGCCATGTAGTTTCGAATGGAGAAAAAGAATTTTGGTGTTTCATATTGGTAATTCAACAAGACTAGTGTCAAACGCATCATAACAATGGTGACGATCTACTCGTGCTATGTAAGTTGCTCTTCAAATGTTGAGATATCCCTTATTTGTCTTAGATAGAATGAAACGTGATACGAAAATCTCATATCTAAAGATTCATCTCAAGCATGAAATTATTGGGTATCACTAGTTTTAAACTACTATGTGTCCACATCTTTGATCACGTGACAAATTTTACAAGTGATCATGTTTATCTAATTTCGTTACACTAAAGCGGAAGCCTTAACAAAAGATTCAAGAGTATTATATTAGCGCCTATTACATTTTCGTACCAAGATTTTGAAATACATGGTATAAAGAAAAATACAACTCCGCATATCCACTTATTGACTGGTTGCATCAAATTTTCTTCTTTTTTGCCAAAATAACGGAAAAAAAGAAAATTTAATGTGCCGAAAATACGTTTCAATCCTTCAGACTAAATTCTGTGTTTCTTCAAGTTTCCTTACAACCTCTTCCATATATGGTCTTTCCCCTTCATTCGGAGCCGTGCATCGAACGGCTATGGCCAAGACATTTCGAAATTCAGAGGCAACATAAGCCCCATTTAACCGTGGATCCGCCATGGCACTTATACTTGCTCCTTTCATTATTGCATCTCTTGCCTGCATAAATTTGCAACACATATGACACGTATCAATTAGGTTACAATAGAACGTCCGTTATTTGTTAAACAGACACCTAATGGAACCACAATTTGTTGGATTTGAATTCTAACATTAAGGTTGGATTTGAATTCCAACATAAATCAACCTTAAAATGATCCTACAAATCAATAAGAATGTAATTAGGGTCTAATACCATGCTTACATGAAATCACCGTTGTGTCTTAAAAGGGCAGGTTAATGTCATTAACGTCTTGATATGATAACGTAGACTTATTTAAAACTGTTTGAAAATGACTAAAAACGCTTTTAATGAAAATATTTTTGGATTCCTAAAGCATCTGGTGCTTAAAGTGCTTCCTATGCTTCTTACAGAAAGCACTTCAATTGCTTTTCAAAGATTTACTTGCATTTTTACTAAGAATTGGTTTCAAAAACATTTTCACCAAAAGCATTTTCATCCATGTTAAAAGCACTTCTAAACGAGGTTAAATGGCTGTGATGAATTCTCTTTAATGGACAAAAGTCAAAACCCTAAAAGCTATACAATCCTAGTAGTCCCTGCAAACCCTACGACACAACATACAGACTTCATTGAATGAGTTGATAAGGGTGGGTGCTTTGTAGAAGACTATAGGCGTTCAAAGTTGCTTCCCGCAGATTCAAACTCTCCACATCGACTTCAATGGCTGCTAACTAGATGTTCAGGTCAGCCATTAATCACAAGGTTTTGTGTTTTGGTCATTCAACCATCTCAAGCCAACAAAATTCGGCCCCTTAACGTCATGCACAAAGAATTTCTAGACTGTATGTAGTTTCTAGATGAAATTAGGATTAGAGCAAACCTCCTCAATTAGTGATTTTGCCTTCTTTCCTGTCAAAACTTGGAGCAGAAGAAACCCGAAATCGAAAACGTCTGTTTTGATGGTTCGCAACCCTTTTCTTTCATGTGGCTTGAAGCTTGACAGGTCGGAGTCTATGATCTTGGCTTCAAGTTTCTCAGTCAGAAATATGTTTGCTACCTGACAGTCATTCAATGGTTAGTAATAGTAATTAGTTTCTCTAATGGTGTTTAAAGTCTAAACCAAAATTAATTATTTACCTTTACATCTCCATGAACCATTTTATCCAAGGGATTAGCATGGAGGAAACATAATCCGCGAGCAACCCCGATCGATATCTGCATTCGACGTTCCCATGTCAAGATTGGTGCCTTCACATTACCTGCTCCATTACCTGCTAAACCCTAATTAGTGTTTAATTACTGCATATAGTTATGCAGATATACGGCACAACGTACACTGATTAGTCTTACCAAATA
Organism: Pyrus x bretschneideri; assembly: GCF_019419815.1. Classification (NCBI taxonomy): domain Eukaryota; kingdom Viridiplantae; phylum Streptophyta; class Magnoliopsida; order Rosales; family Rosaceae; genus Pyrus; species Pyrus x bretschneideri. Next base: position 9,284,423 of record NW_025999390.1, on the reverse strand, counting down.
GCCAGCCTGCTAGGCTACCATTTACGCAGTGCTCGTAAACAAGACAGTATTCTCCTTTGTCACAATACCCCAAAGTGCTCACCAGGTTAGGATGCCTAATCTTCGCTTTCCGGCACGCCTCATCCCCAAAACTCGGAACCCTAATCCCCTGGTTTAGTTTCTTAATCACCGTTGGCATTCCACTCGGCATTATTCCAACATAGCATTTTCCTGAAAGGATCTATGAGTTTCAACCTCAACCCAATTTTTGAGTGTACTAAATCAAAAAATTTAATCATGATTAGCATCATAATACTGATCATAATTCATACCAAGTTTTGTCTCTCCAATTAAGTTTAAGTCGTCAAAATAGTTGGTAGCTTTCAGCACTTCATCTCGTGAGAATATGTAAAGACCGGAGCAGTTGAAGAAACTCACTAATTCATCCTCTGTTGTCTTCTTGGAGACTACATATGACCGCAGTGCAACAACGAATATATGAGTAGCCATTCACTTCTTAATTTGTTAATCTTGGATTTAAGAGGCTAATTAATTTTAACAGAATGCTCACCGGATAGGATTTCGATATCTTTTTCGCTTGCATATTTTAGTTGCTTTCTGGTAATCTTGTAAAGAATCGGAGTTAAAATCACCAGCGCCACTGCCACGATCACTATAGCAAGGAGTTTCTTGGATCCCAAGATATAGGCTTTGTTTGGACTTTTTTGTGTAGGCCATGGAGACTCTGCAGAAACACAAGAACAGGATCATCAGTATGGGAAAAATCAAGTATAAGAGAAACCTTGTGGTCCAAGAAATCTAACGAATATATGGATCGATATAGAAATCTTACGAATTTCGTTCCACAAACACGAAAAAGTTCCCTGAACAAAGTTTGGGGATTGAACATCTGAGCTAGCTAGACTAACAAGTAGAGCTTCAGCACACCCTTTGTCACTTGATCTGTTTCTTTCCTTTAGAGCTTGCAAGGTTTTCCTGTAAGAAACAACGCAATCGAAACACACTTCATCGCTGTGATTCCTGATAGATAAGTCCTTACAATTGAAGAGTAACTCGTTATACGTTTCAACCCCGATAAGATCAATAATTTGATCCGCATTGTTCGAACACAGGTCGCGTGTTGAAGAGGAGATAAAGTCTTGGAGCTCACATTTGTTAAGATTGATCCTGTTGTGAAGATTTTCGAATATGTTGGTACAATTCTGAGCTTCCAAAAAATTGAGGAATATGGATCTGGATTGGCTAGATTTTAGAGTCATTGCTTGGAAGAGAGATTGGAGGGCAGAGCTACAACACGAAGAAGCTGCGGCATCCATGTCAAAGCACTCGCTTTGCGCTTCGTAAGGGAACCTGGTAAAATCCAATGTGCAAGCACCTGCTCAAGAAAACGAAAAGAAAAAAAAAAACAGACTAATTAAACTCTGTTAAATGGATTAACTGATGGATTAGGAAAAGAAGTGAACTGTAGAAAACATGCTTACTTGAATTAATCTTGTGAGGTTTGTGCAGAAGTGCGAAGATGAACAGGAAAAGATAGCAAATTGCCATTGTTCTGTAAGCACTGGTTTTTTTTTTTTTTCTACTTGTGGGAGAAATGAAATTCAAGACGTGTTTGTGATTCCGTCTGTAAGAGCTAAAACTGTTTTATAAGAACTTAAAAACGCTCCGAAATTACTAATAATGTGCTCAAATATTGTCAGATATTAAATTCGAGGTGAGAGCATCTCAATGTTACGGCACAAGATGGATAATCCTTTCAGGTCTGGACAGGTCCTTGACTCAGTCCCAGAACAAAAGGCCATTGAGAATGTCATTTAATTTGGTTGATGGGAAGATGGCGTCCTTAGCCGGCTGGTGTGGGACTAAAATCTGTAACAAGTGCGACCATGACATCATATTATTCTTCTTCTGAAGGAATTGACATGATTATTGATCAATGATCAATGCAAAACATCAAAACTCCGCCGAAAGATGTACGTTTTTGGCCACTCAATTGTGATTAACGAACTTTTATTGTATATATGTTATAAATTCTAATCGGATCGTTAATTTTCTTAATTATCTTTCAAGTAAAAAATCGATAGTATTCTTCATCGCTTATTCAGTTGCATATTGAAAAAATAAATAAACATTTTAGTAGGGTGCACTCTTTGGAGTGGGCGCAAGAGAATGTCCAACTCCATAGTCGCATATGACGTGATTAGATTCTCGCAAATTTGTTACTGAGAATTGTTGTTAAACTCCATGGAGCATGCTTGGATTAATCTTAAAATATCGTAATCTTATGTCTAGAGGTGGCAAATCAACCTCCTAGGTTGTTAATGGGTACTCTTTACGACCCGTTTAACTTGATATCATCATAATATTGGAGTGAGATTGGTAGGTGTGAATGTGAAATCAAACTAATGTGTTGATTTGCCACCTCTACTTATGTCCTATGTTGCCATTGTGGAGCAAAAAATAATCACAAAGGTACCATGTGGATTTTTGGGTAAAAATGACAAAATTACCCTCGAGGCACATCGAGATTCCTACGCGTGAGCAGTGGGCAATCATCTCTCAATCAAGTCAAAAGTGCCCAAAATAGGTAATAATTCAAAACCTATTTCATCCATCCTCATCAAATCCTTTTCACAAGGTAACTCCCCAAATCATTCATCTTTTATTATATTAATTAGCTAATCAATCAGGAAATTATTCTATTAATTAGCTAATTAATTGATTTATTATTCAATTATTCCTAATTAGCTACAAATCATGAACCTCACCCAAAATATCAACCAAGTGGCCGGTCCTCATCCCCTCCTAAAGGGGCCGGCCACACCCTTATAAATACTATCTCATTCTCTCCAAAACTCAATTCAAATTCTCTTTCTCCAAACATTTTTCTTTTAAAATTCTAACTTTAGCATCGGCCAAAGCCGGGGCCTACCCCCCAATTCATCATGAGCGCGTGAGGCTCTTAGCCTTGACCTAATGTGTTATTTGTTTTGTAGGTGCAATTTTGTCCAATATTAAGGAGAAAGAAATTTGCATCCATAGCCGTCTTGTCCAGACTAGACAATTATAAGAAAGAATGTAGAAGTCATGTCCCAACACAATATTATAAATTAAGCTTAATTAAGTTAGGTAAAATAGTATGTTTGTCACCTGCACCTACATAACTTAATAAATTTAGCATAAAAGAAAAGAAGAAAGGAAACGTAATTCCCGTCAAAACAAAGCAAAAAATATTAAAATCGTTTCCCATGTTTTCTCTTGTTGGCCTATTGGAAGTTGGATTTGTGGAAATGCACGAACCCAAGAAAAGTCTCAGTCCAAAAGAGAGAAGTGGAATTCAATTTTTTTATTTATCACACAAATCCTATCATGAATGTTTTACACGAATTCTTCACATGTCCCATGGAAAAATATTGTATGAATTACAAGGCGTGGTCGGCATGGTCGTTATGTATGAATAACAAAGCGTGATCGTTATGTATGAATTATAAGGTGTGGTAGTTATGTTATGTATGTTAAAGAGTATGAGCTCGTTTGTATATGTTTTTAAAATGACTGAAATCATTTTTAGAAAAAATTTTATTGGGTTCCAAAAGCACTTGAAATGCTTTCTGCAAAAAGTATCAGTTATGTGCTTTCTCTAGGAAGCACTTTAAGTGTTTTTTTTTTCAGGATTTACTTGCATTTTTACCAAGGATTGGTTCTAAAAATATTTTCATTAAAAACGTTTTCAGTCATTTTAAAAGCATATCTAAACAAGCTCTATATCAAGAAATATGGCAATTTTGTGTATTTAAATAACATCATTTTTGTATTTTGGGCCCAAATATGTCCAACCTTGGACGCTATTTTTGTGCCGTATGATTAAATGCTTGGTTCTACCACTAATACTCATGTCCAATTACGGTAATTAGAGCTCATTTGGAGGTACTTTTGAAATGATTGAAAACGTTTCATTTTTAGAACCAATCCTTAGTAAACGCAAGTGAATCTTAGAAAAGTACTTGAAGTGCTTATTGGAAGAAACACAACTTTAATTGCTTTTGAAACCCAAAAATATTTTTTCTAAAAGTGTTTTCTGTCATTTTAAAAGCACTTCTAGTCAAGCCATGTTTATAAATTATATATTTAGAAAGTCCTATTAAGGAACAAATGACTACATTGAAATTCGTCATTGGCTACAATAGTATCAACACATTATTAAAAATATTAACAAACAATACTTTGTTTGTACAAAGAAAAGATGCACCACAAATAATAATATTAGTACTACTATTTTTTTTATATTTGTTGCAATAACATAGATATATTATGCATTACTTATTAAAAAGACGTCTGTCTGTTTCATAGTGGGACTAATACAAACACTGCCCCACTAAGTACTAAAAATTAGGCAGCTCAATAAAAACAAAAGAACAAATATATACGTCATTATACACTAGGCACGAAATTTTCACACCAATTGACTACCATTGTTGTATGGATACATCAACTTTTTATGTCGACGGGAAGAGCGACGAGTGACAGATAACAACTAGCGGTTGTGGTGAGTTGCGGAAAATCTATCCACGCGGAATCAGAGCGCAACGCAAGCCGCACCCGCAGCGGTCCCTTTTATAACTCTCCACCAAAAAAAGCCTATCCTTTTCACCCTTCAGCTCTCACACTTGCAGAAGGGGAGCAAGCGGCTCTGGTGTGTTGGGGGTCCTTGTGAGCTGGGATTGCTTTCTGTTCAAAAATGGCGTGCAGGCTTGCAAATTCTGCGTTCCTCACAACGGTAAAGCTCTACATTTTGATACCCAGTTGCTCAAATCTTCTCTTTTTACTCTTGTTTTTTCAAATTTTGGAAATTTGAGTGTTGGTTTTTCAAATATTGGAATTTGGGTTGCAGGGACCCCATCAGAACCCAATTCAGAGGCAAAGAATCGGAACCCATTACTCTTCAGGAATCTGCTATCTGAGATTGGACGGCGCTCTCCGAAAGGGAATCAAAAGGCAGCAATGTTCGAGTCGTAGAAATTGGACGGCGGTTGTGCAGGCGGTTGCCGTTCCAGTTGCGCCGCCTCCGGAAGCTGGCAGTGCCGAGTACAGAAAACAATTGGCTGAAAGTTATGGGTTCAAACAGATTGGAGAGCCGCTTCCGGATAACGTTACGCTGAAGGATGTCGTCGAGACCCTTCCGAAGAAGGTATTGTCTTTTCGGATAATGTTAACCTCAGAGCCACACCATCAATGCAACTTGTTTTTAACCTGATGCATCTGTTTAGGATTTTTGACATTTTTTCTGGGGATTCTTTGTGAGTTAGACTGCCAGTAGTTTGTTCAAATGAGTGAATTTAGCGCCCGTTTGATAACCATTTTGTTTTTCGATTTAGTTTCCATTTGGTTTAAAAGAAGGGAAAGAAATCTTCTTTCCATAGTATATGTGGAAGATATAGTATAACCCACCATTTTTTTTTCTATGCAAGTGCAATGTATTGATTCCAGTTAACAATTTGTTGATAAATGTAAACAATCCCAAATGTAACCGTTTTCCTCTTGTTTTTATATTTTAAGGTGTTTGAGATTGATGATGTGAAAGCATGGAAGTCAGTTCTAATATCTGCAACTTCCTATGCATTGGGGCTCTTTATGATTTCGAAAGCCCCATGGTATCTACTTCCTCTGGCTTGGGCATGGACAGGGACTGCAGTTACTGGGGTTTGTTCAAAGCACTTATCTTTATAGTATATTGGTTCTTGTAACTTTCTTCACTCTTTTTTTTATTTAATCGATCACTATGATATATCTAAGCCAACTCATTCCTTTTTCATTTTGCCTTTCAAATTGTGAAGTTTTTTGTTATAGGTCATGATTGTGCGCACAAATCATTCTCAAAAAACAAATTACTGGAAGACATCGTTGGAACGCTGGCCTTTCTGCCGTTGATATACCCATACGAACCATGGCGGTTTAAGCATGATCGTCATCATGCAAAAACAAACATGTCTGTGTGTTTCTAAATCATAACTTCTTGAATAGGCGTAATGTTTCCATGTTTTAAGTATGTTTCTAACTCTTAACTTGAATTTTTCTTTTTATCTCATCATTTTAGGTTGGTGGAGGATACAGCTTGGCAGCCTGTTTCTAAAGACGAGTTTGATTCATCTGCTATTTTTCGCCAGGCAATCATTTATGGATATGGCCCACTTCGGCCTTGGATGTCAATAGCTCATTGGTATGTAACTATAAAAGGAATCACACATTGTTGATCTTTCTTTTGTTTGCGGTCGTTAAATAAGTAATGGAGATCTTTAGTCAGGATTCTTAATTTGTGTATATCCAATAAACATGTTGTATAAGGTTTACTTGGTTTTGTCTTTCGTGGTAGGATGATCGTCCACTTCAATTTGAACATGTTCAGACCAAGTGAATTGAAAAGGGTGAAGATAAGTTTGGCTTGTGTTTTTGCGTTTATGGGGATTGGCTGGCCATTGATCGTGTACAAGGCAGGGATCTTGGGATGGATAAAGTTTTGGCTGATGCCATTTTTGGGATATCACTTTTGGGTATCACTACTTCCAATTCCCTTATACTTTAATTTGATTGCAGTACTTAGCATGTTTTGCTGTTGCTTGACCATTTTTATGGTTATCGAGCTTTCTCTGAATTTTGTTTTTCAATTTTGTATGGATCTATAGATGAGCACATTCACAATGGTACACCATACTGCGCCGCATATACCTTTCAAAACTGCAGATGAGTGGAATGCTGCTCAGGCTCAACTTAATGGAACAGTGCATTGTGATTACCCCGGATGGTATTCTTCGTTATGTCATTTGGATCTTTAATCTGACATGATTGTATTTTTTAAACAAACATGGTTAGGCAGTTTAGTCAGCTTTTACTGGAGATACTATATATTTCTGATGGCGCTTTCTTCGTTCTTTGTGTTCCACACACTTAAAGTGTTTTACCGATTTGTTTGTTCATCCAAAAAGAATTAACTGAGACATTAACGGTTCTTACATAGACTTTATAACGGATCCATTATTTTCTCAACAGGATCGAGACCCTCTGCCATGATATCAATGTCCATATACCACACCACATATCTCCAAGGATTCCAAGTTATAACCTACGTGCAGCTCACAAGTCTCTTCAAGAAAACTGGGGAAAGGTAGATATCATCATTTTCTTCTACATATTCTTATTGTGATTAGCCGTAAACAAATATGACCTGAATGTAAAGCAGAACTGTTCAAAAAGCGGCGGTCAAAAAGGTTCAAAAGGCATAAGAAAGCAAAACGATTGATCTTCATTCTTTTTTCTTTTTTCCATGTGATTAACAGTATATGAACGAGGCTACATGGAATTGGCGTTTGATGAAGACGATACTGACGGTATGCCATGTTTACGACAAGGACGAGAATTACGTTGCATTTGACAAACTTGCCCCTGGAATCGAGTCTCATCCAATTAAGTTCCTTAAAAAAGCAATGCCCGATTATGCTTGATCTACTTGTGTGCTTCGTAGGGTCACATCCGTTTTGGTGCTTATCTCTTACCTTTTCCTTTTGGGTCAAGATAGGTATGCTATCCCAATTTTTCTACATGTTATTGCTTATGCTTACACTCCTTTTTAGAATTTTTTTTATATTATAAATGGAGAATCGATTGACAGAAATTTCCCGGAAGTTCATGTTATAGCGCCTTACGCAGGCGTTGGCGTTAGTCATCCTCTTCGTTGTCAAGGTAAAACTATAGTAGCTAATCATGCATACAATAGTAATCCTCTAGAGTTTGATTTCTTCTTGAACCTTTGTGGTGTTTTCTCTCTGCTATAGCGAGAAAAACTTCAGTACGAGCATTCATACCACATGACCCGTCCACCCGGCACACAAACCAGCCTTACCCCTCTGCCCTTGGTCCATACCCTATTGGGTCTACTGCCGTAGTGTGGCAGCCGTAATGAATACTCCGTCCTGCTACAACGGTATAACATGTGCCCACACTGAAATTGAAGAAATGAGTCAGAACCCCCCAGTGAGGCCATGGATTAAACTAGATGTTGGTAAGGGTAATGTTGGTTGGAATTAGTGTTGATCATTTCTTAAAGGCTGACAAGGGTTTCTCTAATTTGTAAATTAAGTAGAACTTGATCTTACTTTAAGGTCAGGTTAGTTAGCTTCATATCTTACTAATTAAGTACAAGGACACATTAAAATACTAAGCAGGCGCATACAACAAGGAAGTCAAGTTTAATTAAGTATTTGATGTCTCTATGTAGGGTTCTCTAGTAAAGTAGGAAGAAAATCCCACTTCGCTTGTTAGAAGAGCTTGGTAGGGTTGCCCGACTATGTCATGTGCTGGGAACATTGGACAAGAGGACGAGACTAGAGACCTCACATTTTTTGGTCGCACAAAACCCGCGTTATTCAAACCTGGTATGTGAGATGCCCTAATTAGTCAACTCTGCTGAAGTTTCTCCCCACTTTCACGTATGAACGTTGAGTGGAAACAGAATGAAGTCGTGCTTGGTAAGCATTATAGAATGAATATACAAAAGCGAAGGAAGAGGTCAAAGAAGGTTCATAATATTCGAAGGCTAAACCTAACCACTTTGTCTAAAGCTATGCAATTCATAAAATCCCTTGGCCTGCAAAGAGTTGGCAGTTGCAACTGCTCACATGCCAAAGGGCATCTCCCTCCAAATCTGGAATCTTTACCAAAGCGTCTTAAGCGGCATCAAAATACGTGCAGGAGATCACTTTGGCAAAGCGTACGACAAAAAAGCGAAAGAGAGCGAGAGGAGGGTCTGTCCGAAAGCGGACAAAAACTAGGGTGCGACGGGGATAAATTCCGCCATCCCTATTCAATTGCGTCTCATGTATTTCCGATCACATGTAAGAACCTCCGTCTTCGTTTTATGACAGATGACCTGTAATCAGCGGATGTGCAAGGGTACCGCATTTCTAGTTATGGCGGTTAAGCAATCGATTTCATTCGGTTAATAGTAGGTAAAGCAAACACTTTGATTCTTTGTAGTGAGCTCAGCAAACCCTATACAATCTTCAGAACTCTGAAGTATCCCTAAATTTCCTAAACCTACATAAGTACTGCTGCAACTCTCCATCTCCTACAATCTACCAGTACAGGAAAATCATGTATAATGTATGAAAAACGCGATCTTCAAAACATCGGAATCGTAAGGCGAATCATATGATCGGAGGAGGTGGAGTCTCCCATATGTCAAACACATTTTCCTCGCTGTGAAGAGCGAAAAGCCGATCCCCACCTATCGAGAAGTCACAAATCGAACCTCCGTAGCTTCGCCGGAGCCTGGACGTTAAAACCCATTCAGGACCACAAAACACCGAAATTGAATCGTTCATGGACGAAAAGAGTTGCCCCTCATGCAATGCCAGCTTAGGGTAGCAGGCTCATCAGGCATTTTCCCCTTCATGAGCCTGCTCCTCGAGCTCCACCTCACGCTTCCGCCCGAGTTTCTGATGTCGATAAACCCCAAATCTTCATACTCGTTCACCACGCAAATCGAGTTGCTGTCCTCCATTGCAATCGCATCTCTCACCCGCTTCTCGTCCACGGTGATCGGAGCTCCGATATCAGACCACGACCAGACCATCTTCTTCTCCCTGAAATCCAACAAACTTATGTAACAGTTGTCCTTTCTAGGAAACAACGTTGCGACCAACAAACAGTTGCTCCCATGTAGCCATTGCAGCTTGTCAGCATCGCCGAGCGACCAGCCGGGCGGTTCGTAGAAGAAATCGGTCTGCTTTCCGGTCATTTGATCCCAAACTCCAACGCCGTACTCATTGCTCCGACCTTTGCAGCTCGAAAAAATCTTGTAGTCCGAACCAAAACTCAAAGCTCCGGCAGTAAAGCTCTTAACTTGATTCTCATGACTAACTTGAAATTTGTACCTGAGCTCGCCGTTCGACGAGCTGAATAGCCCCATTCCGCCGTCTCCGCGGCCGAGCCGCTCACAAACGCTGATCAGAATGCTCTCCGAGTCGACCCAACCAACATCATTGACTCTCTGGTAGTCAAGGTTGATTGGCGGGTGCTCTTCCACCATCCAATCATACACATGAACCATCGAGCCATGGGCGACGCAGCAACCGCCATCCGGGCCGGCACGAATCGCCGTGCCATCGCCCGGAGCTTGTCCGGCTACTGTCCGGGAAAGCCACAGCCTGTTGCCATCAAATGGGCCCCACCTGGCTGATCGGACGTGGTCAAGGAGGCCGTAATACAAGGCTTCCCTGTAGAGAAGCTTTTCGGACATGGTGGCCGGGATGCAGAGCTCTTGGGTTCGGAGAAGATCGAGGAGGACGGCGAAACAATCGGGGTTGCGATCAATGAAGTAATCGTTGGTATTGTCGGATTGGAGATTCCAGTCCTCGTCGAACATCGCTCCGAACATCGAATTGCGGCCGCGTTTGCGAGTGTCGTGGCGGTTGTTTCGAAGATTCTGCCTCCGACGTTGAATCGAACCCTGTCTTTCTGAATTCCCATGATTGGATTTCGGAAAGCTTTCGGATTGATTAAGTTCGTTTCCGAGAAATTTGAAGAAAATTATAGGATTCTTGATTGTTTGGATAATTTGAAATTCCGGTGAAAAGAACAGGATTGAAGAACAAAAGTACGAGAGAGAGAACAGAGAGAGGATTAAGAAGCAAACGAGGGGATTTGAAAACAGAACTGCATGGGAAAGCAGGGGAATTTGATCGAATTTTGAGGAAATGAGATGTGGGTTTTGAAGAGTGGAGGATTCTGAGGCGTGGGTTTTTGAATTGTTGGGATTTGGTGAGGAGGAATTGATGAATTGGAGCGTTCCGATTTCAAAAAAAAATGACTCCTTTCTTTTATGGTGTCTTTCCTAATTTGCTTTGCCCATCCTCTCTCTCTCTCTTTGGTTTGCAGTTGCCGGTTGGTCTTCCTTTGCTCCGGACAGGCCTGAACTTTTCATAATTAAATACCCTATGGTAGGGTCAACTGTAGCTCTAGATCATCCTTGCCTCTCCACCGTTGGATGGTAATTTCGAATCCAATCCGTTGGAGTTGAAAATTACTGTACTAGTATCTCAAATTTTTAACGCAATCTAAGAGTTTTTTTGGATGTGTTTTTAAAATAACTGGAAACGTTTTTGGAGAAAATGTTTTTAGGTTCCAAAGCACTTGAAGTGCTTTCTGGAATAAGCACCAGTTATGTGCTTCTTTCAGGAAGCACTTTAAGTGCTTTTCCAGGATTTACTTGCATTTTTACTGAGGATTAGTTCTAAAAATATTTTCACCAAAAACACTTTCGGTCATTTTAAAAGCACATTCAAACGAACTCTAATATGTTTAACTTTTGACTTATTATGTAATAGTATTTTTGTTCACTTGTGGGCTAAGATCTCATGTTCGAACTCCATTTATGTCATTAATACTTGAGTTTGATGTGTAATTATGGTTCGTTCATTATGTAGATTGACACGATCACATATCTTACACTAGAATATCAAGTATATAAAAAATATCTCCAATTGTAGTATGGTATTCATTCCAAATATCGATATGATTACAAATTGAACGTGTTTTTTTATATGTCATGCGTTTTAACTTCCTCGATTAATAATAAACTATCAATTTATGGGGATATGTTATTTTCTTGGAGTGGGGACATTTATGGTGGAAGAAATTTCCTTGTTGGGGATGAATAGTTTAAGGTTGGTGGATTAAGTCAGCTCCAACCGGTAAGAAAGCGTGTCTTGTGCGGTGTGTTTTCAATGCTTGTCTTTGTTTTGTGTAAAATTTGAAGTTTGAACAATTAATTCTAATAAACAAAGAAAATGACATAGAGGTCGAGGCTTTCATCCAATCCAATCACGACACTTATTGGGACCCTTTGTTCCTTCCCATCACATTTATAAATAATCATAAATTGTGATTGACTTCATGTTGATTTCAAATTGAGCCAAAATTGCCATAACCTACCACTTTGGAGAAAATTTGAGAAAACTCAATTTAAATTAAGAGAGTTATTGTGACGGTATTTTTAAATTAATTATGCATTGTTATGTGTTATTAATAATAATATCGTTTGTTAAATGATATAATCATTTTATTTTTAGTTAAAAAAATTGAACTTAGTTACCAAATGAGTTAATTTAAAAATAAAAATAAAAAAAAGGTAGTTATCATATGGCCTATTATAACTATGTCATTGTAATAATTTTTCGAAATAATTCAGTGAGTTGTTCTCCTAAAAGTATAACCCAAATGTCAAGTCTGAGGCTTTTTTTGACATGAGATTTTTCTACCTTTCTCACATGAGATTTTTTAGTGTGCCGCGAACGGCTATTACACCACCTGTTATTATATAAGTGAAGGGAATTATATTTTTAAAGTTGTTAATTTTTTAGCATAAGTGTCTTACCACTTGTATAGTTACACATGATGTGCTACCTCGTGTTCCGAACTCACTGAAAAATATTTTCATTCTCAGTGCACCGGACACACCGACTGATACACCAAATATTATAATACAATTAGTTAGAAACTTGAAAAAAAATTCAACTAATTATATATCACATATTATACTAAATCGTATTTCCGCTATATCAAAAAATATCTCCTTTCTCACACACTCTAAGAGCAGTGTAGCATAGTACACTGCAATTTGTAAGTGCGGGTCATAGACGGCACATCATTGCATTTGCACTTTGGTTGTTTAAAGTAGTTAAATATTTTCAAACCTTCAAAGGGTAATTTAATCCACGATGCTTTTTACTTTCTAATGGTTTTGGGTTTACATTAAGGTTAAGAATAGACTCTGGATGGTGGACCCATGCACTTTGTGCATCCATAACTTCCACTCTACGTCTCAATATATTTTTATATTCAATCCTTATCTTATACAATCAATAATGAACGATAGATGATTTGAATTCGAAACTTAGATGCAAAGGAGGATATTCATCGCTAACTAAGTTACAATCCTTTTATCCCTACGACTCAGTATAGCTATTGCTAAAATTTCAAATAGGGAACTATTTTCATTCGTGAACCGAACATAACATTTGCAGTATCTTACAGTTGTTGGAGAATAAACAACACATGAAAGATAATAGGTTGAATGCATCCAAATAGAGGTTATGATTCATGATTGATACTCACTCAAGGCATTTTTGGAGTTTTGGAAAATAGTAAACTTTAGGTTTGGGTTTATTTGGACACTATTGGTTTACTTAAATTTAAAGACACTGATGACATTATTTGCTTAATTACTTAATCTTATCATCTTACTTTATGGTGACACAAATCAAAATTTTTTTTTACGTTAGCTTTAATTCAAAGTTCTTATGATATAATTTTGAATTATTATACGTTTTTATTTCAACAAAAATAAAAGGAAAAACTAAGAAAAAAATTAATGGGCCTCAAATTGGATCCGGCCTCAAACTGGCATTACGGTCACCTTGGACAAAATTGTAGATCCAATCCAATGGATTTGGTGGGCTCCCAATTCTTGTTTGGGTTTTAGAATGATTAGCTTACAACTAATAGCGTGTTTACTAATCCGTAATCAAATTAAGAAAAATTGAATCGATGAGGAATTGGATTGAGGAAGAATTGGATTGAGATGGAATCAGAATCAGATTCATGTTGAAGTTGTTTACTAAAATTGTCCGGAATCGGAATACAATTCTATAAAGCTGTTTACTAATTCAGCAGAATCGGAATATAAACCAGTATGATTACTAAAATGTCCTTGGTCTCAAATCAAATATTTTACGTACTTTTTTTTAATAAAATTTGATATAGTATATAATAGTAAGAAAAAATTAAATTGCTTTTTTATTTCATAGACATACTAAAATGATTTTGTTTGTTTTTTTTATAAATTTAAGTATTGACTTTAATATCTAAATTTTCTCGCTCAAGTTGTAGTTTTTTCTCTTCGGCATATGTATGGAGTTGTGCATAATGTGAATGAGCATAGAATTATGCTTAATGAGCTAGAAGGACATGGAAATAAATTGTTAGGAGCATTTTCAGAAAAATAAGTCTAGGAATTGGAATCCAAATACCTTGTATATATTGGGAATCCAAATCCTCCAATTTCAGGAATTGGATTCCATTTTTTGTGTGGGCCCCACACACTTTTGATTCTTTCCAATTTTAGTAAACACAGGTATAATCCGTAATTGGAATCGGATTCCTTATTCTCATTCCGATTACGGATTAATAAACGCGCTATAAATGTACTTCTAACTACATTTGACAAATTGTGTTTTAGCAATTGTGTAATTAGATCAATCCTAGACAGTTACTTACAAGGGCATTTTTGTAATTTACAAATTCAAGTATATCATATTGAATTTGAAAAATAAAAAAATAGCATCACATTTGAGAGATTTGAGAGAGATTGAAAAAAGTTATAAAATAACATTCCAAACAATATGCCTAAACTACAGCCAAATATGACTCCTCACACAATGTGATATTCCTCTTACTAGGAGGGAAAGAGATCATTATGCTCTTCAGGGGAAAGGTGATGTTAGAGAGATTATTTATTTAAATTAGGATTTTTATTCAAAATGGTTCTCAAGATTTGCATAACTTCTAACTTTGGCTTTTAAGATTTGAAATCAATATAAGTGGTCCCTGAGATTGTCACCATCAATCATTTTGTGAAAAATTATGTTAAATAAGGATCAAAATGACAAAAATATCCTCAATTTAAAACAATTGGCCAAAATGATTTGACAAAAAGGGTATTTCTATCATTTTATTCTTATTTTATAGAGATATTTCATGGAATGATCAAAATGATTGATGATGAACAATCCAGGGACCACTTCTATTGATTTCAAATCTTATGGACCAAAGTGAGGAGTTATGCAAATTTCAAAAACTATTTTAACTAAAAAGCCTTTATATTAATGAAAGAATTCAATTATCATCTAGTTTACAAAATATAATTTATATATATGATTTACTACCTTTTTTTTTTCGAAGAAAGCATGGTGTCAAACTTTTTAGAATTTGGACCTTGCAGTTTTCAGTAGTAAGTGATAATATGTAAATTGGGACATAAAGATTTAGGACCTTCTTACTTTTAATCGAATTATATGATTGATTTTAAATACCGTTATGTTCGTTACAATCATAATCCAAATCTTCTACTTACCAAGCCGGAGATGCCAAAATGGCTTATGAACGAGGTATAACAGTGAGAACGAGGGTCCTCTTTGTGAGGATTCTGGAGATTTTCAAATTATGTCATCGTACATTATGCGGTCAATTTTTATCAGATACTATTCATATTTAACTTTAAATAAATTCTGACTGTAAATGTCTAATAAATAGACACAATTTGAGAATATTCAAAATTCTCACAATGAGAATCCGGTCTCAATGTGAAACCCAAAAGAAGAATAAAATCATGTCGTCAAACCTTGATGAAGCATCTCCGACTAGACATTTTCCTTGTTTTTTCATACGTCCTGATCAAAAATTCCAACTTGTACCAGATCGCGACACGTGGAAAAATCAACTACATCTCCACCGTTGGTCGGTGTAGGCCGCGCCCATCTGGAACCAAAAATCTTGGGGTGTCCTGTGTAGGGTTTAATACTACCTCTATCGCCTCTTCTCTGTCGCAGAAGCCTTCAAAAAGCTCTCTGCTTCTCCCAAATCCCCACAAATATTTCCGCTATTAGAACCCTAATTTCTAATTCCAGAGAGAGAAATTCAATACGCGTAGAACAAAAATCGAAACTTTCTCTGCAAAATCGCAACTTTTTGGGCTTCGGGAATGGCCGACGCTTTGGTGCAAACGGCGGAGCTCCAAATCCAGTCGGAGGGCTTTGCGGATTTAATGCCCGAATCGAAAACCGGGGCGAATCCTCTTCAGAGGCGTATCGAGTTCCACCGAGCGAGGAAGCCCTGCAATGGCCTTAACACCGGTGGCGGTGACTTTAGGCTCGAGACCTTGAACCCTGGAAGCAGCAACAACGGCGGTAGCAGCTCTAATCAGGGTCAGTCGAGTTTGAGTGCTAAGAAAACGGATCGGTCCGAGTTTTTGGAGAACGGGTTGGATCCGGAGCTCAGCTTTGGCATCACCTTCCGGAGAATTGTGAGTCAAAGTGTTGCCTTTGATCGCTTTCTTCTCTAACTTCGATTCACTATTACTTATGGTTTTGGTTGGTCGTGATGATGTTTCTTTCTTTTGCTTAGTTAAATGGAATCATTTCGCATTTTTCGATTCGGCCTTGTTATATGTTTTGTTTAGATGAATTCAGAGTTTTCTTGCTTGGCTTCTAATGTCAAATCGATTTTCGGTTGAATTTGTTTTTATTTCAATTGTTTCATAGTCAATATTCTGTTATGTGATGTTTTGGTGGTAGTACTGTTGCTGCATTTGGTTGGTCTCCGAATATTCTTTTGGGTCCTAGTTGCTTGACAGTGAAAATGGTTTGTGTAATTTTCAGGGTGCCGGTTTGAGGAATATGGGGAACACTTGTTATCTCAATTCAGTGTTGCAGTGTCTGACATATACTGAGCCTTTAGCTGCATACTTGCAAAGTGGAAAGCATCAAAATTCATGTAAGGACTCCTCTGAAAACCCTAGACTTGCCCTTAGTTTGGATGTGTTTGCAACAAGTTAACATGGACAAAAAAATGTCACATATTTGTGTCTGTGTGTTTGCATGGAAGGAATTAACATAAACAAAAAAAGTGTCATAATATTCCATTTGTAAAGTTGGGGTAAGCCTGCGCTCATATGTGCTTACATGTGCATGTGTGAAGAATGTTGAATTTATGTGCATGGCTAATTTGTTTGATTTTGTTTTTACAGGCCATATTGCTGGGTTTTGTGCTTTATGTGCCATCCAGAAGCACGTTAGTCTTGCTCTACAATCAACCGGGAGAATTTTGGTTCCAAAGGATCTAGTCATTAACTTACGATGTATCCTTGAAATGTTTTGTGGTGATATATTTCTGCCATATATAGTTGGACGTACTCATTGGACTCCCATGTTTGTCCAGAGAACGTTCTCTTTTGTTGATGGAGTTCTTATTTATTCAACATGCTCGACAACCAAGTGTGTCAATAAAGAAGAAAAATAAAATATTCAATTTTTTTTTAAAATTCTTCTATGAATGAATTTTTTCTATTTTTATAGTTTACAGTCAAAGTTGATTTTTAATAAGCATTAAAAAAAAATTTCTTAGGGGGATAACTAATACCCAAATGATCTGATTGGAGCAAGTGTAAGGGAGTGTTCATCAAGAAGTTTCTTGTCTTCACCATTCCAATTTTGCATTTTCATAAGGTTAAGATCAGGGTCAGTTTATAAGTGTTGTATTGGGTCTATTTTTGTTGTTTCTATGCTTGAAGTTGGAATCCTTGACAAATGATAAGGCATATCTCGAACTTTCACCAAGTCTAGACAGGAGGATGCACATGAATACATGGTAAACTTGCTGGAATCCATGCATAAATGCTGTTTACCTTCTGGTGTGCCAAGCGAATCCCCAAGTGCCTACGAGAAGAGCTTGGTACACAAGATTTTTGGCGGTCGCCTTCGAAGCCAGGTAAAAATTGTAATGGTAGACTTTGTGGTTTTTGAGATACTGTAGTGAATGGGAGTTTATTTTTTTGGGTAAACAGGTAAGGATTTTAAGTATTTTCTTGATATTTCGTAATCCGATTTGTTGTTATCTATTCAGGTCAAATGTTTGCAGTGCTCCTATTGCTCCAACAAGTTTGACCCATTCTTAGATTTAAGTCTTGAAATATTCAACGCAGATTCCTTGCAAAAAGCACTTGCAAAATTTACTGCCTCAGAACAGTTAGATGGAGGGGAAAGGCAATATCAGTGCCAACGATGCAATCAGAAAGTTCAGGCTCTCAAACAGATGACTGTTCAAAAGCCTCCTTATGTACTTACCATCCATTTGAAGCGATTTCGTGCACATGATCCTGGACGAAAAATTGACAGACATGTAAAATTTGGCCCTACATTGGATTTGAAGCCATTTGTTAGTGGTTCCTACGTAAGTATTCAAGCATTTTTAGCCATGCAAGCTTTACTTCTAAATTTTTTCTTCATTTTACAAATGAACCAATTTAAAAGAAACATTGTGGCATTTGATGTGCAAGTCACTGATTCTGTTTACTTGATTTTATTTCATATTTCGTAATCTTGCCCAATATTTGTTGAAAACTGTATCTTAATTTTGGTCCTTTTTGCTGAAAAAGGTTAAATTTGGAATTAGAATCTGGACCATTAGGTTTATGACTGGGGCAACACATTCAAGGAAGACAAAAGTCATATGTTGCTGATTTGATTATGTTTTGTGCCATTCACATCATGGTTTTGTATTCTAATCCTGTTTTACATTCTACTTGGCAGGAAGGGGATTTGAAATATACTCTCTATGGGGTTCTTGTTCATTGTGGGGCTACCACCTATTCTGGCCATTATTATTGCTATGTTCGCACATCAAGTGGCATGTGGTACTCTCTTGATGACAACCAGGTGAGTTGATAATTTAGATATCACTGTTCCTCATAATACTTAACAATTTGGATTGTCCAAGTCAGTGTAACCCAACTTTATGGATCTTAGATGTGCCATGTCAACAAACTGATTATGATCATTTGCTGCTGAAAGTTTCCCTTTGGACGAGTTATTAGAAGTAACAAAGGATAAAAATGGTGGGATTTTGGAAAGATGAGATTGATCCCCAAACTTACTTGTTTGGTTAAGCAATCAAGTGTGGTAGGATTCATTTAAAGAACTTATACAACATGTTTGGCCTGTGACCTTGGCCCAGGGTCTTGGGTCCTGAACCTTGGTCTGGTGTTCCCCCAGAAATTGACATATTCCCTTTCTATGGTTCCCAACCACTTTTCAAATGGGATTGCAAGTCCCTTTTATAAGTCCCTTGTCCAAAGATGTACTGAGTTTTTATCTTTGAATGACTCCGATTGGATGGGTATACTTGATATATGAGAAAGAAATGCTAGTACCATATTTGAGGGACAGGGCAACAGTAAATCCACAATCTTTAAATTGCATATGAAATGAAAAAAGTAATCAAGGTTTCTTACAAGTTTGCACAACTATGATGCAACAGGTATACCAAGTTAGTGAGAGGATTGTTTTAGAACAGAAGGCTTACATGTTGTTTTATGTCCGCGATAGAAGAAATATAATACCAAGGAAGCCTGTTGAAGTTGCTCGAAAGGAGAATTTCAATGCAAATGGTGCTGGATTAAAAACTCGTTGCACTAACAACCAAGGCTTCAAAGGACCGGTTCAGAATGTTTCTGTTGAGGGCAGATCAAGTGGTCCATCCTCATCTATCGTTATGACACAAAAATCAACTATAGTTCCACCTATGGTGCCCCTTTTGAAGGAAGCATCAACTAATTGCCAGATAGTGGCAGGAAATATGGTGCCTATGAAGGAACCTGTTTCGGAGTCTTCTCCATCTTTATCAAAAGACTTGCTGAAAGGGTTTTCCATTCCAAGCCGCAGCAGTGGTGGTGCTTCTGAATCTAAAAATGCGGCAGAAAATATGGTGTGTGTGAAGGAACCTGTTTTAGATTCTTCTTCATCATTACGAAAGGATTCATTGAAAGGGATTTCCATTCCAATTCCCATATTGGGAAAAGACATGCTACCATCACCTCCAACTAGAAATGGTGGCACTTCGGATCCTGAAAATGCCACAGCTGCAAAAGCTGATGGCAATAAAACTGACCTTAATGGGAGAGGAAGGTCAGTTGAAAACAGTGGTGTTTCCAGTGTCATAGCACCCAATGTCAAGGACCCTGAAAGCCTTGAGGCTGCTAAACCCATACTAGATGAGACCCCTCATAATGTAAGTGGATGCAACATATCTTCTATACGCTTTGATGTCTCTAGTTTTACCTACTTGATATTTTACTTTTGTTTGGTGCTTGAGTTTTTAACTTGTTTATGCATCTAGAAGAATCTTGTATCCTCTAAGGGAGACTTGAGTACGTCATGCGGAGTTCCTAGCGGTATGAAAAGGAGGGAATTCACACTGTAAAATCATCAGATCAACCAAGCTCTAAAATTAGTCAGGTATTTTTTTTTTTTTTTTTGTATTTTTTATGCATTTTATGATAGGTTGTGTTGTCATGATTTAACTTATTTTATATTTTAGGTTGGAAGTTTTACCAATGGAAGTGCTGCTTGTAATGTTTTGGGTGAGAAGACTAGTGATTCAGGCCAAAAAGTACTAATTGATGAGTCAGCAAAATTGTCTGGCTCCTCATTAATTGTGACATATGGATCGTTGCTTGTGAAATCTTCTGATTGCAAACGCCATAGAAAATTGAAAAAGAAGCAGCTGAAGTCTAAGGTTGCATCCATGCAGTTACGACCTAGCTTACTTTCCCGGGTGGTCTTAAGCGTACAGAAGAAGAAAAAACACAAAAGGAGTAAGCACCCATCTTCAGATACCAGTAGCCTTCTTAAGAAACACGTATTGGACAATTCTTGCTTATCTGATATGGGGCCGTCTACATCTGAGCAAACCCAGTCAATTCCCTTGGTTTCTACTCCTAAGCAAAAGTCTAAGAGGAAGGGGGCCAAATCTGGCTTAAAAAAGGATGCAGATGGAACTGATAAAAAGCAGGAAATGAAATCTCATGGTCATTCTTTAATGGCTGCCAATAAGGGTGAGTTTAGAGAAAGTGTTGGTCAGAATGGTACAGTGCTTGCAAGTGATAAAAGACTACAAATTGGTAATGTCTCTAGCTCTTGCTCAAAAGAAAATCTGCGGGAGACCGGGGAAAATGATACCCCACACAATTGTAAAAGAGACAGAATGCAAAATGGAGGGATTGGTGTGCTGACCCGAGGTCTTGACGAGACAATGGGTGAGTGTATTATCTAGGACTCTGCCCTCCTGACCATATATATCCATGGTTGCTGGTAGTTTTGTAGTATTTGCATATATTCCATGCGGTTATGTAGTCATTCATGTGTTGCCATTACAATTGCAATGCCTTCTGCATTTATATCTATGCTGATTGGCAAGTTGAGCTTCACTTCTACCCAATTGATCTGTTAGTTTCGAATGCTGGATAAACCTTTATTACTTTTTTGTTTTGTTTGTTCTTTCTTCTGTCTTTTAGAAAATATGAACAAGAAGCCCATTGAAACTGATGTTACCTAATGTTATTGTGGTTATAATTTCCTGATTGCATCTCTCAAAAAAATATGTTGGTTGCAGTTGCACGTTGGGACGGAATAGAATTGCCTCCTCCTCGTATTGTAGAATCAAGCTGTGCAAAGAGTGTCAGCATTGGTTATATACCTGACGAATGGTGAGTTTGGAATCCCTTGCATATCACATTAGTTTAGATCAGCATGAATTTTCACCAGTTAACGCATTACATATAAAATCTTCTGACAAGTTGTGGAATGTTTAATTGATGCAGGGATGAAGAATATGATCGCGGAAAGAGAAAGAAGGTAAGGCAACCCAAAGAAACATTTGGCGGACCAAATCCATTCCAAAAGATTGCAACCCAGAGATCGCAGATGAAAAAGACAAAGCCAGACAGGTATGGTTCTGGAAATCACCCCCTCCGGATATGACAGAATAAGTCAAACTTGTATGGACAGATTGATGGTTTGCTGTAGATGTTGAGAGAAATTGTAATACGGGGCGATTATTTGTGTTGCGTTTGGAGCGGAGAGGAAGAGAGCTCAGAGCAGGTGAACTGTATCTTACTGCTGTGGGGAGAATTTATCATGGACGGATAATTGTATTAGCTGAAGGATTACGTGTTTTCGGTCTTTCCGAGATACACTAAGCTTTTTGTTTTGCTATAAATCTATTTTTGGTTGCCTATAATCAATCAGTATAACTTTTGAGGGTTGTGTTCTATTGTGATGTATGGAATTCTGGGTACTTTATAAGATCTTAAATTTTTCATCTTTCAGTGATCATCGTAATATTTCGATGACATCTCTATACTTTGCATGGGTGCAACTCTTAGGAGAGTTTCTAAGCGTGTAACGGGGGTATATCTTCCTCTCTCTCTCTCTCTCTTGATGAGAAAGTCAGAGAGAGGAAAATACCTCCAGTTACACCCGAGATTTTGCCAACTCACGCTATGCCCTCGCGGCTTCGTGGAGAAGCAACACTACAGTGACAGAGCATTATTGTCCGAGGAGTATGTCTGCAAGCTGGCAAATTGGCAAGGTCATGAAACCAAATGTTATGGGGGGTTGGTCGTTTCAATTATCGTTAGTCCTTGTGTGTGTCGGTGGATTTTTTATTACTCCTCACCTTAATACCCCCTCAATCAGTGCAAATTATTACGACTTGATGCAATCTTCCTCCATTTTCTTTCTTGTCGGGTCTTGGCGTGCTCCCGATCTGCTCAACTCTCACTTTCTATACAAGGCCGTTTTATCAATCTTACGGGCGGATTTGAAATGTCGGTAAAGAAAACACTTAAGTTCGTAAATGCTTCATGGAGCAAGTGTCTTTTTCACAACAACGCTAATGCTGATCACTTGGAGAATCTCCATCTCTATACAACTCAATATAGATCTCCGATTGGAGATGCTTTTAGCACAGCGGTCTATTGATATTTCTCTTCATTTGTAAGTGAGAGATCTTATATTCAATTCTCGTCAAAAACGATTTTGGACCAAACTATTATGGATAGATCATGCGAGTCATAGTTGAATCTTTCACCCTTTAGTGAAGATAACACCGTATGCATCCAAAAGCACTCATAAAATTCTCTATCAAATACAATCACAAGCGATATCGTCTAAGATTTTGACAAAGTGGGCATTTTCCCATGTGCAAACACGTACCTACATAATTACTTAATTTGATTTGTTGTTTTCTTTCTCCACTAGGACAAGGGTCGTCGTCTAAACTTGTCAAAGCCCTCATGTGCTTTGAGTTTGATCGATGCAAAGGTGTCTAAATCAGCATGACAACATTAATTATATTCTATTAACTTTCATTATTCAGTCACACCCCAAGCCAAATCCTCAAAGGAACGAAATATACAGAGAAACAAGACACGGATTAGTTTACTCAATCATCAACACCATTACAGCTGTTTTTTTAACTCTAATCATGTGATTAACCCACCCCTAATTGAACGAGAGAGACTTACTTATACCGGTACGCCACTATTTCAATATTCTAAGTCAGTACCGGCTAAAATATGTGAAGGTTAAAACATAATAAGTCGCTTATTAATTTAGAATATCGCTACAGTATGGTGTTTAAAGTTCTCTCCAAATAAACAGTTGAGATGGTTGATTCTTGACGGGAGTGATCATAGTCCCTTGAATCTTACTAAGAGACTAGACCCACCATTAAGTATAATTAATGGTGATGATGGTTTAGGGGGTAAATCACTTGTTTAAGTGAAATGAGTGGGGCTCATAATCTCATTGGGATAACCTTTTTGAAGTGCATATGTTTAAGTCAACAAAACGCTACATCACACCAACCATTTCTAGCTAATCCATTGAAATATATTCCGCCTAACACCGCCCCCGCCCCCACTCCCCATCCGCCACCAAATTACGGAGTATGATTCTCTTCTCTTATAATTTACGTCTTTTTTTATTTTTTATTTTTTTATGTGAACGGTTATGATTAAGTCACGTTGTGTTGATTTTTTCAATAGAAACAAAAAGATAAAAATCAAAATGTAAGAGGAAGAGAGAGAAAAAGAGAGAATATGAGAGAAGAGAATTTTACTCTAAAAATTACATACTTCCCTTCATTTGATCAACTTGTAGCATTGTTTAAGGGCAAATCATGAGTTCATATTTAAGTTATTTAAAGTGAAAATCAATACATTTAAATGTCAAAGGAAAAGTTGTATGAACTGATTGTCCATCATGCTTTACGGAAAGTTGGGGAAAGGGTCATAATTTCTCGTGGATAATGTTATACACATATCTGTTTTCACTTATCACATATTTTTTATAATTTTCGATCTTCAGATTGAATGATTTCAAGAAGATCGATGACAAAAAAATTAACAATGTAATGTAACAAGTAAAAACAAGTGTGGGAATAGCACTAGCACTGTCCGTTCTAATTTGATTAAAAACAAAAACAAAAAATTTTGTTTTCAAAAGATTGATACTTTTCAAAATGAAAAACTAACGTCTATACGCTATTAAAAGTAAAACCGGTATAAGACCGAATAAGGCAAAATACATGTGTTCGTATTTTTGTAAAAATTATTCTACGAATAATGTAATCGAACACTTCTACTCAAGTTTTTATGTGTAGAAACAAATAATTACCACATAGTGCATAAGAACACTACATAATACACTATTAATTGGCAGTATTCTAATCAGAACACTATTAAAAGATGGTGATTAGCTTCTATAGTAGCAAATTGCCAATTTCTAATTGGAATTCAATCAAATAAAGATATCAACCAACTTTTAATTAGAGAAGAAGAATGAATGATGAAAAAAAAAACAACACTCCATGAAGAACATCACTGAATTCCCACCAACATAAAGTTGTCATCACAACCCAAATACTAGATATTTAATTCCCTCCATTAAAACTCCTGTCTACCCCTTCTTCTTTCCCACTAATAGATTTTTTAGTGTGTCCAGAACACATAGTAGAACGCCACGTATCATTGTACAATTGAAGGAATTATTTTTTTATTTCTTTCTAGCGTGTCTCCAATTATACAATAACATGCGATATTGCGCTCTATGTTCCGGACACATTGAAAAATCTCTCATTCCCAATATACCCTCCTTCCCCTCCCTCTCCCTCCCTCTCTCCTCACGGTGTCCTTGTTTTCAGTTCGTTTAAAATCACATGACAGCCTCCTTTGTTTGTTTGTTTTAAACGAAATATATGCAGCAAAAACTAGAGCCTTCTCCTCCTCCTCCTCCTCCTCCTCCTCTCCTGCTGCTCACATATTCTACTTCTCCACACATACAGACAAAATTGCTTCCTTTTTTTGTTGTTTGTTTCTGCAGGATTTCATGGTCATGGACCTGCAAAACCACCAAAGGTGAGCTCACATTCCCCCACTCTCCAGACCCCAGAAAACCGTCAACTCTTTGAGAACCCAATAAGTTTGTTATTTGCATGTGCTGCTTCACCCATTGGCTTATTTTCCCAGTGCTTTTGTGGGGATTTTCTTAGGAGGATAACAAGGACCGCAAACCCAACAAAATCCTGCATGTAAGTTCTTGGTTTTTTTTTTTTTGGGAGTTTTAGCCTAACAATCTTCTCTTCTTCAAAACCCAAAACCCACTCTTTTACACTGTGCAGTGGATTTAATGGAGCTGCAGATTCCCCAAGCAAGTGCTTCTGAGATGGACCCAGAACCATTTATGTTACTGCAATGCTGCTTCTGAAGTTCTAGAGTGGGAAAGTGATAGAGAGAGAAAGAAGGGTTTAAACTTTCTCACACCCTTTTCGCTGCTGCACTACTTTTCCAAATGGGTTATATTTTCTTTGCTTCTCTATTAGTTTTTTCCCTGCTTTTGAATCCATTAGCTTCCCAACAGCCCAACACAGATGGGTTCTTTGTCTCTGAGTTTTTGAAAAAATTGGGTTCTTTTTCCTCATCTTCTTCTTCCAATCTCTACAACTTTTCTGCACCTGTTTGCTCGTGGAAAGGAGTTTTCTGTGAATCCAACAATGTTATCGGATTTGAGGCTTCCGGTTTGGAGCTCTCCGGTCCGATTCCGGACACAACCATCGGAAAGCTCTCAAAGCTCCAATCTTTAAACCTTAGCAGTAACAAAATCACCAGTCTGCCTTCGGATTTGTGGAGCCTAGGTTCTCTCAAGCATCTTATTCTCTCCAACAACCGGATTTCCGGGTCGTTGCCTAACAACGTTGGCAACTTCGGTCTGCTCGAAACCCTCGACGTTTCCAACAACAATTTCTCTGGTGAGATTCCTGCAGATATAAGCTCACTTGCCAGTCTGCGAGTTCTTAAGCTCAATGGAAATTCGTTTGAGAAGAGCATCCCATCAGGAATTTTGAGTTGTCAGTCTCTGGTTTGGATTGACCTTTCGTCGAATCGCTTAAACGGTTCTCTTCCAGATGGATTTGGTGCTGCATTGCCTAAGCTCCAAGTATTGAACCTTGCTGGGAATGGGATTCAAGGCCGGGACTCCGATTTTTCGGAGATGAATTCCATTACTTCTCTGAACATTTCAGGAAATGTGTTTCAGGGTTCAGTGATGGGAGTGTTTAAGGAGCTGCTGGAGGTGGCAGACCTGAGCAGGAATCGGTTTGAAGGCCACGTTTCAAAGGTACAATTCAATGCTAGCTACAATTGGTCTCGTTTGGTTTATTTAGATTTGTCTGAGAATCAGCTTGGTGGAGAAATTTTACTTGATTGGATTCAATCCCAGAATCTCAAACACCTTAATCTAGCCCACAATAATTTTACAAGGCAGGAATTCCGGAGAAATGTGAAAACTTTTTCGGGTTTGGAGTACCTGAACTTGTCGAAAACTAGTCTTACCGGTCGTATTCCTGCTGAAATTTCCCAGCTGAGTAACTTGAACACACTTGATCTTTCTGAAAACCATCTCATAGGCAGAATCCCATTGCTGAGTTTGAGAAATCTCCAAGTTTTTGATGTTTCTAACAACAATTTAAGCGGAGAGATCCCTGCATCGCTCTTGGGGAAACTCCCTTGGATGGAGAGGTTCAACTTCTCTTACAATAACTTGACACTTTGTGCTTCTGAAATTTCCAAAGCAACCCTCCAAGCATCTTTCTTTGGTTCAACAAACAGCTGTCCCATTGCAGCAAAACCAGACCTTTTTAGAGCTACGATCCAATAAGGCTAGGCAGCAAAAGGGACTAAAGCTTGCTTTGGTTTTGACCTTCTCAATGGTATGCCTGCTTGCTGGTTTGCTGTTTCTAGCAGTTGGTTGCAGAAGGAAAACCAGAATGTGGGAGGTAAAACAAACCTCACACAAGGAAGAGCAACATGTATCAGGCCCCTTTTCCTTCCAGACGGATTCAACAACATGGGTTGCAGGATGTTAAGCAAGCAAATTCAGTACCTGTAGTGATTTTCGAGAAGCCATTGTTGAATTTCACATTCTCAGACCTCTTATCTGCAACTTTGAACTTTGATCGAGGAACCCTTTTGGCTGAAGGGAAATTCGGGCCAGTTTATAGAGGATTTCTACCGGGTGGAATCCATGTAGCGGTGAAAGTTTTGGTCCACGGTTCTACAATGACAGACCAGGAAGCTGCAAGGGAGTTTGAGTATCTCGGTCGAATCAAACACCCTAATCTTGCTCCATTGACTGGATATTGCTTGGCTGGGGACCAACGGATTGCCATCTATGACTACATGGAGAACGGGAATCTACAGAATTTGCTTCATGACTTGCCGCTCGGGGTACTGCAAACAACAGAGGATTGGAGCACAGATACTTGGGAACAGGAAGACAACAATGACATTCAAAATGTTGGTTCTGAAGGGTTGTTAACATCGTGGAGGTTCCGTCACAAGATTGCACTTGGCACTGCCAGAGCACTGGCATTTCTACACCACGGTTGCTCACCTCCGATTATTCATAGAGACGTTAAAGCTAGTAGTGTCTATCTGGATTATAACTTAGAGCCTAGATTATCTGATTTTGGTCTGGCTAAGATTTTTGGCAGTGGCCTAGATGAAGAGATCTCTCAAGGGTCACCAGGGTATGTGCCACCAGAGTTTTCTCAGTCCGAGTATGATTCTCCAACACCAAAATCTGATGTGTATTGCTTTGGAGTTATTCTTTTTGAGTTGATTACTTCAAAGAAGCCATTTGGCGATGACTATCCAGAGGAGAAGGATGCAACCTTGGTGAGCTGGGTTAGAGGATTGATTAGAAAGAACAAAGGGTCGAGCGCTATTGATCCAAAAATTCGTGACACAGGACCAGATGACCAAATGGAGGAGGCCCTGAAGATTGGATATCTGTGCACAGCTGACCTTCCCTCAAAGCGACCAAGCATGCATCAGATTGTCGGACTTCTTAAAGATATCGAGCAAACAGGTAACTAATGAAGAACAAATTGAGCTGAAAAAAGGAATATGTGAGTGTTTTTGGTTTAGCTTTTGTTTTCCTACTTATTAGCTTGTTCTTGTTGGCTGTTATAGTCGGTTCTTTTTTTCTGCCTTGAGAAATTGTACAGTACCATGGAAATTCTGTTTGGAATTTTGATGTCGTGCACTCGCTCTTTCCTTTCGTTTCTCATTGCTGGTGACATGAAATGGAAGTTTAATGTATATTGTATACAAAGGAGTTTGATTTAATCAGATGTTGCATTATCCTTATTAAGAATTTCCTAACTTGGTTCTATAAGAAGCCTTGTAGACTAAACTCTAAAGCAAAACTAGTTCCTTCGATGTGAGATCTTTCGTATTAGTTATGAACTTAAGATTTGTGTTTCTCTCATCTGCCGTGAACATTGATGGTGAATTCATTCCATTGTCTGTCCGATATGCTACTGTCTGTCAGTATTATATGCACACGAACAGGATGCTTGTAGCGGTAGGGAACCTAGCGGTGGTTAGTCAGAGACTCACAGACTAGCCAGGAGAGCTAGCTCGTTCTGGCACTCGCAGTAATGTCCTGGACCACCTTATCCACCGTCAACCATCGATGGTTAAACCAAAAGCAAAATTTACTGGCTGTGTATGTATATACGTACGTCCCTACACATTAAAACTACATGTGCTTGCTAACACGGGATGTCCATCAACATATACGAAAATCGCGTACTTTCCCTCGGTGCCAAACTGCAGCTTCGTGAGTGTTGTTACCGGATCAGATGTTGCTGTTTACAATGGACAGTTACTCCGTCAAATGGGTCTAAATTTTAAGACTAGTTTAGGAGATCGGCTAAATCACACTCATTTAGGACTTTTCGTACAGGAAGAATTGGAAGCAGCATGGCATGCATGCCAAGTTGCCAAGTGCCAACCTCGTCATAATAACTTGCAAAGGATCGCATGTTTCTTCATAAAACAAAATGCGAATGATTCATACTTAGCAACCACTACAAGATGACCTAATAGTTGGGAACGAATTTTAAGTCCATATTCTATATGGTATGTTTTGGATTAGATTTCTGATGCTGGTGAATCACACGATAGTAACCAGGAGAGGCTGAAATGTCTATGTGAGTCTCTCAACTCCCAAGAAGGTGGACTACCGTGACAAAACCACTAATGGGTCCCTTTAAAAAAAAAAATTGATTCATGCTTAGTAGATAGACTAATTCACACTCAATTAACCGCACTATGTGCAAACATGCATGAGAACCAATTCAATTATTCAACAAAGTGGTCCACAATTAACAATATATTAAGGATTTAATTTTAAAGTTTTTCTTTTCTTTTCCTGAGACAACAACATTAGGGGTGGAGGTTAAGCTAAGCCACAACATGGGCAATAGTAATTGTGTCAAATTTGTCATTATTGGAGCCGAATTTAAAACCTCTTACTTACAAGCAGACATAACATGAATACCGCTAGAACTACAGTGTCAGTGGCTCAAAGTAGTTTTTGTTTTTTTATAGGCTTTGGTTTTTATGTTTTAGTTTTAGTTTTAGTTTTAGTTTAGTTTTTTCTGAGCAAGGGAATGGTCCCTTGCAGTCACTCCACGTGAAGATGCAATATCAAATATAACACAAGTGGTCCTCCGCCGCAGAGAGAGACACCAAATAAATCACATATATTCATGATTGATATATCTTCTAATTAGCAGAAGTATATCGAACTGTGATATCTTGTTTTAATGATACAATATACGTGTAAATTTTTGTCCTTATGATAGTATCATTAACATAGAACGCCATGCCACAATGGCACCCGTAGCATAATTCTACACAATTTCTCCCTTTCATTTACACCTTTTTGCATAACCTTTCCATCTCTAAAACCCTAAGCCTCAAACTCAAAGTGGAATGGAATGGTATACGAAAGAATTCATAATGATGATGAAGTATTTTGTCATCGAATTTAGGTTTTACCTACAGTGTTTTCCCATTTCTTTAACATGGTCGGTCCAGTGCGTACCAATCATTATAGAAGTTTTACTCAGTATTTAGCGTTATGAAAATTTTGTATTTCAATGTCTCTTGAAATTAAATCGAAGAACCAATTGTATTTTCGAAATTATATTGCTCGAGCATTGTAATTAATTTTATTCAATAAATGATTATATCTCTTATTTTCAAAAATTCTATGGTCAAAGAAAAAGAAAATATTGTGGAATAATATGGGAGCTAAGCAAATATGGCATTTTTGTATGGTTAACTAATTGGTTTTGTTCGTCGGAACTATTGATGGGCCCATGAAGAGTTGTAATGGGCATATGATCTGTAGTTCGGTCCAAGTCCAACACGGCATCCTTTAAAAGAGGAGAGACGTGAACCGTTTAGAGTGACCTATTTATATTTATAAGATGATTTATGGCGCCGATAAACCACAAATAGTTGGCAGTGGAGGCATCATTACGAGTTGTCTTGGCTTCTAGAATAGTACTGTTGTGCGGCGAACCCGAGAGCTCGATTTTTAGTTTGAATGAAGCATCGTAATCCGTTTTTTATTACCGAATCATCAGCTTGTGATTTTTTATTTATTATATATAATTATGAATAAGTATAAATATGGAAAACACGAAAAAGTCAACCAAGTGGGTTTTAGTTCAACTGTGATAAGAAATGTGGTGAATTTAATAGTGATAAAATATTCCGCCACTATGCGGCATATTCTACTATTTTGCAACAATTTGATGGCGAGTAAAATTATATCAAGTAAATAAATTTAACTTTTATTTATATGATATTTTTCTGTATGATTAATTGCAATTTCAGTAAAACTTATGGACCGCAAACAATTATACTATTAAAAGACATTCAATAAATGCGAACAATTTATTGTTGATACTCATATTTAAAAAATATGCAGTTAACCGTACTAAAAATTATAAGTATTTAGTCGTGAACAATTTGTTGTTGATACTCATATTTAAAAAATATGCCGTTATAAGTATTTAGTCGTATCATTTATTTAGTTCACAAAATTTTAGTTTATTTATTTGTATGAAAACATATGGGGTTTTTATTAGCATCCCACATATTATTGAATGCACCTCACATAAAATATTATTTATATACTCTAATACAAAAAGACTATTTAGGCCCCATAAGATTATGAATACACCTCCAAATCATTTTTAGTGTATATTATTTTCTTCAAGCTCTCGAAACCACTCTCATCCGCTGTTGAACTCAACGACACAATTCAATGCAATGTCATTTATCACATATCAGTTTATGTTTATAATAGTTCATTCGATTGGCTAAAATCTCTACAGAGAAAATGAATGGGTTTGTTTTTGATATAGGTGGAGTTTACTGTTGCCTGTTGGGCATATACAAAAAATAAACATTGAAAACCTCATGAACCAACTTAGGGTGACTTGTCATAACCCTCACATTATTGATTCTTACTCGAGCCAATAGAAGTAATAGTCTTCAATGTGATGGCTTGATGATGATGGACACTTCTAAAATTCTCTTGAACAATCTTTTGAATTCACTTGCTAAGATTGCAAAGGTTATATTCTATTTTTAGCAAAGCTTGGTTTGCATTGGATGCTTTTGATCCAATTTCTTCAAATATGAAATTTAAAATCTCTAACTGATAGAAAACTAAACACTCAATTGACATAACCCCAGATGTTGATAAAGAGTTTGAGTGTGAGGTGTATATTGAGAGTGTAGGTGTGAGGGTTGTATTGGAAAAAATGTGGGGTGCATTAAGATAAATTTTAATTCAAAAAGTAAAAGTAAGGTTTATCAAGTACGTATGAGGTAGTCAACAAAATATAATGTGTGAATAAAACAAAGAAAAACTAATGAAAATGTCTTGAAAATTTTGAGTTTTAATGATAAGGACAAAATAAAGGGTAAAGTGAATAGTACCATGATTGACCTTTTAATGTAAAAATGTTGTTTTTTGTTAAAGTGAACAAGACCGTGAACTTTTCGTTAAAACTCATATAAATTAATCCAAACATATATTTATGATTCATTTAAAAAAATAAAATAAGAAAATTGATGAGAAAAAAAATAATAAAAAAGAAAGGGATGGATAACCTTCTCTTTCTTCTATTCTATTTGGATAAGTTTATAACAGATCCAACGGTAGAGAATCGATCTGACTAACCATGGTTAACAGATGACCTAGAAGCCTTGGAATATAGAGCCGGTTGCAGTCCCGAAACCAGAAGTCGCCCTCTTTCGTTGTTTTAGCAGAAACAAAGAGAAAACCCAAGAGGGACAGAGAAGCTCGCTCATCAAGTTCGGAGGCAGAGAGATGTCGGACGAGGAGCACCAGTTCGAATCCAAGGCCGACGCCGGCGCATCGAAGACCTATCCCCAGCAGGCTGGTACCATCCGCAAGAATGGCTACATCGTCATCAAGGCCAGACCTTGCAAGGTTAAGTTCTTCCCTAATTTTTCGAATTCGAGATGCAATTTTTCCGGGTTTTTAGGTCAAAATTCATCTGGGTTTTGTGGTTTCGCCAGATCTTTGGTGGGGTTTCGAGTTTTGATTGAATATGTTTGCTTTGCTGTGTATTTTGTTGATTTGGTTTTGGTATTTGATTATTCATGATCTCATTGTTGTGTTGTTACTGGTGTTGATGTTGTTGAATCAGAAAGGATTGCAATTTCGTTGGTGGGAGTTTAGTGTTTTTTAATTTGTTGTTGTTACTGTTTGGCTCTCATGCTGGTGCTGGTACTCAGAGGGAGTAGTCAGTAACGAATCTTCTGGACGCAATCGACTTATCACTTAGCACACATAGTAGTATTGCGCATTCGTTTGCTACAATTATTACGGCTGGCAATTAAATCCATGGCATCTTTGTCTAGGTCTAGATTTGTTGTGTTGGGGCTTAGCACAAACGCACACACTCAGTACACGATTACAACTGGTCCTTATTGAGATCTAAAGTTTTTTGTGCTAAAACCGAAGTTCTATCGCTCATCATCCTTGTATATCATTTCTATGTGAAGGATTTATTTGATTAATCCATTCTCAGTTAAAATCATGTTTGCTCTCATTACAGGTTGTTGAAGTCTCCACCTCCAAAACTGGAAAGCACGGTCACGCTAAGTGTCACTTTGTTGCAATTGATATTTTCAATGGAAAGAAGCTTGAAGATATTGTTCCTTCGTCCCACAATTGTGATGTAATTGCTTTCTCTAAATTTGTCTTTCGTGAAATTGTGTATCTTTGTACGTGTTGTATTTCCTGGTTTTAAGTTGGATCATTCATTCTCCGCTTATTTATCATTGCTTTTTCAGGTTCCCCATGTCAACCGTACTGACTACCAGCTGATTGATATCTCTGAGGATGGCTTTGTAAGTTTTCTTGACAATTAGTTCCAAGTATGTCATCAGAAATTTTGATTGTTATGTGAATTTATGTGTGCTTCGATGGTAATGATGATACCAAAAGAAGCAAACTCGTGCACATTACGACAGTAGAATCATCTATTATTTGAGATTTTGACGCATGAATTTATCTGGGAGTTTCATGATAATTTTCTTCTCTGTTTGTGTTATGTTAACGGTTATATATTTCTTGTGACATGCATTTCTTCCATTTTGTTTGCTCTAACTGGAGTTCGACATGTTGTAGGTGAGTCTTTTGACTGAAAATGGAAACACCAAGGATGATCTGAGGCTTCCCACTGACGACAGTCTGCTTACCCAGGTATCTATCTCATCAAGCAAAAAAAAAAAAAAAACTCATTTACCGTAGGTGGTTTATTGTAATTTGCATCTCTTTTCTTCGTATTCAACTAAAGCTTTTCATTTTCTGTTTTTTTATAGATCAAGGACGGGTTTAATGATGGAAAGGATCTTGTGGTGACTGTCATGTCTGCCATGGGTGAGGAGCAGATCTGTGCCCTCAAGGACATTGGTCCGAAGAATTAAGCATGATGCTGTAGCAGTAGCTCTAGCTGATGGCAAGACGTTCTTTGCTTTTACTTTTTTCTTTGGTGGAACCATATTATCTGTGCAATGAACGTTTATTTTAAATGGTGTTTTATCTTGCCAAGCTTGTAAAAGTGATGACGCAAAAGATTTATAGCTGCCGGATCCCTTGGCAAAGGGAGCTTGCTGCATATCTATGATACTATTTCTCTGTTTTTTTTTTTTCCAACAAAAGAAAGATATTTTTATGTTTAATCATTGTTAAGGTTTATGTTCCAATGTTTCGGATGCTTTGTTTTGTTTGCTGATGCTACACATGTTGAATCGTTGTTACTGTCTTCCTTTTTTTCTTCGCAAGAGTTGAATTTCTGTTTCACTGACAATTTTATGACATCACTGGTTCGTGCTTATTTTCACTCGTTGTGGATTGACGTATAGTGCGACTTATTAGATATATTGGATCATATGGATGCAGACACTAGATTGATACTCGTGATTACGATTGTCGAGAAGAATCCTTTGCAAACGCTGATACATGTAGTCCGATTTTTTAAACAATCTTCACCGTATATTTTGCGGATACCTAGTCCCGGCCTGTTTAAGTAAAATTACGAGACAAAAGCAGAGCTATACATTTAAAAAGTATATCCTTATATCATTGGGAAGGAATATGTATGATAACCAAGTAATTCACTACGTTAGGATATGATAAACATATAAACCCAAATGAACCAGAAAACAAAATATCAGGAGGAATTTCTACTTGAAGATGCAGAGGAACTGCCATAGATGTAGCAGCCAAAGCCCCAAAACTGTAACAATCAGAGAGAGGATCTTCAACCCACTCATCGGGTCGTTTAACAATATGACAGCTGCGATGCTGGTGAGGGGAACCCTTACTGCGTTCAGCACACCGGCGAGAACGGTGGAAGATAAGAAAAGCACAGCAGTAGCCCCTAATACCCCTAACTGGAAACTGATGACACTCCAAATGAGAACAAGGTAATAAGCAGACTTACCGCCCTTGAAAATTCCGGCCTCGTTTTTCATTCCCTGAAAGTCCTTATTCACGATTACTCCGATAGTGGTGAACACAAAAGCAAAGAAAGAAACCATGACTTGCTGCTCCAACACAACATGGAAGGACCTTCTACCAAGTAGCTTCACGAAAACCAGCTCTGAAAGAGCGAAAATAAGCCCGTGGAGTGCTGATCCTAAAATATCCCACACAAATCCCAGAATGTATTGCTTATCAGTTACATTTCCATATCTGTCTGAATCTGAATCCAGAGCAATGATGGTCATAGCAGCTGTAATGATAAAAATAGCGTTTACTATCGCTGCATTAAGTTTGTTGTTCACAAGTAGGTGCCCAAATAATGCAGAAAATACTAGAGATGATGATGCAAGAAGAGAAGCGGTAGATGCTGGAAGGTAAGCATATGCATAAGCATACATGAGATTGTCAGCAGGCGCTTAGTAGACCTAGCACAATATAAGAAACAGTAAGTTTTATATTCAGGGGAGTAGGGGTCGTTTTGCAGACGAAGTACGTAGGCAATAAGATTAAAGCAGTCAGAGGCCACCCTGCTACGGCAACCCATGAAATGATCCACTTGCTAGTGCCTCCATTGGCATAATACACACGAGAAAGAAGACTCGATGCAGGAAACTGCTATAAGCATGCCCCCACTGCTAAGGACAAGGAGAATCCAATGCGAGATTGGCTTGCTTTTGTATGCTTCCCAAGCCCTTGTCTGAAAGGCAGAAACCCGGCCCCATAATGAAAGGGGAGGTTTTGGCGATTCCTCCTCCATTCTTTCCCCTGACATGAATTCACGATCATGAGAATTAAATGCATACTAAACTCATTAAACGACTATCAAGGAATTCACAGTGAAAAACTCAATCAAAACTTCATTAAAAAGGGGGAATGAAATCTTGCATCCAAACTTAAATCTTGGGATTTTAGTCCCCACAGAATGTACATGCTCGTAATCCTTTAAACCGTGCAAAAACCATGGTTTCAAACTTTCAAATTAACCACATCTCTTTCTGTTCCGCGAAAAGGAAGATTACTCGCTGCGATAAATATACGCAGTGAATGGACAACACTGAATCTACCATGAAAGTGACTATGCCACACAGATGTAGAGAAACAAGAGAAATGAGGGTGGAGGGGAAAATGCAATAGGAGAGTAGAGAAAAGAACAAGCGAAATGAAATGGTTATCAGACGGACCCTCAAGTTTGAATGTTCAATAACCAAGTTCACGCGACACCTATCTCCTGAGGCCAAACCGAACTCAAAAAGAAATTAGGAACCAAAACCAAAAGCAAACTACATCCAAACCGTCTTTCTGCAGACTGCAGTAAAGAAACCAAATACAATACCTGTACCAAACAAAATCTCTACACAAAAATTCAAAGCAAACCAACTAAAATTTACAGGAATAAACCCGATTTCCGAGCTTATGCATATCCATAAAACGAAAGCCTTCTCGTCTTGTATTCTTTTAATCTACAACTATGGCAGGTGGTTCTAATGCAGAAAACATACTAGTTGAAGCAGCTGATTCCACTGCAGGAGCAGAAAGAGGCCTACCCTTTACTCAATTTCAAGCTGTTCAGCTGAAAGATTTGAACTTCGGATGACCAAATATAACTCCAAATTTGGGTAATTTCCACTCAGCAATTTACACACTTTCTTCACAGTAATTAGCTATTTCTAGTCAATCCAATTCCAATTCTCTTAAGTTTTACACACACAAACAAAATGAAATTTTTGATTAAATTATTTAATTTCGGTCATGCATTTTTCCCAGCAACCAATCAACACCAAATCGAATACAATATATTTTTTAAAAAACCAGAAAAAAATGAAGTAAAAGTGGAGTGATTAGCGACTGACCCGACTGTAGCAGCGGCTGCATTAGTTACGATTCACAGCCAGGACCATGCATATCGCATACCTTTGATTCTGGGATAGGTTGGAAATTGAAATGGCGTACGTTTTGTATTCTGAGTTCTGACTCCTTGTGAGCTGTGAAGGAATATCTTCTATTATTTAATTTGTTTTATTATATGTTTGATTGGACAACGACAGGACACGTGTTTGGATATTCAGCCCTTTCTTAGAATATCTTATATTTGAACGTCAATTTTCATATAAACATTTTAATAACTTACGTAAAATGTACGAAATGTTAGACAATCCGTGAGTCTTATTTTTTAGAAAGTGTACTTAGCATTCCTCGTAAACTAGCCCCAAAATTTGCTAGCCCACGTGCCCATCTAAAAAGGAAAGTCCCATGAAATGATCTGAATTTTTGAGGAAATTTTCAGTTTCCCCCTCCCTCACCAACCATTCCCTCTCCCCCCATGCTTATTCAGCACCCGGTGCCAAGCCGGGCATTTGTCAGTGTTTCATTGAGTTGTGTTCATTCACGTTTAACTTGCATGTCTAATACTGATTTCGTAGCCCCTTTGCCTCCCTCTATCCTCGTCGCGTGAACCATTTGAAGAACCGTTCATCTC
Source organism: Pyrus x bretschneideri (assembly GCF_019419815.1). Lineage (NCBI taxonomy): Eukaryota > Viridiplantae > Streptophyta > Magnoliopsida > Rosales > Rosaceae > Pyrus > Pyrus x bretschneideri. The sequence continues at coordinate 9,246,830 of NW_025999390.1, read as the reverse complement.
TCGAACCCGAAGTTGGAAAATGAGTCGAGAGCATCTTCAATTGACATGATGAGGGTGATAGCGAGAGTTCTATTGTCTACGCCATCAATGTGGTGTTTCATGTCTGTAATATTATTGGCACTTAATGTTGCGGTTGTTTTTTACTCATGCCATGAAAATTACTCCCATTAAATAGTCGTGGTTTGATTCCCTCTTGGATCAAAACTAAGATTTACGTGGGAGGGCGTGGTGGAGCGCCGGGTTGATGCGCTAGTCTCCCCGAAATTTAAGCCACACAGGTGGAACCTATTGGAGGCGGAGAAGAAGGGCACCTCCAGGCCCACCCAGCCCCCCGATACCATCTCTTGTGCTTATTAGTTTAAGTTTAGGCTTGCTCTGTACCTTATTTGTTTGCAACAAATAAGTTAATAATCTTAATTTTTAATCTACGCGATTTGAAATTCAAAGTGGAGAAAAAATTGTGTTGGGGTACCCCAACCAAAAGCATGAGCTGTCTCTATATTTTATCCCCACCTAATTTCACTACAGCGTGAGAGCTGTCATAATTATACAACCTTTATGAAATTATTTTGTTAGTGAACTCATAAGTACATTATGATCATTACATTAATAATGTGTGAATTAATTAGAAATCAATGCTGTTAAGTACAATGGCACCACAAACACAAAAGATTTACTATGTAAATTCTCTTGTTTACATCACTCATTAGATCACTTCATGGGATTAGTAGGAGAGACGGACCTTAAAAGGAGCTCTCATGTGTTGTAATCCACCTCAACTTGTAAAAAAGTTCACAAATTTTATGCTCCCGACACCCTCTTAATCCACCTTAAACTCACTCTCGAGTCTACAATCTTTCAAATGTTGAATGTTGTAGACACAAGAAGTAGAAATTTCTGGGCACGTAAGTTTTGTTCCACACACAGTATTGGGCACATTACCAATTTTTCAGTAAGCAAAGCACCACCATTGTATCTGTTTGATTCTGTTATTGGCAATATTAACTTTCTAGCAAGAATCTCCCTTAAAACTTTAATCTTTAATCCAAAGCAGTTTAATTGGAAGCTTTTAATCAAAATTTTGGTAAAGTGGTAGAGTTGCGTTTAGAGTTTTTCCATAACCAGAAAGTCTGGAAACAAATAATTATGTGTGGTGTTATCTACACACCGATTTAAATATTTATCCCTCACATATCTCTTGTTAATTTCTATCATTTAATATTTTTCAATTCATTAACTCAAATGTCGAAATTGAAAGAAATGAAAAAGGTAAAAAGAAGAGTGTATAACCCCACCCATAAGTAGATCTGACATTTTGAACCCAACCCGTTAATATTAGTATTTGGGTGAATGCTTAACGGGTGAACCCGTTAACAACCCGTTAAACCTGTTAGCACCCGTTAGTTGAGGATATTTTAGTAATTTTAGTCAAGTTTTAATAACAAAAAATAAACTCTATGCAAAAAAAAAAAATAATAATAATAATTGTTAACGGGTGAAACGAATGATCCGATAGCTTAACGGGTCGAGTTTGGATGACCCGTTAACTTAACGGATTAAGTTCGGATAACCCGTTAACTTAATGGGTCGGGTTAAACCTGATCCAAATCCAATAAACCAGATCATTTTACAGGTCTGTCCATAAGGCGCCAAAGTCCTAAAAGGTGTCGTGGCTGGTTCCGTCGATGAAGTCGAAAAGGCAATTCAGGATGCATTTCACAGGGCGGCGGTTTCACAAAGGCAAATCTGTTTCCAACTTTTTTTTAACGTGATTGACGTCAGACCACTCTGGTGCTGGGTCGGGCCAGAATCTCCTGGTTAGGCAGTCTTGGCCCAACTGATTGGGCTGGGATGGGGATGGTTATCGGGGTTCTAGGGGATTCAATTGTCCAATTGTTTTGGCAATTGGGTAGGGTGGACTTGCCCTAAATATTCTCAATAAGATGATAGAATAAAGCACATTGCCATTCACTTTTTACTTTTTTGACTTGGTACCAATATTTCACAACCACACCTTTTAATTCAGAATATACACATTCGGATTCGGTAACTTGATATTGATTTGCTCACAATTTTTTTAACTAGCTTCAATGTTCTTACAATTTAATCAGAAAGATAAGGTAATTTTTGGCGAGAGAGCACTTCATCAACATTCAGATTCGTTATTTAAAAATATATATATATTAGAGACGAATTAGCCGAGACAACACTTTATCAACCATTCTTTTTATATTATTACAAATGTGATATCCACACATCTCTTTTTACTTTTCATATACCTTCTAATTTTTCAGTCGTATGATCGGATAAATTGAAGAATATCAAATGACAGAAATTAATAGGGTGTGTGTGAGAAGTAAAAAGATATGTGTGGATAACACATCCCATATCATTATCCTAAAAGTAAAGCACTATAAACCTATACATTTTTTGTTCCTAGCTAGGGCATATTACATAGATTTTCAAAAGAATATCTATGGTTGCAAAATATCGAAACGTCCATTCTTTTGTTGACGAAGAGAAATTTATATGCGAGCAACACGCTAAATCAGTATTCCAAATATTTTATGTATCGTTATTAGGGTTAAAATATTTATGCTGTCGATATTTTCATCGAAATATTTGAACAATCAAAGATTGATATGGAAAAAAGGGGAAGGACAATCAATGAATATTCGATAATATTTACTTCTCATTACAAAAATTTTGTCAGAAACCATAGCAAATGTCAAACTTTTGAATTTTTTGAGAAATTTTTTTCAATTTTGACTTAAATTTGAATGAGTTGATATACCCATCCCATTCCAAATTTTCATCAAAGACAGCCGATATCCATTTTGATATTTCCATAAATTTTCATATCGATATTCCACCTATAGTGCTATTTTAAACACTAACCGTCATGTACTTAATTGTTCCATATAACTTGTCGGGATTGGTTTAGAATATTCTTATTGCATGTAAATTCTTCATGTGTAAACCTAACATTGAGTTTATATCAAGCAAATAAACTCGGAATTTTGACAAATAAATTGACATGCACCAGTTTCCTTGTTTGGATTCATAATCATAGGAATATAGAATTTCCGCGTGAAAGAAAGAAACTTAGAATTTGGGACCTCCAATTTCCAAGTTTAAATTCCATGTGAATATGTGTCATTTCTAAATTTCTATGAATGAGAGTTTAGAAATAATAAACTTTGTATTCAAATTCCGTTGTCCTTTTACATTAACTAAGCAAGAAAATTCACAAATTCTAAAAAATAAAATTCGATCATTTTTAAATTTCCTAGTAAAATTTCTTCATTTAAATAGAGTGTAGGCTATTCATTATAGCATATACTTAACAATCTTGAGATTTCAGAGACTGCATTGTGTATAATATATTGTCAAGAATAATTCCCACATTGATGGGAGGAGATACCTTGTATGGGCTTATAAGTAAGTTGGATTACTCCCCATATTGATGATTGGTTGTATGATGGAACCTCAACTTTTTTCAAAGTATCAAAGCAAGTTGTGCCACATGTAAAGCTAAACGGCCACACGCGCTTCACGTTATCCCGTCATATTATTCACATGTTAGGCTTGAAAAGTGATGGACCCATTAAGACATTTCATGGAAACCGAGAAAATATTCAATTATGATCCTTGCATGGACTTATAAATAAGTTATGTCACTCCCTATAATTAATTGTACAGTGAAACTTCAACTTTCTTCCTATACAACAACATTTGTGACCATTAAATATTTAAGAAAACTAATGAAAATGATTTGAAAACTTTGAATTTTAATCAAAAGGACAAAAATGTGTTATAAGTGAATAGTATTATGAGTAACTTTTTAGAGTAAAAATATCATTTTCGTTAAAAATGAACATTACTGAAAGTATTTCGTTAAAACTTTTGGATCTTTAACCGCCCATGCATACTTTTATTTTATCTAATAAACGTCATGCACTGAAACATAGAATTTCATGGGTACTATTCTAACTGGCAACAATTGTTTTAATAAAAGTGAGAACCAAATCCTTTTAAGATTTAATGCAAAAAGTGTGATCAATCAATCCTTCACGACGCATAACACGTACCAACTCTAATGCAATAAACTAATTAATCTGATTAATACAATAATACAGAGAATAAGACAATTACAGAAATGGGTCGCTGTGTCCGACACCAAACGGCAGTCTAAAGGAAACCGTCAAGTCAGCAGAACCTACGGCGATCCCCGCACCCCATATAACGGAGATATTAACGGCTTCAGTTACACCGTCATAAAAACCACCTGAGTCAACTCCAGTCAAAGACATACATATATCCCCCCACTCTTTAAAGCAAACCCTCTCTCCGCCTTTCTCTCTCCCTCCCTAATCAAACCGGTACACAGAACCCGAAACATTTCACGGTTTCGGTCCAAATTTCGGCTCGATTTCGGACACTACAAAACGCACAGCGCCAACAGTTTCGACAAACTTTACTCTCTGACAGTGACAAATCGGCCATGGCGGAGCGCCACGAGAGCTCCGATGCTCTCCCAACGGAGAAACTACACCCAAGGAAAGGAGAACAAGAAGAAGGCGGCGACGGAGACGAAGACGACGACGAAGAACGAAAGCAACGACTCGGTGAATTTCAACCCGGCGAGTTAAAGAGTTCTGTATCCGAGTTGAGGCGAACGCAATTAGAAACCCTAACGGCGCCTTCGACGCAGGAAGTTTCAGAGAACGATCAGTTTGCAGGTAAAGCTTTGTGTTTTAGGAAAACGGTGCCTTTTTTGTTTTTGTTTTGGTGGGATTATGGTGAAGGGGGGGTGATCGTGTGTGGTTGATCATGCAGGTTTGCAGCTTGAGTCCGTGTCACAGTCGATTGATGGAGCTGAATTGCAGGTTAGAAGTTCAATCATTTGAAATTTCTGAGCTTTTGATCGTTGGCTAAGTGAGTCTTAAGCATTTTTAATTGTGTGCTGTTACTGATTGCTTTGAGGGTTAGGAACTTAGGATTAGGATACTAGAGAAAATTATGGCTTGAAATGAGATTACTTTTTGTCTCGGTTGGATATTGAATGCTATGAATGCGCTTTCCATCGAGGAAGGGCAAAAACGTTTGTTGAAGTTCTTGTTTGAGGGTTGGAATCATGAATCTGAAATCCTTGTGATTACAGCCTCGTAGTTAATGTTGATTTGCAAGTGTTAATCTCTCTTATTAGGTACCAAGTAGGAAAAGCTTTGTAATCTGCTTGCTTTTTGGAGAGGCGAAGTGATGTTTGAGTAATTGGAAGAGAATCATCGAAGAGACAATTAGAAGCAAAAATTTGCATTACTGAAAGTTAGTAGCCTAGTATCACCTATTAATGGTTCAAAAGAACAAGTTTCACCTTACTACAAATCCACAGGTACCCCACATCATATCGGGAATGGGCAGGATGTATTGAACTCAAAAGAAAACGTTCAAAAGTAGGAAATTTGGCCACTCAGGGATCAGATAAGATCCGAAGAGAAAATTATTTATATTTAATGATAGATCCACTAGAAGGCAAATTCAGTTGACTCGAGATGGAATATTAGTTGCTTCACTGTATTTGATTTCCTCTTGTTCGTACTTCGATGTTAGGAGTAATAATCTTTAATGACAGAACAATGGAGATGTGACCTATATGCATGGTGTGTACCCGAAGTACGTGTTAATCAATTTATACTAACAAGTGTCTGAAGATTAAGAGAATCTTTGATAAATCAGTAGCCAAGCATTTAGTGTATGTATACTTCAGCTCATGTGAAAGAACCTCCGCTATCTTATGGCTTTTATAACTGTCTTCTTATGTATTCTTTGGTGGGAGGAGCATTGAAACTTTATTGACCTTACATCATCTCATTCAGACCTCTAACAGTCTAACTTGAGGCATGGGTTTATATGCATCTTGTATAACATCGTTTGAATTTGGTGCAACTCCAGAATAGTACACCTCTTGTTATTAAAAGTCAAACCTCTAGTTCCCTACATTGTGGTTGTGTAATCATTTTCGTTGTTATTTCTCAGGAGCAACTTGGGCTGAGCCACCAGGAAATTTTGGCAAGTGTAACGAACCAAGATATTCAGATTCAGAAGCAAAGTCAGTCTCAGTTGACTGTTTGTCCAACTCTGTTTTCAGAACTATCTCCAACTTCTGTCACTCAATCCATTTCATCTGCTCCAAGCCCAATTCTAATAGAACAAAGAGTTCCTCATGGAAAGACATCTGCTTCAGATGGTTACAACTGGCGGAAATATGGTCAGAAGCAAGTAAAGAGCCCTCAAGGTTCTCGAAGCTATTATAGGTGCACATATTCTGAGTGTTATGCCAAGAAAATAGAATGCTGTGATCACTCAGGCCATGTAACAGATATTGTTTACAAAAGCCAACATACTCATGATCCCCCTCGGAAAAGTATCTGCATAAAGGAGAATAAGCTTGCACTATCTGCTGAGTGTGTAAGATATAGTGTTGTTCCTGCAGAACATTCCTGCCGAACAGTTAATGATTCAGAGGTGTCCACATCTTCAAAAGAACCTATTCAAGAAACACCATCAGTTCCTGAAAGAAAACGGCAGAGCACAAGTGACTCTGATGATAATGGCGATGTTAAAATCAAGGAGGAGAATGGTGATGGTGATGAGCCAGAACCCAAACGAAGGCAAGTTTACCTGTAGATTTTGTTTTCTTTCACACCCCCCCCTGTATTTTATACCATACTTGTTGAAAGGAGTATGTTACCTGGTTCTAATGCTCTCCTTATTGATAACCAGAATGAAGAAAAGCAAATCAGAATATTCTGCTTCTCTCTCAAAACCTGGCAAGAAACCTAAATTTGTTGTGCATGCGGCTGGGGATGTTGGAATATCAGGTGATGGATACAGATGGCGCAAATATGGACAGAAGATGGTGAAAGGAAATCCTCATCCCAGGTGCATTCCTATTTCCTTCACTTTTTCTTCCTTGGTAGTTTGATATTAGCCTAATTAATCAGCGTCTGGGGTTTAAATTCATTATTTATGTGGTTAAATGATGTTCAATATGCGTCATTTTTACATAAACTTCATCTTTCCTTTGTGCAAGGTGTTTGCTTTAAAACTTCAAAGCGCAGGTAATTTGCGAAAGATACATTCTGAATAACTCGAAAATGCATTGATCCAATTAGTAATTGACTCTTAAGCAATCTTAGTTGGTTCCATTTTTTGTTTATTTGCATTTCTAAGAAGTAAGCGCAGCATAAATGATATTCATCAAAGAATGCTTTAATGCATTTTGTGGCATCTCTAATCAAATGAAGCTTTTGTTATAAAGGAGATCTGCCACTGTAGATGTACAAGTAAAAAAATAGTGAAAGAAATCTATTCAGAGCTGGCATTCGGAGCTTTATAATTAAATACTACATGTAGTCTTCCTTTGATTTTGATCAAGTATTGTATTTTTTTTTTTCAGGAACTACTACAGATGTACTTCTGCTGGGTGTCCAGTTCGGAAGCACATTGAAACAGCCGTAGATAACACAAGTGCTGTAATTATAACATACAGGGGGGTACATGACCATGACATGCCTGTCCCAAAGAAGCGACATGGCCCTCCGAGCGCTCCTCTTGTTGCTGCTGCCGCTCCTGCTTCCATGAACAATTTGCATATCAAGAAGACCGATACAGACCCAAACCAAATTTCTTCAACCCAGTGGTCGGTGGACACAGGAGGAGAATTGACGGGTGAGGCCTTCGACCTCGGAGGTGAGAAGGCAATGGAATCGGCTCGAACACTTCTGAGCATTGGATTTGAAATAAAGCATTGCTGAAAGCTCCCTTGGTGGCCCAAGGACTAGTAAAGAACACCATCGACCGGGCTTGTCTCTCTCTCTCTCTCTCTCTCTCTCTCTCTTTTATAAAAGCTGCAGTGTATTTATATAGCATTATGAGTTATCAGATTGGCAGGTTTGATTTTTTTCCCCTTTTTTCTTGGTGGTGTTTTTCACCTTTCAGATGTAGTTTAATAGTGCATAGTTGTGTAGATTTGGTACTGTACACCCTTGCATCTTGTTTTAAATAGGCTGATGGCAGTGAAACAATATAGAAATCGGGGTCATTCATTTATAAATTCAATTCGAGCACGTGCATATCGTATCAAGCGAGAAAAACTTGGGTATAGGCAGCTTGATTAGCTTGATGGTTAGACCCGTCTCACTCTTGTGAGAGTGGCCTGACCAGCCATCCCTACCAAATACTTGATTTGGTCAAGTCCTTGAGGTAAAAAGTTGGGATGTGGTTTGCCCTCGGATGCCGTTCTTTCTTTTTCAATTTTTCATCATCAACCAGTCGTTATCTCAATTTGCCCAATTTGCCCAATTTGGTGGCATTCATAGAATAAAAATGAAACCAGAGGCAGGAGGCAGACGCGTTTCTTAAACAGTCTGCATCCACGGCTCGACAAAATTTAGTACTTGCCTTAGTGAAAAGTGAGCAAAGGTTTGAAATTTTAATTCAGATTTGAACTCATACCGCATACATTATTTGGAGGCACCAGTTTTGTTTTGACGAACTGTTTGACCTGGAGATTAAAAGTACCATGCAGCCTCATGTGGTGTAGCTGCACGAGGAGGGGGATCAGTCTGAGCTACCATATTATTTACCATCTTCACATTATATATATATATATATATATAAAAGTAGAACCGAACAAGACCCATTGACACCCCTACTTGACTACTTGAGATAAAAAGAGTGGTGCCGCACATTTTGGGTGATGTTGGTTGGACGCAGCAAATTTTCCTGTCCCAACTGTGCTACAGATCATTGTCAATTTGTCACCACTACCAGCTGTCAACCACGACTTTCAGTTCAAAACTAAAACCTCGAGCACTTTTGTAGTATGCTACGATGTATCTTATATACTGGTATTTTTGCAGCTACTAAATCCTTGGTTGAAGTACAGACATAATCTAACACCAAAACTTGAGTGAATAAAATACCTCGGAGCATAGTAGAAATTTTGAAAGTATAATTCAGATTGTGAAGCATTGTACAGTATTTAATTAAGTTGATTTTACCTTTTTTTTAATTAATTAATACCCAAATCTGGTTTTAAAGAGATTCTAATAACTAATATCTTTAACTGTACAAAAAGTTGCATGCTGGTTTTGGAAGGCTCCCTCAAGCAACAGCACAATCACCAGTTTAATTTTAATCCACTTCAGTAATCTACATTGCCAAAATCCATATTTTGCTTCAGAATTTCATTAATTACACACATAACCCTCTTCACTACTACTCAATACAAAGAGTAGCTCTGAATCGGTCGATGCGGCTTAACTGATGATTGAACCCTGCTGAGCTGATCAAAGGCATGGCCTTTCATAAGTCCGACGAGAAACTCAGCTTGTCTATGGCGACGGATAACTCTGATTCTATCCCGTTCTCCGTTTTCTTCCCAGCCTCGTCCTTGACTGCCGTTCTCTCCGTCCCCTTCCGCAGCGTTAACACATTCCTGGAATCTGAAGCAACTAACGAGATGGTCATTTGTGATTCCGGCGACCTGCATGAAGGAGTAAATGACAGTGGGCCCGACACTCCGGAACCCTCTTCTCACAAGGTCTTTGCTTATGACGTCTGCTTTTGGAGTTTTAACCGGAACCTGCCGAGGATACCTGAATCGGCTCTCGATGGGCTTGTTATTCACAAAGCTCCAGATGTACTTGTCAAATGACCCAAACTCCTCTATGACCTGGCATCAGCAAAACCTGCAAAAAGTTAGTTGCAATGATAGAGATTAAAGAAATGTGCAATCATGGCTACAGTAAAAAGGGTTTCGGACAGCGATTAAACGGTTGGAAACTTGTCGGAGTTAAATAAGTGAATTCAGGACTAAGTAATGAAGCAAGCTGGCATGCTGAAGATGGGGAATGATTAGGTTGGATGAGCAATTGTTGAGGTATGATGGAAGGTAAGGCTTCTTCAAAGGATGATAGAACAACAACTTGTCCTATATGTGTGATACAAATAACAGAGATGTTCAGGACCACAATTCAACTACTTTTTTCACCTAACCTACCTGATCAAATAATCACCAAACACTCATTATATGCCATTTAATTGATTGCACAAACAACAGAAAACATGCGGGTCCCCGCGTATATACCGGGAAAAACTCAGCGAATGGGGCTATTTGGCTTGTGGAGAGAAATTTTTTTTTGAGTGTGGTGCTAACACAAACTCTTAGTGTTGCTAATCCACATGTTATAGCAATATGGTTGATAGCATTACAAAATAGATCCATGTGTTCAAACATGAGTGGATCATGATGGTGTGAGTGTCAGCCCAAACAATTACTCACAGAGTGATGCATAAATAATACAACTAATACAAATATACTACTTGCCATGTTTACTTTGCTTAAGTTTGGGTATCATTGAAAAGGTAATTTTGCGATGGATAAGCATACAGGTGAGATTCCTAATACTTTCCCCACACGAGTTAGCGGTGATTTACTAAGCTGGAACAAGCGTGCATCCGCTGCAATTCAATCTCATACAATGATATAAGGAAATGAACATGTACCTTGGTTGTTTGACGTGCATTCTCAATGATAGCACGCAATTTCAGTTCAGACAATAGGGAACTTGCAGCACTTCCTGGTGATATAAGCTTCTTCTCATTCAATTTTGAGACGGCAATGGGATCAAAATCTGCAAAAACTTCCCTGCAATAAAGAAGTGTGTCAATTATTAAAGGCCATTCAACAGGGAAGGGACCATCACTGAAAAGGCCCCAACATTTTGTACAGAATATAATTCAGGGTAAGTTGGTTGGTAAATAGAAAAGATAACTTTCACAGGGACAGTACCTAAAGATGTGCTTTTTGCTTAAAATGGCAGGCCATGAAAGCTCGGCCAAAGCACCTGATAGGACCAGAAGCTCAAACAGTTTCCTGCATGTGGTCAAGAAGATTAAGGAAATGACAGTGAAGTATATTTTTATGAAGTCATAGTCGTCACTGTCAACATATATGCAGATAGTGTTGCTATGACTTACTTGTCATCGTGTACTGGAAGCCCCCATTCTTCATCATGAAAAGCAGCATAACATGGATCTGCTTCAACATACCAGGCTCTATCAGAATATAAATATCCAAAAGAAGAATACCAAGCCATGTAGAAAATCCTATTTGATTCAACCATACATAATGAGTCTCTAAGCTAACATAAATGTAATTCCACCTCCACAAAACTTAGCATGGCTTATCTTACCCCTCCTCTTTGGTTGGAGTCACGGGACAAAGCACACAATAAACAGAAATGCACAACTATCACAAATTGTTTACTTCTGCAGTTATATATCTGTTTTCTATCATTCATGCACTAATAATGTGCAATGCAAATTATTCATAACAATGACACAAAATCAAAATAATAGCCACTAAGTGACTACAATTTTTTTGGCTTGGACATCAAAACAACAGTGTAGTTATACTCATTTGATATCTCATACAAAACTTTGAGGAGAGTAATCCAAGTAAGACTTAAACATAATTACTTAGATCAACCAAATTTATTTAAAATTGCCTATTAACGAACCTTATGCTCCCTTAACTTGGAGCTCTTCTTTCTAAGGTACAAACTGCTTTTATCTTGTTGGAGTACGAACTGCATCCTAGTCATTTTGGTTTTGAACTAATGCTAACTCGTGTCTACATCACCAAGTCTAATCTTAAATCAGAGTGGGAATGGGGTGTACAGAATAAATTGACTACACTTTGCTGAATTATGAACTAAATCATGACAGTCCTACTGCTAGTCTAAAACGTGCCCCAAATTAGCATTTCGGTCAGTAAATTCCGCACAAATTTTCCAAAGGCAAGCCCAAGATGATATAAAGCAGTACAGGATGTGACATATACTCTAGAAATCCAAATGGTATGCTTTACCAGATAAGAATATATCAAGAGAAGATTTACATTACTAACTAGAAAAACATAACCAATTCACCAACGCAAACAGTTTGACTAGAATGAAAGAAATGAAAACGGACCAGCATTTGGCGTCACCCAAGCGCATCTCTTCTTAGACTGTGAACCATCAGGAGGAGAGTCCAATCCACCATCAGAAACCACACTTCTTGGCTTTGAAACATACTGCTTCCTCCTACTCCCTACACTATTTGACCGAATCAGCCTACCTGTAGATGCTCTACTTTGAAACGAATCCGTAGAGGCATCTGATGAACAAGAAGCATTCAGCGAAAAATTAGAGTGCAATAGCTGCTCGTGCCGACGAAGCACTGAATGAACCTTGGGTGAATGCGGTTGAGGAGAGGTAGTCAGCATTGGAGATTGATGGGTTTTCTTCTCTTCAGCTGATGAAACCTCCTCGCTGAATTTCTCAGCCTTTCTCAGTGGTTTTGAAGCCGGTTTTCGCGCACTGAACGTCCCTGCCTTGTTCCCAGCAGGTCCAAGCACTGGCCTTGACTCTGAATCGGCCACATTGATAGACCTTACTCTTGGAGCTCCTGACATCGATGTCACTCCTTTGGTCCAAATTCTCCAAAGATCTCAGCTTTACTACACCAATAAAACTACGGAATGAACCCGACTATGAATTTGCCCGAGCCGCCTCAAATTATCGAAAACCCATCTTGGAAATTCACTGAAACCCAGTTTCTCTCACTTTCAAAAGCTCAAATCACCAGAAAAACCATGACAGCATATAGATTTGACACTTGCACTAGCTACATTCATTCACTTTGCTCTTCAAAGTTACACTCCTACCAACCCTTTGGGTCCATCCACATTCAAATCATCAAAATTTCACCAATCAAATATCTCAAACCCCACTCACAGAAACCAACTAAAACCCCCATTTTTTCAAAAACCCAGATTCCAATATGCCCAAAATACCTAAGAAATTCAAAACCCACTTACAATTTCGCAGAAATCAATAGAAAGAAAAATAGGTTCACCTTGTGATGCCAAAGCTACGGCTTTATATATGAGCTTCCAAATAGTCTCGAAACCCAGAGATTGCCACTCTGCACTTCTGTGAAAAATGAACTATCTGAAAGAAATCAGACAGTAAAGCATAAGTTTTTAAAACGAAACCGGTGTCGTTTGGTCACTGCAACACCTGGAGAGAGTAAAGCAGACACAAAAGACAGTGGTCCCTTTGCAATTCCCATGCTTTCTTCACTTTCCGGGAAATAAAGAAAGTTTCCGGGAAAATGCGGGAAGGTGGGTTTTGTGAGGAGTGAGGAGTGAGGAGAAAAACTGGTTTCGATCTGCAGGAATTGAAATTTTCCTCTCCCTGAATTTGTACAGAGATAGAGAGAGACAATGAGAGCAAAAGACAGAGAGAGAGAGAGAGAGTGAAGGATTGTCGTGTTTTGTTTCTCGTCGGGTGACCTAACGAGCCGGTTTGAGGTTGCATTTTACCGGTTGTTGCCCGGTAAACTTGATCGCCTGCCGCGCTCAAATTACCATTCTTTTTTTTTTTTTTTTTTAATCTGATCTTTGAGTAGAATAAATAAAGAAAAAAACAAAGTAGTGAAAAAAATATGAGTTCAAAGGAGTTGATATCCTTTATGTCTCTGAGTACAGAGTTCAAAGATTAAGAGATCTTGATCGTCCATTTTAAATTATGGGATTCTCATCAGCTTATTTCATTAATCTACCTCATACAAACTAAAAGTCTGAATCCGTATCTCTTTTTAACGGTCTAAATCTCTTAATCTTTAGACACTGGACATAAAGATTCAAAGAGAATCACAATGAAAAGGAGAAAAGTATTTGCATAATAAAAAAATAAGTGTCAGGAAATCATTTTGTTTTTATGAAAGTTAACGTGAAACATGTAACTAGATTTGTTTATTGAAGTTTGAACTATTTATCATTTGAGTTAAGTTTTGTAGTGTGAGTTTGTAACTAAATATGTTATTAAGTGATTAGATAAAATGAACTAAGACAAGTAGATGATGAAGTGGTCATAGTCTATTTGCTTTTTTATTTGCTCACTACTCTATTTATCATCGTTGTATAAGTTTAAATTTCGAGATTTATATATAGACACAAATCTCAAAATTTAAATTCATCAAATGATAATAAATAAGATGATGAGCAATATCATACCTGACGATGGTAAACAAAAATGCACCTCAGTCAAAAAGTTGGAATTCAACTATTTGTTATATTGAAAAAAAAAAACTCAAATACCCAATTATTTAAATAGCACACTTCACCCTCAAAACTTATCACTAAATATAAAATTCAAGAGTTTCTACTATTTTAATGGAAAGCTATTCTTTTAGGTTTATTCTTATTCTCTTTAGCAGGTAGAAGCAATCATTGACTTTTTAGCTCAATGAAAACACCTAAATAAAGTCTACAAAATACCATACAAAAGGTAGAATTTTTTTTTATTTTTAAATAAACGATATTTTACATTAAATTAACAAATTGCGAGAAAATGGATTTAAACTCGAACATATAAAATATTTCATATGCTTTATTTAATGTGACTAAACTACAAACATAAAATATATTGCCTTATCTACCCTAAAAATAAAACGTGAAGATGGGCCAAAGCTGCAAGCAAGTAGTAGACAGACTGAGGCTTCTACTGTTTTGCCTGATCAATTGACCTCAACAGACTCTGATAGCCTTAGCTTATGGGCATGGATTCTCTGTCTTTTTATTTTCGTGTCATTCTTGTTTTGTGTGGTCACGGTTAAGTCACGTTAATATTTTATATTATTTTTTTTTATAGAGATAATAAGACAAAAATAAATAGTAATATAAAATATTAACGTGGTTTAACCGTAACCACACAAACAGGAGGGCACGAGAAGTGGAAGGGCAGAGAACCTGCCTCTATGGGCAAGACCTTAGCCTTAGGCATTTGGCAATCCGACGCACAAAGACAGCGGACCTTCATTAGGGTTGACAATTTGGGACGATCGCCTCTATGGGCACGACCTTAGCCTTAGGCATTTGGCAATCCGACGCACAAAGACAGCGGACCTTCATTAGGGTTGACAATTTGGGACGATCGTAACGAAATATAAATAGATAAATCCAGACACGACTTATTGTCACATCCTAGCTAAATGCATATGGTTTGAATGTAAAAGGTGGCATTTTGTCGCAATATATCTGATTTTTCAATGCATTGGTGCAAATTAGGTGATCGTACCTCGGTGCAACCTTAATAAGTTTCTTCTAGCTTCATAGAATTCAAAAAAGGGATTCACATTTTCACACCATTTCTCATTTCACAATCAACTCCAGATTCACAAAATACCCAACAAATTCCCTTGCTTATCAGGCTATAGTTAATGTAAATGATAAGGTTAATATTTGTCATCAGGGTACAATAATAACACATGATGGTGCAACGAATATCAAGTAAAGAAAAGTCATAGCACGTACGATTCTTACCCGTGAAGTTAGTTTACTTGCTTCCATCCTAAATACCTAACTTAATTGGTTTGATAAATGACACCCCGAAAAACCTCTCATTTGTCAACGCAACATGGCCCCAAGTGAGGTTGATGCAGCTGCAATCAAGGTGCGGAAAGACCAGAAGAAAACGATGCATATTATAATTAAAGGGAACCAGTTGAAATCTCCATAAGAACCAACCTCATCTCCATAAATATGGGTTTGGGTTCCCAACCTCTTCCGTGGCATCCCGGGGCCGGGCGCATGCAAGTACTCTCTCCAACGCGTGCAACGTGAGGGTACGAGAGATTCCTAACCCCATTTATCAAGAAGCAAATATGGTGAATTTGTTAATTTCCTGTTACACTTTCTCTGAAACTCTTGTATGACTGTAGGAAGTTAGGGATGCTAAGAAATCCTCTTTTGTAATTTTGTTTCTTTTTGAACAAGTCATTGAGTTAAAATGTCCCCGAGACAGAGATATGCTCGTGTGAACCCTTGATCCGATTTACTAATTCCGAAAAAGTGAAACAACACGAGAGTAGAAAAAGAGAAACAACATCTAAAGTAGTCTACAAGATTGAATTAGAAATCCCATATGTTTCTCATCCACGATTCGCTAAAATAAAGCAAATAATGTCGCGATCTCAACCAATGTATACATCTTAAAAAGGAGGAAATCGGAATGGAAACCAGCCTGAACTAAAGGGCGCTATGTTTTGGAATTTGACATGATTGAGACCAACGTTAACTAAACTGTCTTCGAGTCCTCTGGCTTGTGAAGAACCGGAAAACAAACCGCTCACAGGATCCGGAAATGGCAGCTGCAAGTACCGACAAACCAACAACCGTAAGTGAAAGAAAATACTACACATTGCTTACAAAAAATGAAAAACGAACCAGGTGGGTTAAGGATGTGTTGTTTTGTTTAGCAAAGAAAGCTTTAGGTTGGGCACAACATTCCAAATAGCACCTGCTCTAGCTAATAATGGTAGGCAATTTGTGACCGAAGGGTTCATAATCTCACCATCCAAATTTAGTTGACAATATAACAATTTCCTGACCAAATGTTTTATATGATATCGTTCTTGGATTGGATGTTAGTCTCAGAAGAAAGATTAATAGTAATTCAATATTACTTGATGAGCAATGGAAATTTACTGAAAAAGCTGTCAATTATATATTCTTCAGAGAAATTTTAAGACCCTCAAAAGCAATATTGCGAAATGTTAACCAATGCCCTTCCTAACAAAGAAGTTATAACAAGTGATCAGATCATGAATAAGTTTAACAAACGAAAAAGAAGTGAAATGAGACGACACTTACCCAAGTAGACCCCTGCCTTGCCATGTTCTAGGTGTCACGGTTAAGTTGACTTGAGCACCTTGCCTTACAAGTATTATTGGTATCCCACGGTCCTGATTAGCTTGAGCCTCAGAAGCAAGTTTCTGCAACAAATTATCACCATTTTCCACATTACCAAATTTAACAATCTGATCTCCAATCTGTAAACCATCATCTGCTGCTGGTGATGCATCAGCTATCTCATCCACCAACGCAAAGGGTACGCTCACAATCATATCCTCATCCATGGCAGTATGAACATTGGTTGAGGATGCAGATGCAACATCGTTGACAGCTGATGCGCTTTGGCCATCTGACATCCATCATCACAGAAAAATTAGACAAAAATGCAAATAACACATAACTTGATAGATACACAGTAAAAGAAACACTTAGCTCCTATCACTGAAGGCCAATGAATCTCAGACTTTCTCACAATGACAATACACAAGTACACAATACATTTCAGATCCCGCACAACATGAAACCATAGACAATTTAATCTATCCTACCAAAATCTCGCAATAAATATTTAATTCCGATAATATGCATTCCGGGTTCCAACCACCTACCTGGATCATTGAGTGATGATTGTTTAGGAGCAAGACTTGCCGAATGCAGAACTTCAATATTTCTGTTCAGTTTCTCGGTAATCTCTCTGTGATCATTACGCAATTCTGAAATTACAAGCAAAGAAATAACCATATGAGCATGAAAATTCAAGTAAACTACAACAGCTTCTGCAAAGATACTATGAACTAGATAAGTACTAACAAATACCAACATCAGAACCGCCATTAGAAGGAATAAACAAAGCTCAAAAACGAAATTAGCAGCGAAAAAACTATAATTTATTGCGAATAATTAGTTTAATAAATGCAATTTGAGCAAATACACTGATAAAATACTCTCGTAATATTACCAGCAAGACGACGCCTTTCTGCTCGCACAGCTGGGATGTCAATGTCTTCGCGAGGAAAACCCTACACATTAGAAGAGGACGCAACACCAAAAACCCTAAATCCCAAATCTTGTTAATTTAAAAAATTAATTAGAAAAAGAAAAGAAAAAAAAGTTGACCTCGGAGTCAAGGAGGTTGCCGGAGATTCCAGGGCCGCCGGGCTGAGTAAGACTCTCTATGATTGCGTTCATCTCCGCCTCCAGGGCGGTCCTCTTCTCCATTAAACCCATCGTCTCCGCCTTCATATTCGTTCCCACCATTTTTTTTCTCTTCCGCTTTTTTTTTTTTTTTTTCAGTACTTTTAGTTGATATTGTGAGAGAGAGCCGGAGAGCTGCAATGACAATAAGCCAAGGCGGTGGTGGTACGAGTGAAGGGTATTTTTGGTAAATCAAATTAAGGATCATTCCTATTTCGAATTAGAAGATGAAACCTTTGAATCCGAAGGTCTGACCACGTATCTTATCCGACTATCTAATAAATGTTGGTCATGTCGTTATTTATACTTTTTGCCTAGGTTTCTGCTAACAAGGATATTGATGGTTATGTAATCAAAGTATTGATTGTTTGATTTTGATATGGGTTTTCAAGTGATTTGGTTATTATTTTATCACACGATTAGAATTATTTTTCAAGGTCCAAATTTGTAAAGGGATTATAATAGGTGTGTTTATTTTACTTATAAGTGAAATATTTTAGATTCGACTTTAATAAATGTTGAGTTTAGTATCAAATTCTTATAAATGGTCTAATTTCTGATCGGATATAGTATGAAATCAGATGGTCCGATTCTTTGTTTTGAAAGGACAGGCCCTAAAACCAGGCCCAACCATTTCTAGAATCTCCAAGGGCTGGGCTGATGCCGGATATTGGTATCAAATCTGAGCCCAAAACATAAAATAAATAAGAAAAATGGAAAAACCCTAAAAAATAATAAGAAATTTGAAAAAGCAAACCTGAGTGTTATCATCTAGAGGCAGGCTCAATATAAGTAGAGAGGACTCGGCACCACTGGAAAAATGGTGGCCGCTGTTGTAGCGTCCTTTGCGTCTACCTTTATTGCTGTCACTTCTCCTTCCTACTCTTCCTCCTTTTTGACGAAATTACGGTCTGCTCCCAGTCTCCGACTTTCTTTTGCAGTGTCACCCCTGTGCTCTCGCAGAGGGAAGCTCATGGCTCACACTCTCGCTCAGGCCAATCTCGGCCTCACTTACCCTTCGGGCATCGACGCCCCAAAGGTATATTTTTCTCATCGGTTTCATAATCCAGGACATATATATATGTATATATATTCGCCAACGCAAGTTTGTAATTTTGATTGTTGTCTGGGGTTGGTTTGTGATTGCTTAGAGGTATTGATTGTTGTATTTGTTAGTTTTATGATGTAATTTGATGGATTTGTATCTGTAAAGATTCGATCTTTGTATGTGGTGTGATTGTATTTTTTCATTGTTTGATTGACTTTATGAGATAAAACCAATAAGTGATTGATTTTTGTTAATGGGGTTTTTATTTTGATTATTTATGTCTATGTATCATGTTCAATTTGATTGATTATATTGGATTTTTTTGTTTGTCAAAATATTGGATTCAGTTGTGCAAGAACTTGAATTGTTGAACTGAAATGTCACTTGTGTTTTTGTGTCAATTTCTGGAAGCTCTTGTTTGCCGCAAAAGAGACCGATGTAGCGGAATGGAAAGGAGACTTACTTGCAGTGGGCGTCACAGAGAAAGACTTGGCGAAAGACGAGAACTCCAAGTTTCAGAATTCAGTTTTGAAGAAGCTAGATTCCCATTTGGGTGGTCTCTTGGCTGAAGTCTCTTCTGAGGAAGACTTCACCGGAAAGTCTGGCCAGTCAACCGTTGTTAGGCTTCCGGGTCTTGGTTCAAAGAGGGTTGGCTTATTTGGGCTTGGACAATCTGCTTCATCTACGGCAGCTTTCCGAGGTCTTGGTGAGGCTGCAGCAGCAGCAGCAAAGGCTACTCAAGCAAGTGACATTGCTATTGTGCTTGCCTCTTCGGAGGGGCTTTCTGCGAAATCTAATACAGCTTCTGCAATAGCATCTGGTACTTTGACCCAGTATTTTTGAAAATTCTATATTGGTATGTGTGTTTGGATATGGTAATAGTTGTAGTAAGCATGTTGGAATGGTTTGACTTGCTGCAGGAACTGTGTTGGGGATATATGAAGATAGCAGGTACAAATCAGAGTCAAAGAAATCAGCTTTGAAATCTGTGGACATTCTTGGTCTTGGAACTGGAGCTGAAGTAGAAAAGAAGCTCAAGTATACTGAAGATGTTACTTCTGGAATAATTTTTGGGAAAGAGCTAGTAAATTCACCTGCCAATGTTCTTACACCTGGTTCGTATGAGCTAATGTCTTGTGGTTCCTTTAATGTCGATGTAATGTGTCGGGCACTTTCTTCATTTAGTTTGTTAAACAGTGAAAATCTGATTCTCTTAACTGATTCCATTTTGCTCACCTGTACTTGTAGCTTCCAAATTTTGTTCCATCAGTCCACCTTCATCGAGATATTTTTTGTTATTGACTGTATGCAATGTTTATTATCTCAGGGAAACTAGCTGAAGAGGCCTCAAAGATTGCCTCCACATACAGTGATGTTCTATCTGCAAACATATTAAATGAAGAGCAATGCAAAGAATTGAAAATGGGTTCTTATTTGGCTGTTGCCGCAGCCTCAACAAATCCCCCGCATTTTATTCACCTGATTTACAAACCCCCTGGGGGACCTGCTAAGGTCAAATTAGGGTTGGTTGGTAAAGGTCTGACCTTTGACAGGTGATGGGCAATTATTTAGAATCCTTTTGCCCCTAGTTCTTTTAGCTCTTGCAAATATAGAACAGTTTGGTTTAACTGCCTGTACATTTTCTGATGTTACAATGTGTCTGTGGAAAAGTTAGTTACTGAGTTTCATGGCTGTATGAAGTCTATATAGTAATAATTGTTAAGCCAGTCGTTTGTTTCCTCTCATATTGTGTACACCATTTTCTCTCTTCATCAATGTCCTGACACTATTTGTTGTTTGCCTTTAACTTTTTATGTTATCAGCGGTGGCTACAACATCAAGACAGGGCCTGGCTGTTCAATTGAACAAATGAAATTTGATATGGGAGGTTCAGCAGCCGTATTAGGTGCAGCAAAAGCCATTGCTCAAATCAAACCACCTGGTGTAGAGGTGAGCCCTTATCTTTTCCATGTTTCTATCCTTGGGAAAGATGCATGGTTGATTTATTTGTGACTTTTTAATCCACAGATTTCAGTTTTTAGTGATTGTACACCAGTGCAGATGGATCAATGACGGGTTTGGTTTGTGCAGGTTCATTTCATTGTTGCAGCTTGCGAGAATATGATAAGTGGAACAGGTATGAGGCCTGGAGACATTGTGACAGCATCAAATGGAAAGACAATTGAGGTATATTTTCTATGGTTTCTGACCAATTATTAATATGTGCTTAACATAACGTGAAAAATATTTTCCGCATTATCTTTGGTTTGAGCAAAAGTTTTCTAACTGATGAGGTCTAATTGACTCATTGTATGCGAATCTGGGCATCAATGTTTTTATGAACTAAAGTTCTATTTGCTTCAATCTCCGCTGCAGGTCAATAACACTGATGCTGAAGGTAGACTTACTTTGGCCGATGCATTGGTATATGCTTGTAACCAAGGTGTTGATAAGGTATTAATGTGGTGATGCATTATATCCATGCATTTTGTATCTGTAATGTCGGTGCTAATTGTGTAACTAGTAACTAGTCTTTCTTTCATCAGAATTGAGTTTTCGAACTGTGCAAGTTTTGAGAAGTTTATTTTATTTATACTTTCTTAATGT
The DNA here is from genome assembly GCF_019419815.1 of Pyrus x bretschneideri. Lineage (NCBI taxonomy): Eukaryota > Viridiplantae > Streptophyta > Magnoliopsida > Rosales > Rosaceae > Pyrus > Pyrus x bretschneideri. The sequence goes on along the minus strand of NW_025999390.1, from coordinate 9,225,228 downwards.
TTGCTATATACCTATTTCTTGCACTGCTAGTGCTAACACTATCATATTATGCAGATTGTTGACCTGGCAACCTTAACCGGTGCTTGCATAGTTGCTCTTGGACCCTCAATAGCAGGTATAAACATATTCTTTTAAATGCTGAGTAATGCAAATTTTTTGTTTCTGCTGGGATAGGAGTTCTGAAAGCTGCTATATCTTTATATTTACGCGATGTTAAAACTTTTCAGGTGTCTTCACACCAAGTGATGACTGGCGAAGGAGGTGTTTGCAGCTTCAGAGATCAGTGGGGAGAAATTTTGGAGGTTGCCAATGGAGGAGAGTTATTGGGAGTCAATGAAATCCGGAATAGCTGATATGCTCAACACTGGTGCTCGTCAAGGTGGTTCAATAACTGCTGCTCTCTTCTTGAAGCAGGTATATGATTGCATAGTTTTATTCTCAGCGTCTTTTGTGCTTCTTGTTTGATCACCGGAAATAACTTGACATTCGTTTCACCTTCTCCTTTTCTGGTTAAGTAGAGGGCTAAAGTCCAAGAAACTACACTATGACGATCTAGGACTGTCTTCACCTTTGTTTTTCCCATCGATGACAAAGCCTGCGCTATTTTGCCTGGTTGTCTCACTTCCTAATGACAATGTTTACAACTACGCTTTTGCAGTTCGTTGATGAAAAAGTTCAGTGGCTGCATATTGACATGGCCGGGCCTGTTTGGAGTGACAAGAAACGCACTGCTACAGGGTTCGGTATTTCCACTCTCGTGGAGTGGGTTCAGAACAACTCTTCTTAAGTAGCTGAAGCGTCGGGCGGGAGAAGCATTTCATCAGCATCACCAGACTGGGTACAAATCCATCTTGATGGGGTTCATTGGCGCCGCGAGTCGACTTCAGTTGATGAATAAAACGTGCAGGAAAAGAAATGGAAAGGGTTAATGGACCTAGACATAGTATTGTTCAAGTTTTTACTGCGAAATCCTTCATATTTTTCCTCGAATGGTCGGTTTAACTTCTCCTTTTGTATGATTTGCCTTTATCTTGTCGTTGGAACACCAAAAGTCAAACATAAAAAGAGAAAGCTTGATGTGTAATAAGTCGTAGTTTTCTTTCGGTGCCCTATAAGACGAAAAATGAAAAAAACAAGAGCTCTAGCCACTAGGATCCTTGCCTACTAATCCTGCGTACAAGTGTAGTGGATTTTCCTTCTCATGACCCAAATTTCTCCCGTCCAACTATAATTTAAACAAGCGTGTAGTTCAAGCGGTTGAAAATTATTTATTCACTTTTAAGATTCGTAGTAATTGAGTATTGACATAGTTGTAAGTGATATGACGTATACTCTATACGGAAGGAGAATTCGAAATTGAGCCGGTTGAGTTGGGGTATACTATGTTGGTCAACTTGCTTAATTTATACTACATGTAAAAGTTCAAATTTGCCCTAATTAAAAAGAAAATTTTCAATTTTTTAACTAGATTGGTTGGGTAAATATATTTGACTGATAAAGAAAATTTTTAACTTTCAACAAATAAGATTAATATTGTGAATTTGCGATAAAGAAATTTCGATAGAATTGTATGATTCCGATAATTTGGTTGTTTAAATATGACAACTCCAACACTGAATGAAAACATAACAACGACAATCCTGCTAAATTTTTCCGTTATACAACCAAAAAAAAAAAAAACTCGTTGCCACCTGTCAAAACCCACTTTAACACATTTGACAATCCTCTCTCGCTTCCGACATAATTGACTCTCTCTCTCTCTCTCTCTCTCTCTCTCTCCTCTTGTGTTTTGTATTTTAATATCGGAGCTTCGTCATCTCTTAGAATCTGCTTACAAGAATGGAATAAGCAAAGCGATCTCACCTGCTACTTTTCTTCTTCGTGGAGCAGTTCAGATACGCAACATATATACTGATCATGTAACAAATAAAAGAGCAGGCAGAGGTTTGCACCTGAAGAACCCAAAACATGAGTGTTTCTTTGACAGTGATGACCTTCAATCTTCACGAAGATCAGACGGAGGACAGTCCCTACTCGTGGGATAAGAGAAGGGATTTGTGCATAAGCGTCATTACTAGTTATTCTCCTATCATTCTGTGTACCCAGCAAGGTAATATTTTTCTCTGCTTTGCTTTCATTTTCTGCCATTTTCTCATGGATCCTGCGCGTTTTGTGGTTGTGATTTGATTGAAATGTTCGTCTGGGTATGTTTTAGTTCAAATTTTGGAGCTGGGTTTTTGTTACTTTGGGATTTAGCTTTGGTTTCAGTGTTGAAATGTGTTGGGGGTGATCTGGGTTTGTGCGGTGAGTGAGTTCTCTGGGGTGAAGGTTGATTGAATAGGGCAATATAATTGGTGTGCTGGGTTTACATTTTTATGTTCGAAATGATTGATTGTGTACTTAAATTGATATGTTAATAGTTGGTGTTTTTCTTGTTCCTGAAATTTGATTCTTTTATGTTCATTTCTTCAGGAGTTAAATCACAGTTAGATTATCTTCAGCAGTGCTTGCCAGGTAACTTTCTCTCCAAAAAGTTAAAATTTTCGATTCTTATTAGCATCGGTATTTTGTCACATGGTTGAGGAAAGGCGCATCTTAGTGCTCGCTTTCGTGAGTACATGTTTCGATTGTTTGTTTCTTATGAAGAACGGCTCATATAGGTCATGTTTCTCTTTGCTTAATAATAAAAGGATTCCAATCAAGTTGGTGAAGCTTCGTGCTGTTTCACATAGACAATGTTCTCTTTCTAGACAGTTTGACAAGGGGCATTATTATGTTCATATGCACGATGCAATTACGGTGTCTGGCTCTTCCCGCCTCAATTGATTTTGTTTACTTATGACTTACCATGTATAAAATGAAGGATACACGTCACTTTTTTTTTTCTATATTGAGATACTCTTGAAGAACGATTTGCTGGCATCGATATTCATTATAGAATGCAATGATCTTATGTTGATGCAATCTCCTTTCTCTCATCGAATTTATCCTAAGCCTGGATTTTCCAATTATGATTCGACTGATTTTTTATCTTATTCGTTAGGTTATGATCAATTTGGAATATCAAGAAAAGGGCCTGAAGACACTTCTGATGAACATTGCACCATCTTCTATGACAAGGAGAAGGTAGCATTCGCTTCTTTTTGTCAAAGATAACATTGTCGTTTGTCAGAAATTTGCAAACTTTGACCTTTATGCCATTTTTTTCATAAAATGAAGGTGGAGCTGCTTGAAGGTGGAACATTTTGGTTGTCAGAGTCACCTTCTGTCCCCGGAAGCATGTCATGGGGTTCTGAAGTTCCATGTATTGCAACATGGGTGATATCCTTACCATTTTACTTTCTCAAACTTAGATAATGTTCAGTAACTGCTTTAACATTGCTATGAAAGAGTGCCGTATCTTTTGTTATCCTTGACATGATGTCCACACATTTCAACTGAAAGGAGCTGAGCCACCTGGATTTTCATTCCAGATAGTAAATACAAACATGGATGAGTTCAGTCCTCGTGCCCGTCGACGAAGTGCTTTGCTCACATGGCAGCACATAGCATCCTTGCCACCTGGCTTGCCAGTTGTATATTGTGGGGGTTTCAACACACAAAAGGAATCAACTACCGGCCGGTTTCTTTTGGGGAGATCAAGGTTCGGCAAACGTGTGGAACTCCAGTTGTTTTTATATGTTCCAAAATTTCCATATTTATTACAAGTTTCCATTTATTTATAGCCCATATGCTCAGAAACTGAAGAGTGTGGAGTAAATATTTTGATTAGGAATTATGGAATAGATAGGAAACTGTGATTCTTTTGCGAGCTGCCAGGATTTTGTAAGGAGCATCCTCATTTGTGCCTCTAGTTATCGTACTACTTCATCGGTGCAGAAATCTTGGACACCTCCTTCCTATTGTCCGCTTTTTGATCCCCTTCCCCTTTGCAAACCCACTAGATACCTTTTTCCTTTATCCACTGGTTTTTTGTTTGGTGGATAAGATTTCAACTTAAAATTGGCAGTGTCGAAATCATCCTCCAGTAGATATAGTGTGAGATGAATTTATATGCTAGTCTCTCTCTGGTAGGAAGCTCACCAGATACGTGGTGGACTTTCTCTAACAGCTTGTTCTGTTTAGTAAATCTTTTCTCTTGGCTTGCCTGCAGAGAGCATGGTGCAGTGGGGGATATGAGGGATGCATGGCCTAATGCCCGTGTGAGGAAAAATGTCTCTCTTATTCGCACTTTTCATGGATTTAAAGGTACATTCCATACCACTTCTACTTTTAGTGCCGCTCGTTGAGCATGAACTAATTTTTACAGTACGTGACACTTTCAGGTGACAAACAAGGAGCTCTTGAATTCCTCAAGTTGGTTTTCAGAGCGCTCTGCCTTTGCTGGGATCGCCAAACACAGGATCTACATGTAGATTGGATTCTTTTTAGAGGTAGATCTCTTATTCCTGTTTTATGTGAAGTGGTGAGTGATAACATTGATGGATATTACCCATCCTCGCACTATCCCATATTTGCCGAGTTTATGCTTCCTCGCACGGTGAGAATGATTGACCCACCCGCTTCCGAGGGGAATTGATATGCATGTTTTGAACCGCCACCTCCCCATTTTTCTCCTCCGAGCACCGAAGGTCTAGTTCATAGTTGATGCGATTTAGATACTCATTTTATGTACAATTTTTTCTGACTTTTGATTGCCATACCGAGTTGTTCAATTTACTCGAAGGTGCATCGAAAGAGGTAGCAACAATTTTATTTCATATGTTTGACGTTTTGTACTATTGCTTTACCCTCAATTTTAATTGAATGGAATTTGTTTTATGTGCCTCACTCTACCATGACAAAGTATGGTGCCAGTTTACTGGAATTACGTTGGCTGAGTTGTTTGGTCAGTGAGAAAATTCCCCACTTAGAGGCAAACAAGTTTAGCCTGCTGCAGGGCAAGTTCTGGGGCAGTTCAAGTGAGCAACTCGGCGGACGGCCGGACGGCTGGATCCCATTTTCCTTATTTTATTTCTCTTAAAACAATAGTTAACACATTTTTTAGGGTACATAAGTTAATGGGTTGAGATGAAAGGTAACCGTTAAAATCCATTTTTGCGAGGAAGATGGAGAATTTTTGGCTTTTCTGTTTGAGAAGCAAAAGGTCTAGGGAAATCTAGAAGTATCATGACAAAGTTTTTGTTTTGGGTGAAATTAATCAAAGTTGAGGCAGCCAAATTTCTATCTAAAATTAGTTTTATAATTACAATATGATGATCGGCACAATATCAAACATAATACTAAATAGTCATGTTTTAATTATGTAGAGCACCAAACGTTTAACTAATTTAGTCAGTAACGACTAATTATTCTATTCAACTGAAATAATCAGTACAGTCCGAACTGCACATTCCATAAATTGAATTTTCAAATCCCTTGTAATTTATATATACAATACAAAGAATTGGAATATTTTACTAAACAGGGAGTGACGTCCAAACCAATGAAAAAAACTTGTAATCACCGTCAGTAAGTCAGTCCGTAAGTCCGTACGTGAAGTCCAAACCAATCGTCACCGCACATCATCCCCGCGAAAAAGATCCAATGGTGATTTCAGAAGATTTCAAATGGTCAGCCTTGTCTTGGAAATCCCAACCATTTTGTTGAGAGAGAGAGAGAGAGAGAGAGAGCGCTTTATCGTTCTTCTCTTTGTTTTTAAAGCAAACAAAAAACCAACCACCGAGTGATACATTGATTTGATAAAATCGTACCAACACACACCCAGTCCCTGAGTTGCAGAGAAAGAGAGAGAGAGAGAGAGGGGAAGTGGATCTAGATCTTGTGGGAAGAAGCCATGGCGAGAGGACCTCTCGCTTTTCAGCTATGGATCTCTGTCTGTCTTTTGTTCTTCTTGCATGCTCGCTGCTTCTACCTCCCGGGTGTCGCCCCTCAAGATTTCCAATACGTCAGCACCTTCAACTCTCTCTCTCTCTCTCTCTCTCTCTCTCTGTATTAATAAATGTATATGTATATATATATGTATATTTGTATATGTTAAACCTCTGCGTATAATTGAATGTAATGTATGCCATGGCAGTTTTTTAGTGCATGTTCTTATTTACAGACAGATCCGTATACAATTTTGCATTTGGGTGCTTACAAGTTCGAGTCTTTTGGCGAAAGCTTTTATAAATTTGCCATCTTGTGACTCAGGTCGTGAGATCTACGTTCAATTTGCTGCATTTCTGCATGTTTTTGGCTTAAAACGTTGTGAATCTCTGTTGGCTTCTTATGTTGCGTGAAATATGGATTGAAATTACTGTTTTTTCGATTGCAACAATGCGATATAACATGCACATTTACAAGTACAGTTCTAAGTTTTTAATTTTTTTCGTGTTCTCATTTGTCCGGTAAGTGTTAGAGCTTGTATTGTCGTCCAGATTGTAAAGATTTTTCAGTTTTTGGGGAAAAGGAAAATTTTAAGGTCTGCTGATTCAGCTTTGAGGTAGTGAAATCCTTTCTCAACTAGGCAATTGAGGAAGAAACGATAGAGTATGGATTTAGTAACGTATAGAAGGGCTCGAAAGAAATCATTTAAGACTTTTACAATGGATCTAGTAGGTCTCATAATTTAATGAACGAGCTTCGTGATGTAGATCGTTTTGCTGTCTAATGGCGTTGTATTCACACTGTTTACCATTGTATGTGCAGGGAAATCCCTTGAATGTGAAAGTGAACAAATTGACCTCTACAAAAACTCAACTTCCTTACTCGTACTATTCCCTCCCATACTGTACCCCGGAGCATATAGTAGACAGTGCAGAGAATCTTGGGGAAGTTCTCCGTGGTGATCGCATTGAAAACTCTCCTTACGAGGTAGAGTAGCTTAAAGTGATATTATTGCTATGGTTCTGTTGTTCATCACTTTGGTTATTGAGCCGCTAAGGATTTTATTCTATCTTTTGTTGCAGTTCAAAATGAGAGAACCACAAATGTGCAATGTTTTATGCCGTGTAGTTCTTAATGCAAAAACTGCAAAGGAATTCAAGGAAAAGATAGATGATGAGTATCGGGTGAATATGTGAGGCACAAATTCTGAATACCATGCATTTGAATCATATGATCCTGTCTGATGTGATGAACAATTGACTTACATTCTGATACTTTTTCCAAATTACAGGATTCTGGATAATCTCCCTCTGGTTGTCCCTATACCAAGCCTGATCAGGAAAACGCCTTAGTTTATCAACATGGGTTTCATGTTGGTCTTAGAGGACAATATGCTGGGGTAGCTGTTGCCTGTTTGACCAATTAGCATTCTTTGCGTCATCTTAATTCTTTTGTTGATGTGCTTATTGAAGAGTTCTGATTTTTCCGTTTTCCTTTAAACATTTATAGAACAAGGATGAAAAGCATTTTATCAACAATCACTTAACATTTACAGTCAAGTATCACAAGGATCAAATGACAGAATCTGCCAGGATTGTCGGATTTGAGGTGAAGCCATTCAGGTATTTAGTTGTTATTCTTTTCTATCATAGGCTAATTAGTTTATTCTATCTCATCTCTCCAATGAGGGTTCAAATTACCTATATGATAGCGGACAAGTTTTTATTAATGCAGTGTTAAGCATGAATACGAAGGCGAGTGGAGTAAGGAGAAACGTTTAACAACCTGTGATCCCCATGCGAAACAAACAGTTACCAGCTCTGAATCTCCTCAGGAGGTTGAAGATAAAAAGGAAATTATATTTACATATGATGTTGAGTTCCAGGTTGGTGCCCTTGCCATTTCCTAGTAAATGACTTCTTTGTTTGCCGTTTTGAGTTGGGTTTCAGATTGGCTTTTGTTTAACCTCTAGGAGAGTGATGTAAAGTGGGCATCTCGGTGGGACACATATCTTCTGGTAGCGGATGATCAAATCCACTGGTTCTCAATTGTTAATTCTTTGATGATTGTTCTTTTCCTTTCGGGCATGGTTGCTATGATAATGTTGCGGACACTTTACCGAGATATCTCCAAGTACAACCAACTAGAGTACCCAAGAAGAAGCCCAAGAAGAGACAGGATGGAAACTGGTTCATGGTGATGTATTCAGACCTCCATGTAAACTCATGATCTACTGTGCGTGTATGTTGGGACAGGTGTGCAGTTCTTTGGGATGATTCTCGTCACCATGCTCTTTGCAGTCCTTGGATTCCTCTCCCCTTCAAACCGAGGTGGGTTGATGACTGCCATGCTCCTCCTCTGGGTCTTTATGGGCCTCTTTGCTGGATACTCTGCAGCCCGTCTGTACAAAATGTTTAAGGGAACAGAATGGAAGAAAATCAGTCTCAAAACAGCTTTCGTGTTTCCTGCAACTCTCTTTGCCATTTTCTTCGTCTTGAATGCTCTTATCTGGGGTGAGAAATCCTCTGGGGCAGTTCCATTTGGAACCATGTTTGCTCTGGTATTCTTATGGTTTGGCATTTCAGTTCCACTTATCTACGTTGGTGCTTATGTGGGTTTTAGGAAGCCGTCGATCGAGGATCCTGTGAAAACCAACAAGATCCCTAGGCAAGTCCCTGAACAGGCGTGGTACATGCATCCAGCCTTCTCTATCCTAATTGGAGGCATACTCCCATTCGGGGCCGTCTTTATTGAGCTCTTCTTCATCCTTACATCTATATGGTTGCATCAATTCTATTACATATTTGGATTCCTTTTCATTGTCTTCATTATCCTCATCATCACTTGTGCCGAGATCACAATTGTGCTATGCTACTTCCAGTTGTGCAGTGAAGACTACCTTTGGTGGTGGAGGTCGTACTTGACCTCAGGCTCCTCAGCGCTCTACCTTTTCCTGTACGCAGCCTTCTACTTCTTCACTAAGCTTGACATTAAGAAGCCAGTTTCTGGAGCCTTGTATTTCGGGTATATGCTGATTGCTTCCTACTCTTTCTTCGTGCTGACTGGTACAATCGGTTTCTATGCATGCTTCTGGTTTACTAGGCTCATCTATTCGTCAGTGAAGTTCGACTGATTTATAGTCCTAAGGTGAAGGAAACGATTCGTTTGTTTTTCCACGAGGAAGCACGAAATTCACTTTGACGGTACTTGTAGAATGTCCTTGTGGAGCTACCAACCTGGGTTCATTTTGAATCTAGAGTCATAGAAGTTCTTATTCTTAGCCTCTCTCTATACAGGTCCCTTTTTAAGCTCTAGTTCTTTTTGTTCATTTGTTCTTATAACATCGTCTTCGTTCTGTTCCATACGAAAACACAGAAAATTGAAAGCAATCTTCGTGCCATCAATGGCTCGACGGTGATTTGAGGAATGAAAAATGGAATTCCTGTCACTGCTGCGTATTGTTATATTTTCTTGTCAAATCTTTGGAGATTTGGCTCATCTGTTCTGTGATAAAAACTAAAAAGTACAAACCGTGAACACAAAATCGTTCTGTGAATAAAGATAAAAGGCAATGCATAATCTTCCAACCATCCCTAATGGAAAACAAGTGTATCAAACATACAATTTGAACATTTCTTCAAGTTCCAAGCTGGTATTTCTACATATTACATTGTTTGTGACAACCTAGAAAATAGACGCTGATCGGTATTTTGATCCAGTCATATAATGCCTCACAAATCAATCAGCACCTTCAGCGCTAAAATCGGGCTCCGGAGGCTTTTGTAGTTTGATTAATTCTCGAGCGCTCTTCAAATTCCTGTTTCGGTGGACACCACGAAGTGCATTTGCAGCAAACCTAGAAGCTAAAAATGTGGCACCAATGCTATATGAACCTCCAGCGTTGCTGCGAGCACCTCCCAAGGCTTCTGCTTCTGCTTCCTCTTCCTTACGACGAAGCTCCAAGATTTTCCTCTTGGAATAGCGACGCCATGCTGCTTGGATAAAGCAAGCAGCCCAAGTCCGCCATTGTTGTGAGTAGAAACGGAAGGTGTGCTGAACCTGTCTGCTGTGAAGGCGCCTAAACTGACTGGCAACAAATTTCAACTCTTCAGCTACAAGTGCAAAGGCCTCAACCTCAGTTAAAGCCTTAACTGTCCGAGTAGATGATGGGAGGTTGGCACCAGATTTGGGATCCAGTGCCCAAGTTAGAAGCTCCTCACCACAGAAATCACCTTCTTTCAGTAAACTTCGGTTAAAAAACCCACTCCTGCCACCATCTGTTGTAACACTCTCAAGGCGACCACGTATGATGAAAAGCATCTCATCGACGGGATCTCCTTCCCGAACTATGTAAGTACTCTCTGTGAATAAACTTGGTTTCAGTCTCTCACAAATGGCATCAAGCAACCTCTCGTCCATATTATCAAACAAAGGAACCTGCAATGACCGGCAAAGTGCAATTTATCTAATGATTCACAGTGGGACCAACCAACGTATATGAAACCAATTACCACTAGAAGAAACACAAAGAACAAAAGAATTACTAATCATACCCTCCTCACTAATGCCAAACAGAGGTGCCGCTTAATATCTCTCCTGAGATCCTTTGGTAGGCTCTGAACCAAACTCTGCTCGTCCACCCCGCGTGTTTCCAACCACTTATATTGATCATATCGCCTGACGCGTTCCCTAAGGTCTTGTGGGAGCAAGCGGTGATGCATCCACTGCTCTGAATCACGTCTTTTGACCCTCATCTCCTCAAGTCGAATAGTAAGAGACTGAAGATAGGTCTGTAACAATACCATAACACAGAGAATATTAGCGATATCAGATGATGTTCTGCTTTTCACGCTACATTACAAGCATCAACTGTTACTTCCAAGTTTACCTGCATGTTTCCTATCAAAAGTGCGAAGAGGATAAGTCCAAATATAGCCAGTGATATGGAAAATATAACCTCTCCAGGATAGGTGCTGGTTGCAAGACCCTGACCAAGCGTACTGTATAAAGAAGTCAGACAAAATGCTGTTAAAAGCGAAAACTTTAAAGCCTGCAAGAGGCGCAACGGTTTTGTAACATTATGTGAAACCACTACATAAAATAGATTGAACTTTATGACTAGGATCAGGAACATTGGTTATTTCAGACAACATCATTACCTTAAATTCTGTAGTCCCCACCATAAACAGTAACAGTACTTGACAATGAACTTCTTGGATGAAACAACCCCAGATGATAAAGCCGAATTAAAGATTCCAAAATCAAAGTAGGTATTATTGTCATCTGCCGAGCATTTTGATAGGATGTTTCCAGTAACATTGGACCAAGTTGCATTATCTAAATTGTTTTGGTTCCCGCAGTACAAGAGAGTTTTATCACATGGTTTTCCAATATCAGTACAAGCCATCTGCCAGCATGTATCATTGCGTTCTAAAGCTAACAAATACCAGAATGCCCCAACTATCTGCAAAGATATCATCCAACGGATAATAATTGCTCGCAAAGAAAAGTATAATTTCCATGTTAATGTATGACAATCAAAAGAAAAATAAGTACTTGATGAGTCTGATGACAACAATAACATTCAATGGAAAATAATTTGTATCAAATGTTCATATGCAAAGAAAGAAAAAGAAAGATGAATAACATACAGCAAGCAAACAAGGAACAAAACAGCAAGGGTAGAAACAAAATAGGTACTCACATGACTAGCGAGCATATATAATAGCAAATAGTATGCAGCACCTGCCCATGCAGTTTCAGCAAAGACGCCAGCTGTTCTTTTCAGTTCTGAAGTCAAAGGATAGACTCGAAAAAGTCTGGGAATATACTGAAATAAAACTATGAAAAGCAAAGCCTGTTTTGTAGCAAGCACATCTGAACCTTTGGACCTCTGAAGAAACCTCCAAACTACAATCTGCACAAATTATGGCCTTTTAGTGTTGCATAGAAAAAAAATATAGGCTTAACAGTTAACAGTTTCCTTTCAGCGTATTTTTCAAATCTTCTACTACAAAATACATAGAAACGAAAAGACAAAACAAAATAAGAGCCAAAACTATAGGAAAGCGGTATAGCCATGTGGAATAATTCAGGGAAACACACTCTTACCTGTGGTAGGGGTAGCACTGAAAGAAAATCAATGATGAAATAACTTCGTAAGTACCGCTTGGCTATTCGTGCTGGATCAATCACCAGTTCACCTCTTCCAAAAACCCGAGATGATGGAGCAATGTAAGCTGTTCTAAACTGGAGAGCCATGTGAATAAGATAGAAAGCATCAACAATCATCCGCAGTGTGGTTGCTGTGATAGCCAACCTTCGATCTATACCAAGACAATTTGATGAACTATTGATGACTGGAAGATAGAAAAACAGAGGGTCCACAGACACTGCCAGAATACATGAGATGACAAAAAATCTATTCCACAACAAGAGAAATTTGTCCTGAGGATCATATATCTTCTTGTCTGACCCTTTAAGATCTTCAGGGAACACTGCACGAGAAATCCCAAATCCAAGTGATCGGCCGATTGACTTAAGACCTTCAGACCCCTTTTTCATTCCTCTCTTAAAAGATGTATCCCTTGCAGGAGCAGTCCGGGTTAGTCCCTCAATATTAAACCCACATCTTCTCCCTCCAGAATCAGAAGGCGATGACAATCTAGAGTCCAAGTCATCCAGCCTAGAAAATCAATAAACACTGCCAATAAGCAGAACATTCGATGCCGTTCTACCAAATGACCCAAATCTTGTTTCAACATTATTAGAAACATATACGTTCAGCTTTCATCATAGAAAAGGAAGCATGAGGCACTGACCGGGAACTAATAATTATCCCACTAATTCATACATAATGCAACATGAATACAACAAAAACAACAAAGCCTTATCCCACTAGGTGGGGTCGGCTGTATGAATCCTAGAACGCCACTGCCCTTGGTTTTGTGCCAACTAATATTTAGAAGAAGAAAAGAACCTCCTTGAAAAGAAAAATGAAATTCCAAACATATTTATCATTAAGGCAAATTGCTAAACTATTTATTGGACTTTGAGACTACATACTTCCTAAAATTTAAGCAGACGTGACATCTCAACTAGTCATACAAACATGTAACAGATCGTTGTGAATCACTAGAACCAGATCTTTACATTTGGCAACGATTCTCCGGAAAAAAAATTTGCAAAATTTGACAAAGAAATATTATATTTGGTACCTCACAAACTTGTCTCTCTGGCCTCCCACGTACTGTGACTTGTTGTAACCACAATCCAACATCTTTACTCAATTAAACACATCAACGTCACCTGCATACCAAAATGAACATCCAAATTCGCAATGAACATCAAAATCATCATACTCAGTTCTAAGTGGCTTATAAACACCAACCGGAAAGGAAGTATGAATCTAAAACAATCCCCAGGTTCCAATAACATTTTTCCACCAAATGCTCAACCAAAATTCCATAAGCTAATAGTGTTGAAAAGATAACAACCCGATTTATAGTAAACGAATGTTTACGATTTGATGTAACCAAAAAATGGTAAGTTTGGTCTTCTTATAGCAAACAAATCGGCATCCATTGCTATATATCCTCAAATTATACAACTCAGATCCCTAGATAGTCAACAGTGCATAACTAAGCAGTCTAAAGCAGTATGAGTAAACATCTACTTAAACTTTTATCCATTTTTATCAGCTTAATCACCAAGAACAATCACTTGATCCTCGAAAACCTACTGTTTCCTGACGTTGACCAAATTAATTAAGAATCCCCCTCAAAAACCAATAAATTAAGAAACCACTGCAAATTAACCCAACAAAAAAACAAGCAACGAACCTTATTGAGCACCGTGGAAGAAGAACTGACATTTCCCTTAAGACGTGCAATCAAAATTACAGTAGTTTCAAATTTTGACAATTTTTTCTCGATAAAGGGAAGAACCCATATGATATGAATTCGTATCTTTGCAGAAATGATCGAAGCGTATGAGATTGGGAGAGAGAGAGAGGGAGAGAGAAGCAACTCACAGTAAAAGCAGGAGGTCTTAGATTTTCATTCGGCTGGTTGCCGCCAGCCACGGACAAAGAGATTCAGGTATATGGAACAACAACTGGGCGTCGAGATGTCACCACCGAGAGAGAGACTAATTCAGATATCTCTTCTTACCGAAATTGAAGAAGGTGAAAAAACCGAAGAAAGTCAATGCCGTTAATGGATTTAGTCCCAAAAATTGAAGATTCTTTAGGATTGAATAGAGAAATTTTTTTTAACTGTTCTTGAATTTTGGACTTCGTTTTGCTTTCTGAAATTTAATTTTTAAATCTTGCAGTAAAAAGTTGAAAATAAAAAAGCGTACATAAAATTGCTCTTACTATTCACTTTAAACTGTAATTATCTTCTTGTAAGTTCATTGTTTGAAAGAAAAGCAGATAAAAACAATGACAATTACTATTTGCAAATATATTTTTTATTTTTATAATGTTTTCTACCTTTTATCGCTACATGTCATTATTGCCACATATTTTTGCTTAATTTGCTATTGTGTTGAATTTTGTAAAAAAGTTGTGCGAACTTCATAAGTTTTTATGACTTGGATAAGACATCGGCCTAACCTACCCACTATATGTACTTAATTAACAATAATATCTGTTTATTTCCAAATTAACCTGTCCAAATGATCTTTTCAAGTAGGTTCATTGTTCCGGCCAAGAATACAACTAATCCCACATGGGACTACATGAGCCCCCACAAAAATAATTTTATAATTTTCGCCTTGTGAATTTCACAATGATTAAAGTACTGAAAGCATGGATGCGACTACATTCGACTACATTCGATCAGACAAAGATGCAAAGTAAAATAAAATCGGTCATTGTGAATAAATCGATTAACATGGATTGTTATCACCTTACTTATTATCATTGAATAAGTTCAAATTTTAAAATTTATCTACCACACGAATTTTAAAATTTAAACTTATCCAACAGCTATAAATAGGACGACGCGCATCTATTCCTCGTTAGAAAGTGAGATGTGAAAGTAGTCTCGTCTTAGCAGCATCCACGAAATATCTCCAAATTTGAAGCTTTACAATATAATAACATAATTACCATAAAAATTAATTTATAACCAGCTCAAAGGATCGGCATCTGAGATTTTCAACGTGGGAAGAGGATATTTCTCTTCAAAAAAAAATAAACAAAAAACAACGATCAAAACAAAAATGGCCTTCGTCTCCATTTTATTATCTAAACAGTTGAAGGCGACGCTGGTCAAAAACTCCCGGAACCTGGGGTCCGGCCAAGCGTCCGCTTCTGTGTGTCTACTGGGATGAAGACGTTTGCCGTAGGCGGCGCTTGCAAGTTTGAAAGTATGGGAATGGGACGGACAGCCTCAGGCAATGAGACGTTAAAAGCACGATAACTCAGATTCAGCTTTGATTTTGTTGCCCTGTATCATCAGCTATCCACAACCTAACAATGGGACAGCAAACACGAGTACCAAAAACATGTTAGTTCAAGGAATTTTCTACTATGTTACAGGTTATCCCATACATCGGAGCATGGTAGAATGTGAGTTCGAATATGTACAAGAGACCACGCATGTACTTAATATCTAGAAGCAAGCAAACCCGAACAGCATCAGGTGTAAGACTAAATTAATTTAACACGAGACGAAACCATCCACATGTAAATTTCAGATTTTTTCTGTACCACAGCTAAGTCTATACAGGTGACAATCAAACTTAAAGATGGTCTATATTGAATCTTATAAGTTTTTTCATGAGTAAATAACTAAATATCGAAGCAATTAACAAGCAAAGAGGCAATTCCACAAATGATTCATACCTTTCTGACTATATTTCTTCACTCCCACCGAAAAGAACCAAGTATCAAATCATAGAAACCAAACAGAACAAATGGCAGTAGACAGCTCAGCCTTGATGATCAAGTGCACTAGCGATTATGTTTCTGCTTTCCCTACACAGTACTTCTGTATCATTTCCTTCTATAGGTTTATGAATAACAACTTTAACAGCTCCAGTATTCAAGATAGTCTCCCTTCCCGGAGGCATGATCCTTCCGGTTCCTATAAGGGTAATTGGAACTACTGGTACCTTGGTTTTTGCTGCAAGACTGAAGGCCCCTCTCTGCATGTCAACAACAAGAGGAAACTGTAACTCCCAATATATCTTCAGAGGAGAAGCGGGGAAAGAGCCTCTTAGGAAATAAATTATACAAATGGTGCAACAAAAACTATGGATGAGATCAAACTAACTAAATCAATTGTCCATTATATGCCTCCGTAACCAACAACTGCAAGTTCCAGTCTGGTTACTTACAATTTTACATAACCATCCAAAAGAACAAAGAATCCTAAAAGATCTCACCTTGAAAGCACCTAATTTTCCATCTTTGCTGCGTGTTCCCTCAGGGAAGAAAAAGACAGAGGCCCCCTTCTTGATAAGATCTACGCAACTCTTAAGCATTCCTATATACAGAAGCAATCATACATTAAAACCATTGTTTAGATAATGATCAACATATTTAGATGGAACAAAGGAATTGGCATACCAATTGGCTTTTTCTGTCCATGCGCTTTAAAGGAATTACACCCATCAGAAACATGGCCCACCCAATAATGGGATAGAGAAATATGCTGGTCTTGCTGATAAACTTAAAGGGTCTCCCAATTGTGAAAAGAACATAGATGTCTAAAAAGCTCTGGTGGTTGGAAACATACACAGCAGGAGCATCAGGCGGAGGCAAATTCTCCAGTCCCTCGTACTTTATCCTAACAAATGGTGTAATCGTAGCAGTGGCCCAAATTTTGGCAATAAAAATATGAGCTTTTCTTTTGTATCGATCCAATAACAGCACAAGAGGATGGACTATCAGCATCAGCACAAAGAGATAAATGGCATTGAAAGCAGTAATGGCACAAAAGCCAATTCCCCTAACTCTTGAGACCATACTTACTTCTGCACTTGAAAATAAGAATGGATGTCAGTCAGATTTATAAGGCTGCTAAAGAAAGGAGGAAACAACAGAAAATCACTGGTTAGAGAAACCTGGTAATGGATAGCCAGCATCACAGGTTCCAGCTTCAGCAGATTGTACAACTGTATACCTGGACAACCGATTTTGGTCATGCAATCTAATATTACAATGCGGTCTTCCAAACTCCTCTTTTGCATCAAAGTCACACCACGATATGCTACCATGTTTCCTTTGAATGCATAAAACACTATGATGAGCCGCTGAGGAAGGAAAACAAAGAGGCATGAGATATTATAGTCCATTCACGCATAAAGGTACATTGCTTATAAGCCAGCATCACTCATGACATATTATACTGAGATAGCCTATACTTACAATGGCTTAAATTTCTCGAAATGGGCCATCTGCGAGGAGAGCACCCAATAGAAAGTCCCTTATAAGCAAACAGCTGCATTACAAATAAAAATGTCATAGCAGTTACAACATAAATAAATGGGACAGGGTCAGGATGGGTTTGTGCTGCTTCACACTTTTGTGCTTAATGAAGTCGATAGCTTGCAATACTACCTACAGGATTAATAAACAAAACAAAAAGGAAGACTTTTCAAGTACGGTAGACACTAGAGATTCCACATTGGATGAATGCCCTAAAGGAATGCTTACCAATGGCTAATTCTACAGTTGTGATGAGGGAAAGTCTAGCGTGCTGCACTGGCGTGTTAAATGCAGATAATTCAAATGCACATTTTATACACGGCTAACCTTGAAGCACATTCACCCTATTTGCGTACAATCACCTAAATGTTGAATCCAACGATTAGTAGCGACAAGGCATGCTTAATTGCAAAAATTAGATTGTCATTATACTATCTCAAAATTTTCAGCTAGTTCCTTAACCGCACTCGTGAGCACCATTTTCTTCATACAAAATTCTGATTAAAAGGACGCCTATCGAATCATCAAACTACTAATTCCGAACATAATTATAGATTAAAATTTTTATCTCACGAAATTGTGGAATCATCAAGTTAATAATTTCCCAACATAATTAAAGGTTACAAATTTATATTTTCCCGTAAAAAACGACGGGAATCAAAGAAAATAGCTAGAGAAAAAGGGGATGAATTCTGAAATAAAAGAATTACCGGCAACAAAGATGACTTTGACGGAAACCTCGATTGCCTTTGACCTGATACGTTGAAGAAACCATAGATGTTAGCTCAAGTTTTTAACTTTATTAAAAAAAAACAAAAAAAAACCCAGATAGATAAAGATGGTAATTACAAATAATTGCAGGGGAAGGTTGAAAAGCAACTTCCATGGAGATTCAAAGAACGGATTTTTGGAGAGTTTGATCTTTCTTTTCTTCAGTGAATTTTTGCGGGTTAGGGTTTGTACTCTGGGGAGCACATGAGTCATGCAGGACTGAGAAATTCAAGGCATATCGCTTATCCTGTTACTTAATTCGTTGGATGTATCGGAGTTCGGATGTTTTGTGTTTGTGAGAGGGTGAGACCGCCAATGACACCACACGCGTTCTTTTTTTATCTCTTTAGCTCATTTGGTAATAACTATGTTCCATGAGAATTTTTGGTCGGGCTGCTGAGGGCTGATTACGAAAACTTCGACTATGATTGGGCTAGGTGCGGATGGCCGGACCACATGATTGTTTGATTTTAAATATAAAAACATCTAACCCAATCCTAACTCTTGTATTTTTTACCCCATGCCTAAGACAGGTAGTTGGAAGATAGCTTATGTGGTCAAAAAATTAGGATTTAAGCCTATCTGGTAAAGTTTGTTAGGATTTATGTACTAAATTAAAAATTCCGTCAATTTTTTGTTAATTATTAACACGTGAACCGCATATATTATGCTAAAACAAAACTCTCTATACACATATTCGGCTAAAACAGACTTCTCCATTAATTGTTAACATGTGGGGCTAGCTCATAAGGTCACACCTGATGTGTCTCGGCTAGACGGCCATGCAGTTGAGTCATCCAAACCGAAGAATGCCGTCTGTGTTGCTTAGAGTGTGCTTTGAGCAAATTACTAATTCAAATTTATGATCATTGAATCCAGCCATAGATCTCGGTACATGCTATGAGATAATTGATTCTAAATATTTCGTGGTAGATCAAGTTCAAAATCGATATTACACAACAAGACCAATAAAACAAACAGCTGCTAGTATTTTCTTGTGCACGTCAATACACGGTTACAAGAAGAACATGACCTTGAAGGCTTGGAACCTGCAACACCTTATTTGTTCTTAGCTAGTCACATATATAGCGTTACATTAAAAAAAATAAAAAAAAAAGACGAAAAAAAATAACAGAGAACCCCAATCTAAATCTTTTTGTTGGGAGTTGATTGTTAGGGAAGTGAGAAGTAGTAATCTATTTGCGGGGGTGAGTGCTGTCTTGATGGGCGGTTCCGGTGATAACTTTGGCAACGTCTAATGCAGTTGCCTCCGGCTTCTTCTTGCTGTACAAGGTGAAGTAACCGATGGTGACAACTACGGCAAAGCCTCCGATCGCCATTTTCATCGGGCAGAAGGGCGCGTTCTTCGTCTGATGGAGTATCTCCGGTGAATGCTGCGCCGGGGAATGACCCTTCATTTGGTGTGCCATGGCTTCGATTTTCCTCTAGCTTTCGTCTCCCTCGTTCAAACAAAGACTCTGTTGTCCCGGGATTTCTTTGTCTCTCTTCGTTTATCTTCAACTATATCTGTCTGAATGCAATGCTTGTAGGCAGAAGAAAGTGGGAACCTGAAAGAAATAGAATGCACACATGTGTAACAAGATAGGGTGTTTAACCGTTTTTCAAGCAACGGTAATAGGAGTGTTCTATTTGTGTGGTTTTAATTACCCCTTAATCACTTTTTAAGGGTCAACTAATTGACCCTTCCATCAGATTAAAATGAAACATTTCCCTCACCTTTCAACCTTCTTCCCTGAAAGTAGGATAGCCAAGAAAAGGGGTGTTTGCACTTGCACCCCTCTCCTGCGCGCCGTCGGATTTCCGGTAAGGGGACCTATGAGTCATCAAGAGTCAAGACTCGAGGGATCAAAGCACAACAAAACACTAAACTAGACAGAACAATTGATAATTAACCTGCATGGTAGCATAGATGATAGAGGAACACAGCAGCCATATGAGAATCCCAGAAATTTGACCCCAACGGAAGCTGGGAGGCAAATAAAAAACCCCGACAAATATAGAGAAAAAAGCTTCAAGGCCGCTGTATGCAGCAAACCGAGAGAACCAAGACACCGAGCAAGCACACACCAGTAGCAACAAACTGTAAATACAAAGAAACAATCAACCAGAAACAATGCTGCACTGCCGAAAAACTGCAAGATTTGACAAAGGAGGGTTTTAATATCCTCTATCTTTACATAGATTACACATCTACCGGAAAAGAGAACTTATTCGAGCCCATACAAAGAGATCAAAAGCGGTATCAACTAATGTATATAAGAGCTTTGAAGCTTAAATACAAGCTTTTTGTTCAAACCACATGTTAAGACGGTGAATTATTACATTTTGTCAGATTTCCTTCGGTAAAAGTAGAAGGGTGAGCCACTGTATTTTCGTTCGTTTGGGATGAAAAAGCAAAGTAAGATGGTACAAACTAATCATCTGCAAGAAGTTTTCCTTCTTTCGATATTCATCTCATCAAACTACCATTTCAGCTTCTTTAATAGTGGAGGGAATCCCGACATCCAACCTCATGGTTGGTCTGTATTCCTCTGGAACGGCAGCTCCCGCATGAATGCACATTTCGACAACCGCAGGGGCTTGCCCATAGAAGTTCCTGAGCTCCCGCTCCAATGGCGGTCCATTCACATCTGGAACATGCCACACATATCTTGGTGGTATCAAGTCATTGAGCACGGCCGCCTGACAGCCATGCTGCCCATTTCGTTGTTGGTGTTTGAAGGCCCCACAGTTCTGAGCCTTGTGCCCGCTAGGACCGACATGCACCTCAGGGAAATACCCGCAAACCCTCACCAGATACATCTTCATCAGCCTCTTGGCTCCTCTCATCATTTGCTCCCATGCTCGTAGTGTTTCCTCAGCAAGCAAGGTTGTTTCTTCTTCATTAGAGGGGGCTACTACCTCCGAATCCGATATTTCAGCCAAAACTGGTCTCTTGGGTTCTTCACTGTCTGGTAGCTCACTTTCATCTACATCAACAAATTCACTCTTCGAAATTCGGATGATTGGCTTTCTTTTCCTTGTAGTGGGATATTCCGGGACATCAACCCCAGCCTGGATGCAGAGCTCAACTATTGCTGGAACTCTAGGAGTTGAGAATCTCTCTTCATGAGGAATACGTCTTCCAAGTCGATCATAGAGGTGGAAAGCTTCAACCGGCAAGAATATGTCATCAACTGAAACCACAAGCAGCAGCGTTACCTGACGGAGCTGCAGCTGGAGCAGGCGACGGAGAATCCAAACCATACTTTCGCTTTTCAGACAGAACCACCACCGTGAGCTTTAAGCCTTTGTCCCAGTGCTCCTTAACACCACTGATGAAGCAGAATGGTCCTGACTTGTCCAACGTGATCCCCTCCACGTCTGCTTTGATTGGCTTTGAAGTGTCGCAGGTCTCATAGGCTTCCTTTGTCACTTGCACCACGGAGTCCCTCCCTTGCTCCTTTTTCCATTCTGCAGGCACCAAAACAAAAATGTCACACTTACTATCGTTTTATAACTATTTCATTTTCAGTTTTTAATATCATTAAGCAAAAATAAAAGAAAATAAGCAGATTTTAGCATGCAATCAGAGTACATTATTGAGTAAGAACGTTTAAAAGCGTAAAAGTAAGTGACTGACTTAAAGTAGCGCTACATTGATATTTTCATTTTAAGTAGATATGAAAATAAGGGTGATGGAGATTGAAATGTGAGAACTTACTGTGAACATTCTGAATCGTCTATGCCCAGCCCACTGAGTCAAGGCTTTGGCAGAATCAACGTTCCAAGAAATGTCCTCATCTCCGACCAGAATGTGTTTGGCTTCAGACAAAGAAAATTTCTGGAGGAGGCCATTGTTGCTTCTGTTCTATGATTTCTGGAGTGTGATTACATTTCAATCTTGATCATAAAACTGCAATTATGTATTTATGATGAGTTGTATAACTTTTCAATTTTGGATAAAAGTCAAGGGAAGAATCAAGAAACGCTTTTTCAATTTTGGATAAAAATCAAGTGAAGAATCAAGAAACGTCTTTTCAAGCAGACGTAGGTTATGTCAGTTAGTTAAAATGTTTATCAGTCCTTTTGTAGCCAAATACGATTATCTTTTTCTATGAACTCGAATAATTAAGAATATGAAAGGACTTGTCCGGTAAGAAAGTGATACCCTTGGATTGCTTGTTTTACAAGGTAAATGAATCAATGATTTTGTATGCCAATTATGAACAAAAGGCACTAGTACTCCGGTATCTAATAGCCTGGGTCATTCAGTCATTGTATGCATAGTATTTAATTATAATTGGTAAAATTCAATTAACAAGCAAAAATAATGCACAATAAACATTTGAGGAGTACTCTTATATTGCTCGAGTAGTTCATTGGTGGTGTTATGTAATGTAACTTAAATCAGCCTAAAGTTCTTGAGTAGTTAGAAACTTAAAAGGCTCTCGTCCAAACATAACATTATGAAAATCTCTTGTCCAAACATAACACATGATAAGTTTTATACCGCCAAAAAGTCGTCTAGCAAAAATTTAAATCTAACAGTTAAATCGAGCACCAAAGAATTTGGTTTTCTAACCAAAATGGTCATTTAGATTTGCATAACACATTACTTTGGTCCTTGAGATTTGAAATTGACACACCCCGACCGAGATCAGGGCGTGCTGGCCGTCACTCAGAGGTGACGTAACCATGTGCACGTGCGGAAGCTAAGTAAAGTAATATAAAAGTACGAATAAATTAAAAACTAGCATACAAAGTACTAAGACAAGTACTAGCGTACGTGAGACACCAAGTTCAGAGCGAGACTACAACAGTCCAAAGAGAATACTACGACAATAATACACCCGAAGGTGACCCTACATTGGTGAGTATCTGTCAGAAATGCCGGGACGCCCTCTGGGAAGACCACCGCAACTGCTAAGCAACTAGAACCTGGAGGGGCGTAAAACAAAAGCGTGAGTGGGCAAAAACAAAGCTCTTTGAAAACTCTTTAACAAAACATATTCTAACCCCTCGCCGTAAAACCTGTATACATCCCAGAAAGTGAAAGTATATACGTATGTATAGATATGCCAGATGTGTTCCAATATATGCCATTCATGCTCGAGAATATATCACATCAGAATCTCATAATAAACGTAAATATTCAAGCATAACACATTTCAATAACCTATAATCTAGCAGCCGGGAGTCACCTAACGTGACCTGTACGGCAGCCTATAGAGCTCCAATCTCATCTCATTAACTAAATCTGCACACGAGTCGGAACCACCTAATGTGGTCTGTACGACAGGCTAGGTGTAATATATATACGCTCTAGTGCTACGATCACGTGAAGCTGTGCGACGAATCGCGGGTCACCTACGAGTCGGAACCACCTAATGTGGTCTGTACGACAGGCTTTGCACCTGACCTGGATCCAAGCTGAGCGTGTGGTGCGGGAGGTGAACATACACGTGAAGGTTATGCCCTGGCCACGGGCGGGAGCACTGACACCGGGGTGCAGATAATGAGCTCTCTAAACATCTCAAACTATAACTGTATAACAACATGAAACCACTTACCTGGCACTTACCTGCGCGTCCACAGCACCAAATACAAATATATAAATGTATGCCGTTACCAATGCATATGATGATGCATAAACGATAATAATAATATGCATGCCATAAATCAATTAACCTTTTATAATAAATTTCTGGGAATATAAACGTATATAGGTATATACGGAAAACAAAAGCCCACTCACTGATAAGTGGAAGGGTCGTAGCCCCCCTGCCTCGAGTGAATACGCTCGTCCTCGGAGTACGTATCACCTATAAGCGAAAAAGCTACGGAAACGTCAATTTCAAAGCACATAACCAACTCTTCGTAATAATTTCTCATACATTGCTCAAAATGGACAAATGAATATACTAACGTGATCTACACAACCTCACGATCACAACCATATTTTTAAAATAATTTTTGGACCACGCACGCGCCCCCACGCGCCTGATCACGCACGGACCCACGCGCCCCCACGCGCGGTCACGTGCACTGCACACCGACGGAATATTCCGTTGACTGACGGAATATTCCGTTGACTGACGCCGTTAGTCCTATTGGAATATTCCGTTAAAACTTAACGGAATATTCCCCTGTCCTCTCCGGCGAGCCGGCGCCGTCGCCGGAAAACTGGAAAAACTTCAAACTTCGTTTTCTCACTCGTTTTTCAACCATTTTTCACGTTCTTTATACCAAAATGAAGCTTAGGACTAGTAGAATCACGTTAGACTACTTTTAAGGCCTAAAAATCAAGGAATCTCACCTGCAACAACGATCTAAGTTCGGCCAACTTTGGAACTAGGCCTTCCCGACGTCCAAATTCACCCAACGAAGCATTCCCAAGCTCCTTGAGACCTCATTAACACATCTACAAGCTTATAAAGTTCAAAAACATGCTAGATTAAATTTGCATGAATAGTGCTCGAAACGGAGTTCGTCGAATCGACGTGAAAACGTAAGATTCCTCACCTGAAAATGGTATGGTTGTGCTCCTCTCGACTTCACGAGTTCGATGGTGTAATTTGTTTCTTGATTTGTGAAGGTTTGATTGTATGTGTGTGTGTGTGTCCGTGTGTTTGAAGAGAGAAGAAGATGAGGAAGAAGATGAGCTCGGGGAGAGAGAGAGACAAAGAGACAGAAAAGAAGACAGAGATGAGGGATTTGAGGAAAAGGAAAAGGAAGAAATGATGACAGGGTGTGTGTGTGTCTCACACATTCCCACACTACCCGAAACTACACTAAACGTACTTACAACGGACTAGGGGTAAAATGGTAGTTTCACACGTACGTTTTATTTGTTTCGGGACGGGATGTCACAACCTACCCACCTTAATAGAATTTCGTCCCGAAATTCAAAACAACCAAATATAACCCCTAGTAGTCGAAGAACAATCTAGGATATCTATCCCTCATTCGATTTTCTGTCTCCCATGTAGCTTCTTCTACAGAATGATTCCTCCACAAGACTTTCACTAAGTTCACCGTCTTGTTCCTCAGAACCTTCTCTTTCCAATCTAAGATCGTTAATGGTTCCTCGTCATACGTCAAGTCTAGATTAATCTCCAGAGGTTGGGGAGGTATCACATGCGACGGATCAGCAACATAATGTCGGAGCATAGACACGTGGAAAACGTTGTGCACTCTAGCTAGCTCTGGAGGCAACTCCAATCTGTAAGCTACTTCACCAACTCGTTCTGTGACCATGTATGGTCCGATATATCTGGGACTCAACTTCCCCTTCTTTCCAAACCGTACAACACCCTTCCACGGTGAAAGTTTCAGAAATACCCAATCTCCGACTTCATACACTCTGTTCGTAGCATGTCGATCTGCTAAACTTTTCTGCCTGTCCTGAGCTACTTTCAGGTTTGACCTAATTACCTGAATATTCTGAGTAGTCTCCTCAATAATCTCAGGACCTACCAAGGCTCTTTCTCCAACCTCTGACCAACACAACGGTGTACGACAAGCTTTTCCATACAAGGCTTCAAATGGCGCCATACCAATGCTCGAATGGAAACTGTTGTTGTAAGCAAATTCCATCAAATCTAACCGTTGGTGCCAAGCATCACTGAACTCTAGCACCGAAGCTCGCAGCATATCTTCTAAGGTCTGAATAGTCCTCTCTGACTGTCCGTCCGTCTGTGGATGATATGCTGTACTGTAAAGTAGTCTCGTACCCAAAGCTTCTTGAAAAGCTACCCAAAACTTCGATGTAAACCGTGGGTCACGATCCGAGACAATACTCACAGGAACACCATGGTACTTTACAACCTTCGAAATGAATAATTCCG
Organism: Pyrus x bretschneideri; assembly: GCF_019419815.1. NCBI lineage: Eukaryota > Viridiplantae > Streptophyta > Magnoliopsida > Rosales > Rosaceae > Pyrus > Pyrus x bretschneideri. Next base: position 9,199,296 of record NW_025999390.1, on the reverse strand, counting down.
CTAACCGGCTCAAAGAATACTTCTCTCTCACTGGAATAAAATGTGCTGATTTAGTGAGCCGATCAACGATCACCCAAATGCCGTCAAAGCCGTTATGTGTACGCGGGAGCTTGTACACAAAATCCATGGTGATATTTTCCCATTTCCATTCTGGAACAGGAAGCGGCTGCAACAGCCCAAACGGCTTCTTTCTTTCTGCTTTAACCTGCTGACAAACAGCACACCTGCTTACATACTCGGCTATCTCCCTTTTCATACCCGCCCAATAGTAGAATGGTCGAATGGTATGATACATTTTAGTAGCTCCTGGATGCATGGCGTACGCCGAGATATGTGCTTCATCGAGAATTTCCTTCTTCAAATCCCCATCATTAGGCACGAACATTCTTCCCTCCTGCATCAACATGCCATCCGATTCACGTACCATGAGGTCTCTCCTCCTACCTTGTTCTCGAGCTTGAATTAGTTCTTGAATCTCCCGATCAGCTACCTGAGCTTCAAGCACCCGATCAACAAGAATTGGTCTAACTTGAAAATTAGCAAGTAATGCTACCTCTCGATCTTCTGCTTCTAACCTCACTCCTGTAGCACGCAAATCCACCAAAAGAGGAACATGACTCGCATACAACGCATTAATGCGGCCCTGTGACTTTCTGCTAAGTGCATCTGCCACTACGTTCGCACGACCAGGGTGATAGTCAATCGTGCAATCGTAATCGCTGAGCAACTCCAACCACCTCCTTTGACGAAGATTAAGTTCCTTCTGAGTAAAGAGATATTGGAGACTCTTGTGATCTGTGAAGATCCTACACTTCTCCCTGTAAAGGTAGTGTCTCCACAACTTCAACGCAAAGATAATAGCAGCCAACTCCAAATCATGTGTAGGGTAATTCATCTCATGGGATTTCAATTGCCGCGAAGCATAAGCAATCACCCTACCATGCTGCATCAATACACATCCCAGACCATTCAAGGAAGCATCGCTATAAACCTCAAATTCACCATTGTCGTCCGGGAGTGCCAAAACAGGTGCATGAGTGAGACAATGCTTCAACTGTTGGAAACTCTGCTCACACTTATCATCCCACTCAAATTTCACTTCCTTCCTCGTTAACCTCGTTAATGGTAAGGAAATCACCGAAAAATCCTTAACGAATCTCCGATAATACCCCGCCAAACCAAGGAAACTTCTCACCTCAGTGACTGTTCGTGGTTGTTCCCAACTCTCCACAGCTGCAATCTTCTGAGGATCAACCAAAATACCTTGAGCAGAAATGATGTGCCCCAAAAATGCAACTTGATCTAACCAGAATTGGCACTTGCTAAACTTAGCATATAATTGGTGTTCCCTCAACCTTTTCAACACTAAAGTAAGATGTCTAACATGCTCCGCTTTGGACTTAGAATACACCAAAATATCGTCAATGAAGACAATAACAAACCTATCCAAGTAAGGTTGGAATACCCGGTTCATTAAATCCATGAAAGCTGCTGGTGCATTTGTCAACCCAAACGGCATAACCAGAAACTCGTAATGGCCGTAACGAGTCCTGAACGCCGTCTTAGGAACATCATCTCTATTAATCTTCAGCTGATAGTACCCAGACCTCAAGTCTATCTTAGAGAATACACTGGCACCTCGAAGTTGATCAAACAAGTCATCGATACGAGGCAATGGATAACGGTTTTTAATCGTCACCCGATTCAATTGTCTATAATCAATACACAGCCTCAGAGTTCCGTCCTTCTTCCTCACAAACAACACTGGAGCGCCCCAAGGTGAAGTACTAGGCTGAATAAACCCCTTATCCACTAATTCCTGCAACTGCACTTTTAATTCCCTTAACTCTGCGGGAGCCATACGATAAGGAGTCAAAGAGATAGGATTAGTACCTGGAAGCAATTCAATAGTGAACTCCACATCTCGATCCAGGGGTAAACCAGGTAAATCCTCGGGAAAAACATCAGGAAAATGTCTGACCACTCTCACATCCTCAATTCGGCTCGGAACGGCCTCATCTAACACCACATGAGCTAGATACCCATGACAACCTTTAGACAACAACTTTTTCGCTCGTAAAGCCGAAATAACACCGTGTCTTACCCCACTCTGCTCACCCACAAAAGTAACCATAGGTAGTCCAGGACGACGAAACGTAACTACTTTCCCGTAACAGTCAATATTAGCACGATTGGGGTGCAACCAATCCGCGCCCAAGATCACATCAAAGTCAACAATATCTAACGGGATAAGATCAGCTGGCATAACAACACCCTCTACTATCACTGGACAACCTGGGTACATACAATCTACCATACACCTCTCTCCTCTAGGCATAGCAAACTCTAAATCAAACCCTAGAGGTGTGGGGCGAGGTTGTGTCACTTGAGCAAATGTATGAGAAATAACGGAATGTGTAGCTCCGCAATCAATTAAGACTCTAGCAAAATAGCCAAGAATGTTTAACGTACCCATTATTAGATCCGGGTTATTCTGAGCATCCTGCAGGGAAATGTTGTGAATGCGCCCTTGACCCTGCTGTCGTCCGCCGCGACCTCTGCTCGCTTGAACACCGCGGCCTTGAGCTCCACGCCCCTGACTGGGCTGACCCAACTGTCTTAAAGACCCTGCACTACTAGTGGCCATCTCCGCTTGCTGATATTGTCCTCCCGGGTACCACTGAGAACCACTAGCTAGGATCGGAGGATACGGCATGTAGTTACCAGGATACGGGGGATAACCACCTTGTGGATACGGGTTCTGGGGATACTGGTGTTGTCCCGGAGCATAGGGAACAGCATCACCTTGGTAATGGTAGGCACCACCTCTACCTGCCTGGCCATAACCACTCGGACCTTGAATTTGCAGCATTGGTGCAGGTCGTGGCATAAAGGTCTGCTGCGACCTCTGCTGCTGACCCTGGGGACAATTTGCCGCTCTATGTCCCACTTGTCCACACGTGAAACACCCACTGTTGCCATACCTACACTCGCCGAAATGTGGGATATTACACCTACGGCAAAATGGGACTCGGCTCCGGCCACCATCACCTTGTCTTTGGCCTCGAGCTCTTCCAGCAAACCTATTTCCTCGTCCCTGTCCAGAGGCACTGAAACTACCACTGGATGAACTCGAACTAGCACCACCCTTCTTAAAGTTCTGAGTCTGACGAGGCCCAAACGACGTTTGACCTTTTCCCTTATCATCTATCTTCTGATTGCCATCCTTTCTTTCTTCATCACTGTCGCTTGACATGTTTTCAGAGTCCTCAATTCTCAACAGTCTCTCGTAGAATTCCTGGTAGGACTCACAGGGTGTAGTGGTCGCCATCGAACGCCACTTCTTCTTAGTACCTCCACGGAAAAGACGAAGCATTTCGGCTGGATTACTATTAATATCAGGATGATAACGGGACAGATCAGTGAACTTGCGATAGTATTCATTAGCCGTCATCTTCCGTTGTTTCAGATCAGTGAATTCCTGCTTCTTGCGGTCAACGTACTCTGGGGGCACAAACCTCCTCTTGAATAACCTAGTGAAAACATTCCAGTCGGTCATCTCGGCTGGAGTTAAACTATGAAGCTCATGCTCCCACCAAGATGCAGATTCTGTACCCAGAAACCATGAGGTCGTCTCAACCCATCTCTCAGCCGGAAGGTTCCCCTGATTATGCAATACTCGGAAAGTCTTCTCAATATGTTCCAACCAACGTTCGGCTCCCTCGGGCCCCTCATGACCGTGGAACTTATCCAATTTCAGGTTATACATAGTCTCCAGAGGAGTCCTCTGGGGAGGGCGGATAGCTGATTGGATAGCATTAGCAATAACTTCCCCCAGCTGAGTGAGATTAGGGAAACTAGACTCATCGGAGCGACGTGGTTCCCGACGAGGTGGCATGATTCTGACAGAAAGCACCAAAACTATTAGAATACTCACACAGACACAGGACTGCCAAACCTATGCTCTGATACCAAACTGACACACCCCGACCGAGATCAGGGCGTGCTGGCCGTCACTCGGAGGTGACGTAACCATGTGCACGTGCGGAAGCTAAGTAAAGTAATATAAAAGTACGAATAAATTAAAAACTAGCATACAAAGTACTAAGACAAGTACTAGCGTACGTGAGACACCAAGTTCAGAGCGAGACTACAACAGTCCAAAGAGAATACTACGACAATAATACACCCGAAGGTGACCCTACATTGGTGAGTATCTGTCAGAAATGCCGGGACGCCCTCTGGGAAGACCACCGCAACTGCTAAGCAACTAGAACCTGGAGGGGCGCAAAACAAAAGCGTGAGTGGGCAAAAACAAAGCTCTTTGAAAACTCTTTAACAAAACATATTCTAACCCCTCGCCGTAAAACCTGTATACATCCCAGAAAGTGAAAGTATATACGTATGTATAGATATGCCAGATGTGTTCCAATATATGCCATTCATGCTCGAGAATATATCACATCAGAATCTCATAATAAACGTAAATATTCAAGCATAACACATTTCAATAACCTATAATCTAGCAGCCGGGAGTCACCTAACGTGACCTGTACGGCAGCCTATAGAGCTCCAATCTCATCTCATTAACTAAATCTGCACACGAGTCGGAACCACCTAATGTGGTCTGTACGACAGGCTAGGTGTAATATATATACGCTCTAGTGCTACGATCACGTGAAGCTGTGCGACGAATCGCGGGTCACCTACGAGTCGGAACCACCTAATGTGGTCTGTACGACAGGCTTTGCACCTGACCTGGATCCAAGCTGAGCGTGTGGTGCGGGAGGTGAACATACACGTGAAGGCTATGCCCTGGCCACGGGCGGGAGCACTGACACCGGGGTGCAGATAATGAGCTCTCTAAACATCTCAAACTATAACTGTATAACAACATGAAACCACTTACCTGGCACTTACCTGCGCGTCCACAGCACCAAATACAAATATATAAATGTATGCCGTTACCAATGCATATGATGATGCATAAACGATAATAATAATATGCATGCCATAAATCAATTAACCTTTTATAATAAATTTCTGGGAATATAAACGTATATAGGTATATACGGAAAACAAAAGCCCACTCACTGATAAGTGGAAGGGTCGTAGCCCCCCTGCCTCGAGTGAATACGCTCGTCCTCGGAGTACGTATCACCTATAAGCGAAAAAGCTACGGAAACGTCAATTTCAAAGCACATAACCAACTCTTCGTAATAATTTCTCATACATTGCTCAAAATGGACAAATGAATATACTAACGTGATCTACACAACCTCACGATCACAACCATATTTTTAAAATAATTTTTGGACCACGCACGCGCCCCCACGCGCCTGATCACGCACGGACCCACGCGCCCCCACGCGCGGTCACGTGCACTGCACACCGACGGAATATTCCGTTGACTGACGGAATATTCCGTTGACTGACGCCGTTAGTCCTATTGGAATATTCCGTTAAAACTTAACGGAATATTCCCCTGTCCTCTCCGGCGAGCCGCCGCCGCCGCCGGAAAACTGGAAAAACTTCAAACTTCGTTTTCTCACTCGTTTTTCAACCATTTTTCACGTTCTTTATACCAAAATGAAGCTTAGGACTAGTAGAATCACGTTAGACTACTTTTAAGGCCTAAAAATCAAGGAATCTCACCTGCAACAACGATCTAAGTTCGGCCAACTTTGGAACTAGGCCTTCCCGACGTCCAAATTCACCCAACGAAGCATTCCCAAGCTCCTTGAGATCTCATTAACACATCTACAAGCTTATAAAGTTCAAAAACATGCTAGATTAAATTTGCATGAATAGTGCTCGAAACGGAGTTCGTCGAATCGACGTGAAAACGTAAGATTCCTCACCTGAAAATGGTATGGTTGTGCTCCTCTCGACTTCACGAGTTCGATGGTGTAATTTGTTTCTTGATTTGTGAAGGTTTGATTGTATGTGTGTGTGTGTCCGTGTGTTTGAAGAGAGAAGAAGATGAGGAAGAAGATGAGCTCGGGGAGAGAGAGAGACAAAGAGACAGAAAAGAAGACAGAGATGAGGGATTTGAGGAAAAGGAAAAGGAAGAAATGATGACAGGGTGTGTGTGTGTCTCACACATTCCCACACTACCCGAAACTACACTAAACGTACTTACAACGGACTAGGGGTAAAATGGTAGTTTCACACGTACGTTTTATTTGTTTCGGGACGGGATGTCACAGAAATCAATAGAAGTGATCCCTAAAATTGTCTACCATCAATCATTTTAGTCATTTCATGCAAAATTATGTTAAATAAGGATCAAAATAACAAATGTACCCTCAATTTAATAAACAATTAGTCAAAAAGATTTGACAAAAATTAATGATATTTTGGTTTTTTATTCTTATTGAATAAAGATATTTTCACGAAATGACCAAAATGATTGATAGTGGATGGCAAATTCTATTGATTTCCAATCTCAGAGATCAAAACGAGGAATTATGCAAATCTCAGAGATCATTTTGGCTAAAAAAGCCAAAGATTTATTTATTTATTTATTTATTATTTTATTTTTTATTTTTTTTATGAATAATTTTGCGGCATTCTTCTGGAGAGTGGGAGAGGAGAGCAATTTGAACGACGTCTAATAAACCTGATATTAATTAAATTACAGCCGAAAGGACTTATTCACCACCAAAGTTTTCAACACCACCACAGGGTCATCAAACGGAAACAATACAAATTAAAGGTATAGCAGCAAACAGCAGGACACGGTTCATGACATAAACCATCAGCATGCTTTGAATCACGAGATTTGGCAACATAACGTCTCTCATTTCAGGAGTGTCTTCACGATAGATTTCACATTCAGCTTCTTGAGGTCAGTGTACGACTGCCCGCACCCGACAAACATGACCGGAGCTCCAGATATGTAAACCATGGACAGCGCAGCGCCGACCTACACCATACCCACAAAATTCAGTTAGAACTAACGGAATCAGTGAAAGAAAAAGAAGCCCTCAAAAGTATATAATAATCATAAGCAATTGCAGATTAAAAACGTTTGTCTACCTTATCGTCAATAGTGTCGAACTTAGTGAGCAATATCCCATCTATCAATCTAGGGTTTTGCGACGTTGAGAGGTCCGCTAATTTCTGCAGGAACAGGGAAGGTGGAATCAGAAACCAGCCAGTAAGCAAATAATGATACAGAAACTGTTAAATTTCAGGTAGATGGGTCATTGGCCCACTCCAACAACATCGATACTGTCCCCACTTGGCCATCTACTCAATCCGTCAGGTGTGAGGTTTTAAACCAAAAGGCCTCGGTGTTAGTTAGAGTGGGGTAATTCTATTTAAAGGGCTTGTTCTCAAACCTTTTGGCCGATGTGGGACAGAAGAATTCTAACAGAAACAAACATAATTGGATATTACTAGAAAAAGCCGAGAATAGGAATATGGCGCTCAAACCTGATTAAACTTCGAAAGCTGATCAACAGCATCGTTCCCAACCAGTGCCTCTCCAACGAACAAGACAAGATCTGGGTTGTTAAGATTGACAAGCTTTGACAGTGCCCTCATCAATGGCTCATTATCCTGAAAGGCGTAACAGATATATAATTATAAAATTAACAAAAATAAACAAAAAAAGTAAACACATCAGATAATCTTAGCATGTACATCAAAACAGTAAATACAGATGCTCAACCATTCTGCTATAGAACAAGAAATACAGTACCTGCATACGACCAGCAGTATCAACAAGAACCACATCAGAACCATTGTGTGTGGCCTCCTGGATTGCTTCCTTAGCCACGACAGCAGGATCTTTCTCGTATCCCTTCTCAAAAATAGGGATCTGAGATGGAAGGTTTGGTTGCATGTTAATTATGAAGGTCAAGACAGAAAATTAATTGTTTTTATCCAAAGAACCATTATTAGTCTTTCCCAAATGAATGTGAATCCTGTAATATGATACCTGGAGTCTACGTGCATGAGTACGCAACTGCTCCACAGCTCCAGATCGAAATGTATCGCAGGCAGCCATCATAACACTGACGTTATGCTGTTGAAGCCAATAAGCAACCTGCATGGTGCAATTGGTTAATAAAACGATCGGTCCATCAGTAAAGAGGCATGCTTTAACGTAAACAGAGAAGAATTCAGCTCAACCTTAGCCAAATTGGTAGATTTCCCCACTCCATTCACACCAACAAAAACGACGACATACGGCTTCCTTTGTTCCTTGGCAGCATGCACATCCCTCAGTATATCAATAGAGCGCCTGGGAGTTAAAATACGAACAAGGGCATCTTCCATCGCAGTCTGCAGTAAGTTTTACATGCCCAATATTAATCTTATAACATGATAAAAAATGAATAATGACAGGCCAAACTGGAAGACTGGATATTGGAGGAATGAAGAGAACTAATCAACAAACCTGCACAGTAGAAGATATTCTTGTGAACGAAGCCAGCTTTTTCCCCTCAAGACTAGCTGCCACTGATTCACAAAGCTTCTCAGCAATCTCCTCGGCCTACAAATGCAACAGCACAAATTCATATTAGACGGCTCAATAAGAGTGAAAATACTGTAGTACAAGGTGACAAATATTGAAAAGGATTGTACCATCAATCTAAAAACTTGAAAGTTACTGATAAAATAAACTTCAGCTTAATAATGGGAAATAGAATAGTTAAAGAGCATACCACGTTCTTAGTCATGAGCCTATCCTTGAGAGCTTTCAAAGCTGGTTCCAGGTCAGACCTCTCCAAGTTTGCCTTACCAGCAATACTGAATACAAACAAGCAAAAGATGCATAAAAATTATGTAACAACCTAATAGTCTGATGAAACTGGCTTGAGAATACAAGAAAACATAAGCCATTTCAGATTTATCGAGACAAAGAGAAACGGAGTGATGAGCCATCTCAATAGCAGTTAGTTTCACCGACTCAAAAAGTCAATTCAACATAACAAATATCATATATTTCCAAAAGATTTACCTCTGGAACATAGATGAAAACCACCCCTTCTTTTGCTTATCAGGCTTGCTTTCCTTCCCAACATCCTCTTCCTCTTCCTCCTCACTTTCACTACTGAAATCCTCTTCTTTGTCCATCATACTTTCACCATGATCGGCTGCCACGACCTCAATATTGTTGTCTCCATTCTCACCCACAGGATCCGTAAAATCCAGTTTCGACTCAGGAGGTTTATCATCCCAAACTCTATTCTTCTTTGTTATCTTCTTTTTTGGCTCAGCCTTGGAGCCCTTGCTATCAACAGTAGCTGTTTTTTCTGTCTTCTTCCCAGCCTTCGACCTAAGTTTCTGAAGCTTATTTACATCAAAAGCCCCAAGATTGGAACTAGTATTTTCTTTTCCGTTAGCAGTACCATTAGATTCTTTGAAATCCAGGTGATTACCATTGGAGATCCCATTCTCCAATTTACGGCCTTTCATATTATCACCATCCCCGCCATCACTTGCCAAACCACCTTCATTTTTTTTCTTGTCTCCTCCAACTCCAGTCTTCTGCACCTGCCCTTGCTTCTTATTGTTCACAGGCTTACCCACCTGCTTTGACTTCTTCAATTCCTCCGCCCTAGCCTCAGCCTCCTTCTTCAGTTGTCGAAAAGTTTCATCAAAGTCAGCATAGACTGTCCTTTTCGGATCATAAATCTCCGAGAACTCATGTTTCACCATCGAAAGCAGTTCATCCACATACAACAGATGGAGGATCTTCTGGTAAACTGCGACAAACACGAGCCCGAGCTCATTGTGGAAGGTCCATTTGAGCGTGTAAGCAGCCCCAGGGGCATTGTAATCGAAAGAAGCTAAACCAGACCGTTCCTCCAAAAGACAGGATCGGATCAAGGTGTCGATAGGAGATCCCTTAAGAGCATTTCCAAGCTCTTTGCATGTCCAGAGGATTAATCCTCCTCTAGTAAATATCAGTAATTGTTCTAACATCTTCGATTATCTCCAATGCCTCTCTGCAATCAAACCCATAAAAATTATTACCAATTTTAAAATCTCATATAATTTTACCAACAACCCATCAATCCAAACAAAACTTGCGTTCAAATTAACCAACAAAAACAACTCATAATTTTTTTTTTCAATTCAATTTCAACATTTCCAACCATATAGATTAAAAAACAATCAAAGCATCAATATTTATCAATGAAAGAACAAATACAGTTAAAGATCCAGCTAAATTCCAAATTTAAACTCCCACAAAAGTCATTTGCTTTACCATAGTATCTGAATCCAGAAAACCCCACAATTTAAAATAAATGTTGAAAAGAAAAACCTCAAATCGATGGATCGGGAAAGGGAAATTCGATCATCAGTATTCAGTTCAGAATCGAATAAACCCTCAAATCGAATCCGAAATAATCGAATCGATAAATCGGAAAATTTAGGGAAATTCGGTAAATAAATATAAAAATAATATAGACATACCTGTGTTTTCTTCCAACTGTGAGAAAATCCTACGAGGAACAAAAATGAAATATAAAATACAAAACACGAGAAAGAAAAAGAAAAGATTGATTTCAGGAGAGGACAGAATAAAAATTGGGGAGTTCGCGACGGTCGCGATTTATATATGAGCGTCCAAGAGAGCGAGGGTAATTTCGGAAGTTCGGTGTTTTGAGTTTTCGAATTTGGACCTGCTTCGAAATGGTATATCACGTGTCATTATACAAATGGTAGAATATATGTCTTAAAAATTTAATAATTTAAAAAATAAAATTTTTCGCCACTTCTATAAAAATACGTAATGTACCACCTGTATTCCCGTCACAATAAAAAATTTCCTCTAAGGTTGGACGGTAAAACGAGTGTAAAATTAACGGAAAATAACAGTTTGGACGTTATGTTGGCGCTCTTTTGATGCACTCCTGTGGATAGAGTGATTTTCCGAATTTAATTCAAAACTTCATATGAGCTTGTACTGATGTTTAAGCAGAATCGTTACCAAAAAAGTAGATTTTTAACCTTTAAGATATTTGTTTGACAACTTTCTAGCAAAAGTACGTGAAAATTCGCTCGTTGGAAACTCTACCTCTTTTGATCTCATTTTTTTTTATTTTAATAATGACGTTATTTGTATTGCATTTACTAACGTTATTTTGTTGATAATTTTATTAATATGTAGATCAAATTTATTTTATGATGATGTTATTTATATTGTATTTACTACTGCTTATATTAAAAGATACAAATAGTTAGTCCAAATAGCAATAGTCTATGTGAAATTTCAATTTTTCTTTTAAAAGTTTGAAAAATAAATAATCAAGATAATATAAAAAAGTTAAATTAATTGGAAGGTTGGACTACACTCCAGCAGATTTTTTATGTTTATATTGCATGCTATAGCTATATTGTGGTTGTAAATGGGTCGATTGAGAGGATTTGAGATCCTCTTTGGTTTTCTATGCTCGGAGTAGTTGAACTCAAAAATCTAAGCCATTCAAGAAAGACAGGGATTCAAACTGTTTAAAAATTTCGTTTTTCATAATATGAGCTAGTAAAAAGAACTAATAAAGACTGCAACATTTAAATTAAGTAGTTTGAAATTTCAATTCCCTCTAGACAAAGACGCCACCATTGCGCTCTTCGAATCAAGTGCAAAGTCGCGATGGGTTTTAGCACAGAAATCATGGAATGTGCGATCCTCCAACACGTCACATAGGTTGAGAAATGCATCGACACTTGTCATTGGGTGCTCTATTTGCCTTGAAACATGAGTAAAGCACCCCAATACCATGGAAAAGGCATTTTATGTAATCAAGAGATTTGGAGTATGTCCGACCATTCAATATTAATTAATAAGTACATAGGCACATTATAGTATATTGTATTTTCAATGCTTCGATTAATGAAATGTCAACATCTTATTAAGTGATTAAACAAAATATGTGAACGGTTGGATACAAAATTTTCCTACATGATCCAAGAGGAAGTTAGTGTTAAGCCCATCAAATATGAACGGATGATAACAAAACCACTAAAATTTGCAGCCCATCTACCTTTGGACTTTGAATGGTAGACCCGAATATGTGCACACTTACATATTGACCCATTTATAGTGGTTTTCCGTTTCTGGATCCCACTAGAAAGCATACCAAAATTGATCAAATACCATTTATTTATATTTTAAAAAGAAAACTAATGAAAAGTTAAAAAAAAAAAAATTAGTTTTAATGAAAAATGATAAATAAAGGTGTAGTGAATAATATTAGGAAAAAGTGGTTTTTCATGAAAAATGAATAGTATCGGAAGTGTTTCGTTAAAACTCCATATTTTAAATTATCTTTTGTTTTTCATTTTCACACCAAATTTGCACCAAATATATATGTTAGATCCACCTAACACAAATCACTTTTGAATGGAGTTTCATATTTTGGTTTTCATGGGGGATCCAGATAGATTTAGGTTGTCTTATCAGAAAAAAAAAGCCGTTAAGATATGTAGGCCAGTTTGGTTTGGTGTCTTTCATATTGTTGATTAGGTAATTAAGCTTCTAAAGTCAAGATCTCCCTACACTTCCGCTCCACTGCGAGATAGGATAGCATCGTCGTACTGACTATTTCACGAGATGTATTCATTGTTTGAAGTTTAATGTTTTGGAAGGAACTTTGCTACTGAAAAAATCAGCAGTCAAGTCCCGTTCTAATGTTTTTACCTTTTATTTTGGCTCACAATATAACAATATGTAACTATAAGTGTTATATGGTTAATACATGATCACGAAACAAAAAATATGAAGATGACATTATCTACTGTGCTTCATGAACAGTGGAGTCACATCCCTCTAAAGTACCCTGAATACGCACGCATACATGTATGCATAACCCCCTATCTTTCTTTTTTTTAGTTTTATTATTAAGGAAGGGGTTTGAAATGATTTCAATAAATGAGGTGAGAGGGAAATTTTGAACTCGGGACGGATGATGAAAACCAACATCCTACCCTCTATCTGCCCAACTGCTCACATTGAAAATCATGCCGGCTTCTTGGACCTCTTCAGTCTTCCCTCTCTCCATATGCTCATCTTCTTGTCGAATATGGACAACATAAAAAAGAATCTGTATGCAGCCCAGATATAGGACATAGGACGATTATTTAGGGTCAAAGCCGGTGCCGTAGCCGTCGGGACCTGAAGCTTTTGCATGGGTCTAATGGCAATGTGATCACGTGTAAATTATGTTAATTAATGGTTAATTACATGGACGCACGGCGTTGAATGCCAGCGCACTGTTGACGAATGGTGACAGAAAGCATGCATGTTGAAGCAGCTGGAAGAAAGTTCCAGGCATAGTGTGGTGCACTGCAGAGCGGATGTGCGGGACTGCATGCGCACATGGGATTTCTATGAATATAGAGCTGCAGCAACACATCTCGGAAATCATGGACACGTACAATGGTGAAGATATGAGTACTCACGCTAGCTACTTAATTATTAGGCTTTTTCCAATGTTTTGGAAATTCTAAAGTCAAAGGTTTGAGGAATCGTATTAGGACTTGAATATTATTAATATAAAACTCATCTTTCGGGCTAGGACATAACCTTGTAGTTATTTACATTGGAATTTGAAGCAAAGAATTAAATAAATCCAAAAGAATGCTTAATTAGTTACATTATTCTGCAACCAAATATGATGAATATATAATTTTACATGGGAGATGGCTGAATCACATATATACTCTTAGAGAAATCTATGCAAAATGTACAAGCAATTATTTATAACTCGATTGGTCATATTGCATCCATTTGTAGTCAGATTAGAGAATCTCAGTCGTCTGACAGAATTACTACATTGCGATTTCCTACAGATGGGATCGATTTCCTAACCGTTAGATCGATCCGTCGGTCAGATTGAATCCCCTTGTATAGTCAGTGCACAAGTGGCACTACTACTCAAGTATTTAGACATATTGGTAAATACTGTGTTTAAATTGGTTGGCAAAGTGTCGGTACACTAGAACTATAGAATACCATTCATACATGCATGCATGGGTTCATATATCGAAGGGTTGAGAAATCAAAGAGATTTTTCGGTGTATCTAAAACAAAAGACATTATATCATATGTGATAATATAATAAGTAGAGAAACATTAGGAAATGTACTTTAAAAATGTAACATATCAATTATGTCATCCAATTATACTATAACACATAATAGACCACCTTATATTTTGAATACGCACAAAATTTTATCTGATCATGCATTTGTTAAGTAGCTAACTAGCTCATAAATGAGGGTCACATGTCTGTTGTTTCTAAATTAGTGTATTATATATGCCTCATTTCTAACTTTTAGATGTATATCCTGAACTTAACCTCAAATTTAACAGTGTTAATCTTTCAAAAGATCAATTAAAAAACTAAAAACTGAAAGTTAAAGAAAAACAAAAATCAACAGTAGCCAAACCTAGCCCGATAGTCAATCACCAAACCGCACCACCCATCGCCGGCAAAGCTTCTCATCATCCCCAGCGAAGCTTCTTTTTCTCTTCCTCTCTCTCACCGATGAACTCACTCACTGTCTTTTTGGTGGCAACTAGTAGGAGTGGGTTCGTTGGTGACGGCTGACGAGGTTGTCTTTCATTTTTTTTAATAGTGTTATAAGTTGGAATTAAGGATTTATACACATGTCAAAAAATTAGAAAAGAAATATGTTGAAGACACCAATGTGAGAACAGCAGATCCGTGATCATAAACGAGAGCTTTCAATGTTGGTATTCATGGTGCACACCAATTCTTATATCAATTCTTATACATAGGTAGTCTTACTCAGTTCCTACTTCCTATCAATTCATCATTGCATGCACACAAAATCTCACACTCATAAAAAGTTCAGACACGCGCAGACACACACATTGGACCAAATTTTGCATGGCCTGCAATGCTTATACGTCTGTCTTTTTACTTTAGGCTTTGTGATCAAGTAGTTGTACCAAACCAAATGGAATATTATACCAAAAACGTAAGGAAGGTTCAAGTACAATGAAAGTTGTAAGACACTGACTTGTATATTTATATAATTTACACTGCCAAAACAAGAAAGCTAGGTTTGTTTTTTGTTAGAAATCGAGGGGATTAATTAATTAAGGGAAAACTAATTATTAGTTTATGTAGTGGCCCTGGTGGGTTTAAAAGGTTGGGATTTGGTGAACAAAGTTTGACCTTTGACAGTCAATGGATTACAAATCATTTCATGGGGTAGGGGCCGGGAAACCAAAATTAGTTTAACTAGAAGGATCGATCACGGACCCTTGAACGATCCAATGATAAAATTAATGCATGTAGAGATTTATATATGGCTAGAGAAAAACTGGCTTCACACCACAAACTATACCTTGATAATATCGTTTTTGATAAAAAAAAAAAATTGGTCCAAGCTGTTTTAGCTTGAATTCTTCAATGATTAATAGGAAGATAAACATTAAATTTATTCAAATTTTATGATGAGTTTCAAATTTTAGTGCATACATGGAGTATATTTCCTCTAACTAACTTAACGAAACCTAAATTTAAAGTTGTTTTGACTTGATTGAACATATATACATGTATTTAGGAATGAGGATCATATTCAATTAGATATATATTGGCTTAAGTATTTGGTTGGTTTATAATGACGAAGAAGCTATTTTTGGTCAGAAAATTTTCCAAATTTCAATTCACTTGTCGTATAGCATATTCAATACATGATACATATACAATAGAGGAGGGGGTCACACGAGCTGCAAGTTTTCTGTTTTTATTATTTTTTGGACCTGGACCACACACACCTTCCATCACGGTTCATCCATTCATTCATTCAGTGGTCAACTAGCGCCTGCATGCATTCGCTTAGCTCCAAACAAAACCAGCTCCACTACACTCATACTCTATATGTGTGTGTGTGTGTGTGTGTATCGAGCATGTATGTATATGTAGTAGAATCTACCCTACGTAATTGTCCCGCATTTGCTCCACGATTAATAATAAACTTACTAGCCTGTATTTCAAGCAAGGTTGAAAAACATGCAGAAGTAAATATCGCCAAATTAACAAGAACAATGAATTTTATCTATACCCAAATACGAATTCCTCGTCTCGTTTGTTTAGGTCATCTCCAACTGAAGGGTTCAGAGGGCCAGAGGGTCGAAAATAGCCTGAAAACCGTCTCCAACCAAGGGCTAGGCCAGAGGGTTGTAGAATCTCAGAGGGCCCCACGGAATCGGAGAGGGCTAGAGGGATAGAGGGCTGGAAGTAGCCAGCCCGGGGCTAGCCAGAAATACTGGGAATCTTGTCGGTTATAACCGACAGGAATACGTTTATATTATTTAATATAAATATATTCCTATTGGTTATAACCGATAGGAATTTTTAAAAATAATTTTGAAACCAACTGTTAGCTGGTGCTAGTTACCGTTGGATTCAAATTTTTTTTTTTAAGGGTTTTTTGGGCCTCTTTTTTTTTTTTTTTTTTTTAAATTCTATTTTTTTTTCCTATAAATACCCAAACCATTCCTCACAAAATTTTCACCATTCCTACCATTTCAATTCTCATATTTTCCTTCCTCTTTCAAAAATCTATCCTTCAATTTTTTTAATAATTTTGAAATGGCCTCTTCTGCAATGAAAGGTAAGGCTTGGACCCGAAAAGAAGATGAAGCTCTTTGCAAGGCTTATAGATGGGTGTCAGAAGATAGTGTGAGGGGGAATTGTTAAACAAATGACGGTGTTTGGACTCGTGTGTCCAAAAAATACTTAGAGTTCTATGAAGGCACCACTCCATTGAATATTCGAAACCACAAGAGTTGTTCTTCAAGATGGAAGAAACATCTTTAGCCAAGTTTGAACAAATGACATCAAGCATTGTTAGCAGCCGCAAGTAGACATGAAAGTGGCGCTAATTACTACGACGAAATAAATGTTTTCACAATTTATTTTAAATATTTAATTAAATTACATTTAATTTCATAAATTAATTTCCTTTAATTTTTTTCTAGGTACGCCAAGCAGAGGAATTGTATATGGAGAGCAGCTCGAAACCCTTTCAATTTCACAGTTGTTGGGAAATTTTTAAAGGGTGGGTGTTATTTGAAGATCCACCAAAGAGAGCTCCTACGCTGGTGTTCGAAACTACATCCTCAGTTGTAGATATGGATGAAGATGGATCTCCAACCATTCAACAAAAAAGGGTGGAAAATCCATCTTCGGGTGAAGGTTCCATACCTAGGGCTATGTGACGAAACAAGGCGCGACGGTTGAAGGAAAAGGGCAAGGCAAATGATAATTACGCCACTCAACATGAAGTGGCAGCCTCATTGCGATTATTGGCGGAGAAAAATGCCCTTGAGGCCGAAGAAATGAAGCGTAGGCATGAAGAACGGGCAAAACAAATACAAGAAGAGATGGATGATAAGAACATGGAAAGAAACACTTCGAATTACACTCCAATGCGTAAGGCCTATTTTGATAGGAAAAAAAAAAGAAATTATGAGCCGATGGCAGTTGTTTACCTCTAACTATACTCTTACGATGGTGGATGATGAAGATGATGTTGATTATGGATATTAAATTTAAGTCGTTTTAGTTTTTAAATTTAAGTTAATGTTGTTTTCGAATTTAATTTGTAGTTTTTAAATTTAATTTGTCGTTTTTAAATTTTAGTTGTAATTTTTAAATATAAATTGTAGTTTTTAAATTTAAGTTGTTGTTTTTAAATTTAAGCTGTTGTAGTTTTTAAATTTAAATAATAAATTATGTTTGGGCCTTTGGCCCTCGATTGGAGACAGTTTTTTGTGGTAGGGCTAAAACGAGCCATCTGGCCCTTTGACCCTCGGTTGAAGACGGAGGCAAATATGGCCCTATACTGTTCATTAAAATATTAATATCTTGAAAAATCTTGGAGAGTCAAAGGGCTAAAACGAACTCTTTAACCAACAATCGATTGAAGATGACCTTATAGTTGAAATACTAGGCCACGAGTCGGAGCTCAGCTCAAAAGCCAAGCTAGCTCATACATTTAGGGGGCGTTTGTTTGCCCTCACTAAGTTGGACTGGACTGGACTGGACTAGCTATTAGTCCAATACTGTGTTTGTTCCATGCTGGGACTAACATTAATGAGACTAAAGGGGACTAGCATGGACAAAACCCTTCACTAAGAGGTCTTAGCGAGACCCCCCAATAACCATGGGACTAGCTAAGACTATCCTCTCTTTCTCATCCTCATCATGCTCAACGACCACTCCCGACAGACTCCTCGTCATCTCCGGTCACCTAAATCAATCATTAACTTTCCGACTCTCTTTCAGATCCATTTCACAACCAACTTTCATATAAAATATACCAAATTGAAGCTGGGAGTGACAAGATTACGATTTTACCTGAATCGAGGCTAAAATGTGGTCGAATGTGGCCGGAAAATGGCCTGGAAGTCTCGGCCTGTTTGGGCTTCTTCAAATCCATGACAGATTCGAGCATTCAAAGCTAAGATCTCGGTCCAGGGATGGTGATGAATTTTTTGGCGGTGCTAACTTCATCCAATTTAACGAGGGTTGGCCGGAAAACACATCGGGAAACCTGCAATTCGTTGGGAAAATTGAAGCCGTGAGGTTCCGTTCGAACAACGCATAGCTAGAGAGGGAGGGAGGACAGAGAAATAGAGACTGGAATCAATAAGGAGTTTGACCAGGAATGAAAAAGAGACATGAATTGAGGGGTCTAAGAGGAAAAAAAGAGGGAGAGAGTGGGACGATGAGAGAAGAGGAAAAGAGTGGGACGGAAATGGTATGAAAAGATGGAGAAAAAGATAAGATCATAATAAAATATTAATAATTTATATATTAAATAATATAATATTAGAATTTGTTATTATCCAGCTTCTTAGTCCAATACTGCACCAAACGCTTCACTAAGTTAGTCCAGTTTAGTCTAGTCTAAACCAGTCCAGCTTAGTCCTTGAAGCTAATCCAGTCCGAGATAGTCCAGCGCAACAAACGTCCCCTTAGTCCCTAGAGAGAGAGAGAGACATAAAGAGTCTTGTGATGCATTTATCACCAAGCACACCGATGACTGATCTGATCATCTAGCTCCATCCATAGGTTTCAATTTTCTTGTAGGACCAGCTACCTAGCTGCTCTCTCTCTCTCTCTCTCTAAATCTGGACACACATGCACAGAGAGAGAAGAAAGAGAGAGTGATCTGGTCCACCAGATAGAGCTCGCCAACTTGCACTTGTGCAGTAATGCAGCAAACACACACACACATGTATATATATGGATGTATATTTATATATATATATATATAGAAAACAAAACTATGTTATATATTTACAAATATACTCTCAAGCAACATTAGAGGGGGAGAGTTTGAGAGAGAGGGACAGAACCAAAGGAAACGCAATGGCAATATTGCCTAGGAAGAGCATGATGGTGTTCTTGTCGTCCTTAGCCCTACTCTTATTATCTTTAACGACAAATAGTACCAATGTCTTCGCGAAAACGATGGTGCCGAAACAGCAGGAGCTCGATCGAATCTCAGCGCTGCCAGGACAACCGCCGGTGTCATTTTCCCAGTTTTCCGGTTATGTTACGGTCAACGAACATCACGGTCGAGCTCTTTTTTACTGGTTGACTGAAGCCGCTACTTGTCCTCAAGAGAAACCCCTCGTTCTCTGGCTCAATGGAGGTCAGTTTAGTTTAATCAATAATTACCAGAATAATTAACATATCCTATCCATATATATATCTTAAATTTTAAGTTAATCTACTGAGTAATATGTGATAGGTAAACCAATTTTATAGATCAAATTTACAAATTATTCGTTGTGTCATAAATAGAAAATAAGTATGTTAATTAATAGTTAAAATATAATTCAATTATTAACAATTACGTTATACAATTTATAAAATTAGATCTAAATAGGAGTAATGCTATTCATACCATGTTATTGTACTATATTTTCATACTACCTTAGATAGCATTTGATGTGGACAACCACATCATTTGAATTAATCAAAATTTTAAATTTAGTTTATTATTTAATGAACTAATAATTAAAATAAACTAGTCAATTAAATGATAATTGTGGTATACGATGAGTCTTTCTTCTTTCTTTTCTTGGATTTGTAAATTTTTCAAATAATGTGACTATTCACATCAAATTTTATCTAAGGTAGTATGAAAACATGACATAATGATTTTTATCCTTATCTTAAATGAATTGATAAACTACTTTCTTGGTCAACCCTTTTCTTTTCTTTTTTTAATCAAATTCTACTGAAAAATTTAAGAACCGGTAAGCTACTAACTGTCATTCTGACAACTTCTTAGTAAAGCATTCAATATTGTGCTTTCTTTTTTCAATGTTATACATACAAATTAAAAATTGACATTATATAGGAATGAGGAAAAATAGTTGGTATTAGCATTCTAAAAAAATTACATTTTTTATAAATCTATTTTTGTTTTTAAAACATAAAAAATTTAGAGTGCACAATAAATTTTTTAAAGTGCAAATAATAACACCCGCAAAGCATAAATTAATTTCCATCCATGTGTATAATATTTTTACATGATGCGTGGATAGTGTATTGATCTGTATAATATTATTTAATGGATATAATTTGTGTCATGGGTTTTGTCATTGATGCCAAAATGATAAGCAAACTATTTTTGGTTCTTAATACATGACAGATAAATTTGTAGTACAAGCACGTGTCCACCCCCTTCCATTGAAGGGATGAAATTTTTTTATTGTGACAGTTATCAAATAATGTTACTAATTCACATATTATAATAAAGCTGCATTAATTTCTATTTTAATTTTTAATAATACGCCTATCTATTACCACATACAGTGAAAATTCACTAAGCTTAGCTTATACCCAATGGGCCTCATTAACCTGACAAATTCTAGGGTCATGTGGTTGTGCGGCCATACACATAAACTTTTGTTAACCGAGTGCTGGTCTCACCCAGTTTTCTCTAAAATCGTATACGACTAGATGGAGAACTTTTTCAACAGCATGCGCAAAAGGAAAGAGAATGTCCACACTCAAAACCACATGGTTCCTCGTGATATCTCTCTCCCTCTCTATCTTTTTAGGGTTTTTATTCCATTCCAAACGGACCTTCATTCCCACTTCCTACACAGACGTCGTTGTAGTACCTCGAAAAGCCTTTGCAATTTTGGTCCCTTTTCTTTCTTTCTTTCTTTGTCTTTCCTGTGTAGTTGTTTGGGTAACAAACGTACGCCAAACGACACAACAAAACGATTAAAGTGATCCAACTTTTCTTCGTCAACTCTACACACCAGCACTGTAATTCCTTTTTCTCCAACCATGAAAATTGAAATGCTTCAGTCACTGTCTCACTGTCTCGTTGTCTTTCACGAGCGCTCATACACACACACACACATTGACATTGCTTAATTTCAAGAAGGCGTGCTCTGAAGAGATGTTGATGGCGACAACGATGGCGGCATTGTTTAGTTTTACTGCCCATGAACACAAAAAAGAATCACAATTTATTAGAAATATTCAAATCTCAAACGAATAAATATCCACTTGCAAATACTTACTAGATTGGATATACATAATTACTGTTTCAGGACCAGGTTGTTCATCCGTTGCATATGGAGCATCAGAGGAGCTTGGTCCCTTTCGGATTAATCGAACCTGTTCATCTCTTTATCTCAATAAGTATTCCTGGAACAGAGGTATATGCATATGAATTTCGCTATCCTTTTTTCTTCTTAAAGAAATTCCGCTCCATTGTAGAGCGGTATTGATTTGACATGTTATCAACTATTTAGAACATGGACAACTTACTGAATTATTGATAGTCAATAACAGTGTCGATGTGGATATAAATATAATTTTCATTTTTCTCATTGCAGAAGCGAATATTCTCTTTCTTGAATCACCTGCTGGTGTCGGTTTCTCATATACAAATACAAGCAGTGACCTTAAAAATTCTGGGGACAAAAGAACAGGTAGAAAAATAATAACGACCAATAACTATAATTTATAACTAGCATTTTCAATCTTAATTATATTTATAATTTTGTGACACAGCTCAGGATGCTCTAGTTTTTCTGCTTAACTGGTTGTCAAGATTTCCACAATACGCACACAGAGAATTTTACATTACTGGGGAAAGCTATGCAGGCAAGGAAAATGAAAGTCTTTACTTTAGGTTAAGTCCTGCCTTGGAACGGATGTGACAGGACGTCCATTCTTTATGTCATCGATAATGGTTCGAAAGAAGTGTAGACAATAAAACGTACTGACATTTTATTGACAAAGTATCAACACATTATCGATGACGTACACATTTATTTTAATAAATAACGGACATCCTGAAAAGAATTTCAAAATACCAATGTACTACAATCACACGTTTACCTTCACAGGACATTATGTTCCTCAGCTGTCAAAGGAAATTGTAGCTTACAACAAAGTGCATTCCGAATCCACCATTAATCTCAAGGGATTTATGGTAAGTTGAAGACATCATATTCAGAAATTCAGACTTTAAATAAGAACTGAATTGTTTAATTTTCGCAAATTTGAAGATTTTTATTCCTAACTGAGCAGGTGGGTAACGCTGTGACAGACTATTACTACGACAACATTGGAACTGTCACATATTGGTGGAGCCATGCCATGATATCGGATCGAACCTACCTATCCATCATCAGCCACTGCAACTTCACAGTAAAAACAACATCAAAGCAATGTGAAGATGCTATAAATTATGCAACGGACCATGATTTTGGAGACATTGATCCGTACAGCATTTACACACCGTTTTGCTTGACAATGCTGAATAACACGAAACGGCATCTGAGGCTCAAAAACACCCTTCTTCGCCGGCGCGCTTCAGGGTATGACCCGTGCACTGAGAACTATGCAGAGAAGTATTACAACCGGCCGGACGTGCAGAAGGCAATGCATGCGAACGTTACTCGAATTCCTTACAAGTGGACTGCTTGCAGGTGCTTAATTTCTTAATCTTAATACATTCTACTAAAAGTTTAGCAAAGTAATTAGGGCAAGTCTGGGACTGGTTCTGAAATCGCGAAAACCGTTGTCTTCCAATCAAAGGAAGCATTTCCAACTGCTTTTTCAGAAAGCACTTGGATTTCTATTAATGAACCGAAGTATTTCTTAAAAAAAAAAAAAAAAAAAAAAAGAGTCTCAAACAAGCTCTTAAAAGCATAGGGAATCACTTTCGTAATTCAATTTTCTTTGGGCAGTGATGTTCTTTTCAAGTACTGGAAGGATTCTGAATATTCCGTCCTGCCAACTTACAAGGAGCTGATTGCAGCTGGTCTAAGAATCTGGGTTTTCAGGTAACTCTCACAACTTAAAAAGTGTTCTTGTTGGCACATATAACACAACAAGAGAATCTACAACCCCAATACGACCAAATCTTATTCGGGTGGTATTTACATGCGATTCCTCGTTTTTATTAAACAGGTTCATGAGGGCTGACTTGATTCATGATTTATGATTCGTATTTTGTTTCGATTTCCAAAACAGATTATATCTTAATTAACTTAAATTCTTTAAAAGGAAGACCTAAAAGCAAGCTAGAGAGAGATAATATAATTTTCAAGCAACTCTAAATACACCATCCGCTGCGTGATTTTGTAGGTGTTCATACTTAATATGTTAGTGCAGTCTAAAAAAGCCGTAAACAAAGATAAGTTATAACATCATTAACTGGTGTTCTGTTGCTTACCTTCTAATTTTGGTGCAGCGGGGACACAGATTCAGTAGTTCCGGTGACAGCAACTAGGTTATCCTTAAATCATCTCAACCTTACGATCAAAACCCCGTGGTATCCATGGTACTCCGGATCCCAGGTATTTAATTTAACAAAAACACAGCATCATCCTTAAACAACTTTCCCATCATTTTTCTTGCAGTGAAAGAAAGGCCTTGAAATTAAACACTTCTATGTTTTTCTTCCCCACATAGGTAGGAGGATGGACAGAAGTCTACGATGGCTTAACCTTTGCAACCGTACGAGGAGCCGGCCACGAGGTTCCACTGATTCAGGCCGAGAGAGGGTTAACTCTTTTCAAATCATTTTTAGCAGGAAAGAAATTGCCAAAACTTAACTGACATGTTATTCAGAAATTCAAATATATATTCCACCAAACTCCCACACAAAAAGATCATGAGGCAGCTAGATTAGGAATCATTCATTAAAATTAGCGAGTAATTTTATTTTTAATGAAAAATGTATTCCATTTAGATAGTATTTTGGATATAATTGGTTGTAAATTGTAATTCTTCAAAAGTTTTGCAATGCAAAGCACAATAAAATGTAAAAGGTATTTTTGTCAAGAGCAACATGTATATCAGTTTCTAGTTACGTTATTACTTGAAGAGCGTATTTTGCATAGTTTCGAGTTGTTTGCATTTTACTTGACTGGACATCCTCCTTCTGGTGTGCGTCCTTGTAGGCATCTGTAATTAAGTGAATTTTTTTGCATTAAGATGACAGATTAAACATATTCTATATCGACCATTATTTATATCAGTTTTGGATCTCTAGAACAAAACCCAACAAATGGCATATGCCAAAGTTTTCACAATGGTTTCGAATTTTATCTGTCACTGATAACAAGCATGATTGAAAGATATTTTTCATATCATCTGATTGAGGAAAGGCCATGAAGTTAATTATTACTTATGATCCTTGTTCAGTTGCAGCCTCAGCGATCTCCCTTCGCATAGGTTGCTGATTCCCTTCACAGTAACCATAAATTCTGCTCCTATATTATCTCAAAAAGATTCTGTAAAAAGTATCAGATCAACACCACCTTGATGAGAAATTTGGAATCTGCAAACAAATGTCAAATGTTGTTAGTTACTTACTTGAGTGATCACGATCTGATAAAGAAAATCCGAGCTTGTGGATTGCATCAACATATGCGGCAATCCACACAGAACCATTCTCACATTGTCACCTGATTTGAATAGCTTAAAGTAAGGCTTTGCATATGTATTCGCACTGTGTTTTGAAGCGCGAAGAACTTCATTCACACAAAACAAACCCAGATTGATGCTTTTAAGTTTTTCTTAGCTCCTAATTAATAATCGGAAAACAGTGGCTGTTCTTCGCTGGTTTATTTCCAAGTGTTCAACCCTCCATGTATGCTAGGGGTTGAGAAAGTTGGGAGCATTGTGTTCTTTCAACTCAAAAGTTGGCTAACTTGAAAATTAAAAAAGAACTTGGACCAAAAAGCAAACTTGATCCTATCCAATTACTGGATTTGTACACCAGCAAAGCAAAGACGAAAAGACTTAACCTTCGAAGGTACATCTTCACCGTTATCTGTTTGACATGTTCAAGATGAATGGAGCTTTAGATGTAAAGTCAATGAACCAACAGTTAAAGAATTCAATGATCGTGGATGCATACACCGCCACTGGTGCACACTAGAAAATCTCCAGAGAGAGAGGGAGAGAAAGGTTATTTGGTCTTTGCAAGTCGTTTACTAGTGTTTTAAACTGCACACAAAATTGTAAAACAACGAGTCATCAGACTTATCAGTATAAATTCAAATTGAATTCGTCGTGCAAAAGAGCGTGTATTGAACAAGATGGAGACGTCAAGGGGTGGAGAGTCTCCACTGGAGACTGAGGAGGCTGATGGCTTGACCAACTTGTTCAATTCCAAAAGCCAAAAAGTCATTAGTCACTGGTCATGTATTTGTAAAAAATTTGTTGGACGTTTTCGCCTTGATATCCTTCAATTGTGGTGGTTGATGGCGGAGTTTGACTAGTTCTCAAATTTATCTCAGTTGCCATTAAAATACGCAGTTGCAAATTAGTGCAACCAAATTACTCAAAAACCCTTAGATCATATTAGACTGGTGTATTATTATTTTTATCTTTAGGTGTACCAATTTACCTGGCCTGTGAGCTAAAGCTTAAATCAGAGAGACAAAAGGGAGCACATACAATGGCATGGCAGTGGTTACCACCTGCTTGTCTATCCTCTGTGTTACAGACTGAAATTAATTAATTAATAAGACTAGTAATGGAAAAAGACTGGATTACCAAACCAAAAAGTTCTATCTTTGTCCATGAATACTAATTTTTGAAGAAAAGGGCAAAAGGTTCGTAGTGTTTTCGCAATGGGACGGAAAATTTGAGTTTATTTCGCATGTATTGGAATCAAACTCACACTGAAGATAATTGAGTTTGAGTTATTATATAAATGTCTCAAAGAGTTTTATTTTTATAAAATAGTGAGCAATTGACATATCTATCAAACTTACACTTCTACGATAATAGTATAGGACTCAAATTAGACATCTTGATTTCGGGATTAAACTCGCATAAAGACTTTTCTTCTTCACTAGATAAATTTACAAATATGCCATTGTGACATTATTCTCTTCTCCCTTCGTACCTGCATTTGTGATTTGGATTTACTAAATGATAATGTTTGTGTTCCCCTACTTACAATTAACGAATATTTACTATTTGAACATTGTAATCGGAACTGTTTATTCTCTTTATTATCATCTAAAAATCATACATTCGAAAAATCATTCAATTTGGAGATTGTTTAGTTATTCATACATGATAAACCAATTAACGATTTTGGTAACAGTAGTACCCTCATGATGAATCGTCTATTTGTTTTATACATATAAATAACTAAAACATCTATAAATTGAATAATTTTTTTGCATATATGATCTCTAGATGATGATAAAAATAATGAATGGTTCTGATTATGAAGTTTGAATGTTAAAAGTTTGTTAATCGTCCATGGGGGACAAGTAATTTCTTCGCAAGGGACACAAGTCATCTCCAATTTTCAGATTTTCATGTTTTATTTATAAAAGAAAATTAAAAAAAAAAAAACAAATGAGAATGAACCAAACCAAAAACTAAAAAAAAATCGCACAAACCAATTAATAATTTTAATTAGGTTTTTTTTTTTGAAAAAATTATATTATTAAATTAAAGAAAGAAGTAGGCTAACCTCACAATAACTTGACAATAATGTGATTCAAATTTATGTTTGATAAGAATCGAATTTAATTTTCACTTATAAATCAAAAAACGCTTTTAAATTGTAATACTAACTGATAATTTTAATTTAATTTTTAATATTCACAAAAAATAGAACCGAGTAAGACGAAACTCACCCCTGGTAAATCAAAAGCCAAATCAGGGACTTGTTCATCTTTTACCTCCAAGTGTCTGTTGGGAAAAACAGGAAAAAGGATGAGAGAGAAGCAAAGAATTCTTGGAATCAAAGAAAAACCAGAGGGGTGTTTTGGTAAATAGGGCAGCAATTGACACCTAACATCCACAACCTGTCCAATACCTACAACTGCAAACAGCCCCGTCAGAAAACAGCAGCTCCAACATGTCTCTCTCATTTATCCTTTCCTTTCTGCCCTTTTTTTAATTTTTCATCATCAAGAAGCCCCAATCTTCAATGCCCACCTCCTTCTCTCTCTAAAGCACCAAATCTTTCTCTCTCTAAAGATCCAATCTTTTCTTCTCTCTCTCATCCATCACAGAGAAAAGCGCACCTCCAAAGAAAGAAGGAACCTTGAAGTTACCTTCCCCCATCAAAAACAAAGAGAGTCCACACAACACCCAACTCTTCCCCTCCGTGTTTCTCTCTCTAGAAACTCTCTCTCTCCAATGGCCCAGCTGGACCAAAATTTATGTAGAAGAAATACAAAAAAGAAAGAAGGGGAAAGAAAGAAAAGAAAGAGGAGATAGATGTCTTCAAGTGTCCTCCAACCAACCCACCTCACCTCACACAAATCTCTCTCTCTCTCATCAACAAACATGTTGCCAGAAATACCCTTCTGCAACCCCCCAAAAAATCCCCATCTTCATCACTGTCTTTCAAAACAACATTATTTTTCACCGAGTTATGTGGGCTCTTTTGGAGTTTTTGTTGTCTTGGTCAGAGTTTTCACAGAGAAAACAGGAAAGCAAGAAACTTCTCCTCCCTTCCCACCCGCTCTCTCTCCTTTTATTTTCCTCCTTGTCTTTCTTGTTTCTCTCTCTCTCTACCTCTCCTCTTCTTTATTATTTCCTCCCCAACTCTCTCTTCCTTTTCCTTACCCATCTCCTCCTGCCCCTCTTTCTCTATCTCCCCCCCCCCCGGCCCCTCCTGTAATTCTTGGTTTTTGGGTTCTGGGTTGCTTTACTTTTATCTCCCTGTGATCTGATGAAGAAGATGAAGGGGGTTGTTTCTGATGCTATGGAGGACCAGAGGAACAGGTTCAAGCACCAGAGTCTCATGCAGGACTATGAGGAGCTGCAGAAGGTATAAGTCTTTTCTGGGTTTTTAAAAGATTTCAACTTTCTTCTGTGGGTTTCATTAGATCTGGTGTATGGTGTTCATGTCTCTTGGGTTTTTGTTTATGATTTCTGTGTTTTCTAGCTTTGGAATTTTTATGGTGGTTTTGTTTGTAGGCTGATTATTTAGAGAGATATTGCTCAGCTATTTTTTCTGGATTTTTTTGAAAATTTTTCTCAGTAGGTTTATGATCTCCTCATGTTTTAGAGACCGCCGTAAAAAAATTAGGAAAAGCAGCAGGAATTGGGAATTTGTAGGTATTTTTATGTTAATTTTTGTTTGGAAATTTGTAGCCTCAGGGATTGAAAAAACTTGTAGATATGTTTGTACGCTAATTTTTGTTTGTAGAAATTGTATATAGGTTATTTGATAAGTCTTAATCTTTACTGATTTGTGATCTGCAAAATGTTTTACTACCTTGTTGTAGAGGGTATTACGATTATTTGGTACACTCTTTTTCTTAGGTTTATGAAAATTGCATCTTAGAGCTTGATTAAACTAATTGAAGAATCATTTCTTTTGCAGGATGCAGATGCTACGAAGAAAAAATTGCAGATAATGAAACAGAAAAAGTCTATGCTCGTAGCTGAAGTAAGGTATAGCATCTTGTCCATACCTTTGTACACTTATAAGATAGGCTGTGTTTACAATGAAAGAGGAAAGAATTTGACTTGGTAAATGTTTATCTTTTGAATTTGCAGGTTTTTGAGGAGAAGATATAAATACTTAATAGGGAACCCGTCAATGAACCCTCGACCAAAGCAAGATGTTGTGCAAACACACAATTTAGAATCCCAGCGCGTCACCTATTTGAAGGGAAAGAGTTCCAGCAAGAAGGAATCTGCTTCACGGTACCCTCTTCCTGCATTAGACTTGAACAAAAAGGAAAAGGTTAAACATGGAATGGAAGACATTGTGCAGAAACCTCCTCCAAAATTTGGATTAAACCTTAATGCAAGGGCACTTGGCGGAAAGGAAGCTACTTTGCGAACCCCCACTCCAAACTTGACTTAAATCAGAAGGAAAGGGTTCAGAGTGGGAAGGAATCGACAAAGCGAAAGAACATTCCAGTTTTTGACTTGAACCAGATTTCGGTAATCAAATAGTTAATGGTCAAAGTAATGTGCTTTGAGTCTTGGTGTAACTTCTGATCTGTGAAGTTTGATGTTTCTTTTGTATCATTTTGCTACAGAGAGAGGACGAGGAGGAATTTCAAGCCAATTATGAGCCAATGAGGATAAAGGAGCCCAACAAAAGTTTACGCAGAGTGGGAAATGACGAGCAGCACAATGACATGAAGTTACTGGCTTGCAGGACTATAGGGAATGGGTCAAATCGATCGGGGAAGAGGAAGATTACTTGGCAAGATCAGGTGGCTTTACGGGTTTGATTTTACTTTTCTTCGAGTATTACCATTGAAGATCATATATCTTGTCGGGGTTGGAAAGAGTAACACCTCAGTTACTGTGTTTCTTTGATTTTCTTCTTTGTAAAGTTGTCATGGTCTTACATATCGAGTGTATACAGTTGAAATGAAATGGTTTAGGATTATTCAGATTTCGTTTGTTTTCGTTAATGTTGAAAAAAATTTCTTAGGATGCAGACAGAATTTGATTTTGGTTGCTTATTTGTAATCATCGATGATCGATGTTTGGTGTGAGCGATGTAAAGATATTCCAAATTGTGTTTCGCTGCTTACGGCCGGTTCTAAACCGTAAGCAGGCCGGCTAAGATGACTTTGTAAAGAAAAGGGGAAATCTTTAGGACCATTATGAGAGTAAGGTGTTTTGGGAAGGTGATGGTGAAATGCTTCACCGTCATGCTTTCCCATGGTATGAAGCAATGCTTTGGGCATGTGTGTTTTAACTTTTTAAGCTAGCTTTTTTAAGTGCTAATCGATTTGTGGAGTGCCTTGTCAATGGATGCCTTACAAACCCCCTTCACGAGGACCTGCATTTTGGTAAGCCACTGTAGCATCTCTAACTAATAATGTAACGCTCAACTAGCGACAAGGGGATGTAGCTCATTTGGTTACGAGTGGTAGGATTAGAAAACGATTAACTGGCTTGATTCTCCCTTGAGTTGGGTGAAGTTGGATTTTGAGGCTGCAATTGCTTGTTTTATTTGAGCGATAATCTAATTTAAACGACGGATGAGATTTAAATTTCGGTGAGAGAGAGATTACACTTTTCTGGCCAGCGAGGTTACGCTTAGATCTGCATATCCGCAAATAAAACAAACAGTACCTGATTTCCAACGTGTTGTGTAGATAGTACAGGTTTTCTGACTCATGATGCATGGAAGGATCGAGATCGGACTGGATTTCGATTTTCCGTCTTGTTTCGTTTGTCGGAATATATTTCTCCTCGTGAGCTACTCATGCCTAATAAAATGTTCCACTTATAGTAAGTTGGTCCAACTCTCATGTCTTCTTTTCCCTCCTTTGAGGTCGTCCGTGGTGAAACGATTCCTATAAAAAAGGAAGTGATTTTCGAACACCTTTGTACGCTTCTAATGATTTATTTAATTCAAAGACGAGAATAAAAGAAAGGCGCGTAAAAGGAGAAAATGGTGCACAGAAAATAATCTATGCCACTACAAACCGAAATTTTAAATAAAAAGAATAGAACAAACTCATTTCTAAATCTCTCCAGTCTCTTCTGCTACTTATTCATCATCGGGTATGCAGCTCATTTTTCTGTATCCGCAACAACTTCTGCACTGTCATTTGCTTGTTTCGCCGGAGCAACATTATGCATTCTCATTAGCTTCATCATGAGGCCTTTGAACGTCTCGTGCGCTTCTTTGTCCGCATCAGCATCTTCTGCCTCCTTACTAGCCCCTTCTGATGCTATGGGGGTTGCTATTGGAATCTTCTCATGCGCTTCTTTGGCCGCATCAGAATCTTCTTCCTCCTTACAGGCCTCAGTTGATGCCATGAAACTTGCAATCGGCGCATTATTTTGTGTAAGCTTCTGACTCCTAGCAACGTGCTTCTTTCCTCTTATATGAGACGACCACACCTTTGGAGTAAAGGCACCAATTTTACACCCTTCACACCAAAACGTAAACTCTTGTTTCTTTACGTCTTCTTTTCTCTCCACTCCGTCCACTATTTTAACCTTGTCGTTATTCTTCAGAACCTCTCCACACTGGACTTTCGACATTGGCGTCTCCCCCTTTGAAGTGCCCTGTTTGTGCATTTTCTGGTTGGAAACATCGCTGGTTTCATTGTGGTCAACCGATTTCCATACTTGTTTGGCCCTTAATTTTGTGCTTTTGATACCATTAACCTCCTTGGGCTCAGAAAACTTTGCAGCTTTCTTTGACAATTTTGAATTGCTGGAGCTCGTGCCTGGTTTCTGAGCTCTCAGTCTTGCTTCCTTGGCTTGGTGCTTCTTACCATTAATGTGATGAATCAAGCCCTTCTCACTTGTTGCACTAACATGGCACAGGGCGCAACTCCATTCCTCTTTGGGTTTCTTTTTCAACCCAAATGGAGGCAGCTCACTAGCACCCACCGTTGGTGGTGTTTTCCGCCTGACTCCGGAGAGATTTGGGTCAGGTTTCGCCTGCAACAAAGATACTTATACAAATTACATTAACAACAGTCTTTCAATTCTAAACATGCAATTGATGGTAAAATCTCAACATCATTTCCAATGCGAACTGCACTACCTGCTTTACAAATACGAAATTAACAGAAAACAACTTTTCGGTAATCTTAAGTAGACAAAACCAGTGATAAGAAATGTGTTGTCTAAGACATCTGCAAGATACCAACCTTCAATATGTCGACCATCATAACAGTGATTCAAAACAAATATTCAAGAAGTTGAAATAATTACAGAGGAATCTGTCTGCCCCAAGTAATTAGGTGAGAGGGCGGCATGTAGATACAATTATGTATAAGGACAATACCTCACACAAGGCCACAAGTGACCACTGCATATGCATCAAGAGGGTAGTCTTCTCCAAGTGAACCATCAAATGAAAAATCAATTTTCAACAATCACCAGTGCCATTAATCTTAGATTATTCCGTACCTCGATCAAACTGATATCACTATAACATAATGAAATAGCAAACCATCTTATTGACCGATCGAAGAAAAATAATCTACATAGTGAATGACAATGAGGCCCCATTGAGACGACTTTTAAAGTGCTGATCCACAAGCAAAAGCACTACCACATGCATAGGGACTAGGAAGCGAACTGATATACACCTTGCAATCCAATATTAGCATTGGTTATGGGCACAGCCACTTAGGCAATGCAGAGGCTACTAGTAACACAGACTCTTCAATGTATTTGTAAAACATAGACCCGAAAAGCCAACATTTCGAGGGTTGAAGGAGCGCAATACATACATACACATACACATACATATTCATCAGAGTATATGCCGTTCCTTCAACCTAAAAAATCTAGACAATCCAAAACAAATGGTGTATCTTGGTGGGCAATTTACCATCAATCTCATCTTTTACCTTGATTCTCATGGTCTAACCACGAATCTTAGGCCACGTTTGGTGTCTATGATTGGATTCGATAACTCACTAGAATAAGTGTATGCTAATGAGAGAAACGGATGTAATGTTTTGAAAGTTCTCACTAGAATCAGTGGATACTACAAGTTATCCAATCCAATCCTTGACGCCAAGTTATGCCTTCGTTACCAAGAAACCATACTAAACCAGAAAAAATCTCCCACTTTAGCACAAAACAGAGCATTCCCACCACAAACGCAGTAAACCATAAACAGAGCATTATTAAGTTAAAAACCAATCAAATTTTAAAAAGTAGAAATGGCACTGACCAGTAAGATCAACTTGTCCTTATTGTTGAGGTCTGAAACAGGAGGAGGAGCCGGAATCGCCTTGAAGCCATTGGTCAAAGGTTCCTGTTGCCGCCGCCACGTTCCCCTATCGAATGCGGCGGGCGCAAGAGAAGCAAACAATCCGAACTGGTCATCATCGAAGGGGTGGTGGACTCTCTGGTCGAATCGCACCGCCCCGAACCGGACCTGATCAAAACCGAGACCTTCGACAGAGGGTCTTCGCATAGCGATTTCCCGCTCCAGCATGAGCTCTCTCCTCACCTCCGCTTCGAGAGCCTGCCTTCGCACAATCTCCGCTGCAATAATCTCCTCCCTGATCCTCTCCTTCTCCAGCTGGCGCTCGATCATCTCGTCGTGGACGGACCTCGGGTTGTGGAGCGGGTCCAGGTTCAATCTCATATCCGGATTTCGGAACATAGCTATCTGGCCTGTTCAGAAAGAAGATTATCTCAGTTTAATCGCAGAGTGAGGAAATTAACTGAATTTCTAAGAAAAGAACTGAAATTTGAAGTAAATTCGTTTTCTTTTGGTTTCCCGACAACCAAACAGAAAATTGAGAGCAAAAGTAAGAAGGTAGAGCGAGACCTCCGAATGCGGGTTGGTAGCAGGAGAAGTAGCAGCCGGCGGGAGAAGGCGGCGGCGGCCTCTCGTCCACCGATCGGAATTTGAACTCCATTGAATCACTCAATAAATTGTTGCGCTTTGAACTTTGACTTGGTAAAGTGCAGAAACGAGAAAGAATAAACGTTTGCGGTTGGAGGTTGCAGTTACAACAGCAAAATATATACTCTCTGGCTGGATACTCGGTGGAGAAATAGTGACGAAATGCTGGCTGAGTCCGCGGGCCCACGGAGGAGGGGAGGGGAGAAGCAGAAGCAGGTGGAGACGTGTCGGTGGCGTGGGCAGTGCCGCGGGAGGACACTTTTCCGCGTTTGTGCTCCTCTTCTACCGTTTATGTTACTGTTACTGTAGGTAAAACCCTAAGTTAAAAATCTCTTTTTTTTCCGGAAATTTACTGTTTTTATTTTTTGAAAGTCGGTTTTAACTTAAATTAATATTGACTAACATTTGTTTACGCACTTTGGGTATATCAACATATTTTTTTAGAAAATGAAAAGGAGAGAGGGAGAGAGAGAGAGCGTGAGAGTGAGAGGAGTGGGAGGCTTTTGTTTTTGGTTTTTTTTTTTAATTTATTTATTTTAACATTGGAGGTATTTTAACATCACCTGAAGGTGATGTTTCAATAAATAAAAAAAGGTAAATTTGGACTTGTGAAATTATATTATTGTCCATTATTTTTTTGTGTAATAAAAGACTAATTTATTTTTTCAGTCCTCTTTTGATTGACAAATAGGGTTTTATTAATTAGTAGAGATAATGATGGTTTAGGTATTTTTTGGATGTCCAAAATGTTATATGGACTTGCCTATTACATTATTTTTCTTTTAAAAGCGATCAGTTGGCTTAGTTACGGGAGTCCATTTTTATGGGGTTAGAACGACTCACTATTTCAGCTTCCCTCTAACCATTATCGTGGTTTACTCATGTCAATAATAGAATCTAGAACATATCATGTAAAATACGAGTTAAAATTTGTCTCAGCCCACTGTGACACTATGAAGTGGCTGCATGTTACATTATGTGGACTTACACTAACTTAAATTAATAATGTATGTTTACGCTATGCGTTAACTTGTACGGTACTTTTTAAGTTACATTTCCTTTATGGATACTTTTCATTGATCAAAAATGTCATTTTATGTGACATATCTACGATGCGAAAGTCAAGTCAACATTATTGTGGTCAATATCACCAAGTCCCAGTCTTGTCAAAAAAACATCTTTTTTATTGGATATTTTAATAGAAGATGATATCCGCACTCTTTTTATTTTTTTTTACACATTTTTTTAATTTTTTATTGTTAAATCAGATGTATTAA
The DNA here is from genome assembly GCF_019419815.1 of Pyrus x bretschneideri. NCBI lineage: Eukaryota > Viridiplantae > Streptophyta > Magnoliopsida > Rosales > Rosaceae > Pyrus > Pyrus x bretschneideri. The sequence continues at coordinate 9,164,173 of NW_025999390.1, read as the reverse complement.
AGAAGATAAAGAACATAAATTAATAAGAGATGTGTGAAAAGTAAAAATGGATGTATAGATAGCACACTTCTATTTTAATTTAGGTTAGAAATTTAAGCTATTATTAAATTTAGTTCAATTTATATTTTTTTAGCTTAAAAAATATTTATGATTTTCTTAATAAATATTTCAGTGGATCAAAAGCAAGGACTAAGCCATAAAGCATCCTCAAATAACATAGTGTCACATCCCGGTCCGAGGCAGATCACTTTCCAGGCCTGCTCCACAACCATAGCACGATATTGTCCGCTTTGGGCTTACCATTCCCTCACGGTTTTGTTTTTGGGAACTCACGAGCAACTTCCCAGTAGGTCACCCATCATGGGATTGCTCTAGCCCTCTTCTCACTTAACTTCGGAGTTCCTACGGAATCCGAAGCCAGTGAGCTCCCAAAAGGCCTCGTGCTAGGTAGGGATGAGAATATATATATAAGGATCACTCCCCTAGGTGATGTGGGATGTCACAATCCACCCCCCTTAGGGGCCCAACGTCCTCGTCGGCACATCACGGCCAGGGATAGGCTCTGATACCAAATTGTCACATCCCGACCCGGGCATGACCACTTCCCGGCCCGCTCCACCACCGTAGCACGATATTGTCCGCTTTGTGCTTACCATTCCCTCACGATTTTGTTTTTGGAAACTCACGAGTAACTTCCCAGTGGGTCACCCATCATGGGATTGCTCTAACCCCCTTCTCGCTTAACTTCGGAGTTCCTACGGAACCCGAAGCCAGTGAGCTCCCAAAAGGCCTCGTGCTAGGTAGGGATGAGAATATACACATAAGGATCACTCCCCTGGGTGATGTGGGATGTTACAATCCACCCCCCCTTAGGGGCCCGATGTCCTCGTCGGCACACACGCGACCAGGGTTAGGCTATGATACCAAATTGTCACATCTCGGCCCGGGGGGATCACTTCCTGAGCTCGCTCCACCACCATAGCACGATATTGTCCGCTTTCGGCTTACCATTCCTTCACGGTTTTGTTTTTGGGAATTCACGAGCAACTTCCAAGTGGGTCACCCATCATGGGATTGCTCTAGCTCTCTTCTCACTTAACTTCGGAGTTCCTACGGAACCTAAAGCCAGTGAGCTCCCAAAAAGCCTCGTGCTATATAGGGATGGGAATATACATATAAGGATCACTCCCCTGGGCGATGTGGGATGTCACACATAGTCACAAGTTAAAAAAATTCAAGAATTTGCTATACAAAATCCTTATATGTATTAATCCATAACAGTTTTTCATGCAACACTTTACACTATCCCTCAACGCATTTTTATGTTTTGAAAGCGTTGTTTGATAACTTCATTACCAATATCATTAAATATCTCTCTCTCTAAAAATAACCATGTTATTAATTTTCCATTAATTTCCCATCCGATTTCTCAATCGATTATTCATAAATTTCATGACTATAAATACTATTTCAATAGTAATATTGTAATAGTAGCAACTAGAAGAGTTAATGCTTATGTTATGTCTATCACGTGGGTTTGCTACATGCAATATGTACATTTTCTCAAGAAATGGCATTTGCTCCTTGGGGCCAAAGTGGCTCTGTCCTTGGTCAAAAGCTATTTCATGACATCAGTTAACCGAAGACTTAATAACAAAAATTAACGCAAGTATAAAAGTGTACAAAAATACAATTTTTGTGAGTTTGAAGGTAGTAAAATGGATATTACTCTAAATTTATGTCATCATATGCATATATATATATATAATACCTAAATCATGAGGTGACAAAATAAATTTAACATGTGAGTGAGGTAGTGTAACGACCCGTCCCTAAAAACTACGATTTTTATAATTTTAAAATGTGAAATTTTGAAAATGCCTTCAAGGCAAATGCATTGACATTTTTTACCACATTGTCGAGTCACGTAAGATCCATTTTCTTGGCATATCCTCGTAGTAATTGTCACTACGAATGCGTGGGCGCAAATAGAACATAATTTGGAGTTATTAACGAATGAAGTTGAGGGTAAAATTGTAAATTTATTATGAAAAACTCAAATTTTTGGAGCTTAATCTGGGAAGCCATGTGTGTGGCCCAGATTTAAAGAAAGAAGAAATGGACGGTTGGGAGAAGAGATAAAGGAGAGAAAGGATGGGCGAGACTCCCAATCAGAAAGAAGGGGGAAAAGAGTCGGACCAATGAGAAGAGATGAAAGGAAGAGAAATGAGAAATGAGAGAATAAGAAGATCAGCCGGATCCCTTAGAACCGCAACCTTGACCCGACTCCTGACGATTATTCTGACGGGTTTTCGTTGAATTCTCTGGCTTTCTTTAACCTTCCATTACCCCAAACATCTGCATGACATCCCATCATCCAAATTGACCTAAAATCGACGAGTTTCGTCGTGATTTCACGAAGAACATCCGTACGGGTATCGTGAAACCCTAGCCTTAAATTCACCATTTCTGAAGCAGCTAGCTATGATTAACACCACCAATCGACGTCCCTCGAGTCCAGGAACAAAATCCAAACTAGTTTGGGGGCGGCGGATAACCGAAGTTAGCATATCAGAGTTCACCTCTTTTAAAGTTTCCAACGGTTTAAGGATTTTTTAGGTCATTTCCCGGCCAAATTGGATGTCTTCGCAGGTATATAAATTGATCCTCGATTCATGATCTTCATTTTGGTATAATTTGGTGAATTTTGGAATTTTCCAGGAATTAGGGCAGCAGACCGCCATGTGCGGCGGGGCATGGCCAGTGGGCCAACGTTGCCCTTTTTGAGTTAAATTTGATGTTATGATGTCAATTTGATAACCGTTGATTATGGTTAGATAGTTTGAACCTAGTATGAATTACTACGTTCTTGACCATTTTATGATTCGACGATCCAATCGTTGGATCGTCACCTAACTTTAATACATTATAGTACGTAATATTTGAGGATCATTGGAACTTATGGATCGGGAATCCGACGAACGGATTTTCTGAATTGAATTTGTAAGTTCATAAAATAAAACATTAACCGCCACTTAATTTTGGCAATTGGCAGAGTCCGATTGTCGGATCGTGGTAAGATTTTAGTTTGTTATTCTAGAAGCATAATGTGGATCCTTGGAAGTTACGGATCAGAAATCTGCGATGCTGATCTTCTGGATTGAGTTACGTATGGTTGTGGACCCTACTGTCGATCTTTGACCGACGGTTGACTTTTGGTCATTGGGTCTCAAATTATTCTAGAACGTCTTTAGGGATGTGTTTTATGTAAGTTACGTGTTCTATTGATAAGGATTCTGATGCCTCGATGTTTGTGTTATGAAGTTGTAGTGCGAACTCCAGGTAAGTGGGCATTTGCTCTATATATACATACGTACATACATACATACATACATACATACATACATACATATATATATATATCGTGGTTTCCAGAACATTTTTAAAATGATTTATGCTTTAAATGCCATGTCGAAAATGAGTTGCATTTTAAGTATTGCATTATTATAAATCGAGAGTTATACCGTTTGATGTTGCGGAGGCTCGGGTAAGTTTCAGGTGAGTACATTGTGATGGTATTAGTTGCATTGCACATCATTATGCATAGATGCATTTAGTGATCATCATTGATGCACCCCGATGTTAGTGCTCCCGCCCGAGGTTAGGGCACAATTTTTCACGTGATGTTTACCTCCCGCACTGCACGCTCACCTTAGATCCAAGTTTGGTGCCAGCCCTGTCGTACAGACTACAATAGGTGGTTCCGACTCGTAGGTGACCTGCGATTATTCGCACAACCTTCACATGATCGTAGAACTTGAGCATACATATTTACACCTAACCCTGTCGTACAGACCACAATAGGTGGTTTCGACTCTTGTACTTGCATATATTGATGAGCCATAGGTCTAGTCGTACAGGTCGCATTAGATGACTCCGACTGACATATTACTTTATATTGATTTCACCTAACTTACATCTTTTAATGCATAAATGTTATGACATGGCATACTTGGTTTTTACTGTCTTTGTGCATTGTTTTTACGTATATGCGTAGTATTATTTTCTGGAAACTATATGGGTTTTACAGCGAGGGGTTAAACATTTTCAAAAGGTTTTTATTAAAACTTTATTTTCAGGCCCACTCACCCTTGTTTTTCACCATTCCAGGTTTTAGATGCTGAAAGTTCGTATCGACGAGGATTTGTAGGTGGCTACCTCTGAGGGTATGATCCTTACCCACACTACTATACCTTACTTATGCTTCAACGTCGCGTGTGAAATGGGCTGCTCACAGTGCACTCTTGTCTTTAGACACTTTTAGGTTTAAATTTATTCACATTTTTCACATCACTATATTTTATGGCTTCGTCACCCTCCAGGTGTTAGGCAGCACAGCTTGATTCGAAGTCCTACTGAACATTCCGGGTCGAGATGTGTCAGATAGAATATAAATAAAACTTAATCTAACTATCTATGAAAATAGTTTAAAAAAATTCGTCTTCATACATCTATAAATTCACACAAGTATATATGTTGATGTACATAATATCTACAACATTGATTAGTTAACCCTTCTTTTATGCATTCTACCTTAAAAGACTAGTTAATTGGTCCAACATACAGAATAAGCTAGCCAATAATAAATATATTTACAGTGGTTATTATGCTTTACACAAAATCTAAACTGCGATAAGAAAATTTGAATTCCGTGTGTATAAAAGAGGCACATGCCCTCTTACTATTCTGACTACGCCCACGTCTGCTAAAAGAAAGCGTCGAGTGCCTCATTGATTGGGTTGATGCTGTATTTCGGCCCAATACATAAACAAGCCCAAAACTGTGAATTTGGGGCCATGCCTATTTATATAAGGCGGAGTTTGGTGCCAAAAAAGCCCAATACGATACAAGAGAAAGTCCCTATCGATTGAAAATGAAGGACGACTCAGGAACCAGATTCAGATTGTGTTTAGATCTTACAACCAACCATTGGGTCGCCTTATCTTTGTTTGCTTCTCCATTAAGACCAAACTCTCTCTCTCTCTCTAGAAAAAAAAATCTGAGAAACAAAGATGCCGAGTCACTGTGAGATCTTTTGTGAGATTCTGATCGCAATTCTGCTCCCTCCGCTGGGCGTTTGTCTCCGGCACGGCTGCTGCACCGTAAGTCCTCTTTCTTTCTCCTCCGTCTTCTTCGTTTTTTGGTGGCAGATTCGATGTTATTAATGGTGAAAGATTGAAATTTTGGATTTGCAATTATTTATGCAGGTGGAGTTTTGCATATGCTTGCTGCTGACGCTGCTGGGTTACCTTCCGGGAATCATCTACGCCCTCTACGCCATCGTCTTCATCAATCGCGACGAGTACTTCGATGAGTACCGCCGCCCCCTCTACGCCTCCTCCAATTAAACCAAGGGGATCCTTAGATCTTTTGTTTGCTTGTTATGTTTATAATAAAATCTGAATTTGTATGCTGCATATGTTAAGACTGATTGCTTGTTTTGGTTTTGCTTCGGAAAATTAAGGGACCTTGCATGTTACCAATTTTATACTTGATCCAACTAAAATTTTGACTTAGATTACACTCAATTGTTTGCTTGCTGCAGTGATGTAGATTTGCCTTTGGGAGAAACTCATCATGTTGTAAATTGTGGTAGAAAGGGTATTTTTTGGCGCTAAGATCTGTCGGATAAAATTCTAGTGTATACAATATGCAGGAGCACCTGAGAGTTGATTGGTCTAGCGGTCAGGTCCTTTGGTTTGCTCCCAAGTGGTCTGGGGCTCCACTCTCTCACAATACCCACCTAGCAAATGCTAGAGTTTCTCGCTCACCAAATGTTCTGAGATCAGGCGGGGTTCTAGTAATTAGTGTGGTCAAACTCTCGGATACACTAGTTTTAAAAATAAGCGTATCATTAAGCCTGTGGCAGATCATTTGGTAATGATTGATGAGACTTAAATGGCTATTTGATGAATGATGATGTGCACTTTTGATACAACCAAGTTACCTTGTTGTGTTACCAATTAGGAGAAAACTTCAGTGCGGTCACATGGTTCACTTCGGCATTTGCCTCCACATTCACACCAAGCGAGTTATTTCTTCGCGCAGGTGAGCCTTACTGAAGTTCCTTTCCCGAGCTAAGCCAACAAAGCCTCCTTTTAGTTTAAAGGAGGCATGAGATGGTCCAATCATCTGGGCCTTGACCGCACAAAATAAAAGGGATGAGAATGACACCCAAACATGAGGGCATACAATCTGCCTCCAATCATTTGAACAAGCCCTTCCTTTTGTAGTACTTTTTATTTATTTTTGGCACGAACAATAACATTCTTAGCTATACTCCGGTTGTATATTTTCATGCGTTTATATTACGTAAAGATATTTCATGCATCTATATCGTGTAAACGGTATGTGCAGTCGGTTATAAGTTAGCTACTTACATGATGAATAGATCATCATGGTTAGATTATCTCATTTGAACTTGAGTTAAAATTTAGCTACTTTGGTGATGAATCATGATGAATAGATCATCATCGTTTACGTATCAGTAACTAATATTAACGGTTCATGATGAGCCGTCCAAATTGACCGATATACCTTATATCATGACTTTTCCCATACGAATATCTAACCGAAAGAAACCGAACTCTCTTGCTTTCGCGCAACCACCGAAATGGAAACAACCAACAGCGAAGAAACAGTGACGGAGTCCGGCTCGGACTGGGCCGAGTTGACCAAGGAGTGCCTGATCAACATCCTGGGACGGCTCACCCTGGAGCAACGATGGATTGGGCCGATGCTGGTCTGCAAGCCGTGGCTGCAGGCGTGCAAGCAGCCCTGCCTCAACTCCGCCTTCCACCTCGAGCCGCCGTCCGAATCCGCACGGTGGTGGACCCCGGAGTTCGAGCGGCGGGTCGATTCCATGCTCCGATCTGTCGTCGATTGGAGCGCCGGCTCGCTGAAACAGATCCGCACCACGCACTGCTCCAATCAGTCTCTCTCGCTCGTCGCTCAGAGGTATAATAAATCTTTCATCTCCATAACAAAACTTGTTTATCTGTTTTGAATTAGGAGACTCGGGTTATGCATAATTTGGAATGAGGAAAAGTAGGTTATCATTGATTAGATGTTTTCGGCATAAAGTTTTGATCTTGATTGTTGTATGCTGAGCTCAAGGTTTAGATTTTGAGATTTTGGTTCGTCAAAATTTGATCTTTGAGGATTGGATTGTGATGGCACTACCTTAAGTTGGTTAATAATCTTTTCGGAATCTACGATTGGAAGTGTTTTTTGCCATATATTGCATTTTGAAGCTTCATTTTTCCTTTCCGTTTGATTGATGAAGTGAGACATTGTTAGTGATCGTAATGTAATGATTTAGGTGCCCGAACCTCGAGGTTCTTTCGATCAAGAACTGCTCGAATGTGACTGATTCGTCCATGGCTGATATAGCGTTTCGCTGCCCCATGATCCGGGAACTTGACATCAGCTATTGCCACGAAGTATCTCATGAGTCTCTGGCGTTGATTGGGAGGAACTGCCCAAATCTGAAAATCTTGAAACGGAATATGATGAATTGGTTAGATCCATCCGAACACACTGGAGTTGTTCCGGACGAATACTTAAACACTTGGCCTCAGGATGGAAATTCAGAAGCTGCTGCAATTGGCAAATCTATCCCAAATTTGGAGCACCTTGAACTTCGATTCTCAAAGGTATCGGCTAAGGGGTTTGCTTTGATATCTGTAGGATGTCCAAATCTCGAGTACTTGGATTTGTTTGGGTGTGTGAACTTGACTCGTCGGGATATTGAGAACGCGACATCCAATTTGAAGAATTTGAAGGAGATTAAAAAGCCAAACTTTTACATTCCACGGTCAGTTTTCCGTACAGAGAGGTATGGCCATTGGAGGTTGATGATGAGCGATTTCAGATAGATGCTTTCACAATCTAGTCTGCTAAGCTCGGAAATAAACCATGTATGACCGTGTCGTGCTGCTCTGATCAATTGTGGGAGAAGTATATTGTATATGCTGGGGTGTGAAGCTCTTTACAAAGGTTCTGTATCTCTTCCACTTCTACTTATAGAAAACCATGTATTACTGCTTTTTTTCTCTTCGTATTTAGTTTCTTGCTTTCGTTTTACATATACGAATCATGTTTCTGCTTTTGTTTAAACATCACACCTCGTCGACCGTAGTTTTTTGCATGGTATGACAGTTACCGGACAGCATATGCTTTGGCTAGGAACAGGGGAAGAAGGGAAGAAATTTATGAAGTAAGGTAAGAACAGGGGAAGAAGGGAAGAAATTTATGAAGCAATTCAATAAGTAGATATTCTAATTCACAATTACATAAGAAACAGGTTAGAGAAACGGGTTTAAACACGGGTTTAACAGCGAAAGTTTCATCGCAAAACTTCCGTCCTAAATCACGTTTGCAAAATTACCTCAAGCGATTAGTACAGAGCAAAGATGATCGATCCAACAGCAACATGCCTGAGCACTGCGAAGAGGAAGAAATTGGGGGGTTTAGCTAGTAAAGGGCTTGCTGCACCCTTGCCGGGATGGGTGTGCCTAAGGTCGGAGGCACCACCGTAGGATGGCTTTGCTTTCTCGGAAATCCTTAAATGCTGAACTTCATGCATTATTTGATGGTCTTTTCTGCTTGATTTGTTCATCATATCATATACATCTGCAGAGCTTATAACACGGATAAAATTAGCGAAAAAGAACGTAGGGAGATCGGATATATTTCTCGATCAGTCGAGAGAATTTGTGAGCTTACCCTTAAGTTTGAGGTGACCATGCTGCTTCTTCAGAGGTGTATAACCTCCAGTTTTAGGGTTGGAAGTGCTTTCGCATGCAGAATGAACAACCAGACAGAGAATAAATAAGGACCATATTAGTATTTCTGTTCTCATCTTCCCTCAAATATTAACCGTGGCTAATTTTTCAAAGGTGGTTGATGAGGAAGAGGGACACACTTAAATAGACTTTTGTTGCTATCCGTTTGTGTGATTAGCACTAACTAAAAATAAAGATAAAGTTAATTAGGGTTTTCATATGGCTGATGGACAAAGTACTGATTCTTCTTAATCTGCTGCAGTCACATGCATATGTGTATGCGTGTGGTTTTTTGCATTCTTGGTTCGTAATCGTATAGAGAATTTATTCACAATCCATGCTTTATGCCATACAAGAGGGCAGTACTTAGTCATCAATTATACGTAAACACAAATTGGGCGGGGGGGATTTGCGATTCGACTGTGGCTGTGGTCGATCGTGTTGTGTTCTGACATAACTAGCTCCCAGTATAGTCGTATGAATATCTCTTTAATGTCGGAAGATATTTTAAGTTCGAATCTCTCTCTTAGCGAATCATAAAGTTTCATGCTTCGAAAGTTATTGTGAGAGAGGTTTGATGAAAAAGAATAAATTAGCTAGAGACTTTTTTTTTTTAAAGATCGACCAAATCACTTTGAATGGATAGAAAAGAATATGATGCCCCTATTATCTTTTTCTTGGAGAGCCCTCAAATACAAAGGAATTAATGGATTTGCTTTGCTTATTAATCAGGGAATATTTTTGTTAGCCACTCTCAATTAATGATGACGTTCACCACCTTATTTATCATCGTTTCAATTTTTGATATTTATCTAGTGAATAGACACAAATTTAAAAATTTAAACTCATTCAATGATATTACGCCCACCCCATTGTCTTATTTTCCCACTCCATTTTATTTTTTCACCCACCAAAAGTGTTAAAAGAAGAAAACACTCTTTTCTCATCCCCCCATCATTCCTAAAATACCCTAATGTGATTTCAACCCTCGATACCCCTACTCCGTTGGAGTGCCGCACCAACTCCCAACACCCAACCCAAGTCCCCCAACCATCAGAACACCACCATGGCAGCAAAACTGCCTCACCACCCATCTTTTTGTTCCCTGCATAGTTTAGATATTTTATTTTTCCTATGAATTTCAAGTAGTGCAGATTGCAATGGAATTCAATGTGTGGGTTATGTATTTAAAGTTTTAGAAAGAAGGGAAATGAGAGAGGAGGGAGGTGAGGTTTGGGTTGGGATTAGAACCAAAGAAGGGGCTGGGAGGACAAAAAGTTTAAAGCTATGGATGTTATGAAGCAGTGATGGGTGATATATGATCAGTTGGTTTGGAGAAAGAAAAATGGAAGTAGAAATACTTGTTTACAAGAGATGGGATTTCATCCTAGAAAGGCACAATAATTAAATTGAAAGAGAGAAGAATTTTTTTTTCTTTTACAGAGATGGTGAACGGGCATAAGAAAATGGGCAATTCGGCAATGTGCAGTGGACATAAGGAAATTGGCAATATGCAGTACGTTTTTGTTTTGGTACTTACATGTCATTTTACAAGAGGGTAAAATTGACATTAAAATTTAGGGGTGTGATATCCACACATCTTTTTTACTTGTCACACACCCTTCTAATTTTCGACCATCGAATCGGATGAATTGAAGAAGATCAACAAACAGAAATTAACAAAAGGTGTGTGAGAAGTAAAAAGGGGTGTGTGGATAGTACACCCCTAAAATGTATACTAAAATGTGGGTGGGGAAATAAGATAACGGAGTGGCTTTATCACACTCTTCTCAAATTATATGACATGTGATGTTTCACCCCTGTATTTCGATTACACTAAAGAATTTTAGTGAGGGTGGTGAGCGAAAAATGCAAAAGGCTCCCTATTCGTCATCATGTTTCTACCAACCACTTATTAATCTCAATAAATTAAGGGAAGTGCAATTGGCACTCCAAAAATTATATTTTGCACTTCAAACTTTCTATAATTAGAAAAAAATTACACTGATGAAGAATGTAAAATTAAATTTTTAGAGTGCTAATCACAGTTCCCCAAATTAATATACATGCATTTCGCTTTTCTCATCCAAAATTTGGAATGTCTTTTGAAATTTCAAAAAATTTCATGCTTTATTTCCGATCCAATATATCCGGAAACCAAACCCCCAACACGAATATATTAATTGTAAAAGTGTTCCAGTATGATACAATAATTTTTTTTTCGACGTGCATACGTGGTACATGACCATCAAAATCAGGAACATGAAGTTTCTATATTCTTTTCTAGGAAACAACGTACAAATTTATGTGGGGTTGATGATACCAATAGCATATACATATATATTGATACATCACAATTGAAAGAATGAACACAAAATTAAGATTAACATACAGCCGGTAGGATGGCGGCGCAGACATTCTAATTTACAAATAAGAAGCAGGTTTCGGAAACGGATTTAAACGCCGGGTTTAACAGCGAAAGTTTCATGCAAAACTTCCACATCGATCGCGTCCTAAATCACGTTTGCAAAATTACCTCAAGCGATTAATACAGAGCAAAGATGATCAATCCAACAGCAACATGCCTGAGCACTGCGGACAGGAAGAAAGTGGGGGGCTTAGCTAGTAGAGAGCTTGCTGCACCCTTGGTGGGACGGGGGCGCCTAAGGTAGACGCCGTTACCGTAGACTGGTTTTGCTCTCAGGGAAATCCTTAAATGCTGAACTTCATGCATTCTTTGATGGCCTTTTCTGCTTGATTTGTTCATCATATCATATACATCTGCAAGCGTATAACATTGATACAATTAGCGAAAAAGAACGTTGGGAGGTCGGATGTATTTCTCGACATGTCGAGAGAATTTGTGAGCTTACCCTTATGCTTAAGGTGTTTGAAAAAATTCGTCTGTGCCATACAAGAGGGCAGTACTTAGTCATCAATTATACGTAAACACAAATTGGGCGGGGGGGATTTGCGATTCGACTGTGGCTGTGGTCGATCGTGTTGTGTTCTGACATAACTAGCTCCCAGTATAGTCGTATGAATATCTCTTTAATGTCGGAAGATATTTTAAGTTCGAATCTCTCTCTTAGCGAATCATAAAGTTTCATGCTTCGAAAGTTATTGTGAGAGAGGTTTGATGAAAAAGAATAAATTAGCTAGAGACTTTTTTTTTTTTAAAGATCGACCAAATCACTTTGAATGTATAGAAAAGAATATGATGCCTCTATTATCTTTTTCATGGAGAGCCCTCAAATACAAAGGAATTAATGGATTTGCTTTGCTTATTAATCAGGGAATATTTTTGTTAGCCACTCTCAAGTAATGGTGACGTTCACCATCTTATTTATCATCGTTTCAATTTTCGATATTTATCTAGTGAATAGACACAAATTAAAAATTTAAACTCATTCAATGATATTAAGTAGAGTGGTGAGTATTATCACCACTTGGAGAGATTTTTCAATGTGCTTGGAACACGTAGCGGAACGCCACATGTCATAATATTATAATTGGAGGAAAGTTTTTTTTATAAGTGTTTCTTAAAGAGTGGTATTACGCCCACCCCATTGTCTTATTTTCCCACTCCATTTTATTTTTTCAGCCACCAAAAGTGTTAAAAGAAGAAAACACTCTTTTCTCATCCCCCATCATTCCTAAAATACCCTAATGTGATTTCAGCCCTCGATACCCCTACTCTGTTGGAGTGCCGCACCAACTCCCATCACCCAACCCAAGTCCCCCAACCATTAGAACACCACCATGGCAGCAAAACTGCCTCACCACCCATCTTTTTGTTCCCTGCATAGTTTAGATATTTTATTTTTCCTATGAATTTCAAGTATTGCAGATTGCAATGGAATTCGATGTGTGGGTTATGTATTTAAAGTTTTAGAAAGAAGGGAAATGAGAGAGTAGGGAGTGAGGTTTGGGTTGGGATTAGAACCAAAGAAGGGGCTGGGAGGACAAAAAGTTTAAAGCCATGGATGTTATGAAGCAGTGATGGGTGATATATGATCAGTTGGTTCGTATTTGATTAGATTCCTGGAATTAGGGTTTTGGAGAAAGAAAAATGGAAGTAGAAATACTTGTTTACAAGAGATGAGATTTCATCCTAGAAAGGCACAATAATTAAATTGAAAGAGAGAAGAATTTTTTTTCTTTTACAGAGATGGTGAACGGGCATAAGAAAATGGGCAATTCGGCAATGTGCAGTGGACATAAGGAAATTGGCAATATGCAGTACGTTTTTGTTTTGGTACTTACATGTCATTTTACAAGAGGGTAAAATTGACATTAAAATTTAGGGGTGTGATATCCACACACCCTTTTTTACTTGTCACACACCCTTCTAATTTTCGACCGTCGAATCGGATGAATCGAAGAAGATCAACAGATAGAAATTAACAAAAGGTGTGTGAGAAGTAAAAAGGGGTGTGTGGATAGTACACCCCTAAAATGTATACTAAAATGTGGGTGGGGAAATAAGATAACAGAGTGGGTTTATCAACACTCTTCTCAAATTATTATGACATGTGATGTTTCACCCCCATATTTCGGTTACACTAAGGCCCTGTTTGGCAGATTGGATAAAGGATCAGATAGGATTAGTTATACGGATTCGGGTGTTTGGCGTTCACTCGTACTGAATAAGCGTCGGATTAATTTAACCGGTCGGATAGGATAACACGGTATACACCCGCTTAATAAAATCAACCAAAACGCCCGAATTATTTAGTTGGGGAAGAAGAATATGGGAGAGAAAGGGAGGGAGTTTGGGAGGTGTGGCGGAGAGAGCTGGGGAACAATTATTTGGGATTCTTCTGCAGTCGGGGAAGAAGAAGGGAGAGAGAGGGAGGGTGTTTGGGGGGTGTGGAGAGATCTGGGAACAAAAAAATGATTTCATTTTAAAATTTTATTTTTTTTAAGTTTGATTCCTCCTATCTAGTATAATATCAAAAACAGTATAAATAATACGGTCACTAGTCCGATACTGCACCAAACACCCGACTAATTTAGTCAGTACTATCCGGTGACTATTTATCCTATCCGACAGAAATAGTCAGTACAGTCCGAGCTGCCAAACGAGGCCTAAAGAATTTTAGGGAGGGTGGTGAGCAAAAAATGAAAAAGGCTCCCTATTCGTCATCATGTTTCTACCAACCACTTATTAATCTCAATAAATTAAGGGAAGTGCAATTAACACTCCAAAAATTATATTTTGCACTTCAAACTTTCTATAATTAGAAAAAAATTACACTGGTGAAGAATGTAGAATTAAATTTTTAGAGTGCTAATCACAGTTCCCCAAATTAATATACATGCATTTCGCTTTTCTCATCCAAAATTTGGTATGTCTTTTGAAATTTCAAAAATTTTCATGCTTTATTTCCGATCCAATATATCCGGAAACCAAACCCCCAACACGAATATATTAATTGTAAAAGTGTTCCAGTATGATACAATAATTTTTTTTCGACGTGCATACCTGGTACATGACCATCAAAATCAGGAACATGAAGTTTCTATATTCTTTTCTAGGAAACAACGTACAAATTTATGTGGGGTTGATGATACCAATAGCATATACATATATATTGATACATCACAATTGAAAGAATGAACACAAAATTAAGATTAACATACAGCCGGTAGGATGGCGGCGCAGACATTCTAATTTACAAATAAGAAGCAGGTTTCGGAAACGGATTTAAACGCCGGGTTTAACAGCGAAAGTTTCATGCAAAACTTCCACATCGATCGCGTCCTAAATCACGTTTGCAAAATTACCTCAAGCGATTAATACAGAGCAAAGATGATCAATCCAACAGCAACATGCCTGAGCACTGCGGACAGGAAGAAAGTGGGGGGCTTAGCTAGTAGAGAGCTTGCTGCACCCTTGGTGGGACGGGGGCGCCTGAGGTAGACGCCGCTACCGTAGACTGGTTTTGCTCTCAGGGAAATCCTTAAATGCTGAACTTCATGCATTCTTTGATGGTCTTTTCTGCTTGATTTGTTCATCATATCATATACATCTGCAAGCGTATAACATTGATACAATTAGCGAAAAAGAACGTTGGGAGGTCGGATATATTTCTCGACATGTCGAGAGAATTTGTGAGCTTACCCTTATGCTTAAGGTGGTCATGCTGCTTCTTCAGAGGTGTATGATCTCCAGTTTTAGGGTTGGAAGTGCTTTCACATGCAGAATGAACAACCAGACAGAGCATAAAAAAGGACCATATTAGTAATTCTGTTGTCATCTTCTCTTAAATATTAACTGTAAATAATTTTTCAAAGGTTGTTGATGAGCAAGAGGGACACACTTAAATAGACTTCTGCTGCTATCTGTTTAAGTGTAATTAGCACTAATTATTAGGCATAAAGATAAAGAGAAAAGCATGGGCGGAGTTACTGAGGGAATAGAATGGTCCCCGGCCCATCCTGCCTTTTTTTCCCCTGCTAATCTAATAGTAGCTTCATGCTAATGTTGTATATCTGTTTAATATCCTTAAAATTCAAATGTGTTTTCAATTCAAACTCTTTTTCATTCCATGCTAGACCTCATTTTTCTCTCCATCCCTCTTATTGCGGTGCAATCTTCACTTCCCCTCCTTATTCTATCAACTTTTCTATTTAGCTTTTAACTTGTATTTTAAACAATTTCTTGCTTACTCTTTATCTCATATTCGGGTTTTTGGAATTTGTTCAATGTTTTTAGTTCTCTGTATTGAATTTAGGATCTTTCAATTTTGCAAATTAGTCCAATTTCACATGTTTTGAGTTTAAATTACCTATATATATGTGAAAGACCTCCTTCCACAAACATGAAATCCTTACTTCGTCACTGGCGAAAAGTAGAAAAAAATTAGTTGATTAAGGATTTCTTGGCCAGTGGATAAAGTAAAGATTCTTGTTAATCGGAATAAAATAGATCTACTGCAGGCACATGTATATGTGCATGCGTGTGGTTTTGCTTTCTTGGTTCGGAATCGTATCGAGATTTTATTCACGGTGCATACTTTAAGCCATACAAGGGCAGCACCTAGTCAATTATATATGTAAACATGTACAAACTGGGCTGGGGAATTTGCGATTCTATGGTGGCCGCGATCTATTAAGGTCTGTTTCTGACGTAACCATAGTATAGTTGTCGAATCTCTTTTTAATATCAGAAGATGTTTAAGTTAGAATCTCACTCTTTGCGAATCATAGAAGATTGTGCTCCAAAAGTTATAGTAAGGAGAGAGGTTTGATGAAAAAGAATAATTAGCTAGAGACCTTTTCTTAAGGGTCGACCAAATCACTTTGAATGGATAGAAGAGAATGTGATGCCTCTAATATCCTTTTCTTGGAGAGCCCTCAAAGACAAAGGAATCAATGGCTTGCTTCTATTTCCATGTCGGTGAATGCTTCGTTTATTTATCAAGGAATATTTTTGCTCACCAACGTCAAATGATGATAATGCTCACCACCTTATTTATCATCGTTATATGAGTTTAAATTTCAAGATTTGTGTTGTGAATAAATACAAATCTCAAAATTTAAACTCATTCAATGATAATAAGTATAGTGGTCAGTTTTACCACCACTCGAGTGTAGAAAAAGGTATGTAGGCTAAAAATATATTTGTTATTGATACGTGAATGTGGAAAAAATGGAAGAGAATGCTTTTTTTCTCATTATCTTTCTCTACAAGATTACAAGGATATATATACATGATACAAGTGTGTAGGTAGGACAAGGTAGCCGTCCTAGTGTGTAGGTAGGACAAGGTAGGACGGCTGTAGGACGACTTGACGGCTGTAGGACGGCTAGTGTGTAGATAGGACAAGGTAGGACGGCTGTAGGATGGCTTGACGGCTGTAGGACGGCTAGTGAATAATATTATATACAATTACACAAGGACTCCAACGATATTCCTTATTTGTCTAACACTCCCCCTCAAGTTGGAGAGTGGATGTCAAGAACTCCCAACTTGCGTAACATACCTGAAAACTTTTCTTTCCCAAGAGGTTTGGTAAACAAGTCTGCCAACTGTTGTGCTGTACCCACTTGCTTGGTCTCTATTGTGCCATCTACAATCTTATCTCGTATAAAGTGACAATCCATCTCAATGTGACGAGTTCGTTCATGAAAAACAGGATTGGCAGCTATATGTAACGCTGCTTGATTATCACAAAATTAAATTGAAGGACCATCCAAAGGAATGTTCAAATCCTTCAACAAAAAACGAAGCCAAACTATCTCGCAACAAGCACCTGCCATGGCCCTATATTCCGCCTCTGCTGAAGAGAGCGAAACGGTTTTCTGTCGTTTCGTCCGCCAAGAAATCAAAGAACCACCCAAGAATACACAATACCCAGTAGTCGAATGGCGAGTGATAGGGCAACCTGCCCAATCAGAATCACAAAACGCAGTTAACTTGGTCTGGTTGCCAAAACGAAATAATAAACCTTGACCTGGAGTAGCCTTCAAATAACGAACAATACGAAGCGCAGCATCCATATGAGATATCCTTGGCTCGTGCATAAAACGGCTTAGAACATGCACAAAATAGGTGATATCCGGCCGAGTGATAGTGAGATATATTAACCGACCTACTAATCGTCGATACTTTTCAGGATCCTTGAGAAGTTCTCCTTTATCAGATAATTTTGTGTCATCCATAGGAAAAGCAATGGGTCGTGCTCCCAAAAAACCATAGTCCTTGAGAATCTCTAATGCATACTTGCGTTGAGAAATATAAATCCCTTGTTTGGAACGAGAAACCTCAATACCCAAAAAATATTTTAAATCACCAAGGTCTTTTATCCGAAAATGATCACGGAGAAAAGACTTCAGAGAATTAATGGCACTAGCATCATTGCCTGTAATCACAATATCATCCACATAAATGAGCAAAGCTGTGAAAGAAATACCAGACTTTTTAGTGAACAATGAATAGTCAGCTTTGGATTGTTGAAAACCGGCAGAAATGATGGCACTAGTGAATTTGGCAAACCATTGGCGAGAAGCCTGCTTAAGACCATAAAGTGACTTGTGAAGGCGACACACAAGATTCTCCCCCTGTCGCCGAAGACCAGGAGGAGGAGACATATAGATTTCTTCTTGTAAGTCACCATGTAAGAAAACATTATTAACATCAAGCTGATGAAGAGACCAAGACTGACTAGCAGCAAGAGCAAGAAGACAACGCACCGTAATCATCTTAGCAGTAGGAGAAAAAGTGTCATGATAATCAATACCTTCAGCCTGAGTGAAGTATTTAGCAACCAAACGAGCTTTGTAGCGGTCAATAGAGCCGTCGGAATTGTGCTTGAGTTTGTACACCCACTTACAACCAATGGGAATTTTGCCAGGGGGCAAGGAAGTTAAAGTCCAAGTACCATTAGCATGTAAAGCTTGAAGCTCCTCAGTCATAGCACGTTGCCAATTAGGGTCAGTGGCAGCCTCGGCAAAGGAGGAAGGCTCCACAGTCCGACTGACAGAGTTAATGTAAGAAAAATGCCTGGGAGAGTAACGGTGATAAGAGAGAAAATTACAAAGTGGATATCGCGTACCTTGTGTAGAACCGGGTTGCGAAGTCGAAGATGGGTGGGATGACAGAATCACCTGCGAGCAAACGTAGTCTTTTAAATAGGATGGAGGTTTATGGGCACGGGAAGAGGTGCGGGGAAGGAGAGGATTGGTAGGTAGTGGGGGGGGTAGGGATGTTCGTGGGTAAAGGGGCATGGGGAGGAACGGGTAATGGGACAGCAAGGGAATCTGTGGGAGGCGTGGAAGGGGAGGAAGGTGGAGGAGGGTGAGGCGTCAGGGCAGGAAGAGGTGGGTTATATGTAAAGTCCAGAGGGGGTGGGATGGGTAGGGTAGGCGAAGAGGATGGGATAGGAGGGTGAGAAACGGCATAAGGGAAAGTAGTTTTGTGAAAGATGACGTCTCGACTAGTGAAAATGCAGTGATTGTCGAGATCGTAAAGGGTATAGGCCTTTTGTCCATGAGGATAACCGAGAAAAATGCAACGATGAGCCCGAGGGGAAAATTTGGTGGTGGGAGTGACAGAGGTGGCATATGCCAGACAACCAAAGACGCGGAAGTGGTCATAAGATGGGGTTTTCGAAAAGAGAACCTTAAATGGGGATTTATGATGGAGAAGACGGGTAGGGAGACGATTGATGAGATAAGTAGCGGTAAGAACACATTCCCCCCAAAACTTGATAGGAAGATGGGATTGAAAACGAAGGGCGCGAGCGGTTTCAAGAAGATGACGATGTTTTCTTTCAACAACGCCATTTTGTTGGGGGGTATAAACACAAGAAGTTTGTAAAAGCACCCCATGATCAAAGAAAAAACTACGAAGAGATAAAAATTCACCACCATTGTCAATACGAATGCATTGGATGGTAGTGCGGAATTGGGTAGTGACATAAGCAAAAAAATCCTTAATTAATTGTTGAGTGTCGGATTTATGTTTCATGAGGAAGACCCACGTAAAGCGAGAAAAATCATCCACAATGGTTAAGAAATAATGAGCACCAGAAAGAGAAGATTGACGATTCGGGCCCCAAATATCATAATGAATTAAAGCAAAAGGGAAAGTTGATGAAATTGAACTCAAAAGAAAAGGTTGATGAGTTTGTTTTGCCAACGGACAAACATCACAAATATGACTAGAATCAAAAGTACAATTAAGAGAGATAGATGCCAAAGCTTGCAAACGAGTGGAGGAGGGGTGACCAAGACGCCTATGCCAGAGGGAGGAGGGGATGGTAATGATGTTGCAGAGAGGTTGACGGGTGGGGAGAGAAGAGGTAAGGGCCACAAGGTAATACAGATCGCCACGTCGCTTACCCACACCAATCATCGCCTTCGAAACCAAGTCCTGCAAAACACACCAATAAGGAAAGAAGGTTATGGAACACGATAATCCATCTGTAAGTTTACCAATCGATAAAAGGTCCACTCGGAAATTAGGGACACATAAAACATCCTTCAAAGTAACTGATGAATTTAAAGGAAGAGTGCTGGTAAAAGTAATAGGAGCGGAAGCACCACTAGGCAAAGAAACAGGCGGCAAATGTGAAGGAGAACGATTAACCAAACATGAGGCGGAAGAAGTAATATGATCCGTAGCACCACTGTCAAGAATCCATTGACCATGACGAGAGGTGACAGGTAACAAACCTTGGGCAAAATCAGTAGTGAGCACGGCATTGGCCTGAGGAGGGGTGGTGGTGTCACGTAGAGCAGCTAGAACATGGGAGTGCTGCTCGGCAGAGAGGTCAGGCATGGCAAGCTGCAAGTCATGCAAAGTGGGCTGGGCCCCGTGCACTTGGTGGGTCGCTGGAGTAGAAGAGGAGGTGGGGGCCTGGGTGCCTTGCACGTGATGGGCCTGGGTGAAATTATGGGGCCGGGAAGCAGAAAACCGTGGCTGCCGGGGAGGACTGGAAGGTGCATGGCTGCGGGAAGAACTGGAAGCAGTGGCACGACGCGGTGGTCGCCACGGTTGGCCATGGAGGGGATGGCCAACGGGATAGCCATGAAGTTTATGGCAGGTGTCTCGGGTATGATAATCAAAATTGTAGTAGGTGCAGTGGAGAGGAGGACGAGCAGAGGAGGGACGGGACGGGCCACGAACAACCATGGCAGCAGGTTGATCGACAAAGCGGAGGACGCCCAGGGAGCGTTGTTTTTCAGCTTGAGACACCGAGGAACATGCCTGACGAACAGTGGGAAGGGGATTCATTAAAAGAATCTGGTCACGAACAGCAGCAAAGGATTCGTTGAGGCCCATTAAAAATTGCATGAGTTGTTGACGGTCATGCCTGGCGTTGCAAGAGCACGTGCAACCATCATTATAAGAAGCAAGCTCATCCCAGAGAGCTTTCAGGCGAGTAAAATAGGCGGAGATAGAAGAAGAACCTTGAGAAATTGTAGCAAGTTCCCGGTTGAGTTGAAAGATGCGTGGAGCATTACTCTGAGAGAAGCGTTCGCGAAGATCATCCCATACAGCTTGGACAGAGGTGGAAAAAAGCACAGATTCTTGAAGGTCAGGTTTCAAGGAATGCAGAAGCCAAGAGAGAATCATGTCATTGCAACGACGCCAAGCCGCGTGAGCATCAGGGTCGTCGGAGGAAGAAGGTTCTTGGATATCGCCTGTGATGAGACCAAGTTTATTCTTGGCACTCAAGGAAAGCTGCATGCCACGGGCCCAGGATGTGTAGTTATCACCATTCAACTTCTTGGATACAAGGACAAGATTCGGGTGGTCGGAATGATGAAGGGAAAAAACACCATCGGAAGAAGAAGAGTCAGCCATGGGAACAGCAGAGAAAGCTGCCGAAAAAAAAATTAGGGCTAGGGTTATAAACCTGCTCTGTATACCATGTAGAAAAAGGTATGTAGGCTAAAAATATATTTGTTATTGATACGTGAATGTGGAAAAAATGGAAGAGAATGCTTTTTTTCTCATTATCTTTCTCTACAAGATTACAAGGATATATATACATGATACAAGTGTGTAGGTAGGACAAGGTAGCCGTCCTAGTGTGTAGGTAGGACAAGGTAGGACGGCTAGTGTGTAGGTAGGACAAGGTAGGACGGCTATAGGACGACTTGACGGCTGTAGGACGACTTGACGGCTGTAGGACGGCTAGTGTGTAGGTAGGACAAGGTAGGACGGCTGTAGGACGGCTTGACGGCTGTAGGACGGCTAGTGAATAATATTATATACAATTACACAAGGACTCCAACCATATTCCTTATTTGTCTAACATCGAGGGTGATGAGCAAAAATGCACCCTATTCATCATGTTTCTAGCTACCACTTAGTAATAAAAGTCAAGGTGATTCGATGAAAAGTATAAAGCAATTAACAAAAAGACTTACGTAATTTAATATGGTGGATAAATAATATCGGGGAAAATAACTAGGTTAATTGAAAATTCAGGTGTGAGCAAATGGATGATGAGTAAAAATGCACCATATTCCTCGTGCATCTAGCTACCACTTAGTAATGAAAGTCAAGTTGGTTCGATGAAAAGCGTAAAGCAATGAACAAAAAGAATTAGTTAATTTAATAGTGGATTAATAGCTAGTATCTTAAGGGAAAAAAACTAGGTTTGGAAATTTAATTAGGTGGTGAGTATTACTACTACTTGAAGGTGGTAAGCAAAAATACACCATATTCATCATGTTTCTAGCTATCATTTAGTATGAAAGTTAAGGTGATTCGATGTAGAGTATAAAGCACTTAACAAAAAGAGTTAATTTAATATGGTGGATTAATAGTTCCCTAAAGGAGGAAAATAACTAGGTTTGGAAATTCATCTCTTCTTCCATGTCTGCAAATCCAGTCTGAATCTCAATAAATGTGCATGCCTTTTGAAATTTTAGAAATTTTCATCCATTAATTCCGATCCAATACATCCGAGAATCAAACCCTCAACATAAATATATCAATGGTAGAAGTGCTACAATACGACACAATTTTTTTTACATACGTGCGTCGTACATGATCATCAAAATCAGGAACATGAAGTTTCTATGTTCTTTTCTAAGAAACAACACACAAATTTATGTGGGGGTGATGATATCAATAGCATATACATACATCATACATCACAATGGAAAGAATGGACAAAGAACGAAGATTAACACAGCTGGTAGGATGGCGACGCACACATGATGAGAAATTGAGATTGCAGCAGCAGCAGCAGATGTCATATTTGCGTGAGACGAATTAGAAATTTTATTATAATATTCCCGGCAACGTTTCTTCCTGAGGGATGTAGCTCCACCCCCACCACCAATTAACGCACGGCCATGCAACGAAACCACCTCGTTTGTTTGCCTATGATGCTTCTTGCATACACCTTCCATATAACGGTCGGGATTGCGATCGCGATCACGATCCTGTTCAGCCAAAGCTCTCTGAGTATGATCGTCACGCGCGGCAACGAAGAGGATTACAAACAATAAAAATTTACGTCGAAACGACCTCATCATATTTTTCTCTCTGAAAACCCTAATTCCTTCTGGAGAAAATTAGGGTTTGCACACCTCCTCGGGATAATTTAATTATTAGAGATGATATGGTTTGAGGAGTAACGGTTACGTACATGGTTTTGTTTCTCCCTTCCCTGCGTAGCCTACGATAATGTTCATGCAAATGGAGGTGGTAGGAAAATAGGAATGTAGGGAGACTAACGAATTTACATTAGCCAAACAAAATTGGAATCAGGCTTCTAAAAAGTATATAAAAAAATGTGCTTAAGTAATAACATTTTAGAGGGAGTACACGTTGTACGCAATAAGCTTGATTTGTTGTCTCATTTTTTCGCGTGATTTTTTTAGAATATCGACATTGTATATGTGCTTTTCTCAAATCCATCCTAATCCCAACCCGTTGTGCGATTTGTCAATTTATCGTTGTGCTTGTGCACCGTTGGTATTGAGTATTAGGAGAGACAAAATCCTTTTGCATGACTTTGGGGCCGGAAATTTAACCACCTTATTTTTTTAGTACCTTTTTGTAAATTTGTGTGAGGTGGACCATTAGAATGGAGAGATTTTTTAGTGTGATCGGTACATGGGATAATACACAACGTGTCACTATACAAATAATAGGATATGTGTGCTAAAAAGTTAATAACTTATAAAATAAAATTTCCCATCACTTCTATTATAAAATACGTAGTATACCACTTATATTCCCGTTACAATGAAAATTTTCTCATGAGAATGAGTTAATGAGGACCACATGATGTAAAAGTTTGTAAATTGTCATTTGCCAAGCGAAACTAAGTATACATATAAGTCCTTTTCAAGCTTTTCAATACAAGTATGTATACATGTGGGTAATAATAATATTGATAACGCAATAACACTTCTAAATTCTAAGAATGGTCGGAGACATATACATATACGCATACGGATATATATACATAGTATACGTACTTGATATAGAGAGAAAAGTATTCCTAATTTGAGTAGCAAGTTGTACGTAAATTGCATCGGAGAATTTAAAAGAGGAAGAAGAAAAGGCAAAGGGATAAACCCAAAGCAAGGGAAGGCATCTGAGTTGAAATTGGGGACGATGATGATTTGGCACGTTGCCCTTTGGGAGTCGGCCTATGTATTATCTTCTTGTGAATCCCAAGCTTCGGAGTACTCAAATCGTAATTGTTTGCAGCGGCTTCTGGTTCCTGCTGCTGCATCCGGACTTGTTGGCCGGCAAGAACCCTGGCAGGATTATTCAGGTGGGCAGTTGCATGGGCTGAGCTGGGAAGAGATTGAGAGGATATCAATAGAAGGAGAACGAGGACGAGCTGCGAGAGACAGACTGCAGACTTCATCTCACTTATCATTCTTCAGGCCAAGAGTAGTTGTGTTGTTTTTCAGACTTCTGATACTTTACTCTTCCAAAGAACGAACATATATACGGCTGGGTTGTAGCATCCATAGGTTCTTCCGCGGGAAGAATATTATGCCCAACAGACAATATTGCACTCAATCGTGTGGGGACCCTCTAGTGGATGAGACCAAGTATTGCATAGATTCTTTAGTGTGTTTGAAACACGAGATACCGGATATGTAATATTTTGTCTTGTGTTTTGGGCACACTGAAAAATCTTTTTAAGTATTGGGTTATGTTATGTGTGCATGAGACGATTTATATGAAATAGAATGACTTGCATTGTTGCAAAAAATTGAGATGACAACTTAATGGGTTATGTCGTAATTAGTGCATAATAAACACAGTGTTTAACATATTAGTATAGTGGAAATATTGATATGCAAATTTTGTGGAAATATTAACGAATAAATTGAATATTGATATCAGTTGCTTTTGATGGGAATGATGAAAATTTAAAATGAAACTTCAGGGATTGGCAAACATTCATTGGACAAAATACAAGAGTGTCTCTGATATTTAACAAATATGTCAAAAATATTAACGATATATGTCAATTTTAGTCTAAATGTAAGAGTGTTTTCGATAAGAGGTGAAGTTAAGACTTCACCCACCATTTCCATGTCTTTCTCTGATTTTTTGAATATTTTTATGAAAATATTGAGTGTATCAACAAAATTTTAAACACAAAATAAACAGGAGAGTTTATAATGGTTCACTTTAATTAGGCTACATTCATTTTATTTGGATTTGTATTTGAGTATTTGAGGAGCTATTACATTTACATAGAGAGGAGCTAGGATATCTCTAAGCAGGAAAAGGAAGGCTTAGAAAGGCCTCTACATAGAAAATATGAGAGAGAGCAAGTGCCCAGCCGAGAAAAGAGATCCTCTCTGGATCTCTTCCACCAAAATCTAAGGATCTGGAGATTCGAGTTCTTGAAATTTGATCCAAAGACTACAAACAAGAAGCCTCTCTAAAAATTATAATAATTATATCTGTTAGATCAAATTTTATCCGAATTCCTAAAATTTGATGGTAGAGATCCAGAGGGGATCTGTTCCCCCCAGCCAACCCCTCCTTCCTTCCAACGATGATTTAGCTCACGATTAACAAGTCTTCCTTTGTAGGTGATGTGGACATGATTGGCGAGTCTTCCTTGATTTATGTGCAAAGTATATGTTAGACGAAGTCAAGATCAAGCTGTTCTCACCGAGATTTGAGGAGTTGTGATTTTGATCCAACTCCTATCTTTTCTGATATTCCTAGTTTGTAGGGTTTTTGTATTTCAAATGTTTGTTGTACGTAAAGCTAAATGTAGTTGTGATATTTCTGTTTGTATTTTGAAAACTTCCTTGAATCCAGGGTTTTCAAATTCATATTGTAATCCTGAAATTGTTATAAATATATGCATCCCATTACTGTTTGGGTATGCAATTAAAGTGAAACCCTAAGAGTGTTACAGTTTTACAGTATATAGCATCAGTAACTTGTCCCTTGTATGAAATGGGAACGCCTTCAGTTTGACGTCTCAATTTAGCTATCATGCATGATAAGATTGAGGCACTAAGGTGACAATATATTCATTTCGTATAAGTTGTTCGCATTACTTTAGTCTAAAGTAGGAGGGGAAATCGCACTATTCATATGAACAGTGTTTTGTAGGACATTTCAGTTTATTTACAAGATTGCCACTCGGGTGCTTTTAGCCAACTTTCTGGCTTCGTTTTCACTTTCAAACCCTAGCAGCCACAACACCATCTCTGGAATAGCATCGGCACCTGCTTCCTAAAACCAAAACCACACAAACTCGGCTTCATTTTTGTAACTCGAGAGCTTCGGTGGGATGAAGGAGAAGTGCAGGGAGATGGACTCGAGTCGGCGGGCGGAAGAGATCTTCAGGGATTACAGTGGTCGGAGAATCTCTGACCTTTTGGGTGATGTGGTTTTCTCATGTGGACAGAGAGAGAGAGATAGGAGGAGGTGACCTAGAACTCACCGCAGGCCTGTAATGCTTATGCTTCACCGGGGCCTCGATTTGCAAGCTTTGTGGCTTATCAGAGGCTACCGTATTTGGATTTTGCTGGTAAGCATAAAATTATATATATATATATATTCATTAAGTTTGTATAATTACATGGGTGTTCTTTGAGTGATATGTACATATATTTCCTAAAAGAAACTGATTTCTCACACTATTTTCTTATTCTGCACCTTTGAATTTTTGTCTTTTTATTTTTTTATATTTTTTTATTCAATTCAAATGGCCAAAATAAACACGAGTGTATATGGAGAATAATGAGTATGCGGAAATCAGTATCATTTGCTAAAATGTTTATCTTTATAGCTCATGGTATATACGAGTTTTGTTGTTGTTGCTGCTTTTCTTGCCTTTGCACGTTCTGCTCTGAAATTTATAAATACATAGAATATTGTAATTGAAAGAAAAATTAACTTTGGACCAAATTCTACATACTCAATTTGACAGGAAGAAGGTTTCGAATTGGACGATTGGAAGACAAAAAGGTTATAATTGTTATGACTGGATTGAGCATGGTATGTTTAATTATGCAGATGACCATCTGTTTTACTTTGATTAATTTCGTTGGTCAGTGCATATCATAGATAATGTATTTAATAAATGATGTAGAAACAGTGTCTGGCTTCAATACTACAAGTGTATTATCCGTTAGATTCGACAATTATTAAATCTTTTAGTGTAAATCTTAACCATTTATTTCCCGTATCATTCAATATTATTGAAGTATTTTCTGTAGAAACCTGCTCGAAAAAAATTGATGTAGAAACCTGTGAAAAGCTCAATGCAGGCATCTCAACTCAATTACTACAAACCCTATTCAAGGTGAAAGCTATTGTACACTATGGAATTGCAGGAAATGCAGATCCCCAACTCCAAATTGGAGATGTCACCATCCCTCAATTTTGGGCGTATACAGGCCTTTGGAATTGGCAGGTATAAAACACTAATTTTCTTTAGAAAATTGGCTTTTGTTTGGTAATCATTTTTTAATCCCAGTTAATTGAATATCCAATTAATGGAAAAATGTATTTGTGCCAAATGCCATTTCACTTGAATGGTTTGTGTATTTGTTCCAAACAACATTCGAATTGGATGATTGGTTTATTTGTTCCAAACCCCAATATGTGTATTTGTATTTCTGCCCATTTATGGATGATTGCTGTAGCTGCTATGATTGTCAGATTGTGTATGTTGGCTATTGCTTAACTGAGCAAATAAAGTCAGCAAAAAAGTAGATGCTATGTTAGTGTATGTCAATGGGGAGTGTAGCTATGAAATATATGATTACATTGATCAAGGATGATAAGTATAACAGAGTCCTAACTGAGCAATGTATGTTAGTGACTCAGTGTAGATGGTATGCTTTGAATTTAGTGAGTTCTTTTTGGCAAGGGTTATCAAGTTTTTTTGTTGAATTTCTCTTGCTTCATTTAATTTTTTTAGATGTACAAGATTAGAAACCTTCCGTGCAGAAGCTTTACATCCTCCCTCAACAATTTGTGTGTCTTTCTGTCAAAATTATTCATGTCTTCCTGTATTACGGCTTCAAAAAGGTTTTCCATATTGTCCCCGGTCAATCCGAGGGTTCTATTTGATCTCTAAGAATTGTGGGAAAGAACAGGCAAATGCATCTAGACGGGTGGTTTGGTGGTTAGGAGACTTGGAGGGCCAATGGAGGCAGTCTATTCTTCCCATATTTTCTTTTTTAGGTTAGTATATGAAGCTTTAAGGAAATGACGTTATATCATCGCAATCTCATTGCTTAATTTTATTCAGCGTTGGTTTTGATATGATAGTATCCTGTTAACTATCCTATGGAACAAATTCACAAATTCTCATATTTAGACTCAAATGCTAATTGATTCTGAGTGGTTTTTAATCTTTTGATGATCTGGCATCCGGTTTGTAGATTTCTCTTATGCTGGGTTTTATCTTTCTAAATGTTTTTTTTTTTAAATTAAATTTTTTGGAATTTTCAGAATTTTGGGTCGTTGGAGGCAGAAGTTGGTTGCTTTGCTTGGCATGATGAGGTATATAATTATACACCCAATTGACTTTGATCTTTATGTTTTTAATAATTGGGAAAGAGTAGTGTTAATAATTGAGAAATCTGTGTTAGACATGTTTATATGACAACTTTATCTTTGAGATTTGTTTGGTTTTGAAATTCCATCAAAAGCTATGGTTTTTGTGCGATTGATTTTGTGAGGGAGATAAGGCACGACCTTCTAATTTGGTTTTTTCTCCCTCATTTTTCAAATTCCTTCAAAATCTTGCAATTTGCCTTTCTAAATTAGCTTAAGAAATATTTCGTTAATTTGATCATTGAGATTGGTTCTGAAATTCCAATTTGTTTGAGCAATGACAAATTGGGATTGGTTTTTAAATTCCCCATTGAAAAATACATAGCAATTTCAGCTACTGTTTGTTAAGCAAATACATAGCTAATAATTAACGTCTGTTTACTCTCAAAAAACCTTTCCCAAATCCTCAAAATACATAGCTAATTCAATTGAACGCACATTTGATTGCTGCAATCATTGTCAGATATTCCTTGGGAATAAGCATTGTTCAATTTTAATTGCAAATGACAGCTGAAATTATCTTATTTATTACCACTATTGATTTGGATCTGTAATACACAATGTTTAGATCATTTGATCGGTACTTCCTTAAGTTTAATGCTGGCAGTTTGGCTGTGATCGAATTGATCCAATCTCGAATAGTGTGGCATGCGAGATGATAACAGACTAACAGAGGAAAAGGAGTTGATGCATATGTGTTTGATTTATAAATTTTGGCAAATCCTGGCCATTTTTTGGGTTTCCTGGTGATATATATCTATCTTCATAACCAAATAGCGATAACTTCGAGTTTCTAGACGTTTTAGTGTGTTTTGAGTCCTGCATTTTTGTAATGTCCGTGCAAGTTGTCACTAAGATCTTTTGGTTTCTGGCTACTTTAGTTTTTCAGCATTGTATTGTAGTTTTTAATTTATCTTTGTTGGGTAGAGGGCATGTGATGTGGGTTTTGGTGTTTAGCGAATATTCTGAGCTTCATTACTATTTTAATGTTTCCTGTCTGCCCTACAATGAAATGAACAGTACAATAACCAATATAACAATAAAATCAGTCACAGATTCCAAGCATAATGCATCAAAAGTGCGCTGAACATAATTCTAAATAAAACGCAGTTAAGCAAAAACAGGGTAGATAAGCATACTGTGAGATGACCGATTCTAGAACGCATTTTAACAACTTTATCCGGATGGTAATTGAGAACATTATCAAGTATAAATGACTGGTCATCAGCTGGCAGTGCATCCCCATCATTGTACCTGGATAGAATAATTTAAAACCCCATAGTGAGTTAGAGCATTGCCAAGCACCAAGCAAAGATGTCTCAATATGATTCGTTAGTTAATTTTCATGACACAATTTCAATTTCTTTGGAAATTTGTGCGTTTATCTTTGTTTTTTTTGGTTTGCTGATTTTCATGTGCTTTGTATTCATGATTGTTTATTTTGTAAAGGAAATGCGGGATATGATAGAGATGCAAGCAAATTTCTAATCTTTGTCTATCCGGTTTTCACTTTGTTTAATTTGATCTGATTCAGCCTCCTTTTCGTTGCTTTTGAGGAAACCAAATTAAATCTGCCTTTCGATCTTTGTATGTCATGCTTATGTTCTCCTTTATTGGGAGACTGATTTACTGTTTAAAATTGGTTACATTCTCTTATAGTTGCCCTTTTTGTTGGTTCTGAAAAAACAAAGTGACATGTGGATTTCTGTCTTTCTATATCATGCTTATGTTGAAATGTTATACCTGCCAAAACCATATGTTGAAATGTTGGATAGGTAAACGTTTTTTGTTGTTCTGTTTTTAGGACTTCATTAACCGTTTAGAAGCGCAGCCAACGATGCGAGAGCAGAAGGGGAGCAAGCATGTGAGGTAATTTGTTATGTTGAATTAAATGGTTCTGAATTCAGTCGAACATTTGTGTGCAAGTTTGGTTTCTATATCTATCGCGATTCATGTTTCAGTGATATTATTGTAACATCGAATCCTAAAATGTATTGTGTCAAGAACCAATAAAAGGAATGTAATGTGTAAGTGCGTTTGATTATTCAAATGCAAAATTTTTAATTTTTAGAACGAGAGTTGCAATTAAAATTAACGGAGTGCTGAGCAGAAGTTTAATTAATTCAGTTTTGATAAATGATTGAAGGTTGCTCCATTATTCTATTGCTGTTTTGATAATTATAAGTTTAGATAACGAAAGGGATAGAACGAAAATGAAAGCTTAGAATCTGGTGAATAATATGTTGGCATGTGTGTGTGTTCTCTTCAGGAGAATCGGTTGATGTTTTTAGTTGTATAATTTATTTTCCTTGGTCTAAATGCACGTCCGATTGCTTGCCTTCTCATAGATGGGTTAAGTTGGACATCCAGAAGAATTTGTTCGCATAGGAACTTTTTTTTTTCTTTTCGCTGTGATCTGTTTTGTTAAAGGTGATGATAAAGATTTATCAATATTGTTTGTTCGGAGTTAGGTGGAAATTGGGGAGTAAATTGTGATTCTAAACAGGACCATCGTGTGATATTCTTTTAAACTATGATTTATTTTCTTTGCTATAGTGCGGAAGACTTTGCTGCTTGAACAAGAACGACTGCTGCAGGGCGTTCTACATGTTTTTGGCTTTCAACATTTTTGCTTCAAGACTTAGCTGCTTGAACAAGAACGAAACTCCATCTTAACTGCAAGGCAAAATATGTGTGGACTGCATGTTACTTCTCCTGCATGTTTTTTGCTTTGCACGTTTGTCCTTGAAAACTTAGATGCTAGAATAAGAACGAAACAGTTTTTATGTTGCCTAATCTACATGATATATATTTTGCCACATTGACTACAAGGGCAAGATTTGTGTGAACTGTATGTTACTTCTGTTTATTAGGGAACCAAAACGTTCAGTTTCGTCCTGTTCATGGTACAATGTCTTTTCATGTCAGCTCAGTTGAATGTATATAAAAACGAAGCTGCATATCTTACTAACCTCATTCACTCATCTATCCCTTTCTTCATTTATGATTGTGTTGAATTTGTTCTGGTAAAATGTATCTTATTCATGCAGTTCAAGGTGATACATTCAAGTTCCGCAGCAACGCTCGGGCACATTTTCTAGTAAATACCTAATCCAGCTCTTTACGCTAGAATTTGTGCTTTTAAGTGAGTCATCGAGCAAAGACTATTAGTCCACACATTTTCATGTGAGTCATCAAAGCAGATAATAAACCGTCTAATTCTAACTTGTTTACTACTAGACATTGAAGTACTACGGTCTAACGGTATTTTTTTTTACTTGTAAGTAAAAAGTTTTAGGTTTAATTCTCGCTAAATGCGAATTTGAACTACATTATTGCTAGCTCGTTGTGAGGCTACGCTCACCTCCTCCCTTTTAATATAGATAATATCGTTTGTTAAAAAAAAAAAAAACTTGTTTACTACTAATTATGGATAAATCATAAATATATAATTAAAAGGATAATACTTGAGTATTCACTTTTTGGTTTTGTCCAATAATATTTTAACACATGTTTTATTGTTTTAAAAAACAATGAACATGTTATTAATTTGTTTTGCCTTTAGAAAACAAGAGACACATGTCATTTCCTGATTAAAACAAATCCGAAAGAGAATACATAAAGTACTCATTAGTGAAAACCTGAGTATTATACTCGGGCATCAAAGTTGAATATATTTTCTTGCATCGATACATTGGTCCTGATTTCATGATATTAATTAGGCAGTGGTCTCGGGGTTGTCCCGTCTCACTCGAAACCTTCGACCACTAATGTTAAACAGTGAATTCAATTTCTGATTCGAGTCAAATAGCAATGATTCGAAACACTTCTTTATGCACCATTTTAGAAATTCAAGGACTTCATCATATGGATATATAAAATACATCTAATTGCACTTTGCTTTCGAGAAGTTTGAAAAAAAGTCTCAAATCCAACTCATATCAATTCACACGGATGCCCGTGCTCGCATGCGGTACAAAAAATGCAGTCTCGTTATTGTCGGAAAGGAACTTGACTAGGAAATATCATCATCAGCACCCACACGTATTGACACCTCTCACAAAAGCATGCTGACTCCCGCCAATTCTACCTAGAGAGGTTTCCCTCAATTAACATAAATCTCAACCTTTTAAGAAATTTAAAAGATATCTGCTGCGAATTGACAAAGTTCCAAAAGAAAATTAATTCGTAAAATAATTTGCAGAGATGAGGTTTAGTGAAACAGATTGTCAAGAACTTCACGATTGAGCTTCTGCAGGGACATATTTTGGCCCACGAGTCTTGCCAATTCGCCTACCACTCGATCCATGTACATCACATAAAGCCCGTTTCTGCTCTCCAAAACTTCTAATGCTTTACGTGCTTGAAGAACTGATGCCACCCACTCTTCAAACAGCACTGCAAATATCAAACCGCCGTTCGATTATTTCTCACTTCAAAATATCTGGAAGGTAAATTGGCATTTGCTGCATTGTATATGGATAGAAAAAACGCAAGGATGTCGAAAGTTTGTGAAATGAGTAGCAATTACTACACGTACTGGTGTTGAAACCTTCGTCCTTTGACCATTCAGATAAGTAATCGGATACCAAAAACTCAGTAAGCTGGATCCTGTCGTCCACATTACAAGAAATCATATCAAAATCTCGTTCCGTAGGAAACTGATGAAGAATGTAAAAGTAAAAAATATGCACTTCAAAGTTATGCTGGTTAACCTTAGGTAAACTGACAAGGAAGCATCCACAATTCTGCAGACTCAGTGGAAGAAACATGAGGGAAGAAGGTAGGATGCTTTTTTGTCTAGGGAAATAATGAGACTATTAACGGATTTTTGCCACTCGAAGGACGGATCTCAAATCCCATGGTAATGCCTTTCTGCTCAGTATTTGGGATTGTGGATCCTCAAACAACGTTTTATATCCAAATTGTCAAGAAATAAAAGGATGCCGAAAACAAGCAAGTTGGGTTTCGGTCCCTAATGCATAAGAGTAACTGATGAAAAAATTGGAGAGATGATCACAGTCGAGAATGTGTTTTGTGGATCTGGAATGCTTACAGTATGAACATGCATTGATGCATGTTTGTAAAAGCATCATCAAATGGATCTTTGGAGAGGAAATTTTCCGCCAGGACAGAAATTCTCTGAGAAACTGCGAATAATGCACGTTGTCCAACATAAGGCTCGCTTCCAAGCTTTCGGATCAAATGCTGAACGAAAAACTGAGCCTCAGATTCAGAGTGTTCTGATCCTGGAAAAAAGTATTAGTAACACAATTAGCGAAATGATAGATTAACAATGAAAGAAAATTGTAATCCACAACCTAATTGGAAACAATAGCTTACCATTTCCCTGCAACGGGAAACACATTCGTCTAACCAAACGCGTGATTAAGCTGTTGATAATTCCTTCTATGAGTTCCACATTATTTCCCGTGGATAACAGATTCTTCAATGAAGCTTCAAGAAATTTGGAAACATAAATTCAGTGTGCCTGCTCCATAGATTATTTCGGATCATGATCAATCAAAACATGAAACAAGCATGCTACCTAGAATAAAATCTACAGCTTGGTGTGACCAGTTCACAAAATTAGCATCGTCTACCTGAAATTCCAACGAATCCAAGTTAGAACGAAAGCATATGATTACAATTAACACACCAGAAAATCAACCTATAATTAACCGTTTCTTTGTTTTTCGAAAGGCAAATGATAAAGTGAGCTACGGATCTAACAGGAGAATCGGTTTCACAAAGCTCCACAAGAAAATCGATCGAAGCTCTAAGCTGCTCCATTTCATCTTCACTGTTTGTGTCTGCATTAGCAATTACTAAATGCATATAACTTTCCACAAAACCCCCAAATTACAAAGCTCTTAAATATCTTATGATAAAATAACAGAATTTAAAGCCGGAAAATGGTAGGAATCGATACAATAGGATCAAATTGCCCTAAAATTAAATTAAATCAAAGCCCAATGCACCTGAGAAATGGCGGCGCTGGGACGATCCGCTTGTCCTTCTTCTTCTCCTTTCCTTGAAACGCACTGCAAGAAAATGATTTGTTAGAAACGAAGTGCATACACAAAGTTGATGAGAATACGAGAAAGAGGATGATGATGAGAACCGTGTCGAAGAAATCTGCGTCGCAAGACGTCATTGAATCTGCATTGAGAGGGATCTGGAAGCCGCTTGCTAGGGCTTAATTTCCCCAAATCATCGAAGAAATAACACTTGCAGGAAGCGCTCTCCGGGAACAAGTCGCACTGCGAAGCGTCTGAAAACGAAAAGTACATCAAACTAAGGATTGAGCAGCTTATAGATGGAGAGAGAGAGAGGAAGAGAGAGGACCTTCAGCTTCGTTGAGATCCTGCCGGAGTCTCAAAAGCTCGAGCTTTCGCTCCTTGGCCTGATGCACAACTCAATTGATTAGGCTTCTTCTTGGATTTCAGAATTTAACGAATTTCTGATCGGAATTCAAGTGCATTCAATTCAAAGATGCGAGAGAGACCTTTCGCTTCCATCGGAGAGCGTCGGATTGATCGACAGAGGGTGGAGGAGGAGGAAGGGGCTGATTTTGGAGAAGTTTTGATCGGAGAAGAGAGATGGCGACGGCTACCCTCAGCGACTGCTCGTCCGCCACTGACTGCGCTACTTGCTGTTGTTCGCCGCCGGACATTTCTCTCTGTCACTCCACCCAATCTCGCGGGAAAATTTGCTCTGCTTTTCACTTTTGGTTTATTTATACATCTTTTAAACAAAATTCCGTTGAAAGTTTTATGTGTCAATTAATCGGTAATCCTCCGTAAAAAGAAATGTAAAATATTAATAATAAAGGAAACAGTTCAAAAAAAAAAAAAACTAATGAAAATGATTTAAAAATTTTGAGTTTTAATTAAAATAATAAAAATGTGTTGTAAGTGAATAGTACAGGAGTAACTTTTTAGAGTAAAAATATTTTTTGGTTAAAGATGAACAATACTGAAAATGTTTCGTTAAAATTTTCTTAAAAACATTAGTAAAAATTACTCCTCATTTGGCAATTTGTTAGAAATTCTGAATCTAAAGGAGTTATTGACGAACTAGAAAGTGCTAGAAACATGAGATAGATTGAAGTTAATGTTGTAAAATTACTCTTCACTTTTTGTGTTTGTCACATATGTGGCTCTATATAAAGGGTACTCCGTATTTGATTATAATACACAGCAAAGAAGAGAAGTGAAAGCAATAATATCAGTATACATCTCTTCCTCTTTTACCTACAATCCTTTTGTGTTATAATTACGAAACTAAACAGTGTGATATTTTTCATCCGCTTCGCTTTTATCCTTAGCAAATGTCATATCTCTAACTTTTACCTATTTATAACATGTTATTAGCACGACTTTCTAACCTTAACCAGTTAGCGACTGCTCGTCTGCCACTGACTGCGCTACTTGCTGTTGTTCACAGAGGTCGATTGTCTGTCCTCCTGTTTGGGTGCCCTTCCCATTCCCTCTTATTTGTACGGTCACGGTTAAATCACATCAACATTTTATATTCCTATTATTTTTGATCTTATTATCTTTATAAAATATTAATATAAAATATTAACGTAACTTAACGATGATCGTATAAAATACGAGAAAATGGGAAGGGTACTCACAAACAGGAGGGCAGACAATCTGCCGCCTCCGTTGCTCGCTGCCTGACATTTCTCTGTCACTCTGCCCAATCTCGGGGGAAAATTTTCTCTGCTTTGAACTTTTGGTTTTGTTTATGCAATCTTTTTATACAAAATTCCGTTGAAAGTTTTATGTACCAACTAATCGGTAATCCTTCGTAAAAGGAAAAGTAAAATATTAATAATAAGTTTTAATTCAATATTTTTGTTAGAAAGTGAGGGAGATGGCTCAAAAATTATTAAAAAACACTACTCATTTGATATATTTAGAAATACCCAAGCTAAAAGAGTTATCCACGTAGTAGTAAAAAACGTGAGAGTCTAATACACGAAGTAGTAAAAAAAATTGCTTCCTGTTACAGAAACCACTTTAAATGAGTTTGAAATTCAAAAACATTTTCTCATCATGTTAAAAACATTTTCAAATAAACTCTTGCTTTCAAATTTTTATTTCATGGATCCCCACTTTCCCCATTAATCATCATTTTTTTTCTCACACATTTTCACCTTAAAAACTGAAAACAGAAATAGGTATAAAACAAAACCATAGTTTGATCAGTTTATCAGCCGTAGGTGAATACTCGCATTCGGATTAAGACCGGGAGCAGAGGATGAAGATGGATCGGCCACGAAGATACAAAATGCGCCACTCTCTGACGGCAGTCACTCCGGTCCTATTAGGCGAGTCGAGTCCGGATCCTTGCAGGATCCTCTTTGTAAGGATTCTAGAAATATATAGATTGTGTTTGTTCATCGTATATCGTGTAATCAAAAATCATTTTAAATATTTTTATTTAAAAATAAACATAAACAGTACTTGACAAAAACTTACGATAAACTGACACAATTTACGGATCTCCAGGATCCTCGTGAAAAAAGATTCAGAGAGGATCCTGTTGGCTATCAGGCTTCGTGAATCTCGGCAAAGCAGCCAAAAAATGTAAATTCGATACTGTGAAAAGCGAAACACGAAAATTTGCACTCAAATTCAAGGAATAAGCTCAAAACCATATCGATTTCATTTCACAGTGGGAATATAAAGACAAGGCATTTTATGAGCTAGTTCCAACATTGAACTAAAATTAATCAGTCCGGAAGATTAAAAAAATGACAAAAACAAAACTAATTGAGTACAAAAAACAACGGGATCCTTCGAGAAAATTCAGCACGCGATTAAGCCATCCTCGTCTCGAGAGCAAAATCCATCGCATTATGATTTCGACTTCTTTCCTCCTTAAACACACACTAACTATGACCTCGGAAAATATACAGCTCAAGTAAAAAGTACCTGTCTTGTCCCTTGGCATCTCCACCTTATCACATCATCTATTGTGTAATACAAATCACTCACCCGAAAAGGAGGGCGAGTGTAGTCCCACGTGGTTACAGAAACTCGAGTGTGCTCGTGCGTGCAAATATGTCCGAGGATGCTTCCTAGAATAGGCTACGGCACGCGTCAATATCAGATGCTTGTGATTCCAACAGGCCTTGTCCTGACGGACTAGATCTAACGACCTCCACTGCAGCATCCAATATAGCTTTCTGGAAATAGTCTTCGTCCACCCCCTTCAGGACATCTTTCACCACCTTGAAATCCAAACCTCCAACCAAGACTAATTTCCCTATAATTTCACCAAAGTTAGTTGGCGCTTTTGGCAGGTCTATGCCAACATCGTTCAGGATAGATGCATAGAGTAAACACCCACTCCTTATGTCACTAGTCGTAAGCACCTTCTCAGAAAACAAATACTCAAGAAGCTTCACGAGTGGTCCAACACATGGTCGACTCTTCTCTAGTGCAAGGGTGATACCTTCCTTGACAACCTCGGGATGGTAAGCAGGGGACTGTAGCTCCTCCACGCACAGTAATGCTTCATCTAAGAGTCCGATACTGAAATATTCCTCAAAAAGGGAGATTGTTTTTCTCCTAAGCTCATCTCGTTTCAACTTTGGAACCGCAGCTGGAGCTGGAGCTTGTGGCTTTTCAACAACTGGTGCTACGTAAGGAGCAACAACAGGTCTAGCAGGCACTGGCGCTTGAGCTACAGGCTCTGCACCATAAGCATGGTCGGATGGACGAGCAGGAGGGGCACCACTACCCTGCAGTAAGGCACTAGGTTTCCCACTGCCAAGGCCACCACTACCCTGAGGTAACAGCCTTGTGTTCACAGATGTTGATTTTCCAACCAGCGGCACCTGGCCACGCCCACCACCAGGCTGCATACCAAACCCATCACCCCTTGGCGTTGACCGGTTCCTCTGAACCTCCCAATTGTCATTATCCATTCCAGGCATCCCAGGCATCTTCCTTGTTCCGGGCATTCCAGGCATTCCAGGCATCATACCCCCTAAACCAGGTCGGTTGTTGGGATATCCCCCAGGGCTGGTACTCCCTTGAGCACCAGAAACGTTACGACCACTTCGGATGCTTGCAGTAGTCCCTGGACGCAATCCAAGATTTTTTTCTGCCTCTGTATGTATTTCAGTGATGGTTTTGGCTTTTATCTGTGATCAAATTTCAAAATAAGATGACTATTAGTTCAAAAAACATTAGCAATTTAATATACAAGTCGAGCACATATGACAATGGCCTACCTCTTCACGTCTGGGAACCCAATTGTTGGAACGCAAATCAATTACATCACGAACCATGAACCTCAACCTTGGAGCCAACTGAGGGTTTGTTGTCAGTTCCTTCATTCGGCTGAAGTACATATCGTTTATACTGCGTGATTTTGGCTTCTCATCAAGCTGCTTTCCAATTGTGGTAAAAAAATGACATAGTGCTTCCACGTTTTCCTCAGCAGGACAAATTTTGTTATCAGATCCTAAGAGTTCCTGTTTCACATAAAAAATAACCATGAACAACATATTGAAGAGTAATTGCTGAACAAGGGCAAAGGAGGAGGAAATCCAAGACGAACCGCAACAATGTGATGTACAATCTTTTCAGGTACCATCTTCTGCTTCAGAAGCTCTCCAATTAAACGAATGTTTCCCAGAGTACGAATCTTGGCCAATCTTTCTTTATCCCTACGCTCCATCTCTTGTTCGGGGGCAGTCAACTGTCCAACTTCTTCTCTCAATTTGTCAGTGCCATCAAAAGCCTCCTGGCAGTTATTCAAGAGGATGCGCTTGAAAGTGATTTCTTTACCATCTGGTTCATCTGAGGGGAACCGAGGAAGCTTTTCATTAAGATCAGAACACAGAAGAGCATACATGGGGCAAAATGTAGGTTCTAGCACGGCCTTATCAAATATCAGTGAAATAACCCCCTGGAATGCAAGGAAAATTGTGAGTACAGTTGCCAGAAGTAATAAAACAAAACTGAAAAGCACATTATAATAAGGGTATATAAAAAAATAAAACCTTTAAGATATCAGCCGATGTAATGCCAGAGTCTATAAGTTGCCCTTTGAGGAGATCAAACTTCTCCGGAGTCAGCTTGTTCAGAATCCTGCATAGAAACATAAAGTGAATGCCATTAAACACAATGTTCTCACAGACATCTATCTAAACCAAAAAATTACCAAACAATGACAACTTGGGACAGAAGGGTAATCCCATGATTATATGTGGGAAATAGAGAGCAAATAATCAAGATGTAATACAATATGCTGATGTTTCATGATATATTACCCCTTCACAGTTTTCAACACACGGTCCTTATCAGATAGAGTACCCCTTCTAGCTGACCATGGCACCTCAGCTTTGATTAAAGTAGGAGCGGGCCCTCCCTGAAATTATGAGAAACCAATTGTATCAGAAATAAATCCGAGTCAATGTTGTCCTCATATACAAGCACAGAAGTTAAAAAGCACAAAAGAATACGCCAGAACCAAACAAATTTAGTAAAGGGTGCACATTCAACCTACTCCCGCTAGATATAACTGCATGAGAAAAGACTATAATCTATTCCCCTGAGGCAAAACTCAACACAAAAGATAATCGGGAAACAAATACAAACCAAAATTACAGAGAGGAAAAACTATAGAGATAAAATTAAACTGTTCTTAAAATATATACCCCTTGGTTCTGTGTCCTCGCAAATTGAGCCTGATTTGCATCTTGCTGTCTGTAATCAAACCGATTACCAGACTCTTTATTCTCCCGAAGAGTATCCCAAGACCGTTCCTCTCCAGAGGCAGGAATTGGTGCAGAACGGCCACGCCAGTCCCGGCTGTCGGGCTCCGAATAACGATTTTGAGCTGGAGATGGAGTTGGAGATTGAGCTGGCAGCTGAATAGGTAAATAAAAAAATTAGGAGTCTTTTATAAAGCACGCAACTAATATCATAAATATGGAGATCACTAACTTCAAGGCTACATAACTAATCACACCAATAAAAAGAATTCGAGCATTATGAAGTTTAATGACCAAAGATACTTGAAATTGATGATATCGAATATACAGTCCCATCAACTTCAATACTTCAATCGTTGAAATAGAAGTAATAATAGTCAGACAGAAACTCACATTTGTTTCTGCACGACCCCAGCTCTGATCTTCACCACTGAAAAATTCAGCTTCAACTTCTTGTTTCACTTTTAGAATTTCATCAGGGAGCACAACAGCCT
This sequence comes from Pyrus x bretschneideri, assembly GCF_019419815.1. Taxonomy (NCBI): domain Eukaryota; kingdom Viridiplantae; phylum Streptophyta; class Magnoliopsida; order Rosales; family Rosaceae; genus Pyrus; species Pyrus x bretschneideri. The sequence continues at coordinate 9,123,550 of NW_025999390.1, read as the reverse complement.
ACAAAGAAGCGGTACAATATTCCAGAGATCAGTAAAGTTTTTATGAAAATGCATCATCATTTTAGTTCAAAAATAATACTACTGTTCAACATCAAGTACATTATAAGATTGAATACCTCTCTAAGCTGTAGGATCTGGTCTCTGGTGTACTTCACTCGCTCACGGCCCTCAAACCGTGCATCTCCAGCCTGTCATGAAAAAAGAGTTCAGAAAGTGTGGCCACATTACAGCGCAAACACAAGCTCCAACTTGCAAAGTAGCCAACTCCAAATTATACACTATTGGATGAATCCGATGTTTGTAGGTCCTTTATGGGCAACCTACGACTCAATGCTTGCCCACCTAAAGCCTACATGCAGTTGTTCGTCCATATTTACAGCAGGCACACAAACTAAGCGCCCCGCCAAGAATTAGGACATTGACTTCTTAAAATTACTTGCAAAGAAACCTCCATATGATATAGATAAAGATTTTCATCTATTCAAATACTCAAATGAGTTTCAAGGGTCGGTGGGGGAGCTAAAATCATTAAAGGGTTGCTCAAATCACATTCAAAGTTGATACGAAATCATCTAAACAATGAATTAACGCATTAAAACACCAATTATCTCAGAGAACCCATCTTTGTTTGCACATAATTCAATCCAAAGAAGCAAACTTTACAGGCTTCTTATTCCTAAATCAACAAATTCAAATCAAATCATACATCCAGATGCAAAAATAAAATAAAATTACAGGGCGGTAAAAACCAAGATCCACAGAAAGTGGAGAGATTTGATAAGTTAACCTTGATAGAGAAATTGGGGGGAGCGCCGCCATGGGGACGGAGGAGAGGGAGATCAGAAGAAAAGGAACCGAAAGCCAAAGACGACGACGACGATGAAGACGACGGCCCGGAAGCGGCGGTGGAGGAGGAGTCGAAGCGAGGACCAAGGAGTCTACCGCGACCGCCACCAGGTCTCAAGCTCAACACCGGTTGATCACCCTGCTGCATACCTCGATCTAATCTCCGGAAGAATCTCAGCCGCCCGATCAAGAACAAAGACGGAGAACAGCAACAACGAAAGACTCAGCGAAGACGGACGCTGAATCCTGTCCAATTGGATTTAAATCCCCGAACGAAAAAAGGGATTCGGATTGCGGGTATTGGTTTGTTTTTTCTCTCTTCGGATGTTAAGAGAGAGAAAGAGAGGGAGAGAGGGAGAGAGAAAGGGGTCCGTGGGGCGGTGGAGAGGGCTAAAAACCCTTTCCTTTCGTTGGTGGAAGTGAGAGAGCGTGTGCGCGTCGCAATTGGATTGCCTCTTTTTTTTTTTTTTTTTGGTCCTCAAATTTTTGGTTCGAGTTTTTTATTTATTTTTTGTTTGGTAATGTCGGGTGAGTGTGATCACGTTGTTGTCCACTTTTTGGGTGGAATGACGAATACGTCCTTTTGCCGTGCTCTGACTCGCATCTAAAACTTCCTTGTGTACTTTCGTTTTTTGGGTACTTTGCTTCTTTTTGTATCACCACCAATTTACGAATCATGATTGATAAAAAGGTCAAACAGCATTTAGTTGGGAAAATACTAAAAAGACACTCTTAAAAGTGGGTCATTTTAAAATTACGGTGTGGTAGTATTTCTTTTTATTTGAAAGTGAGAGATCTTAAGTTTGAATCTTGTTGATGGCAAATTCGATACCAAATTAGATTGCCTATTATGTGACTTTGCCGAACTTCTCCTTCTTTTAGTGTAAAAATATCAACGTACTCAAAAAAAAAAAAAAAAAAAAACGTGGGACTCTTCGTAGAGTCTCCACCATTTCATTTTTTTTGCATAATTTTCATACCAACATTATAAAATAGCATGCTAAAAACATGAGATAAAGGAGTCTCACTTTGAGAAAGTCTCTTTAGCATTCTCTCATTTACTTAACAAAGATCAAGATTTTAAAATGCAATAGGTGCTAGTCGGTAATAGGTAAATGATAGTATGTTTACGAATCCAGAAGAAAGGGAATTGCACACATTTCAAGCCATTCCAGTGTTTACTAACAATACGTGAAGACTTTTAATCACAATGGGTCCCTGAAATTGAACCATCCAATCAAGATGGTCCCCGAAATTGAAAATCGATCAATGTAGTCCCTGAAAATAGGTGTCGCAAATCAATGTGATCCTTCCATCACAACCCTGTTAAATATTCTGTTATATGATGATGTGTCACTTAGCTGGGTCTTGTAAATGTAATTAAATATTGTCATATAAATTTAAAATATTTAAATAATAAAATAACAATTTTTATTTTTGTTAAATATTTAATTTTGTTATGTGATGAACTTTAATAGAAATAAAGAAACATTGTTATTTCACGGTTATGTGATGATGTAAATAATAAATTAAATATTCTCATATTATGCTTCTTCCCATTACAAATAGTTTAGTAAACGATTTTAATAGAAATTTAATTTTGTTTTTTCCTTGATCTAGTTCATTCTTAATTCAATTCTTCTCAATCTAATTACGAATTAATAAACGCTAGTGCATTGGATTTAGGCGGCCTCAAGCAGGGCCTTTTATAACACTACATAACACCTAAATCGGGAGAATTTGTGCAAGGATATCCACCATTAGTGAATCGTGTGCTATCTATTAGTATGTGACTATCTCGTAACTTAATAATAGTCGACCTCATGTGATTTTTATTTGGGAATTTAACGAAAAACTCTCAGTACTGTTCACTTTAACGAAAAACCACATTTTTACACTAAAAAGTCAATCCTGATACTATTCACTTTACCATTTATTTTGTCATTATTGTTAAAACTCAAAGTTTTTAAGCCATTTTCATTAGTTCTCATTTTTTATTTTGTATTTGTGCTAGCCAAACCGGCCAACTAAAATGTTTTTGTCAAAAAAATTATATAACGTCTATTTTCAATCGCATATATAAATCAAAATATAAGAACAAAAATAGAATTAAAAGTATGGGGCATTTTGATATAGATGCCTCAAATTTGAATTTTTTTTAATCAAACATCTATAACTTTTAAACTTTTGATCAAACATTCTTCTACTAATTTTTAATTAAAAATTATGATTTTTATTGTATTTAATTAACGAATTAATTCAGAAAATAATATCACAAATATTCTAAAATCACCACAAACATCCTATCTTAACTTATCATAATTCGTTCAAAATGAATTTTTCTTATTCAAATAATTGTTGTTTTAAATTCTAAAAACACATAAACATCCTATTAACATACAATTATGAAATATAACATGCACATATATTAAATATAATGTGACATCCCACATCGCCCAGGGGAGTGATCCGCCCCGGGTCGGGATGTGACAATTTGGTATCAGGGCCTTACCCTGGCCGTGGTGTGCCGACGAGGACGTCGGGCCCCTAAGGGGGGTGGATTGTGACATCCCACATCACCCAGGGGTATGATCCTTAAATGTATATTCTCATCCCTACCTAGCACGAGGCCTTTTGGGAGCTCACTGGCTTCGGGTTCTGTAGGAACTCCGAAGTTAAGCGAGAAGGGGGTTAGAGCAATCCCATGATGGGTGACCCACTGGGAAGTTGCTCGTGAGTTCCCAAAAACAAAACCGTGAGGGAATGGTAAGCCCAAAGCGGACAATATCGTGCTATGGGAGTGGAGCGGGGCCGGGAAGTGATCCGCCCCGGGGCGGGATGTGATAATTTGGTATCAGAGCCTAACCCTGGCCGTGGTGTGCCGACGAGGACGTCGGGCCCCTAAGGGGGGTGGATTGTGACATCCCACATCGCCCAGGGGAGTGATCCGCCCCGGGTCGGGATGTGACAATTTGGTATCAGAGCCTTACCCTGGGCGTGGTGTGCCGACGAGGACGTCGGACCCCTAAGGGGGGTGGATTGTGACATCCCACATCACCCAGGGGTATGATCCTTAAATGTATATTCTCATCCCTACCTAGCACGAGGTCTTTTGGGAGCTCACTGGCTTCGGGTTCCGTAGGAACTTCGAAGTTAAGCGAGTAGCGCGCGAGAGCATTCCCAGGATGGGTGACCCATCAGGAAGTTCTCGGGTGAGTTCCCAGAAACAAAACCGTGAGGGCGTGGTTGGGGCCCAAAGCGGACAATATCGTGCTACGGTGGTGGAGCAGGCCCGGGAAGTGGTCCCCCCCGGGGCGGGATGTGACATATAATGTACCAAATAGATATATTAAATATAACGTACCAATCATTTGGTACGTTATGTGTAAGTTGTGTAACAAAAAAAAAAAGATAACTTTTCACATTAAAACATTGCACTAAAAAATATTTTGTCAACTCTTAATAATTAATTATTGGAATAGGGACTCGTTTTCAATAAAACTCTTAGTTCATGTTTCTACTATAAGTAGTTGCTAAAAAATTCAAATTTATTTTCAGTTGCATGAAATTAGGTAGTTTAGTCTACATCTCAATTTTAATTATAAACGACTCTTTTTTTTTATAAGCTATATAAAATGTTGAGTTGGAAATTGGAAAAACTATATTTCATCCAATTAATCTTAAACCCCAGTAGATATAATTGAACCCTTAAATTGAGGAAGGGATGAGATTCCATAAAAATAGTAATATTATTGAGTGCATTTTTTTTTTTACATAGAAATGGATTTAAAAGAATTTATAAAATACTTAAATTAAGAATATACCTTGTGTCACATCCCAGCCCGGGTGGGACGACTTCCCGGGCCCGCTCCACCACCGTAGCACGATATTGTCCGCTTTGGGTCCCCACCACGCCCTCACGGTTTTGTTTTTGGGAACTCACACGAGAACTTCCCGATGGGTCACCCATTCTGGGAATGCTCTCGCGCACTACTCACTTAACTTCGGAGTTCCCATGGAACCCGAAGCCAGTGAGCTCCCAAAAGGCCTCGTGCTAGATAGAGATGGGAATATACATTTAAGGATCACTCCCCTGGGCGATGTGGGATGTCACAATCCACCCCCCTTAGGGGCCCGACGTCCTCGTCGGCACACACGCGACCAGGGTTAGGCTCTGATATCGAATTGTCACATCCCGGCCCGGGGCGGATCACTTCCCGGGCCCACTCCACCACCGTAGCACGATATTGTCCGCTTTGGGCTTACCATTCCCTCACGGTTTTGTTTTTGGGAACTCACGAGCAACTTCCCAGTGGGTCACCCATCATGGGATTGCTCTAGCCTCCTTCTCGCTTAACTTCGGAGTTCCAACGGAACCAAAAGCCAGTGAGCTCCCAAAAGGCCTCGTGCTAGATAGAGATGGGAATATACATTTAAGGATCACTTCCCTGGGCGATGTGGGATGTCACACCTTGAATATAAAGTTTAATTAAAAGTAAAAGCACTTTAATCAAAAGTTGAAAAGTAACATATGTTTAATTTAAAAAAATCTAAAATGAAACATCTAATTCTAATTTATCCTAAGAATAATTAAACTCTGATTTTATTCCCTAACCTAATTCAACGTCATTTGCATCTTTTCAATTGGAGTTTGATTTTACATTTATTTTCGAATTTGTTTGGGTCCATTTAAAAAACGTTAGCTCATACGGTACCCACAAAAGTCTGATCGGCCCAATATAATAAAACCCGAAAGCATATCTGGCCCAAACAATACCTCAAAAAAGTGATCACCCCTCATATCTGTGCACGTCATTCCACCGTTACCCCTCAAATATCCTCAAATTGCCAGAATGCCACCCACTCACCCGCCAATTTCACCCAACAAAAACCATAGCACCCATGTAAATTCTACATAATTCGAGCCCACCTTCCCGACCGAACCCTTCCCTCCCAAAATTCCAGAACGCTCCAGCACCATCTCTACGCTTCCCACCGATTCCCCTTTACACTCTTTTAACCACTATAAATTGACAGATTCCAATCCCCAGAATTCATCACAAAAGAAATCCCACAAAGGTTTCAGCTTTTCAGAAATCTTAAAAAATACCACAAAGCGTTCAGTTTTTCAGAAATCTTTTATTTTTCTCTCAAGTTTGTCTGCAAATCTCGAGCTCTGTTTTTTAAGCAGTTTCAATGGCGGACAAGACGGAAGGAAAGGCCATCGGCATCGACCTCGGCACAACTTATAGCTGCGTTGGGGTCTGGCAGTACGACCGCGTCGAGATCATCGCCAACGAACAGGGCAACCGGACAACCCCGTCCTACGTGGCCTTCACTGACACTGAGCGGCTGATCGGCGACGCTGCGAAGAACCAAGTGGCGATGAATCCGCATAACACCGTATTTGACGCGAAGCGGCTCATTGGGAGGAAGTTCTCCGACCCGTCGGTGCAGAGCGACATGAAGCTCTGGCCTTTTAAGGTTATTCCAGGCCCCGGCGACAAGCCCATGATCGTCGTGACCTACAAGGGGAAGCAGAAGACTTTCTCGCCCGAGGAGATTTCGTCGATGGTGCTGACGAAGATGAGAGAGATCGCAGAGGCGTATCTGGGTCAGGCGGTGAAGAACGCCGTCGTGACTGTCCCTGCTTACTTCAACGACTCACAGCGGCAGGCCACCAAGGACGCCGGAGTGATTTCCGGGCTCAACGTCATGCGGATCATAAACGAGCCGACCGCCGCTGCCATCGCCTACGGGCTCGACAAAAAGGCCTCGAGAAAGGGCGAGCAGAACGTCCTGATTTTCGACCTCGGCGGCGGGACTTTTGATGTCTCGCTTCTGACGATCGAGGAGGGGATTTTCGAGGTGAAGGCCACCGCCGGAGACACCCATCTGGGCGGAGAGGATTTTGACAACAGGATGGTGAATCACTTCGTGGCGGAGTTCCGGAGGAAGCATAAGAAGGATATTAGCGGAAACGCCAGGGCGTTGCGGCGGCTGAGGACAGCATGCGAGCGGGCGAAGAGGACTCTATCTTCCACCACCCAGACGACAATCGAAATCGATTCCTTGTACGAAGGTATCGATTTCTACTCGACGATTACTCGCGCGAGGTTCGAGGAATTGAACATGGATTTGTTCAGGAAGTGTATGGAGCCCGTCGAGAAATGTCTGAGGGATGCGAAGATGGACAAGTCGCAGATTCATGAGGTAGTTCTTGTCGGCGGGTCGACAAGAATCCCGAAAGTCCAGCAGCTTTTGCAGGACTTTTTTAACGGGAAGGAGCTTTGTAAGAGTATAAACCCCGATGAGGCTGTCGCTTACGGCGCAGCGGTGCAAGCGGCGATCTTGACCGGCGAAGGGGATCAGAAAGTGCAGGACTTGCTGCTGCTCGATGTCACGCCGCTCAGTCTCGGTCTCGAGACCGCCGGCGGGGTTATGACTGTGCTGATTCCGAGGAACACGACAATTCCGACAAAGAAAGAGCAGATCTTTTCGACTTATTCGGATAATCAACCCGGAGTTTTGATCCAGGTTTATGAAGGAGAGCGAGCGCGAACGAAGGACAACAACTTGTTGGGGAAGTTTGAGCTCTCGGGCATCCCTCCGGCTCCGAGAGGCGTGCCGCAGATCAATGTGGTCTTCGACATTGATGCGAATGGGATTCTGAATGTGTCGGCTGAGGACAAGACGGCAGGGGTGAAGAACAAGATTACGATTACGAATGACAAGGGACGACTGAGCAAGGAGGAGATCGAGAAGATGGTGCAGGATGCGGAGAAGTACAGGGCGGAGGACGAGGAGGTGAAGAGGAAGGTGGATGCAAAGAATGCGTTGGAGAATTATGCGTACAACATGAGGAACACCGTGAGGGATGATAAATTTGCCGGGAAATTGGACCCCGCGGACAAGGAGAAGATCGAGAAGGCGGTGGACGAGGTGATCAATTGGCTGGAGGGGAACCAGTTGGCGGAAGTTGATGAGTTTGAGCACAAGTTGAAGGAGCTGGAGGGCCTGTGCAACCCTATTATTGCGAAGATGTACCAGGGTACTGGCGGCGCTGGAGGCGGCATGCCGATGGGAGATGACATGCCTGGTGGCGCTTCCACTGGCTCCACCAATGGACCCGGCCCCAAGATTGAGGAGGTGGATTGAGTTGCTTGAAGTTGCAATTGGGTTGGGCTACTCTGTTTTTGTTTGTGGATTTATGTGCGTTCTGTGTTTTGAAGTTGCAATTAGCTTGTAAACATGTTTTCGGTTTTTTGTGGTTTTACACTAAAAGCTCTGTAAGTAGTGTGTTTATGTTAAAATGTCAACAGCTGTTAAAATGTCAACAGCTATTTCAATAAGAAGCTAGCAATTTACCTTTTAAGACGTTTGTTTCAGTAAGAATTTGGTTTTTTCCCATGGCAATCAAGGACAAGACAGTAAATTGGGGATCAACTATACTTCAGCAACCAAAAGAGATGCATATCCCCAAAGAAATTTAAATCAATTAATTGGAACATCTTTTATCATAGCGTTAGGGATTAAATAGTTAGTTGCTAGATAGAGAATAATCGACTAAATAATTAGTTGCTGGAGGAAGAAAAATCGACGAAAGTTAAACTCAGCGCTCTAATCAATAAGTTCGATTGATTCTTGTTATTGCGGTAAAACGCCCGCCCTTACACTCATGTACGTATAAAGGTATAACCTTACATTTATCAACTCTAGCGGAATGAAGATTCATAGTCGAACTCGAAGTCTCTTAACACACTCTGGGCCTCACTGTAGGAGTAATGAGCCCAAACAATTATGACCCAATAAGGTCCAAGGCCCATGGAGTCCACTCCATTTCATTCGTCTTCAACCAAGCTGTAGTTGTTTTTTACTGTTTGGAGTGTTTGGATTAGCCATGGCTGGGATCGCTACCGGCTTCGCATCGCAACCCATGCTATCATCCCGAGCCACCACTTCCAACCCGACGCCGTGTTCGCTCTCACTCTCCTCCGCCGAGTCCAAACATTTCGGCGGCCTCCTCCGTTTCAACAGCTCATGTTTCGTAAATTCCAGCTCTTTCAGCTCCCTCTCATCCACCGTCAGCAGCCGAATCAACGCCCGTTTCGGTGGCGGGCCCCGCTACAACAACTCCGGCAATGACTCGCGGCACTCACGAAAAGGCGACTCTCCAACGAGGACGAGGCCCTCGATATCTCCAGTGTCAAGTTAATCGATTTATGAAGTGCTCAATGTGCGTTTTTCTGTTTGTGTTTACGTTATTCAAAATCGAATTTTGAGGTGGTTCCTTGTTGGATGTTTTTGAAACAGGTCGGATACTGTGAGGCTAATCGACGCGAAGCAGAACATGGTTTGTGTTTTTGTTTTGTTAATTTTTGCTAATGTTATGTTCAAAATGTGTTCTTTTTGGTTGATGATGAATTGTAGGATTGTTTGTTGTTCCGCGTAGGTTGGAGTGGTGAACAAAAGTGAGGCTATTCGACTGGTTGACGATGAACTCGATTTGGTATGCATTTTGCCACTAGTTTTTGTTTTGTTTTACATACAATATAAGCTTATATGTATATGTATATACATACATTGCAGAACTTCATAAGAGGGACTCCGCTCTTTTGTTCATGGAGTGAAATAGGTTACCGCCATAGCGTTAACTGTTTCCTGACCATGAATTGAACACATTGTGGGGTGAAAACACTGATCTCGAAAACATGAACAAGGTTTCCCACTCGCTCTATTGAGTTATAGCCCTTGTTGGGTTCTGCAACGAATAATCTCGATAGGTCCACAACAAGAAACAGTCAATACGAGGACACTATCCAATCCCACTCACTCTTAAGAAGGGAACTCTATGTATATACTTACCTTAAAATTGCATGCACATACATACTGCACATAGCCACGTAAGGTTACATGGCATGTGTAGGGAGATTATTACAGGAGGAAATCAGTTCCTGAAATCTCATCTGCCAACTGTGAATCTGATCTTCAGTTAGACAGTGTCTGCATTGGATCATGTTGGCTGCCATTGGCGGTGCCAATGAACTTGGTTCAGTTTTCCTTTCGGAATAGATTTCTAAAAGAAATGTGAACTGAGCATTTTGGTTTATTGTTCTGAAACTATGTGTTTTGTATTAGTTCGTAATGAGCACCTGCATTTAGTATATCATGTTGTACGAAATCTCGTTTCTTTGAGAATCAATCATTCTTTTTGAGTTTCTTATATGAGTTAGGAAAATGCTTTTAGAACATGGTTTGAAGACTAATATCTTCTGCATTGTTGCAGGTAATATTATCTGCAGAGGCAGATCCTCCAGTTCTCAGGATAATGGATTACAAGTATGATATTTTATAAGATATTAGATGAAGTTCACAATTCTCTTAGTTTTTCCTGTTTCTTATTTGCGATAAATGCTCAAACTTTACAAATATATCCCCTCATAGTGTTATATTAGTTTATTGAAGTAAATAAACATAGATAGCAAGAGCAGGTAATTTCATATTCTATGGCTCAGGAAGACATTGGTAAATGCTTTGTGCAATAATGACAAACTATGGTAACGCATTGACCAGCATGTTGAGTCTCACTAAAAAATTGGGATCTCAGTGATTTACCTATATATCATGTTTCATACATATGTACTTACAGGAACCAATCGCCTAAATATTACGTATTTTTTTCTTGAATCCTAAAACGAACGAGTAGATCTAATTGTCTATACCCCTTCTCTTTGTCAGTAAATATAGGTACGAAAAGCAAAAGAAGAAAAGAGACCAGCAGAAGAAAAGTGCAGGTGAGTTTTTTCTCTGTCTTGAGTTTCTGATTTGAGGAAAGATACTAAACTGACCATAGTCTTATCTTGAATGTTAGTGAGCCGCATGGATTTGAAGGCGCTCAAAATGGGGTAATGCACTAATCTTCCCTTGTTTATTTGTATTTAGTCTTATTTCAAATCCCTAGTATTAAAGTGTTTGTTTGACGTGTGAGTTAATTAAGGGCTGAATTACGTAGATAGATGCTTATGAAAAAAAAAATGTTGGAAATACACAGATAGATAGCTGCCCAAAAATTCGTGTGCATAATTTTTTTACCATTATCATTGTGTGTATGGTTACAACATCGACCAACATGATTACTCCGTGCGCTTGAGAGCTGCCCAGAAGTTTTTGAAAGATGGTGATAAGGTTTGCTTACATTTGTCATTGATGCCAGAGTTTACCTCGCTATATTGTTCTGTTTTTATGTATTTAGCGCTGCAACCAATTTTTGCAGGTCAAGGTTATAGTCAACTTGAAAGGCTGTGAAAAATGGTTCCGCAATATTGCTGTTGAGCTGATCCAAAAATTCCAGTAGTGATGTTGGGGAGGTACTGATGTGTATTTGCATTTTGAATCATAAATGGAGTTGCATGAACCCACCACCATAAATTGTTGCTTGAGTTTAAGTCTATCTTCTTTATGTCTCGATTCACAAGTGAATCCAAAGTGCTTGTTATTCATATTCCTGAAGTGCTTCAGATTGGTCTGTAATTTTTTTGTACTAAAAAATAAACTGTTTGCAGTCCGCTTTAAGTTCTAGTTATTTTCATTAGGGTTATTCAGTTGCTTTGGTTTTTGATCTTCAATTGTATGATTGTTTATGTGGGTTGCAGGTTGCAACAGAAGAATCTAGACACTTCAGCGAAAAGATGTTGACGATGGTTTTAGTTCCCAACAAGGCTGTTCTGCAGAAACCTCAAGAACTGCCGAAGAAAAAAGAAAGCCCTGCCGCTAAGGAAATATCAGCTGGTGTCTGAGTAGGCTCGAGTTTCAACTGCAGGTTTTACATATAGGTAAATCATTTTTAGTTTCATTTTGTTTTTTCAACTATGTTGGGAATCTCTGAGGCTGTGTATAGCACTAGTGTAAGATATGATTGTACGAGAATAACACACGTAGATTAGATTTTAATGTCAATTAAGAAACTAGCTGAATCTTGTACACCATACTCTTAATGTCAGTTAAGAAACATTTCTGGTCCACAGATGACGAACATTTTATCATGGTCAGGACCAAAACAGTCCCACAAAAACAACTCATCTTGTTTGGACGTTTGATCAAACAATGTTGTAACCGTGTTTGATATAAATCTCTTGTTTCTAGTTGTTTTCTCGAGAGGAGGAAACGATTTGGCCAAAAGGAAACTATAGGCGATTGCATCATCACATAGTCTTAATCGCTTATTTGGCCTGGCGCTGGATGGTTGCTGTTGAAGCAGACAAAGTGGTCAAACCTGGTTACGCCTACATTGTTCATGCATACAGGAGATAGCAGGATGATGTTATTCATTGGCAACGAAGAAAAGCTTCCAGATCATGTGCTTGGAATTTGGAAAGGGGTCATGTTCTGGTAAGTTGTAACAGGTCTTGCTGGTCGATTTTATATCGAATTTTCGGGTGTTGTGCTAATCTGTCTGTATGTAGATGGGGAGGCTTCAACTCACCTACCTAACTGATTGAAATGTTGGCTTAGATTCTAAGTATTTTCTGGGTAAGTTGGGTAACTGCTACAGTATTTTAAGTATTTTCTGGCTGTTTGCGGATTAGTGTTTCTTATCGGATACTGGGCCCACTGTTTATGTTAGTGTCCAGTCTGGATTCCATCAGGTTGAATATCTTTCTTGAATTTGTGATTAAGCTAATGACAACGTAACCAAAAACGTCTTTCCCTTGAGAGAATTTTAGGTTAAGTGGTATGTCCGACCACCAAATATCAAGAAGAACATCAACGCATTAGACATGTTTGTAATCTTGATCATGCTTGTGTGGCTATATGTTTGTCAATGTATGCCGAGGTGGAAAGTAAACGACAACATGACGAGTTTATTGGACGGTCGAACAAGCGACGTAATTAGGCTGTTCTAAGATTTTAAGTTTACTCGTATCTTATTTACAATGTCACGCCTATGACCAAATAGGATATTCAAATGGCAATGATATCTTCAACACATCATCAACCATCACCCTTATCCTTACCGAAAACAAGGCAAATTACATTTATTCAAAAGAAAAAAAATTATGACGCCACTTTTGATTTTCCACTTGCAAATTAAAAAAAAAGAAAAGGTTTTTGCATCAGAAATTACAAATAAAGAAAGCAACTTTGGATTTCTACCATGCATTTGAAACGAACGGGTTCAAATTTTCTGCATTTATTTTGTGTGTGGTCTCTGTATGATCCATATCATTGATTAACACGTATTAATAACTTAATCGTCCTTTAAGTGTCAATCAATGATATAGAGGTCATAAAGATGTTACACACAAAATGAATACATAAGATTTAACTCGAAGCAAAATTCTGCGTAGAAGTGGAATTTCACTTGCTAATTACAGTAGAGCAATCTTCTTAGTACGAGTAGCAACCTTCTTGGTACGAGTATATTGCCATGTGAAATCACCTTTCAATTATATAAAGGTACATTATAACTAAACAGTCTTTGTTGAGTATAAAAAACTTCTAGCTAGGGACACTAACAATCCAATTGACAAGAAAAAAGAAACAAAAAAAAAAAATGAGAAGGTGACAAGGCAAAATCGAGGGTGTTGGGTAACGTTGAAAAAGGCGGGAGAGAAGGCGGTTGAGTAGTACAGTTTAAGAATGGAAGGAAAGCTTAGCTTCAAGGCAACGGAGACCCTGCAACCAACAACCACCTTCCGCCACCTGAATCGTTATGTGGACTCTCTCTCTCTCTCTCTCTCTCTCTCTCTCTCTCTCTCTCACATACATAATTAGGTAAGAGGAGCTGAGAGGGACCTGACCCCCAAAAATCCCATGCCACCCTTCTCATAGCTAGATGTTAATTCCATTCTTCAACATAAAATAGAAACCTCACCATCTTAGACCATCAGCGTTATTGATCACTCTCGAACCTGAAATCGACACAGGCTGCCGCCATGGAAGCCAGCGCCGGACTTGTTGCAGGGTCTCACAACCGCAATGAACTCGTCGTCATTCGTGGCCATGAAGAGGTAGCTAATAATTTCACCTATAGTTTGTTTTAGTGGTGTTTAGATTCTCAGAGGCATTTCACCTATAGTAGTTGACCTATTATTACAAAACATTTACAACTTGTACCATAATATTCAAAATAAATCATTTGATGTTGTTACTCACCTTAATTATAATGAACAAACAATAATTGCACATATTATTATCCCTAACATATAAGTTCAAAAGTATAGAGTACTACTAGTTCAAATATATATATATATATATATGCACAGTAGTACATATATTTTCAAAAATATTGTACTAATTAATTTTCCTATATATATATATAAATATATTTATGATGAGCAAATAGCATATATTTTGTAAGTAAATTAATATTGAATCAAATAACATTCCTTTCTTTTGTTGGTAATTATTTTCCATGAATTATTACATATATTTGGCCGATTTATTTATTCTAAGATATATGTACAAATAATAGGCAAATTAATTTTGAATCAAATAAAAATGCTTTATTTTGTAAGTAAATAAATTTTGAATCAAATAACATTCATTTACTATGTAGGTATTATATTTTGTATTATTATTACACACACACATATTTTGGGTACATTTATATTGTTATATGTACAAATAATAGGTAAATTAGTATTGGATAAAATAATTGCTTTTTTAAGTAGGTAAATTATTTTGTATATATTTTGTTTTTTTTAACAAGCGGTATTATTTTTAGTATGTAGGTAAATTATTTTGCATATATTTTACATATATTGAGTAAATTTTTTTGCTTTTTTTAGTAGTCTAACATTTTAAAATTCCAATAGTAGGTGCACCATTTGAATCAATAATAATTTTTTTGTATGTAAATTTTTTTGTTTGAATTTTTATATATATCATGCACTTTTTTTTATTACATGTGTGTGAAAAATACTTTACCTACATTTATATGTTAAATATAATTTCATTGACTTTTTTAATCATGTATTATTACATATATTATGCATGTTTTATTCTTATTATATATTAGACAATTAATTTATAACATTAATGTTTTTATTTTTGTAAAATCATTAAGTCTCTGTTATACAATCCGCATGGAATTAATTGTGCATGTAAAATATTTAAATAGGGGTATTTTAGGCATCCGAAAAATTTCAAATGTATAAAGTCAAACATAATTAATGAATTTGATGATGTGGATTCTAGCTAGTCAATGAGTTTTATTCGGATAAAAAACTTATGTTGGGTTTTATGTGGAGAAAATTAAGTTTTAAGGGCTAAAGTCTTATTTGGGATTGAGAGGGGCATTTTATGCCTTTGATCACCACCGAAGAGCTAATTTCGTTTATTCATGTTTTTTTTGACAGAAAAAAATTAGTATGTTCTATGACTTGAGTGTACTTTGGTCTGTGTGACTCGTGTACAAATAGTAAAGAACCCCCTACTTATCACGCGGATGTTACATTTTTCCTAACACTTGCATCTTACCATTTACACAACATGTCACGTGTGAAAAGTCGTGTAATTATTCATTCAATACACGTCAATTTTTTGACGTGAGATTCTTGCATTATTCGGCAACTACGCTTTTAATTTTAGTTAATTTTGTGAACTGGATTGAAGTTTGACTTTTTGTGCTTGATGGATGCAGCACAAGCCATTGAGGAACTTGGACGGACAGGTTTGCGAGATATGCGGCGACGACGTGGGGCTGACGGTGGACGGAGACATGTTCGTGGCGTGCAACGAGTGTGGCTTCCCAGTGTGCAGGCCTTGCTACGAGTACGAGCGGAGGGAAGGCTCCCAGAACTGCCCTCAGTGCAAAACCAGATACAAGCGTCTCAAAGGCAGCCCCCGAGTTGAAGGAGACGATGACGAAGAGGACGTTGATGACATTGAACACGAATTCAACATTAATCACGATCATCCGGAAGATGATCACGATCAGATTAACGGCAACAACTCCGGCAGATCGCCCTATTATAAGCCTAACAACGAGCAGGTGGCTGAAGCCATGCTCCATGGAAAGATGAGCTATGGAAGAGGCCCTGATGATCCTGATCAGGAGTCACATTTCCCACCTGTAATCGCTGGAGTCAGATCCCGCCCGGTAATACTGAATGCATGATGACTCTTTTGGAGTACCAATAGTAGCTTTCTCGATAAAATAGGTCATGCTTCACGATTTTTAGCACTATTTTTACTCATCTACATATGTGCATTCTTGATTTCGTGCAGGTAAGTGGTGAGCTCACATACTCAACGCACGGTCATGGAGATCCGCAGATGTTATCATCTTCGTTGCATAAACGAGTGCATCCATATCCGGCTTCTGAGGCTGGTATACTTCATTTACTTGCTCGTTTTATCTATCTATCCAAATTTTCGTTTTCATATACGTGCGCTTTTGCATGCATACAGGAAGTGAAAGATGGGATGCTGAGAAGAGAGAGGGAGGTGGATGGAAAGAAAGAATGGATGACTGGAAAATGCAGCAAGGCAACCTTGGCGGCAATGATCAACCCACTGACTTGAATGATGCCGACATGGCCATGTACGTATACATATACATATATGTTCTTTAATTAAGCTAATTAACTCAATTCAACCCAATAATCAAGTCCTTAATTCCATTTACTAACATATATAATGTTGTGTATTGGTACTGCATAATGCAGGATTGATGAAGCTAGGCAGCCACTGTCAAGGAAAGTACCAATTGCGTCGAGCAAGATCAACCCTTATCGGATGATCATTGTGGCTCGGCTTTTCATTTTGGCCTTCTTCCTACGATACAGGCTTTTGAATCCGGTCAATGACGCATTTGGTCTCTGGTTAGTGTCTGTCACGTGTGAAATATGGTTTGCAATTTCATGGATCCTTGATCAGTTTCCAAAGTGGTACCCCATTGATCGTGAGACCTACCTCGATCGCCTTTCCCTCAGGTATATATTCGCACATTTGTTAAGTATGTGTACATTAGCATCAAAGCGCTAACTAGTTACTAAGTTAATACAACGGTATCACTGATGCAGATATGAGAGGGAGGGTGAACCGAACATGCTTTGCCCGGTAGATGTGTTTGTGAGTACTGTGGATCCCATGAAGGAACCTCCACTTAATACCGCCAACACAGTTCTTTCAATTTTGTCCATGGACTACCCTGTTGACAAGATCTCATGCTACATCTCTGATGATGGATCTTCCATGCTCACCTTCGAAGCCTTGTCAGAAACTGCTGAATTTGCACGCAAATGGGTACCCTTCTGCAAGAAATTCTCTATTGAGCCTCGAGCCCCTGAGTTCTACTTCTGTGAGAAGATTGATTATCTCAAGGACAAGGTCCAGCCAACATTTGTTAAGGAGCGTCGAGCTATGAAGGTATGTGTGCATATATAACCACGTTCATGTCACTCCTAGAACCTGCCTGATTAGGACGAGGGCTGACTAATCGTAATTATTTTATGCATGACAAAATGCAGAGAGAGTATGAGGAATTCAAGGTTAGGATAAATGCACTTGTTGCGAAAGCCACGAAGGTTCCACCAGAAGGGTGGATTATGCAAGATGGGACACCGTGGCCGGGAAACAACACTAAGGATCACCCTGGCATGATTCAAGTCTTTCTTGGTCACAGCGGAGGCCTTGATACCGAAGGGAATGAGCTTCCTCGTCTTGTCTACGTGTCTCGTGAGAAGAGGCCTGGATTTCAACATCATAAGAAGGCCGGTGCCATGAATGCCCTGGTAACTAAACTAAACTTTCAATTCAAGCATTTCGTTTCTTCTGTTTGCTTGAATATCAAGTAAAACCTTCTAATCGTATGTATATGATCAGGTTCGTGTCTCGGGAGTACTTACAAATGCTCCTTTCATGCTCAACTTGGATTGTGATCATTATGTAAACAACAGCAAGGCTGCAAGAGAGGCCATGTGTTTCTTGATGGACCCTCAAATTGGAAGGAAGGTTTGCTATGTCCAGTTCCCTCAAAGATTTGACGGCATTGACAGAAATGATCGTTACGCAAACAGAAATACAGTCTTCTTTGATGTACGTAATCACCACAGGAAGCACCAAGATCAATTGTTTTCTGACATATGAATGTCTTGCTAAAACAAATTGAATTTCTTTAATTTTCAGATTAACATGAAAGGTCTGGATGGAATTCAAGGTCCAGTGTATGTGGGCACAGGATGTGTGTTCAGAAGGCAAGCTTTATATGGCTACGATCCTCCGAAGGGTCCTAAGCGCCCGAAGATGGTAAGTTGTGACTGTTGCCCATGTTTTGGACGCCGCAAGAAGCTTCCAAAGTACTCTAAGCATGATGCAAATGAAAATGCTGCAATCCTACAAGGTGATTTTCATTTTCGATGATTCTTTATTTTTTTTCCCCTGGCTTAAGTAAAACTAAAAGTTACATAATATTGAGTAGGAACGCATGATGACAAAGAGCTACTGATGTCCCAAATGAATTTTGAAAAGAAATTCGGACAGTCTGCAATTTTCGTGACTTCAACAATGATGGAACAAGGCGGTGTCCCTCCTTCCTCAAGCCCAGCAGCAATGCTTAAAGAAGCCATTCATGTGATCAGTTGTGGTTATGAAGACAAAACCGATTGGGGTTTAGAGGTAAAATTTTCAGCAATTTTTTTTATTATGCGCTGTTAAATTCAGGGTACCTTATGAGTCAAGTTAGTGCAGATTTTCTTGATTCGTTGTGGACTATGTTGCTACTTTTGGATATATGCAGCTAGGTTGGATTTACGGATCTATCACAGAGGACATCCTAACGGGTTTCAAGATGCATTGCCGTGGATGGAGGTCAATTTACTGTATGCCAGATAGACCTGCATTCAAGGGTACAGCTCCCATCAACTTGTCAGATCGGCTCAACCAGGTTCTTCGTTGGGCACTTGGTTCCATTGAGATCTTTTTCAGTCGCCACAGTCCACTCTGGTATGGCTACAAGGGAGGGAAGCTCAAGTGGCTAGAGCGATTTGCTTATGTCAACACTACTGTCTACCCTTTCACCTCCCTTCCTCTTCTTGCCTATTGTATCCTCCCCGCTGTCTGCTTGCTCACTGACAAATTCATCATGCCACAGGTAACAATTTCTAGCTATCTTTTGCATCACATTGAATCATAGAAGACAATAAATAACAAAAAATTATTGTATTGATCATCTGAAAAGCATAGAAGTTGAACCTCATGCTTGTTCTGCACAGATTTCCCATGTGACAAAGTTGTGTTGTTTTGTTCTTTTTCAAATTTTAGATAAGTACCTTTGCAAGTCTCTTCTTCATTGCTCTGTTTCTCTCAATCTTTGGAACCGGCATTCTTGAGCTGAGATGGAGTGGAGTGAGCATCGAAGAATGGTGGAGAAACGAGCAGTTCTGGGTGATTGGTGGTGTCTCATCTCACCTCTTCGCTGTTGTGCAAGGTCTTCTCAAGGTTTTAGCAGGCATTGACACCAAC
Organism: Pyrus x bretschneideri; assembly: GCF_019419815.1. Lineage (NCBI taxonomy): Eukaryota > Viridiplantae > Streptophyta > Magnoliopsida > Rosales > Rosaceae > Pyrus > Pyrus x bretschneideri. The sequence goes on along the minus strand of NW_025999390.1, from coordinate 9,104,236 downwards.
TTCACGGTCACAGCCAAGTCATCAGATGATGAGGATTTCGGAGAATTATATGCGTTTAAATGGACAACCCTCCTCATCCCTCCAACCACAATCTTAGTCATCAACCTTGTTGGAGTAGTTGCTGGGGTTTCGGACGCCATAAACAATGGGTACCAATCATGGGGGCCTCTGTTTGGGAAGCTCTTCTTTGCTTTTTGGGTGATTGTCCATCTCTATCCCTTCCTTAAAGGTCTTATGGGGAGACAGAACCGGACGCCAACCATTGTCGTCATTTGGTCAATTCTCCTGGCCTCCATCTTCTCGTTACTCTGGGTCCGAATCGATCCATTTGTGTTGAAAACCAAGGGACCTAACACGAAACAATGCGGAATCAATTGCTGAAAATACTTGCATCCTTTTTTGAAATGTGCATCTGCAGAAGATATATAAGATTGAATAAAGGTAGTGTAAGAATTTTGTGTGTAGCTTTAAATGCAATCAATGTACCAAGTTTTGTAAGCAGTGTTCTAAAAATCGACCTAGGTGGCTGCCTAGGCACTAGGCGGTGAAGGCCCGCCGCGATTTAGGGCAAATCGTTTCGAAAAATTGGTCTGGAGCTTGGCGGCCGCCTAAGCGCTCCTAGGCGGAGAGCTAGACGACTTCTAGGTGGTCTTAGGCCCTTTTTTTTATTTTTTATTAATTGTGTGCTTTTTTCTTTTTTGGTTTCATGGTGTTATACTTATGGAAATGATGTACCTAATTTGCAAATGATGGATTTACTACAAGTTCATCCAAGAGTGAAACAAATTGGAGCATTTTTTAGGGGATACATACAAAGAAAAGAAATAAACTAGATACAATAAGGTTAAATAATTTAATCTATGTCCAATCCAATGCAAGGATCATGAACAAGAAGAATTTAGTTTATCATCCAAGAATCCTCCTCATTATGATTATATGCTTACTTTTTTTTAAATATTGAACTTTTTAGATGTATATACTTCATGTATTCTTCTACTTCTATTTTTGCATTTTATCATTCTTTTATTATCCATACAAGTATAGTTTTTTTTTTTTTTACGTGTAAATAGACACTTATTTACAAGATATATAATAAATTTACATAAATTTGCCTAGGCGCCCGCCTAAATTGGAAAAGTGTTGTTTGTAATGCCTTTGGAACTAACTCACAAGAAGCTCAATGGATTCTCAAATTACTGTTATGTTCTTATGTTGTTCCACCCCCATTCGCATCTACTTTACATCTGATTTATGAGAAAAACTTGCATGCAACATCTATTTTACGTATATGATCATGTGCTGCTCACATGATGTTGCAAATGTGAGAGAGATGTCGGATGCAATGGGTGCACCACAAATTTTTCTCCTTATTTAGGGTTTAGCACAGAAGAAAGAAAAAATTTCTCAGAATAACAATTAGAAAAGGGTGTATGAAACATAAGCATCGAAAATTCGAAGTGTTATAAAAAGGTCAAAGTTAGAGGAATAACCTTTTTAATGGTAGGTGCAAGGTAGATGTAAAATGCCACACTAAAACTATAGCACAGACAAATAACAAATAAAAGCAGAGAAATAGATGATGTTACTGATATTTTTCTCTCGTTCACTTCTTCTTATCTTTTCTTGTAACTTAAAAACATGCGGAGTGCTCTATTTATAGAGCAACTCCAAACTGATGCAGTTAATGCATTTTGAAATTTACGACACTTCGTCTGACTATACAATCTCTATGTATTCAACTTTCACTTTGCATGGGCATTGAAAACTTCTGCCCATGCTGAAGACTTTTGCTAACATACTGTGTGGGCATTCATTGCCATCAGACTTTTCAACACGAAGCAGTTAGACGTGCTTATTTGAACAATTTGTTCTATTTTGAAGTTAAAAATGCTATAACCAAATTAAATACAAAGATAATTTGTTCTCTAACTTTCTAGGGCATACATTTTGTTCATCTCCATTAGTTCTGATCTTCTCTAGTTAGGCAGGCCGGCAATTTTAGAGTCAAATCTAATAAAGTTTTTGACTCTCTCGTACTCATAAATGTTTTATTCTCTTAATCTCACATAAATAAGATTAAAAAATTCTAAAGCATATTAAAAATACCAAAGCAATTTAAAAATACACAACACAATAAAAATTTATAATAATTAATTTACAAGTGTGAAGAATGTGTAAAATATATAAATGCTAGTGAATGCATCCTCTATGCTTTTATGATGGGCACATCATCCTTTAAAATTTCAAGACCCTACAACCCCTTGTGAATAGTATTTTTAGGGGAGTTCAAAATAAATAAAAATTCATAATAATTAATGTACAAGTGTGAAGAATGTGAAAGAATATATAAACACTAGTGATTGCATCCTCTATACTTTGACGATGGTTACATTCTCGTTTAGATTTTTAAAAAACCTCAAACCCTCGTGAATAGTATTTTTTGTTTGAGTGAAAATTTAATAAAAATTCATAATAATTATTGCAGAAGTGTGAAAAATGTAAAAAAATATTTATATCACTCGTACTGACAAGCTTTACAATTTTTGTGAAGGGGTCAAATACGAAATCCGACACCATAATCCACAAACTCTAGATTTATATTAATTGTCGATTGTTGTTTACGCTCTATTCTTCTTACTGGATTTCAATTTTTAGAGTTCTTTTTTAAAACATGATCATTTAGCGAATGCAAACAAATGAACGGTTCAGATCGTTGATATCACATTTTGATTTTTACGGTTAACTAAAATATGAGTCGACGTTATATAGTTTCAAAGATTTTATAAACTCCAAGCAATATTTTCAATAACTGTAAAAATCTGAACGTGACATCAATGATCTGAGTCGTTCATCTTTTTAAATCCACTAAAAGATCATGTTTTCAAAAAAGAAAATTTGAAAAAAGGAAATTCGATGAGAAGAATGAAGCGTAAACATAAACGATAATCAACGGTTAAAATTCGTCATTGATGAGAATTGAACCTAAGACCTCTCGCTTATGAGTTAAGAGAAATATCATTAAACCGTAATACTAAGTAGCTTTTGTTGTTTTTAGAAAGCTTGGCCTTTTGTTGACGGAAAAAGATTGTATTTTTTTTTTTTTTAATATTATGGGTACTTGAATATCAGCTCGGAGGTCTGCTTTGGGATAAAAAGTTACATTGCTGATGCTCCGTCTGATATACGCCGGCGTGATTTTTCTGTTTGTAGTGATGTAGACTCTCTCTCTCACAGACACACACATAATCCATTAGGTGAGAGGAGGTGAGAGGAGGTGAGAGGGACCTCACCACCAAATATCCCATGCCACCCTCCTTATAGCTAGCTTGCTACTTCCATTGTTCATCATCAAATAGAAACCTCACCATTCCTAGATCATCAGTATTATTGATCGCTCTCAAACCACAAATCGAGACAGGCTGCCGCCATGGAAGCCAGCGCCGGACTTGTTGCAGGGTCTCACAACCGCAATGAACTCGTCGTCATTCATGGCCATGAAGAGGTAGCTAATAATTTCACCTATGGTTTGTTTTGATGGTGTTTAGACTCTCTTTTGTTGGTTCTCTCTCTGCGAGGTTTGTTTAATAAAAATATGGGATGGTCGAGGGGTTTCTGAATGTGTTGGTCCTCTCTCACTCGGGATAAAGAGAGGATGACACTTTATCCCTTTACCAGCGTCAAAGAGTTAATCTCGTCTAATCATGTCTTTTTAAATAAAAGATTAGCATGTCTTATAACTAGAGTGTATTTTGGTATGTGTGACTACATGTACAAATGGTCACTAACCCACTACTAACCACGCTGATATTATATTTTTCTCACACTTGCATCTAACCATCTGCACAACATGTCATGTGTGCACCCTCGTGTATAACGTCACATTTAATTTTTTTCAACTTTTAACGTGAGATTCTTGTATTCTTCAGCAACTACGCTTTGATTTTAATTATTTTGTGAATTGGACTGAAGTATTATTGTTTGTGTTTGATGGATGCAGCACAAGCCATCGAGGAACTTGGACGTACAGGTGTGCGAGATATGCGGCGATGGCGTGGGGTTGACGGTGGACGGAAACTTGTTCGTGGCGTGCAACGATTGTGGCTTCCCAGTGTGCAGGCCTTGCTACGAGTACGAGCGGAGGGAAGGCACCCAGAACTGCCCTCAGTGCAAAACCAGATACAAGCGTCTCAAAGGCAGCCCCCGAATCGAAGGAGACGACGACGAAGAGGACATTGATGACATTGAACACGAATTCAACATTAATCACGATCATCGGAAGATGATTACGATCAGATTAACGGCAACAACGCCACCAGATCGCCCTATTATAAGACTAACAATAAGCAGGCTGGCTGAAGCCAGGCTCCGTGGAACGAAGAGCTATGGAAGAGGCCCCGATGATCCTGATCGGGAGTCACATTTCCCACCCGTAATCGCCGGAGTCAGATCCCACCCGGTAATACCGAGTGCTTAATGACTCTTTTGGAGTACGAATAGCAGCTCTCTCAAGATATTATGGTCATGCATCAAGATTATTTATTACTGTCTTTAACTCGTGTGCATATTTGCGTTCTTAATTTCGTGCAGGTAATGCAGCAGGGCAACCTTGGCGGCAGTGATCAACCTGATGGCTTGAATGATGCCGACATGGCCATGTACGTATACATATACACATATGCTTTTTGTTGGAGGCCAATTCAAAAATTAAAATAATAACAGAATTTGAAATGAATTGATTCTTTATTAAGAAATATATTTGTAATACAAAATGGAATAATGACAAAATAATTACAGAAAACAAAATTATTTAACTTGGTTGACAGATAGAGGCTAGCGCAAAGCTATGTCATTTGAACAATATTTCCGTTCCACTCTTACGGTTGTGTGGTTTGATGACGTCTACTCGACCAGGATACAACTTTCTAATTCTTCAATCCGGACCCAATTGCAGAATTATGGCGAATTGCTTTATGTGTTTATGCTCTGGCAGTTTTTGTACGGGAGAAAGAAAGGAAAAAGATATCTCTATTGAAAATTGAGACTGAACATATATAGGTTGTTTCATACCTTTTCAAATACATGTTGATCGTATTTGAAAATACACAACTCTTTTCAAAAATTGTGTTTTTTAATCAAAATATTTTTAATATATTAATTAAAATGTCCCATACCATTGTCTTGATTAATTAATATTAATTATATTAAGGTATATTATAGAAACCTAATCCACACACAATCATCAGCCCAAGCCTTCAATCCTCATTCGAAATGGCCCAAGTCAAAATGCGACATATATAAACCCTAATAAGGAAGATATGTCCCCGATGTGGGACAAGGAGTCTCAAAACTCCAACACTTTTTAATGAAGCTAATTAACTCAATTCAACCCAATAATTAAGTCCTTAATTTCATTTACTAACAAATATAATGTTGTGTATTGGTACTGCATAATGCAGGATAGATGGAGCTAGGCAGCCACTCTCAAGGAAAGTACCAATTGCGTTGGGCAAGATCAACCCTTATCGGATGATCATTGTGGCTCGGCTTTTCATTTTGGCCTTGTTTCTTCGATACAGGCTTTTGAATCCGGTCAATGACGCATTTGGTCTCTGGTTAGTGTCTGTCATGTGTGAAATATGGTTTGCACTTTCATGGATCCTTGATCAGTTCCCAAAGTGGTACCCCATTGATCGTAAGACCTACCTCGATCGTCTTTCCCTCAGGTATATATTCGCACAGTTGTTAAGTATGTGTACATTAGCATCAAAGCGCTAACCAGTTACTAAGTTAATACAACGGTATCACCGATGCAGATATGAGAGGGAGGGTGAACCGAACATGCTCTGCCCGGTAGATGTGTTTGTGAGTACTGTGGATCCCATGAAGGAACCTCCACTTAATACCGCCAACACAGTTCTTTCAATCTTGTCCATGGACTACCCTGTTGACAAGATCTCATGCTACATCTCTGATGATGGAGCTTCCATGCTCACCTTCGAAGCCTTATCAGAAACTGCTGAATTTGCGCGCAAATGGGTACCTTTCTGCAAGAAATTCTCTATTGAGCCTCGAGCCCCTGAGTTCTACTTCTGTGAGAAGATTGATTATCTCAAGGACAAGGCCCAGCCAACATTTGTTGAGGAGCGTCGAGCTATGAAGGTATTGCATGCATATATAACCGCGTTCATGTCACTACTAGAACCCGCTTGATTAGGACGGGGGCTGACTAATCATAATTTTTTTACGTATGCAAAAATGCAGAGAGAGTATGAGGAATTCAAGGTTAGGATAAACGCGCTTGTTGCGAAATCCACAAAGGTTCCGCCAGAAGGGTGGATTATGCAAGATGGGACACCGTGGCCGGGAAACAACACTCAGGATCACCCTGGCTTGATCCAAGTCTTTCTTGGTCACAGCGGAGGCCTTGATACCGAAGGGAATGAGCTTCCTCGTCTTGTCTACGTGTCTCGTGAGAAGAGGCCTGGTTTTCAACATCATAAGAAGGCCGGTGCCATGAATGCCCTGGTAACTAAACAAAACTTTCAATTTAAGCATTCCTTTTCTTCTGTTTGCTTGAATACCAAGTAAAAACTTCTAATCGTATGCATATGATCAGGTTCGTGTCTCGGGAGTACTTACAAATGCTCCTTTCCTACTCAACTTGGATTGTGATCATTATGTAAACAACAGCAAGGCTGCAAGAGAGGCCATGTGTTTCTTGATGGACCCCCAAATTGGAAGGAAGGTTTGCTATGTCCAGTTCCCTCAAAGATTTGACGGCATTGACAGAAATGATCGTTACTGCGAACAGAAATAGAGTCTTTTTCGATGTAAGTAATCACCACAGGAAGCACCAAGATCAATTGTTTTCTAACATATAATTGTGTTACTAAAATAATATTCAATTTTCTTAATTTTCAGATTAACATGAAAGGTCTGGATGGAATTCAAGGTCCTGTGTGTGTGGGCACAGGATGTGTGTTCAGAAGGCAAGCTTTATATGGCTATGATCCTCCGAAGGGTCCTAAGCGCCCGAAGATGGCAAGCTGTGACTGCTTCCCGTGTTTTGGACGCCGCAAGAATCTTCCAAAGTACTCCAAGCATGATGCAAATGGAGATGCTCCAAATCTACAAGGTGATTTATCAAAATTAATCATTTTCAATGAGAGTTTATGTTTTTTTGGCTTAAGTAAAACTTAAAGTTACATAATATTGAGTAGGAATGCATGGTGACAAAAAGCTACTGATGTCCCAAATGAATTTTGAAAAGAAATTCGGAGAGTCTGCAATTTTCGTGACTTCAACAATGATGGAACAAGGCGGTGTCCCTTCTTCCTCAAGCCCAGCAGCGTTGCTTAAGGAAGCCATTCTAGTGATCAGTTGCGGTTATGAAGACAATACTGAATGGGGTTTAGAGGTAAAATTTTCAGCAATTTTTTTTTATCATTCGCTGTTAAATTTGGATACCTTATGAGTCAAGTTAGTGCAGATTTTCTTGATTCATTGTGGAATATGTTGCTACTTTTGGATATATGCAGCTAGGTTGGATTTACGGATCTGTCACAGAGGACATCCTAACGGGTTTCAAGATGCATTGCCGTGGTTGGAGGTCAATTTACTGTATGCCAGATAGACCTGCATTCAAGGGTACAGCTCCCATCAACTTGTCAGATCGGCTCAACCAGGTTCTTCGTTGGGCACTTGGTTCCATTGAGATCTTTTTCAGTCGCCACAGTCCACTCTGGTATGGCTACAAGGGAGGGAAGCTCAAGTGGCTCGAGCGATTTGCTTATGTCAACACTACTGTCTACCCTTTCACCTCCCTTCCTCTTCTTGCCTATTGTATCCTCCCCGCCGTCTGCTTGCTCACTGATAAATTCATCATGCCAGAGGTAACAATTTCTAGCTATCTTTTGCATCACATTGAATCGTAGAAGACAGTAAATAACCAAAATGATTGTATTAATCATCCGAAAAACATAGAAGTTGAACCCCATGCTTGTTCTGCACAGATTTCCCATGTGATAAAGTTGTGTCCTTTTGTTTCTTTTTCAAATTCTAGATAAGCACTTTTGCAAGCCTCAACGTCATCGCGCTGTTTCTCTCAATCTTTGGAACTGGCATTCTTGAGCTGAGATGGAGCGGAGTGAGCATGGAAGAATGGTGGAGAAACGAGCAGTTCTGGGTGATTGGTGGTGTCTCAGCTTACCTCTTCGCTGTTGTGCAAGGTCTTCTCAAGGTTTTAGCCGGCATTGACACCAACTTCACAGTCACAGCCAAGTCCCCAGATGATGAGGATTTTGGAGAATTATACGCGTTGAAATGGACAACCCTCCTCATCCCTCCAACCACAATCTTAGTCATCAACCTTATTGGAGTCGTTGCTGGGATTTCAGACGCCATAAACAACGGGAACCAATCTATGGGGCCTCTGCTTGGGAAGCTCTTCTTTGCTTTTTGGGTGATTGTTCATCTCTATCCCTTCCTTAAAGGTCTTATGGGGAGGCAGAACCGGACGCCAACCATTGTCATCATTTGGTCAATTCTCCTGGCTTCCATCTTCTCGTTACTCTGGATCCGAATTGATCCATTTGTGTTGCAAACCAAGGGACCTGACACGAAACAGTGCGGAATCAATTGCTGAAAATACTTGTATTCCTTCATCCTTTTCTGAAATGTGCATCTGCAGAAGATATATCTTTATAGAGCATGCACAAGTATGAATAAAGGTAGAGTAAGGTACCAAGTTTGTGTGTAGCCTTGAAGTGCAATCAATGTACCAAGTTTTCTAAGGGTAGTTTGGTATTGTTATGTTGTGAAAATAAACAGCTGTAAAATAAAGTTGTTGGGTGTTTGGTAAACTTTTTTGTAAAGTGCTTTTAACCATAAAAATCGTATCTAAGTGTTGAGTAAACTTTTATATAATATCTATGTGAATATGTTAAATGACTCAAAATGATACGGTATTTAATGTGATATAATAATTGCCAAAGACAATAATGCAGGGGCAAAGACTATCATATTGTAAAATGTAGAGGGGATACTGGTAATGTGCTTTGAAAAAAAGAAAGCACTTTTTCAGAAGCATGTTAGACCTTGCTTTTGCTTTTCTACTGTCATTGACAACCGTTTTTCAACTATGCACTTTTTTTTTTTTTTTTTACCAAACACATTTGATGTTTCAGATTTTTTAATAAGTTAAAAAAAATAAAAATAAAAAAAAAACACCACAACCCCAAACCAGCCATAAGTGAATTGGAAAAGTTTTGTTTGTCATGACTTTGGAACTAACTCACTCACAACGGAGCTTAGTGGATTCTTAGTTTATTACTCTGTTCTTGTGTTGTGACACCGCCATTTGCATCTTACTAATGTCTGATTTACAAGAAAAACTTGCATGCAACATCCACCAAACGTATATGGTCATGTGCGGCTCACATGATGTTGCAAATGTGAGTGAGATGGATGCAACGGGTGCATCACAAGTTTTTCTTCTAATTTCGGGTTTAGCACAAAAGAAAGAAAGCATTATTGAAATAATTATTGAAAAAGGGTGTAAGAAACATAAGCATCGAAAATTCGATGCAGTGAGCTTATTTGAACAATTTCTTCTATTCTGAAGTTAAAAATGCTATCACCAAATAAAATACAAAATAATTTGCTATTGAAAAATGAGCACCAGATCAAGAATGTAATATCTCGTAGATCGTCGAGGTTTGTACTGAATAGCCAGGTGAATCAGAATACAGTGCAGGATATATGCTACAGGTGCTTGCCGGACGTACACTAGGAAGAGAGTGTTGAAACAAGTCTTTCCTGTGTTTCCTGTAATTTAGTCGTTCCATGACAGAGTATCGGACGGGGTTCAGCTTCATCTATTTTTCGGCGAAGAATGTCCTTCAGTATCCTTCTTAAGCTGTGAAAGTTATTGATGAAGTGACTCTCCAGTTTTACCACATGGAAGCAACATGAAACTGCAGAACTTGATGCTTGCATACCGGTGCAGATAACTTTTTGTCACCAATAGTCTCCACAGGAACAAACTCCGTCTTTGAAATGATGGAATCTATTAGCATCTCTAACTACAATAACTCTTTCTGTGATCTTGGATATAAATTTAGTTGCATTATGGCAATCCAAACAAACCCGGAGATTCTTAAAGATTCTAATTTCTGTCCCGGGTGCTGTTTCAATCAGCGCAAAAGCAATGGCCAGCTTCTCACTATGAACCTTCATCATTAACTCCTTCTCTTCCTCCTCAACATCATGCAAAGCAGTCACAGTTTCAGTCTGAAATCCAGCCTCCTGCCATTTTTCCCATTAACTCATCCAGCATCCTGTAGATTGCCGTTGTTTGAGGATGAGATCGATCACCACATGTAAACACATGCGGGGTCTCACCAATCTCAACGAGAGTGCATCCCGGAGTCTTTGCCAAATTTCTATTCTTAACTACCTGTCGTACTGAAGCAGCCTTCGGAAAGTTCCTGTCAGCTGAGTATACGTTGGAGAGCAAGACATAATATCCTGTATTATCTGGGTCCAGTTCAAATAGCCTTTCAGAAGCCACACGCGCCAGTTCGGTGCTCTTGTGAATCATGCAAGCACCAAGCAATGCACCCCAAACGGGAGGACCTGGCTCAACTGGCATTTCCCTTATAAATTCCAACGCCTTCTCTAACTTTCCAGCTCTGCCAAGGATGTCAACCATGCAGGCATAATGCTCGGGCAAGGGCTCAAAGCCATGATTGTGAACCATATGATCGAAGATCTCTTCACCTTCTCTCACCAAGCCCGCATGGCTACAAGCATACAAGACGGATAGAAAAGTAACCGCGCTTGGGGAAATCCTAGAATGCAACATCTCTGTAAAGAGTTTTAGTGCTTCGTGCCCATCACCATGAAGGCCGTAAGCAGATATCATGGCATTCCAAGTAACCACATTTTTCTCTGTCATCAAGTCAAATAACTTCCGAGCTTCCACAATGCTCCCACACTTTGCATACATGTCAACTAGAGAAGTCAATACATAGATGTTAGACTCAAGATTTTTACTCTTAATCAAACCATGGACCCATTTCCCAAGACTTATGGCTCCGAGCTGAGCACAGGCCGAAAGAATACTTGTAACTGTAACAGGGTTTGGATTGAATTCAGACATCATTTCGTGGAAAAGAGATATTGCAGTCTCCGTCAGCCCGTTTTGGGTATAACCCGAGATCATGGCGTTCCAAGATGCCAAAGTTTTCTCCTTGGAATGATCAAAAAGCTGTCGTGCCAATTCAATCTCATTCAGTCTACAATAAACAGTAACAAACGCAGTCGAGACAGAAGGATGCGAAACAATACCAGATTTCACACAGAAGGTTTGAAGAGAGCCAGTGAGATGCAGATGACCAAAGGGAGAAGACACAGGAATCAACCCAACAATTGTGCTTGAATTAACTTTCTCTCCAGAAGCAAGCAAATCCCTGAAAAGACTAACAGATGATTCGGTCTCATTGTTCCAAGTGTATCCAGCAATCATTGCATTATAACATATCAAATCCGGCTGACTAATGTGCCCAAATAACAACCTTGCTGTCTCTAGCTCCTTACATTTCGAATACAACGAAACCAATCCTGTAAGCACATGAACATCTGAATGATATCCAGCCTTGAGAGCCAAGCAATGAACTCCTATCCCTGATTTCAACTCCTGCAACTCTGCCACTGCAGGAAGCACGGTTGCCAAAGTCGTCGAATCAAAACCCATCCCACCCCCAACCATATCTCCAAAAACCTGCATCGAATCGGCGTAATAACAATTCCTCACCAACCCAGATATCATCGTATTCCACAAAACCGTGTCCTTTTCGGGCATTCCATCAAACACCTTCTGTGCTAGCTCAACCCGGGAAAACTTGAAGTAGAAGTCAACAACAATCGACCCGACATACAAATTCGATCCTAACCCATCAACAATCGAATGGGCGTGCAGCCAAATCCCATATTTCTCGTCCTTAAACCCCGAAGCGGCCGACACGGCGAAAGCGTAGGTAAACTTGTCGGGTTTAAGATTAGTATTCTTCCGCAAATGGGTGTAGAGAGAAATCGCAGAGAAAGGCGCGGCATTGGCAGCGAAGCCTCGGATGACGACGTTGAAGAGGAAAAGGTCGGGTCTTGGGATGGAGAGGAAGAGGTCACGTGCGTTGCGCATGGCCTTGAGGTCGGAGAACTTGTGGGTGAGCTTGGTGACGGTGGCGAGGTCGTTTTGGTAACCATTGAGGATGATCTGCGCGTGGGTCTGGGTCAGGTGAGAGAGACAGGTCGCCTTGTTGAGAAGTCCGAGGAAGAAATTCCGATCAAATTGTGGCGCGCGGCAGCTGCTTATGTTCCTGCTAATCATATGTGTGTGTGTTTTGTTTTGTGTCGAAACGCGGCAGTTATATTTAGCGGTTGCTTTTCCCGGTGTATGGCGGGAATTCCACTTTCTCTTTCTAAATAAGAAAATTAGGTAAATGGGTCTTTATGTTTGTCCCCAATTTACATTTGACATTTCAGGATCTATGAGATTTGCATAACTTTTTATTTTGATTTCTACAATTTAAATTGATAGAAGCAGTCTCTGAGTTTGTCCACTGTTGGTCATTCAGTAGCTCTGTTAAATAAGGATCAAAATAACAAAAATACCTTCAATTTAATAAACAACAGACGAAAATAATTTGACAAAAATTGAGGATGTTTTTGTCGTTTTCTTCTTATTTAATAAAGATTTTTTATGGAATGACCAAATGATTGACGGTGAACAAATTCAAAGACCATTTCTATCGATTTTAAATCTTAAAGGCCAAAGTGAGGAGTTTTGTTATTCTCAATAACCATTTTGGTCCTTCAACTCGTTTATGTAGTCCCTCGACTAGACCATACTTGGGCTAGGCAGAAGACAACTATGTAATAAGAATCTTTTGAAGTTGAGGTGAAAGTCTAACGTATGGCCCGACAGATCAACGGGTGGGTTGGGTCAGATTAACGGGTTGGGATATACAGACCGGCGTTGAGTAGAATTTCTCAGATTTTAGGTCTAACGGAAACCGTTAAACCAATAACACACACACACCTCTTCAAAAGTAAAGACGATGAACGATGGTGAAGAAGGCATATGGTAATTACGATGTTTCCTATCTCATTTCCTTTGGAACTTTTGTTTCTACACTGAATTCAATCCTTTGCTTCCTTTGCATTTCCTTTTCATCTGCGTAACACAAAAAATTACACCGGAAAGCACGGAGCCATCGGCCCTTTGCTCCGAAAAGAAAGAAAAAAAATTGGAATATAACAAGATGACATTCCAAGGCTAAAAACGAAAAATCAATTTACAATCACGGTGAACTGACGGAGACACTTATCTCTGCCCGGGTATGTATTTATCCCTTCGGAATTGACAATGCGAGCTTTTCTTATTGGCTTTGAAGCTAGTCAGGATCAAGAAGATGTCTTGGTTGCCAAAATTGGCCGCTCGCCTTTGCCAAGTCTTGTTTCGTTTGCATGAGATGGGTCCTCAGGCTGTATTCCTCTACCTGTTTTGAGCAGCCAGTAATCAAAAGTTAATCAAGTACAGTTTTTATCAGCAATTAATGTTGCAACATGATTTATCAAACTGAAGACACGATCGGTTGACAAGAAATCAGTGTTCATCAAACTGAAGAACATTCAATACTACGACATAACATATATAACAGAGCCCCCAACCTCCCAAAGCATTCAAAAGTATTTGCTTTTCCTAATTACATTCTGTTCTTTAAAATAAATGGTCTAATTGTTTTACCTGCATAGCTGCTGCTGAAGCCAGCAGCGCTTCACACTCGTCAAGCATGGCTTTCTCCTGTGCTGCTACAACAGCAAGTTCAGAAACCAAACTGTTCACGCCCTCCACCTACATCACATGAATGTAAAGTTCTGTGTTCTTAGGTCTGTCTTTTCCGAAAGATAATATCCTTCAAACACAATTTTTTTTTTTTTTTTCACAAGATATGCAACCTCTACATCATTGATCGTAGTTGCTACTCAGTGTATGTCATAAAGAATGTGATAAAAGGAAGAAGGTTGAAAGCTATCACAACGTGGTCAACGTGAAAATATAGAAACATGAATCTCACCTGTGAGAGCAAAGAGCATATGGAGGATGCCATTGCCTGCATCACATCAACAGCTGAGCAGATTGCTACCTTCAAAGAATCCAAATCTGCCTGTAAAAGTGTAAGTTTATAGTGATGAGAAAAAGTCTCTTTCCATAAATCAAATTAATGATCTTTTACAACTTAACATACCCTTGCCCCTCCAGTCACTGGAAGACGCAGAGTGCTTGCCTCCAAATCTTCCATAGCCCCCGAGAATGCAGCAATATGATCGCTTTCAAGTAAATCCCAGTCATCAAGGTAAGCCATCTGACCAATAATTAGAAAGGGTATAAGTTCAAAAATAAATAAATAATAATAATAATAATATATAATATGAGACCAAAATTTAACAGGAAACCTCTGAACTAAGACATGCACAACATGACTTATTATTTCTAACAAATGTCAACCTTGGCACTATTTTGCTCGGTTTTACGAACTGAATATGATTACAAACAGAACATGATGATAGGTTTGCCTTCATTGCCAACTCTCTTCTATTAGACAGATGGATTCTCAAAAATAGTTCCTAGTCCCTGATAACAAGGCCAGTTAAAACCAATTTCAAACATTTTCCAAAGGTTCACACGGATCAAATCTTAGAATGCATCCCAACTGCCTGGTGGAATAATCTGATGACCACACTAAATTCTTATATATTTTCCGTCATAACCTAGTCATTGACTTACAGGAACCTTTATGGATTAATGCAATCAATAAAAACATCGCAGATAACATGTCATCACTGTTGTGGGAAAGAGGCATTACTTGATCATTCAATACTGACTTCAGCTTAAGTTCAAGCTTCAACTGCTGGAGATCAATTCGTTTCTTGATTACTGAGTCCCACAAGCTTAGTGTAGTGTTCCACACATTCAATAAAGTTCTCTGCAACATCAATTAAATTCCGATGTAAGTTAGTTGACATAATAATCTTCACTTGCAAATTTGCAATAAGTTTGCACAACCCTGACCATGCAACAAATCAATACCATTGATAAAACCATTCAGTAATCTGAAATTAGTAAGATGGGACATGAAAAACAATACTAGGAAATAGTTAAGAAATTAGTAGGTCAAAGACTTATGCCTAAAAGTTTTCTAATTCAAAGGGAACAAACACTCACCTCTGCATTTACTTTCAGAACATAAAGTACAGCCTCTGCCCTTGCATTAGCAAATCGCCATTGCAAACATCTATTGTAAAGTAACCGCAACTGATGAGCATCTTCAATGCAACTTGCACCTTTTTTCCCCTTAAAATCTGCTATGAAACTAAGCACAGAAGTTGAACTGCTTGACTGACTAGAAGTACCAGATGGCCTTGCCTTAGATGGGCTAACTCCTCTTGAAGGAGGAGTAGATGGTCTTGATCGAGACGGGCTTAAACCTCTGGTAACAGAGGATGCAAACATTGAGCTCCTACTAGGCGAGGATGGTCGTGATTGTGATGGAGTACTAGGCAAAGATTGAGATTTCAGTGAATGACTTGTTGATGACAACCTGCCTGTTAAACTTGTCGAGGCAAGCTTGTGAGGTCCAGATACCTGCAGGGAATTACCATCAGCTGAAGCTCCAAGTCCTGCTCTACCACTTTGATGAAGTGATAATAACGCAGCAGCATCACTATTGGATTTTTGTAAAGGTTTACCCGAAGAATCAGATGGCCGTGTTCTCCTCAGTGTAGACAACCCAACTACAGGAGCTGGTGCAGCAAGCCCGACAATCTTAGCACCAAGATCTACACTTCTATTTAATGAATTGGAAGATACTTTTCCACCTATTCTACTTGGCCAACGATGCTGATCTATCAATCTGGAATGCAAGGCATCAACCGGCTTAGAATTCTCTGATTGATCAGGCGCATTTTTCCCCTTAACAGGGCTCCTTTTTCTCTCTGGTGTGAGCTTTCGAGAAGCAGCAGGCGTTTCAGCCTGTCTATGAGCCACATTCGAAGATGACCTCAAAGTGCGGTCAGACAGAGCACTTGTCACTGGTTTTTCCTTCTTACTAACGGGAATTGAAATGCTATCAGATTGGAAGGAAACGCTCAAACTCCTCATAGTGGAAGGCCATAAACCCTCCGGCATTCGACCGTTCGCTGTTCTTCTGGACGACAATTGCACATCTGCAGAAGAATCCTGGACGGGCGTTGATGGACTTGGTGGGGAAGTGGGTGTGGAAGGCCGCTTCCTATCCACAGATTGGGATCTCTTGGACACCAACGGTGAGGATGGACGCGATGTTCTTGTAAGGGTTGGCGATGGGCAGCGCCGGGCACCAGAAGGCGATGAGGGAGTTGTTGAGGAGGTAGTGGGAGACTTGTACCTAGAACTAACTTCTCTCGTCCGAGGGTGGCGGGTAGTGACTGCATTGTTGTTCCTCCCTGCGGGAACCAACGGCAGTCTTGGGTTCTCCACGGCTATTTGCTTCCTCAGCGCTGCTAGGGCTGATTCACGCACATCCATCCACACTATCCAGATCAAATTCAAACCGCATTGATGGAATTCGATTCTTTCATTTCATCAAACCAAATTTACGTACTCAACATCCTTTTGCATTTCATATAATCCCATCACATTCATATATCAACACTCAATGGAATAACACAACCTGTTTCTTGAAAAGAAGATACTTTTCCCAGCAATAAATCTGCCACAAAACGCACAAATCAAAAGTAAGAGACAGCGGCAGAGGGAGGGGCTAAGAAAAGCAAAGAATAAACAACCAAGAAAAAAGAAAAAGGAACATTGAAAAAAAAAAAAGCATACATCTTTACAGAGACTCAGATCCAATTGAGAATCAATCTGGGAACTAGAGCAAATACTGTCAAAAGGGTATTCTGTTTCCACACAAACAAGCCCAAATCCAATCAGATCAGGCCATGGCAATGAAATTAGGAAGGGGGTAAACAACATCTGGTGCCAAAAACGGTTATGGTTGGAGGTTGGTTTTGATAACCCACAAAACTGAATGCAAGGGTAGGGCTGGTAGGGACACAAAGGATTACTGGGGAGATTGGGAAGAGAGAGTGGACAGTGGTGAGGGTGTAGGATGAGGGTGCAGGATGAGAGAAAAGGAAGGGTTGTACCGTGTGTGCTGGTTAAAGCGTGTTGCCTTTTGATTTTTGCTCTGGTCCCTCTCACGGGAGTGCCATGGTCGGTCGGGCTGGAAAATGGGCCAACTCAACTCAACTCACACAACAAAACCCCACTCTCTCTCTCTCTCTCTCTCTCTGCCCAGTTTTCCCTTCTCTCGCAACTCTCTGTCTGAAAGGGAATTCAATGAAAGCGATCCCAAAACTTGCAGAAACAATCCAAAGCTTTTAGCTTTCTCTCTCTAACCTCTCTCTCTCTCTCTCTCTCTCTCTAACTCTTTCCAAAACAAAACTTAAATACAGAGTAATCCGGATCAACTGCCATAAATTTACTTACTTAACTAAAATAATGCTTAAAAGGGGTTTTCTCCTATTTTTTGACTCCCACAGTCTCACACAAAAATTTGCGAAAAAACAATAAAAATCCCCTTTGCTTCTGTGGGGTTTTGTCTGCATCAACAATATTAAAATCTCCAATCATAAGAAGGTTGAAACTTGCAGGTGCTATTGTTCTTCGGGAAATGAGAAAAAGACACGGAGGTCCACGTGGAAGAAGGATTATCGTCCCTCCCCATGATTTTTTTCAGCGTAAAAACATCGAATTATGGGACAGCAGCAAACTCACATAAAATAAAGTAAACAAAACACATCGTTAATCGGAAATTCGATAAAAATATGGTTTTGTTTTTTGTTTTGACCATCGTAATTCATTTGTTTTTGCTTCATGGATAGATTTAGAACTGAAGTCGATGAAAACGCAGAAACAATTTTTAAAAATTGAGAAGAGAAAATTTGAAAAGGATTTCAACGAGGGATCTATGACATATGTCGGCAGTCGACAGGGCCGTGTCCCTCAAATCCAAAACACGTTTACTGCTTCCCTGTTCAATGTTCATGCAATTTCTCTCTCTCTCTCTAAACACCAAAGTTTCAGTCTTGAGAGCGAGAGCTCAAGAATTCCCCAAAAAAATGAAAACCCATGATAAATCAATTAATTTCCGGAAACTGAAAAGGAAATATTAACCGTCGGTAAACTACGGTTAATCGAAATTTAGCAACAAATAATATTGAATTTGAAAAACATTGCACGAATTCCTCAAATCGTCAAAACCCTAAATTCGCACACCCAATATATTTGACACTCACCGAAACCGGAAGGAAATTAAGTTGATCTCTTTGAGAATTCGAATCTCGAGGTCACACGGCGGTGGCTGGGAGACGTGGCCAGAAACGAAGGATTCGCCGGGAGGTGATCGGAGAGTCAAAGATACCCGGCGGGAAGTCAAGGATTTCCGGCGGGAGGAGGCGGAGTTTGGAGGAGATACCGAAATGGAAAATGGAGAAAGGTAAAAGTCATTTGTGTTTGAGGAAATAATTAATATTATTTTCTGGTTTATTTAATTTGAAAAATGGATTTTTGGAATTTTTAAAATAAATAAATTGCGCTGAAACGGTTACAATTTGGAGGGAGGGACCGTGAGAGGACGTTGCTTTCGCGCCACCTACGTTGATACGGGCCCCTATCTCCTGTGCTCAGTTCCACAGAAGCGTGCATTAGGACCGCGTGATCCAATTTATGTACTAAATTCAGAGCTTTGCCTTTGCCAGCATGGTTACTAGGAAAAATGTCAAACACCAGTTTTCCATTGTTGCTTTGTATTTTCTAATATTCAAATGCACGCCCACTAAATTTTCTTGAAATTTTCAATTCAAAGTTCAAACCTAACCGTTAAATTTAACAATTAATGTACTCTATAATTCTCGTCGAGAAATGTAACTTGGCATGGGCACAACCGTCTGTAATACGTATCACTATCATATTGTCTATACTTATGTTCTGACTACCTCTCTTAAGAAGCAATTATGGTGCTGTATGTTTCCTTGTTGTCCAAATCAATTTACATGAAGTTTTTGGGATGAAATATTTGGTATATTGTAACCTACAAAATGGTAAAAATATTATATAAACACCATCATGTTAGAAATCAAGAAGAAGAGCAGAAAAGGTTTTACTCTTTCATCACTTTAGAAATTGAACCGACAAGCCAAGACAGGCTGGTAGATAAACCAAACTTAAAAGGAGGTTTTACTCTTTCATCACTTTTGAAATTGAATCGACAAGCCAAAACAGGCTGGTAGATAAGCCAAACTTAAAAGGGTCTTACAATGATTTTTTATTCTGCTCTATATGTATCTACATAAATATACATAGGGAAAAGGATCCTCTACGGATCCTCTTTATCGGGATCCGGAGGATCCATCAATCACGATCGTTCATCGTATATCGTGCGGTTAATTTTCGTTAGATACAATTTATATTCAATTTTAAAATTTAAATAATTTATAACCGCACGATTTACGATGAATGACCGTGATTGATTGATCTCTTGGATCCCCACAAAGAGGATCCTTTTCCCATACATATGGCCTTTTATCCTTTTTATCCAAAGGGATCTCCCTTTTTTTTAGTAAATATAAGGGCTAGTTGTGGGATCCATTATACGTTAAACTCCAACAATTCTAGCTGTTTATTTTTAAGTCTTAATTCATAGAATATTTTTCTAAAAAATCAATTCAATTCGAAACTATTTACTCATTTGATTGTCCTAATAAAATTTCAATATTTATTAGAATATAGTGTTTGTCAATTTTTTCTAAACTCAATTTGATGTCTTAAACATTTCTGATTTGACTAATATTTTTCAAAAATGATCTAAAAAGTACAACTTGAACAATAAATAATTCAAATCGTTGAAGTTGGATATAAAGTAAGCCCCACAATTAATTCTCATTTTTACACAAATATCTCTATTAATCTATATTATATCTATTAATTAATGAAACTCTCTTTGTCAACCAAAAGATGATGAAAAGACAGCTTAGTCTTCTATCACACAAAAAAAATTATGGGCAATAATGTAATTTCATAGGTCCAAATTTTACTGTTTTTTATTAAAACCTCACATGCAGGTGATATTAAAATATCTCTAATATTTAAAATTAAAATAAATAAATAAACCAAAAACAAAAACCTCTCCTCACCACCCCCAACACCCCCCCCGGGGCCCAAAAAATTGTATTATATGCATGGACTCAATCAATAGGATTAAGTGAAAAAAAACAAATACATATATTATATATATATAGTACATGTAAACTGATCAGACCAAAAGTTACATTTTGTGACCAAATTGCTGGCAAGACAATGATCAGCAGTGCATATGTGAGTTGTAAGTTTTATTATGTATCCAAAGATGCACGAAGAAAAGATAAAAAGAAAAGACAAGAAGAATGATGATTATAAGAACTACCCTCATCTTTATTTTCGCTCTCCTCCACTTCAAAACTTTATGTTCAAACTGTATAATTAATAAATGTTAATTAAAGCTTATGGCTGAGCTAATTAAAAACATTTACTTTTGCATCTGAAGTTTCGCGTTTGAATTCTTCTTCTGCGGTATCACTTATATAAAAATAATAACAAATTTGCATGGCTAACCATCCCAAAGCAACTTCTCCTTGCTCTTCCTTTTTAATTCATATTTAAACTTAATTGTTAATCCCTTCTTTATTGCTAATTCTTCCCTAATTCCTCATGTTTTCCACCCATATTTTCCCTCTTTGTCAGGCAACTACAAGCCTACAGGGGCCATGAGAGCAACAAGATAATAATTATATAAACTGCCCTTATGATATTGTTTTTAACTATAAGCTAAACATTAACCACTTAAACAGCTAGCTTGTATATATGGCATTGGCAGCATAAGCTGCTTTTAGCCGAAAGCTCGAAGCTCCATTTACAGCTCGGAAGAACCCAGGAAAGTGAAAGTTGGTCACACATGAATCATTTCAAGGCTGGAGTCTATATAACCGGGTACACAGTGCCATCCCAGACTAAATAACGCGGTGCCATCTGTTCTTGGAGCGAAATGTCAAGGTGGCGTAGGTATAAGGTTAAGTCTCTCTCCCAAGCACTGGGAGCCAAATTAACCTGCATTTAATCAACAAATCTGGAATACAAGAGATTTTTTATTGTGCTCGAGACACAAGCACATACGTGGAGGGATACTTAAAAAAAACTTTCCTCCACTCTTGTATTACCCTCCCATGTTTTGGGACGTAAGCTAATCATTTAATCTGCAATTAGGTGCAATAATTTATCTGAAAACGAAACTTGAAAATTATGAAGTTTGAAGCAAACTTTTGCCTTTTCTTCGAAAATTTTGCGACGTGTGAAGATGTGGACACATCATATGATATGAAACAGCATGTCTGCTAAAAAGTTGAAAACCCTAAACCATATCTTTCAGGGCCTACCAGTTTCTCCCCTTGTTGTCTGTCTCGGTTCATTTTGCTTTGGTTTTTCTGACTTTAATTAATATTTTTCTTAATTTTTCAAATCCAAATGGGAACAATTGGTCAGGAACAATGTTTAGAGGATACATACAAGACAATAATTTCTTAACATGCAGCTGCAGAGAATGCAGTCCTGTTATTGTCATGAATTCAGAAGCAATTAAATTAATTATCCTTTGTTTTTATGAGATTTAATTATTTTTCAGTTTAGTGATCATTTGGTTGATTTATTATATGTTACACATAACGAGTTCTCAATAACTGATATTAATTTGTACGAGATTTTGCAAACTTGGCTAAGTTGACCAGAGGAGTGTACTAGCCTTCTACACCAAAATTTGATTCCTCCCTCCGCAATTTCAATGATTTAATTGCAAAATATTATTTGTAAAAAAAATTATATTTACCCAAATGAAATATATATAATAATCCATCAACTAATGGGTATAATGCCATTTCGTATTGCAGATTTACCCAGATTTTATTCATGAATTAAAGCAAGAAATGACCAAATCATGGGTGCTCATGTGATGGAATTATAATAGCAAAGTATCAGATCACGGAAAATCATCAAACCGGCCATGATGCATATGCCAATGCCATTCCACTTTTTCTTTTTTAAAGCTTCAAAAGAAATGAAAAAAGAAGAAAATTCCTAATTAGACTAAATTAATTGTCCTGACCGTTTGCCAAGTCTAGTCACGTATGTGCTCCCATGTGGGTAGTAGTATTTTCAATAATTAGTTGATATGTGAGCAAACTTGAAAGGTTTAATATTTTTGGAATATATATATCAATAATTTAAATTTATGTTTTCGTCGTGTTCATAACTTCATATACGTTATATTATATAATATGATATTCACCGAAATGCCTTTCGAGTCTGAATACATGGTTTTTGTATTTTTCAGCTCGTATTAATTAATAAATTCATATGTTTTCTCTCTAACATGTTCATCAGTTCATGCCATATTTCCTCTTTTGTATGTCGTTTTATTTTAGGGTTTAGACTGGCTCATTATATCCATTCCTTTACACTATATTTGGATGAGGAAAATAAACCTGGAATTTGGATTAAAGTCAAAATTTATAAATTGACATGAATCAATTTTCTTGTTTATATTCATAAACATAGAAATTTAGAATTTCCACGTGGACAAAAAACTTGGAATTTTGGACCTCGAATTCCTAAATTTAAATTCCATATAAATAGGTGTCATTTCCCAATTTCTATGATTGAGAGTTTAAAAACAACAAATTTCATATTCAATTCCATTATTTTTTAGGTTAACTAAACAAGAAAATTCACAAATTCTAGAAAATAAAATCCCCTCATTTCAATTTCTATCATTTTAAAATTTCCTAATAATCTTAAATTTCTTCATCCAAACATAATATTATTGTTTTAATTAACGATTCTTTTAATCCGCAAGCCTTAATTTCGCCGGTCAACTGTAGCCTCACATCATCTTAATTTGCAAATGGGCTTTGACCCCACGTTGCAGCAAGACTGAGTCAACGCCCCACCAAAAGATGGGGTCCATGTTTCGCCGCAAGCCTTCTGGTTCTGCCGCCGCCATGGGCGCACCAGCCACCACCATAACGGTACGTCACCATGCAAACAAGCAACTTAAGGAGCTGTAGCTGTGTATATACTAGCACGTACTATATGTACTTTTTTTTGTGAACCTGTACGTAGATTTATATATAACGCTGTTTACATAGAACAATTGAGAAACCCCCCATGCATATATAAGATGATTGGTGGAGATTGGTTGAGCTTTTTTAATGCTCTAGCTAATCCACTTAAGCAATAGTAGTAGATGCACATGAACAATGGGGATCCGAGGAATATATACTTAGGGTTTGAAAGAAAAAGAAAAAACAAGAAACAAAACTCCACCTGGCTTAATTATGTGAATGTCGTTGAAGTTGGATTGAAGAGTCATTGCAAGCGTTGATGGAGACGACCGGTGGTTGGCCAGAAACGGCTGGCGTCAGCCGTGCCCTGACCTGCTCATAGGGTCGATAGGCTCCTGATATCAAGTTGATAGGACAGAAACCGTAAAAGGGAAATAACAGAAAGATACATATATAAAGTTACTTCAATATTCATGCCTTTCGGCTTTCTCATATCACAATACTAGCTTAATACAGGATCGATGATAGGATAGAAACCGTAAAAGGGAAATAACAGAAAGAGACATGGATAAAGTTACTTCAATATTCATGCCTTTCTCACATCACAATACTAGCTTAATACAGGATCCGAGTCTTTGCATTTAATACAACGAACTGTCTGAAGGTTCGGATAGGAGCTTAGGAATCCTTCTAGAACAATTAAACATAACAGCGCAGTCAGCAGGTAAATGGAAATGACAAAGAAATAACAATCTTAGCTCTGGGCTATTAGATATTGTGACGGATGGGACCTGTCATATTGTGCAGTTATTGTTGGGAATCCCACACTTGGTAGGAAGGCCAGCAATCCGGGTTTCACTAGTACGATTAAACGGGACTAAATCTATGATGCACTTGCAGGCCGCCTGGCGGTCAACGGCGGTCTTAACATCTCTGTAGACGGTCTTGACCCCATTGCAGCAAGCTTTAGTCAACTCCCCACGTTTAAAGATGTATGGTCTGCATGCCCACATGGTTTCCTGCACCTGAATAATATCACAAACGAAGGTTCCCTCTTCAGCCTTGGGCGCAAGAGCCGCCGCCATAACCACCACCACCGTGCAAACAAGCAGCTTAAGGAGGAGGTGCCCGGAGGGGGTAGCCATAATCGGGTAACGTCGGCCTGCCGGAATTAGAATATACCAGCAGTAAGTAGTAAGTACTACTCTTTTGATGAACTTTAGATTTGAGTATCATCATCTATCATGTTGTTCATATATATAGACACTGACAGACCATATGCGTAAAATAATTGGAGTTTGGTTGAGCATGTTTAATGCTCTAATTAATCTACCTAAGCAATTTTAGTATACGTTCACATGCTGTAATTAATCCACTCGAGCAATTGTAGTAGACGTTCACATGCTGTAAGTAATCCACTCGAGCAATTGTAGTATGCTTTGGAAGGATCCGAGAAATTTTGAAAACTTAGGGTGGAATTTTGTTTAGCATGTTAAATGCTTTAATCCACTTGCGCAATTGGCAGTAGAGAAATGCTAACGTCAATTTTTATGAACTGTACACCTCACAGTTCAATGTTAATTTCATTGCCAACATTATAAAATATTATTCCAAATACTGAGGTGGTGAAGAGTCCATAACGAGTCCCACTTTTGAAAATGTTTTCTTAACATTTCTCTTGGTAGTATTACGAAAATGGAGTTGATTTTAACACAACACTTTATTTTTGACCATCAGAATAAACCAACAAAATGAAAGCAACGAATAAGATTAAACATTAGGTTTGTAGGAAAATAAAAAGCTGTATACTTATTTCTCCTTTTGCACCAAATTCCGCAAGAACAAGGGCGGCAAACAACCCTGATGGTCCGGTATCCACCACTGCTATTTTTGGTTTTGTAGCCGTGGGGTGCGTGTATGTCCCTCCGGATCCATTTTTCGTGTTATGTCCACCACCACTAGAAACTGTACCTTGATGTACTTTTTCAAAGTCATGTATTATACTGATCAAATCTCCAGATTTTCTCGCTTCAGGCATGTGTTCTACCAGCCCGACTTTCGGCTCCACTCGGAAATGAAGTCCCAAGTGCGAGGCTCGAGACTCAGAAGTTTGTCGACATCCATTTCCACAATGTATACGAATTTCGGTTCTTTCAGCACATTACTTGCTGGCCAACAAAACCAAAATCAGCACAACTCTTCCTTTACCATTGGAAACAAATTCACAGACGCGACGCGAATCGCCATTTTTCAAATAGGATACCAAATAGACCCTAACTTTCTACCATAAACCAAAACTCAAAACAAAATAACATACCTTCCTTGCATCAAAAGATTTCAGAACCTTTCAGAACCACCGTGAAGGCCTCCGTCGGCAGCATCGAAGGAACCTGAAACGAAAAACAAGAGACGAACATGAAAAAAGTGAAAACTTGAATAAAAATACTTGAAAAAGAACACAAGTGCTGCCGGATGAAATTACCGGGAAATTCGAGCACTTTGGCAATCTGTTCGAGCAAGCCATCGGAGACGCCGAGAAAGTCCTTTCCTGGGTCCTTGTCGACGGAGACACCGAGCTTGGACAGCCTCCATATGCCCTCGTACTTGTTCTTGACGTCCCTTGTGATTTCTTTATGCTTCAATTTCAGCAAAGCTTGGAGGCGGAGGGAAGGAGGGACATGGCTTTTCCGCTGTGCTGTGGAGACCGGAGAGTCTCGCGCTTTCCTGACCGGCGAGTGGGCTTTTGGTTTGGGATAAGGAGGCAAATTTCCGGAGAATCGACACGCCTTTTTGGGTCGCGAATCCTTCATTTTTCAGGCCCAATGGGAGTAGAAGGGCCAAGCTCAATACAACTAGGCGACGCCAACCGAAAATGAGAATTAGCAAGATATGGTCCAGTTGTTGGGAACGACTTTCATACCAGTATTTGGTGAATCATATGATTGTGGCTAAGAGAGGCTGGAATGACTTTGTGAGTTCTCCCGGCCTCTAGAATGGTACACTGCTGTGACCAAGCCACCAACTAGTCTATTTTTTTTCCTAAAAAAGAAAAGAAAAAAAAAGGAAAAAAAATTCTTGCGTACAGACAGCCGCTAGGAGACACTTTACCCACATGCCAACCACACTAACAGGGTTTCCGATGGAGGACCGAGCAATAACGTGGCAGACGACATTAATCGAAATGGACCAATGTTATGACTCCAATATAACAAGGACTATTTGTGATTTTAACTCTTTATATTTAAGGGAAATTAATGAAAAAACTTGAAAACTTTAAGTTTTAACGATAAAAACAAAATAAAAGATAAAGTAAATAGTACCATAATTGACCTTTTAGTGT
The DNA here is from genome assembly GCF_019419815.1 of Pyrus x bretschneideri. Lineage (NCBI taxonomy): Eukaryota > Viridiplantae > Streptophyta > Magnoliopsida > Rosales > Rosaceae > Pyrus > Pyrus x bretschneideri. The sequence goes on along the minus strand of NW_025999390.1, from coordinate 9,077,643 downwards.
AAAAATATGATTGTTCATTAAAATGAATAGCACCGAAAGCTTTTCGTTAAAATTCCCATATATTTATCCAAGTTTTCCATCATATACCAATAATCTCTGTAATCATTTTTTTTAGCACCACTATCTTTTGTTTATTTCATACAAATACTACTAATGCTGCCAATTTCACGAATGAATTATTTCATCTACAGACTTTCCCACAACTGTTTGCTAAAAATAACAATTATTGTCCTAAAAATCCGAGCACAAGAAGGAAACAATCTCAGATTTAGATTAATGCCGGAGCAATGTTTCCGACTTCACCAATTGCCTGCATCTGCATCACGAGACAGATAGAAGTCGTCTGGTCGTACAATGTTGACCTCTTCAAACTCATTGTCATCTGGAGGCCATCAAGTCCAAAGCAAACATAAGATAAAGAACAATACACAATCTGGTCTTAAAAAAGATGACCAAATCAAAATGGTCCTCAAACAGTGTCTGAAATATTTCACAATCCGATTCACGACGGGAATGTAGATTCTGCCCTATTTTGTGCCTTTTTCCTCAGGGTTTCAAGATTTCATGCCAATGTAATTCAATAAGCTTTCCATCTGTTCTACATCACCTACATCGGCTACCATTTAATAGGGATGCAGTGTATTTTCATCCATGAATGTGGCTCGACAAACAGGCGTTCAGTTTTCAACCCATATTAACCACAAACAACCCCGAGAACAAAGTAGACATGCCAAATATAAGCTTGGTGTTGACTTAAGGTGAGAATTGAAAGAACAACAGGATGAGAGACTTGCCTTTTCTGAAGGCCAATGCAACAACGGCATCATTTTCAACCTGAAAGGACATAAAAACATCAATGAAGATATCAATGCAATTGGAGCTCAATGGATCAGTATTTAGAATGTCAATGTGATGAAATTTAATCGTAGTATTGAATCTCTTAAGTTCAAGTAGCAGGGAGGAAACTGCAACTTATGTTTCATACCTTCTGATCTGCCAACGTCTTTGAATCCTCCAATACTTCCCCGGTACTGACTAAGATCAAGCGCTGATCATTGACCGGTTGATCAGTAAGATCATGTAATTTCTGCTTAATATCTAAACTTGTCTCAGTTGGTTCACACTGGATAAAGTAAGTTGTCTTACTACGCTTAACACGGATATACATGGCCTGGAAAACATACACATAAACAAATCAGACATACATTTATTTCCTTTCCGTTAATGATAAAGAGACATTGAAATCACTAATTTTTCTTAGTCTTGTATTCCGTACAAATTTCTTAAATATGCAACGGCTAAAACGAACAACATATTATAGTCGAAGAACAAGACCTACAGTGACCTAAAATACAGGCCACACACAATTTCAATCCCTTTTTTTTTCATGTACAGACGCACTCTGATCAAAGAAATCGCAATAAATAGGTTGAATCTCCAAGCACAAATATGACCAAAACGCAACTTAGCATCAAATCCATATCTCAAACTCAAAGGCTTCAGATATGGACACCTACATTTTTGGTAGTCTTATTCCGAATTGTGTTCTAAAACCTCATATTTTGCTCTCAATTTGGTCTTTTATAAAAGGAAAGCTTCAATATGCCGCCAAAGCAGTTTCAAGAAGTTCATTTGTGCAATCAGCACCCGATAACATGGCTTTACACATGAAATTACTTAAAGGAGGACACTGCATCATGTTCCATAAGTTGCCTACATTTGCATCCTATAACCGGAGGAGTCACTGTTCCATCTTCCAACCTTGTATTAATCAATACGAATAACCAATTGAGCTTCGACTGGATGATCAAAAAACAAACCCCTGAGTTTCTTTAAGCACAATTTCCTTACAATATAATGATTCTGTTTGCAGGATTATTCAATCCTTCGTTATCTTAATGTACTCATCAACATGTGCCAACAATTACAATGTAACAAAACGAAAGAGTTAGGGAGGATCATGAATATACCCACCATTCTTCAACTCTGAACCAAATACGCGCAGGAATCAGTATTTCTCAGTTTAAAAGTCTGCCAAAAAAATCCTGTTAGAAATATATGACACTTCAATGTTATGCATCATGAAAATTCTACTATGCTCCGGTGCATAAACTACAAAATCCATATGCATCAACCACAAATCAAACAATTCAACAACAAAGTTAGCTAATTTATTTCATAATTCTTCAATGGCAATTTAACCCTACTAGTTTTTCAGTAAATCAGAAAATGGGCAACCCTTAATTTCACCCAAGAGTCTACAGAAATACCAAAGTTTTCTTCTTTATTTATAAAAAAAATCATCTGGACATCTGCTGTTACTTTGACAATAAAATTTAATCTATGAATTGTTTGCAGTTCAGAAATAAGCAACCTGGGAGCGGTGAGGTGATATGCCGGCCAAAATCTGCGCGCGGAAATCAACCTGAGCCTCTTTCTTCCGCCGTCCCTGCGCGCGAATCAGGTTTCTGCAACTCAGACTTACTCCTCCGCCGGTCAGGGCGATTTCTCCGGTTGAGAGGCTGAGTATTGCGGGAGTGGTAGCGGCAGGTGCTAACTCACGCGCTGGAGAAAACAAAATATTTCTTTGACCGCAACACCAATGATATTCAGCGAATTCAACCAAAATTATACAAAGGATATTCTGCGATTTGCCCTCCACTTGTAACCCATTGGCGATTTGGCCCCTTAAAAGTTTATTTTAATCAATTGCCTCCTTAATTTTTATATAATTTTAATTTATCTCTTGTCATCATTATTTTCTAAAACAACGATATATTAAATGAATTGGTGTTAAATTAGTTACGAACTTGTTATTTACCATATTCGATCTCATAACTTTCTCATACAAGTGACAAAATATATTGCTATTTGGTACTACTGTCTAACGGTATTCCTCTTCACTTGTAAGTGAGAGGTTTTAGGTTCGATTCTCACCAAATGTGAGTTTGAACCACATTATGCCAGCCCATTCTGAGGCTAAACTCACTCCTTCCCTTTTAGTGTAGATAATATCATTTGTTCAAAAAAAATGACAAAAAATATTACTAGACCTAACCCTTGAAAAGCTGGTGTCTTGACCACGCCAGTTTATTCTTCCGGGGACCAAGCAGACTCATAAAGACATTTCAGCCTCCTCTGGCTATCACCGTACAATTCACCAGCACTAGAATCGAATTCAAAACATACCATATGAAAACTCCTTAGTGTTTGACCCTTGAAAAGTTCATTTTAATCTATTGTACCCTTTAATTTTTATAAATTTTGAACTCTCTTGTCATCATATTTTAACTACATTTTATTCTACATTTTGTTAAAATTTATCAAAGAAACAAAATTAGCAAATAAACTTAAAAATGGATCCAACATGCCGGAGGAACGGAAACCAGTCAACCACGCTGCGTGCGACATTAACTCCAACAACCTGTGTAACCTGTCCCTCCCTGCAAAGGTGGCCTTTACAAGCGCCTTGTTATCTCCGCTGCTCGTTAGGGCTTTCCTTTCCACATCTTCCCCTAGACTGCACCGCACCTGATCTCGCCTCTTCCTCGCCACCGCCGATATGGGTAACACATCCTCGATGCTCACACAGTACGATATCGAAGAAGTCCAGGAGCACTGTAACAACACATGTAAAGAATTTTTCATATTTTTTTTTTTTAATGTTTCAGAGCTGTTTGATTTGATTTGATTTGATTCGATTCGATTCGATTTGTGCGTTTCGTTTTTCAAGTTTCGCAGCAGGAGATAGTTTCTCTGTACCAGCGGTTCTGCCAGCTCGATCGCAGCGGCGGAGGTTTCATCTCCGCCGATGAGTTCTTGTCCGTTCCCGAATTCGCCGTCAATCCTCTCTCTCAGGTAGTCTCTCTTTCTCACTCTCAAAGATTGAGGCTTTAATTTAATTTTTCACATTTTTTTAATACAAATTTATTAACATTCATATTTCAGAGATTGCTGAAGATATTGGATGGATTGAACTTTAAGGAATTCGTATTATTCTTATCAGCATTCAGTTCTCGTGCAAGCTTGCAGCAGAAAATCGAGTGTAATAATTTCGTCATTTGTAGTTTTAATATTAGAAGTATATGTTGGCTGCTATGAGCTTGTTTGATTTGTTGGTCTTGTTTCTGAGTTGCAGTTTGGGGTATTTATCTGTTTTGCAGTTATTTTTAAGGTATATGATTCAGACGGCAATGGGAAAGTCGCATTCAGCGACATGTTGGATGTTTTGCGGGATTTGACGGGGCAGTTCATATCTGAGCAACAGAGGGAGGTTGGTTCTCTTACCATCCATGTTAAAGTTTGAATCTTTGAATAGAAAATTACTAACTTTATGTAATTCATGTTAACATCGAGTCTCAGTAATTACACACAGGTGCTCACATTTCCTCTGTGAAGTATATATTGCACAAGCTTTTCTCATCGTGAATATGTTTATGCGGACTATGTACAGTTACCTGGTATATAGGTATTCAGTGTATTCACCATCTGTTAAAGTTACTGATCAAAATATAATCTGGTTTTTCATCTAGGATTCGGGTTTTCCAAATGACTATGCATTGGTTTTCTTACTAAAAAAGAGGACTTTTGATTGAAAACTCAACTTCAGCTTCTCTTTTATACAAGATTAATGAAATTATCTGTTCTGGGACTGTGAGCTACCAAGTCTGTTAAGTTTCCTTTTTGTGTTTGTGATATTTTGCGTATCGGTTTTATTTTTCTACAGCAAGTATTGACGCATGTCCTTGAGGAATCAGGCTACACAAGGGATTCATTGTTAAGCATATCGGACTTTGTGAAGGTACCACAACATAATGAGTTCTCTGTTGTAGTTGATGGACGTTATTATATATATAACTGGTCTGGCCATTCCCTTGTATGATTTTTATCACTTTGCTTAGCTTGTTTCAACTTTAGTGATTGTGTTATGAATTTTGGATCTTCGTTTTGGTATAACGTTGTTTGGTATTGCCCTTCCTAATCATGCCATAGAGGTCAATGAGATTTTCTCTGATTAGTACAATTTTGTTTGCCTTTTGGAAACCATATCTTACAGTGTTCATGTGTCCGTGGATTGAAAGAAGGAAAGAGAATGTCAATTTTTCATTTCGTCGACCTGCATGGATTTCAACTTTCAAGGATAGCATTGACTTTTTACTTTTTATTCGGCGTAGAAGTAATAGCTTCATTTTCCTTATGGGAATGGAGGCCCTCTGAAAATTTTCCGAAGTTCTTAAGTTATCATTGTCGAAGTCACACTATTGTTGGGTCCAGCATATATGTGATATAGGTTAGCGCTGTGATAGAACGGCTTGAAGGTTTAACATCTCAAGAAGTTGAGATGTTAAACAACTTCTTGATATACCGAAGAGTGTAAAACAACTTAATTGTCTATTTGTTCCTGGTTCTTCTCTAATCAGATTAGTTAATACTTTTGCAAACATTACTTGAATAATCATACGTGCATTGAATTTCAGTTTAACTTATCAAATTTGTAGAAAGCACTATATGTATGCCGAAAATAAGAAAGTGATGTCAAATTTTTCTTCCTCATTGTGTACAGACTCTTGGCAACTCTGATTTGAAGATGGAGGTCGAGGTTCCCGTGGATTGAAATGAGATTGACGAATCTCGGAGCTAGGTTTCTCGGGGTCAAAAGCAGTGGCACAACAAGCTCTCTTATCTATTGCATGGCTTTGAGCCTTCGAGGAACAAGAATTATGGAGTAGATCAGATGGAAACGATTTGTCGCCAGTTCTGCTTGTTATAACGTAATTTATAGACAGCTTCGGTTCATATACGAGTGTTATCAGCTTCGCTCATTGGAGTATTTGGTTCTTGCGAGTATCTAAGAATACCAGGGCTAACGATCATGTCAGTGTGTTATCTTTTTCCAGATGCATCTTGCAATCCACCATTCATTATAACTAGCTAAGCGTGCTCATACTCTTCACCTACATCCGTCGTTGATTTAAATTTGTGTTTGACATTAGTTCACATGTCCCTTCAGATCTTCTTGTTCTTGAATGATCTCTGCTTGTGCATCCTATTCGTTCGTTTAGGCTGGGCTTTTTAGCTAAATAGTCCATGAAATTAGTATATTTCTTTGAGACTAAACTATAATGATCGATAGAAACAATGGTTTCTGAGCTTGTCTATCATGTATCATGTTCTTATTTCTCTGAAAAATTCATCAATTATTCATGTAGCACCGCTTAGGTCGCATAAATCCAATTATACAATAACACGTGAATTAATCATATATTTTTTTCATTTTCTTAATTATAAAAAAAAATAGTTTAAGTAGATTAACCACATGTCACATCATTTTTGGTCTGGGTTCACTTCCCAGATAAATATGATGATTTTTTTTTTTTTTTTTAAGTTCTCATTTTTGGTTTTATATATTATGAAAAGAAAAAAAATATATGGTTAATTCACATGTCACTATATGCTTAGACATGTGTACCCATGCGACATCACATCATCACATTAATAGAATAATTGATTGATGTTTTACAAAGAATGTTTTACGGAAACTATTTTTACGATTTTCATTGTTAAGACAAAGTTAAAGAGTTATGATAATTTCAAACACAATTTTAACTAAAAAGCCTTATACTTCCTAAACTAAGACATGCATTTGCAAACAGTACTAATCTGTGAAATAGTAAGAGTACTTTGTCTGGACTGGGGCCGGCTGGACTGGACTGAATCGGAGCTGACCACCCGCCCCACCATACCCCCACCTTATTTATTGCCATCATTTTTCTTTGTATTTTGTCGTCCATTCATGAAGATGTCATGCACGCTTTTGTTTCTTTGTTCATTACTTTTTTCTATTTTAAAAAAAATAAAATGATAGTGTTACTCAGCACCCGTTTGTACCTCTGCACACCTTGTTCATTTATAGTCATTAACTTTTTTTAATTCATTTGATTTGATAGTAAAAAATTAAAAAAATACGTAAATAAAAATAAATGTGTGATTGGCACTGCCCTTTTAAAATTATAAACCCATCCTATCCTCGACGAGAACATGATGCAAGCATGAATCATGGATGTGTCATGTGGATAACCCACAAATTCAAAATCACAAGCAAATAATGGGCCATATGGAAGCTTTTTCTTATATCATTTAATTTCCCTTTTAATTATTTTGGACTAAATTTGTGCAAGCCATTTATGCATTGTCTGCCCGCACGCAAAAAATAAAGAAACTTACATGCACTTTGTGGAAATTTACGCACAATGCTGTGTTAGAAAGTTATTGTATTATTATTTTAGATGTCAATATGTAAGTCATTTCTCTAAAAAAAAAAAAAAAAATGGGAAATTTAGTATGGTTGGCCACATGCACAGAGATAAGGTATTACCCAGTAAAAGAATAAATAGATTGACTTGGAGACCGACACCTTAACGTCCCAATCCCCATCTCGAGTCTCTGTATAAAAATCATGTGGTCGGCTGCTTCTCAAAATATAAATATTTCAGGTGGTCGGTGTATACTGGGCAATATCTAGGAACCTGCTGCCATCTTGTACAATTTGTAGCCGTTGAACCAGCTACTAACGACTTTTTGAAATATCAGACGGACCCTTTAAAAACGGTAGCGGGAGAAAAGGAAGAGAAGGGGTCCCGCATCGCAATGATTAACAAAAATTAATCTGGATTAAGATTTTAGATTATTAGTCTATTGAGACAGCGATCGAAAGTTCTGGGAAGCTCGAATCGCCGGGAGAGAAGGTAAAACGACATCGTTTCTGGTTTGATCTGTTTGGTTGATCGGAAAGAAGAGAGATTTTGTGTTTGCCGATGTTGTCGTATGATTTACCTCCGTGGAAACAAAGGCTAGCTAGGACAGTTATGTTTAACCCTTATTCAATGCTTTCTGTTTCAGAATATGTCCGAATGAATGCTTCTGCTCATGCTGCTGTTTTATAAGGAAGGCAAATAACAAGGATTCAATTTTTGGTAGTTTTTTTTAATTTTTTTTTTTTTTTTTTTACGTTAGCCTTCTTTTGTACTTGCATTAAATCCTATTTGCGTGCATGCTGTTAATCTGGACAAGAATGAAGAACCTAATTGAACCTGGGAAGCTCTAACCATTAAGCATTCGCGGCGTTTCGTTGAAGTTCCTCGTTTTCTCATTGATTGCAGATAAAAAGAAGGTGGGACTTGTTTTATGCTTGTTCCTTAACAGAAAAGCGCGGATAGAGAATTCTCCGTTTCGGGCTTCTGTCTTAATTCGTTGTTCTGCAGAACAAGTTTCATGTAATTTGTTTTTATTTATTTGTTTTCCCATTCTTCGTGTTTGTGTTCTTTCTTTTTCGATGTTGTGGAAGAAGTAATTTTGACACGGTTGGTTCTTTCCGCAGTGATTTTCTCAACTGAGTTTGGCTCCGAGGATCAAGTTTTCGCCTCTTGCGCAGCAATCAGGTAATGTGACTTTGCTTCTCGGTTCCTTTGTATGTGTTGTTTCTGTGGTTTTCAATTTCTTGTTAGAATATGAGTATGATTGAGAGTGCTTGAAACCGGCTATAGTGTTTTAAATTGCTATGGAAAGGTCTTGTTGAAGAGTTTAAAGTTGTCGGGATTGAAACTTTAATTAAATCTTGATACTTAGCACTCAGAGTTGGATTGGAATTGTGTCTCTGTTTCCTATGCTGATTTTAATACGGAATCACAAGGATTGTTTCAATATAAATAGTGGCCTCTGCTCTTACAAAACGTATGCTCAATATTGTCTTCTTCTTTTACTGCTTGTATGGGTTAGTTTGTTGTTGTGTTCATCGAATTGAGATTTTATTACTTGTAAAATTTTGTGGTTCGTGAGCTGAATTTCTTCTCTTATGTTTTTGAATAGTTTAGTTTTACATTTCTTAGGAACCTCAAGTGGCGTTTAAATTTGTTACTGTCTATGTGAATTTGAAGTAAATACTGATGATTTTGAATAGCTTTGTTTCCTCTGGAAGTCAGATTTTTGCCATATAACTTAGATGGCGGAGGGTAGTGTGCCTTGTGGGATGCCTGAAACTGATATTACAACGCTAACTGAAGCACTTAGAGCACAGCAGCAACTGCTGCAAAAGCTTTACTATGATCTGGATCAGGAAAGAGAAGCATCATCTACTGCAGCTGATGAAGCTCTATCCATGATATTGCGTTTGCAAGGAGAAAAGTCCGCTATGAAGATGGAAGCGAGTCAATACAAGAGATTGGCGGAGGAAAAGATCTGTCATTCCGAGGAAGCTCTTGCCATTTTCGAAGATCTCATTTATCAGAAAGAAATGGAAATTGCTTCGCTTGAGTTCCAACTTCAGGCTTATAGGCACAAGCTTTTAAGCATGGGCTGCAGCACGGAGTTAGGCGCTGGTGAAAATGTATATCCGGAGAACTTGTTGTTTCAAAGGAGTGATTTTGGAAGTGGGGAAGCAGGTGTTAATGGGATGATTAGAAGAATAAACTCTCGAGGCGATTTTGGCAGTGGGGAAACAGGTGTTAGCGGGGCTATTAGAAGAATCAACTCTCTACCTCCAATTGAGCTCAAGGAATTGCTCAAACAGAAAAGCACTATGGAAAGAGAAAGAGATAAAGAAAGAGAACGAGATAGAGACAGACCAATGATCCCCAAACCCGAACCTGCTACAAAAATACACGAGAAGAAGGTGGAGCAGGAAGTCAATGTCCAGAGCCTAGATGTAGAGAAGAAATCTCCAAATGATGCAGGCGGGAACATGAATACAATATGGGAGCAGATTAAGAAGTTAGATGCGCGAGTGAAAGAGATATCCGATTATAAAGATTATGGTAGGGGAAAATCTGTACTCTTGAAGGGTACTCCATCTAGGACTAGTTCATTGCCTCCAATTCCGAAGACATGCATAAGCCCAAAAAATGAACCTGACAGTGAAGAAATTATTGCTAGTTTGGATCAACTTAAGCAGAGTGAGAATCTACAGGGAAGGGAACCGATTGTTAGCCCTTCGTGCTCCTCAAGCATCCATGATGTCTTTGAAGTCCCACAAAGTTATGAAAACAGTAAAGCTGGTGAAGGAGAGAAGAAAGAACCTAGTACATTGACTGTGAGGCTTGGTAAGCCGGATTTGGTGATGATTGAGACGACAGAAGCGTATGTTAGAGATGAAATGGATAGGGTAAAGAAAATGTTGCATATCAAGAAGCAGGAGAACAAAATACCTAAACCAAGAGACTGTGACAAGTAGTGCTGACTCAAATGTGAGGGAGACAGCGGTGAGTGGTGGGGTTACTGAATCTCAGCAAGCGAAATTTCAACAGTTGTGGAGGAGAATAGAGCGGCTCGAGGGAGAAAGGAATAATATAAGGCAAGAAATTAGTCATGCGGGCGAAGAGGAGTTGAAGCTGTTCCAGGAGATACACGAGCATCTTAATTTAATACAGTCTGAAATGCGTAGTTGGAAGCCTAAGAAACCCCGTCCCCAGGATGATAAGCCCTTGCACAATGTTATGGAGGTATGATTTTCTTGCGTTTTCCTTAAGCGTGAATCTTGTTCGCCTTGAATGCAGAGGTTGACGACGTATTTCCATTTCTCTTTTTATTGAACAGGCAATGCTGCACTTTTGGCTTTGATCAAGATCCGGCGATGCAGATGAACTTCATGCATCATCGGTTTTGAACGTGCTATGCAAAAAAGGTTCCGTAACGAGTATCCTGACTTTTTCTTCTCCAGTGATTGGTGTGAACATATTCTCTGATTTGGTTTTGGCAGCTCTAATACATATAACATACACAATGAAATTTTTGAATCTGTATATTAATCTTACCAAAAAAAAATATATGTCTTCTTAGGATTGTACGATGGATGCATTCGTGTACATTTTGTGATTTTGAAATTGAGAGGCGGTTGTAAGTGATATACATACGGAAGGAGTGCTTTCTAAACATACATACCGTGTTTTACATTTTCGATTCCATATAGAAAAAGTATATGACATGTTCAACTTTTGAGCATAACTAAATTAAACTTCTGTATTACCATAAACCATATGACATTTTCCGTCCATAGCGGAAAGAGATGACAGAAAGGTATAGAAATCTAGTATATCTGGAGAAATCTAATGCAGGAGGTGCTTTGTCATGATGACCAAGAACTCACGAAAAAAGAAGTTACACCTAGTCAAGGTGGGATATAAACCTTACCCCTCATAAAATAGAGATAACAAAAACAATACATGAAAAAGAAGGGGAGACATAAACCGTACCCTTCTAGAAACGAAAACAAGAGAGATACAAAGAAAAAAAGAGGGGACATAAAACCTAACCCATCTGAAACCAAACCTAAATGTCTAAACCTGCAAAACAAGTTGAGCAACACCACAAAGTTAGGGAAAAAAAAAAGAAAGTAAGACAAACATGGATGTCAAGATGCACATTAATTTGACAAGAGGTAACCAGGCAAGCCAACATAGTCCGAAAACAATGCAGCACGAGCCACTAGTGAAAGAGAATCATGCCAAGTTAAAGTTGGAGAAGACAAGCCCATGTTAGCAAAATTGTCCGCAACAAAATTTCCCTCTTGATATATGTGAGATGAGTAAAAAGTCATTTTCTGGATGCGGTCCAAACAAATAGACCATTACGTCACCATGGAGGATCAAAATCAGACGATTGAAGAGCAGAAATAACACTAGAGCTGTCAGTTTCCAACCAAAGACAATGCCAACCTAGTTGATATGCAAACTCTGCAACAATAATAATTGCAGATAATTATGCAAAAAAAGAGTTGCAATAACCAATCCATTGGCAGAAACCACTAAGAAAATGACCATGACAATTCGTGAAAACTCCTCCACAAGCAGCAGTATCAGGATTTCCTTTAGATAAACCATCTGCATTAAGTTTAATCCAAGGAAACCAAGGAGGAGACCAAAGGACAAGAAGAATAGTAGGCGCCTTACGAGAGATAGGTCGGATCCCCATTGAAGAAATGATTCAAGTGTCAAAACCTTGAGAGTAACCAGGAGTAAACTTTCCACCATGAACAAAACTTTCCCCATAGTCTTCTGTTATCTTGTTTCTCGGCGAATTGTCAAGTATCTCAAAGAACGATTTGATTTAGAAGCTGAGTTTCATGATTTTTGGGGTCCGTAAGTTTGGTCTCTTGCTAATAATTGGAAGGCCTTGAATTATATCACGTGTGAAATGGCTCCTTGCAGCATGGCCAATTTTGTACACGATTTTTCGTTAATATAGTAGTTAGTACTCGGTAAGAGTAAAAGCTAATTGCATTAAATTATTTTTCTAAATATCCTTATGCTGGCCAATCATCAAGACAATTAGATAGTTTTAAACACAGTGATTAATAATTCAAAACTTGCATGCATAATATCATAAGCAAATAGAAAAGAAACTACATATTCTTACTAAGGCTCGTGGCCTCGCCCTAGCAAACAGAATTAGTTACTAACAATCATAAAATAAAATGTTATTAAGAACATGGATAGAAAACATTTTATAGGTAAAAAGTCTGAAATTCTCCAAAATAATGCGTTATTCTCTAAAACCCTAATGGTTAAAAAGCCTTATTTATACCACTACAGAATAAAATCCTTACTAGAAAAGGTCTTCTAAAAACTAGTAAACATAATAAGTTAAGAGAAACTAGGAAACATAATCCTAATCAAATATGGAAATCTGCCCATCCAAAAATCAGCCACGTTTTTGGATCTTCAGGGCTCCAAAACAGATCCAAAATGACTAGAATTAAAGCTTAGGACGTTCCAAACATAATTGTAGAAAGCCTCAAACCCAAAAGACACCATCTTGGACGCCAAAAAGCCCAAATAAGTACAAAACGTCAATTTGACAGCATTGCACGTTGCTCCTTTATTTCCTCGCCATAAATAAACTGCTTGGTAGAAAAATCTGAAACTTTGACATGAACAAGTTGAAAGACAAATGAACATCATTCAATTGGAATCGCTCCAAAATTCATTCGTTTGTTCATGTTTTTCTCAAGAGGAAATCGAATGTCCTACACTGGAAATATAATTCAAAGTATCAAAATTCTCACAAAATAACCAATAAATTAATACTAAAATTAGGATAAAATATATAGTATAACATTGACTCATCAATGTGGAAGATTGATTCTCGAGCAGAGTTTTTGAGTTTATGAGTAGTCAGAGAAGAATAAGACGCGTACTCTTGGCGTCATATTGATTCACAAGTTTTGCTAATAATTGCAGAATTTCATGTTCTTGTTTATTGAAGATTACATCATTTGATTAAGAACAGAGAATCCAAATTCCATATTCTTTTGTAACATCAATTCTTTCAGATAACGATCGCTAAGTTCCAATGTTTTAGATTAAGTAGTGCATATTTAAGTTCAAAACGCATTTTTAACTTTTAATATAACGGTGTTACAGTGATTGTAAATTATTAAAAGATAGAAAGGAATTTCACTTGCAGATAGTGAGGGTAGTTATCCGTGGACGTCACACGAAAACAGATCGATGGATTAGATACTTGAAGATTTTGGTTATGGAGGTCATAATCTTGGAGCACCATGTCATGTTGCTCTTCCTGTTTTAATTCTTTACTGCAAGTGGATCGAGCACTGTGTTTTATCATCATTTGTCCCTACCTCCTAAAGCTTCTTTTGAATATTATGGCCATCAACTAGTTAGCGAAAATCGACCAAAAAACTAGTAAGCGTAAGGAAAGCGACTGAAGTTCTCGCTTCCTGAAAACAGTATCTCTAATCAGGTGAAAAGTTAGTGCAATTCTGGTCGAAACAAAGCAACTCATGTTGTAACACAAAGAACATTTTCTGTACAAATCAGGACGTGAAGATCAGGTGCGTCATACAGTTGAAGAGGGGCGCAAATGATGTGCATGTCGACTCAGACTCAGCAAAGTTTTAATATATGAAATATTTTGAAGAAATGATGAGAGCATGATGAAGACTCTGTCATGGAATGTTACCTAAACTTTTCTCAGTTGGGACGGGGAAGGTCATCGAAGGAGAACGCGGATTGGTCCATACTCAGGACAAGATGACGCTCGATGCAACGCTGTTAATTCTGAGTTTTCAGTTCATAACTGATCATAACATTTCTAGGGACAAGATGCAGCAAGAAAATGCTATTGTTTGAGGCTGAAATTTTTTAATTATGGTTAATTATAAACAATTAACTCTGCATGTGTAAGTTTATTTTATGTTTCCGGTCTCAAGTCCAGACAAAGAAGGAAGGGAGGGCATCAAGTAGTTGACAACCAGCACTCTGTTCTTATGTCGAATTCATATGATAGTTAATTATAAACAATTAGAGAGTTGGGAAAAGAAAAAAAAAACAGCACCTCGGCCCTGTTTGGCCGAATTAATCCATTAAATTTGGGGGGTATTTGCAGAATTATATATCACTATTCGGGATGTAGGGCCGAATGCCATATTACTATTCGGGATGTGCCGATGTGGTGCCGAACGCCATTTTCGCATACGGGATGTAGTGCCGAATGGTATATTACCATTCGGGATATGGTGCCGAACATCATTTTCTCGTTCGGTATGTGGTGCCAAACGCCATATTACTCTTTCGAGACCGGTCCCAAGTCGTGGGTGAACTTAGATGAGATGTACAGTATCGTGACATTCATTTTACTTGTAAACAAGAGATCTTAGGTTCAATTCTCAACAAAAATGAATTTGAACTACATTATTACTAATCCATTATGACTTATGAGGCATAATCCACTCATTTACTCTCTTTAGTATAGATAATATCGTTTGTTAAAAAAATATATATATTGTTTTGAGTAGGCAAATTGTGTATAAAGTTAGGCAGAAAGAGATGGGAATGCCCTTTTGGACTGTGGATATCAAATCTGTCTGCGTTGGTTGCCACAAGATGAATATTGTATGTTGAAATATAGAGTTATGATCCATAAGACGCAAACTTAATTATTGATTAGATGAACTAAAATCCATTAAAGTGATAAATAACAAAGGCCGTCTCTGGTTGATTCTGAGATTTAAGGCACCAATAAAGAAACTTCCTTTTTGTGCTGAGCGTAACCTTTTGCTAAATTATGACTGCAGAAAAGGCAATGAGCTAGAGAGGTTGAAATGTCTCTGTGAGTCTTCTCAGCTCGCGGAATGGATGGATAATCGTGGTTTATAACCAGTTGTCTTCCTTTAAAAGAAAAAAAAGAGGTTTATATTGACAACATATTTACAACAATATTAAAAGCATATCAATATATATCAACTGTTGCTATGGCATTCATATTATAATTGGCACTAGTATAGGCGCTAATATATTGTTGATACAGTTGTCAATATGTTTTCAATATGAATTTCTCTCCACTCTAACAAGAAAATGGTGATGTAAATAGGCAATGCATATCAATAACTGAAGCTGGAGAGCCACAGTTGAAAGTGCTTGCTACATAATTGGGAAGTGGTTTCTGCACATCTCTTTTCTTGACTTGCACTCTCTTGTTTATTTCTGGTCTTTAAATTGAACAAAACTCAAAAGAGAACCAAAGAATAAAAAAAAAAAAGAAAAAAAAAGGAATCTGCGAAAATCATTTGGTTATGTAATCACAAAAAATTGCCATGGAGATATTAAGGAACCGAATTGGTTTTCAAATAAAAGTTGAATCAATCTAGATTCAGAATCTTAGTTCAAGTCAAAGAGGGTGAGACTTGACAGCGTTAGAGTTTCGGCTGACAATAATTCCAAGCATATTCAGAGAATATGACGAAGAATTAGAATATTATCAGAATTTTACAACTCGTCATGCTTGGACATCCTAATAGTCACCTATAACTATGAGGTTTTACAATGTAGAGAGAAACTCCAACTTGACACACAAAGAAACGGTCTACGCGAAACCTTCACTCTACATGAAACATTCTCATACCCTGAGAAACAACACTAACTGTTTCACTAAACCCTTGGTCAGTACACATTAAGTTTGGTTGAATATCACTAGGTTGATGAACCAGCACCACATACAGTTTGGTTGAACACCACTAGAGTTGTAAAATCAATCGGTTTAGGAGTACCTTCAGTTTGGTTGAACAACACTACTTCCATTCGGTTGGTTACATATCAAAATCTTAGTCGCGAAGAGTCCATGATTTTTCTGCTAACAAAGGTCATTGCATCAGCTTTCTTAGTAAAGTTAGGTGTTCTATGATTGGTTACTAACAAATGCATTCCAAAGTTTGTCATTCAGACGACCGAACTACTTTCACCATAAAGGCGCTCATTTCCTTTGATTATCATTGTCCCAACAGCTTGATACTGATTTAGTGCATTTATATTTTTACAAATATAGCTGAAGCTGCCGAGCCCGGTGCAGAAAATCTTGAACTTAGTAGTGAATTGCATAACCTTGTCTTCAGGTTTTAGAATCTAGACTAAGAGTGTTCATTTCTAGGCCGAAATCGCTTGGTGCAAAAGTCAATAGCGTGTTTCGTCACCACACCACTTCATCTCATCAAGCTGACCAAGTTTAGTTGCAAATTGGTACGTCCGCATTAATAGCAAGACATGATTAGCTCAATAGTTACTCGACCTACATCACGTAGGCTTTGTAATTTCTAGGACCAACATGTGCTATACGCCATGTTATCCTTTCGGGAAATGCCTCAAGTCTGAGGTGAACTTAGATAAAATGTGGTATTTACATAGTAAAAATCTTGTTTTAAGTGGGCAAATTGCATATGAAGGTAGGCAGAAAGAGAAGGAAATGCCTTTATGGACTGGATATCAATCTTTCTGCGTTGGCTGCCACAACCCACAAGAAGAATATTGTATATGTTGAAAACATAGAATTATGATGCATAAGCGCAATCTTAATTATTTGATTAGATGAACTAAAATCCATTAAAGTGATGAGTAACAAAGTCTCTGGTTGGTTCTGAGATTAGGCCATCAATAAAGAAACTCTCCTTTTGTGCCGACTGTAACCTTTTGCTAAATTATGACCTCTTGAAGAAAAGGCAATGAGCGGGATCTATATCGACAACATATTTACGACGATATCAAATGCATATCAACATATACATATATATATATATATATGTACATATCAAGTATTGATATGGCATTCAATATTATTATGACGCTAATGTACGGTTGATACAACTGTCAATATGTTTACAATATGAATTATCAATAACTGTAGCTGGAACGCTGCAATTAAAAGGGGTAGGAACCAGTCTAAGAAGGGTTTGCAACATAATAAAGAAGTGATTTATGCACGTCTCTTTTCTCGACTTTGCACTCTCTTGCTTATTTCTGATCTTTAAATCAAATCAAATTCAAAAGAGAATCAAAGAACAAAAATAAACAGAATGTGTGAAAATCGTTTGGCTATGTAATCACAAAAAAAATTGCCATGATGATTTAGATGGGTTTCTAACTATCAGTATTGCTTCACCAAAAATTTTAAGTCAAAAATTACAAACGAAAGTTCAAATTTAAGATCAAAACTAAGGTGCTTCAACTTTAAGATCAATTTCATCAATCAGAAACGATGCAGGACTAGAGATGTAATCCTTCAACCGACCGATTTCGTGAGCTATATCCTGCATATTTGGTCTCATTGAAGGATTGTACTGAGTGCAGATCAGACCAAGCTCAATCAGTTCCAAAACAACATCCCTCCATACTTTGTTGCACTGCTTAGGCATCAAATCCGCAGCACACCTATCGAGCGCTTGTTGAACTATTGGATCGAGCCTGCGCGGGTACTGACTTTTCACCCATTCGTGAAGGGTTGAACCTTCGTGAACAAGGACATCCGTTGGCCGCCTTCCTGTAACGATTTCTAGCAAAAGGACCCCATAACTGAACACGTCTCCCTCAGTAGAAATGGTTTTTCCCATCGCATACTCTGCATTTCATCAAGTCAATGAAGGAAATTAGGACGTATTAGAAAGTGCGTGCGAAAATCATTTCCCAATGAGTACATGTTAGAAAAGAGTGCATACCAGGAGCAATGTAGCCAATGGATCCGCATAACAAGCCATCTGCTGAACTGAAGGATGCTGAATCATTCGTTGGACCCTTCTCATCGCCACCTTTCACCAATCTCGCAATTCCAAAATCAGTTACCAATGCCGTCATGTCCTCATCTAGTAGAATGTTGCTTGGTTTGAGATCACAGTGCACAACTCTAACAGGAGAGTGATGGTGTAAATAGGCCACTCCTTCAGCTACATCACTGCAGATGCTCACCAACTGAATCAAATTCAACTGATCCTTCAGTCCATGGCTCGGGTATAGGTGACTCTCGAGGCTCCCATTTGACATCAATGGCAGAACTAGAGCCTTAAAGTTCGGCCTACTGCACGCTGTGATGATTCTGATCAAATTTCTGTGCCTAGTCCTCTTCAGAACTCTGCATTCCCTTTTGAAGGTTCCCAAAATATCTCCATCCGTTTTCAAATCCAATACCTTGACAGCAATTACTGAGTTGTCTTGAAGGACACCCCTATAGACATGCCCAAACCCACCTGAACCAATCAGGCTCGAGGCACTGAAACCACCCGTGGCTTCAATGAGCTGCTCGTATGAGATTCTCGGATACTTGTGTTCTTTCTTCCCTTCTTCTTCATCATCCCCCGAATCCTCTTGATCGAAAACTGCCAAGTGTTTTTGGAATTTCGACCTGTGCATGAGGGGGTACCCGAATACACAAAATATGGGGGTGATAAGTAATGACAGGATAATTGGCAGAATAGCCAAATGATTATGCTTCTTCCGGCAGTTTGACATGCCCTTTATTGATCCACAGAGACCGGCATTACCTAGGAATGAGTCTATGGTCAGCAAAGAAAAGGCCCCATTGTTTGATACATTCCCGGAGAAGTTGTTGAAAGAGAAGTTGAGTTTCTTCAGAGTTAATGATTCCTGCAGAGACACTGGTATTTGTGCATTCAGTTGGTTTGAGGATACGTCAAGTTTTTGAAGATAAGGTAGCTTTCCTATTGAATCCGGAAGAGGGCCTTCTAAGGAATTCACCGAAAGGTTGAGGTACTCGAGGGCAATGCAGCTCCCAAGTTGTGACGGTATTGTGCTGGAAAGATTGTTGGAAGATAGGTCAACTGCTAATACCATGTCCATTTTGCTCAACTCCATCGGTAACAGTCCATGCAAGTGATTGCTAGACAGGTTCAAGTACAACTTCAAGCTCCTCAGGCCTGCAACTTCGCTAGGAATCACCCCTGAAATTTGGTTGTGAGAAAGGTCTAGAATCTCTAAATTGATGCACTTTCCTAGACTTGGCGGTATGGTCCCCGTGAGTTGGTTCTCATAAAGAAAGAGCCTTCTTAACTGGGAAAGGTTTGAAAAACTATCTGGAATGGAACCGGAAAGCTTGTTTTTCGACAAATCTAGAAGACCTAGATGGGGAATGTCACCAAAGGCAGATGGAATCTCACCAGAGAGTGAATTGTTTGACAAAAACACCCTCTCTAGCTTTGTCATTCGGCACAGTTTGGGTGGGATGGTTCCATTCAGAAGGTTACTAGACAAATTCAACAGGGTGAGGTTGACAAGATTTGAAATATGAGGAGGAATTGAACCATAAATACGATTAGTATCTAAGTGAAGTTGTACAAGATTGGTAGAAAGATTACCAATAATAGGAGGTAAATCTCCCCCAAGATTGTTTCCAGCTAATTCAAGCTCTTGAAAGTTAGAGGCATTAACCAAAGAGGCAAAAAAGGGTTCAAGGTTAGTGTTACCATCATGGCTCACAAAGCGATTGTAGGACAAGTAGAGGTACTGCAGTTGTGGCATTTTTCGTATAATCTCTGATGGCAAGTCCCCACTCAGCATGTTAGACTCTAAATCGAGCCATTCAAGTTTTGAGGAGTTTGAAAGGGCTGCAGGAACCTGTCCAACTAGACGGTTGGACCACAGTAGAAGAAACCTCAGGTGTTTAAGCTCACATCCATCTGGCAAAGGAATTTCACCGCTTAAAGAATTGTTAGAGAGGTCTAAGTACTGCAGAGAAGACGAAGAATGATTGCAGAAAAGCGGCATTGGGATTTCACCAGTGAGCTGGTTGCTTCCCAAATTGAGATACACTAATTTGCGAAGAAAGCCAAGTTCAGCAGCAATGCTTCCCTCGAGAAGATTGGAAGATAAACTCAGTTCTCCAAGTTGAGAGAGAGTGCCTAACTCACCTGGAATGCGACCTTTGAAAAAATTTCTTGACAGATCAAGAATGTGTAAGGAAGAAAGATTAGCGAGAGACGGGGAAATGGTGCCTCCGAGTGCCTTTCCGCTAAGATCAAGCTCCACGACGCGATCTCTAGCTTTGTTACACTTGATGCCTGACCAATTACAAACATGAACACCCAAGGAATTCCAGTCCTCTAAAGCCCGGTGGGGGTCCGATACAATCCCTTCTCTGAAAGAAAGCAAGGATGCCTTGTCCTTCATTATTTGAGCAGTTTCTTGGCATAAAACCGCTTCCAACAAAACGATCAAACAGAGAAGCTTAAACACAGAAGACCTTTGAAAACGCATCATTATCATGTCAATCTTCTTCGAGCTAAAAGGTTCGAAGAAATTGACGAAAACAAAGTGATCAGAAAGTACCGAGAGAGCAAATCAGGAGAAGCATGCACAGGCTGCACGAGCTTAAGAACAAGATAATGCAAAATCTTGGACATGTCCAATGCCAATAAGTAAGCACTCAGCAAATGCTTAGAAAATTATGAACCACCTTGTGCCTAACTGCCGTTGAAGGCATGGATGTACGTTTGGCGCCTACGATCTTTGACTTCCGAACCCACCAATCGCGTTCATACAGATGCGTGCGTGTAACATGACAAGCAAACAACGCTAAAGCCGCGGTTAGAGCAGTAATGCAGTACATGTCAGCAGCATCAGCAGGCCTAACCATTTTATTTTATGCTTAATCTCGTCAGGTAATTGTCTACTTAATTATATATTATGTTGTTGGTTCAGAGATGTAAGGATAGAGAGATTAGTGGATTGTGTGCTGTGAGGCGGAAGAGAGAGATAATATTGGTTAATACAAAAGGTGATCGGTGAGTAGGTATTTGGGTGATGCATTTAAACATTATGCCTCAATTGGTATTCGTAGCACAAAAGATATATACAGAATGCTCACCTAAGAGACGAGACTAAACGAACAAGAAGCCGTATATAAACTACAGTTTAGCTTAGCGAGAGATTTGTCAGTGTGATCGGAACACATGGTGATACACCACGTGTCATTACACAAATGAAAGGATATGTGTGTTAAAAAGTTAATAACTTAAAAAATAAAAATTTTCACCACTTACATAAAAATATGTGATGTACCACCCGTGTTCCTATCACAATGAAAAAATTTCTCCAGTTTAGCGACGCTTGATTGGTTATTTAGGCATATTTCTCGCTTAACTGAATGGTATCAAAAGGTATATGATATTAATACATAAATAGAAGTTTGATCTTGAATAAAAACTACAACTTTTTCACTAAAACGGCACTAAACAGACAATGAAACACATTTTAGTGGAGAAAAAAAAAACTTATTTTTGTTGAAAATTTATAAACAGTTATATTTTTCAAGATAGTCTCTTCTTTTGCCAAAATATATACAAAATATGTATTTATAAATTCTCAAACACATAACAACCACAATAAGCCATAACTTAATATGGAACTCGATAGATATATCGTCCTTGCATCCATGTGAGTCGAACCTTGTATTTTAAACCAAGTGAAGACCGGCAGAGCGCCGCTAGCTAGACGACCTGATGTGTGTGATCAAAGACATTCTTTGAAGCATTTGTAGTATGGAGTTTTAGACAACCTTGCAACTCAAGTACCTCAAGTTCCAAACTTTACCTGATCGGAGAGTAGGAACGATTATCAAATCTGGTACACAGGTTTGCTAATGGAGTTAGGTCTGGTTTTGGACAAAGCCATATATGATTAAGACGATAATTACTCAACCGGTATTTGTAGGACTCGGTACTAATCAGGATGTCGTACGTCAGATGTTTAAGTAGTGTAATCATTGAATCGTGGAAAAACACGAACAAATCTGCTTTAAGGAAAGAGTAACAACAGTCTTATCTGCTTCACAAACTCCTTAAGAAAACCCAATCAGCAACTTGAGGAGAAGGAGACTAATTACCGAAGTCAAGAGAAAATGAACTTTTATGAGAACCTGGCCCGATAGTCAGCGACGGTGGGGAGGATAAGACGTCGTTGACGGCGGAGTTGAGAACCAAAAGTCAGGTTGCCGGCGGAGGGAAATTTCATCAGTTTTTACGAATTTTCTGTTTCTTTTGTTACACGGCATCCAATAGCAAGGGATTTCAGAATAAATTGGTCCCAAATAGTGAAAATATATAATGTCGCTTTGTGAAAACACGATAATCTCAAGGAGTGTTAGTTTAGTTAACCCTAAGATCTTCTAACCAATGGCTGGTTTGAGACATTTTTGTCAAAAACACTTGTACTTATAAATTGTTTTTGTTAAAAAACTATTTAATTAGAATGCAAAGCGCTTGCTTGTAACTCGAATGATAACGAACATTATCTTTCACATTGGCCAGGTAGTGTGGAAGAAGTTGTTTGTCATAATGAAATATGAAAAACACACGAGTTAAAATTGTGATTAGAAACTCAAGTGTTAATTGTTTAGAAGCACTTTTAATTTTTTCATTCAAATGAAATTGGAAACAATGACGGCCATACTTGTTCAATTTCTCTCTCTCAACTTGGATGCCAGGGGACGGGTCTTAAAAAGTTTTAACATAAGCATGAGGGATTCACAAATCCTCTAAATGTAGAGTGCGTATATTCTTGAACTCAAACACATTACCTACAATGAAAGTAAACATGTTAGTAACAAAACATTTTTCAAAAAACATGGGACGGGTAAATATCACAGATCACTTCAATCATATTCTACTTCTACAAATACTACGAAAACAATAGATACGATATCTGTCTCCGCTGCGAGTTTAGCTTTTTTAGAAGCACTCTCAATCATGCTGTGTATGTGTGCTTACTTGCCGATTCTCACTCCCACGTATGGGCCGCGGCCCGCATGTTTGGAATGTGGGCCTTTTTATGCTTCTAATGTAGCGGGCGGCCTTTTTTTTGCCACCAAAAATTTTAACGTACATTTTTTCGGTTGGGTAAAATATCTCGAAAATGGACAACGGAAAGGTTTAAGCGAGGTTTCATCTTCTTCTCGAGGCTCGAGGTGCGTCTCGCTCTCTCAAAAATGGCTTCCACAGCCTCCTTCTCTTCTTGCCCGCAAGCTCAAACGTACAGTTCCACATGGCCGAAGCAGTCGAAGCTCAGCCACAAGTTCCTTTTTAGCTCAGCCTCCAACCGCCTCTTCTTCAAGCCATCACTGTCTTCCTCCACTCCTTCCCCCTCAGCCTCAAGCCCCCTTCCGACACCGTTCACTCCCACCTTGTCTGAGACTCCGTCCAAGACAATTTCGTAGAAAATTCGATGAATTTACAGTTACCCATCGGAGAATTTCGCCTGATTACGCCGCAGGACTCACCGCCGCGGATTTTTATCCAAGACCCGCCGTGGATTGCCGCGCTGTTTCTGAAGGGAATGTACAAATAGGCCAACCAGGAGTTGAAATTGAAGTCGAAGGAAATCGACCGGCGGAAGTATAATTTGTTCCGGCGGCGGCAGATAAAGGCGGAGACGGAGGCGTGGGAGAGAATGGTGGAGGAGTACAGGGATTTGGAACGAGTAATGTGGGAGAAGAAGCTGGCTCCGAGCTTGCCGTACGTGAAGGCCTTGTTTTTGGGGTGGTTTGAGCCGCTAAGGGAGGCGATTGCGAGGGAGCAGCAGGTGCAGCAAACGAAGAAGCACAAAGCGGCGTTTGCGCCGCACATTGACTTGCTGCCGCCGGATAAGATGGCGCTGATTGTTATGCATAAGATGATGGGTTTGGTTATGGTGGGGAATCAAGACGGGTGTGTGCAGGTTGTTCAAGCTGCTGTTCATATCGGGATGGCCATAGAGCAGGAGGTGAGTTCTAAATTCTTAATCTTTTGTGTTTGCGTTTCAGATTGTCGATGATGATTCGATGTGTATTGGTTTATGAATACACTGTAACTTAATGCGAGATGATGTGCATTATAAAAGCTAAAGGTTTAGAATTTTAGGATATTGCACCCATGAAATGAACGAGTTTCGAGCGTTAATCATTCTGATTAGCTCATTTATTGATTTATTTTTCAAAAAAAACCATTCTGCGCAGCTGTTTTATTTAGAATTGTAATTTAGGAACTGCAATTAAGAGAACAGGGAAACATTGCAGATTTCAGAGGATGGTACAAAAGGCTTAATTTTGTTTTTGACTGCTATTCAAGGAGTCCTTTCATCTTGGATTTCGCAGCGAAGAAAATTACGATCAACTTCCTAGTTTTGTGACACTTTCAAGAATGATAAAATTGGAAGGCCAAGAAGTGGGAGTAATTTGAATTATTTTGATTTTATTTTATATATTTGGTGTTATTTTGATGCAGTTTAAGCTTATCATTATTACTTCCTTGTTTGTACTCGGTATCAGCAGTATCACTGAATTAAAGTTTAAATATCATATATTGTTAACTTACAATTCAGGTTAGGATTCACAGTTTCTTGGAGAAAAACCAAAAACTTCCAGAGAAAGAAGACTGTTGTTGCTGATGAAGACAGTCTGAGCAAGGAGGAGATACTCCGGAAATGTGTTAATGTTTTAATTAAAAGGAAAGGACTGAGGGAGGTCCAAAAGCTCTTGGTAAAAGAAGAAATTAAGCCCTGGGGTCGTGATACACAGGCTAAGGTTTGTTGCTTTGAGCATTTTTTATTATTTCAGTATGGCTGAGGAATCCTTTTGTATATTTTTGATTATAACTCCGAACTTTCTATATTTAGAAAGAAAAATACACTTGTGAGGAGTGTAGAATGAGATTTTTGGAGTGCCAATAACACTTCCCTTTTGATTATATAATATATTATTGGTATCCAAATTTTATTTATTTATGTATTTAATTTTTGGTTTTTTATGTTATGTGATATTGCAGCTGGGAAGTCGTCTGATAGAATTATTAACAGAAACAGCTTATGTACAACCTCCACTTAACCAGTTGGTAGATGGTCCACCTGATGTGAGACCGGCATTTAGGCACAGATTTAAGGCCGCAGCAGAAAGTCCAGGGTAAAACTTTATCATGGTGTTTGCCACTCCAACAAGTTGTAGTGTTCAAATGTGTAGAGTTTTTGGGGTGATATGGATACCTATGCGAATTCATATACCCTAACTCTGCCGCTTTTCCTTTGCTCTAATATATAACTTCTTTTGGTCCTTATAGGCAGAAACTTGTGAAGAATTATGGAGTTATAGAATGTGATTCCCTAATTCTTACTGGGCTTGATAAAACGGTAAGTCTTTCTTTCCTGTGTTGCGTTTTCTTGTTCGGTATACTTGAATTCAGTTTGCACTGCGAATTCAAGTTATTGATTTATAATTAAAAAACAATACATATCAATTATTCCCTATCAAGTTAATGTATAATATAATTGTATACGTCAAGCTACATTTTCATATTTGGACACTCCTGCTACTTACAGTTATTTTATGCTTTGTTTCTTTACAGGCTAAACATATATTGATTCCTTATGTGCCAATGTTGGTGCGTCCCAGAAAGTGGAAAGGGTATGAGATATGATAAATTATATTCATTTAGCAAGTTCTCTTTCTGTTTCTTGACCAGCAGTTCAGTTAACAAATAAAGGAAATCTTATTCAAGTTGGCTTTTGGCTAATAAAATGTCAAATAAATTAGAAGAATGCACTCAGATGCCAATAAAATCTAAATCTTTGCAGGTATGACAAGGGTGGTCACTTGTTCCTACCTTCTTATGTCATGCGTACTCATGGATCAAGGAAGCAGGTAGATGCAATGAGGAATATTTCTGGAAAGCAGATGCTGAAAGTATTCGAGGTACATGAAGTTAGAGTTCCATTCTACGTTTCCCTTGCATAGTATTAATAGGTCAGGACCAGAGCCTTTGCTCAGTTATCTGGTTAATACATGGTGAGATGCACCATCATTCCTGTCACTGCCCCTTTCTGATTGAGAATACTGGGTACAACCAATAGTAGTTATAATCTGTAATGGAACATCAGTTAACTGAGCTTTCCCTGTGCATAGAGGCAAACCATGGATCTATTCTAGTCCTTCAACATATGCTTTCTCGTACACATTGTAATAATGATATTCACTTTAGATGAAATGTGCAGGCCCTAGGTATGCCTGGAAGTACCAAATGGAGGGTGAATAAAAAAGTACTTAGCGTGGTGGAGAGCATCTGGGCTAGAGGTGGCAACATTGCAGGCTTGGTTGATCGTGAAGATGTGAGCACATAATGATCTCTTGAATTTAATAAGAAATTGTCTGTATTCAACCTTTGTGTTACTCTGTCCAGAGAATAAATCTACTAAGCTGACGTCCATAGCATTAGTATGAAGTATGAGCACCTATAGGGTGCCAACACCCCAATGTGGGATAGCTCTCGTTTCTCTTTTATGAAAATTTAAGAGTAACATAATTGGATGATTTTTAACTTTCTGTCAAACAACAAATTAATGTAAGAATAATGTAGTCGGAGAAACTAGAGTAAGGATAATGTAGTCATTTCCCTTGTCAGGAGAGTTTACTTGGTTTTGTTGGTTGATTTTCGTTACAGCAAAATATTTTTGGTTTGCTGACATTGTGATGTTTAGATTTTGCTTTAAATTTCATCTGGCATAAATATTCTCATGGGCTTGTAGGTTCCAGTACCAGATAAATCACCACTTGAGGGTTTAACAGAAGTTCAGGAATGGAAATGGAGTGCAAGAAAAGATTAACCAAGAAAGGCATTCTCAGCGATGTGATACAGAACTTAAGCTCTCTGTAAGGTCTCCATGTAATTATATAGTATTTATTTATTGATAAGAAATCATATAATATTGAGCAAACAATTCTGAAATAGGTTGCTTGCAAGATGAAGGATGAGGAAGGCTTTTATTATCCTCACAATCTTGATTTTCGAGGCCGAGCTTACCCAATGCATCCACATTTAAATCATTTGAGTTCTGATCTCTGCCGAGTAATCCTTGAATTTGCTGAAGGACGACCGTTAGGGAAGTCTGGTTTACGTTGTCTGAAGATTCATTTATCAAACCTGCATGCGGGTGGTGTTGAAAAGGTTTCGTATGAGGAGCGCAAAGGATTTGTTGATCATCACATTGATGATATAGTTGATTCAGCAACAAACCCTGTAAATGGAGACTGATGGTGGTTAACAGCTGAAGATCCTTTCCAGTGCCTAGCGACTTGTATCAATCTGTCAGAAGCGTTAAATAGCCCATCACTACATACTGTCATTTCTCATTTGCCCATCCATCAGGTAAATTGCTCTCTTAGCCCTCAGAGTAGAAAAATGAGATACTGCAGTTTATGCAAGTTTGTTTAGGATTATATAAATACTCAAACCCATTTATTTTCAAAAGTTGATGCAAATTATAAGAATTTTAAAACTTATTTGTGCGGGTCAAATGATAAAGTTTTTTTTTTTTAAAAAAATTCCATTTATATTTCATTGATGACCTTTCAATTTTCTAGGATGGTTCATGTAATGGCTTACAGCACTATGCAGCCTGGGAAGAGATAGTGTAAGTTGGCTTTATCCCCATTGATATAAGTTTTCTGTTTACATCTTCATGTTACTGCACTCTAATTTTATTGTACTACATTATGTGTTCTGCTTATTTAAACTACTTTTGTAAATTTTGTAGTAAAGGAAGTTTAGTCATCTAGAAAATATGATTGTATAGGGCTTTTTACATGCTATGTTCTCATATTTTTCTCATTTTTTATTTGTTCTTCTGTCAAAATAATCAATGTTCTGTTATATATAATATAGGAGCTTATTTTCTTATTTTTATGTAAAAGTTTTGCTTTGTTGATTGATTTGATTTGCTGTGATGCTCTCAGTTGGAAGCAGCTGCAGTCAACTTAGTTGCTGGAGAGAAACCTGCTGATGTTTACTCAGAAATTGCTGCAAGGTATATACCATATATTAGATTTTCCATATTTTACTCAATAGGTTTTGCTTCCCTTTAGACGTGCCACAAGGATAAAAGTACAAGAGAATAGTGCCATGAGGTGAAGAAATATTAGATGAAGACGGTGACATGACCAATGCTTATCTTCTATATTTATATGTTGTCAGGGTACATGAGATTATGGAAAGAGAGCAGTAAGGAGCCGACTACAAGCCCAAATGCTTTATTAGCCCGAGTCTTAGTTAATCAGGTTGATCTCCCTTTCTTCTTCTCGAGTTCAAAGTTGTAATATACTGTCTAAATGAGTTTTTCTACTTATTTAATGTGAATTTCTTCGGTTATGTAATTATGCATGCAGGAATGCATATAGTGCTTATAGATGCAAGAGTCTGTATGCATATTTATGAAATTAACAATCTATTGTTTTGGAAGCTTGTAGATTGACCGGAAATAGGTAAAACAGACTGTCATGACTTCAGTGTATGGAGTTACTTACGTTGGGGCACGCGAACAAATAAAAAGAAGATTAGAGGAGAAGGGTCTTATTACGGATGATAGACTACTGTTCACTGCAGCTTTGCTACGCTGCTAAAGTAAGCAAATAGCCACCCTTGTGTTCCTGTGACCAAATATTTTTTGATCAAGATTTACCCGCAGACGTTTCTTGAATTTCATCATTTGGATAATAATTGAAAATTAACATGCAAATGCATTGCATTGTTAACCAATTTAATATGGTTGATTTATAGATGTCACCTCATGTTATTCTTAAACATTAGCCAGATTTTACCCTGCTTTCTTATAAATAAATAAAACTTAACTGCTACATCTAGATCGTACTTTCTAAGTTTTCATCTTTTCCATGGGTTACTTTGGCTGCCCTTGGAGAGATATTCCAAGCTGCGCATGGTATAATGCGCTGGCTCGGTGATTGTGCCAAGATGTGGTGATTTTTTTGTTCTTGGTCATGTTCTGGACACTAAATGATAGGCCTGGTAGATAAATTAAGTTGTGTTTACAAACTTTTGCAGGTAATTGCTTCAGAAAATCAACCTGTGCGTTGAACGACTCCTCTAGTTCTTCCTGTTGTGCAATCCTACTGTAAAAATGAACGGCATCTTGTAAGTTGGTTTGACAGCTTAGCTAAATACTAATTTTACATCAACAGGCAAACCAGTATTTGGAAGAATTCCGTCACAGAAATTGTTTAGTACAGAATATCAAGATAGGTTGCATGATTGCATCTACTATTGTGCTCACGTATCATTTCTTCTTTCCATATTCTGTTCTTCCTTGTCTCTAGTTTTGGCTTTCTGTTACGGTATCTTACTTTATAGAGTAGGTTTTCTGCCCTTCCTTAAGTCCAACATCTTTTCTTATTGTCCAACATCCTGAATTAAAAGGCGCAGATGTCACTTACATAGTTGTAATGTTGTAGTGATAATCTAGTAACTTTTCTCTCCTTGGGGTTGCAGATAAGAACATCCCTTCAGGTTTTAGCCTTGCAGCGGGAGAGTAACTCAGTTAGCTTACTTAATGTTCTCTTTCCTTACTCTTTCATGAATTATTGTAGAGTTAACATTTTGTCGATTCCAGATAGACGGTAGAAAACAAAGGACTGCATTTCCTCCAAATTTTGTTCACTCACTTGACGGTTCACACATGATGATGACCGCTCTTGCCTGCAGGGACGCTGGCCTATGTTTTGCAGGTTCACACATGGTTTAGTTCTCACTTACATCCTAAAATACATTCTAGAATCTCCATACTTTTTCAACTGAAACTCGGTACATGAACAGCAAGCATTGATAACGATGTTTAAGCAGCATTGCCACACGTATCATATGCCACTCCTGGAATGACCGAGAAGCTATTTTAAGAGTTCATTCGGGTAAGCACTTAAACGTGAAGTGTGAAACAGAAACCTAAGGTTGCTTTTGTGAAAGCCGAAAGGACAAACTTTGATTTCCCATGATCAGCGAGTCTACGATTCTCATGGGTATTGATCAATCTTCAGTGTTAAAGATCCGGTCCATGTCGGAGCTCACCCATGTACAGAAAGGGAGACTCTTCTACAGAAATTCAAGGTCGTATAAAATTTCTAGAGCGTAGAATATTTTTTTGAGGCAAGAGAAGTAGATACGAAGCGGCAGCTAACTTAGCGGAGGTCATTCTTTTCAATGTATTCCGACGTATAACATATGTTGTATGAGAGTAGGAGGAGAAAAGATCGTTCTTTAAACATACAACAAGATACATGTACACTTGTCAATGGAAACTTGCAAATTTGTGAGCAAGAAACTGTAAAGAATTGAAGGAAATTTATGAATAGTTCTGTTCAAATGTAAAACTATCGCTGGTGTTTGGGGTCGAATTTTGTGCGTCACTTTGAATTTACTCTCAGTACAAGCATAAGTTTCTCCAGCACCGGTGGTAGCTATACTTGACCGTTGTTAAGCAAAAATTGTTCTGCATACACAGAGCAGGCCTCCGAGAGAGGACCATTCACGTCACATTTGAGTTTTGGCCAGAACCCTAAGGAGACAAAATGAAAGATTTGCTACTCCTTAAAACCACACTACTTGTAAGTGCTGAAGACATGTATCGAATCAACGAAAGCAGATTTTACTTATTTATGAGCAAGATCTTAATCACGTGTTGAGAGGCTCAAAAAACGCCGTAGATTATTTACATCAGCATTGTAAACTTTACAACCCCATCTGCTTCATCCACAGGGACCATTTTACAGCCTCCAAATATTCATCGTTTCTTTGCAGCGCAGCGATAAGATTGACATAGGTTATCTTATCAGGCTCTACACCATTTTCTCTCATTTCCTTGACCAAGTGGACAGCGTCTTCGACCATTCCTGCAATTCCGTACGCCTTAATCAACGTGTTATAGCTGCACAGATCAGGTCCAAGTCCGCATTCTTTCAACTCAGTCAGCACACCAGCAACTTCATCAATCCATCCTTGCTCTCCATAGATATTGATCATAATGTTGTACGTGTAATGGTCAGAAGCACAGCTTGTTTTCTTCATTCTCTGCAAAATGCTTCTAAATCTTTCCATTTGGCTTTCCTTCCCATAAGCATCCAACATGGAATTGTAGGCTTCCAGGGAAACCGAAAAGCCCTTGAACTGCATCTCTTGAAATGTTGAAGACATGCTTCTGAAATCTTTATTTCGCCCGTAAGCAGCTATAATAGTATTGTATGAGATCATGTCAACCAAACCCCACTTTTGGGCCATCCTGAACAACTCCCTAGCTTTCTTCAGAAGCCTTGCTTTCCCG
Organism: Pyrus x bretschneideri; assembly: GCF_019419815.1. Lineage (NCBI taxonomy): Eukaryota > Viridiplantae > Streptophyta > Magnoliopsida > Rosales > Rosaceae > Pyrus > Pyrus x bretschneideri. Next base: position 9,046,237 of record NW_025999390.1, on the reverse strand, counting down.
TATACATCGAGCATGACATTGAAGGTTATGGTATTAGGAACAAAACCACACTGAAGCATCTCATCAAAGATCTCTGAGATCTCATCAACTGGCAAAGCATGAGAACAGCAGTTTATGACACAGTTGTACATTTCCCGATCCCAAGTCACTCCACTCTTCAAGAGTTTATAGTACAGGTCTTTCAACTTATCAAGCCTGCCACATCGTTGATAAATCCGGAGCATATCACGGAACATGTAAATGTCTGGAACAATTCCCTCCTGTTCTTCCATTGCCTCTAGAACAGAGCAAGCATCTTCCAGAGAACCAGCTTTTACATACATTCTCACAGCAATGCTATAGGCAATCAGGTCCAATACGTTTCCAGAAGATTTTAACTCCACGTAAGTTTTTTCCGCTTCTGTGAATAGGCTCATGATGCTATAGATGTCAATCATTGTGCACATGATGTGCATGTTTGGCTTGTTAAAATGTCTCGGCATTTGCTTGTATATTTTAACAGCATCTTCAAGACGACCCAACTCTTTACATGAGCAAATTAACAAATGATACAAGTTATCTTCAAAAGGCGGGTCCTTCCACAGTTTTTCCCTCAACACTTTCATAGTATCATCCACCAAGCAGTGTTTCACATAAGCCATGACAAGAATGGAACAAGAAGTCTGGCTGACAAGAATGTGTTGATAGAAAGAACCTCTCAAAAGGCGAGGCACTTTATCTACCCTTCCTACCTTCTCGTATGCTTGCAGAAGAGTACCAAGAATAGAGGAATATTGGCACCCCATTGTCAGCATATCGTCAAGAGTCCTGATTGCCCCCTCTTCATCCTCATGCTTGGCTTGCAAGTTTATTAGTGTGTACAGGTTAGACGAATTGGCTTGTACCCCAACCGCTTCAGCTCTTTGTAATACCATTTTGCTTCCTTATACTTGTCAGCTCGACCCCAACCTTCAATCATAGAACGGTAAGTTGTTTCATCAGGCTCTAATCCGGCATTCTTTATGCCCAGAAATAGGTGATGAGCAGCATCCATCTTAGACGCCTTCCCATATCCAGTTATCAAAGTATTGTATGCAATGATGTTTGGAGAAAACCCCGCTTCTTGCATGGAGACCAGTACTACTTCAGCATCATCTACTTTACCCTGCTGACAATAGGCATTAATCATTACCAACCAATTATCCAAATTCAATCTCACTCTATCTTCTCTCATCAAGCCAATGACCTCTTCCGCTTTGTCATACAAGTTTATGCGGGTGTAAATTGTGATCATCGCTGAGTACGCTGATTGACATACAATTCCACAGTTCCTCATTTGAGAAAAAGTAAACTCCGCCTCCTCAACATTCCAACCCTTCTGGTAAAGTCCCATTAGCATACCAAAAGTTGCAATGTTCGGCTGGATCCTGTGATCCAGCATCATTCGAAACCACTTGGCTCCCAACTCAGCGCGCCCCAACTTACAACACGCATAAATAAGGGTGTTGAAAACCTGATAATTCAGCTCACCTCCCAAACCAGCAAGCAATTCCTGAACCAATTTTTCAGCTGCATCCCAATCTTCTCTCCTACCCATCACTCTTAAAACTGAATTAAAAGCGCTCACATTGCGCTCTAATTTCCCGTTGCTTCTCATCCACTCGAAGAATCTAAGAGCTTTGACATCACTACACCTCTCTAGCCGTCTCAAAATATCGTTACAATGCTCCAAGCTCAAGTGAGAGCTAATAACAGAATAATCAACATCAAATTCACCACCATTCACATACAAATTCTCCAATTCCCTCACCCACCTACTCTTTCTTGAACTTAACTTCAAACCCTTTTCTCTCCTACTCTCTTTCTTTGGCCCCCCAGACCCCTTCTCACTTTCGTGTCGAAACTCCGGGTTTCCCTCAACCAAGCTCAAATTGGTTTCCTCACCCATCTGGTTCAGTTCCGAGGTGCCCGACAATTCGAAAGGGAGCCCAGAAACCTTAATTCGATTTCCCCAATTCAGAGCATTAACTACACAAGCTCTGCTAACATTTACATGACTGTAGCAAAAAGAAGAATTTAACTTGTTTGAAGAATCAAACGTTTCCAAGGAGATTGAAAATCTCAGTGAGGTCATCATATATATAAGCCGATTCAATACATGAATTACTCACCGGAAACAAATAGGGGGAAAAGAACACAACTTTATCATCAACTTGTTCTGGAATCTGCAAAATGAAAGTGTAATTTCTGATGAACAGAACTTTGAATTTGGGAGTTGGAGATAACGGAGTTTGAAGCTGTGGAGGAAAGTTAGCGCCTTTCAGGATTTTATGCCTTATTTTATTTTATTTTATTTTTATAACGGTACTGCCCCTGTTCTTATTGGTTATTGCATTTGCATGGACCGACTTTCTCCTTTCCATTTTTATTTTTATTTTTATTTTTCTCCCCCAACTTTTTTTAATACATCGATGTATTTACTTTGATTATAAAAAGGTTTTATTAGTTAAAATGGTCTCTGGAATTTATATAACTTATCACTTTAGTCTCTGAGATTTGAAATTAATAAAAGTAGTCCATGAGATTGTCTATCATCAATCATTTTGATCATTCCATGAAAAATCTCCATTAAATAAGAATATAACGACGAAAATACCCTTAATTTTTTGTAAAATCATTTTGGCCTATTGTTTTAAATTGCATGTATTTTTGTCATTTTGATACTTATTTAAAATAATTTTTCAAGAAATGATCAAAATGATTGATGATAGACAATCTCGAAGACCACTTCTATTGATTTTAAATCTCAAAGATCAAAGTAAGGAATTATGCAAATCTCAAGAACCATTTTAGCTAAAAAGCCTTAAAAAAAAATAACTTAAACCACAATCAACTAGCTACAATAAGTTGATATTGAAGTATACTACTTTGTACCATCTTACCCGTCCGGCGAAAGATACCAACAAAAAAATTCAAATTTAAATGTAAGAGGACGGATGTTGCAGAAAAAGAAGGCATATTTCTAATAAATAACTTGCACTCGTACATAATTCTGGGCATGTTTCTGCTCTTACAATTACAGACTTGGAAGAAAAATTATGATCCTAACAAATCCAAATGCTACCAAAGGCTTCTTCAAGTGCCCTCTTCCTGCTTATCTCTCCACTCCACCCTCCTGCCCGACCACCCCTCTCTGCTCGCAGCTTCACCATTTCTTCATCGTCAACAGCGTATCCGTGCAGATCATGCCCCCCTCCTCCAAGTGGTAGTGGTTGTGGACCCATGCCGCCGGTTGGACGTGGTTGCCCTGAAACTGTAGGAGCATACTGGCCCTGTGTACCAGCACCAAATCCTGCTTGTGAGCCTTGGCTCAGACCCTATCATTAGACACATCATATCAGTTAACAAAATCTCTTTGAAGGGTTTCAACATTTAAAATGTGCAAGGTCATATAAAGAAAACAAAAGAGAATGGATACACGTAACAATCCCACTCTTACCGCATCAGTTTCATTTTGTACAGGATGTCCCTTGCTTGCTGCGAGAGCTGCAGCAAGCTCTTCAGCCTATTCGATCGAAAACACCAGCATTAGAACCATGGCATAAACTTAGGAGAAATATTTAAGAGTTCAATATTGCCACTTTGCCCGCATCCTCTTTTCCTCTTTTTCCATTATACAAAATCAGAAGGTTAGGAACAAAAAAGGAAAGGGATAAAAACATGGTGATCTTATTTTGAAGTACCTTACGAGCTCTGTTAATCATTATTTGTTCGGCATTTTCTTCCTGGTACTTGGCAATTTTCGATTCAATAGCAGGAACATCTATTCCTTCGATCAAGTCAAATGCTACAAAATGATTTTTCCCTTTGTCAGACTAACTTTTCATCACGATATAACCGTATAAGCAACAGTTAAGCTGAAAAACTTACTCATGTCCTCCACTTCCTCCAAGTAATCATTGTATTCTCTCAAGGAAGGAAAATCCTCTTCTCGTTTATTGAATCTACACAGTGAATCATCTCCGTCAAAGATGCATAATAGAATTGTTAAGCATGTATTGGCTAATAGCAAATACTGCAGTGCTTCAATCAGTTCCAATACTTAATACATCAAAAGATTCCATAATATCAAAATCCATAAGCTTGAATGTCTTTTAAATTCAGTTCAGTCCCATAAGTTTTACTCATTCATACAAAATATACAGCCGCATTACAGATTTTTCTCCTTGAAGAAGTGTTTGAGTTACTTAATAAGTCCAGGATTCCTACTTAAACTTGAAGCACTTCTTAACATAAAACTAACTTCAAATTTTCAACTATTTATTTTCTATGACTTCCAAGGTAACAACCAAAATTTGAATGTGTGCACAAAGACACATACACACATAGAGAGGGAGGGAGGGAGAGAGAGAGAGAGAGAGAGAGAGAGAGAGAGAGAGAGAGAGAGAGAGTTACATGCTTGCAATCCTCTTCCTGACCACAATCTCCCTGTTCTGGGAATTAGAATTGGTAACCACCATTTTATTGCCCCTTCAGCCTTCTTTTCACCTTTTGCTCCTGCAAAATCAATGAGATCTCAAATTCCATTCTGTTTTAGCTACAACAAGATGAGTGTACATTTTTATACTCGAACAAGTTCGTGAAAATGTTTACTAAGGCCTCTATGTGATGCCCTTTTCAAATCAAACGGCTCTTAAATATTGAACCCTCAAAATTCAAACATCAAAGGTAACACGTCTGGGCAATGAAAGATCAAGTCAATTATGCGCCCGAGGTTACCACAACATGAAGCACAACCACTTTGCACCACTCGTAAGGAAATTGGATTCTAACTCCTCAGTCGAATACCGTTTTAACTGAGAAGCTGTAATATAAAGATAAAATATCAAATGCCAAACTATGATCCAATAAATGACCAAAGTCCATATGCCTAGAAAATTTCGTCACGTACCAAATTCGTTCAATATTTTAGAATCAGGAGTAGCATCCACATCACCACATGAACTCTCACTGCCTAAACAGAAATTCTCATCTTTTTAAGTTCCACCCCACAACAAGAGAAAAGAAAACGAATTTCTTACTACTCAGACTCTTTGATATCGATGTGAAGTATCTCACTATTCTTATATGCTGAGAATTATAGAACATGTAATTAGCATAACAAAAAGTCTGGTGTTTGCTAAATCAAGGTAAAGGTATTGAATTTATCAAAAATTAGAAGATGGGTTAGGCTTAGCGACTCTGTTGGTCCCACCCAGCAACCAATCGAGCTTGGTCACAACCTGGGTCGGCCATGTGTTGCACAAAATTCATAATTTAGAGAGAGAGACATTGCAGAAGTTGCATACCTGGGAGATGGAGAGTGGGCGATTGAGATGAGGAGAGAGGGAGATGAAACTCAAGTCAGACGAACCATCTGGTGACAGAAACCAGTCTGCGGGGTGCGACGAGTGGGTGCAGCCTTGGAGGGGGAGGTTGGTTCGGTGGTGGCCGTGGTGGCGAGAAGGGAAGGGAAGATTGTGAAAAAACGAGAAACTTTTACACTGATATTATTTTGGTTATTATATTTACCGTCAGATCAATCTGACGGCCTATAGAAATAGATCTTACAGTTGCTATGAAATTCTGATCTTATAATTCAAGGGAATTGATTGCGTCATAAACTGTTGGGTTTTACCAAAAAAATTCAAAAATTCAACAGTAAAGAAGAAAATACAACAAACACAAGTCGACCACCGACTTTTATATTAAAATCAAACGGGAGTGATTATAATTTTTTTTTAGAGGGTTTTAACGAAATACTTTCGTTACTGTTCATTTTTACTTTTACTAGTATTATTCACTACACCTTCATTTGTCATTTTTCATTAAATCCAAAATTTTTTTGGACTTTTAGTTAGTTTTTTTTTTTTTTTTTTTAATGAGAATGAGACCACTAGAGAATAATTAGAACAAGTGATTAGGGATGAATTTCATATTTGTATTCCACACAACACGTCTTACGTTCGACTCTTTGTGCTTGTGAATCAAACAATAATAGTTAGGAAAGATTGAAATGCGTCTCTCATTCTTTCTAGTTCTTAAAAAGGTGAACTGACAAATAAATTAACTTCCTTCAATTTATCATTAAACTGGCCAAGGTTTGGAAAGGTAAAAAAGCTTTTTATTCGCAAGTGGCCCTCTACCAGTATGATGGAAATGAGTGTTATTCTTGCATCACAGCGTAAGTTCGAATCCCGTCAGTTTCCTAAATTAACATCTTCTCTAATAAATATACATGTCTATAAATATGGCAGCACCAACACAAGGAGTACGCATTAACGTCCGAATTAGTAAAAACAAGTTATCGAAAAGATTAACGTCACGTCAAATAACTAGCTACTTTCTTGTAAGAATCAGTTTATGAATCTAAATCCTTGATCTTCACTCATCCAAAACAGGTCAAAAACTCAAATGGTTCAAGGTCTCAAACATCGATAAACGCAAGTACAGATGATCCATCTGTAAAAAAATTGTAATGTGATAGGAAACTAGTGTTAATTAATGTTTACAATGGGATTCTAGTTCTACCATGTGAATGCAGGTAACACGTATGACGGGTATGCATCGTATTTGGAAGCAAGAGCTTGCACAGAAGATAAATCTGCAACGTCCGCGAAACTATTGAGTCCAAGTTCATTTCCATGGATCCCACAGGTGACAAAAACTGATTGGATTGCAGCTGCATTTGCACCCTTGATGTCGTGGTGAAGAGAATCGCCAACTGCGATAGATTCAGCAGGCTCTACACCAGCTAAGTCCATAGCTGATTTGTAGATGATCTGTGTAAAAACGTATAATTAAGCTTGTCAGAAAGGAAAGCAAAGAGAACGGAGAAATCTATGAAACGAAATAACTGGGAAACAATTCACAATATCGTATTTGAGATAAGGTTTACATATCCATTTGCCAAATCAAGGAACAATGTGAAAAGAATGCGGGTAGCATTAAAAAGCATTTCAAGTCACTTTACTGAATAACAAGTCACAAATCTAGAACTTCGCTAACTATTTGACAGTCAAACAATTAAAGAAGTTGCACAAGACCGGAGCAAAAGGTTTATGTTAGGGAGCACCAAATATGTAAAACTCATACAAGGGTCATATCGCAAGCTCAATAACTGGACCGCATTTATGTGCTTGGACGCAACCAAGAGAAAGAATGACAGTAGAGTGCAAAAGCAATATATATTAAGGTAAAAGTCATTATCAATGGTAACCAGAACAATGTCGTTAAATTACCTTATCAGGCTTGCCCATCCATTTCACTTCACCGCCGAGCTTTTCATACTTGGAAGCCAAAGTCCCTAATAGAAAATTCATGAGGCACATATAAGCAAACAATCAACACTGCTAAAAATATCCATCATATATATGGGTATTGTATTCAGCCAAATAAATAGTATTACCAGGCATTACACGCAAAGCTCTAGCCTCAACAGTCACAAAATCTGGATTTGCTACCACCATAGGGATGTGTTTAGCAGCACATTGTTCCAATATACTTTCAAGTTCCTCAAGTTTCATTGGAATCGCATCACCAGAAGGACTCCCCAAGGCTTCAGAGCCATGGGCCAAAATAAATTCGGCGTCTTGAACATTCTCCACAACTTGTAATCCCAGGCCCTACAAGAGATTGATAAAGTAATAGTAAGTTCATATGACTAGGTTTTCAATTTCATGATTTCCTAGCTAGATTTTTCTGTAAAGCGAATCTGGGGAAATTTTAATGCGTGTGGATTAAAAAAAAAAAAAAAAAAATTCAATCTTGAATCTTTTACAAATCATATTTGGCCTGCAAAGGATATTTTTCTTAAAACCAGTGACAGTAAATGATGAGATTCCTGTCTTACTGAAAAGTAAAGCCACTATGCCATAAATTTCAAATAGGTATCTTAACGGACGCCTGAAGGAGGCAGGGGAGAAAGAGAGCCCCCAAAGGCTCCTTCAAGAAAGTGTGATACACTAGAGGAAGGGAGAAAAATGGCCTCCAGAGTTAACAATGGCTGTACCTCAAGAGATACGGAACCACGAGCACTCCAAGTCATATGAATACAAGATTTTCCCAGTGCAGCGAACCAAGCATCATCTCTCCTTTTACATGACAACATACAGGAGAAGTTACCATGTGGATGGTTGCAGAAATTAAACAGTTCGTCGTAATACCAATGCAAATGAGCCATAATGTTATCATATTGTTGGAAACCTACATGCGAGTCCTCATATAGTATTGATATTGTTCAAAGAATACATGGTTTGGTGGTCAACCTTAGTAAGTTTTGATGTGTCAATTCTCCGCTAGTGATGGCTCCTACAAAAAGAGAAGGATCGAACCCCAGGCTTTTCAATTTATCCATGGTTGTAGACGAGCGTCTTGATGAATTACTTATAATAACCATCTTTGCACCACTGCTTGCTAGCTTCTTCACTATTAAACAAGAACAAGTTCAAACAAATCACCGCTGCCTCATTGCTTAATCGAGACTAGAATGACTTGTTGCACTACCAACTAAAACAGAAGCTTACCCAAATGCCAAAACAAACAGATGAAAACATACATGTTGAAATTGCACCAGGGTAAGGTTGCTTCCCATCATGGAGAACTCCAAACTGATCCAAAAACCAGGCCTGCACACACATCACCAAACACATAATTTATATTGTAAGTTGAAGTTTTGGAAAGCTTATGAAATCACTTCAAGCTCACTAAATCAACGAAAATACGCACATATAGAACTTCTAATAAATCTTTCGATCAAAACTAGAACCTTTCACAATTGGCAATGCTTTGCTTACATGTAAGAAATCACTCCTCCTCCAATGGTGACATGCCATAGTTTTATCATACAAACTGTTCATTCCCTTCATCGTCATCTAAAGATCAATCTCTAGAAAAAGTTATTTGATCCAGAGACCACTTGATTCAGAGACCGTTCAATCATCCATATGTATCAAACAAATTGACGATTCAATCTGAGGATGTCACTTGTTAACATAACCATCGTCGACGACACATATGAATAGCTCAACGGTCTCCAAAGTGAATGAATTTTCAGAGATCGTCTTTATCGAAGGGACAATGGCAGGACACTAAAACGTGTTTTATTAATTATTTAGCTTCCATTTACTGAATAAGTTCTTTTTTTTTTAATCCAAGTTTTGTAAAAAGTTCTATTTGTGCTTAATTACGGAATTCAGGATTGAAGGAGTAGAGGAAAACTAGGAAGACTTTGGAAGTGACTCTAAGAAAAGACTTAGATTACTTGGAACAAACGAAAGACGTGACACAAAACCGAGCACAATAACATTCTAGGATTCATATAGCCAACCCAAAAGCCTTTTATTTATTTTTTTTGTTGTGCTTAATTATGCATAAAACTTGGATTAAGCTAGGAGAGGAGATTTCAGGCAAAATCTGAATTTGTAATTTAAAGAAAACGAATAATCAGGTGAAAGGAAAGCGAAAATGGATAGCAAAGCGAACCTTGAAACGGTGCGTTTCGGCAAGCTGTTGGAGGCCATTTATGCTCTGGAAGAGCTGAGCGTCGGTCGATTGAACAGAGCATCTGGGCATCATCTTCTTCCTGCGCCCTGTGTGGTTCATTTGGTTGGTGTGCTTGTTTGATATTTTACTTACACGTGATAAGGCCCCGCACGTGAGAAGCTAACTTGTTTTGAAGCTATTTGCCAATCAGTCCCTTACCTTTTTGGTAATTTAAGGGTAGAGGCCACATTATCTGCTTAAAGTCGTTTGTCATCTAACGATCTTTAAAAAGTGACCTTAGGGATGAACGTTTTTGAACATTAAACAGCATTGAGATGAGAACCGAACTAAGGGGGAGAGGTGGAGAAATTTTTCAGTGTGCTGGATATGAATCAGTATACTGAGTGTCGTAATATAAGTGATTAATAACATAATTGAGATGAGAACTCAATTGAAGGAAACGGAAAGAAGAAATATTTCAATGTGCTTGATATAAATCGTGTAATATAAGCGGTTAATTTTTTTTTTCTTTAGTGATTTAATCATTTATATTACAATACTTGATGTACCAAGACCATGTTACCAGCACACTAAAAATTTCTCAAGACAGAGAACACAAAGCTATTACATTAATTTGAAGAACAGGAAGTTCTGAACCCGAATGCATGAATACTATAAACCTAAATAGAACATTGATCCTTATGCAAAATGGCACTTGTGCATCCAACCAACATCAAATTAAAAAAAAATTTTTAAGCGACTTTCTAAAATCCAAACTACCACAATGAAGATTCAAATTTGAAAGGCATCCTTTTAGTCAAAGCCAGATTAAAATATTTTAACAAGGCTACTAGAAAAAAGAAAGGGATCGAGGGGTGACAATCTTAAGGATACAAGGGGCAAGTTTGCATAGCAGTTTGCACTATGATTATTGAAGGGCACAGGCACAGCCTGTTCCAACTTCTACGTTGACGGTCACACCAGTTTTTTCCCGTCTTTTTTTTAAGTTTACAACGACGTCTTGAAAGGAGACATGAGTAACCAAGCCTTACAGTAGATGAATTTTTCCTGCTCATTCAGCACCGAGTGCGAAATGAAACCTTCACGAGTCGCTGATAAGTTGTTCGGATGCTGGCATGATAAGTTGTTCAGAAGCTGGCATTGAAGATCCTGACAAGAAGGATTTGATGAGTGTGAGAGCTTGCTTGGGTTTGTGCAGAGGAACTTCATGGCCTGCTCCCCTCACCGACACAAATGTCAGCCCGGCATATTCTTGTGTCCATCCTCCAACCTGTTAATTAACGAGGAGTAACTGTATTACATCATGTTGTTTTTGAAGGATAAAAACTATTCTAGGTGTAATATGTAGTTTCAAAGTAATAGTTCTATGTTTGAAACAAGAATTTTAATTCGTATCCTGTTTCTAATGGGGAGAGAATAGTTCCCAGAGGTTCTTTACCTGCCCATCATCGTACCACTGCACGCCAAGGTTTGACAGTTGGAAGCTTAAGAGCATCTATACTGTATCGGGTAGATGTAATTGGGATTACGGCGTCATTATCACCACTGCCAAAGATGGAAAAACAGCAAAAGTAGGATGAGTACCAGCAAGTTAACTATACAAAAATGGTATTCCCAAACCATGTGCCGAAAATGCCTCCTTTACAATCGACACATTATTCCATACTGTTTATATAACGACCATGAAAAACAAAAGGATTGAGTGAAGTTAATTATATTTTTTGGAACTAATCCCAAAATTTAAAGAAGCATCGAATCTATATCAGCAATGTGATGAGAGGGACCTGAACATCCATATACGCAGTCCTGAATGTATCAGCTCCTTGTAAACGTCCAACACTGTCCTAGGAGAATCCTTCCAAGTCATACTTACCACATCACTACAAAACAGCAAAATATGGGATTAAATAATATGTAAACCTTTCCACCTAACATAAGCAGGGAAAACAAAATTTTATACATTGTTTAAATTCCAGATGCAAATTAGGATAACATATCCCAGTTGCAGGCAAGAAATTTTTACGCAGCTTCTGCTCCACCACCCACAGATGGAGGCAAAGATGGTGGTTGACTAAAACTTCAATGTATTCTTCACCTTCTTAACCATTACAATTTATTCAATCAAAGTCCATATTTAGTAGACGCAAATACGGTTAGCCAAAGCTCCTAAAGTCTTGAGCCATCAATGCTCTTCAGGACTGGCTCATTAGAAACCGAAAGTTCTAATGCAATCAAAAGCATGAAGCACTTTTTTCAACTGATTACCTGCATGTTGCCCATTTAGATGGTGCGTGATCTGGATCAACGTGAAGTGCCTTTTGAACCTCAGGTAGATTGAAGTATACAACTGAGTGTGCCTCGGTGCAAGGATCATATTTCTGACTGATGTGGCCAACCGTCTATCAAATGGAATCACATTTCGGCATCAGTATGATAATAATCTTGCAAGCATAATCTTTTTGGAAAGAAAGGAAATTCTTGATTCATTAAGAACTTTAAAGTAAGAGATGAACTCGAATGCAGTTTACTAGGAAGTTTATTGTGCACTCACATTCCTTCGTTTCCGCAGCCCATTTGACTGGCTAACATTAGCAGGGCATGAAGGAGTGTAGATGCTGTAAGGGTCAATGTTTCCAAGTTCCGCATTAGCAATGTCAAGAATATTATCACATGAATTTGAGGTGTGTATAAATGACTGGAAGTCACACAGAAGGTTCAGCAACTTGTAAGTTTGATCGGAAATCAAACCAGCCGACCACATAAATTGGAAAACGCCTAAGTGATCATGGTAATCATCAGTTAGAGCATTTCCCACCTGCAAAACAAATATACTTTGTTATTTCGATGTGTTTAAACAACGTAAAATATCCCAAACCTTTTCCTTAGAAAAGCATGTAGTCCATATACCATATAACCCTTCAGATTAACTGCTTTTTCCTTAGTTTTCAAGTTGTACTTTACAATTGCTTGACTCAGCTGAGGAACATAATGTCCTGGTACACAAGACGGAACCAATCAAGTCATAAATAATACACCAAAATACAATAATTATCTATATTACATTAATATAAAGAACATAAGTTCAATATACCTCCGTAGCTCTCTCCTGTAATGTAAAAGTCTCGTCCCTTGTACTGGGGAAAGCGCTCAAACCATTTCAATAGAAATGTTAGAGAATCATTGGCTGCAAAGCAACAGAAATTAATAAACTGACGTGCATAAACTAACAACATAAATCGCTTGAAGCATAACAATTAGACATGAGATAGTACCCGTCCTTTTATCTCCATTGGATAGCAAATCAGAAGAAGTGTTCGAATAAGAAAACCCAACTCCAACAGGTGAATCGAAAAATAGAACGTTAGCAACTGCAAACAATGTAAAAGGAATTAGGCATTTGCATAGAATGTATCTGCAAAGAACTAATAAGAAATGGTTTCATCATTCTGAAAATATACCCTACTCCTGACCAATACATATCATTCATAGACGTAACTGATAAGTACACAATTTGTAACATTCCTCACAGATAGTACAACCCAAAACCTCTAGCGGTCTAGCTGATACCTTTTCGTAGCGGTACATTTTAGCTATACCTTTTCGTAGCGGTACATTTTAGCTCATGTAATTGAACATAGTTATGAAAAGCTTCTCACCTTGATTCCAAGAGTAAGGGTTCAAATACAGGGTCTTCCCATCTGCCTCGATATGAAACGGGCCAATTTCTTCGGCCATACCATACGCAATGGATGAGCATCCAGGTCCTAAGGAGGTCAGAAACCATTCAAACAAAATTCTATACCAAGTAAGAAACAGCAAATTGGCAACAAAAACTCAAGAAAAAACTACTCACAAGCAAATGAATAGGAAATTAATCAACTTTCTACCTAAAAAGTTCATCCGAACGCTCAAAAGATTTTTGGGCACCTCAAAAAACAATTTTTTCCCAGAAATGTATTCCAAATATTAAACAAAATGGAAGGACATGCCAAATTTTAGCAGCAAACAAAAGTCAAAGCAGCACCATCGCAAAGAAAAATGAGAAGCTATATGCACAAAGATTTAAAAAAATGAAGCCTTATGCAAAAAAATTGGAGCTTGATGCAAAAAAAAGAAAAGAAAAGAAGATTGAAGGGTGGACCTCCATTAAGCCAGAGAACAATGGGCTTGGAGTGAGGGTCCTCGGCAGCTTCGACAAACCAGTAGAAAAGAGCTCTCCCGGTTTCTTCATTGACAGGGACGTACCCAGAAAAGTGGGCAAAGCTGAGGTTGAAGCTCTGCCCTGGGAGCTCGGCAACTCTGTCCAATTTCTGCTGGGCAAATGGGTTGGCCGGAGGAGCTGAAAAAACACTGCCCAGATGGAGATTGAGGAGGATGATCAAGCATTTGAGAGCAGAATCCCATCGGGGTTTCGCCATTTTTCTGGGCTAAGACTCGAGAGAAAGACAGAGGAGGAGCTTAGCTGAGAGAAATAGGAGGTTGGCTCTGGTTGTTTTGCTGGCAAACCACCGTATCTTCAAGTCTGACCTGGTATCCGTCTTTGTCATCTTTGGAAAACGGGCCAAAAGATAGGATATAATTCGATTTCTTTTCAGAAATAGTATAAAAAATGAACACTACTTGGGTGTTGAAGAATTCAACGGTCACACCCACTCACTTACAAATGGATACATATCTAAGTTTTGATTAAAATCAAGTTCTTTCCATAAAAATGGAACAATCTTTTCTATTTTCATCATGTTCCATCATCTTTTCTCACAGTTCTTTATTTTGATTTTCTTCTTTTATAAAAAAATTAATATAAAATATTAACGTGATTTAATAATGATCATTCAAATAGAAAATGAGGAAATGAGAAAGAAAAAAAAATCCTAAAAAATGAACGTAATATTAAATTGATTTTAAAAAATCACATTTTAAAAATTGCCGAAAAAGTTAGACCTTGAACTACCGAAGACAAGCCCGACATCGTGTTCACTTCACAAATTTATTTGTTACTATAGTTGAACGATACTGGAGAGAAAAATTCAAGTACAAAATATTGGATATAAAATTAAACGCACTTTAATTATTTGAGCTTTAATCCTCCTTCACATGGGAACAGACTTTAACTCTTGGGGCTGCCGGAATCCTAAAAAAGCTTAACCGCAATTGCAGTTCATCGAAATTATTACCAATATTTTCTTGGTCGTGACCGAAACTGTTTTCGTCTATACATGTCATCTCTAGAAACCTTTCTGTTGCTAACAAAACAGAGATTCGTCTTTTTGTCTTGAACCAAAATCCCAAAAAAAAAATTTTTTTTTATTATTCAAAATGATAATTGAGATTGGTATAACTCATGACTTTGGTCTTTGAGATTTGAAATTGATATAAGTAGTTCCTGAATTAGTCCATTAATAATTATTTGGATCATTCTATGAAAAAATAAGGATCAAATGATAAAAATACTTTTAATCTAAAAAGGAATGGCCCAAAATGATATAATAAAAACTAAGAATATTTTTGTCATTTTCTTCCTCGTTAAACGGAGATTTATCACGGAATGACCAAAATGATTAAAGGTGGACAAACTTGATAAACAGTTCTATTAATTTCAAATCTCATGGATCAAAGTAAAGAGTTATACTAATTTCAATGATCATTTTTAACTAAAAAGCCAAAAAAAGAAAAAAAAATCAAGTTTTGAAGAAAACAAGTCCTTGTATGATATCAACTGACATTTGAAGTTTAATGGTAGTTGTAATCATTTCATTTGATTGAAGGAGGTGTCACATTCGTCTAAATTTAACTATAATATGTCTCGCATTCAACTCACATGAGTGTGAGGACGATCTCGCATGATATCACTAACATCGCCTATGTATATTAAAATAGGGGGTCTTACTGTCTTTAGAGAGTTGGCTTGTATACTGAGTAAACTTGAGAGAGCCAACTTGTCAAAGTTGCCTTATGAATTGTCACGTTGGTTACTGTCAGTCTCCTTGCTCAACAAGCATCCTTGATTCTTATACGACACTTACTTTTAGTGAACCACAGAAAGAAGAGTCTAAAATATTAATAATAATAATAATAACAATAATATTAATAATTTTGCACAACCTTAATTCAGAGTGTATCTTCTAACAGAATTATCACTTAATTAGCTTAAGTAACCTTCATTAGCTTGCTAATACAGCTCAGATCGACTTTCGGGTTAGAACGCGAGGTTCTATTGAAGTAGTGCAGGCTACTGCAAGAAAATATCAACGTTTATGCTTCTGACAGATCAGCATTCTCTTTGATTGGAAGTTTTGAGTCAGGAGATGGATCTTGGATGCCTTCTGTATCAGACGGTTGAGATTCATGCTTTGCAGCAGCCTGCAATACTCGGTTTTTGACATCTGAGGATGAAGGAGATGTTGGCAGTCCAATGCCGTTTGATTCCAATTTTCCTGCAGTCCATGAAAGTGCCTGAGCTCCCAGTCTAACAGGAGAAAGCAGCAGCCTTCAAGGAAAATAACATAGCTGGCCACAATAAAACGACATGAATCAGCACAATCTAAATAACGTGGTTTTTGGCTGTTTGAAGAAACAATCTACTGGGCGTCATGTAGTTAGCTTTACCTCACATCTTTCTTAAAATCATCTGCGGTCTCATAAGATGCCACCCGCCGATAAATGGTCTGGTGGAATAAAAGAAATGAGCAACGAGAAAGGGGAAGAATTAAAAACTAAAGCACCCATTCTAGGAAGATTATAATACCTGACCAACACCAACAACTGCCAATCAGTTGTAATGTCTTCTCCCACTCTGTAATACAATGAATCATGCTAATTAGAGATGGAGAAGAAATCCGGCAGAAGCGAAGGAAAAATGAATGTAAAAATTGGTATATCTTAAAATGAAACTTCACTTTCGATGTGCCCTATAAGCAATCCAATTTCTTTATAGAGATAAATTTAAGGCACATATACACACCTACTAGTGCATACCATGCTGCAATCAATCCCTGCACAGAAGGTAGTTGCATAAGTTAGCAAATAATGCACTTGAAATTGCATGGCAGTTAAACATTTTTATAACACAAAACAAATCCAGTTTCCATAATACAAAAGATGGATCACTATAAAGTAGAAAGTAGAAACTAATGAAGACAATTTGTCTTACCACACCAGACCCAAGAACTTGCACCGGAGAAGGACTGATATCCTCCAGAATTGCCTCAGCTTCCTAAAATGATACAATTTTTGAAACAAAGTAAAGAAAAAATGGGTCCACGTTACATACAAGAGAACCTCAGCCAGTGCAGTCCAACAATGTTGTTAAAAAGGAAGCAATCGCATCAGATATTATCAAGGGAATTAGATGTCAATCGTAGAAGTTCACCAACCAGCATATTATCATCTTTTGTATTTATTATAATTTACAAGAATAAACAGCTTCAGAGTGATAAATACCTCATTGAGTATGGTAAATGTTGTCTCAGGTTTGAGTTCCTTAATACGGAGACCATTTTTCACCCAAGACTTAAAGCCACCTTGAACCAAGTACGGTTTCTGTAATTTAAACATCTCAAGGTGTTAGTATCTACGAAATTGCTCTGCGATTCCAGAACTACCAAAAATTTAGATGCATTGAGTGGTTTTCTTACGAGACATACGAGTTACCATAAGAAAAGTCCTAATGATTTTGTTAATTAAAATATGAATCTTTATCCTGCATTATATACTTGCCTTGAGCCCAAGCTTTCTCAAGGATCTTGCAATACCTTTGGAACGAGTACCATCAGCATCCATAACTATGACCTTGGACCTGTCCTACACAGAGTACAAAACCAGATGCTAATATTCATTATTCATTACTCAAACCAGATGCTAATCATCGTACATTCCAATAGTTTTAGGCATAAGATCCTGCTGTCAGATGTGGAAGTTCTTTTAGGAGCGTACAACCCTGTTCGAGTCCTTGGAAAAATATGATAATATACCTAAGGTCACCAGGGCAGTGCTAAAAACTTGAAATCGAATGATTTTTATCCTTAGAATTTCCTTTCTCATATTTTTGTTGGCCAAAAAATTGTGATTGAAGTTCTTCAGGTGGAGAGTCTAAGATACTTTCAGGTGTCCATGGTCACCAAATATGTTACCATCGCTAAAGAACGGAGAATTGGTAGGTCCCAGTCCAAGATCTTCCTGTAAACTTTTAGTAAGATTCAAATAAGAACTTTTATCTTGGTATAGTTTTAAGGCATATAAAAGCCTGAAACTGCTTACCTGAACAACCTTCAAGTTCCTAATAACAGCAGCAGTTAAGGTGTCATTAAGATCCCTTCCACTCTTCACTAATTTCCATACAGCGCCATCAACCTGAAATTTTGTTCAACAAGTTCAGAACAAAGGCACAAAAAGTATATGGAGAGGAGGATATGACTGTTTTCACCCTAGCAAATATGTAATTCGATTATGTCATTCATATCTTCAAAAAATTGCAATCTAACAGTAAGCCAACCTCAGGTAGGGACACACTTGCATAGCGAAAGCGAGCTCCTCGTCGAAGATCAGGAATCCCCTCTCTTTCTCTCAGAACCTTCATAATGGAAATTCCAGATCCAATCATTGGCAAATTTGAGAAGCAAACACTTGGCAATAGTATTTAAAGTCATACTTTAAACTGAGGGTGAGAAGAATTTGCTTTTATTCTATCATAGAACGAACAAAGGAGCATGAATTTGAACACTGGACGTTGTTTTTTACTTTAGGCAGTTAAAATGATTCTTGGTTTATCCAGCCCCCGTAGGCAAAATTTTGATAATATCATCAGCACAACCAAATATAAAGGCCAAAAAGTAAGCAATATCTTGCCTCAGGTCGGACATCAATGAGCACAGCATTCTCTTTCCCTGTCAAGAGCTCCAATGTCGATTGAGGAGATAAATCTCCAGCGTAACCACTGTATGTCCACACCCGATAAATGACCCTGCAGCATATCTGATAAGAAATATAAATTTCTCACACAGCAGGATACTTATAATCCTTTATGTACAAATGGAAAAGGAAAAGCAGTCTTCATTTAGAACAGAAGGATATCCATACCATAAAGTGGCCGAGGTGCCAAGAAATAGAACAAATGGAATGACCGGATCATTTGGGTCCAAGCCAAGATTTTCCTCCAACCCCTCAATCGAAATATAAACCTGCATTCAACAGATTCAGATTCAGCTGACACTATTACTTAGAAAACTGTCATTACAAAAGCGGCAAACTCAGGATATAAATGATTGAACATATAATGTAAGCTTATAACGGAAAGTATACTTTCCAGCATAAGTTGTCAACACAATATACAGGAAACTATAACAAAGTGGGGATGATGGTTTGGAAGAAAAAAAAAGCATCCAACCAAAATCAACTAACCGGCCTTTTTTTTCTTTCAGAGAACCAGTTTGAACCTTACAAATTATTTAGAATAATGTACAACTCTGCAAACCACAATTCATTTTCCTTTACAGCTCAAACAAATAGCCCTATATAATGGACGTGTACGATTAATACCTGTTGAAAAGCAGTTTTGGCAGGCCCCAAGAACTCTGCAACTCTCTTTTCAGACAAATTTAGCGCATCACTGATGTCAGGAGGGAGAAAGGCCTTGGCAGACTGGTAAGAACTAACAGCAAAGGAAGCCCCATTTGATAGAGAATCTTCCACCACAACAATTGAACGTCTCAAGACATCAATAGCAACAACAGCTCCTTTACTTGTGGCTTCCTTAAAGTCGCTTGAAAATTTTGTCATTTTACTACCACCATATTGTCCCGTTTGATCCACTGCTGAAAACAATCCGCCAACAGTATTATCCACTGCTTCGGTAGCACTTTTAACAACAGATGTTAATGATGAAGTGATTGTATCTACAGAGGTTTTAACTATATCTTCGCCCTTGTCTACTGAAGCACTGAAAGACTTGCTAACCCCATCAATAAAATCCTCAATACTAGTTTTCACACTGGATAATCGATCACTATCCACATCTAGGGAGTCAGGCACAGAGGTGGAATTCCCCGGTGTTAAATCAGTAGCTGATAAGCTTTCAGGTTCTACAGCTGCCGGTAAGACACTTGCATTTTCAGTTGACGGATTAGTAAAGTCCACGAGTCCCTCATCAGGAGCCAATAGGCTAGAGCTGTCTACAAACTTCAGTTCCACCCTTCCCGGCGGATGCTGTTCATACATGGTTCCAGTAGAAGAGCTCCACACGTCTGAATACTTGCACTTGAGATGGTCTGGTTCATATGAGTGGGAACACCTGTTAACAAAATCCACAGAGACGGATTGTTCTGTGCTTTTCACGAAGTTCGAATACAACGACTTTGTAGCGTGTGCTTTAAAGAAATCTCTTTGAAAAGGCATTGCCTTTGACAAGCCCAGAGAGCCCCTGCATCCCATAATGTATCTGGCTTCAAAATCCTTCTGGAACTGGGAACTGGCATTCAACCCTCCATGAATGGAAATCTGGGAAATTCATTTGCACACATGTAAATTTCAAATTCGGAATTTCACAATAACTTTGACCAAAAATGTTTCACAAATATGACATAATGTCAAACAAAATTAGCTGTTTCAAATTCTCTGCCACCACAAGCTGATCATAACATGCTTCAATATGTACAAACCACATCAACTCTCCACTCCCCCCTAATAAATTGGAAAAAAACACCCGAGAACTATAAGTTTTATACAAAAACACTTCACGAGCTCAATTAGTGCGAAAGCCCCATCATTTTATCCACTTGTCATACTTTAATTGACACTTATTTGTACTTATATGTAAAAAAAGTCGTTTTTTCTTCTGAAAAAGCGATATTCTAGACTACTCTAATCTGATAGGCCCGACCTATTAACTGACTTAACTCACTTCAGCGTGACTATACGAACCTTAAGGGTGTGTTTGGATGAGGTAATCTTAAAGAAAAAATTTGCTTACTGAGCATGTACATCTTACCTGAGAATGGGAAGAACAGCTTGAGGTGGCTGAGCAAACAGGCAGCATTGCCGTACCAAAACTCAATTATTCAGCAACAAACACAATCAAATTCCACCAACACTTTGCTAAAATAACCCTAAACTAACGTTAAATTGCATAAAAAAGGAAGTGTTTTTGCAAAGAAAATTATTACTTCTGCGGCTTCTTCTTGCTACAGTCATCAGAAAAATGGGTTTTCGATTTATATGGAATCGTCGGAGGAAAGAATAAGATAATGATGATATGACGAATAAAATCGTCCAATGAAATACCTTCTTCTTTGCCTCTCGTTTTTCGGTGGGGACATGTACTTGTTTTTGGCATTCTTGTGGGGTTTTGGCGCAACGTCCCTGTACTTTCCCGTATTCAGTTTTCTTGCCCGCGAGTTTTGGCATTTTACTTTTTTTTTTCATTTAACAGAAAAATACTCGATTTTACCGGATTTTATATATTTCGCGATTTTCTCTATTTTGGAGGTATTTATGTTTTTTTTTTCTGATGGGTAATGCTAAGAATAATATCTTTTAAAATTATATAATATGAGTGTTAGTGATTGAATTATTATTTAAATATTGATTAACATATTTGTTTTCTATTTATGATACATTACATGATTTGTAAATGTGATCTAAAAAATTGGTCTACCTATCATTTTTTTGTTTTGTTTATCGAAGCGGTGCTAGACCATTGGGTTTGTGGGCTCCACATGCATGACATGTTTGCATAATAACTAAAAACTTAACCATGTTTGACATTAAGGATGAAATTCGTCGAGTAAAACTGAAAAAAAAAAAAAAAGAAATTGATGAGTTTAGAAACACAAAAGACTAAACGGGTAGTTGACAAAACATAAGGGATAATATGTTACAAAAAAAACCAAAAAAATTATTATAAAATGGTCCATACACTGTAGGTTTATCAATAATTTTCATTATTTTAAGACATGTTTACTTGTCATCAATTATCGAATGACCTACAAAATATTAACGTAAAAGAGATTTTTAATGTACCGAGAACACAATCCGATACATCAAGTATCATAATGTAATCGAGGAGAAGTTTCTTTTCAAGTGTGCATCTATTTGTATAATGAGTCAATGACATGGTTATCAAATGCCAGTTAAATTTTTCAGTGTTCAAAGTCTACAACATTTAAGATTTGAGAGGTAATTTATGTATTTTTGCGGATTTGGGGCTTATCAAGGACCAGTGCGTCTGAACAGAAACATGTTTTGAGTTTTTAGGGATCATATTATAACTATTCTAGTTTTTAGTTTTCAATTTTTTGCCTAAACTCAGACCTAAATTCACAATTTGGCTCTAAGTTGTCATATTGATTAAAAACAATTTTTAAATAAACCTAATGGAAAAAAAAAAAATTAGAATGTACGATGAATCATTCATTTATTTGATATATTTTAGATGACTAAACTAATTTTTAATTTAAATAATTTTTTTTTATAAGAATAGTATTTAAATAAAGATTAAGAGATTAAACGATTTCGATTATAAAATTTATTTAATAAAGTACATTATTTCTAAGTGAGAAAATAAACTCATCTCAAAAAAATAAATAAAAGTGTTAATAAAAAAAAACATGTACTTATTCCGTTTCTATTTGTTGTTTTGAGACGAACACAAACACAAAAAAAAAAAATGTTGTTCTTTTGGGAAAAAGGGAAACACAAATGTTTTCAATAAGAACAAATTAGTACCAAAAATAAATAGATAAACAACTTATTAACAAAAAAGTGGTACACCCCTTAGAAAACAAGTCATCGTTATCTTCCTCTGTGCCTGCCTATGTGACGTCATTTTTTTCCGATGCCAATTCTGTAAGACCGAAGAAGCGGTTAGTTCTGCCGAGTGGAGCGCATCCAATCGACGCCCTTCGATGCCTGCTGTTCCAATTCTCCGGCGCCTTCAGTAGTATCATTCCTCTCTCCGTCAGATCCAATTCCTCCAGCAACGCGCATTAACGGAAGAGATCGCATGGAATCGGCTGGTAACATATGCGATGCGATGCGATCCACCGCTTTTCAATTTCGAATGCGACCTCTATCACTTCTTTCGCTTTCAGCTTGATAATTAGTTTCTGTTCGATTATGTGTTGCGTATGTGTGTGTGTATATAGATTGTATGCTCTTAGTTTGCATTCTTTGCTTGCGAGCTTTTCATTTCATGTCTGTGTGTTTGTTGCATTTCGAATCGGATTCTGATAGCTTAAAACACCTTAACACTCTGAATTTTGTCTGTTAAATTGACATTTGAATTCTTATTGTTGCGGTTGTTGCATGAATATAAATAGTTATTTTCGACCTTTTGTTACGGAAGAGTGGACGATGACTATTTTGGAGTGCTAATAACAGCGCCCTATGCGTACACACACTCTGAGGTGTGTGTGTATTGTGATGGTGCGCAGAGTCATACAGTTCTCTTTCTTTGCAAGGTTGCTTATGCTTTCTGTTTTATTTTAACTATGTTACAGGTGGTGGTATAAGGGAGACATCTGTTATAGTTGTGACATTGGATACTGGTGAAGTATATATAATTGCGAGTTTGTCTTCTAGGCTCGACACTCAGGTTATACATGTTGATCCCACAACTGGAGTGCTTCGCTACAATGCGAAGCCAGGATTTGATGTTTTCAAATCCGAAAAGGAAGCATTGGATTACATTACAGACGGATCACACTGGTCGTGTAGGAGTACGACCTATGCGCATGCAATATTAGGTTATGCTTCTTTGGGCAGCATTGGTTTGCTTCTTGTGGCCACCAAGTTGACTGCTAGTGTCCCGAATTTGCCTGGTGGAGGGTGCATTTATACGGTGACTGAGAGCCAATGGATCAAGATTCAACTTCAGAATCCACAACCACAAGGGAAAGGAGAAGAAAAGAATGTTAATGAATTAACTGATCTTGACATTAATGGGAAGCACTACTTTTGTGAGGCAAGGGATATCACTCGACCGTTTCCTAGCCGTATGTGCTTGCGTGAGCCTGATGATGAATTTGTTTGGAACACCTGGTTCTCGATGCCTTTCAAAAACATTGGGTTGCCGCAGCATTGTGTCACTCTTCTGCAGGTTTTGCTTCTTCCTTGGTATCTTCAAATTGATGCTCATCTGACTATTATCTTCTTTCACCTGATCCTTATCTAACTATCTGATTTCTTACCCTAGTACCTCGATTTAGTGATGGTGATTGTGCAAGTCTATGCATGATATGCTAATTATAGCCAACTGGTTCAACTCTGCTTTTACTTGTACTTAAATTTATACGCACTTATGCAGCTCTTTTAGTACATATTATTTACCACTGATAGTGGCATAGATTTCATAACCATTATATTAGGCAACAAGTTGTTGAACTTATCTATGATAGGTGCTCAATTTTGCCTTCATTGATTATGACTGAGCAAAAGAAGAAGCTAAATTGTTGTTAAGATCTGAAGATAGCATGAGGAATTATGTGATTAGATGTAAAGTTAACCCTTTCATACTGTTCTCTTACTTGATATTAATGTGTAGGGTTTTGCGGAGTGTCGAACTTTTGGAACCTTAGGGAAGGTGGACGGAATTGTTGCTCTCATAGCTCGTCGTAGTAGGTTGCATCCTGGTACTCGGTACTTGGCTAGGGGATTGAATTCTTGTTTTAGCACAGGTAACATGACCTATTAAGTTATTTACAACTCTCAAACTTTTAATATTTGAAGATACGCATGGTTGTGTCATTTTGTCAATGACTTCCAGTGGAGTTTCTCAGAATATTGAGGATAGAAAGTAATTTAGAAAAACAACATATTGATATTTTGTTTATGAAATTCATTAACCTATGGTGTTTCTTTTTCGTTTTTATTTTTTGCTTAGAAGGCTTCACATTGTAATTTGTATTCTTCTCATTTAGGAGTACGAATTTACATTCTAAATGAAAAACATTCTCGTTTTACTTTATGTTTTAAGTGAACTTTTCATACTTATGAAGAATGTGCGTCTGACAGGAAATGAAGTGGAGTGTGAGCAACTTGTATGGGTCCCTAGAAGGGCTGGTCAAACTGTTCCTTTTAACACATACATGTGGCGACGCGGCACAATTCCAATTTGGTGGGGTGCAGAGTTAAAGATTACTGCTGCAGAAGCTGAAATATACGTTTCGGATAGTGATCCTTATAAAGGAAGTTCGGAGTACTACCAGAGGTTGAGTAAGAGGTATGATGCACGAAATTTTGATGTAGCCGTTGGGGGGAGTCGGAATAGAAAAGCGTTTGTGCCAATTGTATGCATCAACTTGCTTAGGAGTGAAGAAGGAAAGTCAGAACGTATTTTAGTTCAACATTTTGAGGAATCTTTAAACTACATAAAGTCAACTAGAAAACTTCCTTATACTCGAATTCACTTGATAAATTATGACTGGCATGCCAGTATAAAATTAAAAGGTGAACAGCAAACCATTGAAGGATTATGGAAACATCTAAAAGCACACACTGTTTCCGTAGGCATTTCTGAAGGAGATTTTTTGCCTTTGCGGGAAAGAATTAAGGACTGCAGAGGAGAAATTATCTACAATGATGACTTTGAAGGCGCCTTCTGCTTAAGATCACGTCAAAATGGTGTGATACGCTTCAACTGTGCTGATTCTTTGGATAGGACAAATGCTGCAAGTTATTTTGGCTCCCTCCAGGTTTTCGTGGAGCAGTGTAGGCGGCTTTGTATATCACTTGATAGTGATTTGGCATTTGGTTATCAGTCAATGAGTAATTATGGTGGCTATACTGCTCCTTTGCCACCAGGCTGGGAGAAGAGATCTGATGCAGTAACAGGGAAAACTTTTTATATTGATCACAATACTAGGACCACGACATGGACGCATCCGTGTCCCGATAAACCTTGGAAGAGATTTGATATGGCATTTGAGGAATTTAAGAGGTCAACAATTTTATCACCGGTATCCCAGCTTGCTGATATTTTTCTGCTTGCGGGTGATATTCATGCAACACTTTATACCGGTTCGAAAGCTATGCATAGCCAAATCCTTAGCATCTTCAATGACGATGCAGGAAAATTCAAACAATTTTCTGCAGCACAGAATATGAAAATTACTTTGCAGCGGAGATATAAAAATGCAGTTGTAGACAGCTCTCGTCAAAAGCAACTGGAAATATTTCTTGGCATGAGACTATTCAAGCATCTTCCATCAGTTTCTTTTCACCCTCTTAACGTATGTTATTCTGGGACTGCTCTGGATCAATTTTAGTGATAATAATTTCATTTATTTTATGCTTCTTTTTGTGCTAGGTTCATCTAACAAGTTGCAACAAGAGGTTTTAACTGCCGTAGATTAATTTAAAAGTTATTCTAAGTTAGCACAACCCATTTAACTACAAATGGATGGAATCACCAGCTGCATATTGGAAGGCCCTTTTGTTACTTGTAAAATGTAACAGTGGTTTTGATCGTTGTAGGAAATGCTCTATTGATTTTGGGTTGGGCATCAGATTTAGATTACAGACTGGTGTCTCTTCCCAAAATGTTGGCTTTCCCTGGAATTTCCTGTGATTCTTGGTTTTAGATCTGATCATAGTTTAATACCTTTGCATTTTGAGTTCCATAGATTCTGGCTTTCATGATTTATATAATGATTATGTATTGATTGTATGAACTTTTATTTACTAATTTAATTGCATTGCATGGTGATTTATATATTGATTGCATGTAATTTCTATTTGTTAATTGCATCGCATGGCGTTCACTTCTGTTATGAGTCATGACTATTTCTCTACATTGAATTGTTGGATATTTTCTTGAAAGTTGTAAATGATTATTTTATTTTTTTCAGTTTGCTTTTTTGTTAAATGCAATAGCATCAAGTCTCTCATCCAAGCATTGTGATCTTGCAGGTTGTCTCTCGACCATCTGGTTTCTTCCTTAAGCCTGTTGCTAACATGTTTCCAAGTTCCAATGGTGGAGCCAGTCTTCTGAGTTTCAAGAGAAAGGATCTAGTCTGGGTACTTTTTCTTTCGGTTTTCATTGCGTGGAACATTTGACTGTACCATGATGGTCTTTTTCTGCAGAATCCTTTTATGTCTCTTATTTGGAATAGTTTTTATCACACAGGTTTGCCCACAGGCGGCAGATGTTGTCGAACTTTTTATCTATCTAGGTGAACCTTGCCATGTTTGTCAGCTTCTTCTCACAATATCCCATGGTGTAGATGATTCAACTTATCCATCAACAGTTGATGTAAGGACAGGACGCTCTTTAGATGGGCTAAAACTTGTCTTGGAGGTCTGTAATCTTTCTTTCACTGCTCCTACAACTTTAATTTGCTTTGAACTTTATTCCAATGTAGAATTGGTGGTCCCAGGTATCCAGCTAAAACAAGATGAGGATCCTTTTAGTTCCTATCTGATGTAAAGACTAACAACTAGGTTAAGCCATGAAATGCAAGGGACCTAGTTGCCAAAGCTTAAATATATAGAATACAAAAGAAGTTCATGACTTTGGTTTTGGTATTTTTTGTTAGTTTCTTGTATTGTGGTACATTTGTTGCAAATGTACTTGTGTTGAGTTAATATAATTTCTGATTTCTCCCAAAATTTCTAATCTTTTATTGGATTCTGATGACAGGGTGCTTCGATACCTCATTGTGTAAATGGAACAAACCTCTTGATACCCTTAACAGGGGCAATTAGTCCAGAGGATATGGCTGTAACAGGAGCTGGTTCACGTCTTCATGCTCAAGATACATCTACCCTTCCATTATTGTATGATTTTGAAGAACTGGAAGGAGAACTTGACTTCCTTACTCGTGTAGTTGCCCTTACATTTTATCCTGCCGTCTCTGGAAAGAGCCCTATCACTTTTGGTGAGGTAAAAAGCAACTTGTGTAATTATTAATTGATATGTGATTGTCCTTGATTTATGACTCTTCAGTTAGTTATTTAGGTTCTGAATTGAAAAGCTAGCTTGGTTGAAGCTTAAGCCATTTGGATTTTCTGGTACATGGTATAGAGAGGATGGGTATTGCAGAACCTGCAAGTGGATGATAATTCTTTTGTGAATTTGTTTGCAGATAGAAGTCCTTGGAGTTTCTCTTCCTTGGAAGGGTGTATTTACTAACGAAGGCCCTGGTGCAAGATTACCCGAACAAGCTAAAAACCTTCAGAATGAAAACAATCTTTTTTCCTCTGGGTCAAAAACCAATCCATTTTCCGGTGCTTCATCTAATGAAAATGTGACGGTACCAGTGCAACCAAGTGCATCTGCCAACAATTTGGTTGACCTATTGACTGGAGAGGTTGTGCTTTCAGAACACTTTGCTGCACCAGTGATAGGAAATGCTGAGGACAACGGAGAGTGACTTGCTTGATTTCTTGGACCAAGCTATTGTTGAATATCATGGTGCTGAAACTGATCATAAATCACATGATGGAAAACCTTCAGATAGCAGTTCCCAGCAGTACATTGATTGTTTGAAATCCATTGCTGGGCCACGTATGGTATGCTACTAACTCTTCTATTGTTTCTTTGAACCACTATGCTATTATGCGGTTTACCTTATAAAGAGGATGTCCTTTGGAATCTTTTGTCGAACCACTATTGATGAATCCTACTTTCTACAGGAAAAAAAACTAAACTTCATGGAAGCCATGAAACTTGAAATTGAACGCCTTCGGCTGGACATTTCTGCTGCTGAAAGGGATAGAGCTTTGTTAACTATAGGAACTGTTCCTGCTACTCTAAACCCTAACGTTTTACTTGATGAACAATACATGGGAAGATTGTGTAGAGTTGCAAACTCCCTTGCACTGCTTGGACAAGCATCCTTGGAAGACAAAATTACATCTGCTGTTGGTCTTGAGACTACTGATGATACTGCAATAGATTTTTGGAATATAACTAGCTTTGGTGAGCGCTGTTATGGCGGCATGTGTGAGGTGCGTGCTGAAACTAATGCACCTACACGTGCTTCCTTTTCGGAATCATCAGGGGGAGTTCTTCCCAATCTCTCTTCTTATGTTCCCAATGTGAAAGGAAAGTTTGTAAAGTTTGCTGTGCTGGGAGAGGGGCCCTTCTGGTTGCAGGCTATGGCTCAAGGGAGGCCATGAGTTACAATGGTGTGGTAAATCAGGGGGGATCAGGCCATGGTGTCCAGGTTGATGTCTCAACAAATCATACAGTCGTGCTGGATAGTGTTATTTGTAAAAGATGCTGCGATGATACTGTGCTTGATGCATTGATCTTGGACTACGTCAGGGTCTTGGTAAGCAAGAGGAGAAGTGCCCGTGCAGATTCTGCTGCCCATGAGGCCTTGAACCAAGTGATTGGATATTCGGTAAGGAATTGTCTTTCTGAAAGGAATCAGTCTCCGGATAGACCGAGAACTATTAAAGTTCTGCAGAAATTACTTGGCAGTGTGGAATCGCTAGCTGAGTTTCCATTTGCCAGCTTTTTACACTCGGTAATTTTTTTACTTCTTTTACTTTCTTGTTTCAGGGTTCCCGCAGTAAACTTTTGTCTTATTTCAATCTCTGTTTGGTTACGGATTTCAGTATTATACATGATTGTTGTGACCATTTTAGGTTGAAACGGGAGTAGATTCAGCACCATTCTTGTCCTTGCTTGCTCCTCTTGAATCTGGATCACGACATTCATACTGGAAAGCTCCTCCTAGTACCACTACTGTTGAGTTCGTTATTGTTCTTGGCACCCTTTCTGATGTTAGTGGGGTTGTTTTGCTTATTAGTCCATGTGGTTATTCTGAGGTTGATGCTCCCACCGTAAGTCATCTATTCACTCTCATCTTTATTTTTATTTTATTTGGTAAATGAACGTCTTCAGAAAATCTTGCTTTGTAGTATATCTTCTTTTTGTTCGTAAATTGTTGAATTTTGCACCTTTTTGTTGCACATACATTGATTTCGTCTGTATTTGTTTTGACTAATTCACCTGTCGCACAGGTGCAAATCTGGGCCAGCAATAAAATACACAAAGAAGAAAGGTCATGCATGGGAAAATGGGATTTGCAGTCCCAGATCACGTCTTCCTCAGAATATTATGGACCAGAAAAGTCGGTTAGAGAAAATGAAGTGCCTAGGCATGTGAAGTTTGAATTTGGGAATCCAGTTCGATGCCGCATTATTTGGATAACATTACGCCTTCAACGACCTGGTTCAAAATCTCTTAATTTGGACAACTTGAATCTCTTGTCTCTTGATGAAAATCCATTTGCAGAAGTAACTCGGCGTGCGTCTTTTGGAGGAAAAGTTGAAAGAGATCCCTGTATTCATGCCAAAAGGATACTGGTAGTCGGAAGCCCGGTGAAAAAAGAGATGGTAGATACATCACAAGGCTCCGATCCGATGAATCTGAAAGGCTGGCTGGAGAGAGGTCCACCACTGAATAGATTTAGGGTAAAAAAAATCATGTTTCTATGCTTTCTTCATTCAAAAAATTTGATTCATTATTGATTTTTTATTACACGCAGTTTCGTTTATAGTCATATTTTGTTCTTTCAGGTTCCCATCGAGGCTGAGAGGCTGTTGGACAATGATATTATTTTGGAGCAATATCTTTCTCCTGCATCACCTTTGCTTGCCGGATTTCGTCTTGATGCTTTTGGTGCAATAAAGCCTCTGGTTACCCATTCACCCTTTTCAAATGCACGCATCTGGGATACGTCAGCAGCACTTGTAGACGAGAGACACATCTCTCCAGCCGTTCTGTATATACAAGTATCTGCTGTCCAGGTACTTACTACACCTGCTTTATTGTTACGCGATTGGTGAGGATGGAAGAGGTTTTTGTGACGGTAGTTCGATGTGGCTCAATTAGCGCAATTGTAAATCCATATTGATTACGGTGTTTTTAAGATAACTTACTGGAGACATTGTTACAGGAACCGCACAGCATCGTAACGATTGCAGAATATCGCTTGCCAGAGGCCAAGTCTGGAACTGCCATGTACTTTGATTTCCCTCAGGAGATACAAACCCGCAGAATTATATTTAAACTGCTTGGAGATATTAGAGCATTTGCTGATGACCCAACGGAGCAGGATGATGCTGGTTCCAGAGCTGTACCGGTGGCTGCAAGCTTGTCATTGGCCAATAAAATTAAGTTGTATTACTACGCTGATCCGTACGAACTTGGAAAATGGGCAAGCCTCTCGGCCGTTTGAATTAGTTTTCTTATCGATTTGTGGTTGTGTATTCCCCCATTCATATTTTATTTTTCGCTGTTGTAATCATTCGTTAGTAGTATTTTTACGTTGAGATTATATGTAGTGTTAGGAAATCAGTAACACGTCTCTTTGTCGTGCGAGAATATGATGAGATTTGTTTAAGACCTTAGTCTGGAGAATATTTTGCTGGGAACTTGGTCCAGTATACTAAACTTTGTAAACTTATGACTCGTTTGGATGTGTTTTTAAAATAACTGAATACGCTTTTGGTAAAAATGTTTTTGGAACCAATCCTTAGTAAAAATGCAAGTAAATTCTGAAAAAACACTTAAAAAGTGTTTCTTGGAAGAAACATATAACTAGTGCTTCTTGTAAAAAGTACTTAAAAGTGCTTTTGACATTCAAAAACATTTTCTCTAAATGCAATTTCAGCCATTTTAAAAATACATCCAAACGACCCTTAATTGTTCGGTGCAGCCAATTGCTTGATGGAATTTAATTGCTTTTTTTTTTCCGGGAATTAGAATTAAAGTTTAATTTGATGATTTACCATATGCCCATATCTATTTAGAATTCATTTGAAAGTGATTTAAAAATGACCGAAAACGTTTTGTTCATGATTGACCCAAATTTATAACAAAATAGACGGGGAAGATATGGGCAGAGTTGAAAAGTTCGCACCGACAGAAAAAAAAATAAAAGCAAAGGGTTCAGATCTAAATAAAGCCCAACTAAGAAGTTTCAAATGGGCCTTATTTCCGCTGTAGGCGCATGCGTTGCCTAAAGCCCAGCTGTAGGTTCAATTCAACCCATTTATAAGGTAAATTTGGGCCACGAAGTAGCCCATCCAACCCACAGGGCTCAACTCCAACGAGTAAGCGACTACAATGCCCCTCAATACTCACTGACTACAAAAACCCTAGCCCTAGCCGAGTCTTTGTCTCTCAGTTGCTCTCCTTTCGATCAGCCGCTGATCTTCAACAATGGTGAGCTTCCTCCCTCCGCCTCCGTTTCCTGCATCTCAACTAATTTATGCCTATGTACTTTTTAATCTCGTAAATAAAATGCAGTAATCATTCATTAGAGTAATGGATAAGTGTTTCTTATTTTCTTCTGGACTCTGTATCCTTTGTTTTTGTATGATTTTTTTCTTCATTTTACACCAGGCAATATATGTTTCTGTTTCAATTATGTATAATTTTTGGGATTAAATTGATTTATTTAATAAATAGAAAGCCCCTACAAATTTTCTGTAAACCAGCCGTCGATCAAACCACACGTCACTTCCAGCTGCGGATCCTTGAATCCATTAGGCACGTTAAACCCTAGCCGGTTCTCTCTCACTTTTTCTTGTTGCTTTCGGCTGCTGTTCTTCCGCGATAATGAGCTCCCTCACTTTGTCCTTTTTGCTTCCATCGGAAATACTTTGTGTCTGTTTGCTAATTTCGGTGCCAGAAAAAATAGCTTGATAGTTTCTGTTTGGCTGCTCCGAAGATTGGTTAAAGTCTAAAGAGTACATTTGTAAAAGGAAATTGTTATTAGCACTCCAAAAGTCTCATTTGGCACTCCAAACTTTTATAATTAGAAAGAAAAATACACTTGTGAGGAGTGTAGAATGAGATTTTTGGAGTGCTAATAACAATTCCTTTTTAAAATGCATTTCATTAGGGCTAGCTTCAGTCCATGTTCAATTTCCCAATTAATTGATCTAACATTTGAGCTTTATGGTTTCCATGATTATTTTTATTAGGATTAGTATGTACTGTTAAGTTTTCCCTCATTAAAATATATCTCTATGCATTGTCGAATAATTTTCTGAAACACTGACCTGATATGTGTGTGTGTATTTTAAATTTTGAGGAATGATTAAACATTTTGTTCAATTATTTGTCATAGCCGTTCGTCAAGTCTCAAAAGTCTAGGGCTTACTTCAAGAGGTTTCAAGTCAAGTATAAGAGAAGGAGAGGTATTAATTTGTTTCATGATAAATTGTTTTTCCATTTCGCAAATTGTTATTGTGCATACGATAATTTCTTTTTGAATGTTGTCCACAGAGGGGAAGACCGACTACCGTGCCAGGATTAGGCTCATTAACCAAGATAAGAACAAGTACAACACACCCAAGTATCGGTTCGTTGTGCGATTTGTATCCTGAAAATTGTCAGCTAACTTTTGGGCTTTTCAAGTTTTAACTTTATATTTGTGTTTTGATAAAAAAAAAAAATTATGTTTTAAGGTTGGTTAACGATTCTGTCTTATCTTGGTACTGAGTATAAATTTAGAATGGATGTTTTATTTATTAAATTTTTTGGTGGTAAAACATGATTTTACTTGCGTAATTTGTGATGTTCACCTTAATCTAGTTGTTAGACCAACAAGGATATTGTAGCCCAAATTGTATCTGCCAGCATTGCTGGTGATCTCGTTCTCGCTGCAGCTTATGCTCATGAGCTGCCACACTATGGGCTTGAAGTTGGTCTCACAAACTATGCAGCAGGTATTTCTGCCGTTGTATTTATTGCTTTCTCCATTATGTTTACATACATTAGTTCCTCTTGTCGGATGATAACAGTATATTAATGATCAGCCTACTGCACTGGCCTTCTCTTGGCTCGTCGTGTGTTGAAGAAGCTTGAAATGGATGACGAATATGAGGGCAATGTTGAGGTAGTGTGTAGTTATTATCTGTATGCCCAATCTCAATTTGATTCCCTTTGAATTCTTTTTCTAGGTGTTTTCTAAAATTTATCTGGTATTGCAGGCTACTGGTGAGGACTACTCTGTGGAGCCAGCTGAGAGCAGAAGGCCATTCCGTGCCCTTCTTGATGTTGGCCTGATCAGGACCACCACAGGAAATCGTGTATTCGGTGCCTTGAAGGTAAGGTAGCAGGTTTATGCTGCCATTTTAACCTTTTTGTTATGATGAAGTCAAGTTTTTTAGATTTGAAATTTTGAACGTATCATGCTGTAATGTTTGTGAAATTGTTTGCTGATCTCTGGCGGTACCTCATTTTCATATTTCTCTCCGTGCTATGAATGTGATGCTCTTTCTGAGAATGAGATGGATTTTTTTTTCTGTTTAATTTTCTCGGAATATGCTAAAGGGATTTAATTTTTGCTATTTGGTTACAGGGTGCTTTGGATGGGGGTTTAGATATCCCTCACAGTGAGAAGAGGTTTGCTGGTTTCTCCAAGGATAGCAAACAGCTTGACGCTGAGGTTCATCGCAAATATATCTATGGAGGCCATGTTGCGGCGTACATGAATGTGGGTTTTGATTGCTTATGCCAAACATCACTTTTTACTTCACTGTTAAAATTTCACTGATATTTGTTTACCATAACTTAATTATTTGTTTCTCGAGTTTTACGGATATTGCCTGCTGAAACCTATAATTGTTTGTTATTTAGACTTTGGGGGAGGATGAACCAGAGAAATATCAGACTCACTTCAGCGAATATATCAAGAAAGGTATTGAAGCAGATAACATTGAGGAGTTGTACAAGAAAGTTCATGCTGCCATTCGCGCTGATCCTACCCCTAAGAAGACTGAGAAGCAGCCGCCTACGGAGCACAAGAGGTACATGTTGGAACAATTGCTGTTACATAGTTATGAGTGTTTTTTTCGAGGCGTGGTTTCTTTGTTTGAATGTACATGCATTTGATGTGTCTATTTATATGAAATTTTCTGTTTGTGTCACAGGTACAATCTCAAGAAGCTTACCTTTGATGAAAGGAAGAAGAAGTTGGTCGAGAGGTTGACTGCCTTCAACGACGCAGCTAACGAGGATGACGATGATGACGAGTGAAGGCATTCGTTGGGAATATTTAGAGACATTTGAACATTTTTCATGTTTTGAGTTTCATGCTAAAAATGCGACAGAGGTTTTGACAATGCTATTTAAGTTATTTTGTTTTGGGTGTTTTGATTTCCTACTGCGAGTGTTGGACTCGTGCATTAATTTTTTAGTGAAAGCTTTTGATCTCGGCAAGCTTTTAGTCTTGGCAATACTCAAATTCACTCAAGTTCTCTTCACTACTTAAAAGAGCTTGTTTGAAGTGGCTTTAAAATAGCTGAAAGCATTTTTGATCAAAATGTTTTTAGATTTAATATAGCAAAAGTGCAAGTAAATCGTAAAAAAACACGTAAAAGTGCTTCTTGCAAAATGCATTAATTATAAGTTTTTTCAGGAAGTATTTTAAATGCTTTTGGGATTCAAAAATGTTCTTTTTAAAAACGCTTTTAATCAAGATGTTTAAAGATCATTTCTTTTGAAAAATTAATGTTAATAGAGTCCACAAAACTAAATTTTAAGTGCTACGTATGATTTTTTTGTGCTCAAATAAAGCTGTCAAATAAGTTGAATGTCCTGCACTCTGTAAGTTTAAGAGACTTTCCATCCGGAAAGGGATCCTCTTCTTCTAATTTTATAAATTAGGGGATCCGTATCGTTGAAATTTGATCTAATGTTGAAGTTATTATAACTTTTAAAGTAGGCTTCTATTTATAATTGTTAAATCAAATTTCAACGGTACAGATTTCCTGATTTGGTAGATTAAAAGGAAGGAATCCGAAGATGATCCATTTCCTTTCTATCCCACTCTTCAAACATTTTTTTACTGTAAATATGTGTCTGTCAACATTTTTCCAAAAATGAAATATTTTAAAAAGTTGCATAATGAAAAGTAATAATGAGAATTCCGTGATCGTGATTATTCATCGTATATCGTAAGGTCAGAAATCA
The DNA here is from genome assembly GCF_019419815.1 of Pyrus x bretschneideri. Classification (NCBI taxonomy): domain Eukaryota; kingdom Viridiplantae; phylum Streptophyta; class Magnoliopsida; order Rosales; family Rosaceae; genus Pyrus; species Pyrus x bretschneideri. The sequence continues at coordinate 9,010,785 of NW_025999390.1, read as the reverse complement.
TTTGAAATTTAAAATTATAAATAATGTCTAATAAAAACTGATCGTACTAATGAACAATCACGATCATGAAATCCCTAAGATTCTTAGAAAAGGAATCCGACTAAGATCTTCTGAAAAATAATCTGGCGAGATCCTTTTCCTGAAGTATGAATCAATAAATTTCAATTCGTCATCTGAGTAAATAAATCTGTACTTGTCGAATCACAATTACAGAAACGGTTGGGAATGCTGTTATCAGCCCAAAGTCCACATCGAATCCCAGCCGTACATCACATCACAAAAACCCTATTAAACCAAACATCACTTCCAGCCGTCGATCCTTAAATCCATTTGGCAGGTAAAAGCTCACCTTCTGAATCCAAAAACCCTAGCCGGTTATCTCTCATCGTCTCGTTGCTCTCGGCTGCTGATCTTCTGAGATGGTGAGCTTCCTCACTTCGTCTCTGTTACTTCCATTGAAAGTTCTCTGTCTGTGTTTGCTCGTTTCGTCTTGCGAGAAAATAGCATGATTATTTTCTGTTTGGCTGCTCGGAAAATTGGTTAAAAGAGTACATTTTTCCTATCCATTTCATTAGCCCTACCTTTCAGTTTATGTTAAATTTCCCAATTAATTGATCTAAAATTTGAGCTTTTATGATTTCCATGATTATTATTTCTTGTTAGGGTTGGCGTGCACTGTATTGATTTGCCTCATTGAGATAGATCTGCTGCAATGTCGTTATCATTTTCTGAAACATTAACATTTTTTAGTGGGATTTTTGCTCTGCTGCATGAACTGTCCTGTGTATGTAATTTTTAAGGAGTTTGTTAAACGGTTTGTTCAATTATTCGTCATAGGCTTTCGCCAAAGCTCAGAAATCAAGGGCCTACTTCAAGAGGTTCCAAGTCAAGTACAAGAGAAGGCGAGGTATTCATTTCGGCTTTTGCGATAAGTTGTTTTCCCATTTTGATTAATGTTAGTGTACATTCTGATAATTTGAAAGCGAATGTTGTCCAGAGGGAAAGACTGACTACCGAGCCAGGATTAGGCTTATTAACCAAGACAAGAACAAGTACAACACACCCAAGTATCGGTTTGTCGTGAGATTTGTATCCTTTTGTCAACTACTATCTGGGCCTTTCTTTCATTGTATTCATCTTTTGTTAATAGTTATTTAAGGTTTGGCTGAACTGTCAATTTAGTCCCTGAATTATCACCTTAGTGAAAATTAGGTGCCTAAACTATTTTTTTTCAGAAACATCAGAAGTATAAAAATCTGCCAATTACATCCCTAATATTATATTCGAAGCTACTATATTCAATTTTCCGTCAATTTAAGTCACGACTTGCATGAGATACACATTGGAGGGTAGATTGTTAGTTTTTCATAAAGAAATAGTGTATGGAGTTAACTTTGGAGGGTAAATTTGTATTTTTTCATAAGAAAGAGTGTAAGTTAACTTCGGAGGGTACATTAGACGTTAGATTTGCTACCTATATGAAATATTGAGGGCTTATAAGCAAGAAAACGACGGTATTACACTCTAAAGTGTGTTAAGTGACTTAAATTGACGTAAAAATGGATAAAATAACTTTGAATATAATAGTAGGGATGAAATTAGCAATTCTTAATGAATTTAGGGACCTATTTTACCCAAGAAATAATTTGGGAACCTAATTTTCACTAAGGCAATAGTTCAGGGACTAAATCGGCACTTCACCTTTAAGGTTTTATAGTGTTTTATGTTTTATAGATACCGAGTTTGAATTTGAAATGGCTATTTTTTTTGCTAATTACAATTTTGCTGATAATCTTGATTTTACCTCCATTATCCGTGATGTTCACCTTAACGTAGTTGTTAGACCAACAAGGATATTGTTGCACAAATTATATCAGCCAGTATTGCTGGTGATTTGGTTCTTGCTGCTGCCTATGCCCATGAGCTCCCACGCTATGGGCTCGAAGTTGGTCTTACAAACTATGCTGCAGGTATTCCACCGTTGTATTTATTTGCTTTCCCATTCTGGCTCTATCCATATGAGTTACTATCATGGGTTAGTAACCTTATTTTTATGATCAGCCTATTGCACTGGCCTTCTTTTGGCTCGTCGTGTGTTGAAGAAGCTTGAAATGGATGATGAATATGAGGGAAATGTTGAGGTAGTGTGTGATTATTTCTCTCTATCCCGTTTCATTTTCTTCATTGGAATTTATTTCCTGATTTTATTAAAAACATTTATCCGGTATTTCAGGCTACTGGTGAGGACTATTCTGTAGAGCCAGCTGAGAGCAGAAGGCCATTCCGTGCTCTTCTTGATGTAGGTCTTATCAGGACCACCACGGGAAATCGTGTATTTGGTGCGTTGAAGGTAGAATACCGTATTATGCTGCCAGTTTTGTATTATGTGGTCAATTTCTTTTAAACATAATTCAGTTTTGTTCATTGTTTACACCGATATGTTTTGCTGACGGTTCTGATCATCAGTTTTTATTTGTCAGTCATTATTCTTTCAATTGTCTAGCAATTTTTTATCCCAAGAAAACTTGATTAAGACCTTTCTTTTGGCGGATGTTGATGAATTGTATGTTAACCTCTGGTAGTACATCATTTTCATACTGCTTCCCTTGTTATACATTACATGGTCTTTTCCCCAATAAGTCTGAATTTTAAATCCACTTGGTATGTGCTTAAACCGATTTGAAAAATATTCAATTGATTGCAGGGTGCTTTGGATGGAGGGTTGGATATCCCTCACAGTGAAAAGAGGTTTGCCGGTTTCTCCAAGGATTCCAAGCAACTTGACCCAGAGGTTCATCGGAAGTACATCTATGGTGGCCATGTTGCTGCCTACATGAGGGTGAGTTGAATATTCATGTCATGCATTAGCATTAATTTGACTGGTTTAGAATATTAATGTAATTTGGTCAAAATTTTAGTTATTTGTTACTGAACTTGAATGGACGTTGTGTCCAAGAAGAGTTAAGTATTCTTGTCAAGCATATCCATTTTACTTTACCGTTCATAAAATATTGATGTTTGATGCTCAAACTTACGTTTGTTTTTAAGAACTTGGCGGAGGATGAGCCAGAGAAGTATCAAAGTCACTTCAGTGAATATATTAAGAAAGGAATTGAAGCGGATAACATTGAGGAGTTGTACAAGAAAGTTCATGCTGCCATCCGTGCTGATCCTACAATTAAGAAGACTGAAAAGCCTGCTCCTCAAGAACACAAGAGGTAAAGTTTGATTGATTACTGTACATACACAGTTTTCGATGTTTTAAATTGAGGCCTTGTTTCATTGCTTGCAAGTTAGTCACTCTGGAGGAGTGAATATTTGGTTAGTGTTCTTGCTCAGTAAGAAGAAGTTACCAAATGATTCCATTTTTCGTTTGTGCAACAGATACAACCTCAAAAAGCTCACCTTTGATGAGAGGAAGAAGAAGTTGGTTGAGAGATTGAAGGCCTTCAATGACGCTGGCAACGATGACGACAGTGATGATGATGATGAGTACTAAGCATTCAATCGGATATGTGGCCTAGTTTGTTTCCACCCTTAGGACATCTGTTGAATGAAAATCTATAAACTCTGTTATCTGTATAATTCAAACATTTGAATATGTGTCTCGTCAGGAGGTTCAAGTGAGAAGCGCTACTAAAGTTTTGACAAATGCTGTTATGCCAGTTATATTTTGTTTTCGCTTTCACTATTTGTGCCATCCGCCCGCCCCTTGTCATCTTGGACTAGCTGAGTGAACGGTTGAATGTGTGGTCAAGTATTGAACGGCTTAGAATCCAATAACACGGGGTTCCAGTGCATACTATTTTTCGGTTCGTACTAAAAAAACCCGCTGACAAGTATATGCCGTATTCCCAATTTTTGATGCGATTGTAGGCTCGGTCGAGTTCGGGAGTGATACAGATGAAGTGAGGTTCGTGTTTCTGCAAGGAAAAGACCTTGTTGATGAAGGGTAGTGAATCAACCATACCATAGAAGCAGTTGGCCCACAAGAAGGGAAACCTTATCTGGATGCAACCAATGGATTGGCTAGCTCAATTACACCTAAATCTTCATTTTTCCAAATGAGGTTTTCCTCACATCTTCACTTGACTGGAAGAGTACAACGTCTCTTCTAAGTGACAGAGAGATAATGGCGCATTCGCTAGCGTCGCCGCCACCTACCACTGCTGCAGCAACATCAATCTCAACAGCAGCGGCTAAAAAGACCACTCTTTTCCGGTCAGTGGGATTCCAAAACGTCTGGGCTTCCGATCAAGTTTCCGATGACTCCAATGCTGCGAACAATAATCTCGTTCACAGGAGGTTAGTATTTGATTGTACATTCATGCCAAACACCTTCTATCCAACACGTGCATTTATATGTACAGAACAATGCTTGGCTCCTTATATTTAAATAATTACAATTCTTTTTTACATGGAAAGAAACGGCTCGGCAAAATTGCAATGCTAACTCGTTAAAATCACGTCAAAATAGAGTAAAGACTTCTTATTACATTTAAAAGAGTCGAGGATTTTCGCTATGAATCTTTTTTGTGACAAGCTAGTGTGATGTGGGGGTTGATGATGCAGGAATGTGGGTTTGGGTTTGGCGGGCGCTGTACTGAGCTTCACTGTGGGCGACCCAAATTCAAGTGCAAATGCGGCAGCCAGAAGGCCTCCACCGCCTCCGGCGGAGGAGGAGAAGGAGAAAAAGGACCCGAACGTCAGTGGTGTTTTAGCGAAAGTCCTAGCTAGCAAAAAGAGGAAGGAGGCCATGAAACAATCGGTGGCCAAGCTAAGAGAGAAAGGAAAACCGATCCAAGCGCCACCTGAATAGTTTCTTTCTTTCTTTCTTTCCTTCTGAAATTGAGTACCGCACTTTGCAGTTGTTTGTCATCCTTTCTTCCTTTAGGGGATACCAATATTTTACGAATCAAAGAGGGGCTTGTTTTGATGTGCATTCTATTTCAAATATTTGAGAGGCTTAGTACGCACGCGTTTTTTTGTTGGAGAATCGAACCTAGAACCTTAAAGAGTACATGAGCACCATTACTGGAGCATGGATAAGAGAGCGGCTGGGCTGCTTAGGCCATCTCCAACCGATAGCTGGCTAGAGGGCTCGTTTTAGCCCACCCTTCAAGATTCTCCAAAATATTAATATTTTAATGAACAGTACATGACCATATTTGTCTCCGTCTTCAACCGAGAGTCAAATGGCCATAGGGCCAAACATAATTTATTATTTAAAAACTACAACTTAAATGTTGTTTAAGTTTCATGTTGTTAAATGTTTTTTTTATGTTGTATAATTTTTATGTTTGTTAATGTTATTAATATTGTATAATGTTGTTTCATGTTACTTAATTTAATTTAATGTTGTATAATGGCTTAGGAGGTTATGGAAAAAAATAGAATTAAAAAAAATATGAAACAAATTTTGTGAAATAGAAGTTATAGGAAAAAAAAATAGAATTTAAAATAAAATGAAACAAATTTTGTGAAATAGAAGTTATAGGAAAAAATGAAATATGAAACAAATTTGTAAAATAAAAGTTATAGGAAAAAAATAGAATTTAAAAAAAATATATGAAAAATAGAAGTTATAGGAAAATTTTTGTAAATAAAAAATAATAGTAAAACTGTTAAAAAAAAATATTCAAAGAATTCCTATCGGTTATAACCGATAGGAAATCCAACATAAGCAAAAAAAAAAATGGCCAGCCCTCTAGCCCTCTCCGATTCCGTGGGACCCTCTCAGATTCCAGAGCCCTCTGGCTTAGCCTTCGGTTGGAGACGGTTTTCAAGTTATTTTCGGCCTTCTGGATCCTTCGGTTGGAGATGACCTTAAGGCCGCTTTCTCCTAGGTAATATTAGTTTTTTAACTTGAGCTCCATAAAAACAACAAAGCAAGCACAAAGGCCCAAACCAAAAACTGCTTATTTATAAATAAATCACGAGTTTCTTCCTAATACGCTTCCTATTAATCAATGAACCAATGGAGATGAATATTTCTTCAATTTTATATACTTAGATAGTGTAGTTCCCTGAAAAAATTATAAAGAAAAACGATGAGATAATTTAAACGAGAGAGAAAGGAAATTTGAGTGACGAGCGAAGCTCTCACATTATTTTAGCCTACTTGATTATGTTCGTGTCTGTTGTGTTTTCTTTATTCAAAATAGTATTTTAAGTATGCTTTATATTATGTTTGGATAAGGGATGTAAACTTAGAATTTTGAAGAAGTTTGATGTGCACCAATTTTCTTATTTGGATTTATAAACATAAAAATTTAGAATTTTTGCGTGAAAATAAATTTGAAATTTGGGATCTCCAATTCTCAAATTTGAATTCCATGTAAATATGTGTCATTTCCAAATTTCTATGAGTAACAATTTAAAAATAAAAAATTCCGTATTCAAATTTCATTGTTCTTTTAGGTTAATGAAACAATAAAATTCACAAATTTTAGAAAATAAAATTCGGCATTTCTATTTCCATAATTTTGAAATTCCTTAGTTTGATGGACTCTATATGGGGCTAGAAAAATGATGGATATACCCCAATTTAGAGCTCTGAGAAATCTTTGGGGCTCTAAAAAAGAATCTCTCTCAATGAGGGGCTATATACCTTTCGGGCTCTATATGAGGCTATATATTTATTTATGTAGTCATTTGATTACGTGGTCAATTTATTTTTGTTTTAGCTTTTTTTAAGTTGATTTCGGACATGTTATCTGTAATTTTATGAACTTTTCAACCTAAAAAAAAAAAAAATTCTTACAAAGTTAGATTTCATCACTTATGCACCGTTGGATTAGTTCTCTTACCTTAATCTCATGCACAAAGAGGCTAAGTCTTGTGTTTGTGGCATTTAAATAACTACATTGTTGTAACGACCCGTCCCTAAAGCGTTGATTTTTGTTGATCGTCTTGTCGTGTCACGTAAGATTCATTTCCTTGGCATATTCTTGTCATCACTACGAACTCATGGGTACAAATGGAATCGAATTTGGAGTTATAACGAAAGAGTTATTAACGAACGAAGTTGAGGGCAAAATGGTCATTTAACCATAAATCTGGAAGGCTCCAGATTTTGTTGGAGCATCAATCTGGTGCCACGTATGTGGCTGTGATAGAAAGAAGATGAGAATAAGGAAGGGGGAAGCTGCTTAATCGGTGAAAAAAGGAGGAAAGTGAACCAATGGGAGAGAAAAGAAATAAGGGAAATAAGGGTAGGAAGGAACCAACCAACTAGGACCTCCCTTCGACCCGTAACCCGACCTGATTCCTACATACACCCCGACGTCGATTCCGGCGTTTTCTTGACAAATTGATCGTCGCCACCACCTACAACCTACTCAGCGACCTTCCATCTTCCATTTCCACCTAAATTCCACTTGTTTAACCCCATATTTGTGAAGAACGAAATCGGTTGGTCTTAATGGGTGCACGGCCGCAATTCGCCATTTCTGGAACCACCACCATCAACCACCACCATGGTTCGACTCCTCTTGAACCCAGGAATAAATCCCAAGCCTTGGTTGGTGTGTCGAAACATTGAGGAAGAAGAATCGACAACCATCAATTTCAAAGGTTTTCGACGGATCAAGGGTGATTTGAGGTGCTTCCTGGCCGAATTGGACTTTGGCTCAAGTATGAAAGTTGTTCCCCTCATTGAGATCTGCATTCCTGTAAAATTTGGAAATTTTTTGAGTTGTTGAATTTTTCAGCGAGTCGGTGCTGCCAGCCACCATGTGGTGCAGCGTGTGGCCTTCCGAGCCGCCACCTCGTGGTGGCTCGTGCAACGATGCGTGGGGGAAAACATGAGGCCCCTCTTTAGGTTTTTTGACATGCCGAATTTGAATCCTCTGTCCTTTTTCCCAAATTCTAACGTTTTAGTAAAGTTTTACTAAATGATTTTCGACGTGCCGAATTCGAATCCGCCGTCTGTTTTCTCAACTTCTAACATTTTAGTAGAGTTTTACTAAATGATCCCTAATTGTGGTTAGGTGCATCGGTGGAAAGTGTCTCCATCCTCGCTAGCTCAAGCAACTCCCGAGCAACAAAATATATGTAAGTGGACCCCTTCTAAACTTACATATTTTCTTAATAAAATATTAGCCTAGCATACATTTCACACTTCATGATTTGAATATGTTTTATATATTGTTGTTCTGGATTTCTATATTTACGGTTTACGAGATAGTTATGATTTATCGCACCTACGTTTTACAAAAGGTTATGAATTATTAGATTTTCATATATGAAACTCTATGGATTATGAATATGATTTATACTACGGTTTCCGAATATGAGTTATGAATTATGGGATTTTCATATATGAAATTCTATGGATTTACAAATGTGAATTATCATGGATTTACGTGTAAAGACTTTGCGCTTTTGAGCTCTGGATTTGATATGAGATTTGAGATATGTTTTCGGTGCTTATCTAGTGGGTTATCATACAACACATCCACACAACACATATATGAGACGTCTATGGCCATAGGACACAGTTGAGGAGTAGTGACATATTTATGTTATACCCCCGGCTTCACTGCCGAAAGCAGTGTCAGACAGCTTCATTAGCCACAGTTAGTATCGGTGTGTGATGTATATATTTTCTTCTCCGGTGTAACTCGGAGTCGTACAGCTTCACCTTCGAATGATGGGACCTACCATGTTTTTTCACTGACGTAACCCTGAGGCCTGTTCATTGCCAAGAAGAATTGATCCTTCTGATAATCTTCATATCCTGTGTTTTATTATTAGACTATGTATTTTAAACGAAGTTGCTCGTGATTTAGTATTTCTAGTTGCTAGTCTGTTGTGGTGTGATGTCTTTGAACTTTTGCCGCTATGTAACGGAATTGGAGTTTGTATTCTTCAGTTGTTATGATAAGTATCGTTGATAAGTTTCTCTCTATGCATTATCTGTTGGCTACTTTCAAACTTGTACTTATACATATGGAGAAAGAATTAGGAGAGATCGCTTGAAGAAATCTGTGACATTTTTTTCAGATCTGACAACAACCGGTGAAGTAGAGAGACTGTTTTGTAATTTATGCTCGACTGGAACTTGTTGGAGATCACCTTTCTCATTACCATCTTCTGTAAATTCTTTCGGGGGCGAGGATACGAAAATCTGCACCAGTAAGCTTCCACCTGACATAAGATGGAGCTGATTTATTCTATAGGTCTATCCTACACCCTGTTTGTTTTGATCAGTAGAAACCTTGTAAAAGTAACTAATCGGGATAGCAAGACGAATAAATTATTTGCCAAGAACAAGAGAAACCAAGCAAAATCAGCACCCGAGAGTGGTTCCATCCCGTAAATTATGGCTGTTTCCGTTGCTGAAACATCACGCATCGCTGCAATCTGCAGTGATGAATAATTTTTATGAGGAACTAAGGTAAAACAACCCCTCGAAAGTATTGAACAATTGATGATACAAGAAAGCACATCTTAGCTTTCTAATTGTGTGCTTAAATTCAGTTTGCGAAACAATAGTAGAGTGTGAACCAAGGAACCCTACCTCAATCCATAAGCGTAATCCGGTTGAAAATGCACGGTATAAATTGCAGGTATCCATGGAAATGCAACAATCTAGTCCCATAGCTCTGTCCATGTCCATGGTGATTGATTGGAATAGTCGGTACCATCCAACCACCGTCTGATGAAACCCCAAATTGTGGATCAGAGAGCAACAACACAAACCTCATATCCAAGAATTGCTAAGAAGTTTTCTTTCTTTGTGCTTCTAGAACTATGTTCAGTTTGAAGAATATGAATCCCAAAAATTTGCATTCAAGAAGTTCGAAAGATCTCCAACCTGAGAAAAGAGTAGTCTGTAACATTTTTCATTACATGAACTCAGCTTTTATCTAAAACAATAGCATCCAGAACTTAACGGTGTCAGGCGAACATTAGGAGGTGATCCACTGCTGCGAGCATAGCAACCACGACAGCAGACATGAGGACTCCGATTCTCCGAACCAGGTACGAGTAGGTATGGTTGCTCCAAGCATACCATCAAGCAAAGGTACCGCGATAACCTGTTCGACATATCAGGATTTTACAAATGTACTCTTGCTCCCAAGACCTTTCGTGGCTTTTGCCGAGGTACAGTGGTATTAATGACAGAAAAACCGTAGCTAATAGAAAGTTCATGAAAACTTTCAACCTACTGTGGACAGACAAATAAATATCCGATGTAAGCAAACCAAGTGCCTCAAGAAGGTATCCTAGACTGATCCAGAACCCCAACTCCATCCCTGCGTTGCGTGTCTGGTCATTACCTCGTACGTGATCGAAACATAAATGGAAGAAAAGACATACCATAGACAATTGTAATGAAATTAAGCAGCCTAATACTCCTTATCTTCTTGGATGCAAAGAAAGCCTTTTGCTACGAAGATCGTTGCCGTCTCATGCCAGATTTTGATCCCATCTTTGCACCATTCTTAGTCTCATGGCTCCCATACTTCTTGCTCGTCTAAATCTTCTTATCGGATTGTTTAAATATTATTTTTATTATTGTTTATACTTATATAGTGTAGTTCTCTGGAGAATTATAAAGAAAAACAATGAGATAATTTAAACTAGAGGAATAGGAAATTTGAGCGACGAGCGAAGTTCAGTTTTAGCCCTCTTGATGTTTGTTGTGTTTTCTTTATTCAAAATAGTATTTTAAGTGTTTTTTTTTAATTAATTTTTTTTTATGATGAAGTTGAATTTTCTAAAACTTATTAAGTATGCTTTACATTATGTTTTGACGAGGGACATAAATTTAGAATTTTGATAAAAGTTTGATATGCACTAATTTCCTTGTTTGGATTTATAAATATAAAACTTTAGAATTTTCCGTGAAAAAAAAAATTGAAATTTAGGACCTCCAGTTCTCAAGTTTAAATTTTATGTAAATATATGTCATTTCCAAATTTATATGAGTGATAGTTTAAAACTAAAATTTTCCATATTCATTCGACATTTCTATTTGAGTCATTTTGTAATTCCTAGTTTGAGAAATGCTAAGAGCATCCCCAATGAAAAGTTCTATAAGGAGTTGGAAAAGTGGTGAATATAACCTAATTTAGAGCTCTGAGAAATCTTTGAGGCTTTAAAAAAGAATCTCTTCCAATGAGGGGTTATATACTTAGATAGTATAGTTCTCTGGAAATTATAAAGAAAAACAATGAGATAATTTAAACTAGAGGGATAGGAAAGTTGAGCGACAAGCGAAGCTCCCACACTATTTTAGTCCACTTGATTAAGTTCATGTCTGTTGTGTTTATTCAAACAATAGTGTTTTTTTTTTTTTTTTTTTTTTTTAGTGAAGTTGAATTTTCTAAAACTTATTAAGTGTGCTTTATATTATATTTGGATGAGGGATATAAATTTAGAATTTTGACAAAAGTTTGACATGCATCAATTCTTTTGTTTGGATTTATAAACATAAAAATTATAATTTTTGTATGTAAAAAAAAAATTGATATTTGGGACCTCCAATTCTCAGTTTTCAATTCCATGTAAATATGTGTCATTCCCAAATTTCTATGAGGCATAGTTTAAAAATAAAAAATTCCTTTTTCAAATTTCCTTGTTCTTTTAGGTTAGCTAAACAATAAAATTCACAAATTTTATAAAATAAAATTCGGCATTTCTATTTCTGTCATTTTGAAATTCCTTAGTTTGAGAAATGCTAAGAGCAGCGCTAACGAGGGGTCTATATGAGGCTGGAAAAGTGGTGGATATAGCCATTTAGAGTTTTGAGGAATCTTTGGGACTCTTAAAAAGAATCTCTCCCAAAGAGGGGATATATACCTTTCTAGCTCTAAATGGGGCTATGACACATCCCGACCTGGATTGTCCACTAGGACTTCGAATTGAGATGTGTTGGCCGACACCTGGAAGGTGACGAAACCATAAAGTGTGGTGATGTGAAATATGTGAATAAATTTAACCCCTAAAGTGCCTAAACACGAGAGTGCGCTGTGAGAGAAAATGACCCAATTTCACACATAACGTCAGAGCATAAGTAAAGTACAGTAGAGTGGATTGAAAATCATACAATTGAAGGTAATCCTCAATACCAAGACTTGCCACAAATCCTCGTCGATACGAAAACTCTGCTACTAGAACCTGGAGGGATAAAAACAAGAGTGAGCGGGTCTGAATATAAAGCTTTAATAAAGACCTTTTAAACGATATAACCCTTCGCTGTAATACCTGTATAGGTTCCAGGAAATCATACTACACATAAGTATGAAATCAAATGTAATCAAAAATAAATCCAAGAATATTCCAAATCACTACGTATCGGCAACAAAAATATACATCAAGTGCTCATCAATCTATAGTAACCCACGAGTCAGAGTTGTCTAACGCAACCTATACGACTCATAAATCAATCCATGATAACACCTGAGTTGGAGTTGCCTAATGCAACATGTACCACTCATAAATCAATCCATGATAACACCTGAGTCGGAGTTGCCAATCATTGCAACCTGTACGACAATGTTGAAGTTGCCTATCATTGCAACATGTACGACAGTGTTAGAGTTGCACAAAACATTAATACAAGTCATGCCTTAACTTAATCATTTCAAATAATATTATAAACTCACCTGAACTTACATGTTCGTCCCGCGTTCACCTTAGCACTTCAAGGCATTCACAACAATTATATGTAGGTAATATGCATATGGTTATACCATAATGCAATCTAAAACTCAACCATATCATAGTACTTTAGAATATACAAATATATATTTATGACATGGCATAAAATGCATAAATCAATTTAAAAGCGTTTTGTGGAACTATCAATGATTTACATATGATAAAAGGAAAAGACCTACTCATCTGAGGTCCGCGTTACAACTCCCTAGCACGAATATCGAGACGTCACGAACGATCTTCACTTAGAACAATTATTAAGTCATGTGTCAGAACTCTTATCAGTAAAACACATAACTTACATAAAACACATCCCAATGACGTTCTAGAATGATTTGAGACTTATTGACCAAAAGTCAATCGTCAGTCAAAGATCAACTGTAGGGTCCACAACGCTACATAACTCAATCTGAAAGATCCACATCTCAAATTTCGATCCGTAACTTCCAAAGATCCACATTTTTCTTCTAAAACATCATACTAAAGTTTCATTACGATCCAACGGTTGGATCTTCGCCAATTGTCAATTCAAGTGGCGGTCAACGTTTTATTTTACGCACTTACAAATCCAATTCTGGAAGATTCATACGTCAGATTCCCAATCTGTAAGTTTCTAATATCCTCAAATATTACATACTATAATGTATTAAAGTTTGGTGACGATGCCATGGTCGGATCGTCAATTCACATAATATTCAAGTAGCAGTCTTTATCAAAACTATGCTCAAACGATGAGATTTCATCAATCGGACTTCACCTATAGAATTGGGGTGTCAAACTTAGCTTAGAAAGGTCAGGTGGTGACTCGGCTCACGCGCCGCCACACACAGCAGTCGGCCGTCCCGATTCGCTGAAAAATTCAACTATCTCCAAAAATTCTCAAATTTTATAGAAATGAAGATCTCAAGGAGTAGAGAAAATTTTATACCTGTGACCAAGTCCAATTTGGCCGGGAAAGGCTCCAATTTCACTCAAACCCGCCGGAACCTTAAAATGGGTGAACTTAGATTCTCCTTCCTCGATGTTCCAACGTCTCTACCACTAGTTGGGTCTTGTTCTTGGGCCCAAGGGAAGTTGATTAAGGGTAGTTTTAGGTGGTGGAACTCGCCGGAATGGAGGAATTATCGTCGAGCACCTTCGGTGCTCCGGTGAAATTCCTCACAGGTTAGAGCCTAAAAACCCTTACATTTGGATGGAGATGGTAGAGGGAAGGTGGTGGAGTAGATTGCAGGTGATGGATGTGGGAAATTCAACTGAAAAATGGTAGAAATTGGTCGGAATTTTGGCCGGATCATACCTGGGTTCATGGAGTGCACGAGACCCTCTTGATTGGCTACCCTCCTATTCATCTAATTGGTCCACTCCTTCCTCCCTAATTTCTAATTGGTTACAATTCCCACATGGTGGGAGTTTATTTTCCTTTAAATCTATAATTTAGTGAAACAACTTCAAATATCCGTACCAACGAGTATTACACAAATACGCCAAAAGAATAAGTCATACATTCCTCTAGACGATGGTCAACAGAAGTCAAAATCCTTGCCTCTAGGGTATTTTTGTCAATTCGCTCAATTAAAATAAATAAACACGAAATTTTAGGGATGGGTTGTCACAGCTACATATTTATTTATGTAGTCATTTGATTACGCAATCAATTTATTTTTGTTTTAGCTTTTCTTAAGTTGATTTTTGTACATGTTATCTGTAATGTTTATGAACTTTCAACCTAAAAAAATTTCAAATTCTGACAAAATTAAATTTCATCACTTATGCATTGTTGGTTATGTTCTCTCTTACCTTAATCTCATGCACAGAGAAGCTAAGTCTTGTATTTGTAGCATTTAAATAACTACATTGTAATGACTTTACAATTTAAGTTTATTTGCTTGTTTGTGCTTTCAAATAACAAAATTGGAATGCCCTTACAATTTAGGTATATTGTTTGTTTATATCTGTGGTTTAGGTCTCTATACTACCAAAGTTATATTCAATCACTTCTTTTTTTTTTAAATGAACCTTTCAATCTAGAAAATCAATCACAAAGCATAACAATTTTTTTCCTAATCATTAACACACAAAAAATAGCCGTTGTTTTATGTATTCTTAATCTAACAAACAGTTAAAAATAAACCTTTCATATCATTAATGGTTGAAAAATAACCTTTAAAATCATGTTTTAGAATTCGAATTGGGGCCCAGTCATTTTTAAACTTAAAAAAAAAAAAACAAAAAAAAACAAAAAACAAAGACTGTGCTCTTAATTTGGTGTGGGTCCCTGCTTTTTGGGCTAGAAGTAGCCTAATTTTTTGCTACCAAATGAATGAAGTTGCTAGCCCTTGTAGTAGATATAGCCCCATTTTTTCAACTCATTAGAGACAGAAATTTTCACTGGAGTTACAAATGTAGTAGCCTCAGGGAGGATAAAGCCCTCGTTGGGAATGCTCTAAGAAGACTCCTTCAAAAGTGTAGCCCTCTGTAAACTCTATGTTACCTCATATTTTTGACACAATTTTTTTTAATGTTGGTGCGAAATTGACGTTAAACTATGAGATGTCAGAAAGTTCATAAAGACCCCCGCTTGAAAGAGTCTACTTAGCATTTCTCTCCTCAATAATCTTAAATTTTCTTATTGAAACATAGTATTAATATTAAGGTTATTAAATAAAGGGAGTTTCAGTGAAACACTTTCGGTATTGTTCACTTTTAACGAAAATGATATTTTTACTTTAAAAAGTCACTCATGGTACTATTCATTTACAACATCTTTTTGTCAAATTTATAAGAGTCAAATTATAATTGATGGTTGATGTGACAGTCTGAAATCTTATGTCAAATTTATACTTATCCAACCGAATTGTAGAATGTTATTTTATTATTTAAATAGATCTTTAAATAGTTGTAATTATTAAAAAATGTTGAAACAAAATTTTTGTTGGTTGAAATGTTAGTAAAATAAGGGATCCATAATTAAAATAAAAATAAATTTAACATTGATGTTAAATTTAACTTCAAATCACTAAACCTTCAAATCTAGTCAGCAAATAACATTTCGATTAAAAAAAATTTTGATGTCAAATATACACAGTGATATTTCATCTAAGATTTTGACATCTTATTTAAAAAAAAAAAAAATAGGAGATTTGGTTAGATGTGATGTGTATGACAAAATGGGTAGAAAACATAGCGAAGCCAACGGAAGACGCACGGCACACATAACCAACAAAAACCACTTAATTCCACGAGTCAAGTTCCCATGAAACTATTCTTTTACAATTATACCATCCCTCTCTCCTCGTTCTCTCTCCTCTTTCTCTCTCTACAATCATCAACCATACACATACGCTTACGTACAAATACATAAGGGGTAACTCTCTCTCTCCGCATCCTCTCTTCTTGTTTATTAATTAGGGCTCAGAGCCTGAGCTTCTGAACTGCCATTTACTACAACCAACCCAACGACAGAAGATAAAACATAAAGCAGAGAAAGAGAATCGATTCACAAATGGAGGGAGGAGGGCCCGCAGCTCAATCGGCGGACACTGTGATGTCGGAGGCGGCGCCACCGTCGCATCCGGACCCCAACCACCCACAGCAACATCCGCCACCGCCGCATCAGGCCATGGGGGGAGTGGAGAGCATTCCGGCCACGCTCAGCCACGGCGGCCGATTCATTCAGTACAACATCTTCGGCAACGTCTTCGAGGTCACCGCCAAGTACAAGCCCCCCATCATGCCCATCGGTAAAGGCGCGTACGGCATCGTTTGGTCTGTATCTCTCCTCTCTCTCTCTCTCTCACTCTCTATTTCTTCCATCTCTTCATTTTTGTTTGTTTCAAATTTCCTCTCTTTGTGAAAAGAAAATTCAAAAGATTCATCATTTGGGGAAAATTAAATCGGATTGAATGATTGATTAATCGTGAGAAATTGCAAAACAAATAGCTCTTCTTTGAATTCGGAGACGAACGAACACGTTGCAATAAAGAAGATTGCGAATGCATTCGACAACAGGATCGATGCGAAGAGGACGCTGAGGGAGATCAAACTGCTGCGGCATATGGATCATGAGAATGTTGTTGCGATTCGGGATATAGTCCCTCCACCGCAGAGGAACTCCTTCAATGATGTTTACATTGCATATGAGCTCATGGACACTGACCTCCACCAAATCATTCGATCCAATCAAGCACTCTCCGAGGAGCACTGTCAGGTTCTGCCCCTTCTCTTCTAAATGCTAGCATTTTCGATATTTTGTTTGAAACTAAAGACGAGTTCTTACTTGAAACTAAAGTCAATCTTGACACCAGTGTGTTAGCATTCTATGTAAAATTGATAATTTGTGCCTTTTCGGGTTAAAAGTCTGTAAAGACAAGTTCTTTGCCGCATCTGCATGTTTTTCTCGACCATTTGGACAGTTGTTGTGAAACAGATCGTTCCTCTAGTTGTTCTCATTGATAAAGATAAAAAATTATTGGATGAAATTGACCAAGAGGAAAGTTTGCTTTGTAATAAGAATTCTTCAGCAACCTTGAAAATAAACATTTAAGCTTTTCTCATTTTCAGCTACGCCGTTTGTTTTCCATGGAGAAGGTTTCAAGACTAGTTTTATGTACTTCTTATTAGACTTCCTTATATTTATATTATGCTCCATCAAAGCTGTGCATTGTATGCAACTTAGATGACCTATGGCTCTTTTAGCACCTAATTAGCAAGTTACGAAATAAGATGAACTGTATCTCTCCCCTCCCATTCGTTTCTTCCATTACATTTCGTATGTTAAACTTAAGAGTCACCTGCTTCTAAATTCATAATATTTTTATTTTTTATTATTTCACTCGACTCCACTTAGTGGGATAAGGCTTTGTCGTTGTTGTATTTCACTCAAGATCTAACAAGTACTGTTTTTACTCATTTTTTTGTGCGTGCAGTATTTCTTATATCAGATCCTCCGAGGATTGAAATACATACACTCTGCAAATGTTCTGCACAGGGACTTAAAACCTAGCAATCTTCTATTAAATGCCAATTGTGACTTGAAAATATGTGATTTTGGACTAGCTCGAGTCACCTCTGAGACTGATTTTATGACTGAGTATGTTGTTACAAGATGGTACCGTGCCCCAGAGCTATTGTTAAACTCTTCAGATTACACTGCAGCTATTGATGTATGGTCAGTAGGTTGTATTTTTATGGAATTGATGGATCGGAAGCCATTATTTCCTGGCAGAGATCACGTGCATCAGCTTCGTCTGCTATTGGAGGTAGCTTAATTATGTTTATTGTCATAAATCATTTGTTTCTGCAAACCGAGGATCATATGATGGACAAGAAAGTATCATTGTCGTCCTTATTATTGTAACTGTTTTGTCACAGTACAGGGTCCTTGAATAGCATTATTAGCTCCTCCATGCCATAGTTACACTTGACGTGATAATAAGCCCAACATGTGTCACATTTGAGACCATTTCATGATGAGTTCGGAATTGGAATTTAGAATCTTCACATTTCTAAAATTGTACATTTGTAGTGTAGATATCTATGAATCAGTGTGGTTAATCATCAGAAATCCTTGCAGCTGATTGGCACCCCATCAGAGGTTGAGCTGCAATTTCTAAACGAAAATGCTAAGAGATACATTCGGCAGCTTCCTTTCTACCGTCGACAGTCATTTACCGAGAAGTTTCCTCACGTCCATCCTTCAGCAATTGATCTTGTTCAAATGATGTTGACATTTGATCCTACTCAGAGAATTACTGGTAAGTTGCCTTTACTAAAATGATCACAAATCCGATTAAAAAAATAGTCACAGTTTCTCTACTTCTCATGTGTTTTATTGACTCGGAATAATTTGTATCCCATTTAGTCTGTCATCTTCATGTGTATTAAAATCGAGTACTGTTATCTTGATTATTTTAGCTTGCTTAATGCAGACATGTTGTTGGACTATATTAACTGAATACGTTTACATGTTCAAACAATGAGATCACAAAAGAGAAGGAATTTTAGAAAATATCTGTTTTCGTATATCATTTGAAATTGAAAAATTTATGTCTAGGAGTTCATTTGAGGGTGATGAAAGTTTCTATCTCCAAATTACAACCAAATCCACCCATCAAGCATGTGGAAAACTCTACAGTCCTCATTATTCTCCTTTCTGCGGAACTCCCTATCAGATAATAGAATTGTAGCCATCACCCGCTTTCTTACACACAGGATGCCAGCTTCCCACTGCCTTTAGGTGATTAGTTGTGTGGGTAAGATAACCTCAAGATAATATGCTTTGGCAGTGGTCCGCCCCCTTCATGCAGTCATCCATGGAAATCAGCCGTTTTACCTTCTAAAAACTTAATAGTATGTTTTCATCTGAAATTTTGAAGCTCTTCCTTGTTCTCAAACACTGAACATCGTAATCATCACATTTTTAACCTTATGTAGAACCTCTGTTACATTTAATTTAGTTTTACTGTTCTGACTACGTTCGTTCTCCCTACATTGCAGTTGAAGATGCCCTAGCTCACCCCTATTTAACATCTCTCCATGACATCAGTGATGAGCCTGTTTGCATGACTCCCTTCAGCTTCGACTTTGAGCAGCATGCACTCACTGAGGAACAGATGAAAGAGCTAATCTACCGAGAGGCACTTGCATTTAACCCCGAGTATCTGCTACAGTGAGGAGTTTGCTATTTAATTCACGTGGATTTTCAATTGTGTGATCTCTAGGTTCCATCTGTACGGTGTTCGGGATTGATTTTTCATGTAAATATGTTCCATCCGAAAGTGGAAGGTTCTAGATTCGAATTATTGATCATCTGGAACAATGACAGCGATGTTTGTATCGGCTGGTTTTGATTTCTGTTTATCTAATTATTGAATTGAGCTTACTGCTGATGAATTAAAATTTCCTCGAACAGAAAGCTTAAGAATCGATAAAGATCTCCGATGTCTGTTGTTACATTTGATCGTATTCATGCGCCTGCGTTCTTCTTTTCCATTTCCGACCGTAAATCTGTAATCCGTGCTGGCATTCCCTTCGACATGGATTGCACTTCAGTCCGTGCAGGACGAAGCCGGAATGCCAGAAGCCGACGTTTACTTACCCGAATGAGAGTTTAAAAATGCCTCAATTTTAGCTCGCATCAATTCTTCTAATAGAAAGAGTTACATGAACTGTTTTCGTACAATTGATCAACACCGAATGAGATGAATAAAGCGACACTTTACCTAAGAAGTAACCTCATCAGAGCTAACTGCTAAGGCAACTAAATATATCATGTAGGCAAAACAATGAAGAACAAACTCATCTCAAACTAATCTTCCTATTGTAGGAAGATACTACAAGGAGCTCGTATAATCCCGTTAGGTCTTCGCATTCCCGAAGAATCTTGAAAGTGGCACGGGACCATCAGCCTCGTCGTCGTCACTGCTCGAGTGTTTGGTCTTTGACCTGTGCTTCTTTTCCTTCTTTGTTCTCTTGGACCTGGACTTGGATCGTCTTGATTCTCGGTCTTCGTCTTCACTACTGGAAGAATCTGAGGATGAGCTCGAGGAGCTAGACTCTGAAGATCTCCTTCTTGAATGCTACAAAGTGCAGTGAGGAAATATTAAACCGATTAAACACATAACACACACGCACCACTACAAAAAAATTGTAGGCGGTGGGCACCTTTCTCTTCCTGCTGCTGCTGCTGCTGCGTTTCTTTAAATCTTTGTCCTTCTTATCTGCAAGGACACATATTCACCTTCAGAAAAGAGACTAGTAGAAACAAGTAATAGTTTGTGTTTACATTCCATGTCCCGGACACCCACCTTTTTTGCGATCGGACTTACTACTAGAGTGGTTTCTTCCATTGGCAAGCTTGCGAGCCCTTTCGGCATCCAGTTGAGCTCTGTATTCTCTCATCATTCTATCAGTATCCTTCTCCAGTTCGCCCTTTCTAATTTCATCTTCCTAGTACATCAATACATTAAGACTGACTGAAAATTTGCATGTATTGCATAAGGCTACAGATGCAGAAAGCTTTGATAAAAATGAATGTAGCAAGTAGACAATCCTACCATTTTATGACACAGTAGGAAGATAAAAATATTCGAGCAAATATCAGTTCAATTAGCTGAACCCAAATATTTCTAAATGCGAAATGTTAGTCCTAAGTAGTTAGGACTACAGGCTAACATCAACGAGAACATCCTCTTCTTTCAGTCTTCCAAACCTAAATGCATCGGATCATGTACCTTTCTAACTATCAGGCATAACCACAAACCCATTTAACATGTTCCCTCTACAACACACAATATCAAAAGGGTGCCTTTTTTTAAGCTCTTTTAACCGGTGCAGAATTCTATATGAACTATACATATGGAAAACAGCAGCAAAAATAGATAAGGAAAGTCCATCAGCAGAAAGAAAGAAGAAAGTACCTTTTGCTTCTGTTTATACTCCTCCCAGGTAATTGTATGAGAAGTTTTGAGGCTAGCCAAACGAGCAGCATGCCACTCTGGTGAATGAAATGAACCATCCACCTGCGACAGTCCTCATCAGTGAAAGTACAGGAAAATAAAACATAAAGTATTATATTGGATTATCGAGTCAATTCTCTAATAGGAAGATGGACCATGTGTCAATTTCACCAAATGCTAAGCAAACTACGAAATCTGCTATGCCTAAAATTCATATCCGCAGTAATTATGTTCTCCACCAAATATTAAATTGGCTTAGAAACTATTGAGTTAATAATTTAGTAACTCGTTTGGAGGTAACGTCTATTGCTATTTATACAGTAAAATTTCTTGTATTGAACCACAACCACTCTTATAAACTGACACCAAGTAGAAAAGAGGATTCAACAATTAAATTACGAGTTAATATGGTACCCTACTTCAAATTGACAAAGATTTCATTTTGTATATATACCCATAGAAGTAATATAAGTATATGGTAATGTGGAATGGGAATTAGAAACATGCTCTGTCTGACGATAATTCTTTTGGTGGTCATAGGCTTTATAAATGGCTGGCATGTACAGAATTTTAAATGACGATAATTCTTGAGATAAATTAATCATTATCATAATTACCATAGAGGTACTCCACAAACTGTATGATTGGTCACACTAGTCCCATCAATTGAGAGTACTCAAAACCACGGGAAAAAACCATTGAATTCCGTTCACCCTAGGATGCTATAGACACCCTCTATCTCTAAAAGCTTGTTGTTCATCAGCATACATTTTAACACACTGTACGCCACGAGAGTTATGGAGGATGCACCCATAACCTATACCTCAACACCTATGAACCAATGGTAACCACATCACAAACAAACTAGAAGGTAAAAATAATGCTCTAATCCAATTCCATATACCTTGAATTGTACTTCATAAAGAAAGCATTTAAATTTACAAGAAGATGGTAGCGATTTCAAGAGCCAAATAATCAGCGTTCTTATGTTTTAAGTTGTCAAGTCAACAATTCACACGAGATTCGACACAAACAATTCCTTTTAACGAACACCACATAATCCTAGAGAATCAGATACTATAAGTCTATAACCACAAGTTCAGTAAACAGTAAATAATTACAACACACCCACCAAAAACCAAGATTGAATCTTTCAACAAAGTTTCCATAGAAATCACACATCCAATTGCACAGTACGCAGTTCACTCAGAAAATTTAATGCAAGCAACTCAATTCGAATGCAAAGAAATAGTAGAATTGACGAAATGGGGGAGAAAATTGAAATTGGTGAGGTGGTATGGAAGGGTACAAACCATGCCGTCTTCGACCTCATCGGGGCCGGCAGAGCTGGAGCCGAGCCTGGATCTCTGCATAGCCTTGTAAGCTTGATTTTTACCCATTTCGAAAGAGACCCAGATGAGAAAATCAATCAATCGAAAAGAACAAGACAGAAACCTAGGAGGAGGCAAAGATACGACTAGAGTATCAGCGGAGGACAACCCATGTACTGAAATCGAGAGAATTGAGGAGCAGCAAGGAGAAGCGAGGAGGTTGGGTTTGGGTTTTTCCAAGCGAGAGGAGGGTTATTGCTCCTCGTCGTATGAATTTGGTGATACAATTAGAAGGTGAGGTTGTCAGGAAGAGCCAGCAGATTTGTCAGAGAAACAACGACGGTATGGGCGAAACCTTGAGAGATTTAGATGACGTGTTGCATATTGATTGGTAGGAGCAGAAGTCAGTATAATACAAGCAACACACACAAGAATGGATGACTCATCATCGAATTGATGAGCTGTCTGCTAGCATGGAGGTAATTTTGGGCTTCGTACTGGATTTGGGCCTTGGGCTCTGGAATCCATAAGTATTAGACTAGCACCCAACAAACAAAGCAAAATCATAAGTTTATAACTAAATAATGAAGGCGTCATTTTGAATTATGGTCTAGTGGGTCTTAGGTTGGATTCTCTCTAAAAGTGAATTGGAACTTTGTTTTTGCTAGCTCAGCCTACTCCCTCACCCCCTTGATGAGGATAATATCATTTCTTCAAAAAAAAAAAAAAAAAAAAAACTAAATAATGAAGGTAAGCTAATTGCATGTTATTTTATGTGTTCCCGCTTTTTGGAACAGTTGTTACATGATGTACCATTTTATGATTTAGCCATAAGTCGATGTATCTCACTTTTTAAGATATATTTATATAAAATAAATACATGTATATAATTTAAGTTAAATAATAATATCACGTGATGTTGTTTTAAAATAGGCTTAAACTTTGTTTATTACCCTCATGTTTCGTGGTTTTCAACATTTAGCACATAAAGTTTTTTTCGTCCCGGAGTTAAACCTAAAGTGTTAATTTTGGGACAGTCTCATATATCCGTTAGTCTGGCTGTTAAGTCTTTCGTTAACTGATGATGTGGCATCCATGTAGACAATGACTGGACGCCATGTGTCATTAAAAAAATTAATTAAATAAATTTTTTTTTAAAAAATCCCAGGTCCCCTTTGTCTTCCCCACCCCGATCCCCTTCCCTTCTCCCTCTGCACCTCTACAGATCCGCTCTGTCACGCCCTAAATTAAAAAAAAAAAAAAAAAATTTCAAGGCATGAATAAAAAGAGTAACTTAAAGGTAACAACAGGTGACTAGGTTGAACTAAAACGTTTCATTAAACAAAATAATTTAAATAGTCATTACACTTAAAAGAAAGCGACAACAACTCCTTAAAAAGTTTAAAACTATTTATAAGCAGTCTATTTCTTCCAAGTCAGCCACTAGATTCCTGTCTCATCTCCTGTAACACAACTAATAAGGGGTGAGCTAAAAGCTCAGTAGGGGCCCAAGGCCTCAAGTGATTAATATTATTAAAGTTATGAATGTTTTATGAGTAATGTAATGCGAGAACAAAAATTCTTTTCTACCCAACCCGTTAATCTATATATTGAAGCAACCAGACCTGCATGTCCCATACCATGCATTTTACCACCGTGGTCCCGAGTGCTTTAATATATAGAATAACCCCCATTAACTAACCCAAGTTCATAACCCCTTTTGCTAGTCATCTTATCTAATTCATTGATCTCTAGCCCAAATCACCCACATCGACAATTCCCATCGATATCCTATTCTACTGTGCACATCGGGCTCGCCTGGAATTGGTTTCACAACGAACAGACTCAACTACACAAAAGCTAAATTCCACATTTTCCCACAACATAAGTACCTCATTTACTTCGTTGACAAATGATAATGATCATGCCAATATATAATATACCACATAACAAATCACATTTAAGTCAATAGTTGAATATCTCAAGTTCACATAACAATTTTCACGAAATACAAGTAACGAAGACAATCAGTTAATTCCCCTACCTCAAATCCTTACTTCTTACTTCACGAGTACTTCTTTTGCTTATCTCATTTATCACTCTTACACACTTTTTACATAGGGTATGTATTACATGTCCCCAGGAAAAGAGCAAAGATGGAGCATTGCTCCTATTTATACCATAACTAAGGCGGCAACAAATTTGTTCTCATTGGTTTATAATTTTCTCTACAAACCACCCCACTTGCTTCCACCATTCCATGTTAGCCATAGGCTTCATTTGTCATCACATAGCATTCAATAGTCATCACTAAGCCTGGCAATTTCTGACACGACCCGATAACCCGACACGACACGACACGAAATTAACAGGTGTTTGGGTTGACACGATAACGAATCGGGTCGTTATCGGGTAACCCGATAAGCACCTGTTAAGATAACGGGTTGGTTCGGGTATACACGTGGGTAACACGATACACGATAAGCAGAATATTATTTTTATAATTTTATAACCCTAAAAAAAATACTATAATAATTATATACATTAATTTTACAATTTTATACCCCTAAAAATTATAATAAATATATATATATATTAAATTAACTATAAAATTTATAATAATTATAATAATTATATATACTATAATAATTATACCCCCAAAATATTAAGTCTATCTATAATAATTATATATATATATATTAAATTTTATAAAAACTATAATAATTATTAATTAATAATTTAATATGCATGATGCATTGCATGATTTTGCATCCATTGAAATTTGATGTGATTTCTTTCCATTCAAATTTCAATAATCAATTTCTTGCCATTGCCAACTTGCCGCCCTTTTTGAAAAAAAAAAATCGAGGGAAAATAAAAATGTTAAGAAAAGTTGAAAATGAAACAAAAAAGTGAGGGAATTAGGGAAAGATGTTGGAGGGAAAAATGAAAATGATAAGAAAAAGTTGAAAAGGAAACAAAAAAGAGAGGGAAAAATGAAAATTAATAGAAGTGGTGAGAAATTATTTATTTTTTTTTTTTAAGTTATTAACTTTTTATCATATACATGACTGTCATGACATATCTCACTATTTTTATAATGACACACGTGACACGTGATGTATGTACTATTCCATGTACCAGTCAATTATAATTTATACGTACAAAATAAATAGATTTAAATCTACTTAATAAATATATACACACACACACACACACGAAACTTGATTGATGGCATACGAATTCTCCAAAACTAATTTCAACGATCCAAACCGTCAAAATTGTTTGTATATGCTTGGAGATCACATCAACAAAAAATCACAAAAAAAAAACATTCAGAGATCAAGTAACGGAACAAAGGTTTTCAACGGTTATAAACGAAAAATCACGATTTAACGGTTATTTTAACTCCGATTTTGATGATTTTTTATAACTACACTCCTTGACCCTATATGAATACAATGAATGAATTCGATCTTCAATTTAAAATATTTACACAATTGGATACCACAAAATCTTATGTTATACTTAATGAAAGTATAAATAAACTCTAAGTGTTAGTCAATCTATCGTTTTACGAATTCTCCAAAACTAATTTCAACGATCCAAACCGTCAAAATTGTTTGTATATGCTTGGAGATCACATCAGCAAAAAATCACAAAAAAAAAAACATTCAGAGATCAAGTAACGGGACAAAGCTTTTCAACGGTTATAAACGAAAAATCACGATTTAACGGTTATTTTAACTCCAATTTTGATGATTTTTTATAACTACACTCCTTGACCCTATATGAATACAATGAATGAATTCGATCTTCAATTTAAAATATTTACACAAGTGGATACCACAAAATCTTATGTTATACTTAATGAAAGTATAAATAAACTCGAAGTGTTAGTCAATTTATCGTTTTACGAATTCTCCAAAACTAATTTCAACGATCCAAACCGTCAAAATTGTTTGTATATGCTTGGAGATCACATCAGCAAAAAATCACAAAAAAGAAACATTCAGAGATCAAATAACGGGACAAAGCTTTTCAACGGTTATAAACGAAAACTCACGATTTAACAGTTATTTTAACTCCGATTTTGATGATTTTTTATAACTACACTCCTTGACCCTATATGAATACAATGAATGAATTCGATCTTCAATTTAAAATATTTACCCAAGTGGATACCACAAAATCTTATGTTATACTTAATGAAAGTATAAATAAACTCTAAGTGTTAGTCAATCTATCGTTTTACGAATTCTCCAAAACTAATTTCAACGATCCAAACCGTCAAAATTGTTTGTATATGCTTGGAGATCACATCAGAAAAAAATCACAAAAAAAAAAACATTCAGAGATCAAGTAACGGGACAAAGCTTTTCAACGATTATAAACGAAAAATCACGATTTAACGGTTATTTTAACTTCGATTTTGATGATTTTTTATAACTACACTCCTTGACCCTATATGAATACAATAAATGAATTCGATCTTCAATTTAAAATATTTACACAAGTGGATACCACAAAATCTTATGTTATACTTAATGAAAGTATAAATAAACTCTAAGTGTTAGTCAATCTATCGTTTTACGAATTCTCCAAAACTAATTTCAACGATCCAAACCGTTAAAATTGTTTGTATATACTTGGAGATTACATCAGAAAAAAATCACAAAAAAAAAAACATTCAGAGATCAAGTAACGGGACAAAGCTTTTCAACGGTTATAAACGAAAAATCACGATTTAACGGTTATTTTAACTCCGATTTTGATGATTTTTTATAACTACACTCCTTGACCCTATATGAATACAATGAATGAATTCGATCTTCAATTTAAAATATTTACACAAGTGGATACCACAAAATCTTATGTTATACTTAATAAAAGTATAAATAAACTCTAAGTGTTAGTCAATCTATCGTTTTACGAATTCTCCAAAACTAATTTCAACGATCCAAACCGTCAAAATTGTTTGTATATGCTTGGAGATCACATCAGCAAAAAATCACAAAAAAAAAACATTCAGAGATCAAGTAACGGAACAAAGGTTTTCAACGGTTATAAACGAAAAATCACGATTTAACGGTTATTTTAACTCCGATTTTGATGATTTTTTATAACTACACTCCTTGACCCTATATGAATACAATGAATGAATTCGATCTTCAATTTAAAATATTTACACAATTGGATACCACAAAATCTTATGTTATACTTAATGAAAGTATAAATAAACTCTAAGTGTTAGTCAATCTATCGTTTTACGAATTCTCCAAAACTAATTTCAACGATCCAAACCGTCAAAATTGTTTGTATATGCTTGGAGATCACATCAACAAAAAATCACAAAAAAAAAAACATTCAGAGATCAAGTAACGGGACAAAGCTTTTCAACGGTTATAAACGAAAAATCACGATTTAACGGTTATTTTAACTCCAATTTTGATGATTTTTTATAACTACACTCCTTGACCCTATATGAATACAATAAATGAATTCGATCTTCAATTTAAAATATTTACACAAGTGGATACCACAAATCTTATGTTATACTTAATGAAAGTATAAATAAACTCTAAGTGTTAGTCAATCTATCGTTTTACGAATTCTCCAAAACTAATTTCAACGATCCAAACCGTTAAAATTGTTTGTATATACTTGGAGATTACATCAGAAAAAAATCACAAAAAAAAAACATTCAGAGATCAAGTAACGGGACAAAGCTTTTCAACGGTTATAAACGAAAAATCACGATTTAACGGTTATTTTAACTCCGATTTTGATGATTTTTTATAACTACACTCCTTGACCCTATATGAATACAATGAATGAATTCGATCTTCAATTTAAAATATTTACACAAGTGGATACCACAAAATCTTATGTTATACTTAATAAAAGTATAAATAAACTCTAAGTGTTAGTCAATCTATCGTTTTACGAATTCTCCAAAACTAATTTCAACGATCCAAACCGTCAAAATTGTTTGTATATGCTTGGAGATCACATCAACAAAAAATCACAAAAAAAAAACATTCAGAGATCAAGTAACGGAACAAAGGTTTTCAACGGTTATAAACGAAAAATCACGATTTAACGGTTATTTTAACTCCGATTTTGATGATTTTTTATAACTACACTCCTTGACCCTATATGAATACAATGAATGAATTCGATCTTCAATTTAAAATATTTACACAATTGGATACCACAAAATCTTATGTTATACTTAATGAAAGTATAAATAAACTCTAAGTGTTAGTCAATCTATCGTTTTACGAATTCTCCAAAACTAATTTCAACGATCCAAACCGTCAAAATTGTTTGTATATGCTTGGAGATCACATCAACAAAAAATCACAAAAAAAAAAACATTCAGAGATCAAGTAACGGGACAAAGCTTTTCAACGGTTATAAACGAAAAATCACGATTTAACGGTTATTTTAACTCCAATTTTGATGATTTTTTATAACTACACTCCTTGACCCTATATGAATACAATGAATGAATTCGATCTTCAATTTAAAATATTTACACAAGTGGATACCACAAAATCTTATGTTATACTTAATGAAAGTATAAATAAACTCGAAGTGTTAGTCAATTTATCGTTTTACGAATTCTCCAAAACTAATTTCAACGATCCAAACCGTCAAAATTGTTTGTATATGCTTGGAGATCACATCAGCAAAAAATCACAAAAAAAAAAACATTCAGAGATCAAGTAACGGGACAAAGTTTTTCGACGGTTATAAACGAAAAATCAAGATTTAACGGTTATTTTAACTCTGATTTTGATGAATTTTTACAACTACACTCCTTGATCCTATATGAATACAAAGAATGAATTTGATCTTCAATTTAAAATATTTACGCTAGTGGATGTGGATATCACAAAATCTTATGTTATAATTTATATACTTAATAAAAGTATGAATCAACTATAATATTAATAATTATATACATTAATTTAATAATTTTATATCCCTAAAAAGTAAAAACTATAATAATTATATAGATGTAGGTGTAAATTGAATACAATTTCATGATGATCGATGTAAATTGAAGATTTTGTAAATGGAGGTGTAACTTTTGAGAAAGACTTACAATCTTAAAAACAAAAACTCTTTATCCTTGCACATTTAATATTTGTAATATATTAGTAGTGTATGTATTATTTTTTTTATTAGGCTTTTATTTTCGAGTGTAGATATAGTACTTGAACGAGAAATGTTTTAATGTTTTGAAGTAATATTTATGTGGCAATGTGTGGTATGTGCAAATTTAAAAAAAATATATTTTTTTCTTAACGGGTCATAATGGGTCATAACGGGTCGGGTCACTTTACCCGTTGGGTAAAGTGACACGACCTGTTAAGGACCCGTTAAGATAACGGGTGTGACACGACACGACCCGTTAAGATAACAGGTGTTACACGAAAACGACACGAACACGATAGACACGACCCGTTTGCCAGGCCTAGTCATCACCCTAAAGTGCTTACTAAGCACCTTAACAACACCGAATGATAACACCTAAGCTACAAATCACTTTCCACCAATCATTTCACGTTAGCTATAGGCTTTATTTGTCATCACATAGCCTTCAATAGTCAATTGGCATGGAATTATAACATGAGGATAGGACACCTAACTAGGTGATTAAGCTAATGATTAAATGGTGGCAATAAGATGTGTCAACTGCATGCAAGACTTGAATTGTGGAGCTACACGTCCAACTCCAACCCAACATGGTGCTTACAAGCACCTTAAAAATGATAAGAGATAAGGCCGCATGGTAAGCTTCACACGTCCACCTTATAAACTTATGACTAAGCATAAGCATGGTTCTAGGGCTTAACTAGGAAAAATATTCCAAAACTTAGCCTCAAGTCTAACAAAATAAATAATAACTTAAACATAGGGTTTCACCAATATAAAATACGGGTTCTCACACGCTTTCACCCTCATTCTCCGCTCTCTTTCTCACTCCCCAAATCCCCAGATCCCTCTGCACCTTTGCACATCCATCATTCTCCAGATCCCCTTTGTCTTCCCCACCCCGAGTGAATTGTTGTCACACGTGCAACGATACAGGCCTTTTTGTGGAAGAGAGGGTCGTCGTGCTTCCATCCGAGGACGAGGGACTTGTCGGGTTCCTGGAGCTCAACGGAGTGGAGCGCGTGGGAGTTGAGGATGGTGCGGACGGCATTGAGTTCTTGGATGGTGAAAGGGTCGAAAGGGTGGTAGGGGTGTCAGAGCTGTGGTCTTTGAGGTGAGGCGTTGGGATAGGGGGTTTGGATTGGATGCTGTTTTTGGAGGAGCACCAGGCGGAGTTTGTTGTGCAGTCGAGGAAGTCGGAGACGCACATGCGGCACATAAGGGAGGTGGGACCAAGTGAAGGGGAAGACTAGGCTATGCAGAGGGAAAGGGAGAAAAAACGCAAGAATCTCCAATCTTCCATGGATTTTGTGTTTCAGAGTTTGAGTTTGAATGAGGGGGAATGATGGATGTGCAGAGGTGCAAAGGGAGAATGGAGGGGAGTCGGGATGGGGAAGACAAAGGGGATATAGGGATTTTATTATTTTTTTTAAAACTTTTATTTAATTAATTATTTTAATAGTTTATTTTTTTAATTTTTAAATTTCCACGTGGATGACACGTGGTGCCCCGTCATTATCTACATGGGTACCATGTCACAGTTAATATGAGACTTAACAATTTGACTAACGGATATATGAGATTGTTCCAAAATTTACATTTTAGGTATAACTTTGGGACAAAAAAAAACTTTATGTACTAAATGTTAAAAATCACAAGTTTTTCACCCTTTAAAATATTTCTAAAAAATGATTGAATACATGTACTTGTGGGCCAGTTTTCCAAGTTGTACACAGTAGTACTAGTCCACTGTACAAACATGCCTTTTGTGCGTCTGGTTTATCCAATAAAAAGTTGTATCGATTAAGCTAATCAAACAATAATGCTATTCTTACTATATTTTTGTATCGTAATTATATACCATTTTAGATGGTATATGATATGGACAGTTACATTATCTAAATTAATTACCATTTAATTTCAAAATGTTAATCAATAATTAATAAAAAGATTGTTAATTAAATGATGATTGTGGTACACGAAGAGTCTTCTTCTGCCACCTAAGATTATTTAAGTGCTTTAATTAATAAAAATATTGAAATTAAATGATGTAGCTTGTCCAACTTATCTGCCAACAAAGATGATAAAAAAATGTGGTATAAATTTGTGATAAGAATAACATTACTTCTAACAATCAAATATTAGTTAATGTATTAATAATAACAATTAATCATACTGAATTCGTATTAAGCTAGAAAAGTAGCAGATCATTGCACAGTAAAATCATCACTTGCTCAATATGTCTCGGCACTTTGTTTTGTGGGATTTTTATCACCCATTATCTTTTATGTTTTGCAAATGCGTCATTTTAGTCCTTTTTGTTTGAATTAGTCAATTTCGTCTTCTATGTTTTGTCAAATTTTTCCGTGCTGGTCAGTTTCGTTAGTGATAATATGACACAAACGTGGGACTAGAAAACCAATCGAATTGTGTCATGTGGATTTAAACAAAATTTAAAAACTTAAAAACCAATAAAGAAAAAAATATAAAAAGATTGAAAAAAAAAATGAAATATAAAAATAGGTTGTTGTCAGGAAACTTGTGCTATTTATTTAAAGTAGAATACACAAGACATGATAGAAATTTTGAGAGATTGTAACATGCAATTTTACGTGATTAGGAATGAGCAACGGTTATGGTGGGCTGGTAACCGCAGTTATTTGCTCATAATAGTTTATGTTCATACCTGCATAACCATTAACCTGTTGGATAATTGTATAAACGGTTATACATGTACCCATAACCGTTTATAAACAGTTAACCATACCCAAAATCGTGTACTCATTTAACCATAACTATTTACCCGTTTATCTTTTTTTTCACCCATTTACCCATTTTTTCACCCGTCTACATGTTTTTAATTTAACAACTTGAAAATTACAAAATAAAAATTTGTCATAATTTTCGTTTTCTGACAATTAAACACCGTTATATGTAAATGTTAGCATGCTTTTGCCTATTAATCATTTAAGTTCTTATACAATTCCAATAATTGAAATAATAGTTTACGAACGATATTTTTTTGCTACACTCAAGTAAGTCTTTAATTTCAAGACCGATCTCAAACCAAAATTTCGGGAATCCCAAAATAGTTTCGGAATTTTGAGACAAATCAGGAATCCCAAAATTGCTTACTGTAACTCAACCATCGATCCATTCTACAGAAGTTTATCTGGTGGATACCACCATGCTAGTAAAATGACAAATACATTCATCATTCGATATTGCATAAAGTATTTTTTTTCAGTACATTGCCAGGTAATATACCAGACAACACAAAGCATCAAACTTCTTCCAGCCTTAGAAACATAAAAACACGGGAAAAAAAACACCTATCAGATACGAATTCAACCACAGAACTGATGAGGGTTGTTCCACGTTGATGAGGGGCAAAATTTGCTATGTGCTTATATGATATTGGTCTACTCCTTATATTGTCAATTGGTTTTATGGTAGAACCTCAATTTCATCATAGTATTAGAGCAAGGTTGTCCACGTGTGAAGCTCAACGGCTACACGCGCTCGACATCATCCAATTGTTGTCCACGTGTAGGTTTGAAAATCCGCCACACATGCAGAAGCGTGTTGAGAGTTGTCCCACATTGGTGAGGGACGATGTTTGTTATGTGCTTATATGATATTGGGCAACTCCCCATATTACTAATTGGTTTTATGGTGGAACCTCAATTTCATAAAGAACTTCGATGTTAAATTAAATGGGTATAACCAATCCAACGGCCTATAATTTTTTTGTTTGAATTTTACATATATTAAATTAAATGGGTAAATGGATATCCACTATAACTGCGGGTAATACCCATAACCAATTGATAGCCGTTATAACCGAGGGTAATACCTATAATCGTCCATTTAAATTTCATGGATAAACAATTATACTCATAACCGTTTGTTCGTCTAAACGGTTACTCATAACCATAATCGTGAATTTTAAATAGACAGGTAACCGCGGTTACTCAAACCTATAGATATTTTGTCCATCCCTATACATGACTAGGGAAATGCTAAAATAGAAATCCATTACACTATGAAATTTCCTGTAGAGGAGGAGAGAGAGAGGAGGGGAGATGTAATTTAACTTATTATACATTAATTGATAGTATGAGAAGTAATTTAACTTATTTATAAACTTATGTAAGGTTTCTTCTTTCATCAATGTAAGATTTATTTTTAATATACTCTCTTAGTTGTGGTGAATATTCAAGTTTAACAAATGTACAACACAATATGATGACGTAGAGTACGTACTGACGTCGGACTTTACATGTGAAACAATCTGACTCTGATCCATAAAAAATTAAAAAATTACCATAAAACCAATTAATAATAAAAAGTAATCAACGTACTTATAAGTCGATATAAAGTTCCTCGTTTATTGAAAGAGATTGATTTGGTAGCAACAACAGCTAATATATATTTTTTGTACAGTTTTACGGCAGGCTGGAGAATAGTTCTTTATCAGTTTGTGTGTGGGTATGGCAGAGAATCAGACTGAGACGGGGAGAGGGGTTGGGGTGGACGAGGCGTTTCGAGTTCAGAGAGGCCACCACTCACTGTAAAGTTTGTACGGCCTGGCATAGCCTACACTTTTGACTTTTGACTTTTGCCATTTCTCCAATGTGCCGACGTTTTTGTGACGAGCGACTTAATTACATGAAACGATAACACTGTCATAATATTATACCACGACTTGTAGCATATTTGTGAGTTGTTTGTAATATTCTTTTTCACTTTATTAGGGTAATTTCGCGGGAGGAATAATCATGATTTTGTTTGGTTGTTTGGTCGTTATAACATAAATTAATGGATTTGAACAAAAAAAAAAACCGTAAATCAATTGAGTAGTACGTCGGAATGGGAGTGGGAGTCGCCATTGTTGTTTCGTTTGTTTTCTTTCTCTCTCTCTCTCTTTTATGTTTGTCTGTAACGTAAAATGCGTTTTGTGGTATTTCAATCCGGCATGGAAAGCGACTTGGTTTTAACTTATACAAGATGCATGGTGGTGGGGAGGAGTCATTTTCTCTCATGTTTTTTAAAAGCATATATATAGACAAGTTTAATTAATTAATTAGGGCTTACGTGTTATCTTATTTGCCTTCAATCAATCTCAAAACCACAACTCATGTCTCATGAGCATGCCATCCTATCATATATTATTGAAGGGATGGCGACCCCTTTATCTCTCTTTTCTCTTCCTGCATGCATAGTCTATCACGCGTGCATACGTATGAGCGTGCATGTCTGCTTAAACGCTTGAATGTAGCGTTGGTTCGTGCGTGCATGCATACAAATAATGTCGTACGTGAGAATTTGCATTTTCATTTTTGCATTCACAAAGAAGAGTAGAGAGTAGTCACTCAGTATTACGGTCTAATAATATTCATCTTTACTTGTAAGTGAAATGTCTTATGTTCGAATCTCGTGGATGACGAATTCGATATCAAATTAGATTGCTCATTGTGTGACTTCACCAAACTCGTGTAAAATATATAAATGTACTTAAAAAAAAAGGGGAGTACGTATTTGAATGTGTAGTAGATCGTACGTCCTAATGTGGACAAATTGGTTCAGATCATATATAATATACTACTTCATGACTGGAACAGTATACAACAACATTAATAATTTGATGGACCGACCTATTAATTATTGTGACAACACTCTTAATTGTGTTTCAGTAGAGCCCCATCTTCCCAGCTAGGGTTTTTAGGGTTATATAGCACACACTCATAAATTGTTTGTTTTTATATTTATTTAATTTTTTTTTCTTGTGGCATCTTGAAGTGGGTGTATGCATGAAAGAACCTAACTCAATTTCAAAATATGTCACTTAGTGCTACAGTATAGTGATGTTTTTCTTTACTTGCAAGTGAGAGGTCTTAGGTTCGATTATTGACAAAGAAGAATATGAACCATATTATTATTAATGCATTGTGAGGCTTAACCCACTTTCCCATCCTTTAGTATGAATAATATCGTTTGTTATAAATATATATTAAAAAAAAAACCCCTCAATTTCAAAATACAAATTATCATCTTTTTTAAAGTCTAATAATTAATATTTTTTTAAGTAAACTAGTAAAGTGTAAATAAAAGGCTTTAAAATTTATATCTAGCAATTGATTACTTGGGTTAAAAAGTAAGATTCTCATAGTTAAGTTTTGTTGCTTTATCCATATTCTTTAAAGCGAAAAACATTTGAGTTTTTGTTAACCGCTTGCACTTTTGTAGAAAATATCAAGGGACAAATTTGTGACATTATTTTTTTATACATATTTTATAGGGTATAATGTCACATCCCGTCCCGGGCGGGACTACTTTCCGGGTCCGACTCCATTACCGTAGCACGATATTGTCCGCTTTGGGCTTACCATTCCCTCACGGTTTTGTTTTTGGGAACTCACGAGCAACTTCCCAGTGGGTCACCCATCATGGGATTACTCTAGCCCCCTTCTCGCTTAACTTCGGAGTTCCTACGGAACCCGAAGCCAGTGAGCTCCCAAAAGGCCTCGTGCTAGGTAGGGATGAGAATATACATATAAGGATCACTCCCCTGGGTGATGTGGGATCTTACATACACTTTGTAATTTATTTCAATTATTCAATTGGTCTATATTTTATAACATTATTGATAAATCATCTTCACAAAAAATTAGACAAATCGAAAACCAGTGAAGGAAATGAACGAATACGACTTTGTAAAAAACACTAAATTTGATCCAATGATCATATGGTTTTAAATTTTGGATGATTTTTTATACAATCCTTAAAATGCATTATAAAGTGAACTTTATAAAAACGTATATAAAAAGTTGAAAAAAAAAGATATGCCAAGAAGAGTGCGCGTGCGTGCGCGCACACACACAATATACGTGTATGAATAGATATATTAAATCCCGCAACTACTTTCGTATCAATGTATATATGATTTGGCAGCGTTACGGGAAGAAGGCAAATTAATGGAAGATAAATAGCTACTAAAAGCCACCACGGGATGGTCCCAACAAGTAGTCTATGATCCATACCAAATTCTGAAGGCTGCCAATAACTTTTTCATTTTTCATTTACCCTTCCATTTTTGTTTATTTTTAGGATATTATTGATGATACATTACCGACATGAAAAAAAGAGAGGACAACATGCAAGGAAATAGGGTGGCAAATTCTCAGTCAAAGCAGAATGGTAATTTTTGGTTTGACTTGATTTGGGGCCATCTTTGAGATTCGAATCTAAGAATCTCACTTTTAAGCGAAGTAGAATATTATTAGATTGTAGTACTGAGTATCATCTGCCTACACACTTTTTTTTGTGTGTCAACGTTTTATATTTTGTTTTTAAAATGGGGAAGGAGAGAGGGAGAGAGCGAAGGAGAGAAGGTGGGAGTGGGAGTGAGAAGAGAGGTTTTTATTTATTTTTTTCAAAATTTTAATATTAGATATATGCTAAAATTAGGTAATGCTTTAATAAAAAACAACAAAATTTAATTTAATTTTGTGAAACTACAGCCCGTCATTTTTTTATATAATAAAATACTAAATAGTCTTTTTTCTGTCGTTTAGTTGAATTTAGTTAAGATATGAGAGATCATAATGTTAAAGCAACGGGGCTCCATATGTGTTTAAAAGGGAAGAGATCCCCTCCGGATCTCTCCCACCAAGTCTTAGGGATCCGAAGATCCAGATTTTTGAAATTGGATAAAATGACTACAATTAAGAGGACTCCTCTATTTGTAACTGTTGAATCAAATTTCAAAGATTCGGATTGCTAGATCCTAAGGACTTAGGAGGTGAGATCCGAAACGGATCTCTTCCCTGTTTAAAATTGCTAAAGATGGTTAGGTTGATGATTAGACCATATTACCATAAACAAAATAAGCAAAATATATTGGATGGTTCACTTTACATGAAAGAATCTAAAGAGAATTTGTGTTTATTCTTACAAAGAAGATTTTAAATGCATAAATAAATACTTTTAAAACAAAGATACGACCCCACTCCACTCCAATTGATGTTTAACTTGATTTGTCTCGATAAAAAGCTTAAATAATGTAATGCCTGATTAAACTATCATCAAACGCAGATTAACAAACAAAAGTTTTGCTAATCATGTGGTTTTTGTAACACCAGAAAAATATTAATGAATAATCAAAAATGGAAAAGCCTGACCTCACCTCACCTCACTCCTACGCAGCACCAGTCACCAGGTGGTGAGGTGATAGGCTGATGGCTGCCTACAGCTACAGGGCCACAGGCAGGCACCAAGTGGGCAAACGTCCCCCCGCACTAAAGATCCGTGGGATCCCCTCGTCCCCTCATAAAAAGGCTTTTCCTTTCTTTCCTTTTCTCTCAGTTACCATTGATCAGCGACACTGTGACAGTGCCAGAACAAGCTCAAAATTTTTACCACTTTTCTCAAGTTGTGTAACCTTCACTAAAATCTCCGTGGTTTTGAAACAATGATTTAACGGTTAAAATTTGTGAGATATAAGATAATCCGATGTATTATAGAAAATCCCTGAAGTTTGAGATGTGAAAAGATAAGAAAGGAAAAGGCTTGACGAAATTTTGGCATTGATATTTACCGGAAAGAAAGCTCTCAAGTCTCGCCTGGGGGTCCTAACAAAGTGTAAAACAGCTAATGCAAATGTCGAATCCTGAATCTTCAGCAGAGCAGTGAGCGAGTTGTGTGATAATTGCAAGAATCTTTCACACAGCCAAGAGAAAACTCCAAATCCCAATAAAAGGTCGGCATTCCTGTCTCTCACAAATTTTAACCTCTTTCTCTCTCTACTTTCGCCCGCTCCATGCTCCAAAGGAGAAATTTTATATTATCACGGGAACACAAGTGATACATTATGTTTTTTAATAAAAATGATAAGAAATTTTACTTTTTAAGTTATTAACTTTTTACCACACATATCCTACCATTTATATAATAACATATAATGTACAATCCCATATTCCGTGTACCGATCATACTTAAAAATCTTTCCAATGCAAGATATCGTTTTTACTGAGAAATTTTTAGTTGTGATGGGAATAAGGGTGGTACACCAGGTGTTTTTATGTAAGTGATGAAAAATTTTATTTTTTAAGTTATTAACTTTTTAACACACATATTACACTATTTATATAACAACACATAATGTACCATACTGTGTGACGATCACATTAAAAAATCTCTCGTCTTTACCTTTATTCTCTGAGTTTACAAGCTTATAATTAACTTTTTAACACACATTCCAACCCATTTATATAAAAATACGTAATGTACCATCTTGTGTCACTGTCGCATTGAAAAATCTCTCGTCTTCACCTTCTCGTCTCTCCCTCTCTCTCTCTCTCTCTCCATAGGTGAAAACTGAAAGGAGTAGTAGGCCACTGTAATGGCCTGAAATACCATATTCTCTTTTGTTTCTTCTACTCACAACCGCCACCGCCATCGCCATCAGGCCCATCACCATGACCATGTAGACTCTTTTCCCCTCTCTTACTCTCTCTCTCTCTCTCTCTCTCTCTCTCTCTCTAGCTCTCTGAGCTACAAGACGTTCTTTTCCTACAACAAAGCACTGCAAAATAACGACGCTTTTGAACTCCAACCACCACAATGCCACCTATCAATCTGCTGATGATCCTCTTGCTCACGTTGCTCTACTTCACCACCACCGCCACTTGTTACCGCCACCTCCTCCACCAGCCCCTTTTCCCCTTAGAGTCTTCCCCTCCAACCCAACCGCCATCCTTCTCTCCCCAATCCCACCCAACCCAAATTCCCAAACTACCCTTCTCTTCCTCCTCCTCAACCCCTCCCCTAAAACCTTTCTTTCCCTCCTCCTCCTCTCACTCCCCACCGCCCCCTCCCTCCCCTACTTCCCTCACCTCCTTCCCCGCCAACATTTCCTCTATCCTCTTTCCCAAAAACTCCTCCTCCTCCTCTTCCCACCGCCACGTCATTGCCATCGCCATCTCTGTTTCTGTCACTGCCTTCATCATCATCGCCTCCGCCGCCGCATTTCTGTACTACCGTCGACGCCGGCAGCCTAACGATACCATACCCGACGATAAGGCCTCCATAAACGACAGTCTCCGTCTGTTCCCGCCAAACACCGCCTCCTCCGACGCGGTTCACAATCATCGTAGTAGTACGCCCAATACCAGCAGAGAGTTCCTCTACCTCGGAACCTTAGTTAGTCCCCGACGAGGAACCGACCAGGAAAACGTCGCGAACACGAGCAATGCGAGCTTGGCGTTCGGGGTGTCGAGCCACTCTGCCTCGCCGCCGTATCAGAGACTGGGCTCGCCGGAGCTGAAGCCGCTTCCGCCACTTCCCAAGCACAATTTCAGACGGAGCTTCAAGAATTCCCAGCTGGGTTCCGATGACGATGAAGAGGAGTTCTTTTCTCCCAGAGGGTCTTCCGCGAGTCCCAAACATGGTAGCGGAAGAATAACAAGCCCTGACAGAGTGTTTAAGGCCGTCGATGGCGTAAACTTCGGAAGTAGAAGCTTCAATTCGAAAACTGCGTCATACCCATGTTCGAAATCTGCTTCCCCAGCAAGTTCTTGGTCTCACACGGTCTCGCCGGCGTTGAATTTGAGCCCCAGAAACTTGAAATCGAAGTCGCCGGACTTAGTAATCAATTTCTCAGCTCCGTCGCGGCCTCCTCCGCTACCAATATCATCGTCCCCATGCTTCTCTTCGTCGTCCTCAAGAAATTCTGAACATATCGGGCTGAAGAACCACTCTCCAGAGAGAAATAAGAGTTTTTTTCCGATAAGACTTCCCCCTCCGCCTCCGCCACTGCCACCACCGAGGTTTTGGGAAGCCCCAGCGGGTCCAAGTCACAACACAGGGCCACCGGTTCTTATCACTCCTTCACGGCCGGCTGTGCCTCAGAATTCGGGACCCATTTTGGCGGGTGAAAGTGAAGAGAGCAATGAGATGGTGGAAAAGAATGAGGAGACTCCAACAAAGCCAAAACTGAAACCTTTACATTGGGATAAAGTTAGGGCCAGCTCAGACCGCGCCATGGTGTGGGATCACTTGAAATCCAGCTCTTTTCAGTAAGACAAGAACAAACTCTTGGCCGTTTCTTTTCTGTCAATTTCCGGAGCTAAAAGTCTGATCCTTTAGCTTTTTGTTGCATTTGCCTTTTAGTGAATTTTGTGTTTTTTGTGTTGCAGGTTGAATGAGGAGATGATTGAGACATTGTTTATGGTAAACAATTCGACTTTGACACCGAATGACAATGTCCGGCGACAGATTCTTTCTTCTGTGAATCAGGAGAACCGCGTGCTTGATCCGAAGAAGTCTCAGAACATTGCAATTTTGTTGAGGGCACTTAATGTTACCATTGATGAAGTCTGCGAAGCGCTTTTGGAAGGTAAGTAGTGATACTCGATTCTTGCTTATTGCATTTTGTCCAATTTTAACATTGTTGATCTTGAATTAGTGATGTTGCACATTGCAATGCAAGTTCCGAAATGAAGTTTGATTAAATTTGTTTGCATTTATATGAACTTTTGTAAATTTTGCAAGCAGGTAATTCAGATGGACTTGGGACAGAACTGCTCGAAAGTCTATTAAAGATGGCTCCAACCAAAGAGGAAGAACGGAAACTAAGAGAGTTCAAAGATGAATCACCGTTTAAGCTTGGCCCAGCTGAGAAATTTCTGAAGGCGGTGCTCGATATACCTTTCGGGTTTAAGAGGGTGGATGCAATGCTCTACATTTCCAATTTTGATTCAGAAATAGATTATCTGAAAAGGTCTTTCGAGACTGTGGAGGTAAATCTTGTAGTCTCGTCTTACTTAACATTCGACAATGCAATAATATCTATTTTGTTGATTCGTTTCTCATCCTCAAATATCTTGTTGGAGGTAGCTAATGAGCATCTATATATATGTTTAAATTCAAACCCTCCTGTCGTTGGTGATGGATAGAAAAGGCTTGAGTTCATGCTTCATGATCTTTATACAAATCAAAAGGTTGAACAGTTAAAAAGTATTATTTTTTGGGTGCCTTCCCTCGTTTATTTAAAAATTTTGTACAAAGGAACTGATTTTGAACTATGTTCAGTTTCTGTGTGTTTGGTTCTGTTCATCTTCTCTTGGTCACTTTCCACTTCCAGTTCCAGTTAATCCTTTTTTGATTTTCATTATTGTCCAATCAATTGAACTATTAGTGCTAATCCTGTAGAAAAAGGTATGTAGGCTAAAAAATATATTTGTTATTGATACGTGAATGTGGAAAAAATGGAAGAGAATGCTTTTTTTTCTCATTATCTTTCTCTACAAGATTACAAGGATATATATACATGATACAAGTGTGTTAGGACAAGGTAGCCGTCCTAGTGTGTAGGTAGGACAAGGTAGGACGGCTGTAGGACGACTTGACGGCTGTAGGACGGCTAGTGTGTAGGTAGGACAAGGTAGGACGGCTGTAGGACGGCTAGTGAATAATATTATATACAATTACACAAGGACTCCAACCATATTCCTTATTTGTCTAACAAATCCTAGCCAGTTAATTCTGTCTCGTGTTGTACGCTGTTCAGGATGTGGATTTATTTTTGTCATCTTGTTCTTGAAATCTGATTAACATGGTTTTAAGAACTTGGTGATTGTTACAACTGTGGGCATTGTGCTGCTCAAAAGGATGATTGGCCCGTCTGCTGTATTCAATATCTCTGTTTACCATATCGTAGAAGCTGACTGTATACAGAAAACTAAGAGAGTTCAGTAAACATGTTTATATGATTGCAAAAACTGATTTCTCTTTCTAATTTTATGGTGTGAATTATTGTATTAATTGTAGTACATGTTACTGAACTCTTTCAGTCATCTTAAGTCATGTCAATTTCATAGGCCTATACGAAAGTGATGTAGTTTTCCTTGCCATTCATATTTACATATGCTTCGCCATTCATATTTACATATGCTTCTCAACTCTGCCCGAGCTATTCTGCATAAATATTACTAGCTATTTCTGATATAACTCCCTTAATACAGGCAGCTTGCGAAGAATTAAGGAACAGCAAAATGTTCCTGAAGCTTCTTGAAGCGGTGCTCAAAACTGGGAACCGGATGAATGTTGGCACTAACCGTGGCGATGCCCATGCCTTCAAGCTAGACACACTTCTCAAGCTTGTAGATGTGAAGGGAACAGATGGGAAAACTACTCTCTTACATTTTGTTGTGCAGGAAATCATCAGAGCT
The DNA here is from genome assembly GCF_019419815.1 of Pyrus x bretschneideri. NCBI lineage: Eukaryota > Viridiplantae > Streptophyta > Magnoliopsida > Rosales > Rosaceae > Pyrus > Pyrus x bretschneideri. The sequence goes on along the minus strand of NW_025999390.1, from coordinate 8,967,930 downwards.
GAAGGTTCTTGTCTCTCTGGCATGAATCAGAATAAAATAGCTGAGGAAAGCCAACAAACTTCCTTCCGGGACGATGTCGAGTTTAGGAAGCTTGGCCTGCAAGTTGTTTCAGGATTGAGTGGGGAGCTCACCGGTGTAAAGAAGGCTGCTACGATGGATTCAGATGTACTTAGCAATGAAGTTGCAAAAATTGCTGCTGGAATTACGAAAATAGCAGAAGTTGTAAAATTGATCGAAGGCAGTGCATCAAAGGAGAGTAGCAAAAAGTTCTTCGAGTCCATGAGCGGGTTCTTGAACAAGGCAGGGGAAGAAATTGTAAGGATTCAAGCTCAAGAGAAAGTTGCATTCTCTATGGTAAAGGACTTAACAGAATATTTCCATGGGAACTCAGTTAGGGAAGAAGCTCATCCCTTCCGAATTTTCACGGTGGTGAGAGATTTTCTTTCTATTCTAGATCAGGCGTGCAAGGTAGTCGGAAAAGTTAACGAAAGAACTATAGTTGGGTCAGCCCGTCAATTCCCCAGGGTTCCGAATGCAACCCTTCCACCGTTTTTTCCAGGGCTCGGTGCAAAGCAGCATTATGGTTCCTCGGATGATGAAACCGAACTTCGACATAGTGCTTGATTTTACGCTGGCTGGAGCATTTGATGGATTGATTACCGTTTTAGGTTAAGCACCCTTCCTTGTACTTATATATATGATACACACAAGATTTTGGAATTGTTCATCTTGTGTTATATATAGGGGAAATTAGATCAGAAGATGTAATAAGTTGTAGTAGCACAATATTTTGGTCTGATGTGTAAATTTATTTAGTTATATTTAAAGCTTGTGGTTCGCCAACTGCGGATTTCTTTTTTTTTTTATTTTTTATTCCCAATTCTCTCATCTTTGGCATTTGATTTTTGAAAAATGATGGTTAAATACAAAGTCTGCAAAGATTATTGATGCTCTACTCAAATTTACACAAAAATGGCATCACTTGACTGGAGGGTTTCCACCGATGCTTGCCTTCCCTCCTTGCCAAGTTCACAATGCAGCACACTGGGAGTTCTCAGCATCCATTCGTTCAATCACCCGCCGTGCTTCCTCTTCCGTAGCAGGAACTACATTCCGAATCCGGATCCCATCCTTCATGGCCTCAGGAGGGACAGAGAATGTGAAGTAGAATTTGTTTGATACCTGCTCAAACATATAGCAGACATAAACCGAAATTTAAATATCTACGTGTTCCCAGATCGAAGCTTCAGTAGAGCAGGGAAAGGATTTTCCTTTTGTAATTCCTACGGAAAGCATTTCATCTTTCGCACAATTTGAGATAACAATATCTGCCTGGAGAAATTTTTTAACAGAGATGAGAGAAAATGACAAGGAATAGATTCATTTGAAAGGCTTGGTGAAAAAGCTGCCTTCAGAATGTTACTGCTAACTCAGGTACTCACCTCACTGGACCTAAGCTCAGGCTGTGTAACATGAGCAACGACTTCCACATTTATTAGAGGTTCAGCTGGGTTCTCAAGTTCTGTATAGAGAACACAAGACTTCAACCGGAGAAAGTTTCCTACATCGACCTGCATCAGCAAAATAAATATCATTAATCCCCCAAAACCAGACCAGCATTTGGTGTATCAGTTCAGTTTGTATTCCCAGATACTATTTTCTAAATCATTCTTTTGCTATGTGGAAGGGCAGTTCACAAGTTGCAATCTAACCACATGAGGTATAACAATGGAAGAACACAACTCAATATCAGATTAAAAGGTTCTCCAAGCCATGATCACATACAAAGAATAACAAGACTGCAGATTAACTTTGGATGCAGCATTTACTAATCATTAACCAAAGACAATATGTCATTCAATTGTTGCGTTACAATTCGGTATAATATACACAACCATATTGGACTCCTATTAGTAGAAGGGAACTGAGTAACATACTCCTCGATTCAGATAGGGGAAAAACAAAGAAACCAATAGCAAGCGGTCATGTTTGCTCATAGTACAATCAATAAGTGCGATGTTTTCAATCATAAACTAATGTGTATATTTATATCCTGTGTTATCCTAAAATGATACTTATTCAGCATGATATGTCTCTAGACAGACAGAGAATTAAAACAAAGCTCATAGTACCATTCAAGTTGGATTATAAGATTTTGACAGGTAATAGGCTCAGTTACTTACAGGTCTAACAAAATCAACATGATCAACTTCCAGGAAGTGTGGTGCTACACCAGCAAATGCATATGTTGTTGAGAAGGCAATTTCAAATGCTCTTCGCATCAAAAATCCTCCAAAGATCCGACCATGGATGTTCCTCTGCTGTGGCTGGCAAATAAAGGAGTTCTGGAGGCAAGTATCCCTTATTAGAATGCTATCTCGGTCTGCCAGTGCTGGCATGTCACAGAAAACTTGACCTTCTGCTAACAGGGCGTTGACTCTGTCTGTGTCCTGGTTTTCAGTATCTGTTTTATGTTCAGCTCTCTTCTTTTTCCTCATTTTATTCCTCTTATCTGCTTCTTCCCAGAGCAATTTTTCTTTCTCAGTCTCAGGTGATATCTGGTTAACCGGAGCTGATTTTCCAGACTTAGAATCACGGGCTACAAATGTGAAGTTTGCTATAAGAGCAACAGACTCTGATGTGTATGAGTATCCTGCAAGTCAAGTTTCGATTGTCAGCACATGATAAATAAATCTGATATATTTTAGCAACAAGAAACTACAATATTTGGTTATGTAAACTTCAGTACCCTGCAAAGATTGAGTCACTTCCAGCTGAATCTCCATGGATGACTTCCCAACCCATACGACAGCACCGCCTATATTCAAATCCGTGTCGACAAGGATAGGTTTTTTCATAACCATCTTGTCAACAGAAGCAGTCACCAATAGCAGGGGCCTTCTCGTGCCATCTTCATTGCAGCAGTGCTGGTCAAGTTAAGAAACACATCAGGATCATTTTTAAAGAAGTGGCAACACTCATTTACAAATCGAACTAAAAATATAACTCGTTACAGAGAAGGCTTATTCGAGCTAGCCTCAACAACCAATGCTACACATTTCGAAAAGTTCAGGCATTTACAAATCTAACAATTTCGTTAGAGGATTAAACTGAAACTTGGGTAAAGATATAGTTCGCGGAATAATGCTTCAACTTACTAAAGGAACCATTTAACGAGTTTTTTTTAACAATCCAAATTCCAAACCTACAAAAAAACAAACACTTACTCTCAATTGCAAAATCTAATAATGCAGTTCGAGGATCGAATTGAAATTCAGGTAATAGTTCTGGAATCTGGACTAATGCTTCAATTTATTCAAGAACAAAAACCAAGTTATCAACTTTTTGTTTTCCCTAACAATCCGAATTTCAAACCCGAAAGAAATCAAACAAAAACGTACTCCATTGCAGCAAGAATTGAGCAATTCTTTTAAATAATTGACTTAAATTGGTACCTTGAATACAATGGTTCCAGCAAGAGCATCGAGATCCTCAAGCAACTTCCCCATCCTAATCCCATTCCAGGGGTTCCTGTACTGCTCTCTCAGTTTATAATCAGACGAAAACTTGTACAGAATACCGGTCCTGCTCTGCGCCGGAGTCCTTGCCACCAATTCACTCTGCGGAGGCGCGTCACTCAGTGCATCCCCATACATTTCCGATCTTGCTTCCCACAGGGCATTTGTGACAGGCGAACTGTACATTCCAGGCCACAAACTGATCGGTTTTCGAATGGAAGAGCCGGCATCGATGGGCTGCGAACTGTCGTAGGGTGAAGTGTCGGTGGAAACAACCGGCATTGGCTGAGAAGCGTCTGAATTTGTGGCTGAGAAGGCCTGGTTTGAGTGAATGGCGACGGAATAGGACCGAAAGGTGGGATTTTGAAGGTGGGTTTGGGGTGTTGTATGGGATTTGGTATGTGGGTAGTGGGTGATTCAGGTGGGTGTGGTGAGGAAATTGTTGGGTTTGGATTTGGAGTGAGAGTGAAGTAGGAGGCAAGTGATTGGAAGGATGAAGATTTGGAACTGGGGGTGAAGAGGAGGTGGGGAAGTGGTTTTCTGAGTAGTATCATGGTGGTTCTATGTCTGAGAGAGAGAGAGAGAGAGAGAGAGAGAGAGAGAGAGAGAGAGAGAGAGATCGTCAGTCACATTCTGTGCGTACTGGAATAGGGAGGAAGGAAGGATCCGTTCCACTTTTGAAGCTGCAGGATGCTAATTTCTGGTAACTAGTATGATCCCCGCGCGAAATGGACTTGTTGGCGTTGGCGGCTTAAAAAGTGATTTTATGATTTAAAAATATATTTTAATAATATTTTTGGGTCGCTTTTTTTATTTTCTAAATCAAGCGTATTCATTTTTTGGTCAATAAATAAAGTGTATTTAGAAATGCTTTAATTTGTTTACAAGCACTTTTGGTCATTTGAGATTGTTTGGATGTGTTTTAAAATGATTGAAATCGTTTTTAGATAAAATAGTTTTTGGATTTTAAAGTGGTTTCTAAAATTTACTTGCATTTTTACTCAGGATTGGTTCCAAAAATATTTTTAACAAAAATTTTTTTAATAGTTTTAAAAGCACATCCAAACGACAAACATACCCTAAATTTTTATACTATACGAAAAGTAGAATTTGGCTTAAGATGCACACGCAACAAGTAGAAATACTGCAATAATTTATTACTTGAATTATAAATTTCTTGCAAGAAACATATATTCGATGCATATTTTATTTATTTATTTTTTACAAAGTTATATTTTAAATTTATTCAAATAATAAAATTTGTATCACTTAATACTACAGTATAAAAATATTTATCATCAAATTTGAATTTGGTGAATAACGCTAATTAACGTGATTATGTCCACGTTTGCAATAGATTAAAGTTTGACGCAGACAAAAATAACGAAAATAAATAAATAAAACTTGGTGGATGCAACAATAAGGCCCAATTTCGGAGGTTGGAGGTGGGCTTACAAACACACCCCAAGGTCCAAAATCGCCACGCTCATATATAACGCGCTGTTGCAGTGAGAGCTTCCCGGTTAAAGTTAATTTCCCTCTCTCGCGCTCTCTCAAAAGTTGAAGCACCGGCAGCGGAACCAACAAAGGTGAGTGCTTTGATCTGCGTTATGTTTCGCACCATTTTTGTTTCTTCTTCGTTTAGTCTCAGCTGTTATGTCAACTACTCCTTTTCGTTGTTATTTTTTTTTCGGTTTACAGATTTAAGGGGTTTTCTGAACTTGCCCATTTTAGGGTTCTTGAATTTGAGCTATTGCCTGGATAAAGGTTAATTTTGAGATGCTTGTGAGTTGTGACGATGAAATTGCAAAATTGGATAAACTCAGTGGCAGCATAAATGTGTTAAGGACCTTTTTTTTGTGGAGAATTTGTTGATACCTTGGGTTGGGTCTGGCTCTTTTGATCTTCTTTTATTTTTTTATTGAAAAAAAATGGTTATCCTTTGCTTGGATACTTAATTTACATGGCTTGTTTCGAAGGCGTATACTTTATAATCAAAAGGATTATTCTTTTAGCACCCTTTGAGGTGTGGGATCGAGTAATTCTTCCAGAAATTAATTTAGAGGCTTATGTAGACCTGTAGACTTGATGCTCGTTACGCATCTCACGTTAGGTCATAGTTAGTGTCTGTGTTAGCGTTAGAGTTAATCATCTGATACCAACAAGCTAAAATTTGTTGTTTGGATGGTCTTGTGTAAGAGTCACTCAGTTCTGCGAAGACTGTATTTACTGGTTTTTTGCACTGCAACGTCTGGTTGATGTATCTGTTCGTCTCAGTAGCCCTGCTTTTGCAATTCTTTCTGATATGTTTTAGTAATACATCATGATGGAGGTTTGTTGCTTTTCTGTGTTGTTTCCTTCTTTAGTGTTTGAATTTGGTTATGATTTGATATCATCTTAGGAGGTGCAAGAAGTTAAGATTTAGGATTGAGAAAATGAGTGGAGGTGGAGAGAAGGGGACAGGAACCACAAAAACTCCGGCAGATTTCCTCAAGTCAATTCGTGGGCGACCGGTTGTTGTCAAACTGAATTCTGGTGTTGACTATCGAGGTCTGTTTCTTTATTTCTTTTTTCATGTCTATCGATTTTTCTTTTCTCGCCTTTTCACTCTTGTTTTGTTGTATTCATATCTGGGATCAACATATTATCGACAAAGTTTGCAAGGCTATTTTATGTAGTAGGATTCAAGCTGAAGGGAAGGGATCAGTTATTTTGACCTCTTAAATTTCTTGTGCAGGTATCCTTGCGTGTCTGGACGGGTATATGAATATAGCAATGGAACAGACTGAAGAATATGTCAATGGACAGCTGAAAAATAAGTATGGGGATGCTTTTATTCGTGGAAATAATGGTAATTATCTAAGCATTGTATCATTGTTTTTCTCTTTAGTGTTGCCTCCGCGAGAAAATAATTGGATTTTTTTATATTTGCATTAATGCAGTTCTATACATTAGTACAACGAAGAGGAATGTAGCGGACGGGGCTTAATTGTGATGTTATGAAGCCATGTAGATCATCTGCTGCCATGCTTTATGCGGTCATATTGTAATGTAAGCTTACATGGGATCATTCATGAGAAGGAAATAGAACTACTCGACTCGATACATTTTACAGCATCTGTTTTGGTAACTGTTATTTTTATGTGAATTCTTAAAATTCTGATGATTCTATATATCTCCTTCAACAAAGATAACGGCGTTGCTTCACGGAGTTTCTTTGCTGGTTTATGCTTGAGGTCGATTTTTTCTATGCATAAAGTTGCAAGACTTTCTGTATCAAAATGACATGGTCAATCATCCAATTGAAATATCTTGGCTTACAAGAACTGAAGTGAGAGCTATTGACTAACAGCGTCGGATGTTTATTACATTTATTCGACCACAAAAGAGAGAAGATTCTTAGTACATTTCTCTTGATTTACATTCTTGATACACTGCTTTAGTGAATGAGGATGGGTCGTTTTTGATACATTTAGCTTTTGAAACAAGAGGTTATGAAAAACGTGAGCGCCGACCTGAGATAGGTCCCAGGGTATCCTTTGCTGCAACCACTTTACTCACCAACAGCGGCCATTTAGCCTCGTCTTTCTTGGTCTGCTGCTGCATTTTTTCCTTCAAATGCCTGAAACCACAAGAAGTTTACCCTGAAAACGTAGGGCAAAGAAAGAAGTGCATGTGGAATTCTCATGCGTACCTACACAAAGGGACCTTGCATGATTCCAGGTCGTTGCAAATACGAGAATGCAGTTCAAGAAGCTGCCACATGCGTTTGCAGTGACCACATCCACCAGGAACCCGGGTTTTACAGCTGGAGAAATGACGCACTAAGGTCTCAAGCCCCTTGCAAGCAGGAAAGCCACAGGCCACTTGGCTTCCTTTAAACACCTTGTCCCGGGGACCTATAGTCCTACATCCATCCCTGCATATGTGAAGGAGGGCTTCCATTGCCTCATACAATTGCAAGTACACTTTTTTCTCTTCCTTTTTCTTCAACCGCTCTTCTTTCCTCTAGCACAAAAATTTGAATCCATGATCTTAAAATTAACTGAGATATCATCTCGAAACCTAACATACATGTATTTTTTGTTTCTTCCCCCAACAAATACAGAGGTAAGGTAAGATATTTAAAAAAGGAAGAAAAACGAGCTTACAGAATCTGCTTCAACAACGAACTCTAGCAGCTCTTGTTCAAGTGCAGGATTAACTCGCTTCATCACTTTCCAGCCGTCGGTTGATGATATGGCTTTAAAGTCCTTCACAATCATGCGTACACAAATTAAGGATAGCCGCGGTGCATCACAGTTCCTCGCCAATTGAAGCACATCGACAACATTTTCTTTAGTAATCCATCCCTGCTCAAGAATATATACGCAAACTCTTTTCAATGATGGAACTGAGTAGGAGTGTGACAAAACCAACAGATGGAGAACAAATTTCTTCATCTCTTCCTTTTCAGAGCTGCATGGGAGACACGAGAAAATGTTTCAAGAAATTTGACTAGAATAAGAAATTAAGAATTAAAAAGGGAAGGGAATCTAACTGAACAACATAACTCCAACATACCAGGATGAGTAAAGAAAACGAATGAATGTGTAGACTGCTTCATACGGTACCCCAGGAATCTTAATGTACCTCATACCATATTTAGCTTTTGATTGCTGCAGAAATTTACCGAGCACCGGTGACGCAACAGTCTGCACATTCAACACAAAAAGAAACTTTCTAGCCACATCCTGACCTAGAAATTTCATTCAGGATTTCCAAAGGAATGAAATTGTGGGGTCAATTCAGTTAACTTACCAGAACACTAGAATGGACTGGAATACACGATCCGTCCTCGGTGCAAATATAGACATCAGCACCATATGCTTCTTTAAAAAGCTTGTCCCATGTATCCAGTGTTTCATTTGGGACATAGCAACGCTGTGAAAGCCTTTTGAAGTGTTTATTTTGTGTATATGCTTTACTAGGGACAGGAGGTGGTTTTGGGATATTATGGCTACAGGACATAGAAGAGCTTGGGTCTTCCAGAACAGGGAAAATGTCGTCTGGGTTCTCTTCCTCTATACTTATATTGAAAGATCCAGAAAAGGTTTCGCTAGTTGAGGACGGACAGGGTGAGTCAAGAGTAGGAGAAGTCATCGGCTATTGTGGTTTATCTAAAATAACTATGAGAAAAAAGGTATGATCGAAGATCTGCACAAAAAAAAACGAGCTTAAGACACGCTCTAAATAATTTTCAATGTTCTAACACAAATTGTAATTACAATAAGATGAAACAGCGCATGGAACATATCTCCTACAATACTTGCGTAACAAAAGATATTACGGAAAAATTATCTACTTATAGGTATGGGTTGAATGGTATCTCATGGTTGGATCCTAACATGAAAATCCACTAAACAAGTAATGTCAACAACTGCAAACGAAAGAAGGAAAAGACTTTGATGCCTCATATAGGAAAAGAACAAACTGCAGAAGCCGTATTGACTTGTACGCCAATCACAAAATTACTTGTGAAATGGAGGAACATTAGAAATTTCTTTTGTGCCAATCTCAAAACCGGCGATGCAGGAAAGATATGTTCCCCAAACCGGAATTACTGCTAAAATTAATAAGAAGATGGTTGAAGAAACTTTGGTTATACCTTACATGCTCCAGTTTACAGGAAACAAGGCATCAACGAATCCAAACACAAATATAAAAGTTTTTAACTTCAGCCGTACCGTGGATATATTTCTTAATCCCAAGCATGATCACAACAATAATTAAAAATTAATCGTACTCGGTAAGCAAAAATTAAAACAACGCATCTGAGACAAATGTCTAAACTTGCTCGTGCATCGCTGATTTAATTATCAAAATAAGACACAAGAGATTGAGAAAAGGGCCGAAAGGCAGATCCCAGTGGGTTCGGTTCGGGTTTTTGCCGAAATCGAAAACAGAACCAAAATTACTATTTCTTCCAGTTCGGTTTTTTGTTTGGTTAGCATTTTGAACAAGGATTGTCTGCCCTCCCACTTTCGGTGCCCTCCCGTGTCTTTCTGTTTTGCGTGGTCACCGTTAAGCCACGTCAACATTTTATATTGTTTTTTTCATAGAGATAATAAGACAAAAATAAATAGTAATATAAAATGTTGACGTGGCTTAACCGTGACCATACAAACAAGAGGGCACTAGAGGGCAGACAATCCTTGTCCTAGGATTTTTCGGTTTCGGTTCAGGTTTTTTATTTTTTAACCCACCCCTAGATCCCACAATCACCAACTACCAGGAAGATCCTAAAGATTCTTCAATTACATCCGTTCATCGTACATTGTGCGGTAAAAAATCATTGTAAATTTTTTTATTAAAAATTGAATATAAACAGTACCTAACAAAAATTGACCGCACAATGTACGATAAACATATATGATTGTAGGATCCCCGAAATCCTCACAAAGAGGATCCGGCAAGGATCCTCTCTCAAGCTGGTTTGGTATTACTGTGCTTTGAAAAAAAAACTGCTTCTGCTGTGCTGTGAGAATAAGCAGCAAAGTGTTTGGTAAACTTTGTTGTAAAAGTGCTTTTGAAAAAAAAGAAATCAGTATTATAGTGTTTGGTAAACTTTTATGTAAAACAGATGTGAAAAAAAACAGATTTTTCAAAGCTGAGTCTTGCAACTTCTTGTTTTTGGCTTTTTTTAACCCAAAACTGTGAAAAAAAACTAAAGCTGAATGTTTACCAAACACAAAAACAGCTCTCAGCTTCTTTTTATACCAATTTTTTTCAAAATCACCTCAATACCAAACCAGACCTAAACCTAATCCAATCTTCTTTCAACACAGTTTACAACATTCACATTTTTTATATATTAAAAAAAAAAAAAAGGCTAATTGATAGGCTAAAAGTAAAGGACAATTTTTATTCTTATACTGTAAATAATAGAGCTAGTTCATATGCTTAGTACTATAAAAATTTAAAATTCACAGGAAAAATGGATTGAATGAACAAACTTTGCCAGCTAATAAACTGGATTGTATTAGTCCTAATGCCCTGTTTGGCTATCGAGAAAATTCAAGAAAATCTGAATCATACCTTAGATAAAAAAAGCAAATCTTCTCAGAAAAATTCTAGATTTGTGCCGATCTTCCCCACAATCCTGTCACTCATGCTAGATACGCACTCAAATCCCAAACGATGCTGAAACCAACCAAATAATCAAAAAATTTACTGAATTAAACGAAACTGTAAGAGTCATAATAAAATTATCTCCAAATTCTAACAAAAAAAAAACACAAAATCAATAAAAACCTAGAGAAAACTGGGAAATTAAGAAATCACTTGAAAGGAAGAAGAGCGATTGGATGACTGGAGGATGTGAGAAATGAGAGTGCTCGAATTCGATGAATGCGAAAAGTGTTGGAAAGCGGAAAGAGATGGAGCACACGGGATTGCAGAGGAAGAAGAAAGGAGTCGGTGACAGCGACGGACGTGTGTCTTTCTTCCCCTAAAATACGAGGGAGGTTGCTGCATAAACCCATACTCGTCTGTTATTTATTGCTCACTTTTTCCCTTTTTTTTAATATTTATTTTTTCATTTAATAAATCTATTGAAATTTTAAATGATTCTTTGAAATTTAAGTGTACTTAATCATAAGATAATTTATTAAAATTCTTAGAAATTCGATTGTATTTAGTTAGAATTTTAAACAAATATATAACATTTTAAGTATATTTAATTAGAAATTAATTTTAAAAATTTCTTAAAATTAATGAATTGAAGAGAATTTAAAAAAAAATTATAATATGTTTTAAACATTTATAAATCTTACGAAAAATAGAAACCAATTTATCTTTGTACGAAGAGAGATGGTTTGGTTGGATATTTTTTTTTCATGAAGGGTGCTAATTTTGGTAATGAGATTCGCATCAGCGACCAACTCACTAGGAGTCAACTTCAGAGTAATCGATAGGACCGAAGATTAGCACAAGTGGATAGTAACGTCAACAGCAGTTGTTGCCGTCGTAAGGATAAGAATTTAGGGGGGTAATCAAAAGTCGTTACGACGATATTTCTAAGTACTTATATAATATCACGTTGTATGTGAAGTTAAATTATATGATGTTTTGTAATTTGATTTTAAATATCTCGCGGTGAGTATTATCTAGTGAGATGCTACATTTAACAAAGTTGGTTATGCATGTGCATATATATATACTCTTTCTAAAATCTAGAAATGCCAAAATTGTTGGTTAGAAATTTTATGAAACCCCATAATCCTTGCCCAATTGCCAAATATCGGGGAGTTCGTAACCACTCATTATACACATAAGTAACGTTATTGTCAAGTATTTAAAAGATAAAAAATAGAAAGAAAGTGGAAATTGTTGCGGTAGAGAGAAAATGGAAACAAAATTGGAAATTGTATTTACCCAAAATAAAAAGGAGAAAATATGTGACAGAAAAAAGGATAAAAAGGCGAAATTTTTAGTGAAAAGAACTAATTTGATAATACTTTGGTATTTATTGCCGAGTACTTGATGCTGTCACTTGTTAGTTTGATTTAATAAAAAATATTACATGTTTTTTGTTTTTTTAAATTTAAAAAAAATTATGATATGTTTATTATTTTTTAGACAATAAAACAAGTGTTATTTTATTAATAGACAAATTGAAATGTAAAGAGTGCCACGTGGATGCGTAGGGAGAGAGCAAATGTTTGGACGGCTACGACCTACGGAGAGATAGAGAGTAAGGGAGAGGAATAACGGCGATCAACTAGTCGGAAAGGGGTAAGGTAGAACTAACAGGATTCTCTCCGGAGAGAATCCTAGAAATTTATGGTTTGTGTATGTTTATCGTACATCATGCGATTGATTTTTATCAAGTATTGTTTGTGTTTAATTTTAAATAAAAATATTTGAAATGATTTATGATCACACGATATACGATAAAATGATCTGATTCACAGATTCCTGAAATTCTCACAAAGAGGATTTGGCAAGGATCTGGATTCAAGGTAGAATGCTGCATGGGAATGGAAAACGATGGGGGTGGGTCCACCTCAATTGAGGGATGGGTATGGCAGACTACACCGTTACGGCAAGTGAACATATGATAGAGAAGATAACATATGACTCGTGTAGAAGTACTTTCAAAATGATTGAAAACATTTTTAAAGAAAATATTTTTTTGGTTTCAAAAGCATCTCAAGTGTTTTTTTAAGATTCACTTGCATTTTTATTAGAATTGATTCCAAAATATTTTCACTAAAAATGTTTTCAGTCATTTTAATAACACTTTCAAACGAACCCATATATTCTTGTATCATTAACATGAGATGAGACGCTAGAGTTTTGCTCTCTTAAAAGCCTTATTTTTTAAGGATATGTAAGGACCAAATGCATTTTTTTTAACAAAAAATATCATCTACACTAAAGGGTGGGGGTAGACTTGGCCTTACAATAGGCTAACAATAATATAGTTCAAATTTACTTTTGGTGAGAATCGAATCTAAAACATCTCACTTACAAATGAAGATAAATATTACGAGACGGTAATATTAATTGGTAGCCACAAGAATAAATTAGTTTTGAACTTTGGATTAAAAGACTTAAAATATTTGACAATTTAATAAAGCAAAACCAACTTCCATGAGCCATTACAAATCTCTCTCTCTCTCTCTTTTTTAACAAATATTTTAAGTCTTTAAATCTAAACTAATATAATCTTGTGGTTACTATACATTTGATTTTCATTTGTTCTTAAGATGAGAACCTTAAGAGAGCAAGACTGTAGGTAGCTATCGTGAATGTGCCCTCGTGTTATGTAAATTTGTCTTCTCAAATCAAAGAAAAACACTTAAAACTAATATATTGTCACAATAGCATTACCAAAAAAAAAAAACCAAAAAAGTAATACACTGTTCATCCACTAGATGATTATTATGTAGTGTCATCAGTTGAAAAATAGAATCCCGCCAAATGGACTTTCATGTACCCTTAAAGCCTGAAAAGTATGGTCATCCTCATGCATGACTTGACGATAAAAGACTGATCCATCATGAAATAAATGAAAACTTGACTTTCTTGTTCAACTTAGACGTCATGTTAAATCGTGACACATTAATGGAATTTGACCTTATATAGATTTATAAATAAGTTGAATTATTCCCTATATTACTAGTTAGTTTTATAGTAGAATTTCAACTTCTTCATGGTATTAAAGCATATTGTCTCATGTGTGAAGCCAAACGGTCACACGCGTTCCACGTCACCCCGTTGTGTTGTCTACATGTTAGGCTTGAAAATTTATTATATGTGAAGGGGCGTGTTGAGAATGAGACACATATTCATGGAAGGTGAGACTTTGCGTGGACTTATAAATAAGTTGAGTTACACCTTATATTATCAATTGATTTTATAATGAAATCTCAACTTCTTCACAAACATATATTAAGTTTAGTGAGTTGTGTCTATCGATTGAAAGTTGAAACCAAACAAAGTGTTAATTGAATTTAGCCCTAGTTTGGTCATCTGAAAAAAGTGGCTATCAAAAAAATTTGAGAGCTTTTTTATGTTTGGTAAACATTTAGCTTCAGTTTTTTTTCACAGTTTTGGGTGAAAAAAGCCAAAAACACAAAGCTGCAAAACCTAGCTTTGAAAAACCAGTTTTTTTTCACATCTGTTTTACATAAAAGTTTATCAAACACTATAATACTAGTTTTTTTTTCTTTTTTCAAAAGCATTTTTACAAAAAAGTTTACCAAACACTCTGCTGCTTTATTTCACAGCTACTTATTTTCACAGCACAGTAGAAACAATTTTTTTTTCAAAGCACAGCAATACCAAACCAGCATGACGTATGTATTTGTGCTGTATTTTATCATTACATATCGTTTCAATGAAAAATATAATATCACTCGGAAATAAATTTATACGTAATATTATATTATTAAATTAAAACGGGACAATGACTATAAACAAGTTTATCGTAACAAACTCCCACTTAATGGGTTACAAGCTAGAAACTTTGAGATTTAGTTATATATTCAAGAGGCGTTTTTAAAAGTCCACGTTATGGACGGACCACATGTCCTTGGCATTTTCTACTTATTGAATCTTGATTCGTTTATATATATATGGATGTCCCAAATCGGCAAATGGAATATCTCTAGCTTGAATATGATTAATTAACTCACGTAGTCAAGAAACAATTAAAATAGGGCTAAATGGCTAATGAAGAAGGGTGATTGCTTGAAGTTGAACGGTAGGACCAATGGCCTTAAATAGCACCCAATCTCGTTGGTAGCTTTTACTTAAGACTGGGCTCGATATCATCGATCTTATTCACCTACGGACTTGTCCGCATTGTCATTGTCATCCATCTCATAATTTTTATTTTTTTTTAACATAACTTTTGATACACAATTTGTACGATTTTCATAATATATTTCAGTAATTCGAATCGTCTATTAAAATCATTAAGGCATTTATTTGTATTAAATAAAATGAACAAACACGGCTCTACAAAGAATCCTAGACCTTTAATCCAAAACACGGTTTCAAATTGGGGTAATTTTAGTAGACATGATATTTGAGAAAATATCTAAAAGATTTAGAGTTCAAATAGTTAAAATACATTACGGATTTGGCTCCACAAAAAATTGTAAAAAAAAATAAATGGTGTCATTGATCCATTTACATAGATAAAATGCAAAAAAGAGGAATAAAGATGTTGGGAAAGGATTTCAATGAATAAAATCTAAAGTCGTCCTATTACGTGCGATTGGGATAAAATGCAAAAAATAGATAAGGATGTTGGGAAAGGGTTTCAATTAATAAAACCTAACAGTCATCCCATTACATGGGACAAGGTTCAAGCGCAAAAAACAAATAAAAGTGTTGAATTTTATTACAAAATATTTATTTTTAATATAACGATAATTTTACATTTTTAATCTCCTACATAAATTAAATTCGTACATCTTCAACGTGGAACTCTACCCTCCATTACTTGATTCACTAGATTGACTATTTGGTGTTCTATAGATTATATATATATGCCAACCATTTACTGTAAAAACATTGCTTTGGTCGTCCAAATTAAGAGAGAGAGAGAGAGAGAGAGATCAAATGGAAGGTGATAAAGGTTATAGAGCTCATGTGTTGGCAGTTCCTTATCCTTCTCAAGGTCACATAAACCCGTTGCTCCAATTCTGCAAGCGCGTTTCCTCTAAGGGCAAGGGCATCAAAGTGACTTTAGCCAACACCGTCTTCAACGCCAACTCATTGCAGCGCACATCATCGGGCTCCGTCTACTTCGACACCATCTCCGATGGCTACGATGAAGGCGGCTTTGCTCAAGCTGGGAGCGTCGCCGACTATCTATCCCGGATGGAAGCCGTGGGATCCAAAACCCTAGCCGAGCTCATTAAAAAGCACCAAAACTCACCCCAACCTATAGATTGCATTGTTTACGATCCCGTTTTACCTTGGGCCTTGGAAGTAGCCAAACAATTTGGTATGCTTGCCTGTGCCTTTTTTACTCAAACATGCACGGTTAATTACACTTACTATCTCCAGCATCATGGGAAACTGACGATTTCTTCTGTTCCGGGGTTGCATGACGTGCTTGAGCCTCGAGACTTCCCGTCCTTCATTTCTGTCCGGGGCTCGTATCCAGCTTACTTTGAGATGGTGTTGAACCAATTTTCTAACACCCACAAAGCTGATTTCATTTTTGTCAATACTTTCTACAAGTTAGAGCAAGAGGTACGTCTAGCTCTATAATATTTTTAATTTTTATTTTTCACTTGTTTGGTAATTGTTTCTAAGTGAAAACCAGAATAAGCCAAAATATTGAAAAGTCGTATATAAAACTAGTTTTATTTTTTTATTTTTAAATTGAAAACAGTTATCAAACGAATTTCTAAGTTTTAATAAACGTGAAACTGGAAATAAAATATAAATATCAGATTATCTATGATTAACTAGTAATTCTATTTACCCACAAGAGTGATATTGTCACATCCCGGTCTGGGCTCCCACCACATCCCTGGCTCGACTCCGTCATAGCATGATATTGTCCGTTTTGGGCCCCGACTACGCCCACATGATTTTGTTTTTGGGAACTCACATGAGAACTTTCCAGTAGGTCACATATCCTGGGATTACTCTCTCACGAATTCGCTTAACTTCGGAGTTCTTACGGAACCCGAAGTTAGTGAGCTCTCAAAAAGTCTTGTGCTAGGTAGAGATGAGAATATACATATAAGGCTTACATGTATGTCACATATCCTGAGATTGCTCTCTCGCGAACTCGCTTAACTTCGGAGTTCCTACGGAACCCGAAGCCAGTGAGCTCTCAAAAGGTTCCGTGCTAGGTAGAGATGAGAATATACATATAAGGCTTACATGATCCACTCTCCTAGACGATGTGGGATGTAACAATTCATCCCCCTTAGGGGTCCGACGTCCTCGTCGGCACACTTCAGCCCAAGGATTGGCTCTGATACCAAATTGTCACATCCTGGTCCGGGCCCCCACCACATCCCGGGCTCGACTCCCCTATAGCACGATATTCTTCGCTTTGGACCCCGACCATGCCTTCACGGTTTTGTTTCTAGGAACTCAGATGAGAACTTCCCAGTGGGTCACCCATCCTGGGATTGCTCTCTTGCGAACTCGCTTAACTTCGGAGTTCCTACGGAACTTGAAGCCAATGAGCTTCCAAAAGGCCTCGTGCTAGGTAGAGATGAGAATATACATATAAGGCTTACATGATTCACTTCCTTGGATGATGTGGAATGTAAGCATGTCTCGATTTAGGTCGGGGTATGTCAGATATGGCGTGACATAAATTTGTCACGAGTGTGACCCTTTTGTATGCCTAAATATCATTATTCAAAATCATCATTGTTGCCGAGGTTTTTTTTTTTTTTTTTTTTTGTTTTTTTGTTTTTTGTGGTACATCAATATATAATTGATTTGTCAAGTAACTAATATGTAGTATGAAATAATTATGCAAGGACAGACGGTGGATTCCATGTCAAAAGATTGTACAAATTTGTTGACAATAGGGCCAACAATTCCCTCTTTTTACTTGGACAACAGCATCAAAGACGACAAGGATTACGGGGTCCATCTTTTCAAGTTCGACTCGACCTGCACAGACTGGCTCAACACCAAGCCAGCAGGCTCAGTTGTATATGTGGCGTTTGGTAGCATGGCCAATCTAAGTGACAATCAGATGGAGGAGCTTGCATTTGGGCTGAAGGAAAGTGGCTTCCACTTCTTGTGGGTGGTTAGGCCTTCAGAGGAGGCAAAGCTTCCCTCCAAGTTTGTTGAAGAGACAAGTAATAGCGGTCAAGGGTTAGTAGTAAAATGGAGCCCTCAGTTAGAGGTGCTGTCGCATGCGGCGGTGGGATGTTTTTTCACACACGGCGGGTGGAATTCGACAATCGAGGCATTAAGCTTGGGAGTGCCAATGATTGCAATGCCGCAGTGGACCGACCAGCCTCCTAATTCTAAGCTAATTGAGGATGTTTGGAAGGTTGGTGTTAGAGTGAAGGTTTATGATCATGATCATGATGAGATAAACGATCGCGGTGAGAATGTTAATGGGATGGTAGGAAGAGAAGAGTTTAAGCGCTGCATTAGGAAAATGATGGAAGATGAGAAGGATGGGATTGAAATGAAAAAGAATGCAAAGAAATGGAGGGAGTTGGCAATAGAGGCTGTGAGTGACGGTGGCACTTCGGACAAAAACATCCAAGAATTCGTGTCCAAATTGACAACGGCAGCCTAAACCCTACAATCTATTTATATTCTTCTCACATGTTAGCGAGAAGTTTTATATTCGATTTAGCAACGATTTTAATATTTTATTTCTGTTAATGTGCTATCAAACATATTGTTGCCTTTAAATTGTATGTGATTAGCCATGTAAAGGAAAGGGGTGGAAAGCCATGCATGGGTGCAACACTTACCAACTAGTCTCTCAATTACTACTCTTCGCCAGCGGCATAAGATTGGTGGGTTGAGTTGATTGTATAGGCTGAAACCGGTCGGGTGAGTGAGTGAGAGAGAATTAGCCATGCAATATGTATGCTTGGCCATGGGGGTATGATTTCCTTCTAGATACATATGTATATGTTGTAATAATTGTAAGAATAATTGAATGCCTACATAGAAATAATAGTGAATAGTAGAAAGTTTGTCGTGTGGTACGTTTTCAAAAGAGAAAAATCATAGATGTTGTTAAATTTCTCACGGGTGTTACTTTCCATTCACTGTAAACCTTAGGACGTGGCTTTATAAATAGATCACTTCGTGGGTGATCAACACAACAACTAAAGGAAAAAATTACTAAAAGCAATAATATCAGTATCCTTCCTCTCCTCTTTTTATTGCAATTCTTTTGTGTTATAGCTACGAAACTAAACAGTGTGATATTTTGCACCTCTTTCGCTCCTGTCTTTAACAAAGGTTATTCCTCTAACTTTTGCCTATTTACAACACGTTATTAGCACAACTCTCTAACCCTAAATAGTTCACATCGGCGAAAAATGTTTCCTCCAAGGATTTTCTTGTTCTTCTTCCTCCTCTGCCTCACCTGCTAGATATACCCTCGCGAAGAATTGCTAGCGCCATGCCTGCTTCTAGTTGTCAATATAACAATTACTTATATCTTTGATTTCTTGTTTGCTGTAGCTCGTGATTATTAACCCAATGTTTATTTATTTTTGTTGCGATCGAAGATGGTGCGGTATCATCGCCCATCTTGGACTGCAGATTTAATTTTACTGCAATTTTAGATGGTACTGTATAATCCCCACCCTACTCTACATATTTAAATTTTTCTGCTACTTGAGTGGTGCGGAATCGCCCATCTTATGCTATATTGTTTCAATGAGAGTGGTGCAGCACAATCGCCATTCTTATTAACTTCGGAGTTCTGATGGAATCTGAAACCAATGAGTTCCCAAAAGGTCTCGTGCTATATGGAGGTAGACATGTACATATCATGCATAGAAGATCCTCTCCCCTAGGTCATGTGGGATATAACACCCTAGATATTACTGGGATGAACTGCCTTACCTGGGTAATAGATGCCAACATCCATCTGGAGGTAGGGAATCTTGGAGAAACCATCAAGGAGGAGAATAATGCATCATCTCAAGATCCCAGGGTATCCTTTGCTGCTACCACTTTGCTCACCAACAGCGTCCATTTAGCCTCGTCTTTCTTAGTCTGCTGCTGCATTTTTTCCTTCAAATGCCTGAAACCACAAGAAGTGTAGTTATGACGATGACGATTCCAACCATCAAACCCGAGTTGTGTCGTTCACTAACATGACAGAGTAAAATACAACTCCGGCAGTAACAATATTGATCAGAGGTCGTGACAGGGACGGTGTATAGTGGGGATATGATGGTGCAATAGAAAGATTTCAGTAAAAAATTTCAAAAACCTTTCAAAGGGTAAGTACTGACCAAATGCAGACCAAATGCCAACCAAACATAAACTGAAATTTCAGTTTCTTACCCTGAAAACGTAGGGCAAAGAAAGAAGTGCATGTGGAATTCTCATGCGTACCTACACAAAGGGACCTTGCATGATTCCGGGTCGTTGCAAATACGAGAATGCAGTTCAAGAAGCTGCCACATGCGTTTGCAGTGACCACATCCACCAGGAACCCGGGTTTTACAGCTGGAGAAATGACGAACTAAGGTCTCAAGCCCCTTGCAAGCAGGAAAGCCACAGGCCACTTGGCTTTCTTTAAACACCTTGTCATGGGGACCTATAGTCCTACATCCATCCCTGCATATGTGAAGGAGGGCTTCCATTGCCTCATACAATTGCAAGTACACTTTTTTCTCTTCCTTTTTCTTCAACCTCTCTTCTTTCCTCTAGCACAAAAATTTGAATCCATGATCTTAAAATTAACTGAGATATCATCTCGAAACCTAACATACATGTATTTTTTGTTTCTTCCCCCAACAAATACAGAGGTAAGGTAAGATATTTAAAAAAGGAAGAAAAACGAGCTTACAGAATCTGCTTCAACAACGAACTCTAGCAGCTCTTGTTCAAGTGCAGGATTAACTCGCTTCATCACTTTCCAGCCGTCGGTTGATGATATGGCTTTAAAGTCCTTCACAATCATGCGTACACAAATTAAGGATAGCCGCGGTGCATCACAGTTCCTCGCCAATTGAAGCACATCGACAACATTTTCTTTAGTAATCCATCCCTGCTCAAGAATATATACGCAAACTCTTTTCAATGATGGAACTGAGTAGGAGTGTGACAAAACCAACAGATGGAGAACAAATTTCTTCATCTCTTCCTTTTCAGAGCTGCATGGGAGACACGAGAAAATGTTTCAAGAAATTTGACTAGAATAAGAAATTAAGAATTAAAAAGGGAAGGGAATCTAACTGAACAACATAACTCCAACATACCAGGATGAGTAAAGAAAACGAATGAATGTGTAGACTGCTTCATACGGTACCCCAGGAATCTTAATGTATCTCATACCATATTTAGCTTTTGATTGCTGCAGAAATTTACCAAGCACCGGTGACGCAACAGTCTGCACATCAACACAAAAAGAAACTTTCTAGCCACATCCTGACCTAGAAATTTCATTCAGGATTTCCAAAGGAATGAAATTGTAGGGTCAATTCAGTTAACTTACCAGAACACTAGAATGGACTGGAATACACGATCCGTCCTCGGTGCAAATATAGACATCAGCACCATATGCTTCTTTAAAAAGCTTGTCCCATGTATCCAGTGTTTCATTTGGGACATAGCAACGCTGTGAAAGCCTTTTGAAGTGTTTATTTTGTGTATATGCTTTACTAGGGACAGGAGGTGGTTTTGGGATATTATGGCCACAGGACATAGAAGAGGTTGGGTCTTCCAGAACAGGTAAAATGTCGTCTGGGTTCTCTTCCTCTATACTTATATTGAAAGATCCAGAAAAGGTTTCGCTAGTTGAGGACGGACAGGGTGAGTCAAGAGTAGGAGAAGTCATCGGCTATTGTGGTTTATCTAAAATAACTATAAGGAAAAAGGTATGATAGAAGATCTGCACAAAAAAAAAAAAAAAAAACGAGCTTAAGACACGCTCTAAATAATTTTCAATGTTCTAACACAAATTGTAATTACACTAAGATGAAACAGCGCATGGAATATATCTCCTACAATACTTACGTAAAAAAAGATATTTCGGAAAAATTATCTACTTATAGGTATGGGTTGAATGGTATCTCATGGTTGGATCCTAACATGAAAATCCACTAAACAAGTAATGTCAACAACTGCAAACGAAAGAAAGTAAAGACTTTGATGCCTCATATAGGAAAAGAACAAACTGCAGAAGCCGTATGGACTTGTACGCCAATCACAAAATTACTTGTGAAATGGAGGAACATTAGAAATTTCTTTTGTGCCAATCTCAAAACCGGCGATGCAGGAAATATATGTTCCCCAAACCGGAATTACTGCTAAAATTAATAAGAAGATGGTTGAAGAAACTTTGGTTATACCTTACATGCTCCAGTTTACAAGAAACAAGGCATCAACGAATCTAGACACAAATGTAAAAATTTTTAACTTCAACCGTACTGTGGATATATTTCTTAATCCCAAGCATGATAACAACAATAATTAAAAATTAATCGTACTCGGTAAGTAAAAATTAAAATAACACATCTGAGACAAATGTCTAAACTTGCTCGTGAGGTATAACCAAAAAGGCACTTGTGTTATATAAATTTGTCTTCTCAAATCAAAGAAAAACACTTAAAACTAATATATTGTCGCAATAGCACTATCTTAAAAAAAAAAAAAAAAAAAATATTACACTGTTCATCCATTAGATGATTATTATGTAGTGTCATCAGTTGAAAAATAGAATCTCTCCTCCTTCAAACCCGATCATATACACTATTATATTCGCCAAATGGACTTTCATGTACCATTAAAGCCTGAAAAGTATCGCCAAATGGACTTTCATGTACCATTAAAGCCTGAAAAGTATGGTCATGCTCATGCATGACTTGACGATAAAAGACTGATCCATCATGAAATAATGAAAACTTGACTTTCTTGTTCAACTTAGACATCATGTTAAATCGTGACATATTAATGGAATTAGACCTTATAGACTTATAAGTAAGTTGAGTTATTCCTTATATTGTTAGTTAGTTTTATAATGAAATCTTAACTTTTTCATGGTATCAAAGCATATTGTTCCACGTGTGAAGCCAAACGGTCACACGCGCTCCACGTCATCCCGTTGTGTTATCCACGTGTTAGACTTGAAAATTTATCATATGTGAAGGGGTGTGTTGAGAATGAGACACATATTAATGGGAGGTGAGACTTTGCATGGACTTATAAGTAAGTTGAGTTACACCTTATATTGCCAATTGATTTTATGATGAAATCTCAACTTCTTCACAAACATATATTAAGTTTAGTGAGTTGTGTCTTTAGCCTTAGTTTGGTCATCTGAAAAAAGTGGCTATCAAAAAAAGTTGGGAGCTTTTTTATGTTGGGTAAACATTCAGCTTCAGTTTTTTTCATAGTTTTTGGTGAAAAAAAGCCAAAAACACAAAGCTGCAAAACCTAGCTTTGAAAAATCAGTTTTTTTTCACATC
Source organism: Pyrus x bretschneideri (assembly GCF_019419815.1). Classification (NCBI taxonomy): domain Eukaryota; kingdom Viridiplantae; phylum Streptophyta; class Magnoliopsida; order Rosales; family Rosaceae; genus Pyrus; species Pyrus x bretschneideri. The sequence continues at coordinate 8,944,754 of NW_025999390.1, read as the reverse complement.
TGTTTTACATAAAAGTTTATCAAACACTATAATACTGGTTTTTTTTTTCTTTTTTCAAAAGCACTTTTACAAAAAAGTTTACCAAACACTTTGATGCTTTATTTCACAGCTACTTATTCTCACAGCACAGTAACAATTTTTTTTCAAAGCACAGCAATACCAAACCAGCATGACGTATGTATTTGTACTATATTTTATCATTACATATCGTTTCAATAAAAAATATAATATCACTCGGAAATAAATTTATACGTAATATTATATTATTAAATTAACTATAAACAAGTTTATCATAACAAACTCCCACTTAATGGGTTACAAGCTAGAAACTTTGAGATTTAGTTATATATTCAAGAGGCGTTCTTAAAAGTCCACGTTATGGACGGACCACATGTCCTTGGCATTTTCTAATTATTGAATCTTGATTCGTTTATATATATATGGATGTCCCAAATCGGCAAATGGAATATCTCTAGCTTGAATATGATTAATTAACTCACGTAGTCAAGAAACAATTAAAATAGGGCTAAATGGCTAATGAAGAAGGGTGATTGCTTGAAGTTGAACAGTAGGACCAATGGCCTTAAATAGCACCCAATCTAGTTAGTAGCTTGTACTTAAGACTGGGCTCGATATCATCGATCTTATTCACCTACGGACTTGTCCGCATTGTCATTGTCATCCATCTCATAATTTTTTTTTTTTTTTACATAACTTTTGATACATATTTTGTAAGGTTTTCTTAATACATTTCAATAATCTGAACCGTCTATTAAAATCATTAAGACATTCATTTGTAGCAAAAGAAAATGAACAAACACGGCTCTACAATGAATCCTAAACCTTTAATCCAAAACACGGTTTCAAATTTGGGTAATTTTAGTAGACATGATCTTTGAGAAAATACCTAAAAGATTGAGAGTTCAATTCGTTAAAATACATTACGGATTTGGCTCCATAAAAACATGTATAAAAAATTGTAAAAAAAAATAAATGGTGTCATTGATCCATTCACATAGATAAAATGCAAAAAAACGAATAAAGATGTTGGGAAAGGATTTCAATGAATAAAACCTAAAGTGGTCCTATTACGTGCGATTGAGATAAAATGCAAAAAATAGATAAGGATGTTGGGAAAGGGTTTCAATTAATAAAACCTAACAGTCATCCCATTGCATGGGATAAGGTTCAAGCGCAAAAAACAAATAAAGATGTTGAATTTTATTACAAAATATTTATTTTTAGTATAAACGATAATTTTACATTTTTAATCTCCTACATAAATTAAATTCGTACATCTTCAACGTGGAACTCTACCCTCCAATACTTGATTCACTAGATTGACTATTTGGTGTTCTATAGATTACATATATGCCTACCATTTACTGTAAAAACATTGCTTTGGTCGTCCAAATTAAAAGAGAGAGAGAGAGAGAGAGAGATCAAATGGAAGGTGATAAGGGTTATAGAGCTCATGTGTTGGCAGTTCCTTATCCTTCTCAAGGTCACATAAACCCGTTGCTCCAATTCTGCAAGCGCGTTTCCTCCAAGGGCAAGGGCATCAAAGTGACTTTAGCCAACACCGTCTTCATCGCCAACTCATTGCAGCGCACATCATCGGGCTCCGTCTACTTCGACACCATCTCCGATGGCTACGACGAAGGCGGCTTTGCTCAAGCTGAGAGCGTCGCCGACTATCTATCCCGGATGGAAGCCGTGGGATCCAAAACCCTAGCCGAGCTCATTAAAAAGCACCAAAACTCACCCCAACCTATAGATTGCATTGTTTACGATCCCTTTTTACCTTGGGCCTTGGAAGTAGCCAAACAATTTGGTATGCTTGCCTGTGCCTTTTTTACTCAAACATGCACGGTTAATTACACTTACTATCTCCAGCATCATGGGAAACTGACGATTTCTTCTGTTCCGGGGTTGCATGACGTGCTTGAGCCTCGAGACTTCCCGTCCTTCATTTCTGTCCGGGGCTCGTATCCAGCTTACTTTGAGATGGTGTTGAACCAATTTTCTAACACCCACAAAGCTGATTTCATTTTTGTCAATACTTTCTACAAGTTAGAGCAAGAGGTACGTCTAGCTCTATAATATTTTTAATATTTAGTTTTCACTTGTTTGGTAATTGTTTCTAAGTGAAAACCAGAATAAGCCAAAATATTGAAAAGTCGTATATAAAACTAGTTTTATTTTTTTATTTTTATATTGAAAACAGTTATCAAACAAATTTCTAAGTTTTAATAAACGTGAAACTGGAAATAAAATATAAATATCAGATTATCGGTGATTAACTAGTAATTCTATTTACCCACAAGAGTGATATTGTCACATCTCGGTCCAGGCTCCCACCACATTCCTAGCTTGACTCCGCCATAGCACGATATTGTCCGCTTTGGGTCCCGACCATACCCACATGGTTTTGTTTCTGGGAACTCACACAAGAACTTCTCAATAGGTCACCTATCTTGGGATTGCTCTCATGCGAACTCGCTTAACTTCGGAGTTCCTACGGAACCCGAAGCTAGTGAGCTCTCAAAAGGTCTCGTGCTAGGTAGAGATGAGAATATACATATAAGGCTTACAGGATCCACTCCCCTGGACGATGTGGGATGTAACAATTCACCCCCCTTAGAGGTCCGACGTCCTCGTCGGCAGACTTCCGCCCAGGGATTGGCTCTGATACCAAATTGTCACATCCTGGCCCGGGCCCCCACCACATCCCTGGCTCGACTCCGCTATAGCGCGATATTGTCCGCTTTGGACCCCGACCATGCCCTCACGGTTTTGTTTCTAGGAACTCACACAAGAATTTCCCGGTGGGTCACCTATCCTGGGATTGCTCTCTCGCAAACTCACTTAACTTTGGAGTTCCTACGGAACCCGAAGCCAGTGAGCTCCCAAAAGGCCTCGTGCTAGGTAGAGATGAGAATATACATATAAGGCTTATATGATTCACTTCCTTGGATAATGTGGGATGTAAGCACGTCTCGATTTAGGTCGGGGTATGTCAGATATGGCATGACATAAATTTGTCGGGAGTGTGACCCTTTTGTATGCCTAAATATCATTATTCAAAATCATCATTGTTGCCGAGGTTTTTCTTTATTTTTTATTTTTTATTTTATTGTTTTTTGTGGTAGATCAATATATAATTGATTTGTCAAGTAACTAATATGTAGTATGAAATAATTATGCAAGGACAGACGGTGGATTCCATGTCAAAAGATTGTACAAATTTGTTGACAATAGGGCCAACAATTCCATCTTTTTACTTGGACAGTAGCATCAAAGACGACAAGGATTACGGGGTCCATCTTTTCAAGTTCGACTCGACCTGCACAGACTGGCTCAACACCAAGCCAGCAGGCTCGGTTGTATACGTGGCATTTGGTAGCATGGCCAATCTAAGTGACAATCAGATGGAGGAGCTTGCATTTGGGCTGAAGGAAAGCGGCTTCCACTTCTTGTGGGTGGTTAGGCCTTCGGAGGAGGCAAAGCTTCCCTCCAAGTTTGTTGAAGAGACAAGTAATAGCGGTCAAGGGTTAGTAGTAAAATGGAGCCCTCAGTTGGAGGTGCTGTCGCATGCGGCGGTGGGATGTTTTTTCACACACGGCGGGTGGAATTCGACAATCGAGGCATTAAGCTTGGGAGTGCCAATGATTGCAATGCCGCAGTGGACCGACCAGCCTACTAATTCTAAGCTAATTGAGGATGTTTGGAAGGTTGGTATTAGAGTGAAGGTTTATGATCATGATCATGATGAGATAAACGATCGCGGTGAGAATGTTAATGGGATGGTTGGAAGAGAAGAGTTTAAGCGTTGCATTAGGAAAGTGATGGAAGATGAGAAGGATGGGATTGAAATGAAAAAGAATGCAAAGAAATGGAGGGAGTTGGCAATAGAGGCTGTGAGTGACGGTGGCACTTCGGACAAAAACATCCAAGAATTCGTGTCCAAATTGACAACAGCAGCCTAAAACCTACAATCTATTTATATTCTTCTCACATGTCAGCGAGAAGTTTTATATTCGATTTAGCGACGATTTTAATATTTTATTTCTGTTAATGTGCTATCAAACATATTGTTGCATTTAAATTGTATGTGATTAGCCATGTAAAGGAAAGGGGTGGAAAGCCATGCATGGGTGCAACACTTACCAACTAGTCTCTCAATTACTACTCTTCGCCAGCGGCATAAGATTGGTGGGTTGAGTTGATTGTATAGGCCGAAACCGGTCGGGTGAGTGAGTGAGAGAGAATTAGCCATGCAATATGTATGCTTGGCCATGGGGGTATGATTTCCTTCTAGATATATATGTATATGTTGTAATAATTGTAAGAATAATTGAATGCCTACATAGGAATAATAGTGAATAGTAGAGAGTTTGTCGTGTGGTACTTTTTTAAAAGAGAAAAATCACGGATGTTGTTAAATTTCTCACGGATGTGACTTTCCATTCACTGTAAACCTTAGGATGTGGCTTTATAAATAGATCACTCCGTGGGTGATCAACACAACAACTAAAAGAGAAAATTACTAAAAGCAATAATATCAGTATCCCTCCCCTCCTCTTTTTATTGCAATTCTTTTGTGTTATAACTACGAAACTAAACAGTGTGATATTTTGCACCTCTTTTGCTCTTGTCTTTAAAAAAGGTTATTCCTCTAACTTTTGCTTATTTACAACACGTTATCAGCACAACTCTCTAACCCTAAACAGTTTACATCGGCGAAAAATGTTTCCTCCAAGGATTTTCTTGTTCTTCTTCCTCCTCTGCCTCACCTACTAGATTTACCCTCGAGAAGAATTGCTAGCACCATGTCTACTTCTAGTTGTCAATATAACAATTACTTATATATTTGATTTCTTGTTTGATGTAGCTCTTGATTACTAACCCAATGTTTATTTATTTTTGTTGCGATCGAAGATGGTGCGGTATCATCGCCCACATTGGACTGTAGATATAATTTTACTGCAATTTTAGGTGGTACTGTATAATCCCCCACCTTGCTCTTCATATTTAAATTTTTCTGCTACTTGAGTGGTGCGGAATCGCCCATCTTATGCTATATTGTTTCAATGAGAGTGGTGCAGCACAATCGCCCTTCTCATTAACTTCGGAGTTCTGATGGAATCTGAAGCCAGTGAGTTCCCAAAAGGCCTCGTGCTATATAGAGGTAGGCATGTACATATAATGCATAGAAGATCCTCTCATCTGAGCGATGTGGGATATAACACCCTAGATATTACTGGGAAGAACTACCTTACCTGGATAATAGATGTCAACATCCATCTAGAGGTAGGAAATCTTGGAGAAACCATCAGGGAGGAGAATAATGCATCAACTCAAGATTGGGCGAAGGCCATGATCTTTATCCGTCGCCACCTTGATGAATGACTAAAAAGCGGGTACCTAACGGTTGAAGATCTATTAGCCCTTTGGAAGGCACTGAGAAATAGATACAATCACTAGAAAACGGTGATTCTTCCAAGGGCTCGTTATGAGTGGACTTACCTAATGATCTAGGATTTCAAGACGATGGTTGAGTACAATTCTGCAATGTTCCATCCCTGAGGAAGATGTGCTGGAAAAAACTTTCAGCACATTTTATGCCTCCAACGTGCTCTTGCAGTAGTAGTATAGAGAACGAGGCTTTACTGAGTACAACCAGCTGATATTTGTGCTCCTTGTAGCTAAACAAAACAATGAGCTTTTGATGAAGAATCATCAGTTCCGACCTACTAGATCGGCACCATTCTTACAAGTGAATGCTGTTTCCCGTGAAGTGAATACCATATCTTCTCGTGGCAATAATTACAAATGAGGACATGGCCACAAGCAAGGTCAGTGAAACGGAAAAGGCAAGAACTATGGTGTCCAGTTTCACAACTAGGTTCCAATGCATAATTCACGCAACACTGGAAAAAATCCAGAACGCCTAAAGACTGTTCCAAGCCTCCAATGGCTTCAAACGCTTGATCTTCTTGAAAGCTTCAAAGAACGGCATGGTTTCCGGGTCGGTTTGGGATGGGTCCTTAAACATTGAAGCTCGAAATCGGATTATGGGATGTGGGTTTTGCTCAGATCAAGTTTTTTAGAGTGAGAGAACAGAGAAAGAGCATATAGGTGTTCATTCCAAGGAATTTTGGGAGATTAACTAAAAAAATTCCCATTTGTGGCTGATCAAGATGAAGAACAAAGATGGAAGGAGAGATACGAATGAGTTGCAGACTGTGTACAGTAGGAAGGTGGGGAGGAGAGAGAGTGTGACCCTTTTAATATTTTTTTTGTTAGTTTTTGGTCTACGTGGCTTAAACTTGACATCTATATCGAAAAGGGATCCTCTACGGATCTTTTCCTCCAAATCCACCAAATCAGTTGATCCGGGCCATTGAAATTTAATCCAATGGCTAAAGTTATTATAACTTTTAAAGTGGGCCTCTGTTTGTAGCCGTTTGATCAAATTTCAATGGCATGAATCTACTGATTTGGTGGATTAGGATCCCTTCCCATCTATATTAGCAAAAATGTGGGCCCACATTTGCCATGTCAACATTTAACTAAAAAATTAACAAAAAAGTTAACAGGAGTCTAACATTGTAACAAATTCGTAAGATAAGGTATGACATTGTAATTTTTAAAACATGAGGTATGAAATTGTGGTTCAACCTATAATTAAGGTAGTTTTGTGTAATTTACCCTTGAAAATAATATGAAGTACGTACATAGGATGTAGGTGTTTGGTTGTTGACATATTGAATTCATGAAATGATGAAGTCTCTCATATAAATGGATCCCGAACCTTTACACTGTGTCAGTCAATTGGTAAATAAATAAATAAGATAGAAAAAGATACGATTTCTACTTTGTTACTGAATGTCCACATTTATCGTTGCTATCAAGGTAGCGACTCTTTTTGTAACAATCGCTATCTTCATACCGATCCTCGCTTTTCAATTTTTTTTTTTTTTTTTTACTTTATTTTATATTTTTTGCTAATTTTTTTTTTTAATTTCTTTTACAATAATAACAAACTATCATATGCATATTCTTCAAAATATATATTTCTGTGCAAAATCTATTATAATTCATATTTAAACACTTGTAATCAACGATTTAAAACCTAAACTTAAAGATATTTGAATTTAATAGTGGTTATTCAAATAAAGTAACATAGGAAAAGAAAAAACTCAAAGGAAAAAACAAAAATGTAGAAAATAGACAAATAAATTGAAATAGGGAAAAGATTGGTACCACACTACCAATCCTAGCTGAGTCGTACTGAAATCATTTATCTATTTATTTTCACTTTCGCCACACCGTGAAGACTTTCCATTGAGATTCTTAAGGGTATAGAACCCCATCCTGAAGTTTTGAAAATTAAGGTAGGATTTTCAGCTGATATCCTTGAGGGTTGAACCCCATTTAAACAATTAATGTTTTGGGCGTCACTAGTATGTCTTTCACTTATTTTTTTAGTTTTCAGCTTAAATATTTTACTAAATATACATTTGTTACTCAATAAATTGTAATTTTGCTTCCAAATGACTTATAAAGTTTTCCTTAATACTCACGGAAAATATTTCATGAAAATAAAAAATTTACATTTTTCACAAAAAACGCGAGTGTTAACTCACGTTTTTTAGTCGATTTTTCAAATTCGTATATAAATCATTGTTCAACTATTTATTTTCACCTTCGCCTCACCGTGAAGTTTTGAAAATTAAGGTAAGATTTTCTGTTGATATCTTTGAGGGTTGAACCCCATTTAAACAATTAATGTTTTGGGCATCACTGGTATGTCTTTCACTTAATTTTTTAGGTTTCGGCTTAAATATTATACTAAATATACATTTATTACTCAATAAATTGTAAATTCGCTTTCAAATGCCTTATAAAGTTTTCCTTAACGCTCACGTAAAATATTTCGTGAAAATAAAAAAAAAATTGAATTTTAACAAAAAAGTGGGTGTTAGGCGAACTTGACGCACGCAAACTAGATGAACTCTACGCATGTAGAACAAGACAAATTTGGGCGCACGGAAAGCGAGACGGGTTCCGCACACACGCAGAACAAGACAGGACAAAAAATTAGCTTTGTGTGGTGGGCAGGTCATGGAAAACAATGATCATCTCCTAAGTAATTACCAAGCATATATAACTACATATATTAGGATTCCAGTACTTGGTAATACAAAAACTCTAGTACTAAAATTTTGATCGAGATCTTATGTGTTTTTTTCTAGTAACATGCATGATTCGTTGTAGACCGGCTCTCATCTTATGCTTTTTTACACACATCAAGTTTTATTCCTTTCGTAATCCTCTTCATCATCAATATATTGTCACTTTTCCATCAAAACGAATATCTTGTAACTTCCTACTCCAAGCAAATAAGAAGTGATTCTCGAAATTCAACCAACATCTTTTAACTTTCAAGAATGCATTTTTATATTTCTTATGATAAGTACAAAAGATATTTGACAGCACTCAGCCCTCTCTCTCTCTCTCTCTCTCTCAAACGGACCGGTAGAAGAAGATTAAAAAGCACTTCTGTATGTACGGAAAACGATTAGATACGATAGGATTGGACAGGGGACAGGATATAAGCTAACGGGTACACACATCATCAACCTCTCATGACAAAAGTGAGAGCTGGGATATGCATGCCATGCTACCATGTACTCTAAACTCTCTCGTCTTCTGCTGAGTTTGCATCTTCAGACCGACCTCCCAATCTCACAATGTCTTCCACAAGAATTTTCCCATCTGCGACAACACAACACAACAAGAATCATCAATCATCAAAATCATGAATCATATCAATGCATTTGGAGATGATACCAACATTAATTAATCGGAGATGCATTCGTGAGAATGCATGAGACAAGCAGTAGATATTCAGGAGAACTGATGAGATGAGCCTAGCAGAAGAACCAACCTTTATCTTTTGAAAGGTTGCCTATGAGTTCTTCGACACCCTCCTTGCCTAAAGTATTCTTCAAGTAGTTCACAGCAGCTGCAACCTCCTCAGGAGTTACTTTCCCATCAAAATCCCTGAACACATATCGAAACGATTAACTGCAAGAAGAAACAAATGACAATACCATCCATCGAGGTTGAAGAGTGTGAAGACATAAATGACAAATGACAATTCACCTGTCAAGTAATTGCCAGCGATCACCAATTTGAGCATCTACATCATCAATTTCCTTTTCAAGATTGTGAAGCATCGAATCAACCTGAAATACACAAAAGAAAAGAAACAAAATTCCATTAAGTGAACAATGATAAACATGTTATAAGAGAGAAGTTGGAATTGAATTTCTAACCTTGTCTATGAGCGCTGATGAAATCCCATTATCACCTTGTGCCTCAGCAGTACTCTCACTTTCATCTCGAGCAGCTTTGTATGCCTTTAAGGCATCCTTTTCACCATCTGTACCCTCTTTATCCACCACGCTATTGTAAAGTTCAATCTGGAAAGATCAAAGAAATCACCTTAAGCAAAGCATCCTTCTGACTTAGTGCATGCATAAGAAAGCTCATAATTAAATGCCATTAAAAGTATTAGCAAACGTCAATCTGCACATTCTTCAAACAAAAAGGGACAAAAGCATAAATAACATCAACATCATCCAAGTTCTTCAATATAACAAGCAGATGCATAGAAATGACTCAGAACTGGAGGCAATATTTATGATGCGTGGTCCTTCTCATTAACAGCAAGCAGTTATCCCTCCTATGTTTCTGCTGCATATATTGAGCAAGGGAAGACTACCAGGCATACCAAAGATAAATGCTTTCATCTTAAAAAATACCCAATATAAACTAAGAACAATTAAAGGTTTTAAATTACCTCCTTATTGACAAGCCTCAGGAACTCTTCACGTTCTCTACTCACAGACTGAAATATTATTCAACAAACAAAATATTAAGAAGCTGTTAAGCTTACAGCGTGGATGATCACGCTTGAAATTTTGGTAGAGGAAAAAGAAGAGAGAACACTCCACAATAAAAATATTGAGAGTTATTCAGTCCAGTCCTTACAGATGCGGAAGCCAAAACAGCCAACGCACGACTTATTTCGCAGAGCTTCTCTTGCTTTTCTAGTGTCCTTGCCCTGGCTTGTTCTTGTGCTTCTTTGGCTGTTGGAATAGTCATCTCTTTCAATGCCTTATCCTCTTCTTTGGCTTTAGATTCTTTCATTCTGGCTAGCTCTTCTTCCTCTCTCTGCTCCTCCTCCTGTCACATAATAATTCAGAAAGCCACTCAGTACAAATAAGGATCAACCAACAGAGACAGAAGTGAACAGTTACATCAAAATTAATTCTTCAACGAAAGTTATCTAAGTCAGATGATAGTCATAACATTTTATTTCAGGAGGTTTTCTTCAGCACTATAATTTGTGTTTTTCATTTTGATTGCTCATCCTTTTTCTGGGTTCCAAATTCAGACAACCCCAAACTAAATGCTTCAAAACTGGCTATAAAAATACACACACACATTTAGTTCTGGTTACTAAAACACTAAAAGCTAATCTATAAGACCGTCAAAATGAAAAACAAACAATTTCAACCTTGATCTTTTCTTCCTGCATCTCAAGGAACTCCAATTTCCTCCTCCTTTCAGATACAGAGTCTTCCGAGGGCAACGATGTAACACCAACAGTATCCACCACTTCATCTGGCAAAGAAGACAGTGTAGCTCGAACGGCGTCAGCTGGCATCAACCTTCCAGACACAATGAAGGCTCTGCATTGTGCACATCAAACAAGAACTAAGTTAAACTCGCTCCAGTATCAAGATATACATGAACTGTAGGGCTTCTGAATGTAAAAGCAATAATAAAGAATTAAACAAAACCAAAGAGTTAGGTGTGCATTATGGGGCCTAAGAATACCTGGAAAGGATCAAAAGCGAAGATGGCATGGAGTGATTGAGAGACAAATCCAACCAATCACGAAGCTACATGATGACATTAGTGAATAAATGAGCACAGAGATCAGTTTTGATATATCATAAATCACCAAGCTCCATTAACTACTTATGAAGCTGAAAAGTATATTCAGACTCTAAGTTGCCAAAAAAGGTAATGGAAGTTTCAACCGCCTGATCTGCAATCGAAGAAAGGAGTATCTGGTCTAAGCATGGTATACCTGCTGGCGCATATCTTCCACAGAACGCAAACCAAGCATTCCACGCTCCCTGCATTCCTCGCGCAGCTCATCTTCTGTAAGGGATTCCACTCCTTCTTCTTGAATTAACGTATCATCAGCCTTAATCCTGACAAAAAAAAAATGTTGATAAACATTAAAACAAAACTCAATTTATCAGTTCCTTTTTCAGAAAATAGGTTGAAAAACTCTTGCATGTTCGTCTATTTACTTCATGTTTTGGTTTATATGTAGCTAATTCAAATACCAATTAGGGATAGCAGCATTTTCGAATAGTTCTTTATGTTCGCAGTAAGAAATTCTTTGATCAAATTCTCTAACAAGATAGTATATGCTCTTCTTGAAAAGAAGAGTATGTCTCTAGTGATTTACTAAAGATTTCATTGATGAAATAAGAAAAAATATATCAAAGAAAGATGACCAAGCTTAAACCAAGACCTAATTGGGCAGAGCACAGCATGAGGAGCCTAATAAATAGCTCCAATTTAAGATTAACTTTACTATTCTTGTTTCTAAAAAGGCTACAACAAAAAAAATGTACATCTAATATGCAAAGATATGCATCTCACCGCTGGAGTCTTTTCCGGAGCATATATCGCAAATATGCATCTGTTCCATAAGGGCTAATATTCATATATTTGCACATACTGACTAATCGAGGCCTGCATGCAACAGAAAACAGAGTCATTAACTTCACGGACAAATGCATTCTATCACATTCAAACATTAAAACCTTGAGCAATCATGATAAAAGATAACCTGCTGATGTTATCAAGGGTAAGTTCATCATTAAACAACTTGGCAAACCCCAAAATCTCCTCGTTGGAAACACGTCCACCCGTTCTAACCTACACATAGAAATTGACAGGTTTGCATACAAGATATATTGGAGAAACAAACATGGAAAGTTTACCATAGGAACTGAAATCCTCACTTTGTTTAAAAAATCATCTAGATCTTCTGCTGTTTGCTTAATTTCTCCACTCCTAGAGTTTTGAACTTCCTTTGCCATTTCTTTGGCCGTGTCTTGGAGGAACTTAGCGTATTCTATTCTTGCCTTTAGCCTCCTTTTCAATGCCTCCTACAAATTGATAAGAAAGTTGAAATCGAACATACTACAACATAAGGGGAAAAAGCAAAGCCCCTAAGCATATGTGAATACTTAAGTTAGTATTAGAAAAATACTATAATACGAAAGAAACTATGTGTACATGAATTGCAAACACAAGTTGGTAGGAGAATGGACATGCAGAGACATGACGTGTATCATGCAGGCACGCATTTAAGCAAACTCTAGAACAAAAGAAGGTGTCATGCAGAGTCCAAGCTAAATCGATTACAAATATACAATCCCTACCTCTTCCTTCAATTTGTCTTGAAAAGTTGATGGCAGCATGTTGGGGAACAATTTGAGGAAAACTGGCAGCAAAAATTCCATGAAAGGAACGATGATGAAAACCGACAAGGGAACTAGCCTAAAGATATCAGCTGTTGTGCGGGTGAGCTGTTGTCTCTCCCTTCTAGAGAGAGTCTTGCCGCCAGCAAGCTTTAGCAGCAATCTCGAACAAATCCTTACATCAGCACCCAGAAGCTTAATACCCAACCAATAATGCTGCAATGTGGATATAAATTCCTTCTTCCAGTGAACAAGTTTCTTGGCCCAGTCTTCCCTGCATAATCAAACAATCATGAAAACCAGCATTTGTGAAGATGAAATCATCTTGGATTAAAAATGAAATCTTGTTGATTAAAAGAGCCAACAGATGGGCTGACATGGGCGCAGCCACACTTTCTAGAGTGGATATGCTTCTGGTATTCTGCCCACTTCAAACTCCTCCACAATTTAGATTAGTTTAAAGTAGAATATCGCAATTTAGATTAGTTTAAGATAGAATATCGGAAAAAGATGAAAGATTTTAACCTATATATTCTAACCTGCTCATGGAAGCCACAGCTCTCAAAGCAGGGCCAATTCCGAGGATTGTGGCCCAAACTTTCTGCAACATGGGTTTGACAGCCTTTTCCTTGAGAGATTCTTGCAATTTCTTGGCCTTGGCGGCTTTCGCAGTGCTCAACCCCTGGACAGCTTGATCGCAGTCCTCCGGAGACGCCTCCTTTCTTCTTTTGGCAGCCAAACGCTCGTTCTCCTCGTCATCACTGGGACTCCCAGCCTCAGTAGGCTTGGCGGGCGCCGCCGCTGCAGCTGTGGACGCATTTCGAATCGCCTGCGACATCCACCGCTGATGTATCCCCATTGGCGAGATATAGACATACCCCAATCGCCGGAACTCGTCTTTTGCCACGGAAACTTTATCATCACCGTCGTTGTTGCTGCTGCTGCTGCTCTTAAGCGTGACGATACTGCTGAAGCCCCTGGACTCCAATTTCTGATCGCCATGGGAATGCCCGAGCCACCGGAATCCAGGGCTGGCGCGGGACGACGCCGTTACATAGTCGATGACGATTCTTTTCCTCCTGAAGATCGCTGTCGAAGCCATTTCTCAATTTCTGCACTCAATTTCAGATCTCACGCATAATCAACTGCAGCACACAGGTGAAACAATGTCGTTTCGGGGTTTCTAAAAACCACTCGATCGAAATTAAAAACCTGAAACCCTTCTCTTCGAAAGCAAATTACTTCAGGGTTTAGGGTTTATATATTATCAAGTAATAAGTAAATTTTTTAGAGTAACAAAATTGACCGTTCCAACCCAAGTTATCCTTTAAGCAAATCCTGGAAAATAAGAAAAATACCGACTTTTTATCCAAGAAAATCACGCCGTCAAGTGACAAAATTTATAATTTGTTTCCGTATAAATTTATTATCTAAATTAATAATTAACAAAATTCTCTTTATCAATTAAAAGATAAAATAAAATAAATAAATAAACTAAAAGATAAAACATCTCAAAAAAAAAAAAAAAAAAAAAAAAAAAAAAAAAGAGGCTAAAAGATAAAAAGAGGTGAAAAACTATTCAAAGTGGGTAGACGTATGTTAGTTAGACAATACATAGTGTCACATGAAAGATAAATAACTTTAGCGGGGCTAATCGTATAGTTTTCGTGTTAGAATAACATTTTTGCAATTGATTAAAAATAGAGGTATTGGTTGATTTTTTCCAAATTTGTAAAGAGCTGTCAAATGTTTTTTCAAAATTTTAATTTTAACAGATAACACCTTAAACTTTTACCATTGGCCAATTTTCCTCTAACTTTTAATTTTAGTTGATTACCGTTTAAACTTTATAAAAATTCAAGAGGGCAATTAGATAAATCAAAGTAAGAAATTGATTGCTCCTTAAAAGTTCAATGAAAATAGACAAATACCACAAAAAAATAATTACGGGATACTAGTGAAGCCTGTGAAGGGATATGCTCAAAGATTCGTTTACATATGCTGAATTCTCAGTCAAATTGATAGATCTTTGGCAATAAACAAGGCAACAGGAAAATAAATATCATGGACCATTCTTTGGTTGCAACACATCCGTAGACAGAAACTACAATCAACGAATTTGCAAATTTGCGACGATATTCTGCGTAGTTTCTTTCTTGTCTTGAATTAATGCAAATGATCTCCGACTAATTTTCATGATTAAAAGTCTAAAAGCACGATCAATATAAGGGCGGAAAAAAAAAAAATCTGAGGATTAAACGCTGCAAAATCACAACATAAGCCTCAATTCAATCGTCAAAACTTTTACAGGGGCTAAGAGACACAGAGGTTGATGCAGAAACATGCTGAGACGAACACAGGCAGCCTCAGAATGTGTAGAAGCTCATTTCTTCTTCCCGCCCTTGGCAGCATCACCAGCCTTAGTCTGCGCGAATCACAAAAACGGTACCACAAAAGAGTTAGGGCACTGAAAACATAACAAGGTTCAAAAAAGTAGTTCCGCCAACAATTTCAGGTTCAAAAACAGAACAAGGATCATATATTTTTACCTTCTTTACTCCGCGGATCTTCTTGGCTCTGTTCTTCCTTTCCTTGAGTTGTTTCCTTGACTTCTCCACCTTTGTATCCAATCCATTCTGCAAAAGTAGCCATGGTTGAGCGAGTAAGAGAGAGTGCGAGAGATAGACTCTCGGTGTGTGTAGTTATAAAGGATTCAAGAGACAAACCCCCAAGGATATGGGCATTTGAAGCGAAACCAAAAACACATGCAACAACTGTATTGACCGAAATCATAACATCGCCATTTGACACATAACAAATGACTGTTAACTTGGGAAGGACTGCAAAGCCTACTTCTATAGCTTTCAAAACCATTATATACCAGACGCAGAAGCATTGACAAATCAGACTCTTCAAATTCTGTAAGGTCTTCCCGTGAAAGGTGATAGATCAGAGGATCGGAAAAAACTAATCAACATAATTTAAAACAGATTCACCTCCTTTATAACCCTTTTGCCTACAGTTTATAATAGCCTGAAAGGGCCCCTTCATCAAACTCAAACGATTAAAAAAAATCCAATGGATGCACATATTAAATGACGAGAAATAAACTTATGTCGAAGCATAAGGAACTGCGATTTACATGCAATGTGCTTGAGAAAAAGAAGGTACAGTTACCCTGATCAGCCTGTACTTGGGCTCGTACTTCTTTGCATTCTCAACAGAATCATAAATCAAGCCAAAACCAGTGGACTTCCCTCCTCCGAAATGGGTGCGGAACTTGAAAACAAAGATGGCATTTGGATCCCTCACTTCATACAACCTTGCCAGTTTCTCCTTCAACTCCGCCTACAATACGACATGAAACAGAAATTCTTTTCAGCCGACAGAACAAACAATCCGCCCAGCGAAAAAATAAAGCCACAACTTGAGAAAAGGTGAGATTAACAACACGAACAACTAAGCATCGTCGATATAGTGCAACCCAAACCTCCAAACCATTGTCTAAGATTCAAAACATTTCTTTACAACAACCAAGCCTTACCCCACTAAGTGGGGTGGCTGTATGAGCTACCCTCGGTTTTGCGCCAAGTCTTACAGAATAACATGTAGCTCAATGGTACTAGAATTTTCAGGAGTAAAATGTTAAAGAACGGAAAACAAACCTTGGAAACATTCGGTCTTCCTGGATGCAGAACATCGATAACCTGCAAGAAACAAAGGATTTACACACTCAAAGTTAAAACGTAGAAATACATTGCTTTTCTGGGCAATGCTTTTTACAGCTAGATTTTACGATTCCACTTCGGCAGCACAGTTGAACTCGAGATTCAGTTTATGATATGGGATTGTTTGGTTGGATATTTTTCTTGGTTTCTCCGACTTTTTTTCTAGTTGACCAAACAGGAGAATAGCAGGTAGAAGACTCACGAACTGCTTTCTGGAGAGGAGACGGTTGGTCATGAACTTCCTCGTCCGGATCGTCACCGCCTTGCTATCCGCCATGGCTGTCTTTCTCTACCTTGTGTTTCAAATTTCAATTTCTGCGCCTCCGCTCTTCTTTCCCTCCTGTGAGTGTCTGCGTTGTGAGCTTTTTCGCCGGGGAAGGAGGAGTAGGGTTTTAGGGTTACTACTTACTAGAGTAGAAGATATGTTGGGCCGCTCTTCAAAATATTAATCTCAACCCAAAGCCCACCGATTTTCTTTTATTAAATTAAAACACCAATTAAAATTCTAAACAACTTTTTTCAAGAAACTAATTTTGTTGCGGATACCTTGGCTTCTGTGGGCCATTCCTCTCCTAGCGCGATCGTTCGTCATCATCCGTTGCCTAGTAAGTTTCATTCAGCTTGGTTATGATTTTGCTTGCTCCTTTTGCCCTAGAAGCTTCTCTTTGTAATTGTTATTTCCGTCTCTAAATATATTATTTTGCCTGGTAGAATTTTAAATATTTATTCTCTTCTTTATCCTTTAAAAAAAAAAATAATAATGTCCACACCATCAATTCTTTTTGCTAAACTTTTATCTTCTTTCTCAAAAATTAAATTGAATAAATTAAAAAAGAATCAAGAAGTAAAAGTTTTTAATTTTTATTGAGAAAGTAGCATGACACAATTTAACGCTTAGTCAAGCTAAAGATAGCAGGAAACCCAAAAAAAAAGGCTTATAGGATTATCAACGTACGTATGTACACTATATATAGTATAACGCAGTGAAATTTATCATGTACAAGAAGATAAAACTATCCTCTTAAATAATAATCAGGTCGATGGCAATGCAGCAGCTGCAGGTTGCGACTGCGAGTCAACCAGGATGGACCAGAGAACATGCACATCTTCGCACGGACAAGACCTCACGTCCTTGTACAATATATATATCCCCTTTCCTGCAGTTTTGTAAAGAATCAAACTGAGAGCTGGAGATTAAGAGGAAAGAGGTTAGATAGAATTAGATTGCAGAAGGAGAAACGAGGAATTGCGTACGCTTTCTGTGGCTCGAGTGCAGACGATCCCAGAGCTTCTTCAATGGGGAGACGAGGGAGTGAAGCCACCCCATTGGAAGGAAGGAATGAATGGGGAAGAAGGTGGGAGGAAGGGTTTAAATGGTGGGTTTGCTTTGCAATCATGCTACGAAAATATATATGACTCTTGTTGACGAGTCTTTGTCACATCCTTTCTCTCCCCCTCTACCAAACTAAGGAGCAAAATAAAAACAAACCCTTCTCATTTCTCAGTCTTAACCATTTTTTTCTTCCTTTCACACTTGAAAACTCCTTTTCCTTCCTTCCAACATAATCATATTGGTGCTTGCTTGTGCCGCAAGCCTCCCTCGTGCAGTTAAGCTAATTAATCGGTTTCTTTTGTGTTCCTTTTCGGGTGCCCTTGTTTTTGTGTTAACTACAGCGTCGAGTTTCTGAAAGTTTCGGCCTTTTCTTCTGAAGTTAGTGATAAGGTACATTAGTCGTAGTAGTTAGAGATAATGCAGTAAGGATACAAGCAAGATATTGGATTAGTCTTCCGCTTCAACTTGAAGGAACCCACCTTTCACAATACATTTAAATTATATGCAAACAATTGTTAAAAAAGTGGATGGCTTTTTAACCCATGAGCCTTCTAGGAAAATGCTCGATTAATTCGGATAAAACGGTGATTAAGGCCGAATGATTCCATAAGCAAACGATTACTTATGAAGATAATTAATCTGAGATGATTGGTTTACATTACAAATTTGCAAACACGTGTGGTTAATTTGTCTACGTTATGGGCTCCATCTTCACCCAAAGGAAAAGCAACTTCAGAAGGCTTCTTCTTCTTCTTCTTCTTCTATACACTTTACAGATCGTACAAATAACATCAGTTTTTAGATCGTTTCTTTTCGCTGCAAAATGCGGTGATCATCGTCAAATCAAAGGGATTCGGATGCAATGAGAATATATTTTGGGAGTACGTTATTATGTGCGTGTGTGCGTACGTAAAACAAATCATCTACATGAAAGGAAAATTTCTTTTTCGCACATGAATCTGATACATACTAGAAAGGAACTGTTCCAGCTCCTTAGCAAACAAAGATTATGGGATAGCAATCCAACTCTTTACGTAGGCTGACTCGATTTCTTAGTCTAAACCAAAGCCCCCCTCTTGATTATTAATTACATTGCAACGTCGAGCCCCGAGCACCTAGTCTGCGCCCAAGTCCTTTTCTCAATTCGTCTTCCAATGGAACTGAGACTGCCCCCTCTTATTTCCTGCATATCATCAAATCGTATAATGCGTTACAGTGCAGTAAGAAAATGAAATCCACAACTTGTCCGTGTGCGAGAGAAAGTACTATGAACCTTTTGAAGATACAAAGAAGATAGACGTACCAAGGAAGCTTAAACGTGTCTTTCCACCATCCCTGCTTTGAGCAATTCGAAACTATCTTGTCCAACCGTACAATAATCTCCGAGAAAATGGGCCTCATAACAGGTTCTGGATTCCAACATTCCTCAATCAACCTGCATTCATATCATTTTAGCATCATCAATTAAGCATTACAATTCCCCTTTCAGATACGACGAGAAAAAGTTATTGCATGTTAACCAGTAGATCACGGTGAACTTACAGTGACTTGTATTGAAATCAAACTTACTCTTTTACTTCAGGGGGATAACTTTTTGATTTGGTCTTCAGCTGCGGTCTTTTTCCTTCCAAACACATCAGTTTCGCAGCCTCTTCCATAGGCTTGGGATGGAATGGTTGTAATCCCTCAACCATCTATGAGAAAACAAAGCCACACAAAGACAAGTTATTGCTTATTTCAAAATAATAAGCAACAATGTAATTGCTTTCCACACAAGATCAAAAGAAAAAACCATCCACAAATTCCCCCAAACCATCGGTGTTTTAAATAAGAATTCAAAAGTCAATGTCTGCAAGAGTGCTACGTTCACAGCAAAGTGTTTATGTGTATTGTTTAAGCTTGAGAAAGCAATGTACTGTATATTCTAGGAACCCAGGAAAGTAAACTAATTTAGAAGTGCTGAACTGACAATGAATTATACTTGATAACACAATGAAGATAGTAAAAATGAAGGGTACCTCGTATAATATAAGACCGAAAGAGTATGCATCCACACTTCTGGTGAAAATTTCATCTTTGTAGATCTCAGGTGCCACATATAAACCTAGAATGAAAGAGGACAAATTATAATTCAAGTCCTGATGACGAGTTTCAGATGAGTAGATCTAGTCTTCTTGTTGCAAAAAACAGAAATATACAATGTTTTGAGAGCAACATGCACATCCTGTATACACTAATACGCATGTAGTAGTTGTGTAGATTGATCAGCTTTTGTCTAATTAAATGATTCAAAAATGATTCTTCCTATAATCTAAATTTTCCCAGAAATTAAGATCTTGCGCTCCTATAGAGTCGAAGAGAAAATTTCCTTCTCAAAGAGCGAAAGTTAAGCAACAATCAGAATCCAAAATTTTTAATTATGAATATATTTCTACTCGTAAAGACCGAATAATTTTATCATAGAGTGCAGATCATGAGAGATGAATTCAAGGCAAGAAAGTGATTCAGTGGTACAAGAACTTACTTGAAAGGTCAGTGTCAGCCCAAGGCTGTGCTAGTTTTGCTTTGTCAGGTGAGATTTTTGACATTCTTAACAAGCCAAATCCAGCTACTTTCAGTTGACCTCCATTATCGAGCAAAATATTTCTGGCACCTTACCAAAATTTCAAATATGAAATAACCGTACATCCCAACCAGAACCATCAAAAAATTAATAGCCAATTATTACACCTATTACATCAACTTATGCATTTGGTTGTCTTACTTTGGCTTTAAATCACAGTGGATTACTGGGTCTGGTTTACATTCATGAAGATAATTCACGCCCCTGGTAACAAGAATAAGAAAAGAAAAATGTCATAAATGTGAATTGGCTGAACCTAGCTAGACAGTTAGAAGGAAGAGCATGCTTGAGCTACTCATCGATATATAAACCATATGATACGATTATGTGCTTGTATCTGAACATAAAACATTTTTTTTTTTTGTGTATGCTGAATTTCTATTTGAATGGAGAAGTTTTTAAAAGAATAATTGGCAGAAAAACAAATACATGCCTTGCAATGTCAAGAGCAAATCTTAGGGCTTTTTAACAGAGATAAGCGCCCTTTCTTTTGAAGATAGCTTCCCAAGTCACCCTGAAATATCACCATCAAAGCATTGCCAAGTCATGGTTAAGCTATTTAAGTGTATATGAGTGCGCGCACACATTCAATATATATGCAGAGAGAGAGCTTACTTTTGAATGATACTCTGAGACAATCATCATCGGTATATTTTGGGTAACGGCACCAACAAATTGAACGATGTTAGGATGCCGAACCTTCTCTAACAACTCCAGCTCATGTTTGAAAGCATTACTGTCGGATTTAAGGAAACTATGAAGAAAGAATGCATCATAAAACCATATAAGTCTATACCATAAAAATGTGCCATCCCACGCTGAACTAATGGCTCTGCAAATAACTAAGGAGCAATTCAATTTCAAACAACAAGAAGATTACATAAATTGTACTACTTTAGACATAAGTGGTAGTACAACATCACCTAAACGGTTTTCAGGGGATGAGAGTACATACATGCTTTCAGGGTCTGTATAGCGATCCTTGTCAAGTATCTTTACAGAAACCTTCGTACCATTCCATTTAGCCACTTGATACGATCCCTGTTGAGAAAAAGGGAGAAATATATCAGCAATCTGTCTAAACAAGAAAGCACACATTAATTGTCTTGCCGATCTGCAACATTACGCACATCCTGATAGGAGTTCAATAATAAGGGACTCAGACTTCCAATTTCCCGAGTGCAAAGAAACTGCTTTCAATGCACCCGAAGACTTGAGACATATCATAACTACTACTACTACTACTACTAGACCGGAGCATATATGAACAGTGAAAAGCAGAGCCTGAAATCTACAAATGGTGGTGAAAAGGAGAAAAGGAACAACCTTTGTGATACCATCACTCTTTCGAACAGTGAAGCTCTAACGGATTGAGCTCATACTCTGGAACTTCTCGAGGATTCGCAACAGTCATTGGTGTCTTCCTGATTTTCTAGAAAATAAACACAAAGAGAACACAACAAATGTATTAATCTCCACCTGCAGACAGGCTAAATTTTTCAATCAGAGAGAAAGAAAGAAGCTGATCAGACTATATACATACCGGAACTTTGGCTCCACGGGATTTCAGAATATTGTAAACTTCCGTGTTCCCGTAATACTTAGCATCTACAGCTGCCTGTCCACATTCAACACATTTGTAATATTCAATCTCCCACATTATAATATCACAAATTACGAACTTGTAAGCATATTTTCTTCTTAATTCTATTTACAATCATAATAATCTAATTACAATTTGATTAATTTAAACAAAAACATTAAGAGCTGGTTTGGTATTGCTGTGCTTTGAAAAAAAAGCTGCTTTTGCTGTGAAAATAAGCAGCTGTGAAATAAAGCAGAAGAATGTTTGGTAAACTTTTTTGTAAAAGTGCTTTTGAAAAAAAAAAAACAGTATTATAGTGTTTGGTAAACTTTTGTGTAAAATAGATGTGAAAAAAAAACCGGTTTTTCAAAGCTAGGTTTTGCAGCTTTTTGTTTTTGGCTTTTTTCCATCTAAAACTATGAAAAAAAAATGAAGCTGAATGTTTACCAAACACAAAAACAACTTTTTTTTTATACCAGTTTTTTTCAGTATGCCTAACACACAGAGAATTAATGGAAAGGATACTTAGATTGATTCATCGCCATATGATAGATGACAAAGAGGGTAGTAAGGAAGCAGTACCGTGCTGCCCCAGCGATCCCGAGCATCGATATTGGCCTTGCGAGAGAGCAACAGCCTAGCAACCTCGACGTGGCCCTCGCAGGCAGCGATATGGAGCGCCGTACGGCCGTCCAAATCGATGCTGTTGACGTCGACGCCTTGATTGAGGAGGTCCTCGACGCCATGGACGTCGCCGCGGCAGGCGAGGAAGAGGAGGTTCATGGTGGAGTCGAGATTCTCGGGGATGGAGAGATCGACGTCGTCGTCATCGTCGTGGGAAGGGCTGCGGCGGATGGGGTCGAGGGAGGACTGCCTGCCGAAGCTGAAGCGCAAGTTGTTCCTCCTGGGGTCGAGCGAGGATTGGCGGGAGAACTGGCGACTGAGATTCCGGCGCAGCGACCCCGTCGAGAACTGCCTTGATATTCCCCGCTTCAGCTGCGCCGCGATGCTCTCCATTTGAATATATTCAATGGAAGAAGTATGCGCACGCAGCAGCAGCAGTTGTACAATTACAGATACACGATCATCTCTGTCATCTCCTTCTTCTTATTTTTGTTCGGGATCAACTTGTTACTGGTAATGCTGGTGGCGGTGCTGGGGTCGGGATCGAGAGCTTCAATGTGAGGCTCCGAGAGAGGGGGTTAAGCTCTCGATTCCAATCGACGCGGTGAGAGGAGGAAATGAGGTCTCAAACGAGAGAGCAAGAGGAGAGAGAGAGAGAGAGAGAGAGATCCGAGTGGGGCGCCGCGCATTCAAGAGAGAGCGAGAAATGGAGGGGGAGGAATGTTAGTGGTGTAATTTTATGCCCCCGGTTTCCAGTTCCACGAACTGCCGCGGAAATGCCGGTTTGCATGTTTCTTTATTTTGTTTTTATATTTTTTTTGCTTTTTTGGACGTGTAAAACGCGGCAAAGCTACAGTTTGCTTCAGTTCTGTTATTATTGTGTCATTATTCAAGAGCAATTACCTGTGACAAAATTACACGTAATTGCTTTTTTAATTCATTTTATTTATGAGAATCGGATCCTAGGCTGATTCTTTTTACAAGAATGATGAAGATCCGTGAATTGTGTCGTTTATCGTACATTGTGCGATTAAAATTTATTTTAAATATTTTATTTAAAATTAAACACAAATAGTACTTGACAAAAATCGACTGTATAATTTACAATGAACGAACACAATTTACGAATTTTCAGAATTCTCACCAAAATGATGCGGAGAGGATCCTGTTGGTATTTATGGTATGGCTGAATTTAGTTTGATTTGGCATTGTACAGGCACAGCAGGAGATGAGAATGGCATGGATTAAGCCTAAACGAGGAATTGGCCGCGTCTGTGTAACAGCGTATGGTTATTTTTTAGGAATGTCTCACACACTTCTCATTAATTTCTGTCATTTGATATTCTTCAATTCATTCGATTTGATAGTCGAAAATTAAAAAGTATATGAATATCACACCTCTTTTTTTTATTCCAACAGGGTAAATTTGTAAAAATAGATGATTTTCTGGTTACTTTTTCAGGCTATTGTTTGCTCTAAGTCAAAATGACTTTTATGACACATTACGAAATTGTATCATTATTTTGAAATAGACCTATGCCATGTAAATTCTCTTCAAGTGTCTATTTTACGTTCAACTTCCCTTCCCCTACTTTCACTTCAATTATTTAGCAAAAATGAATGTGGCTATGTTTACATGAAGGGGATTTTGATTTGAAGTTTAGATCTTGACATTTTTGTTTTTGTTTTATAGACATTGGATTGGAATGAATGCGATGACTAGATGATGGAGTGGATCGAGCCGACTAGGTCAAAACTGAGAATCGGACAAGTTTTGCACACAAGTTGAATAAACCTGTCCCTTTGATCCGTTCAACCATCTTATCATCATCTCACTAGAGGATCCTAGTGCACGTCACGACGCTATTCAACTCGCTTTACTTTCTTAACAACTTTGTTAGTTTTTGACCATCGATTTTCTTTCATTTATTCAATATGATAATAAAAAATTAAGAAAAATATATGAGAGATAAAAATGAATGTACAAATAGGCACCACCTCCTGAAATATTGTGTCATTTGAATTGAATGAAAGATACAAGAAGCTAGGAGAAGAGAGATTTTATTAGTGCGCCAGGAGCACGGAACAGTACCATACATGTAATTATATAAGTGGTGGAAAATGTTCTTTTCAAGTATTCCTCCAATTGTATTATTACATTTGATGTACCGTTCCGTAGTCCATATTGTTATCATTATTTCACTAGGTTCGATCTAAAATCATTGAAACTGCCGGCCAGACCGGAGAGAAAAATTCATATTTTCACATGGATGGATTGTATACCTACCAACCCCATTTATTTTAGCGCATGGAGATAGAGGAATCAATTCCACCGCCCAAAATGTTATTCTATGCCATTCTCCAGTACTCCCAAATCCCACCAAACAAAGAGGAATCTGACTATATATATATATATATATATAGACACACACACACACATGTACACACACATATAAAGGGAAGCACTACGTACATGGGATGCCCACTACAATAATTTATGCTACCACTTCATCCTAACAAGAACACCCATCCACTGAAATCCCATTTTTCTTTTCTAACAAAACAAGGATTAAGGAAGATCATGTCAGTCAAATCTTATTGGATCAGGCAAGATGAATCCAATTTCTCTATGTTACAGGATAGGCCCTCAAACAAGGTAAACTTTTGCCGTGGGTGATGAAATAAGGTGAATTTTCATTCTAACTGATTAAGTGTGTGTTTCTTATCAAGACAGTCCCGGCTCTACAAACCTATCGCCTATCAAACAATTCTAAAAGGCCAATGAATTCTGAAGCGTCACATATCTTGATGCGTACATGGCATGCCTATCATTTCTCAAAGCACGGGGCGATAAGCCTATGTTAGAAACAAAACCAAACTAAACATCTGCGATATTTGCAAAAACAGACATCAGGGACGAAACTTCAAATATCATTGTCTATCATCAAGTCAACTCAGTACCTTGGTAAACTGTAACAAATGCAACCTGGAATTGATTCAGGTAATCAACAGTCAAACACACTCGATACCAAATCGTTAAGATAAGGTAAAATGCATTTATCCAAAAGATAGTCACAGTTAAAGCAACTAAGCTACTTACACAGCTTAATCCAGAAAACCAACACTTTCAGTAATTTGGCAAGGGAATAAGGTATGCAAACCTTGAATATCTTCTGATGAGTTAAACGTCTAAGTGCGACTTTTATTGCCATCTAAACTCATCGCAAAGCTAACTTCCACACTAGTGTTAACATAAAGTGAATGATAAAGCATTACTTTCTATGCTTGTTGGGACCGGTCTTGTACCCACCCTTGGTAGGCTTTCCCCAAGGTGTTCGAGAACCCTTCCCATGAGACCCACTGCTCTTGCGCTTACCCTCACCTCCACCATGAGGATGATCAACTGGATTCATTGCCACTTCTCGAACCGTTGGTCTGATGCCTCGCCTCCGGTTTTGCCCAGCCTTATAAAGTTTCTTGGGCTTATTTCCAGCACTTGGGACTGTACCAATCGTAGCCCCGCATCAATCCATTTTTCAACACCTGAAGGCAGTCTCACTAAACACCTTGAAGCAGTGGGTTCTTTCAAAATCTTTGCAAAACTGCCTGGTGCTCGAACTAACTTGCCACCTTGGCCCGGGTTCATCTCGATGCTGTGTATTTTGGCTTGAATGTGCATATCAGCAAGAGGCATGCACCTTCCGTATTGTGAATTCATATCATAGTGAACAACTGATTACTTGAACCAGCTACATCTGTGGAAAGTATAACAATACAAGTAAAGTTTGTTTTGGCAGCAACTAGATCAATACAATTAAAAGGAAAGGCTTTTCCTAGTTTTTCAGATGACTCACGGAAAGCAACACCACAAAATGGACACAACCATTCTCAGGATCATTGCTAAAAATAATATGGGTGCAAACTGCAATGGTGGTTTACAGTGCAGAAGAAAGAGACGACGCCAAAGAGAAGGAACTGATGTAGCACAATATCAACATCGAGAAGACGATTGTTCATTTATGGATACAACGGTTATTTATTGATCGTTGTTTTGTTTAAGACAAACAGAACATCTGCATTGTCTTCTCAAGTAGAAACATCCCACATTCCACAAACTATGGCAAAAACATCCCTTGAAATACAACTGTTCATTCATCGAACTCTAGCCGCCTACTGCCTACTGGCTCTGCCATAACTTTCTGCTTAACCCTATATAGCATTGACCTTCTAGTTGTCAGGGTATTTCTCCTAATTTTTTCAACAAGCAAGCTTTCCTATATAAATTATACAGACAATAACTTCACTCAAGAATTTACTTCAAATCCGCGTTTTGGTTCCTACCCAACTAAAGGGAGAGTGAGCTTAAGGTTTAGGTTACGATTTGGGCCTAGCCCAAAAAAAGCCAGTTACAATATAGTCAGAACTTTTGCACTAAGTGGCGGGAGCCCAAAACAAGAGTTCAGCAATAACGGAATTTAAAATTACATATGTTAATAAACAAACCTAAGACATTTCACTTACAAGTGAAGGAAAATACACTAGACCGAAGTGAAGGGAACCATTGTTTTAAGTTCAGAATAATGAAATTGTATTTGTTTGTAGTTGGTTTTCTTCTGTTTATTCATAAGTTTGTTATTCTCTATATATTAATCAATTTAATTTTCAACTAGACCTAAACCGGAAGACATGTCCAGTGTAATTGAAAGAAGCACCATACTTTCTCCATTACAAATCCGTTGAGTATACAAGGACTAAACATATTAAGCTGTTAGACTATTGTATAAGCATCATGAGAATAAAATGGATACACTTCATTAATCTTGCAACCATCAATAAAGAATCATTACCATGAGTCACTTCCAGCATATCTTTGAACTTCCTCCTATAGTTCTTAGCTATGGTCACAAAAACAAACAATACAAGACCCCACTACCACCTCAACAATGAACAATAAATGTTGCTCAAGTATTCAAGTTTGTGCATTAAGTTATGGTTGATACAAAGGTCTCTTCTTAATAGGGCAAGAGAGCAACCACAACTACAAACACTTTTGTCGCTAGAGTAAAAGAACAACCATAAAATAAAAGATAAATGGGGAATTAATAGTGCCCCTTAGAAATGAATTGATCACGTCTCTTCTTTCTCTTTCTCCTGTTTCACATGCTTTTTTATGTCGCTCTACTTGTATTATAACATACATCTTTGGCTTGAATATCAAGTACTAGAATGAGTAGCTGCTGATATAAAAATCAGTAGATCAGACGTGCAAGACTTGTATCCTTGGAAGGAAAATATTATTGGTTCACCGAAGTGGCTTTTAGAGAGAGTTGAAAAGTCATTTTATATCCAAGGGATGAAAATTTTATAGGGGTCAGTTTGGTATTGTCGTGTTTTTTAAAAAAATTTGATTATGTTGTGTTGTGATAATAAATTGTTGTAAAATAAAGTTGTTGATGTTTGGTAAACTTTTGTTGTAAAAATGCTTTAAATAATAAAAAAAAAGTAGTGTCTGAGTGTTTGGTAAACTTTAATATAAAGCGCTTTGAATATGTTAAATGACTAAAAATATATGATATTTAATATGATATAATAATTGTTAAAAGTAGCAAAGATTGTAATTTTTTAAAACATGTGAGGGTATAATTGCTATTTGAAAATTTCATTAAATGAGCACTAATTATAATGCTTTGAAAAAAAAAAACTTTTTCTTAGAAGTATGGTAGAACCATGATTTTACTTTTCTATGTTTGTTTACTGTTAATCAATTTTAAAAAAAAATATTTTGTTTTACCAAACACATTTAATATTTCAGATTTTTTAATAAGTGCCTTTTTTTTTTTTTTAAAGCACCAAAATCTTAAACCAACTCTTAAAAAAAAGGTTATTTATAAATTTTCACAACTTATGAGGTAATGCCTAACATAAAAGCTGAGAATAAAAAATTTTGGTGACTTACAATTAGAGAGTAAATTAGTCAAAGCCTCCCTTGTGTTATAAATTATCCTCCCTTCTTATTAGGTGGTGTAAAAAATACCTTGTAAGAGATTTCTACCTTTGACTTTGGAATTGACGACAATCCCCCAGGGTCTCTTCTTTCTTTTCCCCTCTATGTTTCTCATATCTTCCTTTGTGGTCGTTCTTTTGCTCTAGTGACAAGAGTGTTTGTAGTCGTGGTTGTTCTCTTGAACTACTAAAGAGAGACCTTTATAGCATTTATGGCTTAATGTGCAAACTTAAATCTTTGAGTAGCATTTGTTGTTCATTGTTGAGGTGGTGGGTTTTCGTATTGTATGTTGCTTTGTGCCCATAGCTAAGAACTATAGGAGGAAGCTCAAGGTATGCTAGAAGTGACTCGTAATAATGTGTTTTTTATTGATGATTGCAAGATCAGTAGAGAAGTGTTGCCGTCCCTCATGATGCTTGTATGATAATCTAACAGCTTAACATATTTAATCCTTGTATTCTTAGTGAATTTGTAATGGAGAAAGTATGGTGCTTTTTCTAGTTACACTTGACATGTCTTCAGGTTTAGATAGTTGAAAATGAAGCTGACAAATGTACAGGGAATAACAAACTAATGAATGAATCGAAGAATAAACTAACTACAAACAAATATAATTTTATTATTAATTTAAAACAGAGATTACCATAACAGCTACAAAATCTGAAATAACTACATTGTAAAATGACTTATTCTTAACTGAATTACCTAACACTCTGTCTATAGAGAACTAATCATTAATCCCTAGTAAACAAGAAAACAAAACCCTATTTCCAATGAGCTGGGACCAAATCCTAACCTAGACCCTAATTATGTTTAGTTATTTTCTTTTAATTTTTTAATTTTTTTAACTATTTTTTTTGTCAAATAATTTTTTTAATAAAAAAATTCATTCTCATTTGGATAATGAGAATTATCTTCATATCTTTTTTGTGAGGATCTAGGAAATCCTTTAATTACGTCTGTTTATTGTATATAGTAAAGATAGTTTTCGTCAATACTGTTTATATTTAATTTTAAATAAAAAAGTTTATAATAATTTTTTACCGTACAATATACAATAAACGGATGTGATTAAAATGGAGGATCTGGTGAGAATTCTTTAAATAGGACCAAAATAACAGGTCCCACGTCAATACCCAGCCAGGCCAAGATTTAGAGTGGGACCAACGAGGATACTGAAGGAGTGTAGCAAAGCTGACCCTACCAACCCCAAAGGGTTTTATCGTCGATCGACTTTAACTCGATATAAAATCCACTGCTTTGAATAGTAAAACAAAGCCACACTAGCAGCTCTCTCCCTCTCTCATTCACTCCAATGGCGACCATTTCTTCACCTCCGATTCGCTACTCCGAACTTCTCTTCGTCCTCCTCCTCTTCCTCCTCGGAGCACCTCCAATTCGTCAGCTTCTCTGAAACGCTATCGTTTCCTCTGACGAGTTCAGCTTCGAGATCAATAAGCCACAGCCATGGCCGCACCAAGCAACTCGCCGTCTCCGCTAGAAGCGTCGACGAGAATATCGCCGATAACGCCTTCTCTTCCAACGGCCTCTCCTCCTTCCACCACCCGCTCCAAGTATGCATGCGTTATAGATAAATGTAAATTTGTATTTTCGTTAAAAAGATTAAATTTAATTTAATTAGTGATTACTGATTGATTAATCAGGGTGAGAAGGCACACGATTTCGGTGTTCGTTGGGGACGAAAGTGGAATGATAAATCGGATTGCGGGGGTGTTTGCGCGGAGGGGATACAACATCGAATCCCTGGCTGTTGGTCTGAACAGGGACAAAGCTCTCTTCACTATCGTCGTCTCCGGGACCGAAAGGGTCTTACGCCAAGTAATCGAGCAGCTTAACAAGCTCGTCAATGTTATGAAGGTTTAGCTTCTAATCTACTACAAATTTCCCATTAATTAATGTATTAAACTGTTAATTACTCTAGGTAAAGTGTGACCTGCAGGTTATATGAGCTAATATTTAGGATTTATCTGATCACTTTTGCTGCAATGTGTTAAATGTGGAGTGCAGTTGTAATCATTTTGGTCGACTGATTTATCAGTTTGTTTGTTTGTTATAATGTGGCGGGTAGGTTGAAGATATCTCAAATAAGCCGCAGGTAGAGCGCGAACTAGTGCTTATAAAAGTAAATTCCGATCCAAGATAGTCATGCCGAGGTAGTTACAGAGTCATCCCTGGTATTGGACATAGCTAGTTTTGCTCAAGGTTTTGAAATGTGTTTGTTTACGATTTTCTGTTTTTGTTTATATTTACCAGATCAAGTGGTTAGTGAGTATCTTTAGAGCAAAGATTGTGGATATCTCAGAACACTCAGTAACCATCGAGGTAATGATTGGTACACGTTCAGTGCAGATAGCATCTCTAGGCAGGCCTTTCGTTGAGACCAAGTGAATATTCATACTTCCTCCATTATTTATAGGACTGAGCATCTGTACATGATTTCCAGTTTGACTTTTACTCAAGTTCCAAAACCAAGTTATTTTTTGTGTTAATTTTTTGATGATATAGGTAACAGGAGATCCTGGGAAGATGGTTGCTCTGCAAAGAAATTTAAGCAAGTTTGGGATCAGAGAAGTTGCCAGAACCGGAAAGGTGCCAGTTTAATCGAGCATCATTGGAATTCTAGTTGTTTTCTTCTTCTCCTAAGATCTCATATTAGTGTTCTTTTAGTGATATATGTCATGCGTAAAAATCTTTTGTTGTTTTCGCCTGTAGATTGCCTTGAGGAGGGAAAAGTTGGTTGCATCTGCTCCATTTTGGCGATATTCAGCAGCTTCATATCCTGATCTTGAGAGAACAGTTCCTGTTGATGCTCTTGTAGGGTTTGAAAACGGATTAGTTAATGCTGAATCTGATGTGTCTTCTGAGGTATTTTCTTCCTCAGCCTTTGATTTGATTAGTCCTTATCAAAAGCATCTACTGTACTCTGTTTTTTCGTTTCCCATGCTTCTTACAATTTGATGAGAGTATGTATGAGGCTAACCCTTTTCTGTGGAACAAATGGGAATTTTTAGGAAACTGCTTCTGTAGATTACTTGATTTGATATTATTATTTCAGTTTCAATATAGAGAATTCCATCGTTTAATCATAAGGTCTTTCACCATACAAGAGTCATTATGAAACTTTTGATATAGCTATATTATCGGTTGTTAAGCTGTTGCTACATTTCAATCTCATGAAAATACCAATCAATAAATGCAGTCTTTCCTCTTTTTTTTTTTTTTTTTTTTGAAACAGTGATTCTATCATTTTTGTACGTAACTGTAAATCATCATTGACTTGTCAATTAATACGTATACATTTGTTCATGAAGGGTGATGTTTATCCTGTGGAGCCGTCTGATACCTTTACTGTCAAACAAGTTCTTGATGCTCACTGGGGTGTTCTCAATGATGAAGATGTAAGTAAATCATATAATCGTGAATGGTAATTTTTCAGTTTCTATCTCTTTCAATGGGGTTCTAGTCATACCCTATCATAATCACTGAGTTTTGTTGACTATTTTTCTTTGGGCTACACTTTCAGACCAATGGACTTCGATCGCACACTTTATCCATGCTTGTAAATGATGTTCCTGGGGTTCTCTACATTCTTACTGGCGTTTTTGCTCGAAGGGGTTATAACATTCAGGTATCTTTTCTTCTTCTGTTATTCCCTCCTTTATGTCTCCTATTCAGGTAGAAGTTTTTAGGCATCTGTTTAAACAAGCTGATTTATGGCTACCAGAGTTTAGCTGTTGGCCGTGCAGAAGTTGAGGGGCAATCTCGCATTACTACTGTTGTTCCCGGTACAGATGAATCAATTAGCAAGTTGGTGCAGCAGCTTTATAAGCTTGTCGATATTCATAATGTAAGATTGTTAACTATTCTAAAGAATGCATTTTCTTGATATGTTAAAGAAGATATGTTGGTTCTCATCTGTTGTGATTAATGCAATGAATAATTTTAATGCTATAGGGTTAATGCAAATATAGTCTTTGCATGATTTGTCTGCACTGTCTGAGTCTTGAATTCACATTTTTGACCTAAATCGCCTGATTGTAGCCTCCCCTTCATTCAAAATCTTGTTACTTGTAAATGCTGGTTGAATAGCCTGGGAGCATGAAACCTCATCAGTCTGTTGTTATCTCCACAACCGACTAAGTCACTCTCGGATATGATGGAGCAAAAGAAACAGAATAAGATATAATTGGAGATGGTTCAAACCCGGAAGTCCGGCACTTAGATGGCTCATCTCCTTGCTTCATAACTCCTTCGCACCCTTAACTTCTGTCAGAATAGTCTTTATTATGTTTACATTAAGAATGGTGGCCTTGTTGTGAATAACAAACTTTATAACTTTTGACTTGTTCAGGTTCAAGATCTTACCAATTTGCCATTTGCTGAGCGGGAACTGATGTTGATAAAAATTGCTGCAGATGCTGTTGCTCGAAGAGATGTACTTGATATTGGCAAGATTTTTAGGGCCAAGGCTGTGGACGTTTCTGACCACACAATAACCCTTGAGGTGAATATGCCCTTTTCATATATAGAATTAGGGGGATAAACCTCACTTGCTATGACCCGAGATGATTTGCATGTATTAAAGAGAATAGACACGCTATATATTACCTCAAGATGATGGGATGATGCTAAGGGGCCATTTTACGTTGTTAGAGGACAGATCGCACTGCTGGTAACTTGGCACTGATCATATTTACTTGATTCGGTTTTGTCCAGCTTACGGAGACATAAACAAGATGGTTGCATTGCAGAGATTGTTGGAGCCCTATGGAATTTGTGAGGTTTGTCCTACAATCTTTAGTCAAGTCTTGAAAATTTTGATAAGGGCAGCTTGCATTATGAGTCTTGGCTTAGTTCCGTGGACACCATATTTTTTCTTGGCTATATAGTTTACGAGCTGACTCCTTAAGCAATCACAAACTTACTTTTCCCTCTATGTTTTTCGGGTGTCATTACTATCGTCTATGAGCTGACTCCTCAAACAAGAACGCTTTGTGGATCTTGCAGGTGGCGCGTACTGGACGAATTGCATTGGTGCGTGAGTCGGGTGTGGATTCGAAGCACCTCCGTGGATATTCTTTGCCTCTGTAGTTTGCACTTGCAGGTTGAGAATGATTTCGGAAACTTGAATGAGAGCACTTCTAAATGTGTGCAAGGTGCGCAATCTTGTACATACATACGAGGCTATGGCGGACGCCGAGCTGGAGGGCGCAATCAGGCTGACCTAGTACAATTTCAACTTCTTTGCTTTCAATTTTATTGCAGATCACCTTCAGCTAGGATTTTTGTTTGCGTTTATATAGTCCGCAGAACTAATTTATTTTCGTTACTAGAAGACAAAATCTCCGTTTGCTGAAATAGAACAATGCAAGTATTCGGAACATTACACTAGTATAGCCGAGCTGTAATGTGCGTCTCTCTCTATTCAAATCTCATCATCTGTGTTTAGAAATAGCCTGCGTATAAATACCGCGTTAGCGGAATCCCGTATTCCGTATTGACTGATAAAAGGTATTGTGAGTATATACGGGTAGGGTAGTGCATTATGAATATTCATGACATACTCAAGTACCATGAGAATAGTCCAATGAAACTATGGTACTCAAATATGCAACAAAATCTATAAAATACGTCAAATAAAACTACAACATTGAATAGATCGCTATCCTCTTTATGGTTTATACATTGCATAACAAAGCTTTTTCGTTGGACAAAATGCATAATTAATAAGTTAAGGAAGCTGTGTCTCAGTATTGATAAGATTTAACTGACATAAGTATAACATTGTATCATAAAAAAGGGCGAATTATA
Organism: Pyrus x bretschneideri; assembly: GCF_019419815.1. Classification (NCBI taxonomy): domain Eukaryota; kingdom Viridiplantae; phylum Streptophyta; class Magnoliopsida; order Rosales; family Rosaceae; genus Pyrus; species Pyrus x bretschneideri. Next base: position 8,910,438 of record NW_025999390.1, on the reverse strand, counting down.
AGTTGTCTCAAACTATATAAATCATTAAAACATCCCAAAAGCAACAAACGGATACATTTGGATTACCATATCCAAACGAAAAGGCTATCTAAACATCAAGATTAATAATTGGGTTCCCTAGTTCCATTGTACTACACTACTAATATTACATTAGACATGCCCAAAGGATTCAATTTTATTTTATTTTATATTTATTCAAAATGATTCATGAGATTGACATAACTTCTCATTTTGGTTCCTCAGATTTAAAATCGATAGAAGGGGCCTCTGAGATTGTCCACCGCCAATCATTTGGTGTTCTGTGAGGTAATCTCTGTTAAATTGAGTATTTTTGTCAAAATCAACTTCTCCTTTAAATTGTCATAGAACCAAAATTATTAACGGTGTAGGATCACCGCTTCTATCGATTTTAAATCTAAAAAACAGTGATGAATTTTAACAATCTCATGGATTATTTTTTTCTGCAACACAATATTCTAAACTGCTCAAGCACCCAATTCGAACTTGAATAAAAGGGGAAGGGCACGCCCTAGCCTAACCTAAAGTATTCAACTTTGATTTGAAACAAATTATTAGTAAGGCAGTCAGAGCCTGTAGAGGCAGAAAGTCAAAAAGAAGAAATCACACTAAAATCATATAAGATAATATATACAGTGACTGACCGAACCGGCGTTGAAGGAATCGACGTAACTGGTGCCCGGTTCACGCTTGGTCATGCGGCCTCTCATAAAAGGGTCGCAGGACAAGCAGAGGTTCTTCACCAGAACCCCTTTGGAACCTTCTGGAAGCTTGAGCTTGGTGGTGGCGGTGGTGAGTTGCATGTCAGATTCTTTGGGGAAGCCGGCCGGTCACATGGTCTCTCAGTAGAGTCAGTACCACCTGTTTGTTGCTGATCACGCCCTCTGTACTCGCCGCCATTGAGATGATTCTCTCTCTGTACGCGTAAGACGATATATGCAATGCTGCTGCTGATGATTGCAAATCGATGGGAATGGGAATGGGAACTGGAAGCGGTGGAAAGTCAAAAATATATAACGATAATAAATTACTTATCATTTTCTCCAACCGAAATATCAAAATTAACATGAAAAATAAAACTAAGCTGACAAGGAAACGTGAAATTTGAAACTACCTTCGAATATAATTTTTTGTAATTTCTAAAGACATCCACTTGCCTTATTATTTTTATTATATTATTATTTTTAAATTAACAACTCAATTTTTATTATTTTTGTTTATAAAAAAAACATAAATGAAGCAATAAATTTTCGCATATTGAGGGAATGAAAAATATAGACAATATGTCAAATTACTGAATCAACTATCAAATTAAAATTTTGAAATTTTGATATTGACGTCTTCTATAAAAATGCTCTTAAAGTATGCAATGTCATAGAAAGACTGACACACCCCGACCGAGATCAGGGCGTGTTGGCCGTCACGCGAGGTGACGTAACCATGTGCACGTGCGGAAGCTAATAAAATAGTAGTATAAAAGTACGAATAATTAAAAACTAGCATACAAAGTAGTAAAAACAAGTGCTAGCGTAAGTGAGACACAAGTGCAGAGCAATAAGTCTACAGCAGTCCAAAAGAAAATGATGCGACAATAGTACACCCGAAGGTGACCCTACGCTGGTGAATGTCTGTCAGAAATGCCGAGAAAGCCCTCTGGGAAACCACCGAACCTGCTAGGCAACTAGAACCTGGAGGGGCGCAAAACAAAAGCGTGAGTGGGCAAAAACAAGGCTTTTCTAAAACCATTTAGTAAAATACATTCTAACCCCTCGCCGTAAAACCTGTATACTTCCCAGAAAATAAACATATATACGTATATATAGATATGCCAATCATGCTCGAGAATATGCCATGTCGGAACCTCAGAATGAAATGCAAGTGCTCAGGTATAAATCATATCAATAACATATAATCTGGCAGCCGGAGTCACCTAATGTGACCTGTACGGCTGCATATAGAGCTCAAGTCTTAACTAAATAACTGAACCTGCCCACGAGTCGGAACCACCTAAAGTGGTCTGTACGACAAGCCTGGGTGTAACATATATATACGCTCTAGTGCTACGATCACGTGAAGGCTGTGCGAATAATCGCGGGTCACCTACGAGTCGGAACCACCTAATGTGGTCTGTACGACAGGACTGTGCACCTAACTTGGATCCAAGCTGAGCGTGTGGTGCTGGAGGTGAACATCACGTGAAGGACTGTGCCCTACTCTGGGCGGGAGCACTAACACCGGGGGTGCAGGTTATGAGCTCTCTAAGCATCTCAAACCACTACTGAATGTAACTATGAATAACACTTACCTGGCACTTACCTGTGCGTCCACAACACCCAAATATGCATATGTATCTATATATATATGCAACTACTAATGCAACCAACGATGCATGAATAACGATAATGTAATGCATGACATATAACTAATAAGCATTTAAATCAATTTCTGGGAAAAATATAGTATATAGGTATATACGGAAAACCAAAAGCCCACTCACTGGTAAGTGGAAGGGTCGTAGCCCCCCTGTCTCGAGTGACCACGCTCGTTCTCGGGATACGTATCACCTATATGCGAAACAACTATAAAAACGTTAATTTTAAAGCACATAACCAACTTCTCGTAATAACTTCTCATACATTGCTCAAATTGGACAAATGAATATACCAACGTGCTCTACACAACTTCAGGATCACACCCAAATTTTTAGAAAAATTTTCCACCGTCAACTGACACCGTAGGGAATATTCCGTTAGTTCTAACGGATTCCGTTAACGGCGTCAGGAATATTCCGTCTCCTTCTCCGGCGAGCCTCCGGCGCCGTCGCCGGCGCCGGAAAACTGGAAAAACTTCAAACGTTGATATCTCGTCCGTTTTTCACCCAAATTCCATAATTTTTGCACCAAAATGAAGCTTAGACCTAGGAGAACATAAATATACCACTTTTAAGGGTTAAAAATCACGAGATCTCACCTGTCACCAAACTCCAAATCCGGCCAACTTCGAACACGGCGATCCCGACGTCCAATTTCTTCAAACGAACTACTCCGAGACTCCTTGGGACCCCACCAAGCTACCTACGAGCTTCATTTTCCTTAAAACGTGAGAAATTACGTTTGCATGAATAGTACCCCAAAACGGATTTCGTGAAATCGACGTGAAAACGGTGGTTTTCTTACCTGAAAATGGTACAGCTGTACTCCTCTCAGCCTCACGAGCTCGACTATGGTCTTGGTTCCCTCGATCTGTAAAGGTTTGAGAGGATTTAGGTGTGTGTCCGTACGTTTTCAAGGGAAATAGGAGGAAAGGGGACTCGGGAGAGAGACAGGGAAAGGGACAAAGGGTTAGGGAGAGTGACAGTGTGTGTGTGTGGCCCAACACATGCCAACACCACACAAAACAACCAATAAACGTAAAGAGAACGAACTAGGGGTAAAAATGTCTTTTCACACGTACGTTTTGATATTTTCGGGACGAGATATCACAGCCTACCCACCTTAATAGAATTTCGTCCCGAAATTCAAAACAACCAAATAACAACCCCTAGTGGTCAAAGAACAACCGAGGATACAAATCCCTCATCCGATCTTCTGTTTCCCACGTAGCTTCCTCGACTGAATGATTCCTCCACAAAACTTTCACTAAGTTCACCGTCTTGTTCCTCAGAACTTTCTCCTTCCAATCAATGATCGTCACCGGTTCTTCGTCAGAAGTCAAATCTGGACTAATTTCCAACGGTTGAGGAGGTATCACGTGAGACGGATCAGCAACATAATGTCGAAGCATAGACACGTGAAAAACGTTATGCACTCTAGCCAACTCCGGAGGCAACTCCAACCTGTAAGCTACCTTACCAACTCGCTCTGTGACCATGTATGGTCCGATGTACCTGGGACTCAACTTACCATTCTTTCCAAACTGTACGACTCCTCTCCACGGTGAAAGTTTCAGAAATACCCAATCACCGACTTCATACACTCTGTCCGTAGCATGCCGATCTGCTAGACTCTTCTGCCTGTCCTGGGCTGCTTTCAGGTTAGACTTAATTACCTGAACATTCTGAGTAGTCTCCTCAACAATCTCCGGACCCACTAAAACTCTTTCTCCAACCTCTGACCAATACAACGGAGTACGACAAGATCTACCATACAATGCCTCAAATGGCGCCATGCCGATACTCGAATGAAAGCTGTTGTTGTAGGCAAATTCCATCAAATCCAACCGCTGGTGCCAAACATCACCAAACTGTAACACCGAAGCTCGCAACATATCCTCCAAAGTCTGAATAGTTCTCTCTGACTGTCCGTCCGTCTGAGGATGATACGCCGTACTATAAAGTAGTCTCGTGCCCAAAGCTTCCTGAAAAGCCACCCAAAACTTCGATGTAAATCGTGGATCACGATCCGAGACAATACTCATAGGGACACCATGATACTTCACAATCTTCGAGATAAACAACTCCGCTAAACGGCCCAAGGAATACTTCTCTCTCACTAGGATAAAATGTGCCGACTTAGTGAGCCGATCAACGATCACCCAAATGCCGTCAAAACCATTATGTGTACGCGAAAGCTTGTACACAAAATCCATAGTGATATTTTCCCATTTCCACTCTGGAACGGGAAGCGGCTGCAACAACCCAAACGGCTTATTCCTTTCCGCTTTAACCTGCTGATAAACAGCACACCTACTCACATACTCAGTTATCTCCCTCTTCATACCCGGCCAATAATAAAACGGTCGAATGGTATGATACATTTTAGTAGCTCCTGGATGCATGACGTAAGCCGAGATATGTACTTCATTGAGAATTTCTTTCTTCAAATCTACATTATTAGGCACGAACATTATACCCTCTTGCATCAACATGCCATCCAAATCACGAACTCTGAGGTCTCTCCTCCTTCCTCGATCTCGAGCTTGAATTAGTTCTTGAGTTTCCCTATCAGCTACCTGAGCTTCAAGCACCTGATCAACTAAAATTGGCCTAACTTGAAAATTAGCAAGTAACGCCACTTCTCGATCTTCTGCTTCTAACCTCACTCCCGTAGCACGCAAGTCCGCCAAAAGAGGAATACAACTAGCGTACAACGCATTGATACGGCCCTGAGACTTCCTGCTAAGTGCATCTGCCACTACGTTTGCACGACCGGGGTGATAATCAATCGTGCAGTCGTAATCGCTGAGCAACTCCATCCACCTCCGTTGACGAAGATTAAGTTCCTTCTGAGTAAAAAGATACTGAAGACTCTTATGATCGGTAAAGATCCTACATTTCTCTCCGTAAAGATAGTGTCTCCACAACTTCAACGCAAAGATAATAGCGGCCAACTCCAAATCATGTGTAGGGTAATTTAACTTGTGAGGTTTCAACTGTCGCGAAGCATAAACAATCACCCTACCATACTGCATCAATACACATCCCAGACCATTCAAGGAAGCATCGCTATAAACCTCGAAATCACCACTATCGTCCGGGAGTGCCAAAACAAGCGCATGAGTGAGACAATGCTTCAATTGCTGGAAACTCTGCTCACACTTATCATCCCACTCAAATTTAACGTCCTTCCTCGTTAACATCGTCAGTGGTAAAGCAATCACAGAGAAATCCTTAACAAATCTCCGATAATACCCCGCCAAACCAAGGAAACTTCTCACCTCAGTGACGGTTCGCGGTTGCTCCCAACTCTCCATAGCTGCGACCTTCTGAGGGTCCACCAAAATACCCTGAGCTGAAATAACGTGCCCCAAAAACGCAACTTGATCTAACCAAAACTGGCACTTGCTAAACTTAGCATACAATTGGTGTTCCCTCAACCTCTTCAACAACAAAGTAAGATGTCGAACATGCTCCGCCTTCGACTTAGAATACACCAGAATGTCGTCGATGAAAACAATAACAAACCTATCCAAATATGGCTGGAACACCCGGTTCATTAAATCCATAAAAGCAGCTGGTGCATTTGTCAACCCAAACGGCATAACCAGAAACTCGTAATGACCATAACGAGTCCTGAACGCCGTCTTAGGGACGTCATCCCTACTAATCTTCAGCTGATAATACCTAGACCTCAAGTCAATCTTGGAGAATACACAAGCACCTCTAAGTTGATTAAACAAATCATCGATACGTGGCAACGGATAACGGTTTTTAATCGTCACCCGATTCAATTGCCTATAGTCAATACATAGCCTCAAAGTTCCGTCTTTCTTCCTCACAAACAATACTGGAGCGCCCCAAGGCGAAGTACTAGGCTGAATAAACCCTTATCCACCAATTCCTGCAACTGAACTTTCAATTCCCTTAACTCAGCGGAAGCCATACGATAAGGAGTCAAAGAAATAGGATTAGTACCTGAAAGCAACTCAATAGTAAACTCCATGTCTCGATCTGGGGGTAAACCAGGTAAATCCTCAGGGAAAACATCGGGAAAGTGTCTGACCACTCTCACATCCTCAACTCTGCTAGGAACAGCCTCCTCTAACACCACATGAGCTAGGTACCCCTGGCAACCCTTAGACAACAACCTTTTCGCTCGCAAAGCCGAAATAACGCCATGTCTCACCTCACTCTGCTCACCCACAAAAGTAACCACAGGTAGTCCAGGACAATAAAACGTAACTATTTTCCCGTAACAATCAATATTGGCACGATAGAAATGCAACCAATCTGTGCCCAGAATCACATCAAAGTCGACAATATCTAACGGGATAAGATCAGCTGGTAACACAACACCCTCAACTATCACTGGACATCCTGGGTACACACGATCTACAATACATCTCTCTCCTCTAGGCATAGCGAACTCTAAATTGTACCCTAGAGGTGTGGGGCGAGGTTGCGTCACTTGAGCAAATGTATGAGAAATCACAGAATGTGTAGCTCCGCAATCAATTAATACTCTAGCAAAATAACCAAGAATATTTAACGTACCCATAATCAAATCCGGATTGTTCTGAGCATCCTGCAGAGAAATATTATGAATACGCCCCTGGCCCTGCTGTCGTCCGCCGCGACTTCTGCTCGTCTGGCCACCGCGACTCTGAGTACCACGCCCCTGACTAGGCTGACCAGACTGCCTCGAAGACCCTGTACTACTAGTAGCAATCTCCCCTGGCTGAAACTGTCCTCCCTGAAACCACTAAGAACCACCTGCTGAAGCTGGAGGATACAGCACATAGCTGCCAGGATACGGAGGATAACCACCCTGGGAATACGGGTCCTGGGGATACTAATACTATCCCGGGGCATAAGGAACAGCATCACCCTGGTAGTGGTAGGCATCTCCTCGACCTGCTTGACCATAACTACTCGGACCCTGAATCTGCTGAATCGGTGCAGGTGGTGGCATGAAAGTCTGCATGCGGCTTCTGCTGTTGACTCTGGGGACAATTCACAGCCATATGTCCCATCTGCCCACACGTGAAGCAACCACTGCTGCCACGCCTGCACTCGACGAAATGCCGGTTATTACATCTACGGCAAACTGGAGCTCTGCCTCGACCACCATCACTCTGTCTCTGGCCTCGAGCGCCACCAGCAAACCTACCTCCTCGTCCTTGACCAGTGGCACTGAAGCCACCGCTAGAAGAACTCGAACTGGTGCCACCCCTCTTGAAGTTCTGAGTCTTACGAGGCCCGAGCGACGCTTGACCTTTACCCTTGTCATCTTTCTTCTGATTGCCATCTTTTTCTTCTTCCTCACTGTTGCTCGACATGTTTTCTAAGTCCTCAATCCTCAACAATATCTCGTAGAAATCCTAGTAGGTCTCACAGTGGGTAGTAGTCGCCATCGAATGCCACATCTTCCTGGTGCCTAAGCGGAAACGGCGAAGCATCTCCGCTGGATTACCAGCAACATCAGGATGGTAACGAGACAAATCAGTGAACTTGCGATAGTACTCATTAGCCGTCATCTTCGCTGTCTCAGCTCGGTGAACTCCTGCTTCTTACGATCAATGTACTCAGGAGGCACAAACCTCCTCTTGAACAAATCTTTGAAAACGTCCCAATTAGTCCTCTCAACTGGAGTCAAACGACGAAGCTCTTGTTCCCACCAGGCTGCAGACTCCGTACCCAGAAACCATGAGGTCGTCTCGACCCACCTCTCAACAGGAAGGTTCCCCTAATTGTGCAACACACGGAAAGTCTTCTCAATGTGCTCTAACCATCGCTCTGCGCCCTCGTGACCCTCATTACCTTCGAACTTATCCAATTTCAGATTGTACATAGTCTCTAGAGGAGTCATATGGGGAGGACAGATCGCTGACTGAATAGCAGTAACAATAGCTTCCCCCAGCTGGGTAATATCGGGGAAACTAGACTCATCAGAGCGACGTGGTTCCCGAAGAGGCGGCATAATTCTGACAGAAGACACCAAAACCATTAGAATACTCACACAAAAGCACAAGGCGTGTAGGCCGTCACGCGGAGGTGACGTAACCATGTGCACGTGCGGAAGCTAATAAAATAGTAGTATAAAAAGTACGAATAATTAAAAACTAGCATACAAAGTAGTAAAAATAAGTGCTAGCGTAAGTGAGACACAAGTGCAGAGCAATAAGTCTACGGCAGTCCAAAAGAAAATGATGCGACAACAGTACACCCGAAAGTGACCCTACGCTGGTGAATGTCTGTCAGAAATGCCGAGAAAGCCCTCTGGGAAACCACCGAACCTGCTAGGCAACTAGAACCTGGAGGGGGCGCAAAACAAAAGCGTGAGTGGGCAAAAACAAGGCTTTTCTAAAACCATTTAGTAAAATACATTCTAACCCCTCGCCGTAAAACCTGTATACTTCCCAGAAAATAAACATATATACGTATATATAGATATGCCAATCATGCTCGAGAATATGCCATGTCGGAACCTCAGAATGAAATGCAAGTGCTCAGGTATAAATCATATCAATAACATATAATCTGGCAGCCGGAGTCACCTAATGTGACCTGTACGGCTGCATATAGAGCTCAAGTCTTAAATAAATAACTGAACCTGCCCACGAGTTGAAACCACCTAAAGTGGTCTGTACGACAGGCCTGGGTGTAACATATATATACGCTCTAGTGCTACGATCACGTGAAGGCTGTGCGAATAATCGCGGGTCACCTACGAGTCGGAACCACCTAATGTGGTCTGTACGACAGGACTGTGCATTAACTTGGATCCAAGCTGAGCGTGTGGTGCGGGAGGTGAACATCACGTGAAGGACTGTGCCCTACTCTGGGCGGGAGCACTAACACCGGGGGTGCAGGTTATGAGCTCTCTAAGCATCTCAAACCACTACTGAATGTAACTATGAATAACACTTACCTGGCACTTACCTGTGCGTCCACAACACCCAAATATGCATATGTATCTATATATATATGCAACTACTAATGCAACCAACGATGCATGAATAACGATAATGTAATGCATGGCATATAACTAATAAGCATTTAAATCAATTTCTGGGAAAAATATAGTATATAGGTATATACGGAAAACCAAAAGCCCACTCACTGGTAAGTGGAAGGGTCGTAGCCCCCCTGTCTCGAGTGACCACGCTCATTCTCGGGATACGTATCACCTATATGCGAAACAACTATAAAAACGTTAATTTTAAAGCACATAACCAACTTCTCGTAATAACTTCTCATACATTGCTCAAATTGGACAAATGAATATACCAACGTGCTCTACACAACCTCAGGATCACACCCAAATTTTTAGAAAAATTTTCCACCGCCACACGCGCCCCCACGCGCCGGCCACGCGCAGGCACGTGCCTAGCACGCTGACGGCGTCAACTGACGCCGTAGGGAATATTCCGTTAGTTCTAACGGATTCCGTTAACGGCGTCAGAATATTCCATCAGACTTGACGGAATATTCCGTCTCCTTCTCTGGCGAGCCTCCGGCGCCGGAAAACTGGAAAAACTTCAAACGTTGATATCTTGTCCGTTTTTCACCCAAATTCCATAATTTTTGCACCAAAATGAAGCTTAGACCTAGGAGAACATAAATATACCACTTTTAAGGGTTAAAAATCACGAGATCTCACCTGTCACCAAACTCCAAATCCGGCCAACTTCGAACACGGCGATCCCGACGTCCAATTCCTTGGGACCCCACCAAGCTACCTACGAGCTTCATTTTCCTTAAAACGTGAGAAATTACGTTTGCATGAATAGTACCCCAAAACGGATTTCGTGAAATCGAGGTGAAAACGGTGGTTTTCTTACCTGAAAATGGTACAGCTGTACTCCTCTCAGCCTCACGAGCTCGACTATGGTCTTGGTTCCCTCGATCTGTAAAGGTTTGAGAGGATTTGGGTGTGTGTCCGTACGTTTTCAAGGGAAATGGGAGGAAAGGGGACTCGGGAGAGAGACAGGGAAAGGGACAGAGGGTTAGGGAGAGTGACAGTGTGTGTGTGTGGCCCAACACATGCCAACACCACACAAAACAACCAATAAACGTAAAGAGAACGAACTAGGGGTAAAAATGTCTTTTCACACGTACGTTTTGATATTTTCGGGACGGGATATCACAAAGACCCCTTAACTATATAAAGGATTATAGAACGAATCACACTTTTACCACTAAACTATACCCGCTACAATCCGATTATTGTATATAAATGAACCTTTTGTCGAACAAGAAAATGGGTCGTAATAAAAAGTTAAAAGAGTAAAAAGAAAGGATAGGATCATAAAATAATCATGAAAATTAGAGCGTTGTATCAGAGAACCCAATGAGATTCGGAAAAGATAATTCATTAAATTTCAATAACTAAAAACGAAATAACAAGTGTTTTTTTGCCGGAGGTTTTTGACCTAGACGTCTCGACAAAACTACTTAAGCCATAACATACATAAAAATGTACTATGCAATAATCGTCGTAATGCGTCCTTTAGCCGAAAGCTACTGTGTGTCTATATTCTTTACACGTGTGAGATTAGGACAAATTAAGTTATCCTTTCCTACTTGTTTGCTCGTTCAATATTTTGACAAGGAGGGTCCGTTTGCAAAAAAGAAAAAAGAAAAGTCAATGTTCGTTTAACATGCCACTTAGAATTAAAATCTAGTAGTATTTTCTTTCGCTTATAAATAAAAGGTGTTAAGTTTGATTCTCGTTAAAAGTAAATTTGAACCACATTATTACTAGCATATTGTGAAGCTACCCCTCCCATTTACTGTAGATAATATCATTTATTTAAAAAAAAAAATAGAAAATAAAATGCTCTTACACAATTGAAAGATCCAAACTTAGTACTTGATATCATTAAGGAATCAAAACACATTTATTTATAGCACAGTTCTCGTGGGGATAAATGTCAAAGCATTTGCATTTCACACGAGACGATTACACCGTATGGCTAAAGGGTGATATTTCGGAGGCATGGAGAGCCTGATGAAATCATTCACAGGAAACTACAACCACCTGCTTTCCTACATTGCGGCCGGCATAGAGCCCTATCAGAGCGGCTGGAGCGCTCTCAAGTCCTTCCACCACGTCTTCCACATACGTTATCTTCCCTTCTTTTATCGCCGGCAGAACCATTTCAAGAAACTTCTCGTAAAGATGGTAGTAACTAAAAACCAGGAAACCTTGCATGCGAACCTGTTTAATGATCAGATAAATTAAATTGCGACAACCTTCAGGCTCGTCAAGGTTGTACTGCGATATCAACCCACAAACTGCAATCCGGCCATGGACCCTCATGTTCTGTAGCACTGCATCAAGCATTTTCCCCCCAACGTTTTCAAAGTATATGTCAATGCCTTCAGGAAAGTACCTGGTGAGAAAATCACACGTTTAGACTAAGCAAACACCGAAAACCATGGAACATATCTACAAAGAGGACAAAGACATGAGTTTCTCGTCAACAGCCACATGCTCACACTGTTGCACATTTCAACTTACTCTTTCTCTGTTTTAGGATTGGCGGCTAAATCACTAAATCATGATGATGTTAGAGATTGCTAATGCCTTTTATTGGACTTTCCCCTTGTAATTAAGACATAAGTTAAAGCTTTAAAATAATAGTTTGTTTCTGATCAACTGACCTTTTTAAAGCTGCATCCAAATCAGGTTCTTCTTTATAATTGAAAGCGTCGTCAAACCCAAACTTGTTCTTCAGCAGATCAACCTAAACTCGGAAATGATACAATACCATTAAAATATGCCAAGAATGGGTATAAAATAGTCATTTGTAATACGTAAATTGTAGAATGAGAACAGAAAAGCTCATACACGCACATTCTGTGCGATTTTCTAAGTTGCATATGCTTACGATTTCATATGATATGAACATTTTGCCCACCAGATGAGGCAGCAAGTTAAAGCTGAATTTTATTGACTTGATTATGAAGATAAAGGGTCACCAATATCTTTACTTTCCAACATGTTCTCTCTTATTTTCCTGTTTTCTATTAGTCAAAACGTTTCCAGTAACAAATTTGGCACACATCACTAACTCGTGTTTCTAAAACAAGGATAATCGTCCAATGGAGTTGCAATCACAGAAATGCCAACTAAGATATAGTTGGAATCGACCATAACTCACCTTTTCTTTGCTTCCAGCACTTCCAACAACATAGCAACCCAACAACTTTGCAAATTGGCCAACAAGCTGACCTACTGCTCCAGATGCTGCTGAAACGAAGACTGTCTCTCCCTTCTTAGGATTGCAGATCTCATAAAACCCAACATAAGCACTCACTCCAGGCATACCTACATAAAATGAATACATTGATAAGCATTGAGCATCAAGTAAATATATCATGCATTACAAAGCAATATTTGGATGAATTAATTAGGATGGATGGCTTCAACAATTGCATTCAATCTGAGAACAATGCTACAGATCCATATGACCAATTGAAGTAGAATTACGTTATGCTAAATAATTTCCGTACTTCCAAATCAAATTACTAATTATGAAAAGAAAATGGGACATCGGTTTGTAAAGATCTAGTTTACAAGGAGATTTGAGAATTAACAAATCAGTTCACTTCAAGTAGTATAATAGAGGTCACTGGAGTGGAGGCAGATCACAACTAGGGACATACAACCATACAGAATCCTTCCATGAGGAAATGCTACTTTTAATAAAAAGATTATTACGACACAATCTATTCGCTCCTGAATTTAGCATGAGAATAGTCCAATGAAACTACGGTACTCAAACATGCAACAAGAATTCAATACAATCCATGACATACAAAAATGATTCACGAATTTCATCCAACGTGTTAGGCCCTTGGGAAGTTCAGGTTCCTTAGCTCGCTATATTCAATTACCATCATAGAAGATAGAGACCTTGAGATAGCTGCTTGTGGGAGAACAAAATTAAAAAAAATAAATCCAAAGGCAAGGAAAATAGCAATAGCCAATATATAGCAACATACCAAGAATTCCAGTATAGTAAGAGAGAGGCACATCAGTGTGCTGAATCTTAAACAAAGACTCTGTTGCAGTGATGACACTGTATTCCTCCCACCCGGTCATTCCCCAAATCAAGTCGCCTTTCTTAAACTTGGGATCCCCGGATTCCAAAACTTTGGCGACTCCATATCCGACTATAGGCTGCCACACCAGCATTTCAATAATCAAACACGTCAAATAAAACTACAACATCAAATAGATGCTATCCTTTTTATGATTTGTACATAGCATAAACAAAGCTTTTTCGTTGGACAGAATGCCAATTAATAAGGAAGCTATGGCTCAGTATTGATAAGATATAACTGATATAAATATAGCATTGTATCATCAAAAACCGCGAAATACAAGTTGTCTCAAACTATATAAATTATTAAAACAGCCCCAAAACCACAAACAAGATAAATTTGGATTACACCATCCGAACGAAAAGGCTATCTACAAAACAAGATTACTAATTGGGTTCCTCATCAGTTCCTTTTGTACTACACTACTAGTATTACATGAGAAATGCCTCAAGGATTCAATTTTATTTAGGGGCACTTTGATTCAGGTCCAAAAAATTCAGCTGTTTTTGAATTAGGTCCAATTTTATTTCATTTTCTATTACACCTGTTTTGCCCCTGAAATTTTTTTTTTTAATTCTTTAAATTTGAATTTTCAAATACCTTTATCTACCTGTTTTTTAATTAAAAAGACATTATTACAAATCTTATAAGTTTATCAAAAATTAAAAGAAACATTGCTAGAGGTAGATAAAAAATTTGTGATCTAGGTAGAATCTATGATAGAGGTAGCCTATGAACAAAAACCTATTGTATAGACAGATAATACAAAATAATCTATGATACAGATAGACTATGAACAAAAACTTATTGTATAGGTAGATAACACAGTTAATTTGTGATATATAGGTAGATAAACACAATTAATCTTATATAGATTATCAACAAAATATGTAATATATAGGTAGATAAATACAATTATTCATGATACAGGCACAGTATAATATAAAAAGATAAAATAAATAAATAAAGGACAAGTGATATAGGTAGATAAAAACCAAAAAAAATCGTGAAGAAAAATGATATTGAGGGAGGAAACACTAGAGAAAATGCTAATTCGATAGAACTTCAAAGTTAATATATATATATATATAAAGGAGAATGAAGCCCAAAAAAAAAAATAATATATACATATGAGATGAAGAACCCAAAACACAAGATTGACTAATACAAATTTTTTTTTTTTAAAAAAAAAAAAACCAATCAAATGTATATTGATCATCCTTATGAAAGGAGGAGCAAAAGAATAATATTATGGTAGAAGACTAACAGAGGAAGAGAAAGATATTGTGAGGGAGAAACAAGAAAAGAGAAATGAACATTTGGGGAAGGAGAAGAAAAAAAAGGAGATTTAAATCCCTAATCCTATAATTAAGGATAAGATTAACATTAATCACAAACTTAAAAAAAACAGTAATTACTTAATTGGTCAATTTAAGGGTAAATTTGGCAAGAGAATACAAATAAGCTTATGTGGACAATGAATCACTGGACCTAACCTAAAAATTAAATAAAATTGGACTATAACTAATAAAGGCTCATAAAATTGGACTCATATTAAGTTTCCCCTTAATTTATATATTTTACAATACAGTATTCTAATTAAGGTATTCAATCGTGATTTTAAATAATTATTTGAAATCTAGGTGTATTCAATCAAATGTTATAATATTCAGGTGTATTTCATTAGAAATTAATTTTAAATGATTTTAAAAAGTTGCAAAATTCGAGAGAATTAGAGAGATTTCTACTATATTTTAAACATGCTTAAATTTCACAGATCTCCCTGAGCATTCGAGATAATTCACTTAAAATTTTACATAAAATCTTTATAAATCAATTAAACTTCGTCAAAATTCATGAATTTATAAATCCATTAAAATCCCTCTAATCTCAATTGAACAACCCTAAATTACAGAGCACCTAATTTTGAAATTGAATAAAAGTGGAAGGGCACACCGCGTTACCAATTATCCTAACCTAGAGATATAAAAGTATTCAACTTTGATTTGAAACAAATTATTAAAAAGGCAGGCAGAGACTCTAGAGGCAGATAGTTAAAGCGTAACGATAAGAAGACTAAATTTGTAGTAGTTGAAACAAAGAAATTACACTAAAAATAATAAAATAATTAGAGGGAGATGTAAGATAATATATACAGTGACTGACCGAACCGGCGTTGAAGGAATCAACATAACTGGCGCCAGGTTCACGCTTGGTCATGCGGCTTCTCATATAAGGGTCGCAGGACAAGTAGAGGTTCTTCACCAGAACCCCTTTGGAACCTTCTGGAAGCTTGAGCTTGGTGGTGGCGGTGGTGAGTTGCATGTCAGATTCTTTGGGGAAGCCAGTCACATAGTCTTTCAGTATCACCTGTTTGTTGCTGATCACTCCCTCTGTACTCGCCGCCATTGAGATTGGTCCTCTCTCTCTCTCTATCTCTATCTCTCTCTCTCTCTTTGTAGGCGGAGGGCGATTTGAGCAATGCTGCTGGTGGTGGTTGCAAATATATGTATGCATATTTTGAACAAATATACAAGGTAGGCAATGGCGTGATGCGGGCGTCTCTTAGCTCGGAGCCGCTGTGAGTGTATATTCTTGACACGTGTGAGATTATTAAAAATATGCATACATATATATTTGTTCAAAAAAAAAAAAAAAAAAATATATATATATATATATATATATATATATATATATATATAAGGTAGGCAATGGCGTGATGCGGGCGTCTCTTAGCTCGGAGCCGCTGTGAGTGTATATTCTTGACACGTGTGAGATTATTAAAAATATGCATACATATATATTTGTTCAAAAAAAAAAAAAAAATATATATATATATATATATATATATATATATATATAAGGTAGGCAATGGCGTGATGCGGGCGTCTCTTAGCTCGGAGCTATATATATATATATATATAAGGTAGGCAATGGCGTGATGCGGGCGTCTCTTAGCTCGGAGCCGCTGTGAGTGTATATTCTTGACACGTGTGAGATTATTAAAAATATGCATACATATATTTGTTCAAAAAAAAAACAAAAAAAAAAAATATATATATATATAAGGTAGGCAATGGCGTGATGCGGGCGTCTCTTAGCTCGGAGCCGCTGTGAGTGTATATTCTTGACACGTGTGAGATTATTAAAAATATACATACATATATTTGTTCAAAAAAAAAAAATACATATATATATATATAAGGTAGGCAATGGCGTGATGCGGGCGTCTCTTAGCTCGGAGCCGCTGTGAGTGTATATTCATAAAATAATCATGAAAATTAGAGCATTGTATCAAAGAACCCAATGAGATTCGGAAAAGAGAATTCATTAAATTTCAATAATTAAAACTAAATAACAAGTGTTTTTTTGCGGGTGGTTTTTGACCTAGACGTCTCTACAAAACTACTTAAGCCATAACATACATGAAAATGTACTATGCAAGAATCGTCGTAATGCGTCCTTTAGCCGAAAGCTACTGTGTGTCTATATTCTTTACACGTGTGAGATTAGGACAAATTAAGTTATCCTTTCCTACTTGTTTGCTCGTTCAATATTTTGACAAGGAGAGTCCGTTTGCTAAAAAGAAAAAAGAAAAAAGAAAAGTCAATGTTCGTTTAACATGCCACTTAGAATTAAGATCTAGTAGTATTTTCTTTCGCTTATAAATAAAAGGTGTTAAGTTCGATTCTCGTCAAAAGTAAATTTGAACCACATTATTACTAGCATATTGTGAAGCTACCCCTCCCATTTACTGTAGATAATATCATTTATTTAAAAAAAATAAAAAATAAAAAATAAAAGCTCTTACACAATTGAAAGATCTACCAAACTTAGTACTTGATATCATTAAGGAAGTCAAAACACATTTATTTATAGCTTAAGGTAAGAGATCAAGCACAGTTCTCGTGGGGATAAATGTCAACGTATTTGCATTTCACACGAGACGATTACACCGTATGGCTAAAGGGTGATATTTCGGAGGCATGGAGAGCCTGATGAAATCATTCACAGGAAACTACAACCACCTGCTTTCCTACATTGCGGCCGGCATAGAGCCCTATCAGAGCGGCTGGAGCGCTCTCAAGTCCTTCCACCACGTCTTCCACATACGTTATCTTCCCTTCTTTTATCGCCGGCAGAAACATTTCAAGAAACTTCTCGTAAAGATGGTAGTAACTAAAAACCAGGAAACCTTGCATGCGAACCTGTTTAATGATCAGATACATTAAATTGCGACAACCTTCAGGCTCGTCAAGGTTGTACTGCGATATCAACCCACAAACTGCAATCCGGCCATGGACCCTCATGTTCTGTAGCACTGCATCAAGCATTTTCCCCCCAACGTTTTCAAAGTATATGTCAATGCCTTCAGGAAAGTACCTGGTGAGAAAATCACACATTTAGACTAAGCAAACACCGAAAACCATGGAACATATCTACAAGGAGGACAAAGACATGAGTTTCTCGTCAACAGCCACATGCTCACACTGTTGCACATTTCAACTTACTCTTTCTCTGTTTTAGGATTGGCGGCTAAATCACTAAATCATGATGATGTTAGAGATTGCTAATGCCTTTTATTGGACTTTCCCTTTGTAATTAAGACATAAGTTAAAGCTTTAAAATAATAGTTTGTTTCTGATCAACTGACCTTTTTAAAGCTGCATCCAAATCAGGTTCTTCTTTATAATTGAAAGCGTCGTCAAACCCAAACTTGTTCTTCAGCAGATCAACCTAAACTCGGAAATGATACAATACTATTAAAATATGCCAAGAATGGGTATAAAATAGTCATTTGCAATACGTAAATTGTAGAATGAGAACAGAAAAGCTCATACACGCACATTCTGTGCGATTTTCTAAGTTGCAATGCTTACGATTTCATATGATATGAACATTTTGCCAACCAGATGAGGCAGCAGGTTAAAGCTGAATTTTACTGACTTGATTATGAAGATAAAGGGTCACCAATATCTTTACTTTCCAACATGTTCTCTCTTATTTTCCTGTTTTCTATTAGTCAAAACGTTTCCGGTTACAAATTTGGCACACATCACTAACTCGTGTTTCTAAACCAAGGATAATCATCCAATGGAGTTGCAATCACAGAAATGCCAACTAAGATATAGTTGGAATCGACCATAACTCACCTTTTCTTTGCTTCCAGCACTTCCAACAACATAGCAACCCAACAACTTTGCAAATTGGCCAACAAGCTGACCTACTGCTCCAGATGCTGCTGAAACGAAGACTGTCTCTCCCTTCTTAGGATTGCAGATCTCATAAAACCCAACATAAGCAGTCATTCCAGGCATACCTACATAAAATGAATACATTGATGAGCATTGAGCATCAAGTACATATATCATGCATTACAAAGCCATATAACTGAATATTTGGATGAATTAATTAGGATGGATCGCTTCAACAATTGCATTCAATCTGAGAACAATGCTACAGATCCATATGACCAATTGAAGTAGAATTACGTTATGCTAAATAATTTCTGTACTTCCAAATCAAATTACTAATTATGAAAAGAAAATGGGACATCGGTTTGTAAAGATCTAGTTTACAAGGAGATTTGAGAATTAACAAATCAGTTCACTTCAAGTAGTATAATAGAGGTCACTGGAGTGGAGGCAGATCACAACTAGGGATAAATACAACCATACAGAATCCTTCCATGAGGAATGCTACTTTTAATAAAAAGATTATTACGACACAATCTGTTCGCTCCTGAATTTAGCATGGGAATAGTCCAATGAAACTACAGTAATCAAACATGCAACAAGAATTCAATACAATCCATGACATACAAAAATGATTCACGAATTTCATGCAACCGGTTAGGCCCTTGTGAAGTTCAGGTTCCTTAGCTCGCTATATTCAATTACGATCATAGAAGATACAAGACTTTGAGATAGCTGCTTGTGGCAGAACAAAATTAAAAAAAAAATAAAAAATCCAAAGGCAAGGAAAATAGCAATAGCCCATATATAGCAACATACCAAGAATTCCAGTATAGTAAGAGAGAGGCACATCAGTGTGCTGAATCTTAAACAAAGACTCTGTTGCAGTGATGACACTGTATTCCTCCCACCCGGTCATTCCCCAAATCAAGTCGCCTTTCTTAAACTTGGGATCCCCGGATTCCAAAACTTTGGCGACTCCATATCCGACTATAGGCTGCCACACCAGCATTTCAATAATCAAACACGTCAAATAAAACTACAACATCGAATAGATGCTATCCTTTTTATGATTTGTACATAGCATAAACAAAGCTTTTATGTTGGACAAAATGCCAATTAATAGGGAAGCTATGTCTCAGTATTGATAAGATATAACTGATATAAATATAGCATTGTATCATCAAAAACCGCGAAATACAAGTTGTCTCAAACTATATAAATTATTAAAACAGCCCCAAAACCACAAACAAGATAAATTTGGATTACACCATCCGAACGAAAAGGCTATCTACAAAACAAGATTACTAATTGGGTTCCTCATCAGCTCCTTTTGTACTACACTACTAGTATTACATGAGAATTGCCTCAAGGATTCAATTTTATTTATATATTTTACAATACAGTATTCTAATTAAGGTGTTTTTAAGTGATTATCTGAAATCTAGGTGTATTCAATCAAATTATAAAGGATATTATAATATTCCAGGTGTATTTCATTAGAAATTGATTTTAAATGATTTTAAAAAGTTGCAAAATTTGAGAGAATTAGAGAGATTTCTACGTATATTTTTAAAATGCTCAAATTTTACAGATCTCCCTGAGATCTCCCTGAGCATTCGAGATAATTCACTCAAAATTCTACATAAAATCTTTATAAATCAATTAAACTTCGTCAAAATTCATGAATTTATAAATCCATTAAAATCCCTCTAATCTCAATTGAACAACCCTAAATTACAGAGCACCTAATTTTGAAATTGAATAAAAGTGGAAGGGCACACCGCGTTACCAATTATCCTAACCTAGAGATATAAAAGTATTCAACTTTGATTTGAAACAAATTATTAAAAAGGCAGGCAGAGACTCTGGAGGCAGATAGTTAAGGAGATTAAATTTGTAAACTAAATAAAATTTAGTCTCCCTAGTTAAAACGAAGAAATTACACTAAAAATAATAAAATGATTAGAGAGAGATGTAAGATAATATATACAGTGACTGACCGAACCGGCGTTGAAGGAATCAACATAACTGGCGCCAGGTTCACGCTTGGTCATGCGGCTTCTCATATAAGGGTCGCAGGACAAGTAGAGGTTCTTCACCAGAACCCCTTTGGAACCTTCTGGAAGCTTGAGCTTGGTGGTGGCGGTGGTGAGTTGCATGTCAGATTCTTTGGGGAAGCCAGTCACATAGTCTTTCAGTATCACCTGTTTGTTGCTGATCACTCCCTCTGTACTCGCCGCCATTGAGATTGGTCCTCTCTCTCTCTCTATCTCTATCTATCTCTCTGTGTGTAGGCGGAGGGCGATATGAGCAATGCTGCTGGTGGTGGTTGCAAATCGATGGGAATGGGAATTGGAAGCGGCGGAAAGCCAAGAATATTAAGGTAGGCAATGGCGTAATGCGGGCGTCTCTTAGCTCGGAGCCGCGAGTGTATATTCTTGACACGTGTGAGATTAGAGCAAATTAAGGCCGCCAGTCCGCGAGGAGAGTCGAGACTCTTCCATTCCAACTTTGTTGCTCGTTCAACATCACACGTTTCACAATTATAATTTCCTTTTTCTTTTTCCATATATTGGACATATCACAGCCACAATTTTCAAATTCAAATTATACTTTGTAAATTTAAATTTATATTTCCCATTACATAAAAGCATCATCATAATTATGTGTACTTCCGTATGGATTACTTTTTTTTTTTATTCTCCTAAAATAACAATCTTCGCTTCTTTCTTTTTTTTTTTGAAAAAAAAAATTCTTTTAACTTCATGCGTGAATAATATTTGACCTTACGCGAAGTTACTATTCAATATTAAGTAAAAGATTGTTTTTGTGAAATGGGCCTAAAACCTAAACAAAACTACAACATTACATTTAGGCCTAGAAATGTTATCGTTTTTTTTAAAAGGGAACTATCTAGTAGCTTTGTCACGACAGTCTACTTTTCAGAGGACCGAGAAAACTCACAGAGGTATTTTAACCTCTTCCCTGACCATTATCGTATGATTTTACTAGAGCTGGAAATCAAACCCAAAACGTGACGTATGAAAATACAAATTCTATCACTTAGGAGGTTCCTAAGTTATAACTCAAAATTTATTTCCAAAAGATGGAAAGCTCTTATTATTATTTTTTTACAATGCACAAGGAACAACTAAAATGAAGGCCACAAACCGAGTTAACCAGTAACCATAAATATATGGATAGAGTGGGACGAGGTGAATGTAAATCAGTGGCCAGCAAGTGCAACCACTTGTTTTCCAACGTTGCGACCAGTGAAGAGTCCAACCAAGGCTGCCGGACCATTCTCGAGGCCTTCAACTATGTCTTCCACATACTCCAATTTCCCTTGTCGGATGTATGGCAGCACAAATTCATAGTATTCGGGGACAATGTGATCGTAATCGCGATGAGTAAATCCGTGTATATGCAGCCGCTTCAAAATAATCTGCATCACGTTTTTAATCCCCTGAGGCTCGGGAAGATTGTACTGCGAAATCATTCCGCACATGGCCATGCGACCGTGTTCTCTCATGTTGAGCAGCACGGCGTCGAGCAGTTTCCCGCCAACATGCTCAAAGTAGACGTCGATTCCTTGAGGAAAGTACCTTTTCAAGGCTGCGTCTAAATCATGCTCCTCCTTGTAATTGAAAGCCTCATCGAACCCTATCTTGTTCTTCAGCAGATCAACCTTTTCTTTACTCCCAGCACTTCCAACGACATAACAACCTGCCAATTTTGCAAATTGTCCGACAAGCTGACCTACTGCACCAGATGCTGCGGACACAAAAACGTACTCTCCTTTCTTAGGTCGACATACTTCAAAGAAACCCGCATACGCAGTCTTACCGGCCATACCTGCATGAGCATCCAGCAAGTTTTATAGTGCACCAAAATAGTCATTATATGCACGCGTGCATGAGAAATTACTATACCTACCGAGAATTCCAGTATAGTAGGAAAGGGGTACGTCAGTGTGGTGGATTTTGATGAGGTTTTCAGGGTTTGGGAGGAGGCTGTACTCTTCCCATTTGGTTAGCCCCCATACCAAGTCACCTTCTTTAAATTCTGGATGACTTGAATCCAAAACTTTAGCCACGCCATATCCACGAATTGGCTGTATTCAAAATAAGGGAATTTTCATTGATTTTACTTGCATCAAAATTTCCATCAAGTTTTAAAAAATTAAGAATGTGTAGACTGTTAAAAAGTGATAGTAAAAACATGACTTACAGAGCCAGGAGAAGGATAAATGTATTTACTCATTCTCTGATCTGATTTCATGATAAGAAATCGCATCATGGGATCGCAGGACAAGTAGAGGTTCTTCACCAAAACCGTGTTTGAATCTTGTGGAGGAACCTTCAAACTTATGCTATTAGTTGTGACATACATGTCTGACTCCGTCGGAGACCGGCCATTAACGAAGTCCCTCAGAAGCACCTGCTTGTTGCTCATCACTTGTGCCATTGCTATATAGCAACTTATTAGGGCCTAATTTGTCTTTCCCTCTTCGAGTCTTAAGCTGCGGTATGAGCAAAATTTGTAGTTTGTTTCCTGATCTGCTGGTTATTAGCAGATAATGTATTTAAGCTATATTTATAGCACATTCTGCAGCTTCTTTTAGTCACGTTTCTCAAACAATATGACTTTTCTTTTCAGTCACGTAATTGCTTACGAGAGGGAAGAGGTAACTGGGGTGTTTTGTTGTGTTGGAATGTGGTGAATTTTGGTTGCGTAATAAATTAGTACAATCAAGCTGGCTAGCTTTTACAGGTGTGATGTCCAAATTAAACCATGACAATTTCACTTAATCACAATGTGTTGGTTGTTGCATCGTAATCGAACTAAAACAAGTTATCTTTTGGTCAGAATGTCAAAAATTAATGTCAAATCAAGTCATTTGCCAAATCCTTTTTGTCTTTTTTATTCTATGATTGTTACCTTTATGGAACCGTCTTTATTTTTTGTTCTTGCCGAGTAGTGCAAGCTTTTTGGACTTTGATCACTTTTCTGTACTATTTTACAATTTATCGTCCATAAAAATTTGAGTATAAGGCATATTAAGGAGGAAGATATTAGTAGAGCTGCCTTATTAAAGGGCAGCTTTGACAAATTGAATAGGCTGTTTTGTAAGAGATTCATGTTTTTATAAGAAATGCCATACAAATAGCGTGAACGGACGCTACGGACCCCATTTTCCAAAATTTTCTCCGCATCAAGGGTATCTATGTGTTGTTTTTTTTCATCAATTCCTTCTTTCTTCTTTTTTTCCTTTTTTATATAAAAAAATTTTGTGAAAAAAAAGTTGAGGTTTCACCACAAAATCAAGAGGTGTGATATCCACACATCCCCTTTTACTTCTCACACATTCTTCTAATTTTCGGCCGTCAGATCAGTTGAATTAAAGAAGCAACAATTTTACTGGCGCGATTTTGTATTTGAAAATGTTGTATTATAGCTTCATTATCAATGCAAGAAAATTAAAATTTTATACGGTCTGGAATTGGGGTTGGGATTTGGTAAAAATTTTGATTTTAAAGATTTGGGTTTTATATATGTCTAGACTAGAAGCTAAAGTTTTATTTTTTATTTTTATCTTTTTAAGTGGTCAGGTCTTATTATTAAAAATATGCATACATATATTTGTTCAAAAAATATATATATATATATGTATATATAATGACTTGGTTTCGCTGCGTGCAAAGCTGCTGATCAGCAGCAAAAGAGACTTTGTATCAGCAACAAAGGAGTAGCACAAAATGCCCTGCCCTGCCATACCTAATGTTCATTGAGGCATTTCATCAAGCAGGGCATATATCAAGGACAACTCTAAGCTTTAAAGGGGCATAACTTAAGTCTTCCATTGAGGTTTGTCATAGTTGGGAGGGTTACTTGATCCCTCCCGCCCCTTAGTGGTCAGCTAACCTTTCTTTCCCCAATGTGAGATTTGCTTTTAACACTATGGAAAGTAAAAGATGTTTGAAGTTGCAATTATGATTGAAAAAAAAAAATGCAACTGCACATGCACGGCGGCAAGAATCCCACCAATGAACCCCAACATGATCTACACCATAGTTTGCAAGCAATCCGTCATATGATGTCCTTTGCAATAAATTTGAGAAAACCAAATATGCATGGAAGAGAGAATGGTACATCAATTTGCCTAATCAAACGATAAACGTCGAGGCACTTGTCACATTCAATCCAAAGAGAATGTTAACTCCTCTCCAAACCATATAAACACTTATGATTACAAACAAACACAATGACAGTTCTTATTTCCCATTGAGCAGGAAACATTCACACTCATTAATCAAAAGCAACTAAATACAATAAACAGCTGACTGAAATTGAACCAAATTTACTAACGATGAATAACCCAACTCATGGAAAAATTAGATTTAGGAACCTATTAATTAGGGATTAATCGCCAGCAACTAGAAGAACTCCTTTTCCAGCATTGCGGCCAGAGAAAAGGCCAACGAGTGATGCAGGACCATTCTCAAGGCCTTGAGTTATGTCTTCCACTTAAGTGATCCTGTTTTCTCGGATGTAGGGCACCACAAGATCCAAGAACTTGGGATACAGATGGCAGAAGTCAAACACAAAAAACCCTTCCATACGAATGCGCTTGTAAATCAGATGCATTAAATTTTGGACTCCTTCATGCTCCTCGAAGTTGTATTGCGAGATCATCCCGCACACGGCAATGCGACCATGAAGTCTCATGTTCATGAGCACTGCATCGAGCAGTTCCAACAACGTAATAACTTGTGATTAAATAAATAAGCGGGGTCGGTACCTTTTCTTGATTTCCAGCACTTCCAACAACATAATAACCCATGAGTTTGGCAAATTGGCCGACGATCTGACCAACAGCGCCAAATGCGGATGAGATGTACACTTTGTCTCCTTTTTTAGGTTTACAAACTTCGTATAAACCAGCATAAGCAGTCATGCCAGCCATACCTATATAACGACAGTCATTTGTAAAGAGTTACAAGTACTAAATATGCATGTGTAAAGATGAGCAGATAATTCTATAAGAATGAATGAGTGAATTATATGTACACGGACCTAAAATTCCATTGTAGTAGGAAAGAGGCACATCGGTGTGGTGGATTTTGAAGAAACTTTCCGTGTTAGTGATGAGAGTACTCCTCCCATTTTGTGACGCCCCAACTAAATCACCCGCCTTGAAGTCTGGATGTTTAGAATCTACAACTTTACAAACTCCATATGCAACGACTGGCTGGTAGTACGTTAAGGAATATTAGTTTCGTAATAAGAAAAAGAAAAGCAATGTATAGTTCAGCGAGTAATGTGATCACTTACTTGGCCGGTGGCAAAGAAAACAATGCGATCTTGGGCAGTGGTGGAGGCGTCGCTGTGCTTAACGCCTCGCATGCAGGAATCACAGGACAAGTAAAGATTCTTCGCCAAAATGGCGCCATCATATTCATCACAATTTCCTGCCATTCTTTACTAACTAATTAACTTCTTTCACCCCTCTCCCTTTCCCCCAAAAACAGAGAAAAACCAGAAATATTATTAGAAAACTTCATTTTGAGCCTTAAAAAATATGAGTAAAATTAAAATCTAATTTTCGTCTATGACACATTAAATTATTTCATTCATTAGTTATATTTTAATGTTTTATTTCTCTTTTTCTTCCTATTTTAGCGTATTAATTAATTTAATTTTCAATTTCATTTATTTCATCACAATATGTTTTGATGTCTACATTAAGGTGAACTAATTTTTTTTATATAATATAATACAATTTCTTTGTTCTTCATTTAGGTACATTACTTTAATATAATATATTTTGGTACTTACATTTTGGCACACACATATCGGTATTGGCATTTAGATACATTAATTCAATATAATACATTTTGGTACATACATTTAGGTTTATTATAATATATTTTGGCAAAAACATTTAGGTACAAACATTTCGATACAAAAAAGTCAAAGAAGTCGACTTTATATATTTCGGGACAGATATTTTTGTACACTTATGTATTTACATATTTCTGTGTCCCTAATTTGTTTTAGTATTTTCTCATTTATGTTCATTTATAATTTTTTTTTGTTATGTTCATTTCTAATTGAAAGAACTAATATGTGCATATTAAAAAAATAAAATAAAATTTGAATGTGGAGACATTAAATAAAGATACAGTTAAATATAAAAAAATAGAACATAAATTTTAATAAAAGTACACTTTAAGGGATTAGATTGAATATGTAATCTAATTCCAGATTTTTGTTAATTGAAGATAAGAAATTTAGATACATAAAGGGAGAGGATATATATACGAGATAATATAAATAGGTATAGCACCTCCAAAGGGATGGTAATGACTAATGGGCTAAGTTCTCACACACATGCGATTTTTTAAAATAAAACTAATGAAAATGACTTGAAAACTTTGAGTTTTAACGAAACGGACAAAATAAAGGATAAAATAAATAGTACCATGATTGACTTTTAGTGTAAAAATGTGGTTTTTTTTCTTTAAAATGAACAGTACCAGAAGGCTTTTTGTTAAAGTTTTTTTTTTTTAAACTTTAATCTTTGAAGAAAATTAAACTTCGATACGGTGTTAGATTATATATTAATTTTGAGTCTATTTAATGTGTACTTAATTCAAATTTATATTATATTTTTGTTTTTCTATTTAATGCATATCTTATTTGATGTCTCCACATTAAATTTTAATTTATTATTATACATATTTTAATTCATTAATTTTGTTTAACTTCTCCGAATTAGTGTACCTAAATGTCTGTAACATAAGTGTAATGAAAAGTTCGTACCTAAACATATTATACTGAATTGGTGTACCGAAACTGTATCTAAATATATTATACCAAATTAGTGTACATAAATGTTCGTATCTAAACATATTAGACAAAGCTAGTGTATCGAAATAGTCTGTATCTAAATATATTGTAATAAATTAAAGGCAGACAAGAAAATATGCAAAAAAAAAAAAAAAAACATAAGTGTATTGAAAAGTGTCAACCAAAATATTTTCTTATATATAAATGCAAGGCGAAATTGGATTAATAGTTTCCATAGTGATAGGATAGTCGGAAGATAGCCCGGCGGTAAAAAAAATTGGATTTAAACCCTTGTGGTAAAGACCGTTAGGATTCAAGTCCAAAATTGACATTTTCGTCTACTCTCCGTTAAGATGTCCCCCACCCCCGACACACTTTCGACTTGCCTCCTCTCTTTCTCTCCCCCTCCCTTTATTTGTATCTCTTTATCTCTTCAGGTTCCCTTCCTTGTTCATGCCATTGTTGATGGACAAATCATCAAATGAGAATGAGCGGTAATAAGATTTCAGGTAAAATCCTTCCTGAGATTGGGCAGTTGAAAGTTGAAACAAATGCAGGTTCCAAGCTTGAACAGAAACAACTTGACAGGTGATTCCAACAAAAAGGATTACTGAGTTTTGGTTGGTCCTGTTTTGGATGATGAAATACTGTCATTTGTTAGATGTTTGAGGGCCAGTGGGTCATTGGGCTAGTTGACTTGGCACTATTAAGCAGTACCTTTTTGTTTAGGCCCAAAATAATATTATTGGGCCAAGTGTGGGTTTATGTTCGGCCTAAAGCTTTTCCAAATATACTATGGGCTGCCGGATATCTCGGGCCGTTCAGTAAAGATGGTCGAGTCCTATTGCAAGAAGGAGTAGTTTGGATAAGCAGATGCGTCGAAGAAGTCCCAATACGATGAGGAGGCCTAGTGCAATACGGATTCTTGACCGGCAATGAATACGGCCTCAAAAGAGGGGTGTGTTCAAAGTCCTAATAGGAGTATGATTGTTCGAGACAGAGTTGGAACAGAAAAAGAAGTCCTAATCCGAATATGGTTTCGACTTGATCTTGATGAGGATTTGTTGCTATAAATAGAGAGCAGAGTGCATCATTCAAGCCACCTCTAATTCAACACATAATTGCCTTGCGCAAACCTCTCAAACACTTTGAGATTTTTTTTTAATTTTCTTTTTCGCCAACACATCTTCAGTTTGGATAAACAACATTGTGAAGGCAACCGGCGAACACCTTTAGTTTGGATAAACAGTACATTGTTGCCGTAGAATCAGCCAACCGAGGAGCATTTTCAGTTTAGATAAACAACACTGCATCGAGGTCGACTGGTTACCTATCCAAGTCTCAGTCGAGAAGGGTTTCCGAATCCTTATTGGCAAAGGTCATCTTATTAGCCTTCTCGATGAAGTAAGGTGTTATGAGTTACGACATTCGGCACATTGAATGCCGAGTGATTTTATGATTGGATACTCACAAGTGAGTTTCAGAGTTTGGCATTCTGACGGCTGAACCACATTTACCATCAAGACATACATCACATTTGAGTACTTGTGTCCATATAGTCTGGTGTCGATTCGGCGTGCTTATACTCTCATGAATATAATCACTGTGACCGAATCCGGCGCCAACGGTTCGTGAACTTCGCAGAATTAGCAGTCTTGTCTTCAGGCTCGAGAATCCAAAGGTTGAGATTTGTTCCTTCCTCGACCACAATCGCAAGATAAAGAAGTCAGCAACGCGCTCAACGCAACATCAATAAATTTTACTCCTTGGCCGAGCTGGGCCGACGAGTTGGCACGCCCTGCATCAATCGAATGACATAGTTAGCTCATTAGTTACTCGGCTTGCGCGTCACGTAGGCTTTGTAATTTTTATAGTCGACACTTCTACATTTGGTAGCTATGTAGCACTATCAAGATTCCTATGAGCATACCATGTTTTATTACTCGACATAATCCAGATTCCTATGAAATAACAAACAAGCAATCCAATTAAAGCTCCCACATAAGAAATGATAACCAAAATTTTCAATTTTATTTTTACGTGGATTGGCTAGTTCTGCATAAAAAAAAACCTAGTCGCTTTGGTGGACAAAAGAGTTTTGAATGAAATTGAAGCATGGAGCAAAGGATTCATATCCTTGACTGAATGGATTTTTTTCGCTTTTGGTTAAGAAGGCAGAATAGGTTTAAAAAAAGAGTTGACGAAAATGTTAATTTTGGGCTTGAATCCTAAAGGACTTCATTACGAGGGTTTAAATCCGAAGTTTTTCACCACGTAGGCTATATTCTGATTACTCTATCACCACGGGAACCATTAATCCAATTTAGCCTAAATGCAAAATGTCAATAAAAAAAAATAATTCATTTTAATTCAAATGTGTATTAAAAATTACAATATTTTTCTTAAACAAAATTATATAAGAAAAAGACATTGAATGACATTAAATAGAATTTAGGGACTAACATTAGTTTTTAATCTTGTATAAGATATTTAAAGATTATCTATTTTCTTAAAGGAAAATTAATGAAAATGACTTGAAAACTTTGAGTTTTAACAATAAGAATAAAATAAAGAATAAAGTGATTAGTACCATAATTGACTTTTTAATATAAAAATATGATTTTTCGTTAAAATAAATAGTACCAGGAGTTTTTCGTTAAATTTTTTTTTTTTCTTCCACTAACGAAGTGATGTAAGCGCTGGTGTCGGCACAAGTCTACGACTCTACAGACATGGCCTGATGAATGATGAAAACATCTTTTAATATGTTTTGGATTTTTTTTACCTAAAATAAAAAAATTTAAAAAAAATGTTGGATTTTACTGGAAAACGGGATTATGGTCAAAGGCGCCGGTTGGCATTTTGTATTGCTACAGTGTTTTTGCAAGTGGCGAATACTAATTTAGTTGCAGATAATATTAGTCTCCCCTGGGCTGGCGAGGGGCTAAAAATTTGGGCCGTCTTTTGTGGTCCAATAGCTTTGTTTTTGCGAAGCGTGAGTTTTGTGAGGGGTGTGTAAGTTCCGTCTGAAACATTAATGGCAAGTTTTGTATTGCTGTGCCTTTTTTTTTTTTTCTTCAAAGAAGAAGAGTATGATATTCATTGAAGATTGAAATATGTACAAACTGAGGATATGATGCTTACAATGGGTCTCGATAAAAACCTTGTTGGGTCTTTCAACCCAATTGAAGGGAAAAAGAGCGTTCCGCACCAAATTAACTACTATTACTATCCTTTAATAATAAATGAGAAATTACATCAGGAGGTTCTTCAAACCAAGAAACTGGGTGATCAACCATAAGACTAAACCTCGCAAGGCAATGAGCCACCTTATTCTTCTCTCTTCAACCAAATGTGATTTTCCATTGTTTGAAGTCCTGCAGAAGCCGCCTTGTATCATCAATGACCACTAAATGTTGCACTTGCATTTTGAATGGCAGAAATCATCAACAATGTATCCTCTTCTACCTGAACTTGCTTCGTGACCCATCTGCACAAGAATAAAGCTGCTACCCTAGCAACCGCTGCCTCTGCATGAAGCGCTGATCTCACGACCACCACTCTGCTCACCTGTGCTGCCAGAAAGCTGCCCTTCGAGCTTTTCATTACCAACCCATAGCTTTCAATCGACCTCTGCTTATCCCATGATGCATCAAAATTACATTTTATCTAACCATGGGTTGGCAACTGCCATTTAGTTGTTGAGGTATACTCCAACCAACGACCAAAGCCCTTCTTAATTAGATGAAAAGAACGAATGCCCAATGGACTTCCAAACCACACCGCTGTTGCTCTAGAACACATTAGAATAACATGTTCAACATTCTCTGCCTCTTTATCACAAAAACCACAAGTATCATCCATAATTGCCCGTCTGCTATTCAGATTAACTTTGGAAGGCAAAGCATTCATATACCCACGCCATACACAAATTTTCACTTTCCCTAGGACCCTAGCTCGCCACAAAGCTTTTGATAGGAGCATATTCATGCGACTTAAATGGCTTGTTCTCGTACATTTACGTTATGTTTCTTTAGTTATTTTAGTCCTTTATGCTTTTTTTGTGTGTTTTGAGGTTCTAAGGGCAAAGTATGCAAAATGGTGCATTTTGGTGCATTTTGGAGTAGTTTGGGGCGTTAAATGGATTGCATATACTTGAAGCCAAGTAGATGGACGAAATTGAAGACCAAAGGAGGCCCTTTGTACCAGAAATTCACACCAACACATCCCATTTCAGATTGCATTCCAATCATTCCAGCCAAGCCACATGCACTCCCTTTAATTTATTCAACCTAGATGTCAAAGCACATGCACATTCACCCTAATCATTCACATACACAATCTGCCATCATTCACACATTCATTCCACATGCATTCCCTTCATATAAATCAGCCACATGCACCCATAATCATTCAACCAACTTTGCACATGCATTCATCATCATAACCTAGCTGTCATTCCACTTTAATCCACATGCATTCCCTTCACAAATCAGCCACATGCATCTCCCATCACCATTCCAGATTTCCACCAAGTTCCTAGCTGTCATATTCCCTCCTTTTCACCTATAAATAAGCATCCATTGCAGCCACAATGGATTCATTCCCATTCATACACAATTCATTCACCATTCACGCCAGAAATTCATCCTCTCTCTATAACACATCCATACTTCACCATTCTTCATATTTTCTGCCCAAAAAGAAGCCTTGAGGTCCCCTACATCCATCCCTATCCTAAACACATCATTCTACACCATCCATAACTCCCCATCCCTCCAAACCTATCCTTAGACCTTGTGCTACAACGAAGAGGAGGAGAAGAGTGCCTAAACGTTCATACAATTCAAGTTTGAGTTGTTGGAATGTTTAGGTGTTTCTTTGATTTCAATGTTTAATTTCAATACCCTTTGTTTTGTACGAATGAGGAATGGAAGAGAAGAGGGCCTAAACGTTCATACAATTCAAGTTTGAGTTGTTGGAATGTTTAGGCATTTCTTTGATTCTCTTTGTTTTGTATCATGAGGAACTAAACCCCCCCTGGTTAGGGGGGGATTTGAAATATATGTTTATGCTTGTATTTTGATTTGATTACTTCTAATTGCGTTTCATAAGTTGTGAATTCAATTTGTTTAACTATTTGATTGATAACCTATTTATGTATGTTTATTGAGAGTGCACACTTAATTTTCATGCATGAATATGACGCTAGAATATAAGGGAGTTTCACGTAATAGTTATGAACTTATATTCACAAGTAGTGGAGGTTGCTTATAAACAATCGCGTTAAACGAATTCTTGGCATAAGTTTCATGCAATCATAGTAACGAATGCCTCGTTAACACTTATAATTTTCATAGAGCGTAATGATTCTTGCTTGTATCTCTATTATGCAATCATGTAGGGGACTTGTGGGGAATGTTTTGGGTTGTCGTATGCAATCATCCAATTCAATAACGTTAGGAAGATTTGAAGGTTAATTTAAGCGGACCTAATTAACTTGGGGTGTTGAGAATTCATGGTTTATTGAAATGCAATTGGAAATCTTTTTATTATGCAAGTGTAACATGTGTGGAGATGAACCCCTTAGCTAGCCATCCCAACCATTCAATTTCATCACATTCATCTTTACAATCTGTTTTTAATTACAATCTGTGCATTTTAGTTAATTTCGTCAAAAACTCAATCCCCCTTTACTTTAGTGTCCAACTTAGTTAGAAAGTGTCTTAGTTTGGGTTTCTAAGTGTTTTGATTCATTTTATTACCCAATTTCGTCCAAAGTAGTCAAAGTGCTCAAAACTGCCCAGAAAGTGTTTTTAAGGCAGTTTTGAGTGTTTTGGGTGCTGTTTGAGTCTTTTGGTTTGTTTTAGTGTTTTAAATTTTTAGTTTTGCATTCTTTGAGTCTAGTTTAGTGTTTTAAACTTTATTTTACGTTTTTGAGTTAGTTTCCAAGTGATTTTGCAATCCCTCCTAATCCCCGGTTAAGAACGATCCCTACTTATACTTATACTACAATTGATAAAAAGAGGGTTTAATTTGTGTGCGTATAATTCTCGCATCAAATTTTGGCGCCGTTGCCGGGGATTAGCAAATTTGCTAATCCCTTGGATTGTTCGTTTCTGTTATGTATTTTAGTTTGAGTTTTTGATTTGTGTTTTGTTTGTTGATTTCAAGTACTAGAGAAGCACAACATGGCACTTGATAATGCTTCTCTTTTGTCACAGCTCATGGAAAGGTCCCAAATGCAAAGCGTTGATATATTTGATCTTCAATCAAGGAATAACGTGTTTTCCAATACTTACAATTCGGATTGGAGTGATCATTCAACTTCTATGTGGTGGGAACCTCAAAATGTTCAACAAGAAGGATATTGGCAGCCACCTCATATTCAATATGCCCAACCAAACTCAAGTTCGTCAATAGATTATAATGAAAAGCTTAATGAATTAATTTGTTTGGTGCAGGGCTCACAAAATCAACTCGAGGAGGCTCAACAAGGAGAATATTGGCAACCATATGAGGAGTTCTATACAACACCTATGCAGCCACCACAACCTACCCAAACAAATTCAAGTGAGTCTTTGTATAATGATACGGTTAGTAAGTTACTCACCAATTTGTCTCAGGGGCAAGAAGATCAAAACAAAGCAAGGCAAAATCAAGACAAAAGGTTGGACCACTTGGAAAAGCAAATTGGGCAAATAGCGGAGTTCATAGGACAATTTCAAGACCAAGGCAAACTCCCTATTTCAACCATGGCAAATCCGAAGGAGGATGAAGGACTGCAATTTGAGGAAGAGGAACACACCCAAGCCACGGCAAGGGAGGAAACACCTTTGCCGCAGGCACCTATTGCACCTACGCCATCCAATTCAGGTATGGTTGTTCCAAAGTTAATTATTTCTAACCCCGTTGCACTGAATGTCCCTATTCCTTGCAGGCTCATGCAATCCAAGGAAGAAGAGGGTGAGGAAGGCATCTTCGAATCCTTTCCAAAGAATCAAGAGCAAGATGTGACTGGGGAATGTCTAGAATTCATCAAAGAGGATATACTTGAGACAACAATTCGCAAGGAAATTGGATTCCATGACACAGGACAAGTCATAACGCTCAAAACACCAAATCTAGCTGAAATTTCTAGTCTTACAACTTTCGAAGGGGTGTTTATTCTTGAGTTTATGTCGGAGCACACAGGTAAGCCACCTCCCCAAATTTCAATTTTGATTTATACTAATATGTTGTTAATGATTCAGGCACCCACTTTAGAATTTAAACCATTACCGGATCATTTCAAGTATCACCTTCCATTCAAAGATCAAGTCCATGCCGTTTGATTTAAAAAAAAAAAAAAGAAAAAATAAAAGAAAAATAAAAGAATGTAGCCTTCACAAAGGTAGTTTACGTGAAGACCCACTACGTGGCGAAACTCTCGGAGCGGAAGGCATCGGAGCGGAAGGCATCGGAGCAGGAGGCATCGGAGCAGGAGGCATCGGAGCAGAAGGCATAGGAGCGGGAGGCACCGAAGATAGATCATTCAAGGCCCCAAACCTTGGTGGAACGCTGGATGACCCAGGAAAGAGGTGCCTCTGGAAGAAAGACGCAAGCCTTTGACGGTCACTTTGAACGCGACCTTGAGATTCTTGCAGCTCATCAAGCTTCCTCTTCATGCCCGACGAATAGTTATTTGCAAGCACATGCAAACTTCTATTCTCGTACTTAAGCTGTTTGATCTCCTACTTAAGATTTTCCACCTCTGCCATCAATGATTCCACTTGACGGGACCGAGCAAGCAGGCGTTGGCCCATGTTGGACACAGAGCTCGCACACTGAACACTAAGTGCGAGGGATTCTTGAACGGCCAACTCATCGGACTGTCCTGAAAGCAGCTGACTATCTTTGGGAGTGAGGAGGTTCCTAGCTACTATTGTAGCTGTTGTGGCATCCTGCATCACGGAGTCTTCACCTGTAAGAGGACCGTTAGAAGATAAGAAAGAAGGGCGCCATACGTTACCTTGACGCGGCGCGCCCGTATCACTGCTGAGACTCAATTCCAAGCTAAGGTTCGATGGGTTTGCCATTTTTCAAAGGTGTTCAAGAGAAGGGGTGGATGGAGTTAAATTTCAAAGGGCCGGAGACAATTTTCAAAAATGGGCAGTCTTCAGAGTGTGTATGTTTGAGGTGATCGGTAGCTCTATAAAAAGCCAAGGCGACGCGTCCACCAATTCAAAAAGCCGGAATTTCCTGCGCAAAGTTCGGCGACGATCTCTCGGCTTTTCAGAAAACGCGTTCACTTTGTCAAAAGATCTCTGACAAAGTGAAAACACGTGGAGGCCATCATCGCAACTACACATCTTTAGCCGACAAACGCAAAGTTCGACGACGCTTTCTCTACTTTTCAGAAAACGCATCCAGCTTTGTCAAAAGAGCCGCATCCGCACTACTACGTGTCATTCAGAAAGCGAAGGGGCGTCGCTCAGAAATCGAAGGGGCGCCTGCTCAGAAATCGAAGAGGCGTCGTTCAGAAATCGAAGAGGCGTCACTATTTCAAAAAGCCGGATTTGCGGGATCAAAACGTTTGTCGACAAGGGTAAAAGAACAATACCACCACTTACTATTGGGAAATCCCTATATATGTCGACCTTCATCTTTTATGGCAAGGCAAACCTGAAGAAAATGCCCAACTCTTCCTCACTTTTGAGGGCGCACTCCCAGCAAAGCCTTTCGAAATACTCAATTTTTTCTTCTTCCCCAAAGATGATACCAGATGCCTGGAGTACAGATGACCCAGGAGGAAACGGTAGATGGAAGCATGTGCTGATTCATTCACCGCTTCTTCAAAAACAAAGGTATCTCATATCATCAAGGTCAAAAACAAAAGTATCTCATATCATGCTCTTTCCCTGTCCTTTTCTTTGTCCTTGTTCTTACTCGCATGGCAAAGTGAAAGAAGCAATCAGCCGGCACTTGGAGTCAGTCTTCCGATCTGGAACCAACTGCCTGGAATCCCTTCCCTGATTGCTTACCTAGCGTTGCTCTCGAGTAGTCATCTTCAATGGTTGATACACTTCCAGAGAAGGGACCACTTCTGCAAAGGGGAGCAAGTAAGGCAAGTGAAAATGATACATTGAAGCATGTGGAGACAAGCTACAACTGCGTATGCTGAGCTATCCTCTAACCCTCTTCAATACGAATTGGAGAGATTGAACAAAGAAACAGAAAAAAGGGAGGAAGCTCAGACCTTCGGGGGAGACCAAAAGAATCCTGCTGCTCAGTTCAAGAGTAGCACAAAGGAAAATCAACGAGTGGAGGAGACCAAAAAGAATCCTCCAGCCCAGTTCAAGAGTGAGCCTGTGGAATCGCCAAGATCAACCCATGCATTCAACAAAGGAAGACCGAGAAAGCACTCCAATTCCAGATTTGCGTCCCTAAACTCTTCTCTTTGTTAGATACATTCTGCCATATTTAGTATGTTTAGTTGCTGTTTATGTGTTTACTTTTGTTTGGTGTGTTTTAAACATTGAGGACAATGTTTGATTGAAGTGTGGGGGGGTAACTAAAGTGTTTTGATGGAAATTCGGAGGGTTTTATCCACCATAACTTCAAATGTTGTTTCTTGCTGTTTTTAAGTGTGTTTAGTGTGTTTTGACTTAAAAATTCGAAAATCACATAAAAATTTGAAAAACATGTTTTGAAAAGCCTAAAAAGAGTGTTTTGAGTCGTGTTTGTGTCTTAGGGTACCTTCCAACACAATGATAAGGATTTGGTTTGTAAGTGCATGACTGTTAAAAAGAGTTATAAACATAGAGAAAAGTTTGATTTACTCTTGGTATATGCTTGGTTATGGTTATAATGTATGACTTCACATGCAATCATAAAAGAAAAATTCGTTTTTGTAACATGCCTGAAGGAAGGAACTCAAACAAACGCTACAACCCTGAGAGACATGAGCCTATAACGTTCTTTGGAGAGTATAATCTGTGATTTCTTGTTTTCTAAAGTCGTTGCATGATCTCATTATTCTTTGCTTGGTTACTACTTAGAAGGCGTTTCATCATATAGTTCCAAATGCTAGAACTCATGCCCATTTCATTCAAAGCATGTTATTGATTTGCATAACACATATTCAAGAAGAAGTTGTGTAGTGACCACCACCATAGCCAAATAGCCTTACTTCCCATATTTCGTATATGTTGTAAGTTTTAACCCCGTTGAGCCTTGTTTAGCCTTTATTCTTTGTTTACCCACATTTTCTTCACCTAGTCTAGTTTAGGACAATCCCCACCCTTGTTCTTAAAAGATAGTGAGCATGACTTAATTGAATTCCTTTTGAGTTACATTATGAAAGAAAATGAGTGTGGGGGAGAGAATGTTTAAGTGTTTATGTATGTTTTGAGATTCAAAAGAAAAAAAAAAAAAAAAACTTGAAAAAAATGAAAGAATGAGTGATTGAAGAAAGGGTCCAAAACACCAATTCTGGCCGTAAATTGTCTAAATTCTCCCTTTTTGTTCAAAAGTTGAGTTTTCATTCAAAAGTGAATTCTAAGTTGATTCAAGTGCTTTGCTCACTATTTCTTTCAGAACCTTTGTTTTCCATATCCCTTCTTTGTTATCCACACGCCCCGAACCCCATTACAACCCGTGACTTCAATCTTGAGTGTTATGTGTTTCAATTTGTGGAGTTTGAACTTGGTATGAGCATATGGTGTCACTGGTTCTCGCGTCTAAGTAGTAGCATTCCATTCATGAGATCATATCTAAACATGCTTGTTAACTCCAGAAATTGCGTTCTTTGTGATACATATATGTGAGTGTTCGGTTTCATGTTTACATCAATCTTCTCACATATACTTAGTGTAGGGTGTGTAGTCAGAAAATCTGAGTAAAAATTGAGTGCATATCTTGTAAGGAATTGAGCAAATTCTCTAAGGCATGTTACTACATTCAAAACATGGTTTTAAATGCTTAATTGTGAAATAGTATGTGGTGACTGTGATTAAGAATGTAATTAAGTGTGAAGATGACTAAAATCTGTGGGAATGATGATTTTTAACATGTCATGTGCATTGGAAATCCCTAAGACGATTGTTGGAAGGTTTAGGTTGTGTTTTACTTGTTTTGTTTCGTTTCGTTTTGTTTTGTTTTTCTTTCTGTTTTGCTCGAGGACTAGCAAAAGATAAGTGTGGGGGTATTTGATAGGAGCATATTCATGCGACTTAAATGGCTTGTTCTCGTACATTTACGTTATGTTTCTTTAGTTATTTTAGTCCTTTATGCTTCTTTTGTGTGTTTTCAGGTTCTAAGGGCAAAGTATGCAAAATGGTGCATTTTGGTGCATTTTGGAGTAGTTTGGGGCGTTAAATGGATTGCATATACTTGAAGCCAAGTAGATGGACGAAATTGAAGACCAAAGGAGGCCCTTTGTACCAGAAATTCACACCAACACATCCCATTTCAGATTGCATTCCAATCATTCCAGCCAAGCCACATGCACTCCCTTTAATTTATTCAACCTAGCTGTCAAAGCACATGCACATTCACCCTAATCATTCACATACACAATCTGCCATCATTCACACATTCATTCCACATGCATTCCCTTCATATAAATCAGCCACATGCACCCATAATCATTCAACCAACTTTGCACATGCATTCATCATCATAACCTAGCTGTCATTCCACTTTAATCCACATGCATTCCCTTCACAAATCAGCCACATGCATCTCCCATCACCATTCCAGATTTCCACCAAGTTCCTAGCTGTCATATTCCCTCCTTTTCACCTATAAATAAGCATCCATTGCAGCCACAATGGATTCATTCCCATTCATACACAATTCATTCACCATTCACGCCAGAAATTCATCCCCTCTCTATAACACATCCATACTTCACCATTCTTCATATTTTCTGCCCAAAAAGAAGCCTTGAGGTCCCCTACATCCATCCCTATCCTAAACACATCATTCTACACCATCCATAACTCCCCATCCCTCCAAACCTATCCTTAGACCTTGTGCTACAACGAAGAGGAGGAGAAGAGTGCCTAAACGTTCATACAATTCAAGTTTGAGTTGTTGGAATGTTTAGGTGTTTCTTTGATTTCAATGTTTAATTTCAATACCCTTTGTTTTGTACGAATGAGGAATGGAAGAGAAGAGGGCCTAAACGTTCATACAATTCAAGTTTGAGTTGTTGGAATGTTTAGGCGTTTCTTTGATTCTCTTTGTTTTGTATCATGAGGAACTAAACCCCCCCTGGTTAGGGGGGGATTTGAAATATATGTTTATGCTTGCATTTTGATTTGATTACTTCTAATTGCGTTTCATAAGTTGTGAATTCAATTTGTTTAACTATTTGATTGATAACCTATTTATGTATGTTTATTGAGAGTGCACACTTAATTTTCATGCATGAATATGACGCTAGAATATAAGGGAGTTTCACGTAATAGTTATGAACTTATATTCACAAGTAGTGGAGGTTGCTTATAAACAATCGCGTTAAACGAATTCTTGGCATAAGTTTCATGCAATCATAGTAACGAATGCCTCGTTAACACTTATAATTTTCATAGAGCGTAATGATTCTTGCTTGTATCTCTATTATGCAATCATGTAGGGGACTTGTGGGGAATGTTTTGGGTTGTCGTATACAATCATCCAATTCAATAACGTTAGGAAGATTTGAAGGTTAATTTAAGCGGACCTAATTAACTTGGGGTGTTGAGAATTCATGGTTTATTGAAATGCAATTGGAAATCTTTTTATTATGCAAGTGTAACATGTGTGGAGATGAACCCCTTAGCTAGCCATCCCAACCATTCAATTTCATCACATTCATCTTTACAATCTGTTTTTAATTACAATCTGTGCATTTTAGTTAATTTCGTCAAAAACTCAATCCCCCTTTACTTTAGTGTCCAACTTAGTTAGAAAGTGTCTTAGTTTGGGTTTCTAAGTGTTTTGATTCATTTTATTACCCAATTTCGTCCAAAGTAGTCAAAGTGCTCAAAACTGCCCAGAAAGTGTTTTTAAGGCAGTTTTGAGTGTTTTGGGTGCTGTTTGAGTCTTTTGGTTTGTTTTAGTGTTTTAAATGTTTAGTTTTGCATTCTTTGAGTCTAGTTTAGTGTTTTAAACTTTATTTTACGTTTTTGAGTTAGTTTCCAAGTGATTTTGCAATCCCTCCTAATCCCCGGTTAAGAACGATCCCTACTTATACTTATACTACAATTGATAAAAAGAGGGTTTAATTTGTGTGCGTATAATTCTCGCATCAGCTTTCCATAGGAATCTTGTATCACCATTAATCATCGATCCCATAGGCTCGTCACCACTCATTCCCAAACCCGATTAAGCCACAAAGTATGCACTCTTAGTAGAGAACAAGCCCTTAGGTTCCTTTATCCAAATCAACGAATCTGCACGATAGAATAAACTCAAGGGTATACTCAAAATCAAATTCGCTTCCTCCTCCAACAACTAACTACGAACTAAAGTTGAATTCCACCAAACCCTATCATTCTCCACCATCAAAGATCTCACTATAAGCTTTGGGTGTACCTTATCAGTCTGGGGCTAAGAACTTTGAAAAAGTGTTCTCGTGGCAGCCACCCCATATATGGATTCATAAACCATCCCTCACCCTCTATTGTGCACCACGACAAACAATTTGCCTTGATGTTGCCACACTACGCCAACAGTAGGACAAATTAGGTTTAATTGGAGCCTGTAAGAACTCAGAAGTAGGAAAATACTAGGCCATGAACATTCTTGCCACAAGAGAGTTAGGTTGCTGTAGTAATCTCCACCCTTGCTTCGCAAGCAAAACAAGGTTGAATGCATATAAATCTTTAAACCTCAAACCCCCTTCACTTTTCGGCTTACATAACTTTTTCCATTTAACCCAATGTATTCTCCGTTTTCCACCTTCTCCTCCCCACAAAACTGAGCCACCATTTGGTTTAGCTCATCATAAAAAGACTTAGGTAGCAAGAATGTCTACATCATATACAAAGGCACTGCCTGAGCAACCATTTTAATCAAAATCTCTATACCTGCACTACTCAATAAAGAACCACGCCAACCATGCAACTTTTTCCATAACCGATCTTTAATATAAGCAAATGCGTCTTTCCTGGACCTACCAACAAACACCGGTAGTCCAAGATATCGGTCGTGATGCTTCACCTGTTCTATCCCTAGACAATCAGCCAACAATTGTACATCCAACTCTGTAAGGTTCCTACTAAACGCAACACTACTTTTAGAAAGGTTAACTGCTTGCCCAGACATTTTTTCATATGTGTGCAATAACTTTTTCACCTGTAAACACTCAAGTAAAGAACTTCTGGCAAAAATAAAGCTATCATCTGTAAATAACAAATGATGAACACTTGGAGCCCCTTTACATAGATGGCCCCCCTGAATACGACCTTGAGCTTTTTAAGAATCAAATAATGCAGATAATCCATCCGCACATAAGACAAAAAGAAAAGGTGAGAAGGGATCTCTTTGACAAAATCCTCATTTCAGATACACTCACCCCACAAGCTCACTATTCAATTTGAACGAAAAAGAAACCGTAGACATACACATCATTATCCATTGTATCCATTCCTCTGCGAAACCCAACTTTCTCATAATCTGCTTCAAGAAACTCCATTCAATACGATCATAGGTTTTAATGATATCTAACTTCAACGCCATCACCTCATTCCACCCATTATTCTTCTTATGCATCTAATGAGCAATCTCAAAGGCTACCAAACAATTATCAGAAATTAGCCTTCCCGGTATAAAGGCACTTTGAGATGGTGATATAATTTCCGGAAGAATGGCCTTCAGACGGTTAGTAAGAACCTTTGAGCATATCTTATAAATCACATTACAAAGACTAATCGACCTAAGTTCAGTCATCACTGAGGGATCCACTTTCTTCGGTATCAAAGTGACATGGGTATAATTGATTTTATTAAGCATATGACCCGATGAAAGAATATGTCTTACCCCATCACACACATCTTGGCCTCCCAATGCTTCTGATAAAAACCTGGTGATATCGTCAGGGCCCATAGCTTTAGTTAGACGTATTTGAAACAAAACCCCTTTAATTTCCTCATTGGACACATGTTGAATAAGCTCCTGGTTCATCACAACCGTGAATTTGGGTGTGACCACCCGTATGATTTTCGACACATCCGTCGCACCCTGAGAATCAAACAATTTCATGAAGTAATCAACAATCACCATCTCTATGCCCCTCTTGTCTGCATGCCATACCCCTGCCTCATCATACAACCCCGGCAAAGCATTCCTACGTTGTCTTTGATTAACCTTCTGGTGAAAAATTTTTGTATTTTGATCCCAAGCTTTAACTAATTTTCCTTGGACCTCTACCTCCAGAATGATTCTTCATGCGCTAATAAAGCTTACAACCGAGTATTCAATTCATGTCGTTGCGTAATAGTGGTTTCAGTAAGGGGATTCCCAAATAAAGCAGTCAACTTATCTTTCGTTTCTGAGATTTCCCCCGAAATTGATCTTTTTGTTGTTTTTGCCCAATTAGCCAACTGTGCCTTAATCTTCTCCGTGACTCGAAACATTGGTGAATCATAGAACTCTGTTGCCCAAACTTGTTGTACCACCTTTATATAACCCTCATCCATCAACCACTCTTTCTTATAACGGAAGGTTTTTTTTTTTTTTAATCTAACTTTGTTCTTAGGCACCCATTCTAGCATTATAGGTATATAGTCCAACAAATTCGATTTCAAATGAGAAACTTGAAGCCCCAGAAACACATCCACCCACTTTCGTGGCACTATAACTCTGTCTAATCTTACTTTGATTCCCCCACATATAGTAGTTACCCAAGTAAATTTATTTCCAATATACTCTAGATCTTGTAACTAGCAACTTGCTAATGCATTCTGAAACCCTTCCATTTGGTGGTCACTTCTTACATCACCTCATTCCTGTTCCTCGGCACACAAAATTTGATTGAAATCTCCCATGTAACACCATGGTAGATCCGAATTTTCACTCAACCTTTGAAGCAAACTCCATGATTTATGTCTATCCGATTCCACTGGAAAGCCATAAAAGAAAGTAAGTCGCCAATGAATATCATCTCCTATTCCTCCAACCTCCAAGTTAATATGGTTTGACGCATATGATCGTAGCATCAAATTTGCCTCACCTTTCCACATTGCACATAAACCCTCGGACGTTCCCGAACCTGGAACTGTAAACACAAAATCAAAATTCAACTACGATTTTAACCCTTCCATATGCTCATTCGAGCTTTTTGTTTAGCACAGAAAAATTGCCATGGGATCTTTGAAGAGAACAAGTCTCTTTAGCGCCCGAATTGCCCGGAGGTTCCCAAGTCCCCAACAATGCCAACTTACACAACTCATTTGGCTTGGCGGGGCTGAACTTCATCAGTATCTGCCGCTGTGAACCTCATTGAAGTAGCCAAAACACACTTCTTTACACCAGGGATCAACCCCCACTCATCATTCTCATGGTGACCTTTTTTTCCCAACTTTGGTGGAACAAAACGTTGGGTTTTAGACTGCCTCTTTTTATTGGTATTAGAGACTCTCCCTCTTCAGTTATCACCAGGCACCGTTCCTATGCCAAAAATAAACGGAGCTAAATTAAGAAGTT
Source organism: Pyrus x bretschneideri (assembly GCF_019419815.1). Taxonomy (NCBI): domain Eukaryota; kingdom Viridiplantae; phylum Streptophyta; class Magnoliopsida; order Rosales; family Rosaceae; genus Pyrus; species Pyrus x bretschneideri. The sequence goes on along the minus strand of NW_025999390.1, from coordinate 8,866,203 downwards.
CTGAATCAATTGACCTAGAAGAGTCACCTCCTACCATCGTAACCTCACCACTAACCCCACTCGCCAAGGTTAGAGCAATGGTCTCATCATCAATCCCCTGCATCTTTTGACTTCCTCCTTCGCATCCTATACCTGGTTCAATCGCAGCCCCAAACAGCCGTAGTGGCTGCCTCATCTCTGTCACTAAGCCCTTCCTCCTATCCTCCAACATATCCTGGAGTTGTCTACCCAGTGCCCTTAGCATGAAGGGTACCATTGGCAACCAGTCTTCCCCACTATCTAGCTCGCCTACGGCCTTATTCAAATCAAGGATTGAAGAAGTTCCTTGTCCTACTGCCTTCGTCTTCATCAAATCGCGTTCTTTCATTTCCATTGAAACATCAACCTCCTTCCGCATCGGAGCCTTCATTACCCAACCACCTTCCGCATCTAAACCAAACCATCTCCCTTTGGGACGTCGAGAATTTTTATCTAGCCCATCCAGTTCGAACCAACGACCATACGGTTTAGCCTTATCATCCAAAACTTTTCCTTCATAATACTCACATTGGTCTTCAACATGGTCCATCATTCCACACAGAAAGCATGTGAGAGGTAATTTCTCATACCTAGCATCAATTTGCATTTGCCTGCTATCTAGTTGTATATTCACAAACATTCGCAATGAATTCCTTACGTCCAATCACACCCGCACACGAAAATGCTACCCAATAATTCTTCCTTGTGACTTTGATCCGTGAGGATGTACTCTCCCAATATATTTCCTAAAAATTTCCCCATATGTCGAGTCATGTAGCATAGGGGTAACCCTTTAAATTGCACCCAAAATTCCTGAAATTGCAAAAGAATCCAAGCAGGATGTGCTAACGTTCCTATGCCAAAAATAAACAGAGCTAAATTAAGAAGTTCTGAATCAATGGACCTAGAAGAGTCACCTCCTACCATCGTAACCTCACCACTAACCCCACTCGCCAAGGTTAGAGCAATGGTCTCATCATCAATCCCCTGCATCTTTTGACTTCCTCCTTCGCATCTCATACCTGGTTCAATCGCAGCCCTAAACAGCCGTAGTGGCTGCCTCATCTCTGTCACTAAGCCTTTCCTCCTATCCTCCAACATATCCTGGAGTTGTCTACCTAGTGCCCTTAGCATGAAGGGTACCATTGGCAACCAGTCTTCCCCACCATCTGGCTCGCCTACGGCCTTATTCAAATCAAGGATTGAAGAAGTTCCTTGTCCTACTGCCTTCGTCTTCATCAAATCGCGTTCTTTCATTTCCATTGAAACATCAACCTCCTTCCACATCGGAGCCTTCATTACCCAACCACCTTCCGCATCTAAACCAAACCATTTCCCTTTGGGACGTCAAGAATTTTTATCTAGCCCATCCAGTTCGAACCAACGACCATACGGTTTAGCCTTATCATCCAAAACTTTTCCTTCATAATACTCACATTGGTCTTCAACATGGTCCATCATTCCACACAGAAAGCATGTGAGAGGTAATTTCTCATACCTAGCATCAATTTGCATTTGCCTGCTATCTAGTTGTATATTCACAAACATTCGCAATGAATTCCTTACGTCCAATCACACCCGCACACGAAAATGCTACCCAATAATTCTTCCTTGTGACTTTGATTCGTGAGGATGTACTCTCCCAATATATTTCCTAAAAATTTCCCCATATGTCGAGTCATGTAGCATAGGGGTAACCGTTTAAATTGCACCCAAAATTCCTGAAATTGCAAAAGAATCCAAGCAGGATATGCGAACGTATTTGCCTCTCCAAGCAACAACAGGTACTACTTGTTATACAGTCATGGTCCTCCACGAAGAATAGTGGTACGTTCCTGCATGAAGTTGAATCTGAAAGCAAACTGATTATCCTCTAAATCCGTCACCACCATATTCGTTTTAGGACGCCAAAGATTTCTCATCTGTCGTTTAAAGGCTTCCTTGTTCACTGCTTTGTGTGGAAGGACCCATCCTATGAGGAAGACCTTCGAAGACTTCAATGTTGAAGCCTCCATCTGATCAACAACAATTAGTTTGTTTTCTTCCTCTGTAATCGCCAACCTTCCTGCAAAATTCACCATCAAATCCTCCATAACCATAAAGGTGTTCGTAACCAAACCCCAAATAAGTGCGTGCACCAGAGAACACCGCACGATTCCTCTACGTAATCGTCCCCACACCATGAAATTAGCCGTGGCCGTTCTAAGCCCTAGACCTCTCCATACTGTCACATGATCAAGACAGCCGGAAAATCAACGAAATCCAATGATTTCTATTAATAATTTATGATGTGCTGTGAGAATAAATAACTGTAAAATAAAGTGTTGAACGTTTGGTAAACTTTTTTTTATTTTATTTTTATTTTTTTGTAAAAGTGTTTTAAAAAAAAAAATAGTGTCATAATGTTTGATAAACTTTTATATAAATTGTTGTGAATATGTTAAATGAGTAAAAATAATATGGTATTTAATTTGATATAATAATTGTCAAAGAGAATAATGTAAGGGTAATGATTGTAATTTTTGATAATTGCTCAAAAATGCATGTCTAATGCGCTTTGATTATACCAAGAATTCCAGTACAGTAAGAGAGAGGCACATCAGTGTGCTGAATCTTAAACAAAGACTCCGTTGCAGTGATGACACTGTATTCCTCCCACCCGGTCATTCCCCAAATCAAGTCGCCTTTCTTAAACTTGGGATCCCCGGATTCCAAAACTTTGGCGACTCCATATCCGACTATAGGCTGCCACACCAGCATTTCAATAATCAAACACGTCAAATAAAACTACAACATCGAATAGATGCTATCCTTTTTATGATTTGTACATAGCATAAACAAAGCTTTTTTGTTGGACAGAATGCCAATTAATAGGGAAGCTATGTCTCAGTATTGATAAGATATAACTGATATAAATATAGCATTGTATCATCAAAAACCGCGAAATACAAGTTGTCTCAAACTATATAAATTATTAAAACAGCCCCAAAATCACAAACAAGATAAATTTGGATTACACCATCCGAACGAAAAGGCTATCTACAAAACAAGATTACTAATTGGGTTCCTCATCAGCTCCTTTTGTACTACACTACTAGTATTACATGAGAAATGCCTCAAGGATTCAATTTTATTTATATATTTACAATACAGTATTCTAATTAAGGTATTCAATCGTGATTTTAAGTAATTATCTGAAATCTAGATGTATTCAATCAAATTATAAAGGATGTTATAATATTCCAGGTGTATTTCATTAGAAATTGATTTTAAATGATTTTAAAAAGTTACGGAATTCGAGAGAATTAGAGAGATTTCTACGTATATTTTAAACATGCTTAAATTTCACAGATCTCCCTGAGTATTCGAGAAAATTCACTTAAAATTTTACATAAAATCTTTATAAATCAATTAAACTTCGTCAAAATTCATGAATTTATAAATCCATTAAAATCCCTCTAATCTCAATTGAACAACCCTAAATTACAGAGCACCTAATTTTGAAATTGAATAAAAGTGGAAGGGCACACCGCGTTACCAATTATCCTAACCTAGAGATATAAAAGTATTCAACTTTGATTTGAAACAAATTATTAAAAAGGCAGGCAGAGACTCTAGAGGCAGATAGTTAAAGTGTAACGATAAGGAGATTAAATTTGTAAACTAAATAAAATTTAGTCTTCCTAGTTAAAACGAAGAAATTACACTAAAAATAATAAAATAATTAGAGAGAGATGTAAGCTAATATATACAGTGACTGACCGAACCGGCGTTGAAGGAATCAACATAACTGGCGCCAGGTTCACGCTTGGTCATGCGGCTTCTCATATAAGGGTCGCAGGACAAGTAGAGGTTCTTCACCAGAACCCCTTTGGAACCTTCTGGAAGCTTGAGCTTGGTGGTGGCGGTGGTGAGTTGCATGTCAGATTCTTTGGGGAAGCCAGTCACATAGTCTTTCAGTATCACCTGTTTGTTGCTGATCACTCCCTCTGTACTCGCCGCCATTGAGATTGGTCCTCTCTCTCTCTCTCTCTCTCTATCTCTATCTATCTCTCTCTGTGTAGGCGGAGGGCGATTTGAGCAATGCTGCTGGTGGTGGTTGCAAATCGATGGGAATGGGAATTGGAAGCGGCGGAAAGCCAAGAATATTAAGGTATGCAATGGCGTGATGCGGGCGTCCCTTAGCTCGGAGCCGCTGTGAGTGTATATTCTTGACACGTGTGAGATTAGAACAAATCAAGGCCGCGAGTCCGCGAGGAGAGTCGAAACTCTTCCATTCCAACTTTGTTGCTCGTTCAACATCACAGGTTTCACAATTACAATTTCCTTTTTCTTTTTCCATATATTCGACATATCACAGCCACAATTTTCAAATTCAAATTATACTTTGTAAATTTAAATTTATATTTCCCATTGCATAAAAGCATCAACATAATTATGTGTACTTCCGTATGGACTACTTTTTTTTTTTTTTTTTTTTTATCCTCCTAAAATAACAATCTTCGCTTCTCTTTCTTTTTTTTTTGAAAAAAAAAAAAAATTCTTTTAACTTCATGCGTGAATAATATTTGACCTTACGCGAAGTTACTATTCAATATTAAGTAAAAGATTGTTTTTGTGAAATGGGCCTAAAACCTAAGCAAAACTACAACATTACATTTAGGCCTAGAAATGTTATCGTTTTTTTTTTAAGGGAACTATCTAGTAGCTTTGTCACGACAGTCTACTTTTCAGAGGACCGAGAAAACTCACAGAGGTATTTTAACCTCTTCCCTGACCATTATCGTGTGATTTTACTAGAACTGGAAATCAAACCCAAAACGTAACGTATGAAAATACAAATTCTATCACTTAGGAGGTTCCTAAGTTATAACTCAAAATTTATTTCCAAAAGATAGAAAGCTCTTATTATTATTTTTTTACAATGCACAAGGAACAACTAAAATGAAGGCCACAAACCGAGTTAACCAGTAACCATAAATATATGGATAGAGTGGGACGAGGTGAATGTAAATCAGTGGCCAGCAAGTGCAACCACTTGTTTTCCAACGTTGCGACCACTGAAGAGTCCAACCAAGGCTGCCGGACCATTCTCGAGGCCTTCAACTATGTCTTCCACATACTCCAATTTCCCTTGTCGGATGTATGGCAGCACAAATTCATAGTATTCGGGGACAATGTGATCGTAATCGCGATGAGTAAATCCGTGTATATGCAGCCGCTTCAAAACAATCTGCATCACGTTTTTAATCCCCTGAGGCTCGGGAAGATTGTACTGCGAAATCATTCCGCACATGGCCATGCGACCGTGTTCTCTCATGTTGAGCAGCACGGCGTCGAGCAGTTTCCCGCCAACATGCTCAAAGTAGACGTCGATTCCTTGAGGAAAGTACCTTTTCAAAGCTGCGTCTAAATCATGCTCCTCCTTGTAATTGAAAGCCTCATCGAACCCTATCTTGCTCTTCAGCAGATCAACCTTTTCTTTACTCCCAGCACTTCCAACGACATAACAACCTGCCAATTTTGCAAATTGTCCGACAAGCTGACCTACTGCACCAGATGCTGCTGACACAAAAACGTACTCTCCTTTCTTAGGTCGACATACTTCAAAGAAACCCGCATACGCAGTCTTACCGGCCATACCTGCATGAGCATCCAGCAAGTTTTATAGTGCACCAAAATAGTCATTATATGCACGCGTGCATGAGAAATTACGATACTTACCGAGAATTCCAGTATAGTAGGAAAGGGGTACGTCAGTGTGGTGGATTTTGATGAGGTTTTCAGGGTTTGGGAGGAGGCTGTACTCTTCCCATTTGGTTAGCCCCCATACCAAGTCACCTTCTTTAAATTCTGGATGACTTGAATCCAAAACTTTAGCCACGCCATATCCACGAATTGGCTGTATTCAAAATAAGGGAATTTTCATTGATTTTACTTGCATCAAAATTTCCATCAAGTTTTAAAAAATTAAGAATGTGTAGACTGTTAAAAAGTGATAGTTAAAACATGACTTACAGAGCCAGGAGAAGGATAAATGTATTTACTCATTCTCTGATCTGATTTCATGATAAGAAATCGCATCATGGGATCGCAGGACAAGTAGAGGTTCTTCACCAAAACCGTGTTTGAATCTTGTGGAGGAACCTTCAAACTTATGCTATTAGTTGTGACATACATGTCTGATTCCGTCGGAGACCGGCCATTAACGAAGTCCCTCAGAAGCACCTGCTTGTTGCTCATCACTTGTGCCATTGCTATATAGCAACTTATTAGGGCCTAATTTTTCTTTCCCTCTTCGAGTCTTAAGCTGCGGTATGAGCAAAATTTGTAGTTTGTTTCCTGATCTGCTGGTTATTAGCAGATAATGTATTTAAGCTCTATTTATAGCACATTCTGCAGCTTCTTTTAGTCACGTTTCTCAAACAATATGACTTTTCTTTTCAGTCACGTAATTGCTTACGAGAGGGAAGAGGTAACTGGGGTGTTTTGTTGTGTTGGAATGTGGTGAATTTTGGTTGCGTAATAAATTAGTACAATCAAGCTGGCTAGCTTTTACAGGTGTGATGTCCAAATTAAACCATGACAATTTCACTTAATCACAATGTGTTGGTTGTTGCATCGTAATCGAACTAAAACAACTTATCTTTTGGTCAGAATGTCAAAAATTAATGTCAAATCAAGTCATTTGCCAAATCCTTTTTGTCTTTTTTATTCTATGATTGTTACCTTTATGGAACCGTCTTTATTTTTTGTTCTTGCCGAGTAGTGCAAGCTTTTTGGACTTCTGGTGATGATCACTTTTCTGTACTATTTTACAATTTATCGTCCATAAAAATTTGAGTATAAGGCATATTAAGGAGGAAGATATTAGTAGAGCTGCCTTATTAAAGGGCAGCTTTGACAAATTGAATAGGCTGTTTTGTAAGAGAGTCATGTTTTTATAAGAAATGCCATACAAATAGCGTGAACGGACGTTACGGACCCCATTTTCCAAATTTTTCTCCGCATCAAGGGTATCTATGTATTGTTTTTTTTCATCAATTCCTTCTTTCTTCTTTTTTTCCTTTTTTATATAAAAAAATTTTGTGAAAAAAAAGTTGAGGTTCCACCACAAAATCAAGGGGTGTGATATCCACACATCCCGTTTTACTTCTCACACATTCTTCTAATTTTCGACCATCATATCAGTTGAATTAAAGAAGCAACAATTTTATGGCGCGATTTTGTATTTGAAAATGTTGTATTATAGCTTCATTATCAATGCAAGAAAATTAGAATTTTATACCGTCTGGAATTGGGGTTGGGATTTGGTCAAAATTTTGATTTTAAAGATTTGGGTTTTATATATGTCTAGACTAGAAGCTAAAGTTTTATTTTTTATTTTTATCTTTTTAAGTGGTCAGGTCTTATTATTAAAAATATGCATACATATATTCGTTCAAAATATATATATATATATATGTATATATAATGACTTGGTTTCGCTGCGTGCAAAGCTGCGGATCAGCAGCAAAAGAGACCTTGTATCAGCAACAAAGGAGTAGCACAAAATGCCCTGCCCTGCCATACCTACTGTTCATTGAGGCATTTCATCAAGCAGGGCATATCTCAAGGACAACTCTAAGCTTTAAAGGGGCATAACTTAAGTCTTCCATTGAGGTTTGTCATAGTTAGGAGGGTTAGCTGATCCCTCCCGCCCCTAGTGGTCAGCTAACCTTTCTTTTCTCAATGTGAGATTCGCTTTTAACACTATGGTAAGTAAAAGATGTTTGAAGTTGCAATTATGATTGAAAAAAAAAAATGCAACCGCACATGCACGGCGGAAAGAATCTCACCAATGAATCCCAACATGATCTACACCATAGTTTGCAAGCAATCCGCCATATGATGTCGTTTGCGATAAATTTGAGAAAACCAAATATGCATGGAAGAGGGAATGGTACATCAATTTGCCTAATCAAACGATAAACGTCGAGGCACTTATCACATTCAATCCAAAGAGAATGTTAACTCCTCTCCAAACCATATAAACACTTATGATTACAAACAAACACAATGACAGTTCTTATTTCCCATTGAGCAGGAAACATTCACTCATTAATCAAAAGCAACTAAATACAATAAACAGCTGACTGAAATTGAACCAAATTTACTAACAATGAATAACCCAACTCATGGAAAAATTAGATTTAGGAACTTATTTATTGGGGATTAATCGCCAGCAACTAGAAGAACTCCTTTCCAGCATTGCGGCCAGAGAAAAGGCCAACGAGTGATGCAGGACCATTCTCAAGGCCTTGAGTTATGTCTTCCACTTAAGTGATCCTGTTTTCTCGGATGTAGGGCACCACAAGATCCAAGAACTTGGGATACAGATGGCAGAAGTCAAACACAAAAAACCCTTCCATACGAATGCGCTTGTAAATCAGATGCATTAAATTTTGGACTCCTTCATGCTCCTCGAAGTTGTATTGCGAGATCAGCCCGCGCACGGCAATGCGGCCATGAAGTCTCATGTTCATGAGCACTGCATCGAGCAGTTCCAACAACGTAGTAACTTGTGATTAAATAAGTAAGTGGGGTCGGTACCTTTTCTTGATTTCCAGCACTTCCAACAACATAATAACCCATGAGTTTGGCAAATTGGCCGACGATCTGACCACAGCGCCAAATGCGGATGAGATGTACACTTTGTCTCCTTTCTTAGGTTTACAAACTTCGTATAAACCAGCATAAGCAGTCATGCCAGCCATACCTATATAACGACAGTCATTTGTAAAGAGTTACAAGAAAGATGAGCAGAAAATTCTATAAGAATGAATGAGTGAATTACATGTACACGGACCTAAAATTCCATTGTAGTAGGAAAGAGGCACATCGGTGTGGTGGATTTTGAAGAAATTTTCCGTGTTAGTGATGAGAGTGTACTCCTCCCATTTTGTGACGCCCCAACTAAATCACCCGCCTTGAAGTCTGGATGTTTAGAATCTACAACTTTACAAACTCCATATCCAACGATTGGCTGGTAGTACGTTAAGGAATATTAGTTTCGTAATAAGAAAAAGAAAAGCAATGTATAGTTCAGCGAGTAATGTGATCACTTACTTGGCCGGTGGCAAAGAAAACAATGCGATCTTGGGCAGTGGTGGAGGCGTCGCTGTGCTTAACGCCTCGCATGCAGGAATCACAGGACAAGTAAAGATTCTTCACCAAAATGGCGCCATCATATTCATCATAATTTCCAGCCATTCTTTACTAACTAATTAACTTCTTTCACCCCTCTCTCTTTCCCCCAAAAACAGAGAAAAACCAGAAATATTATTAGAAAACTTCATTTTAAGCCTTAAAAAATATAAGTTTTAGACTATAACTTTGTGTAAAATTAAAATCTAATTTTCTTCTATGACACATTAAATCATTTCATTTATTAGTTATTTTTATTGTTTTATTTCTCCTTTTCTTCCTATTTTAGCATATTAATTAATTTAATTTTCAATTTCATTTATTTCATCACAATATGTTTTGATGTCTACATTAAGGTAAACTAATTTTTTTTTAATATAATATAATACAATTTCTTTGTTCTTCTTTTGGGTGCATTACTTTAATATAATATATTTCGGTACTTACATTTTGGTACACACATATCGGTATTGACATTTAGATACATTAATTCAATATAATACATTTTGGTACGTACATTTAGATTTATTATAATATATTTTGGTAAAAACATTTAGGCACAAACATTTCGATACAAAAAAGTCAAAGAGGTCGACTTTATATATTTCGGGACAGATATTTTTGTAAACTTATGTATTTACATATTTCTGTGTCACTAATTTGTTTTAGTATTTTCTCGTTTCTGTTCATTTATAAATTTTTTGTCATGTTCATTTCTAATTGAAAGAACTAATATGTGCATATTAAAAAAAATTAAAATTTGAATGTGGAGACATTAAATGAAGATACAGTTAAATATAAAAAAATAGAACATAAATTTTAATAAAAGTACACTTCAAGGGATTAGATTGAATGTGTAATCTAGTACCAGATTTTTTTTAATTGAAGATAAGAAATTTAGATATAAGCAAATGTGTCTTTCTTGGACCTACCAACAAACACCGGTAGTCCAAGATATCGGTCGTGATACTCCACCCGTTCTATCTCTAGACAATCGGCCAAAAATTGTGCATCCAACTCCGTAAGGTTCCTACTAAATGCAACACTACTTTTACAAAGGTTAACTGCTTGCCCAGACGCTTTTTCATATGTATGCAATAACTCTTTCACCTGTAAACACTCCTGTAAAGAACTTCTGGCAAAAATAAAGCTATCATCCGTAAATAACAAATGATGAACACTTAGAGCCCCTTTACATAGATGGCCCCCCTGAATACGACCTTGAGCTTAAGAATCAAATAATGCCGATAATCCATCCGCACATAAGACAAAAAGAAAAGGTGAGAGGGGATCTCCTTGGCGAAATCCTCATTTCATATACACTCACCCCACAGGCTCACCATTCAATTTGAATGAATAAGAAACCGTAGACACACACATTATTATCCATTGTATCCATTCCTCCGCGAAACCCAACCTTCTCATAATCTACTTCAAGAAACTTCATTCAATACGATCATAGGTTTTACTGATATCTAACTTCAACGCCATCACCTCATTCCACCCATTATTCTTCCTATGCATATAATGAGCAATCTCAAAGGCTACCAAACAATTATCAGAAATTAGCCTTCCCGGTATAAAGGCATTTTGAGATGGTGATATAATTTCCGGAAGAATGGCCTTCAGACGGTTAGTAAGAACCTTTGAGCATATCTTATAAATCACATTACAAAGACTAATCGACCTAAGTTCAGTCATCGCTGAGGGATCCACTTTCTTCAGAATCAAAGTGACATGGGTATAATTGATTTTATTAAGCATATGACCCGATGAAAGAATATGCCTTACCCTATCACACACATCTTGGCCTCCCAATGCTTCTGATAAAAACCTGGTGACATACCGTCAGGGCCCAGAGCTTTAGTTAGACGCATTTGAAACAAAACCCCTGTAATTTCCTCATTAGACACATGTTGAATAAGCTTCTGGTTCATCACAACCGTGACTTTGGGTGTAACCACCCGTATGATTTTCGACACATCCGTCGCACCCTGAGAATCAAACAATTTCATGAAGTAATCAACAATCACCGTCTCTATACCCCTCTTGTCTGCATGCCATACCCCTGCCTCATCATACAACCCCGGCAAAACATTCCTACTTTGTCTTTGATTAACCTTTTGGTGAAAAAATTTTGTATTTTGATCCCCAAGCTTTAACTAATTTTCCTTAGACCTCTACCTCCAGAATGATTCTTCATGTGCTAATAAAGCTTACAACCGAGTGTTCAATTCATGTCGTTGTGTAATAGTGGTTTCAATAAGGGGCTTCCCAAATAAAGCAGTCAACTTATCTTTCATTTCTGAGATTTCCCCCGAAATTGATCTTTTTGTTGTTTTTGCCCAATTAGCCAATTGTGCCTTAATCTTCTTCGTGACTCGAAACATTGGTGAATCATGGAACTCTGTTGCCCAACCTTGTTGTACCACCGCTATATAACCCTCATCCATCAACCACTCTTTCTTATAGCAGAAGGTTTTTTTTTTTATTATCTAAATTTGTTCTTAGGCACCCATTCCAGCATTATAGGTATATGGTTCGACAAATTCGATTTCAAATGAGAAACTCGAAGCCCCAGAAACACATCCACCCACTTCCGTGGTGCTATAACTCTATCTAATCTTACTTTGATTCCCTCACATATAGTAGTTACCCAAGTAAATTTATTTCCAATATACTCTAGATCTTGTAACTAGCAACTTGCTAATGCATTCTGAAACCCTTCCATTTGGCGGCCACTTCTTACATCACCTCATTCATGTTCCTCGGCACACAAAATTTGATTGAAATCTCCCATGTAACACCACGGTAGATTCGAATTTTCACTCAGTCTTTGAAGCAAACTCCATGATTTATGTCTATCCGATTCCGCCAGAAAGCCATAAAAGAAAGTAAGTCGCCAATGAATATCATCTCCTATTCCTCCAACCTCCAAGTTAATATGGTTTGACGCATATGATCATAGCATCAAATTTGCCTCACCTTTCCACATTGCACATAAACCCCCGGACTTTCCCGAACTTGGAACTGTAAACACAAAATCAAAATTCAACTATGATTTTAACCTTTCCATATGCTCATTCGAGCTTTTTGTTTAGCATAGAAAAATCACCATGGGATCTTTGAAGAGAACAAGTCTCTTTAGCGCCCGAATTGCCCGGAGGTTCCCAAGCCCCCAACAATGCTAGCTTACACAACTCATTGGGCTTGGCGGGGCTGAACTTCGTCAGTATCTGCCGCTGTGAACCTAATTGAAGTAGCCAAAACACGCTTCTTTGCACCAGGGATCAACCCCCACTCATCATTCTCATGGTGACCTTTTTTTCCCAACTTTGGTGGAACAAAACGTTGGGTTTTAGACTGTCTCTTTTTATTGGTATTAGAGACTCTCCCTCTTGAGTTATCACCAGGCACGTTCCTATGCCAAAAATAAACGGAGCTAAATTAAAAAGGTCTGAATCAATGGACCTAGAAGAGTCACCTCCTACCATCGTAACCTCACCACTAACCCCAGTCGCCAAGGTTAGAGCAATGGTCTTATCGTCCATCCCCTGCATCTTTTGACTTCCTCCCTCGCATCCCACACCTGGTTCAATCGCAGTCCCAAACAACCGTAGTGGCTGCCTCATCTCTGTCACTAAGTCATCCCTCTCATCCTCCAACATATCCTGGAGTTGTTTACCCAGTGCCCTTAGTATAAAGGGTACCACTGGAAACCAGTCTTCCCCACTATCTGGTTCGCCTACGGCCCTATTCAAATCAAGGATGGAAGAAGTTCCTTGTCCTGCTGCCCTCGTCTTCATTGAATCGCGTTCTTCCATTTCCATTGAAACATCATCCTCCTTCCACATCGGAGCCTTCATTACCCAACCACCTTCCGCATCTAAACCAAACCATCCCCCTTTAGGACGTCGAGAATTTTTATCTAGCACATCCTGTTTGAACCAACGACCATACGGTTTGGCCTTATCATCCAAAACTTTTCCTTCATAATACTCACATTGGTCTTCAACAGGGTCCATCATTCCACACATAAAGCATGTGAGAGGTAATTTCTCATACCTAGCATCAATTTGCATTTGCCTGCTATCTAGTTGTATATTCACAAACCTTCGCAATTAATTTCTTACGTCCAATCACACCCGCAAACGAAAAATGCTACTAAATAATTTATCCTTGTAACTTTGATCCGTGAGGATGTACTCTCCCAATATATTTCCTAAAAATTTCCCCATATGTCGAGTCATGTAGCATAGGGGTAACCCTTTAAATTGCACCCAAAATTCCTGAAAGTGCAAAGGAATCCGAGCAGGGTATGCTAACGTATTTCCCTCTCCAAGCAACAACAGGTACTGCTTGTTATACAGTCATGGTTCTCCACGAAGAGTAGTGGTACGTTCCTGCATGAAGTTGAATCTGAAAGCAAACTGATTATCCTCTAAATCCGTCACCACCATATTCGTTTTAAGACGCTAAAGATTTCTCATCTGTCGTTTAAATGCTTCCTTGTTCACCGCTTTGGGTGGAAAGACCCCTCCTATGAGGAAGACCCTCAAAGACTTCAGTGTTGAAGCCTCCATCTGATCAACAATAATCAGTTTGTTTTCTTCCTCTGTAATCGCCAACTTTCCTGCAAAATTCGCCATCAAATCTTCCATAACCATAAAGGTATTCGTAACCAAACCCCAAATACGTGCGTGCACCAGAGAACACTGCACGATTCCTCTACGTAATCATCCCTATACCATGAAATTAACCGCGGCCGTTCTAAGCCCTAGACCTTTCCATGCCGTCAACTGATCAAAGACAGCCGGAAAATCAACGAAATCCAATGATTTTCGTTAATAATTTATGATGTGCCGTGAGAATAAATAACTGTAAAATAAAGTTGTTGAAGGTTTGGTAAACTTTTTTTATTTTTTTTTATTTTTTTGTAAAAGTGTTTTTTTTTTTTTAAAAATAGTGTCATAATGTTTGATAAACTTTTATATAAATTGTTGTGAATATGTTAAATGAGTAAAAATAATATGGTGTTTAATTTGATATAATAATTGTCAAAGAGAATAATGTAGGGGCAATGATTGTAATTTTTGATAATTGCTCAAAAGTGCATGTCTAATGCGCTTTGATTATACCCGTTACATGTTTTTCTCTAGTAATTTATCAAATTTTTGCTTTATCATGTATAACTGGTCAAATAGGTTTTATATCTAATTTGTTTTAATTTTGACTGATGTTATATTAATGTTAATGTGCAAGACTATGAGAATGTTGCAAGGCAATTAAAAGGTGAGACACAAGACAATAAATTGGTGATTAACTCTATGTCAGTTACCGAAAAGAAATGAAGAAATGAGAAGGCCAAGAAGAAGAAAAAGAAATGGCCAGCCATTACCATTTCATTATGGCATTAAGGCTTATCCATGACCATTATTCAGAGGGTTATGGGGATTGGCATTAACATATTAATAATGGTCATTGAGCAACCCATTATTAATATGTTAATGCCAATCCCTATAACCCTTGAATAGTGGTCATTGATAAGCTAAAACCAACGCAAACAACAACAAAAAAAAAAAAAATAGAAATAAATGGAAAGAGTGTATCAAGTGGGGGAAAATTATGCGCTCCTCGCCAAATCGCTCCCTTAGCAACGGGGACAAAAATTTGCTTGCTAAACCCAAGTACAGGTGTCGCGTAGCAATATAAACTCGAAGTTCGAGTGTCGTATTCCTCAAAGAGCGTTGAAAAGAATGCAGAATTATCAAGACTGAAACAAAGAATAATATCGAATGAGATGTAACTTATAGAAGAAAAGTTCAACAATTAAAAACACTAAAGCATCAGGGTTCCACCCGCATACAACTATGCAATTTCACTATTTCAATTCCTTTTTATAACTCAACCGAGATACCAACAACAATTGATCTCAACTGGAAAATATAGCAATTAATTTTGTAAAATATGTGGAGGTATTTTTGCCATTTGAAAATTTCATTATATTGGCACTAATTGCTATACTTTGAAAAAAAAACATTTTTTTTAGAAGAATTATAGACCCTGATTCTGTTTTTCTATGCATTTCTATTGCCGTTGATATTAGTTTTTTTTTTTTTTTTTTTAAATCAAGATTTTAAGATAGTTTATTAAGATTTTAAAGAAATTTATAACATTCCGGGTGTAAAAGTTGAGGAATTTGAGGGAATTGGAGAGTTTTGTAGTGTATTTTAAGCGTTCATATAACTCACATCCCCCCTGAAATTTCGAGGGAATTGAATCAAAATTTTACATGGAATCTCTACAAATCAATTAAAATTTTCTCAAAATCTATTGATTTATAAATCCATTAAAATTTCTTTAAATCTCAATTAAATACACCCTCTGACATAAAAGTACAAGCAAATCGAAATTGACCTGCTATAATTAATATACGAATAGGACCCAAACGACAATGTGAATAAGATATGGTTATAGAATAATGACCCACTATAATATACGAATAAACTCAAACGACGTGAATACGATATTATTATTGAAAATCAATGTCACTTTAATAACATTACATTGATATATTGATATCAAATATCGATTTCATATCAACACTACATTTTGTTTTTTGGGTAAAAGTTTGACTGCAACAAAGCTACAAACAAACCCCCTTAACTTTGTTCAACAACAAGCCCAAAATTACAAGTAAACCAAAGGCCTAACTGACAACAATACATAACCAAAAAAGGGCCCAAACCAAAAGAAAAAACAGAAAGAGGGCCAAACAACAGTGAAGCCCAAAAACACACAACAGTTCACAACAGCTGAGAAACTTCTACTGAAGGCTCCTACACCAACAGAGAGCTAGGCCAGCCAACTGAAACGTCATCCACCAACGAGTATCGCCAGCGCAGACACTACCACCAACCGCGAACAGCACCCAGATCCCAGCCATTAACAAGAGATAGTCGGCACCAAAGAGGGATTAGCCAACTACTAATAAGAAGCTCGGGGAAACCCACAAGCAACACTGTCGAAAACGACAGACAACAAGGAGAATGTGGTGGTGTTGGAAACACTCGAGCCAGGGAAAACATCCCAGCTCTACACACGAACTCAAGAGGAAATAATATAGTGGTTGAAGATAGGACTGAGGAAGAGATGGGGAGAAGGATAATGACGGGAATAAAAGAACAGAGTAGACCAGAGGGAAAATTAGGGAGGAACATCATGAGAAGCGAAAAGAAAAGAAGAAGAAGAAAAGAGGAGAGAAGACACGGCAGAGAATGGGAATAGAGGAGAAAACAAAAGAAATGGAGAATTAGGGAGGAACATCATGAGAAGGGAAAAGAAAAGAAGAAGAAGAAAAGATGAGAAAAGACATGGCAGAGAAGGGGAATAGAGGAGAAAACAAAAGAAAGGGAGAATTAGGGAGGAGCATCATGAGAAGCGAAAAGAAAAGAAGAAGAAGAAAAAAAGAGAGAAGACACGGCAGAGAAGGGGAATAGAGGAAAAAACAAAAGAAAGGGAGAAGAGGCAACCGACTCTAACCGAAGCTAAAGTCGACGCTTGAGATTGTGGTCAAGCTGGAAACCCCCACCAAAAAGAGGGAAAGAACCCCTCACAGAAGGAGAGAAACTCTCTCTCGGAATGAGAGAATCTAATTCCAGTTCATCAACACTACATTAACGACATATTAACATGCATACTCCCCTACTACCAATTAATTTTATAATAAAGCATTTTTCTTTAAATTTACAACACACCAACGCAATCTTATAGTTTCAACTCAAAATAACACTAGTAAAAGATATGTCTATTCGGCTTCTAGACATGTCTAAGGGATGAGAAATTTTTCCAAGTACCTGTCACACATGCTGACTTGGAGTTCCCCATTAATAGACATTTGACACTTATCCTTCTACTTCTTAAATGACACGAAAATACCCATTTTACCCTTATATTCATTTCACAAAATAATTAAATAATTAAAAAATATTGAAGGCCATATCTCATACCCCTAATCTCCAATCCCCAATCTCCATCGCCCATCCCCCATCCCTCCACTGCTCCATTCATCCTGCCTTTCCGCATCACCTCTCTCCCTATCTCTTTCTTTCTCTTTCTCTTTCTCTTTCTCTTCTCCTTTTTATTTCTTCTCTTTCCTGCTCTAGAGTAAGAACAAAAAGGATGTCAGCGAACTCCGATTGATAGATCGAGATTGATGACAGCAAATCTAAGTTGGGATCGCCGCCGACAATCTCTGGGTTCCATGTAGATGTAAGAGCGGGAGAGAGAGAAAGATAGAGAGAGAGATAGAGAGATAGAAAGTCAAACAGAAAGAAGGGATGATGATGCTAGAAAAATCCCCAACCGATGATGAAGGTGGGTGCGGGTGGTTAGACGTCGTGTTGCTCGTGAGCCTCTAATATCATTTTAAGTTTATTTTAAAATAATTGTCAATTTTTTAATTTAAAAGAATAAAATATGCAAGTGTTAAATGTTTATTAGTGAAATTCTAGATCAGCATATGTGACAGGTACCGGAAAAAATTTCTCCCAAAGGACAATCCTTATTACAAATTAACAAGAGTTCTCCGTTGAAATACAAATGGCTCAATAAAATAGATATAAGTACACATCATTGGATGGAGGTGGGTGCGGGTGGTTAGATGTCGTGTTGCTCGTGAGCCTCTAATATCATTTTAAGTTTATTTTAAAATAATTGTCAATTTTTTTAATTTAAAAGAATAAAATATGCAAGTGTTAAATGTTTATTAGTGGAATTCTAAATTAGCATATGTGACAGGTACTTGAAAAAATTTCTCCCAAAGGACAATCCTTATTACAAATTAACAAGAGTTCTCCGTTGAAGTACAAATGGCTCAATAAAATATATATGAATACACATCACTGGCTTACGTCAATACTTTAAATAGTTCATAATTCTCAATAAAATAGTTGTGTGTGCTTTTTTTTAGGGAGTTTTAACGAAAAACTCATAGTACTGTTTATTTTAACGAAAAATTACATTTTAACACTAAAAAGTCAATCATGATACTATTTACTTTATTCTTTATTTTGTCTTTATTATTAAAACTCAAAATTTTCAATCCTTTTAGTTTTCTTTTTTTTTAAATCTTATCTTGGGGCTGCTGCTCTAGGGCATCCAATTCTTCTTCTTTCTTTTTATCAATAAAATAGATATGAGTGCACATCATTTGCTTACCTCAATGCTTTAATTTTTTTTTTAAATAATTCTCAATAAAATAGACATGGGTGCACATCACTGGCTAACCTCAATACTTTATTTACTTTTTTAATTCTCAATAAAATAGATATGGGTGCACATCATCGGCTAACCTCTAAAGTTATTAGGTTTAATGTAAGGATAAGTTAGGAGATTAAATATCTAAACTAAAATTTGTAAACCAAATGATGTAGACGTTGATGATTGATTTATTATTTAAGTATTGATTATTGTGCTTATTTTATATTGTTGGCATATCATTTAGTTTGTAAATTTGGTTTATAAATTTTGACTCCAAACATCATTCTTATTGATATGTTATTAATAAAAATATACACGTTAATCAACATTAAGTAATAATTTACCAACCATATTATTTGTTCTACAAAATTTAAAGAAATTTTTCAGGGAGCTCGAGTTCTCGGCCTATATCAATCTGACATCTACAATATCATATTTTCAAATGTCATCTTTTTAAATGACGGCATCCTTAAAACTTTTTTTTTAATATTAAAACTACGTGACTAAATTTCAAAACTAATTGAAAAATCCAAATTACTCCCAGGATCTCGAACCCGCGGCCCACCCCCACCTATTCCTCCCTTCCATACCCGTATGTTGCCCCTTCTCTTTCTTTCTCATATCTTCTTCTTTTATCCTCTTCTCTTCGTCGGAGAAGAACACAGTTACACGGGAATCTAACCACTTGACCAGCTACTAGAACAGTAGTTGGCGACACCAGATCTGTGGTTGGAGTTGACGTCGAACATTCCTGGGCTTCCATGTCGAAGAAATAGAAGGAGATGAGAAAGACAAATAGGAGAAGAGAGAAGAGATTCACCGATAAAATCGGCGATGGAGGTGGATTGTGGTGTCAGGCGTGTAGTTGGCGTTGACGAGGTGGTGCGATAGGGATAATTCAAATATTTTGTTTGATAAAAATTTTAGTTGGCATTTTCTTGTCTGAAAAACAAAGCAGACAGGTGTTAACCTTTGATTCATTGGGAACTCCAGCCGTGGCAGCTCCTGAAAATTTTCTTTAAAATTTAATTTAAAATTTTAGTCTCTCTTATTAGATTATTACTTAAATTTAAATTAATGTAATTATTTTCTATTTATGACACATTAGTTAATTTATAATTTTAGTTAAAATTTTAGTGTAACAATACTCTTAAATTATTATAATAATGATTCTATGGTGCTTTATAATATTGTATTCTTTAAACCTTCTTACCGGTAGATATTGGACAAAAACACAAAAATATATTCCATGACATCATAAATTTTTTTAAGGTACATATTTAATTATATCGTGAATTTTTGACTGCCATTGGCTTGAATCCAACCCATAAGCAAACAAACCAGTTCACGTTGGAAGTTAAATAATGAGGAAGATACAAATTAATATTACAATCATTTCGACAAGATAGTAACTTATTAGTGGATAGCCTGATCTTCTTCTTTCTTTCATCCTCGTGATTACTGATGATTATCTTTAATTAAGTACATGATAATATGATCAGCTATCTGACCATGGAGTATTTCATGGTGGGTGAAGCAAGGCTCTCCATGTACAAAGCCACTTGAGAAGATTGTACATCCCCGGAAAAGACGGCTCGGAAGTTTCTGTCCGCCGGATTGTAAATGACTAGTTTCCTTTGATGCAAGAGGATTAGAATCTCCCCGTTCTTCAAAATACTCAGAAGTGACATCAGCCCTAGGTATTCAGAATCCATCTTCAGCGGAATGGTAGTGAAAATAGACCAAGATGCCTTGACCCCGTACTCATTCATTAACCACACCTGGTAATCAGACCCATGAGGGCTGTGAAACATACTCAGCCGCCCTCCTAAAACCCCCAAACCATAGAACGAGAAATTCTTGTCGCCGTCTCCCGGTAGGGGAACTTGCCGGTACGTCTCCTCCGCTATATCGAAAGAAACGATTGAGAAAGGCCTCTCACCATCACCGTTTGCGTAAGCTTGATCAGTGGTCTTTCCGCGGCGGACTGCCCAGTGGAGAGCCCCGTTGAGTAGGGTTCCGACAAGGTTGAACAGAAAGTAAAAAGGCAGGGTTTCGGACCTGGCTCTCCATGTATTGGCCTTCAAAGAATAAATGTCAAGTTGGGTGGCGAAAACGCCGGCCTTACTTGAAGAAGTGGCCCTCACTATTTTATAATCTTCCTTGCGCGAATCGTAACCGAAGCCATAGAAGTAATCCTTACCGGAGATTGTCGCCAATTTTGGGGCTGCATGAACCTGCCTGGTGGATGGATTGTAAATCATCATATCTTCCGAGTCAACCACCAAACACACCAGGCCGTTGCAAGAGCCGACAATCTTCATGTCTTTGACCGGCCGCCTCATTGTCACAGAGTACTCATGCTCCGCCTCCACGACCCTAGTAGTACTACTAACACCAGTTGTGCCGGCTGCTTCTGCCTTCGTTTCTGTTTCTGCCTTTGCTTCTGCTAGACTTTCTGCTTCACCGTCGCCACGGGATGGCAAGGTTGACGTTGCAGGTGCATCAATAGTAGTGGTATTGAGAACTTGTACGTGGACGGACTGGAGGAGGGACAAAGAGGAGAGCATGAGTCGTGCTCTTGACGATGTAGTTTTGCCGTGAGCATCATGATCATGATCACAATCATCGTCATCGTCGTCTTGTTTGGTAGAGCGGATAAGGAGGTGTGACTTGACAAACTTTGGGTCGGAGATGAGAGCAAGCCATGGCTTGCATACGCTTCTGAAACGAAGGAGGGACTTCACCGGCAGTTGCAGCAGAATTTCCTCCACAATCTCATAGGGAAGCTGCCGCTGATCATCGTGTTCATTATGCATATTGGAATGATCCAATAAGGTTCCCATGTGATATACAATTGGTTGAGGGAGGCTTGATGAAACTTGAGACTTTGAGTTCCACTATTTATAGAGCAATCACTGCAATAACTGCAAGTTGAGAGGTTTGATCCTTCACCTACATGTGAACTCCATCTGTCATTTTAGCATCTATGTATAAATTAATAAAGGACTAAACGATAAATTAGCAACTAGTACTGCTGATTAACTAAACGATAAAGCTAGCTAATTAAACAAATCTTTAACAATATACAATAATAAACAAGGATTACTTTGTGGAACTTGCATATCGATTGCTTAGACTAACTTGTACTAATTTGGAGCTACGGATAAGCATAAACAAGGCCTTTATATAATAAGTTGGAAAATAATATGCATTGGAAGCTAGCAATAATATAAAGTTTCTAATAGACATATATATGATAACCACGATTTGCTGCTATTCAGTTAACGCATCTTAATTTCAAACAGATCAAATTACTTTTATATATAAAACCGATCAGTCTATTATAAATCGTCATTCAAAGTAACAGGAAAGTACTTTAACCTGTATACACAAACGACCACATATAATTGAGCTTCAGTTGAGGTTTAAAAGTAGCTAAGTACGTAGCTAGTGAAGCAAATATTGTAGGCCGGCCGACTTTGGGATCCGTGAGCTTGAAAGATCAACCACCGGTCAATATTTAATCTATATATGTAACACTATTTTCTGACAGGGCTAGCTAATGTATTGTATATGTAATAATACCACCTCCATCTCTATCTAATTATACAACTGACGCATGCATAAATCTATATAACAAAATAAACGTTTACAAGCATGCAATTTGATGATGCGATTCCAATCAATACAAAACTGATGACACACGTACATATGTGTGTGTGTGTGTGTGTGTGTGTGTACATGCATAGTGGTTGTTGAGGTGGGAAGTTTAAATTACCTGCGGGCCGGCCGTGATCGGTTGAAGAAATTAATTACGTGGGACTTGGACTACCATTCATTACAAACTGGAAATGGCTTCGTTAATTAGGCAATGTCGCAGGTGATGTGCAAGAAGAATGAATGAGAGATTAAGATGTGTTTGCTGCAATATACACACACACAAGCGTGTATATATATATACCAGAGAGAGTGAGAGAGAGAGAATACTAGAGTAGACCCAGCGCGTTGTTGACATGTAGTTGCTCTTAATTTGGTGATGGCGTGCAGCGCTTACTTTGAACTTTCAACCTCGAGTCCACATCATGCCTTGTCGATATTGCCAATTGCCATGCCAGTCTATCTTTTTCGTGTGTCAAACTCTCAAGTGGTGTTAAATATTGGTTAATTATTATAAAATGTTAAAGTTAAAAGTAGCAGTACGTGACTTGATTGTAACGTAAGTTCATCGTACATTATACGTACGGTCAGTTTTAGTTTACAATTTATTTTAATTTTAAATAAAAAATTTATAATTATTTTTGATCGTACGATGTACGATAAACAGATATAATTGAAGAATTTCTAGAATTTTCACAAAGAAAATTTGAAGAGAATCCTCATTTATATATAGATATATACATGCTGGTCGGTCGTTTAACTTGAATGAAATTAATTCCTATTAGCTAGCTGGAAATATTGAATATCTTGTAATTGTCAACGGAGTGAGTACGGTGGTACGGTCGATCCGATACTTTGTTGAAAGTGTCATGTAACTCGCCTCCGCGCTTCAATGAGGGTCTGAGACTCCGACGCTATAATATTTGACAATGCCACAAAAAGTTGCTCGAGGGAGGGAGGGGCCGGAGGGTCAATTCCTTAGTCACCGCATACAACAATACGAACAAACAGATAATCCACCTTTAACTTTAACATGTTGAATTTTTCTTCATTAGTTCATTGATTATCATATTCTTAGGGGAATGCATCCGTTCAACATCTAAAGTAAATATATATAGTAATTTTAGGTAGATTAAATTTGTAAGTTATAAGAAATAAGTAAAAAAAGTACGTTAATCAATACTTAAATAATAATTAAATCATCAATTTTCATATATATTTAGTTTATAAACTTTTATGTACGTAAGTCATTTCTTTATTTTTCTTTAACTTTGTACTATATTAGCTGATATTAAGATTAAGCAGCTGCTGCAATTCCAAGAGATGGGGATTTGAAAGTCAGCCAACAATAAAAAGACCAACAGACATTTTTGAATTAAAATAAAGTTGTCAAAGTGGGAGCCGGTGACTAACAACTCACGCACCATGGCCAGGCCTGGCCACCACCACTTCCTCTCGGTCCCCTCTTGTGCTTCCCAGTTCCCTCCCTTCCACTCAAATAATATCTAGCAAAGTGAGTGAGTTGGTGAACATGGCAGATTATTATATATGGCAACTTCAACAAGGCAGATTATTATATATGCAACTTAAACAAGGCAGATTATTATATATGCAACTTAAACAAGGCAGATTATTATATATGGCAAATTAAACAAGGCAGATTATTATATATGGCAAATTAAACAAGGCAGATTATTATATATGCAACTTAAACAAGGCAGATTATTATATATGGCAAATTAAACAAGGCAGATTATTATATATGGCAAATTAAACAAGGCAGATTATTATATATGGCAAATTAAACAAGGCAGATTATTATATATGCAACTTAAACAAGGCAGATTATTATATATGGCAAATTAAACAAGGCAGATTATTATATATAGCATATATGGCTATAGCAACTTGCATTAAAACGATATTCATAAAGACCGCCTTCATACACATCAGAATCAGTGAAAGCAAAGTCAAGATGCATTATTATTAATATTGTCATTACTATTACGTGACACAAGCCGATAGAGAAATTCAAGATCTAATCGGATAAATAGTTTCGTAGTCATAAGTTATTCGGAAGATAGTTCATTTGGTAAAAAATTTCAGATTTAAACTCTTGCGATCAAAGTTTGTTAGGATTTATACCCGAATTAAAACATTTGTTATTTTTCCGTTAGTAGCTTGCAAGTGGGTCTCACGGGTAAGACTAAGATGGTCATTTCATCATTTCCATCTTAGCTCCCTTCACACCCACAGAGCTCAAGCTTCACTAACCTCCTACACCCCTGAGCTAAAATCGTCAACCCGATATCCGAAATCACAGCCCTGTAAAACCCATCAACAGAACCAATCAATTTCACAATCTGCAAGTTCCTACACCCATTAATCCCCTTCAATGCCAAGTCCCCACAACAATGCAGCTCCAGTTCCTGCAATATCTGGCACTCCTCAGCAATCCTCACCAACCCATTTTCACTGGCGCCGATAACCGCAATTCGCTGCAAATTCAGGTACGATTGAGCGATCAATCTCAGCCCATGGTCCACAACACTATTCTTCAACATATCGCTCTCCTCAATGAATCCATTGGGGCTAAAAAGCGAGTCGATATGAACAGTCAAAGCCTTCCTGGTCACCAGAATCCCCGAATTCCTTGGGGACCGAATGCAGGCATGGACAATATCGACATCGTCCAGATTCAAGAACTGGGCAAAAACCCGACCCCAGTCCAAAAACCCCCAATCGAAAAGCTTCACGGAATTCACCAGTCGGCCGTGAAGGTATAGCCACCGCTTGCAGACGAGGGAGTTGGGAAGGTAGTGAGGAATAGGGAGCTTGGAGAAGATGCGGAGTAGGAGCTCGTCGGAGAGGATGGAGGTGAAATCGGGTGCAGGCGGGTCAAAGGTAAGGGAATTGAAGGCTGATGAGAGGTCGGGCTCGGAGTGGGGAGACGGCGAGGCGGTGGAGGGAGAAAGGGAGTTTAAATGGTTCTGGAGCTGCATCTTCATGATAACATGCTTGAGAGCTTGGTCCGGGAGGCTCAGTGGGCGCCGCCGCTTAGGGAGAATTGGCGGTGGTGAACTTTTTGGGCTTCCGGATTTTCTGTCTGGCGAATTTGGAGACATTAATTAAAGCTTTTTGGAAGATAGAGAGAGACACACACAGAGACAGAAATAATCATCTTAGTCTTATATGTGAAACCCACCTGCAAGCTACTAACAGAGCAATGACAAAAGTTCTAATTTCGGACATAAATCTTAACTGACTTTGATCATAGAGATTTAAATCCAAATTATTTTTACCACAGAACTATTTTCCGAATACCTTATGATCACAGGAATCATTTATCCGAATAGGACTAAATTCAAAGTGCGAACGCTTGCTTTCTTGTTTCTTCTTTTTATTATACTGTTTGAACATGCTTTTGCATTATTTATTTATTTTTCTTTAAAAAAAAAGGAAAATTTTTATAGTAAGTTACGATTATTCATTCATTTTGAGTCCGGAAAGACTATGAAGAATTTCATTCTACCTATGATTATAATTAAACAAACTCATCAGCTTGGAGCATCAAATCAGAGACCTCTCATGTTTTTTTTTTGCATCATTGTTTTATTAAATTAAGGCTCTTAAATTTTAATATATTTTTTAACAAACGATATTATTTGAGGTGATGAGTGAGTTTAGCTTCACAATGGGCTAGCAATAATGTGGTTCAAATTCGCCTTTGGTGAGAATTAAACCTAAAACTTATCCTTTACATGTAAATAGGAATATTGTGGTCTTAAATAGTTAAATTGAATGAGGATCTTCTCTTGATCCTCTTTGTGTGGATCCTGAGGATTCTCACATCGTATCTGTTTATCGTATATCGTGCGATCAGTTTTCGTCATGTACTGTTTATGTTTAATTTTAAATAAAAATATTTAAAATAATTTTTAATCACATAATATATAATAAACAAATATGATACAAAAATCTTCATAATCTTCACAAAAAAAATCCGAAAAAATTCCCATTCAGTTAAATTTTAATATTTTCTATGAGCTTATAGGCGGGAATAAATCAGCACGGGCGATGATATCATAATATGCTTGTAGTCAGTCAAATCGTTTGAATTGATTTGAATTCAATACAGAGAAATCATGCATTATCCAATGCTAGTTGTTTGTGGGGATCCGTGTGTTGCAAGGGATTACTCAAGGACTAAACGATAAATTAGCAACTAGTACTGCAGATTAACTAAACGATAAAGCTAGCTAATTAAACAAATCTTTAACAATATACAATAATAAACCAGGATTACTTTGTGGAACTTGCATATCGACTCCAGAATGAAGTCAATGATATTTGCATCGACCTTATTGAATTAACATCACCAAAATATGACTGCCTAGACTAACCTGTAGTAATTTGGAGCTGCGGATAAGCATAAACAAGGCCTTTATATAATAAGTTGGAAGATAATATGCATTGGAAGCTAGCAATAATATAAAGTTTATAATAGACATATATATGATAACCACGATTTGCTGTTATTCAACTAACGCATCCTAATTTCAAACGGATCAAATTACTTTTACATATAAAACCAATTAGTCTATTATAAATCATCATTCAAAGTAACAGGAAAGTACTTTAACCTGTATACGCAAACGACCACATATAATTGAGCTTCAGTTGAGGTTTAAAAGTAGCTAAGTGAAGCAAGTATTGTAGGCCGGCCGATTTGGGATCCATGAGCTTGAAAGATCAACCACCCGTCAATATTTAATCTACATATGTAACACTATTCTCTGACAGGCTAGCTAATGTATTGTATATGTAATAAGGACAAGGATTGTCTACACTTCCACTTCTGGTGTTCGTACCCTCCTGTTTTACGTAATCACGGTTAAGCCACGTTAACATTTTATATATATATATATATTTTTTTATAGAGATAATAAGATAAAAATGAATAGTAATATAAAATATTGACGTGGCTTAACCATGACCACACAAACAGGAAGGCACGGGAGGACAGACAATCCTTGTCCATGTAATAATACCACCTCCGTCTCTATCTAATTATACAACTGACATAAATCTATATAACAAAATAAACGTATATGTGTGTGTGTGCGCGCGCTGTTGACATTGTAGTTCTTAATTTGGTGATGGCGTGCAGCGCTTACTTTGAACTTTCAACCTCGACTCCATATCATGCCTTGTCGATATTGCCAATTGCCATGCCAGTCTATCTTTTTCGTGTGTCAAATTCTCAAGTGGTGTTAAATATTGGTTATTTATTATAAAATGTTAAAGTTAAAAGTAGCAGTACGTGACTTGATTGTACTATATAGAATGATTCTGAAAATTCTTCAATTACTTACATTTTTTAAAAAATTGTCCAATAACCTACTACAAAACTCTTCTCAATTACGTACATTAATCGTACATAATACGACTAGTTTTCGTCAGTTACAATTTATTTTAATTTTAAATGAAAAAAATTTATAATTATTTATGACCGTACGATGTACAATAAACAGCCGTGATTGAAGGATTTCCGAAATTCTCACAAAAAGGATATGAAGAAGATCCTCATTCATATATATATATATATATATATATATATATATATATATATATAGACACACACACATGCTAGTCGATCGTTTAATTTGAATGAAATTAATTCCTATTAGCTAGCTGGAAATATTGAATATCTTGTAATTGTCAACGGAGGAGTACGGTTGTACGGTCAATCCGATACTCTGTTGAAAGTGTCATATAACTCGCCTCCGCGCTTCAATGGGTGTCTGAGACTACGACGGTATAATATTTGACAATGCCACAAAAAGTTGCTCGAGGGAGGGAGAGGCCAGAGGGTCAATTCCTTAGTCACCGCATACAACAATACGAACAAATAGATAATCCACCTTTAACTTTAACATGTTGAATTTTTCTTCATTAGTTCGTTGATTATCATATTCTTAGGGGAATGCATCCGTTCAACATCTAAAGTAAATATATATAGTAATTTTAGGTAGATTAAATTTGTAAGTTATAAGAAATAAGTAAAATAAGTACGTTAATCAATACTTAAGTAATAATTAAATCATCAACTTTCATATATATTTAGTTTACAAACTTTTATGTAAGTAAGTCATTTCTCTCTATTTTCCTTTAACTTTGTACTATATTAGCTGATATTAAGATTAAGCTGCTGCTGCAATTCCAAGAGATGGGGATTTGAAAGTCAGCCAACAATAAAAAGACCAACAGGCATTTTTGAATTAAAATAAAGTTGTCAAAGTGGGAGCCGGTGACTAACCCCTCTTGTGCTTCCCAGTTCCCTCCCTTCCACTCAAATAATATCTAGCAAAGTGCATAAGTTGGTGAACATGGCAGATTATTATATATGGCAACTTAAACAAGGCAGATTATTATATATGCAACTTAAAAAAGGCAGATTATTATATGGCATATATGGCTATAGCAACTTGCATTAAAACGATATTCATAAAGACCGCTTTCATACACCTCAGAATCGGTGAAAGCAAAGTCAAGATGCATTATTATTAATATTGTCATTACTGTTACGTGACACAAGCCGATAGATAAATTCAAAGCCTAATCGAATAAATAGTTTTCGTGGTCATAAGTTATTCATAAGATAACTCATATGGTTAAAAATTTCGAATTTAAACTTCTGTAATCAAAGTCTGTTAAGATTTATATCCGAATTAAAACATTTGTCATTCCTCTATTAGTAGCTTGCAGGTGGGTCTCACAGGAAAGATTAAGATGGTCATTTCATCGTTCCCATCTTAGCTCCCTTCACGCCCACAGAGCTCAAGCTTCACTAACTTCCTACACCCCTGAGCTAAAATCGTCAACCCGATATCCGAAATCACAGCCCTGTAAAACCCATCAACAGAACCAATCAATTTCACAATCTGCAAGTTCCTACACCCATTAATCCCCTTCAATGCCAAGTCCCCACAACAATGCAGCTCCAGTTCCTGCAATATCTGGCACTCCTCAGCAATCCTCACCAACCCATTTTCACTGGCGCCGATAACCGCAATTCGCTGCAAATTCAGGTACGATTGAGCGATCAATCTCAGCCCATGGTCCACAACACTATTCTTCAACATATCGCTCTCCTCAATGAATCCAAAAAGCGAGTCGATATGAACAGTCAAAGCCTTCCTGGTCACCAGAATCCCCGAATTCCTTGGGGACCGAATGCAGGCATGGACAATATCGACATCGTCCAGATTCAAGAACTGGGCAAAAACCCGACCCCAGTCCAAAAACCCCCAAACGAAAAGCTTCACGGAATTCACCAGTCGCCCGTGAAGGTATAGCCACCGCTTGCATATGAGGGAGTTGGGGTGGTAGTGGGGAATAGGGAGCTTGGAGAAGATGCGGAGTAGGAGCTCGTCGGAGAGGATGGAGGTGGAATCCAGTGCAGGCGGGTCAAAGGTAAGGGAATTGAAGGCTGATGAGAGGTCGGGCTCGGAGTGGGGAGACGGCGAGGCGGTGGAGGGAGAAAGGGAGTTCAAATGGTTCTGGAGCTGCATCTTCATGATAACATGCTTGAGAGCTTGGTCCGGGAGGCTCGGTGGGCGCGGTCGCTTAGGCAGAATTGGCGGTGGTGAACTTTTTGGGCTTCCGGATTTTCTGTCTGGTGAATTTGGAGACATTAATTAAAGCTTTTTGGAAGATAGAGAGAGAGACACACACAAGGACAAATAATCATCTTAGCCTTACCTATGAGACTCACCTGCAAGCTACTAGAATGACAAAAATTTTAATTTTGGGTATAAATTTTAATTGATTTTGATCACAAAGATTTAAATCCGAATTTTTTTACCATAGAATTATCTTCCAAATACTTTATAACCACTATTTATCCATTTAGGCCTCAATTCAAAGCGCGAACGCTTGCTTTCTTGTTTCTTCTTTTTATTATACTGTTTGAACATGCTTTTGCATTATTTATTTATTTTTCTTATAAAAAAAAGGAAAAAATTGATAGTAAGTTATGATTATTCATTCATTTTGGATCCGGAAAGACTATGAAGAATTTCATTCTACCCATGGTTATAGTCAAGCACACTCACCAGTTTTGATCATTAAACCAGAGACCTCTCACGTTTTTTTTTGTTTTTTTGCATCATTGTTTTATTAAATTAAGGCTCTTAAATTTTAATATATTATTTTAACGAACAATATTATGTAACGAGATGGGTGAGTTTAGCTTCATAATGAGCTAGCAATAATGTGGTTCAAATTCGCCTTTGACGAGAATCAAACCTAAGACTTATCCCTTACAAGTAAATAGAAATATTGTGGCCTTAAATAGTTAAATTGCATGAGGATCCTCTCCGGATCCTCTTTGTGTGGATCCTGAGAATCCTCACATCGTATCCGTTCATCGTATATCGTGCGGTCAGTTTTCATCATGTACTGTTTGTGTTTAATTTTAAATAAAAATATTTAAAATAATTTATGATCATATAATGTATAATGAATGAACATGATATGAAAATCTTCAGAATTTTCACAAAAAAAAAAAATCTGAAGAGGATTCCCATTCAATTAAATTTTAATATTTTCTATGAGCTTATAGACGGGAATAAATCAGCACGGGCGATGATATCATAATATGCTTGTAATCAGTCATATCGTTTGGATTGATTTGAATTCAATACAGAGAAATCATGCATCATCCAATGCTAGTTGTTTGTGGGGATCCGTGTGTTGGCAAGGGTTTACTCATGGGATGACTTTTCAACGTGGCATTGAGGGAAGAAAGGATAAAGGATAGCATAGAAACCGGATCTTCTCCTGAGCATGGGGACCGAATGTTGAGCAGTTTATTTGGATCCTTAAAATTTAATCAAATGATTGTAATGATTATAACTTTTAGATTGACTTCCTATTTGTAGCTATTGGATCAAATTTCAAAGATTCAAATAAACTACTCAGCAGATTCCGACCACCATCCTCAGGAGGAGATCTGGTTCCAATAGCATATACCATCCATTTGGGATATTACTCTTAGAAGCACGCCAAGTGTCAATTAGGATAAGGATGATTTTTGTGATACCATCGGAAGATGGATTTGGTTATCATCAAAAGGTAAATGGTAGCACCGTATGCACTCTACAACATGTTCAAGCGTATTTATCCTATAAATCTAAGAGACCGTGCAACTCAGAAGGCTTTTTCCTACTTAATAAACAACTCAAATGCTTTACATAAAAACTCTCGCACTATGTAAACCATCTTATCACATTTGTTGACAAAAGATACTAAATATCTTAATATGTGAAACGTCTTACACATTTGTTGAGAAAAAAAAAAACACTAAGTATCTGAACCCAAAATACTAATTATGATTGCTTATAGTTAGTTGGTGATTCAAATCTCGACTATTAAGAGATCACTTCATTAGCTTCATGTAGAATCGGTATCGCTCTTGTGCATTTTGCAACGGTATCGCTTTCTTATGCATTTTGCAATCGGTATCACTCTCTTGTGCATTTTCTCACATGACCGACTTCCAGCTGCATGCACATACATATGTCAAATTTATTACAACTTCAATGGGGGGATTTGAATCTGCAAATTTTCCATTTTTTTGAGCTTCAAGAACTCCGTTGTCTGCTGCTTCACCCCTAAACGCCATTTTTTCCGAGTCAGCACGCGTTCAGCAAATCTGAATTTTCAGATTTCAGTACTCCAAACTCTCTTCCGTTGTCGATCTTCTATGGGAAATTAGAATGTGGCAATTTTACTAGATAATCTCTCCATTATTTTTCACTATTTTAATTCATTCGGGTTTTGTTTAAGAGTAGGGTTGGAATATGACGCCTAATGTCTAGCGTGTGCGCGCCTAACACATACTAAATTGCCAATAATATACAAACAATGGTACGAGCTAATAGCAACATACCTTCCTAATGATTTTTTGTTTACTTACTTATAATGAGCTAATAAAGGTTTATTTACGACAGCGTCCCCCAAAATTCATGCTCGTTCTCATTTTGCACCTTGAAACTCTTTTTTTTTTTTTTTTTTTTTTTTTTTTTTTTTTTCACTTAACCTCCTAAAACTACATTACCTCTCTCACTAGTCACTATGCCCTTTTCTTTGTCCATACTGCCAAATAAACTGACGTAGAACGTTTAGCGGAGGAATTTGAAGCACAACTTGATAGGTGTAAGGAGAAGATCAACAGGTCATGAGTTGCACACTATGATTTAAATAGCATTCAATATGTATAATTAATCTGGTATATTACAAATAGAATAAATAGGCAATGTAAGTGTTGCTCTAAAGATCATATTTTGTATTCCAGATTAATCAATATAGTCTTTGAGAATTCTCTCACTTTTTTCTGGTGGATTCCAGATGAATCATTAAGGGTGAACGTGAGGATCCCTCAGTTTATCTTCTTGTTGCGTCAGTTGGCATCAGAGTAGGTTTGCCTTGGCTCGATGGCGAATGACCCGACGAATGATAGGACTCGTCCTGCTGGGGAACTAGTTTCCAGGACAGAGTTTGACGCCTTTGCTACAAGCGTTGAAGAGATTCGGCAATTGCTTCTCAACATGGGAAACAACAACGACAATAATGACAACAACAATCTACAAAACGATCGGGAAAACCGACGTGGTGGTGGTAGAGGCAACCACAATGGTCATCGTCAACGAAAGGCTAGTGAATCAGATTCTGAGGAGGAGGTCGACTAGCCCGAGAACCCATACGCTGCTAATCAAAATAACTAACAACCCATTGAAGATTACCGTTTGAAGGCCGACATTCCTTATTTTAATGGTCATCTATCCATTGAAGGATTTTTAGATTGGCTCGTGGAGGTAGAGAGATTCTTTGAGATTATGTCAGTACCGGAGGAGAAGATGGTTAAGATAGCAGCTTTTCGCTTGAAGGGAAGTGCGGCTGTATGGTGGGATAATTTGCAGAAGTCGCGACAAAGGCAGGCCATATAGAGAAATAGGTTACGAGCAACATGGCATAGGATGAAGCAGTTGATGATGGACCGTTTCTTTCCAGTAGATTATGAGCAACATCTCTATCGCCTCTACCGTAATTGTACCCAAGGTAGCAGAATAGTAGAAGATTATACCGATGAGTTCCTACGGTTGGCAGAGAGAAATTCTTTGAATGAGACTTAGGGGCAGACAGTGTCAAGATATGTCAATGGATTGACGACGTCAATACATGATATAATTGGGTTACAAGTTTCCTGGGATGTCCATGAGGCTCAAAATATGGCTATGAAGGCACAACAGTTAGAGAAAGAACTAAAAAAACATGAACAAAAAGAGAAGAAATTGAACTATGGCAATAATAATAGTTACCATAGGAGGGCTTGTGTAGTTGTCGTTATTTTTGACGGAGAAGTTGCAGAGGTGAGGTTGGGAGAGAGATGGCGTCGGAGTCGAGAGAGATAGTGTCAAGTTGAAATGAACGGTTAAGATCCAATCTCAATCAAATTCAACGATTACTATTAACTGATTTAAATATAAAATTATATTTAAACATTTTAGCTTCAATGTTACCGAACAATGGTCAAAGGAAACTGAATACCATACTGAAACTTTCGGTATTGTTCGATTTTTTGTTTTTCGGTTTCTTGTATTTCGAGATCGGTAAAATTCGGTTCGGGTTTTTTCAGGTATTTTTTCCAGCCCTAAAGAGGCACCGTGAGAAAAAAAAGAGTTTTAGGGGGCATTGAAGTAAATCAGCCTGGAATGAATGAAGTCATGAATCGGAGGGTAGTGAGAAGTTAGCGGAATTGGATCAAATTAAGAAGTCATAAAGTCAAAAATCATATCATTTTCATTATGATTATAATATGTCATAAGTCATTTGGTAGGAATTGAAATGAAATGTTCTTCTATCAGACAATTGAATAAACATTGTGAAACTATGGATTTAAATTACGGATATTTTGATATAGACGCTTCAGTTTTGAATTTTCTAAATCAAACATCTATGCCTTTTAATGATTTGATTAAAGTTTTTATTGTCATAATTTTGGTGCTATATGCACATTATATTAACAAATTTCCTATAATCTAGCCTTTTGATTACACTCCCCTCCTTTAGAGATAATTGTAAAAAATTTTAAAAAAATTAAAAAAAAAGTTCATTAGATTCAATTTACTTTCACAATAATGCTACAATTTAGCAATAATTATCTATGATTTAAGATATTTTCTTTCCAAAATAGTTTTAAATATTTTTAAATCCTCCAAAATCAAACGTACCAAAATAAGTTTTTCTTTTAGTACGTTAAGAGAAAATAGGATTGAGAATAATATAAATGTACTAATACACAATGTGTACAAAATAAAATGTACCAATATTAACAACATGTATCAAATCAAACGTACCAAAATTGCAAATAAACGTATCAATTAACGATTTTTGTAAATTCAAACGTACCCGCAGATAATATATACGTAATATATTGTACCTAATAATAATTCGTCAATAACTATACTAAAAAAAAAAGCAAAAAATATATAATTCGACAAAAAAATTGAAAAAAAATTACACGGAGCTTTTACGTTGATCACCAACTATTTGAAAAGAAAAAACCATTTGGAAAAAGAAATAATATTAAATGTTTGCATAACAAAAAAAAAAAAAAACACAGTGATTAAAAAAACATATATGGAAGAAAAGAAAATATAGTTTAATTACCAATATCTCCACTAAATAAGGAAAAGTGCATCATGCAGATAAAATGATAAATTCAAAATTATTTTAATTTTAAAAAATAGAGGTGACTATTAATCAAAGCACTTTAATCAAATTTAAAAAAGGTACAAATGTTTAATCTAAATGATATAGAAAAACTGTAGATGATTCTAATTTTCCCTTTAAATTATTTATCAAGTTGACTATTTACTTCATTGTCTCGTTACGAGGTTCAGATGCACAATATGATCATATAAGTATTTGTTCGACAAGATAAATTGGACTTAGGTAACATCCCTCACTAATACAAAAGGCTCTCATCCATGCAAGAGACTTACCAATTCAATACATTTTTTTTTAAATTATTATTATTAAGAGGAGAGGCAAGGATACGAAACTTTACAATTATTTAGAGGAGAGAGAAGTTTCAAACCTCGGACATGCGGATGGAAACCAACACCCTATTCACTAGGATGTTGGACCACATGCTACGAACTCAATAGATCAAATAAAGTACTATGTATTCTAGCTTCTGTGTTTTTGTGGCTCTTTTGAAGAAAAAAACTTATATGACACGAGTTTTTGTGCCAATAAAATATAGGTGCTTTTTTAAACTTTAATCCTTCAAGAAGATTGAAATTTAAATTAAACATAGTGTTAGATTACATATTGATTATAGTCCCTTGACGTGTCCTTAATTCAAAATAATTAATGTGCATTTTATTTAATGTCTCTCATTAAATATTTAAATTTATTAACATACAAATTTTAATTTATTTTTTGACCCCAAAAAAAAAAAGTTTTTATTTATTTATTAATTTTATTTAACATTCTTCATGTGACAGCCCGTCCCGAAAATATCAAAAACGTACGTGTGAAAAGACAGTTTTGCCCCTAGCTCGATTTCGTTACGTTTATTGTTTGTTTTTGGGGTTTTGTTGGCATGTTTGGTGCCACACACACCTTCCCACACACCACAACCTTTCTCCCTGTTTCTCTGCACCTGTCCCGAGCCCCATTCCTTTCCTTTTTCTTCAAAAACGTACGGACACACACACAAGCACACTAAACCTCCACAGATCGAAGGAACTGAATACATATTCGAGCTCGTGAGGCTCGTACGAGTCTAACCATACCATTTCCAGGTAAGAACTCCAACGTTTTCACGTCGATTCGACGATGTCTGATTTGGGTACTATTCATGCACACGTGATTTCTCACGTTTTAGGGGAAATGAAGCTATAGATAGCTTGGTGAGGTCCCAAGGAGGCTCGGAGTAGTTCGTTTGAAGGAATTGGACGTCGGGATTGTTGGTTTCGAAGTTGGCCGGAGTTGGTTCGATTTTTCAGGTGAGATTTCGTGGTTTTTAGCCCTTAAAAGTTGTATGGTTGTGTTCCTCTAGTTCTAGGCTTCATTTTGGTACCAAAATCGTGGAATTTGGTTGAAAAACGAAGGAGTTAGGACGTTTTAAAAATTTTCCAGTTTTCCGGCGCCGGCGACGTCGCCGGAGGTTCGCCAGGGAAGAAGACGGAATATTCCTGACGCCGTTGACGGAATCTGTCAAAGCTGACGGAATATTCCCTACGGTGTCAGTTGACGCCGTCAGCGTGCCAGGCACGTGCCTGCGCGTGGCCGGCGCGTGCGGCGGTGAAAATTTTTTCTAAAAATTTGTGGATGTTTGTGAGGTTGAGTATATCACGTTGGTGTATTCATACACCCCATTTGAGCAATGTATGAGAAGTTATTTCGAAAGTTTGGTTATGTGCTTTAAAATTAACGTTTTTATAGTTATTTCGCATATAGGTGAGACATATCCCGAGGACGAGCGTGGTCACTCGAGGCAGGGGGGCTACGACCCTTCCACTTATCAGTGAGTGGGCTTTTGGTTTTCCGTATATACCTATATACTTATATTTTCCCAGAATTGATATAAATGTTTATTAGTTATATGCCATGCATTATATTATCGTCATTTATGCATTATTAGTTGCATTATTGGGCGTATATATTTATATACATATGCATATTTGGTGTTGTGGACGCACAGGTAAGTGCCAGGTAAGTGTTATTCATGTTTACATTCAGTAGTGATTCGAGATGCTTAGAGAGCTCATAACCTGCACCCCCGGTGTTAGTGCTCCCGCCCAAAGTAGGGCACAGTCCTTCACGTGTTGTTCACCTCCCGCACCACACGCTCAGCTTGGATCCAAGTTAGGTGCACAGTCCTGTCGTACAGACCACTTTAGGTGGTTCCGACTCGTAGGTGACCCGCGATTATTCGCACAGCCTTCACGTGATCGTAACACTAGAGTGTTTATATGTATTACACCCAGGCCTGTCGTACAAACCACTTTAGGTGGTTCCGACTCGTGGGCAGGTTTAGTTATTGTGATTGAGATCTGAGCTCTAGATTCAGCCGTACAAGTCACGTTAGGTGACTCCGGCTGCCAGATTATGTATTATTGATGTGATTTATACCTGAGCACTTGCATTTCATTCTGAGGTTCTGACATGGCATATTCTTAAACATGATTGGCATATCTATATATACGTACATATGTTTATTTTCTGGGAAGTATACAGGTTTTACGGCGAGGGGTTAGAATCTTGTTTTTGAAATGGTTTTCGAAAAGCTTTGTTTTTGCCCACTCACGCTTTTGTTTTGCGCCCCTCCAGGTTCTAGCTGTTCAGTTGATTTGGTGGTTTCCCAGAGGGCTTTCCCGGCATTTCTGACAGACGATCACCAGCATAGGGCCACCTTCGGGTGTACTGTTGTCGTGTCATTTTAGTTTGGACTGCTTTAGGCTTTCTGCTCTGAACTTGTGTCTCACTTACGCTAGCACTTATTACTTCTACCTTATGTATGCTAGTTTTTATTTATTCGTACTTTTACGTTACTACTTTATTAGCTTCTGCACTGTGCACATGGCTACGTCACTCCCACGTGACGGCCAGCACGCCCTGATCTTGTTCGGGGTGTGTCACTTCAAACTTGATAGACTCAATTAATGTACCTAAATGTATGTACCGAAATATATTATATTGAACTAATGTATTTAAATATTAGTACCAAAATGTATGTACTGAAATATATGCACCGAAATGTATTATATTAAATTAATGTACCTAAATGTGTGCACCAATATGTATGCATCGAAATGTATGTACAAGAAATGTATTATATTGAATTAATGTACCTAAATGTTTGTGTCGAAATGTATGTACCGAAATGTGTATACCTAAATGTCACATCCTGGCCCGGGGCAAATCAGGTGACGAAGTCAACACAGCTCGATTTGGGGTCCTAGTGGACATTCCAGGTCGGGGTGTGTCACTAAATGTATGCACTGAAATTTATTATAATGAATTTAATGTACTTAATGAAGAAGACAAAGTACATTGAAATATATTGTATAAGAAAAATTAGTTTATCTAAATGTTTACAACAAAATATATTACAATATATGAAATGAAAATTATAATTATAATGAAATAAAATTAATACATTAAAATTGGGAAGAAAAAGAGAATTAAAAAATTCAAATGTAATTAATAAATGAGGTTATTAATGTATCAAGGGACTAAAATTATATTTTGATCTTATTCATGGTTTGAGTCTAGAAGTCATCTTTGCCAAGGATTAAAATGAAGTTTTCTAAAAATATGTGTAAGTTTTTTCTTACACATTCTTATTTTATTAGCACGTAAGACTACGTGATAGTATGCTTATGTCATGTAAGTTATCCGATTGTAGATGTGACTGAAGGCTACCCTTTCACAATTTTGTTGTAACAAACCATATGATTCAAAGGTTAATTTAGATCTAAAAATTAAAAAATACACTCAATCAGTGCTGAAATGAAAATCCAGGCAGGGGTTGTCCCGGTATTAAAAGATTTGGGGGAACAAAAACCTAAAAAGCAGGTACATTATCCATTCATCCATGATCCATGCACCCATAGCTTTCCTATTCAGAGCCTTACGGATGAATGCGAAACAGCGGTTGAAAATTTAAAAGAGCTGTATGCATGAATGCGAAACAGCGGTTGAAAATTTAAAAGAGCTGTATGCATGAATGCCTATGTTTGGCAGGATCAGGACCATTGCCCTTCTGTCTTTCAATTGTTGTTCAAAAGCAACTTGTTTGTTGCGTCTAGTCGCGTCAGACATGGACTTCCTCAACATTTAGCTTCGTCACCATTGACTTTTTTTGATATTCTAAAAATGAATTGTTATTAGCATTTCAAAAATCTTATTCTACACTTCCAAATTTTTTATTAAAAAGAAAAATTACACTTGTGATGACTGTAAAATAAGATTTTTATAGTACCAATAACACATCTCATCTAAAATTGGAAAAAAAAGAAAGCAAAATTTCAAAAGTTTAACCAACCTGATTCCATTTAATTTTATAAATCATGTACTACTATGAAAAACATAATACGTATCTTATGAAATAATCATTTTTGGTATCTCTTAATAAAAAAAGGACGTGTGAGTCATCACCTAATGATTAAGAACTAAACTAAAGTCATGAGCTGAAATTACAAAGTACTTGTAACTCAATCGTAGACAAGTATAATGATGTTTCGTGTTCGATTATTCCTTTCATAGTTTAATTGATTAAAAAAATTTGTATTTGATTATTCCTCCTATACTTTAATTGATTAAGAAAAATCATCTATTTTTTCCATAACTTAAATAATTAAGAACATCACTTTTATTATAACTTAATTAAGTAAGGACATTTACCTCTCTCTCAGTCATAAGTTGATTAAAAACAGTACTGAGTTTTATCGGTTCAATTCATTAATTCAATGAAATCCATTTATAGAATCTGAGTCACTCTCAATTTTCGTTAATTGTTTTATTCATATATTTTAGTAAATTTTCCATCAATTAATCAGAATATATTATATTCCTTTCGGTCTAATCCTTCTCTCCAAATTAGGGTTCTCATTAGGGGATCAGGATCCTCTCCTAATCTAAGGATGAGGATCCTCATGATCAAGAGATGTGGGCCGTTGGATGAAAATCCAACGGCTACAAACAGGAGGTCCCTTTAAAGTTATAATAATTATAACCGTTGGATTTTCATCCAACGGCCCACATCCCTTGGTCATGAAGATCCTCATCCTTAGATTAGGAGAGGATCCTGATCCCTTATTAGGCATTTCTAGCCTACCAACTTCTGAATCCCTCCAAAAAATCAATTTCTCAAATTTTGGTGCAAATACTGTAGGCAAATATATATACCTGCACAAATAGAAATAATAATCAATGAATAATACGAACAAACGAAACAATTAATGAATTAATCGACAACGAAACAACCTGGATAAACTAATGAATTCAGAACCCGGTACACGGAAACGGGGTGCACGGAAGGAATGTACGGCGAGGGATAACGGAGACGTCACAACTAACGGATAGGGTCACAAAACGGGTAACTGTGAAACGGAGACGATGAAGAATTGTACTGGAATGTGAACCCAAATTTTAACGAATGCGATCTGTTAATTTCGAATTTAATTTGGGGCTGCTTAAATAATTGATGCTTATAAGGAAGTTAATAAGGTGCCAGAAAGCTTGGAGTCGCCAACAAAATGGCGCCCACATCGATACAAATTTGTGTATTTATATATACAGAGCGGAAAACATAGCAGCTAAGGTTTCAAATATAAATCCCCCTAGCTGTAGTAGCACTTCGGCCAACCAATCGGTCAGTCGAGCTTCGCCGGATCCAGAGACGTCATCACCCAACGAGCGCCACCTTACCTCGCTGCCGGAAAACTAAACAATTTGCAGAGGAAAGCTCAAAAGCACTCCGACTCTTTTTTTAATTTCAAAATTGGGGTTTCAGATTACGAGTCGGACTTGGACATGGCGAAGAGCCGGCCGGGCCGGGGACAGAAATCAGATTGCTTCTCCGCCTCTGGCTGTGGGAGGAGCAAGGCTCTCCGTGTACAAAGCCACTTGAGAAGAGTGTACATCCCCGGCAAAGACGGCTCGGAAGTTTCTGTCTGCCGGATTGTAAATGACTAGTTTCCTTTGATGCAAGAGGATTAGAATCTCCCCGTTCTTCAAAATACTCAGAAGTGACATCAGCCCTAGGTATTCAGAATCCATCTTCAGCGGAATGGTAGTGAAAATAGACCAAGATGCCTTGACCCCGTACTCGTTCATTAACCACACCTGGTAATCAGACCCATGAGGGCTGTGAAGCATACTCAGCCGCCCTCCTAAAACCCCCAAACCATAGAACGAGAAATTCTTGTCGCCGTTGCCCGGTAGGGGACTTGCCGGTACGTCTCCTCCGCTATATCGAAAGAAACGATTGAGAAAGGCCTCTCACCATCACCGTTTGCGTAAGCTTGATCAGTAGTCTTTCCGCGGCGGACTGCCCAGTGGAGAGCCCCGTTGAGTAGGGTTCCGACAAGGTTGAACAGAAAGTAAAAAGGCAGGGTTTCGGACCTGGCTCTCCATGTATTGGTCTTCAAAGAATAAGTGTCAAGTTGGGTGGCGAAAACGCCGGCCTTACTTGAAGAAGTGGCCCTCACTATTTTATAGTCTTCCTTGCGCGAATCGTAACCGAAGCCATAGAAGTAATCCTTACCGGAGATTGTCGACAACTTTGGAGCTGCATGAACCTGCCTGGTGGATGGATTATAAATCATCATATCTTCCGAGTCAACCACCAAACACACCAGACCGTTACAAGAGCCGACAATCTTCATGTCTTTGACCGGCCGCCTCATTGTCACAGAGTACTCATGCTCCGCCTCCACGACGCTAGTAGTAATATTAGCACCAGTTGTGCCGGCTGCTTCTGCCTTTGCTTCTGCTAGACTTTCTGCTTCACCGTCGCCACGGGATGGCATGGTTGCCGTTGCGGGTGCATCAATAGTAGTGGTATTAAGAACTTGTACGTGGACGGACTGGAAGAGGGACAAAGAGGAGAGCATGAGTCGTGCTCTTGACGAAGTAGTTTTGCCGTGAGTATCATGATCATGATCACAATCATCGTCATCGTCATCTTGTTTGGTATAGCGGATAAGAAGGTGTGACTTGACAAACTTTGGGTCGGAGATGAGAGCACGCCATGGCTTGCATACGCTTCTGAAACGAAGGAGGGACTTCACCGGCAGTTGCAGCAGAATTTCCTCCACAATCTCATAGGGAAGCTGCCGCTGATCATCGTGTTCATGATCCAATAAGGTTCCCATGTGATATACAATTGGTTGAGGGAGGCTTGATGAAACTTGAGACTTTGAGTTCCACTATTATAGAGCAATCACTGCAATAACTTAAAGCGCAAGTTGAGAGGTGTGATCCTTCACCGACATGTGAACTCCATCTGTCATTTTAGCATCTATGTATAAATTAATAAAAGACTAAACATAAATTAGCAACTAGTACTGCAGATTAACTAAACGATAAAGCTAGCTAATTAAACAAATCTTTAACAATATACAATAATAAACAAGGATTACTTTGTGGAACTTCCATATCGACTCCAGAATGAAGTCAATGATATTTGTATCGACCTTATTGAATTAACATCACCAAAATATGACTGCCTAGACTAACCTGTAGTAATTTGGAGCTGCGGATAAGCATAAACAAGGCCTATATATAATAAGTTGGAAGATAATATGCATTGGAAGCTAGCAATAATATAAAGTTCATAATAGACATATATATGATAACCACGATTTGCTGCCATTCAACTAACGCATCCTAATTTCAAACGGATCAAATTACTTTTACATATAAAACCAATCAGTCTATTATAAAACATCATTCAAAGTAACAGGAAAGTACTTTAACCTGTATACACAAACGACCACATATAATTGAGCTTGAGTTGAGGTTTAAAAGTAGCTAAGTACGTAGCTAGTGAAGCAAGTATTGTAGGGCGGCCGATTTGGGATCCATGAGCTTGAAAGATCAACCACCCGTCAATATTTAATCTACATATGTAACACTATTCTCTTACCGGCTAGCTAATGTATTGTATATGTAATAAGGACAAGGATTGTTTGCCCTTCCACTTTCGGTGTCCTTTTGTACCCTTATTTTTTGTGTGGTTACGGTTAAGTCATGTCAATATTTTATACTTTTTTTTTTTATAGAGATAATAAGACAAAAATGAATGGTAATATAAAATGTTGACGTGATTTAACCATGACCACACAAATAGGAGGACACGGGAGGGCAAACAATCTTTGTCCATGTAATAATACCACCTCCATCTCTATCTAATTATACAACTGACATAAATCTATATAACAAAATAAACGTTTACAAGCATGCAATTTGATGATGCGATTCCAATCAATACAAAACTGATAAAACACACGTATCTTTGTGTGTGTGTGTGTGTGTGTGTGTGTGTGTGTGTTGTTGACATTGTAGTTGTTCTTAATTTGGTGATGGCGTGCAGCGCTTACTTTGAACTTTCAACCTCGAGTTTGTTGGAGAACAATTTAGAACCAATAAATAACAGAAATACAGCATCGAAATACTTATACTTTATTATTAAAAAATACTTGCAATACAGAATGCAATTACACAATAAATACAAAAAATTAAAATGATACTAACTTGAACGAATTGAAGGTAGAGGCTAGCGAAAACGCTATGTCCTTCGAACAGTATTTCCGACCCACTCGTGTGCTTGTGGTTCTACAACGTCTGATCGACCAGGAAACTGCACAACAAGATTTAATCAATGATTTGCTCAAATTAAAGTCTGTCGACACTTCTTCACAACTTGCACATCCTGTTTATCATCCTCCAAACCAAGAAGAACCCACTTCTCCAACTGCTTCTGATTTTGAAACAACATCGGTGAATCACCAATTACTTGTTTTAAACAAACCACATAAAATCCGATGGAGGAAGCTTAAAGCTGACATCGCTTCTGAAGAAAATATTCCCAGAAGAAATATTTTTAGAAAAAGGTATTGTGATGAAGAAAAGCTAGCCATATATGCCGAATGGAAAGCTTTTGTAGAACAATACCAATTTGAAATATCTTTCTTTGATTTTATTGACAAACATTATGAAACCAAAAACAAAGTTACGGTTGTTACCAAAGAAAATTGGGTTAAGGAAGACAAAACTTTGGTTTCTTCCAGTCATCCTCCCAAAGAAACTATTTTAATTACCACTGGTAATACCAACATCCCCGCAACTCCTTTCAAAATTCCAAAAGAAGATTCTGGTTTTAAACCTGTCATCGAACAGAACAATTTTACAAACCAAAGTCTTCACACCATTGGAAAACAGTTAAACAAAATTGAAACCAAAATCGACAAATTGTCTCAACCAATTTCTTCTCCAAAAGAAAAACCTTTAATAAATTTTACTAATATTTCTTCAAGCTC
This sequence comes from Pyrus x bretschneideri, assembly GCF_019419815.1. Lineage (NCBI taxonomy): Eukaryota > Viridiplantae > Streptophyta > Magnoliopsida > Rosales > Rosaceae > Pyrus > Pyrus x bretschneideri. The sequence continues at coordinate 8,821,954 of NW_025999390.1, read as the reverse complement.
TACTGCTTTAAATTCTATGACTACTTTACAAAAAATTGATCATATGCTCACTGAGCTCAAAAAAGAGAAAGTTGTCAATGTTTTGCAAAACAATGATGTTTCTGTTGAAGAAGAAAACACATCTGACCCAGATTTTTCTCAGAACACGGAAACTAGTTCTGCTATCCAAAATATTGAAAATGCTTTTCAAAACATTGATCTTCAGCCAACTTTTGATTTGAAACGCATTCATACTCGTCCTGTCAACCCTACTTCTCTTACAAAAAACTGGTATCCCAGGCCAACTCCCCCTGATCTTCAGTTTGAAGAAAGAAATATCCAAAATCAATTTTCAGTCTCTACTGACAAACTCTATGAATGGAATATAGATGGATTGTCAGAACAAAATCTTTTGAACAAACTTCAACATATGTCCATGATTGCTAATAGCTACATTTCAAATCACAATTTTACACAAACACAAATCGTTGATCTTCTCGTCACTGGCTTCACTGGAATGCTTCATTCTTGGTGGGAGAAGCACTTAACTTCTCAGTCCAGGGATGAAATACGCTTTGCGATAAAAAAAGATGAGGAAGGACTTCCTATCTTTGACGAAACGATAGGACAGGGAATACCCGACGGAGTAAATACTTTACTTTATACGATTATAGAACACTTTATAGGAACACTCAGCAACGTCACTACTCGTATTCACGACCAACTGAGTAATTTAAGGTGTCCAACCTTAAGTGATTTCAGATGGTATAAAGATGTTTTCATATCCAGAGTTATGCTTAGGGAAGATAGTAATCAACCTTTTTGGAAAGAAAAATTTATCAATGGTTTACCAAATCTTTTTGCTCACAAAATCCGAAATGTTTTAGTTAACGAAGAAGGTGTCATACCTTATCATACCCTTACTTATGGTAGCATAGTTAATGTTATACAAAAGGAATGATTGAAAATGTGTATTGACATGAAGATTTCAAAACAAGTTAATAAGGATAAATCTATTGCTAAATATGAACTTGGAACGTTTTGTGAACAATATGGTTTACCTCCAATAACTCCTTCAAGTAAAAAGAAAAAAGCCCAACAAACAAGCGGGTTTTCTAAATATCAATCCAGATTTTATAAAAACAAAAGATCTTCCAACAAACCTTTTCAAACAAATAAATTTTATGAAAAACCATCTCCAAACAAAAAACCTTTTCGAAAGCCTAAAAAGGATTTTCAAAATAAAAAGGGAAAATGCTACAAATGTGGCAAATTTGGTCATTATGCAAATGAATGTAGAGTTAAAAAGGTTATTAACCAACTAAAAATCTCTGAAGATGAGAAGGTGCAACTTATTCAGGCTTTAGAAATTAGAAATACCGACTCTAGTCAATCTGATAAAAATCCTGATTTTTCCGTCTCTGACTCTAGCAGTTCTAGCGACGTCTCCTTGCCAAACATTAAGTTTAGGTGCACGGACACTTATTGTAATAAAATTTCAGTGCTTAATAAGCAAGAAGAACAAGAAGAGTTTTTAATGGAATTAATTAGTAAAGTCGATGACCCTGATTTAAAATCTTTTTATTTGAAAAAACTCAAAAATTTGATTTCTTCTCATGAACCTGGCACTAGTCAAACTTCTTCTCAAAAGATTTCTCTCAGTACCACTTTGGAACGGTTTAATAAACCAAAAAAGGATTTAACCATCAAGGATTTACAAAAAGAAATTAATCAAATTAAATCAGAAATTAAGTTTTTAAAATCTGAAAATACCGAAATTCGTTCACAACTCAGTAAAGTACGCACACAAGCACTTGTAGAAGAACAGGGCAATTCTTCTTCACATTCCGATTCCGATGCCCAATCAAGCAAATCCTCTTCTTCAAAAGATCTTGTTTTAAGTCTTTTAGACAAAATTAGAATTAGAAAATGGTATTCTAAAATCAAAATAATAATTGACGATTTTTCTTTAGAAACAATCGCTTTAATTGATTTAGGCGCAGATTTAAATTGCATTCAAGAAGGGTTAATACCTACAAAGTATTATCACAAATCAACTGAGGTACTTAGCCCTGCTAATCAATCCCCAATGAATTTAAAATATGAGATCCCCAAAGCCCATGTTTGTCAACAAAATGTTTGTTTTAAAACTCCAATCGTTTTAATTAAAAATATTTCTGATCCAGTTATTTTGGGACTTCCTTTCATTGCATTAATTTATCCTTTTAAAGTTCATCACAACTGTATTTCAACAAAGGTTTTTGGCCAAAAGATTACTTTTGAATTTTGCATAGAAACAGATCTTAAAAAGTTAAAACAACTATAAAAGGATAATGTTTCAAAAACTCTCAACCAGATTACTGCAAAATCCCAACAAATTGCTTTTTTACAGGAAGAAATTCTTCACAAAAGAATTGAAGAACAGTTAACAAACAAATCTTTATTAGATTCTATTCGCCACTTTTCTGATAAGCTTACCAAAGAAATTTGTTCAGATCTTCCAAATGCTTTTTGGCATAGAAAACAGCATATTGTTAAACTCCCTTATATTAAAGATTTTGTTGAATCAAAAATCCCCACCAAGGCACGACCGATTCAAATGAACCAAGAAGTTTTAGAGTTTTGTAAAACCGAAATTAATCAACTTTTAGAAAAAAGAATTATCCGTAAAAGCAAATCTCCATGGTCTTGCCCTGCTTTTTATGTCCAGAAAAATGCAGAATTAGAACGCGGCGTTCTACGATTAGTTATTAACTACAAACCTTTGAATGATGTTTTAGAATGGATCCGATATCCAATCCCCAACAAAAGAGATTTGATAAAAAGACTTTCTCAGGCAACTGTTTTTTTCAAATTTGACATGAAATCAGGCTTTTGGAAAATTCAAATTCATGAATCTGATAAGTACAAAACAGCTTTAGTAACTCCTTTCGGACACTATGAATGGAATGTAATGCCTTTCGGTTTGAAAAACGCACCAAGTGAATTTCAAAATATCATGAATGAGATTTTTAATCAATACAGCCATTTTTCGATTGTTTATATTGATGATGTATTAATTTTCTCAAAATCAATAGATGAGCATTGGAAACATTTGCATGCATTTGTTAGGATCATTAGGTCTAATGGGTTAGTCGTCTCGGCATCTAAGATTAAGTTATTTCAAAACAAAGTTAGATTTTTAGGTTACCATATTTACAGGTCTACCATTCAGCCAATTGATCGAGTCATCCAGTTTGCTGATAAATTTCCAGATCAAATTATTGATAAAACCCAGCTTCAGAGATTCCTTGGTTCTCTCAATTATGTTTCAGAATTTTATCCTCATCTTCGTCAACAATGTAAACCTTTGTTTGATCGTCTCAAGGAGAATCCTCCATCATGGTCTCAAAATCATACTTCCATTGTTAAACAGATAAAAAATCATGTCAAGACTTTACCTTGCATTGGCATTCCAACTCCCGACTCTCTCAAAATAGTCGAGACCGATGCTTCTGATATCGGTTATGGAGGCATCCTCAAACAAAAAACTTGTTCCGAATCTCCTGAACAAATTGTTCGTTTCCATTCAGGAATTTGGAATCCGGCTCAAAGTAACTATAGTACTATTAAAAAAGAGATTTTATCAATTGTATTATGCATTAGCAAATTCCAAGATGATTTATTAAATCAAAAATTTTTAGTTCGTGTTGATTGCAAATCTGCAAAACATGTTTTACAAAAGGATGTTCAAAATATTGCATCAAAACAAATTTTTGCACGCTGGCAAGCCATATTAAGTATTTTTGATTTTGACATTGAATACATTAAAGGCAGCCAGAATTGCATACCAGATTTTCTGACCAGAGAATTTTTGCAGGGGAAGAATGGGTTCCAATCCTAATCAAAGAAGGCTTCCAGCCACTCTCACCCAAACCCCAGCACCAGTAAAACAAGAGTCTATTCCCGACTCTTCATCGGCCCTCGCCATTACAAACAGATTTACGCCCTTAGGATCAACAGTAGGAAATATCAGACCAAACTACCAAACGGCCTTAGCCACCCCTTATGATCCCTACTCTTCAGTTCGTTCTCCAGCTCCTTCACAGCCTAAAACACCTAGCTATGCTAAAACATCCCCATATGTCCAAAATCCCAATTCAGAAAAGCTTTTTAGCATCCCTCTTCACATTGACAAAAACCAACCCCATAGCGCATTGCCAAATTACTCCTTCCACCAAATTTTCATTTCTTACCAACTGAATCCTATAAAAGCCTAAAATATTACCAGGCTATCCTTTCAGAAACAGAAAGCATTACTATTAAGCCAATTTACAGTACCACTCATCAAAACAAAATATTGTATCATTCACTCCATATTGGAAAATTCCTTACCGAACTCGAATGGGGAATTCCTCTTTATCACTCAAAACCCCTTCATACTCAGCATGTCCTCATCCCAAACAATCATTACAATTACTATGATTATATCCAAGCATGGACTAACATTTTTCTTCACCAGACAGAAGACTTTAGTCATTCATGGTTCAAAACCTTTGATAAAAATTTCAGATTACGGTTTCCTGCATGGTTTACAGATTGGTGGGCTTCCCATGGCCCAAGCTCTTCTATTATTCCAGATGACCTTCGTCATGTACTCACAAACAATTTCCAGCCCAGTTTTGACAGAAGTCGTTTCGACAACAGAGTTACTAATTTTTCACTGCTCATGGCCAAGTATAAGATTCCATGGATTCTCAAATGGAATTTTGAAGTAGACACTGGTGGTATTTACAGATCCCGATGGGTAAAATGGTGGGATAAATTCAACCACCAAAAAATTATTGATCTTGTAAAAATGGAATTTCCCCAAGTATCTTCTCATGCACTGCCAAACAAAGTTTCAACTTCGTCCTCTCAAGCTTTGCCAGTTCATCAACAATTTCCTAAGTTGCTAAAAACCCAGGAGCCAATTCAATCCCTATCAGACATTAGTCCGTCATCTTCCCTCAAAGGAAAACCTGCTACGTCCTCTAGCTCGAAGAAAGAAAAATCTGCAAAGTCTACCCAGCTTCTGGATATGGCCCAACTACTCATGGCTGAAGCAGCAATGCTACAAAAAACAAAAGGTTCAGATTCGGACTCTGACGCATCTGATGCCTCATCTCAACTTCCCTCCAAATGGGCAGATCAAGCAGATCTTCAAGATGCCCAGGACCCATTTGGTTATTAACCTACAGTATTTGCCGATGTGATTGTGTCAGCCAAACAACATCATCAGCAGTAGCTGCTATCATCTCTTCCGTAAAAGACAAGGCATTATTCTCCAATAGTGAAAAACAAAAAGGTCACTATTCATCCAGCTTTTGTAAAAGAATCAAAGCATCTTCACTATTCATTTAACTTTTGTAAAAGAATTAAAGCATCTTCACTATTCAACTTTTGAAGAAGAAACAACGTGATTACACAGCTTTGTCAGCCTTCTTCAAAAGACAGCGGGATTCCCGGATCCATTTGGCAAGCCTCATTCAGTCTCTTCGCTCTATATAAGGAGGACTCATCTTCAGAGGACGGATATAGTTTTTTAAACACTCTCTGCGTATTCAAAAGAACAGAGAATATTTCCAAAAACTTGTAATACATATTATTCAGGATGCCTGCGAGCTCCACCTTGTTTACTTATTTCATCTGCCATTAGGCAATACCTATTTGTAATCTGCATTGCAGTAAGTTTTCAATAAAACTTATTTTCAAAATATATTTGCATCATTACATTTAATTCATTATTTTCTTTATATGCTTTACTTCCGCACTCTGAATTATATGGAAGGCTATGCCTCCTGCTGTTCTTTTTAATTCAATATATTGATATGTTTCTTTGGTTCATCAGTCAGCCAGCGGGATTCCCGGATCAAAATGGCATCCTTCAATCATTCTCCTTCCTCTATAAAAGAGGAACTCATCTTCAGAAAAAGGATATAAGTTTTTAACTCAAGCTTTCCAGTTCAAGAATACATCTCTCTGAGAGAATATTTCCAAACACTTGAAATACATATTATTCAGGATGCCTGCGAGCTCCACCTTGTTTACTTATTTCATCTGTCATTAGGCAATACCTGTTTGTAATCTGCATTGCAGTAAGTTTTCAATAAAACATATTTTCAAAAATATATTTGCATCATTACATTTAATTCATTATTTTCTTTATATGCTTTACTTCCGCACTCTGAATTATATGGAAGGCTATGCCTCCTGCTGTTCTTTTTAATTCAATATATTGATATGTTTCTTTGTTTTTATATGCTTTACATCCGCACTCTTAATTATATGGAAGACTATGCCTCCTACCATTAGTTCCACCCCACTGCACAACAAAATTTAATCAATGATTTGCTCAAATTAAAGTCTGTCGACACTTCTTCACAAGTTGCACATCCTGTTTATCATCCTCCAAACCAAGAAGAACCCACTTCTCCAACTGCTTCTGATTTTGAAACAACATCGGTGAATCATCAATTACTTGTTTTAAACAAACCACATAAAATCCGATGAAGGAAGCTTAAAGCTGACATCGCTTCTGAGGAAAACATCCCCAGAAGAAATAATTTTAGAAAAAAGTATTGTGATGATGAAAAGCTAGCCATTTATGCCGAGTGGAAAGCTTTTGTAGAACAATACCAATTTGAAATATCTTTCTTTGATTTCATTGAAAAACATTATGAGACCAAAAATAAAGTTACGGTTGTTACCAAAGAAAATTGGGTTAAGGAAGACAAAACTTTGGTTTCCTCTAGTCATCCTCCCAAAGAAACTATTTTAATTTCCACTGGTAATACCAACATCCCCGCAACTCCTTTCAAAATTCCAAAAGAAGATTCTGGTATTAAACCTGTCATCGAACAGAACAATTTTACAAACCAAAGTCTTCACACCATTGGAAAACAGTTAGACAAAATTGAAACCAAAATCGACAATTTGTCTCAACCAATTTCTTCTCCAAAAGAAAAACTTTTAGTAAATTTTACTAATACTTCTTCAAGCACTACTGCTTTAAAATCTATGACTACTTTACAAAAAATTGATCATATGCTCACTGAGCTCAAAAAAGAGAAAGTTGTCAATGTTTTGCAAAACAATGATGTTTCTGTTGAAGAAGAAAACACATCTAGCCCAGATTCTTCTCAGGACACGGAAACTAGTTCTGCTATCCAAAATATTGAAAATGCTTTTCAAAACATTGATCTTCAGCCAACTTTTGATTTGAAACGCATTCATACTCGTCATGTCAACCCTACTTCTCTTACAAAAAACTGGTATCCCAAGCCAACTCCCTCTGATCTTCAGTTTGAAGAAAGAAATATCCAAAATCAATTTTCAGTCTCTGCTGACAAACTCTATGAATGGAATATAGATGGATTGTCAGAACAAGAACTTTTGAACAAACTCCAACATATGTCCATGGTCGCCAATAGCTACATTTCAAATCACAATTTTACACAAACACAAATCGTTGATCTTCTCGTCACTGGTTTCACTGGAATGCTTCATTCTTGGTGGGAGAAGCACTTAACTTCTCAATCCAGAGATGAAATACATTTTGCGGTAAAAAAAGATGAGGAAGGACTTCCCATCTTTGATGAAACGATAGGACAGGGAATACCCGACGGAGTAAATACTTTACTTTATACGATTATAGAACACTTTATAGGAACACCTAGCAACGTTACTACACGTATTCACGACCAACTGAGTAATTTAAGGTGTCCAACCTTAAGTGATTTCAGATGGTATAAAGATGTTTTTATATCCAGAGTTATGCTTCGGGAAGATAGTAATCAACCTTTTTGGAAAGAAAAATTTATCAATGGTTTACCAAACCTTTTTACTCACAAAATTCGAAATGTTTTAGTAAACGAAGAATGTGTCATACCTTATCATATCCTTACTTATGGTAACATAGTCAATGTTATACAAAAGGAAGGATTGAAAATGTGTATCGACATGAAGATTTCAAAACAAGTTAATAAAGATAAATCTATTGCTAAATACGAACTTGGAACGTTTTGTGAACAATACGGTTTACCTCCAATTGCTCCTTCGAGTAAAAAGAAAAAAGCCCAACAAACCAGCAAGTTTTCTAAATATCAATCCAGATTTTATAAAAACAAAAGATCTTCCAACAAACCTTTTCAAACAAATAAATTTTATGAAAAACCATCTCCAAACAAAAAACCTTTTAGAAAGCCTAAAAAGGATTTTCAAAATAAAAAGGGAAAATGCTACAAATGTGGCACGTTTGGTCATTTTGCAAATGAATGTAAAGTTAAAAAGGTTATTAACCAACTAAAAATCTCTGAAGAGGAGAAGGTTCAACTTATTCAGGCTTTAGAAATTAGAAATACCGACTCTAGTCAATCTGCAAAATCCCAACAAATTGCTTTTTTACAGGAAGAAATTCTTCACAAAAGAATTGAAGAACAGTTAACAAACAAATCTTTATTAAATTCTATTCGCCACTTTTCTGATAAGCTTACCAAAGAAATTTGTTCAGATCTTCCAAATGCTTTTTGGCATAGAAAACAGCATATTGTTAAACTCCCTTATATTAAAGATTTTGTTGAATCAAAAATCCCCACCAAGGCACGACCGATTCAAATGAACCAAGAAGTTTTAGATCAACGATTTGTGTTTGTGTAAAATTGTGATTTGAAATGTAGCTATTGGCGACCATAGACATATGTTGGAGTTTGTTCAAAAGTTCTTGTTCTGACAATCCATCTATATTCCATTCATAGAGTTTGTCAGCAGAGACTGAAAATTGATTTTGGATATTTCTTTCTTCAAACTGAAGATCAGGGGGAGTTGGCTTGGGATACCAGTTTTTTGTAAGAGAAGTAGGGTTGACAGGACGAGTATGAATGCGTTTCAAATCAAAAGTTGGCTGAAGATCAATGTTTTGAAAAGCATTTTCAATATTTTGGATAGCAGAACTAGTTTCCGTGTCCTGAGAAGAATCTGGGCTAGATGTGTTTTCTTCTTCAACAGAAACATCATTGTTTTGCAAAACATTGACAACTTTCTCTTTTTTGAGCTCAGTGAGCATATGATCAATTTTTTGTAAAGTAGTCATAGATTTTAAAGCAGTAGAGCTTGAAGAAGTATTAGTAAAATTTACTAAAAGTTTTTCTTTTGGAGAAGAAATTGGTTGAGACAAATTGTCGATTTTGGTTTCAATTTTGTCTAACTGTTTTCCAATGGTGTGAAGACTTTGGTTTGTAAAATTGTTCTGTTCGATGACAGGTTTAATACCAGAATCTTCTTTTGGAATTTTGAAAGGAGTTGCGGGGATGTTGGTATTACCAGTGGAAATTAAAATAGTTTCTTTGGGAGGATGACTAGAGGAAACCAAAGTTTTGTCTTCCTTAACCCAATTTTCTTTGGTAACAACCGTAACTTTATTTTTGGTCTCATAATGTTTTTCAATGAAATCAAAGAAAGATATTTCAAATTGGTATTGTTCTACAAAAGCTTTCCACTCGGCATAAATGGCTAGCTTTTCATCATCACAATACTTTTTTCTAAAAATATTTCTTCTGGGGATGTTTTCCTCAGAAGCGATGTCAGCTTTAAGCTTCCTCCATCGGATTTTATGTGGTTTGTTTAAAACAAGTAATTGGTGATTCACCGATGTTGTTTCAAAATCAGAAGCAGTTGGAGAAGTGGGTTCTTCTTGGTTTGGAGGATGATAAACAGGATGTGCAACTTGTGAAGAAGTGTCGACAGACTTTAATTTGAGCAAATCATTGATTAAATCTTGTTGTGCAGTTTCCTGCTCTTTTAACTTTTTGTTTACTAAAGATTTGATCAAATCTTGATCTCGACCCAGTCTATCGGTTGACGTGGATCCAGAAAAAGACTGTCTGCTAGGAGCAAAAGATTTGTGTGAATGTACTGATTCGCAAGATTGCCTTGCTGGTCGATCAAAATTGATTTTTACAGTGCCGTCAAAATATTGTTCAATGTTGTCAAGATTAACAAGACTGTTTTGGACGGAAACCGGCTTACTTTCATTAATTAAACACCAATCTGAAGGGAGACTGATGTCTGACCACCTAATGGTTCTTGGTACTCTTATGTTTGCGCTTTCTTGGGTTGTTTGGATCAAAAGAGTATGGTCGCGAGGACTTTTGTTCAAAGCTTGAAAATTTATGTTTGTGCCAGTGACTTTGTAATAAATTCTAAAAATAAGTGCCAAAGGTTGTGTTCCTTCCAGGACTTGGTACCCGGAGGTTTTGATATTAAGAGTAAGAGCTTTTAAAACATGTGGATCTGAAAGACTTATTGTGAGATCGGGAAAACAATCAAAATGGATAGGTCCATTGTAAAGACTAGATTCGATCATTCCGAGGATACTATCGTTGAAATCAGTAAATCTAGCGTCGCGTAGACATAAAAGGATAGAAGTGTTAAGACATTTTCGTGTTAATGGTTTAACTGCGATTTGAACTAAACCAATATGAAGATAGTTATGACCATTTTTGCGATGCGCTTTGATTTGTTCCGGAGAAAATAATTGACAAGTCTAAATGTTTACAACAAAATATATTACAATAAATGAAATGAAAATTATAATTATAATGAAATAAAATTATTACATTAAAATTAGGAAGAAAAAGAGAAATAATTATAAATGCAAATGTAATTAATAAATGAGGTTATTAATGTATCAAGGGACTAAAATTATATTTTGATCTTACTCATGGTTTGAGTCTAAAAGTCATCTTTGCCAAATATTAGAATGAAGTTTTCTAAAAATATGTGTAAGTTTTTTTTTTACACATTCTTGTTTTATTAGCACGTAAGACTACATGATAGTATGCTTATGTCATGTAAATTCTTCAATTGTAGATGTGACAGAAGGCTACCCTTTCACCATTTTGTTGTAACAAACCATATGATTCAAAGGTTAATTTAGATGTAAAAATTAAAAAATACACTCAATCAGTGCTGAAATGAAAAACCAGGCAGGGGTTGACCCGGTATTATAAGATTTGGGGGAACAATAACCTAAAAAGCAGGTACATTATCCATTCATCCATGATCCATGCACCCATATCTTTCCTTTTCAGAGCCTTACGGATGAATGCGATACAGCGGTTGAAAATTTAAATGAGCTGTATGTATGGATGCCTGTGGGCTTTGGGGCCTCCTCGGTTTGGCAGGATAAGGACCATTCATCTTCTCGAAAACAACTTACGTGTCACAGCCTAAAATGTTGTTATTGTGATATTTTGTACCGTTAAAAAAGTTCTCCAAGAGTTGCCAAAACGACGGATAATAATCACCACTAGCATTGTATTAATGACATGAAATGCCAAGATGATGGAAAATCATAACAGATAAGTTCTCCAAGGGACCACTGCCCTTCTGTCTTTCAATTGTTTTCAAAAGCAACTTGTTTGTTGCGTCTGGTCGCGTCAGACTTGGACTCCCCCAATAGTTAGCTTCGTCACGAATGACTTTCTTTGATATTCCAAAATTGGAAAAATAGAGGAAGCAAAATTTTCAAAGTTTAACCGACCTGATTCCATTTAATTTTATAAATCGTGTACAACCATGAAAAACATAATACGTGTTTTATGCAATAATCATTTTGGGTATCTCTTAATAAAAGAGGACGTGTGAGTCATCACCTAATGATTAAGAACTAAACTAAAGTCATGAGCTGAAATTACAAGGTACTTGTAGCTCAATCGCAGACAACCATAACGGTGTTTCATGTTTGATTATTCCTTCCATAATTTAATTGATTAAGAAAATTCATATTTGATTACTCCACCTATAATTTAATTGATTAAGAAAAATCATCTATTTTTTCCTTAACTTAATTAATTAAGGACATTCACTATTATTATAATTTAATTAATTAAGGACATTTACCTCTCTCTCAATCATAAGTTAATTAAAAACATTACTGAGTATTATCGGTTCAAATCATTAATTCAATGAAATCCATTTACACTATGTTTGGATGAAGAAATTTAAGATTACTAAAGAATTTAAAAATGACGGAAATTGAAATGACGAGATTTTATTTTCTAGAATTTGTAAATTTTCTTGTTTGGCTAACTTAAAAGAACAATGGAATTGAATGCGGAATTTGTTATTTTTAAACTCTCAATCATAGAAATTGGGAAATGACACCTATTTACATGGAATTTGAACTTGGGAATTGGAGGTCCCAAATTTCAAGTTTTTTTTCCACGCGGAAATTCTAAATTTCTATGTTTATGAATCCAAACAAGGAAATTGGTGCATGTCAATTTATAAATTCTGACTTTTATCAAAATTCCAAGTTTATTTCCCTCGTTCAAACATAGTGTTATAGAATCTGAGTCACTCTCAATTTTCGTTAATTGTTTTATTCATATATTTTAGTAAATTTTCCATCAATTAATCAGAATATATTATATTCCTTTCAGTCCAATCCTTCTCCCTAAATTAGGGTTCTTATTAGGCATTTCTAGCCTCCCAACTTCTGAATCCCTCCAAAAAATCAATTTCTCAAATTTTGGTGCAAATACTGTAGGAAAATATATATACCTGCACAAATAGAAATAATACTCAATAAATAATACGAACAAACGAAACAATCAATGAATTAATCGACAACGAAACAACTAACCTGGATAAACTAACGAATTCAGAACCCGGTACACGGAAACGGGGTGCACGGAAGGAATGTACGGCGAGGGATAGCGGAGACGTCACAACTAACGGATAGGGTCACAAAACGGGTAACTGCGAAACGGAGACGATGAAGAATTGTACTGGAATGTGAACCCAAATTTTAACGAATGCGATCTGTTAATTTCGAATTTAATTTGGGGCTGCTTAAATAATTGATGCTTATAAGGAAGTTAATAAGGTGCCAGAAAGCTTGGAGTCGCCAACAAAATGGCGCCCCAATCGATACAAATTTGTGTATTTATATATACAGAGCGGAAAACATAGCAGCTAAGGTTTCAAATATAAATCCCCCTAGCTGTAGTAGCACTTCGGCCAACCAATCGGTCAGATCACTCGGGCTTCGCCGGATCCCAACACGTCATCACCCAACGAGCGCCACCTTACCTCGCTGCCGGAAAACTAAACAATTTGCAGAGGAAAACTCAAAAGCACCAAATCCGACTTTTTTTTTAATTTCAAAATTGGGGTTTCAGATTACTAGTCGGACTTGGACATGGCGGAGAGCCGGCTGGGCCGGGGACAGAAATCGGCTCTCCGCCTCTGGCTGTGGGAGGAGCAAGGCTCTCCATGTACAAAGCCACTTGAGAAGAGTGTACATCCCCGGCAAAGACGACTCGGAAGTTTCTGTCCGCCGGATTGTAAATGACTAGTTTCCTTTGATGCAAGAGGATTACAATCTCCCCGTTCTTCAAAATACTCAGAAGTGACATCAGCCCTAGGTATTCAGAATCCATCTTCAGCGGAATGGTAGTGAAAATAGACCAAGATGCCTTGACCCCGTACTCATTCATTAACCACACCTGGTAATCAGACCCATGAGGGCTGTGAAGCATACTCAGCCGCCCTCCTAAAACCCTCAAACCATAGAACGAGAAATTCTTGTCGCCGTCGCCCGGTAGGGGAACTTGCCGGTACGTCTCCTCCGCTATATCGAAAGAAACGATTGAGAAAGGCCTCTCATCATCACCATTTGCGGAAGCTTGATCAGTAGTCTTTCCGCGGCGGACTGCCCAGTGGAGAGCCCCGTTGAGTAGGGTTCCGACAAGGTTGAACAGAAAGTAAAAAGGCAGGGTTTCGGACCTGGCTCTCCATGTATTGGTCTTCAAAGAATAAATGTCAAGTTGGGTGGCGAAAACGCCAGCCTTACTTGAAGAAGTGGCCCTCACTATTTTATAGTCTTCCCTGCGCGAATTGTCACCGAAGCCATAGAAGTAATCCTTACCGGAGATTGTCGCCAACTTTGGGGCTGCATGAACCTGCCTGGTGGATGGATTATAAATCATCATATCTTCCGAGTCAACCAACAAACACACCAGGCCGTTACAAGAGCCGACAATCTTCATGTCTTTGACCTGCCGCCTCATTGTCACAGAGTACTCATGCTCCTCCTGCACGACCCTAGTAGTACTATTAGCACCAGTTGTGCCAGCTGCTTCTGCCTTCGTTTCTGTTTCTGCCTTTGCTTCTGCGAGACTTTCTGCTTCACTGTCGCCACGGGATGGCAAGGTTGCCGTTGCGTGTGCATCAATAGTAGTGGTATTGAGAACTTGTACGTGGACGTACTGGAGGAGGGACAAAGAGGAAAGCATGAGTCGTGCTCTTGACGATGTAGTTTTTCCGTGAGCATCATGATCAAGATCACAATCATCGTCATCGTCGTCTTGTTTGGTAGAGCGGATAAGGAGGTGTGACTTGACAAACTTTGGGTCGGAGATGAGAGCAAGCCATGGCTTGCATATGCTTCTGAAACGAAGGAGGGACTTCACCGGCACTTGCAGCAGAATTTTCTCCACAATCTCATAAGGAAGCTGCCGCTGATCATCGTGTTCATTATGCATATTGGAATGATCCAATAAGGTTCCCATGTGATATACAATTGGTTGAGGGAGGCTTGATGAAACTTGAGACTTTGAGTTCCAGTATTTATAGAGCAATCACTGCAATAACTAAGTGCAAGTTGAGAGGTTTGATCCTTCACCTACAAGTAAACTCCATCTGTCATTTTAGCATCTGTTTATAAATGAATAAAGGACAACTAGTACTGCAGATTAACTAAATGATAAAGCTAGCTAATTAAACAAATCTTTAACAATATGCAATAATAAAACAAGGATTACTTTGTGGAACTTGCATATCGACTCCAGAATGAAGTCAATGATATTTGTATTGACCTTATTGAATTAACATGACCTTAAATATGACTGCCTAAACTAACCTGTACTAATTTGGAGCTGCGGTTAAGCATAAACAAGGCCTTTATATAATAAGTTGGAAGATAATATGCATTGGAAGCTAGTAATAATAAAAAGTTCATGATATATAGAGATATATCTGATAACCACGATTTGCTGCCATTCAACTAAGGCATCCTAATTTCAGATGGATCAAATTACTTTTGCATATAAAACCGATCAGTCTATTATAAATCATCATTCAAAGTAACCGGAAGGTACTTTAACCTGTATACACAATCGACCACATATAATTGAGCTTCAGTTGAGGCTTAAAAGTAGCCAAGTACGTAGCTAGTGAAGCAAATATTGTAGGCCGGCCTACTTTGGGATACGCGAGCTTGAAAGATCCACCCCTGGTCAATATTTAATCTGTATACGCAACATTATCTTTGAAAGGGCTAGCTAATGTATTATGTAATAATACAACCCCCATCTCTCTCTAATTATACAACTGACACATGCATAAATCTATATAACAAAATAAACGTTTACATAGCATGCAATTTGATGATGCGATTCCAATCAATACAAAACTGATAACACACACGTATATGTGTGTGTGCGCACGCGCACATGCATAGTGATTGTTGAGGTGGGAAGTATAAACTACCTGCAGGCCGGCCGCGATCGGTTGAAGAAATTAATTACGTGGGACTTGGACTACCATTCATAACAAACTGGAAATGGTTTCGTTAATAAGGCAAGTCGCAGGTGATGCGCAAGAAGAATGAATGAGATATTAAGATGTGTTGCTGCAATATATACACACCCAACACAAGCGTGTGTGTGTGTCTATATATATATATGCCGCACAGCAAATGGATAGTAATAAATGTAGAAGAGTTCAGACTACAGAGAGAGAGAGAGAGAGAGAGAGAGAGTAGAGTAGACCCAGCGTGTTGTTGACATTGGGGTAGTTCATAATTTGGTTATGCCGTGCACGGCCATCAAAAAGAAATATTTGAGCCTCATAAAGAAATTTGGGCCCATCTGGCCACAGAGTTGAACAATGCCAAACTGCAAAATCACCATGAGCCCAGTGAGTTGGTTCAACTATAGAAAAAAGGGTTCAAAAATGTTGACGTATTATATTTCTATTGTTTTTTGTCTTATATCATTATAAAAAAAATCAATATAAAATATTAACGTGGCTTAACCGTAACCGTACAAATGGGGATGGGGAGGGCACCAAACAGGAGGGCAAACAATTTGCCTCCTTCAAAAATGCTGCAAAGTGCATAAATTAGGGTTTATATCATTCATGTGGTCCTCCACTCCCTCATTGCCAAGAGTTTAATGACCTATCTTCATCTTTAGGCCCCCAAGATGCAGAAATGAAAAATCTAGAATGCATAGATGCATAACATATGTAGATGGTTCTTTACTACAGTGGTAGAAAATAATCATGTTTATGCATTTTGGTGCGGATTGATCTTCATCAATTTCCTCATCCATAATCAATAGGGAATTTTAACAAAAAGCTCCTGGTACTAGGGGTGGGCAAACGGGCCCTAGGCCCGCGGGGTGAGCCAGTTCTATGCGGTTCGGGACGGATATGGGGTGGGTTTTAAATTTGTAAAGACAAAACGGGGCGGGCCGGGGCTGGTTCACAAAATTATTCGGGCGGGGTGGGTGCAAAGGCCTTAGAAAAAGGGGCCCCAGCTGGTCCGTTTCTCCCTATTCTCACTATTAGTAGTTTGTTCACTCGGCCCAAAGTCAAGTTACTTTCCCTCACCCGTGACCCACACCCTTTTTCCCTTATGTCTGTAAGCAGCCTCACTCTCTCTGTAACACTTGAACTCTCTCTCTCTCTCTAAGCTTCGAGAAGGAGACCACCATCACCCACGCCATTTTTGTCCAAATAAAACCCCCAAACTTTTACTTTTGAGACTTATGGGACACAAGGAATTATATGGTGGTTTTGCATGCACCATTGGAGCACTGTGAGGTGTTCTTCCATGGAGTCCGAGAGCTTTAAGCTCTACTTAGAACTCAGGTGAGGCTACCTCTTTTCTATCTAAGATTGTTTGGGTTGTTCTTGATGTGTTGTGATTTCAAGGTTGGGGTGTGTCATCTATTGTGTTGTTTTAGGGACTAGGGTTACTGATTTAGGGGTTTTCTATGATGGTGGATTGAATGGCGAGCAGGTGTTGGGTGGTGTCCTTGCCGATTCAAAACTCAACGTCATCCCCATCATCGCGGTCCGATCATCCATCATCATCGTCACCACCGCCATCGTCATCTTACTCAAAAGTCGACAAGCAAGGGAAATCGGACTGCGGCGCTGCCAACAAAGGGTTTAGGTGGGGAAAAGAAAAAAAAAAACAAAGGATCCATGTACCCGGCCCGTTTCAAATGGGTCGGGTTAGGTCTGGTGATTAGATTTGCAATGCCCAACCCATTTCCTTTTTAAGCGGGTCTAGTTCGGTCCCTCCAAATTTGGACCCTATCTGGTACTGTTCATTTTAACAAAAACCCACATTTTAACACTAAAAAGTCAATCATGTACTATTCACTTTACCTTTTATTTTGTCTTTATCGTTAAAACTTAGGGGTTTCAAACATTTTTCATTAGTTTTCCTTAATAAATAACTATTTAACCAATTAATGCTATCGCTCTACTAAAAAAAATGCATGAATTTAACGAATAAATTTGCGCTGAAAAGTTTGAGAAAATTTAATAGGTGGATATGATATACCTTCGCATTTTCAATTTTTTTTTCATCTAAAATTATGAAAATAAGCTATTTTTAAATGTTTGCCAATACATTTTTGAGCTCAACTTTTTTTTATACCCATTTTTTATAAAAACACCATAGTACCAAACTAGTACTAAATTTACCACAGAAAATTGCTCGAGGTAGGAAGGGTCAATTCCTTAGCCATAGCATACAACAATACGAACAAACAAACAATCGACCTTTAACTTTAACATGTTGAATTTTTCCTCATTGGTTCATTGATTCATATTCTTAGGCGAATGCATCCGTCCAACATCCAAAGTAAATACATATAATAATATTAGGTAGATTAAATTTGTTAAGTATAAGAAATAAGTACATTAATCAATATTTAAGTAATAATTTAATCACCAATTTTCATATTATTTAATTTACAAATTTTTTTCTAGATCAACCATTTATCTCTATTTTTCTTTAACCTTATACTTTTTTTTTGGTGAACTAACTTTATACTTTTTTAGCCGATATTAAGATTAAGCTGCCGCTGCAATTCGAAGAGATGGGGATTTCAAAGTCAGCCACAAAAAGACCAGGAGACATTATTGAATTAAAATAAAGTTGACAAAGTAGGGTCGTACGGATGACTAAGAATAAATAGACCAGCAGAAATTTTTGAATTAAAATAAAGTTGACAAAGTGGGAACCGGTGACTAACAACTCTCGCACCTTGTCCACTCCAGGCCAGGCCACCACCACTCCCTCTCGGTCGCCTCTTGTGTGCTTGCCAGTTCCCTCCCTTCCACTCAAATAATATCTAGCAAAGTGCATAACAACAATGCTCGTAAAGTCCGCTCTCATACACATCGTACTCTATAGATAAATTCAAACACCGAACGCTTGTTATCTTGTTTCTTCTTTTTATTATACTGTTTGAACGTTATTATTATTTTTTTTTATCTTTAAAAAAAAAGGGTAACTGATAGTAAATTACGGTTATTCATCCATTTTGGGCTTGAAAGGCTATGGAGAATTTCACTCTATCCATGGTCATGGTCAAGCAAACTCATCAGCTCGGAATATCGAACTCAAGACCTCTCACATTTTTTTTTGCATCATTGTTTTATGAAACTAACGCTCTTAAATTTTAATATCTATTTTTTTACAAACGATATAATCTAAGGGGATGGGTGGGTTTAGCTTTACAATGTGCTAGCAATAATGTGGTTCAAATTTACACTTGTAGAGAATCGAACCTAAGATCTCTCCTTACAAGTAATGAGTTAAATTGAATGAGTATCCTCTTTGTGAGGATCCTCACATCGCGTTCGTTTATCATACATCAGTTAGTTTTCATCATGTACTGTTTGTGTTAAATTTTAAATAAAAATATTTATAATAATTTATGACCACACGATATACGAAGAACGAACATAATGTAAAGATCCTTAGGATCCTCAGTTAAATTTTAATATTTTTTATGAGCTCAGAAAATCATGCATGATCCATTGCTAGTTGTTTTGGGGATCCGTGTGTTGGCAAGGGATTACTCAAGGGATGACTTTTCAACGTGGTATTGAGGGAAGAAAGGATAAAGGGATAACTTTTCAACGTGGCAAGGGATTACTCAAGGGATGACTTTTCAACGTGGTATTGAGGGAAGAAAGGATAAAGGGATAACTTTTCAACGTGGCAAGGGATTACTCAAGGGATGACTTTTCAACGTGGCATTGAGGGAAGAAAGCATAAGGGGCTGACTTTTCAACGTGGAAGGGATTACTCAAGGGATGACTTTTCCGCATGTGCCATCCATTTGGGATATTACTCCTGGTCGCACGCCAAGTGTCAATTAGGATAAGGATGATTATAGTGATACAACGGACGGAAGATGGTTTCGATTATCATCAAAAGGTAATTGGTAGTCACCGTATGGACTCTACAACACGTTCAAGCGTATTTATCCTATAAATACAAGTGACTGTGCAACTCAGAAGGCCTTTTCCAACTTAATAAACAACTCAAACGCTTTATGCAAAAATTCAAGTGATATGTGAAACGTCTTATCACATTCGTTAAGAAAAAACACTAATTATCTTAGTATGTAAAACGTCTTATCACATTTGTTGAGAAAAAACGCTAATTATCTTAACCCAAAATACTAATTATCATTGCTTATGGCTGGTTAGTGATCTAAGTCTCAACTAGTAAGAGATCACTTCATTAACATCCTATAGAATGGGTATCACTCTCTTGAAATACAGTTCAGCATTTAGATGTTCATCATAAAATGTTTCTCTTTTTTAAGTGCTCGTGTCCCTGATACCGATTTGGCGCACATATATTCTCATGAATATAATCAAGGCAGCTGAACCTGGTGTAGGAGATCATGAACTCGTAGTGATCTAGACAACCTTGTCTTCAGGTTCTATAACAAGGTCAAGAGGTGTTCCTTCCTTTGACGTAATTGTTCAACTACAAAAGTCAGCATTTAACACCACCACCCACCAGCACCACATATATTTTGTTTGTCTAGCTGATGTAATCAGCTCATAGTTGGCACACATTCATTCACAAAAACGTACATGTTAGTGATACAATATCCAACAATAACAATACATACTTTATTTAGTAGTTTATACCAATGGATGCCCTATACCGACCCCTCCAACTATCTCATAAAACTCAACATCATTTATTCTTGCACACAATTTCTCTTCCCATTTTAGACTTATAAAAAAAAAAAAAATTCTCTTCTACTTTTCGTCGTTCAAATATAAGGTTTAAGAGCATTTTCAAATAAGATATCAAATTTTAAACATCAAAATGATAATTGATAGCTTATGTGGCAATTTGATATTTTGTACAATATTTTGCTCCACCCAATATGTTAAATAATAATGTCATTTAATAAATTTTTTATCTTTTTGTGGAGTCCAATGATTAAGGCAACTAATCAAATATTTCAAAAATATAACATTTATTATATATTATATTAATCTATTAAAATATCATTTAATAAATTTGACATCTGCTGTCAAATTTGATAGCAACAGGCTTTGCCTTCAAATGATTCAGCCCCACCTAAGAAATTGAAGGTTTGGTTGGAGAGAGTTTGCTGCCATTTTTTACTGTTATATGCCTACGTGGCAATTTTGACATCTCATTTTAAGATGCTCTAACCTCTGACTTCCCATTTATTATGATTCTCTTTTATAATATTCCCTCTATTTTTACAAATTACAAATAAATATAGAACGGGACTTGGCTGTTGAAGATCCAGCATCATCCCCTGCTAGTAATCAATTACGGTTGGACACGTGTTCAAGTTGTGAATTTTTTAATCACAACTTGAACACATGTCCAGTCGTGATTGGTGATCAATATGGATGCTGTTAATTCTTTCAACAGCCAAGTACTATCCATAAATATATTGGTGCTAGTTTATACAACTTGCCGTTGAACAATAATATATGCATGATGGTTTCTATCGGCATCGGCCTGTGGGAGTCGCGACGTTAAAACTGATTGCTCTGTCTTCTGTCGAGAATCCTAGATCTATGATTTTTTTTATTTTTTATTTTTTTTAATCACGGTGTCTTTGTAACTTAGAGTCAATAATACTTGTTTTCCTTTGTTAATATTAAAATAACATGCTTCGAAGCCTAGTTTGTTGCAAATGAAATAATGTAGTTTCACGTCAAGTTTACATGACACCAATGAAATAAAGAGGGAATCGAAGAGCTTAAAAATGGTAAAAATAATGAAGAGAATCAGATGAACAATCTTTCTAGTTGATATGATTCATGATACTCAGGTATTTAATTACAAATTTTAAGAGAAAGTAATACCTTTTTTGATTGTTAGTAAACACGAAAGAAATTTAAAACTAAATATTATATTTTTTAACAAATAATATTATTTACTATAAAGACAAAGAGGTAACCCAATCTCATGTTGTTTCTTTTAATTCACATTTGAAGAAAATGAAATCTAAGATCTCTCCTTAATTTAAGTGTTATACGGATGCCAAGATGCTCATACAGATTATGGCGGATGAAAGTTACTGTCTCATCGGATGTCTCGTCTCAATCAACACTTTTTTTTGTCTATTAAACTGTTGATAGTTGACGATTATAAATAACCAACAAAGGATATTTGTTCCCTGCCCTAATCAAAGTCCCCTTTTCATCAAATTAATTTACGATCCAATCCTACCTAACATTACAGATTAATACTATTACTAGTTGATATTAACAATACCCAACACTGTTAGATGAAGATTATATATAATGTGACAATAATGTTGCATTTAACACATATGATTTTATATTAAATTGAATTTTTACAAGAATGATCTATTAATCAAGACTAATAAAATAAACGATTTTTTTGTTTATTAAACCGTTAGATAGTTGACGATTACAAATAACCAACAAATGACATTTATTCCCTGCCATAATCAAAGTCCCCTTTTCATCAAATTAATTTACGATCCAATCCTACCTAACATTACAGATTAATTACTAGTTGATATTAACAATACCCAACACTGATAGATTAAGATTATACATAATGTGAGAATAATGTCGCATTTAGCACATATGGTTTCGAATTAAATTAATTTTTTGTAAAAATGATGTATGAATCAAAATTAATAAAATAAAAGGTTTTTTGTGTACTAAACTGTTGATAGTTGACGATTACAAATAACCAACAAATTATATTTATTCCCTGCCCTAATCAAAGTCCTTTTTTCATCAAATTAATTTACGATCCAATCCTACCTTACATTACAGATTAATAGATTAAGATTATATATAATGTTAAAATAATGTTGCATTTATCATATATGATTTTGGATTAAATTGAATTTTTGCAAGAATGATCAATGAATCGAGACTACAAATAGACAGTTCATATCGTTGAAGCTCATCGTGGAGTGGACCCTACAACTAGTCCCTATTTTAACCTAAAAAGGAAGATCCCTTTGGATAAATGGCATGTTGTATCATCTCTATCATTTTTTATAATGTAATATATTACGGTTATAACACACAAAAACTAAAGTAGACATTAAAAGATGCATATGTTAAACAAAAGAAGTACAAATAAAAAGAAAATACTTACAAAATTAACATGATAAATGAATGATTCAGTCGTACTTAGGAAATTTAAATGAGCAATGCTAGGTATATTAGCTTTTTAGAATAAATTTGTAACCATGTGATGTGTCAGCAAGGAAATAAACACCTTAATCAACACTTAAGTAATAATCCTATCATTATCAACAATTAAGTAACATGTTTTTTTTTTTTTTTTTTTAAAAGGGGGATCCATAAGTGGCTTCGTCATGGTAGTTCATCGTTTTTTGGGCCGAGAAGACTTACAGAGGCAATTCAACCTTCCTCTGGCCATCATCGTGCGAATCACTAGTGGCAAGAATCGAACCTAGGACGTGCCGTATGGAATACTGGCCTGGATGTTAAATCCCACCCCCAAATTCTATTGTAAGTTCACTTTTTCCCCTAAAGTTTTAATGAATTTTGCAAATTGGTCCCTTATCCTAATCCAATCCGGACCCTCCCTTTAGATTCTCCTCCTCTCTCCGCTTGCCACATGGCAAACACTTACTCTCTCTTTCTTTCCCTTTCCCAGACTCCCTCAGTCTCTATTTCTCTCAGTCTCACAAAACCCTCTCTTCCCTTTCCCTGGCGACACACACACCCACGCACACCTATAGAAGCACCCCAACGACGACGCAACACCACAACCACCATCATGGACCCCTTCTTACTTTTCCTCATCGCTGCGAGGCACGGCGAAGCGTAGAGAGCACTTCGGTGAACCCCCGAGATCCTCGAGTGAAAAACCGGACACCTCCGATTGTTTCACGGGAAATTGAAGGTACTAATATCTTCTTCTCATCTCTACCTTTAATTAGGGTGTTAGATCGTGGGTTAAAATAACTGATTGCCGTCGATTGGAGCACAAGAGGCTTCGGCCTCCATCCCTGACGAGAAAAGGGTCGAATGACCCAAGCTCAATGAACCCATGTCATTTGGGCCGTTTAGGATTTAGCCTTAGGCCCATTGATCATTCAAACCTAACCTAAATACTTTTATTCTATTTATATTTATTTTAGTTTTTTTTTTAAAAACCCAAAAACCTTTTAGTTTGGGCTAGGCCTTCAAGCCCAACCCATTTGAAAACCCAAAACCCTTTAGGACCCAGGCCTTTGAGGTGGTACAGAACTTGGGCCGGGCCTTTAAGCCCAAGCCCAATCCTGCCCAACCTAGAGAACCCAGCAACTCCAGACCTTGCGTGAGGACTTGTGGACCTGCACGTGAAGGGTCACTGGTGCTGCACGCATGGACCTCACGTGCTGCCGTTCATGACGGCGTTGGCGAATTTTTCGGTGACCCAATGAGGCGCTTGGTGCGGTGCATGACCGTACTCAAGGTTTATTTTTATGTTTTTCAGCGTCTTGAATCCATTTATAATGTTCGTTTTCTGAAATTCAACCGTTATCCCTTGCCTCGTATTAATGATCTGTTTGACCAGCTGAAGGGTACACAAGTATTTTCTAAGATCGATCTTTGCTTGGGTAGTCACCAGCTACTGATCCGGGATGAAGATGTGCCGAAAACTACCTTCTGCATTAGGTATGGACACTATGAGTTCCGTTTCATGCCTTTTAAGTTAACAAATGCACCTGTATCATTCATGGATTTGATGAACGGAGCCTTCAGACCGTATCTGGATCGATTTGTGATTGTGTTCATTAATGACATCCTGATCTATTCCAAAAGTAATGACGAGCACATAAAGCATTTAAAGTTGGTGTTGGAGAGGTTGAGAAATCATCTGCTGTATGTAAGATTCAGTAAGTGTCAGTTTTGCTTGAACCAGATCAGTTTCCTTGAACATGTGGTCTCTGCTGAGGGAAATAGTGTGGACCCTCAGAAGGTTTCGGCAATGTTTATATAGGAGCAACCGAGGAATGTTACTGAAATGAGGAGTTTCCTTAGGCTGGATGGCTATTATCGATGCTTTGTGCAGGATTTCTCAGCAATCGCCCTACCTCTGACTAAGTTGACTCGGAAGGGGGTTAAATTCAAGTGGAATGATGATTGTGACCGAAGTTTCCAAGAGATTAAGATACATCTTACTAAGGCTCTCATCCTTGTTTTTCCAGACGATTGTGGTGAGTTTGAGATTTACACTAATGCATCCTTGTCAGGATTAGGTTGTGTACTGATGCAACATGGGAAAGTCATCGTCTATGCTTCCAAACAGCTTAAGAATCACCTGAGAAATTACCTCACTCATGATCTAGAGCTTAGAGCAGTGGTCTTTGCTCTAAAAATATGGTGACATTACTTGTACGGCGAGAAGTGCCGCATATTCACTGACCACAAATGCCTGAAACATGTCTTCATTCAGAATAAATTGAATTTAAGATAGCAAATGTGGATGAAGATCATTAATGATTATGACTGCACTATCGAGTATCATCCTGGACACACTAATGTAGCAGCGGATGCACTAAGTCGAAGATCTCGTGGACAACTTGTCTCATTTTGAGCTATCCTTGTTCCGTTCTTGTTTTCTCTTCGAGAAATCGGCGTTACTGTGGAACCAGGTTCACAAGGAGCCTTGTTGGCACATTTCCAAGTTAGACCTGTTTTAGTGGATATGGTTTGGGAAGCTCAGGAACTTGATCAGCATTGTGTAGACCTAAAGAAGTAGGTACTGGATGGGTCGAGATAAGATCTGAAAATCTGGAGAGATTGAGCCTTGGTGATGGGAAACAGGTTGTTTGTGCCTAAGGACAACAAAGCAGTGAAGAAAGAATCCTTGATGAGGCCCACATTTTGAAGTATGCTATGCATCTAGGGAGTACCAAACTATATCACACTATCTGTCCACTCTATTACTGGGTTGGGATGAAACGGGATGTGGCAGATTATGTGAGAAAATACATTATTTGCCAGCAGGTGAAGGCAAAGAGACAAATACCTGAAGGGCTGATGCAGAATCTCCCAATACCATTATAGAAGTGCGAAGACACCACCATAGACTTCATGTACGGTTTTCCAAGGATGCAGTTGAGATTTGACGGCATTTGGGTGATTGTGGACCAGCTCACCAAAACTGCTCATTTTCTACCTGTTCGACAAACCTACTCACTAGAAAAGTTGGCAAAACTATTCATTGATAATATTGTCAAGCTTTATGGTGTACGTGTCACTATCGTTTTAGATAGAGATCCAAGGTCCACATCCAGGTTTTGGAGAGTTTTTAATACCGTCATGGATACTGAGTTGTTGTATAGCACTATTTATCATCCACAGACCGATGGTCAGTTCGAGCATACAATTTAGACCTTGGAGGACATGTTGAGAGTGTCTGTTCTCTAATGAAAGGGTAGCTGGGATAGTTATTTACTGTTGGTTGAGTTTGCTTATAACAACAATTATCACTCCAATATCGGCATGGCACCGTTTGAGGCATTGTATGGAAAGACGTGTCGGACACCGTTATGTTGGACAGAGGTCGGTGAATGGGTGTTAGTGGGGTAATAAATTGTTGATACCACTAATACTAACATCCAGCTAATTAAAAGAAACCTGAAGGCAACACAAGACCAACAGAAGAGTATTGCAGACCGACATTCCAGGGATCGTGAGTATAGGATTGGTGACTTTGTTTTCTTGAAGTTGTTTCCCTGGAAGGGTGCGGTTCGTTTCGGTAAGCGAGGGAAGTTGAGCACTCGATATGTTGGCCTCTACCAGATTACGAAGAGGATTGGTGCAGTTGCCTATAGATTGGAGCTACCACCAGAGTTGGCATAGATTCACAACGTTTTTCATGTTTCCACGCTTCGGAAGTATGTGCCAAATCCCTCTCATGTTATTCAGCCAAAATCGCTAGAAGTGAATCAGGATGCTAGTTATGTCGAAGAACCAGTGGCGATCATCGACCAGCAGAAGAAGATTATGAGGAATTAAGTCATCCCGTTGGTAAAAATAATGTGGAGAAACCATGTCGTCGAAGAAGTGACATGGGAAACGGAGGATTTGATGAAGAACCAGTATCCATATCTTTTTAGTTGAAGTTATAATTTTAGGGACGGAATTTCTTTTAAGGGGGTAGATTGTTAAATCTCACCCCCAAATTCTATTGTAAGTTCACATTTTCCCATAAAGTTTTAATGAACTTTGCAAATTGGTCCCCTATCCTAATCCAATCTGGACTCTCCCTTTAGATCCTCTTCCCCTCTCCGTTTGCCACATGTCAAGCACTCACTCTTTCTCTCTTTTTTCCCCCTCCCCGAGTCCCTCAACTCTTTATCTCTCTCATTCTCACAGAACCTTCTCTTCCCTTTCCCCAGCGACACATACATCCACGCGCACCCATAAAAGTACCCCGACGACTACGCAGCAACACCACCACCCTCATGGACCCCCTCTCACTCTTCCTCGTCACTGAGAGGCACGGTGAAGCGAAGAAAGCACTCCGGCGAACCCCTGAGACCCTCAAGTGAAAACTTGGACACTTCCGATCGTTTCACGATGAATCAAAGGTACTAATCTATTCTTCTCATTTCTACCTTTAATTAGGGTGTTAGATCGTGGGTTAAAACGGCTGATTTTCGTTGACCGGAGTATGGGAGGCTCCAGCCTCTTTCCTCGATGAGAAACGAGTCAAATGACCCAAGCTCAATGAACCCAGGCTATTTGGGTCATTTAGGACTCGGCCTTAGGCCTGTTAGTCGTTCAAACCCAACCCAAATCCTTTTATTTTATTCATATTTATTTTAGTTTTTTTAAAAACCCAAAACCTTTTTAGTTTGGGCCAGGCCTTCAAGCCCAACCCATTTGAAAACCCAAACCGTTTAGGACCCAGGCCCTTTGGGCTGTATAGAACTTGGGTCAGGCCTTTAAGCCCAAGCCCAGTGGCGAAGCCCAAGCCCAAACCCAATCCGACCCAACCTAGAGAACCAAGCAACCCTAGGCCACGTGTGAAGCTCACGCGCCGCCGTCCATGGAGGTGCCAGCGAATTTTTCGATGACTTCGGTGACCCACAGCGGCGCGTGACTGTACCCGAGGTCCCTCTTTGTGTTTTTCGACGTCCTGAATCCGTTTATGACGTCTGTTTCTTGAAATTCAATTATTTAAGTATAGTTTTATTAATCGTACCGTTTATGTGCTTAGGTGCGAATATTAGTGACGATTTCGTCATTCCTATTTTGTACGGCACTTAGACGACGGAGTATCTATGAGTTAACCCCTTCTATAATGCATGTTTTAATAGTAGAAATGCATACATGAAAGTATGATTTAATGATTACGTTTTATGAGTAAATTAGATTTACACTTATGATATATCATGCTTTACTGAGAATATTTTGGAATACCATATTTTATCGAACTTATGTTCTTTGTAGTATATATGATGGATGACTATGTACTATTTATGAAAATGCTTTCTTTACACATCTTTATAGTATATATAATGGATGACTATATGCTATGAAGATGATTTTCAGATATATGTACCTATGTTTGGAAAGATTATATTCAATGTTTTGTGTATATCTAGTGGTCACTGTTCTACCTACGGGCGACGATACTTATATTTGCTTCGGTAGGGTGATGTAGGGGCCTTCGGGCCGGGAGATATTATATTGAACTGCGGGTCAAGTGATGTAGGGGCCTCGGGTCTAATGAAGATTGATATATTAAGCCTTCGGGCCAGGTGACGTAAGGGTCTTCGGGTCGATTATGATACCACTAGTTAGCATACTATATACGAGATATGTTTTATGAAAGGTTTTATGGCATGCTAGGGTTTTCAGAAAACCTGTCACATATTATGATATTAGTTTTTATAAAATTTCGGGGTTAGTATGTTGATAACTGTTTTATTATATACATATATATATCAACTTGGTCACTCATGTTTGTTTTGCGCCCCCTCAGGACATAAGAACGAGGAATACGATCTGAGATACGAGGCATTCCTTTACCAGTGATATCAGATCATTCTCTCGGCTTGACATCCATTGTAATAACACCTTCCGTTATATTCTGAATTAGATGTATGCTTTGAACATGTCATGCACTATCACTATCCTCACGCAGAAATGAATAGTCACATCTTATTATTTTGCTACAATTTTTATGCATGTTTTACATGTTCTCAGCATATGCATTCATTAAATGGTTTTCGTCTCCCTTAGGTGTCGGCTAGCATGTGACCATCCTGATGCCCCTCGAACATCTAGATCGAGGCATGTCACTGGAATTCGTCTTCAACCACTGGGGCACCCTGTGGTGGTTCTAGGGCTTTTTGAGATTTGATGAAACTACTTTTCTACAATTTTAATTAATTTACTACTTAATTTCAATTTATATAAATTATTATTATAATTAATTTATTAATTAAATCCAATATAATATAACAAATTTCTAAAACCTTACAAAAGAAGATATTGTTAATTTATGTCCCATTAATTCAATATATTTCAAAAAAAAAAAATCTATATAACAACAACAAAAACAGTTGAACTGTGGGTGCAAAAAAAATTAAAAAAAAAATTAAAAACAATGATTTTTAAACGTACTATTTTACTCCAAATGATATTACATACATGATATATATATATATATATATATATATATATGATTAAGTAACTTGTGATATGTTATATCTTTTTTGTTTGGATAAGTACCAAGTTATTGATATGTTTATATTATCATAATTTTGGTATATAAAAAGTTAACGACAAGTTATGTGTAACCCTAAAATCTACCGGTACATTTCAAGCCAATGTGGTACATTTTAGTTTGGCACATGTACATTTTATTTTAGTAAGCATCGGTTTAATTTAGTATGAATACATTTTAAGTTAGCATATGTACGTTTCAATTTGAGAATAAATTGTGTTACATGTAAATGCTTATGTTAAAGAACAATGGTACATTTCAATTGAATCATACTTGAATTTCAAGAGATGAAAATAAAGAATGAGAAATACCCATTAATGACAATAGTTACAGTAATGAAGAAAAAAGTTACAAATAATTTTTGTATAAAACAAAGTTACAAATAATTTAGTTTTATTGAACTTCTTAAATAATTTACATATATATTGATTATTATATTCCATCAAATTAATCTCAACTCCCAATAGATATAATTAAATTCTTAAATTGGGGGAGACGCGAGATTCCATAAGAATAGCAATAAATTAAACTAGTATTATTGAGTGCATCTTTGACATAAAAATGAATTTAAGTGAATTTGAAAAGCACATTAATTAAGAATATACTTGAAATACAAGGTTTAATAAAATGTGAAAGAGCTAATCTAAAGTTGAAAAGCAACATGTAACATCCCATATTGTTCAGGGAAGTGGATCCTGTAAGCCTTATATGTATATTCCTATCTCTACCTAGCATGAGGTCTTTTGGGAGCTCACTGGCTTCGGGTTCCGTCGGAACTTCGAAGTTAAACGAGTTTGCGCGAGAGCAATCCCAGGATGGGTGACCCATTGGGAAGTTCTTGTGTGAATTCCCAAAAACAAAACCATGAGGGCGTGGTCGGAGCCCAAAACGGACAATATCGTGCTACGGTGGAGTCAAGCCCCGGATGTGGTGGGGGCTCGGGCCAGGATGTGACACAACAACTATTTAATCTAAAAAAAATTTAAATGAGGCATCTAAATCTAATTTTTCGTTTATTTGAAAATTTCTATGATTCACATGTACAGTAACATGTTTTGTTTTTAAAGCTAGTTCACTAGTACACATTGACTATCAAATAAGAGCTCGTTTGGTTGTGCTTTTGAAAGAGCCAAAAGCGCTTCCTAATGAGTAAAAGCACTTCAGTTTAAAAAAATAGCCTTTTGGCAAATATTTTTAAAATGCTTTTTGTTAGAAGTAGAAGTATTCAAAAGCATTTTCTAAGAAGTACCTAGGAGGTGCTTCCTTCTAAAAGTGCTGCACAGAGAAACACGGGAAGCACTTTGCTCCCTTTAATGAATTTCTTTCAATTCCAAAATTATTCCTATTTTTTAATTTGCAACGTCTAAAATGGCACTAAACTTTAAAAAATCATCAAAACTGCCATTTCCAATTTTTTCTAGCGCTTCTGTACAATATAAAAGCACTTGGTTGGTTTCATGCCAAACAACAAATTGTTTCTTCATAAAAGCGCTATTGAAAAGTGCTACAAACAAAAAGCGCTAATGAGTAAAAATACTTTATAGAGTAGCTCATCCAAACGAGGCCTAAGTCCATATTGATAATTCAAGTTACTTCATAGAATAAGCCACCGTTGAAGGTAAGCCATACCTTATTCCAATTATTTGAAGAGGAGAAACGAGTGTGGAATTCTTTGAAATGCTCTAACATTCAAACAACATTAGTTGGATTGTTTGCGTCATTTACTAATTTTCATTTTACAGTTGCTTTCCCTTCTGTTCCGTTGAGGAATCCCTCAAGATAAGTTTATTTAGCCGATATTTTGTAAGGTTTGCTCTGTATTTCGACATTCGAACTCGTCCAACTTTTAAGTCTTCCTATAAAGATCCTTTTTTTTTTTATCAAAAATTATTCAAATTCGAAAACTGCTTGACCATGTAATTAAATAGTAGTTATATTAATGTTTCTTTGAAAAATCGTATTTGTCCGTTTACTTTATTAGAAATGAATATTTTAATGATTATGAATTTGTTTAATGTTTTGCATGAATAATCTATGAACAATACTAAAACATGAACGATTTGGATCGTTAGAAAAAGTTAAAGAAGCATGTCCAACAAGTATCCCTCACTTCAAATAAAATTATTTGAGAGATTAATCAGCTGAAGGATTGTTTCATTTTACTTAATTTACATATTTTGTAATTGCCTTTACCTTGAAAATTTATATTAAAAAACGAAGACGATGATTATTCATAAATCAAATATAGTCTAGAATCAACGTATAATATTCTGACAACCAAGTTCAAATACCGTTCTTGTAGGCCTCGTTTCGTGTCTAGAACTGCATATAAAAATTTAACACATCTCTATTAATTGTTACATTCGGATCAGAAAAACCAACTAAATTACATGAGCAACCAACAAGGAAACTCATGGAATTCTTAGAATGATCAGCAAAAATATTACAGCTATAAAAAGTGCAAACCTCAGTCATCGACCTCCTCTTTAATTTCTCTTTGTAGCTCCTCCTTGTACTCCTCAAAAGTCCCAGGGTACGGGGTCACCGTGCCATTCTCAACTACCCAAATTTCACTCCTCTCTTCGTTCTCGCACACGCGCGATATCAGCCTAGAATCATGACTCACCAGTACAACTCCACCGGTGAATTCGTCAAGTGCATCGGCCAGTGCATCAATACTCTGCATATCCAAATGATTCGTTGGTTCATCCAACAGCAAAATGTGGGGCCTTGACATGGATATCGACGTGAACACAACTCGGGCTTTCTGCCCTCCAGATAATTTTGCAATGGGAGTGAGATGGTTGTGGCTGGGGAGTCCAAATTTTCCAAGCTTTGCACGAACAGCCTCTTGCTTGCTAAGTCCCTCTTGGTCTGGATGAAGCCGGAGAAGGTACTGAACCGGGGTCTCGCCCATTGTCAGGAGGTCCACAAAGTGTTGCGAATACCTACCGATCCTCAACTTCTGACTCCTCCGTACTTCACCCTCCGAAGGAACCAAATCACCTGCAAGAAGGTTGAGCAGAGTAGACTTTCCAGCTCCGTTAGGTCCAACAATGGCAACACGAGTCCCCATATCAATACCAACATCAACACCTGACAACCTGAAATCCTCCCGATTCGGATAACTGAAGCTGACTTCAACAAGTTGCAAAAGTGGAGGAGTAAGCTCTGTAGGTTCAGGAAAGTGGAATTCCACACTGTAATCTCTCCATTTCCTAGGAGCCTCAGCTGGTGCATCATCTTCATCAACTTTTCCCTTGGCCTTGTTCTTTGATGCTTCCTTAGCTGCTGCAGACTTAGCTTTATCCTTGACTTTCTCCTGTTGGACCCGACTTCCACTCCTTTTGGCAGCTTTCATCTGCTTGTCATAAATTTCAAACTTTTTGTTCACCTCTTTCCGGCGTTGTTCATAGCCAGTTTCAAAATCATCAAAATTTCCTCGGTAGATGTGAAGTTTCAGATCATGCAGATGAATAATCTCACTGCAAACCGTGTTAAGGAAATCCCGGTCATGTGAGACAACAACCAAAGTTTTTTTCCAGCGGCACAAGTATTCCTCAAACCAGAGAACAGCCCTCAAGTCGAGATGGTTGGTGGGTTCATCCAGCAACAAAAGAGTTGGCTGAACAAAAAGTGCCCTTGCCAATGAAATTCTCATCCTCCACCCACCACTGAAGGACTTAGTTGGACGGCCTTGCATATCCTGCGTGAAACCCAACCCAGCAAGAATTTTTGAAGCCTGAGCTTCAGCTGAATCTGATCCCATCAACTGCAATTTCTCATACAATTCAGAGAGCTTCTCTCCTGCATCATCATCAAAACTGTCCTTTTCATCAGCGGAAGCTGAATTCTGCAAATCTGCAACCTCTTTTCGGATTTTTACAAGTTCTTCATTAGCTGAAACAACTGCTTCAAGAGCAGTTCTGTCATCACCAACTACCTCCTGCTCAACCAAAAGCACATCAATATTTTTTGGTACTGGAATCTTCCTCCAAGCAAGAAGCTTCAGGAGGGTAGACTTGCCCATTCCGTTGGGCCCAACCAAACCATATCTCTTCCCATGTGTTATCTTCACTGATGCGTTCTTCAGAAGTTCCTTTCCCCGAGCAGACACAGAGAAATTTTCTACTGTTATATCCTTAACATTAGCATCACCATCTTCGCCATCAAGTACCGATGCACGACTTCCAATAACAACAGTGAATGCATCGTGGTCATCTTTAAGGGCCTCCCTCTTAGCCTGCTCAATGGCATGGGCAGCAAGACGGTCCTTCTGGGCACGCTTTTTCAACTCTTTATCAGATATAGACACATCAAGTGGCTTAGATTCTTGCCGCTTTTGCTGATTGGATACATTTACTTCTTGTTGGCCTTCTTCCAACACATCCTCATCTTCTTCATCAGAGGAAGGGAGATCAATACCATCAGTGTATGATTGACGATTTGGAGCTGCTTTTGCCTTTGCACTAGAGGAAGCTCCTTTCTTGGGCTTATCGGGTTTCTGGTCCATGCTGGCCAACATTGCAGAGACTGATATTTTCTCTTTTTTCCCATCTTTAGAAGCATCTTTGCCGGTCGACTTAGCCTTGGCGGATGCACCACTCTCCTCCGTCTTCTTTCTTCCCATTGCAGTTATCTATCAACAAAAAAGGAAAAACCATATCAACTAACTTTAACATTATAAAAAAACCAATTAACAAACATAATCCAACTCATAAACGAAAAACACAAAAGTTCTATAGATGTAGTTTCCACAACATCAAAAGCTGATATTCAACTTTAAGCCAGTGGCGATTTCTTCGTGTTTTCAGGGGAAAGCCGCAACCCGCAATTTCTTGATACACAATTTTCTGTTTCACAAAACAAGTACGCATTGTTCTGACTCAAGAAAATACTCATAGAACTAGCATAGTTTGCAGGGATCATGGAAAAGCAATCAAATTTTCCACTTTCTAAAGATGATGCTCAGAATTCAAGTACCACTTACAAAATTGAGACGCGCCGCAACTGATTAGATCGGTTAGGAAAGAAATTCGTAAAATAATATTAAATAAAAATACTAAATTAAGTTCTAACGCAGAGTAGACCCAAGCTCTTTTCAGGTGCTTAAAAGGGCCGCTTACTTCGATTCAGCAAAGAGACAGCTTAGAAATTTTATCACTCAAATACAAAATTAATTTCACGACAAATATGAAAAATCCGTCCAGAAAGAAAACGAATAAAAATTCAATCGAAATTCAGCTGTAAATTAGACATGAAAATTTACAAAGTTGTCAAATTTCATCGCCCATAGTTTGGATCAAGTGCTCACAAAAGATGAATAAACAAAAAATACCTGAGTTTCGCGAAAGATGGAAGCTTTTTCTTTTCCGTCCGACGAAAGATGAAAGCTTGGAGAAGGCGACCAATAAAAGAAG
The DNA here is from genome assembly GCF_019419815.1 of Pyrus x bretschneideri. NCBI lineage: Eukaryota > Viridiplantae > Streptophyta > Magnoliopsida > Rosales > Rosaceae > Pyrus > Pyrus x bretschneideri. Next base: position 8,787,181 of record NW_025999390.1, on the reverse strand, counting down.
AAGACGACGATGATTAATCTGAATCCAGCCCTAGCTCCTTTTGCACATAACAATGATCAAGTCGGCCGTACTGGGCCCGGCCAAACTAAGCCCACTTAAACCCCCTAAGTTATTTTTATTTGTTTTTTTTTTAAATTGTGCCATAGGATAAAATTGGATTAGCAATGATTTTTAACTTACATATAAGGATAGATTGGATAATCCACTCTATTTCGAATTCATAATCCATCATGTTCAATCCTTTTTTTTTATCTCACATTTTGACACAACAAACAACGGACTAGATTCAAGTCTATTTAATTGATCAGAACCTATTTCAACCAAACTACCAAACGGGACCCTTAAGTTATATACAATCTACTTGCCACCTAACACGCCCGAATTGAGCAAGCGTTAAACAGAGTATTTGGAAATTTTGTCATTTAATTTGCAAAATTTTATCTACAAATTTAGTCTCCCTAATATTACCCTTCTAACATTAAGAAAAATTACTCCAAAATATGCATACCCTCGCCAGAACTAAAATCTACAAATTTTCAAACAAACCAAATCCCTAAAATAAATTATTAAACAAAAAAAAAAAACCACACCCAAAACAATACATTTACTTTTAATTTATATTGCATTTATCACTTCAAATAACAACAATTTATCATATAAAACCACCGTATGCAAGGGAGAGTCTCTGTCCATGAAGGGGGTTTGGATGATGCAAGGCCAGGCTCTAAGGAAGCCCAATAGGCAGCCAACACCGCAGGCTCAAGCAAATTACATTTTCAATACATCAACGACCTAGAGCTAGAGCTATAGCTAGCTACTACTCTAGTAATCTTCTTTAGTTCCTATATATACCAACTAGTTCCACGAGTGAGTATGACTAGAGGGCAAAAACTACGAGTCCAGTTACAGACAACTTGTAGGCTGAACTGTACCGGCAGTTGTTCCGCCTGCATGGCTGCATGAAGCTTCAGCTGCTTGGTTCTGGTAAGTGAGCTTCACATCTTGCAGTCTGATCCTGTTGCAAGGATACTTGGAACTACAATCGAATTTCACTGCCACTTCCGTCGCCGATGTACCATGAATGTCTTGATATGTCACATCGCTGACCTTAACTCCGGAAACTTGGCCGGGGCAACCTTTGTTGTTAGGGCAATAATGTTGATCAATAATGATTGGATTTTGAACGTTGGTCATCACAATATGTTGGAAAAGAATGTTCCTAGCAAATCCAGTGCTAGGCCTCCCCCAAGACTTGATCCTTACGCCATTTTGAGTACCAATGAATGTAACTGTTTTAACCGTAACATTTTGTACACCAGCTTCTTGTTGGTCCTTTCCTAAACTCCCAATGCTGCACAAAGAAATATTGTTAACTTAATTAGAAGAGTATCAAAAACCAAAATTATGATACATTAACCCAGCTACATATTGTATACATTTTTTTTATGTAGCTAGATAGGTACCTGATTCCATGGCCGGGTCCACAAGCCACGTTTTCAATCCACAAATTTGTGGTGCCGGGGCCAATTGAGACACAATCGTCACCGGTTGAAATTTTGGAGTTGAGAATGGTGACACCAGATGACAATTGGACATGGATACCATCGGTGTTGGGGCTGTTGCCGGCGGCGATAACCTTGACACCTTGCATTTTCACATTGTGGCAGCCGTTGATGACAATGTGGAACATTTGGCTGTTTAGTGATACTAATCCACTCACCACAATGTTGTTGGAGTTGGAAAAACCCAGTGTCTGCACAATAATTAATTTACACAAATAAATCTTATATACAATCTAGTACATAAGTTGGTATTAACTAAAGTATTAAATCTAAATGGAACTTGATCTTATTAATATATAATTTCTCTAGTGCAAGCAATTGGTTATAAAATAAATGGTAATTTGACGTTTGAAATTATCATTTATATAATATCATACAAGCACATGCATTTGTGGGGTTATTTATCATCAATTTTATGATATTGTTCCTTTGTTCTGACAATTAGTGAAGGCATGAGATTGAGTAAGAAATCGTGTGAGGGATGGACGGAAGATTATGCAAATTCACATGTGGATGCATTATATATTGCTAGAAACATGATAGAGAAGAACTTAGTTGAATTACTACAACGGTGGTATCTCGGAACATTGATAAAAATTATGTATAAAACTCTATTCACATAATTTTTTATTAATGTCCAGGAACATCATGGTGACGAAAAATTCATTCTATCAAAATGTCTCTCTTGCGCATGAACATGGCATTATTTATGCAACTTCATGTACAAGAACTCAAGCTAGGTCTTTAGAAGTAAGAACATAATGAGACTAATGCTCTTTAATTAGGATCACTACCTGTGCTTAATCCTATTTCCCAGAAAACCGAACGAACCATATATAGTTAAAAAAGTAATTAATGAAAAAAAACCGTCATTGATACGTAACCGGTGGAAACTGACCAATTAATAGTTTAATAATGCTCCACTAATTGATCACTTCCTTAAGTGGCCACCTAATTAACTTAATTTTTACTTGATGCATGCACGTAATCATATAGATAAATAGTTAATAACTTAAGATCTTGTATATCAATGAAAGGTACGGGAGACTGTTGACGACGTTCCAACTTTTCTGTAAAAAAAATTAACTATCGATGAAATAAGTGATTAAACTTACGGTTGCTCCGCTGGGGCAACTCTGGCCTGAGGACTTGCAACCCCACAAGCCGGTGCCCTTACCGTCGAGAACTCCACCGGAAATGGTGACCCCATTGACATGCTGAAAGAAAAGCCAATTATCGACGTTTCCAATGACCCGGTAATCAGATGGGGCCACGAGGGTGCCGGCAATGCGGAAGGTGATGGCGTTGTTCTTGCATGGCCCAGAGAACACAGCATTGCGAAGCAAGAACCTCCCTGTGGGGACATAGATGACAGCAGGGTTGACGGAGGCACAAGCTTTGGCCCAAGCAGAGAGGAAGGCCTGTGTGGAGTCAGTCCTGCCATCTGCTTTGGCTCCTAAACTGCTCACACTGAATGTGACGGCTGCAGCATCCACACTAGTAATACTTACAGCCATCATCATCAACGCAAGAACTACTGCAGCTGGGTGCGAGAGGCTTTTGGGGTTTGCCATTTGTGCTAGCTGTGTAGACTAAAAGGGTTTCAGGTTTTTCTGGTTTGAAAAATGAGTGAGATGAAGATTGAGGAGGGAGAGAGTTGTGGTGGTGGGGAAGTTGGAGCGGTTTGAGGGGTATTTATAGGGGTAAAATGAAGAAATGGACATAATAAATAATAGACCAGTTAATCAGGTAATAAAAATGAAAAAGCAAGCAAGCAAGCGGCGCCGAAATCACCTTACGTAGGTTTATTTCTTTATTTTTTTGGGATCTACTTTACAAAAATGACCTTACGTATTGCGACTTGGAGTACTGTAATCACGTATATAGTATAACTATGCACCGGTGCACACCAAAACACCCCACCTGGGCCACCTCCATTTCTGAAAAGTTCATCTTTCTTTAAGGTTTACTATATTAGGATGCTGAATCGCTGATGTTATGCTCTTCCATTTCTACCTTTTCCTATAGCATTATTGTATAGTACGTAGCTTGGTTGCTTGAAGCGCAAGTTCAATGCCCCATCTGTTCACACCTCTCTACATTTCATATCTCTGTGATTACTTCACGTTTAATGCCCTCAATACAAACCGTCATTCATTTTATATTTTAATTCTCTCTTGGAAGATCAAATATGCTAAAAATAAGATAAAATTGTCTTCCATTTTCTCAAAAATAGTTGAAAGACACATTATTACTGTTATTTCTTTAACAATTAAGCAAGATAAGCTTGTTCATTTTGTTGTTGGTGGGTAATAATGTGGTCGAAGGAATATGGTTTTACCGTAATTATGGTTCTGCATATTGGTCCACCTAATTGCATAATAAAGACCAGTTACAGATTCCCATAGGATTCCAAAATACATAGGTTACTTAGTCCATGTTTTTTAAATGGTTTTTTCTTTTCCATAATAATATCGAACAGGTTATAGGACAACTGAGCACAGTTTATATATGTGCTTTCATTTTGTGCTCTCCTATAGGAAAGTACTGAAACCAAACTTGTGGTGGGAGTTGGACTACCTCTACCGCACATAAATATATGCAGGATCTCCCAAACTTATCCATCTTCTGCTTTTGGATGATCAGTTTATGCAACAATATTAACGGACAACATACAGAAGAGCGCCAGCACTCCTCATACATGTGAGAATGTCCAACAAATATATATTATTATATATATATATATTATTATATATATTATATATATTATATGTATGTGGGAATGCAATTCAACATTTTGCCAGCCTTGTTAGGCTGGGTAAGTAGGGTTGTAATTTGAAGGAAGCTGGAGGATATGTTCGTAATTATACTTGTGTGATAGGAGGGAGAAAAAGCATTAGCAACATGGGGTAGGGGCAGACGCAGAGGACGTGACAAATGCATGCGAATGGAGTAGAAAACGGAGAAGCAAGCGGCGGCGTGTCATGCCCAAACCCAGGGCTATATCTCCTATAGTATGGAATGCATCTCCAACTAACACAACACAACTCCCTTCCCCTCTGCTGATTCTGTTGGTTGAATCCTTATTTATGTAATATTATTTGAATTCAGAGAACTTGGCAATATGCATGCACGGACGCCACTTTCCACACGCATCCTCCCCCTCCCATTCCATGCATCATGTTTGAGTGTTTCATTGGTTTCTTGGGTTTTACTATTTTAATAGCTTTAATTTGGTGTTTGTCATTGGAGGTGGTTCCTTCCTCATCAGGCTAATCTTTATATCATAATCAATCATTTCACACACTTTCTCAAACCTAAAGGTTGTTATAAACTGCCTAACTGTATAAAGTAGCTGCTATAACTGTTTCTCCTATTTACGCAGTACGTTTTTATCTTCTTTCTGGCAACTCTCTTTTCCTTTATGCAAATTTAAAATGAGATTGTTGTGGAGGAAAATATAATACAGAAAAGTTGACACGTGAATTTTAACCCACAAGAGACAAGAATGCCATAATTAAATTGGCGAGATCCACATTCGTTCCATGCGTAGTTCAACTCTAAAAAAGATTTGAGTTGCTCACTACAACTTCTCTAAGCTCTACCCATGACAAGGAAAAAAGTCACAGGCTTTATGCACACTTTCCTAATTGAAGACCAACTCAATGAAGTAAGGAATCACAATCAAATCTAATCCGGGATTCCACAAGACAATTCCAAGATATTATTTATTCAATAGTCTACATTTTCGGAATAATTCTTTCATACTGCATCCAACAAATAACACACCTTTGCCAAATGGACATCGACACATGGCATGTCAATTCCTACACATGTGGCCAGCCATCTTCCTATAAATACTTATTTCTCCACCAATTTTTGATAAGCTTTTATTAAGCAATAAGTTATAAACTCTCTCTCTTTTCAAACTCTTTTCAGAGAAACTAAATTAGGCATCAAAGATGCATTGGTCACCCCCAACTCCTTGGTCGTGTGACTTTGGTTATCTATCAAAGGTATTTAATTGTTTTGTAGTTACAAATTCGTCAAGATTAAGGATGACGAATTTTTATACTACCACAATTGTTATCTTCAATTAATAAGATGAACTTTTATTGAACCCTTGCTAGTGTTTGATTTTGGTCCCTTGTTAGGTACACTTAATCGCTTACTTGAAAAAAAAAAAGAGAATTAGATTTAACTCCAAAACTATGGTCAATTATAAGAAGTAATCCATTAATTGTTGCTTACAGATTTAAGTCCATTGACTCTCCCTCTCCAACGCATCATATTCTAGTTTTGGATCATGACACTAAATTTTGCAAGCTAAATGACATAGAAACTGATGATTGAATTATTACTTAAGCATTGATAAATATGTTCATTCTTATTAGTAACACATCATTTAGTTTGCAAATTTAGTCTACGTAACATTATTATCCTTATATTAATTATATTTCAATCACCCAATTATCCCTAACATTTGTAGGCATTCAAACCTAGAGATTGCACCATTAGCTCTCATATTCAGTTTGCCATATTTTAGGGCTTGATGTCCGCTGTTCCAATTTTTTTTTATGTTTAACTGTACAATATTATTGGGACGCATATACCTCTTTGGAATTGTTTATGCTTCAAAAACGTTATAATGTAAACAAACCAAGTTACGTGGTTAAATCTACAAACCTACATCACAACTAGATTAAGACCACTAATTTTCATCAAGGACTGATTAACAATATTACCGGCAACTAAGGTTTTTATATCCATTAAACCTACAACGAAGGTTGATTGCCAAAATATTTACCTACAATTAATACATTTTATAATTCTACTTGAAAGTACTAAACCTCTAACATAGCTTGATTAACATGAAAGTTACCCAAGTCAAGTTTATTATATCAATAAACCTACACAAATTACAACAAGATGTCCTAGTATCCACCACCTCTTCTTCGCTGATGATAGCTTTCTTTTTGCCCGTGGTACTCTTAGTGAGTGTCAGGAAATTAAACATGTGTTCCGAACGTATGAGATGGCCTCTGGACAGGCAGTGAACTTCGAGAAGAGTTGTGTCTCGTTTCATCCCAATCTTACGAGCTATGACAAGCAGTTGCTTGCCTACTGTCTCGACATGAGGAGGGTGGAGTTCCATGATAAATATTTGGGTTTGCCAGTGCTAATTAGAAAATCAAAGAAGGAAATATTTGCGTATGTGAAAGATAGGCTTTGGAAGAAATTACAAAGTTGGCGGGGAGGACTTTTGAGTAGTGCGGGACGTGAATTATTGGTGAAAACAGTGGCTCAAGCTTTGCCTATGTATTCCATGCAATGTTTTCTTCTCCCTAAATCTTTCTATGAAGAGCTGAATAGGATGATTGCAAAATTCTGGTGAAGTGGTGATCCAGGCAAACGGAAAATACATTGGCTTAATTGACAATGTTTGTGTAAGCCTAAGAACGAGGGAGGCCTTCGTTTTAGGGATTTGTATGAGTTTAATCTTGCTTTGTTGGCAAAGCAAGCATGGCGATTTATTCATCAACCTGAATATCTTGCTTCTCGAGTTTTCAAAGCTTGGTATTTTTCTACGATAGGTTTTCTGGAGGCTCAAGTTAACGCCACTAGTTCGTATGTGTGGAGAAGCATTGTCACTTTGAGGATGGTTATTGAGAAAGGTTACCATTGGCAATTGGGTAATGGTAAAAGTATTCGTATATGGAAAGATAATTGGGTGCTGAGAGATTCCTACTTTTGGATTTTGACCCCATCTCCGGCACATTGAGATACTGAGGCCACGGTGGATGGGCTCTTCTGGAACGAGTTGAAGCAATTGGATTCTCAGTTATTGATTGATTTATTCTCTACGAAGGAAGTGGAGTTAATTTGAAGCCTTCCCCTTAGCATAAGGAATGTTGATGATCATCGAATTTGGCATTATGAGTGGGATGGCAACTTCATTGTCTGGAGTGCCTACCATGTTGCACGGTGTATCAATGTAATTAATGGTGATGGTGTCACTGCTTCATCTTCTTCAACTAGTAGTATTGGGGAGAAGTTCTGGAAGAAATTATAAAGTGCATGTGTCCTTGTGAAGGTAAAGATATGTGCATGGTGTGCGTGTTTGGACTCTCTACCTACACGTTCGAACCTTAGCAAACGACGAGTGAAGTTTCATGTGTGGTTTGTGGTGGGCAAGTTGAATCAACTAAGCATGTTCTTAGATAATGTAGTTTGGTGAAGGAGGTGTGGTTTCAAAGTTTGGGGTTAAGGGTGGAGATGGGCAACTGGTTGTCTCTATTGCAATAGGTATATCATATATCTATGCAGTTTCCTTCATCGAGATTTGAATTCTGCTTGATGTTGATATGGGCACTCTGGAAGCAAAGGAATGATGTGTTATAGAATGGTAATTTATTGCCACCACATGAGATTGTGCTTAGAGATGAGGGATGGTTGCATGAATTCCAAAAATGGCATAAGACTGCTACAAAGAAGACTAACAGGGTGGTGCAGAAGATGAGTAAACCTGAGGTGGGATGGGTTAAATGCAATTTTGATGGGGCATTGAGTCAAAGTGGTTTACGCCCCGAGAGGGGGGTGGGGGTGGGGTAGTGTTGCGTAATCACTCGGGGGAGTTTCTAGACGCTTCTGCAGGTCTTATTCCGATGACAACATCAGCTTTCCACGCTGAGTTGATTGCAGCACGTCATGCAGTGTTGTTGGCTAAAAGTCATTGTCTCGAAGGTTTGAAGATTATGTTTGAATGAGACTCTGCTATAGTGGTGGCGGCCATGAAGGACCAAGGGGACGACTGCTCATTATTTGGCCCTATAATAAATGATGTGTGGTTCTTTCTCAATGGTTTGATTCATTCAAAGTTTAGCCATGTTCAGCGAGAAGGTAATTTGGCAGCGCATCATCTTGCTCATATGAGTATTGGTAGCTCTCAGGAGTTTGTGTGGTTTGAGGAGCCCTTGGATTTGATTCAAGACATTCTAGTTGAGGAGGTTTTGATTAATTTTCCTTTCGATTGTTCATCTAAGGATAAGTTCTATTGTTGTGCGGGACATTTTTTTCCTTTGACCGGGTTGAAATCCCCGGCAACGTTTTTATTAAGGCCCAATATGCACACTATCCTCTGGTTGTACGTATTCTAAGTTGTTTAATGAATATCGCACCTGTGGAGCCAAAAATAATCACAAGGTGACACATGGATTTTTGGATAAAGGAGGACAAAAATACCCTTGAGGCATACTGGGATTCCTATGCGCAAGCAGCGGGCAATCATCTCTCAACCAAGTCAAAAGTGCCCAAAGAAGGTAACAAATTCAAAATTATTTCATCCTTCCTCATTCCATATTCTCTACAAAGCAATCATTCCATAACCTTCAAAACATTCCATAAAAATTAGGTTAATTGGTTAATTAATGGATTTATTTCCTAATTAATTCATTAATCACCAATTAAATCACCCATTATACCAATTAATCACCCATTACACACCAAAAATACCCCAAAGGGCTGACCACTTTTTCTCCAAAGGGGACCGGCCATGCTCTATATATTGAACCCCATTTTTCTCTAAAAAGCTAGGTCTTCACTCTTGCTAAAAGTCTCCAAAATTCTCAAACACTTTTCTCTCTAAATTCTAACTTTAGCATTGGAGGTTCTTCGTCCAAAGCCCCCCATTCATCGTGGGCGCGTGAGGTTCTTGACCTTGACCTAAGGTGTTATTTATTTTGTAGGTGCAATTTTGTCCAAAATTAAGGAGGAATAAATTTGCATCCACAGTACCGTTTCTTCAAAAAAAGATATCTAAACCATAATTTTACTCATTGAAAGATAAAAACAAATTTGTGAGTTTTAAACTGATGTGACATGATTTAATTGATGGGAATTTGAGTTCTCATAAGAAGATTGATGTAACTATAATGTTTGCAATTATGGAGCCGTTGACAATGATGGCGTTATTGAAGATAATGACGTGGGCTGCATTTTTGCTCATCATACTATTTATGATAATTAGATGGGTTCAAATTTAGAAATTTTATTTATCCATTAAACTTAAACTTATTTAAAAATGATAAATATTGATAAATATGATAGTGAGCACTACTGAGAATGATGAGCAAAAATATTTTCTAATGACGGGTAATTTTGTATAATTTTCAATCCTAGACCGCAATTGTGGAGATTATGCATGTGGAGGCGTGGACTTCACCCATCATCACTCTAAGGAAATAGACCGGGATCAAAAAGCCCAAAAAAAACATATTTTCTGAAGTGTAATTTATCTGCATAAATTCAGGCTCCTCGAATTATCTGATATAACTACAAGAATTAAAAAAATTGGCAGATGGGTCACACAAACAAATTATAATCCGGCCACCTCTATCTACGTACAAAATATATAAATATAAAGTTTTTAGTAACCCTGGAAGGCTAGAACATCGAAAGGGCGCTTTGTCTTTTCCTTGTGAGGTTATGTTTAATTGGAGCTAGCAGAATATCATATACGTACATAAAAATGTTGGATCCATGCGACTACACTGCATGTGAAGCCTCCAATCCTAATTGAATGTAACGCAGGATAAAATTATATATTTCTAGGCTTCTAGCTAGCAACAAGAGAAATTCCTGGGATTATTAATGTTTTAATTTTTAATTTCACCAATAAAATTTGGATTGCATCAACTTTACTTCCCTGTCTTAGTGTTTGGCTTGCTTCCATGAGTTTAGGGCATGATTTGGGGTTTCGATCTCAAGCCCTCCAAAGCCAGTGGCAATATTATTTTGTTGGTCAGCTTGATATATATATATATATATATATATATATATATATATATATATGTAGACTTAATCATTTAATCAGAGTAAGCCATTAGCCATGTGAGCCCAAACTACAGGCAAACACCCCATGTTAATGTTGTGAACATATTATATACGCATATACATAAGTTTCGGATAAATTTTTCATATTTAGGTCAAACAAATTATTGAGCAACATGCTTCAATACCTGGTGATATGTTGCATCCTTTCTGGATGTTAATATCATATATGTATGTATATATTACAGGAAAAATTATTATCCGGTCCCTAATTACTAATGTTCATTGACTAAGACTTTATTAGTTTTCAAATTTTGACTAAAGTCTCGAACATTAATGCGATAATGAATTTACATGTTTATTACATATTTTATAAAATAGAAATTAGTAATTTATTTAGGCTTTTAATACTCACACCTCTATTAAACTTCTAATTAGTTTTCAATTCAAACATTTCAAAAAAATAAATAAATAATTAGAATAAGTTTGTACCTATTAGTTTTTTTATAAAAAGGTTCTCAATTTTTTAATCTTAAATGTACCTATTCATATAATTTTCAATTTTTTTAATCTTAAATGTACCCATTCTTAAATATATCAATTTGTTATATGTAAAATGTACCATTTTTTTAATATAAAATGTACAAATTTTTTATATAAAATGTACCTAATTTTTTTAATATAAAATCCATCAAAAATTTTTAATCCATTTTTAAACTTATACGGGTACATTCTTTTTGTTGATTTAAGAATGTATCTATGTCAAGTTTAATCGAAGAAATTTGCTTATGTTATTAAGCCTAATATCTTCTATTTTTCTGTGTTTTGAAGAATGTACCCATGTTTTGGTACAATAATTTTTTTTTGTTAATTTTGATGAATGTACCCATATTTGCGCACGCGCACACACACAAAATAATAGAGAGTATAATTTATATTTTATTATTTTTAATCCCACATTTATGGGTTATATTTAAAATCTCATTAATATAAACAAAAACAAATTTCAATTTTTAATTTAAAAAAATATGGTAACTTACACACTATTACATTAATGTCAGGGACTTCGATAAAAAACTAAAACAAACAAGATTTCAGTCAAAGAATATTGATAGCTAGAGACCGTATCCAAAGATATATATATATATATGATTTATATGTAATATTGATCTTGTATCGTCTTAACTCTTGGCGCAATAATACACTTATTATCAATGTTTGTGGAGCACGTACCCAAGTTTGAATCGCTATTTAATAGAAAATTAATTATTAATCTTTTTCTTTTTTGTCAACCGATAAATTTGTTAGATTAGATATTAAATTAGCAAGGTATCAATAGTGGAATAAATCGTAGCACAACATATAGAAGTGAATATGCGCTCTTTTGAAAGTGTTTCTAAAATGATTGAAGACGCTTTTTGGTGAAATTTTTTGGGTTCCAAAAGCATTTGATGTGCTCCATGCAAGAAGCACGTAATTGGTGCTTGCATAAAGTTTTTAAAGTATTTTTCTAGAATTCACTTGCAATTTTATTAAGAATTGGTTCCAAAAACACTTTCATTAAAAACATTTTCAGTTATTTTAAAAGAATTTTAATGAGCTGCATGTGTAGCATGAATGATTATGTTCTTGGAAGTAAAATATGTGTATAAATTAGCTGAATGGAAAAGATAGAGGACGAAGAAGATTAGACTAGCTAGGGTTGACATGCGAACAGAGAACTATAAAACTTGTCAATGTATCCCACAAAAATGCCATGCATGTGCGCAGATCCGTTGAGTTGATAAGTAATGACGTGGTCATGAAGATATGATATAAAGCTATAGCTATAGTCGTTAATGTACTATTTGTCTTTCCATGAGATGTACGGGGTACGAATTATTTCCCCATAACAAGCGCTAATGGCTAGGTTAATGTATGTTATAATACAATTATTTATTTATTATCTTTTTTTTTTATTCCAGTTAATCCAATAATGATTGTTTGGTCACATTATAATACAAATTAGAAGGAATTGATAACAATTTTATGGATAATATGTATCCTAGGGAACGTACTTGTTCTTTAATTTACAATTTACGAATCTTTAACGTCTAAATATCGATTATTATCAAAATCGTCCATTCTTTATCATTATAAAGATCATCTCTTAAAAAAAAATCTTTCAATTTGGAGATGTTTTAGCTTTTCATATTGGAAGGTTCATCATGAGATGCTATTTTGCTATAAAAATCGTTAATTGATTTGACACGTATGTATGACTAAACGATCTCCAAATTGAATACCTTTTTGCTTATATGATTTATAGATGATGATAAAGAGAACAGTTCCAATTATGATGTTCGAACGGTAAAGATTCGTTAATCGCAAGTGAAGGAACAAGTAAATTCTCCACAAGGAACACAAGCATTATTCTAATTTTATAATAATTAGTGCATCTGCATCTCCTCCTTCTATGTTGCTCTCACACGCATATGCACGACAATGGCTAATTTCCTGTACATTAATTAATCTGCATTAATTAACAAAGATTGCTGGCTCTGGGGCTTTCACCAAAATTAAGCTTGGCCAATTCACACTTGCCAGATCAGATCACAGTCACAAGGAGCCAGTGATGGTGTCTAATTAACTTTCCAGGAATGTTTTGTCTCGGGGTCGGGATCAAGCTTTTTGATCCCATGCAGTAGTGCTGCATGCATGCATGCTAACATATATATGTCATGTACTCCAATGTCCAATATCCAATTGTCCAATTGTCCGTGTTAGCTAGGCTTAGGCAGCAAGACTCATGAATGCAGGTTGCTTGTGTTCAGGGATTCCCTGTTTCATGAAATTTTTGTTTGTGTGGTGCTATATAGCCCTAGCCATGTGATTGGTGTGACCTTCATGTTACGCTATGTGCGAAATGTATTCATAATTCAACTATATATATATATATATATAGGAACGGTTGCATTTTTGTTGTCTTCAAACTTCGTGTCTCTTATATGTACCTCCTCTAATTGTTTGATACGTGTTTTTTAACTTAATCATGTTTATTAATTTCTATTATTGTGTGTATAAGAAATTAAAGAAAAACTAAAAATACCAAGGCAGTGTAGACGGCTAATGAGAGAGAAGTAAAGAGAGAGGGAAGCCATGAGATGGGGAGATTTTTTAATGTTCCCAGAACACAGGGCATAATGTTCTATGTTATTATATAAGTGAAGAAAAAAAAAATTTCAAGCATCCCTATAATGACCTATGGCGTATGTACCCATGTTCCGGGCACATTAAAAAATTTCTCCACAAGATGGTCATGTCGCCGGTTTGGGTGGGTGTGCCCAATTGATTTTTGGGAATTCTAGTTTTACTAAAGTTAACCATGCATTATATTGAAGGACGTGTGTCAACCAAATAAAGACGAGACATGAAGGAGTCACGAAGTTTGGAAACAACAGACATGCAGCCAATAAGAACCTTGCATACATTAGTCTTACTACAATTTGAAGTAAGTTGACGTTTCATTATAAAATCAATTAGTAATATATAAAATTTCTTATAAGAATATGCAAGCTCTCTTATTTCTCTCATGTGAGATTTACACTCTTAACATGTTCCCTCACATATGTGGTGTCACTTAAGCCTAACACATGCAAAACATATGTTGAGTGACAAGAGAGCACGTGAATCGCTAAGGTCAATATATGAACCACAAGCTCTAATACTATAAAGAAAGTTTATGTTTCACTCTGAAACTAATTAATTGGTAATATAATGAATAACTCAAATACTTAACAGTGTTTTTTTCTTTTTCTTTTTCACTTATGTGTGTACAATGGCAAAGTCATTATGGGGTCATTGGTTGCCCTTGACCCCAATAACTTCAAAAACCTCATGTATGTATATTTGTATATTGTACATTGTATTTGACCTCTATAAACAGTTAAGGCAAATAAAAACCTCCACCTCCTACTTCTATTTTCTTCTATCATATTTGTCTTCCTTTTCTCTCTTTTTTGTATGCGACTTTATTGTGCATACCATGTGCTCACTAAAATACTTTAGTTAACAAGCCTTGGCATTACTTAACTTCACAGTATCCTACAACCACCATTGACAAGCCACTACAAATAATAATAGTTGTTAACATATGTTGGCATAAACTTTCAGCATATGTTAGTAGAAATTGACAGGTGCCCACTAGGTGCTCGATGAAATGACCCAATAAAGTTTTTTTTTTGTTGATATTATGACTCCATTTAAAAATTCTGACTCCACCACTACATGTGTATATATATGTGTATATATATATATATGCATGCGCGTAAGTTTGTATAGTTTTCATTCTTACACGAACTAGATCTTAGAAACGAAGAAAATATTGTGTATCATCCAACTCTTTTTCTTAACTATTATGTGCAGGGGAGATAATCACATGCATCGGGTAAAGTGGACCAGTGGAGCAAGTTAGCCCACCTTTGGAAATTGCATGCATGATCACAAGTTTTGTGCATTCAAAGTCATGCGAGCACTTAATAAATAACGGTGTGCGAACTTTTGTGCTTAATATATATTTACTTGTCCACCACATAGTCGGATAAAGCAATTTAACAGTAGTCGCAATAGTAACTTCACTATCAAGTAATAGCGAGAGTTTGGTCCATATCCATGCCGAATTATGTACCGAAAGTAAGTACGTCTGTTAAGTTAACAACTTTGATAAGCATGATTTCTCAAGCCAATTGCTTGCTGCTAACAAAGTATATACTTGACCAAAAATCAAACTAAAAAAAACTGTATTTGACGACTCTAGCTACTATATATATATAGTACTGCTACTGTAGGGGATTTCCTTGATTAAGGAACTAGTACCTTAATTAGTAGATGGGCATGGTAGTTTTCCTTTCCAGCCTTCTGAATTTGGACTTGGAGAAGGGGCTCAATTTAAAGAGCTAATCCCAGTCCCAGCCATGAATTGATCTCGCTTTACATTTGTTTCAGCTGTAGCCCTAATTTGCTTTCCGGGCCTTATGACTGGCATCAAGTTTGAACAGAGATTGGAGTCCGAAAACCTAACCCCACCCCGCCCCCCCCCCCCCCCCCCCCCACCCTTCTTTTTTTTTCCTCTTAAAATAACATTAATATTTTAATCTGTTGCAGTTAGAATTATAGCAGATTAATTATGTATATATTACGAGACATAGAAGATCTTTTCTGTTAGTGATTGTATTACTCGGAAAGCAAGTTTCTTATTTCATAGAATTCCTCAAGCCCTTTTCTTCTTCTCTTCTCCTCGTTGATCTCTCTCCCTTCTTCGCCCTCTAAATTTATACAACATAATCATCCTGTATATTTCTTAGGGTTCTTTAGATTTAACCCTTTGCAACTCTTAAACTCTAGACAAAAACCCACATATATTATAACTTGTAAATAAAACCCAAATATTGCAAGGGGCTTTCTACCACAGTGGTGGAAAGGAGTTGAGCTATTGTATGACGGCATGGGTTCAAATCCCGTTGGTGGCTAATCTAACATCTAATTTAACAAAAGCTATCGTTTAACAAAAAAAAATAAAAATTAAATATGATGTCATGTTTGATAAAAGATGTCCTTGAATTTGTGTTTATTTACAAAATCATGCCACCAAATTTCCCATATGTTTCTTTTAGACATTTAATTTCTTTTATATATTTTTAATTTTCTGTGAACTCCTCCAATCCAAAACCTAATTAGATCAAATATATACGGACATATATTCTACATTTATGTATACCAATACCATAAAAAGAAGTAGGTAAATTAATTTTGTTACAAATTTAAAAAGTAGGCACATTAATTTTCATAGTAGGTAAATTATTTTCATAAAATTAAACAACAAATATTTTTTTTCATAAAATTAATTTTCATAATAGGTAAATTTATTTCATAAAATTAAACAATAGATATTGTTGAAAATAAACACTAAATTAGGTATATTCAAATTGAAATTTATTGTCAAAATTAAAAAAAATTCCAAATTAATTCCTCCATCTAGAACCATATTTCATGGCTACAAGACCTTGCCAAATTCAATGCACGTGATCAATTAAAACAAAATTACAAAAACTTTTCATACTGGCTTAGATGGTGTATATTAGGGATCCAAAAAATATAAAAACGGACACACAAATTTAATTTGGTAAGTTGCTTAGTTGGATCCTGATCATTAGGTTTTATTCGGATAAATATTATATGATGGGCTATAGGCTAGTAAAAATGAGTTTGGAGGGGGAAAGTTAAATTTTCAATATTTCTTATTTTGTTATTAACCCCAATAATATCCCTCAAAAACTAGCTTCCCACAAAATAATCATCTTATATATTTCAAACTCTTTACTAAACAATATTTTTTAATAAAAATATATTGCATGACCCAATTTGCTAACTTGAAGAAAGTAGCAACTGACCTTGCAAATATACAAGGTCATTTGGTAGTGCAAGGTAAGTTGCTAATTAATTCTTCAATTTACTAATTTTGTTGCTACCTTTGTTGGAGATGCATTTCTCCTACACAACATAGCCAGGGTCGTCTCTAAGATTTTGGGGGCCCTGTGCGAAATTTATAAAAGCGCCCCTCCTTAAGATAGTCTTAAAAAATGTAGGACAATGTATTGACGCTAGAAAACAATCACTTAAATCAAAACAAAGTTTAGCACTCACTGATTGCAAGTTTAAAAATGTTATTTATAATAAGTAAAAAGAGCTACATACATAACGTTCACTAAGTAATCAAAAGCAGTTCAATCTTAAACAATCAAACAAGAAAACAAACTTCAAAAACTCTAACTTTAAAGTTTTCACTTGAATATGTAACATTATTATATAATAATATTGAAAAAATACCATCTTTTATGGTGTGTTATTGGCACTCAAAATATCTTATTGTACTCTAAATTTTTATATTTAGAAAGGAAAAAAATTACGATTATAAGGAGTATAAGATGAGATTTTAAAGTGCTAACAAAATCAATTTTTGAATATAGAATATTATTTCATAACAAAAGTAATTTTAAATATGAAATATTATTACATATAAATATTAGGTGACAAAAATTTTGGGGGCCCCTTCAAATTTGAAGTCATGTGCGATAGCACCTTTCGCACCCCCTCAACGTCCCCTTTGAAAATAGCAAATCTAACTTTACTACCCAATTGCTACCTCTATTGGAGATGCCTCAACTACCTCCGTACCTCTTTATGATAATGGTCATAATACACGTCAAACTCTAATTTATTTGTAAGAAGAAATGACTCTTTACATGTAATAAGCAAACTATATATTTTTCTATTTAATTTAATGAAAGCTAGCCCACGATCAAATTCAGATAAGGTACCGCGGTCCAGAAGATGCATTGCAAGCTACCCATGCCTTTGGATCTCATTAGTTTTTCCCTGTAAGTTCCTAATTATTTCCCCATGTCACATATATGGCTCATAAGTCATGAACATATACAATTACGCTTCACATATATGAATATCTGAATATGAATACGTTCAAGTGTAGTATACTCAAAAATATTCCGCTCCGCTGTAATCCACCCTAGCAAAATCCTTGCCAACATGCTCAATGCTCCGGTTCTAAGAATTCCCACGTTACCTCTTTGGAGACATATCCAGTTTCACTTGCATCAAATATTTGATAAACAATGATATATAAGGGTTATATATGAATATATTTACGCACTGCAATACGTACGATTCATGGTAAGCAGTTTATATATGAAAAAAATAGTATATATAATATACGTAGACAATGGAAACTTGATCTATAGATGATGATCATGTGTGATTATTCGATCTAATTAAAACGAAATTTACACAACTCTTTCTGTACCACCATGTATCGTACAGTACATATGATCATCACATTAATTGTTGAGCGCACCATAACAATGGAGTAACATTTAAGTTAGCCAACTGTCGGTCCAAAATACAAATCTCAATTCCATCTATATATGGGGTCCAATTCTGATATTACAGTTTCATCCTTCCATCAAGCTCTTATGGCGCCTAAGATTGTTGTTATTTTGGTGTTTTTGATATCCTTGTTTGAATCATCGTCAAATTACTATGCAGTGGGTGCATCGTACAATGTGGCTAGCTACGGTGCAAGAGGAGATGGGACAACAGACTCAACCAAAGCATTTCTTAGGGCATGGTCATTGGCATGCTTGTCGACAGCTAGGGGCGGAGCCACCTTGTACGTTCCTCGAGGCAGTTTCTTGATAAAGCCGGTAGTGTTTAGTGGCCCATGCAGAAGCAGCAGAGTTGTGTTTCAGATGGATGCGGCGGCTAGTCTAGTTGCCCCAACTAATTATTGGGAACTTGGAAACACTGGAACTTGGATTTTGTTCATAAGGGTCACAGGGCTCCTTGTGTACGGAGGGACCGTTGATGCTAGGGCAAATTCATATTGGCGATGCAGGAGATCCGGCAAGAGTTGCACAGCAGGATCAAGGGTACGTACATATATATATATATATATATATATTCAAATTAATATTTTAATACTTAATTAATTATATGGACGTTGCGTGCATGCAGTCAGTGGCGTTGTATTGGTGTAATAATGCGGTGGTGCGCGGGTTAAGAATGATGAACAGCCAGATAATGCATATGGCGATCGACAACTGCAAGAATGTGGCAGTGAGAAACGTATATATAAGAGCCCCAAGTGGAAGCCCAAACACGGATGGCATCCACATAGAAGCTTCGACGGGGGTCACCATCACTGCCTCTACTATTATGACTGGAGACGACTGCATATCAATCGGCGAAGGCGCCAAGAATTTGTGGATTGAACGCATTGCCTGTGGCCCTGGTCATGGAATAAGGTAAACATGACAGTCACACGCCTACGTATCAATATATATTGTTATAATTCATACTCAGAAGCCCACGGGCTTAGTCCCGAATATTAAACTTTTTAGTAACAAGTGTCGAAATATGAGTGGTTGGGATAAAATAGAGGTTTATGGTCCAACTTAGCAGATGAGTTTAGAGATTGTTAGTGTTTGTTAGTCTGTCTTGAGAGCTAAGCAAGGTGATAAGTTGTATATATTCCTAGCTCTAACTTTGTTTTATATTAGTCAATTTATTCATACAATTACAAAACAACTATTATATTCCTTTTCTCTTTTCTCTACATTTTTCAAATATTTTAATGTAGTTAATAAAATTTGTCATGAAACTATTCATGGGCTTTCACGTAAAAAAAAAAACCCAAATGAATTTCAGTCATCGATCCATGAGTACCGTTAATGTTCGAAATATGACGGTAACAAATTCCGTCTTATGTATTCACAGCATTGGGAGTCTTGGTGCATCTGCAAATGAAGATGGAGTTCAAAATGTGACGGTAACAAATTCAGTCTTCACTAAAACCCAAAACGGCGTACGGATCAAAACATGGGCAAGAGCTAGCAATAGTTTTGTAACAAACATTTCTTTTCGGAACCTTATCATGAAAAACGTCGGCAACCCCATCATGATTGATCAAAAGTACTGCCCTAGTAATCAAGGCTGTCCTCGTCAGGTAACCAATCATATTTATTTCTGCTAGATTGTACTAATTAATGTTTTCCTAATTATTTGATTAGTTGCCAAGGTTACCATTTTAATTAATTTGTAATCTACGTACGAATGTACAGAATTCTGGCGTGAAGATCAGTAGAGTTACGTACACGAATATAAAGGGAACATCTACGGCGCCAGTAGCCATGAATTTCTTTTGCAGCCCTAGTAATCCCTGCTGGGGGCTGAAAGTGCGAGACATAAGGCTTACTTATTTCAAGGCAGCAGCCAAGTCCTACTGTGCCAATGCAGGTGGGAGCAGTAGCGGAGTGATCATACCAAGGAGTTGTTTCTGAATTCTCAAATCATAAACACACGATAATTAATAATATTAATGTCCTTTCCCTAATTTCCCTTGTCGATCTATATATGATTCCCAATGTAAACTACTGTTATTTTTATATTATAAGAAAAAAAAAGAGGTTTGTGTTTGTATATATAGACTCCAAGTCTCCAGGCCTTGCAAGTTGCATTTTGCATAATTAATATATAAATTGTTCATTTCCCTTTCCTCAATTCAGTTCAGTTATTCTTATAATAATATCCAGTATTTCTTTCAGCATAAGTTAAAATCGGCAGATAAGCTACCAGCATTTAGTTATTAATCAACGTCCGTAACATGCACTGAATAAAACATGCATGAACTTGATGATGATTATGGAGTAGTGTAGATAGATAAAAATTAATAAAGTCGTGCATCGTAATTTTTATTGGCTCCCCAACTTAATTGAACCGTTTCACATGGTTGCTTAATTACAACTCAAGCTTCTTAACTTGTCCTTACAAATCAATTCTCTTTATAACTTAGTTTGATTAATTTGAAGAATAAGTTTGCCTCTCTCTACTTTTCGGATTACAATATAGATAGCTATATTTGGACCTTTCTTTAGTTAGGAAATAAAATATAATGTATGGAGTTAGGAGTTTAACTCTCCCCGTTATCAAATTGTCATACACAAGGCTTAGAATGTTAATATTTGGACTACCGCATTTACTGATTAGACCTACGTCACTTACGAATATCTATCAAATACATGTAGATCCCACATGCACAATTAGAGTCTATTTCCGTTAGAGAGAGAACTTACAAGTAATCCATGAATTTGTTGAAATAGCATTATTCGGTGTAGAATGTCATATAGGAGATACTAATTAATTCACGATAAGCAAAGTTTTAAAAGGCACTATGTGCTAGTCGGGCAGCTAGCAGGGATCTAGTGCCTAGGTGTCTAGGCTAACCCAAGCCTAGGCAGTTTTTTTAATTTTAATTAAATTTATTATTTAACATATAAATAAATGTCTACTTGTACTTTAAAATATAAAAAATGTATTGGGATACATAAATTGCAAATAGAATGACAAATAAATTATAAAGTACTAGAACATATTCAAAATATGAGGATCCAAGTATTCAACAAGTCTCTAACAAATTATTGGAAATAAAATGCAAAATGGAAGTTATCTATTATTTGTCTAACTGAGAGACCCGATCTAGGTGGGTCTAAATAGGCGCCTAGGCATCTTTAGGCACCCTTTCTTATTTTTTTGAACACCTATGAAATTAATAGGGATGCCCGTCAGTCGCCAAGTTAAAAATATGTTGTACATTAATTCACCCCTTTACTATTAAATATTTCGTTATTCATATACACGTATACAAGTATTAATCCACCCCTTCATGAAGCAATGCAATTACGTACTTCTGAAGAGGTTTACATGAAAACAATGTATGCGATTAAGAATTATAAACCCAAAAAGCATTAAAAGTTTGAGTGAAGTCAAAATGGGGTGCAAAAGAAATGATGACGATGATAAACATGTATAATATATATTTACTATTTAATTACTAGTGCTACGTATGTGATGAGCAAGAGCATATGGCCCATGTCATATATGTTTGGCTGCCAAAGATTAGTAATGTGATAGAGGTGAGAAATGTCTGTCCTCGACCTCCAGTACAATTCACACAGTACGTACGTAGTGTTAGCTTAATTAATTAAGTTTCAATTAATTCAGTTAATCATGATTTTAGTAGAAGGGGAATTAATAATATTGACCTGTGTTTAAGGCTGTTTGATCGGCGACTTCTCCGCCAGCCACTGCTCCGGGTTTCTTCCACGTGTCACGTGGCAAAACTTAGATGGATATATGAACTCATGTTATACACAACCAATATATACGTATAAGATGAGGGATATACCTCATTCCTTACGTACGCAAGTGCCTTGCCAGATGGGAAAGCCCTAAGAAACTAGGAAAGATCACTTCGATCATATATCATCACATGCATGCTAATAATGCCATTTGCCCGCCGCCTAATAATCTCTCTCTTTTCTCTCTCTCTACTGCGCGTATATATAAGTATAAGCTGTCACATGCATTATGCATATATGTCTCATGTCTCCGTACATATCACTACCTAACACATGTATCTAACCCTAAACCCTAAAGCCAACGATCGATCGGCGACGTGCAAATACAATAATACTTTTTGATGATTTGTTAATTTTATCATATAATTAAGCTACACCTGCACTCCACCATTTTATAATTTCCTACGCTAACTTTCTCTAATATACACATACATATATGATATGAATATGTACTGGTACCTATCATGGAATAATAAGCAACTATAAATACCTCCAAAGTACTGCTTCTTTTTCAGCAGCCAAACCCAATCCAATTACTTATACCAATTATTTCCATCAAAATAATATATATTTCATATCCAACCCCACATCAGAAGTACTTATAGCATCACAAAAATGGCCTATACATCAAGCTTCTGTGGCAACATTCATAATTATTATGTAGCAGCAGTAATGCTGTTTTTCAAGATCAGCATATTGTTCTTGGAGTCTTCCAATGCAGCGGAAGTTAGCTACAATGTGATGAAGTTTGGTGCACGAGCAGATGGGAAGACGGACTCGACCCAAGCATTCGTCAAGGCATGGGCATCGGCGTGCAGCTCCGGGCAGGGCAATGCTGTCATGTACATCCCCAAAGGAAGGTTCTTGTTGAAGGCTGTGGTGTTTAGAGGTCCATGCAAGACCAGACAAGTTACAGTTCGAATAGACGGAACCCTTGTGGCCCCCACGGACTATAGGGCTTTGGGAAACTCAGGCTACTGGATTTTATTCATTGAGGTCACCGGACTTAGGGTCCTCGGTGGTTCCCTCGATGCCAGGGGGTCTGCATTATGGGCTTGCAGGAAATCCGGTAAGAGTTGCCCTGTTGGAGCTAGGGTAAGTACGCATAAATATGCACTTTTAATAATAATTACACCATACTAATATAATATATATAATTAACATAATACTAATAAAATAATAATAATAATATATGTATGTGCAGTCTATAACGTTCAATTGGGCAAACAACGTTCTGGTAAGTGGTTTAACATCGATCAACAGTCAGGCAACCCACCTTGTAGTCAACAGCTGCAACAATGTGGTCGTTCGAAACGTGAAGCTGATCGCTCCGAGTGAAAGCCCAAACACAGATGGCATTCATGTGCAGAGCTCTACCGGAGTCACCATCACGGGCAGCATCTTACAAACCGGAGACGATTGCATATCAATCGGTCCAGGCACCAGAAACCTCTATATGAGCAACATCAAGTGTGGTCCAGGACACGGCGTAAGGTACAGTCGATCAGTCTTATTTATTTACAAGTTGGGTTTATTAAGTAACACAAACTTGGGATGGGTTTAATTAGCATGTGATATTGTAATGGACTCCGATGTAGAAAAGATTAACTTAATTAATAACCAGCCTAAACATTGATGCAAAAATATAGCTTAATTACGAATTAAAGTAATGCCTCTCATGATATCTGGATGTGACCTGATGACTCTGTATCTAATGCAGCATTGGAAGTCTAGGCAAGGATCTCAAGGAAGATGGTGTCCAAAATGTAACCCTAACGAAT
Source organism: Pyrus x bretschneideri (assembly GCF_019419815.1). Classification (NCBI taxonomy): domain Eukaryota; kingdom Viridiplantae; phylum Streptophyta; class Magnoliopsida; order Rosales; family Rosaceae; genus Pyrus; species Pyrus x bretschneideri. The sequence goes on along the minus strand of NW_025999390.1, from coordinate 8,763,262 downwards.
GCGGTGTTCAGTGGATCAGACAATGGAGTACGAATAAAGTCATGGGCCAGGCCCAGCACTGGCTTCGTTAAGAACATTCTCTTCCAAAACATCATAATGAGGAACGTTAAAAATCCCATCATCATTGACCAGGATTATTGCCCCAATAACCAAGGCTGTCCTTCTATGGTAAAGTTAATATCCTATATTATATTCCCTTAATTACATATCTATTAAATTAAATTAAATCCAGATGGTCCTTTGCCGCAATAGCGGAAATCTTGCAAGGGCTTATAAGAGTTGAGCTACTTTCCATATTACCAATTAATTTTACAGTGGAACCTCAATTTTCCTCATATAATAAACAATCTAATTAGCTTATTAGTTTTTCTGTTGTTGTAGAGTTCGGGTGTGAAGATTAGTCAAGTGACATACAGAAACATACAAGGGACGTCGGGAACGGCAGAGGCAGTAACATTTTATTGCAGCCCTAGCACTCCATGTACAGGGATTAGATTGCAAGACATCAAGCTTACATATCTGAATAAACCTACCACGTCCTCGTGCAAGAACATTGGTGGAACCAGCACTGGACTGCTTATGCCAGATTCTTGTATATAGATAATTGATCTATATATTATTAAGGGAATTATGTACGTGTGTCGTACGTGATTTTACAACAGCATAAGACATATATCGATCAGGTTGTATGATTGTATCAAGATTAATTACCACTGATCAATGGTGATGGATTTGCACACTGACATGGATGCAGTTATTTGTAGAGCTTCCATGGTTGAGTGTTGCTTGGAGTATATCAATCCTATTGAAAGTGGATATATCTCTACGTATCGAATTTCTGAAATATTGTAATGAGTTTTTGTTAAATTAATTAATACCGATATTGTATCAGCTTCATTCCCATCACAAAGAAGAAATTAAGAAGGTGTAGTCAAATTAGGATTTGATAGAAATTTTAATACATTTTAAAATAGGTGTAGTCAATTAGGATTCTAAAAGACCATCAAAGATTTTGAAATCATGGTATTGTCAAATTAGGAGTTAAAAGGATTTTAAAAAATACATCCAAATTTAGAGGTAGTCAATTATGATTTTAAAAAAGTCCACAAATGTCTAGGTATGGGCGAGGGATTTTGATAGATTTGAGGATGGGTAGTATAAATACCAAATGTCATTAAAAACCCAACCCTCTCCCTCTGATTTATTTTCACCCCGTACCAAATAGAAGATAAAGTAAGAATCTGCCAAAATCTATATAGAATTTTTTTTTTTAAACAAAAAATTTATATAGAATTGTAGAGTCTATTAAAATCTTTTTAATTCTGTCATGTAAAATTTATTTTTAATCAAAATCTAAATTGATTACAAGTTGCATCCGTATTTGATGATGCAAGATTAAATAAATTACAAATAGGAAATTTTCTCAAATATCATATGAACTTATATAACATTTTCAATTTGTATATGAACTAAATTCTTTTAAACAGTTTGTTATACCGATTTTAAGCAATTTGTCATAAATTATATTAATATATATATGTTCATATAACGTCCTTCACTGCAAATTATTCAATTTAAAACTGACCATTAAGGCATTAATTAATGAACCCATGTAAAATATGGATCCAACGTCGCTGGTCAACTGATTTTCAACATAAAATAGATATGGATTGATCACTGGTCAAACGCAATTTAATTAGAATAAGTAGAGAAATCAGCAGTACAGTCATCAGATTGAAATCGAATGAAGGTGATGATCTCAAACATGCACTTTAAGTAATTAGATGATAACTACGGAATCAGCACGTACGATCAAAACTTAACTTTGATCGTTTGAGATGATGATATGCTGATGCTTATAATTTGCACACAAGTTTTGAGGGTATTTGGGGATTTTTTTGGATATTTCAGATTTTTAATTGCTAATTTTTATGTAGAAGTATAAAAATTAAAAGTTTAACGATTAAAATCTTTGAAATATTTAACTATTCTATCACACCGATACTCCGAAATACTCAAGAATTTTTTGTGTTATTTGACCGACTGGCCCTGTTCTGGTAAGAGAATCATCATCATGTCTCGCACACGAATGTCCGTAACCCTATTTGACTGGAAAGCAAGAGAGAAAGAAATAAAAAATGGAGAACCGCCGCGCGCAGTCTCGGATCTTGATACTCAGTCAAAAAGGACTGCATGCCTAACTAATTGTATAATTACATATGCCAATGGCTATGTCATCTTCCTTCAACAAACATTAGGTACATGTCAACTTCATAGTTTGCACACACAGTCACACACATATGCCTTTTTTAAACTTAGCATTAAAAGATAAAATACATATGTGAAATGAAACAAAAGTAGATTAATCTACAAACAGTTAAAAGTTTAATGTTTTTCATTAGGTTAAATCAAATTAAATTTCATATATTGTAATCTACAGTTAAAATTTTGGAAGACTCCTAAAAGTTTAGGTTTGGAGAGAAAGAGGGGTTCCTCTTTAATCTCATATTTGTAATGTACAATATAGTAATGTTAAAGAAACTAAAATTTTAAATTAAATTTACATAATTTAGTTTGAAAATTTAATATTTCTAGCATTATCCTAATGTATATTACTAGATTACAGAGCAGCTCATGTTTCTCTCCAAATTGTTATACTATCTATTTGTCTAATTATTATTATCCTATACAATATCCAAATTGTTTTTTTATTTGCCTACGTAATTGTGAGACCTACGTCATTGACCTTTATCAAGTGCCAGCATAAAATTCAGATCTATTATGGATTTCGTAGTTCTAAATTATAAATCAAGAAATTTAGACCGTTGAAAAGAGGAAGAGAGATTCGAATTTTGATTCATGTAAGTTGAGCCAATAAGAGCTGTAGGATTGATGAATAATTCAATGCAGCTGGCAGTCATTATCAACAAAGTTCCATTCATCAAATTCCTTCCGACTTTATATATTTTCAAACTTGGGATTGAAAATTCAAATGGATTCTTATTCACATTTTTTTTTTGTCGAAGATTGTTATTCACATGCTTCATAGTACCATACAACATTGGCCTCAACTCTCTTAAGCCATTTTAGTTGTTGTAAGCAAAATAATTAATTGTTTTTGTAAACAACTAAATAATTAATTTTCTATTGACTTCTTTTTACCCAGCATCTCCAATAAATATGTTAATTTTTTTATTCAAATTCTTAATTGATGGTTGATGTGTTTATTTTGAAGCATGCTATCAAATTTATTTGTATTCCAACTAGTATGTTAATTATTATTTTACTACCATAATAATAAAATAAACAGTAAAATATTTTTTAAAGCTTTATATTCAGGTCGATTATGGGACGTACCAATTAAAAAAATAAATAAAATGCAAATTAAGGTAGTGTTGAAATTGACGCTAGAAGCCTTGTTGCCATTCCAGGTCTGCTAAAGTACTGTTCGGTTGGAGCAATTTTACCGTCAAAAGTGATTAGTTGACATTTTAATTAAAATTTAACATTTCTTTTGAAGATGGTCTAAACTTTGCGGTTTGCATATTGTTTGGGGTGTGCTCATTATACCTGACACAAACTCCTCATTTAGCCATGAGGATCTGTGATTTGTGGACATACATAGATTGAGTACTGCCGGTCTGCCACTGCTATTCGATCAACTACCAATTTATATATGTTAATTTTAAAGGAAAACTAATAAAAAATGTTTGAAAACTTTGAGTTTTAATTATAAGAACAAAATAAAGGGTAAAATGAATAGTAACATGATTGATTTTTTAGTGTAAAAATGTGATTTTTTGTTAAAGTGAACAATACCGTGAGTTTTTCGTTAAAACTCCATAATTTTAAAGGGAATTTGAAGTCGCATTTTCATTCTCCACTTATTCTTTGGTTTTCTTTTCTGTATTGTTTAGCTCTCCGTCTGCGGAACGAGCCGTTTGTTCTTTTAACTTGTTCTTTTTCCCTTTCGTAGGGAAGGGACCTTTGCCACATTGTGGCCCGGGGGTGCCCACAAGGAGTGTCTCCACACTCCACATGCCATGCATCTTCTGCAATTTTTCTTTTTCAATATACTTATATTTGTTGCTATCACCACTTATTCGTTGTTTATTAACAACTCTTTATGTTTTAAGGATACTGATTGATCAACATATACAACACATATACGTATGTATATATATTACTTCCCTTTGCCTCTACATTAATTTGTTTATTAAATAATAGATTTGTTAGATTAAATATTAAATTAGGAAGCCGACGAGATTTGAACTCACCATGGTGCAAAGACATCATTCCTCTCCACCACTGTGGTAGATGGTCACTTATCCTCTGTATTAATTATTAATTCTTTGTGTGTGTGTGTGTGTGTAAAGTTGGGAATGATTCTTTTCCTCTTCAATTATGGGGATGCACATGTATCATGTATCCTTCTTTATTTCTTCTTCTCAATACAACTCTTGCAAGACAAAAACAAAAAAAATTCTATATTATCTCTAATTATTATGTATTTGTGTGATTATTTATCTCACTGGACTGGAGATATTTGATTTGGAAAAGAATAAAGTCCTTTTCCCCCTTTAAATGTCAAATACTGATCCCTTGATATATGTCCATTATTGTGGACGGATATTCTTATGCATATGGGTATGGCATGAATGGGGCCAAGTAGAGATATACATCTCACCCTAAACACATTCGTCGTTTTTAATAGAAAAAACATTAGCTATTTAGTAGTATATTTTAATAGTATTACTCTTCATTGGTAAATAAAAAATTTTAAATTCAATTATCGTCAAAAGTAAATTTAAACTATATTATTATGCGACTAAACACACTCTAGTATCTTATTATTATTATTTTTTTTTACTCATAATGACCGTATAGAAGACATTATCTTTACTTGGAAGTGAAAAGCATCATGGACTCTCCTCCACTGAGTCTCCTCTCCCGAGTATCATTTATAGAATTATAGATGGTGTTGTCAGCAGTCGTTTGTCCTTGCTGTTTGTCTCCTTATAGAATCTCGATTCTCATGTAGTTTTGTACGAGTTGAGTAGAAAAGAAATTTGTTGGTGGGGTGTGGTTCTTGTGTTACTCATTGATAAGGTGATAGTGATGATACCCCATCATTGATCAAAGTCTCAGCCTTTGGTTTTGGGTTTCAGCCTCAGCCGCGTGGTATCTAAAGGTTCTAGCTTTTCGGATTCAGAGCACTAGAATAAGGTATAAAGCTTCACAATCAAGGTACTTTGTAATTGGTATACAACTTTTGTTTCTTGTCATCTGTTGGATTTGGATTTAGATTCCTTTCTGGGTTCTGTTGTTTTCATTATTCAACGGGTTTTGATATTCCAAATTGGCGAGTTTCAGTTTGGTTAAGTAGTTTTTTGGATCAAAGAACTGGAATTCCAATAATTAAGTAGAGATTGGAAAGCATATTTCTTGAGATGCTATATATCTGCAGAATTGTGATTATTAGTTTACTGTAAGGAAATAAATTTGGTTGAAATTGTTTATCTGGTTATGATCATGGAAAAGTAGAATTTGAGATTTGAGAATCAGGATTCTGAGGACTAGGAAGTTGGATTTTGTTTGAGATCAACCGGTTTCTGCGAAATTGGTCATGGAGAGGCAGAGCAGTTTTCAGGCTCCAAGGATGGAAAAACTACCAAGTTTCAGTGGGGCAATCGAGCAACAGTCAAGTTCTCGAGGAGCGATGGAGAAACAGAAGAGTTTTCGCGGGTTTATGGAGAAGCAGAAGAGTTTTCGGATAGTTATGGAGAAGCAGCTGAGCTTTATTGGCGGTGAACGGAGGAGGAGCAAAGAGTCACCGGGGAAAAGAGGTGATTCCCAACTCCATTTGGCAGCTCGAGCAGGGAATTTAGTTAGAGTCAGAGAAATTCTTCAGAATTGTAACAGCACTGAGTCAATTGGTTTATTGTCGAAGATGAACCAGGAGGGAGAGACCCCCCTCTATGCCTCAGCGGAGAATGGGCATGCTGAGGTTGTTGGGGAAATGTTGAAGCACATGGACCTTCAAACTGCATCCATCGCCGCCAGAAATGGCTACGACCCATTCCACATTGCTGTAAGACAGGGCCATCTTGGTAAGATAGTAGTATGAATATCCATTTCATTTGTTGAAATTCATAATATTTTAATAGAAGCAGTTCTATAATGTTCATTTCATATGCAATGGAAAAAAGGAACACAATTTTTGTAATTCGGTGTTACAGAAAAACATATTATCTTCTTGAAGCTGGATTTTGAAATGTTTCTGAACTGTGCCTTCCTCACTCACATGCACGCGCGCGTGCACACACACAGAGAGAGACTTTACTTGTCACCTTATGCGTCTGGTGACCTATAAGAGCCTAATTATGTTTAGGAGACCATCACATAATATTCCTTCGTCATGTGCGTCATTATGATTTGAAATTGTTTCTTTCTTTCAGAGGTGTTGAAAGAACTTCTGCATGTGTTCCCAAACCTGGCAATGACCACAGATCTATCGAATTCAACCGCCTTACACACAGCTGCTACTCAGGGGCATATTAATATTGTAAATCTCCTTTTGGAAACTGACTCAAATCTTGCCAAGATAGCCCGCAATAATGGAAAGACTGTGCTTCATTCAGCAGCAAGGATGGGGCACTTGGAAGTAGTCAAGTCCTTACTACGCAAGGATCCAAGTGCTGCTTTTAGAACTGATCTTAAAGGCCAAACTGCACTACACATGGCCGTGAAGGGGCACAATGAGGAGATTGTGCTGGAGTTGCTGAAACCCGACCCCTCAGTTTTGACTGTGGAAGATAACAAGGGAAACAATGCATTGCACATTGCCACAAGGAAGGGCCGTATTGAGGTGCTTCCTCCTTTCTTTTCTTTCAATTTTATTTACTAACCTAATGAAATGTATAATATCAATGATTCAAGTCTTCATCGTTTTAAATCCAAATTTCTATACTAGGTATGGGGTCTAGCTTCCATTTGTATAGGTCTCGAGAAATCATGTTAAATATTATGTCCATGCTGATATTTTTACTCAAAATGTATGCTACAGCTTTACTCTGAAGAATGGTATGGTACTTTCATAGTTGGTGCTTAATTGGTGTATGATATTCGTATGTGGTAATGGCAACACCTGTAGTTCTCCTATGTGATTTCGAGTTCATTTGAACCGAACCAATCTGAAAATCTGCAAGCTAGCTGGTAATATAATTTTGTTTGCTCAATGTTCTCATGTACTTCATGTGCAGAATGTACGCCGTCTGTTGTCCATAAATAAAGAGGGTAGTAACATCAATGCAAGCAACAAGGCTGGAGAGAGCCCCCTTGACATTGCAGAAAAATATGGGAGTCCAGAACTTGTGGCCGTGTTAAAGGAAGCAGGGGCCACCAATTCTAAAGACCAAGGAAAACCTGCAAATCCAGCAAAGCAGCTGAAGCAGACTGTGAGTGACATAAAGCACGATGTCCAATCCCAACTTCAACAGACCCGCCAAACTGGTGCCAGAGTCCAGAAAATTGCAAAAAAGTTGAAAAAGCTCCACATTAGCGGCCTCAACAATGCTATAAACAATGCCACTATTGTTGCCGTGCTGATTGCCACTGTTGCTTTTGCAGCCATATTCACAGTTCCTGGCCAATATGTTGAGGAAGAAACGACAGGGCTTACGCTTGGACAAGCGCACATAGCAAATAATGCCGCTTTCATCATCTTCTTTGTATTTGACAGCCTGGCGCTCTTCATCTCCCTGGCTGTTGTGGTAGTCCAGACATCTGTGGTGGTGATTGAGCAGAAGGCAAAAAAGCAGCTTGTGTTTGTGATTAACAAGCTCATGTGGCTAGCTTGCCTCTTCATTTCGATTGCTTTTATTTCTCTGACGTATGTGGTGGTGGGCTCACACTCGAGGTGGCTTGCAGTGTATGCAACAGTAATAGGCAGCACAATCATGCTTACTACCATTGGCTCCATGTGCTATTGTGTCATTTTACATAGGATAGAGGAGAGCAAAATGAGGAACATCCGGAGAGCTGAGAGTAAGTCTCGTTCGTTCTCTATGTCTATGGCATCAGAACACGAGATTTTGAACAGCGAATATAAGAGGATGTATGCGCTTTAAGTTTCATTTGGGAGAAATGAAACACAACGGATCGGGTGACCTGTGGCTTCACAATCCGATTCAGATTTTAAGTATCTGAATTGATGTGAAGCATCTATCTCTTAAACTAGAAATATGGAGTATATATGAAGAAAGTAAGAGTATCGCGGTTGAGCAAGTAAAAGGACGACACATGTATCTGCTTCATTCGTCATTTGTGATCTCTCCATGGTTCTTCTGTGTGTGGTATGTGGTTACCGTCTCTGCTATGAGTTCAGACATCCATGGTTTGTTTGATCCTTAAGGGCTGTGAGCCTGTGAGGCTGTTGCAGATACCGAACTGAATGAATGTTCCATGCCAAGTTGCCAACTGCTGTTGTTCAAGTATTAGAAGATTATACATTATCTTGTGTTGTCTGCAAAGTATTGTAATAACAGTTGATCTTTATAATTAATAATATCGACTACCCTTTTCACATCATATTGTTCAGTTCGTCTCTTTTGTTTTTCTGCGTTTATCTATTGATCGGAAACAAATCGGAAATAAACTACGAAGCCTGAAGGAAAACAGACAGGATAATGCAGAGAGAGATGGCATGACACTGAACGTATAAAACCTGTCCCTAAACTGTCTTTTAAGTAAACAACAGGCTTCAAAGAGAGTATTTACACCATGTTTTGCTTTACACTAGAGTTTCTAACGAAAAGAATGCACTCGGTATTGTATCAGATCCATCTTCACTGTTACCAGCTGATGATCCATGTTTCTATAAACTGCCTCATGCTATCAAGTATTCGATACTAGCTTAGCTTCTAGGATTTTTTAAGTTGGTTTCGCTTGAAATGTTAGGTTGCCGAACTTCAGACCTCTGAACTGGACTTCCCTGGCATTTTTTAGAGCTGTTGGATTTTGAGTCCATGCGGGTCTTGGCTGAGAAGCAATGCCGCACTCGAACTCTGTGACTACATGTTTGAGCTGAGCAACTACCTTGGACACTGACCATTAAAATCGCTTCCTTGTCGCGGGTGTCTTCGCACCACCAATTTTGAGGGATGCCATCAACAAATTCTTCCAAGGTATGAAACTCTTCGTGATGAACTGAGACCTCCACAGACTGTTCAGGTTTGATCATGCCTGCTGCTGGTGTGATCTATTATTTTATGTTTAAAAAAACAAAAGAAGTAAATTAGAAGAATAGACGCCTGCATTTTCCACTCCAAAAAGGAAAAGAAAATTTATAGGACATAACAGAAGCAGCAGGGAGAAAGTGATACCTCAAGCCATCGAGGAAACCCGTTGGCACCTCTCGGGCGATAGTCAAGCTCTTCCCCATCCTCCTTGACAGTGGACTGGCCTTCACAAGTGATTTTAAATACGGCAGTATCCTTTACACATTTATTAGTGATACGCAAAATGGACGTGTCCTGATTTTGAAGGATTATGTTGTTGGTGTTCAAAATAGTTTCTGGAACATAATTTGATTCTTCAAGATTAGACCTGATATTCTGATTGGATTTTACAATTTCCCCAAACTCCTTTCTCCTTACCGATCTATCAACATGTGCAATTTGTAAACTTAGTTTGCACCGGACAGGTTTGTGATCACTGTCAGTCACGTCCATGCGTGCCTCATACCTATATAAAATCGGGTACCAAGTTTAGAGCAATTGAAGAAAAGAGACTATAGGTAACTATCCCTGAAGAAGAACATACTGTATAATTGACGAGACTACAGGGCACTCTAAACTGCACTCAGCAACTGGTAATGGCCGATTGTCACGATATATTATTCTATCGCACCAGGCAGGAATGCGTTTCTTCTCACCAGAATCATATCCTGTAAAGGATGCATAGACAAAGTTTCAAATCAACACACTGGAAAATTCAATTTCACAGATATGCACAATTTACTCGTGTAAGAGAAACCAAGAGCGTTAATAGTAATGCAGAAATTGACTGCCGCTAGACCAAATACCTGCTAAACCTGCTTGGTGCCTTTCAAACTTGTATGTTGGAGGGAATCTGATGAGTGCCTCACGCATCCCTTGGAAAACTTTCCCGGCTTTCATCTCTGCTCTGAGCTGATCTTTTTCTCTGAGCCAATCAAAGCATCTTTGTGAAACAAAGTCCCTTGCTTCATCGTAAGATATACCAAAAAGCCGATAATTGAAATCACCGAGAAAAACAACCACATCTGCTTCAGCTAATTCAGGCCTTACATCTTCAGTGTTGCCGCTGACAGCCTAAATCACCAATTGTTTAACACTTGGCCAATAAATATAAAATTATGGATAAAAGGATTGATTTACGAACTAGAACAAGTGCATACATTTGGAGCTCGGGACATATTAACAGAAGTTGAGACACCAGCTGCAAGAGAGAGGACCCATGGCAAGCCAGAAGAATAAAGCAGCCAGAATAAATATGTAGAGAAGGCAAGAACAAGACAAAAACAGGTATGGTAGCATACCAGCTGCCGTGTTAAGTAGAGATGACCGGTTGAAGACCATATTTCGATAAATGTGATCAAAATCAGCATTACGGCGGTTGACAGCTTCCAAATGTGCAGCCAAATGACAGTTCACAAAGCACATTATACGATCATAGACTCGGATTCTCAAACCAACACCTCCCTGCTTGAACATAATTAGTCTGTTCAGTGCCCTTTTTTCATAAGGAATAAGAAACCGATATGTTTAAGAAACTGAGCAGACAATCAAACTGACTCCATTCTATATTTAATTCTGTATACATGCCAAATGAGCACTGTGAACGGTGAGGAACAAACCTTGTTACCAATGGCACGACCAAAGCCACACGGAACTGCTCCAGCATCAATATCCCCAACATGTGTTCTGAGATTCTTTCTTACCCTATATGAGGATTATGAGCTCATAAAAGGAAAGAAATATATGAGGACAAGATCCACAAGGATAATCGCTTACCAAAGAGATATGAGCAAGCCAGCGAGCTGCCTAGAACCCATACGTTCGAAAGTTTTTCCTTCTTCTAAGGCCTTTCCTATATTATCAAGCCACCAGTTGCCAACAGAACTCCCTTCAAGCCCTACCTACAAAAGGAAAATAATGGTAAATAAATCAATCCATCCATAGAACGAATAGAGATTTTGTATCTGTCAAAAGTAAAAAATAAGCAGTTCACAACATCATTGAAGGATCTTACAGTTTCTTTTGCTGCAGACATTGCAAGAAAGCCTGCGCCCATTTCTACTTCTTGTAACCCGACAACTACAATGCCAACATCCAGCACAGCAGAGCCCAACCATGACATTAGTGCATCCTGAGATGCTCTTCCTTGACCAACATTCCATGAGCCTACTAAAATTCTAACATTGTCTCTTTTGGCATATACACTTTCTTTTGCAGCCAATTCTGTACGTATCAAGTTGTCTGTAGGTCCTGGAGATTTGATGTGCCATCCGCGAATACCACCATGGGTGGCCAAGCTATAAACAACACCAGTTCCAACGGCCAGTTTTATCACTGGACTACTGTGTGCAACCCATCCTGCAATCAGATTTCCCTCAAGATCCAATACCTGAATCATGCCACTCACATAGCCTACATATATTCGTGTCCCAAGAGTGCAAAAGCATTGGACACCAGAATAATGGTGATTAAAATCTTGCACACGGTTACCATTTCCATCCCACTGAACCAGTAAACCATTTGTGCATCCGCTCCATATCATGCCATCCGCAGTTAGCACTAGCGCTTCTGTCTTCTTGGATTCTTCTACAAATGCTCCAGCCCCTCTTGTTGCAACTCGTCGAACAGCATCTGCAGCTCCCATTATAGCATTACGCGACCGTTGTAGAAAGCCCCCGGATTTCTCCTTTTTGGATGTTGAAACAAATTTTACCTTCATCTCATCTTCTACTGCTTGATCTTGCTGCACTGCTGACATGTCAACTCGATTCTCAATCTGACCTTCTACATTAAAGACTTTCACAAGCTCTCTTGTACGAGCATCCCTGACAAATCAAAACCTTTTAGAATAATTCCAATGAAAATTATATATTAGAATCTCTACCTAAGCAACGATACACCCTGAAACTTTAACATCTCCCTGAAAACATACAATACTGAAAGAGTGAAATTCTGCAGAAAATCGCAGGTTTTTCCTCTTCCCTTTCTTGATCATTATACAAAAACATGAATTGTGTTAACCGTGTAAAACATGTAGCAATACACACACATATCACACACACCGCTAACACAAAGAAGGTGTCAAATTGAAAACTAACCACCAGGAGAAGGACATAGAACCGGCACACCAAACTTTAGCTCTGAAATTATCAGAAACCAAACACTTGACATCTTGAGAAGATATACTACAGACGCCATTAACAGTAACTTGGCTCCTGAGGTCAATGCACGACCTCTCCACCAGCAAAGCTGCCATATGCCTTTCCTCGGGTTTTAGGGAGAGAGATTTTTCAATGGTTTCCCATGGCCAGATTTTGATAACACCACCCTCGGAACCTGACCACATATCACCTGCATCCAATCAAAGCAACATGATATCATATATATTAACATTTACATGGGAAAGTTAAAAAAACACCAAGCAATACACTAGCACTTGATGAAGAGTAACAAGTGAGTGACTGACCGTAAGCAGTGAAAACCATGGCAAGAACAGGAGCACGGTGGGCCTGCCAGGAAAGACCTTCCTTAAAAGGAGTAGAAGCATCCAAAGACTGGTCCATCTTCCAAGACCTGATCTTGCCATCCTTATGGCCAGTCCAAATCAAGCGATTGCCGGTATCAACCGTGAGACAATGGGTGGGAGAGGTGTTGACGGATTCATAGTATGGGGCAGCATCCTCATCGCCCCTCATGACTCTGCTAGTAATACCAAAGCCAGGTTCAAAGACGTCCTTTAAATTCCAGACCCTGACTCCGCCCTCCTGGCCAGCCCACAGCTGGGTGTTGGTGCAGGCAATGGTCCTGAGGAACCTGCCGACCTGTGTCTCCCTGAGAGGGTGGGGTCTCAGCTCCAAGCAGGGGGGACGACCAGGATGGACAGAGGCTCGAGTTGGAACCTTGAAGATGCCAGTGCCGCCGCCACTGCCAATGAATTCGGGCAACGGCTGGCATTCTCTGTTGCCATCAGGATCATCACCATCATCCATGCAGAGGCTCTGGTCCAGCCTATGGGAGTGAGTGCCGCCCACGTACACTTCGTAATCAGCACCGCCAACAGCATTACTAGTGGTGGTGGTGCTGCTGCTGTTGGAGGTGGAGTAAGGAAAGAAATCGTCGTCAGAAGAGTCGTAGTAGTCCACATTATTATTGTTATGGACGCTCTTGGGGACAACGTGGACGTCGTCGAGGCTATGTTTGCGTATTTGGTGGTGGCGTTTTTGGGCGGAGGTTGGGCGCAGCTGATGGCTCAACGAATGGGATTTGCGGGGCGGAGGGGCGTTGCTTAGGCCGGCCAATGCGTCCCTGACGTCGTCCTCACTTCTCTCCTCCATAGTACTAATCAGTTAACTAAGAGATGTTGTAATGTTGGTTGACGAATATATGAAGAGCTAGCTAACAATGAGCTGCTAGCCAACAGAGAATCTTTACTTGAACGAGATGAATATCATCACGAAAAATGTAGAAAATCCATCAGAATTGAAAGAAAGAGGAGAACAAAACCAGAAGAGAGAGAGAGGAGAAAAGAGGAGAGAGAGAGACAGAAGAAGGGGTCTAACTCTAAACTTGCAAAAGGATGGGAGGGAAGGGGGGTCCGAGAGGAGAGGAGAGCACGTTCGTTGGTTGGTTGGATTGGTTGGATTGGTTGGAAGGCGAAGAGAGCGAGGGGGAGAGAGAGGCCTCCGCAGAACTAGGAGGGGCTTATATTCCATAGCCAATGAATGCACTGCATTAGTGCATTGTGCTCTCCTCTCCTCCGTGGACCATGCGCCTACAATTTGACCGTACACGTGTCAGGTGTGTCAACCCAACTTTGCCTTCCTTTTACACATTTTAGAGGCTGAATTTTTGCCCACCACCACTACAATCACTACCATATTGTTTGCTGTTAAATAAACGTGACTTAATTTATTTACTACACAAATTTTAAAATTTAAAAGCATCCGGCAGCAATCAGTCCGGCGATAAACAATATATATAAATTCTAAAATTTAACTACGTACAAGAAGCCGGTGTTCTGGAGCAAAAGGATTGTTTGTGCGCATTTACAGATTCGAAATGAACCACGAACAAAATTATTACACAATATTGAGCATTTATTTTCTTGTCATCCAATTCAATATACAGCCTTATGCTTGAAGCTTTCGACAAAGTCTGGGGAGAGTAATAGGCTCAAACGTACACCACATCACCCTCTGTTTCCAGGGATCCTTAAACACTGACCAATTATTTAGATTGAAAGAAAAATTGCTGCAGATGCTTTGCTTTAGCAGACTAATAACTCCTTAGAGGCAAGGGGAAAACAACTGACGCCGGCCATTGTCAGAGAGAGGATTTGCTTAGATACCTCTTCCACCTTCCTAGCTTCTCTCTTCCCTGAAAAATGTAATCCAGATTTCTTTTAAAACTCAATAAACATCAACTGTGTTCTTGATTATTTCCAAATCAACTGAAGCGAAGCTTTCATAGTAGAAGACTAGAGTCTAGATAAACACAAGTTCAAAGCAACCAAAAGGCTAGTAACTTCGGTGTATCTCCGCAAGCACAGATGAACAAAGAGCGTATCAGCATCAAGCACAAATCTGTAGTCTTCGTCCATATGCACCCTTAGGATAATCAAAGTTAAGGTCATTGACAATGTAAACGGGGTAGATGTTTCCTAATGATAAGTTTGGTTTGTAACAACCAGTTCACACTGCTCATGGTCTTTCCCCTTGCCAATTGATCTCGCACCTTTGCCACTCAACTCTCTTCCTTTTGAGTTTTCTGGAACCTTTACAGCTTTACACAATTGTTTGTGATTTTCCTACTAAACTAAGAGGCTTCCGAGTACTTCTGTGCAATGGAGGAATCACAATTTAATCTGGGTGACTCTTTTTATGGTTCATGTTCACCTGAGCTTCATCCTAAAGATTCCTTCAAATAGTTGGACGGGGGCAACGAACCTTTTCCTGTCCTCATAAGTTTAGACCTAATGTATGTTTATTTGTTGTCCCTCATATATGACAGTTACAATCTTACTTCTGTTCCTATGCTAAGATGAGACCGCGGATGTACTTCAGGATCATATTCTAGCCTGATCAAATTGGGTCTTATCAAATGCTACTTGGATTACCAAGGATTAATTCGACCTTACTAATCTTGTTGGAGCGATACTGACAGCATAACTCCGGAGAGGCAAGTTCTCACCCCAAGAGAAGTGACAGGGATTTCGGCTGCCTATGTACTTAACATAATCGTCTGCGATTACATTTCATATTGCCTATATAATACTAATAGCCATAGGCCAGCATCTACATTACATAATCGTCTCAATTCGACGAGGTAGGTGGACTCACCCCAAGGCTGATATATTTGTGATGTTTTTGGTACTTGATATTTATAATCATTTATTTCACCTTGTAGTATGACTTCTAAACTTTGGCAGTCACATATCCAATTTAACTAGATTACATGTTACATACCTTGCGAGGTCGGACAGCTAGTTCATTGTCTAAGATGGAGGTTGCCTTAAAGCCTAGGGGATGCAAAACCTCTTCATAACTGCACAAAATAGAATCAAGAATAATCAGTATAGACTACAGTCTTGTAAGTAAAAACAGTATCATTTGTATGTGATCAATAGCAACACCAGTTCAGTACCTAAAAGATTGTAAAACAGGATATGGAGTTGGAGCTTACTCTGAAACTGACACTTTGTAAGGTGGTCCACCAATATGATCACTGGTCTGCCATCAGATAAATTTACTTATCAATAGACTATCAAACTATGTATAAACATAAATATTAAAATTCGAAAATTTTAACTAATCAAAATTTCAATAAAACTTGAAGAAATAAATATGCAAAAAGAAATGAGCTATTACCACAAATGATAATCAAAACCGGATCCCTTCTATTATCAGATGGATGCGTTCATGTTCATTGTAAGAAGGAAATACTAACAAAGAACAGAGACACACACACATACACACAATGAGAGAGAGGTAATGAAGGGAGAAAAGTTAATACAGGAAACATCAGTGTTATGAGCTCCCCATCTGGTTTTAAGATATCTGCAATCTTCTGCGCCCATGCAGATCTCATGTCTGGTTCAACAGCACAGAAGAACCTGTACCATAAGACGCGATCAATCAAAAGGTCTTCCTCATGGGAAAAAAAAAATGCAGAGTGTTTCAAGTAACCTTACGTATAATCAAAAACGAGATCAAACAATTCAGTTGGATGCCAAGTGAAAAAGTCCACCTTTAAGAAGGTAAAGTACCGTGCTTTGGGAAGTGAGGAAAACAACTGCCATGACATTTCAAACAGAAATTTGAAGTAGGACCTCATAATCTAACTAAAAAGGATCAGAAAAGAGTACATATTATTCATGGCCGACGGGCGATTGACCTCTGGTTAAGTGAAAATGGAGTGGATATGTCAACTCTTACCTCCAGAGCTTTGTTAATGGCATTCTCTGAAATGTCCAATCCAGTGGCATGGCGTTCAGGACATGCAATTTCTACAACATCATATCCCTGCCATCATGCAAACAACTCGTAATCGAATTCCTACTGAGAATAGTGTAATGACTAGAGAGTAATGAGTAGAATAGTACATACAGTGCCACATCCAGGGACAAGAGCCCTGCCCTTGGGAAGGGCTCCCGTCCGATGAAGATGGGAAATAACGGGCGTTGGCTGCCCTAAATCCCAAGGGGTCAAACCTTGCTCCCAGCACTTGTCCCAACCGCCTTATGAAACCAAAAACCCATCCATCAATCCCAATCAGGAAACCCAATTTATCACCTTATTCTTAAAGAAAATCGAATGGGTAGCTACCTGTAGAGTTGCTGTGCACGACTTGCTGAAGCTTGTCGACGGCGGGAGGGTTCTGGTGGGCATCTTCTTCCTCTCTCTTCCTCATCAGCCTTGTTTGGTTCGCGCGAGCAAGGAGGCCTCTCCTGGGAATCGAACCCACAAGATTTGGATTGAGACTGAGATTCCTAATGCATGATGAGAGGAGGAAATTGGAGCCTCTGCTGATAGCTCTTGTTTGGTAAGCCAGATTGGACTGGACTGGACTGGACTCGCAGGAGAGCCAGTTGCTAGTATTCTGAGAGGAATTTAGTCAGCAGCCAAGCCAACCCTCTCTCTTAGCCCGCGTGCCAACCGGTCCTCCCTCCTTCCGACGGACATGTTTGCACCGGAGTTCTGGCAGTAAAACTCCCTCGGAACTCGGGAATTTAAGGTGACGTGTCCTCGCGTTTCAAAAAAATTTAACGACGTGTCAAAATATAATTGGCCGATGCACCGGGGTAGGGTATCTCAGTTACATAGAATAATTTCCCCACCTCCCCTCCGTCCTTTCCCCGCCTCTGCGGCTCTGCCAGTCCCGTTGCCCTTGCGAACGCCGCCTCTCTCTCTCTCGCTCGCTCTCTCTCTCTCCCTGCGCCTCCATGAGAGGGGGCTGGAATAATTAAAGAAGAAGACAACCTAGTTGCTGCCTGCCTGGTAGTCTGGTAGTGTTTCTACATCAACATATTCATGCTTTCTACTTTCTTCTTAAGTTTTATTTTCCTTTTTGTTTTAAATTATTGAACTTGATGAGTATTCTTTCTTGGTAATTATATTCCATTGAAGATGAATTATGGTTGTCCACTGTCCATCTTAACATGTCAAGTTTAACTTTTTATTTTTTGGTCTAATTCAATGATGATGTAGGTACTACTGGGTAGTTTTGAATTGTTTAGATTAGCTTGGTTTTCTCTGCAACAGTAACCTTTACAATGGGGGTCGTGAAAGATGGCGCCGCCACCGGATTTCTCCCTAGCAAACAAGTTTTCGCCATCCACTATCCCGGTTATCCTTCGTCCATGTCCCGTGCCATCGAGACACTAGGAGGGACCGAAGCAATTCGTAAGGTCTGCCAAGTTGCCCGCTTTACTAATTCTCTAGTCCTTTAACCATTTTGTGTCACCATGTTGAGATGTTTCACCATTTGGCTTGCAGGCTCGTACTTCACAGTCAAGCAGGCTGGAGCTCCATTTCCGGCCCGAAGATCCATATGCACATCCTGCATTTGGAGACCTACGTCCTTGCAACAACTTTTTGCTCAAAATATCTAAAACCAAGTCTAGTGCTGGACAAAGTGATCAAGTTTCAGATAGGACGTTTAAAAGGTCCTTGCAAGATGCAACTGACTTGGGCAAAGGCATACAGTCATCTGAACCCGAAAGTGAACTACTTGCCCGCAAAGAAGATGAATTGCGGAAACCTGATAATGATCAATTAAACTTTGATATTGTTGCTCGTGTTCCAGAGGCGTATCACTTTGATGGTTAGAGTGGCCCTGCTTGCATCAACACCTGTTACATCTCCTAGATTATATACTTCGTTAAATTTTCCTGCCATTTCAGAACTGACTTTCAGTGGTGCTTCTTTTCCTCTTTTGACATGTTTAAAGGGATGGTAGACTACCAGCATGTCATTGCTGTCCATGCTGATGTTGCACGGAAGAAAAAGAGAAATTGGACAGAAATTGAGGAGCCACACTTTGGTAAAGTCTCTGGGTTTCAATTCTTTTTAGTTTTTGTAGCTTGGAGATATTCGTAACATCTTTCTTTCCTTCACCTTAGCGAGTGTGTTTACGTCTTGTACATTATTTTCTATCTATTTGTAGATAAGGGTGGCCTTATGGATGTTGACCAGGAGGATGTGATGATTCTACTACCTCAACTTTTTGCACCCAAGGATGTGCCTGATAGTTTAGTGTAAGATGTTCTAGCATTTTTTTATTCTTATATTGGAAATTTATTTTTATCTTTGCATAATCCTGTTACCACAATTTTCCTTCAGAGATAACTTCTTGTTTTTGGTTATGATTCTTTCTTCATGACTACTTAAAGTCATGTAATGGGGTTATTCTTCTTTACTTTATCAATTATTGGTGGTTCCAAGGAGCTAAAATCAAGTATTATGAAGACATGTGGATGTGGGCACCTTTGTTCTAAACTTCTAATCATATGAGAATATTCCCTTTATTGTATTTGATCTTGATTAGTTGGGGAGCTATGTGTTCCTTGTATCTTGTTAAGTTTTGTTATAGTATCTGATTAGATGCACTTCCGCCCTTCTTCTCTTGTACTCGTCTTCTTTCTCATAGGAATCTTTGTTTCTTATCATAAGACTTGGAACTTATTGGATGGTATATTATTTGATGGCCTCAAACAAATGGCTCAATTTTCCTGTGCTAATGTATGCAGTGTACTTACCTTTTAGGTTGAAACCACCAGCGACATTGAGTGCAAAAAAGAATCAAGAAGAACCTGTGCAACACCAATGGGAGGTGAATATTATTGTTGAATTACTCTACTGTTTTGATGGCATAGCTAAATATATGCATGCTAAAAGCTATGATATTTGTGCTTATTTGGCTCTTTTGAGGGTACAAGATGAGTCTTAGACCCCAGTGTTAAGGTTCTTGTTTCAGCTTATTCGATAAGTTTTAACCAGGTGGATAGTTCAAACTGACATTATTATTTTCTTTTTTCCAGATGAGTATGGAGCCAGTTCTTGCACTTGACTTTGGCATCAGTGATATCCTAAATGTTAATTTTAGAAAGCTAGTTGTAATTTATTGCTGAGAGTTATTTTAAATTTTCCAATTTGTTTATTTATTTATCTCAAAAAGAATAATAATAAGAGTTGATGGCATGAAAGTCATCAAGATTGGAATCTTTATGAAGTTCCTGCATAGCTGTGTATCTTTTCTACTTAGCATTCTTACAGATTCCTAAGAGAACAAATTGGGAGGAATATATATCCCATGGCTCAGATCAGTGGGTGTCACAGATGGCCTTGTCTCGGCTGTTTGATGAGCGGCCTATATGGCCAAAAGAGTCATTAACCGAACGCTTGCTTGATAAGGGCTTCAACTTTTCAGATCACATACTCAGAAGGTTGTCTTTCCTTTAGCTTATAGTCTTCTAGTCTTAGTCTTCGTTCTGTCGGTTGAGGTCATTTTGTTCTTGCAGGCTTCTTTCTAGAGTTGCATACTACTTTTCGCGTGGACCATTTCTTAGGTTTTGGATAAAAAAAGGATATGATCCTCGCAAAGATCCTGATTCTCGAATGTGAGTTATAAACAAAGCATCTTACACATATAGTATTTAGCAACTGTCTGCTTTTTTATTTCTTTTGTATGTAGGTTTCTGTTTCCATCATACAATGTTATTATTTAAAGGAAAGTGGAAAATTGTATATGGAAGTTTGTTACTTTTGATTTTTGTAAAAGATAATAATGATGGACCTGAAAAGTCCTAATTACAATATGTATTCAGAAAGGGGGCAGAAGAACTCCCTCCACCACCACCTAGTTTGATTCTAGATTTATCTCCTTTTTTGCTTATAGTAATATTTTGTTTCGGCAGCTATCAGAAAATTGATTATCGAGTAAGACCACCATTACAAAGTTACTGTGATGCTAATTCAGCCAATCAGTAAGTTTCTCTTCAAAGTTTTCTTTAGTTTTGTTCGAAATCTAGTGTAACAATTAATTGAGGGAGAGAGAGGTTGTTTCTTGGCATTTTCTTACTATGTTTGAATAAAGAAAGCAATGCTGACTTGAATGAGTGCTTACGGAGTTGTCCAGTAATTGGTTGTTATGAAACATCAACCATCTTATTTTTGCCCTAGTATCTGTACCATCATTAATTTTTAGAATTATGTGTTTCTTTCCATACATTGTTTGGAGGATACTCAAGATGAGCCTTGCAACTGGTTCTAGCTTTGAAGACCAAATTTACTCGTTCTAATTTCCCGTTGTTAATGTGAATGACAAGTTTTCTATGCGAATAAGTTCTCTTATTCTTTTTCTTTTTGGGGTCACTCGTGCAGACTAAAGCATAGATGGGAGGATATATGTGCATTTCGAGTGTTCCCTTACAAGTGCCATACAACATTGCAACTATTTGAACTTGGTGATGATTACATTCAAGAACAGATAAGGAAGCCTCCGGCTCAGACAACTTGCTCCGTGAGTTTCTAGAATCAAGATATGTTGTCGCTTTTCCATGCAAATTCATGTATTTGCATACCATAAAACCTGTATAATATAAAAGTACAATTGGTCATAACTTCTAAATGTTTGATGATGTTTTGTGAGAATCTCTTTAATCCGGCACAGTCATAATTTACTGTAGTGAAATGAAGTATATTAACTTAGTGTTCCTTTATTTATTTGGGCCATTAGAATTTCAACATTGGCCAGCTTTGAATTTAGCCTATTTCTTTGCAGTCTGAGACGGGATGGTTTTCATATAACATGCTTGAGAACTTGAAAGATCGTGTTAAGGTGAGGTTCCTATCTGTGTTCCCTGAACCTGGTTCAGAACACTTGCTTAAAGCTGCGACGGAAAGCTTTAAAAAGTCCAAGAAGATGTGCAGTAAAGACAACTTTATACGTGCTGAAGTGATACAGCCAGAAGACAATGCTGGTACAAACAGAAAACTACATTTGTGGACTGGGTTCCGGTTCTTTATTAGTTTTCTTTCGAAATTACTGTTTAATTAAGAGCATGTTTAATATTTTTAAATTTTCTGACTGTTTTCGAGAACTTTCAAAGTATTGTATCACTGGAATGTTTTTTCAGTGCGGTCCTTCAAAAAAGACAATTTTAGAGATTAAATATAGTAGGACTTACTGATTGTTGGTGATATTTATTGAGTACTTTTATCTAGAACTTATAGGCAAGGAAGATGCTGCAGAACCCAACAATCTTGAGGATGATGAGAAAGATGACACTGAGGCTGATAATGTTGAAGAGGCATTAGATACGTATGATGGAATTGATGCGGTAATTGATTCTTTTATCTTCAACAAATTATCTGTTAAATCACTGTCTTCTCTAATATCGGTTTCTATACAGTTTTTTTCTTTTCAATAAATTATCAAGATTCAAGCGTGCCTCGTTTTTGTTGACTTATTTCATGTTCACTTGTTTGTAGGCTGAGGATGGTGAAATTTCTCTGCAGTCACATTCCTGTATCCTTACAGCATAACTGTCCAGTTCAATTTTCTTTTTCTTTTTTGTGCATCTTTCATACATAAAGATTGATAATTTGGCATGATTTGAAACCAAAAAGTGATTCTTTCTGGGACTTATTTTTCCATACTTTGAAGCAATACTGCGAGTTCTTTTGGATTGGCGGTTTTCAAATGTTTGAAGTCATGCAAATTCTTGTGGATTTCCTATATGTTGTTAGATATGAACATGGAAAACATCTCAAGAACCCATTTACAGGAACTTTTTGGTAGTTTTCCCTCTTCTGAAGCAGGGGGTGATGGAATACAACAAGATGTAGCAGCAACTCATACAAGCGACGAAGAATACCAGATTTACGAGCAAGAGAGTGATGGCAACTTCTCTGATGAAGGTGATTGATAACATCTCCAAGGTTCCCTCCATCCTCCTGATCGCTTATTTAAACGCTCCTTCAAAGTATGACAGTGTATCTTCCATTTCAAACAGCTATTCAGATTTTGGATTTTTCTAAAGCCTCAATAATATTGTGTTTTAGTCGCGGCTGAGGGAGGGGCAGAAGACCATCTAATCTAAAGCCAGGGGATGCCGTCGTTGCAGCTGCAAGTCTACAGTTCAACAGGTTTAAAGTCTCTTGGTGATTCTCTAACATTTCAAACTTTGGCATACAATACATGTAGATAGATGTAGGGAGCACCCGAACTCAGCTGCAACTCTACAATCGTTGCACTCGTCACACTCACAGTAGTGTGACTGGTGACCGTGGTGTTGTATAAGGCGCAGCTGTTGAAATTCTTTCAAGAAACTTTTTGTTGATTTGATGTGATCCTAACTTGGACTTGGAGAGGAATATTATATAACAAATTTCATGATTTTCTTGTAACATTTGTAAATCCTGGTGTTACAAGTGATCTTATGTTATTGAGTCGCACGCACACAACTTTGCAAAACTGAAAAAAAAAAAAAAAAAAAAAAAAAAGAAGAGTTATCGCTCACAATTTTTTTGAAAAATGTGATTTTTCCGTTTTTCTCATATTTTGTGCGTATGCAGCTACTATCCACACTCTTTGTTAGTTTCTGTCACTTGATCATTTTCAATTTATTCGATTTGATAGCCGAAAATTGAAAGAAGTGTGAATTTGTGAAAAATAAAAAGGAATGAATAATATCGCTCTAAATTATCATTTGTAAGTGGTCTTTCATTTATTCACCTTATTTAATTTGAATCAATACACAATATTAGTGGGACCAAAATAGCCATAAGACGGTTCTGTCGATGAGGACATCTTTGAAATATCTTCCATGAATTTCCAGTAGCTGATGGTACATTGATACGGCAAAAGTTCTGGTACAAATTTGCAAAACTAATAAAAAACCGGTGAATTATTGTTCGCTATTTTTGTGAAGATTGTTCGAGTTTCTGCAAGATATTTTGTATACACAATAAGTGAGAATTTTATAAATCATTTGAAAATGGTATATATCCATTTATCGTGCCCCATAAATATTTATTATTTAATCTTTTAGACCATAAAACAAAATAAAAATATATACTAACAAAATACAGCTCTTCCAATCACGGATTGAAATATTTGATTGTGGCCAAGGATGGACTAAAATGCCTTTAACCTTTCCGGACCCTGCTAGGGACTAGCCCTATCCTTCGCGGTGTGGGATACCTCAGGCTTCAGCCAAAAAAAATGACAGAATGAGCAAATTAATCAACTTCCAAGCTACTTCATTGATATTTGGTCGCTTCCATCTAATTTTATACAAACAGAAATAGAAGCGCTCTCTCCCCTTCTCTCACTCAAAATGTATGGACAGATGAACAAGGGAAGGAGGTGCTTAATCCAGGTAGAAGAGAGTCACAATTTTGCGGAGATTTTTGGCCTCTTGACAAGTTTCCATGAGCAATCTACTGTCGTGAAACGCAAAGCATATAACTTGCTGTACATGTGAAATGATGTCCATATTGCACAACCTGCAGTTTCACCATCAAACAAATGAAAACAAGTTCATGCTTAGATAAATGATACCTGCAACTGGTATAACATGATGGAAGCTACTCTAAACGTAAAAGTGGAACTGCTATCAACCTGCTCGCTTCTATCAGTGGTAGATGATCATTTTGAGGCTTTTCTATCACATTCTTGACCTGAAAATCCCAAGAAATTATCAATTACCATAACAACATTGCTTTTCCTTTTTTCGCATGGCGGGAAACAAGGTTAAGTTACTAAACATATTCTGGAAATAACAACTAGAAAGACACTTGGGACCCATTAAATTCTGTTCAAGCTTATATGTACCCAATCGCTCTGTAAATAATTAAGAGCTGCCGATTCAATTTCATTTTCTAAGACATTCTACAGCAGATCTACTCTTGTAATGCCTAAAGTAATAAATTGTAGGAACTGTAATCCTAAGTTCCTATCATAAGAATATTGAGAAATGGCACACCCAATCTCATCCTAATACAGCAATACTTATTTGTCAAATTAAATACAAAATAAGGGCCATTTGCTGGCGAGCTCTTCAAATTCATACATATCATCTCGTTAAATGGTGATAGGCTATATACTAGATGCTTTCCTGGATGTTCCCTAACAAGGAAATGACTGCAATACAATCATACCTGAACAAATTTGAACGGATGAACATTTTGAGCGAGATGCAGATGAATTATTAGAACTTCCTTGAGTAAAGGAAAAATGGAAAACAAAGATGAAAAAGAGACGTAGGCCTTATATGAGTTTTTCGTCTTTGATAAATAACCAAGAGGGATGCAGAGGGCAAGGCCATAGTGCACTAGAACTACAAAAGCCCCTGCTATTGTGGTTTAAGAAACTACCGTACACAAATAGCATCAAGAAAATCCAAAAAGTAAAAAGAGGAGCAAAAATCTAAACTCAGAGTCAACTATGAGACAATAAGCAATTGATAACTCCGAACATGTGAATACTATGAGAAAATCTAGTAAAGACCAAAATAGATGACGTGTAAAATTCAAGGAATGTCATTTTAAGAAATTCTTACTTTTGACAATAATTCCTGGCTCTCGGGTGGTTGCTTCTTCAAACTCTGGGGCAAGATTACAGTAAGCAGCTCTGGTTTCTCTGCTCTTAAAGCACCCCTGATGACAGCTGCATTAGTACCGGAAGCCCCTGATGTATATATGTGATTTTTCTGCAAACAGGAGGTTAAGGGACACACAAGTCAAGGTCACTGATCCCTTCAGATTCAACATAAACTGAAATTGCCCAGTATTGTTGAACATCTGATAGCTCCATACGTACTCATAAATGCAAGATATAAAATCTAATTCAGTTACAGCTCTTACAGTGATCACCATCGCATAGCTGAGAATCTCAACAAGTTCTTGATGCATGAATCCCATATTCCGGGTCCCAAAGAAACCAATGGCTCTGGGCCCTTGTTGCTGAATGGCTAATAACTCCTGCAGATAACGTTGCATAATATAGGAAGACTGAGAGTGCTTTCAAGTTGCAATTAAGAAAACACTTAAAGACAAAGCATACAAGACCTGCAAGAGATATAGGCTACCTAAAAGTCCTGCAAACATATGGTTTACAAATAAATTGAGTGACTGGAATTATGTTTTTGTAAGTAATCCTCATGGCAACGATTACATTTATATGCATCAAGTCTACGAAATGGAAAGAAGCCAAACGAAGAATAATCACGCACCTGTAGATAATCCACATCGTCCACAGGTCTATACTCTGAAACCATAACTGCCCCTGATCCTTCGACAACAGATTGAGCCTGGGTTGGGATTTGGGTACCTCCTTCTTCATCCGAGCCAAACATACTCACACCAGTCGCGCTCGCGTCTTCATTTGATCGACTACCTATGTCTTGATCACTTCTCAAGCGTCCACAAAGCCACTATACGAGTACAGAAAAACATACCCCTGGTAGTAAATCATTAGTGAAAAACCAACTGCCCACAAAGAGTGGTAATTTGTACGCACACAAGTTCAAGTCACATGCTTTTACAGGAAATTAAACCGGTTTAAGGCAAATGGAGGTCGAAATTATAGAATTGCAGCAGCATCTTGAGATAACAGAGAGACTAACGCAAACAAGACCCCAACTTTGAAGAGCAAATTCAATTACTTCATGAAGGAACAGAAGCATCTCATCCCAGAAAAATAAGCACAACGATTTGTAAGCCCAAATATACAATCTTTTTCATCACCAACGAAACCCAACTTCTCAGAATTAAGAAAAGCTGATGATTTGAATACGAACATATAAATATGCGGAGGGAGAGGGAGAGGGAGAGAGAGATACCTTGGGTTTGGAGCGAGTGGATGTCCTGTTTCGAGCACATGTGTGGCTGTGAGATGAGAGGGAAGAAAGGTTGAAATTAGGGCTTGCAGAGTGAAAGGATTTGAAGGACTTGCAGGGGAAGTCTGAGGAGGAAGAAGAAGAAGAAGAATAGGGAGTAATGGAGGTGAGAGGCAGGAAGAGCCTCAAATGCAAGGGTGTTGTCATTCCTCGCTTTTCGTTGGGCTTTTGCTTTTGGGGGCAGCGGCTGCTTGCTTCTCTGCTTCTATCTTTCTGCGCTTTTCACAATCTCCTTCTCATTTGATTATTTATATAATGCAGAAAATTAACAAATTGTAAAATGGAATAAGATTTTGTCAAAAAGGCTTTTCCTTTTCCAATTTTTATCTTTTCGTTCGCTTTTTGGCTTTTCAACTTTTATTATACTCTCGTGTATTTGCCTTAATTTTATCTTTCCTTCTTTGCATATTTTGACCTACCCACAACTCAACGGAACCTATCTACAATGTCAATGACACTACCAGTGCCACGTGTCTAACTTGATAACATGATAATACATGATTAACTATTTTCTCTCCACTTATTGAATAGGGTAAATAGATTATATTCTTCTAGCTGTCCGATAAAATAATTTGAAGAAAATCAAAAGATAAAAATTAACCAGATATGTGAGAGATAAAAAAAAATTGTGTGAATAACATCAACCATTCTTATAATTAGCGTCCAGAGTGACATTCTCACCGCGTAGAACTTATACTCGTAAAAAAAAATTAAAAAAAAAAGGTTAGTTCATCGTCAATTGTTTCCGAGTACTCCAACGGGACAATATCCTAACAAATTCGCTCCAATAGCGACCGATGCAGCTTCATTGTCTTGCAAGAATTTCATTAAACTCTAATATGAATCTACGATTTCATGTATGTGCTGTGAATTTCATAGGGATCTCTCGCGAAGGTAAAATCTTTGAGCTGGAACAACAGAGCAGACAAACGGGGAAGGACCACGTGACAAAAATATACAGCCACTTGCTTCTTCTTTAGCATCTGATCCAGCAACGACCTCGTCTGGACCAACTAATTTGTGTAAACTAAACCCAATTGCTTAACAAATAAGTACTTATCCAAGATCCTCTCAGCTTTCCGTCTCGACTGCCCGTCAACTGCTGACTATCAAGGTATTATTTCAACTGGTAAATATGAAACAACACTATCATATTTATACGATATCGAAACAACAGAGTTGCAGTTGAATGTTCATAAAAGGGCACTACACCATATCATCCCACAACCAGAGTGACTATTATATGTCCCATCTCTTTTTTACCCGGAACATCAAAGCCGATGATCGAATGTCATCTTGCGGCACTTGGAGCATGAATTGAACTTTCATCTTCAACGGGCGTCTTTGCTTTCCCACCTTCATCTCCAACCTGAAACAAACAGGATCATGTTTCCTATCATTTCTTCATGGGGGGGTGCTATCCACAAAGGTAAAAAGGGGTGTGTGCACTCAACGGTCAGGCACTTAATTCGCAAATCTAAGTGTTGAATCATTTTTAGCATGCGATCAACACTTCAAAGAAATCTTCATTGACATAAATTTTTCATTACAATTCAACTTATTATGGCATTATGTGTCAATAATAGTTTCCACGCATAGCCCAAGGGTTTCCTTCCAAACTCCCTTTTCAAGCGGAACAACAGAATAAAACTAAAAAAGGCCTTTCTTGTTGTCCTGAAATAAGCACTTACCCAAAGAGATGCCCAGCCAAGGCGCACCTCTGAGTCGTAACCAGCTTTAAGTTTCAAGTCCTTGCCGTATGTGTGCTTGTATACCGCGCTCCAGTAGTTGGAATCAAAATTGTACCAGTAGCTGGAGATGAAATCACCAAAATCAGTATAAAACTCTTCGAACAGTCTGGATATAGATGACTGGAGACAAAATGTGCAAATACATGACTGCTTGATGAACAACCGTAAACAAATAACAAGATACTCGCATGGTGAAATTACTTTGAAGTAATATTCAATGCAACTTAGCTATACGCGAAAATCACCCATTTTTCACTTCATTATTTCAAATGCTCGAGCGACACATTTAAAAAAAGATCCAAGCTGTACCAATTTACTATTGGAGACTTATAAGGAAAAATGTTGAAGGCAAGATTGACAATACAATTTCATAAATGATGATACTAAGCAGATAACATAATACTTATTCATAGTATACATCTGAATCAACAAACAAAACACAAAAAGAAACAAATCATATAAACTTTTAAACTATCCTAAATGGAAAGAAAATGTAAGATTTCTAACCTCAACTTGTCTGAAGGACTAAACCGACGCTTAAAAGCAAATGACAAAGCATTGGAAGGCAGAGAAAGGGTTGGGATAAAAGACATCTCCTCATCCTGTACTAAGTCCAAAGCTGTCAGAAAAGTTCACAGAGACGAAACGCCAATATGATGAAAAGTGCATTCATCCAGCTATTAGGAGACGTTGAATATTTTTATTTTTCCTTAATGGGGACCCAGCTCTCCCTCTTGTGCAATTGAAAAACACCAAATGTAGAAAACCAGAGTAATGAAATGCTTACCTTGTATGAATATCGCAACTTCAAATCTTCATCCGCATATTGAGCAGTACACAACCCATTCAAAATTTGGCTTTTAGCAATTCCATTAATCGATAAAATCCTCTTCACCTCCTCTTCTTCTTTCTCCTCCACAGAAACTTCACCCAACGGGAACTTTAGGGTAGCTTTCGGCTGCAGCATCAGAGTAGTGATTAAGCTAATAAATAAAACTTACCATGATTTTGTTTAGGCGTGTAAGGAGAAGCATTTCATATAATATGGTGCCACGATATCTTTTTATTCTTTTTTCCCCAGTAAAAAATCAACAAGGGGAAAAATAAGGGACACTCTGGAGTGGAAAAGTAACAGGACACTAATTTTTTTTTTTTTCCTTTTGAGAAGAACATGAAACTAAGGGCCTGTTTGGTACTCTACTTGAATCCAACTTTTTAAACTCAAAAACAATTTTCAAGTTTTAGGCCTTAAAAACTTTTTTGGTAAGACTATTTCAAAAACTGAACTCAAGAATATAATCTATTATCTAAAAACATAAAAAGTGAGTTTTTAGAGTTTTTAAACTTAAACTCATTTTTTTCTTTTCTCTCCCTCCTCCCCTCTCACTCCAAATCTATCTCTCTCTTTTCTTCTTTCTTCTCTCCTCCTTTTTTTTTACCTTTTTCGTCTCTCCTACAATCCGCTCTCTTCATTCTCTCAGTTCTTTCTCTCACTCCTCTTCCTCTCTATCTCGTCCAATCCTCTCTTCTTTCTCTTTCCTCCAATCATCTCTAATTTTCTTTCCTCCTCTCTCCTCTTTCTCCCTCTCCTGCGACCCCCTCTTTTTAGATCTCTTTGTCTTAAGTCATAAGATTTAAAATTTTTAAATCGCAAACCAATCAAGTTTTTGAGTCTTAAAGAAAATTGTTTTCAAGAAATGTTCTTAAAAAATGTTTTGAGAAATGATAAAAAATTTCAAATAGGATACCAAACAGGCCCTAATAAATTATTTAAAAACGACTATTTTTCTATTTGGTAAATTGTAATGCTGCAAGATGACATAAAAGGACTTTTTTTTTGGGGAAAAGAAACAAAGCATTCAATAAAATGAGAGCAACAAGGAACGTTATCAAGTATACACCAAAGAAGAAAACACCAACTCAGAAATCCAACACCAAATTATAAATCCAAATGACAATTCTCGAAATATGCCATAGTGTCATAATTCAACAATCCAAGTCACGAATGCCGGTGTATCTTAAAACAGATCAATGTGCAAAAACAGAAACAAGTTTGAAACACTACTGACTCCGCGCAGCAGTAGGACTCCAAGGAAATGGTCTTGTTAGAGTTATACTTAAATGGAACGACGGATGACAATTCAAAACTAGGGTGTCATAACATCATTATACCGCCGATATCATGTGTTGTACTTACCATACCAACATAAGGAACAGGAGAAGAGAGCTCAAGTGCATAGCCAGGGTCAGCAAGCTTCGCGACCACGGTTGCCTCTCCTTCTTGTGCCTAAGAACAATCATGACATTTAGACATGAGAGAAAAATGAGTCAACTTGTTCATGTCGATAAGCTTTGCGAAAACATAAACAGACACACGAAGATTGGATGGGGCGTAGTTAATGAAAAGCTAAAGCCTAATTGCCTAAGATTGAATGCCGGATGGTCTCAACAATTACATTACAAATTTACATTCGAAAGAAAGGGATTGGGGAGGTAACCTGGAGATGATGGGTAGCACGGAAATGCAATCTCCGGCCAACATCGACGGAGCCGTTGAGGAGGGTAGATTGATCTTCAAAGTTGTGGTGAACGGAGAGGTTCTTGGAGACGAATGTCAACTGCGGCGGAGAGAGTTCACCCTTGTGGTTGTTGCTGAAGGAGAGCTTCAGCTTGGCAAGGCTGTCCAGCAGCTTGCAAGAGACCTTGTGGAAGAAGACGGAGGAGTCGCTGTCGAACTCGGAAGTGAGTCGAATCGAAGGCCTCTTGGGGAAGCTGAACACGACGGGACTCCTCGAAGCTGCAGCTGGAGGAGGCGGCGGCGGCGGTGACCCATCTAGTGACAATGAAGGTGGAGGAGCAGGAGGAAGAGTTCCAGTTGCTGGGCCCTGGTAATTAGGGTTAGGATTGTTAGGAAGGATGGGTGTGATTGAGTCTGCCATTACTGATTCACTCCTTTGAGTCCAAGCTCCCCTGAATCTCAAAGACAGAGAAAGAGCGAGAGAGAGTGGGCGCGTGCGTGACGACGGACGAGACTCTCGAGAGTGTATCCTCCGGTCCTCCTCCGCTGCTTCTGTGTTTACCAAGTGTGTTTGTTGTGTGGTTGTTTTTAGGCGGAAATGTAGATGCCCGTTCACTTTCATTCCCCCTTGGTTTTTATTTCTTTCTTAATTATTTTCGCTTTCATATATCCGCCAGAGTTCGAAGAAAGAGATTCAATTTAAAGGTGTTTTCTTTTGGTCCAAAGAAACGAAAGGCAGGCATTTTCTTTGTATTTTCCTTTTCGGTATGTTATACAATGATTAGTCATAATTAAGTATCGAATATGCCATCCTTAGAGGAAATGCTGTTACTCACTACCCTCAAGTGATGGTAAGTGATCACTGCCAATTTATCACCGTTAAATAAATTTAAATTTCGAAACATAGATGGTGGATACACATGAATCTCAAAATTTAAACTCATACAAAAATATTAAATAGAATGATGAGTACAATGAGCAAAAATGCACCCTCCTTGGGAGTCACGACTCTCGCTTACAAACGAAGAAAAACTTCTCTCCACTAGTGCCACTAACAAGAAGAACAGAAGGCCAACCCATTTTCTTGCACTAAATTTTGAATCTTCATCCGTTTCACACAGTGTGGTTTCAAATATCGCGTTATTGAATCACACGACATAACACATTTGATTAATTTGTGTAAAACAAAGATTTTGGGATGTAAGAACAAAAGCTAAACCTAACCAATCACTCGTTATGACCAAATTTCTTTGACCCGACTACATTTACGATTTATCCATGTATTGGTATTCATGGTTTCCTGAATCAATAAAAACAGGGGGCGCAATCACATTTGCAAACACAAACAGAAAATGTTACCACTTATTTTTGACTCAGCCTTAAAGACTACAATATGGATTGACAGCCCTTAAAAAAACCTTTGCCATCAAACACCACACCATAAGACAGTGTTTCCCTTCCCACCAACCCCCACACGCACTTTGCAGCCACAGAAATACCAAAGAAAAAAACACTATCAAATACCCCCAGTCCTTAGGCAATATTAACAGTAGCTGGCTTCCCCCGACCCATTGCAAATCCCCTTGTGCCGTCAGGCATACGCGGCCCGGGAGGCTGCTTGGTTACAACTGCCTGCTCCGTACTCCCAACTGAATTGTTAGGAGGATGCCCCGCATGATTTCCACGATTATATTATGATGGTTCTGATGGTATTGACCTCGCCCACGCCCCTTGACACGGCCTTTATTACGCCCTTTTCTCTGCCCAACCTCCTTGTCATTGCCATGCTCCTCTCCCTGGCAAAGAAAATTTATGCAAAAAATATTATATTGATACAAGCGTAAAATGATAAATACAAACAAAGCGAATACGCCATGGTTGGGGCTTCTATAGTAAGGTGAATTCATGCTAGATGAAATGATTACGATACTTGAGTTGATATCATTAAAATCAATAACTACGATCAAAAAGCTTAGTGAAGAATGCGTATTAACTCAAATTTTTTTCCCGCTCCCCAAGAAGCTTTTTGGCTGACATCAGTGAAAGGGGGTAACTATCATCCCTAATGTAACACCAACGTTCCAGTACCATACTTATGCTACCATTAACCACTTTGAGAAAAGTTCATCCAATTAGCGTGTAAATGTTTATCAATTGAATGCAACGCTCAAAACAAAATACATACATATTTCAATGAGTTTGTTCTCTCTTCGTGTTCGTGTGGATGGACATTTGACTGTTGGGAAGAATCTACTGATTGTTTCTCATTTGCCTGTTGTTCAGCTGTAGAAGCATCTTCTTCCTCTAACTGCACTTCCCCATCCTGCCCCTTCTTCCCCCGCACTTGAGCAGGTTTTGTCTGCAAATGGAACAAACAGAAACTACAATTTCAGGAACCAAAGTGATCTACCTAACAAAGAACCACATATAGTTTTGGGCATATACCGCTCGCCTAAGCATTAAACGGACTCGAAGGCCACTCCTCCAGTTTGCCTCATCATTAAGCTCCGCAACCTGTACAATAGAAACACACATTTTAACCAAAGAAAGAAATGAACATTTATTTTACATAGTGAACATGGCAAAAAATCATATTAACGTCTAATCATTGTAAACACTTACAGCTTTCTCCGCTATCTCAGGGGATTCATATTCCACAAATGCATGTAACTACAAAAAATAGAGAGTCCATATATGAGATATTTCCGTCCACCTTTAACTATATAGGAACAATAATTACTATTGTTAACTATTCAGTTTTTATACTATTTACTAGGTGCAGGGAACTGCAAATACCAGCACAAACCATATCAAGTGTGCATGTGTTTGTATGTATACCTTGTTACTGAAAAGCATGCCATCTGCTTTTGTAGATCGGGATGCCGAGGAAGCACCACTATTGGAGGCTTGTGGCTGGCAGGTCCGGATTGTCTTCACACTGTCAAAGAACATCTCAACGTTATATAGACTTCTAGGATCAATAAAACAAATCCGACTTGGAAATAAAGAAATTGAGTTAAAAAAATAATAAATAAAAATCTAGAACGAAATGTGTTCTTGATACCTCCCTGCAGCAGAGAAAACCTTCATGAGGTTTTGGTGGCAATGATCCTCAGGCAAATTTTCAGCGACAACTATGCGAGACTACAGAAGATCAGAATGCAAATCAGATGATAAAGAGGAAACATGAGTTTAATTTTCATGAAATCTCAAGAATTATCAAGTTCAACAAGGATTTACACCGAGCCCTTAATAGAGAATAATAACAGTAAAAAAATTAAGGAAAAAAAAAAAACCTCTTATTCTTAAAATACCATTTTTTAAAAGACCGACTCACAAAATCCTTGGCATAAATCGAGGCGCCAAACCAAAACATTTATCCTAACATGAAAACGGTACTGAATACAAGTAAAACCTACTTGCAATTCGTCCATATCTAACTGAGTCAGGGGATGCTGACGTCTAACTTTCTTTCCATCTTCATGAACTACCTGCAAAACATGACATCGTTAAAGATCAAAACAGAAGGACAAACGAAGAAACTGATACACAAGTGAGGCGGAATATGTTTGTACTTCTTCAAGAGAAGGATGGAGTGAACTCACCAGCTTTGAAGAGTTGCGCAATATGGTTGCAAGCTGAGAATTACTATTTACGAGGGCCTTAATCTTCTTGAAAGATGCAACAACAGAGATCGGCACTATATCAGGATGAATATTAAACAGTTAATAACGATAAAAATTTAAACAATGGATATTGAATCGACCCTAAAACGCATTTGAAAGCATATGAAATCGTCGAGTAAAGGAAAAGAAGAAGAGGTTACCATATCCTTCAGGATCTTTGTTTATGAACCTCATAAGATGATCAGTAGTAGCCAAGTTTATATCGCTGAAATAATACTCCACCTGCAAAATGAAATGTTAGGCAACCAAACCGATATCCAATCCAACTTGTGGACTTACAACAATCAATGGAATTTGAAATTACTAACTATGAAGGGAGGGTTTATGAACAACTCTCAATCACAAGTATACACTGTTAGTGTTGGAGGTATTCAAATATTAGGATCTGGAGACAGACAGACTAGGAATTATCAAGTAACCTGATTCAAAATCTTGGAGGTGGCTTCATCGGAAAGCTTGTGAGTCTTGGAGGAGGAGGAAGCATGATCCGCCTGAGATTGCTCGCCCAACTGCTGCTGATGATGCTGATGCTTCTGTTTCTGCTGCACGACCACTTCCTGGTCTCCAAATCCAGAATAATGATACTGGTGGTGATGATGATACTGGACCGGCAAGTGATGATGATGATGAACTGGGCCCGGCACCGCGTGAGGTGGAGGAGGAGGAGGAGGGACGACCTGGATCGGAACATGGAAGGGGCCCGAGGAGGCGGCGGCGGCGGCGGCGGAGGGTAAACGTGGACTTGACCCACAGCCGCAGGAGGCGCTGCCGGTGCGGATGCGGGCGCAGTGGGGGTGCGATTGGGGACGAACTCAGCGGCCTGGGCGTTGAGGCGACTGAAGGAAACGTTTCGGGATAGGGATGGATCTGATAGATCGGACGACGAGGATTCACCCTGTGCCATTTGATTTGGATTAGTTGTCGCAATCTTGTTTAGTTCGGTTGGGTGTCCTGTGGGAAAACTGACAGAGATTAGAGAGAGAAAATGAGTAAGCGCAGCCCTGCGAGGGGCGGAGACGACAGCGGAGAGGACTTCTCGGGTCTCAGGCTGCTCCCGATCCTCGCCTATTTATAACTTTATTATACTTTGAACTCTCATTCTTCATCTCGGAGTTGGATTGGTCCACGTAGATTTTTTTGGGGAGTGTGGGGCCCTCCTCTTCTACTTCTCATCTTCTTCTACTTCCTGCCCTAAAACTACGCGAGTGTACTACTGCTTGAACACGAACAGTCCTCCTCCTCCTCAGTGTATTTGTCCTCATTAGACTTGGACGCGGACTGGGACTCGGGCTTTCTTCTCTCGGCGTGACTTGGCTGGACCCTCACTTGTACGGATGCACGGCACACCAAAATAACAGCGTACCTACCTAATAGTAC
This sequence comes from Pyrus x bretschneideri, assembly GCF_019419815.1. Taxonomy (NCBI): domain Eukaryota; kingdom Viridiplantae; phylum Streptophyta; class Magnoliopsida; order Rosales; family Rosaceae; genus Pyrus; species Pyrus x bretschneideri. The sequence goes on along the minus strand of NW_025999390.1, from coordinate 8,727,251 downwards.
TATGTGTTCAAGTGTTTTTTTTTTTCCTTTTCATATAACACGATATTGTCGACTCGATACACTACAATGACTATCTATTTATTCCATGCAAATCTCACTCTTTTTTAAAGGAAAAGTCCCCCCCAGTCTACTGCTGTTGCGCCGAATTGAACTGTTACTGCACCACATTGTCTTGGTTTTGTTAACCACATTCACATATGAATACGCCAACAGCAGCACCGCATTGTCTTGGTTTTGTTAACCACATTCACATATGAATACGCCAACAGCAGCAGGGATCACACCGACCTTGGAACCCAAGACCAAGAGGTGTCACGCAAGGGCACTTCACCATCTGGTTGGAGGAGGGTCGGTTATTGTTTACTGAACCAACCAATATATGGATTTGAAGTCCTTCAACGGTTGGATTCAGTTCAATTTCTTACAAAACTAACCTATTTTCAACTGCCAAAATTGATCCCGTAATCCCATCGTTGAAATTTTACCGCTATTGTTTATTCCATCCTGTATCACGAATCACGATTCCCGACTTCCTAAATAAGTAATCTTCAAAGAATTCATATTGGTATAACCAGCTAAGGTTCAGTACAACAACATCAAAGCCGAAGATGATCTTAAAACGACCAAAGAAAGTAGAGAGGAAAAAAAAAATCCTCGACTTCTTAGAGAAAGCAATGCATGGAATAAAAAAACACAAGTTATCTTGACCTTCAAGGCTAGTACAAGCAACTCTTGCTTCCGTTAATCTGTTGTCACGACCAAACTTCATCTTCATTAACAAACTACTTGCATGGTGAGGCAGAGTCAATACACTAGCCGCTACTTATTTCTTCCTCTTAATTCAAACTTCTTCTTAATCGCACCCCAAAACGCAGGGATAGCAACTTCGTTGGGAACTTCCTTGAATGATGGGAGGTAATTCACATCGACAATGACATGGTCGCCGGTGCCTTCCTCAATCTGCACACACATGATAGGAAAAGAGGGTCAAAAGGTGGGACACAAAACATCCCAACCACACATCAACATATGATTTCAGCTTTACTCACAACAACATCGAAGCCGAAGATGGTCAGCTCAAGATTTCTCATAAGCCAATTAGCTGCACTAGTAACCAACTCAAGATCAATAGTGGCCCTTGAGCTATTACCATCTCCAGAACTCAGGTTCCCTTTGGCAGTGGGTAAGGATTTTAAGCTGCGAAGGAAAGATCACCACGTCATGGGTCACTGATTACATGTATCAACAAACTAAGACCAAAAGGAGAGGTAGAGAGTAGAAGGGGAAGCAAATGTTCTACCTGTCAAAGACTAAGGGTTTGAGCTCCTTACTTCCAGATAATTTCTTCAAACCATCTGCATTTGGAGTAGAGCTCTTAACTGCATGATAAACTTTCTCACCCAACACGTAAAATTTGTAGAGCGTTGATGAATGATCCACATATTCCTGCAATTCCAATCATTTGCAAAGAAAAACCCGGTAAGCTAGCATGCATGAACACGTGTGACAAAACATACCTGAACTTTAGCACTTATTTTTTTAATACAAAAACATTGCATTAGGTTAGAACAAATGGACTCCTATACCAAACATATCGGGTAGAAGCTATACCAAATTCATCAAATGAAAATTAAATCTTTTTCACCTGTATAATTGCTGGAAGAGGAACAGTCAAATCCTTGAAATCTTGAACTCTAAAAACTATTGCCTGTAATGTAAGGGTTGAATTTTTAGTTTAAACAATACGACAGAGATGGTGAATTTGGATGAAGAACAAATGGCAATTTGATAAACCTGTATGCTTCCCAAATCTCATTTCAATATTACTGCCTCAGCAATAACTCAATTCAATTCATTTAGCAAATATTTAAAGACCTTTCAATGCAATCCAATATGACGAGGGAAAGAGAAAATAGTATTTGCAGCAATGTGACTACAATCCTTTCTTTTACTGATAAATAAAGCATTACCATGCTGTGAGCATCGGCCACACCACAAGCAACTTGAGGTTTTACTATACTTGGAAGAGCTAACTTAGCTTCAGATAGGCTTTGAACCAAATCAGACTGGTTAAAATCATCTACCTGCGCATGTATAAATAAATATGAAATTTAAAATAAACCATTCTTGCTGTTATATACACAAAAAGCTCAATCATGTCCTTAAGATAGCCAGTGACTTAGTAGACTACGCTTACAGGATAAATGCATGACTATTTATGCCGAAAATTGCTAAAATGTTTACCGAGAAAGTATCTGCAACTTAAATATCAAGAGATTTCTTTTAACTTGTGAAAACATTGCGAAAGCAGAAAATGCACATGCACACACGCACACCTTAAGAAAATTAGGCCCCCTAATTGCGCAGCAACTGGCAGTTTTGAGATCCTCCAACCCAAGTAGAATCTGTTGAATTTTCAATCGATCTACTACAGGATAGATAGAGCTAAGTGGGTCAATCACACAGAGGTCTAGGTGATGTTCCATATATCTGTGTAAGAAACCAAAGGATATTAAAAACAACCCAAATGGACATTACTACATTATATAGTGCTCTTTTGCATACTCCAATTCCGGGACACACTTGCTTTGATGAGTGGTATCAAAATGATTAATTGATTACAAAGTACAAGAAATCAGGACTGTATGAATGTGAAGAAGAAAGTCTAAAACTAACATTAGAGGGAGGGATACATTTACGGAAGAGTATAAACTACAAACTTATGCATTTACATTTACTGATGTATACCATATCACAAAAGTAGGCACAAGTATAAACACCACAACGTGGAAATTCATCTCAAATGCCACTCGTACAATGGAATAGGAGAAAAGTACTACATGTCAATGTCTTAACGCGCTTCACATTAGCTCTTCTATGGAAATACGGATGCCAGATACCGTTAAGATACTTATTTCTTCTGGTAGTGAGCCAACTACTCTCTATGGAGGAAAAAATCAGACTGGTAAACTTAACAAGTTACCTTTGCAATTCCTGCATTCCCCTGCTGTATGTTATGCTGGTAGAAGATGGTAAAGATCCATCCAAATTAATGGATATAATTTCATCGGTTGCTTTATGGAGAACTACATCAACTTCTTGTAATTGAGGTGCTAGAGGGAGATCAAATGTGAGGGGAACAAACATCAACCCATCTTGAGTAGGATACATAGGGAATGCACCCCTCTGAAAAAAAATCAAGATGACTTGTAAGCTTCAAATACAATCTTGTATACGTCTGATTTATTCATAAATATACACAATCACTTAGAATGCCAACCCCAGAAAATCAGATCAACCTGATAAATTTCCTCAACTCAAAATTACTAGAATTTCCAGTTAAATAATTACAGCCATTCAATCTATCAGGGTAATTTTACAAGTGCAAAAAGTCAAGCGAACAGTCAAACTGAAGTGAATAGTGACTCAAAGCCTTTCAGAAAGCACAATCATATTTGCACGATACCAAGTATCAATGTTTTCTTCCTTTTGTCCTTTCAATATTTTCTTCTCTCCTAGCACTGATTGCCTTCAATTTTATAGAAAGCTCACCTTAGCGAAATCCCCTTCACGAGACGGCTTCATAATATAACCAACTGTCACAATGCTGTTTCCAAATGCCTGTTTTCCATGTGAAGCATAAGATTCAACGTTACAAGAAATACAGAATAAAAGTTGTATACATAAAAACAAATAGCCAAAGGCAGTAGGAATAGTAGTATATGGACAGCAGTTCCTCTTAAAAACCTTTCTATTTATTTGGCAAATAGTCAAAGGCAACTCGCGTAGTTTGTTGATATACACCATGCTTGAACTCTCACATGTGGACGCGGGGCTGCCTTCAACATCTGAAACCAAAATAATTTGCAGTTGAGCCAACAACAGGATGTCATTGACTTGCAAAGCATGGTTGGGGAAAACATGAAAGTGCGATACTCACTGAGAAGCGTGATAAGCCAACTGCATTTGCTTAGTTTAGGAAACATGTATTCCTTGTTGTTGGATACCATATACAAAATACAGCCTCGGGTATTAGGCCAAGCTAGCATAACCTCACGTATAGCATCGTCTGTAGAGGATGCGGATTCATCTAAGAGGAAGCAATGGATGGAATACTGTGCCGCCATTTCTTTGAGAATATTAACCTATATAGGACAAGATACAAGATTGAAGATTGTCAGAGCTCAGACAGATAGTGTGATAATCCTTGTTTAATTAAGATCGAAGAAGAAAGTGTAAGTGTAAGTAACAAAAAAGGCTGTGCAGGAAAATGAGAAGCTTTACCTTATGAGCTTCAAGACCTGCTCCATAAGAAATTCCCTGCATTCAAAGATAAGCCAAAAAAGAGAATAGAAAAGATTAATTAACAATAATTTCGTTATTTTGGTAGGGAAAATTGTAAGATAAGGACAAACCAAAGAACATGACATGCTGAATTACATTGGGCAGAAGAATAAATGGAAATGAAAAATTAAGCAGATGGACAAAATTGAAACCAAAAGAGTGAAAGGGAAAGTAGTAGTAGACTAGTAGGAGGAGGAGTACCGACCGTAGGAATGTTGGAATGGCGAAGCTTATGAAGTAGAAAGTGGGCGTCTGATTGCAAGTTGACATTGGTACCACCAAAAAGTACACACTCGTCCAATATCACTCCTCCTACACCGCCACCGCCAACGCCTGCCATCTCTCTGTCCAAGACTCTAATAGTAAATTAGTGACGGAAGGAAGAAACAACCATCACCCATAGATGAAGGCGATAAGAAGAAGGGGAGATTCGACCATTGATGACATCCTTCTCACCAGGAATCGACCTGCGTCTGGAGATTTGAGACAAGCGACTTCTTTGTTTTTTGAGGGTACAAGAGCCCTGCTTCATATGCCACTTTGTGTCACCACTGATCTTGACAAATTGGTATCTGGATTTCACCTGGAGAATGAGAACCTCCTCAAAATAAATTTTAAACATTTTTAATTTTCTCCAATATCTTTAACACAACTATTTCACCAAACAATATTGCTTGGAACAAAGTCGAATAGTTAGAGATCATATATTACACTTTCTTCCTATTCTTCCTTGTTTCGTAATGAACAATATATCAAAAAGTCACACAATCTTTTTAGCAAAAAAGAAACAGCCACATAACTGTTGCTTACCTCCGTACAATTCACATGTCTCGCATAATTGTTGCTTACCTCCATACAATTCACATGTCTCAGTTCTCACACCCATAATGTTATAGCATACATACTATTCTTCTTCTTCTTTGTCATAAAATGCCAAAATCACTCACATTTTTCAAATCAACACTTACACGAACGACAATATGCCCAAAAAATTTGACTTGAAAAAACCACGCTGTTATATGTTTATTATTTGCTGATGTGATGTGCTCAAAATAAATGGTTAAATTGGCCCAAGTGTGACGTTTTTCATGTATAAATTGATAAAGTTCGTGGCGGTGTCACTCTTCTTGTATATACCAGATAAGCAAACAAATCAACAAAAACCCAGAAAAACAGCTCCAAATGTAATTATATGAAAGCAAGAGGACTCGGCATCTTACTTGATAATATCAGACCGTGTCTCTGATCATGATGAACTCTTTAGGATACAAAAAAATCACTCTTTTTTTAATATACAACTCAGGGCAGGAAACACTAAAACACAACCCCTAAATCCAACTGAATCAGATGTAAAACAAATTTGAATATAATTTTCTAAATTCAGATTAAAAAAAAATCTATTTGTTTGGAGCAGATGAAATTGCAGTCCCCAGGCGAAATTTCTAATCGTTAAATTGGATTCGACAAAATCAAGAAAAATTTTCTAAAGCCCAATTATATTAAATCACAAATTTGAAGCAGATTTTGACATGCAATAGGTCAATAATGTAGGAATCATTTCAGACTAACCTTGATGGCGGGCGTCGGAGGAATCGTCCAAGTACCGTTGGAAAGCTTGAATCCGAAAAAAACTCTTAGGGTATAGGGAGATGCTGTTGATGTGAAATTCAACAAGCAAAGGTTGAAGGAGAGGAATTTCAATTTGAAAGATCTGGAGCAAAGTGGCTGCTTGGTGAGGAGAAGCCGCACAAGTTCACCAAAGTGAAAGGGCACAAGTTTCTTACTACTAAAAGGGATTCAAATGGAGGAAAGCAGAAGCCGCTTGGGGAACCTTACCAAAGTTAAAGGGCAGAAGTTTCCAGACGATACAGAGGGGTTAAGAGCAGCAATCTGTTTGATTTTTTTTCTCCTTGAATCATTGTTTAGCAGCTCAACTTTTTTCTAACTAATCAGCATTGATCAGTGAGGGTTGTATCTCAAAAGTGATAATTTTGGCTCTCTAGGTCCATTTGGCAGTTAAATGCGGCAGTATAAAGTATTGCCTTTGGCTGAGATGCACGCGAAATGGCATCTTACTTATATATGCATCACATGTCATACTCAACAGCCTCCGGGCTAAGGGACTTCTTTTTTTTTTTTTTTTTTTTAAGAAAATGGGAATTAGGTATGAGACTTGTTTCATGTCGAACTTCAACAATCCGAACTGTTTATTTTGTATGTCTCGATTCATAAATCATTCTTACAAAAATTCAATTCAATCTGAAACCATTTGCTTATTTAATTATCAAGATAAAATTTGTTTCTTATATAAAAAAGTATTCATTAATTTTTTTAACCTAATTAGATATCTTAAATATTTCTGATTTTGCTAATATTTTTCAAAGATGATTTTTAAGGGTAGTTTCGTGACAACCAAAATAGAAAAAGAATATATTATGATTTAATAAATTATTATAAATGTAGCTGATAAATCCATCTCATTGTCTTATTGCCCCACCCACATTTTTAGTATAAATTTTAATGTCAGTTTTACCCTCTTGTAAAATGACGTGTAAGGACCAAAACAAAACGTACTGTAGATTGCCAATTTCCTTATGCCCACTGCACATTGCCGGATTGCGCATTTCCTTATGGCCGTTCACCATCTCTGTAAAAGAAAGGTGGTGGTGTGATCACTTGGTCCAGTAGTATGGAACGAATTTCAAAATTGTATTTCACACGACACATTCTAGGTTCAATTATTGGCACTTGTGAATCATACGAAGGTGATAAGGAGAGGCTGAAATGCCTCTGTGAGTCTTTCCAGCCATCGAAAAGATAGACTGCCGTGAGGAATCCACTAGTTGATTTTTTTTTTATAGACTGCTGTGAGGAATCCACTAGCTGATTTTTTATTTTTTAAAGAGCATGAATATTTAGGTTGATATATAGTTTAAGCGTGCTTACTTGTAAGGAATAGATTTATAAGTACGAATTATCATTTGCATTTATTAACAGCCAAACGAATGAAATGATTAATTGTTACCACATCACCATACCCTACGTGGTGACATAGTTGCAAAACAAAGGTATATATGGGATAACGACGGGAGTTGTATATCACATATTCATTCTCATAACTCATACCAGCTTCCATGATTAATTACTTGTTACCACATCATCACGAAAAATTATTGCCACCAACACAAAGAAACAGACTAGAAACCATTTTATGCTCACAGTTGTACGAAGCAGATGATTAATTATACATGATTGTGCTGCAGGTGTATACAAACAGGATGCCTTAAACACCAAGCAAGCACAACACAACCTAAAAGCAGTGACGAACACGAACCAGCGGGAGTCTGGAGCTAATTTTCCCTTCCTGAATGAACGAGCACTTCAAGACTCAATGAGCCGTTCCATAACCAATTTCACAACTGTAGGGGCATCAACCGTCACCGCTACTTTCACCGTGGGTTTATCACACCACTCCGTCACCTCACCAAACCTGTACGTATCGACCATAGTTAAGTAGAAATATATCAACAGGATTTAGATGCATATAAAACCATGGTATACCTCTACTAGGCTAAAACTTTATCTGGAACACGAAGTATAAGGGCTCTACCTTTTCTGTTTGTTGTACAAAATTGTGAGTCCTCTTGTGATGCCATTTGTCTGGACTCTAACAACACCCTCCATGTAAGTGAAAAGTGAAGGATTAACGGCTGCAACAAGTACTGCAGGATCATGAAGATAAACTCCTACACCATGATTAAATCAACCATCAGTATGTCCATGATTAAGGAAAATCCAATCCATTTGGGTTTCACCGACACTTTAGTGAACTAACCTTTTGTGCTATATGCATCATGATGGTAGGAGAAGTACACATCTAAAATTTTGCACAAGTATTGAGCAAACTTTCCATTTGACATTGCCAGCGTTTCTCTGTCAGCGTCTTCATGTAGCATAATGAAAGTAAAATAACTGGATTACGATGATTTATGTAATAACACAATCATGCATGAAGTTTTCCTACAGGAATTTTAATTATCAAGCGGCCATTTCCAAGACACTGCTTTCACAGATACCAGAACTTTATCCAGAGAAATGATCAATTTGGCACAAAACAGCAAATTTCCGGCATGGATTCCAGGAGGTGTATTTTAGGATTTCCAGAAGAACTATACAAGGAAGTGGATGCAGGCTAATTGATTGAACTCCTGGTGAGGTTTAAAGGCTCTGCGACAAAGTGTTCTCAAAGGCTGCGCTAGAAATCACAAATCTGAAGTATACTTGTTAGAAGGACTAGAAATTTCGCAACATAGTACCTGTCAAGACAACTTGATGGGTCACATTAATCCCCATAGCCAAAATATCTGCTCCACATGTAAATACCATATCTGCAGCATCTGGATCCCCAAATATCTGGTTTCCGAATGTAAAGCGGGTTGCAGAAACTCAAGTTGAAGTCTTTAAAAATTCGAATCTTAGATACAAATAGTTTAAGCAACTTACATTGGCCTCTGCTGCTGGATTTACATTCCCATTGACTGCAAAAGCACCACCAAGAAGAATAATCTGGCCAATGTTCTTTGCAAATGCAGGGTCTAGTTGAGTAGCCTACATTAAGGGATACACTGTATTACAAACGATTAAGAATAATTTTGAAAATCGAAAGCCATGCAACGTATCAAGAATCTGACCAGAGCAATATTTGTAAGAGGGCCCAATGCTACCACAGTGACCTTTCCAGGGTAAAGGCTTGCTTGTTCAACCAGAAAAGCTGCTGCCGACTGTTCAATTGGCTTTCCTTTTGGTGGGGGAAAATTTTGGTTGCCAAGTCCATCCACACCATGAACAAAATCAGCAATACGAAGTTTTGTACCTTTCTTTTCGTGGAAAAAGAAGAAATAATTGATGAGTTATGAATCTTAACATACAGTAGCCTGTCAATATATGCAAGAACATGGCCATCAAAACTACATGAGCATAAGATATAGTCGGGCAACAAGAGGTTCCTACGAAACTACTTTAGCTGCTATCATGTAGGTTTGCTAATTAAGGTTTTGTTGCTAAGTTATTTTGATGTAAGAAATAAGGTGAAAAACAGATACCGAAGGAAATAGAGAAGAAATTTCTTAAGAGTTAACAAAAGTATGATCACTATAGTCTACTGGTTTAAACTTGTGTCGCACAGGCGTGCAGTAAACAAATGCGATGAGAAGTGAAGACACTACAAAACCGAAAAAACAGCTCAAGGCAGAAAACAACAGGGAGAAGACAAGAAGAAGTTGAACTACGGGTTGAGAACATACAGTTATTGTGACGTGAGATCCTTCAGCCACCGGAATATCGGTTCTCCCTGCAACCTCCAACTAAACCCGAAGTACAAGTAAGCAACCAAGACAGCCGACAAAATGCCTAATGCAAAGCGAAATGGAAAGAAAAAGCAGATGTTGTAAGATTACCAAATGCAAGGCATTTCTCGTGGCGAGAGTGGTATAAACATTTCCATAAATAGTAGTAATTCCAATCACTTGCACTTCCGGGGATTGTAACGCCACAAATATGGCCATGGCATCATCTGCATGCACAGACGGCATAAAAACACAAATTCAGAATCCTCGTTGACTTTCTGATCCCCTCCCCCATAAAACACAGATTAATCAAACATACAGAAAAGAAAAGAAATTGATGGCATCCCAACTCACCGATACCAGGGTCGGTGTCAATGATGATCTTCTTGGCTTCCCTCGCTGCCCCCTCTGCCATGCTGATGCTGAAACTGAAAGTCTGGATCAATCCAACAGTCAAAGGAAACCACTTTCTGGATTGGATTGGATTGATTGTACGAGAACCAATTAAAAAGGTGGGGAGTTGGGATGATTCAATTCGAATTGCACGTTAATTCTTTCTTTCCAAGTTCGTGCTCTCCGCTCTGCAGAGGCCTGAAAGCTGGTCGCACCGCCGTATTTTATTTTACACGTTATATTGATAAGCTGACCGCTATCGGCGTGGGTCATACGCTAGGAAGCACCGCTCAGCCCCACTCTGGGATTGATGGCATTTCAGAAAATATGTGAGTAATAAATGGGCATGTTGGTCAAACGAAGATGACCTTTTCCTTTACAAAGAAAATATTCAGAGTACGGGAAACACGGTGCACTAATGTCAATGGTTTAAATTTTTTTCACACCTGTGCCTTTAGGATCAGACCGTTACAAACTTACACTCCCCTTTGCAGCTTTAACCTCCCTCCTCGGTCTCTGAAAAATCTCTGCCCTTTACTGCCTCACCCTCCCCTCCCTTGTCCCTCCCTCTGTCAGATTTTCAAATCATTTGGTTCGGTTTCAGATCTGCTGAGTGACGGCCTCCACACCACAGGCTATGAACCGATCGTTGTCGTCAAAGTTCGCCAAGAAAGCCTCTCCGGCACCGCCACTGGCGACGGCGAACAAGAAGAAGAAGCAAAAGGAGCAGAGCCGTCGAAATCCACTACGGGATCTCAATGCCGTCACCGTTGGCACTAGCAACACTGGCAGCGACGCTTCTTCTTCAATCTCGGTCGAAGCCCCACGAGGTTGCCTCAGGTTCCTTCTCTCTCATTCTTCTTCCTGTAATTCAAAAACCCCTCTTTACACACCTAAAACTCTCTCCAAAACCCCGAAATCAGCTCCTGCTGTAAGGCCTACAAGACCATCAAAATCCAAGGATAACCGCTCCAAATTCAATGCTTTGGAAAACCCGGAGAAACCCACCTCACGAAATGCAAGTAAATCTACGACCAATTCTTCTAGAAGTGGACCAAGTCGAAAACTTGTTCAGTTTCAAAATCAAATGGAAATTCCCTGGGTAAGTTAGAATCTGGGTCTGAGGTGGAAGGTAGTATTGTAAGGGTGGTGGGCAATGCAGGTCAGCCCACTGAGCTCAAATCAGATGGTATTGATGGAAATTTTACTCCTTTGAGTAAGATACCGACTGGGTTGGGTTTGGACTCCAAGGCTGATAAGGCTGAGGATGTGCTCGAGAATTCTGACAAATCTAATAGTAGAACCCCACCAGTTCAGGCCTCCGTATCTCCAGAGATACAATGCGGATCATCTGTGGTGTCCACGAGCAAGCTTGCTTGTTATTCTGCTGGTCATGTCCTTTCAGGGATCACTGACAAGAGGAAGTGCAGAGGTAAAGGAATTCTCAGTGTAGGACAGAATGATTCGGGCTTCAGTAAAGGGAAGGCTTTAGGCAGCTTTGAGGATGATGACGACAACGCAGATGATGAAGGTGATGGTCATGTTGATGGAACTGGCAAAGGGGTTGTTGGCAATCTGGATGCTTCGGTTGTTCCTTTACCTACTGAAGCTTCAATGCATTGGCTTTTGTCACCGTGTGATGAAGGGGATGAGGATCACAAGGAGCATTCCGATAATAGCTTACAGAATTCTGTAGGTCCTGTGAATCTTTATTCTCCATTTTCAACCTCAGGTCGTCATGGATTTTCTTCAGATGTATGTGAAAATACTAACATGGAAAGTACTACTCATTTTAGCAGGAGTACTTCAACTTCTCCAAGTTTTCATGAAGTTCTGGAGCCCGTAAATGAGCATGTTGGTGTTTTGTCTTCTCCGCATTGCACACCTTGTTGTGAGGCTGTAACTCTGGAAGAGGAAAGAAAACTCCACTATGGCCATGACAGTGAGACTTCTCCATTTTCTATGGTTTCACTGGACAGTGGCAATGTTATCTGTACTCCTCAATCAGACTCGAGTATAGAAAATCATAGGAAACACTACTTTGATTCTGAACTGAGTTCAGTAGCTGAAGCTATTCAGATGGCAAGCTTGTCCCCGAAGACGAACAGTCAGTGTACTGATTGAGGATCAGATTGAATCCAGTTTCCAGTTTGAATGTCTAACCACAGCTTGCAGTTCAATCAGTCAATTGCATAAAGTTTTGGATGATCGCGCTTCCTGGCTCTCCAACTCTACACTAGAGAATATATCACAATCGGAGATGAGGATTTCATGGAGAGAAGGGTTAATGAGTCATATCGACGATATGGATGAAGATGATTGCTGCAGATGTTTATCGGATGAAGAGAAAGATATCAATGGGTGCGGCAAAGATCCATTAAAAAAGGAAGAAGCAAGTCGTAGTCCTGAACTCAATGTCCAGGTAGGGGAAGAAGATGAGAATGTAACTTATAAGTTGCGGACGGCAGAAGTTTTGGATGATGAAGGAGGCGGCATTCGTCCTAAGTCGTCATCAAGAATGTGTGCTACTGCTGAGTCGATAAGCACTGATGGAGGTGGAGGGTTGCTTGCTTCAGGGGATTCAGATTGGAGTCAGTGCTACAAGAATGAGCTGTTCAATGCATAACACAGATATCCTTTGATCTCTTCTCTGGTATGTTTCTACTTGCAGTAGAGCAAGTGCGACAATCCTTGACCGGTCCAAAGTGGTTGTTTTTGTTTCGTTTTTTCCTGCAGGCGGAAATGGATAAACAATATTACCGCTTAAAGGACCAACAAGAGTGCATGCACTGTTGTATCCATAGTTGCTATAATTTGAGTTATGTATGACATAAATTCTCTCCGATTCAATTTAATTGAGATGTTTCAAATTCTGCGAAAGCAGGCGTATTTGTGAGTTTTTCTTTTCTAAATGGTAAAAGTTGAAAAGGTATGGTAAAAGTAAAAGAATGGTGGCTACTGGCTACTGCTACTGTACTGCCTGCCTGGTCTTGGATGGACTCATGGTGTGATATCTTTCATTGCCAAACAAACAAATCAAGGCAGGGAGGCAGGGCAGGCAATCGGCGAAATTCCAAACGGGGCCAAATGCCAAATGGGCGGGTGGGTGGAAGAAAAACAAAAACCTATGTATACTGGACTGGACCAAGTAAACAAATAGATACTTAAAATAGTAATATTTATTTAATCACATTTCAAAGTTGGTTTTGCATGTTGTACAAGTAAATAGATACTTGGAGAGTATAGTAATACTACAATTACATCACACGCATACCCTCCTTCTTCTGCAGGCTGCATATTAGATTAGATTATAGATAATTAAGAGGCAAGAGGCAGCTGCAAAAAATTAGCAAGTTTAAAACTAGCTAGCTTATTTTTATATATTTACAAAATATTATTATTATTAAGGTGAGGGGGAAAGTTTTGAAACTATTACAATAGAGGGAGGAGGAAATTTCAAACCTGGAACGCATGTGTAGAAACCTAACACCTTATCCACTAGGATATTGAACCACATACAACTAGCGAGATAATTTGCTTTTCAAAATATAAAAGAGGACGATAAAACAATTACTCCAAATTCTAATGATGATGAATAGATTTAGTTTGACGAACATTTCTCGAGTTATTCATTTTTCCTCTCTATATATTTTGTTCATTAACTAATTAGACTGAATTTATAATACACAAATGTAAAGCTTTTGTGTAGTATTGCATTATGCCCCTTTGCACTTGTTATTGTGATAGGATGAAAGGGTCTTGGCCCTTGGGATGGAGAAGGTCTTGGGTGCGGTACCCGGAGCGGGGTGTCGTGAGAGTGGGGTGAGATCCTAAACGAGCCATGGTTAGCACGGTACAACCGAATTCTGCACCACACCAATTCCCCTAAATGGACACCACCCCCACTGGGTTCCCTAAAAATGAACATCGATGGCGTTGGATCTCATCCCGTAGGTTAGGTGGTGTCGAGCTCATTGTCAGGGATGACTCTGCAGGTTTTTTAGCAGGTAAGGCTGCGGCTGCAAATTTCAGGGATACCTCCTCCCCTCTTTTGGCTGAAGCTCTTGCGGTTCGATCGGCTGTGATTTGGGCGATTTCTAGTGGATTTCACAATATTATCTTTGAAACTGATTCACTTCAGATTGGAAAAGCTCTCAGGACCCTTCGATTAACCTTTTTCCTATCATAATTTAATTTTATGAACATTTTGATCTAAAAATATTTAAATTTTAATAAATATTAAAAAATTATTAAACTTTAATGAATTTTGAAGTTAAATATTTTATTTAATTATTTTAACTGTTAGATTTAAATTTAGATCGTTAGATTTTTTTTAAATTAAATTATGATAATATTCCTAAAAATATTTATAAAATTTAAATACTTTGTTATATTATATATATATATGTAACCCCTGGATTTTACTGGATGTCCTCGTCGAGGATGTCTCTTCCATAAGTGAACTTTGTAATGACTTTTCCTAATATAAATCTATCGTTTCCTTAAAAAAAAAGAAAGAAAAAGGGTTTTCTCCCATTTTATTCTACAAGTTTGAAGTCAAATAAAAACTGGCGTGTGGGACTTGGTCCAATGAATCACCAAACAAACCAAACAATTATATCTATCTATTTTTTATATGTAATTTAGGGCTAACCGGTGACGGGCGATTTCATCTCTTTATATAATATATATATATATATATATATATATATATATATTGCAAAGAGTATTCTTCTCTCTTGAGCTACCTGGAGCCTACAACAGCCTAACAGAGTATAGGGATCAATCGATAAGCTTCATTCGACTAGACTAGACTATACGATATCCAATCGACAATTATAATTATGGAGGTCTAATCCCAATGGTTTACAAGGCAATGAAGGGGAACAGAACTCGCCACCAGTACATCTGCCTCTCCTCCTCCTCCGCCTCATTAGCAGCAACAGCAGCAGCAGCAGCACCACCACCAGCATCAAATCAAACTAATCATTACAACATCGCTGACTTCTACATCGATCACAACAGTTACGTCTCTGTCCCCCAACCTGCACCTTCAGCTGAACAACATCATCATCTTCCAACGATATTTAATGTCAATGGTACATCTGCCCCGGGGGATCAGTCGTCCACAACCACAAACATTATCAACCATGGTGGTCGTCAGTTTCAACACCGCAGACACAAATCTGTTGCTCTCGGTTCTGCTTCCAACTCTATGCAAGGATTCTCGTCATCGGTGGACGCTGATGATTCCATTAATTCTCCTCCTTCAAAGCAATTTGTCCAGTATCAGAGCCATAGACGAATATTCTCGTGCATCAGCGGTGGTGCCTAGGCCTAGCATTAATTCTCCTCCTTCAAAGCAACTTGTCCAGTATCAGAGCCATAGACGAATATTCTCGTGCATCAGCGGTGGTGCCTAGGCCTAGCAGTAGCTAGCCAAAGCTAATTAGCAATGTTGTACCTCACAGCTCAAAGTGCTGAATATTTCAATTACAGATTTATTGAATGTTGTAAGAATTACCTCTGCTGTCTGCTCACTTCTTGTATCGATCTTTTCTCTGCTTTTGTCTCGTATATAATTTTCCTGCAAAATTACTAGCGGTTGAATACGCAATGTGTATATACAAGGAGTTCAAGTTATACATGTTCCTCGTTATATTGAAACAAAAAGCATATATATGTATGTGTATATATATGTGTGTGTGTGTGTGTGTGTGTGTGTATAGAAGTTATAATAAACACTGCTGGAGAAAAGCTTAGCTAGTTTTATGGCTGTAACTGTAAAACCAGTAATCGATGAGATGGTGCGACAGAACAGGAGAGATCGATATAAATTGCTTGCATCATGAATGTGTTCGTTGATGGTCATCTAATCAGAACGTCCGTCATGGGTCAAATATACAATACTGCATGTATATATACAACATATACAAATACAAATTATATATTGAAGCCAGCAGATGGATGGAACAATGGAATAACTAGGTGACCAACAACAAACATATCCACTGCTGCAAATTACCACCACCATGGAATAACTAGGTGACCAACAACAAACATATCCACTGCTGCAAATTACCACCACCAATACTTGATAGGCCGCTCGGTCGCGCACAAGTTTGGCAAAATAGTGCCTCCATATAAACAAGCAGTAAAACAACTAGTATAGTAGTGATAAGGAGAGAGATACTAGATAACCTAGAGCTTCAGATTCAGCCTGCACTGGGTTTAAAACTTGGACCATCTCATCACATCCCATGTTAGGTATTCTGACATTGAATAATGTATAAAAAGGAATATGCCAAGCATCATTCCCTTGGCTAAAACAGCATATCCTTGAGAATCAAACTTTGTCTCTCTCTGTCAGTTTTACTGGTTGGTAGTGGAAGTTGGAAGTTGGAACATGGAATGGTTGTTTCGAGTCAGCGAGGTTAAGGGCGAAGCGCTGTGGTGATTTTGGTTTAGTACTTAGAATGTATGTCCGAATTTATCAAGTGTGGCTGTGCAGACCATTCTGTAGTCTAGGATGAGTTTCACTCCCTCTTAACCTTAATTTAATGAAGCCTAATAAGCCGATCAAAACTTCTTCATGCCCAGTTTCCACAACTCGACTAAGAAGAGGCCAGCCTAAGCCTATTACCAGCTAAGTCTTATATTCTACTTAAAAGCCAATACAGAACTGCAAGTTAAATTCCATCAATCAAATTAAAAACAAAGGCATCTGATAACATCAAGAACAAGCAAAAAGTGCTGTTATACATAACAATATAATGTCTTGTTAGGAGTTACCAACAATATATATACATAGAGAGAAAGAGAGCGACAAGGAAGAGATGCTATGGCTACAAGCGTGGATAGGTATTGGCATTGCCTTGCTCTATGCCTACTTGTCATGGCAATATTGTAGGAGTTCCAAACTATATGGCTTTTAGCCCGAATATTGTTACGAGGAAAACTTCGCCAACAACCAATATCATGGTTGGGAACTGACGGGAACATATGGAATTGCTTCCTGCCTATCTCCAATGCCATTCAAACAAGGTGGTCTGGCTGCTCCATAGTAAAAGAAAGCCATCACCTTTGACAACTCATCTCCACTTCGAATTTCTGAACAGTCGACATAAAAAAGGAGTTGAAATCATGCTGCAATTACGAGGCAAGAATCAAACGCCCATGTTCTAAAATAAAAATTACCTTTCTCGCGATATAAGATCTTCCCAGCTTTAGTGAAGATGATCTCGGGGAAGACAGACACTTGGAGAGCAGATACCAAATCATGCTCAGTAACAGCATCAACTGCAATACACTGTTAAACATGAAAAATAAATATTAGCCATAATGATCAGTAAAGGGGGTGTGAGAGGGTACTAAGCACACGTACACTATTACAGTTGGGGGGTAGACTTACCCTTGGTGAAGGTAGCCTGCAGTTCCATATAATGTGTATAGCCTTCTCCAGTTCATTCCGGATTCTTTCATTCTCTTTCGGTCTGAAAAGAGGAAAAAATGTTAATCGAAACAATTTTCTCATATAACGAACTATAACTGAAACAAGGAGCCAAGATCATAAATTTCGATAAGAGACAAGTTAACATAGCATAGCAAGAAAGAAATCATGAGAAAAATGGAAAACCGGACCTTCTATAGCGATTGTGTACAAGAATGATTAAAGGGCTGATGTCCTTGAAAACAGTCTCTTCCCATTCTGCAGTTGTTACATCTTTAATGGGACGAATGTAGTTATCATCTTGCCACACTACTTCACTGTCGCTGTCATCATTCTCATCGTCATCCTTCTTTGGCGTATTCTTGATGGTAATCTTGTCAAAGAATTGATCCAACTTGAAACCGCGGCCATCCGCATCCTCAGGCCATTCAGGATCCTCCTCCTCTACAACAAGAGGATAATTGGCCAGAAGTTGTTGCACCTTCTTTGTCCTTTCACTAGGGTCTAACTCCTCCTTAACATCGGGGTTGGTATCTAAAACTCGTCTAATTGTGTTTCTCCATTCACGTCTCTCTTGAGAACCCATGAAATAGGGATCATCCTTGATACCGGAAGAAGGTTCATCATCATCATCAGAGGAGTCCCCCTCTTGTTGGTATACGGTTTAGAGCATACAATCTAGTAAAGTTGGAGCTATGGACATGTGTTGGGACACTCGCAGCGGTGTTCATCCATATTCTGTTGTGATTAGCTTGGGTTTGCTGGGAATGAGGAGGCAACGAAAGGAGCATGAAGAATTTGTTGTTGGGTTTTGGTGAGGAGAAGAGATAGGGAAGTGCGGTGGTAGTTTGCAGAGCCATTTCCAACACTTGACAGCAGTCGGTAAATGGCAGAAAGCAAATCAGTGAAAAGTGTAAATTCAATTCCAATTCATTGCACCATGTCAGCAAGGAAAAAATTAAAAGTATAGAGAAGAAAGCTGACCTGAGCTTGGGATGACGATGACGAGGAGAAACCAAAACCCCCAAGCACCAGCCGCGGCAGCTAAAACCCCAACCAACAGAACGCAGCGCGCCTGCAGCAACTGCCACTGTCAAATGAATCAGATAAGGCAGGCTTCCACTTCTAACTGTTTGACCTTGCAACCCAAGCCCAGCCCACCTACCAAAGGCCAGCCCATGAGAGCGATGAGGAACTTATGTGGGCCTTCACTTATACACTCTTCCAGCCTTCCTACTTTCGTATATTACGTATGATGCCGATGCATTCATCGAGGGAGGGAACGTGGCAAATTACGTGATGCTATTCACACACTTCTTTTAACTTTCTCCACACACCATGTTAATTTTTGTTCTTTGATCAATTTCAAATCATTCGATTCAATCGGCGAAAATTGAGGAGTGAAAAGTGTAAAACGGCGGGTAGATAACAAAACCCATATCAAATTTTATCATTTCTTTTCAGCTTCAGATCTCATTTGGATAATTGGTGTTCGTTCAGAGCTTTAATTTTAAGCTCCTTTTGCAGCAGCATAAGTTAAGGTCCGGCAAATATTCGCGGCACCTGAAGCCTGAAAGCCGTCTGCATTGCTATGCCGTGCCATAAATAGAATGTGCAACAAAAAACAAAGCAAAAGAAAAATGAAATCCTTCTACAGAAAAAAAAAACGCGACCATACGGGACAATACAACACAGCACAGGCATCAAGTTTTATTTAAGGCGAAATAGGCAAATCCAACATATCGGTATCATGATGAGGGGCAAGTAGAGAAGGAAGGAGCCAAGTAAAGAACCCATCATCCATCTCTCCCTTCAATCTCTGCGTTGAGTACTCCACCACCAAATTCCACAGATCTCCAACTGTCCATTCATGCGAATGTATCCATCGAGTTACCTACTCCACAAAGCGCAGAAAGTAAAATATAAACATGCTATACACACAGAGTCATAAAAGCTTGGCACGAGCTGGGTGGAGGGAATGTACCTGCTCTATGTTTCGCAATGCCTTCATGCCAAACGTGTAGTACAAAATGAATGGTCTTTCTGCCTGAAATCATATCCATTTTGATCATTGTTAAATCTTAGAATTCTCGTGAAATTGTCTGAGTCAGCTAAAGATTTCACACATGATATATATCCCATTCAGGCTTTTTCACAAAATTCTCCCTTTAGTTGCTTTGAAGGCGTAACATTAAACTACCTGAGAGGCAGCTAGCCACTGAACCTATGGCCTTCACTTCAGGATCTCCTCCAAAAGCACCACATCCCCAATTCCCAGTTGCAATCCCAACTTCATCATCCTCATTATCCAGAGATGACATCTCAGAATCTCTGATCTGTTGGTGTACAGATTGTCCTCCAAACACCTCATCAGAATTTTCGCTAGTTTCCTGCGACTATAGAAAAGTAAAAGTCAAAAGTCAAACAAGCAAATTTTCTTGTACAAGAACAGCAAGTTCAGATGATGCAAACCAAATATAAACTTTACATTAAGAGCTTGGCTAAAGTTAATAATGCAGATATCATTTCCAAATGTAGAACATCACCTAAAACCCCACACACACACACACACACAAACCAAGATAAATGTGATAGAAAATTCATACCAAAAGATTATCACTACAAATGTCACTGGAGTCTTTAACATCTGGATGAAGCTGAACTCCAGAACATCCATCCTCTCGAAACAATCTCTTGTGCTGCTGATATTTCAATTGTTGAAAAAATCCACAGAATGCCTTATTAGTTTCCCTGTTGAAGCCAACAAGTTGGATAGATAAAACTTCAGCTATAAAACGAAGGAGATCAAAGCTGCACTCAAGTGTGACAACAATCCAGCATAATATCACCAAGAAATTGAAGGCAAGGATTTGGAATTTGAACAAAGAAGAAAACCAAGGGTTTGGGGTGCTACTTTATGCTTGTGAAGAGTAATTCAACAAAAGTAATTTGGGATGCTTGAAGCCTTCCTCGAAGTTGCAGGGACCTGATTGCTGAGACTTATTTCCTCTCGACTATATTTGAATGGAAGTTTCATTTCCTAAGTCTCAAAAAGTTTATTGTATGGAGTCCCAAGGGCCGGCCTCCCACTCTCTTATGCAGCATTTATTAGCTTGGCTGAGTTGGGTGGATCATGCCATAAAGCAATGTAAAATTGGCTAGGTAGATTATGGGTTTCTATTCAGGAAGCATGACTATACCATATGATTCAAATAATCTGTCTTTGCAGTACAATATACGTACCGCAGGAGGAACTCTTGTTTGTATTGTCTCATCCCTGGGCTGCATAATGCATCTATTGCAATAATTCTGGTTTTACGTCTTCTGAGAGAGTCTACATCCCTTTTGTCCACATAGTCACCAGCAAAACGAAAAGAAGAAGCATACCTACACCACTTAAAGAAATGATGACAATTGGAAAGCAGAACCAAATTAAATTCATGGTGTATTAACAACAAATGCTTAACTCCTCTAATCAAAATATATGTGATTACTGTCTAACAGACAAATAAGCAAACAATATGTTATCAATGCTCACCCTGTATAATCGGAAAACCTTTCTGCACCAATAATTTCTATAGCCTCATTATCTTCCATGGAAGGCATGAACAGCATGCTAGCAATTAATTCAGGATTGATCATGAAACGGATCTCTTCCTACGTGAGATGATAATAACAAATAAAATTAGGTGCTTCTGCAACTAGATCATGGCCTGCGTGATCCAAGAAAAGGTAAACATATAAAAATACAGTTTAAAAGTGCTGGCACGCACACTTAGGTGAAACATATAAAGAGTCACAAAACCTTACCTGTACACAGCCCCTGCGAAGAGCACCACCTCCTATATACTTGTTTGCAAAGTCAACTTCAAGAGCCCCACTTGACTGATCTTCTATCAAGCCTGAGCTGTGAACCTAGAACGATATGAAAAGACTACTTAGCAAGGTATTGCAACTGCAAAGCTGTAGTAGGACTAGGAGAACGAAAAGGGGAAATCAATCCATCTGCGTGCAACCGGAGGCTTATTATTTAATACAGCTGCTCATCTTTTACCTCAAAGCGGCAGAGAGGAATGTCTGACTTGCTCCAAAAACTAGCCTTGGGGTAAGAAATGCTTAAAGGATCATGTTCCAGGGAAGAACTTTCCGCTCAAATGAGACAAAACCCTCAGGCATATGGAAACTTATCCTTTCAAAGTAGTGTATAATGCACCTTATCTTATTCTCCTGTTGTTCACTATAACTGTCATATAACGTCCTGAAAATACATTTGAGGTGGTAGGTATATTTAACTACAACTATACGTGTAGTAAAAGTAAACTAGAAGAAACAAGTGCCGCATAAGAAATCAAAGATGACATACGCAAACAAATGGTCGAAGTTGATGGTTGGGAGATGTCTGGCACCTCGTTTATTGGTGGGGAACAAACAAAATAACGAGCACCCGAGAAGAGCACTAATTAGTTCCTGAAAAGAAACGCGGACATTAATCAGTAAAGCAATACCACAACTAAAGGAAATTTTGGGATGCGATCGCTTATGGTTCTTCAGATAAAAAGCCAAAATAATGTTCACCAAGTGCAAGCAACAATGGTGATAAAGATACCTGGCTGAGCAACACGATTCCTGCTGCTTGTGAATCCAGTAGACGAAGGCCATTTTTGACTCCATGGATAAGGCCACCTGCGTTTTGATAGTGGTATTCTAGCAGAGAGGGCAAGCGCAAAAGCAAATTCGCCAATGCCGGGACAACCTCTCCAAACCATTTCCTCGCTTCCTCCCTGGACATGAGCTGCACAACCCACGCCTTTCCATTCAGAATTCAGATGATATGCTAATGCTATGGATATCAAACACTTGAACAGAAAAAGGAAATTAAAAATAAAAGTGTGCAAAATTGAATGAATTGCAGAAATGCAAGACCTCGTCGAAGAAGAGGGCGTAGCCGTGTGGGGCGGAAGGAGCGACGGGGTGAGAGGAGATCGAAAGAGAGTGCCGGAGGTCCGAAATGGCTGTGAATAGCAGCTCCCCAGAATGCAACCCACTCTGCTCAGGACCTCCCGCCAACGCCTTTAGAGCATCCACCACTTGCGACGGCCAGAACAGACTGCACGACCGTACCACCACCGGCAGATACTCTAGTATCGACTTCAAGTCTTTCCTCCCTTCCATTCTGTGGTATCACTTCCTTCGTCTCCCTCGCACTCGCTGTTGAACTGCTCTCCGGGGAAAGCGGTTCCTTTTTTTTTTTTTTTTTTTTTTGGGAGTCCACGTGATATTTCAGAGTTTTTCTGCGAGGAAATAATTATTATTTCGGGCTTGGGCCCGTTAGCGATGCGGAGCTAACGAGTCCAAAACAACATAAAAGGAAGACCCAAGCCAGAAAGATTTCACGCTTTGCGAAGATCACGGGAGAAACTTTGTCGTATCTTTGCTCTTATTTTGTAAAAAAGTTATTTTCACATCTCAAATCCGTGAGCTTTCCGTCACAAAACATAAAATAAAAAAATAAAAAATAAAAAAAAACATTTCCGTTTCGTTAAGGCTCCCTCTTTAGAATAAGTAACGCTCATCCTATTTTATTTTTTACCATTAACTAAAATATAACGTTTGTATTTTTTTACCATTAAATCAAATAAAACAAAAGAGAATCCAAAGTCAAAGTATTACACATTGCTTCTCCATTACCAAGCGCTGCAATTTGAAAGTTGCATTGGTTCTATTTGGTGTTGGTTCATATTTCTATTGAACCTTGTAACATCAAGTAAAACTGTAAAGGTAATGGGAGCATACCAACCAGCTCTGGGTTAGTTGATCCGGTGATACTCTTTCAAATTTTGCGTTCCGATGCATCCTAGTAATTCGGACTACTAGTAGGCAGCAGCACGCTATTCAAACTAGAGCACCTGTTTGTAGGAACAACCCTAGCAAAAACCATCACTTAGTTTCTGTGCTTAACTGAACGGCCAAGCACATCTGTCGTGTTCGAATCTTCACAAACCAAGACAAGAAAAGCCTGCTCAACAGCTTGTCTGTGCACAGTACCATATCGGCCAACAATATCAGGTGCATCTCGAAAATAAACGTAAACTTATATATTCATATTTCCTTCAACCAAACTACAAAACATTAGCAGGAAGGAAAACAATAACTGACAAAGATAAGGTCAAAACTACTAATCCGAAACTTATGTCCCTATTTTCCTCAAACAGATCCAATTATTTTAAACTAGTTAATTTACTACTACAGACTACACCCTTCGTACAAAGCCAACTATCATCGCATGTTACCCTCTCGCAGGACATCCATCATATTGTAGATGCGCTTGTCTGCCTTCGAATGAATCTGCATTCATACAATATTTCATATCATAAAAGTAAAGTATTGCATAAAAGGTCCTACGAGTTTCCAGCTTAATCACCAAATATACGTTATCAATATTCTAGCCAAATAATTGATGAGTATTCAAATCAGATACTATATTTGAATAGGAACTTAACCAACCTTCTTTCCAGTCGTCAAAGTAGTTCGTTAATATATTATTTCTTAAGACCAAAATTTCATTATTATTAAAACCATCATGAGCACTGCAGCAAGTAGGAAAGCAAAAGAGGGATAGAAAAGCTTCAGCACCTTCTTGGCAAGGAAAATAACAGCATCGATTGTACCCTCTGCATATATTGATCTACCACAAACATTATGCTGAAACTCGAAAGAAACTCTGCAAAAAGGGGAAATAAATTCAATGGACCAGAGTTACAACTATAAACAAAAGAAAATTTGTCTGCGAGAGAAAGAGAGACAGCGAAAGAGGATATTCTTATTACGTTTTATCAGGTGAGGTCAGATGATACATATGAAATGCGTGACCACACAAATGCTCCTCTGGAACTCCCACCAGCTCCAGTTGTTGCTGGGGATCCCGGATCAATTGGATCTGATGAAATTTGTCAGAAGATTGAAAAACTAAATAAAATGATGAAGGATGAAAGATGAAAGAAGAGTTATCCAAGTTTATTTGGTACTTCATGTAATGGGACTGACCATGCTTTCTTAACCTCAAAGAAAATGATATGTAAAACAAGCCTACTTTCCTTGCAAATTTGAAAAATAAAGTAATAAGGAGTCTGACGTGTTCCATATAAAACTAACCAGATGAGGCAAAATGAAAAAGAGATGCTACAGTTAACCATTTCTAATTATCAAAAGCTATGATTAACATGTATCATTTAACATGCCTGTTCCATATCAAAGGACACCCCCAACTTCT
Source organism: Pyrus x bretschneideri (assembly GCF_019419815.1). Classification (NCBI taxonomy): domain Eukaryota; kingdom Viridiplantae; phylum Streptophyta; class Magnoliopsida; order Rosales; family Rosaceae; genus Pyrus; species Pyrus x bretschneideri. The sequence goes on along the minus strand of NW_025999390.1, from coordinate 8,702,449 downwards.
GGAAGCAAGAAATAACAGCCTTGGCAGTTCCAGATGCATCAACTTTAGTTGCTTGATGGGATTCCATCACCTGAAATGAATAAAAGAACTTTCAGAAAAATGTAGCACACCAGTCAAATGAATGTCAATATTATACTGAAACATGACCTTTTTATCAAATAATTACTTTCTCTTATATTATATTTAGCATCAGTAACAAATTATAAGGGAAAAGTGAAGTACCTGTAGAGAATACCCAGAGAAGGCTCCAGGAAATTGCTCAGCCATGATATCCATGGCTGCAAGAAATGCCACAACCTATTCATACCAAACAACGATTAGGATATGGTAGGCAAGCCCCCAGAATATTAAAAACCATTAAGGTACCAAATCCTAATCACCTGTTTCCCCATCTGTGGAGAAATCACTGCATAGACTTTTGAGTCTTCTACAGTCTTATATAATTGATCCCTGTCCCCGCCTGTTGTTCCCATCACGAAGGGCACTCCAACTTTGCAATATAGCTCTGCATTATCTGGATACGATGGAAAAAAAAAACCCCAAGAGAATAAAGACACAGAATCACCTACACTATTTGCAGCAACAATGGAAAGGAAAACACTTTTGAAGTAAACGAACGTCGATATAGAGTTTTCCAAACCTACGGTATTACTTACCGTTGACCGCAGAAGGGACGGTGAAGTCGATGACAATCAAATTGGGATATTTCTGGAAAAGGGATGCAAGGGTGCTTTCTCTTTCATGAGGACCATGCACTAGAATCTCGTTTGCACCGACTTGGACGGTTTGGCCAGATTCCTCAGCGGAGCCAAAAGAAACTGGAACCACGGTGAGTCCTGCAGAATTTGCTGCTTGGATGATGGCCTTCCCCATTTTGCCACTACATCCATTTACCTTTTGGACAAAAAGAAGACAAATTCATGGAATTTGGCATCGCTAACATAGCTGCCGTGCTGGCAGTTATGATTTAAATTATCAAAGTTCCAATCATGCAAATTATCATAGGTGATGGGAGTTTGACGGGAATTGATTGAAATTTCTGAAATGGCTATTGATTTAGCGTAGCAGAGTAACGAGTAATAAGATAAGGAAAGCATTACCATGATAGGAATGTCAATCTTGTTCTTGGAGGGAGACTGCTCAAGCTCAACGCTTTGGCCGGGTACGGCTGAAACTGACATCACCTTTGCAGTTGCTGCAGCTGACGACGACGACAATGAAAGTGTTTGCCTCCGAGCAGTGAAGACGGTAGCCGCATCCAATCTGGTGGTTGCAGCTCCAGCCAAGAACGCCCGCTTCAGCTGCTGAGGAGGAAGAATCGCACAACTGGCGGCTGGAAGTTTGAGCATGGTCGCCATTGTAGCGGAGGCTTCTTTGGGGGTTAGGGTTTTAGGACAGAGGACGTCGCAGGGGGGGATTTGATTTGTTTAGGGTTTTATTAAGATAAAAATGGCTTGAAAATTTTAACTTTTTTTAAATGTGATTTTTTTTTTTTGTTAAGTTCCCAATTTCTTTCTTTGTTGAGAAACTGTGTAAGTGTCAGAGAGTGAAGGAAAGAGTGCACTTTAAACGCAGCGTTTTGGTGTAGGTCTAAAATCACTTAAGAGATCCGTCTGTTGCTGTGAAAGTTGAAGGAAGAAAATGGCTGCTGCTTGGGCTTCAACACAGTGTTTCAACTCTCGCCTCCTCCCACCGCCGGATACTTGTCGTTCCCACGGAGGCAGAGGCAGCAGCAGCATTCAACGCCTTCTCCTGTCGTCTCAGATTCCCAAATCCCTCTCTCTTTCTTCGTCGCCATCTTCCTCTTCGTTTTCCATAGGAGGAGGAGGTTGACTTTTTTTATTCTCTCTTAGTAGATTATAATTCAACCATTTCTTTTCTGATTTCGTATTGTTATTATCTGGTTTTTGGCAAAGCAAAATCGATTTTGGTTTTGTTTCTGATTGCAGGTGCAATTGAGAGGAAGGAGCGTTCGTCTTTTGCTCAGACAGCGGCTGTTCGCCATCTCGTGGGTTCCGTCACCAAAACTCAGGGCCTCCGTTTCGCAGTGGTCAGTGGTCGCTACTCCTCCCTCCCTCCCTAACTCTCTTCTCTTTTCTTATTTACAATCCAATCGAATTATGTTTCTTCTAATAAGTCTTCTGATGTTTAATGCCTTCCTAAATCTTTTAATGCTTCCAAATCTTATCAAATCTCAGGTTGTGGCGCGGTTCAATGAGTTTATAACAAAGCAGCTGTTAGAGGGAGCACTGACCACTTTCAGCAACTACTCAATTCAAGACGAGGATGTTGACGTATGTAACATAAATAAACTCACAAATACGTACACACATACTCTGCATTCGTTCGGCTTCCTTCAGTAAATATCATGTCTTATGTTTGTTTCTTGCTTTTCCACCAGCTGATTTTACATGACCTTGACTGATTATTGCTATTGCCTTTCCCTCAGGTTGTGTGGGTTCCTGGTAGTTTTGAAATCGGTGTAACTGCACAGAGGCTTGCAAGTTTGGGAAAATATCATGCAATTCTATGCATCGGAGCTGTGGTACTTTCATGCATTTTGTTTATCCTTATAAAATAGTACATTGTGTCCATGAAAGTTAATTTATCAACTGCTTCTTGTCAGTAGATTAGAGGTGATACAACCCATTATGACGCGGTTGCTAATTCAGCAGCATCCGGAGTACTTTCAGCCGGATTACAATCAGGTTGCTGCCTGTCAGTTTTTTGTTAGTTTCCGTATTAGTTTTTTGTTAGGATGGTCTGTCCATTCCCGAATCTATTCTTGGGTTGGTGGTAGTCTCTCTCTCACATACATTAAGGTTTCTTTTTCTTCTCATATGCTTGAATTTTGTTTCCTCGTTAAAAAATTGAACTGCTTCTCTTATGTCTCTGTAGGAGTGCCGTGCATATTTGGTGTCCTAACTTGTGATGATATGGAGCAGGTAAATATTTTATCATAGTATTCAAATGTAGCACTGAAAACTCTAGAGAGTTTTCTTTTTATTACAGGAGCGGGAAATATGATCGATCATACTGTTTCCTTTTACTACCATCACAGGCTATCAATCGAGCAGGTGGTAAATCTGGAAATAAGGGTGCAGAGACTGCTATGACAGCTGTAAGTTGATATCAAATTATTCTTAATTAAGTTATCTTGGTAGCAGAGGTATTGCATTTGATTTTGGTTAATTGCTTCTCTTTATATTTTTCTTTGAGTATTGAGAATTATAAAAATGTAGTGTTTAAACTTATTCTAATGCATTAATATAATTTAACTTTTAATTAGAAACTGTAAACTGATTAAAACCCTTCCATATGACACTAATATAACCTGGCCTTTAGGGAATTTGTATGAATAAGAGGATAGATGCAAGTAGGTTCCATGTTGAAGACGGGATTGTTTATTCATGAACTGCGCTTTTATATATTTTCTGTTTGTTCCAAGGGTAATTTCATTTTTCTCTGTTTTTAGTTTAGGTATAACCCGTTCATGATTATTTTGATTTGCACCGCAGATTGAGATGGCATCTTTGTTTGAGCACCAACTGAAGTAATGGTAATGTTACTCTGAGTCTGAGGAGAGGCAGATAAATTTGTAGTTTGGTCAGTGACTCAATGTTTTCCGTTGCTAGATGTGTTCATTGTTGTTGTTGTTCCATTTTTGAACTGCTAGAATATATGTCTTGTTGATTGTTAAACCCTTATAAAACTGGAACATGGTAAACCACATTATCCCAAACTGTGGTCGGCTCTTTGTTGATTGTTAAACCCCTATAAAGAGCAATTGAGTAGAAATAAGAAGTATGTTTGATGTTATGAATAAAAAGCTCCTCGCTTTCTGGGTACGTGTGATTTTATGTTGCTATTCCACATTTACAAGCATTTGATTCTTTGATCATCGTGGCTCCTTCACCAAACATCTCACTTTTTAACATGAGGTTGAAATCTAGAACAAAACGCCGTTAGGAGGTCTTATTGCTTTAGTACCATCTTCTCTTGCAATGTTTTGGTGGCTGGTGTACGAGGCCAGAGGACGTGGTTGGTGCTGTTACCAGATGAGCTGCGCTTAGCCAAGTTAGCATACCTTTGTTTCGTGTACATTTGCACAGAGCTTTCATGTTGGGAATGTGGCTCATAACTTAAGATGTCGAGGTAAAGAAACAGGTCGGGTATCAGAAGATTTCGCTAGGTGCAAGCCCCTTTTGTTATCAGGGTTACGGTATTGAATTAAAATATCTAAGCTGCAAAAAAAACTCGGATACAGCTGCTTATGAGAAAGACTTACATGGAACATGCTCATTGCAATGTGGCGTTCCGAGCCAATCATACACCGTCAAATGTAAGTTTTTCTCCACATGACATATGACAATGTATTATTGGATCGAAACGCTGCTACGGTAACAACTAACTCCTTATAAGTTGCTCTCCTACGGCGGAAACTCACAAAGGATGGCCACCCTGGACTGTCTTCACATCACAGCAAAATAAAAAGACCTATAAAATACTTTTAAAACGCATACTAGTTTTATGGCATGTGTTTCTTCATTTCATATTATTTTAAAGAGAAGACGGGCAGAGGAAGATGAGAGAGCCAACAATGCCTGCCTTGGATGCCACTCCATTCCAAAATGCCCAACAGTAAAGTGACAAAACTGCCCTTATCAAAGGAAACGGAACCTCTCTAGATCCCTTCCATCAAATCCACCCTATCACCTAATCTGGGCTCTTGAAATTTGATCCAACGGCTAAAGTTATTATAAATTTTAAAAGGGCCCCTGATTGTAGCCGTTGAATCAATTTCAAGAGCCCGGATTGATTGATTTGGTGGATTTGGTGGAAGGGATCCGGAGATGATCCCTTTCCCTTATCAAAAGGCATCTTTTCTTGCAAGTACCATGTAATTGAAAAGGGTGTTACTTGTTAGGGTAAGAACGTCATTTGCAGTTGAAGACATTGGACAAGCTTTTGTTGTTAAACAGCAGAGGTTCTGTTTGTGCAGCTGTATAGGAAATGAATAACTTGGAAGACATAGGAAAACAAAGAGAACAAACAGCTGAAAAGAACAAAGAGAAAAAGAAGAAGCTCAGAATCAAAGTTACGTTATTAAAAATGTTGATTCTAATCAGGTCTCTCATCACGTTTCCGCAATGCTGCTCAGAAACCAAATCCTTGCCTCTAACCCTGATCTAGCCATGCAAGCAAGGTTTGCTAAATATTCCCCTTGTTATACGATCTATTTGGTCTTAAACCAGTTGGATTCAGAAGACGAAGGCGAGCAAATTATTCCTTCAATATAGATTTGCAATTGTACATACATTCACTTCTCTTGTCGTGCTTTGTCTGTATATCGTGATGGTGATCTTTCATCGTTGTTTTCCCTCCGTTGTTGGCATCCGCACAAAGTGCTCCGTTGCTGCATCAGATGGTAGGATTCACGAAAACCCTTCCCTCAAGCTTCATTCTACCACTCTTCCTCCGAGCTTCTTGATATCCAAGTCACACCAGCCCGAGACTCCAACTTTGTTGTTTCCTCCGGCCAATCAGGTTTAATTCAATTCCTGCTTAAATCATGCCAATGATGCATAAACTCTCAAGTTGATTTAATTACCTCTAACGGAAATGCTAGTTTGCGTATAGGATATTATCTTTAATCAATTCTTGTTCACAATACGGTTAGATGATTCATGAGCATCGGTTAGATTACGTATGTGTACATTTATTCATGTCAGAGTGTGGCAGCTGTTGTGTTCGGGGATGGGCACGAGTCACAACTTTACCCGCTGACAAAGAGAAGATCAGAAGGGGCGATACCTATTGCAGCAAATTACAGGCTCATTGATTCAGTTGTGAGCAACTGCATTAGCAGCAACATAAGCCACATATATGCTCTCACACAGGTTAACTCTACTTCTCTCAATTCCCACCTTTCCAGAGCTTACTCTGGAGTTGGTCTTGGGAATGAGGGCTTTGTTCAGGTCATTGCCGCGTATCAGAGCCCCGGCAATAACAGATGGTTTCAGGTCTGAAATCTCTCGTGTACTGAAAATAATCCTGACTTCTATTACTTCGGTAGTTACAGTTCAGAGTCTTGAAATTTTAGTAACTTGATATTAGGGAACTGCTGATGCTGTGAGAAGATGTCTGTGGGTGCTGGAAAAGTATCCCGTGACTGAGTTTTTGGTCCTTCCCGGTCACCATCTCTACACAATGGACTACCAGAAACTCATCATGTCCCACCGAGACAATGGCGCTGACATTACCATTGCTACATCTGTTGCCACGAGACTTCATGATCCGGGATTTGGCTTTCTAAATGTGAATTCTGAAAATCAAGTTACAGATTTCAGACTGAATTTGGAGGGAAAGTCAGTTAATGTTGCTTCGGTAAGTACTATTCAACAGATTCTTTTTTGTTTTTTTGTCTTCCACAAATGTCTGTTCATATGGTATGATTTCCGGTGTTTTCTGAGGCAGCATAAAACTGATTTTTCAGGCCAAAAGCTCAAGAAAATCCAACGGTACGGCTCAAAGTAGTACGGCAAGTATGGGAATTTATCTCATCAACAGATGTGTAATGAAAAGGCTTCTGGAAGAACATTTTCCAAAGGGAAATGACTTCACAAGTGAAGTAATTCCGGGTGCCATATCTTTCGGAATGAAGGTCATACCTGCATACATAGTGTAATATGTATTTATTTTTCTCTTGTCGTATTACTTTCAGAGTGCTAATTCAAGCACAGTACTGCGCTTTTTGTGCGAGGGGTCAGGTTCAAGCTTATGCATTTGACGGATATTGGGAGGACATGAAGAATATTAAAGCATTCTACGAAGCAAATATGCAAAGCACAAAGGATGCAGACGTAGGATATAAGTCAGTAACTTGATCTCATACATATAACATTTAACACTCACACACACATAATGTGCGGGGAAAGGCTGAAAGCTGATTTGGAGCGCTCAGTCCTCAATGTCATTGACTAACACACAAACTTGGTGGTTGCATATATATAGCGCAGCTTCTACGACAGAGAAAGTCCGGTCTACACATTACCTCGGCGTCTGCCTCCAACTCAAATAACAGGCGCTGTAATTACAAACAGTGTAATTGGAGATGGTTGCATCCTCAATGTAAGCAGAGCATTGTTCTTGTAGGATTTTGAATTCTTTCTTCAAATTTTATCGGTTGGATGTCTCCGAAAAACTAGTACATACTCAACTGATGTAAACTGAATGCATGGGGGTTTTGGACTTGTACAAGAGTAGGGATGCAGGATCAAAGGCGCAGTAATTGGTATGAGGACGAGAATCGGAAATGGGGCTATAGTCGAGGATTCAGTCATCATGGGTTCAACCACGTATCAAGTAAGGACTAAGGATCCGTCCCCTTGACCTTTGTTGTTTGTTGCCTTTCTTTTTTCTCTATGTTATTTTATACTGACAGTGAGAGTGAGAGTCGCAGACAGAAGATGGAGGGAAGAGGAAAGGCATGGCGGGTACGATCCCCGTGATGGGAATTGGCGAAGATACTCAAGTAAGGAAGGCTATTATCGACAAGAATGCAAGAATTGGCAACAATGTTATGGTATGTATGTATGTATGTAAGGATATATACTACTATTTTCCGTTATCCTCAACAACAACAACAACAAAGCCTTGTTCCACTAGGTGGAGTTTGTTGTATGAATCTCAGAACGCTCGCTCGGTTTTTCATTATCTTCAATTTAATGAAATAGCATGAGTGGGGTTTTGATGATAATGTTGTGGACTAATGGCTGTGTGTGCTTGGTGCAGATCATCAATAAAGATAATGTGAAAGAAGCGGACAGAGAAAGTGATGGATATGTTATTCGTGACGGAATACTAGTCCTCCTTCCTAGTGCAGTAATTCCGGATGGCACCATTCTCTGATCATTCATTCATTTCATTTGCATTTTGATTGTTTTAGTTTTACAACCCCAGTCAGTCTCCAGCTAATCAGATGAAATAAAAAGGATAAAAAGGGAAGTTGGAATATCTTTGCTGAGCCTTCCCTTCCCTTCAATTGAATTTATTTTTAGAAAACTAATGAAAATTGTTTGAAAACTTCAAGTTTTAATCAAAATGATATAAATGTATTGGAAATGAATAGTACCATAAGTGATTTTTAAGAGTAAAAATATTATTTTCGTTAAAAGTGAACAATATCATGAATGTTTTGTTAAAACTTCCTTTATTTTTGGGTTGAATTTGAAGCAAAAGACACATAACCCATGTCCTATCCAATTCCAACAATATAACAACCAGAAAAAAATGTAAATGACATTTTATTACAATGACAGAAAAACACTGATTCTTATGCCATTTGATACAAGTTTGGTTTCCACCTATCTCTTTTTCCTTAATAACTAACAATTTAATCTACTAACGATATCGTTTATAAAAATTAAAAAAAACAAAAATGAAAAGTAACTAATTTACTTACCTACCTTATTTGGCCAAATTAATTACCAAACAGATTAACGGAGATTAGGCGTGAGTCCCGCGTACAGTTTAATGAGGTGGGACCTCTTCCATCTCTATCTATACAACACGGACGGTACACGTCGCCCGGCTTCCTGATAAATAATCATAAAAATAAACATTAATTCATATATTTGACAACACAATTTCAAAAAATGATTAATGCGATCAGCCGGCCAAAAATGTAAAGAGATTGTCCACTGCTTTTCAAGTTAGCAATTCTACTTGTACCTGGATTGAATTTTCTTTGAATCTCTGCTGCTGCTGCTGCTGCTGCTTGAATTGAGGAGGAACTTCCAGTAACAGGTAAGTATTTCGATCATTGAACTTTAGATCTCGTCCCATCACATCTCTGATGATTGACCTCTCTGTTTGATTTAGTGTGTCGAAAAGAACCATATAAGGGAATCGATTGCAAATTTATCTATGTTTATTAATTTATAGGGGATTCCATGGCGTCGTCTGATGATAAGCCGGACATTGTGGATCGGGGCGCTAAGGAGAAGAAAGATCACAAGAAGGAGGAGGGGGAGGAGGAGGGTGGATTTATTGACAAGGTGAAGGATTTCATCCATGACATTGGGGAGAAGATCGAGGGTGCCATTGGGTTCGGCAAGCCAACCGCCGATGTTACTGCCGTTCACATCCCCAGCATCAATCTCGAAAAGGCCGAGATCGTGGTTGATGTGCTCATCAAGAACCCTAATCCGGTTCCCATCCCTCTCATCGACATTAACTACTTGATCGAAAGTGATGGGAGGAAACTTGTCTCCGGGTTGATCCCCGATGCTGGGACAATCCACGCCCACGGGGAGGAGACTGTCAAAATTCCCGTCCACTTGGTGTACGATGACATCAAGAGCACCTACCATGACATCAAGCCTGGAAGCATCATTCCGTACAGGGTCAAGGTCGATCTCATTGTGGATGTCCCTGTCATCGGCAGAATCACTATCCCCCTCGAGAAAACTGGAGAAATCCCCATCCCTTACAAGCCTGATGTCGACGTTGAAAAGATCAGGTTTCAAACCTTCTCCTTTGAGGAAACTGTTGCGGTCCTCCATTTGAAGCTGGAGAACATGAATGACTTTGACTTAGGCCTCAATGCTCTCGACTACGAGATTTGGCTGTGTGATGAGAGCATTGGGGGTGCAGAGCTCGCCAAGTCTGCCAATCTTACTAAAAAGGGCATTACTTATGTCGACTGTTCCCATTACCTTCAGGCCTAAGGATTTCGGGTCTGCGCTCTGGGATATGATTCGGGGAAAGGGTACCGGCTACAGCATCAAAGGGAATATCAATGTGGACACGCCCTTTGGAGCCATGAAGTTGCCCATTGTCAAGGAGGGTGGTACTACACGCATCAAGAAGAACAAGGAAGATGGCGGTGATGATGATGATGATGAGGTAATGTGTATATATGGAAACTATGTGTGCATTCTGCATGATTCTCATAAATCTCCAAGAGTAGATAGTGGATCATTTGTAGTTGATATGATATCTCTTTGATCCGTTATATATATCAAAAACCTTGAAACAGGGATCAACTATTAGACTATGTGTTAAATTGTTAACGTATGTCGCCACCATGGCCCATCCGTAAACAGTTAATCATTTACCGTATGAATATGATGGAACAAATTGAAAAAGAGGACATAAATGAATGATCAACTATAAGTATGCTTTGTGTATGGTGTGTGGTGTATACTAACTATGAATGATAATGTACCTTTTCCCTGACTTACCACTGGATGGAATGTTTGCAACTTCCCCTTAGCAAGCATCGGAATTGTATTCGTTTATGTACAGATTACAACGTTGAGCTTTCACTTGTTTTGCCCACATATGCTCTGCAGTTGTAAATAAAACTCATGGTTGCATTGCGTATTAACTTGTATGCATACGTGCTCAATAAGTGTGACTATGTTTTGTTTGTTATCGGGTGAACGGAGATCACAATGCTTTATCATAAATCCATGATTCATTGCCTTCTTGTGGTTATAGCTAACTTTGAAATGTTGTGTTTGCAGGATTAGAGAGGGATGTTGGGTTGGGTTGACAAGCGAAACTAGTAGTTGTTGTCGTCTGTTTATCTGTACTGGTGTTTTGGAATAATAGATGAATATTGAGGCATTATTTCTGGTGGTAAGTTATGCTGTTTTGGAGGAGAAATTGGTGTGATTGCTGTGGTTGGATGGATCATGGAAGGGAAAGGTGTTACAGTTGGTGTGTTATTGTAATAGCCTAATGGATGTTGCAGTTTTTGCTTTGGGGTAATCAAGTGATTGGAGTTTTCAGTGATTGTGAAAGGGATTATGATGATAATATGATTATTAATGTTTAAAATCTGTATCTTTCTTACTTACCTTATCTATATTATGATTATTAATTATTATGGTTGCTGTTTAAGTTGTGGGTTGCTGTTTAAATCGATTTCTTATTATTTAGATGGATGGATTGTTGGTGGTTCATGATGGATTTGGATCCCATCCGGATTCAAATTATGAGGATTCTAGGGATTATCATATATTAGTCATTCATTGTACATTGTGCGATCATAAATTATTTAATTTTTTTATTTAAAATTAAACACAAATAGTACCTGACGATAATTGATTTCACGATGAATGATGAACGATTAGAATATGGAGATCTTTAAGATTCCTGGATCCAGAGGGATCCTCTTCCGTTCAGAATGTTGTCTCATCGTCTGGATTCTGGTATACAGACAACTTGTTTGTAGCACATGAACATATTTGAGATAGTATTATGATGACAGAGTCAAATCAACATTGAGTAGGAACTTAGAATGAGGGAATGCGGTAGATGATAGAGTCAAATCAACATTGAGTAGGAGATAGAGTCAAATCAACATTGAGTAGGAACTTAGAATGACGGAATGCGGTAGTAATAAGGCATTTTAACCGTTTTTGAAATTGACATATTTCTTCACTTTAGTTATTAAGATTTGAAATCAATAGAAGTAGCATTTGAGTTTATTCATCATCAATTATTTTTGTTCTTCTGGGAAAAACTCTGTTGAATAAGGACCAATGGGCCAAAATTGAGAGTATTTTTGTTATTTTCTTTCTTTGTTTAACTAAATTTCTTATGGGATGATCAAAATGATTGATGATAAAAAATTACTTTTACCGATTTTAAATTTGAAAATTTTATTTGAACTCATATAACCTATTTCTACACCCAACTTAAACTTTAAATATGAAATGTTTTTTTTACCTTATTGCATTATTACCATTAAGTACAAGATGAAATTAATAATAAAATGAAATTTATCAATAAACCCACACCCAAATTAAACCTTACCATCATGTAATGTTTATCCTATGTTGGCTAAATCCCTACGCTGATCCTACATTGAAATGCTTTTTTTTTTTTTCGTTTGATTTCTATTTATTATAGAATATAGAGTTGAGAAGATGAGTTTTTGAGTTTCAATTTACGGCCATCAACACTGAAAGTTGAGAAGATTGGTTTGGGGGGTTTGGGTTTCGCTATGTAGGTGGTGGTGAAGCCTTACCTTGGACTTAAGACTAGGTTCTTGGTTGAATATTTCAAAGGAAAAAAAGTGGTTTCCCAACTTGAGAATGACATGAGTGTTCCTGACGATAGGTCACCTTTAAGTATAACACATCATCTCCACAGTAGATGACACGCCCGACCCTGATATTCACCAAACAATAGGGTAAGCACGTGCTAGCCGACACCCGAAAGTGACGAAGCCGTATTAGGATGCATGAGAACTAAGAACAATTAACCGACATAAATAAAACTTTTAAATTTAATTATAATGAATATGTATTTGTGGAATGTGTTCATAGCATACAACTAAATCGAGACACTAAAAAGGAATAATATAAAATTGAATGAACAAGGAGATGGATCCTACACCGAGAGGACACGAAGATGCAGATATGAAAGTACCTTGACGCCGAGATTGTACGCCTCGAATCTAAGTCTTGAAGGGGCGCAAAACAAAACATGAGTGAACCAAGTTTATAAATAAGTAATACTGAAACAATTATTCATCAACGTATTAACCCCCAAAGTTTATGAAAACTCAATAGTATAATATGTAATAGGTTTTTTAAAAACCCTAGCATGCCATAAACCTTTGCATAAAACATATATCGTATATAATATGCTTAGTAGTGTTATCATAATCGACCGAAGCCACTACATCACCCGACCAATGCCAAATATAAATATCTTCAGACAGAAGCCATCTACAAATGCCTAGCCGAAGCCATCTAAAAACGCCCAGCTGAAGCCAAATAAAAATATCTTCTGACTGAAGTCATATATAAGTATTTTCTAGCCGAAGCCACCTATAAACGCCCAGTCGAAGCCAAAAATAAATATCTTCCAATTGAAGCCACCAACCTACGCCCACCCCGAAGCCAAATATAAATATCTTCTGGCCGAAGCCACCAACCTACACCCAGCCGAAGCCATATATATATATATATATCATTCGCCCGTATGCAAGACTATTCACCCGTAGGCAAGACCATTCACTCATAGGTAGTATCATTGAATAATCACTAAGCAAGCACATAAGAACATTAACATAATATTTCTAATATATATATATATATATATATATATATATATATATATCTCTCAAATCGGAGCTCAATAACTAAAACGTCATATCATAAAACCACGTTCATAAGTAGGTATATAGTCATCAATCATATATACCACAAAGAACATAAAGCCGATAAAGCATGATAATATAACATAAAGTGTAAATCCAATTTACTCGTAAACATTTCATAAAACGTAACAATTAAACCATGTTTTTCATGTATGCATTTTTATAGTAAAATCATGCATTTTAGAAGGGTCCACTCACAACTATTTCGCCATTGAAGAGCCATGCAAACAAGAAAGAATGGAAACAGCATGCACAATTGCACCTAAGCACATAAAGGTACCAATTAATAAAACTATACTAAAACGGTTGAATTTTGGGAAACGGACATAAAAAAACATAAGGGGGACCCCGGGTACCCCCATGTGTTGCCACGAGGTGGCAGCTCGAATGGCCACGCGTTGATTTGGGTGGTCAGAAAGTTAGCCAGAAAAGTTAGTCGGCGCCGCTGTGGACGACGCAGAGCACAATACCTTCGGTGAAGGCACGTGTGCTCCACACGCAGGCCAAGGTAGACGCTCATGCGCGCCCACACACGACTTGGGTTCTGGGTTAGCCAAGAGCTTGGGTTGGGCCGCAAGGTCGGGGCCGGGCAACAAGTTATGGGCTAAAGTTTATGGCGGGTTACATGGCCTAAAGGATCTGGGTTGGGGTTATCGGGTCGGGTCGATCCGGTTTCAGGCCAAGGTTTGGCTGGTTTCTAGGCAACATTTCAAACGCTCATAACTTCTTCGATACTCAACCAAATTAAGTAATTCAAAAACCAAAGTTGTAATACACAATGAGATGAAGAGAATGGCACATTGCATGACGGCTAACTCGCCGTGGTTTGGCCGAAAAAACGCCTCGAAAGTGGCGGTGCTCGTAGGAAAACTAGGAAAAGCTACTTAAAGCTATTTTTTGTTATTAACACGTATGTACAACTTAAAACAAGTTTCGATCTAACCTTAAAACACATCCCATGGGTTTGAGTGAACTTACCAACGTCGAAAAAGTCACAAAACACGTCAGAGTCCGACAGGGAAGACGGTGAATAGTGACTCTGTCATTTTTGGGGTTCCACAAAGGTTTACTTGGGTTTCTCGAGATCCCTACGTCTAGTGGGAAGGGTTGTTGTTGTTGTTGTTAAGCTTGGGGATGAGGAGGAGCATGCGTTGCAGATGAGAGAGAGGGTTCGAGGAGTGCTTGAGAGAAAGAAAGAAAGTGATGGGGAGAGAGAGAGCGAGAGAGAGTTTCACACGGGAAGGAGGAAGGAGAAAGCCAAGTGGGCCAAGGAACAAAATCAAGGGTGTGCCCCCTTGGGCACACCAATTAAGACCAAAAGCAATTTTAAAATAAATATCCCAAACTTAGTAAAATTACAAAAATGCCCTTTCATTTCGTAAATTCCAAGATGGGTAGAGCTTGGCAAGCTCATCCTCCACCGCTATGGCCACACAAATTGTCCATCAACATTCTCTACACCTATGGCAAGCTTTGTCAATACCCCTAGCATTCCTGCCTAACTGCCTGTTGCCGAATATCACAATATCTGCATAGAAAGAAAAGTTATTATGAGTTTATTTTCTATGGTGTTTTGAGTATAGACATCCGAAAGCATGTACTTTATGCTTATGCAAATACAATCACAGGGACATGGATATCAAGAAAGTATATAGAAGATTCATAAACAAGTAGAAACTTCACCACATTATTCAATTGGGATTTTATTTTTTAAATGGGTCTAAAGATAAATTCACATTTTGAATTGGGTTTGTAATGGATAATTTAAGTATAAAATTGGGTTTAAATAGATATTAATTCTTTCATTAAAAATAATATAAGTGTAGAGAATAAGTTAAATGTAGAACGAGATTATGTGAAATCAAATAAAATTTTCCTTTTAAATTTTCAAAAGGAGTTATGTAAATTTCAAAAATAACTTTGACTACAAATCCTAGTAATAATTCGTTAGTTCTATTCACAGTCCGACAGTCCCATCGCACCCCCTAACTTATGCTATATATCTTTGATTCATGCACTTGCCTACCACCATTGGTCCTCGTGTTTTTTATTTTTTTAATTTTTTTTGTTATGGTAGTGGTCGGTGTTGTGAATTTGATAATTTCCTTGACTTGCTAATTTGCTGCTGCTAGTGGTGCGGTGGAGAACGAATGGGGTTGCCGTGCCGGAGTGGATGGAGAGCGCGGAAAGTGCAAATAATTCAATCTTTTCAAAATTCGAATATTTAAGGGAAAAAAAAAAACAGACAAGACTCAGAGGAGGGCATGGCAAAACCAATAGGATCTTTTTCGGATTTTTTTTTTGTGAGGATCTTGGAATTTGGGAATTGTTTCTGTTCATCGTATATCGTACGATTAGTTTTTGTAAAGTACTGGTTGTGTTTAATTTTAAATAAATATATTTAAAATAATTTCTGACCGCACAATGTACGATGAACAGACATGATTCATAAATTCCTAGGATCCTCACAAAGAGGATCCGAATTCATGGCAAAAAGGCTAAGAAAAGGGTTGTATTGTACCTGTACGAGGAAGGAAATCTATCTCTTATAGAGGAGAAATTTTTCCAGAACTCTGGAATTCAAGCAAATACTCTACGTTTAATAAATAAGATAGAGAAATACGAAAAAAATATATTTTCTTCATTTATATTATGATATGTGGAGCATCCATGGAAAACCCGGTCTTAGAAAAATTTCCTTTCAAATAGATTCTCAAGTATGGGATAGGATGTCTAGTGGTGCAATGTAATACAATGCTATGCTTGAAGGTTGCCTATATGACACACAATGTTTACAGCAACAATTGAGGTTAGTAGAATTTTTATTTTTTTTGCTACCTGTGATTGTAATAAGAAAGCATAATTAGTGGCTTCTTTTGTTTCGAGTGAGGATTGTCTTCATAGATGAGATCGTTTGAAACCAAAATGGTTGTTCCGTATTTTGACCTTTGATGAACTCGCTTCCATTTGAATTTATTTAAAACTTCATCCTTGGAAAAAAAAAAAATGGGGATGGGATGCGATGGGATCATGGGAATTACACAATTACACAATTCAGGGAAAGAAAATTGCATTACATTTTCAAATTACACGTTGTATAATATTTAATTAATTAATTGTTAGTTGGATAAAAGATGCATTGAGTTGGGTAGTGAAGGTCCACATCACACATGCATGCCCATATGCCATCATCATGATTCATGCGTATTCTGCTGGCTTGGCTGCATATCAAATCTATCTCCCACTATTACACACATGCATACACTCGGACGGTGTCTAGGATTAGACTAGGATTAGATTAATTAGTTACTTACCAAATTCATTAGCAGATTGAATAAAAAATCAGGCCTAATTGGATAAAGAATCATGTAATAATAGAGAAGTTAAAAGGTCGTTCTTGTGGTAAAAAAAATATAGGATTTAAACCGTTGTGGTAAACTCCATTAGAATTTAAGCATAAAAACTAAATTTTCATTGATTCTCCGTTAGCCCCGTTGGCCATGGTTCCACCCTCAACAACTAAGCATCCTCTGCGGGCCCCAGTTGCGAAGCAGCCAGCGAATTTGGATCCTCGCTGGATCCTCTTCATGAGGATCCCGATGATTTGTGAATTATATCCGTTCATCATATATCGTGCGGTCAGAAATCATTTTAAATATTTTTATTTAAAATTAAATACAAACAGTACCTAACAAAAACTAATTGCACGATGTACGATAAACGTACACGATTTACAAATCCCCATGATCATCACCAAAAAAATCCAAAGTGGGCAGCCAACCATATCTTTTTTGAAATTCTGAGTTGTATTTCTAGAAGAAAACTGTAAAAAACTCATTCTATACTCCTCACAAGTTGTATTTTTCTTTCCCAAAGTAGAAAATTTGGAGTGTAGAATGAGATTTTTGGAGTGCCAATAACAATTTTCTTTTTTAATAGATAAAAAATTGACGAATTTATCAAATCAGTGCTGGAAGACTTTGATTCATTGTTGCTCTCATATACGATTCTTGGAATTCAAGCTTGTTCTTGGGATTGAGCTACTAAGCTTTTGGAAGAACATTGTTGAGAAACTGGTTGAAGAGGTTGCACTACGTAACCCCTTTACTTAAAAAAAAAAGAAGCAGTTTAACGGAGAAAATCATGAAAATTTTGATTTTGAACTTAATTCCCAACGGATTTTACTACAGGAGTTTAAATTTGAATTTTTTTTTTTTATCACATGGGCTATTTTCGGAATATATATCACCACAAGATTCATTTATCCAATTAGGCCGAAAAATAAATGTCAAACTTCAAATTTTGTCGAAGTTAGAAGAGATCAATTTTTTACATGACTAATTCGTCTTTTTCTATCTTCAACTTTGATAACTTTGAAATTTCAATAGACATGTTTTAAAAAACTTAGGAAAACTAATAAAAAGTAAAAAAAACCTTTAGTTTTAATATAAAAAAAAAGACAAATAAAATGTAGTGAATAGTACCAGAAAAAAGTAAAAATATAATTTTTTGTTAAAAATGAACAGCAGCAGAAATGTAAACTTCTAATTAAATACACGTTGAATCTAATGAGTTATTGTGACATCCCACATCGCCCAGGGGAGTGATCCTTATATGTATATTCCCATCCCTACCTAGCACGAGGCCTATGTAAACTTCTAATTAAATACACGTTGAATCTAATGAGTTATTGTGACATCCCATATCGCCCAGGGGAGTGATCCTTATATGTATATTCTCATCCCTACCTAGCACGAGGCCTTTTGGGAGCTCACTGGCTTCGGGTTCCGTAGGAACTCCGAAGTTAAGCGAGAAGAGGGCTTGAGTACTCCCATGATGGGTGATCCACTGGGAAGTTGCTCGTGAGTTCCCAAAAACAAAACTGTGAGGGAATGGTAAGCCCAAAGCGGACAATATCGTGCTACGGTGATAGAGCGGGCCCGGGAAGTGATCCGCCCCGGACTAGGATGTGACATATGGTATCAGAGCCTAACCCTGGTCGCGTGTGTGCCGACGAGGACGTCGGGCCCCTAAGGGGGATGAATTGTGGCATCCCACATCGTCTAGGGGAGTGATCCTTATATGTATATTCTCATCCCTACCTAGCACGAGGTCTTTTGGGAGCTCACTGGCTTCGGGTTCCATAGGAACTTCGAAGTTAAGCGAGAAGAGGGCTTGAGCACTCCCATGATGAGTGACCCACTGGAAAGTTGCTCGTGAGTTCTTAAAAACAAAACCGTGAGGGAATGGTAAGCCCAAAGCGGACAATATCGTGCTACGGTGATGGAGCGGGTACGAGAAGTGATCCGCCCCGACCCAGGATGTGACAGTTATCCACAACTATTAACACCAATTGAGCCATAGAAGTAGAATGCATTGCACAGTTGGCATTTCTCATGTCCGCTTGATGCCACTGCATACTTGTCCATTTTTTTAACTCTAATGAACATAACAAATGTTCATTTTTGAAAAAGTTAGGTAGTTATTTCGAATGCTTTAAAAGGTAGAATCAATTTCAACTCACCTCTAAAAATTAGGTAGTTACATAAACGTCATCCTTTATTTATTTATTTATGGGCTTCCATTTATGGTTTTCATTTTTCTTAAATTTTCTTTAATTTGTTGTAAACTTCTAGTTTAAGTGTGATTGTGCAAATTCTAAATTATATTTGATTTTAGTTATTATTTTCTATATGGACTTGTATTCCTTGAAGGAGAAAAATTTCTTCTCTCTTATTATTATAAATAAAAACACTACGCAAATGAATAATACATATTCATCTACACAATCTTACAAATACAATTCTCCACTGTGCCGCCGGCCCCTATTCTTGTTTTGTTCTCATTTTTGCGTTGTTTGGATTTTGACTTTTAAGAAAAGAGGGTATTACTTGTTTTGCAATCAACCAAGTGGATTTTTGTCCCATTATATATTATTCGAATCGAGCCATGTTAAAAGTAGAACGACTTGCTGATTAACATTGTTATGCTGTGGGCTGTCTCCGTGGGTTTTGTTAATTTTGAGATGGTTTCGTTTCGTCTGCCCAAAACAAAACTAGAATAATAAAATTAATTAATTAATTAATATTGATTGGATCTCTAATCACTTGGATAACGGACGGACGGACGGACGGACGGACGGACGGACAAATCAACTTTATAAAAGTTTCTTGAGAACGAATTTGAATCTTTAATCATTCGTTTCATTTAATCGATTGAGGAGGATTATCTCTTATTCTATTCTCATCTTCTTTCATTCTCTCTTTTATATATTATTTTTTATTTTATTATCTCTATAAAAAAAATCAATATAAGATATTGACGTTGTTAAATCGTAACCGTTCAAATAGGAGAGGAGGGAATGAGAGAAAGATTAGGAAATGAGAGAATCCTCCACCTTAATCGACATGTTCGGATTTTGATTTGATGATCAGATGAAATATGTGATGTCTGATTGACTTAAAAAAAGAGAATATCATGGGGACGAAGGGGTACACTGAGGCCATCTCCAACCGAGAGCTGGCCAGAGGGCTCGTTTTAGCCCTCTGGCCCTCCAAATACTTCAATGAACAGTACATGGTCATATTTGCCTCTGTCTCCAACTAAGGGCAAAAGGGCCATAGGGCTCGTTTTAGCCCTGTCACAAAAAAATCCGTCTCCAATCGAGGGCTAAACATAATTATTATTTAAATTTAAAAATTACAACAACTTAAATTTAAAAACTACAACGATAACTAGTCCAAAAAACTAAAAAAATTAGAACTTATATTTAATGAATGGTTTGGGTATTTATAGAAAAAAAATAGAATTTTTAAGAATTAAAAAAAAAAAGTTGGCCCAAAAAACCAAAAAATAATAATAATAATTTGAATACAACGCTAGCAACCTTGGAGCTCACTGGCTTCGAGTTCCGTAGGAACTCCGAAGTTAAGCGAGAAAGGGGCTAAAGCAATCCCATGAAGTTAAGCGAGAAAGGGGCTAGAGCAATCCCATGATGGGTGACCCACTGGGAAGTTGCTCGTGAGTTCCCAAAAACAAAACCGTGAGGGAATGGTAAGCCCAAAGCGGACAATATCGTGCTAGGGTAGAGGAGCGAGCCCGGGAAGTGGTTCGCCCCGGGCCGGGATGTGACAATTTGGTATCAGAGCCTAACCTTGGTCTTGATGTGCCGACGAGGACGTCGGGCCCCTAAGGGGGGTGGATTGTGACATCCCACATCGCCCATGGATGATCCTTAAATGTATATTCCCATCCCTACCTAGCACGAGGCCTTTTGGGAGCTCACTGGCTTCGGGTTCCGTAGGAACTCCGAAGTTAAGCGAGAAAGGGGCTAGAGCAATCCCATGATGGGTGACCCACTGGGAAGTTGCTCATGAGTTCCCAAAAACATCGACATGATTGCTCTATTTTCTAGCTAGCCCCCGGCTAGCTGGCTGGCAACCAACTCTCCAGCACTCTAGCCCTCTCCGATTCGTGGGGCCCTCTTAAATTCCACAGCCCTCTGGCCTAGCCCTCGGTTGGAGACGGTTTTTGGGTCATTTTCAGTCCTCTGGACCATTCGTTTGGAGATGGCCTGACTGGATCCAATGCAATTGCAATTGCAATTTTCAAATGTAACCAAGACTCCAGACTTTCGTAACTAGTATTTCTATTTAATGATGTTCATCTTTACTTATAAGTGAGAAGTTTTAATTTCAATTCTCGTTAAAAGTAGATTTGAATCACATTATTGCTAGCTTATTGTGAGACTTAACTTACTTCTCCTACCTTTTCAAAATTGATAATATCGTTGGTTAAAAAAATAAACAAAAAATATATAATAAAAAAAAAGGACTGGAGGCATCCATACAGGGAATGGAATGATTCCATACTTCACCAGTTTTGCTATTTGCAGGGAAAATGAACAAGTGTTGGTTTGAAAATACTTTTCAAAAATAATATTTTTGATGAAAATGTTTTTAAAATTAATTTTTAATAAAAATGTAAGTAAATCATAAATAAATATTTGAAGTGTTTTCGACAAAAAATGGATAACTCATGGTTTTTGTAAAAAATAATTCGAGTCATTTTGAAACTCAAAAATACTTTTAATTATTTTAAAATTACTATTAAACGAGACCTTGAAGGAATACAGTCAACTCGTAGAATCATTTTCAGTCATTTAAAAATGTTTTTGAAGACCTTAACGGTTGACAAGACCCGGCTCATCCTCATCTAAAAGGGGTGAATTACATTGCAAGTTTTAAAAGTAGATGCGGAACGGGTTGGCCTTGTTTAAGAAAGAGAAGGAAAGAGAGAGAGAGAGAGAGGAATAGAGGGGGAAGGCCAGGGGTGAAGCACCTCGGGAACCCAGCCTGATTTTCCAAAACTAGCAACTTGCATGTCAGCAAAGAGTGGCCCACTTGTCCATGCGTACAGTCCAATTCACTGAACCAAACCCTCTCTCTCTCTCTCTCTCTCTCTCTCTCTCTAGAAAATCATACAACAAAGCAACAAACATTAGGAATGGGCAAGGGAAAATAAAACTAAAAGGGGCGAATAAGGATAGCAGCAAGGAAAGGGCAAGGGATACAGAGAATTGAATACCGAGAGGCACCAACATATACAGATGCAGTGCATCAAAATTCATTTCGTTTCCTTGAGCAGCTTTATCCTTTTCTTTTTATTCTAACACCAACACCCCAAGACATTGTTCATCCAGTCCAACCCAACCCAACCCATCCCAACCCGATCCAACCGACCCATCTTCTTCTTATTTTAATTTCTGAAACTCAACAACTCTGTTTCTTGCTGCTGCTGCTGCTATTTGTATGAAGCTTAATTTGATTTCGTTTCCGCATGCATGCCCTCAGCCTTTCTAATTTATGTTCTTCATTTCCCTCTTTCATTCATCCACTCTGATCAGAAGTAAGCGATTTCATTGTTTGCCTTTCTTTTTCGGAGGGGAGGGGAAATGATTGATTGATTGATTGATTGATTGATTCTTGTTACTAAGCGTGTTATTGGATTTTGATTTTGATTTCGAATTGAGATTCTTCTCTTCTGTATTCTGTTGGATTATTAGGGACGACGTCTCATGATTTATCGGTTTCTTTGTTTCTTTGTGCATTGCCTTGCATTCAAAGACTTGAAGGAATGATCAAACTAATCCCATCCTCTCTTTTTTTCTTGCCATTTCCAGCAGTATCTCAAGTAAAGGCTGAGCGTGTTATTGTCCAAGTTGAGATCCTCCGGCACAGCACGAAGCGAGCGAACCAGATCGACGGAATTGTCGCCTGCATTCTGCATTGCATTGCATTGCTTGCCTCTCGTTGACATTACAGTTGGAAGAGATTTTAAGGAGATAATTAGGTCTGTTTGACAGATAATTTCCTTCTGTTCTGTGCTGTGATTTTATCTGCGGGGGACCAACCCATCGCTAAATGAATTTTGATGTTCCTGAAGCAGATCGCCCAAGACTAGTACTGCCACAGGGATTTATTCATTTGCCAGATCGCTCATCAACAAGTTGCGCCATGGAGGAGATGAAAACAAAAAAAGTTTCCGGTGCCCAAACCCTAGAGCCCTCCCAAGCGGATCAAGGGCCGAAGATAGAGTATTATCATCAGATTCAGAGACAAGGGAAGGCAATAGAATACCGGCGAACCCTATCTCACGGTAGAGGGAGTGGCATAAGACTGCTGCCGGCCAGCTACTTTAGCATGGAGTCGTTGCTTTTGCTTGTATGCCTCACGGCGACTCTGCTCATCCTTCCTTTGATGGTTCCGCCGCTACCTCCCCCGCCTTTCATGCTGATGTTGCTTCCCATTGGCATTCTGGGCGTGCTTATGATCTTGGCTTTCATGCCGTCGAATGTGAGGGATTTAACTTATACATACGTCTAGCTAAGTAAAATCGTTTGTCTCGAAGACTTAGGATCTTCACTGTCATCATACAATTTTTGTACTAAACTCAGCTGTTCAATACAAGAAACAACACTCGTTTTTATTTCTTTGTTCTTCTTGTTTAGCCGATCACTCAACGCAACTTTTCCAATTCCATCCTTACTGAATATTGAGGGCGAGCCTTCGCATAACGTAACACCAAGTTTGGATGAAGAAATTTAAGATTACTAAGGAATTTAAAAATGACGAAAATTGAAATGACGAGATTTTATTTTTTAGAATTTGTAAATTTTCTTGTTTGGTTAACCTCAAAGAACAATGGAATTGAATGCAGAATTTGTTATTTTTAAACTCTCAATCATAGAAATTGAGAAATGACACCTATTTACATGGAATTTGAACTTGGGATTTGGAGGTCCCAAATTCCAAGTTTTTTTCCATGCGGAAATTCTAAATTTCTATGCTTATGAATCCAAACAAGAGAATTGGTGCCTGTTAATTTATAAATTCTGACTTTTACCAAAATTCCATGTTTATTTCCCTTATCCAAACATAGTGTAAAGGTTTTATATTTGTGACCAAAAGTTCACAGCGTATGAGTCGTGAAAACTACCCTTTTGCAAAATAAAGATAGCGTAAGTAAAAACAACTTATTTTCAAAGCAAAGGTCTTCTGGAATATCACATGTGTACATTTCAATTGGGTTTGAATTACTTTCGATAAAGAATAATTATAATGTAGGGAAGGCGAACTAAGACTTGCAATTCAATTCAGTGTTTTTGTCTGTGGCTGGCCGGCCAGCTCTCTTATGGAATATCACATGGTTTCTTTGTCTTAAATGATAGAACAACAACATGCGCATTCAGAAATGCATGCGTCACGCAGACAGTACGCGAACTAAATTACAAGGCAACAACATATGACGGATTGAAAATTGACAAGCCTTGGCTTTGTCACCGACCCCATCTCTGAACTGTTGTTATAATCCATTACAAATTGATCAGACAGCCTCGGACAAGGGGAAACCAAGTCCCCGAATGTCTACGTGCAACATCTTGCTGCACAGTGCTAGGCAGATCGAGTGAAAAATGGAGGAAGATGATGCTCCAGAACAGCCAATAGCTCTTTGCACTGGCCCGCCCCTTCTAAGACTCCACCGCCAAGCCGGCTAACAGCTTCTACAAGCTGTCCTCTCAGCCTTTGTGACAACAAACAGCCACCCGCCCTCACGCACTCCCTATACAGTGGCAGGTAACCAATCGCTATCCCTAGAGGGGTTGGAAGATCTCTTAAGCAGATAGGAGATTCACCCCATTTTAAAATCCTCAAAATGTTAATGTAGTGTTCTTGTCCTTGTCTTATTCCATCCAAGAAAGCTTCCTGAGACCAGTGCACACGAAGAAAAGCCTTTAACTCGGGAGCTACACCCTCATCATCAGACAAAGCAATACTGTTGGCAACAGCATAAGTGGCTGCAGGATCACCTAAGAAGTCGGAATGGAGAAGAAATGCAACACCATCAAGAGAACCACCACTTCGTTCGCCAGCAGCCTTCACAATTTCAATGCTGAGTGCAGCAAGGACATGATGAGGAACATGAGGAAGGAGATAGGCAGCAACGTCAACTTGGCTGCTAGAAGTTGCAGCAGTGAGAGCAAGGCAGAGCTCCATGTCTCGGCAGCCCCTTTTCACAAACCACTCAACAACCTGCATACAGCCCCTCTCAGCAGCTCTCATTAGAGGGCCCAAGAAAGCTATCGCATTTCCCTCTTCGACAAGACATTCCATAGTACCAATCTTGCAGTAGTGAGAAGCAAAACCCAAAGCCAGGTCAACATCAACATCCAAACTGTTCCTTTGGGCAATCTACCAACACAAAACCAATATGCCAAACAAAAATGAGACAAAAGATGCCACACAAACCATATATCTTTTTTTCCGTACAACAACACAAACCATACATCATGAAAGCAAAACTTGGATCACGATCGCTTCTCACAATTCTTGTAGTGTATATACATAAGCCAATCATATCATCAAGTATGCATAACAGAATGAAAAATGTCAATGTCAGGCTGTCAGCAAAAATATTGATATTCCAGATTTACAGAAATATTAGTAAAAAGAGCAATGCTAGGAACAATACTTGGCATTTTGTGGGCCGAACTAGCGTCCATTGACTTTGTAAAAGTAAAATGGATAATCTGATTGCTAAGTGGAATTGACATTATACCCTCGTTGTTTTGTTTTCTCCAACTCTTTTTCTTCCTCTTCTTCCCCATAAGTTCTGAAGAAAGATTAAAGCTTTAAGCTTGAAATTTAATTCCCAGCAACACCAAATGCAACATGGGAAACAGCGGGAGTAGAGACTCCTACAGTTTCTACGGTGATGGAGCGTACCGGCCTCACTCAATTCAGGCATGCCCGCGTCCATGTCATGCAGGGGTGCACGGTGGCGGTGAGATGGGTAGGGAGTTGCCGCTGCAAATATGTACAGTCTGGGAGATTTTGGCCTGAGATGGTGCCCGAAGGGTCGGAGACTGGTGGTTTTGACAGGAACAGCGTCCCAGCGGCTGCCATTGCCTTTATTCTACTCCCCTCTGCTTCCCATTCCGGATTTGGTGTTGGATAAATTTTTCTTTGGGATTATCTTTCTTCAAGGCTTACTGACACTCCGATTAGAAGATACGATTACAAGACAGAGGTTCAAGGCCGAAGGGGTAGAGGAAGACCGAGGAAGACTTTGGAAGGGACTCTAAAAAAACACTTAAGAGTACTTGGATCTAATGGAAGACATGGCACAAAACCAAGCACAATGGCGTTCTAGGATTCATACAGCCGACCCCACGTAGTGGGAAAAGGCTTTGTTGTTGTTGTTGATTATTTTTCTTCAAATCTGGGAATGGTTTGGTCTTTTTTTCTCAGAAAACAGAAAACAAGGATTTGATTTGATTGAATGAAGAAGAATGAGGAGGAACAATAAGGGTATAAAAGTCAATTCCTTTTTTAGCAATCAGAAGGCCCATTTTACTTTCACAAAATCGTTGGCCACATGCCCCGCGCACAAAGACCGACTGACACAGCAACTGAGGCATCGGTTGCTCCCAGCATTGCTCTAGTAAAATATAAGAAAGGATGGAAACTTTAACACATAAAAGAAAAGTATTCAAAAGTTTAGGAAATGTTAAACAAACAAAAATGCAACCATTTAACATGCAAGGGGAAAACAATGTGCACCAATCAATATACAAAAGCATCTTGCAATGACAATTCAAAAGAATGACGGTTATATTTGTATAACTATAGCAATAATTATAGTTCTTCCTAATTCTTATTTAGGTTTAGTAAAATAACTAAGTATTGATTATTGATCATAAACCAAATACAGAAAAGTAGTCAAGCAAAATAATATCTGAAAGCTAGGAAGGCAACTAAACATAAAATGATGTACGATCATATTGAAGTCACCTGCAATAAGATGCGCACAAGCTCAGTACTCCCAAAACGAGAGGCTTCAAGGAAGCACTGATTGACATTGTCTGCGCCCCCCTCCACCAACATACCCAGCAAACCTTGAATTGCAGTTGCCGAGATCCCAGATGCCCAGCCAGAGTCGAATGAACTAGAGAAGAGAGTTAGGGGAAAGCAAGCAGCATCAAAGGCCTCAGTGAAGTCCTTCCCAGAAAGCTGGTTACCAGCAAGATCTATGAATGCCTTAAATGCTGATAACTGGAGTTGGATCTCAACCGATGAGCTATTGTTAACTTTATCCTTATTACCTTGAGAGCGAGAATGAAAGCCTATACATTTCAGAGCCCATTCAGTAAACTTTTGAACCTTAGCAGCAGCTTCTGCCTTCAAGACCTCATCTCCATTGCATTCCTGGAGGCGCTCATGCAACCTACAAAAAATAAGAGGGGTCACCAATAAAGCAATGGCACACCAATTCCAGGATAAAGTGGAAATAGACGGGCAACGTGCTCAGCAGACACAATAAACAATACCGCACTGCAATGTCGTAGTTCAAATAAAATAAATAAAATGAGGGAACATCCATGGATTTCAAGGAATGAAATTTGATGCATCTTAAGCTTTCTCGTAGCAAGTGGGGCACTTCCTAACCCACCAAGCTTTCTACTCACTCATGGTGTTGGCCAAAGGACAAATTCTAGTTAGTGTAACACCCAGGTTTTCTACATGTATGTTCATAAAAAGATTTCCTGGTATCATATGAACTGACATGGAAAGACTACATAAAATCAACCTGAGCTTGCTCACTTCATTAAAGAACTAGATTAATTTTATTCTACCTTTTAACTTGTAAAGATTTCCTGGTTTCAAATATTTAAAGATGAGTATTCAT
This sequence comes from Pyrus x bretschneideri, assembly GCF_019419815.1. Lineage (NCBI taxonomy): Eukaryota > Viridiplantae > Streptophyta > Magnoliopsida > Rosales > Rosaceae > Pyrus > Pyrus x bretschneideri. The sequence goes on along the minus strand of NW_025999390.1, from coordinate 8,675,019 downwards.
TAACTATAGAAGATACAATAAAAACATATATGTTATTACATCAAATTTAATCTTATCAGCAATATGTTAAACTAAGTAATATTTCCCCACGAACGCTGAAAAGTAGTAAACCTTACCTTTGGGCCATTACTGTGACTGTATCTGCAAGACTCATTGTACGGCTCTGACAAGCAGAAACACACGAAGCAAGAAATGAAGTACGCAAGGCAGCTCTCGTGAAGTCATACGCACCATTGACAATGATCTTCTTAATTAATTCCGTTATCCCATAAAGCTCTTCGTGAGTGCTCAAGAACCATATTGAGTCCAGAGTGATGCACAAAGCATCATTCAGGGTTTGCGGATCAGCTACCAGGATCAAATTCTCAGCAGCTTCCCAATCATGGGAGCTAACAGCACCCTGAAACATGCGACCCAACTCAATCCTATCTTGTCTACTGAGTTTCTTCTCTTGCCCAACTTTATCCTTCCTCTCCGGATTGAAGTCTACCACATCAACCCGAGATTTGAGTTTCTTGGCACTATAACTACAACTGGAGGGCATTCTTGACTCCTTCCTGACAAGAGGTCCTTCTCTAGAGAATACCACATTACTTCCCTCACCCTTGTCTGATGCAAAACCTTGAATTCCATTCTTTGAAATATCAATCCCATACTCTTCAGCTTCCATGTCGATATATTTGGGGTCTTCGGAATTAGTATCATTCACCACAATGCAACCATCATTACCCTCAAGAGGTGCCATCCCCTTTTCCATCCTCACCCACTGTAGTGTATAGGATATGCTATCCCCCACCTCCCCCCAATTTTCCGTAACTCAATGATAAGATTAAAAGGGGAAGGGAAAAAACAATCTCCAACCAGATAATCACACAAATTGCCCAAACAGCACCATCAAACAGCTTAAAGTAGTAACAACAAATAGCGGAAGAAACCAATTGCTCGCCAGTGGCGATTCCTGTTCCAACAAAACCAAACGGTTAATTCACGAGCTGGTTACAAAATTGCATTCTCTTTTTCTCTTTCTCCTCCGCCTTGGATGATTGCTCCACTCGGAGTCATGCAAACGAATCGAATATCGAAGTCATCCCCAACAGGCAACAGGCAGTGAAATTAAAACCAGCCCTCAATTCTCAAATTCCTATGCATGTTAGTGGAAAAGAGAATCCAAAACAAGCAAACCGGAGAGACAAGTTCAAATCTAGCGACCATACCAGTCAAATACCAAATGCTTTTTATTTTTACATAGAGAGAGAGAGCAGATTAAGCTTAAGCGATACCTGATGAACCCACCAGTACGGGCCCCACCAACGCCGGTAAGACCCTACCTTATCAGTTAATGCCTGAACTGAAAGCAGTGTCCAGCTGAGAGGATCCTGTCTTTCACGGAAGACAGTCGCAGTTACACAACACCGGAAAACCCTAGAACGGAAACCAATCAAGGATCGAGAAGATAACCATCCCTAGAGCACCAACCACAATCTTTCCATCACCAATTTAACAAATTTATAAAAACTGGAGAGAATTCGTTGTGGAAATGAGAAAATAAAGGGAATGAAGCAGTAATAAAATGGAAAATAAGGGCATAAATAGTAACATCTCAATAAAGAGTGAAGAACAAACCTCAGATTAATTGTGGTAGGAGAGGAGGAGAGAATGACTCGTCACAGACCAAACCCCTGTCGTGTTTATTCATGTTCTTTTCTATTTTAATTTCTTTGTCGGAAAGGAATCACGCTCGGATCGCTTTCTCTCAATTCATCTAGTCTGAGAATTTGAACCATTCAAAAATAATTCAACAGTTATAAATTGAAGTTCATTTTAAAAATTATAATAATTTTAGTTGTTTGCTCATTTTTCAATACTTCCTGAACTTGATGGATTAGAAGGAATAGATTCAAAGAGGATTCCTCTCCTTCTTTGTCTACGAAATTATCACAGGGATTATTTTTTTCATTTGCTTTTATGACAAATGTTCCCCAAAGTTAGTCTAATTCATTATTTTGATCCCTCATGTTTCAAACGAACAAAGTTGTCCCTAATTTGTGTGATGCACGATATTTTCAAGTTTAATGGTATAGACTACATTGATGTGTATACGTAAACTTCTAAAACAATTTTGATTTGAAATATAAGGATCAAATTAATCTGTTAGCAAAATATCAAGAATCATGTGTGATAAAAACACATATACAACACAAATTGGATAATAGAAACTAAATTGACATGCAAAGTTAAATTAAAAAAAATGACTTTAATCAATTTAAAACGTGAAGAACCAAAATGATAAGTTAACCAAACTTCAATGACTATTGATATAAAACTTTTTGTACATATACAACCAATATCCTACACACAAAAAAGTTGTATTTTAAGTTGGATTGTGCTATTCACACATTCATTCTTACTTCTTTCACACTCTTGTTAACTTTTGTTCATTAATCATCTTTAATTCATTTGATTCTACAAAAAAAAAAAATTAAAAAAAGTGTGCTAAGAAGTAAAAAATTAGTGAATGAGCACTATCTTTAAATTAAGCTAAGTTACATAAACGAATATATAAGCTCAGAAGCATAAGTGCATTAGCCCCACATATGCTTCATATAATTTAGATTAATGGCTTATTTGAGATTATTTACAGAACACTTCTCTTTTTGTCAATAAAAAACCATTTTTACTCATAAGTATTTATGATAAATATAATTTTCTTAGAAAAATGTTTTTTTTAACAAGTAATATAATATACATTACAAGGTGAAAGAGTGGGTTAAGCCTCATAAAGGTTAGCAATAATATGATTTTATTTCATCTTAATGAAAATTGAACGTAAAACATTTCATTTTCAAATAGAGAAAAAATCTCATTAAATCGTAAGTGACTTTTATTAAAAAATGTTGGACATGTTTAAAAGTGCTTTTGAATAAGGACAAGGATATCCTCTTTGTGGGAATTCAAAGGTTGAATTAATCGTGTCCGTTCATCGTACATCGTGTGATCAGTTTTCATTAGATAATATTTATATTTAATTTTAAATAATTTATAACTGATACACAATAAACGGACATGATTAATTAACCATCTGAATTCTCACAAAAAGGGTCGGAGAGGATTCTATTCCTAAGAATAAATCACTAAACGCATCCAAAACCAGAATATTGAGAATAAAAAAAATCGTTTCAAGCTTTTCCTAATTGACACACAAAGCATCTTGTACACTACCGGTGTCAAAAGGAAAATAAAATAAGTAAATACAGGAAAAGTAGGAGTGGTAGTATATATACTCCCATTAGTTAGCGCAGTGCAAAAGACATAGATAGACCTGCGTGAGGAAGTGAAAAGAGAGAGGTGAGACCAAAACCCTAGAATTCTGTGATCTGTTGCGTTGAGATCATACGATTGGATAGGAGGAGCGACTCACTCACTGACCGATTGACTGAGCCAGCGAGCGAGCGAGGAAGGAGGAAATGGATGAAGAGTATGACGTCATAGTGTTGGGAACGGGTCTGAAAGAATGCATCCTCAGCGGTCTTCTCTCCGTTGACGGCCTCAAGGTCTCTTCTTCCACCGCTCTCAACTCCCCTACTCTTTCTACTGCTATTTCTTCTTTTCTAATTTTTTTTTTCAATTTTGATCTCAAATCTCAATCTCATCACCATTGATTGTATGATTTGATTTGATTTGATGTGTATGAGTGATTGATTAGCCAATTGGGCCGACGAGATCTATTCGCAGTTGCAATCGCACGGATCTAGCTTCAATCGCCGTCTTTTCAATTTTCATTTCGCCGTTTTTTGTTTAATTGGATGTTATGTTTGATTCATTTCATCTAAATGCATCAACTGTTTTTTTATCTCAACACATCAACTTACTATCAATTATTAGACCATAACGAAAAATTAAGTAAAAAAAAAAAAAAAGAAGAAGAAAATCTTACTACTAGTTTACTATTCTGTGTATTTGAGTTCCTGATTGTGCTTGCGAACACGTCAAATTTATTGTTAATGGATCCTATTTGTTTCTAATCTCTCTTAACGTGCTTTCTTTGCTTTTAAATGAATCAAAGTGTATGGCACGATTGTAATCATTTAATATCAATGTTCGGTATATTTGTCGTTTTTTATTTTCTGTTGAATTTGACGAGTGTGGATCGAAACACGGTTGATAATTGTATTTTGTGAACCAGGTTCTGCACATGGATCGGAACGATTATTATGGTGGAGAGTGTGCATCACTTAATCTTGTCCAGGTCCCCTTCTGCCACATATCCTGTCTACGTTAAAGTCCTCCTCCCTTTCTTGCCCACTCGTTCGGTCTCTCGAACTTTATACTCTGTTATTTGTTTTGATCTTTAAATTATCATTATCTTGCAGCTATGGAAGAGGTTCAGGGGAGATGATAAGCCCCCAGCAAACTTGGGATCTAGTAGGGATTATAATGTGGACATGGTCCCTAAGGTATGTTTGTGTGTGTCCTTGAGTTTTGCATTGTTTTTGGCCCACTAATTGTTTTTCGTTAGTTTTTTTTTTTTATATATATATGTTTTCATGTTTTCCTAATTTGTTGCTTTTTACTTGGTCTAGTTTATGATGGCCAATGGCACTCTAGTGCGTGTCCTCATTCACACAGATGTCACCAAGTATTTGTACTTCAAAGCTGTGGATGGCAGTTTTGTCTATAATAAAGGAAAGGTAGTTCTGCTAACCCATTGGAAAACTGCATTTAGTAACTACACACACTAAGACGCTTACGTATGGTCCTGTATAAATTTGATCTTAAACCTTATGAGTGGGATCTCAATTGTTGCAACAGGTTCACAAGGTTCCAGCAACTGACATGGAGGCACTTAAGTCTCCACTCATGGGTCTGTTTGAAAAGCGCCGTGCACGCAAGTTCTTCATATATGTTCAAGATTATAATGAAACTGATCCCAAAACACATGATGGAATGGACTTAACAAGAGTGACAACTAGAGATTTGATCGCGTAAGTGCTAGGGCATTAACCTTTTTGCAAGTGAACTCTATAATCATTATAAGAAGACTCATAATTTGCGTTCTTGATTGTCTCATTTGTACCTATGATTTGCCTCTGTTTTCTGTTGTATATGGTTAATCTGTGTAGAAGAGAAAGGTGGTCTTGTTTCAATAATGTAACAACCCGAGAACATTTGTTTATATTTTTGTGTGGTTGATGTTTTGACAGAAAATATGGTCTTGATGACAACACTGTTGACTTCATTGGGCATGCTTTGGCACTGCATAGGGACGATCGCTACCTGAATGAGCCTGCTCTAGATACTGTGAAGAGAATGAAGGTAAATAGCGGTTGGGGTTCATAGATGATATTTATATGTTTTGTTTTTAAATTCTCACGTATTAAAATTCATTTTGTAATGTACTTGAGCTTAACGGGGTTGTGTCATAGCTTTATGCGGAGTCCCTTGCACGTTTTCAAGGAGGATCACCATACATATATCCTCTGTATGGATTAGGAGAGCTTCCTCAGGTATCTTTCTTTCTATTTAATTACATTATTGTAATTCATCTCAAAGTTGGTAAAGATATTCATTCTTTTGTGGCGCTTCATTTAGGCATTTGCACGACTTAGTGCAGTTTATGGTGGGACTTATATGTTGAATAAGCCGGAGTGCAAGGTAATCCTTACATATTTTCTTGGTTTTAACACTCTTTTGTTTTGCATTAGTTTTTTCTACTCTATATTCTATGTGTTTAGTTCCTGTCTTGACAGTGAGTTTGATGCATAATGCCAGGTAGAGTTCAATGAGGAAGGGAAAGTTGTCGGTGTCACATCTGAAGGGGAAACTGCTAAGTGCAAAAAAGTTGTCTGTGATCCGTCTTACTTGCCTAACAAGGTAAACCTTTCTGAGTAAAGTATTTGAAGGTGTTGGGATGGTAATATTAGTTTTCTGTTCATCTTATGCCTTACTAGTATGCATATGGTTGTTTTTATTTATAGGTCCTCTAGGGATATAATATCTTCTCTGTTCTTCTCTATCGTGCTTGAAGGGTGAAGAAAAATGTTTATTCCCCCATACGTTACTGAAATTTTATTGCATATTGACAGGTTAGGAAGGTCGGTAAGGTTGCAAGGGCTATTGCCATCATGAGCCACCCAATTCCAAACACAAATGAATCTCACTCAGTGCAGGTTATCCTGCCACAGAAGCAGTTGGGTCGCAGATCAGATATGTGAGTTCTCCCTTGTTTTCTTTATGACAAGTATTTATGTTGCAATGGATGCCCTTTGCTTATTTGAGAAGGTCCTATGTAACTGTTGCTTTAGAACAAAACAATCCCATGACTAGCTTGTCTTGTGGCATGGGAAAGAAATGGGTTTTCTTTAATAGGAAGAAAGAAATGGTAAATAGTTTATATGCATACAATGTCAAATAAACTACAATTTTTTAAGTATCTGTTGTGTAATTGGATATGCAATGTTATATCCCGTGGAGGTTATAGTCAGTTATCTATTCATTCTCTCACTGTTGGAAGGGTTTCGTGGTAACACTTGTGTGATGCATGATTAATAATCGTACTACCATTTCTACCCCAAACTACTACTAAAAGGGGAAAACAGTGGTATGTAGAGCAGGCCTCTGGGGCACTCACGTATGCTGTAAACAAATGGCTTGTTGGTGGATAGTTATTCATCCCGAGTTATCTCTGTTTCTCTTTTGTTGTATTTTTCTATTACTTGAGGCTAAGTCTTGTGGTGCTTTATTGACTGAACAGGTATCTTTTCTGTTGTTCCTACTCTCACAATGTTGCTCCAAGGGGAAAATTTATTGCATTTGTCTCAACAGACGCAGAGACTGATCATCCCGAGACTGAGCTAAGGCCAGGGCTTGACCTTTTAGGGCCTGTTGATGAGATATTTTTTGAGATGTATGACAGATATGAGCCTGTTAATGAACCCACTCTAGACAATTGCTTTATATCAACCGTAAGTTGTATTCAAGCCTTGATCTCTACTGGGCACTCTTTAATATGATTTATGCACACTTGACAAAAGGCTTCTTATGTTTCACAGAGTTATGATGCCACGACACACTTCGAGTCCACTGTCATGGATGTGCTCAACATGTATACCTTGATAACGGGGAAGGTAAGAAAAACAATTTTATGCATCGCCCAATCGGTTTTGTTCTATTGTTTTCCATTTCATGTCATCCTTAAAGTCGATGGACATTTTCATCAGTCAAAGTTCACAAACTAGTGCGACTAACTTGCCTTTGATTCTTTTTACTGTTTCAAAGAATCATGTCTCTCGTATAAGGTTTAACCAAATTACGCGGAATGTTTGAGCAGGTTCTTGACCTCAGTGTGGACCTAAGTGCTGCTAGTGCTGCAGAAGAATGAGTGGTAAAGCTACATGTGGTGGCACACCGAACTGGTTAAGTTACCTTACCGGGTGGCGGTGGTAGTCCTCAGATTATGAATTTTCACTCGATTTAAATCGTAGACTTGATTTGTCATATAATGTTCTAATGTACTTTGAAGTTTCAAACGTCGTTTCAAAGACGAACTGTACTGTAAAACATGTTATTTTCAGGTTGCGAGTATGTGTGGAAGCATATAAACAGAATTAAAATTTATCAGAGAACTATTTATTTCAAGTTAATGATGTGTGTGATATGCTACCCCTTCTGTAAGCTTTATTTTACACCGGAGGAATTGATCAATTTTTTCAAAGGTTACGTGTTACAAGAAAATTCAAACAAGCCGTAGATCAGGGAGCAACTGCAGCTTGGCTCTAATGTCGTTTTGGTTAGTGAGCGCAACTGTCTGTTCTTTTACGCCCCATGTTGGATACGATCTCAATGTTTTGATTAAGCTCTAAACGATCCATTAAATAGGTATTGATAGGGAAGAACTAGAAAAAATTAAGCCGTGGAATAACGACGAGTTTTATTTTTGTTTATTTAAGGAACTTGTTATTGGCACTTTAACAAATTTATTTTGCACTGTAAATTTTTATACTTAGGACGAAAAATATATGTGAAAAGTACAGAACGAGATTTTTAGTATGCTAATTTTTTAAATATGGTTATCTAATATTAATTACTGTTGGGGTGCAAATTTAGGGAGAGAAGAGTTTAAGGAATTTTGTACTTGATAGTTCTCATGTTTTGTGAATTTATTTATAGTGATCATGATGAGGTTGACGTGCCCTATAATGAGTACAATTCAATTTAAAAGATTTAGGAGATCTCAGCATACAGAACCTACTAAGTTTTACATACCACACATTTGCTAATTTTATATACAACATTTTGTTCAACTGTGTAAATACTCAAGTAGATAGCGTATCAACTCCTCATAAATAATGTAAAACAGTTGATGAAATCGTCTCATCTCGTTGACACAAAGGCGAGCCTCAATAAGAATTGCATGTAGAGATAAGTGGCACACGTTAAGTCTGGTATCTAGTTGACACCAAACTCGAGATGTGATGGCCATCATCGATTAGATGACATAGACATGACATGCATAAGGACAAAATTAAAGTTGTCAATGGATGTAAATCAACCAAATATTCAACAAAACTTCCACTAAAATAGAGAGAAATTTGAAATAGAACACTGGCAAGTAACCACATTTAATTCAACACATTTCTGAAGGGCCACACCAAATGAATCTCAGACCCTCTATCACATGCATGATTAGGTTCACAACGTAGTTACTAGTTTGCAAATTCTAAGGATGGTGCAGAATACTAATAACTCTAAAGTACCAGTCTATATAAAAATAGACTTTTATTCAAAAGGTATTTCATAAAAGTAGATATCAGGTCATTTATGCTCTCAATTTTTTCAAAAAATAGAGATTAGGTGTGAGACTCACTCTACATTGAACTTCAACAATCCAAACCGTCTATTTTGTAAGTCTAAAATCATAAAACATCATTGCAAGAGTTCAATTCAATTCGAAACCATTCGTCTATTTAATTATCAAGATAAATTTGATTATTTCTTATAAAACAAAGTATTCATTAATTTCTTTGAACTCACTTAGATGTCTTAAACATTTCCGATTTGGCTAATATTTTACAAGAATGACCTATGATGTGTAACTTGAAAAATAGATAGTTTGAATCGTTAAAATTCATTATAACGTGGACCATACAACTAATAGTAATTTTTATAAAAAAAAATGAGAATTCATTCTCTTAAAGATTTACTCCTATAGGTAGGAACAAGTCAAAGTTGCTGGAACGTGCCTCGACTTCAGATGTGATCACAGCTACGATCATGCGGAGGTGCAAAACATAAAAACGAGAAGACAAAAATAATTTTTTTCATAACATTTTATTTTCCGAACATTAACAAAAGGATTTCACGTTAAATAATTGTTTTTTAGAGATGGTTGTTTTAGGTAAATAATTTGTAGAAGATTACGATCAAAAGAATAAACGGTTTTAATTAGGGTTGGGCATTAAAAAAGAAAAAAAAAAAAAACCAATAGTGTGCATTTCAAATTAACGATAGACGAGTATTATTATGATTTTTTTTTTAATTGTTTTTTCCCAAATTTAAACTTATCCTAAAAACAGTTGATATTTTCCTTCCGTACCCATTTAACATTTGAAACTCGTTTCTGTTGTGTTACCCAAATCAAGACGCGCAACAGACTCCGAACCACGTCTCAGTCGCGGGCTCGCAGCCAACAAAATCTCAGCAGCTCTCCCCCATCTCCGACCCCATCCGCCCTCGGCCCTCCGCCCTCTCTAGTTGTTACTACTCCTTACTCTGAGTCTGCGTCTTCAATTTCTGACCCAACCCGAACCCGAACCCGAGCCCCACAACTTGGAGTTTTGGAGTCACTGAGTTCGTGTGCAGTTGCAGAAGATAAACCTGGAGATTTGGAGGAAATAGTAAGTTGTTGATTTGCTTTAAATACTACTTCAGCAGGCCTACTCCGTCCCTCTGTCTGTCTGTCTAGGATTATGCTTACTAACGACTCCATTAGTCGATCTCGATTTCGATCTCGATCGTGTAGGTTGTTATTTCCAAAAGTTGTACTACGAGGTGGCGGTTCTTGGTGCCATGCCTGCTGTGAAGAAGGTTCTTGCTTCTTCTTTTCGTTCTTTATTTTCTTCAACTTCCAATCTTTCGCATGCATGAATGAATGAATGAATGAATTGGGTTTTATTTATGTTTTTGTTTTCATTTTCGCTTACCAGAATTCTGAGCGAAGTCACATTGGGAATGTCTTCAACAAGTTGCTGAAGCAGATTGGAAGCCCTGTTGATTTTGAACTTCCAGATTGGTTCAATAAGTGGAAACCCATGCCCTACACTTTTATAAAGCGCAGTATCCTCTCAATTACTAACTTTTTATTCACCAAATCATACCACGTCGAAGTCGGAACTTGTCCTGTGGATCATTGTATAACTTTACTGCAAGTTTACTGCAATCCCAGTTATCATCTTACGTGCCTGTTGGTTTTTCTCTATGTTACCCCCCATCAAACATGCTGCTGCATAGGTTGTCTCATACATACTCCATCTGTGTTTTTTATTTAGTGGTTTAATACGCATCTTATCTCGCTACTCCTAGTTTCGTTGACAAATTTAAGATATATATCACACCAAGAGGATTAAAAGACGGCTTGAGGATGATGGCATATTCTGTTCCTGCAACCCATCACTAGAGTCTTCTAGTGTTTGTGGTAGAGATTGCCATTGTGGGTAAGCACATTCTTGGCTGATGATGGTTGCGTTTCATGCATCTGTAATAAAATAGACATGTAAAGGTTGTTGCACGTGATCATCCTGTACTGCGCTTTTGTGCATTGTTTTGATGTTCTTAAAGCGGATCTTTCATCATAGTCTTGTAATAGATGGGTTGAAATGTGATATATATGCAGGATGCTTCTGTCTAGCTGCTCCTCAGCTTGTAAATGTGGAAGTTCCTGTCTGAACAAACCGTTCCAGCACAGACCTGTGAAGAAGATGAAACTGGTTAAGGTAATTTGTCTTACGTTTAAAAATCTGAATTGCAGTGGTTTTAACTTCGCATCATGTGCTGGTTATTTGCCTTTCTGATGTTCTGATCGATGTTTTTAAACATATGAAGTAGCATAACTTGAAGGCTGATATGTTTTTTTGTAAGAAATAGCTGACTGTCTATTCAGATCTCCCCATGTTGCCCTTTATTAAACTTGCATCATATGCTATTTATTAGGTGTCTACTTTGCTAGCCTACAACTGATGCAAGACACCAAATAAGTTTGTTTAGCAATATGACCATTCATCTCATGGTTTTATGTTATTGATTTCTCCCCATTAGACTACCGAGGGTTTCCTATTATAAAACTATTAAGGTAACATAATTTTCACTGAATGGAGGGTGCTGGCATTGCTACCCTAAACCCTTAACCCTAAGAATTGCTATTTTGATAGCCATTTATTATTGTTTTTTCTTTGACATTATAATGCCTTGTGCATAGATTAAATTGTTTTCAAGTATTGTATTTATTTATCAGAATTGTAGACATTGTTAAGGCACTTAATGGAATAGGGGATTTCTTATAGACTGAGAAATGTGGTTCCGGAATTGTGGCGGATGAAGATATTAAGCAAGGAGAATTTGTGATAGAATATGTGGGAGAAGGTAACTTCTAAGTCATTTCTCCTCTCGATGTCACGGTCATTATGTGTAGCTAGTGTTATATTTGAAAGTTATTATCTTACCACGAATGTATTTGAAAACTATTAATCAATGATGTTTATTTGGACAGTGATTGATGACAAAACATGTGAGCAAAGGCTGTGGAATATGAAACACCGTGGAGAAACAAACTTTTACTTATGTGAAATCAATCGAGATATGGTTATTGATGCCACATACAAGGGAAACAAGTCAAGATATATAAACCATAGTTGTTGTCCTAATACTGAGATGCAAAAATGGTATTCCACTGGACCTTATTACTGGTTTCAAGGTCATTGCAGTAAATGATATGTCTTACATGTGTTGCTTGTTCACTTTTTTGAAGGATAATTGATGGTGAAACAAGAATTGGTATATTCGCAACTCGTGACATAAAAATGGGCGAGCACCTGACCTATGATTATCAGTATGAACACCTGCATAACTCCGCTAATTTAATCTTTTTATTAATTGAGCATCTTTGCTTAAGCTAGTGTATTTTTTTCACAATCATCAATCTGGTGGTCATCCTTTGCTCTAGAACTACAATTACTGGACATGAAACTTTCTATTCCTCTAGTCCAGTCTAATAAATTTAGCAGGTTTGTTCAATTTGGCGCAGATCAAGATTGCCATTGTGGTGCGATTGGTTGTCGACGAAAACTTGGTGTCAAACCTACCAAGTCAAGATATCGTCAGATGCTGCGTTGAAACTAGTAGCATGCCAGGTGGCTGTGTCCTCCCCTAAATTGAAAGCTATTATCTCTGCAAAAGATGTATGTATAGATGTCTGATGTTGTTTGCTTCCATCGGTTTCTAATATTTTGCTTAATAAATCATATTTTTTTTGTTTCTTTTGAAAAAAGAAGAAACATATGAAGATACCGAGGGTTTGAGGCTTGACAAAAGCATTCTTAATAATTTGCTGCTCTGAAAACTTTCTTTTTGGTTTTTGAATTTAAATACTTTATCTTGAAATAGGTCCTTCTATATCTTAGGATGATTCAGTTTACATGATCTTGTGATTGAACCGTCAATGAGGAATGAGGATTACAATTTTGAAAAAAAAAAAAAAATGATTCTTATTTTGAAAGGGATGATAGAAAACTAGAATAGTGGAGTGACTAGTTACCATTCAAAAGTATGGAAGTTTTCTTAGGACTTTTATTCTGAAATGATAGTATGGACTAATTGTGGTACTCTTTTTTGGTAAAGGTTATTCAGAATGGGAGTCTGCATATTGGTGAGCTTTTATCTATTCTGTGGTTATTGTCTTTTATTAATGTTTCAAAATTTGTGATATACTTCATTTGGAACTCTTTTTATACATCTTATTTATTTATTAGGAAATTCAGAACCCATCCATAACCAAAGCGGTAGACGTTCTTGTAATTGCATTGGTGAAGTGATTCGAATAAGTCGCCCCCCAAATCAGTGGTAAATTTTGGAATATCTATGAATCTTTCATTCTGACACTGGTTCATATTTCTGAATGTGTTATGCACTTGCATTAGTTGTTTTATGTGCGGTACCAAGAAAAAAATATTGTGAGAACTTGGAACCTTCTCTCTTGTCTAATCTGGGTCTTGTCTAATCTGGGAAATCTTGACAACTAGCCCTTTATCCCACTAAAGACTTACTTTTTGAGAAAGAAACTCTTATTTGCAGCAAAGACAATAAGACAACAAAGGGTAAAGGAAAGTGGTCAAGAAGGCCGCTAATATAAAAGAAAGCTGGATAGAAACAGAACCCAGTCTAAGTTTGAAATTCTTTATAGGTCCAAATTTGGGCATGTTTTCAAAATCTCACTTTTAATCTTTCTGTATAAACTTGTTCTTGAGATTCCATACGTGGATGTGTGTTCTTGTTAGGCTCTTTTGTGGTTTTCTATTTTTCTTTTTCTGTAAATGTGTATCTTCATATCAGATTGGGGATTTGATTACTGCACAATGAGCACTTAGTAATGCGTGCTTCGTGCTGCATGTTTGCAACCTTATTGCTTGCAAAAATCAACTTAATGATTTGTGATATCAGAAATTAGTCTTTCCTTGAATAGATATATTTTTGAATATTTAAGTTTTGCTATGAGATGTAAGTTGATGAATGAATTTAGTAATTGGTTAATTTACTTTTACTCTGAGTGTTCATGTTGAGCAGCAAATATCTAGAGATGACTTGAATAATAATCTTGGTAGGGAATTCCTTGAAGTTTTTAATACCACTGATAATCTTTACATATGTTTTAGCAACACTTGAAATAGAATACATCATGCTTTCCATTGTAATCATTTTACTATATTGATACTAAAGGCGGCTAACCTTCATTACCTTAGGAAAGTTTAAAGATGATACCAAAACCGAACAAAAGGTGGAAAGTTGAGAAAACGTCAATGTTTTGCCACCTATGTAATGGGCACAAAGGAAAAAATTTGGAATTGAAACACACCTTATTTTTATTTTTGGAGCAATACATAGATAATATAAAACTGACTGTGAAATGTGAACACCTTCATGACTCTGTTTGTGCAAGTGATGTTAACTCTAAAAAGATTTTAAAGAATTTTTATGGTGGAACAATAGCCTTTGATTGATCTGTCTCCTCTATTAAGGTTATTATTTATTTGTACTGTACCTTCTCTTTTTTCTTCCATTTGCTACTTTCGGCTACTGAAAAAGAAATAAAATTATATAAATTTCTTTAAAAAGTTTCCGTTTTCATAAATATATGTTGTTCTGGGTTCTGAGGTTTCATATTATTTAATTTAATCTGCTTAATATTTCTTCTTTATTCTCCAATGTTTCAGGTCTTTTGGGATTATCAAACGGTTTGATAAATATTCCAGAAAACACTCGGTATTAGATAAATCACCTTATTTATCTTTTTGTTTTGTTAGATGTAAATATTGTAGTCATATTAATATATTGCAAATGGACTTTATTTTTGGCTCAGATCATGTTTGAAGATGGTAGCATTGAATTCCTTGACATGTCAAAAGAAGATTGGGAACTTGTAACATTGTGATATGATCATGAGGCAAGTGTAAACTTTTATCCTCATCCTCGGTGCCTTTTTTTGAGTTTTATCCGTATGATATCTCGGTTTGCTAGCTCTTTGAACTTTCTAAGTAACATGGATATAAGAACAAAACAAAATATGTGATACGGAAAGGCTGGTTTTCATTTTGATCAGATGTGACCGCTGGGTTGTAACAGTAGCAAGGCTACACATGGCACACACTCACACATGAACTGTTCGACTATAATGTATGTCTTTGGTTCCCCACTTTTGGGTACCAGGAAAGAAAAGAAGGGGTGGGGAGGATTGGTTGCATCTTTGATTTTGCATGGATATGTCCATTTCCATGGGGAATTTGCACTTATCTCACATTGTGTGATTGTAAGAATTTTGTGAACAATGGCACCTAGTTTAGTAGTTTATTATATATAACTTTCAAGGGAGTTGCTGGAGCTGGGGGTGCCGCAGCCACTTGAGGCCTGTATGCGGTTGTGGTTCCTCCCATGACTCTGGAGATCTGTGTTCCTATATTTATTTTCTGCGTTGCTTGTGTATTCCGATACTGGCAGTGCTAGTTTTGCTAGTCCAATGTCTGATGATATCTTTTGGTTTGGTGCTTATTTTGCTGGTGAAGGATTCTGCAGAAGCAAGGACGACTCGTGGTAGTTGGAAACCGTAGCATGTATGACAGTAACTAGAGTTGCTGACACTGATTTAGCCTTCACTCTGCTGTTTCATTGAGCAAAAAGGTTGATCAATTCTTTGCAATGCAATGCATGTTGTAACAAATCACTAATGTAGGAATTTTAGCGATAATCCAGGCCGGGCCGGGCCCCTCCCTAAAGAGAAAAAGAAATTTAAAAAAAAAAAAAAAAAAAACGAAAGAGAAACATCACACAAAGAAGCACGGGGTTGGTGAGAATGTTGTTGTTGTATCAAATGTATTTTTGCATATTTTCTTTGTCTTGTACTTTCTGGATGGTAAATGTGTAAACTTACTGTAATAGGAGATTATTGTTTACTGGTTGAAAGTCTTTTTACCATGGGCCGTGTTGAGTATCTGATTGAATTGAACCACAGATAATTCACTAAATCCATGTGGTCAGGTTTATTTTGTCATTCTACACGATTATATTATTTTTACTAAAAAGTTTGTCAAACATTTTTATACCTTTTTTATGCTGACAATATTTTAAAATATATAATTTATTAAATGCTTAACTGTTTTATTTTACGATTAATTATTTTTAAAGCATAACGTAAGCGGTTTTCTTTTTAAAGCACAACAATCCCATTACAATAAATTGTCTGCCCTGGTTGTTTTCCAAGGAAGTATTAGTTGATGAGCAAAGTTGTTGGGCCAACTTCTGATGTGTAGGATGTTGGACCTCGCTTGCCACCAATGATCCATCCGGTGACGCGACATGAATAATCAGCGACGGACACCGGTTTTTCTAGACGAATGCAAGGGGAAGATTGACAAAAACGAATGGAACGGCTGGTTTTAGTCTTAGGAAAAAATAATAAATAACCGAATAGTGCTTTTGAGCCTTTGAACAATCTGGAAAAGTAAAAGGATACTGTTTGGTTGATACATGTAAGGAAACATTTTTAAATAGATGCAAAATCACACTGCAACACTTTTTAAAATAACTAATTTTTGAGTACATCGATCCATTTTTACGAAAAGAGATCCTCTTTGGATCGCTTTCACCAAGGTCTCCGAATCAAGTGATCCGGGTCTTTGAAATTTGATTCAACGGCTAAAAACAGAGGCTTCTTTTAAAAGTTGTAATAATTTTAGTCGTTATATCAAATTTTGAGAGCCCGGATCACTTGGTGGAAGAGATCTGAAGAGGATCACTTGGTGGAAGAGATCTGAAGAGGATCTCTTTCCCATTTTTACGAGGAGAAGTTCAACTAAACCACACAATGCCCAACCTAATTTGATATCAAATTCGACATCCATGAGATTTGAATATAAAACCTCTCACTTTTAAGTAAAGAAAAATATTACTATACCGTAATTGAGTGACTCAAATAACTAATTAAAGTATTGAAAAGAAATACTGTCACGAAATCAACGAAAAGTTTGCTTTTAATTATTTTCTATAAAGTTGTATTTCTCTTCACTTCTAAGTGAGAGATTTTAAATTAAATTCTCCCTAATAATAAATTCAAATCAAATTATTGTGATTAGTTTATTGTAAAGTTTACTACACTACTTTTTAATGTATGTAAGAAATTACAGGAAAGAAAAGGAAAGATCAAATAAAATAAAATACAAGAAGAGGACGCCGCGTGGCTGCCGGTGGAGGAGTGCTAGGGAGTAGGTGTGGTGGGTCCTGGCCACCAACCCAACCCAATCTTCATTCCAAGTGAGAGTGCGGGGACCACCAGGGGAGTAGGGAAAGGATGTGACAAATAGAGAAGAGAGCATTTTTGCTCACCACCATTTAGTGTGGTGTATATTCATCATCCTATTTATTACTGTTATATGAGTTTGAATTTCAAGTAAATAGACACAAATCTCAAAATTCAAACTCATCCAGCTGTGATAAATAAGATGATGAATATACACCACACTAAATGATGGTAAGCAAAAATGCACTCAATAGAGAATGGTCGGGCAGGGGACTTGTGGTTGGGGTAATACTATTGAGCCTAAATGTGTAAAATAAATTTTGTAAATTAAATAACATAAAAATTATTTATTTTTTATTGATGACATATAATTATGTTTGCAAATTTATTTTATAAATTTAAACTTCGTAACATTAGTCGTTGGTTGGTGATGGTTGGTGCAAGTTGGTTTTCCCAATCTTTTGGGAGAATAGGAATTGAAATTGGAAGGGAATTCAGTTCATCAAGTGGTTAATACTTGTACCAGGGCAGATAGCACGAGAAATAGTCTACGTATATGCGTACCCGATCACCTCCCTCATTCTTTTTGGTTTTGAAGTTTGACATTGTCTTTGTTTAAATCTAGGATCGAGTACGAAATTGACTAACAGTAAGACCAAAGCGAGCAAGCCTATGAGTAACACCGGTGGTTCGACGGCGAGCAAGCCTATAAGCAATGTAACCAATGAATGGTTTTATCAATAGTTTACTACAAGATGAACACACTCAAAATGCGTGTGAAATTTTTAATTTTTGTTCTTAAAATTGAAAGAGAGAGGAAGAGAGCGAGGGAGAACATGGAAGTGGAGAGACAGGGAGACGTGTTTATTTATTTTTATTTTTTAATTTTGAAAGTAAGGATGTTAATATCATTTGTAGATGAGGCTTGCACAAAAAACACAAAAACTTTGTTTTGTGAGATTACGTTGCTGCCTTTAACTTTTTTGTTATCATATACGACTAAATATTTTATTTTGTCTTCTTTTAGTTGACAAAGAAAATTCTATTAATATGTAGTTTATATATAATAAAATTAGAGGAAGGAAATGGATCCTCTTCGAATTCCTATATCGTACATTGCATGGCCAATTTTTGTCAGATATTATTTGTGTTTAATTTAAATATAAAAAATCAAACGATTTCTGACCGTACGATATACGATGAATTGCCAAGGGATTCTCACAAAATGAATTCGGACGGAATCCAATTCCATAAAAATCATAATTTTGATTGAAAAAGTCGAATATGGAGTAAAAAAAAAAGTACAGAAAAAAAGGGAAGGGGGGTTGGTGGGTCTCTCCAACTATATAATGAGAGAAAGGGGGTATGAGGAGAATTGCCATTTGCCACCACACACTTTGTTAGTTTTACATTTTCTGGCAAATTGCCGGTCCGTAGATTTGCTAATCAGGATCTAAATCTGAAATTAAATTCCATAATCCCCCGTTATTTACATATATCTATATATATTACAACAATTGTGCCGTGTGTCGGTGCAGACTAACGGACTGACAGACTTGCGAGCAGCAAGCGAAGCAAGGATGAAGGTGATCGAGAAGATCCAGGAGTCTTTGGTGGATGAGAAGAAGGTGGTCTTCTCCTTCGAGTTCTTCCCCCCAAAGACCGAGGATGGCGTCGAGAATCTCTTGGAGAGGATGGATCGGATGGTAGCCCACGGCCCAGCCTTCTGCGACATTACCTGGGGTGCCGGTGGCTCCACCGCCGATCTCACGCTCGAAATTGCCAACAAGATGCAGAACCTCATCTGCGTCGAGAGCATGATGCACCTCACCTGCACCAACATGCCCGTCGACAAGATCGACCACGCCCTCCAAACCATCAAGTCCAACGGCCTCCAGAACGTTCTTGCTCTCCGCGGCGACCCGCCCCATGGCCAGGACAAGTTTGTTCAGATCCAAGGAGGCTTTGCCTGCGCCCTCGACCTGGTTGGTTCCTACTTTCCCTTCCTAACTCGAATTCCCCAGATCTGACGACACATTCATTCATTCATTCATATATTGCTTGCGAATCGCTAAATCGCTCTTTGCAATTGCAGGTCACCCATATCAGAGCCAAATATGGCGACTACTTTGGCGTCACTGTTGCTGGTTATCCAGAGGCTCACCCGGACGCCATTGCAGCCGATGGCCTCGCCTCTCCCGAAGCATATCAGAGCGACCTCGCTTATTTGAAGAGAAAGGTTGATGCTGGAGCCGATTTCATCGTCACTCAGTTGTTCTACGACACTGATATTTTCCTGAAATTCGTGAATGACTGTCGCCAAATTGGAATTACTTGCCCCATTGTTCCTGGAATTATGCCCATCAATAACTACAAGGGTTTCATACGCATGACTGGCTTCTGCAAAACCAAGGTATTAGAAACTGCCTTTTCTCTCTTCTCTTATCTTCCTCATCATCCCAATTAACAAACAAAAAAATGGCACACTGTAGATACCAGCTGAGGTCACTGCTGCCTTGGAGCCTATCAAGGACAACGAAGAAGCTGTGAGATTGTATGGAATTCACCTTGGAACCGAGATGTGCAAGAAGATTTTGGCTTCTGGGATTAGGACTTTGCATCTTTATACTCTCAACATGGAGAAATCTGCGTTAGCTATATTACAGGTTTTCGTCTATATCTTCCTTATTCCGTCTCAATTGACTTGAGATGTACATCAAATTATATGAGTTGCTTGATTAAAACTTGTACCATTTTGGCAGAATCTTGGTCTGATTGAAGAGTCCAAAATATCGAGGCCGTTACCTTGGAGACGCCCTGCAAATGTTTTCCGTGTTAAAGAAGATGTTCGTCCAATTTTCTGGTATGCAATCCAACTGCTACCCCAAACACACACACACACACACACCCCTAAGAAAATATCTAATCGTTGTGGGAATTGATGTAGGGCTAATCGTCCCAAGAGCTACATATCAAGAACCGTAGGCTGGGAACTATATCCACATGGGCGGTGGGGTGACTCCGGTAACCCTTCATATGGAGCACTGACTGATTATCAGGTACAATAAACACACAAATTTGGTCTTGGTGCCTATAATTTCGGTATGGATTTGGTCCGATCAGTTTCTGTGGTTATCAAAATTTTCAGCTTGTTAAATACTTGAGCATTCCAATGATGTTCTCTTAGAGAAAAGTTTACTTTTATTCCTAATCCAGTTTATTTCATTTGATTAAAGTTTTTCACAACCACTTGGTCACAACCACATGTTCTTTCTTACTTTATATTTTTCCTTTGCACTGGAGTTGGGTATACATGACCTTAACTCATAATTTTTCAACAGTTCATGCGGCCACGTGCACGTGACAAGAAACTTGTTGAGGAATGGGTTGTCCCATTGAAGAGCATTGAAGATATCTACGAGGTGAAGTTTCCATCTCACTGTGTATGTTGTCTTTGCATTGTCAGCAAACTACCTATGAACTGACGTAATGGAATTGCTTTTATCTCAGAAATTTAAGAAATTCTGCCTTGGAAAATTGAAAAGCAGCCCTTGGTCTGAACTAGATGGGCTTCAGCCAGAGACGGGGATCATAAATGAATTGCTAGGAAAAATTAATACTAAGGGTTTCCTTACCATTAACAGCCAACCAGCGGTAAATGGGGAAAGATCTGACTCGCCGGCTGTTGGTAAGCAATAAGAATAAATATGTTTGTCGTTTTGCGATTATGATAACCATTCGAAGATTCAATTTGTATCTCATTTTTGCGAGTGAGGCTCTATCTCAAGTAATTTGGTTTTTATCAACGAGTTTTCATCAGAATCACTGAAATCACTTGAGTCTCGTTTGAGCCGTGTTAACTAGCTTGAACTTGATAACTTAGAAAATTCAATATGATAGATGATTTCATTTTTTTTTTTCATGAAGATCAGATTGTATTACTTTTTCAACACTACAGCACAAGAAGGAGATTTATTTTATTATATTTATTTATTTTCGTTTCCATTCCTTTCCTTGAAACTAATATTTACAGGTGATTATCATCCTCATACGTGATCTTGAAAATTGCATATTATCTAGATTCTTAACATATCTAACTCGTTTCTCAGGGTGGGGTGGTCCTGGAGGATATGTTTATCAGAAAGCCTATCTAGAGTTTTTCTGTTCGAAGGAAAAGTTGGATGCTCTTGTTGAAAAATGCAAGGCTCTTCCATCTCTAACTTACATGGCCGTGAACAAAGATGGGAGCTGGGTATCTAATACTGGCCAGACTGCTGTGAATGCGGTAACATGGGGTGTCTTTCCAGCAAGGGAGATTATCCAACCAACTGTCGTAGATCCTGCCAGTTTTATAGTTTGGAAGGATGAGGCATTTGAAATCTGGTCAAGAGGATGGGCCCGCTTATACCCCGAGGGTGACTCGTCTAGGAAATTGCTTGAAGAGGTTTGTGTTTTTCATTAATGTCTCTTCTTCCCTGTTAACATATTTATGATTTGATTGTTCAAATGTATGGCTTACTACACCCAAAAGACACCTTTCCACTCTCGATCTTTTGATGGGAATTGAGAATAGTAATATCGACGCCATCTTGTTCTCAACTTTTGCAGGTGCAGAGCGGCTACTATTTGGTCAGTTTGGTAGATAATGACTACATCAACGGTGATGTTTTTGCTGTTTTTGCCGATTTCTGAATGAGCTGTTTTGTCAACTCATCCACTTCTTAAATCCCTTAAAAGTGGTGCTTTCATTGCAAGTCGGATTATAAATTTGATGTCATTAAGTTGTGTAATAATAACTCTTTGGGATTTTTGAATATCCCCTGTTTCAATTTCATGGTGCAAATTGCGCGTTTATCATGCATGATCCGTGTCTGGCGTAATGGATACGATCTGGTTCTTTGTGGGTTCGCTTCTCGTATGTAGTTTGTGGCAATGTAATCCAAATTACATGATTTGTACTTGATGTTCTCTCTCGAATCTTTATAAATTTATATTGTCGCGTATAATATATTCCACTTCCTTCATACATTGTTGAGCTAGTATCATCTCTTCATTATTAAAAAAGAAACATGGTTATGAACAGTGTGGTATGAGGAAAAAATGGGACAAGATCCTCTTTGGATCGCACTGTCTGGAGCTCAAAGACGAGGAAATTCAAACCATTTAAATTGAATTCAGCTGTTCTCATTAACTTGTTCCGCTAACTCATCTCACACAAACTAGGGGTTTAGATCTCTCTCTCTCTCTCTCTTAAACAGTCCGGATTTTCTAGTCCATAGGCTTTGAACAATGAGGACCGTAGAGGATCCAAATTCGATGAAATACACATGGAATGACAAAATGTTATAGATTTATAAGAAAAAAAAATCTATGCCCTCGATCTCAATAATTTAGATGGCTGCCCAACTTGTGACTATCGCCCAGAAGTAGTGAGATAAGCATCAAAGTAAACAGGTTACAAGACACCTTCGTAGTTGATGCATCCATTTATGTGTACTACTGCTTGTTACCTATGAATTATGATATACAATTCTACTCAGAAGTGAAGGTTTCCTTGGAAGCAAGCTGTGACTCTAAAAATAGATGAGTTGATGCATCCCAAAGTTCCTCCCCAAGTTTGGCATTGTATGAGAGCACAGAGGAATCGACGGTCCTACCCTTTCCCCCAAAATAATATACTCCAGACGTTTCCTGAAATTGACAGAGAATTGCTAAGATAAGAATCCATTTGATGTTCTGAATTGTTACTTGTCACTGAACAACTCCATTTCAGGAGTGAGGATGTATATCAAATTATCAATATAAGACAGAAAATGAAACATTACGCTCCTATCAAACGCCAGAAGAACTAATACTCAAATCAAGGACGTCACCACTCAAACCACCAGATTTCTAGTTATGCGCATTGACTAAATCCTTTGAAGTGCCCAAAAATAATATGCCGCATACTTTAGTATTCATTGCATAAGATGAAAAACAAATCGCAGCAGTCTTAGAGCACTGGAAATGAAATGTATTTGTTTTGGGCTAGATCTGAGATGGTTTGACACAAAACACTGAAAGTTTGCAACACCTTAGGACAAACAATCGGTGGCATTCATATTCACATGAGCAAGCTGCAAGGACTTAGAATGAGGAGAAACTTACTGGTGGGGAGAGTGCTGCGTCAAGAATGGAACTAACTCCAATCTCAGGTGACTGCAAAAGGCCCAGAAGTTTCAAAACTATGAAAGCCAGACCGGATAGGCATGAGGGTACCTCTCGCATGATGTTAGTTTCCACAACTCCAGGATCTACAGCACTTCAAAATCATACAAAACCATAACTAAAATCAAGTGTTAAAACCAAGTATCAAGTGCATGAATCCCAAAATGTCCGATTCAGCGTCTGATAATAATCAGAGACAGTAACTGACTCCATTGGTATCTTTGCTATTAAGAATTCTGCTTACACCTTTCAGGAAAGGAAATGGGAGAAAGTGTGAGCACATACATGACGGAGACCTGACGTGATATATCCGTCAAGCCACGTTGCCGGTGAAGCTCATAGGAGAAGAGCAGGAGGAATACTATCAACAAAAGGGGCTTGTTCAAATTAGAATAGAGAGAAGATTGTCTAGGGTATCTTATATGGAAATCATAGCTTACATTTGGAACACTCGTAGACATGAGCAAATGGGTATTGCTTTTGTCTGCTGAAGCACTTCCCAGATACAGTGTCCTTGTTAATCTGTATATTCAAAACTGAAGAGAGGGGGCGAGGGGAAGGGAAGAACCAATAAGTTTTTTATCAAACACACACACACAGCGCAAATCAACAAGATTTTTCATCCAAATTTCCCTATCAAAATATTTTCATCCAAATTCTAGCAAAATTCAGAAACAACAGGATAAGCACTTTTATTACAGCATATCCTGCCTTGCAAATTGCAACTTATTCATTTTCTTCCAATTTCTTTTTGTATTTCCAGAATTGGGCAAACTGCATTTTCCAAAAGCATACTAATCTTGCTATAGCGAAGGTTTTGTGGATGCATAAGCCTGACTCAATAAATATGAATGGAAAAGGTTGAAGTGCACATATTGGGAAGATTCTTACCACTTCGGTGTGTGAAAGACGTGACATTCACTATACGAGAAGGAACTGGGCTGTTTCTGAGAAGTGGTAATAATAGTTTGCTCAGAGAAAATGCACTTAAGTAATTTGTAGCCATCATCCTGGAATGACAAAAAGAAAAGGCGAAATTATCAGCCAGCAATGCACGATTGAAGGGAAAGTGGATGCAGGGCCACTTCCAAGTTCCAAGTGCCATATTGAAATGTCAATTATTGTAAGGAAACAAATTCTTAAAGAAGAAGATAGATGAAAGAAAAACGAAGTTATTACTGATCATAGCCTTGAGAGGTGAGTCTAGATGAAGTTGCGAGTATCCCAGCGTTGTTGATGAGGAGTTGGATGGAAGGGTGCATCTCTGAGTTAGAAAGCCACTGCTGTAGGGAGGCTTTAAACTGGAGAAGTGAGTGGAAGGATGCGACGTCAACCTCAAAAGCTTTGAGATGTACATTCTCATTCTGAGTTTTGATGTCCATTATCGTCTGACACAAACAAATCGACATCAGGAAATGGATTTCAGAAATTTACAACTACCCAAGAAAGCAGAAAGTTATATAAAGCAGAGGGAGGCAGCAAAAGCTTAGAACAACCTACCTTTGCTAACAAGTGGGATGAACGTCCAACTGCAGGCAGAGAGGAATGGAGAATGAGCTAAACATGCATCCTTACATTCTTATAAAGTTATGAACAGACTGTGCACCTATTGGATGATACATTCTCTATTGCAAAATAAATGACCAGTTACTAGTCTAGGCTCTAATCTAGCAACATGATTGAGTGATTCAAACAAACAAGATGAATATGAATACCGAGAACCACGAAGAAACCGCGGGCGGAGAGAGCATGGGCAGCAGCCGCACCCAATCCAGACGTAGCCTGCGTTATTATCAATGAGACTGAAACACTTAGACAATACAATTGAAGAAGAAAATGAACAGGGCAGTAGACTTACACCAGTGATAACGCAGACAGGCCTAAATCCCGAGGGGGAAGTCCAAGGCGATGAATTGGAAGGACGAGAATTGGAATTCGAATTGGGTTGAAGAAAGAGCTTCCAGTAGGAGATGAGGAGATAGAATGCCCACAGCACCGCCATTCTCCAGAATTCCATGGACGTTACAAATTCCAATGCCGCCTTCATCTTCTTCTGCTTCTTTCACTTTCTAGTACTAAATACCCTCTTACAAATTTACAATAATAAATATTAATGGGGATTGGGGAACAAATCAAATTAAATCAAATCAAATCAAATAGACCGAGGGAGGGAGCTGAATGAACGCTCATCTTTGAGTGCTGCTGCTGCGTATACAGTCGTCGTCGTCAGATTCGGCCGTCGTAGTCCGCAGCCGCCAATCCTCAACGACTCAGAGAGACTGCTCTATGCTCTATGCTCTACCCTCTCTAGCCTCGCCGGCGGCGGCAGTGGAGACTGAAGAGTCGGAGTCGGAGAGTTGATGCATGCGCAGGCAAACAAGCGCCCAAGCACCACAACTTCTGTTTCGAATTGCAGACCTCCTTTAGTCAAATTCAAACGTGGATAACATGCTCGAGCCGCACCACCATTTCAATTACACTAGCTTCCTCCAAGTGGTGTAATGTAATTGGTTCTTTTAAGATTTATTTTATTTCAAAATTTTGAATTATAATTTGTATAATTTAAATGAATGAAAAAAATTAAATAAAGAAATTTTGTAATGACCCGGAATATCAAGGGTGTATTTAGTTGGGATTTTGAGAGATTTTTTTAGTGGTTTTAAAAATTCTTGAATTTTGATAGAGTTTATTGATTTCTAATTTATATAAAATTTAAATGAATTCTTTCAAATTCTTAGAGGATGATGTGAGATTTGAAGATATTAAAATACATTATGAAATTTCTTCATTCTCTCAAATTTCCTAACTTTTTAGAATCCTTTAAAATTAGTTTTTAATTAAATACACATTTACACTCATGCCGGTGATCCAGAATGTTGATAAAAAAAACTGAAATTCTATAATAAATGTCACATCATTAGTATTTTTTTTTTTCTTGTGAAGATTTTGATTAGTTTTTTATTTAAACTTTTGTTGGGACTTTTTACACCCGACTCAATGGCTTAACACCCAGCCATCGAGCTGGTGGCTTAGTAAGAAATGACGAATTACGAGACCTTTTAAAAACTAAAAACTGGAGATTTGAGTTCGAAATCCTCAGTTGATGTGGAAGCCAAACTTAGGGTTAGGAGGCTGAAATGCTTCTGTCAATCTTCTGGTCGTAGAAAAAAATAGATAACTTATGATTGCCACTAATTGTCTCCCTTAAAAAAAAAAAAAAAAAAATGGCTTCAACATCCAGGACCCATTGGCTTGGAACAGTATCCGGATCCGGCTATTTGAGATTCTTGAAATATTCTGCGATTCATCGCCGCCTCCACTCTTCTCCCACTATATCAATTTCGATCTCTGTACAGTTAATTCCAATTATTCGACTTCTCTCTCTGAATCCATAATAATCCATGGAGAATGATAACGCCAAATTGGGGTCTGCCGGCGGACTCAAATCCGACAACAACAACAGCGTCAGCGAACAAGAACAAAACCCCTTGAGAGAATTCGAAGAAGGAGAAGGAGAAGAAGAAGTAAGCAGTGGGCCTTCGCAGGAAGAGGAGGTGGATCCTCCCTCCTCACCTCCTGTTCCTCAACCTTCAAGAACTCCCTTCAGTAATCTCAGTCAGGTCGATGCTGACCTAGCCCTTGCTCGAACCCTCCAAGAACAGGTATTCAATTCTCTTTGCATATTGATTTGCTTGCAAACAAAGGATTCATGTTCCACTCGTTTTTGCTTCGTTAGCAAATAGAAGTTGGCCTTAGAATGTTATCTGGATACTTGTTTGATACCCACCACAATTTTGTTTCCTCTTTCGTTCACTCAGTGATCAATGGAAGTTCCAGTGCGGATTGATTCCGATCATCAATCTCCATCCGGAGAACAACTTTTGTTTCGGTTTCCGTTATAAATTTTGAGCTTGTTATGTGATATTCTTGTCGGCTCAATTTTTGCTCCTACTATTGGAGGGGGCAAGGTTTCATCCTACGAACTTCGGGTCCGCTCATCCTAAATCTCCATTAGCACCTCCACCCACATCATCCTAAATCGTCTTAATGCGCCTTGCAATCGGCGCCGTAGAGGCTTTGATGTTGATTGCATCATGTGGGGTAGTGAGAGAGTGAGGGGGTTGATCAGGTAGTGAGAGAGGATAAAAACGTATTTTGATGAAGAATTAGGTGGGATTAGAGGAGACGATTGGTCATGGAAATTGGGATTGAATTTGGTTTGCAGGGAATTAATTGGTTCTTAGTGAAACCGTTTTGTTGGTTTCCTTATCTTTTCATTGAAAAGTTTTTTCCTATTTTTTCTGTGAGTTCAGTTGTTTAGATCTACCCAAATAATATTGCAAGGCGGCTTCCTTTTAGTTTGTGTTAGGGTGTTCTTCAGCTCTCTGGAGTGGTTTCTGCTTCTTTCCACTTTTTAATAGATATAGAGGGTAGTGCTATTCAAACACCCCATTTTACCTTCCACACACCCTTGTTAACTTTGTCCATTGATCTTCTTCAATTCATTCGATCTAACAGGCAGAAATTGAGAGGGGCGTGTGAGAGGTAAAAATAGGTGTGTGGTTAGCACCACTCTATAGATATAGTTCAATTGTTTAGCATTCATTATCTCTCAATGATTATATATGCCCTTTCCTCTCTATTCGATCTCATCAAAGGACACACTCACTTCCTTTTGAGTGGAATCAAAGAGTCCAACATTTAGCAAAATTTGTTGCTGAGTGGTTCTATCATTAGCTTTAAACTTTCTTGCAGACTAGTGCCCAAATTCTTTTGTGCATGACACTGTGTTTTGGAGACCCTGCTTTGTTGGGGTTTAATAGTAGGGTTCCTTTGGGACTCCTTATCACATTCCACAAGCAATGCCAAACAGGTCTGTCGTTGGGTTTAGGAGTTTGTGTCTGTGGATAGGTAAGGTGGTGAGTTATGGTGGTGGGTGGGCATGGTGATGTGGTGGCATGAACCTATTGAACAAGCTAGCCTGAACTTAGGGATTGCAGAATTACAAAAAGGTAGTATTAAAATCGTCCCCTTGAACATTAAATTGAACCACATCTTTGAAAATGATGGTCCTCTGTCAATCTTCCTCTTTGTATTCCTTTTAGGTTCTTGCCTAGGGGTTGGGGATGAAAAATCCATGTTTACAATTTCCCTTCTCTTATGTTTTTCCTATTCACAAACAAATATTTGAATGTTGTTTTCCGAGGATTTGACCTTTGCTAATTACTCATCAATTGCCTTCCTTATTGCTTTTGTAATCTTGACTCAAAGCTTCAACTCTCGGTGAAAGTTCTGATTTATAACCATTATAATTGAGTAAACAAAAAGAATTTGGAAGGAAAAGGAGGATATATTGTTCAGGTACCAAATTGATGCAGGACATACAAGGTGAGTGTTGCTTTGAGGCGTGGTGGGCTTTATATGGCAGAAATTTTGTTAATCAAGAGAGGTTTAAAGAAGGAAACAATCTAGGGTTGCTGTAAGTTAGAGCAAGTAGATAGATGGAGAAGAACGTAGAGAGAGAAAGAGAGAGAGAGGCAAAAACAGTTTCCCCAACAAATCCTTAATGGTGATTTATTCAATCTCCTTTTGGCTTACAAAGCCGTATTTATAGGCTTCAAATAGACCTTTCAATGACTTCTAAACATAGCAAAAAGGTCATTAAAACCGCAAAATAGTTAATTAGATATTACACAAATATAAAAAGACTCATCAAATACAAAATACATTAGATATAATTTTGCTAGGAGCCAAATAAATGCTCGCAATAAAGCTTCGTATATGCTCAAAAGGAGAAGCAGCTTATTATCAACTGTTTGATTTTTTTTTTCCTTTTTTTTTTTTCTTGGGTGTGGCAATGGATATCAACTCTTAGATTGGGTGCTTGACTTATTTGCTTATTTTTCTGTTTCGTATTACTCATAGACAATTGTTGACATTTCATTTTACACCAAAAAGGACTTATTGTTAGATTTGGTCGAAGGAAGGATATTTTTCTATCAAGCTATAGCTATTGCATCAGTCAATCTTTATGTGAATGCTGTTCACTGTCAATCTTATCTGTATGTGATTTTGTTTGATCTTGTTGTGCATGCAATCTGATTGCCGTTGTTTGGCTATTGAGTAGGAAAGGGCATACATGATGCTACGGATGAACAATGAAGGCAGTGATTATGGAAGTTGGGAAGCTGGAAGTTTTGTGCATGAGGATGATTTCAATGAATTTGACGACGATACTGATGATAATGATGGTGAGGAACAAGATGATGAAACTGAGGTTGACAATGATGAAGATGCATTTGATGTGCATGCTCATGATGATGCTGGAGAGAATGATAACCCCAGTGTCGAATATGATCCGGCTGTTTTTTCAAGCGATGAGGCCTATGCAAGAGCCCTGCAGGATGCTGAAGATAGAGAGATGGCTAGACTGATGGCACTTGCTGGGATTAATGATCGTGAGTGCTTGTGACTGTTTAGAGTTGTAGTGCTCTTTTTATAATATCACTTTTTCTAAGTCCTTGAAATTATGCAATAGTTGATGTTTCTGCTATGTTATTTTGTTTTCAGGCGAAGTTGAGGACACAGAGGAACATGGTGGTAACTCTCAGGTAATAAATTGTTGCTTGTATGCTGAGAATGAGATTAGTATGAATGAGACTCTTCTAGAAGGCAGTAGCAGTTTGCTGTTCTCTCTGCGTCATGTTTGTCATCTACTTTTGGTTTGTAGGATACATGGGATGAGATTGACCCTGATGAACTTTCATATGAGGTACGGTGGTTCTAAATTCTAATGCTTCCAGTGGTGCATTTACTTTATGGCTTGTTTCCATGACTTTTATATAACTATATCAGGAGTTACTTGCATTGAGTGAAGTTGTTGGAACTGAGAGCAGAGGGCTTTCAGCTGATAATATTGCCTCATTGCCTTCAGTAAGCTACAAGACAGGAAGTAGTCAGAATGGGAGCAATGAGTCGTAAGCACTAGCAAATTCCTTAGTTCTATGTACTTTATAGAGTGTTGTATGTGCTCTTTCTTTTAAAGTTTTTCTTACTTCTGTTTAAGGTGTGTCATTTGTCGGTTGGACTACGAGGATGGTGAAAACTTGACATTACTCTCTTGCAAACATTCCTATCATTCTGAGTGCATAAACAATTGGTTGAAAATTAACAAGGTATGATTTTGAAATTTCATGTTTTCTTTTCCCTTCCAATTCAATGGTGCTTACTCTGTACTATAATCTGTGCATGTAGTTCATAACATCTTCATTCTTTCCAAAGTACGTGTGGCTATGGTTTAAGTTTGTATCATGTTGTACTCACCTTTTTTGGCTGTACTTTGAAAATTTCCGTAATTTGTTTGCTTTTAGTTGAGGCATTGTGATTTCTTATTAGAGTTGTCACGTTGAAATTGTGTTTGCATGTATGCTTGTGGACAGAGAAACAAAAGTAAAAATGACATTCACTTGGTCTGTTACTGCAGGTCTGCCCTGTTTGCAGTGCCGAAGTTTCCACATCTGCAAACAAGTAGCAGAATTTACGGACCATCTTTTGCTTGCAAATCTGAACGACCATTTGCACAAGTCGGTGCACAAGGGATACAGTAGAGCCCGGTCTCCTTCACGGGCGAAAATGTTCTATCCAACCGTTAAGATTAGATTACAATGCTTGTATAATATGGGAGACACTCTGGTGTAAGTTTTCTGGTTTACCCTGATACAAGATGACGGTAAATTAATTTCCCCAGTACTTTTCAATTTGTTGTTGAAATTTGTAAACTCGCAAGTTTTCTGGATTTACACTCATGATAAACTCTGATACTTCTCTTTGCGGGCATGCTTGTCGATTTGTTTGTATGTATGCATGAATGTGTTAAAGGCGGGCAATGTCGATAGTAGTTGCGAGTTGAGTTCATGTCATGTAGCAGGATGTCCTACATATTTTCACACACACACTCCTCGATTTCGTACTTTTTCTTTTATCAAACTCATCTCGTGTTTTCATTATTTTGCTGATTTTGTTGAACACGCAGTATCCTACACTATAAAATATTGAATGCATACCACGTTAAAATTTAATGTTAATGACTTATTTATCCTACTATGCAATGATAATTTTGACCTTATTAGGCTAAAAAAATTAAAAAATTTCTAAATACATTCCAAATCACTTTTAACGTATTATTTATCTTCTTCAACTATCAAAACTGTTGAATGAAACCCTAACCAATGAAACTATAAACATGTTGATTGAGAAAAATTATTTTTGACCAATGAAATACAAAATCGGCATTTCGAAAGCTTCACATGAGGTAAGACTTCATATTTTTCATTGTTTTAGTGATTTAGATGACATCGATAATTATTTTTCATTGTTTTAGTGATTATTTTCAAATCATCAATTTTAAATCATTCTAGAAACTAACAGTTCAGATGGTTTGAAATCATTCGGCAAAATTAAAAATGAGTGTTATAAGAATTGAGAAATGTGGAAATGTAAGGTATATATTGAAAATATGGGGTGTGAGGGTATTATGGGGAAGGAAGTGCGGTGTATTAAGATAATTTTTAATTGAAAAAGTAAATGTGGGGTGTACCAAATATGTGAGGTTTATTCTACAGTCCAAGAGCTTGTTTAGAAGTTGTTTTAAAGTAACTGAAAACATTTTTGTTGAATTTTTTTTTATTTCAAAAGCACTTACATAAAGCACTTAAAAATGTTTTTTTACTTATTATTATTTAAAATTCATTTGAATTTTTACTAAGAATTAATTTAAAAATAATTTCATCAATAACGTTTTTACTCGTTTTAAAAGCTTAAGAAAGATGAGACGTGCCACGTCAACGTCATGTACCCCTAGTAATAACTGGGATGGTGTGGACTCCGGTAGCAGCATTTTCCCTCCCATTGCGGTGGAAGCAAAACACATCCTTTGTTGTTGCAGCAGAATTTTCTTTCCTTCGCATCAGCAGACTCATATTTTGGACATGACAAGTCAAGTGGCATCATCATCATAGCCGTTTGGTTTCGCTGTTTGAGCAAAATAAATGGCATTATTATTGCCAAGAATCTCAAAAACCCATCGAAATCTGTGGAAATCAACGCCGCCGCCCATCATCTTCTCCAAGCAGCTCACAGGCACAGCCTGCTCAAATCACTATGCTAGTGATACTGACACCGACCCTTCTCTCGTCAGCGCTCTCATTTCCATCTTCACCAAGCGACCCTTTTCCCCGGACGACCCGGAGTTGAAGACCCTCGCTCCACGACTCACCACCAAAGCTGTCGAAAGTGTGCTTAATGGCCTCCGGAGTTGGAAAACCGCTCACGTCTTCTTCACCTGGGCACCCAACCAATGCGGCTACACGCACAACTGCTATACTTACAATGCCATGGCGTCTCACCTATCACGTGCTCGACAGAATGCCCCACTCAGAGCTATGGCTATGGAAGTTGTGAGTTCCAACTGTTCTCTCACTCCTGGGGCTCTGGGATTCTTTCTAAGATGTTTAGCCAGCGTAGACTTGGTTCAAGAAGCTAACTTTTTCTTTGATCAAGTCACCGCCAAGGGTCTTTGTGTTCCGAATAGTTATAGCTATAATTGTTTGTTGGAGGCTATATCTAAATCTAAGTCCAACTCAATTGAATTGCTTGAAATGAGATTGCAAGAAATGCGAGATTCTGGTTGGGAATTCAGTAAGCACACGCTGACCCCGGCATTGCAGGTCTATTGCAATGCAGGCAAGTTCGAAAAGGCTTTAAATGTTTTCAACGAAATGTATGAGAGGGGGTGGGTTGATGCCCATGTCATGTCCATCTTGGTGGTGTCTTTTAGCAAGTGGGGCGAGGTGGATAAGGCTTTCGATTTGATTGAAAGAATGGAAGATCACAAGCTTGGATTGAATGAGAAGACATTTCATGTTCTGATTCATGGGTTTGTGAGGCAGTCCAGAGTGGACAAGGCCCTCCAATTGTTTGATAAAATGCGCAAGTCAGGTTTTGCACTCGACATTTCTCTTTATGATGTACTGATTGGAGGACTATGTAAGAATAAAGAGCTCGAAAAAGCCTTGTCTATGTATTCGGAGATGAAGGCGTTGGGAATCCATGCTGATGCTGGGATACTAGCAAAGCTCATACCATCCTTTTCTGATGAAGTGGAAATGATCCGGGTACTTGAGGAAGTCCAAGGAGATTTAGATGAAGAGGATATGCTTTTGCTTTGCACTTCCGTGTTGAATGGTCTTACTAATAATGGCTCCATTGACAAAGCTTATCAACTTCTTCAGGCAATGATGCAATACGAATCTCATTCTGAAGGTGAGGTAGATAAGATCCTTGTAGTTATGAAAAGGGTTCGTCCCATCACAACTAATTTTGAAATTGTTATTGACGGTCTACTCAGGTTTGGTAAGTTTGACATGGCCTTAAGCCTTTACAAAGATATGATTCAGGATCGGCTGTAAACCAAATGTATCAATTTATAACAATTTGATTGATGCACTGTGCAATTCAGATAGATTGGACGAAAGTTATAAGCTTCTGAGAGAGATGGAGCAGTCAGGACTTGAACCAACACATTTTACCCACAACTCTATATTTGGGTGCCTCTGTAGAAGACAGGATGTTGTAGCAGCCCTTAACCTAGTGAAGGAGATGCATGCTTGTGGACATGAACCATGGATAAAATATTCCACCTTGCTTGTGAAGCAGCTGTGCAAAAATGAAAAGGTAGTTGAAGCTTGTAATTTTCTTGATAACATGGTTCACGAAGGTTTTCTCCCTAATATAGTTGCCTATTCTACGGCTATAAACGGATTGGTCAAAATTCAAGAAGTAGATCGAGCTGTGCAGCTGTTCCAGGATATCTGTGCTCATGGCTATTGTCCCGATGTAGTTTCTCATAATATATTGATAAGTGGGCTTTGCAAGGCCAAAAGAGTTTCAGAAGCTGAATCTCTTTTGGATGAGATGGTAATGAAGGGTCTTGTTCCCTCAGTTGTAACCTACAATCTGCTGATTGATGGATGGTGTAAAACTAGTCACGTTGATAAAGCGATACTTTGCCTTTCCAGGATGTTTGGTGAAGACAGAGAGCCAAATGTGATTACCTACACAACATTAATAGACGGGCTGTTCAATGCTGGAAGGGTCGATGATGCTCTTGTGCTTTGGAACAATATGGGAAGGAAAGGATGTGCTCCAAATAGAATTGCTTATATGGCTCTCATTACGGGTCTTTGTAAGTGTGGCAGGCCTGATGAGGCACTGGTTTATCTTCGTGAGATGG
Organism: Pyrus x bretschneideri; assembly: GCF_019419815.1. Classification (NCBI taxonomy): domain Eukaryota; kingdom Viridiplantae; phylum Streptophyta; class Magnoliopsida; order Rosales; family Rosaceae; genus Pyrus; species Pyrus x bretschneideri. The sequence goes on along the minus strand of NW_025999390.1, from coordinate 8,640,469 downwards.
AAGAGAAGGAAATGAAACCTGAGATTTTTGTATATGCAGCAGTAGTAAGTGCTCGTCTCTCTGAGCTAAACCTACCCCGACAGTGAAGATATTGGATGTTCTAATTTGTTTCAAATCTGGAGAACTAAGTCATTGCGAAGAGGGAGGCTGATAAATTTCCCCTAGAATGGTTAGTAACTGAAGCTGCAGGTGAGCCGCTGCTGTTCGAACTATATAATGTGGATTAACATTATGGTTACCGTTACATGCTTGTTTTCTAGCCCTGTAGCTGTTTTAATAGATATTGTTTATACTGTATTTTGGAATTTTGATGGTAATTTTATTGGAATTCGGAGGTATGAAAGTTCAACTGCCCTGAGTAATCAGCGACAATGTCTCGAGCTCTAAAACTCCTTTTAACTTGGTAAACTCATCACAGCCTCTGAGCATCGACTGACTTCGACAATGGACTTTCAAATATATTTGAAACTAGTCTAATTTCCAGACAGGAATGATTCCTTGAGCGGCTAAACGCTTTTCAACCCAAAAGACAATATGTTTTGCTGTGATTTTCTTCTCATCAACGAGAAAAGGCTCAACAGTGCTCGCTTCTGAGCCATACGAAGACAGCGAAAACCCCTTTGGACCTGCATGCATACCATATTCTGCTAATCTCAGTTTTCTGTAAATGCATTCGTTGAACTGTGCGCAACCCATCAATCAATAAATTGAAGACTTGACATTGTTGACAATGCAAGGCAAGAGGTACCTGTGAGGACTCCACTGGGAAAGAAGACCCAAAACGAGTAGGTATTGCCCTTCTTTATAAAGGAACCTTCCAGCTGTAGCACGTAGAACACGTCGATTCGAGAACAATTATAAATGAAAATGCTAGGAACGAAGAAATGAAAGTTGAAAGACAATTAGTATATACAGGTAGCTGAGCTGACCCTGTTGTCTTGAAAACAAAGCTCAATATCAGAGAGTTCATCTTGAGTTTGGAGTATTGCTTTCAATGGCGGGATAACGTCCTCCTCCATCATTTGAGGCAACGCCTTCACTGGAGCTTTCGCTGCAACTTTAGGCTTCGCCGGAGCTGCTGCTTTTTGATCAGCTGTTCTAACCTCCTTCGTACTTGTATCAGCAGCAGCAGCATCAGCTAGTACGTAAACGGGGCAAAAAGATGTAATCACAAGGCAATGAATCCCTGCCATACATTGTGAAAATAGAGCAACTCACCGGTGGAAGTGGATGATTCTTGCAAAGCAGACCAGGCAATGTTTCTTTTTCTTTGAGATGCTACCACTTTACTTTTCATCATTTCCTGCTAAACCAGATGAAACATAACATCCTTTTTGTTAGGGTTGGTCTCAAAGTTAAGCATATGATCGACGGGAAATGATTTCTACGCACCATTTTTCGCACATACAAGTTTGGCAAGTTTTTTAAAATGCCTAAGTTTGTTGAATGGTAAAAGACAACCAGAAATAGCAGTGCTCAGTACTCACATGGTTTGAGGTCTTCCTTCGAAAAGGAAGGCGGGCTGATGACTTGGGGAGAGCTGAGAATTCTGCCAAATGCTTTCCATTTGGCTGTCGTCGTCGTCGACATTGAAGAGCATGAAGCTGAACCTGCGGAGGAGATGGTTTGGGCAGAGAAAGAATAGCCAAAGCCATGCTTGCTTGCTTGGTGATCAATTTGGAGCTCAATTCGCCACTGAAACAAAACCATCTTCTCTTCTCTTGGCCTATCATTCAACGAAAGGCTGAGATTGAAGCTCTTCCATTTTCTCTCATCTAGCTCTCTAACGAGTCCCAAATTCTCTTTTGGGCCTTTGGGCCTGGCCCTCATTTCCTTAGCGGCTCGATTCACATTATTTGTTCAACTGAAATAAAAGACGAAACCTTGCGCTTGCGTTTACCCTTTAGTCAACCAAAAAATTGAACCATCCATTTTTAGAATTCAGTAGGCAACAAAATTCTTGTTGTAAGTATGGATGCCATGTTGGTAAAATAGTTTATTTGCATAGATAGAATAGTTTCTTACTTTTGTGCTACATAGTGAATGTAAGTCGGTTATATTTACCTATATAAAGGAACCATGTTGAGACTCCGAATAGAGACCTAAAACAGCCAACTTCAACTTTTCCCTTGTGAGCAACAAAGCGCAAACAACAACAGAAATTTCTTCATACTGTTATAAATAGGCAAAAGTTAGACAGAAAACTTTTGCTAGGGACAGAAACGAAGCGAGTACAAAATATTACACTGTTTAGTTTCGTAACACAAAAGAATTGCAAGTAAAAAGAGGAAGGGAGGGATACTGATATTATTGCTTTCAGTTCTTTTCTTTCGCAGTGTTGTTTGTATTGTGATCGTGCTCTTTATATAGAGCAACACCCGTAACTAACCAAACAGACAAAATGATTACAAATTTGAAAGCACCACACAACAACTATTCCCTATTATTCCCAAATCTCCTTTACTTTACTGTGGCATTCATTCATCCTCACAATTTTACAACACATGCAAGTTTCTTTTACATTTTCTTTACATCTATCTCCCATATCCAAAACAAATAAAGATAGCGAGAAAATGTGATCCATTGATATCGTTCCACTTCAACCCTCAGCAAACCTTCTCTCTCTTTCGCCTATTTATAACAACTGTTATCTATATCAGAAGCGAAAGAAAATTTTGGTTTCAAATTAAAGTAAAAACAAATTCAATTTAATATTGGAGTCCGTCCCTCCCTCCCTCCCCACGGACCTCTCTCTGCACTGTGCGGGCGTCGTTCGGCTCTTTTGATTTGAATCCCAGTTGCCTTTCCTTCCCTGTATTTAGGTTTTCACAACGGCACAATATTTGCTGCATGCCGCGAGCCCCCCACAGGCACTAAGTGTAGTTAAAATCGACGTCATGATTTCGGACAGGACCAGGAGCAAGAGTAGCAGCCGAAGCAAGAAGGATATGGGGAATGCAGTTGTTGTTGTTCCCGATCCAAAAACAACAACTAAAAGAGCAGCACCGGCGTCGCAAAGACAAACCCAGAGGCGACGGCAATCGGCCAAGGAAAAGGAAGTACAAGACATCGAAGATATAGGAGATTTGTTCAGCGAAGAGGAGACCCAGAGAATTAGGAAGTCTCTGCTGGAATGGTACGGCCTCTACCGAAGAGAGCTGCCGTGGAGAGAAGTGGAAGATGGAGAGGACCTTGAGATAAGAGCCTACAGAGTGTGGGTCTCGGAAGTGATGCTGCAACAGACGAGGGTTCAGACTGTTATTCAGTACTACCACCGTTGGCTGCTCAAATGGCCCACCATTCACCACCTCGCCCGGGCTTCTCTTGAGGTCACTTTCTTTCCCATTAACTTCCCGAAAGCTCCAATCTTTTTGCTTCACATTTGAATTTTTGAAATGCCAAAGCAAGAACAAAAGCAATCCAATCTTTTGTTTTGCAGGAGGTGAATGAAATGTGGGCAGGTTTGGGCTACTACCGACGCGCCCGATTTCTTTTAGAGGTGCTTTCTCTTCATTCTTGTTTCAGTCAGCTGTTCTAAACTCCGCTAAAGGCACCACTTGAATCAGTGTTAATTTGTGTGATATGGAAACCTAAGATTATAATCCGCTCAATAAAGCTGTGAGGTGGAACACTTAGGGTTTAAGATTACTTGTGTCCACATTATAGTATGTTGTCAATCCCTCAAGTTACTAGTCTTGTTCCGTTTAATTGAATTTTTCGTCAAGTTTCTTACGCGTTTATGTAGTCAACTCATGTGTACCTACCCTCAGGGTTTAGGGTTTAGGAAGTTGTTTATGCCTTTCTGTAGTCAACTCATGCGTAGCCCCAGGGTTTAGAGTTTAGGGCTTAGGGTTTAGGGTATGGCTGCTACCTTTGTATTGAGGTGTAGCACATGTTTATTCCTGTGTTCTCTCTTTGCATTGGTTTTTATTCACTTATTGTCATGTGAGATTATTAATATGAAAAACAAATAAACGGATTCACTTATTGTCTGTGCAGGATTCCATCTTCATCTTGTATACTCTAGTTTTACAATGAAGGCCTTTGGACCTTTTCTTGTCCTAAAATTTTGTTGTTGTCAATGATCTCATTTGAAAATAATAAATCTCTTCTTATAACAAAGAAGTAACAATAAATTTTGAAATGACAGGCAGTTCTATTTTTTCGTATTTCTATAGAAAACATGCCCTGGTTTCAGTCTCTCTGTTTTTTCTTTTTTTTTTTTGTTCAAATTGTTAGGGAGCTAGAATGATTGTTGCAGAAGGAGTTCAATTTCCTAAAACAGTTTCTCAACTACGAAAAGTTCCGGGAATTGGAGACTATACAGCTGGAGCAATCGCTTCGATCGCATTTAAAGAGGTGAGTAACTTCTCTGCTAGGTTTGAGTCGGACGCAAAAACAAATTTCTTTGATTTTTCTTTAATCAAGAAGGAGCATGTTCTAAGAGTTATCTTTCAGGTGGTTCCTGTGGTTGATGGAAATGTAATAAGGGTGATCGCTAGACTAAGGGCTATTTCTGCCAATCCAAAAGACTCTTTGACTGTCAAGAAATTTTGGTGAGCTCTTTTGTTTATGGAATCACTGCATTGTTCTTTTACAGGATTTGAAATTCCTTTTTAAAGGGTAACAAACTTTTGGACTTTTTAAAATGCTATCACATAGATGTGTAGTAAATGCAGAAAATGATGCCAATGGATCAAATGCTAACTTATCTAATGAGAATGCTATCATCGCTATCTGATTTTAACGTGCGTGTGAAACAGGAAACTAGCAGCTCAGTTAGTTGATCCTTTCCAGCCTGGGGATTTCAATCAGGCCCTCATGGAGCTTGGCGCAACTGTATGTACCCCATTGAGTCCAAGCTGCAGCTCATGTCCTGCATCAGGCCAATGTCGTGCACTGTCAATCTCTAGGCATGATAGTTCAGTGCTGGTTACAGATTATCCAGTTAAGGTGGTAAAGGCCAAACAGAGACGTGATTTTTCTGCTGTATGTGTTGTCGAAATATTAGGAGATGAGGAACCATCAGACAGGCACCAAATCAACAATGGGTTTCTTCTTGTAAAACGACCTGATGAAGGGTTGCTTGCTGGCCTCTGGGAGTTCCCGTCTGTCCTGCTGGCTGGAGAAGCTGACTTGGTCACTAGGAGAGAAGAAATCGACAAATATTTAAATAAACATTTTAGACTTAACCCCTGCGACATAGCTTCAAGGGAATATGTTGGAGAATATGTCCATGTTTTCTCTCACATTCGTCTCAAGATGTACGTGGAATGGTTGGTGTTACATATAAAAGGTTGATCTCCATCTCTTTCTCTTCTCACACTATTAAGTATCAAAAAGTGCTTATTTTGAAAAAATGAATTTGAAAAAATTTAATTTTAGCTATCTATATCATAACAATATAAAATAAGACAGATATCGTTTTAGAAACTTATTGAATTGCAATTTGTATGTATAGCTGCATTTTCTACAGGGATATTTGCAGCTTCTCTGCATTAGAATTTTGGAAACACCTAACATGGCAGTTGGTAAATTCAGTGAACTGTGTCCGAGAAGGATTTGAGTAGCTGCTCGAAAGTCGGAGCTGCTGTACATCATTTTTACTACTTCATTAATCTTAAGTCACTGGAACCAAAACTATTAACCCGCACCAAAGGCGTGGTAGTACAATCATGCACTGTTTCTGGAGATATTCTTAATCGTAGTTTGCTTTTCATTGGCACGAAGGTGGGATGGTTAGCAAGCAGCTCAAAGAAACCGTGCCTTGGAAATGCGTAGATGCCAAGGTCCTTTCAAGCCTGGGGTTGACATCTGGTGTAAGAAAGGTGATGTCATACTTCAACATATCGAAGCTTCTGAATTTGCTATTTCGAAATCTAGTTTATACCAAAGAAGTGATTCTATCAGACATTTCTGGGTTCATTTTTCTTATTTGATTTTGTTTACGTTGTCGATTGATTCTTCTCAAAATCCACATCAGAAAGTTTAAAACACCATACTAAGTAGCCTAGATATCATCTATGTTGAACTTGAATGCCGAATAAGCCAGTGGCACCGGCACCAAAAGAATATGATGAAATCGTAAGTTTTTATTATCTGTTCGAGTACAGACCTTTGTGTTTTATTTATAAAAATGCGTTTGCACTCTGGTTTGTCATCCTGATGCAGGTTTACACTATGGTTCAAAAATTTAAGCGAGAACAGTTGCCATATGGTCCTGCCTTGGAAAGCAAGAAAATGAAACGATGCAAAGCGTCTCGAACAAAATAGAATGATCCTGGAGCAGGACATGCTGTGGATCATTTGAAGTATTGACATTCTCAGCCAAGTGACTGCACTGCTTAGTTCATCTGAGATCGGGCACTCGCACGTCGTTGATTTACAAGAGAGCCTCTTGAAAACTAGTGTGTCATTTTATCTCGACCATTGGGTCAAACTTTCGACAGTCACTTCTGTTGATATAAATTTAAGACATTCAAATCTGAAACAAGTAACTGGAGTACACGATAATATTACAAACACGCTTTTTATCTGCTTTGTGCACGAGAATTTGTTACAAAAGCCGGCCACAGAAATCCAAACTACCGTTTAGTTCCGATCTGAAACAAGAACTGGAGTTGCAGGTAATATTTAGCTTCCTACATCGTAAGAGAATAAGCGCACTGCATTATGGTAACTTATTTCAGCAAGTTCTTCTGTGGTCATCTCTAGCAAAGATGCGACATAGATGAGTACCTGCCATTGAGAAATGATGTTCAACTTTAAAAGTAAATAAAATACACTACCCGTTTGTATACAGACTAACCATAGGGAACAAGTATCAAAACACGCACCTACGGGTCCAAGAGATTCATGTAAAAAGATTTAATCACAAGGGTTTACGGTTTAGGGTTATGAACAATGGCCGTAGACTTGAAACTAGAATGACAACAAAAACGAACATATTTAACAGGGATAATGGGCAAGATTCGAGTTGTAAAACACTTACATTGTGAATATTTGCTGGGTGATTTAGTACTTCTTTTGGAAGTGTTACAGCATCGCTTGCACTAGCCACTGGAGCTGAGGAAATTTCTTGCGACTGAAGCTCTTTAGGGAAGGAAGCATCTCCTTCAACCAGATGCAGAGAACCTAACTCAGACTTTGGTAATGCATCAGGTGCATCTGTCTCCAGTAATATTCTTTCAGAAGGTACCTACAAAAGAACAATTTATAACAGAAATCGGATCCAATAATGTATAACGTATACAGACACACACACACGTCCAATCCAAATATGGAACTACCATCTTCAGCATCCTCTTGCCTTGTTTACATTTCATGGACATGAGAAATCCAGAGAACGAAAAGTAAGCACCAAGACTGGCAAATTCAGGAACCATTTCAGCAGAACCCAGGAAAGAATGAAGAATCACGCCAGCAGGAAAAGGCCCTAAAGATCTGACAAGGAAATATGCATGAGGCATTTATAGATGAATTACTTTGGATAAACCTCATAAATTACAAGCTACGATTAACATAATAGAGAAAACGGCAGCATCTATGTACTTCATTATCTGAAGAAGGTCACCAAAAGCTTGGACACAATGGATGGATGCTGGCCTTTTTAACTCTTTTGCAAGTTCAAGTTGTTGCCTGAATACATTAACCTGCAGTGGAAACCTTACACATTTACAATTTTAAGGACTAAATTGATCATTCTGTAAAAAAGAAAATGGTCATAAATAGAAGGGAAAAAAATAATTTTAATCAGCCATTAAGATAATGAGTCATACAATGAAGCTTTGGGAGAGAGTAATTGATTCATACAATGAAGCTTCGGGAAAAAAAAAATTATCAAAAAGAAAATGAACTATAAGGGTATTAAGTTAATGACTCATACATTTGAAGCTTTGGGAGAGAGTAATTGAGCATAGACTGAGGCAAGAGACACGGTTATTGACAATCAATTGGGGTTCATGCCAAGGCGCTCGACTATGGAGGCAATCTATCTCTTAAGGAAATTGATAGAAGGGTATAGAGGTATGCAAAAGTTAAATAATTGTTATTTTTACTCTTTACATACATTTTATAAGAAGTTTAGAAATGCCCTGAAAACCCTTTTTTCATCTACGTTTCCTAGGGTGTTACATATAATTATTATTATTTTTTTGTTGGGAGAAAGAAACGAAATTTTCTTGCTTATGGCAATAAGATTACAAAAGTGGTCAAGATATCCACAACGTATAAACAGAAAGCAAGTCATCCCACAATTAGTTCCGATGAGAAGAGATGACCAACTTATATGAGCACTTCAAAAATTGGGTTGGAATGATAAGAACCTGATCCGCGAAATCGACCTTCTTCCCATGCGAACCCTTGTCCAAGCCTATCTGAATTTACACGGTTGTGTTAGAATTTAGAGATTCATTTATTCTTGTATACGAAGATCTTGGAATATATAAATTCCACTATTGCAAAGAATAGAACTTGATGTGATCAAAAGAATTGATGACACATCAAAAGCTTAACACATAAACGTCATCATTAGATAGCACGGAGAACCCCTCAGATGGGGTAGCTAGAACTAATGAATGTTAAAACCATAAGTTCAACCCAAAAGCCAAGTTACATACATGTTGGTTACCTGAACTTTTTATCAAGATCAATTGAAATGTTTGGCGTTTCCCAATGAAATCAAGCTTTTGCAGCATAAAAGTAGGGATTATCAAAATGGAGCTCCTCACTTGGAGTCATTGATTAAAATCCGAATCGTACATTTGCATACATCTAAACATAAGGTATCAAAATAAACTAAGGATTCAAGTGCCAACCTCTCCAACTGCTGCAGAGGGCGTAGACTCGAAGAATTGTTTTAAAGTGTTAAGCCAATTTGGCGTCCTCTCTGCAACAAACCTACACATACACAGCATACCTTGAATCTCGATTCTCGACGAGAGAGAGAGAGAGAGAGAGAGAGAGAGAGATTTACCAGGGATGGAGACCGAAGCATGGAATTACGCAAGGATAGGACTCCCCAAGCTGCTTGACCAAGTGCCAATCTTTCTGAAAGATAATATTAGATTGGTGACTAAATTATTAACAATAAGAAAAGGGAAAAGGTACCTCAGAGACTCCATTGACGGCAAAACGAACGACGCCAGAATCGAGGGTTGCTGCAATCAATTGGGGCGCCTTGTCAAAGATTCTTGGGTCTTGCAGGTGACAGTGCGCGTCAAACAATTTCATCATCTGCCTCTGCCGCCTTTCTCTGCTGCGAAATTGCAAATTGCCCCAGGTGCTACTTGTTTTGCAGCCAAGCCAAAGCTCCAAAGCCAAAGAGAGCGGTGGACTGGAGGCAGCCGGACCGGTGTCACTGGATGGGTCTCTCCTCGCGCAATTCGGTTTATTCGTTAAGTCAGCCACATGAGTACACCGTTTTGGAGTTATCTTGTGGACCCCACGCCGTTAGTGATTAAAGACTATTTATTTAATAAAAAGGAGGGTTTCCTATCCAATTTTAGTCGCTCGCCCCCCAAGGCCTTTTGCGGCACGCGGAGCATTTGGGTGTAACGCCCCTAGCAGCACGATATTGTCAGGGACTCAGGACTCGGGACCCTGGGGAAGAGGATAAGGCGGCGGATAATAATTTACTTCCATTTCTCTTTCTCGTCATTTAATACTATGAACTGTTGATACTTCTTTCACTACAGTGGATTCATTGAAGTGGAGCATAGAGAGGGCCTACGAGAGGAGAAAATCAAAGTCTTGGGCTTATGGGCCAGTCTAATGAAACTACATGACAGAGCACCATTACAAGGATTAACAACGATCGCTTGCAGGTCTAATTTGACTATTGACAAAGAAGATAAGTGATTAATCATAGAGTATTTTTCAACCACTCGAGCAAGTTGACGAACAAAACAATTTTATGGCATGAAGCCTAGAGACAGGCCTATCCAGACACCAACTTCAAGCTACACGTTTGCCATTAATGAGAATAAAGGTATATGAAGGGACGTAAAAGTTGTCAGACTTAGCGTTCGGGAAGCAACTAGCCTTGAGCAAGTGACACATCACCTCCACACGTCGATCAAATGGTGAAGAAGTAGCCAACAAGTCGTTTCTACACTTAATGTAATGCTAGAGCGGTGAAGTACTAGTCCATGGCTGTTGGGGCTCACTAAGGGCTCATCCATCTTTGAAGTGATCAGACACACATGAATAAACTAACATCACACTGTTGTAGAGCACTTTTTTAATTCATATCAACATATACTGATCATACGTAGTTCAATTTTTAAGATGAACTACTTAAACTTGGTTTATCTATCACTTAATCTTTTATCTCGAGCCCCATCAATGATTGACCATATTGACCTCCTAATTTTGAGCGTTAACAACATTATCACATGAAATTCTTTTGCACAATGCATTATTAAATAGAGAATTCCACATAACGACGAATCCGTTTCATGTAAGTCTTTCTCCTAAAAGAGACCATGGGATGTGAACTTGACATTCCTCAAGATTAAACAAAAGCTCCACCGGAACCCTTGCCTTGACGGTAAGGTCAAGAGGACACTGCAAAGAAAAACCACGGGATAGCCAACTCCCAACCAAGTACCTAGCAGAGTCAATTCCATAGAGAGTAGGAAAGGGTTGGAAAGCACAACTGTTTGCTACATCTGGAAAGAGCCTCTAGAGATTGACTTGGACTCATCTCGGAAATTGAAGAGCTCTATGAATTCAAAGTTTGAATCAACTTTTTGTTGGACAATACACCTTTTTAGCATCTTTGAGATAAAATCTTCCACACTCAAAATAGATAGCTCTTCTATTTTTAACCATTCACTGACACTTATTTATAAATTAAATTTTTTTTAACCTTGTTGTCACATTTCAAACGATAATTAAGACCATAAAAAAATCACACATTTTTTAAGTGAAGAATATCTGACTTCCTTTGAGGTCTTGAGTGCCACAATTAGAAGTTCCGAGGATATTTTGGGACGTTTTGATATAGGCGTCTGGTTTTTTTAATTTTTTGGACTAAGCATACACTCATTTTGAAAATTTGATCAAACATTTTTCTAAAGTTTTGGTTATTAATTTTAGTTTTCACGTAAGTTCAATTTTGTTTAGAATTTTAGTTTTTCACGACTTTTCCTGGACATTTTGTTTTTTTTTCTTCCTCTTATCCCTATATTTATGCATTTATTATCCATCTCTATGCATTTTTTTATTTTGTTTAGAATTTAAGTTTTTCACGACTTTTCCTAGACATTTTGTTTTTTTTTTCTTCCTCTTATCCCTATATTTATGCATTTATTATCCATCTCTATGCATTTTTTTATTGTTTGTTATAATTTTACCTTTTTTTTTTGTGAATATAGTAGAATATTTATAAATAAATAAAAAATTGTCAGATTTTATTATTTAGAAGACCCAACACATAATAAAGATTTGTTTGATTATATAGCTACGTCTAGTTTCCTATAATATGGACACATCTAGTTTTATAGTGGATTTGATTTTTTATATTTTTCAGTACATTTGGAATGTAAATGTACCAAAAGGGTTATTTGATAGAGACATTTAGTTTTGTGGTACATTTGTGATTTTTTGTTCATTTGGTCTTTTGGTACATTCGGAATCTAAACGTACCAAAAGGGTTACCTGACAATAGACACATTTGGTTTTATGGTACATTTGAAATTTTGGTACATTTGGTTTCTCTGTATATTTGAAATCTAAACATACAAAAGGGTTACATAACAATGGGTATATTTGGTATTATGGTACATTTAAATTTTTGGCACATTTGGTTTTATGGTACATCTAAACATACCAAAAGTCGATACTTTTGTTCTCAAATGTACCATAAGTTTTAAGTATATTTTTAATATATCTATACGTGAAAAAATATATATTGAAGACTTTTATTGAGACATTTTTAATAGAAAGAGATTTTTTTTAAAAAAAAATATTGATAATAAGGTAATGAGGAATTAGTTAATTAATTTTTTATTTTATTTTATTAAAAAAATTGTTGGAAATGTGCCCTAAAACCAATTATATGATGATACTTTACGGACATTTCAAACTAATGTAGTTTAAATGTAAAGGGCAAAGATTATTGTTTGAGCCGTCTCATATAAATGTTATATGCTTAAACGATAAGTCCAAGGAATATGTGATTGGAAGAATGCGATCTAAAGAAGTTAGATTCATGAGACCATTCTTTCGTTGACACATCCTAAACGTTCCTGATCATAGGATTGTCAATTGGGCATTGACAATCCGTTAAGATCAATACGTGCTATGTCTTCTCTCAGGGAGAGTGACTAGTCTCGAGTCATTGGTGTGTGTGACATCAAGACAAGTACGTAGGTGCTCAATAGAGAATGAGTTCACTGAACACGATCAACGAGGAGTTCTCATATTCATGTCACATGAGAACTCATGGTTGGGATAATGCAAAGTAGTCTTTTGACCTGAGGCATCACAGTTGTCTTGTGGTTAGGTCCTTAATCTTTGATTATGTCAAAGTCACTCCATCAGGAGGGTGTCCATGGCATCGTTGGGGTTAAGCCACTTAGCCATGGAGGCAAGTGAATGCGCAACAAGGGATCTCTAACCTTCAAACTGTTTGAGGGAGAATACTCTATGATATGATTAAGAATCTTTGACCAAAGTATGAATGAGATTTAGGAATATGTTCCAAATCACATTCAAGGTAATCATATAAGCACAAGACTCACATTGGATAGTAGACATGAATTAACTATCAAACAAAACAATGTGGTCAAGAGTATTGTATTAGAGAAAGACCGTATTGCATTTGTAATCTTAAAACTGAATAGGTTCTCCACCTCTTCTGATTAGCTTGGGTAACCATGACATGCTGCTAGGCGTCAACCATGGTTTGTGGAAGCCCTAAAAGTGTATTATCACTAACGGGAGAATTGAAAGTAAGTTTCAATTCACAATCGATTAGAAAGAGTTTTAATCGCCCACTGCCTCGCTAAAAGGAACCTAATGGATCGTTCACCGAGTAAGGTAGAGTTTGAAGAAACAACGGAGATGAGTAAGAATAATTAAATGGTTTAATTATTTATCTAAGGCTAGGATTAATTAATATGTTAATTAATCAAACGAATAAGTTCGTTAAAGACCTCAGGTTAGTTTTGGGCCGCAAAGCCCAATGGGATTTGAATGTCAAGCCCATTAACTCAAGTTGTATGACAACTTGAATAAACAAAGGGCTTGAAAGCCCAATAAACCCTATAGGCTTGCCATGTTAGAAGAATAGGGCTTTTGCTCCATTAGGTCACTTATTTGAAGGGACTATATAAAGGACTTTATAGCCTAAAATTTACATGTGGTAATTTTTGGGGAAAGGATGAGAACACAAGCTCTCCTTTCTCTCTAAAATTTAGGCCACCTTGGAGGGATCATCTAGCAATCAAACTCCTCCAAGGTCACTCATTTCTTCTTCATTATGCCTTGGTGATGAATCATTAGAGGTTCTCAATTTTGGGAACTTGGAGAAACCTTTTCATCCATCCAAATCCATGGATCTAAGATGCAAGGAATGAAGGCCCTCTCTTTGGGTGATTAGCCTTTGCTTATGCAAAGAGGAATCTACAAAGGTATTGATTTCTCAACTCACTTTGTTTTGAGTTGAGTCTTGGTTCACCTATCTACTAGGCTTTGAATTTCATGGGTAAATGTTTTGTTTTAAGTGCATACAAGCATGATTCCGCCTTTAATTGTTAATTGCATGCTATTGATGTTGCTTAAATGAACATGTTTTTCACAAATCTTCCTTCAAAAATGTCATTTAATGCATGGAACGGGATTGACGAAATTAAATTCCTATATTATAGGCAATTAGTTGCTAACCTACCTTATACCTCTATATAAAAGCATTTAAATAATTAATGACATGGAAATTAAACAAGTAGAAAATTATTGAGGTGACAATTGATCAAAATACCTTAATCAAATCTTTAAAAATGATGAATGTTTAATTTAACAACTATATAAAAGATGTAAGACATTCTAATTTTATCAGATATTTTTATTTGCTGAATTAGAGATGTACTCACTGTCCTTTTCCCTATAACATGAGGCCACCTGGTCCACCTCTAAGTTATGGTAAGGGTGTTTTAGTCACCTCAAGTTTTTTTTTTTCTTTTTTCAGTTCTCCAATTTTTAACAAGTTTTCTCAGGAAAAAGAAAAAGAAAAAGGAAAAGGAATAAGAGAATTTCGAAACGAATTTTATTATTATGAGGCGAAAATGAATGGGAGGAGGGTTGAGACACGAACAAGAGAGAAGAAGAAGAAAAGAAAGCCCTCACTAAAATCCAAAATATTATAACTATTACCGAATATTCCTCTCTGCCCTCCTCCTCCTCCGCCGCCTCCTCCTCCTCCTCCTCTTTTATTCTGGAAACCAATCAGGTTAGATCTGAAGCTCTGAAGGCCGCGATGGTGATGGTGGTGAGCGAGCGACCACTGAAAAGGATGAAGAGGCGAATCACGGCGGATCTCAATGACTTCTTCACGTTCCCGTCGGCGTCGCCCAACCGCCGCGTGGGGCCCTTCAGGAGCAGCGTCATGGATTTCATCTCTAAGCACGCGTTGCTGCCTCCGCCCTCTTCCCTCTCCCCTCACCTCATGACGTGGCAGATCCTCTTCAGGGCCGGGGATGACGATCCGTCATCATCCCCAGCCGACGCTGCCGTCGTCTGTCTCGACATCGTGGAGGAGGACGTCGCCAGATCTAGATCCGTCTATTGTGATCACTGCCGAGTCGTTGGTGAGTTCACTCACCCACTCATTTCTCCAACTCGTTACTTTTTCTTTTATTTTTCTTGTAAATTCCGTTTTAAATTATCCTAGTAATCTCGCGAGTTGAAACATTCTTTAGTGCTCGAAGCTTTTTACTTTATTGTCATTGAACTTATGTATCGTGAGAAAACGGACGAGAAGATAATACCTACGGAAGGCGACTTACGTGGTCCCTCATCCCTGGCTGGACAAATGAGTCACACCAACTTTGTCTGATTCGTCACAGCTACCCTACTCGGAGGAGAATGACTTATATGGGACGGGTTCACCTCCACCGTGGCATCCCGGGCTAATGATACAAGGCTGTGTGGAGAGTCTTACACGTACTAGTGGCCGGGGGCGGTGAACTTGTTCCATATATGCCCTCTGCAATGTAAAGTCTTTTACTTGGGGATTTAATGCCATCAAATTATCGAGCCTCAATGCTTTTTAACAAGTAAAACAACGTGATTTTTCATGTATTTACCTTTTCATGAAGCTCGTCTGGTCACGGCATACACATACGTTGAATCGATTACTGAACCTAATACGAAAGCCTAAGAGAGGGTTAATGATGTATAGGACATGCCACAATATTGTGATATGAATGTCAAGATCATTCACGTAACGGTCTCTTGTAAACTCTAGTGAATTAAGTGCTGAGTTCTTCATATTTTGAAGTGACTAGGGTGTCATTTTAGAAGGCGGTTGAATAATGTTTTACTCTAGTGGATTTTGAGCACACTTCGAAGTTATCAACTGTATATTTTTCTGTTACTTGTGCTGGCTGCAAAGAAATTCATGACCAAGAAGTAATGACCAACCCCATTTTCAAATATTCAACCTTTTACAACCTGCCATGAAACTCAATTCAGAGCCTTTTGTGGTACTTTATTGTTCCGTTTATTTTGTACGACTGAAGCAGGGAATTGACCTTATGCACTCTAGTTTATGGTTAGGGATCATGGGCCCTTGATATTGTAATCATCTTAGGGTTTTGTTAGAATAGAACTACTTGTTTGAATGTTTTGCTAAAATGTTACCAACCAACAATGGTCATCGTAGGTGAGTTCTGACCTTTTATATTCCTTTTCAAACATTTAGGATGGAGTGGTCATCCAGTTTGCGGGAAACGTTATCATTTTATTATTAAGGCTGATGGTAATTCCATTGGTGGATATCACAAGCCTTGTATGTGCTGTGGAGATGTTGTGCATATCTACGAATCCAAGTGAGGACTTAAATACTTTTATCTGTATATGTTTATTTTAATGCACTTAACATTTATCCCTTCAAGGCTGGCCCTGGTCATTCTTATCATATTATTGTTCCTTCTGCATTTTTTTTGTACTTAGGTCGACCTTTTGTTGTCTGGGTATACATATAGATTTATTGAGGCACTATCTTTTAAATTATTTTATGAAGCAATTCAAAATTATTGTTTATGTGTAAGGGAAATATTTTTAATTGTGTTTTTGGTGTATTATATTCCTTTAGATTTTGGAGTTGTATGTGCTACAAGTAACAAATTACAATCTCAACTTTTGTGGCGCATACAATATAAAAAAATTAAAATTTGTAAAAAATTGTTTATTCTTTTGGTGTCGTCGTATTCTTTTTGAACTGTCAGAGTTGAAATATTAAGAGGTTGCAAGTGTAAGATTGTGCCCCTTGAACGGGACTGATTCCTCTGGAACTTTTAGGTTTGCATAATTTGTGCAATTGGTTGGATCAGATTACTGAATGATTCACACAAGAATTCGTGCTAATTTCCTACCTTGTGACTACCATTGATAGGGTTGTGATTTTACATGGTGGTTGATGTGTCTTTGTTATAGGTGCAAATCTTGCAATCTTGATGCAAGTACAAAAGATTTTGAAGACTGGGTTTATAACCAGTTAGAGAACACAACTCATCTTCTGCATGGAGTAGTCCATTCGAATGGTTTTGGACACCTTCTTAGGGTCAATGGAAGGGAAGGTGGCTCAAGAGTTCTTTCAGGATGTCATATAATGGACTTTTGGGACCGGCTCTGTAAATTACTAGGAGTCAGGTTAGGCTTTTTTTTTTTTTTTTTTTTTTTTCTTTTTTTTTTTCCCCTTTTTTTTTTTTTCCCTTTAAGCACTACCGAGGGCCTTGAATGTACAAGAATGCACAAAATAGGGAATCAATGATTCTTGTCTCTGTTTTTATCTCTCCTTATTTATCTTGCTACAATGCGTTTTTAAAAGCTTCAGTCGAGATCTTGCAAAACAACCACCCAACAATGTAAGATAATATGTTAGTCTTGTGCTCGAGGCGCACAAGATATACTAATTTCTGAAAAGGCCTAGGAGAGGGAACCCTTTGATTATGAGATGCATACTGTCAATATTGTCCTTTTAGTTTCAAATAAATTCAAAAGTTAAATGCAATTAATATGGTAATTACAAAATACCAGCACAAACTTTTCTCTCCCACAACATCCCTGCTTTTTTATCACGCTTATAGTTCTAGCAAGTGTTTTTTCTGTTTTGCTTCAAATTACAGGGCTGCACAAGCCCTACCTAAGGGTTTGACTGTACTCTATTAGTATCGGACCCATAATGACCCTTGTAATGGAGGGAATGAAATACCAACGCGCTACTTGGACTAGTGTTCAGGTTTGACGTTTTTATGTTGCATATAGAGCACCCTTAGTTGTTTTGTATTTTTTATTTTTATGTGAAGGAATACCTTTATGTAATTAATTTAGAATCTATGCACTGAGCTAATGTATGTATTCCTTTAAGAGCTTTGTTGATTTCACGAAAAAAATTGCGTTGTTTTTGTTTTTATTAATTTATTTGTACATGGTCGTTTTCATTGCCTGTTTTGTTTAGTTATTGCGAGTCTTCCATGACATAAACTCCTATTTGTCATTTTCTACACGTGAGCAGAATGGTCAGTGTGATGGATGTGTCAAAGAAGTATGGGTTGGAATATCGATTACTTCATTCAATTATCAAAGGGCATCCCTGGTATGGTGATTGGGGTTATGAATTTGCTGCTGGTAGTTTTGCTCTGACTCGTGATGCCTATAAATTGGCTGTTGAAACACTCTCTAGCCTACCGTTGTCCATCTTTCTTTCCCAAGGTCAAAACCATGGTTCTCACGTCCATGACATCATCTCGCGATACCAGTCTCTTTCAGAATGCAAGCTTGACAATATAAGAGATCTCTTTGGTTTCCTCATTAGTTTGGTCCACGATGCTCACAAATATTCCTCAAGGGTTGATGATGCCATGTGCAAGAAGCAAGGCACCGCCTCCGCCTCACGAGTTTTGTGTACATGGACTAAGAGTGATATTGAATATGTTGAAGAGGCCATGTTCAAAGTGTTGCGTGCTGTTTCTGGTTCTAATTGGGTAAGTGCACGTAATCTTAAACGTGCTGTGTTTAAGGTGGCTGCGCCAGAACTCCTTGATTATTGCCTTAGGGAACTTGGAGGGAAAATGGTGGGGGATGGGATGCATGTTTGTTCCAGATACAATCCTGATACAGAGGCTTTTGAGTACAGGTTAGTTATCATTCTAATCCTCAGAGAATTTGCCCTGGTAACATTTATTTATTTATTTTTAATTTGCTTCAAAGAAAATTCATATGGTTAGTTTCTATAGTTTAAAATGAATAAAATTCATTTACTATTATTTTTTCTCTGGTACATTTAGCCTTAATCTTCTTTAGCCATTCCCCAATGTTCAGTATACTCTATATATTTAGTATAGTTCAGGTGCTCTTTCAGTTAAGCCTATTGATGGTACTATGAGCTGAAGTCCGTTTGATTGGAAATTCTATAGTAATGTCATTGCAAAGGAGTTTTATTTTCGTGTTATCCCTACACAATTTCTCCGCAAAGTGCATTCTGCAGTCAAGCTTTGAATTTCACTTCACTAAGATAGGGATAATTAAAACACATTGAACGATCAAGATTTTTACATCGTTCAACAATTCATCTAAAGTCACATTGACACTCCTTGTCAGGTTTGCTCAACTTCACTAGTACGAGATTTTTTATTTTTATTTTCTTGTTTATCTTTAAACCCTTATTGTCCTGTATGTAAAGGACATGCACATGGAAACACTTCTCAATCGACACAGATTTATGAGCTTCTCTGGAGCCATACTTTTCTAGGTGGTGTCCAGATCTGCCTTCTAGGTGTTCCTCAAGCATTTATACGAGTTTCATTTGAGCACATCATGCATTTTGCGACTCTTCCAGCTCCACCATAGTTTGGTCAGGCCAGCTTTACACTTTTAACTGTTTTTACAATTTGCATATGAAGTTTACTAAATTAAACAATCATCGGCTTTTAACCTGGTATCAAAACATCCGACCATAGATAAAGATCTAAATGCCCTGGAGTTATTTGGGTCTTAATATTAAAGTCGCATTTTGGTGCCTGTTGTGCATGCTGTTATATACTTCTGTCGATATATGTGTATTTTGAATTTTAGAGTTCTAAGAACTTGTGAGTTTTAAATATCAGTTTGGCATAGTTTATTAGAAGTTGAAACTCTGCAAGTTGTGGAACTTATTGTCATAGAACTTAGAAGCTATGTCTAATTAGTTCATTTTACTTTGTAATGTTTACGTGTTGACTATTAAGGAAGATTGTATGTCAACTGTTCTCCAGACTCGTGGCTGGGAGTGTCTCATCAAAGGGAAGCACTGCTTGCTCTAGTTCTTCTCTCTCTAGCAGCATATCAGAAGAAACTCTTGTGCTGGACTTGCGCTTCTTATATGAGTACATGCTCCAACCCCAAACTATGATGAAGGACGTGCCTCAGGTAACAAGGGATCTTGCAATCAGCTCAGCTGAGAAGCTACTTGACTGCAAGCAGTTTGTGAAAGACTACAAGCCTGAAAAGATGTCAACTAATGACCCATCTGTGACATGTGTCTTGTGTAGTGTGGAATTTACAGATGAATCTGAAGAATGTTCCTTCATTAATCCTCCTCCCGAACTGATTGTCCTGTCAAATGCTACCGTATCTGATCTCAAGCTAGCAGCATCGAAAGCTTTCCAAGATGTGTATTTGATATTAAAAAGGTTTCAAGCTGAAGAGTTGCTTGACTGCGGCAATGTTGATGAATCCACCCAGGTCAAGCACTTGTTAGGATCAGCCGAACTTGTTCGGGTGAGAGGGAGGTGCAACGCAAAGAGTGTATGGAGTAAGTTTAGGATGGAAAGGGGGACTGAAAGATGGACAGTAGATTGCACGTGTGGGGCCAAGGATGATGACGGAGAAAGAATGTTGGCTTGTGATGGTTGTGGCGTGTGGCGGCACACTAGATGTACTGGAATCCCCGACTCTGATTCAGTTCCTGCAAAATTTCTTTGCGAGAGATGCAAAAGCTCCGCCTCTGTAGAGAAATCCGGCGGCCCTTGCAAAGACGAGGTTGTTGCCAATGTAGACGGAGATAGCCGCTGCACTGGGAGTAGTTTGACCGTCCCACCCGATGTTCGCTGAGTTAATTTAGAGGTGTTGAGGAAGCGGTTTTGGTTTTTGGTTTCGGGAAGAGACGTTGGTTTTCTTGATCGCAGAAACGACATGTACAGAAGCCTTCTTCTTCCTTCCTCTTTGTATATATTCTTCCACCCCCGTGGTTGGCGGGCTGCCTCAACACTTTTTCTTAATAATATAACAAAAGGTTTTTTATTTCGCAAATGGTCTCTCATGTACTGCCAACTCATAATCTTATGACCTTCATCAATTTCGCCCCCCGTTTAAATCTGATAAAACTTCCGTTAGTTTGATTATGTGGCACATGATTGGGACCTGTAAGTCTAAATAAATGAGGAAATTTTCAGTGTATTTAGAACACCTAACGGTACATCACAAGTTATTATACATTTAGTGAGACTTCAACTGTATAACAATGCCACATTGATTAAAAACAGAAAATCTTTTCTTTTGAATTTTTGTTTCTTTTTATTTAAAGGGGGACAATTAGTGACAAGCCACGGTTATCCATCATTTCCGGGGGCTGGGAAGACTTACAGAGGCATTTCAACCTTCCCTTGTTTACAAGTTTGGCTTCCACACCAGCCGTGGATTTTTAACCCGAAATCTTTAGTTTTTAATTTTAAGAAAATCTCGTAATCTGTTATTTACCATTGGACTATCAATTCATGGTTTTTGAATTTTTATTTCTAATTCACTAGGAGTTGAAAGAAAAATAAGATCAATAATTAAAAATTAAAGAAATATGTTGTATCTTCAAGATCGGGCAACAACGACAGTCCCACCTCCACCTCCCTCTCCCTCTCTCTCTCTCTCTCTCTCTCTCTCTCTCTCTCTCTCTCTCTTTTCATCCTATGACTTTAGAGTTAAGCGTAAGCCTTAAGGTGATATTTGGCATTTAATATAATTCTAGATTTAAAAGTAGGACCCTCTTATAGCGGAAACAAAATATGTACCCAACTCTCATTGGAGATGATATAATTTGCACAGTTTGCACGACGTCGTTTGAATTGCTAATATACAAAACAAAACTTCTTCACAATGAGGTCGTATGAAAATTTTTATTTATATTAAACATGAAAATTATAGCAATGGATTTTTAGTTTATGACTCAACTAGAACAATAGTTTTTTAATTAAAAATTTATGACTATTGATTCTTTAACCAATAAAGATGTACTTTTTTCATCAATCTAGTCCGTCAAAATTAGACAATTAAGTTGAACAAGGATTACTACAATTTTCTTGTATAAATTTATACTTCATAACGAAATTAACAAATTTGTTAACAGTCGTACAAAATTGATACAAAACAGGAAGTCGTCGTATAAAACTTTAAAAAAAAACAAAAGGATATATGAAGTTGAAATAGGAGGAAAAGTTGAGGGGTGATGTAATTTACCCTTTACTCTGGCTGGGCAAAGAGTGAGAGAGGGAGATCCAACTTCCAGTTTCCAAATTATTTCCAAATCTTCAAATCATTTCCAAAATTCCAAAGGAAGGGAAATGGAGAAGATGAACCAAGCGTTTGAGAAGGTGAAGATGCTGGTGGGTATGGAGGTGGACGAAGAAGACCAGGCTTCTGCTGCTCTACAGCAGGATTCCAACTTCATGGATGACTTCAATCGCAACTGCACATTGTCCACCAAACAGGTGATTAATGCTACTAACTAAACCCTAAATCTCCATCTCCGCCAAACAGCTAATTTCATATCTAATCTCTCCGATTCGATTCGATTTCATTCGATTTGGTTCAATTCTACAGAGGCTGTACGGTTTCTCCATATGCTTGGCTGCCGGAATCACTTGTACGCTCTTGGTAAGCTCTAATTATTCAAAGCATACTCTTTTTCCTTTTCCCTGTTGTCCATCAACATTGAGCTCAACGTTTTACCAAATACGCCCGCTTAATGCGTCTTCGGTGATTACTTGCAAGGCCTCACAAACCGGGCTTGCGATGTTTCAAGTTCACATGTCCGATCATAATTAAGTGTAGTTTATTGTTAGTTAATACCTGATCTGTACAAAAAGTATTCGTTTTCGTTGATTGGAACTACTAGTTTTTTTCTACCATGATGCAACTTTGTGAAGTCAAATAACAATCTGCCTAAGCTAGTAATAGCTATTAGCCTCTTGTGCTCAATAATCTGGTGTCGGAATTGGTTGCAAGTCAAAATTTCGGCCATTCTACTCATTATATTCTTCCCAAACTTTTTTATGCATTAGGAACTCTAGAAAGCATCAGGATCATAATAATTCACCCATCACATTTCTTTATATATGTGTGTGTGTATACGTATATGTATATAGTGTCTACTATACACTTTTAGTGGGGAAGGGCATCGAAGCATCCCACAACGGACTACTAACTGTTAGCCGATATATGATATTTTACTGTGTTCCAGGAAACCTGAACTTTCAATGTAAATAAGTTGTCAATGTTATAATTTCGTTAAGGTGTTCTAAAACCTTAATACTTATAATTTTTTATAGTTAAGGGAGGATTGAATATTTGACTTGCATGATTAGATAGATGTCAGGGACCTACGATGGTACTGATATGCAGGGTTCTTTTCTTTTTCATGTGACAGTCGATGCTTGTTTTCTTCCACCCAATCAAGTTTGCAATCACATTCACACTTGGAAATCTGCTTTCGCTTGGGAGGTTAGTGTTCGATTTGCTCCTCATGTGATCCATGAGGTGTTTAAAATGTAGTGCAAATTTTGTAAAGGTAGCAAATGAGTCAATATGGAACACTTAGCGTGCTTAGCTAAATGACAGAGAAGGAAAACTTATTTATTTATTTTCCGGCTATGGAGAATAACAGTGTGCAACCTTGAAAAGTTGTCATAATCTGTGACATTAAATTTTCAGAAAATTTCAGAACATCTAATCTCTTTTGGGCTTTAATTTTCTGGCCCAACGTAGTTTCCACTTTTTCTGTTTTGCTAGGCAACCTAAGGGACACCATTTGTGCTCAAAAATTTTACAGGCCCTTGGAAGTAGGTGGATTTTACCACAAGACTGTTCAATTGAACCAGTATATTTGCTCCCTTGTTGTGCATTCAGATTATTGTATTAGCTCCGCAGGTTTTCCCTTTGGTTTTAAAAAACATTGAGTGCCTCGGATCCCAGAAAAACAATAAGAATAAGACGAAACCATTGAGAGCTAATCGAATAATTTAATGCGCCATAAGGGAGCAATTATACTCTTTCCTGTTTTCGGTTTCGGTTTTGGTTTTTTTTCAAATCAATACTTTTAAGTAACCCTTTTCATAAAAATAATATATATATATTTTAGTCTCTAGTCTTTCTTTTTATACATTGTCTAGGGAAAATTTTTCACCTCTAGTTTTTACTCTTTTGTCTGGCAGCACAGCATTCCTCATTGGTCCTAAACGGCAAGTGTCAATGATGCTTGACCCTGTCCGAATTTATGCGACAGCGGTATACCTTGCAAGTATAGTAATTGCCTTGTTTTGTGCCCTCTATGTAAGTTGCAGTGGCCTTCCCTTTGTTGTTAATTTTTCCTTAAGTATGTTTGAAACAGTGTGAGTTTCCTTTGAATCAATTTAGCATCTGATGTTATCTAATTTTCTTTTGCATTGAGCAGGTTCATAACAAGTTATTGACACTTTTGGCAATACTTTTAGAGTTTGGTGCATTGATCTGGTATGTGATAGTATTAACATGCTTTTTGTGGCTAGTTTTTAATAATTTTATTCATAGGTTAATGAGGGGTTGAGATCCACATACTGTTAAAGGAAATTTTTACCTATACCCTTGAACTTTTGGCTCGTTTGGAATTTGTTTCCTGAAGAAAAAATTGGTTTCTGCTCCTCCCCAAATCAATTATGGGGTTGAGCACATGGATTTGATGAATTGATATTCTTTAACAAGTTAATCAATTATGGGCCACAACCATTGAGTGGTTATATAAGCTTGCAAAATTGACATATGAATTTGATGTGGACCAGCAAAGTCTAGGTTAATGATAAGTGCACCATGAATGATGTGTTCTTTCAATATTTTGATGTCTAAAACTACTTAGCCTATGGGTCCTTTTGATATCGTCAAAATAGCGGGTCAAGTATCACACTGTTATGCTAGCTCCAGTATAAAGACTTGGGCATGTTCAAATTCTCTTGGTTTGAATAGCTTTGCAAGTAGATCATACATGACTTCAACAAAACATCATTAGAGAATAGAGAAGGCTGCGAACTCTAGATAGTCACAGATGCAAGTATTGTAAGTTTGTTTTTTAATTTGAACCTAAATGATCATAGAGAACACTGCCAAAATAATCATAGTTTAGGGGATATTGAAGTTATTCATTCAGAGGAGAAAATTGCCAAACAAGTCAAACTTCTGGGGAAGCCATGTCAGTCTAAGCCAAGATAAGCCACTCAGTCTAATAACAACCAAGTAACTCCAACTAAGGAAACCCCAAGGCTGTATTGCTATAGTGAAAAGGTGGGAAGCCGATTCCAACTCCTCTTAACCCGTATTAACCTGTTCACCCGAACTTTAAACTAATAATGAAATCATCAAAAGTCAATTTTACATGACAAATTTTGATTCATCCAAGCAACCTAGATTTCTTGATCAGAAGTTGACTACTTGTTGAATGCACCAAATTGAGTTTCGGAGCTGATTGATTATGAAATTTGATCCCCTTATCGTCTTATGTTTTTGCAGTTTTTAAGTTTTAGGGTATTGAACCAAGAAGGGAAGATTCACAATATTCGAAGGCTGTAAAATTTAGATTTCTTTAAGGTTAACTAAAGCTTAAAAATGTCGAAGTATGATACCTTATTGCTTATATATACGTGATTTTGTATGGAATAAAACGGTGAGTTGGTAACTACTCTTCGTGATCTATTTTCTGTCCCTTTCTTTCTCTATTTGGTAGTGTTCATTTATCCGTTCCTTTTGTTCTTCTGAGGTAACAGGTACAGCTTGAGCTACATCCCTTTTGCAAGATCCATGGTGTCGAAGGTCATGGTAGCGTGTTTTGACACTGATTTTTAGGCTGATACTTGTCAAAAAGCGAAGGGTTTGGTACTCATCCGTCGGAGGAAATATGTCCTTGTATACGTTTGAGTTTTTTTGTAGCCTTGCACAAAGTGAAGCACTAAATCCGATCTAAGAGTACCCCATGAAATTGAGATGTACATTATACGTGTAATTCCCGTTAATTACTTTTGTGATTGTTCTGTTTATTTTGTTGAACTTGGATGTTTCAGTTATGTTCAACTTAGGGTCTTAATTAAGTTTTAGTACAGTTTTGGATCACGTCAGGACATATTCCAGCTTGTGCCAGTCCGAGAATTTTCAGGACAGCGCAGGATATAGTTCGGTCCATGACAGTTCAGTTTGCCAAACGAGGTCTTCAAATTTAGATATTAAAACTTAAGGAAAATGGTTTAAAAACTTTGAGTTTTAATGATAAGGACAAAATAAATGGTAAAATGAATAGTAACATGATTGATTTTTTTGTGTAAAAATGTGGTTTTTCGTTAAAGTAAACAGTATTGGGAGCTTTTCGTGTGAGATTTGCATAACTCTTCGTTTTGCCCTGAGATTTGAAATCGATAGAATTAATTCCTGAGTTTGTTCACAATCAATCATGTTGGTCATTTCATGAAAAATCTCCATAAAATAAGAATAAAATGATAAAAATACCCTCAATTTGTGTCAAATCATTTTGGTCTATTGTTTATTATATTGAGGGTAATTTTGTCATTTTGATCCTTATTTAACATAATTTTTCATCAAATGACCAAAATAATTGATGGTGGACAATCTCAGAGACTACTATTGATTTCAAATCTCATGGATTAAAACTAGGAGTGGCAAATCTCAGAGATCATTTTAGCTAAAAAACCTTAACATATCTCATGTCCACTAAAATTTAACGAGAGAATAATATGGCAAAAGAGGTTTCTATTTTGTTATGGACTTAATTAAGGGAAGTATAGATGCATAAGGATTCCTATGGGCTTGTGAAAGGCGTTACACAGGGTTACGCCCTATTAGGAATGGTTTACTTAAAAGGAAGGAGAGTTTCAAACCCCGAATATATTGGTTATGCACTATTGATGTTGTATAAAGATATTCAAGAAGATCTCTATAAATTTAAGAAGAAAAAAATATATATCGAAATTGTGGTAGGGTTTCAATCGGTCTTTTGGAAGTTTACAATTTTTGCAAATCTAGTTAAAATGTAGAAAAACAATTAAGTGTATGTTGTTATTGCGATTTCAACAAACATATATTACATGTAACAAGTCATTCCTCCTTACATGACGATATAACATTATTTCACTCAACAAACTCATCCTTCAAATCATTTTTTATTTTATTTATCATTATGGATAAGTGATGGCATTGCCATCTCCTGACCCGATTATATACGTCCATTAAACTGTTAATACAATTTTTATAAATTAGGTTTGTGAGTCCTCTTTGTTGCTCTTGCAGTGTCTCATATTTCCTTGCTATTACAATTATGTAATATTTTTTTTATAAAAAAATTATTTTCTTCGTTATTAGCTTCATTCGATTACATACTTACCCTAGTTGATTATTGATTGATTTGTGTTGCATAATCAAATTTAAGAGAATTTTCATGATAAGCGGGTTGGCAGGTGCAGGTTTGGAAGTACCATTCTCCGCGGAGGAGGGGATGAGAATCCACATTTATCTCCGCGGCGATGGGAATTAAAAAGAAAGGTTATGGATGTGGTTATGGGGAAAAAAATCCCACACGGATGTAGGGATAGAGGTAGCAACAACCCCCAACTACCACCCGCCGTGTAACAAAATTCGTTTTGTACATAAAACTTAGAACATCATGTCCGTACAATTTAAAACAAATAGTATATGGTTTATTATTGTATAATTGTAAACCCCTCACGATTTAAGTAAAACATACACTACCGAACCCCACACACATAAATTCAGGAATAAAATCAGAACAGCAAGAAAAAACATGTCCAGAAACACCCTTCCTTGTACAAACAAATTCAGAAAACGAGCCGCATTACATTTGGTTAATTTGTCGACAGAAAATGCACCCGAGCAAGTGTGTACTCTTTCCCAGCAATCCAAACACCCGTCTGCGACCACTGCACATCCTCCCAGTCAAGATTCTCCTCCAACACCTAACCACCATGAAAACAACATTTTTAATCTACACCCACAAAGAAAAGACATACAAACGCGAATAGCTTCACGTAGAAACATTATCCGAATTCACAATTAACCCAGCAACCTCTATCAAATCTCATAATGTTAACGAACTAAAAATGAAGGATAACACATGTAGTACCTCCACATAGTCAAGGGGAAGTGGGATCCCAACTGACCGCAGGACCTTCTGGGGAAGAGGCGTTTTACATAGAGACCAACGGAAGACATCAACCATGATGTTATCAGAATCATTTCTTTCACCATTGGTGGAATGTGAGACATGCTTTTGACTCTTCTCTGTCTCGCCTTCATGCATCTGAGACAGCTGCGCAGCTTTGATCATTTTCTCTCCGGTAAAACAGAGCTCATACCTTCAGATAATAGATCAAAAGGTAAGAAAACACAACGCATTTAGAAAAAAAATCTAGTGCAGCATGACTACATCACCCACCTTAAAAAAAAAAAAAAAAAAAAATTTAATCTTAACAAAAAGAAAACTCCGAAACACACAGATAGATGATCCAAAGAACATATCATTTAACCAAACAGGGTCAATGCAAATAAGAAATAGAAAAGAATAAAAAAAGGGAAAAGGTGCCTACTTTTTAAGTAAATGTCGTTCAATAGCTAAACAAGCATGAAATAGAGAGAAAAAGCCAAAGTTCCCTATCCAAAAAGTAACTCATCTCCTATGTCATGTAAACTTCATTATCCAATACAAACGAAGGAAAAAAAAATGAGATAATCAAATATCGAATATTAGTTCTTAAAAGAGCTCATGAACACATCCCGAATACAGAGTAAAATAAATAATTAGCGTTTGTACCTGCGTGAATGTGTTTCTAAGTAAAGAACTTCTCCCTTCTTCAGACGCGCAGAAGTATACAGGGTTTTCTTCAAACCCTTGTCAGCAACAATGCTTATACTATACTTAATCCTGAAAGTTAAGAAATAAGAAGAAGAAGATCATTAGGTTTACCAATTTTATTAGGAACAAGGTTTACGAAAAAGAAAATTATAATAACAAGTTCCATGAGCTGTCCTATTAGTCTCTTCTCAAAAGAAAATAAAATGAAACAAAAGAAGCTGCCTCCTATTGGATTAGAGTATTTGATGCTGCTTTCCTTTCGTAATTTGAAATTTTGAATGTAGATTTCACATCTATGAATTTTAAATAGCTTTTGAGTTAACAATGGTACCGTTTCTTTTCCCAAAAAAGAAGAAAGCTGCTATGCTAGAAATCATAATTTTGAGTGTAGCAATTAAGATGTGATCAAGTATCACAAGAAAAATTAAACTAAGATCTGTTCCTAGGTTGAGTTGTTACACAGACACAAGTTTTCAAAAAAATGTTTGCAGCCTTGAACTAAAAATTACTTTTTATTTTATATAAAAGAAACAGAGGTTAATATTTAGTGGATCAGGGTGCAAGTGAAAGCTCGTTTCCAACCTATATAGGGGGTAGAGATCAGGAAAAACCTAAAGAATGTTTCCAGAAATAACATGAGCATCAACTTAGTGTAATAAATTACACCCCGCACCCCCAAAAAAAAAAAAAAAAAAAAGACAAAAAGGATTATGCATAAAATAGGTATCTCTATTCTGAATGGACATAAAACAAAGAATTATTTTGGTCAAAAAGGAAGACTTGAATGTACCAAGGCTCATTGCAGAGGTTGTACTGTATTGTAACTTCTCGTACAAATCTCTGTTGTCGCAATGCATTCTGAAGAATTAAAACCATCATGTAAGCTGAGAATTAATGATAATTGCTGAAGGGCTTCTATATATGTTGTGTGCTTTATGAAAATAAAAGCATATGATAATCCATATATAAAGACCACCCAAGTCTGAATCTTATGCTGCTGCAGTAATTTCTAGAAGCTCAAACATAAGAAAACTCATATGAAGGCGATTCTTTAAAATGAAAACACATATGCATATAAAATTCAATTTATCGTGACACTGCTTAACCATGGTATATGCATATAAAATTCAATTTGTTGTGACACTGCTTAACCATGGTAATACTGTTACAACAACCTTAAGAGAGCATCTCCAGAATTAACTTAAAATTGTTCAAAGAAGTCAATATATTAACTTGCACTTTTTTTATATATCAATCATTGATCAAAATGGAACTTAGAATTGCATGAGTTTTTTCTAAGATCATAGCTAAGATCTTATCAAGAACATACAAGCAAATATATGGATTCAACCCAAATAAAGCTTTTGGTTATTTGCCGTCACCACCCAGCCTCACAGAGGTCATTTGTACCTCCATTGCCTTTGAAAGTATTTCTAGTGTGCCCCGACAATGTAAACGCCATACTTTCCTTGCAGACTTGCAGTTTTACTAACTGTTAGTTCTTGTGCACACTTTTTTCCTTTTTGTTTCCCCTTTTTTTCCCTATAAGTTATAACCAAAAATGTGCATCCCTAGTATAGATATACTATAGAAACATAGGCCAAGCGAAGAAGTACCTCAAACCTTCAAAGCAGAATGTTCTAACACCTCATAAGATTAAAAATCACGTTTATATTACATGAACCATAAAGACCAAAAATGAATATTCTCCAAAAGTCCTATTTGTACTTTGACAAACTGACCATGCCAACTCACAAACAAATCAGACAAGTATGGAGAACACAAACACCACAGCTTCACAAAACATGCAAAAGAAAACGACAATTTACAGAGTTGAAATCCACCATAGGCAAAGCAAGAGGGCACCAAATTCTCTCCCAAGGAAAAGATGTATTGGATCTCAGCAGACCGCCATGACACAATTCAAACTCACTCTTCAAGAAAAACTCCATCTAACCACAGATCTCTAACACCTCATACTCTAGTTATATAAAGAATTTTTTGAAATTAAAACAAAACCCATTCCTAAATCATTAACGGTTTTCGAAAAGGTTGGATTCCAATGCACACTACCCTCCAAATAATCAGTCTTGGGTATTCTTGCCTGCTACCAATTCAAAAGAAAACAAGAAAAGGATGCTTATCAAGATTACCAGCTGCTAGCACAGCAGGTGTGGGGTCTTATCACAAAAGGCCTTGTTTTATTAGTAGTGGAACCGTTCACTTTCATATTTATTGTATTACATTTTCTCAAGTTCCCAATGTGGGATTTACATCTTTAAACTCATCCCCTTCCGTGGACCACCTCATAGTGGGCACACATGCAATCAATTTCGTCTGGAACAACCTCAAACCACTTATATGTTTCAAAGATGAATAGTTTTCAGCTGCGGCAGGTGATGGCTAATGAAATACGAGATATAATCCAACAGCAGAAGTTTTGTTCAACCAAAATTATAACTAAAAAACTTCAGCAAACTGAGGAGGTTTGTATGTTTGATGACTAAAACTTATATGTGACATTGTGACTGCACTAATGGAAAATGGACTAGGGGATACATTCCAAAAGGAAGAAAAACTTCAACTAAAATACAAATAAAATCAATTGCTGAGCAGAGTAGAAAATACCGAAGCTGCAGCCCTTGTAGTCATTGAGCGCTCCACAATCACTGGAGCAAGGGTAGGCTCCACCGTAGAAGTATGTGTAAGACAAGCTTCAAGATCAATGGTTCCACCCGCTTTCTGCAAACCAAACAATTCGGATGAAGCATCAGGCACTACAAGCCCAGCAGTATCATTAAAAACACTTTCCAGTTCATATTTAACAATATTAAGTCCAGGTCCAAATATATGTACTTAGCGTCTGCAATAAAATTTGGTCATCCTCAAAAGGGTATAACACATACACATTCGCGCACACACACTTAAAGAAGAAATAAATTAACTTTTAAGTTTTATCACCTTGACGATGCAACAGCGCTCAACACGGAAACTACAACCAATTGCAGCTCCCCACGCACGCGATCGAACATTGTTTCTCAGTGAGGAAATGTAACCTAAAAAATACGTTACAAAACAGAATTAGACAAAGCATTATTTTATCCTACTGTGGAGTGCTAATAAAATTTCATCTAATGAAATAAAATTACAGTTTCGTCTTATAGACTTTCATTTATTACATAAAATTTCATCTTAAATGTATCAGACAGTTTCTTGTATGAAATATAACTTCATAGTTATTTACCAAACCGGGAGGAGTAAAAAATTAAAGGAACCATCTTTGGTTTGTCTTTTAAACAATGTTCATGTGCTCAAATCAAGGCACTGCATTAAATTAGAACTGAGAGATTGAGCTTTTTATAATTGTGTAATACAGGGAGTGCCCTCCTCTCTTCCTTCAGTCATCAACTTAAACTAGGCAAGCACACTCACTTTAGATAGGCAATAGAGCTAGCAACCAAAGACTTCGAACCTCAGCAATTGTTGTCCTTAATTGAAAGTGGAAAACTTCGAAGATTATCACTTAGTTGCCCTCAATTAAACCCACAACCCATTTTAATACCCACAATCACCATACACATCTAGCCTTTTGGTTTTTGGCTCCCATAAACGTAACCCACTTTGAGATTGTGCCACAAACTCTTGCATTTAAATCCACCACATGAAGAGAGGTTCAGCTCTCACCTAGAGAGGTGTCAATCTTTACTCAATTCATCTTTCTATTTCTCATTACGACCGTTGATCAATTTTTGGCTTCAACAAACCTCAATGGGAAATCTCTATAAACATTTAGGAACCGAGGATGGGACACCACACACCAACTCATGTGATCTTTCAATCAATGATGGCTTATAAGTTATTAACTTTAATTCTGTTATTTTTCATTAAATTAAAAACACATATTATAGCTTGTAAATAAGCAATTTGCAAGACAAAAAACTGTAATTATGTGCTTATATAATTTTATTGTCAAGAATTGATTATATGATTAAAATTGAGATGCAGATTATATTAATTATTTTATAAGCTAATGAATAAATGATTGATGATATGGCATTAGAAAATCTATGTAGTTCATCTAATTCAATGTGCATATTATAAAGCATAAAGAGTAGTCACTTACAGTCTTGTGGAGGTAGTACTCGAACTGTAGCACGCAACTCCTGGATAGCAGGAGGCGGAGGAGATGCTGTGGGCCGGCAATATCCAGTGTGCATGAGAACTGGAAAGCAAGATTGAACCATTAATACTGGTTTTCATATGTAATCTAATCTAAGTTATTCTCAAAAAAAACCAATCACAAAACCACACACCAGCAACGAGATCAGAATCATCTGTGTATATATCTGTCCCCCATAGCTGGCCACCTCTAACCTGCAACAATGGAATTAAAAGAACACAATCAAATCTAAAGAAAATTACAAAACAAAAACAAGAAGCAATCATTAACCTTGCATGCAATGCCCTGACTCAGACCCTGACAAGAATGAGGATAAAACAAAACACTTTTCTAACACATTGATTCATGAGGGCAAACAGATGAGAAACATAATAAACAAAAAGTGAACTACAGAGGCAGCTTATTAACCGGAGAAAGGTAAAAAAGGTGTGACACTTAAAAGCTCCTAGTAAGGGTAGATTAGCTGCTATTATCAAATATCAACATAATTGTGTTTACACCTCATCAGGTACGGGCAATGTAACAATAATGAACACTCTATAGAAATCAAGAACAGAATTATGAATATTTAGAGCAGGAGTTCTAGAATTGAAAATAAGTAGTATAACCAAAATGGGCAAAAACAAGTACTTTGTAGGTCAAATTTTGTATGAACCTAATGTATCAATATTTGGCATGAACCTAATTCAGATCTTACTTGGCGATTTGTTGCGGTAACATGTTCAGCTGGAATCCGAATCTCAAGGGTTGGACCAGTAAGAGAACTTTCACCATTTTTTTCACCTGGAGATGCTTCATATTCCTTCCAAACTTTTATCAGTTCTTGCATGCATTCGCCAACTTTATAAACAACAGGTGATACTTCACTTTTACCTGAAACAATAGCAGCATTAAAATATAACCTATGTGTAGAGATTACCATATAATATCTGAAATGTTAAATATGAATAAAAATGTATACTACACACTACACAACTCTCTGACTCTCTCCCCTCTTTCGATTGTGTCTTGGCATGCTTGCATCAGTTAGAAAATTAACAAGAATGGGACCTATTAGCAAACAACTTCTAAGAAGCTGAGAACGTGTTTATCACGCTCAGCCTTCTTTGAAATTCCAAATTACATTCACCCAAGAAAAATGATCTCCCCTCGTGTCTGCCTGTGCAAAAGAAAGCTGTAAAAACTATTGAGAAGTTTTTCCTCCTAGGAAACTGTTTGTTTATGTATATTTCTCTCTTTAGTTTGAATGATCCATGTGACCTTCTACAAGCAACTGTTCTTATTGCTTCTTACTTTCCACCAGGGAAGATGCTTAAGAACTCCTTTTTTCCCCTGACCATACTAATTCGCCACTGGGACGGGGTGAAGGCTTTCTACATTATGAACAAAAGCTAATTTTTGGACCTCAAACAATCATTAACCATCCTTTCGACTTTCTTCACAACGTGAAAGCTTATTTGCATGTATGTATTTTTTGGAGGGTAAAGTCAAGAGGTTTCTATTGCAATCTACAGAACTTCACCAAGAAAAATTTCTTGTTGCCAGAAATTGGAATACAAGAGCACACCTTGGGATCTGCAAAACACAAGAGCACAGAAGAAAATTAATGGGTATATAAAACCAAAGAGGTATGTCCATCACAGATAAATGAATATCATAAAGTTGAGCACAAAACCAAAAGATACTGAAAAATGACATTGTATGGGAAAAAAACCACTCTGATATGTCACAAAATAATAAGCACACTGTTAAGGAAATAATTCGTTCAAAAAACTTGACAGTTGAATTTATACTGGTATTATAAGATTAATGCTTTACTAAGCAGTTACCTTAGGCTACCATTACATTTATCCAGTGACTTGGGGTAAAAAAAAAAAAAAAAAAAAGTGCTTGGAGTAACAAATAATGTTTATTATTTATTGCAAATTGAATCAGTATAAACTAAATTACAAGATCAATGTATCATTCAGCAAATTACTTGTAATAAGAAAAAAAAAATTAGTGTCACCAAATATTTATCCTATTATGATGTAACGAGATGACTGCCACTTATTTATGTGTAAACTGTATAATAGTGTATGCACTGCAAAAAGTTCAATCATCCACTTCAAAACAATTTAAGGGTTTTTATCACAAATGTTCCCTTATCTTTTGTCAACTCATCAGTTTGTTCCTTTATATTCCCAACTCATCAATATTGTCCCTTATCTATTGCTTTACTCATCAATGTTGTCTTTAACATCTAAGTCCGTTGGAAAATCCGTTAGTTTGCTGATGTGGCATCTTGTGGGGGCCTCAAAGCTAATTATATGATGACATTTGGATTAATAAAAAGTCAATCATTTAAAATTAGTAAGAAATATATTTAATTATTTTAAAATTTAAGAATCCATTTTAAGAGTAAAGAAAACTACAGGAAAAAAAATGTGAGAAACTGAAAGGTGGAACGAAGGTAGGTTTGGGGGAGGGAAGCAGGGCAGTGGTGTGTTGTGGATGCGGTAGCAGGAAGGGTGCCGATTAGGGTTGGGTATGGGATGGCTGGGTGCAACGCGGGGGTGGGAGTGTGAGTGACTAGGTTGATCTAGTGGGGGTGCGAAGGTGGAGTGAAGGGAACGGCTGGGGTATGGGCTGTAGAAGTTGAATTTGGGATTAAAAGTTGCATATTGAGAGTGGAGTGGGCAGTGTTGGTTAGGCAAAGAACCAACTGAATTCAAATTACCAAATCCAATTCTTCAATAGGGTGGGTGTCGACGAGGGGGTGATGGTAGGGAAGGGTGGGCGGTGGGAGGTGATGTTGTCCAGTGGTTTTCTCTTTTTTTTTCAATTTTTTTCTTGTTTTCCTACATGGGCTTAAGCTTTTCCTTGTAGATTTAATTGTTTTAATATATGTGTCATAATACGATTGGTAACATGGGCTCCACACGGATCCCATGTTGACAAAGTAACGGATTTTCTAATGGAGTTAGGTACCAGCGACAACATTGATGAGTTGAGGAATAGATAAGGGAAGACACTCATGAGTTTGGAACATAAAGAACCAAACTGATGAGTTGAGATAAGATCAAAGGACCATTTGTGATAAAATCCACAATTTCAAATATACCTACAAAATATATTACTTATGGACATTGCGCAAATAACTACATATGGTCACTCTTTCTAATTCAATAAGATAGGCAAAACATGCTAATAAAGGAAAAAAATACGAAGCCACTAATTTAGTTTCGAAGTTAGTAGTTATGCATGCAAAATGATTACGAAAATAAACAAATAAAGCAAATTTTCACATGTACGTTTAATAATGTGAAATTGGTAAGCCATCATGCTTGCAATAAAGTCAGAAACAGAAAAGGAAAATATTAAAACCCACCCTTCATTGTCTTGAATGCGAGACCTAAAACGCAGATCATGGTTTGCCACCAGAGGGCTACCCCTTGACCGTTGCATCCTTTTACGCTGAACTCCATGATTATAGACTTCCCTTTCTCTGTCTGTGGCCCCTTCACCATCTGCACATCCATCATCTGATTCTTTGTCATATCCCCTACGGTGCTTTTCAGCTCTATCTCCTTCAACATCAACATCTCTTTCTTTCCTCCTGTCTCTAGATTCCCTATCGACAGTTCTCCAACTGTCAAAATCTTTCTGTTTCTTTTGCTCTGGCGGAAGATTATCCTGCTCTGACATTCTAATAGATCCATCACCAGCTTCCTTCTCATTATTCGAACCATCTTTGTCTACTCCATTCCATGGGTCTCTCTTGGTATGATCCCTTTCCCGCTCTCTTACTCTTTCTTTGTCTTTTCCAGTGTCCCTCCTCTCCCTCTCCGACCTCTCTGCATCTCTTTCTTCCTTTGCTGGTTCTTTGCCCTCACTGCTGATAGCTACTTGAATACTAGTCCTACGATCACTTCTTTCCTTATCCTTTTCACCCCAATCCCGGTGCTTTGCATCTTTCCTTTTTCTATCCTTTTCTTTGAATTTATCATCACCTTTAGAATCAAACTTGTTCTCCCCAACAGCCTCATGTGCCTCAACATGATCCCGCTCCTCCGTAGTGGGAAGTTCCTTTCCAACTTCAACGTGGCCTTGAGAACTGCCGCGATGCCAGGTGTCTGTAGTTGCGGGTGGGGCATCGGAATGTCGTTTTCCTCTATGGTAATCTTTTGATTCTTTCCAGTTCAAGTGACTAGTGGCCAGTGCATAACCTTCCATTTTGGGGTCAGCCTTAAGATCGTTAAAATTCTGCCTTTCATATTTGACTTCCTTGTTGTCATCTCCTCTGCTGTCATACCTTACCTCTTTTTCACCCTTAGAACTCTGAGCATCCCTTCTTGCATCGTTGTACAACTCTCTTGCCTCTGTCTTTGTGTCTCGGTTCTCAAAGCGAACATCTCTAGTGTCCCTGGACTCCAATCTATTGTCGGGAGCCGAAGGATGATCTATGTGCATATCACTAGAATTCGAGGGCATTCGATAGATTGAGTGGAGGGGAGATCGCCTATCAGGGTCGCGAGAATCGGTGCGGGGAATCTTGGGCAAGCGAGCATCGGGGCCAATGTCAAAGGGAGGATGGTATTCATTGGAAACAGAGGATGAGAGCTTGGGGTATGGTCCGGAATCGTCATGTGGTTGTGGGTGCGGGTGAGGATGCGGGTATTTGGAAGAGGAGGAATGACCACTCTCTTCGTGAGGTCGTTTAGGCGGACCACTCATGGCCAACAGTTCCTTGCTTATGACTGAACTGGAAGAATTGATGACTGCAACCAAACAAACAAACAATCAGAAAACCCTAAATACAAAGAAACCACAACTTTGGCTCGTAAGTAAGACAACCACAAGAGAAATCCAATTCCTTTGAAAAGGATAACAAAACAAAACCCCAAATTATTTTAGGGTCAGAAATATAATACAGATAAACTGAGTTTACAAAATTGAGAAATGATACCCTAATGGCAGAAAAACCCTAGATAAACAAGCACACCCACAATGTGATTCAGAAGAAGAAGAAAACCCTAATAAAAATAAATAAATAAATAAAAAGATAAACAAATAAATAAACAAATATGAATGATTAAGTAGGTTGCATGTTTACCTTGTTTTCTTCTCCTCGAATCAAATTCAATCCTCTGTGTGTCTGCGGCTCCAAGGTAGCTGCTTTCGCTTGTTGCTTTTGGAGTTATGGAGGTGTTAATACGGACGGAATCGTTGGGACAATGCGTACGGAGGAGGAGGAGCAGACTAGTTAGTGACGATGACAAGAGACAGAAACCAACCGGAAGGAAGGAATCCCGCTAATTGCCAATTTCCTATGGTTCAATTGACGGTGGTGATCTATTCTTTTTATGAGCGTTTCTCTCCATGCGGCATCAATTTCAGTTTGGGCTGGCCCAGCCCATGAAAGGATACTGGACTACAGGCCCTGTGGTTTTATTTTTGCTGCAGCCCAACTCCACTGAAACCCATGAGTTTTGGCCCAGCCCATGAACGTACATACCAAATTTATGCACATTGTTGAATCAGCCATGAAGGATCTGCGGAGGATTCTATTTGTAATTTATTTAGTATTTCAAAAGAATGTATATATAAATACCTTAGTGATAAATTATTTATATTTATTTATAGTTGTATAACTTGAGCAAAGACTAGTGATAAGATGTTAAGTTCGGTTGAGATGATATTATTCATCTTTAAGCTAAGCTCAAGCTCGAAATAATATGTTCAAGCTTGACTCGAATAATTGTTTTTCAAGTTTGAATTTGGTTCGTTTGTAAATCAAACTTGAAATTTTATTTAGCACGACTTAGTGAAAAGTGAAAGATGTTAAAATAAACTAAAATAAAAACATAATAATAAATACTTCAAAATTATCGCACCTCCAACATTAAAAAATATGAGTTGCAAAGCTCAAGTTCATGTGATTTTATTATAATATTTTATTCAAGCTCAGCTTGTTTCGTTTATGAACAGAGCTTGAACGAGCCAAACTAGGAAACAAATTTGAACAATCCAAGTTGGGTCATAGGTCTAAGCCAGAGTCTGATCTAACTGTTTTATTTTCTATTTCTCTTACTATTTATGAGATTTGAACTCAAAATATATTACTTATAAATGGACATGAATATAATTAGAATTGACAAAAAATTTCAACCATACCTTGAATCATGCGGGTTATTCTCGCGCAAAGTCATATGCTAATCTTTTTGTATCGTTTTAATTTTATCGGATAACCTCGAAGGAACCAAAAAAGGTGAACACGTGTCATGTGTGGGTTTAAGAAAGAATAGAAGGGGAATTTGGCGGTTAGGGTTTTAGGAGAAGTGAAAAACACCGAGCCTCGTCTTATTTAAGTTCCCTTGCTTGCGTTCCTCTTGTGGGAGGACTGAGGAGGCACCTTCACACTTGCTTCAGCTCTAAATCCTGATTCCATATTTCTGCCCCAAAAATACTCAGGTAAACTAAACAAAACCTCTCTCTCTGGGGTACCCAGCGCGAACACGAAACGAAGAATTTGGGGGGTACACTTTTTCAGCATGATTGTTAATATATATGTGTAATTTAGGGTTTTGCAACTTCATTGATGGATGGCAAACGGACCACATTGTCTCCTAAAACCCCCTTTCGTTTCTTTCTGTCCGGCTTCTGCGTCAGTCCGTCCGTCCGTCCGTCTGATTTCAGAGTTTTCCAACCTAACAAATTTCTGAATTTTGTTTTTTTTTTTTTTTTTTTATTTTAGTCTTTGAAATTTTTTTCATGTGTTGTGTTTGGTAACGAAGACAAAGTAACGAAAGTAAAACCCTGAAAATGGTCCGGATGTTATTTTCTAACGCAGGGGCTAAAGCCTTAAGGGGGTTTCAATTTCATTATGTTATGTGTAAAGCTCAGCCTTTAAATTTTAAAACTTTATCTATTTTTTCTTTGATTTGCAGATATACAGTTGCCATTATCACGCATTTTGTTTTGCATTTTGTAATTTTTTTTGTGGTTCCTGATTATACGAATATGAATGATGCTCTACCGGAGACTAAAGCACTCGCTTTTTTATCATTAATTGATGCAATGCCCTTAATCTGAGATATGGAACCTACAGCTTTCAGATCGAGGGATAGGCGTAGCGGTTACTTATAATAAATGAATATTTTAAAATTTCATAGATGTGAATTGTAATGGGTAGGTAGTAAGTTGCAGATTTATTCAGTGCCAAGCTCTTAAATGGGTGTGTTTTGGGAGCTAATGAAATGAACTTGGTCAATTGTTTTGGTAGTTACTGTAAGAAATGGTTTGTCAACTGCAGAATCTAAATTGCTAGGAAATGTGGCTTTTTGTTACCAAATTCATGCGTGTACACCAGAACTGAATCAGGTCATCAGTCGCGTCCATATTTTTTCCATCAAATGTTTCAGAATACAGTTGGTAGATGAAGGGTTCACCGAATAAGATGTCTAGCTCTTGTTGAACTGAAATTGAATTCATGTTTAGACTTTTAGAATCACACCAATCAACTTCATTCTCTTAGAAACTTAACTATTAGTTTAATAGGACTTTTAATGGTTCAGAGCGTTCGATCGCATCTGCATGTACTTCTGTTGTGCACTGAAGTTGTAGGTGACTGACAAAGCACAGAGATATTCTACTGGTTTCAGCTAGGAGACACCCAGATGGCACAGTGGGGTACTCGTCGGCGAATTGTCTTCCTTGGAAGACACGATGGAAATAAACCTCAACTTTCATCCAGCAGCAGTTATTCAACACATGAAGTGAAAGCTGTGAAAGCTGAACCCCTGGAGGTACCAGAGATCAAGAAGAGAAAGCGCCTTAGCCTCGGTGAACTGAAAGAGAAGGAAGCATTACTTTGTACGAAGAGGCCAACTAGTTCCAAGGTTATGACAAAGAAGTGTAGTAATGTGATTGAAAGATGGACAGTTGAAAGGTAGAACCCACTGTCACCTTTTGCTTGATTTCATTGCTCGTAAGGCTTTTTGATATCACAACAAATTAACTATATATGCAGGTATAAGCAAGCAGAGCAAGCTATACTGGAAATTTTGAAGGCTGAAGATGCAACTTTTGGAAACCCAATTTCCAGGAGCGACTTGAGGATGGCAGCTCGTAAGCGGATTGGTGATACTGGGCTGCTCGATCACTTACTGAAGCACCTTGATGGTAAAGTGGCACCAGGTGGGAACGAGCGGTTTCGGCGGTGGTTCAATACCAGCGGAAGAATGGAGTACTGGTTGGAGAGTGATGACCTGGCTAATATACGGCAGGAGGCTGGGGTGCATGATCCTTACTGGATTCCAACGTCTAGGTTGATGCCAGGTGGTGGGCCCTTTGATGATTCTGTTTCTGCTGGAGAACTGAAGCTACTTAAGGCAGAAGTAGATAAAATGAAGAGGTAAATGGAATCTTTATAAAACAAACTTGGAACTGATATATGTGTTCATAAATAATCTCTCTTTTTATTAAAAGTGATATACAGGAGCTGCTTTTATCCCAGAAGCAAGAGAAAGACCAAGCCAACCAGGTTGAGTTTAATGTTAAACAACATTTTATTGACATTACAATTTGATATTGGACTACTGCTGGATGAAATCTAAATCTCAGTGTTTGTTAAACAGGAGAGGCTCGAGGATTTGGCAAAATGGAAAGCTCAGTCTGAGCAAAGCTTGAAAGTGATCTTAGGTTCTTGGAAGGGTATGCAGGTATATAAAATGGAAATCCCAGTTAATTCTTCTGTCGTGTTTTGCAAAATCCATCTACTATTGGACAAGAAGTATGTGTTCATGTCGTGTATGTTTACGGCAGTTTGGTTCTGATGAAATTTCATATTCTTTTCTTTTCTACAGGACAATTTTGAGGAATTAATGACATGGAAGGATAAAGTCGAGCAACAGGTAGTGGAAATTACAAATGTTTTGAATAATATGCAAGGACCAAAGCAATACACTGTCACCAAGACTGAAGCATCTGAGCAGTGGGAAGATTGGCTAGAGAGCACCAACCTTGACAGTTTTCAGGGAAATAAACTTGTGCCGTGGTTTGCGAGAAACAGTCTGGTTAATTCTGAGGAAGAAGTTATAATCCAAGATCCCTGCTTAGCCGTACGGCTTACATCAAAGCACTGGTGATAGCTCATCTCAGGACCCTTTTGCCAAAGTCAAGGAAGATAAGGCCGAAATGGAGAGGTAACAAATAAAATGTAAAACCTCAAACTGTAAAAAATTGTTATCTAAGCTGAGCTTCTTGTGATTTTGCTGCTAGAAACAGAGATGTGTGTGAGCTGTTACTGGAGAAGCAACGTGAATATCAAGCTAATGTGACCCCTGATTCTTCTGCTACTGCAAATTCAAAGTCGGATCTTGACAATCTGGTTGTGTTTCAGGTGATATGCTGACAACAGATTAATAGAGGACTTGATATTTGGAATTGTTTCATTTTAAGTTTTCTGGAATGACTGTAAACAAAGCCTCATTAAAATCTCCTTGTTGACAGGAAATGTTTCAGGAGCTGTTTAATTGGAAGTATATAACAGAGCAGAAGCTGAGTGAGATATCAAATGCCATGAATGTCATGAAGCAGAATTCAACACTATTGACTCCTCCAGCCCCTCACGTACCAGAAGATGGAACTCACTGTATGGAATTTCATCCTTGTTTCATGTTTTAGGATGATTCTAGACTAGCAAGAACCATAGGATTTAGATGTTGTATAGCATTCACGAAGCTACTGCCTGAAATCACCGTTCCAGCTACTAAACCAGTGAGACCCGCTTCTAACCTACATGTTGAGTCAGAACCCCTTCTAGGTATTGCTCCTTTAATTTAATACCGACCTTAAGTTAAATGTGGTGCAAATGTTAATATACCGCTGATGGTAATATATAGGTTTAGACCGTTTTCCTAGGATGCACTTATCTTTTGAATGACACGGCAAATGAAATGATCCACAGCCACAGGTGGACATACTTATGTAATGTGTTTAGGTTGTGACATTGCGACCGCTGATATGAAGCGTATTTACAAGGTTCCGCATGCTTTTGTTACGCAAACTTTATTGCATATGCGTTTGGGGGAGACTTGTTTAAATGGACCCTCGTCTACATTACGTATTGTGAAGATGATAGAATGATTATCTGTTGATTATATCACATATGAGCTAATAACGACGCGGAAAGAGTTTGTTACTCGTTTAGTATAAGTTAAATGATGAGTCAAGTTGGATTATGAACTTCCTGGAGAAGTTGTCACCATAATGATTAGTAAAACAAGGCAAGGCTGAATCTTGCGTTACGGAATCTAGATGAAACCTGCGTTGTGAACTTCCAGATCTTAGGGAACATTTTTCTTCTATTCCATTATAAAGCTGGGAAGCTTTATTGGCTTGGGATCGTCCTTTTTTTAGTCGTTGTCGATACTTATTGTTACGCATACAGCATACTGTAGTCCAATAAGAGGACCGCATTAGGTTATAGAACCATATAAATTTGTATGTATAGGCTACTGCTACGGCTACGGCTACAGATCGAAACTGTGACTGTTGAAATGGAAGATAGGATCGTCGCGTTGTCTCCTCAAATTGTGTGACCTGATCTCTTTGGCAACACTTGATTCAAAACTTGGAGGACCACAGACAATGACGCCCGCATCGACGCTACCCCAATCCTTGGATATGGTTCCAAAAATTTCTGCATTCAGTAACAAGTAATCAGAACATGTACTAATCGGAACAAGTTTCTCTCGTCGATCTTTGGCATCTGCGGAAATATACGTCAATTCAACATTTCAGGGAGGGGGCATACCTTTGAAGTTCGGCCTTGCACCATAACGAATGCCGGTTAACTTTGAAAGATTTTCTCGGTGCTCATTTGAATCACTGCGACCTACAGTTTCTTCATGCTCCGCCTTATATACATCTGAAGCATCATCTTCACATTGATCCTGTACCGAAATTTTTCGCTCCCAAAGATGCCATAAACCAACCACAAGACCCCCAAAGACGACCACGCTTGCAATCATACAGAGCAGCAACAGAAGCCCTTTGTACCACCATGCAGATATACGGTACGGGTTTATGTACAAGACATCCAACAAACCCAATATGATAACTAAGCCTGCCGTCGATGAGATGAGATATAGTCCGGACCATAGATTATGTCCGGTACCAACCAAAACAGACATGCTACACCTTTTCAGCCTAGGAGGACAACGAGCAGGAAACTCCAGCGCGCTGTTCGGAACTTGACCCTCTTCCTGCAAGCAGCAATCAAACTAAATGTCAAAGAACAGCTGAACGAAACACATTTCATAGGAAATACAACGAAACCGATATGTAAACAAACATACCAACGGAGGACCAGATTCCCGAGTGACGTAAATTAGAGTCTGAATATTTAGTTTACTGGAAACTGTGTCCATGTCAATGGTTGAAAGAAGAGGAAGCTCAGTTTGATGTTTTGACAGCCCAGACAATCAAAATATTTCGTACTTGACACAATCTCCCTTCCTTAACACAGTGGACAATGTCACTCAGGACAGCCAGGAAAGGCGAAATCCCAATGCCGCCCGCTACTAAGACCAGATGTTCATACCTAATTAAAAGAACAATATATAAATTAGTCAAACAGGAGTATGATACAAAAAAAATTGTGATCAAAACAATTGAGAGACTTGAGAGTACATACACCAAGTGGTATGGTATCTCATGCCCATAAGGCCCCTCAACAGACACTGTTAGTGTCGTAGGAGGCGTGCAAGAGAGCGCGCTTTGTTGTTGTTCAGCCTCTGAATTTTTCAAGATCTTTCTCGAAGATTTTCTGTCCATTTCCCAAGAACCTTGATGAGGACGGAAATGTGATACTTACCGTCCAGAGGACTGGATGAAACGCTAAAAGGATGCCATTGAAGCCATGACAGTTCCCGGACTTGAAGAAAAATAAAACTGAGCGCGTTGTACTGCAGATCTAAAATATGGTGTCAAGAGCAAATTGTTACTCGTATGGTATAACAGAATATGAAACAAGCAAACGTGCGTGCGAAGAAAAATATTTACTTTCAGGTTTTGCGAGGACTAATTCTACAGTTCCGCATGGAAGGCACTTGGCCGAGATTACACCAACAGTCCTTCGCGATTGGCAGAATCTCAGAAAACGATCAAGGATATAAATAAATATGCCTCCGGCAGCACAGGCGAAAAGGAAATCACCAACATGCATAGCCAAGAAGGCGATGAAGATGACATATAGTTGATGAGTGTAGAAGAACAACTCAAAATTCAGCTTTCTAACTGGAGGGAGCGATGTGACCCACATCAACAGACCAGCAGCAAGGCTGATTACTCCTGCAAGATTTGCAACACCAATCTCCCTCCACTCCAATATCTGCATCAAATCAATAATCGAAACTTTAAATATGCACT
Source organism: Pyrus x bretschneideri (assembly GCF_019419815.1). Lineage (NCBI taxonomy): Eukaryota > Viridiplantae > Streptophyta > Magnoliopsida > Rosales > Rosaceae > Pyrus > Pyrus x bretschneideri. The sequence goes on along the minus strand of NW_025999390.1, from coordinate 8,595,503 downwards.
CGAGCATCCTATATGCGACTAAATCTTTCTTTGGCATGAACACTCACTTTAGCAAGGAGATCGCCCTCCATTGCCCATTCCGCTATGTAACATAGTCCATGGAGAGTAAAGAGCAACATCGTGAGATGTCCCAGCCATACATGATATCTTGTAGCATGCTCAAAGGGATATCTATAAGGCGAAGAAGAACTGATCCCCTTGCAATAGGAAGGAACAAAAATGCCAAGCAAAACATCCCACTCGAGGCTAAGTATGCCCCGAAAACTGCCAGGAACAAACAACTGACAAGTTCAAGTAAACAAGGACAACCATCAGCAAACTAAACCAATCTTGAACCCGAAGAGACAAGAGCACATAAGTTTACTCTGACAATTCACCATGACATGCTACAAGAGAATAAAGGGAAAGGGGCAACAAACAGAATTGCTGGTTAATTTATCAGAGATTTTCAACATTATACATAAGTAAAGAAGGTAATTTTCCGACGTTATAAACTGAGATTCTCAATTTCTCAGTCATTTGCAGAGAACATGTGTCATTTAAAAGGTAAGTGATTAGACACCTAGACGAAGAAGAATACTATGCTCTCCATCTATAGTAAAACGGGATTCCTGCTAAGAAGCTGCTCTTAATATACACACACACGAGCACATACGCATCATGGTGAATTCCACGAATCTAGCTAATTGGTTTATCTGCTTACGAATTTTACAGGCAAGGCAACTATAGTCCCTTAACTCATGTATAGGTAGATATTATACCTTTGTGCTTTAAGACTTAAGGCACCAGGGATCTTGTCGAGAATGCTCACGGCATAATAGGACACAGACCACATAGTATACACAACAAAGAGTAAAATCCCAATCAACTCAGCAGCAGAAACAACCCCAAATAGTCCATCCACAAGAACTGGGAATGTCCACAAGCGGAAACTCGGGTTTTCTGAAGTCTTCTTCTTCCTGCATAAACAGTTCATACATTACACAATAAAGCATCGATTGGGTGAACATTCAAGTGATATGATTGAACTAGAACACCAAAACGTGAAGACGTATATATATACTCATCAATCTGATTAAAGTAAAGGCAGAACAGCAGCTGGTAAAGGAAAGCAGCGATCAATGTATTTTTCAAAAGAAATCAATAGATATACTTGTAGGGGAGCTCTTCTTCTCCGGAGATAGCAAGAAATACTATCGAAAGCAAGGCAATAACAAGAAGAGGACCGTTGAACAGAAGGAGCAGGGTTCCTGCATCCGATTCCAAAGTTAACTTTAATTTTAGTTTTAGGTGAAAAGAAGAGCAAAGGAGGCAATGATGAGTTGATCAAATGCCTGCCAACAAACCTGTAGTCCCGTAAAGAGTTCCATCGGTGGCTACAATCCAGTCACCAAATAATGTCTGCACAGAGCCTAGAGGGAACAGAAAAATGAAAACCACCCATGAAATGAAAAGCACCCACATTGTGATCTTGAGAGTCCATTTCGCCAAGGTTACGAAAAGAGGTATCTTCCGGACGAAGGCACGTCGAGAAGGTTGGCTTGGAAGAAGAAGGGGGTTATGGACACCGATTTCATCCATGGTTAATGCTTTGATCCTTCCTTCCTTCCTTCCTAATTATCAATGTTTTTAAGCTAGCTAGGTGCCTCAGTCTCAGGAAGTCTGTCGGTTCCCTGAGTAGTGAGTTCAGAACTGAACCAACATACATATATTTATACTCATTTAAATTAAGAGAGTTAGGAAAAAAATCCGAAGTCTGTGGAACCCTATACCAATTGCCATATCTACAGCGCCGGATAATAAATTATCGATTAAATATTGACAAGATACGATATGACGGCGCAATGTATAAAAATTTCTGAGCCAATAATGCAGCTTGTAGCCTTTATATCTCATCTGCACGGAATGCAGAATGTTCACACAAGTATTTATCAAGATTATGGTATAAAATAAACCACAGACTAATAGAAAGTGACAGCTTGAAGAGAGCAAGAAGAACCGGAATCGATTACAGTTTTACGTACATATATGTTGAAAAATGCAATCAGAACATGACAAAATGGATTACTACTTATAGATGAACAGTTTCACTACTAACAATATCGAGGCTTTTTGTAAATAAAACCCAATACTTAGTGAGCTGTGCAGGTGGTTAAATTTAAAAAATATCGGTGTAATTAGAGGTTGGTTTGGTATTGCTGTGATTTGAAGAAAAAAAATTGTTTCTGCTGTGCTGTGAGGATAAGCTCATTTTTTATTGTTTTACGTTTTCAGTTTTTATTTATCCAAAACTATGAAAATAAGCTGTTTTTAAATGTTTACCAAACATTTTTTTTTAGCTCAGCTTTTTTTTATACCCATTTTTTATAAAATACCTCAATACCAAAATGCAACAGAAATTATATATGCAAGTGGTTACTACCAGGTATTACACAGTGCAGCACAGCACATACTGTACAGTGATTGATGTTCACAATTCACAGGTAGCTAAAAGTAACAGCACTGACGCTCACAATTAAGTGAATTCACATAAATATCCCATGAATAATTAATATTTATTTAATACCCCGCGAAAATGATACATGAAGCAAAACATAAGGGAAGAAACCTTAGTGCGGAACTAGGCTTAGTCGAGTTGAGTAAAGATATGTGCTCCTTTATGTATCTAGTTCGAATCACATTTTTCGCAATTTAGATATATTTAACTTGTAATATCACTTGAAGGAAAATACAAAAGACAGAGATATATATTAATATTACTAACAAAGATAATTATATAAGCATTTACTATATGAAAATTAAACTAATGAATGGATACTCTTTAAAAAAAAAACTATGAACATGGATAATGGACGGACCACCCAAATTTTCTGTGTACCTTAAGAGACTAGAATCAATCCTATCCGTATAACAGATTCTTCTGATCTTCTTCTTCAAGTTGCTGAATTCGATATATACGTGGTTACGCTTGATTTTCTGCAATTCAATGCATGATTGATGAATGGCAGTTGAACTAAGACTGTTTGGTTTCGTGGGGTATCCACTTCTATTCTCTCCTACAGGTACGTGGGAGCTGCATGATTGTGTTTGTTACTCTGCTCATATTCCTTCAACTGCATTTATGAGAAACATGTGATCGGTTAAAAAGCTTCATCCATGTCAATCTTAATTTGCTTCTGTCTTGACACAAGGAAAAGTTGTTTATTTTTATTCTATACCGAAATGTCACAAGTTTGAGTCTTGGAAACAGTTACTTGCAAAGTAAGGGTAACATTCTTTCCTCCGACTCTCACAAAATAGGAAGTCATATTGGCTTAGGGTCGCCTTTTTTATATTGTTACCGTGTGTGTTTACACATTGCTGATATTATTACCTTTGCTTTATCATTTGCCCCAATTTTACTCTCAGAATCGTGTGGTGATAATTGGTACGTTCGTAATCTTGTCGATATTTACTACTATGATGTAGGTGGTAAGTATTCCTCTTTATTAAAAGTGGAAACTCTTAAGTAGATTATTTTGTTTAACTTTCTCTAATTATTTTCTTATGTAAGTGTATTGAAAAGTTCATGCCTAAATTTTTTTTTTGGTAAAACATACCTAAATATTTTCTTGTATAAGTTACTTACCATAAATTGTTGATGCAAATGTCAATAAATAAATGCAAATTTATTTGAATTTCAAATGAGTACTAGAATTTACAATATTTTTCATAAATTTAACTCAGGGCGCCAAGAAATTATAAAAAAAAAAATAAAAAGGACAGAAAAATGACATTGATTGTATATACTAAAATTAAATAGAGTTTAGAGACTAAAATCAATTTTTAATCTTGTATATGATATTTATCTAAACTTGATATTATATCAGCAATATATGGGGTGTTAATATAAGGCTTTTTAGCTAGAATGGTCCATGAGATTTGCATTACTCCTCACTTTGGTCCCTGAGTTTGTCCACCATCAATCATATTGGTCCTTCATTGAAAAATCTCCATTAAATAAGAATAGAATGACCAAAATACCCTTAATTTTTATCAAATCATTTTGGCCCATTGTTTATTAAATTGAGGTATATTTGTTATTTTGATCCTTATCTAACATAATTTTGCACAGAATAACCAAAATGATTGATAGCGGACAATCTCAGGCACCACTTTGATTTCAAATCTCATGAACCAAAATGATGTATTATACAAATCTCAAAGATCATTTTAGCCAAAACAACCTTAATATAACAAGCCTTAAAAAATAAAAATAAAAAAAAAAAAAAAAAAAAAAAAAAAAAAAAAAAAAAAAAAAGTGCCTTCTCTATTTATTTAAACCTATAATGGAAAACAATTTCTCTCAACCGGTTAACCCTATACTTATTGCCTTGAACATTTCGATTCTTTCCAACGTCATTCCGTCTATTTTTTATTGTCACGGTCAGATACAACCCTCTGATTTTGGTGAATATTTGAAGAGACGATCTTCTCATAAATTAATACCTAAAAATAAATAGTTTAGATCGTGAAATTAATAGTAAGAGGGGGTAATACGAGGCGCTAGCCAAATAAATACTTATTAATGGTGAAATTGAGGTTTTACTATAAAATCAATTGAAAATATGAAAAGTTATCAAAGATTATATAAGCACATAGCAAACCTTGTCCCTTATAAGTGTGGGACAAATCTCAACACGTTTCCGCACGTGTGGTCGATTTTCAAACCTACACATAGACAACAACTGGGTGGCGCGGAGCGCGTGTGGCTGTTTGGCTTCACAAGAGGACAAACTGGCTCTAATACCATGATGAATTGAGATTCCACCATAAAACCAATTGGTAATATAGAAAGTAGCTTAAGACCATATAAGCATATAACAAACTTTGTACATTCCCAAAGTAAGACAAATCTCAACAACTAACAAATTAAAGCTGGCCGCTATTGGACGCATATATTATAGGGTGAACAGCTTTGTTATGTATCAGGTAGACATGAAGGTCATTTTCTTTGGTTTAGGTGTTCATTAATCATTAGTTCAAGGTCTTCTCGAGATGCTTAAGGTACTGGAATTATTCAACTTTAATTTGTCTAGCTGTATGCTATATTCCAATTTATCATAAATACAGAGATATGAATATTGATAGCTAGATTGAACAACATGGATGACATATTATTTAAAAGGTCGGACGTGTAGCATCACCTATTTTACATAATTTTTTTAACACATTTTTGTGGGTCTCTGTGTAATGTATTTTAATGATTCGAAATATTTATATTTTAAAACAACATTCATAGATTATTCTTACAAAGAATTATGTAAATCTAAAACTATTATGACATTTATTTACAAGGAACAAAATAGACGAATACAATTCTACAAAAAAAATCCTGAACCTTTAATCCAACTGTCATATAGTTTCATATTCGGGTGAGTTTTGGTAGACATGATATTTAAAGAAAGACTTAAAAGATAGATGATTTGAATCGTTAAAATACATTACGAAATATGCTCTACATAAACGTGTATAAATAATTGCATAAACAAATAGTGGTGCGAATACGTTCCTTACTTAAATCTCTTCATTCTGTAACTCGTAGAAGAAGCAAATTCTTTCAGGACAATACAGTCTGCCGGTCCATAGACAAGACTGCTGATTAAAAACAACCTAACAATTTTAATAGTGGTCCTTGAATGACAACCACAAACATGAAGACGTAATCCAAGTGAGTTGGGAGAAAAATATGATTTACTTAGATCGTAGAGATATTCTAAAATTGTTTCCAATCGTAAGATTATTTAAGTGAATATTTGTATTTCGAAGAGATCGGTATATATTATGTCTGCTAAAATTGAGAATGGAGGTCTCTAGCAATTGATTGTAGTGACATTAAGACAAGTATGTACATGTTTTTTTTTTTTAGTACATCGATAATTTTATACTAAGAGGAGGGAGTTCAACTAAGTCATACAATGAGTAACATAGTATTGAATTCGCCATCTACGAAATTCGAACCTAAGACCTCTCACTTCCAAACGAAATGAATTAAAAGAGGTTAAAAATCTTATTCAATTAAAATTTTATATAAATCTATGAAAATTCAGGTGTATTAAATATTAATCAATCAGACCTTGAAAAAAATGTTAATCAATCAAAACTTGATTTTGAAGGAATATAAACGGTGATGTGGATTTCGATGAATTCGAAGAGTTATATATGTATTTTAAGAACTAACAAATCCATCACCTTCTATGAGATTTTAACGGATTTACAGTTCGTAAAAGTTATTATATTGATGAATGATTTGATATGAACTCGTAATTTATAAAATTTAAAAATTATTGCTTACAAGTAAACTAGACTACATAATTTTTAGTGAAAATTTTGGATCTAACATCCCATTGTTTATTTTTTTTGTTGGGTTGTGGGGGATTGTTATCTAGTGAATTTGATATTGCTGCTCGCCAAAAGAAACAGTGGGTGTTTGTGACAGACGACTCCAAATCTGAATTACAATCGGAAGGATAATGTAATTCTCTACTTGCAATCTGCTTCTCTCACCATACATTGACAATGTTTCAAATGCTTCTATAAATTATAACCTCGCAGGATCTACTGTATGTAATATTTCTTCTCAGTTAATTTCAGAACGTCATTGATTCAAATAATTGTGTCAGGCACAATTAATATTTTGAAATACAATACGAAGGTGGCATTTTTTGTTTCTTTTAATCAAAGTTTGAATAGATCGAGTCTAAAAACAAGTTTTAGGTCTGCATTTTATATACCTAAACATATTGTAACCAACAGTTGACACGTATAATCACATAGGTCTTATGTTTGTATTTGCGCTTGGGAACATCCTTCTTGTTTCTTTAATGAGAACTATAATATTTCCATCTTCACTATTAAGTAGTATAACTCATTAAAGCATCTCCAACGTGCTCCTTAGATGAGCTCCTAACTAGAATTTAGGGAGGACTTTAAAAAAAATAAAAAATAAAAAATCCAATCATGCTTCCTATCCACCTCTTAAGATAGAGATTCGTCTTTGAGCTCCTAAATATAAGGAGGGAGAAGGGAGCTCTTAGTTATGGTTATAAAAATTTTAAAACTGAGGTCACGATTGACACATGAAATTGGCTTGACATGCACTAATCGTAGGAATTGGCTTTGGTTGGGGTTTGGGTTGGGTTGGTTCGATTTAGGCCCCTCATTCTTGTGTTTGGACCAAACTTAGATTAGTGTTAAATAGCCCAATTCAGTTCTAGTACAGCCAATCAAACGCCCCCTGAATCTACTGCCCCCTAGTTCTATACCCGGATGGTAACTAGATAGAAGGCAATCGACTCCACATCTACACATGACCATAACAAAATGCAGGCCCTCCTCAGAGGTCCTTGCCTAGAACAAGAAGTTTATCAAGTACCCTTACAAAAGTTGGTTTTCATCTGTAGACATCGAGTCGCGGGGGTTACTATCATACTAAAATTGTTGTCACCATTTACCACTCTTGTTTTGTGTTTTGATCTTCTACGTTTCCTGTTTACAGGTTGGGTTTTGTAATCTGACCAAGAGAGAAAAGGACGAAACGAATTACCTTTGGGTAGCTGAAGCAACAGAAAATTCAGCTTACATTTTAACTTCTGACAATCCACGTCGTTCTCATCTCAAAGATGCTGCTGCCTCTAGTGAAAGATGGAAAAGGATGTCTAGCTTGGTCTCGATTTTGAAACTTATGTGCAGTTAATCGTACTATCTATGTTGTTCTCTACTGAATACTGATCGGTTTTCTTTCATGACGCAGAATACCAACAGGCTAAATGAGAGGGTTCTATAATTCTATTTATTACTGTGGCAAGTAAATGATAGGCGGTGAAAGTAGCTGATTTCAGTTATTTGCAGTGTAAGTCTCTTCATGTACCGCTCTTCTTTGACATCGATGAGGGGCGATATCATTAGCTTCACAGTATAGTTTGAGTTAGCTTCTGTTCCTTAAATATATGCTTTTGAAGATCGATGTCTGACTGATTTCCTTTTCCGCAGATTTTGGTCACCGACATCCAAATCTAATCGGTACAAGTTTTGTCTTGGGAGTAACTGTTAAAAGCATGAATGCTGGGAAGAAGGTAGCCAGAGCTTTCTAACTTTGGTCGCCATTTTTGTTTTGTTGTTACTCATGCTCTCTCATATGGTGACCGATTGCTTAGTGACCAAGGCATTTCCCAACTTGTATCTCGTCTCTCTCGCGTGATGTGGGACTCAGTGAGATTATCGAACATCCGAACATCTATTTCTATACAATTTGCTCTCGAATACTCGACTAACTTAGGTATCGGAAGACCATTGATCGGTACCAGAATAATGTCCCCCACGACATGCTCCATCACACTGAGCTGGTTTGGAAGAATTGCATAACATTTAATCTTGAGAGGTAACCTTGCTATTAAGCCAATTTTAAACATCAACATGACTTATAAGCACTTTTAAGTTAACTGCTTTTCTCACAAATTATTCGTAAGAGGATCTCTAAGAGTATGCAAATGCAGCAAAAATTCGAGTCTGAATATTTTTCGAAAAATTGGAACGGAAATCTGAATGCATTTAGTAATTATGATAATTATGAATTTTCGATCTGAAACTTTATAAAGAGTTCAGAACTTATACCTAAAAAAACTACCAAAAACTTCCCATTTCTATGCATACTACAAAATTACTTGAATCTATACATAACATATACCAAATATTTAGAAAGAAAAATTAATTACATATAAAAAAATTGAGAATATTAAAAAAACTTGTAAAACATATGAAATTCTGAAAATTTCAAATTTAAAAATTGTGTTACCGATTCGATTGTGAAATTTCAAATAGGAAATTGGAAACGTGTTTCCCGATCTAATCCTTCTAAGAAAAGTTTACTTATTCCCTCCAAGTAGCCAACTTCAAAAGTAATTTGTCACATCCTGGCCCAGGGGAAAACACTTCCCGGCACCGCTCCACCACCGTAGCATGATATTATCCGCTTTGGGCCCCGACCATGCCCTCACGGTTTTGTTTTTGGGAACTCACGAGCAATTTCTCAGTGGGTCACCCATCATGGGATTGCTCTAGCCCCCTTCTCGCTTAACTTCGGAGTTCCTACGGAACCCAAAGTCAGTGAGCTCCCAAAAGGCCTCGTGCTAGGTAGAGATGAGAATATACATATAAGGATCACTCCATTGGGTGATGTAGGATGTCACAATCCACCATTCTTAGGGGCCTGACGTCTTCGTCGACACACCACGCCCAGGATTAGGCTTTGATACCAAATTGTCACATCCCGGCCCGGGGGAAAACACTTCCCGGCCCCGCTCCACCACCGTAGCACGATATTGTTCTCTTTGGGCCCCGACCACGCCCCAAAACGGACAATATTGTGTTATGGTGGTGGTAGTCCCGTGAGCCAGCCAATAGAGTAAGGAATAAGAAAAAGGACTTGGCGTAAAGCTTTCATTCAAGTAGGGGCAGTTTTGTTTCTAGGAATCGCACGAGAACTTCCCAGTGGGTCACTCATCATGGGAGTGCTCTTGCGTGTTACTCGTTTAACTTCGTAGTTCCCATGGAACCCGAAGCCATTGAGCTCCTAAAAGGCATCGTGCTAGGTAGAGATGAGAATATACATATAAGGATCACTCCCCTAGGCGGTGTGAGATGTCACAAATTAGTTAGTTGGGGTATTTTGATCCAGGTCTAAAAAATTGAACTGTTTTTAGATTGAGTAAAACTTCATTTGATTTTGATTACATCCATTCTGCCCTTTAAAAATAAAAATATATTTAAGTTCCTTAAATTTAAATTTTGAATTTTGAATTTTGAATTTTGAATCCTTAAATGCGTTTATTTACCACAAATCTTATAAGAAATATTTTAAAACCTCATATACAAAAAATCTTGTAAGTTTAACAAAAATTAAAAAGAAACATTGTGAGAGGTTGATTAAAAACAAAATAAAACACGAGATACGGCGGGAAGAAGAGTCTGAAAAGAAACAATCTTTAACTCTTTTCGTTAATCCTATAATTAAGCACAAGATAATTACAAAAATTTAAGAAAAGATAATTATACATTAATTTACTGATCAACTTAGGGGTTAAATTGGTAAAAGAATAAATTAATTAGACCTGGACAATGAATTAGTGGACCTAACCCAACAATCAAACAAAATTGGATTATACCTAATATTCATTCACAAAATTGGACTCATCAAATTTTCCCTTGGTCGTATTACATTTTACAATAGAATATCATATTTTTTGCAACTAAACTAAAGTCTTAGTGACGTTATTTTCCCGATAATTACTTATCACGTGTTTAAAAAATACACAATTAATTTTGAACACTTATCAAGTGATAAAACCAATGACAAGAGAGTATCTTATGTCAGATCCCACATACTTCTCTTCTAGTACCAAATACATTTTACAATAAAATATCATTGTCATTTATTATTGAAAAGATTTTTTGCAACTAAAATAGAGTCTTAATGACGTTATTCTCCCGATAATTACTTATCACCTGCTTAAAAAATACGCAACTAATTTTTGAACACTTATTAAGCGATAAAACAGGTGACAAAAGAGTATATTATGTCAGATCCCACATACGTCTCTTCTAGTAAGACCAAATCCAACCTTGGACTAAATGCTATTTTTTAGGTTTTATTCCCCTCAATCCAACTCAACCCATGCTAAATGTGTGGGTTAAAAGCTAAAAGCCAAATTCCTCCTCCCATGATTTAGCCTAGAAAATGGTGTGGGCACCACCAACGGAACCCCATCCACATGGGCATGTCTCACAGAATTTATTGAATCTAACGGCTGAGATCGAATCTAATCAAATTTAATGGTAAAAAAAAGGTCTAACGACCCAAATTTAAATTCAACGGCTAAAATAATAAAAAATATATATTTAACTTAAAATTCATCCAAATTTAGTAGTTTTTCAATATTTATGAAAATTTAAGTACTTTTAGGTTAAAAATTTTCATAAAATTAAATTATGATAGTGAACATAATTTAAAAAAAAAATTACTTTAAAGAAAAACTTAGCCTAAATTTATTCTTTAATATAGTCTCTTTAAGGAAAGCCATTAGATTTGACTTTAATGAAATTTTGTGGTTGAAATTAAATCACATGCCACAAAATCTTAACTACAGGATTTCATTAAAACCAAATCTAAATGTCAAGAGGGTGTCCCTATTTTTTTTTTTTTTGAAAAATGAGAATCCCTTCCTTTAAAGGCTTCGTTCTTTAATAATCTCAGGCTCAAGAATTTAAATCATAACAATTGGAGTAAAAAAATTGTTTATGAACTAAAAATTTTAGGTTGTAGACTAAAGATTAGAGATGGTCCAAACGAAAAGTTGTGCAATTGTGCCGCATAATTCTTCAGAGGGACCATTTTTTATATAAAATATAATATGGAAAACGCTACATAGATTGTGAAAGTACAGTTTTTTCTCTTCATCCTTCGTCCTTCAGATTCGCCTGTTTGAACTCACAAATTTTGAAAAAAAATACAATAAAAAGAAATGAATTGAAGAGGCGAAAACAACATGTGGCAATCTGCTGTTGGTTGGTAGATTGCCAAATTGCTGCGGTGTGACGGTTACAGACAGCCACCTGCCGCCGCTTATAAAGCGTTTCATTCTGCTCCAGAGAGGGACGGAGGCAGAGGCAATGTCAGTGGGTTACTGTATTATGTCATTGGGAGTGAGCGAGTCAGTTACAGAGTGACTCAGGCCCCTGGGACCGAGTTAGTGAGTCAGTGAGCGGCTCCACTGCCGGAGTTTGGAGTACTGAAAAAAGAAGACGACTTTTTGATTTAGGGACCCGAATGGATCCCTTCAGTTGGATGGCGGAGCCGAGTCCTGGTTCGGGTCCGAGTCCGAGTCCGAGTCCTGGTTCGCGTCCGATTCCGAGTCCATTCAGAGGAAGCAGCAAGCGGCCGCGGTCGAGGAAGCAACAGGATTTTGATTTGGAGGGGTGGGGGTCGAGGCGGCTGTTTCAATTTCTGGAATCGATCGGGAGGGACACGACCCACAAAATCTCCCAATACGACGTCGAATCGATCATCACCGACTACGTGAAGCAGCATCAGCTTCAGCACCCGACCAAGAAGAAGAGAATCGTCTGCGACGACCGCCTCTTCCTCCTCTTCGGCCGGAAAACCATCGGCCGTGTCAAAATCTACGAGTTGCTTCAGCAGCATTTCGCCGACAACATGGAGGACGATTCCTCTTCTGACGACGACAGCGACGGCAACGACCGCCCCCTAAACATTAATCTCAATGTCAGTGCAGAACAGGTAGAAGAAGACTACGGCGACGGCAATCATCGGAAGCAGAAGAAAAAAAAGACTAAGAGATTCACGGAGGAGGGTGGTTTTGGATTGGGATTGGGAATGGGAGTGGGAGCGGGAGCGGAGCGGAGTGGGAGTGGGACCCCCAAAAAGCTGCTTTGCGGCGGTGATTCCGGAGAACATAAAGTTGGTGTATTTGAAGAGGTCTTTGGTGGAGCATCTTCTCCTCAATGAGGAAAAGGAGAATGAGGGTAAGGTTGTGGGAAGCTTTGTGAGAATCAAGTCGGACCCCAATGACTACTTGCAGAAAAACTCTCACCTGCTACTCCAAGTTACTGCTCTCAACAAGCCGCCCGCCGCCTCCTCCTCCTCCGGAGTTCTTCTGCTTTGCCTTTCCGGCCTCGCCCTCGTCAAAGAGGTCCCAATCTCGCAGCTTTCCAATGATAACTTCACGCAGGTATTCATTTCTTCATAAAGTCCCGGTCTTGCTGAAAATGTAGGAAATGCTAACAGACAATCTCCGAAATGTTTTATTGATCATTTCTGTTGCAGGAGGAATGCGAGGATTTGCGTCACAGAATAAAAGAGGGCTTGCTCAAGAGCCTTACAGTGGTAACTTTCATTGATTTTTCCCTTTAAAAGTTTCTGTTCTGTTGGAGTTGATGAAAATGTAGTCAGTATTCCGGAAACATTGAAGAAACAATGCCCGTCAAGAAGCATTCCCCTCCCTCTTCCCCCGGTTACAGGCCCCATAATTTGCCTTCTTTCAATGCCCTAAAACAGTTGTATTCCTTTGGTTTAATAGGTGTCGCTGGCATACTGATATGAAAATCAGTTGGTCAAATGTACTTTTATCATAGATGTCCCTGAAATCAGATAATGAGTTGGGCAACATGTCTCGTGTTTCATATTTTTGTCATGTTTAAGTTTCACGTGTATTTAGTGGCTTGTAACGGTCTCGTCTATCTCTAGTCTTGTAGCCTGGCCCTGATGAACCGGACATGGAAACTTTTTGGAAACAAGTGTTGAATGCGCTTAAGGGAGAAACTAAATCATTTATTCTGTTTGGTTTAAGTGAGGTTAGATGGATGCAAACTGTGCTGAGGATCTTACTAATAGGTTTTTTCGTTAATGTTCTGTCTGTCGGAGATTCTTTTATCATTCACTGCAGTAGTTTTTACCGCAGTCTTTTGTGGTAAGCTGTCCGTTTCTGATCCTAGTGGCTAGGAAGATACATTAGAGTTTTTGAACGGTATAACGCTCCATTGTAAAAGCGAAGGCTCAGATATTGAGGTGGCTGTTTGAGTGATGAATTAGGGCACCTCTTTTCTTAGCTCACTTTTTGTTGGATTTTGTTTTGAACTTTACCTTTTGAACTCTAATAGTTTTCTGTATAAGTGAAATTTTTATTATCCTATTAAAAAGGAAAGAAGGCACCGAATTGGCGAATAATAAAGTTTCTCCTACGAACGCTTCACTATGACATCGAGTTTGATTCGTAATGGAATATATATATATATATATAGGTTTAGGGTTTAGGGTTTGATTCGTAATGGAATTTATATATTTTTTAACGGAAACCACAGTTTTATTAATTACAGGAGTATGTATCAGAGATGTGCTTTGAAAGTATCTGCTAATGTTTACTAAGCTAGTCCTAAATAAAATACTTCTCAGAGTATTACATAGGACTTGGTCTGCCTAACCTCATGTTAAGCACCGTAGTGCAAAGAGGTTGCAGGTGGGCAGCATTGTGAGGCCACCATGAAGCAAAGATATTCATTGCTTGAAATAATACAAATGGAATAAAGACTATAATTTGTTGTTCAATATATTAGCAGATGCTAATTTTTACCACCCTAGACGGCATAGTACCCTTTATAATCATTACTGCTAATTTGTGGATTCTCTTCTCCATGAACATAGTCAGCTGCTGAGCATTGTAATCTTGGTTTTCTTGGTGGTAGACTTCTATTTCTCTTGACCGTTATATTGATTAATCAGATATTTTTTTTCTGACAAACATATTCTCTCTAGTTTTTTTCCTTCTATTCTTTATGTTTCACTACACGTGCAATCTTGTTAATAAGCTTGTTCTACTTTTGACAGGTGGAGCTTCAGCAGAAGGTCCGGATATTGCATGAGGATATAATGAAGCATGTAAGTATTCAATTATAGATAGATTTATGTGTGTCACGGTGTCACCAAATGAATCTGTCCCCATGAATTATAGCCCATGTGCACTTTGCCCCATGAATGAATTTGGACTCACTTGCTCTTGAAATTTCACCCCATGTTTTAAATTCTCCCTGTTGTAATATGTTGAAGTTTCCGACAATGTTCATAAATACTTTAAATAAACGATAAACAATAAATACCCTAAATAAATGAAACTCTCCTCTCGCTCGTCCTTCCTTTCTCTCTTTTTTCTTAATGATAATAGATACTTGGGGGCAATGTGCGCTGGTGCACACTTTTGGGCAACCTTATGGAGGAAGAAAATATCTCCTTCAATGCACAACTCACGAAAAGTTTCCATTTTACACCTTACAATACCCTTTATTTGTAATGAACAAATGAGGACATCTGATAATGAACACCCGGTTTCCACTAGTGAAAGTTGTGAAACCTAAAAACGGTTTAGATCGTTGGACAAAATTTGTGGTTGGGTGCTAACAATGTCCCTTGTTTTAGCCAAATGAAGGAATCCCTTAATAGAAGGATATGATATACTGTATTCGCATAATACAGGTTCTAGCATAGCCCCATTAGGGGCAGTCGATGCCCATTGAAATTTTTTAGCGTGAGCTTTTGCATTAATCATGAAATTGTAACATTTAACTATGTTATTCCTAATATTTGTAATACTTTAAAAAACATTGAACTTAGATGGATCAATTCGTTGAACCCATTGCAGAGTAGTGGCAGTAGCCCAACAATACAATCCCCTTTGACCTGTTAAGGGACTCCACATACAAACTCTCTCTCTCTCTCACACACACATGAGAATGTTCTCATGGCGGACAGTCTGGAAACATAAGATTCTTATGAATCTTAGGATGCCAGATTATGTAACCACCTTTTGTCTCCATACTTTGAATTTGAATCGTTGATCAGGTTGAGTTTTGTCTGAATATGTGACCTAAGCTCGCAACATGTTTGTGGGTTGCACTGTCAGAGCCACCTGAAGTCCAATGTTCCAGGCTGTCTAATGTTTATATCTTTATTTAAGAACCATCCTTGCAAAAAGTTAGCATATGGGAGATTGTTTGATCATCTGATTGTCATCCTGAATATTTGTAAAGATTGTGTTCTTCTATCTATTTGTTGATAATTAAATGACTTTGTAGTATTCGATCCTTGAATAGAAATTTAACAAATGGACGGTTCATATCATTGAATCGTATTGATGTTTGAGGTTACATACATCTTTTGAGGTTTTTATGATTATTCTTAAATGGTGGATTCTATCTAAATATATAGCAAGTTGCTGGATATGAATGAATAACCCAGGCTGCTTAACAGAAATTGTGTTTGTTTAATAGTGTGATCTAGTATTCTGAATTAAGTAATTTAGTTGTTATTTAGTTTCAGATTGTGATGACACTTGTATTCCATATAATTTACCATTTGATCTAAGGTACATATCTGAGAATGTTTCTTAATTTGGACAATATGTGTTCTGTATATATTAGCTCTACAAAACATTTTTGCAGTTCTGCTGGGTTCTTATTTCAGCGACTATTCAAACAAGACTTTGCAGTATTTGATTACCTTTTACTTATTTAATATTGGTGCCTCCTTCAACAAAAAAAAAATATTGGTGCCTCCATTGTTGGGCTAGACACTACTCACCTTGGACTTTCTTCTGATGCCTATGATGTTAAGTGGAGGTTGATTGTGTGAAACTTTCTTCATCTTGTGGTGGATTTGTTTCAGTGGCTTGCGAGAGAACTTGCATTGTTACAGAACCAAATTGATAGAGCCAATGAAAAGGGATGGCGTCGAGAATATCCTTTCAAAATATCTTCTTTTATATTCCATAATATGTTACCTAATTTGCAGAAGTATTGCCCAATCAACCTTTTAACATTGAAATAATCTTCTGATTGAATCCTTAACTTGGTTGATATTTACGCTGTTTGAGTACTTGGAAAGAAGGCAATTGCTTCAGACTCCAGATGAACAGGCACGGTTGTTGCGTGAGGTTCCAGAAGTCATTGCAGATGAACTAGAGATCGAAGATGCACCGAAGGATTGTGCAGATGAAATACAAGAAGAGAATCGAAGTTCAACAAGAGATATCATAAAAGGAGCCTCAGAAGCTCCTGTTTGTGATATACCAGCAGAGAAAAATCTATTAACTTGGACTGCAACTGGCATAATTTCTGAAGGTGCGTTCTCAAGAATATGAAAACTTCTGTCTTATGTATTCTAAACCATGCATCTCAACGTATCAACTTCTGGGCATCTGCACCTATGGCCAATTGGCTTTGGATTGGATGCTCCAAGTTAACATGGTATAGAAGCAGGCAATTCATCAATATGTCAAGCCCAGGTTGGCCAGACATGCCCCACATCTCTCAGTATAACCTAATCTTGGACCCATGAATATTAATTTTTAAGAAAGGCTCCAGAAAGTTTGGATCATTTGTTATTGCATTGTCCGGTGGATTTTTTTTTTTTTTTGGTGGACTAGGAGGCAGATTTATGTTGGTCCATACCGAGACCGTGTAGGGAGCTTAAGGTTTTTGGTGGAAAGAAAAAAGGGGGTAGTGCTAGGGAGGTGTGCTAGGAGGTGGAATGCTTATGGGAAAGGGTGCGTTTTTGGGCTTCTTTGTGCTGTGAAAAGTTATCGTTTCTATTATTTGGTTGGAAAGCCTCTGTACTGTAGGAAAGTGCTCTTTTTCTAGTGGATGCAGTTATTTGTGCACAGCGGTTCTAATCTTTGGCTCAAAGAGTGTTTCCCATCTATCTTTTTGTCACTGTATTTAATTATTATTGGGTGTAGGGTTCAAAAAAGAAACTAATATTGATAAATATAAGGAAAAAAAAAAACATTTATAAAAGCAATTAATCATTGATCTTTATCCTCGTGATTATTCTGCAGCAAAAGTGCATGGTATTTCCTGGCAAGAATGGAAGGAACAACCAACAGAGCCCATAAAGACGAGCAACGGTGAGAAAAAGCATGGAACTCTTGACACCAAGGGCTTTCAGGAACTGGTGGGTAAGCTGGTACCGACATCTCAAGAACAACCAACAGAGTCCATAAAGAGGAGCAATGGCGAGAATAAGCATGGAAGCATAGACACCAAGGGCTTGGATAAGCGGGTACAGGCACCACAGGTAATTGATTTAAGTGACGATGAAGATGAAGAGCGATGCGACGGAGAGAGGATCTTTGCTGACCAGCTGGGAAGCTCGATATGGCATTATTTTGATCCCCAAGGAAACATACAGGGTCCATTTTCAATTGCTTTGTTGAAGGCCTGGAGTGATGCGGACTACTTTCCTCCCGACTTCAAAATTTGGAAGGCAGGTCAGAGCTCAAATCAAGCCGTATTACTGCAACACATTCTTCAGCAGAATTATCCAAATAAAGTTGCAAAATATTAAGATTTGGATATCCATTAGGTCATAGTTCATTTGTTAGTCGTGGTCTATAAGGCATACTGTCACTGAATAATTTAGTTTTGTGTTTTTTTCTTCTGATTTCATGTCATGTAGGGAATGTTCATTAGCAAATTAAATTGATGTTCCAATTTTCTATGCCTTGATATGGTACATTTGGTTGTTGCCTGTGATGACGATAGAAGGAGCTTCCTGGCTGTCGTCGTGGGTGATGAATTTTTGGTTTTGGATCCTTGTTTGCTGGATATATAACTGATGACCTTTTTGCACTGGGAACTTGTTGAGATTTCAGATGATTTAATTTGTGCAGGTAAAGGTTTTGAATATGCAATGCTAATTCGTTCTATGGAGTTTGACTACAGTACAATGCTGCATTTTTTTATCATAAGTTTTTTTTTTTGTTGTCAGATTAATTTCGTAATTTTTTTTGATAATTATTGTCCAAAAGGAAATAATTAAGCGTACATAAGTATGGTTTGTTAAACACGCTGCGTGATTCAAAAAGGGGGTAATGGCTAGTGTTTTACAAAATGTCCCTCGAGGCGTGCCTAGGTGGCTTTGGAGGCGTGGTCGAGGCATGCCCTTGGGCGTTTTGAGGCGGTTGTAATCCTTGTTTAAAATTTTTGAAGGTTGGGCCTCAGCGTTCTGGATTTTTGTTTTTGTTTTTATTTTTATATATATATATATATATATATATATATTGTAATCAATTGCAACGGCAACGTCTTCACTAAAAAGACGATTGCGTAAAAGAATATTTTTCTTAAGACTTGGCCTGAAACAACATTGTTTTGGTCAAGTCTTTAACTTTTTTTAAATGACTTGGTCTAAAACGACGTCTTTCTGACTTAGTCTATTTTTTTTTTTTTATTACCCACAGCAGTTCCTAATTGTTTAGGTCCCCTAAAGCTGAGCCTCAAGCCTGAAGGCTTTTGTCTAGGCGGAGTAATCTATGAAATGTCTTGGTTTCGCTTTTTAAAACATTCGTAATGGACACTAGGATTAAGGGGGTTGAGCAAAAACAGACTATAATTGAGAAGGAACAGAATGCTAAAAGAGAACCAAAAACTGAGAATTAAATGACAAATAATTAAGTTGAAATTAAGCATATAAATATTATATAAGGAAACTAATTGTTATTCGTTTTGACTTGATTTGGGAGATGTTAAAGGGAACAAGGTAAGGAGTTCTAGTGGCCTGCCCCCTCTAGGTGATGGATGCATGTAAAATCTCCTCTCTTGGATGGCTTTCTCTTCTTCTTTTTCCTGTTCTTGTTCTTGATGATGAGCATTCATTACTGCTTGATGATGATGGTGGTGGTGGTGGTGGTGGTGATCCGACGATCCAGATGTCATCTTTAGCGTCGGTGATGACGACCCTAATAACAACAGTTTTTTTTCTTCAAGTTGTTCCTGCTGCAGAATGGACAGCTTTGAGAACATTGTACTTGGGCTGAGTACTGATGGGGACGGCGGTTTGGAATGGAAGGTGGTGGTTGTGGGTTTAACAATCTCGAGTTTGGGCCTCATCTTCGCACATTGCCTTCTCTCATGGAGTTTGCTTGTCGAAGAAGAAGCCGCCACCTTCCTAGTACTACTGTTATTAATCGTATTGTTGGTGGTGGTGTTCTTGTTCTTCCCTAGTACTTGTGGTGTAGCTGTTTCATGATGATGCTCCCCGCCGCTGCTGCTGCCGCCTGTTAAACGCTGCACTATTTCTCGGAAAGTGTTTGCGTCTGTTTGGACAAATGTGGTCGATGGACTGGTGGTGCTAGTTGTGCGTAATTCTGACGTGGCCATCGACGCCGATGGACTGGATTTGTGAGAAATTGACAATGTTGAACAAGTAGGAATAAAATTAGGGAGAGATTAAGGAGATGTACAGAAGTTAATGTATATAATTATTATATATAAGAAAGAAAGAAATTAGTTGAAGGAAGAGTGCTAAAAATGAAGGCATGGTGTGGCTGGCCTACACTCAGAACAGAAGCCAATTAAGGCAGTGAGGGAAGGAGGACAGGCAAGGCAAGGCAAACAAAACTATCTACCAGATTTGCTTAATTTGTTTTAACATTTTCCATTTTTGGAGGATTTTACCACTAATCACCCTGTCGTGTTGACTATTGACTTGGCTTTTTTTTTTTTTTTTCATAACCAATTGTTGACTAGTAAAAGAGCAAATGAGTCATGCTTGTTGGTTGGTTTCATTTCCATTTTTAGTCTAATTATTTATGAAAAATGGACACCGAAAAATTTACGTGATTCTACTGTACCTTTGTCCATGGAACAACAGTAGAAACTTCTTCCACAATATCAAATAACTGGTACAACAAGAGCTACCCTAGACTCGATGAACATAGGAGAGTACAAGAACAACAATCTCACACACTTAACAGCATGTTTGTTAATGCGTGATCGGAATGAAATAAGAAGTGAATTAACAAAAATCTAATTTAAATTAAAATTGTTTACTTAAATTATGTGGAATCAAACTAGGATGGAATTGATTTTATTTAAATTGTTTGCCAATTCACCTTACTCAAAATGGAAACAAATATGATTGCTAAATTGTCGTTATTATATATGGATGTTAATTAATTATTTTATATAATAACTATTTAGTCATTACTTTACATAGTAATTAATAGGGAAAAAAAATCCCATATTAAAATTGGGATAGGGAGAGCTTTAGAGCATATTCAAATGAAATGTCAAAAAGTCTACATCAGCAATTACGGTAAAAAGAGATATCACTAGTGTTTTCCAACCAAAATATCAATTCCTATGTAGCACGACATGGAAAGGCAGCATGTGAAGTTGCTGTCAAATTTGACAGCAGCTTCAAATCTATTTTTAGAAACTAATAAATGTTTTTAATAATTTTTGTACTTATCTTTGGTTTTAAAATACTAATTACAAACTTACAACTATAAAAAGTAAATAATGTAATAAATAATTGTGACGACCCGTCCCAAATTATAATATATTTTATTCTCGAGTGCGCTGAAATGACTATTTTGTCCTTGTGGGCCTTGTGACGTGGATGTATGTATATGGTCTTCAATCATTTTTCCATCGACATGAGTAAGTGGTATTCGACGTTACGAGAACGTGGATGCAAACTAGGGTCGAGTCGAGTACGTAATGGAGATGTTGTAAAAGAATAAAGGAATTGGGTTGGGTTTAATTGCATGAATCCAAAGCATGTAGCCCAATTAGGGCTTGAGGCCATTTTAATATGGCCAACCTGTGGCCACACACACACGCACACACGTGCAACCTGCATCCTCTCTCTCTTTCTCGAATTTTCTTCCCAGTCCGTATAACCGAGAGCATTCACCCTCAAACTAAACCAAAACTCTACGGATCGAACTTGGTGTTTCTAGATTCTTATTCTTCTCGAACCCTAGAACACGGTGATACCTTTTGTTAAGTGGTTTGACTTCGAAAACCCGTGCCGTGACTCCATAAGCTCCGGCGAGGGGTGTAATTTTCTCCGACGTGATCGTGAAGGTTTTAGCTAGTTTTGGGACTTAATAAGGTACTATTCTTGCTCCACTAGCAATTTGTAACAATTTTAGAGCAATTTTGACGTTGGGACACTCAGGTTTATCGAGTTGCAGATTTGGCTGGATTATCGAAGAATTTTCCGACCATATACTGTTGATTTTAGGACTCTAAATAGGTAAGAACATGTTCTACTCATTTAGAGCTTCATTTGGTAAAATTTTCATGAAAATTGGTTGAAAAACGAAGAAGATATTAAGGTTTAAGAATTTTCCAGTTTTCAACGACGCAAACGACGGTCGACGACAGAATCCGACGAACCACCGGAGAATACAGAGCATATTCCGTCAACTTTGACGGAATATTCTTAACGGCGTTAGGTATATTTAATGGAATATCCTATTATTTAACGGCATATTCCCTAACGGTGTTAGGGTTACCGTCAACATGCAGGCACGTGACCGCGCGTGGCCAGCGTGTATAGCCACACCTTAGCCGGTGCGTGAGGGTGCATGGGACGTTGAAAAATTATTCTATATGGGGATGCTCAGGGTGTTGAGTAGGCCACGATAGTATATTCAAACACCCAATTGAGCAACGTATGAGAAGTTATTTCATAGTGATGGTTATGTGCTTAAAAATAACATTAAAATAGTTGTTTCACATATAAGTGAGACGTTTTCATAGGACAAGTGCAGCCAGGCGAGACTTGGGGGTTACGACCCGGGTACATGTCACATCCCGGCCTGGACCCTCACCACATCCCGAGTTCGACTCTACCGTAGCACAATATTGTCTATTTTGGGCCCCGACCATGCTCTCATAATTTTGTTTTTGGGAACTCACACGAGAACTTCCCAGTGGGTCACCCATCCTAGGATTGCTCTCAAGCGAACTCGCTTAACTTCGGAGTTTCTACGGAACTCGAAGCCAGTGAGTTCCCAAAAGGCCTCGTGCTAGGTAGAGATAAGAATATACATATAAAGCTTACAGGATTCACTTCCCTGGGCGATGTGGGATGTTACAATCCACCCCCCTTAGGGGCTTAATATCTTTGTCGGCACACTTCCAACCAGGGATTGGTTCTGATACAAAATTGTCACATCCCGACTTGGGCCCCCACCACATCCCTGTTCGACTCCACTGTAGCACGATATTGTCCGCTTTGGGCCCCGACCACGCCTTCATGGTTTTGTTTCTGGGAACTCACACGAGAACTTCCCAGTGGGTCACCCATCCTGGGATTGCTTTTGCCCGAACTGGCTTAACTTCGGAGTTCCTACGGAACCCGAAGCCAGTGAGTTCCCAAAAAGCCTCATGCCAGTTAGAGATGAGAATATACATATAAGACTTACAAGATCCACTCCCCTGGGCGATGTGGGATGTTACAATACATACCAGTGAGTGGGCTTTTGGGTTACACACACACACACACACACACACACATACATATTTATGCCTTATGTTTCCCATAAACTGTTTAAATGGTTTTTACGTTTTAAATGCCATGTCGTATGCATTACATATTAGAATATGCTTTAATATAGTTGTGCATATTACTACTCAACATTGTGGATGCTCAGGTAAGCTTCAGGTGAGTATATGGTGATGGTTGTGATGGTAGTGTATATGATTATGATGAGTTGCTTTTAGCGATTTATATCCTGCACCCTGGTGTTAGTGCTTCGCCCAAGGGTAAGGCCTAGCCTTCACGTGATCATTCACCTCCCACACCATACGCGCACCTTGGATCCAAGGCAGGTGCCAGCCTGTCATACATACCACATTAGGTGGTTCCGACTCATAGGTGACTTGCGATACTTCACACAGCCTTCACATGATCGTAGCACTTGAGCGTACTTATTTACACCTAACCTGTCGTACAGACTACATAGGTGGTTCCGACTAGTGTGCAGGATTTGATTTGATTGTTGAGTTATAAATTCAATCGTACATGTCACGTTAGGTGACTCCGACTGATACGTCACTTTATATTAGTGCAATTCACCTGGCTTCCTTTTTCATGGTTGAGATGATTGTCATGGCATACACATGGTTTGGTTATTCTCGAGTATAGTTTTCATATATGTTTACAGTATTATTTTCTGGGAAACTTATACTGGTTTTATAGTGAGGGTTATTACATTTGAAAAGATAAATGGTTTTGAAAGTTTTGTTTTTACCCACTCACACTTTCTGTTTTACGCCCCTCCAGGTTCTAGATAGAAGTTCGTGTCAGTGGCTCTCGAGGACTTCACGGCGGTTTTGGCAGACATTCACCAGTGTAGGGTTTCTTTTATGATCTGTATAATTAGTAATTAAACTTCTGGACTGCATTCTGATACCTACGCTCTGGTTATGTGTGTCCTTTACTCTAAACATTTTCACTCGCACTGTTATGTTAGTATAGTGTAATTAATTAGCAAGTTTTTATTTATCCGTATTTTCATATCACGTTTACTTCCGCACATTGCACATGACTATGTCACCCTCACGTGATAGCCAACATGCCTCGATTGGGATCGGGACGTGTCATAATGGTTTAAATTTGACATATCAGTTAGAGAACAAAATTTAAAAATAAAAAAAAAAATCAATGTGCCACATAAGCCTTCAAATTTAAATTTTATGTTTAAAATTTGACATCTTCTTTGAAAATGATCTTATTCATCCAACGTGCATTGTGCATGATGCATTGACCAACAAAAATGCATGAACCAGCCCCACTTCATTCTCCAATGACGCCAATTCTTAATGAAGGAATTTCCACCGAGTTACTTTGAATTGTTCACGTGTTCCAAGCAGAAACCACTCTTTTATTATCATTCATGCTCCTTGATGAAAAAACAATTATTATAAATTCTAGCAACAGGAACACACGTAATGCGTTAAAATTAGTTTCGAAAAGAAATACCAAATATTGAATAGAGAAACAAATATTGGATAACACTTGCATCATTCATGGGGAAATGTACATATCTCACAATTTACGAATTATTTATTAACAGTATAAATTTCATATTTTGAACCTTTAAATCTTGTAATTTTCATTTAAAGATATTTTTTTAATATAAAAAAATCATTTAAATCAAAAATCATTTAACCATTAACATGTATAAAAATATTAGACGGTTGATGATGTTACTTAGCACTCACACTTCTAATCTGTTTCATACATTTGAATGTATAGACAATCTTCAATTCAAATGTTTATTTGAATTTGTTCAATAATAATTTAAAAAGTTTAACAGTCTTGATTATTAAATTTATAAGATGAGAATATAATACAACAAAAGGTGAGATACATGTGTTCTATGCGATTATCCAAAAATATTTATAACAAGGAGTCGCGGTTCACGGGGCCACCAGACAGGTTTTGGCGGGAGTTGTTGATCCCTCAATCGTCTCCCCATGTTGTTTTAAAGCGCCCAAACCCAAACCCTACCCTCAGACCAAGGAAGGAAGCAGAGATAAGAGATATGGCGACTCCGAGCTCAGCCAAGAAGTCGTACGAGAACGCCAAAGCAGAAGGGAGCCGTCGGTAACATGTTGAAGAAGAGAGGGCATTAGGCGGAGGCCCTCAAGTGGCCAACATCGACTGCCATCTTTCTGTCAAGTACTTGTGCCAAACGTATTTCCTCCCCGCCTGGCGCTTGTCAGTCTATCGGCGAGCTCTATCCTTGCCTCGAGGTTTTCCACACGCTCTTCTTTTTCAGGTATACATTTTGGCTTATGGCTTTTGGCTTTTCAGTTGCATTCAATCTTCACATATTTTCAGTTATTGAGTTGAGAATTTTGTGGTGGTTTGCGTGCTAAGAAATATGGGGAAACAGAAATGTTTTTAAGATCTTGTAGAGCAGCAAAGAGCGAGTACTCAACTAGGTCGAACCTGTCATAAAATGTTTTTAAGATCCGAGGATGGTCGTTACTATGTTCACATCAACGCTCAAATTTATTCTTCATGTTTAACTGCAAATTTATTACCATGAAATATAACTGTATTCTTCATATATAATTAAATTTGTTCCTGCCTTTATTGTGAATTTATTTTTTAGCTCTGTGAGTTTGCAAACATGAAGAAGATAATAGCAAGTGAACTTGATGACAAAGAAAGGGTCAGCGATTCATTTTGGTTAATGAAGAAACATACGAGAAGCTAAGAGAGTTCGAGAAAGCGCTTGAGTGGTACAGAATGAATTGGAGAGTACCGGTTAATTGGTGACTTGGAGGTACTGTTGGCATTTTCGATAACATTGTACAACACGCCTTGTGTTTTGTTCTTTTTAACAAAGAAATATCATAGGTAGGATTAACAAAAATGCTTTTATAATTTTCTTAATGTGAATTAACATGATTTGTACTCTTTTCCGTTTGGTAGATGCTTACGCTTACGCATAATCGCTATCCTCAGGGGCAAACATTAGCTAAAATTAATACAGGTAATGTTCTTGAGAGCACTAACAATCGGCAAGGAGCATTAGAGGCGTACAAAGAAAGCTGCAGGTATGGTTTTTCTAAAGAGTTACTGCATTCATGCTTGTGGTTGTGCATATTTGAAATTGTAAAATACAAGTTGGTGTCTTTCTTTTTTTTATCTGACCTTAGATGTTTATTGTATCAAAAGCTTGTATTTTACAATTTCAAATACGTACAACCACGAGCACGAATGCAGCAGCTCTTTAGAGAAAACATACCTACAACTTTCTTCGTATGCTTCTAACGTTCTTTGCCGATTGTCAGCGTTGTTTAGAACATTACCTGCATCAATTTTAGCTAATGTCTACCCTAAGAATTAGCGATTATGCATAAGCGTAAGCATCTACCAAACAAAAAATAGTACATATCATGTTACTTTACACTAAGAAATTATAAAAGCATTTTTGTTAATTCTACCTATG
The DNA here is from genome assembly GCF_019419815.1 of Pyrus x bretschneideri. Classification (NCBI taxonomy): domain Eukaryota; kingdom Viridiplantae; phylum Streptophyta; class Magnoliopsida; order Rosales; family Rosaceae; genus Pyrus; species Pyrus x bretschneideri. The sequence continues at coordinate 8,569,137 of NW_025999390.1, read as the reverse complement.
CTATTTCTTTGTAAAAAGAACAAAACACAAGGCGTGTTGTATAATGTTATCGAAAATACCAACGTACCTCCAAGTCATCAATTAACCGGTACTTTCCAACTCCTTGTGTACCAGTCACAGGCTTTCTCGAACTCTGTTAGGTTATCATACATTTCTCTAATAACCAGAATGAATCACTCAACTTTTCTTTGTCGTCAAGTTCACTTGCTATTATCTTCTCTAGTGAACAGCTTGATTCAGGCACAATGTCTCCTCTGTCAGATTTCGAACACCAATCCTCTGGCACATTTTCTTTTTGAAGCTCTTTATTTTTTTGCCGTTTCAATTTGTCAACTAGCAGCTTCACTCTCCCACATGGAGTTACTTTCATTAATGGTAACAAATACTTACATCTTATCGAAAATGAGTATTAACCGTTCGTATTTAGTTTCCTTGGAAGTTAGAACATAATTCCGCTTTAATTTATATGATTAAACGCATGCATCAAGGAATCTTCAACTTTATCAAATCTTATCATGTAGCTATGGTGCGTATTATCTAGACTGGTGATGTTGCTGCTGTAACCTGTTGTTGTGGGCACAATGGTCTCTCGACTTCCTTAATTTCCCACACTTCATCACATTCACTGTTTTACAGCGAAATGGTCTCTAGATTGGCGACGTTGCAGCCCGTGTTGCAGGGAGATTTGATAGCAGGCTACTGCAATTCAAGTTGGGCTGTTTCTTGCCATCTGTGAGAGCTCTCTCGGGTCATCATCTATGGCGTTCCTTTCTGCTGCTCCGAAAACGATTCTCTTCAAGTTAAGAAGAGAGGTAACATGTGCTTATTGAAACCTCCAGTTAAAGAAGTCACCATACTAGCCGACCTGAAGCTCCACAGTGACGTGTGGACGACAGAGCGAGCTGAGTTTTACCATCACATGATATTTAAATACTTGAGCCTTAAGAACATGCATTTTTTCTCTATATTTTCAACCAGTCTCTGCTCAATTGAAAACGGTGATCTCTATTCGGAATATGGACTAACAACGTACATGCAAGAACTAAAACGAAATTAAAATAGTGGAAGCGTTGCATGCACTCCACTTTAGGCCGAGCGAGGTGCTTGGCATGTGTTGGCCCAGGAAATCTTGTAACTAGCTCTGAGCAATTGTTACTTTATCTCCATGGATCAATTGAATAATGGAGTAGCCAGCAAGTGGTGTCTACGTATTTAATTCATTTAATGCTAAAGCGGTAAAATAGTTGAAATCTCAGGATTTTTGGGGCTCACTAAGAGGCTACATAAGAGGGATGAGTATCTTATATAAGCGATCAAACACACAAAAGTAAATTTACATCACACTGTTGTGGAGCATTTTTGCAATCCACGTCAAATGTATACAATTGATGCAACTCAATTTTTAAGATGAACCACTTAAACTTTGTGTTTCTTATTTATTTAACCTTTACCCGAGTTCCATTGAGGGTTGATTGTACTGGTCTTTTGACTTCCCAATTTTGAGTATTAACAAGAATACAAAAATTTGTGAATTAACATATTGTATATAGGAAATTTTTTTATAACTATAATCATAGGTTCAATCTAGAATTTCAGAATTTGATCCTAATTTTTGGTAGCAAACATATCAATATGATCAAAGCAAAATCTGTAGACAATGACATTTTAGAATGAACTCACCGGACACTACATAATTTACAAGTAAAATAAAATAAACAACTAAATAAAACACAAATTTATAACACTCACTCAAGAGAAGCAACAGTTAGATTTAGTAATTATAAACAAGTTAATTTAGAAGATGATGAGAGTGAAATTCATTAAAGTGTTAGAATGCCGTTTGATAATCTAGACATTAACATGGTTAAGCAAAATTTTGGTCAAAGTTTATAGAAGATATTGATAAACTGTTAGGATTACGTAAAATATCAAATGAAAAAATAATTTGAACAAAAGTATGGAACGTACTGTAGGAGGAGAAAAAGTATAACAATATTTAGAATTAAAAATTGAATATAACACAACACAAGAAAGTTTTGTAAACAGTATTCCGATCCAGTGAAAGTGATAATTCTTAAATTAAATTAAATTAAAAGAGCGGAGTGGAATTAGAGATTCGCCAAAGCACTATTTCCATTCCTACTTTTTCGATAGATCATCAAATAATAAACAACTACAAATATCTCTCTCACACTCCTTCACGCCTCTACTTCGATCTCACCGATCTCTCTCTCCCTCTCCGAAACCTAAACCTCCAACTGAGAAGGAGAAGAAGGAGAAGAAGAAGATGGCGCCGCCAGTGGCAGCGGCAGCGGATGGTCAAGTCCAAGGAGGACAGCAGCAAGGAAGAGGCGGAGGGTTTGGTCAGAGCATCACTGGAATCATACGGATGGCTGTGTTTTGGTACTTCGCTTCCAAATTCTTTTCTCCCAAGAAGGCTCCTTCTGACCCCTCTCAGCTCAGCTCCAATCTCTTCCAAAAGGCTGAACCCCTGGTCTGCATCTCTCTCTCCATCTCTCTTTGTATTTATTCTTCTAAAAAAAAGATCTCTCTTTGTTTTCACCCATCAATTTCAAGTTCTGGCTTTGTTTCCTCAAGAAATTTACAAATTGAAGTTAATATTCATTACTTGGTGGTTGTATCAGATACATATTTGTAGCAGCCACGAGATATGTGTGTGTGTGTGTCCGTGTCTGTGTATGGACGTTTGAAGTGGAAAGGAAATGAACACATACGTTATGATTGTAGAACCAAAGTGGATATACAGGGAAAGATATACACCGAATGAAAGTTTTAGTCTTGGTGATTGGTTATGGAAAAGAGAGCATTTTGGGTTTAAATCTTTGACAGTTAAAAGGGTTAAGTCAATACTGCGGCTAAGTGTTATTCTTTTCTGGAGTATGCCTGATTTTGCCTTAATACTATTGTTACTTTTCTTATTATTAGAATTAAATTTATTGTAATTTATGTATTCTCCTCAGGATATGTGGTTGTATATTTCCGAACGCGAGAAGTTCAATGAATTCGGCAGTGAACGTGAACTTGTGTGGCATGAAACTAATATCCCGTATGCTGTCTGGGGGCCAGAGAGTACCCGGACTCTGTCTACGAAGTACTATCCATCTGAGGTATTACTTTTAAACTTCTGTAAATTTGACACGGTCCATGTGTTTTCTCATGTACTAGTATTTGGTAGGCTGCCAAATTCAAAGGTATAAGTAGAAATATTTCTTCTTTCAGGCCTTAAAGCACAATGGAAGTCTCTATGCTCATGTTTTCTTTGCACGCTCTGGATACCCTCCAGACCCAACTGATCCGGAATATCAGCCTCTTGCTGCATTTGGAAAGACACACTGTAAGATTGTCTCCTAGAGTTCATTTGTTCATTTTCTTTTCAAATTCTTCCATCTCATCATGAATAAGTTAATTTCTCTTTTTGTTGCTGTCAGCTATTGTGACACACCTGCCAAAGTCGAAAGCTGATAAAAAGAGGAGTTTGCTGGGGGGCTCAAAAGATTCTGATGAGAAGGAACCACTTGTTGAGGTACGTTGTATTCTTTTCTATTTGCTATTTACAGAAATTGTTTGGATTACTGCTTGGTTCCAGTTGCTTCTCTTCTTGACCATTTTTTTATTTTTATTTTTTGCTCCCTCTAGTGCTATTGTTTGTTAGCAATAAAATTGTCTGTATCTCAAATAAAAAGAAACAAAAAGATTACTATTAATAAATGAAATTTGAATACTAGAATCTCTATCTATATGTTTGGTCTTTTTCTTGCGAGAAGAAACAGTAGTTTTATAAAGAATTACACCCTGAACAAGGGGTTGGGTGGGCTAGAAGAGTCCACCTGAAAGGGTTGAAAGTGATATTTGCTGGATTTTAATGGGAACTATGGATACGGATGTAGATATGGACTATTGAGTTCTAGACTTAATGGACCTACAAAGAGCTTCAACTGTTGGCTTTATATCATGGTTGGTTGCTAATTTAAAAGTTTTTTGGTATAGGTCACTGTCTGAGTCCTCTTTCTCACTTAAAAGTGGTTTTGAACTATGGAGATTGGAACATTGTGGACCCAGGGGGGTGGGGAGGAATATTTTTTAATAGTTCAAGGCTAGAAGGTTGGTGATATTCGATCAAGGGAGTCGGATACTGTGGCTGTTGGTGGGGTGATTGGGAGAATGAAGAATAGCCTAATTTGTATCTGAAATCTTACAATTACTTCAAGTTTGGTGTCGATTGGTCCTTGACCAAGTTCTTTGTATCTTTGTCTTGGTTTTCAATATATTTGTATTTAAAAAAGAAAAAAAAAGAAATAGAGAAGTTAGAACAGCAACTTCAAATTCTCATGATAAGAAACATGAGTTTCTGTCCTTTTTTTCTTCTTCTAAAGTGCTATGGTTATTTATCCTGATGAAATTTATCTTGGTTACTCTAGGTAGTTGATGATACTCAAGGTGATTCTGAAGATGATGGTCCTGTGGAGTGGGTATCATATTGGAAACCAAATATTACTATTAATTTGGTCGATGATTTTACACGGTAAGCTTTCTGAGTATGATGCAACTGTAAGGTTTTGCAAGTTCTTGACAGAATATCTTATTTAGAAGAACTTGCTTCCGAATTCGAAAGTTAAGATATTGTAGGCTAATTTCAATGGTATTTCATTTTGCCAAGTTCCCAAAATAAACTATTTATAAAATTGCAATTGGTGTATTATATTTTAAAGAGAAAATGTGCTTATTTCATATTGCTAGCATTTCTTTCTCCCACGTACAAGCATATTTTTCTCAAATGAATTTTCCATTTTTTTGACTTTATTTTTTCCTCTGCAGGTACCCTCATAATGCTGTTCCACCTAATGTTGCCCCTTGTATCCTTCTAATTTGCCATACTGTCTTTCATAGCCATACTTTATGGTCTTTTATGAAATTTGTTTGGTGAAATATCTGTATTGGAATGTTTGTTAATGCAACAGTTCGTTGCATTACATGTTTCTGTGGCGTATACTAATTTGACTGTGAAGTACGTTGTGTTTGTCTATGTGCATGTAAGTATACTCACCAACAAATATTGGCATATTGTAGAATCTAGTGCTGTACACTTTCCCCTATTAATTTGGTTGCTGGTGATGGGGATCGATTGGACTACACCATATCATTGAAATTTCTGCATGATTGGTTTCATGATAACACATTTTAGTTCTGGACATTGGCTGAATAATATGTTTCCCTTATTCATTGTGTCTAACTACATGCTACAACAAAGTTATGCCTGGTGGTTAACAGATACCAGTTAAAAACATCTTAGTTTTCTGCCACTGCACAAAAACTAGACACGTACCAACATTATAATTTTCTTCTGTTTTTTTATTCATTCATTTCTGTTTTTGGTTTGCTTTCTGAGTTTCATGTTTTTATGACAAATTACAGCTCCCAATATATATTAAATCCCTGCAGGGGGATGAGGGTTTTAGATGTGAAATAAAAATTGTATTCTTGGTGGTTGTATGCATAGGTATGGTGCTTTTCAGTATGGAAAAAAATAATTTGGAATTTGTGTTTTTATTGTTAACATCGTCGATTGAAAATATGTGATCTTCATAAGTTCTTTGATTTATGTTTGTCACCTTTGTCTTTTGGTTGTAGCAAGCATTAACTTGACTAAAATGTGGGGTGTCTGAGGTAAAATATCCTAAGACTGGAGCTTTGGTTTTCTTAACTTTAGATTGGCAGACTTGAATGTTGAGCCTAGTTCAGGGGACTACTTTCCAACCATTTTCTTCAATGAATTTTGGTTACTTCGAGATAAGTTGATACCAATTAATGAGACGGTGAAAGAATTACCTCTAAATCTGGAGATAGGTCCCATAAGCATGACCAAATGGCAACTATTCCTGCAGATTGATCAGTCTTTCCAGATTCACCGTAGTTATGGAAGCATGCTCGAGGGTGAGGCTGATGAACTGAAGGTATTGCTTATTTTTGTTACTGTAGGAGATTTCTGGCATTTGCCTTTAATAAACTCAGTTATCAGATTTTGATATACTTCCTACAGTGCTTGAAAAATGGTAAATCAGATTATTGTTTTGGTCGATAAAAAAATTGGGGAGTTCAAAAAACAAACAAAAGATATGCAATGTATTGTAATATAAGCATTGTATGTGTCTTCATCCTCTTTCCTATGCACTGATGTGGAATTCTGGGTTTCATATGGATCTTAGTGATGAGGAAACTGGGGGAGTTTCCTTTCTTTTTTTTTTTTTTTTTTTTAATCACAATTAGTGTTAAACTGCATCCTTCTAGGCAATCTTGGAAGAACTGGAAGTTGGATTTTTCAGGGGCATTTCTTGTAAATCTTACTTATGAAGGTTCTTTGCTAATGGGAGGGTGCTGAGAGTGAAGATAATTTGTTTCTGCACTGCCTTGGCTGTTTTGTGCTTCTGGTTTAGGCGGTTTTGGTAGCCAAATTTGAGCTGGGTTGTTCCAGGATTGTGTGGCTTTGTAATGCAAGATGCATAAGTTATTTTGGAGGGAGGGGTGTGGTTCTGGGGATATGTGCTGTAGTGTTATTGTTTTTCATGAATCTTGCTGCTTGAGGACGAATTTGTGATATTTATTGGTTTTCTTGTTTTTTCAAATGCTAATTGATTTATTATGCATTCCAGAGAGTATTCTTGGAAGGAAACCCCTACCTCCTTGTAATCACAATGGTTGTTTCTTTACTTCATTCAGTGTTTGACTTCTTGGCATTCAAGAATGGTAAGTATAGTTCTTTTTTGTCTTTGCTTGCTTAAAAACATATTGAGGATATGTCATGGATTTTTAGTCTAATTTTTCTTTCTCTGCAGATATTCAATTCTGGAACAAAAATAAATCTATGGAAGGACTATCTGCAAAGTCTGTTATTGTGAGCTTCATATGTCAGCTCATTGTCTTCCTCTATCTACTTGATAATGATACTTCATGGATGATACTTGCAAGTTCTGGAATTGGCTGCTGCATTGAGTTTTGGAAAATTGGGAAGGCGATGCACATAGAGGTATCGGATTAAATTTGCATAATGTCACAGAAGTGATTAGGCTAAATAAATCACCTCACTTTGTTTTTTGTATTGTTTCTCCTCATTTTTTGACATTCTAGCTACTCTTTTGGAGTTATGCTCATGAGTTTGGAATGTGCGTGTAGAACGTTTGTTTGCATCTTTTAAATTTATTCCTGCAAAAGATCAGGAATCCTCTATACGTTTGAAACTCTGCAGATTTGAAACTCAGTGACATAACAAAGCTATTTTAAATAATGATCCTGATCTCTGGCTTATAAGCTTAATATTAGTGTCTTTTCCATCTCCAGATTGATAGAACCGGGAGGATACCTAAGTTGAGGTTCCGAGACCGTGAGTCATATGCAGGGAATAGGACAAAAGAATATGATGATATGGCAATGAAGTATTTGTCATATGTGCTCTTCTTCCTTGTTGCATGCTCTGCTATTTACTCGCTTAAGTATGAGCGTCACAAGAGCTGGTATTCTTGGATTCTGTCTTCACTCACAAGCTGTGTCTACATGTTTGGTAAGTTCTTGGTTCCCCCCCATTGTTTTTATATGCTAATATTTCTCATTACTGTAGTCGAAAATTGCACAACTTGGTCATCAGTTTAAACCATTTCAGTACTCTGTATGATTGTATCAAAGACGGTATGAGGGACCTCATATTGAGGCTGCACTAATCACTATAATTTATAACTGTATTTCAGGATAGCTTTATATTTTTCACTCTCCAGTGAGAATTAAGTTAGTACTACCATTTTCATTAACTTTGGTAACCCTGGTTTAATTGACTTTGAAAAGAGTCTGCACTTCATAATAATGAGTTGACGACGTAAATGTCAATCTTCCTATATTGCATATATTGGTCGTTAGTCTTATTTGTGGTTAAAAATTGATGATTGCTGGTGTCACACTTGTTTTTAATACATTGTCACTGCAGGTTTTATTATGATGTGCCCTCAATTGTTCATTAACTATAAGCTGAAGTCAGTGGCTCATATGCCATGGAGGCAGATGACATACAAGTTCCTCAACACCATCATTGATGATCTATTTGCCTTCGTCATAAAAATGCCAATGCTACATCGCCTTTCGGTCTTCCGTGATGGTGAGTTGTGGTTTATTTTCTGCAGTAGTCATATACCATAAAATCTGTGCTCTTTTTTGGTCCATAACCTGTGTTTGCGATTACATTGTTACCTTGTTGAAATTTGAGTGAGCTAGTAAACATTGGTGGCAGAATCCTGTTTAGGTTACCATCATGTTGATATGTCAAACAGTGTGACGTAGCTCATAAAAAATAGTTCATCCTTAAAAGCTCTGTGTGGGACTGAAAACCCAAACAACCCGTAATCTTCTTGTTTGGGAAGCAGTGTGCAGATGCTTAGTTATGATATTTGAAATGCTGTTAAGATTAATCTTTGGAGGGTAAACTGTCAGTGATTTGCATTTGTGTTCTGGATTCTCCTTTTGTAAAACACTGCTACTAAGCTAGAAATTTGTGTCTGGCTTTTTCTTTCTCAAGTTCGAGTGCCGGGAACACAGCGCGGTAATACCCACTGTAATAATAAAATTAGTTGGACACTTGAAAAAAAAAAAAAGTTTTCCACTTGGTGATACACTTGGTGGACTGGGCTGTATTCCTGGCACACTGAAAAATTTCTACTCAAGTTCGCCCATTCTTGCGCCTAGGTTAGCGTGTTACATTTAAGCGACTCTCTTATTCTGAATGCTTATTTGAAAGTAGTACGAGAGTAGCTGATTCTTTGTTTGTTTGAATGCTGGTTGGACTTTGGTTCGTATATTTATCTCCCCGTTTTACTGATTTTCATTCTTGGCTGGCAGATGTCATATTTCTGATATACGTATACCAGAGATGGGTCTACCCAGTGGACAAGAAGCGTGTCAATGAATTTGGTTTCAGTGGTGACGATGAGGTCACGGGTGGTGCAGAGGTCACGGATGGTGCAGATGTCACTGCTGTTAAGGAAGAAGAAGAGAAGAAAACCAAATAAGCTGTGATGTTTTATAGATGATTTCGGTTTTGTACAACGAATTGTAACTCAATTAGGGTAAACATTATTCTCTAAATCTTGTTTTCTCCTTTTGGGTTTACGTATTTAAGTTAGGTCTTGTTTTAGTAAAGGTTTGGTTGCAGGCCTTGGCCGGTAGGGTAAGCTGTTCCGAGTAGGTGATCATATTTTGGTCTGGTTGGAGGGAGTGTTCTAACTTGGTCCTTTGTTTGAGCATGTTCACTTTTCTGTCCCATTGATAATGCCACATTTTGAAATTTCATTTTTTTCTGTAATATTTTTCTTACTGGCTCTGCATAGAGTAGTGGAGCATGAAATATTTCATCAATTTGGCGACATGACTATTAGGTTGATAGGCAAGTTGAATTATTCGATTTTAATTGTACTTTTCGCCGTTTAGTACATTAGTCTAGTGGTATTCTTCTTAATTTGTAAGTGAAAGGTTTTAGGTTCCATTCTCATTGAAGGTGAATTTGAACCACATTATTGATAGCTCTATGTGAGGCTAAGCTCACCTTCTTCTCGATAATATTGTTTGTTAAAAAAAAAAAAAAATTGTACTTTTCAAATCCTTTAGGGTTGCTTATTTTTATGCCATCTTCAACCAAGGGTTAGTCAGATGGCTTGTTTTAGCCCTCTGGTCCTCTAAGATATTAATATTTTAATGAACAGTACAATGTCATATTTGTCTCCATCTCCAACCAAGGGCCAAAGCACCATAGGGTTTGTTTTAGCCTTGTCACAAAAAACTATCTTCAACTGAGGGTTATAGGGCTAAACATAATTTATTATTGAAAAAATATTGAAGGAAATTTTTGAAAATTTGAAAGAAATATTGCAGATGAAGGAAATATTGAAAAAAATATTGAAGGAAATTGTTGAAAAATTGATAGAAACATTGTAGATGAAGGAAATATTGCAGATGAAGTGAAGAATTGAAATAGCTTCACCATATATATAGAAGAAAAAAAAGGTTTAAATTCAAAAAAAAAAAAAAAAAAAAAAAGGAATAAAACGGCTAGCTGCAGTCAGCTAGCCGTTGTATTCAAATTTTTTCATACTATTTGTGTCGGTTATAACCGACGCTATTGCAATTCAAATTACTATTCATGTCAGTTATAATCGACATGAATAGTAATTAATAAAAAATATTCATGCCTAGCCGTAATATTTAAATCACTATTCGTGTTGGTTATAACCGACACTATTGAAATAATCTAAATTATTCTTATCAGTTATAACCAACAGGAAATCCGACACATTTAAGGCCATCTCCAACCGAGGACTGGCCAGAGGGCTCGTTTTAGCCATCTGGCTCTCCAAGATTCTCCAAGATATTAATATTTTAATGAACATAACATGACCATATTTGCCTCTGTCTCCAACTGAGGGCTAGAGGGCTTGTTTTAGCCATGTCACAAAAAACCGTCTCCAACCGAGGGGCAAAGGACCATAAGGCCAAACATAGTTTATTATTTAAAAACTACAACTTAAATGTTGTTTAAGTTTCATGTTGTTAAATGTTTTTTTTTATATTGTATAATTTTTATGTTGGTTAATGTTATTAATATTGTTTAATGTTGTTTCACTTTACTTAATTTAATTTAATGTTGTATAATGGCTTAGGAGGTTATAGAAAAAAATAGAATTAAAAAAAATACAAAACAAATTTTGTGAAATAGAAGTTATAGGAAAAAAAAAATAGAATTTAAAATAAAAGGAAACAAATTTTGTGAAATAGAAGTTATAGGAAAAAATGAAATTTAAAAAAAAATGAAACAAATTTGTAAAATAAAAGTTATAGGAAAAAAATAGAATTAAAAAAAATATATGAAAAGAAAAATAGAAGTTATAGGAAAATTTTTGTAAATAAAAAATAATAATAAAACTTCCTATCAGTTATAACCGACAGGAAATCCAACATAAGCAAAAAATAGATAGCCAGCCCTCTAGCCCTTTTCGATTTCGTGGGGCCCTCTCAGATTCCAGAGCCCTCTGGCCTAGCCCTCGGTTGGAGACGGTTTTCGGGCTATTTTCGACCCTTTGGCCTTCTGGACCCTTCAGTTGGAGATGGCCTAAAAAAATTATGGTCAGCCTGGGGCTGGCTGGAAGGGGCCAACCCTCTAGCCCTTGGGCCCTTTCAGATTCCGTGGGGCCCATGAGCCCTCTGGCCTAGCCCTCGGTTGAAGACGATTTTCGAGCTATTTTTGACCCTCTGGCCCTCTAAACCCTTCAGTTGAAGATGACCTTATCTGCTGTCGGACTACCATGTATCGGTTTTTAGAGCATCGTCGGCATGTCGTGTTGGGAACTCCAATTATTATTTTTATCCAATCTGAAAATTTTGAAAACCATTCCTAGGGGGAAAAAAAACAATTTTAGACAAATTTGAATGTCCATGAAACCGTTTCTGTAAGTTCTTAATCCAAACTTTCTTTTTCACAGTTGTAATTTATATTTTCCATTTTCAAATTGCTAACAAATATAAATCAAAATTCCCTTTCTTGGAACCTAAAAACCCCTTCATCTTTGGAAAGGTTTCCTGTCGGATCCTTTTCCTGGGGATCCTAAGGATTCTGTGATCGTGATCGTTCATCGTACATGGTCAGTTTTCGTTAGGTACTATTTATATTTAACTTTAAATTTTAAATTTTGAAATGATTTTTTACCGCACAATGTATGATAAACGGTCACGAACCGAACGAAATTCCTTGGATCCACCAAAAACCCCCATCTTTAACCCCTTCATTTCCTACTCCCATCCCATCACTAGTAAATTCCTTGGATCCACCAAAAACCCCCATCCAAAGTAAGATTATGATTTATATGATGAGTATGCGACACTTATCATATTTTTCATATCGTATTTCTACCTATTCTCTAGTAAGAGTATAACTCACCTACACATATAAATCTCATCTTTACTAGAGAGGTGTGATGCAAACATGGTGTGAAAAATGGGATAAGAGTAGCATTTTTGTTGTACAATTAGCCAAGGAAAAAAGAAACAACATAGCGATTCAAAAACGAAACCACAACAAACCAACCTAGTCAATTAACTCATCCAATTCAAATATCCAAATATCACCACAAAGACAAGTTCAATCTACTTAACAAAAGAATAAAGAAGAATTTACATAGGAAGTTACATATTACAAAATAAATTATGTACAACCAAACCCAAACTCGACAAACATTCCAACAGAATCCCTGCCCTCCATCTGAGAGATGCGAATACGAACATCCGAGTACGTGCCAGACGAGCTTTCAGTAGTTATCTTGCATCTCTTCATCCGGCAAAATCATGGTCAGCAGAGAATACTTGACTCGTAGAGATATTTTACCATTCTCAGCGATAAGCCTTGCCCCCGACACAACCCAATACCCAGGTGAATCCTGCGGTCCTCTTGTCATTTCGGTCGTATCCACAAACCTCAATAGTTTAGGTGTCTGTGTTGGCACTGGAGGCCCCCAGGATACACAGCCGAGTTTATGTTCACATCAGCAGGCTGAGGAGGTGGCTTCTTAGCACTCGAGAAACGGGTGCTAATAAGGGTTGAAATTAATCCAGATTTCTGCGCCAAGCCGGGGGAACCATCCCACTCAGCCTGTCTAACATTAGTCGCACCTATTACTTTAGAAAAATGAAGCCGTAAAAATAAAACTTTCTTCAGGCCAGAGTCTCCAACTTCAAATTGAGCGCCAGTGACAACGGACAAATCATCATTAGCCTCAACAGGAGCTGTGCAGACATGAGAGAAGCTCTTCCATTGAACCTTTTCGAAGTATCTACGGTCTGATGAAAGTCGAGAGATATTTCCATTCACTGCATCCTGGAGCTGGAAGGTCTTTGGCAGCGTAGAGAGATGCTGCAGGTGAATTGCCAAGCAGTTGCTTCTTTTTCCCTCCAAATACAACCGGAGGCCAGTCACCGGCTTCTTACCCACATCAACCTATTATGTAATTCATCAAAAATCAATCACCATGATGCTAACTAAATGCATAATAAACCATAATCTACCACCATAAGAACTCTGCAATGTCATTTCCTGTAAATTATTTAAACACATTTTCCCGTATCATAAGGAGATAGGGAGGGGGGAAGAGACTAACCGCAACACTCAAGTTTTTGGTATTTTAACTATGAATATGCATTGTTGAGAGAGTGAGGGTTTAGGCCTAAATAGCTGCTAATAGTGTAGAGGAATCACCAGTAAAATATCATAATCAAGCTTATGCTAACAGAAAATAATGATCATGCATTCCCTAAATTGTTTGTGAATGCTTAATGCTTAATCTATCGTCTTTTCAGTCAACTTTAACTAATGGAAAATCCAGGACAATACATCCATTTTTACATGCATTATTAGGACAAAGATCCAAAGAAAACACAGTAAGCTTTTCTATCTTTAAGAAAACACAATACTAATACCATTACCGGATTTTTGTTAACATAAAGCTTAGGACCCATGAAGCTAAACTGTAAAGATGCACCGCTTTGCTGCTGCCTCTGAGGACCAAGAGCAAGCTCACCAAACACCGGTGCCCATTGCCTTGGAAGTTGAAACTCCAAAAATTGATGCAGCTCTTCAATTGGCGGTTTATCTGTGCTTGATGAAAATTGGAAAAGGTAAAACACTTGTACTACATTTTCCTTTATTTCTTGTATGTTTGTACAAAAAATTAAACAGAAATTTGAGAGAAATTTGGATTAGTATGAAAATGGTAGATTGTCGATTTGCTACTAAGAACCAGGAGAAAATATAAGATAAAGAATCTACCTCTACAGAATTGGATGTTTATACATTTCTGGGATGGAGTCACTAACATAGGTTTAACCTTTATTCTGAAGAAACTCGGCAAATCACAGGAATAAAAATCCAAACACTCACTATTATTTATGTCATTCTCTAGAAAGTGCATTCACTAAGATAGATAGTCTTATGTAAAGCATGCTGTTGACAAAATTATGAATACAAAAGCTATTCTGTTATCACAGCTATCCAAGCTTAAGCTGTCAGGAGGAGAACCCGACAAAGCACATGGAGATTACCACAAAACAGGACACCTACATACTCGCCCTCCAATGAGTATTGGATTCAGATGTACCTCACAAAAAAGGACACCTTCATCGCCCTCAAATGAGTACTGGATTCAGATACAACTCACAAAAAAGGGCATTATAAAAGCTAAGCATAACTAGGAGAATTTTGAAACTGTAGGGCACAAGTAAATTTCATAAAAAGCCTGTTGTGTTGTGTCATATTGGATATTATTTTCAGAGGATATTAGTTCCCTCGGCAAGCAATTAGAACTTTATAAATAAATTAATTTGCTAAGGAAAGTAGGATTCAGCTTACAACGAAGATAGAGATTAATAGCATGGCTCAAAAATCCACTCCCATGTATCCCACTCAGTAAGGATTGGATAGGAACTAATGACATAGAGATCACATCAGGTTCAGTCTGAACTGTTTGACACCAATCAACGTGAGGCAGATTTTTATACAAGCTTCCACCCTTCCGCTTGCACATGAATTTAATATCCTGAAACTGAATTACAAACCCAAGATTTAAGACATTAAACAAATGAGGCTAAGGACATCCCCTGCATAACTGCATACAGTTTTAACCTCTGCACGCTCCAAGATTTAAGATGCTGATGGTATTTGAATTTTATGGTTCTATAACCAGAAGCCGTTACCAACTAGAAGCAAGAAATTATATCAAAAAGCTTACAGCAAGAAAAGATAAGGACATCTAACATGTTATGGGTAAACCCAATATGAAAAATATGATTTTGGTAAGCACCACAACATGATGACAATGACAGCATTGTTACTGATACAGATGGTTACAGGAGTGTTCAATAACAATCAGAACCTGCAATGTACACTTGGTCTAAGTTGTACCAAGAAGGATCTTTGACCCAACAAAAGTCCAATTTAAAAAGAGATCTTTCTTATCTTTTCTCACCTCTACAGTAGCATAAGAACTGGATGGGATATTATCCATGATAGCCCTTGACTCCTTGACTAACTGAAACAAATTAAAACAGAGGTTAAGTAAGCTATAGAATATGACATGATATAAATCTGGCATTATTTTCATTGTATGAAGGCACGGTAGCAAAAGAAATGCATCTGCTAAATCAAACCAATTCCATTATACATTCAATAGTGTTCTATATTGAGTCTCAGTAACATAATATGTTTGAAACTGTACTCAAATTTAAATTAAAACTTTAGTTTTAAGAAAATTATAATGAACAACCACAAAGAACCATCACAAAGTGACAAGAAACGACCTCTATAGTGAAATCACACATGAAAGCTATAAAAAAGAGAAATGGACAAAATTCACGAATACAATTTGACAGGTTTGAGCAGAGATCAACTTAATTAAGTCCAGGCACATAAACACGGTCCAAAATAAATTTCAAGAACCTTCTTACTGTTACAGGTGAAAAAAACAAAGGATGCACAAAACAATAGTCTGCATCTAAATTGATAAACAAAATGTAAATTGTACATCTTCCTCAACAGTGAAACACGAAAACCTGTAGCAATCCAATGATAGGAACAATCCTTTATTCCGGTTCTTTTTCAAGGATCATAGGTTTCCACTAGGGTTTCTGACAAAATGGTTTACATGACCTGCAGAAGCATTACTAGTAAAAGTGCTAGGTTTGCTCCTGAGTAAAACCTTCTGGCACAGAAACACTCCCTAAGTGGTTTCTTAGGAAGCACTTCCAAGAGAGTATGTAAATGCATGTGCGGTTTTAAAAGAAGTTTCTATGTGCTACAACCAAAAGCACGTTTGTTTGAATTGAGTGGTATTAACCGTAGCATAGGATCGAATTGTTCAAACCTTGTCTCTCTCATTCAACTTTGCGGAAGTGAGACTAGAGTGAGCAGTTGCATCTATATACATTTTATCAGCCATGTCCTTCAATTTTTTCTGAACATCAGCAGGTTGGAGAGGCGAGGAGTGCTGCTGCTTGGCATATATGGTATCCTTTCCACCCATTTTGATCCCAACGATGACATGTGTGCCATACTTGTCAATAAACCTGGAAAGAAAGAATGGATGAATGAAATGTTAAATGAAGAATGGATGAATGAAATGTTAAATGAGTCTGTTTGTTTGTTTTGTAAAGTCATGTGGTATGAGCATTCGATGGGAATGGGAGGATTAAGCAATAACCTAGCAAGTGCGGCGGGATCCCAGGAGGAGGGGACAGCTTGTTTGATATGGTCACACAAGGCAACCTGGGATTTATCGAGAGCAACGCTGTAGAGGGTGATGGAGACTCCATCAAAAGCAAGTGTTTTGGTGTTGGCAGCGTCCTTTTGCCATCCTCCTGTAAACTCAAAAGCTGTATTGAACTGCCCCGTTGGTATTTTACCTGACACACCCACTTCCTGGTTGAATTGCTCCGACATCTATAATCAATTAACAATTAATTAATTCTCACAAATTCTTATTAAGGGGGTGTATTTAATTGGATTTATAAATCCATGAATTTTGACGGAGTTTAATTGATTTGTAGAGTCCATGTAAAATTTTAGTAATCTTGGGAGAGATGTGAGATTTGTGAAAGCTTAACCTACACCACAAAATCTCTTCAATTTCCTCAAATTCCTAAACCTTTTAAAAGTGAATACACCGGAATGTTATAAATTTCTTCAAAATATTAATTGAATACAGGATTTTAATCAACTATCTTATAATCATGATTGAATACACATTAAATTTCAGAAAATCACTTAAAATACTAATTGAATACACCATATTTATTAAAAAATAAAATCACCAAAATTTCTAAGAATTTTAATAAACCGACTTAAAATCATGATTGAATAACCGTTAAATTTCATAAAATCACTGATTGAGTACCCTTATATTTATTAAAAAAATTAAAACACCTCATAACCCCAACTGAATACACACCCAATTTCGATTTTCAATTTCTAATTAAATCTCAAGTAAAATGGTGAATTAAACCTGTTGGAAGGAGAGGACGTCAGAGGCGAACCGCATGCGCTCGCCTTTGTCGCATTTGATGGACTTTGGGACATTGGGTATGCAAACGCCGCCTGCGCCCGGAACCGCAATCTCTCGAACTTGATCATCATCGATGACGATCAACCGACTATCAAGCCCTGACTGCTGCCTCTTGCAGTACTTGAGCTTCAAGTCCACGGTCAAATCATACCCCAACCCTATCGACTGTATTGCAAGCTCCGCCTCCGCCGCCGCCCTTCTCTTCCCACTCGTCCGACCGCTCATCTCTCTCTGTGTATTTTTCCCTCACTTTCTCATCAACCAAACACCTTTAGCAGGATGGATGGATGGATTGCCAAGCGAACCGGCGGCCGTCTTGTTCGTTTTTCTTCTCTTGGTTGCCTTCGTTTTATCAAAGACTGGTCAACACAGATACAAATATTATTACAACAATATAAAAATGCATTAGTTATTTATTGGTGGTGTTGTGCATTGTGTTCATGCATACAGGGTGGGCCCCGTGGGGGCGGGGGTGGGTGGCGTTTGATTGGGTGGAGGCTAGACTAGAGGCACCGGTATGGTTTTTGAGAGAGCAAGTCAAATGTTTTGTGCTGGCGTCTGCTTCTGGGAAGATGCTGCTGCAGCCCAATTAGCTGCCTTTGGAGTTTTCGAGCAGGTCTATCGTTTTAGTAGAAGGAAAGACCATTCATATGTCAAATCTTGGTAAATCAAATTTCTCAAAAGAGAATAATTGAAGGTAGAAAAAAGTTTCAACTGGTATATCAATCTTACGTGAATTGACATATGAAAGCATCTTTAAAGTAAATGTTAAATTTTTTATTTTTATTTTTGTCAAACGATAAATTTTGTTAGATTAGGTGTTAGATTAGTTACCGATAGAGTTCAAACCTATGATATCATGCAAGAGCGCAACACTTTTCCACTACTATGGTAAAGAGCCACTTACTAAGTAGATGTCAAATTTAAACATTAATATGATATTTGATGGCTTATGTAGCAATTTAACATTTTTTTTACAATTTTTTGCTCTACCTGATATATTAAATAATAATGTTATTCTATATTTTATTTTTATCTTTTTTTAGGGTTCAATTATTGAGATAACCAATCAAATACTTATAACACACAAAATGTAGGTCCAAATCATCTCTAATGAATGTATTTTGGGATGAGAAAAATGGAATTTTGGGTTTAGGGTAGGTATTTATGTCTTTTACCCATCCATTTGTTCTCTAATCCATTAAAAATTAATTTTCTCAACAATTTTTTTGTTCAAATTTTGAATTTTTACATCGAAATGTTTGCAAAAATAAAACAAGATAGATTTTACAAAAAAACTAAATTCAAAATTATTAGAAAAAAAAAATCAACAAAATGCAAAATCTAACCAATTATAAAGTTGAGGGTGGGAATTATCGGTCCCATCCTGTTAGATGTAAATACAAGACTAAAATTTGGAATTTCCCACTCTTAGCTTCGAGATAGCCTTGTCCTGGACTCTTGTCTTTTTCCTACCATGCTTCCACCCTTTTCCCCCCATATATTTCTCATGGCTCCGCACCTGCTTTCTATGCTCTAGGAGACTTATTTGTTATCCCACTTGCGACTAACGAACATTTATCATTTAAATGGAAATTGTTTGTTCTTTTTATCATCATCTAATTTTTTTGAATTTGGAAGTCATTTAGTCATTTATGTGTGTTAAACCAATAAATTGTTTTGGTAACAAGTAGCATTTTCATGATAAACCGTCAATTTGTTTTTATGCATATGAATAGATAAAAGATCTCTAAATTAAATAATTTTTGGATATATGATCTTTATATAATAATAAAGATAATAAATGATTGTTGGGATGGAGGACATAAGCATTATCCTTCACGTAGACCATCTCTAACCTTTGACTTAAAACCTAAAATTTTTAACCCATCAAATTTAGGTTTTAACTCACAAACAGTTTTTATGTTCCAACTCTTTGGATTAAATTTTTAGCCCAAGATTATTAAATAATGAATTCAGGATAATATTTTTTTTCTTAAAGTAACTTTAAAAAAAAAAAAATTTATGTAGACCATCCAAATTTAATTTTATGAACATTTTAACCTAAAAATATTTAGATTCCAATAATACCAAAAAAATCACTAAATTGACACCATAAAACTCGTGGAACACAATGAAAGAATATGAAACACATGAAAGAATTTTTTTATATAATTATTTTAGCAGTTGATTTAAAATTTGGACTATTAGATCTTTTTTATTACCATTGGATTTGATAATATTAGACCTTAACCGTTGGATTCAGTGAATTTATAAATATAAAAAAAAATACACATATATAATGGCCCAACCCACTAATCCAGGGAGAATCTTGGCCTAAATTTGTCCCTAATGAGTTTTAATTTTGGATTAACTCATATTTGACCCAATAGTTAGCAAATTGGGTAGGTTTACAAGCTAAAATTTGAGTTTTACTTCAATGATTAGAGTTTGGTATGACTCAATAAAAAAATGAAGCCCAAGAAAAGTTAAATAGCCCATTATTTTTTAAAACAGAAAAAACATAAACATGTGTTAAATTCCATTGGACAAAATCTAAAACTGAGTAATCACTAATTAGTGTTCAAGTATTATCATAACTTTCTTTGCAGAAGCATGTTCAAGAAATTTGTTTGTGTAAATTGTCTTATTTGCAATGCTAGTAGTTTTTTTTTTTTTGAAGATTTATGAAACTCAAGTGGAGTATCCAGAAGTCTACTCACTTAATCGTAGTGTACTTTTTTCTCAACAATCAGGATTATTTTGTCTCGTTAGATTTTTGTTGCCTTCTAGTGCGTTTTAAATACGTTTAGTTTTTATTTAGGTGATGCTTTCCATACACCTATTTTTATCTTACACATACTCCTATCAATTTGTACCCTTCGAATCTAATAAATTCAAAAAGATTAATAGACAAAAATTAACCACTACTCTTTTGACTTAATTCATCTTCTCACTTTTTTCCTTAGTTTATGAGTTTTGTCTTGCCTTGAGTTTTACCACATTCAGGTTTTGTAAAGTTTACTTCTATATGCATTTTTTCGGTTTGTTTTGAGACTCACCTTTACTCAATGTGCTAATTAGATGAGATGACTTCATCAATTGCGTATACATTATTCAAGAAAATCTGATGCTAAAACTACTTGAGTAATTACACATTCAAAATAAATGTTATGGTATTACTGCCGTCTCTTCTTCAGCAAAATAGCCCATAACAGTAATAGTAGTATTACTTTGATAAGATTTTAGGGATCCTCAAATCAAGTTTGTTTATTGCATATTGTACAATTAGTTTTTATCACGTATTATTTATATTCAATGTTAAATAAAAAAAATTTACAATAATTTCTAATTTCTCGATATACGATAAACTGACGTGATTGGATGATGCTCTTTCTTACTTTGACAAGTGAAAGAAGAGTAACTTAAATGACAAGATCGTAATAATAAAATAAGAAGGTGGATAAAACCTTCCACATGGCAATGAAGGTGGTCAGCGTTCCAAGTTTGACTATTGACCATTTCTCTGTCTGACCGAAGTTTCACAAGTCTGAGCGAGAGCGAGAGAGAGAGAGGGGACTAGACGGCTGCTGAAATTCGTCTCCTATGATGAATTTGAGTGCGCTGCTCTACCAAATTCTTATGCATTTATTTAATCTTGTTATTTCAAACTCTAAATATAATAAATTAAAACAACAGCCAAGGCTCGGCCTGCTTCTTTGGCTGCAGCCGCTGCTTCTACTTCTGGGCTTCGGCTTCTGCTTTTGCTTTTGCTTCTGCTGGCGGTGGTGGACTTTTTCTGAATTGGGGTTTCATCATCATCAATCACTTGTTCATCTATCAAAGTCCCAATCTCTGTCGTTGCGGTGGTGATCATTAGGAAATTAAGAAGATGGGAGCGGTTTGTTCCAAGAAGTCGAGGAGTACGAGCGTGAAGAGCGCCGGTTGGGATATCAATCGGCAACAAGTTCAAGTTGATCAGCCCAAGTCAAGCTTGAAGACCAGTGGCGGCGTCACTCAGTCCTCGCCTCAGACTCCGCGCACGGATGTGCATTTGCAGAAAGACAAAGAGGAACAGTTATCAGACAAGGAAGACAATCAGATTCAGATTGATAGAATTAATCCTCTTGCGTATGAGTCTGACGATGAATTCTACGACGGAATTCCGCGCTATCCCGCCTCCTTGTCTCAGAAATCCAGCTCCTTTCGCTCTAAGCAGGCCGCCACTAAGGTTACTTGTTCTTCCATTTCTCACACTCTGATATAATACTTACTATTTGTACTGTGTGTGTGAGTTGTAATATTGATTGCTTGCGTCTCTGCTGCCCCTTTTTCGGTATATAGTGAGTAGGGGTTAAATTTCCACTTGAAAATGGTGTTACTGCAAAAAATGCTGCAGGTTTCTGAGGTGAGTTCGCGTTTGGGCAGAGCTGGCAGTGCTGGCCTTGGAAAGGCAGTCCAGGTCTTGGACACACTCGGGAGCAGCATGACAAATTTGAATTCCGGCCCTGGTTTCGCTTCCGCAGCACCTGCCAAAGGCAATGAAATTGCAATCATTTCGTTTGAGATTGCCAACACTATTGTTAAGGGTTCCAATCTAATGCAATCCCTTTCCAAGCGATCTATGCGCCAGTTGAAAGAAATGGTGCTTGTTTCACAAGGTGTGCAGCATTTGGTGTCCAAAGATATGGATGAATTATTAAGGATTGTTGCAGCTGACAAAAGGTGGAAGCTCAATCTAGTGCCAAATTCTTACCATTTTATTTTTCTGCCGATAAGTGAGCTTTATTTTATAAATTTGTACAACTTTACCTTTGGTTTATAGGGAAGAACTACAAATTTTTTCGGGGGAGGTTGTTCGTTTTGGAAATCGATGCAAGGAGTCTCAGTGGCACAACTTGGACCGATATTTTGACAAGTACTATAGACTTGCCTTGCATTACTTATTTTAGGAATGCCGTTTTCATTTTTTGTATACCATGTCTTTACTTGGTGACGTCTTATTTTGCTCTACAGAATCAGCAGGGAACTTACCCCTCTGAAGTATCTGAAGGAGGATGCAGGTTCGTTGATGCAGCAACTGATGACTTTGGTCGTGTTTACTGCTGTAAGTATCATCTTGTTTGAATTTGAGTGGAACAGAGTTCTAAGAATATTCAGATTCGTAAATTGTTTCTTTGAGTGATCTTTCTTCAACTAGTTAATTGGATCCACGCTTTGACCCATATAAGTTGTTCTGCGAGTTTGGTTCTCCAAATAAAATGCCACTTTTCATCTGGTTGGTGGTTCATGGGAAAATATTTACTTGTGACTTCCTCCATGAGAAGACCTGTTGTATGTTGTCTTCACAATGGTGTGAGTTGTATAAATAGGAGGGGAAGAGCTGTGACCGTACATTTTTACAGTGCAATTTACTAGGAAAATTTGGGCTGCATTCTTGGAGGTTTTGGATTGTTTGGTAGGAAATGCATAAGGATCTTTGAGGAAATGCAGTAACTTTGGGATGTGAATAGGATTAAATATTTTATCTTTGCATTGGCTTAAGCATTTTAAAGACAATCTTTCTGATGCGATTCTTCTTGATTTGGGAGTATTATACTGAGTCTAATATATTTTCTTGTTTGGGGATCTTAAATTAGATTTGACTAAATTCTTTTCCATCTTACCAGTATATTCTTCTTCTTTTGTTGTACAGTTGCGGTCTTACATGGAAAAATAATTAAATAGATCTTGCCATTGTTTCCTAGAAGTGTTTGTTTCCTTTCTCTTGAAAGATGGTCTTCTTTGATTTAGTTATCTTGTCAGAAACTAGTTCCTCATTACTAGTCATCATTTGTAAGAGATCTGTTGTGAGTGTTGACTGCTAATCATCTAATTTTTTAAATTAAGCAATCTGATTATTTGTAATTACTAATTACCAATTAGCATAAAATAACAGAAACAATATTTAGTTGTTTGACTGACTCGTAGTAATATTTAGAGCATCAGCTTTGATTATAGTTGACCCATAAAAGCTTAGGAGAGTCCCTTATGAAAGTTTCTTCCGTTGTGTCCTCAAATACTGTATCCAACACTGAGCTCAGTGTTCAATTTAAAGTGATCTGACTTGAAAATCAAAACATTTATATTCATCTCCGCAGGAATTATACAATGAGTTTCATGCGTTGGACCGATTGGAACAAATCTATGCACGCAAGCGTCAGGAAGAAGGTAATTCAGTTTCCACACAAAGAGGGTGATGAAATGATTTGTTTTCTTTTTTAGGACATTTTTTTATACAGGTTGAACTGTAGGCAGAACCAATTAGATGTTTAGACCATTTGAGGAGTGAACACTATATAGGCATTCCAAAATAATAGAATCCGGAAAATGACAAAATATTGCAAGGCATTATAATTGAACCTTGAAAACTAAGTCCCCAAAATACTAAATAAGAAATGAAAATTTTATCCTTATAATTATATGCATGCCTAAAATAAGTATAAATTTCTGCATGCCTAAAATAAGTCTAAATTTCTTTGTTGTGTCCATCACAAATAGGATATTGAACGGACATAAAATCTCCTTTTCACATAATTTATCGTCTTGTAGTTTTATCGTTCCATTTATTTATTATTTGACCACAAAAGTGACTGTAATAGATTTTCTTTTTTTTTGTATTACGTGTATAGTGATGAACCTTGAGACCCTAGAGTCTATCACCATGTGCTACTTTGTGCATTCATGTGAAAAAGTCGTGATTTATGGTCTGATGTAGAGTAGTCATTATTTTTCCATATTCATTAACATTGCATTAAGTAATGCATGTCAAATAAAGGAACTTTCATGAAAAGGACTTGGGTTAAGTTTAAACTTTAATAAAAAGGACAAAAAACTTAAAATTTTAATGAAAAGGACATAATTTTAATATTAAAAAAAAAAAAAAAAGACTCGTGGGACCCGCTCGTCATCACACATACCGTTTATGAAACTTAACGGTACTACACTGTTTATGAAATTTACTACATTGTTTATGAAACTTAACAGTGCTACATTGTTTATAAAACTTAACGATACTGCATTGTTTATGAAACTTAACGGTACTACATTGTTTATGAGACTTAATGTGCGCTGGGCACACATATTTATATTTTATGTTTTTTTCTTTTTGTCTTTATCATTAAATAAAGTTATTAGATGGTTTTTGGTTAAAATGCAAAGTTTTGAAGCCCTTTTCATTCATTTTCCTGCTAAATAATTCAGTGTTTCTGTTCATCTCATAGGTGACAGCCTTGGAAGCTTGAGGTCAGGATTAAAAAGCCAAAGGAAAATAGTTAAATCTTTAAAGAAAAAGTCGCTTTGGTCCAAAAGTATGGAAGAGGTAAGAGGTAACCATAGGAAAACTTCATCAAGTTTTATTTTTAGGCATTTGTCTTTTCCTGTTACTGCATTTATATATGGCTGCTTTCCTATTATGTGCTGTCTACCTTTAAAAGTTTAAGTCTGTGCAATAGGCAAGATAAATGATATTGCTAATCCATCCAGTGCTAATTAATGTGTAATATTACGAAATTTTAAGTTTACTTTGTAAAATATGTTCTTTTGTTTGTCAGAAATTAATAAGTTATTCAGTACTCTAATCCCCAAAATACAGAGGATGAGCTGGGGCGCATTTTGTAAATGAAAACAAAATAATCTTTTGTTTTTGAATTTGGTTTTTAAGTAAATATAGAAGACATTGATGAAGTTGTCCTTGAACAAAAACTAACATGTGAGGTACGTGACTTAGTTAACAAACAGGAAATGATATCCACACTCTCTTTTTATCCCCTTGCATTCCCCCTCTTGTTTCTTGCAACATGATTGAATATATCAACATTCAACAGTGAATGAAGGGACAAAAACAAGCACAGGAGTGCAGGAGAAGAAAAGAGTAGTGTTAAAATCATTTCCCCTAACAAAAATGTTGACAGGAACGGGACCTAGGTGACATGTTGCAACAAATTTTGGGTCTGACTGTTATTTTCTTTTCGGTGGGTGGTTGGCAATCACATACCCCTCATATTTCAGGTGGTATACGTGCAACTTTCCCAAAAGAGAGTATTACTTATCTATTAACATTTCTTGTTTTAAACTATGCCCTCTTTTAGGTAAACTCTGATATGTTTTGCACCGTAACTTTAGACTGCTTGTTGCATTCCAGAGCGCAGAAGAAATATGGAAAAGCTACTAAGGACAGTGAAATAAGTATAAAATTGAAAATCTTAACACATCCAAACAATCTGTCTTCCTGAAAGATCAATTACATGGCCTAGGTTTTTTGTTTCATCTTTTTGGCACTGTATTGTTAATAATATGTTTGCTGTATTATGTATCTTTTTTTTGCTATAGATAAATAATTAAATATAAACCTGAAAGTTCATTAAAAAAGGAAGGGCATTTTGTAATTTGGAAAATTTGACATTTTGGAATACAGGTGATGGAGAAGCTTGTTGATATTGTCCACTTTTTACATCTAGAAATACATTCGGCCTTTGGTGGTGCTGGTATGTATCTGTTATGGTTTTTAAACTATGCATATGCCTGCCTTGGTTAATGATTCATCTTCATCTTTAAAGAGCCTAGTGTTTCAGGCTCAAAAGGTTTTCTAATTAATGAAATTCATGATCACATCTAAAAATCTAGAGTGTGTGAAGCGCAACTACAATTTCTCTTTTATCTTGTTTAGAAAATATATTTCACAAAGGGTACTTTGCACCATGATATACACTATCCTGGACCTATCTACCCAATTACAATTAGGCGTGCTGAGAATATAAATACCACTTTGATTATGTCAAGTGTTGCACCAAATATTTTATATCTTGGGTGTCCCTACCTATATCCAATTCGTCTGGAGTTGCACAAAGAACTATTAATCACTCTTGCTTTAATAGTTGAGTTTGTGGTTCAACTTAATCTTATTTTGCATATAATTAATCACTTTCTTACTACTTAAAGAGCCATTTTCTTTTTAACTTAAATAAATTAGCTTAAACAGCCTTTAGTTTAGTTAATAGCATTTCATGCTTGGTGTACTTACAAGATAAGAAAGATATTGATACAAAGAATAGATGACTGTTCAACAAGCTTGTTCAGAAGTCTTATTAATAGATTAGTTTGTAGGGTTTAGTCCATTAGCCTATAGATAGGTGCTTAACCCTTACCCATGCTACTTTTGAAGCTATTTAGAAGGTAGTTTTCTTCCATCCCATAAATTCTCAAATACTCTCTCCCAAATTATTTTTCAACTCTGTTCTTTGCCGCTGATAGTCATCGCAGAGATGTTTTATTAAACTGTAGGAATAGTTCTTCAATGAAAGTGAATTGTCTTTAAAGTGTTCTATATAATTCCTCTTCCTTTGAAGAGAGCTGATGGAAACGATGCTTCTTCATTACATATGCAGATAGTCATGAAGCAGTGGAGGGACCTACAAGCAATCATCAAAGACTAGGACCAGCTGGACTTTCTTTACACTATGCAAATATAATCCTCCAAATTGATAGTCTTGTGAGTGTACTACTCTATTCTGTCCTTTTCTTGCATTTCACATGATACTGATGAAAATAAAGAGTTTTACCGTTGCATCATTTACTTGTCTGTTTTTACTCTTTCAGACTTTATCTGGGTGTATTAAACTAATATGAACAATGTTTAGGGTAGCAAATCATAGAGATTGGGGGGATTGTTGATGATTCCACAAAACTCAGGCATGAGATGGCCTGAACTTCCGAATATAAGGATATGCTTTCAATATGAATGTTGAGGGAGGAAATTATCTTTATTATTGTTTGTTCGGGGGCTTTGGCCCTCCTTAGCAATGAGAGAAAACAAAATGTTTCATCATGTTTTGGAAGGAGGTACGATAATTTGGTGCCATATTACTTAGAAAGGTAGGTTGCTTAATCAAAGTTGGTAAGTTGAACAAGGAGACTTTTCTCTTTCTCGTTCTTTCCTCTTTCTTTCAAAAAAAAAAAAAAAAAATCCATTTTGGTCCTTTTTGTGCATGAAATTTGATGGAGTACATTTAGAAACTTGCTTCAGCTTTTCAAAGGCATGTGGAAACATAGGATGGTGGTGCCTGTTACAAACAAAATGGTAGATACCCAGTAATCTTGACTTTGTCTTTGTCATCAAATTTGGTACATACACCATGGTCATTAGGTCTATACCATTTTGTCTGTATAACTTGTGTCAAAACTTATGCATGACTCTCTACCATATAGAAACATTATCGGTCTAACAGAATATATAATACATTGTAAAGTCAAGATAATATGAAGAGATACTCTGAAGTTCAAACCATAATGTAGACGTCGTTTTTGTTGTTAAAATTTAAATATAGTACACCATAAAGTCAAAATAATATAAAGAGGTACTCTGAAGTTCAAACCATAATATCGATGGCATTTTTTTTTTTGTTACGCCTTATATAGTTGTCTTTACGGACTATTATTGGAGATATTTGGTGCAGTCCTAACTTAGCATTCACGCTCCAAGTGGCTTCTTTATCAGGGGTCGAGCGTTGCACTTTCTCATGGTGACCCTAGATATTTCTCATTGCACTAATGACATATGCATAATCAAACAAATAGATTATGGGTTTTATAATCAAGTTATTTAGTTTGGCACGCACTGACATTACGCAATTTATGTAGATTAAATTATGGTATTCTAGCAGGTAACTTCAGATCTTTGGGCTCAGCTGCTCAGGGATAAAATTATGGGTATTATCTATTGCAAAAGATATGTATGTTTTTCTGACTCTGCTTCGGTGTATATAGGTAGCCAAGTCAAGTTCTATGCCTCAAAATACAAAGGATACATTATACCAGAACTTGCCGCCTAATATAAAATCATCCTTGCGCTCCAAATTACAGTCTTTTCATGTTAAAGAAGAGGTAATATCTCATTTCTTTATCTTTAGCTATAAAATATATTCCGAGGCCAATGTTCTCTTGCCTATCAGGTTGGTTCTTGTTTGAATGTGCGGTTCAAATTCAGTTAGGTAAATATGTAATTGTATGGCAAGAGAACTTTACTCTATTTCTATATATATAATTATAATAATGCACCTTGAATATGCATAACATAACTTTTGACTGCTTTTGGTGGACAGCGTTTTGGTACTTTGGTTCTTTTGTTGTTGCAAATCATTCTTGGGAGAGATTTGTGTCCACTAAATTGTTCGACTGAATTTTCTTCTGCAGCTTAGTATTACAGATATCAAAGCTGAGATGGAGAAAACTCTACACTGGCTTGTTCCAGTTGCTACAAACACAGCAAAGTAAGATGGCCAGCTGTTCTGCAAAACATACATATCTTTTGTATTTGTGAAACTCTTTTTGTAGCTGTAAGCTGTAACGTTTCTATGTTATTGATCATGGTTTTGTTGGTTTGGATGCAAAAACTAATAACAGAGCGCATCATGGTTTTGGCTGGGTAGGAGAGTGGGCGAGTTCTGGGTGAGCAACAATATACTGCTTGTTTCGAAGTTTGACTTTTACAATTTTTTTCATTTTTGTGTGTTTTGAAGGCTTCACTGTTTCCTTAGTAATTTATACTTCTGCTTTTATAGTTCCGCGTCAAACCGAAAGCCAGTGTTGCAGACTGAAGCGATTCGAATTGAGACATTCCATCATGCAGACAAGGAAAAAACAGAAGCCTGTATACTCGATCTAATCTTATGGCTTCACCATTTGGCTTGTCAAACCAAGTCTAGTGCCGATAACTGGGGGCATGAAGTCACCTGTCAAGTCCACAACCAGTACAACCCTTGTGAAGACAAATAAACAGCTGCCCACCGGTGTTCAACCAAGCATGCTAACAACTGAAGACGCGGAGATGCTGCAGGATGTGAGCAAGAGAAAACGGATTCCAGGTAATAGTAAGAGTCAGGACTTTGACAGTGCCAGCTCCAGTTCAACAGAGGGCCGAAAATTGAGTAAGAGTAACAGCTACTCACACGGGCAAGGAAGTGACAAATTGTTACATTTGAGTAGGCCCTCGTCTGGCGTTGATTTTGGTATCGATAAGGAAAAAGCACTGGATGTTATAGATAGAGTGGACGGACTCACAGTCACATAGAGTTTACAGAATGTTATGTGTTATAGACGTCATTCGGCGGAGACAAGTCAAGTGGTACGTGCGGCAAAGTGGGAGAAATTTAGTGTGCATATTTTCACCATGCTTATACATCGTGAATGTTTCGTCCAAACATGAAAAAAAAAGGGGAAGGAAAATGTACAGTGTGGATGTAGTGAGTGGTGAGTGACTGATTTTCTGAATGAGGGTGTATAGAGCTCAAGGATGGGTGCTTTTGGGCACAAACATTTATATTTGTTTTGTAGATTTTATTTGTTTATTTTTAAATTCTCTGGATATCGATGTATCTGTGTGAGTTATATTGCACTATTACTAGTACAGTAATTCTAATAGGTGCCATGTTGTTGGGTGGTTTTCAGTATAATAGCAAGTTAAACTATTGCGCAAAAATCCTCGACCGGCTTTAATAAAAAAACATTTAATTCATATGACGATGTTAAAGTGGAAGCGAAAAATGATATGTGATATTTATATTCACTTGTTAATCCCGACTATGTTAAGTGGAGGCGAAAAATGAAATGTGATATTTATATTCACTTGTAAATGTCAAGTTGGATATTGTAGCCTAGACTGAAGGAAGGAGAGAGGGTTTGAGAGTAAGTCCGCCGGTTGTGCCTTTGGAGGGCAAGGGCTTTGGAACTGCCCCTTAACCCAAAAACATGCTTCTAGTAGGTCATTTTGTGGAGGGCAATTGGTGGGCCAACACATGCCCGAGCAATTTGAGCCTGGCCTTGTGTCAGCGGGCAAAGCTGACGTCAACATGATATCTGTCACGTTTTGTAGGTACATGTGAATGTAATACACGCGCGAATTGGGTGAGTGGGCTGACAACTTTTGCTGTTGTGGCCCCATTGCTAGAGCTTCAAGAGAATTCCTAACGGCTGCATGACGTGACACGAGGAGCTATTGGACTTCCAACGGTCTGAACCATTAGAAAATTTTTGAAAAAGTTATTATCGTGCCATGTGACGCGTTCTGGAACGTCAGATTCAATAATAAGAAAAATCAAACGGTCAAATTAATTCAATCGTTAAAAATGAAAAAAAAAGGGTAAAAAATAGGAAAGAAATTTAATTTGTTTATTCTATAAATATCCATCTTCTTCATTCGCCTTTTATTTTTAATTAATTATGCTTTTATAATGCTACGTTTTTCTTTATTTTTAATTTACATGCTATTTCATTCGCCTTGTTTTTGTTTTGCCCTTACCCTCCTAAAACGGGGGAACTTACTCTTAGTTACACAAAGAATAAAAGAGGGTTTGAACATGAGAAGTAATGGGCTAACGGGAAGAATGTGTATAATTTTTTGGTTCAAGTAAGGAAGAACATGCACCAATTGCTAATGGTTGATATTTGATTTGAATAAAAAGGACGAGAAGAAGAGGTAGTAGAAGATAATGATCTTGTCTTTGTCTTGCCTCTGCCTTATCTAGCCCTCGCCCTCTTAAAATTGATGGACTTGCTCTAAGTTACAAGAAAAATAAAAGAGCGTTTGGGCCCGACAGCAGTGGATTAACCAGGAAGAATAATATTATACAATAAAAGTATAATTTTTTAGTTCAAAAAAGGAAGAACATGCATGCACCACTTTCTAATGGTTGATATTTGACTTGAATAAAAGAAAGACGAGAAGATGATGCAGCAGAAGATAATGGTTGTTGTTATCAGGTTAAAGCACGCAATAATAACGATTAGTGGGATATGGGATGGGATGCCATGATTTTGATTTGATGGATTCGAATTCTCATTCCACCCCCACATCCACACACCCACACCCCCACACACCCAGCAAGCAACCAGTAGCGCACAACTTCATATTCTCTCTACTCTCCAGTCTCCTCTACTCAACCAAATCCCCCTCTTCTTTTTCTGATCGATCGATATATTTTCCTTTTTTACTCCAGTGGGAAGGTTGTGGACCAACCTGTGCACTAACAATCATGATAAGTTATTTTAATTATTGCTGTTACTGGATTATTGGATTATTTAACTTAAAGGAGTACTTCCTCGTCCTTGTCCTTTGGTGTTTCCTGTGGTCTCCTGGTGTGCCACGCCCATGCCTATGCCTGCCTGAAACCAGCAAGTTCTTGTCTTTCCCTCCATTTGTTTTAGTTTTTTATATTCTCTTTTCTTTTATTTATTCATGTTTTGTGTGTGCCATGCCTCTCTTGTTGTTTTATTTCTCAGGTTTTTAGTGGTTGTGTTTGTATTGGGAGGACTACTAAACTACTCTCTCTCATACATATATTTCTGCCTTTTCTTTTCACCCGAGGGATGATTAATTGGCATTATCATCTGATTCTTCCCACCTTAGACAAGGAGGAATGTTTTTTACTTTCTCGATTCTTATTGGCTCGGTTCGGTTTGGTTGAGTTCTTACTTAGCTAAATGAATTTTGATTCTGGTAAACTAGTTGGAAACGTACATGAATTTGAAGGAGAATTATCTAACTCGATCGGAAGAAAAAACGATCAAATTAGACCTGGGAAGTGGGAACACATACATAATCCTTAAACACAGTTGATTGCAGGGCAAGCAAGTGTCAAATTAGTATCACAATATAATAAGGAAAATTAATGAAAAATACTTGAAAACTTTGAGTTTTAACGATAAGGACAAAATAAAGGGTGAGGTGAATAGTACCATGATTGACTTTTTAGTGTAAAAATGAGGTTTTTCGTTAAAGTGAACAATACCGGGAGCTTTTCGTTAAAGTTTAGTTTCTATTGATTCTGGTGTATTTTGATTTTCCCTCTCTGATTGATTTGAACTCTAGTCTGCTCAAAAGGAGGAGGCTAGAGCCTGGAGGTGAAGTCGGAGACATGTCTCGTGTATTTTCTCGCTCGCATCCTTTCAAGCCAATCATAAAATGGTTAATCTTACTCCTTTTGCCAACAATCGGGTTTGCATCTACAGAGCCAGATGTGGAAGGTATATATACAATGCTAGTGGTATACTCTTTAAGCAAGATTTTTTGGTCGTCGGTACATGTTCTGACATCGTCGATATGCATGGATGTAGTTTATATTTAAGAACTGCATTCTTCACTTTGATAATGTGCAGTTGAAGCATTGACCGATTTGCTCACCGCGTTGAAAGATTCGAGCGGCCGAATAACAGATTGGAATTATAATTTCGTGAGCCCCTGTTTTAGCTGGTCTCATGTCACTTGTAGAAATGGAAATGTCATATCCCTGTAAGTGCATCTAAATGTAACACATGATTTCCAGGTCCTTAATTTTTGTGATCATTGCTGTATTTGAAAGTGATTTTTCTTTGCAGGAGCCTGGCTTCAAATGGATTTTCTGGAACATTTTCTCCTTCGATTACTAAGCTGAAATATTTGGCTAGCCTGTAAGTAAACTTGTCGACGCACATGTATGATTTTCAGAAATTAAGCTTCTGAAACTTGAAGGCATCTGGACCTCACTCAAATTTGTGATGGTATACTTTTTTGGAAACATCATCGACTACTATAAATCTGAGTCATGTTCCTCGCCATCACAGAATACATTGCCTATACATCCGAGCAGCAACTGTTCATATCTCCTTTTTTTTTTTTGTGTCCCCTGTAAATAAACCTTTCCTAATTCTCGTCACACCGAGTTCTAAGCCAAGACATAATCGCTGACTGTCAATATCCTATTTCCCCTAAATGGTGTCGTCCAGAGTGTGCTAGTTTCTCTTAAATAATCTTGCAATACCAACACCTTTATTATTTAGTTGTTTGCTTAGTTCTGAAGATAGTGTTTTTGCATCGGAGTCATGAATTTTGATAAAACAATTTCGTTTATGCAGGGACATCCAGAATAATAATCTAACGGGCTTGTTACCCGTTTATCTTGCAAACTTGACATACCTACAGAATCTAAATCTTGCAAATAATAATTTCAGAGGTCCTATACCAAATGCTTGGGGTCAGCTTTCCAATTTGAAGCATTTGTAAGAGCTGCAATTTCTGTTCCTAGTGAGCTTGTATATCATATGTGCGACATTACGTTCTTGTATGTATTCTGTTATATCCGAGTGTTGCACATTCCTTGTGGTTGACTCAACTGTAAGCAATTCTTGGTTCAGAACCCTGCTGTTGGTCTTGTTCTTTACCGATTCTAAATCTTCTTTTGGCAGGGATCTTTCATCGAATGAGTTGACAGGAAGAATTCCAATGCAATTCTTTACCATTCCAAATTTCAAGTACGATTCCTATCACCAACTCTGATTCTCGATTCCCGCTGCTGCATTATACATTGTTAATGCCTCGTTATTAACTGTTTATTAATTTTTTTTTTTCCCATACAGTTTCACAGGATCACATCTTGATTGTGGTTCTAGCTTGAAGCAGCCTTGTGTTTCTGGCTCTTCTCTCCGAGGTTTATACTTTGTTCAACTCTACTGTTTCGGTTTACCAATTATGTTTGAATTGCCTAGGAATAACCTAATACTTCAAAATTTGGCAGCTTCAAACAGGAAATCAAAACTTGGAACAGTTATAACTTCAGCAAGTTGCAGTGTATCAGTAATTCTGTTGATTGGGGCTCTTTTCGCATATCGATACTATCGCATGCACAAACTAAAATATGATGTCTTTGTTGACGTTGCAGGTAAATTTTCCTTACCTTTTAACTTTTGCGATCAGTTTTTCTCTCTACTAAGCATCGTTATGGAAAATTAAATTGAAATCATCTCAACCGAATTAAGTTAGAACCTATCATGTCCCTTTCACAAGGTAAGAATTGATTTGTACGAGGTTAGTAAATCAGATGAATAAATATTTCTTACCGATAAACTGCATTGAACGTTCCAAATGCATGAAATTCAGGTGAAGATGAGTGCAAAATTTCCTTTGGCCAGTTGAAAAGATTCTCTTGGCGTGAAATTCAGCTTGCCACGGATAACTTTGATGAAAGCAACATAATTGGACAAGGAGGCTTTGGCAGAGTTTACAAAGGTGTCCTCTTAAACGATGTACATGTTGCAGTGAAACGCCTTACTGATTATAACAGTCCTGGTGGAGAGGCTGCATTCCTTAGAGAAGTACAACTCATTAGTGTTGCAGTTCACAGGAATCTTTTACGGTTGATTGGATTTTGTACAACCCCATCCGAGAGAATCCTTGTTTATCCGTTCATGAAAAATCTTAGTGTTGCATATCGCTTGAGAGGTATGTCCCCAAACGAGCATTGCGTGAGTTCAATTTTCTATTTCCTTGTTTCATAAATGAGTGGCTTGGAACGCAAGCATGTTTTCAACCATAATTTGAACTTCTATTTGTGCTTGACTGTTTAATATTTTGATTATACATTTTATCCCTGATATATGTTTCAGATCTAAAACCTGGTGAGAAAGGGTTGGATTGGTCGACAAGGAAGCATATTGCTTTCGGTGCAGCCCATGGTTTGGAGTATTTACACGATCATTGCAATCCAAAGATAATACACCGTGACTTGAAGGCTGCAAACATTCTTCTAGATGATAAATTTGAGCCTGTTCTTGGAGATTTTGGGCTAGCAAAGCTGGTTGATACAGAATCAACTCATGTTACCACTCAAGTACGCGGAACCATGGGGCACATTGCCCCGGAGTATTTGTCCACCGGAAAATCGTCAGAAAAGACCGATGTTTTTGGATACGGTATCACACTTCTCGAACTTGTCACTGGTCAGCGTGCAATAGATTTGGCTCGGCTGGAAGAAGAGGAGGATGTTCTTCTGCTTGATCATGTGAGATTTATAGTCTCTTTTTATAATTTCTCGAACTCTTTCGCCATATGTACAAATACTTCAATGGGATTTTTTTTCCTGTTAAAGTGGTACGTTTTATGGTTTAGGGTAAATTGTCGTTTTAACTTCAAACTTATTCGGGTTCCAATGCAGCTCTCGATATTTTGGGAACAAGTTTCAACCACATTGAACTCTTATTTCATATTTAGTGCTTTAATTGTTGCTACTTTCTGTTTGTTGTGTTGAATGACCTAAATACGATGTCGACAGATCAAGAAGTTGCTGAGAGAAAATAGGCTTGACGACATTGTGGACAGAAACATGAAGATGCATGATCCAAAAGAAGTTGAGACCGTCATTCAGGTTGCGTTGCTGTGCACTCAAAGCTCACCAGAGGACCGTCCAAAAATGGCAGAAGTTGTTAGATTGCTACAAGGAGTGGATCTAGCAGAGAGATGGGCCGAGTGGGAGCAGCTTGAAGGTGTAAGGAATCGTGAATTCTCACTCTTGTCTCACCAGTTTGCTTGGGCTGAAGAGTCTACACATGATCAAGAAGCTATACAGTTGTCCAAGGCAAGATAGTGTTCCTTAATAATTAGATGCTCTAATCTAAATTAATCCAAAAACTCCACTTCATATCTCGAATATTACAAATTATTAATTGTCTCATATCTTAGTAATAATTATATAAATCTGTGTGTAAAGATATATAAGAGAGGAGAAAGGAAAAGAAAGGTGTGGGATATCATACATGCGTTTGGAACATGTTCTTATGGATATGGTCTGTATATGCATGAGATATTTCTTTAGGTGTTGAGTCGGATTGAACCAAGAAACTTGATCATCAATTCATCTTTCCAATAACATCCATTATTCGATTCGATTTGGAGGCAGTTGTTTCGGAAAATTCACTTTTGTGTGTTCGGAATCGGAAACAAAGTAAAGTTTCCCCAAATTGGCATTTGAAAGAAGATAAATGCTAGTTTATTAACAGTACTAGCTTCAGTTGAACGCCTTGTAGTTAGCCACACTTAACAAGTTTCGATTCGTTTAGGATTATTTATAAGAATATATTTGTTGTAATCCAACTTTTTATTTATTTTATTTTATCTGACATTGATTTTAGAAACTTCAGCGGTACGAAAGAATATTATCGTCGTAAACGAACTTGATCTGTTTGGCTAAAAGTCAGAAGAAAAAAGTTGGCAAACCATCATCACCTTCAATTCTCTGTCAAACTCATATCTCTTACATGAAACGCATAAAACGAATTTGTCGTTGTAACGCTTGATCCTAATTGAAACCCATAGATTGGGACGTGTCGCTCTATATTGCGCCAAGGCG
Source organism: Pyrus x bretschneideri (assembly GCF_019419815.1). NCBI lineage: Eukaryota > Viridiplantae > Streptophyta > Magnoliopsida > Rosales > Rosaceae > Pyrus > Pyrus x bretschneideri. The sequence continues at coordinate 8,532,797 of NW_025999390.1, read as the reverse complement.
CCATATGGCCCCATATCGCTATTTCTGCCATGCAAAATCTTGAAAGCTCCCTTGGTCTATAGGAAAACCCTATGCCCAAAATGACAATGAGCCAGAGTTGATTAAAGATAGAAATCTTTTTAGGGAGACTGAATTCGGATCCTATACATTGACATCTTGTGACTAAAATCTTAATGGTTTTCAATTTTTTGATCAAAGCAATGTCATCATTAGGGATGTGAGCCTAATTTCTTCTTCTTTTTATCAACACATAACAATTCTCGATCCCCGAAATGGGTGGATAACTGTGGCTTACCACTTGTTGTCCCCCTTATAAAAAAAAAAAAAAAAAAAAAAAAATTCAACACATAACAATTGATTTAGTTACATCCAATGCAAATCGAGAAAGCAATATACAATTACAAACAATTTATGGGGACTGGCTATAGTACTTACAAGTACTTAGTACCATCGTACAAGGGGTGATAAGTTGTGAAACATACTAATGATTCCCTTAAAAGGAGAGAGAAGATGTACATAAGGAAAATGTTCGAAACTATTCCAATAATTTAAGAGATGAAAGAGTTTCAAATCACAGATACATGAGTAGAAACTCAACACACTATTCACCAGTATAATGCACCGCATGCAATAAGAAAGCTAGACCACCTGAGTGGCACCACTTGATGGATGGTTATGTCGGTGTGACGTGTCATCGGAGTAAAGCTCATGCCTAGTAGCATCATACTTCTCACCGTCACCCCACAATGCGTATGCCTCTTCCCCATGCACTGCGTCGTCCCCGATCAGCAATTGTTCCTCCGGCATACGCAACGGAACTACAAACCTTAAGACGATGCAAATAATGGAGGTGACCACAAGGTTCCATCCAATGATAAACAGCCCTCCTACAATCTGCTTGAGGATTTGCATGCCTCCTCCGTAAACCCCTCCACGTGAGTTTGTGACAGGTAAAAAGAGTGCACACAGTTGGGGCTCTGCGAAGAGACCCGTTAAGATGCCGCCAAGAAAGCCGGCCACAGCGTGGGTGTGAACTACGCCGAGGGTGTCGTCAACTGCGGATAACATTTTCCACCTCTTGTCTACGATCATCATTGTGAACCATGGCACACTGCCTGACATAATTCCCATCACTATAGCGGCCCATCCTTGAACAAGACCTTATTCAATAGCATATACACGCGACAATTTTCTATCAGTACTTTATGGTTTAAAAAAAATAAGAAGAGAGTATATAGATATAGATGCAGGGGGATAACAATCCTAAGGTATGCTTGGGTGAGGGACTTCTAAATTCTAAGACATTTAGGCAAACTGAAGAAGAAACGAATCACAAAAACTTATCTAGAAGGAATTAGAAATGCATTATATGAGTATTACAAAGATATGTAGGAAGAATTTATAAATGACTCATTCTAAATAGTCATCTGTAAATCCCTCACATATACCTTTTGTAATGCTCATATGGTGTATTTCTAACTTTTCTGTCATTTAATTTTTTGTGATCTATTTTTTCATCACTATACTTAAATCCATTAGAATTTGGAAGTTCCTCACCAAAACATTGTACATTATAATCATGATTTTCTTTTTCTGTCTTTCCGCACACACACTAACGTAATAATTTTTTGATTTAATTACATTGTGGACTCTTGTAAATAGCTCCAAACCCATAGAAGTGCAAAGTATAAATAGGAAATATTTTTGTTTCAATATTAAATTCAAAGAAAACTTTTAATTAAAATATCATATTTTTAGTTTAAGTACAGTTGGAAAGTCAACCAAAACAATTCTATACATATTACTATAATGCAAAATAATTACAATGATTGCCACTCAATCCTATTACATTTTCCGACTGCTCAAATATTTTTAGCAACTGAAAGGTCAAATTTTTCAATCTCAAGGTCATGGTCCAAAAATGACTTTAGAAAAATGTAAAATGATGAAACAGTTGCACATATTGTTATTTTTTATACCATTATTGCACAATGACTTAAAATTTTCCGCCAATTGGAAAATTTTTCAACATCAATGACGGTGACTTGCAACAATTTCCGTCATTTGTGCTGGTGGCATATGTGCCATGTGCCATAGGGCAAATGTATATGTTCATATGCATAAGTGTTGGTCTACAAATTGTGACGTATATAATCCAAATAGAATTAGTTGGACTTGATAATTTCATTTTTCCTTAAAACCTATACAATGAATTGATATTTAATCTGAATATGCTCTATAATTAGATTTTTTTTTTTTTTTTTTTTTTTTAACAAAGGATGTAGGTATGTATGAAATTAGACGAAAAATAAGTGTCAACTTTGCTTAACTTGTTTTTAAGGTGCCTCGCTAGTTATATAAGACATATATACCTGCACCAGGAGTAATGCAGACGAGGCCAGTGATCATTCCCTGGACAGCTCCGATGACGGAGGGCTTGTCGAACAAAATGACATCAAGCATAGTCCAGACCAAGAGGCTCGTTGCAGCGCAGATGTTGGTGTTGAGGACGGCCATCGACGAGTCCGTGTTTGCCGCGTACGGATCTCCGCCGTTAAAACCCGCCCATCCCATCCACAGCAACCCGGCTCCTGCCAACACCAGCAGTACATTGTTTGGTGGAAATCTCTCCCTGTCATTCGTCACTCTTGGTCCTACCTGCATGTCAATTCATACAATACAACCTTATATTGTCAACTCTTACAATACAAACTTACATGTCCGTCCACATCTCACAATACTATATTACACATAAATATAAAAAAATTATGACCACGTCCAGGGTCCACCCTTGTAATGCTGGTATTAATCTAAACCCTAATTAAGATTCAAAATTAGCACGCAACATCTTAAGCACAAAGCTTGCAACTACGACATATAATACTAATTCATATAGAAATATTTTCTTTTTGTTTATTTGCAATTAGATGTGTTTTTATTATTTTGATGTCCACGTCCACGGTCCAGCAGGGTTGAGTAATTTTTAATCTAAACCCTAATTAAGATTCAAATACTGACATCCAAGCACAAAGCATGCGGCTGCAACTTCAATTAACGCAGCATGATCTGGAATTCATTCTTTAAGCTCCTAGTCAAATCAACTTTGTCCTTCCAACACGTTATACCATCCATATAGACAACTGTTTTTTTTATGAAGAGAAAGCACAATTTGTATGATGGAGTTTTGAACATATACTCATTAATTCTTTTTTTTTTTTTTCCATGGTTACAGGAACATAGTTAGAATGGAAAAACTTTTTGTAAAGGAACAGTGTATATCTCTAGAGAGTTTGACCCGGCCCATTTTCTTGAAACAGTCTGTATATCTCATCGCCATTAAGATAAACTTGTTGTAAAGGAAAAAATGGTTTTATTCTAATTAAGTGCGTAACGATTTTTGAATTTGATGAATTTTTGTAAAGATTAATGAAGTAAGAAACAAATATTCAACAGTTGAATTGTCAAAATTCATTATAAATTAGGCCCCATAAGAAATCCCTCAAATAAATTTATTTGCTGAATCCTTCAACGGAATGACCCACATATGTACAGGAGTCTAACATGTGAAATGACAAACTGTTAATGTGATTACATCAACTATCACTATTAAAATTAATTCTTATTTGAATACAGTGCATAATTGCTTGTATAAGAAAGGAATTAAGATTCTCTCTCCCTCCTCTTTCTATCATCTTTCATTCCCTTCTCTTACATTTTCTTATTTTATTTTTCTTTTGTTATCTGTACTAATTAATGAAATATTTTTTGTTAACCAAAAGATAGTGAAAAAATAAATTAGTTTTCTATCACATAAAAAAATATGATAGGCAATAATGTAATTTCATAAGTCCAATTTTTTTTTATTGAAGTATCACTACAAGTGCTGTTAAAATACCTTCAATATTAAAAAATAAAAAAACAAAAACCTCTCACTTCCCCCCCCCCAACGTTCTCACGGTCTCTCCCCTTCTCATTTAAAAAAAAAAATGTTCATACATACAAAGTGTTTAGGTAAATACTAATGAAAAATAGTATAAGATATTGACATAATTTAACTATGATTGTTCAAATATAAGAGAAAGAAAGAAAGAAAAGAAAAAACAAAAGAGAAAAGAGAATCCTATTTCATGTCAAAGAACTAGTGTGATTGATAGCTATCTAGTGCAACACAACCTAAAAGACACCGAACGTCAAATCAAATAATTAATAATTTTTGGAAGATACAAAAAGAAATGAAAATTTAAATCTCCACTCAATCATGCAAATTAAAGAATAATGTTAAGAAGATTAATTTTTAAATTAAATAATTTGTTATTGAAAGGAAATAAATACGTTAATTAATATTTGAATAATAGTTTAATCATCAATAATTACATCATTTGATTTGCAAATTTGATTTAAATTTTTGATCTTCCTAACATTAGTCAAAATTAAAATAAGAAAACAAGTTAAAGGAAAGCCAGTATTTTCTGAATGAGATTCTCTTCGGATTCTTTTTGTGATGATCCTGAAAACCTTCTAATTATATTTATTTATCGTATATTATGCGATCAAAAATTATTTTAAATATTATATTTAAAATTGAATACAAATAATATCTGATAAAAATTGATCGCACAATTTATGATTAAAAGATTCCTATTCGAAAAAGATCCTCATTCCTTTTTCCTAACTGAGGGAAGGATTAATGGACAAATAATTAATTTAAATAAAGGACAGCTAGACTTTGACTAAATGGGAAGCAATTGGTGAGTTGTGGAAATTTGGTTTTTACAGTATCAAATTAACGTACCCAGTACGCAGTGGTGAAGCCGGCAATCCCGGAAGAAAGATGAATGACGTAACCCCCGGAGTAGTCCATGACACCCCATTGGAACAAAAATCCGCCACCCCACAAGCTGAAAGCACCCACCGTGTACGAAAACGTCAGCCACAGAGGCACGAACATCATCCACGCCTTGAAGTTCATCCTCCCAAGCACCGACCCCGCCAGCAGAATCAGTGTGATGGCCGCGAACACACACTGAAACCACACCATCGTAGCCATCGGATACAACGGCTCGGCCTCAGGGGTTTCGACGTCGCGGTGGTTGCTGAAGTAGTGGGTGCTGGCGGGGAGAGCTGCCCGGTTGATGAGGAACTTCTGGCCCAAAGCCGGGCCAGCTTTGCCCCAGAACGGGAGGAGTTTGTGCCCGAAGGACATCTTGTAGGCCCAGCATACCCAGCAGAGGACCACAGCGGCAAATGCGTAGAGAGCCATGAAGGCTGAGTTAACCGCCCATTTCTTTTTAACGATGCTGCCGTAGAGGATGACAAGACCCGGCACACTCTGCAGACCAACGAGGGTGGCAGATACCATTTGCCATGCGTTGTCCCCTTTGTTCAACCATACTGGCACTGCCCCCATGCCTCCCTGGTATGCAGTCGGCACTGGGTTTGGAGGAGGACTAGCCATCATGCACCAACTGGATAAATCGAGACTACTCCAGTATTTTTGTGTGTGGAGACTGAAGGGGTTTCGATTATTCAAGATAACACTACAGCACAAGGAAAAGGCGGTTTATATAAACGTAGATACCGCAGATTCTAGTACAATTCGACAAATAAAAAGAATAAATAAAACTTGTAGATAAAGAAGTGGAGACGGGGTTATAAATCAATTTCATAATTGGTGGATGATAATGAAATGAGGAAAAGTCAGGCAGTGTAATTTCGCACAGAAGTTTAAGGTTCTAATTCAAGATACCAAATAGGACGGTTTTTGTCGTATTATTGGGCCATTGGAATTTCTTTCTTTATTATAAATCAAAATAAATTAAGGACAACTGGCCTTGAAGATGCAAGTCGTCCCGCGAATCTTTGCTCAAAAGTAGCAGAATCTCGTCGCCTGTATCATGAGCTGACACCTGAATATTCAATGAGATATCCCCTTTGCTCTCGCTATGTGCTTAGCGCAAACTAAGATCGCCTACCATGTTCTTTTATTTGGTCAAAAGCCTACCATGTTCTCACGTGAAGCATCCTATATGATGCTTCCCATTCTACAATTCTATTTCACATTTTTAAAAGAGCCAATGCATTCTTAAAGCAAATAATTAAAGTTTGAAAGAGCCTGAAATTAACTCAATGTATCTACGAAATTTTCTTGATGAACATTATTTGAATTGTCTTGATGAGTAGTTTGATTATGTAAAAATATGACTACTTGTATTAATTTGTGTAAAGTATTACAATATTTATATATGTGTGTGGTTATGTCAATCCCTATTTAGTATTGAAGTAGGAATCTTACACTAATTCTCAAAAATAATAGGTTGTAAGTTTCTCTTCATTTTATTACATCGGCTTTGTAAGGAGCCCTTTATGTCACAAACTATACAACTAATATCTAAAACCATTAACTACAAGTTTCCACCTCACTGGACAACATTTCTTGTGAGCAATAATTAACATTGACAATTGCCATGTCCATGTTGACAGACAGCCAGTGGCGGAGCCACTTTAGGACCAGGAGAGTTCCTGGCCTATCCTGAAATTTTTTATTTTGTAGTTTATGTTTGTATGCTTTTAGTTGGATACTCTGTATTCTTCTATTTATGTGTGTTTGCTCTCAGCTAGCTTTATTGTGTTTCTCTATTTAACAAAAAAAAAAAAATTGTTTTTACAAGTATTGTTATGAAACCAAAGACATATATCAACTAGCCTTCCTTAGTTAGTTCCTTATTTTGCATGATAGAGTGTTGTTTTACAGTGAAACCACGCATATTTAGAATAGAGGAAGAATTTGTCTTGAAAGACAATTTTCATAGCTGGTTTTTTGACCCATGATTATTAATTTTTGTTCAACTTCATTAGGAACTTATAAAGAAGTTCGGTGCTTATGATATAATTATCTCTAAAAAAAAAGTTTGTGACTTTATTACTCTCTTTTGATTAAAATTTTTTATTCCACTACAAAAAAATGAACCTTTTCCCCCGTTAGTTATATTATAATTTTTTTTTTTTTTCAGTTTCTTTCATATGGCTTAGAGGCCCTTCTTAGCTTCAATTTCTGGCTCCACCATTGCAGACAACAACTTCTTTTGTTTACAATAACAGCAGCTCTTGTTGACACTCCCCCTCAAGTTGGTGCATAGATATCATGAATGCCCAACTTGCTTAGCGAGCTGTGAAATACTGTACTTGTGATTGCTTTGGTGAAATGTCTGCTAATTGATCTTCAAATTTTACGAATGGTACTTCAATGAGTCTTGCCTAAAGTTTTTCTTTAATAAAATTTAAATGTCTATCCACCTCCACATGTTTGGTTCGATCATGTTGAACTGGATTGTGAGCAATGTTAATAGCAGCCTTGTTGTCACAATGTAGACACATAGCATGCTTGGTCCTAAATCCCAAATCTCTCAGTAAGTTCCTTACCCAAAGCAATTCACATACTTCATGTGCCATGCTCTGGTATTCTGCTTCAGGACTTGATCTAGCAACGACCTTTTGTTTCTTAGTACGCCAAGAGACTATATTTCCTCCAACAATAACAAAGTATCCTGATGTTGATCATCTGTTAGTTACACCACCAACCCAATCAACATCAATGTAGCCTTCAACGTCTAGATGATCATATTTTGAAAACATTAATCCCTTCCCAGAAGCTGACTTTAAATATCTCAAGATATAGTTTACAGCATCCATGTGTGTTTCACTTGGTGCATGCATAAACTGGCTCACCATGCTAACTGCATATGTTATATTTGGTCTAGTATGTGCAAGATATATTAATTTACCAACAAGTCGTTGATATCTCTCTTTGTTGGTAGGTATATGATCAGGATATTTACCAAGTTTATGATTTTGCTCAATTGGGATATTTGCTGGTTTGTTTGATAGCATCTCAGTTTCTGTCAAAATATCAAGAACATATTTTTGTTGTGATAGAAATATTCCTTGTTGTAAGCAGGCCAACTCAATGCCCAAGAAATACTTTAAGGCACCGAGATCTTTCATCTCAAATTCACTTGCGAGATACTTTTGTAGTGTTGCCTTCTCTTCTAGATCATTTCATGTAACCATCATGTCATCCACATAAACAATAAGAGCAGTAATTTTACCTTTCTTATGTTTTAATAAAAGATGATCTGAGTTGCTTTGCTTGTATCCGAAAATTTTCATTGATTTGGTAAATCTCCCAAACCAAGCTCTTGGTGATTGCTTTAAACAATACAACAACTTTTTTAGTTTAGAAACGTGTTGGTCTAATTGGGATCCAACTTGCATCCTAGAGGAAGCTCCATATAAACTTATTTTTCTAAATCTCCATAAAGGAAAGCATTTTTGACATTGAACTGTTGCAAAGGCCAGTCAAGGTTTGTTTCTAAGGATAAGAGTACATGAATAGTGCTGATCTTAGCTACAGAGGCAAAAGTCTCTCCGTAATCAATGTCGTATGTCTGGGTGTAGCCTTTTGCCACTAGTCTTGCTTTGTATCACTCAATAGTGCCATATGCATTGAATGTTCCACCTGCAACTAACCAACTTTTGATTGAGTGTCATAGCATCAAATAACCAACTTTTGACTTGGCAATTTTCAGCTCGCCACTTGTTATACAGTGGGTCTGTTACTGCAGGGTGTTTGGTATCACCGCAAACGTGCCCATATTTTTCTCGACCAGCAATTTTCATCCCTATGACTTGATGCCATAGAGAATAGTCGTCATCATCAAGTTTAATTCCTGCAGAGAAATTGGAATTATCACTTTGAATGGTGACAACTTGTGTGGTGGAGTTTGATTCACCTAGTGTGAAGGACTGATTTGTTGGGTTTGATACTTCATCATCACTAGCCATTGTGTAGGCTTAGGATCAGTGAAGTTGAAATAACAGATAAAACTGATATGAGAAAAATGAAGAATAACTTGCTTATGATGGTGATCGAGATATGACTATGGCGGAAGCTTTTTCTGGTTTTGAGGTTTAAGGTCAGTCATGATCGACTGCTCTGATACCATCTCAGAAATAATGGGTTGTTAGTTTGTTTTCATTTTATTACATTGGCTCCGTAAGGAGCTCTTTATATTACAACCTACACAACTAATATCTAAAATCATTAACTACATGTTCCCACCTCACTTGACAGCATTTATGTGAATAGTAATTAACATTGACAATTGCCATGTCCATGTTGACAGACATCAGTTTTTTCTGTTGACAATAGCAGCTCTAGCAGCTCTTGTTGACACTAATTACAATTAAAAATTACATCTCTATAAAACAAACCATAATTACAGAGAAGATTTTGAATTATTTAATTTTTATTTAACACACACAACTTGATCAGACAGGTGTAACAAAATTCATCAAGCCGAGGCTGATTGATGGAAGAAATATAACAAATTCACCATGACGAGGTTGATTGGTGGAAGAAATATAATTAACTCGATGACTGCCATAAGAAAGTTAAGGTTCCATCGTAAAATCAATTAGCAATATGAAAAGTAGCCCAATTACTTATAAGCACATTCAAAGTCCCTTGTTTCTCCGATACGGAATTCATACTCTCAACACGTCATCTCACATGTGAAGAGTTTTCAATCCTAACACGTGGACAACACAAACAAAATAACGTGGAGTTCGTATGAATGTTGGGCTTCACACGAGAGATAACTTGTTTTATAACAATGTAGAAATATGACTCTTTATGAATTTTGGTAAAGTATTACCATATATAGGGTTACGTCAATCTCTGTTAAGTAGGAATCATACATTAATTACAATTACAAATTGAATTACTATAATACAAACAACTATTGCGAAGAAGATTCCAAATCAATTAACTTTAGTTTAAAAGATTATATCGAGTAATTAATATAGAGTACAAGTTCAATACGGTGTATTCAAATTTATAAAGGAAAACTACTGAAAATGACTTGAAAACTTTAAATGTTAGCCAAAATTTATCTAATAATTTTATTAAATGGTGAGAACAAAATTCAATACTAAACCAATCTAATTAAAATGGTCCCAACACTAAGTTCCCAATTTTACCTTGACGACAAGCTTTTGTCCGATTAATATCACTCTTCATTTATGAATCTCTCTATTATTCTGTCTCCTCCATTTCTTACGAAACGACAAGGAAACTGAAATCCCGTTGGCCCTCCCCTTCCTCTCGTCGACTAAAGATCAAAGTGGAGATTCTGATTCTTCTTCTTCTTAGTTAATCTATTAGTAAACAGAAGTTTGTTTCGGCCGTTGATTTCAGCGGCAGCTACTAGTTGGGCGTCGTGGGCGAGCTAAGTTGGGATTCGACGAGATCGATGGCGATAGGGCTGATAACTGATGGAGACTCGAAGATCAACTGTCGCATCTTAGCCACGACAAAGAGATATGTTATCTACGGTGATGAAAATTAGAGAAAATAATAATTTTCAAAAATTCAGATTCCAGAAAACGTGTAATGGGTTGTAAAGGGTATTTGCTGGATGTGACTTTTGGAAAACATATTTATGTTGCATACCAGCTTGTAAGGTCATCTCCAACTGAGGGCTGACTAGAAGCCAGATGGCTCGTTTTAGTCCTGTCACAAAAAACCGTCTCCAACTAAGGGCCAAATGGCCAAACATAATTTATTATTTAAAAACTACAACTTAAATTCAAATCCAACGGCTAAGTGACGTCAGCTAGCTGTTGGATTTGAATTTTTTTTTTCTGTAAATAGGGTGGATATTGGGTTATAATTCACACAACTTTGAATTCAATCTATTTCAATCTCTTTCAATTCAAGTTTGTAATGAATTCCAATTGGGGGTCCTCATCTAATTCCAAATTGGAAGAAAAATGGGCGCAAATGAGACGAGAAGATGAAGAGTTTGATGAAGAAGTTCAAGTAAGGCGCAACAAACAAAATAGAGCAGCAACCATGGCTGCGGTCAAGGTGTGTTAGCCAATTGAGGAACAACCTCAATGGGGTAGCTCTATTGCTGGTCGCTCTTACAAACCACGAAACAGAGCGATGACGCATGCCAATCTGATGAACAACTACTTCAACCCCAACTCGGTGTACACATAAAAGGATTTCAGATGTCGCTTCCGGATGAGGCATTATGTCTTTAAGCGTTTACTTCGTGATGTCCAGCAGGTCAATCTATACTTTCGACAGAAGCAGGACAGAGTAAGCCGCCCTGATTTCTCACCTTATCAAAAGGTTACTGTTGCACTCTGAATGATGGCCTATGGCTCCTCAGCTGATTCGATTGATGAAACCCATGGTATGTCTAAGTCTACATGCCTTGATAATCTTGAACAATTCTATGACACAATTGCTCAGGTTTACAAAGACGAGTACCTCTGCGAGCCAAATCAAGAAGATCTAAATCGGCTCATTCGCAAAGCTGAAGACCGTGGGTTTTCGGGCATGATAGGGTCATTAGACTGCATGCATTGGGATTGGAAGAATTGTCCCACCGAATCACAATGAGGCTTTAGCGGAAGGTCGAGAAAACCAACTGTTGTGTCAGAAGCGATTGCCTCATATGACACATAGATCTGACATGTTTTCTTTGGAGTCTCTGGATCCCAAAATGACATTATAGTTCTTGGGCGTTCACCCATCTTTAATTGCCTGACGGAAGGTAAAGCACCTCAACTTGACTACTACATCAACGACCATCAATACAATATAGGGTATTACTTGGCAAATGGCATCTACCCAAAGTGGGCGACACTTATCCAAGCAATTCCAAATCCTAGGAATGACGCGGAAAAGTTGTTTACCTTACACCAAGAGGCATACCAGAAAGATGTTGAAATAGCTTTCGGTATTCTACAAGCACGGTAGAAAATCATCAGTGAACCGGCAAGAGGGTGGAGTCGAGAAAATTTGAACTCCATCATGATGTCTTGCATCATATTACACAATATGATAGTGGAGGATGAGTGAGATAGGTATATTGATGGAGAGTCTGATGACGACCAAGACAATCCAAATAGGTCAAGAAGGGCTTGTGCAAAAATATATAATGGGCCTAATTTGCCTTTTTATCCAAGAAATGGTAGTATCTCTATAAATGAGTACATGAGGCGCTATAGAATGATACGTTTTCATGCCACAAACAACTACCTACAACAGGATCTTGTTGCACATCTTTGGGCAAAAAAAAGCATGGAGTAGGCGTTTAAGTTTTATATTGTTAAATGTTTTTTTTATGTTGTATAATTTTTATCTTGGTTAATGTTATTTAATGTTGCTTCATATTGTTTAATGTTGTTTCATGTTACTTAATTTAATTTAATGTTGTATAATGGCTTAAAAAGTTATGGGAAAAAAATAGAATTAAAATCTAAAAAAAAATATGAAGCAAATTTTGTGAAATAGGAAAAAAATAGAATTTTAAAAAAATATGAAACAAATTTTGTGAAATAGAAGTTATAGGAAAAAATGGAATTTAAAAAAAATAGGAAACAAATTTTGTAAAATAGAAGTTATAAGAAAAAAAATAGAATTTAAAAAAATATGAATTTTTTTTTTTTGTAAAATAGAAGTTATAGGAAAAATTTTGTAAATAAAAAAATAAAATAAAACTGTAAAAAATAAAAAATAAAAAATAACGGCTAGCTGATGTCAGCTAGCCGTTATATTCAAAATTTTCCATGCTATTTGTGTCGGTTATAACCGACAATATTTCTTTTATTTATGTCGGTTATAACCGACAGCAAAACCAACAGTTTTTAAAAAAATTCCAGCCAACCCTTTGGTGCTTTCAAATTCTGTGAGGCCCACAAGCCCTCTGGCCTAGCCCTCGGTTGGAGACGGTTTTCAGGCTATTTTCGACCCTCTGGCCCTCTGGACCCTTCGGTTGAAAATGACCTAACTTTTTGCACACGCACATTGATTTCCACATATATGATCGATGTATTTAGTGTGTGTGGCATGGTTGATGTATGCAGAATCTTAGTTACTAGCTAGGCCATCTCCAACTGAATAAGGATCAGATGGTTCTTTTTGTCCTTATAGCCCTCCAATAAATTAATATTTTAATGAACAATGTAGGACTATATTTCTTACCAACTTCAATCGAGGGGTCATAAGCCAAATATAGCCCTGTGAAAAGAAAAAATCATCTCCAACCGAGGGAGATGATTACTAGAGGGCTATAAGGACAAACATAAATTATGTTTAGCCATAGGGCCAAACATAATTTATTATTTTAATTGAATTACTATGATTACTTAAACTAAATTACCTCAATCATTAAGGAACCAGCAATAGGGTGGAGTCAAGAAAATTTGGACTCCATCATGATGTCTTGCATCATATTACACAACATGACTGTGGAGGATGATCGAGATGGGTATATTGATGGAGAGTCTGATGACGACCCAGAGGATCCAAATAGGTCAAGAAGGGCTCGTGCAAAAATATATGATGAGCCTAATTTGCCTTTCAATCTAAGAACTGGTACTATCTCTTTAAATGAGTACATGAGGTTGTAACAACCCAAAATTTATTTCGAAAGATAATTACTAAGATATGCCTAAAATTAAACCCTTGTGTATTTGCTACCAGTCACAACAATTCTTTTATTTGAATTTGATTATTCACAAAATCTTTAACCAAATCTATTTACCAATAACATAAGATTTATTTTTAAACTAATCACCAAATTTCTTTTCTTAGACAAATTTTCAATAAAAGGTTACTCTCAGTTATTTTATGGCTACATCTAACCTTCTTGTTAGACTACCTACGTACCTTACGAAGGGATCAAGCCAATCGTAGTTCACAATTCATTTTTAATCCATTTTCGAAAATATTCAAATAACAAAAATATCCAACATTAGTTTTAATAAGCGAATGGATACCAAATACATATATTAGAATATCAAAATTTGCATAAAAAGGCAGTATCGGCCTATTAGCCACGCGCCGCTGCAGGTGGCGGTTTCCGAAGAACAGAAATCCAGTTTTCCGACGAACTTCAAAAATTACCAAATTTTATAGGGTTATAGAACACAACAAGGGGAAGACTTTTTATACTTAAGCCGAATGATAATTCGGCCAGGAATTACCTGAAATCTGGTAGGGATCACTAGAAACCCTCGAAATGGGTTCCTTTCAATTCGACAATTTCTGAGCTCTAACGCCTTACATCTCGGTTGGGATTTGTTACTGAGTTCGAGGTGAGTGAACTAATGATGGTGGTCAACGATGGAAAGCGCGGAAACGGTAGAATCGACGTTGTGGCTTTGGGACACCCACGATGTAAGTTCGTCGTGAAATAATACCAAATCAACTTGATTTTAGGTGGAAAATTGAATAGGGAGTAACGCCCTGATGATTGGTGGTGGTAAATCATCTCAATTCGTTGGAAAATCAACGAATTTCACCGGAAAATATACCGTGTCGCAATGGGGGAAACAGGTCGCCCCGATCACCTGGTTTCCCCCTTCCTCCTTTCCCTCCTTTCTCCCTTCCTGATTGGCCCGTCCAATCCCTCATTTCCCTCATTTATCTCCCTCCCTCTTCATCACAGCTACACATGTGGCATCTTAGATTTTGTTGGATTTGTAACACCCCGCCCCTGAAATACTTATTTTCGGGAAATAATTTCGATGATAGGCCCAATTTAAACTCTTGTCTAATTTACTACCATTAATCGTTATTCCTTACTTCAATTCCTTAATTCCTCACAAAACTATATCCCTATTTTAATTATCAAAACATATGATTAAATTATCAATTGAATTCCCAAATTTCTTCTATTAAAACAACTTCTCAACAAAATATTAATTCTCGATTGTTTAGGGCTGCATCTAACCTCTGTTAGACTACCTACGTACCCTTAAGAGGGTTCAAGCCCTTCATAGTTCACCATTCACTTCCTAACTCATTTCCGAAAAACATTCAAGTGACTAACAATCAATAACTAGGTTCAAACAAGGGAGTCACACCAAATGCATATCAAATATGGATTCAGAATATCGAAATTAGCTTAAAAAGACGGCATTAGCTCACTGGCCACGCGCCGCTGCAAGTGGCGGTCGACCGCCCCAACTCTCCGAAAAATTTCACTATTTCTAAAAATTTCCAAAATTTACAAAAATACAGAGAAAGTGAAAGGGAACAACTTTTATACTTGGGCCAAAGTCCAATTCGGCCGGAAAACACCTTAAATTGCCCATGAACCGTCGGAAACCCTTAATTTTGGGTGTTCTTAATTCGACTCCAAAACAACTCCTACACCTCAACCAATGCTTGGGCCTTGCTTACGGGGTTAAGGGAAGTCTATTGGTGGTGGGGATTGATGGTAATCGTTATCGGAATCACCGAAAAATGGTGAAACCCGCCAAACAAACCAGAATTTTGTGGCTTCAAATTTTAAAATTGGGTTAGAAATTTAGAAATATAACACCTCAGGGACGTTGGGCTCATCAAGATCTTTCCATGGACACCAAGATCACCCAAAACAAAGGTCAGATGAGGGAAATACAGCTGGGTCAAAATTGATGGTTCACGGGTCGAAAACGACCCGTCTCCTCCCTCATTTCCTCCTTTCTCTCCTTTCCTGATTGGCTCTCTCCCCTCCCTTTTCTCTCCCACACTTTCCTTTCCTCCCTCTCCATTGCTGCCATTTGGAAGTTTCTAAAGCTTTTTTTATTTTTTATTTTTTTTATTTTTTAACCTTCTTTCTTCTCTCATTTTCTTCTTTTCTAATTGGTACCTTTCCCAAAGTAATGGGAACCCCTAAAGTATCAAATTCCTATTTTATTTAAGAAACTTCTAACGTCCATAACTTCTTCTTTCTCGTCTCGATTCACGAACGGCCTTCGTCTACGCACTCGTGGTGTCGAGCTCAATTCGAAAACATTAAGAGTGACACCCGAAGGTCTACGGATTTTAAATAATTAATTTTCAATCTTCAAACTTCGTAACTAGTTTAATTAAAATCTAATTTCAAATAAATTAATATAAATTCTCGAAACAAAACTTTAAAATTTCTCAATTCAATTTTTTTTCATAACCATAAATCGATTATTTTCGATTTTCTTCACATATTCATATATTTAAATTTTCAGGGTATTACAAGATCCTTCCATATAAGTGGTCAAATAACCATTTTGCCCTTAATTTTGCTCGTTTGTATCTTCTTTGTTATAACTCCGTTTCATGAACGGTTTTCGCCTACACGCTCATGAGATCGAGCTCTATCCAAATATGCCAAGAAATACGACAAAACCTATAAGGATAAAATACATCCTTGTATAATTAAGTTTAGCCAACTAGGGGCATTTTCGTCCTTTCACTTTTCAAAAAATTATTCGCCGTAATTATAAATGTGTCATAACTACAAATATGACAACCAAAATACTTAATTTAATAATAACATCCAGGAATGAGATTTCACATTTTCCCCCATTTAAATTTCAATAACCAATTACATACTTCAAATAATCAGGATGTTATAGAGGCGTCATAGGATGATACGTTCCATGCCACAAACAAATACCTACAATAGGATCTTGTTGCACATCTTTCGGCCAAAAGAAGCATGGAGTAGTCGTTTAAGTTTTATGTTGTTAAATGTTTTTAAAAATGTTGTTTAAGTTTATGTTGTTAAATGTTTTTTTTTTATGTTGTATAATTTTTATGTTGTTTAATGTTACTTAATGTTATTTAATGTTGTTTAATATTGTTTAATGTTCTTTCATGTTACTTAATTTTATTTAATGTTGTTTAATGGCTTAGGAAGTTATAGAAAAAAAATAGAATCTTTAATAAAAAATTTGTAAATAAAAACAAAATCAAATATAATGGCTAGCTGACGTCAGCAGGTTACCGTTACATCAAGTGTGTTTGCAACCCGGTGAGGTCCATAAGCCCTTTGGCCTAGCCTCTCAGTTAGAGATGATTTTCGTGTCTTTTCGGCCTTTTGACCGGATCGGTTGGAGATGACCTTAGTCTTTCAAGTGTGTCTTATGCTGAATCAATTTTGACTTGAGTTGCCGCTGGCCGTTTCATAGACTTTATACATTTAACTAGTGATAATGGGTCTTATTCTAACACTATAACTTATGGCATTAAGGCACCTAAATTAGGTCTTTATCTTGCCTTGCCCCAGTTACTAGCCTTATTACCTTGCTTTGTTTCTGCACTTGAATAACGGATACAACAATGCATTTATTCTACGAGTAAAGAGTTTGGGCTAAGCATATGAGTGCAAATGAGCGTGGTCACGTATAGGGCTGGAAAAAAAAAAACCGAATTTCCCGAACCCAACTCGAAAAAAAACTGAACTCAAAAATCCCGAAACTTCGGTAACCCAAACCGAAGTAGTCCGAAACTTTCGGTATGGGATTCTGTTTCATTAAACCTTTAGTTCGGTAATCCTAAACTGAACAACTATATTAATAAATAATATGTATTTAATTTAAATTAGAAATTATAAACTATTTGGACCGTTGGATTGATTGAGATTTAATCTCAACCGTCCAATCTAAGTTATAGTGTTTCACACTCTCGCTCTCTCAAATTTCTCATCGAAGCCTCAACCCTCAACCCTTTCATCTCTCTCGAGTTCTCACTTCTTCACCTCTGTTCTCTTCTCTGCCTCTACATTTCTAAGGTCAGTGGCTACGACTACTACCATAACAGTTGCCTCTTCATGTCCTGCTGTTGTTGCCCTTTCTTCCTCTCTTCTTCCTCCTCATTTGTATCTTTTCAATTCCCAAAACCCCAAAATAGCTATTCTTTCATCTGCGTCGTCTCTGCTCAACCCAAATCCTCCGTTCCTCGCTACAAGCTTCGCTAACCTGCCATCACCGCATCAGAGCAAAAACCTATCCTTCAGGTCTTCATGATTAATTATGTGGTTTTTTTTAATGGCTTGTAGTCTTTTCTCAAAAAAATTAAATAAATAAATAAAAAATAAAAAATAATAATAATAATAATGGGTTGTAATTTGATTCTTTATTTGATTTGAATTTTGTTTTGGGATCTGTTTGTTTGATCATTTTGAGCTTTTTACAGAATTTTTATTTTTAGTTTTGTTTTGAATTGCAGAGTGATGGTGCAATTTGGCTTCATATGAATTGGATTTGGGCATGAAGGATCAATCTCGATCCGTCCTGATATCCTGAAAAAAATTTTGGGCTTCCCGAAGTTCGGGAATCTCAGAAATTCGGTTCGGTTTCGGATTTGAAATCCCGTTCCGAAATATTTCAGTTTGGAAATCAGGATGGTGGTTTCGGTTCGGTATCCCATACTGAACCCTAGTCACGTATAATGTCAAACAAAACTCATAAAACTGTGGTTTTGTAAAATATAAAATAAAATGAAATATTTTCTTTCTAACGAATACTATTTTAAAAGGTTCCCACAAATTAAAGCATCAACTTAAGAATCTTGCTGGCAATTTTGTCAAGGGAGAAAAGATAGCAAGCAAGAAACTTGGTGTGTAGTTTAAACTTTAAGATCTGGCTTTCCTTATCAACGTTGTAATTGTATCACATATGCTTAAATTAGTTTTAGAACATACTTTACAAAAATGGTTGCTATTAAATATTCACATCAAGGTTGTGGCACATCACCTCAAGGTTGTGGCACATCACCTCAAAGGTTTGTTCATGCATATGTATTTCATGTTTAACATCTGATATATTTTGACTAGTGACCTTGTCGCGTCAAAATTTCTCGTTGTTGTCCAGCTAACTGAGCACGCAATTTAAGATAGTCCACATGCAAAATTTCTCGTTGTTTGTAGAAATCAAAGGTTTTGTTTTAATAGGATTAGAGGATTTCATTTCCTTTTTAAAGAGAAAGTTTATAATTTTGTGAGGGTTTGTTTTTCCTCTCCATCTTATATCTCCCTAGGAGCATCAAGCATTCTTTCTAGGTAATATTCTTCTTTGAATATTTATACTTCTTTGAAAATGCTTGTTTAAATCTTCTTATATGCTCAATTGTTTTGGCTAGGAAATTTTACATTTTCAAAGAGTTTTTAAAACCTTGGATTGCCTCTTGTGTTCGTCATCAGAAACCCTAGTCATAAAGCCATCTTCATGCATTAAACACCCAATCATTGTAGAATAGGGTTGCATGTCATTCATGGTTTTGTTTTAATTTTATGGTCAAGTTCTTCAAGTTTCATCTTTAAACTGACCCGTTTTTTGATTCTTGTCAGTTTCTTCTTTCAACTGTTTGACTTAGAGAAACTGACTGGTCATTGAATCCAGACTTGATTAGATCATTATCATCATATCATTTTGCATTTGTTGGTATTGGTCTCGATGCCACAAGGTGAAGAGTTCAGGATGAACTGTCATCTTGTGAAGACTAGAGACAACTCCATTTCGATGCCACAAGGTGATGACCTCATGAGGAGCAACCACTTCGTAAAGACCGAAGGAATCCTTAACTCGTGCAAAATAAGGTTTCACAAAAGTAAAGCTGATTTGTCAATTAGATCTAGAAATTGAGCTTTGTGTGGATCTTTGTATAAACGTTATTTGCATTAGTGTATTTGACTCAATGAAGGATACCTCATTTTTTTACCTTCCATCTGGTACCAATTTCACAAGGTTAGATTTTATCATAAACCAAATGAAATTTAGATGCAAAAGTTTAATTGAGGATGAACATGAACATGAATTGTTGGATTTTATGTTGGAAATATTGGCGATATGGATGCTACTTCTCCAACAACAAATCACATAAGATAAATATTAGTTTATGATACTTTTCGTAGCCATAGTTAATTACTTAAAATAAATGAACAGAATAATATACTCATCTTTTATAGGGTAGAAACCGTTCTTTGTCAATCCTTGATTAGAACAAGATTTTTAGGTTCAGAAGTGTAAATTCATTGTCTTTAAGAGTAGATTTTACTCCCCTAAGACAATGTCTCGGTGTAACAGGTTATGGCGCCCATCCCTTCCAGATACAACAACCTATGATCCTCACAATAGTTGGATCAAGTGAACGACTTGATTCTTTCCCTTGGCATATAAGAGGTGAAAATTATGATAGCATTTAAGAGAGTACAAGAGATTAGGAAATGAGAGGATGGTAGGATTCTTTTCAACTTGGTGAGGTTTGTAGGAAAGAAAAAAGATTACTCCACACTAATTCTTAGCTTAAGCTTCAGTGAGAGGATAGGACAAAGTAGGCTATAATTAGGCGTTCAAAAAAAAAAAAAAAAAAAAGTAGGCTATAATTAACAAGGTCACGTTGGCCAAATAATAGGAATTCGAAGAGCATATCGCACAATCAAATGCCAACATTATAAGCCCCTTTAAATGCATCAGTTTTGATTTTACAAATAAAAACTGAAATTAGGACTTTAAAACAAATTGAATAATATTAAAGTGACCAATGACAATGAAGAGTTGTATTTGAAATACCCAGTAAAAAACTTCCAACATTTTATCCTCACCACGTACTATGAGTTTTGTTTCCAGTGATGAACATGAACCTATTTTTTAGATTGGAATTTGTGATATTACTAAATTTGGATATATGGGTTTTGTTTTCTAAGTAAAAAATTAATGTGAAGTTTAGTTTTATTTGGCTTTTTGAGCATATATCAAATGATTTTTTGGTTTTTCGAGATTGCATGACAGATTAATCAATGAAGTCTTGGAATTTTTTTTGTTGATATGTTAGTCCCTTGCAACTGTTATTACATTGCTTGTACTCGTTTTTAGGTGAGTGAAAATATCTGCAGGTTGGTTCATTGGAACTGATTATTCTGGTTCTGGCACAATCTGAAATTTAATTTAGTAGTATGTGATACTAATAACTCACACTATTTTTGAAACTAAATCAAAATAATCTACTTTATTTTTAGAACTAACAAAATAACTCACACTATTTATGAAACTGAAATAAAATAATCTACATTATTTTTTAAGTTAAAGCAAAATAACACACACTATTTTTGAAATTGAATCAAAATAAACCAACAAAATAACAAACACTAATTCTAAGACTGAACCAAAATAACTTATAATATTTATGAAATTATAAAAAAATTACCTACTATTTTTAAAAACTGTACCAAAATAACTCAAATTATTTCTAAAAACTGAATCAAACTAACTTATACTATTTCTGAAATTGAACCAAAATAACTCATACTATTTCTAAAATTATAGCAAAATTACCCACACTATATCTAAAAATTGAATTAAAATATCTCACAATATTTATGAAATTATAGCAAAATTACCTACATTATTTCTAAAAATTGACCAAAATAGCTCACATTATTTCTGATATGAACAAAATAAATAATATTTCTGGAACCACATCAAAATAACAAATACTATTTTTGAAACTGAATCAAAATTAACTCACACTATTTCTAGAACTACAACAACATTACACAATATTTTTGAAACAAAATAACCCATAATATTTCTAGAACTACATCAAAATAATCCACACTATATGTGAAACTAAACCAAAATAACTCACACTAATCTGAAAGGGAACAAAATAACAAATACTATTTTTAAAATAAAATCTAATGAAATAACCGGTCTTCGATCATGAAAAGCAAAATGAAGGAAAAGCAGAAACTGGTCTTTCGGCCTAACAAAACCTCTCCACACGTAGAACAGCATGAAGGGAAAGCATCTAAATTCCAATCCCGACTGGATGCGAGTGTATCTTAGCAAGCAAGAAAGCATACAATGGGAACATACTACCACAATTCTCCCTTTGGTAGGCCACCACCTAAGGCAAGGTGTAATGTAAAGCAGCTACTAGGAAAATTTTCACAGAAATGATTGTCTTCGAATTCATTCCTCTTAATTCATAAAGTTTGTAGATTTAGATCAGTAAAATTTTGATCTTACAGCTAAATTATTATAATTTTTAAAGTAAATTTATTTTTGTAGTTGTTTAATTAAACTTCAATGATTTAGATTTGTCCTTAATGAATTACAAAGAAGGAATGCGAAACGATCATTTTCAAAATTCACTGCAAAACGACAGAGTTTGAAATAATCTACATTAATAGCGATGTGATATGACCAGTAGATAAAGAAGCACATGGACCAAAGCTCGACCAACACTTCCTTATCCTGTAATCAAATAAACCAAATCAGCTATTTATAATGAAAACGACTGAAAAAACTTGAAAACTTTAAGTTTTAAAGATAAGGGTAATATAAAAGGTAAAGTAATAGTATTAGGATTGATTTTTTAATGTAAAAATATGATTTCTCGTTAAAGTAAACGGACTATGATTTTGTTAAAACTTCTCTATTTATATGATATGACATGACGAATAATTAATGAAGAAATTTTCAATTTTCAATTTTATTTGATATTTAAGTTTTAATGAGGTAATCGCATACTTATAAACTAGACTTTACGCATGTGCTCACGCGCGTGCAAAATATATTTTTTGAATTACAACGCGTTAGATGCGATTTACACGTTTTAAATGTATTTATATATGTAAATTAACAAAAGAAAATTAAATATTTGAAGTAAATGAATAATTTTCGATCATGCTAGAATAAACCCCTCATAAACCAATTAAAATCGTTAAATTAACATAATAAAAGCGGTGTGGATAAAATTTACATTAGGAATAGAGAAAATAATATTTAATAAACAATTAATTGAATTACATTATTATTAATCAATTATGAGGCTAAGCGCACTCCCTCCCTTTAGTATAGATAATATTATTTGTTAAAAAAAAAATCATTTGACAATTAATATAATCACAATATTATCCGCGTACGAAAGACTTTTTTTATAAAAAAAAAATGATCATTTGACAATTAATTAAATCACATTATTATACGCGTGCGAGAAATTTTTTTTAATAACCGACACTTTGCATTTTTAATTAAAAATTGAGAAATAATATTTAGGGTTAATATTTGTTTACTATCCTGAAGTTCCATAGTTTTCAACATTTAGTACATGAAGTTTTTTTATTCTAGAGTCATACCTCAAGTCTTAATTTTAGGACAATTTCATACCTTCGTTAAATTTTCTGTTAGAATTTCTATTAATTTGTGACATGACGTTTACATGAATAATAATTGGAAACCACATATCAATATAAGCCCATTTCAATATTAAAAAATTCAAAAAAAAAAAAAAAAATGAAAAACCATCGTCTCCTCCCTCATCCTCCTGGACCCTCTCCCTCCCTTTCCCCCCATCTGCACCCTCCCTTCTGCCTCATTTTTTTTTCTTGAACTCGACGCCGCCGATTTGCAGTCGGGTGAAGAGGTGAAGCGCAAAGCCCTTTATCCAACCCAGGAGCTGGGTGGGACAAAACGATGGCATTTAACTAGTGGAGGACTCCAGATCTGAGAAGCAAGTCGAGGTCGGAAGCTGATTGGAGAGGGAAGACGAAACCATATCGAGGTCGCTCTGCATCAGGAGCTTCCCGCCGACGACTCGGCGTCTGTACATTGGTCAGCGACGGCAGTGAGGCGCTGGAGAGGAATTGAGGTAAGAGGGTGCGGAGGAGGGGGTTCTGGGCCCGTTGGGGGGAGTCGGAGATGTCAGCTTGGAGTGGAGGGCGGTCCAGCGGCCGACAAAGGAGCGAACGGTAAGGGAGGAGCAGAGGAGGAGGGACAGCGTGGAGTTGATGAGGTCGAGGAGGGTTTGGAGTGGGTTTGCGGTGGCGGGGCGCGATGCATTTGGGAAATAGGGGGCCAGATTAGAACCGGGTCGGGAGGGTGAGTGCATGGCGATGAGGGAGGGGACGATGGGTTTTTTCGTTTTTTTTTTTTTTGAATTTTTGAATTTTTTGAATTTTTTAATATTAAAATCGGTCTATACTGACATATGATGCCCAATTATTATCCACATACGTACTGTGTCATTAGTTAGCAGAAGTTTTGACGAAAAACTTAACGGATGTACGAAATTGTTCCAAAATTAAGACTCGAGGTATGAGGTTGGAATAAAAAAAATTTATGTAACAAATGTTGAAAATCACGAAACCTCAGAGTAGGAAATTAAGATTAACCCTAATATTTAATAAACAATTGCGTGCTAAATGCATTTTTTTAATCGTTACCCGTGATTTATACATTTTAAATGTTTTTGTACATTTGTTTATTTTTTTTCTTTCTTCCGTTTCATTTTTTATTCTTTTCTCTCTTCCTACTTGTATTTATATTATATTTTATGATAGCCAAATTACCCTTACTGCAGTCAATTTTGCTGTCGTATTTCTTGTGGCTGAGGGGCATTTTGGTCCAACCATGCGTGGCCCCAAATTTTGGCTGCATATGCACTGTTCATCCCAGCTAAGACAAAATTATTTAAAAATAAATTTACCAAATTACCCTTGGATTATTTTATGCATTTATATTTCATGCTTTGAAATTTTTTTGGTCGAGGTGTATTTTCGTCCAATTATTTTTTGTCATCCGCATTGACACTGTTTTACACTGTGCGCTTTTCCACTGGCTTTCTATACATATAAGATAAGATAAGTGCAGGTTTATTTCTAACCGGATGAGGTTTCTGTCAAGGGCATGGGTTGGAGAAAAAAATTAGAGAACTTTAAAGAAAATCTCATAGTACTGTTTATTTTAAAGAAAAATCATATTTTTACACTAAAAAGTCAATCATGATACTATTCACTTTATCCTTTATTTTGTCCTTATCGTTAAAACTCAAAGTTTTCAAACTCTTTTCATTAATTTTTCTAAAAAATTATTGATTGTTAGGCTTTTAATTCAACTCGTGTCTTTTAATGTTTGTTGGGCATATGACAAATGAATAGTTTTGTTCTTATGATTAAATTTTACATTTTTTTTTTGTTAAATAATAGTTTATGGTGATTTTTGGTTAAATTTAACTTAGTCCAATTTTTTTTTATTAAAGCTCCCAATTTAAAGAACTAATGTGAATGTTTACTATAATAGGGATGTGCTATCCACACACTCTTTTTTTTATTTCTCATACACTTCTTATTAATTTATGTCCTTTAATATTCTTCAATTCACTCGATCCGATGACTGAAAATTAAAAGAGTGAGTGAGAAGTAAAAACAGATGTGTAAATATCACACTCCAATTAATATTAGTCAAAATAACATTATGAAAACCTAGATATATATAAAATGGATGACTTTGTGTTACTAGCTCTAACTTTATCTAGTGTACAAATGACTGAAAACAAGAATATATCATTTCGTGATACTATTCTAGTATTTTTTTTAATTATCTATAGGCTATAGTAAGTTAGGATATGTCAACGTTGACTAGGGAAAATAAGGACCCTGTTTGCGGGCTGGCACCAAATTTTAGTTAGGACTTAGGAGTCATACAAACCTATTGAATTAATTGTATGCATGAAAACCCCAAAAGTGGTCTATCCTGGATTAAGAAGAATATGGCAACCAAATTAAGCGGAAAACCATACGTTACAGCTAGCTTAGCTGCAGCTAAACAACTAATCAACTAACTGAACTAGTTGCTAAACTCCCGAAACTACAATTATTTTCAAGTGTACTTCCTATTTAATTAGTATTGAGCGCTTGTCTTCGATGCTTTTTCTTTCTTTCGTTAGTTCTCTGTGTTTGCTTTTGCCTTGGACCAATTGCAAATGATGAAACCCTAGCTAGCTAATTAATCTCTTGAATTTAATTAGAGAACAGATTTCATAGTAATTAATAATGGATTCTCCGGTTCAAGAACATGGGAATGGTTGGCAAATCTAGAAACTATAAGGGTCTGTTTTAATAAAACGTTAACACACACCACTAGATTGTGGAAGGCTAAAAAATGCCTTGCTTTCAACTCTTCCTCTCTTCTTCATCCAACAATCTGTCATCATGTCCGTTTGTTACATTGTCAAGCTTCTCCTTCCTCCTTTCCACCAACCTCGTATCATTTCTCACATTATTGTAAGTTGTAATTCTCTCTTCTTCTCAATATATTATCTCTACACATGTATGTGTGTGTGTGTTTATCTCTCCTCGATTTATTTTTTTTTTTCTACTGATCTGCATTCACTCTAGATCCGTGGCAACCGCAAGATACCAATCTGCATCATTACGTATTCATGCATGCACCTTTCATAATGTTAGAGAGATTAAATTTGGAAACTAAATTTGCAAATTAAATGATATGTCACCAATAGGAATAAACACGTTTATCAACATTTAAGTAATCAACTAATCATCAACTTCCATGTCATTTAATTTTCAAAACTTTGTCTTCAAATCTAATCTTCCTAGCATTACCCTTTTTTTTTTTATGTGACATGCTGATGCAGGTAGTATTATTAGTGCTACCACGTACTTACGCTATCAAAAGAGTTAAATCCTTACGATAGAAAATTAGCATGTATATAATTTAATGAAAATGAATGAATATACTAAGCACTCATTAATCATATTGAAAGGGTGGTGTGATTTTGGGTCCATCTGTGTTTGAGGAAACGACGTTCTAATGCGACTGTGTATTTCCATTCAAATGCACGATGACCACATATATACTTTTATTTTATGGCGTGTCATGTAACATATTTTAAGAACTTAAATTTAGTATTTCTATCATTACAAAAAAATTGATTACGAAGAACCGCATCTGTTTAATTTAGTAAGTTTCACAACAAAGATAGGTTAGGACAGATCAACGTCTTCGTTGACTTGGTAAAATGAGGAATGTACCATGTGTACTTGCCTCTTTAATTAATTTGTATTAAGCTTTCATTAGCTGTCTTTTTGTTTGCTTTTCTCTTCGATCCCAACTAATAAGGAGCTGGCTACGATGAGAAGGAAATAATATTATGGTTATGGTTGGGGTATATGTCTATACCAGTTTCAAATGATGAAAACCTAGCTAGCCGTACGTAGGTAATGGCTGCTCGGGGTCAACGACGGGGCAATGGTTGGGTAGTACTGGAGGCGAATGTAGAAACTATAAGGGTGTGTTTTAATAAAACTTTGACACACACCACTGGCTTGTGGAAGGCTGAAAATGCCTTGCTTTCAACTCTTCCTCTCTTCTTCATCCAACAAGCTGTTATCATGTCCCTTTGTTACCTTCTCAAGCTGCTTCTTACACCTTTTCACATTCCTCGCGTTATTTCTCACATTATTGTAAGTTGTAATTCTCTCTTCTTTTTAATTATCTCTTAACGTGTGTGTGTATTTATATATGTCATATGCATATATATATATATATATATATTATGCGTGAGGCAACATACATATCCTGAAGAAAGTTGAGTTTTCACCATAAAATCAATTGACAATATTAGGAGTAGTTCAACGTCTTATAAGTATTTGCAAGGTTTCTCCTTTCACCAATATGTGGATTCTTTTACTTTCACATCTTCATATATCCTACATTAATGTGTCATGCATGCACGCACTTTTCATTATTTTCTTTTTCTACATGCTGGCAGTTTGTATTGTTGGTTCTAGTTGTACGTACACTATCAAGAGAAAGTCCTTAATTTAAATAGAAAATTATCATTTTATTTATAAATTTAATGTAAATGAATGAATACTAATTGAAGCACTCATTAATCATATTGAAAGGGTGGCGTGATATTGGGTCCATCTGTGTTTGGGGGCACGGCGTTCGCTCGCAACTACGTATTTCCATTCAAAAGCACGTTGACCATAGAGACAATGGCCAATCTGGGGTTGATTTACTACATGTTCGTCCTGGGTTTACAAGTGGATTTCAAGCCAATATTCCACGCTAGAAAAAAAGTTTTGAGCATTGCCGCTGCTGGTATTCTTTTTCCCCTACCTTTTGGCTATGCCTTGTGCAGAGTCCTAACACGACAGGAGGATGGCCTTACTACTGCTACTAAACTAAAGGCTCGTACGTACGGTCCTATATTCTGGGCATCATTCTTGCCTCCACCAACTTCGGGGAACTCGCCGGAGTACTTGCACACGTGAAGCTCCTTCACTCTGACGTTGGACGAACGGCCTTGTCTGTAAGTGTTATCAGCGATCTCATCTGTTGGATTCTTCTTGTGGGCACAGTGGCCTCAACAAGTGACGGTTATCAAGTTTATACGGTCTTATCCACCTCCGCATTAATAATATTTTTAGTTTTTGTGGTTCGTCCTACCTTGTCATGGATGTTTTCTAACACCAACAACGCTTCTAACGACAACAGTACTTCATTCTACGACATGGATCCCCAAATAAGCTTCATTCTAGCCGGGGTTTTATTTTTTGGGTACTTAAGTGATGCATGCGGGGCACACTCCATTCTCGGGGCTTTCACAATGGGAGCCATAGTGCCAAAGGGAGAGCTCAAAAACGCAATTATACAGAAGGTTGACGACTTTGTGTCAAACATTATGATGTCCCTCTTCTTTTTAGTGCTTGGGATGAGAACGCATGTCCAAGAAATCATCCTTGACAAAAAAGACATACTATTTGTCTTGCCAGTTATTGTTTTGGCTTCGCTTGCTAAACTTGTTGTAACCTTCGTCGCTGCTATCATTAACAAAATGCCAATGCGCGACAGTTTCGCCCTCGGACTTGTCATGAACACCAAAGGCGTACTCTCACTAATAATCCTCAATTCTGGCAGGGACTTAAAGGTATGAATATGCATTCGCGCTTATATATAACTGGTTATCCTCAATTCTGGCAGCCACTAATTTTAGATTTTTCCTCTTGAGCAGAACTCTTTTTCAACAGGTTTTGATTGTTTACATTAATGCAAGTGTATGGGATTTGATTAATTCCTCTTGTTCATAGAATTTTAACAAAACATTTTTCATATATATGTAGCAATTTGATTTTTGTGACTGGTTTATAGATTATAGGTATAGTGTTTGATTAACGTTGGTACATATATAATCCATTTAATAGGAGTCAAACTCATGAGATGTGTTACCCATGTAATACATTTAATAATTCAACTGACCCTTATTATTAGATTCAAATTTTCCAGTTCACTATTTGAATTTTTTACTTCAATTAACGAGAATCAAACTCAAAATTTCCGATCAATTGATGAAGACCTCAAAAAAGACTATACAAGTCTCTATTTTCTTATAAAAAAAACCGAGGATTTAGTTTAATATGTGAGAAATAAAAACGGCTATATCATAAACACTTGAGGTCCAACAACATTGATGATTGACGACAATTGTTGATTTGAATTCCTTTTGTGCATTATTTATCAAATTGTAATGTTTGTCCCAGTCAATCTTATATGGCTGCATATTTGAATTTTAGGTTTTGGACCACCACACATTTTCAGTCATGATGGCTGCAGTTTTTGTAATGACTGCTGCGGTTGGACCCATTTTGAACCTGATCTACAAGCGCAATGGGACATCTAAGCAGTACAAGCATAGAAGCATAAGAAGCATTCAACCAAACTCGGAGTTTCGAGTCCTTACTTGCATCCATTCGACAAGCAATGTTTCCGGCGTCATCAACCTCTTGGAGGCTTCAAATCCCACGAAGCAATCCCCAATTTCTGTATTTGCCGTCCACCTGGTGGAGCTAAGAAGTCATGCTTCGGCCATGCTCATAGTGCACGACACATGCAACTTGAATAGGACAACCAGTGCGAGCAGTACGACTAAAAATCAAAATCACGCAAATCATGCGCACTTTTCGACATCGTCTAACAACATTGTTGCTGCCTTTGAAAAATTTGAGAGTGAGAGTGAAGAAGGCAGCGTGTCTGTCGAGGCACTAACGACGGTGTCTTCTTACAGCACTATACACGAGGACATTTGCAACCTTGCCGAGGAAAAACAGGCAGACCTTATAATTGTTCCTTTTCATAAGCAATCCACCATTGACGGAGGAATGGACAGTGGAAACGCTAGTGTTAGAGACGTCAACAGGAACCTTTTAGAGAATGTACCCTGTTCTGTGGCTGTCTTTGTGGATCGTGGCCTTGGCGATTTATCTGAAACTAAAAATGGAATTAACGGTCAAGGGCACCGTCACCACCGCTGTTCCATGCTTTTTATTGGCGGCCCAGACGACCGCGAGGCATTGGCTTATGCGTGGAGGCTGGCTAGCAATCCTATTCCAAACCCTAATATCAGGTTAACTATTGTACGATTCATTGTCGGTAAGGATGCAACAGTTGGTTCCGATCTCCTTCTCAGTAACGATAAGAATAACGGTGACCATCACGAGGAAGAAGACAATAAGATTTTGCAGGACGTAAAGGGAAACGAGAAAGAGAAGCAATTGGATGACCAATGTATAGAGGGCTTTATGCTCAATGCTAAGAATCATCCTTACATAAAACTAATTACGGAGGTAGTGAACAATGGAGAGGAAACTCTCCAACTATTAAGCGACATGGCAAGTGACTATGATCTTTATATTGTGGGAAGAGGGCAAGGAGTTTCCTCACCACTCATCACTTTTGGGCTATCTGAGTGGGGTGACTGTCCAGAGCTAGGACCTTTGGGAGATACGTTGGTGTCGTCTAGATTTGTTGCCAATGCGTCGATTATCATTGTGCATCGAGGTGCTTCTCTTGTGGATGAATCCACTGATCAACATCTTACCCAGCAGTCTATGCATGCATGACACGGCATTTTCTAAAATATATAGTGCATCAAATTGCTTTATCTCGAGTCTTTGTAAACCCTAAAAGTCGTTGAGTTGGTGATATGAAGATGATGGTTTCGACTTTCGAGTGTGTGTATATATAGCATAAAGGAAGTTTTAATGCAAAGTACTTCAGACAATTAATAATAAGGAAAAAAATAATGGAACGTAACAAATTATTAAGTTGAATTTTGGGGACACAATGATAGTATAGTTATTAAGTTAAAGTTTCTTTATAATCAAAAATTTATGAAGAAATAGTTTTCGGTGCCACCAAACTTCAATGTATTTACAATACTGCCAATATTTCTTGTCCTTGTGATTAAAGAAAGTTTTTTTTTTTTTTTTTTAGCAATAATGTGGTTCAAATTCGCCTTTGACGACTTACAATACTAAGTGACATTAAAGAAAGTTTCTCACACCCCAAACCGGGGGACATGAAATACTATAACTTTTTATATCTATGGATGCATCCAACTTCTCCTCACTGTCTAAGAGTTTGAATCATACACACAACATCCCCTACTAAACATGTCTAACAAGAATGGTGATTTTATTCCAGCAAATCACCCTCTAATCTTACAAATACACAAGTGTAGTATAATCTTGAAATTTACTTGTGTGTTTGTTTTATGCCATGGCAAAACTCCCTCCTTCTGCGATTGTTCTCTGCAAAGTTTTTTTAATACAAATATCACAAAGAACATACGAAATTCAAATAGAAACCCTTTATTGCATAATAACACAAAATGGGAACAATTCGGGTTTCAGGAATTGAAAATTGAAAGGTCAAGAGGTGGGAGAGACCCGGTGTTTTTGTTGGGGGGCGGCGGGGGCGGGGCGCGGCGAAGAATTACCATTTAATAGATACGTTGAGAGTAGAGTTTAAGATCGGAGAACCTAGCCGTTGGCGTGTGGGGGTTCTTTCCGACTTGGGGGACCGGCTGATGGCTTCACCACAGCAATTCACTTTTTCAAGGGTCGAAAAGACTTATAAAAACATTTCAGCCTTTTGTTGGCCATCCCAGGAATCAAACACAAGACGTGTAATTCTCACTTCAAATGACATTGTGTTATTGGATCGGGATGTCACAGTGATGGTTGTAGCTGGTCCGTCTAAGTCCTTAAGTGTAGGTGGATCTATATGGAAGTTTAGCCTTTTTTATTAAACACAAATTTTATCCCAACTTTTTTAATTTATGATAATTGTAACTTAAGGACTAATGTTGGTAGTCTGACGAGGTCCAATTTTACCAATGTGTGATTTATTCCTAGTGTTTCTTTCGGTCTAGAAGACTAAGAGAAAAACGTCTGTAGACGTGTCTGCAAGGCCGTTGGATTAGGGAAGAGAGCTTAGACGAGTGTGGAAGGGAAAAGATAGAAAAGAAATGGGACTTCCATATCAACTTTTGGCTCAAATGATCATTCATATGTTGGTTACAATTTCTATACAAGAATAGTATTTTGGCTATTCTTACAAATTTTCCAGTGTACAATTGTCTACAGAATAATATCCTCAACTAGTATTATACACAAGGTCAAAGCTGATACAAACGTTTAATACAGTCTTTGCATTGGTCTCGTGGTTGTAAAATGATCATTTAGAAGGAACATCAAGCTGCTACTTCAACCATGAAGCCGCTATGTTGGCCAATACAATCAAATTACAAGCTATAAACTGGAGATGGATCTGTCTCGCTCTCTACATGGACTGAAACTAAAATCTCGTGCGGCGAGAGAATGAATGAATGAAGAAGTCGCTCCTAAAACTATGGCTATTGACAACTGCACAACACACTGCTCAAAATTTGAATAGAAAGCCGAAAAAATATTGGCAAAACATCTCTGCTTGATTTTGCATGCACAAGCTACTTTACAGTCATGCCAGGAGCATTTTTTACAATCCCAGCATACCTACGGTTTTCAAGCTGGAAAAAAGTGATGAATTGAGGTGACCATTTCACACTCAAGTCATGAGATGCAACCAAGAACTCAATGTCGGAAGTTTATTCCATTACTTGAAGTAGTCTTGCCGAAGAACTGTGAGGAAATTAGGGGTTGAGCCATCCTCATCCTTCTGCTTCCATTCCCCGTTGCTTTGTATGTACCATGATACTTTCGGAGATAATGGTGTGTACAAATCTGCAAGTTTCAAGAGAAATGTAAACATTTTTTTACAAAATGCAGACTACTGCATATGGAATTGAAGCCTGCAAAATTTCAATTTAAATGCAAAGAATTCATCCATGACTCATATTCTTGCATGATGGTGCAACACCGCACATTTTACTTTAAAGATGTGCATGAGAATCCTAACCATTTCACCATCACAATCAAAATCATTGCTGGTAAACCACTACACATTGGCCTTCCCATTTGAACTACTAGACCCTGCTGGATGTATACTACCATCTTATAAATAATAGTTAACAAACCGTATATATTAAGACCTGTATTATTGAGTCAATAACCCAATAAATATTTTTTGATAAGAAACAAAATTAACAAAAAGATAAAGAATGTGCACACAGGTGACAAGGAATACCATGAACATTTACCTACCTAAAGAAACAACGGAATAGAAGCCAACTAAAAGTATAAAACACCAAACGAACAAAACTAAATAACAACAGCATCCCAATTAGAGGAAATAGCATGGAAGGACCATTCCTTAAAATCTAAAGAAACTACCCCACAGGATGCCAATAACCCCATGGACTGGTAGTATAGTCCTGCAAACATAAGTCTCTCAACTCTGAAACACTGGGGAAAACAAATCCTGACCCTGAGTATGGATCTTATTGAGTACTAGTCCCATATTGGTTGGGATAAGCATTTAACAAAGCTATACCTAGCTATTTGGTCTCTCCACTTAACAGCTTAAGCATTTAGGTTGAACACTTCAATAGATCTTACACTATTTGGTTCCAGATTTCAACATTTAAACTCAGGACAGAAAATAAAGGGGAATACTTTCGGAGGTAAATGTCAACTAATAGGATAAGGCTCTGCATCATACGTTAAGCAATAGCAGTACTGCACTAAGCTTCCAAATTACAGGTCAGTGCCTATTTAACACTTAAGAATCTCCAAATAGACATGCAATCAGATACACAAGATACAAACCTGTAATTAAAGGTGGATCTGGCTCTCTTGTACTATGCAATATAGCAGTCCCAGATAACACAGTGATGAAACCGCAAAGTTCTGATGCTATGCTGCTCACACTTTGACCCGAATAATCCTACCAAAAGGGTATACGTTTTAGATTTATAACATAATGGTTACTCTCTCTCTCTCTCTCTCTCTCTCTCTCTCTCTTGCTCACACACAAACACAATTACAAAAACACACCATGTTGACATGATGATACCTTAAACATTATTGCACTGGCAAATATTGTGAAAGATGTGAACATAGCATAATAGATGGGAGAAACAATTGCTGTGTTGAAAGTATCCAACGCCTGCAACCACAAGAGAGTGAAAACCAGCTAAAAAGTTACACATTTATGACCAAAACAGATAAGATAAGCAAGTGGTTTATACAGGTGATGAATGCAGCACTTCATGCATTCACATGCTTACACAAAAAGAAAATATTAGATAAAATTCATGTATAGTTGGAGGGGGGGCAGATTTCATTTATTACCAATCTGATGCAGATAATTTCTGCTCAGACTACTTTCCTTTTATGAGAATGTGAAACAAAGATTTTATTGAATTCATATGTAAAAGTTCAATGCAGAGAACGAGATGTGCACTGTACACAGAGCAAAATTCTAGCAGTCTTCTGGTGAAATCACACAAGAATAACATAACCTCCCCCTCTTAAAAGAACTCTTCAATTTGTACAAAGGGATGTTCAAAAACAAAATTTATCCCACATCATCTCATCCTCTCCCCTTAACTATCAAATATCCTCCTAATTCTTTCCAATCAAACTACCCAAAACATATTCTGTAACTGACGTTGGTTAGCTAACAGTCTGTTAACAGGGGATGTTTGTGTTATAAAATTCAAGCATCAAGCAGTTGTACTTTGACTTATGAAGGTGCAAAGTTTATTCTAAATGCATTAAAAGGTAATAATTGCATTGGGTTAATCCTTATAGCCCAGGGTTTAGCTCACAAATTTTGGGCTCAACCCAAAACCCAAGTTCTAAACCCTAAGCCACAAGCTCTGCCTACCCCCACCCCACCCCCAGGTCCCCAACAACCCCCCACCTTATAGCCCACGGTTTACCTCACAAATTTTGGGCTCAACAACCCAACCACACCACACCACCCACCCCACTCCAAAAAAAGAAAAAAACAAAGCCTTATTCATTATAAAAGAAACACAGATACATATATATATATATATATATATATATATATATATATCGAGACATAATCATTAAAAAAACAAAAAAAAAAAAGAAACAGAAATGAAAAGGACACAAAGCTGCCATGATGCAATGTAATAGAGCATACCAAGACAAGACCATGTTTAGATAATTCAATTGAGTGATGATACAGGTAACTGGAACCATTCCAAAAATCCATGTTTGGAAGTATATTAGCTGGTTTGTGCCCTCTAATGTGAGTTTTATTAAATGATGATATAGGTAACTGCAACCATTCCAAAAATAGAAATGACAAGGACACAAAGCTGCCATGATGCAATATAATAGAGCATAACAAGATACGGACCATGTTTAAATAATTTAATTGAGTGATGATACAGGTAACTGCAACCATTCCAAAAATCCATGTTTGGAAGTATTTTAGCTGGTTTGTGCCATCCACTGTGAGTTTTATTGCAATCCCAATTGCTTTTACACTCATAACCTGCAATAGGGATAATTAATCAAATGGGCAAGCCAATGTTACTTTAAAAGTGAAGTAATGTAATTTTTTGTGCATGATGAAGAAATCAAAAGTTGATGAAATCGTTATATTTGAACTAAAATTTGGCAAGAATGGTAGAATAACTCACTGTTAATGATCCTATTATAGAGCAGATTCCTATATAAATCAGTATATTAGTTTGGCCATAGCGGGGAGCGCAGTACAACATCAGTACTAACATCACAGCTACCACTGAGGCTGTATACAAAAGAAATGCTGAAGGCAAGAAAGCGAACAATTAGAAGAGAAGAAGAAGGAGACTGAAATAAGCAGCCATTAGTTAGTAACCTTTTAGGAGCATACCAGGTTGTATTGCTAATTCCAGATTTCTTGGACCGAACTGAGAGATTGCTCTTCAGGTGAATGGAGTACAATCACAGTTGAACCCACTATACATAAAAGACACCCTAACATTCCCATTTTCTGGAGTTTCTCCTTTAACAAAAAATGTGCTAAAACAGCACTACACATATTCATCCATGGTTGAAATTGTCAGAAATATGGTTTGACGATTGAAATGTACAAAATCATAGGTACAATCAGATATGTAATAGATTGGGAAATACGGAATGTACCTAACAATAATACTCAATGCACCTAGTGGTGTTACAAGGACAGCAGGTGCGTAAACGTATGCTACAAAATTGGCTAGCTCTCCAATAACCACTGTCAATTGTCCAAAATTACGATGATCATCAACATGCAATATTCAACATCCAACCCCGTCTAGCAGCGGAGAAATGAATTGAATAAAAGAAAGGGTCAAAATTTCCAACTGAAATGAAATAGTGGGAATAAAACTTAACCGCAATCTAAATGAAATTTCGAATAGCATAGCATATCCCAGGTCATAAAAATCTTGAATTTCTTCAAATCATCATAACAGAGCCCTAGAATTAATTAAATTAAGCAGAACAACTGAACAAGGAATAAGGAAAACTTACTTGTTACCATTCCTATCCACCATAGAGGCTCCTTCAGATACCCATATCCTCCCACACCTTTCATACATTAGCAACGAAAGCGAAAAAACAAGGAAAATTAACAATCAGACACAGTCAAATCATCATAAATATAAAAAAGAAAATGCCTTGAGAAAAAAAAAATTGAAAGAACATACTGGCAGCAGGGCCGTTGACGCTGGCCCGGATGAGACCCTTCTTCTTGAAGATAAAGCTGGAGCCAATGAAGGCGCTCGAGACGACGGCCAAGATGAAGCCTTTCAAATTGCTCGAGTACATTGGCTTGGTAAATTTTTTTTTTTTTTTTTTTTTTGGAGGGGGAGGGTAATAATTTGGAGCTATGAATTCAGAGGAGGAGTAGGGAGTGGAAGGAGTAGTAGGCGGAAGGCAAAATTGCCAAATGGGTGGGGTTGCGACTGGAAGAGGGAGCCGGAGCCGGAGCGACACTCATTCTACATACAAGAATTCCCAATTACCTAAATCGAAACCCAAAACCTCGAAATTTCTTTCTTTTTTATTCGCCTCTGAACAAGAAGAATTGGGAATTGGGAATTGGGAATTGAATGATGGAATTGCTACACTACTCCTCCATTATTTTTTGATGAGAAAAATACATTTGGAATTTGAATAAAAATTAAAATTTATAAATTAGCATGTACTAATTCTCTTATTTGAATTCTTAAATATAAAAATTTAAAATTTTCAAGTGAAAAAAAATTTAGAATTTGAGACCTCTAATTCCTAAGAGCAAGCCCAACGTGGGCAAATGCTCGGAGGACAGGGGACAAAACAGGGCCCGAGGCCCCTTGGACCAGCTCCAGTGTGGGCAAGCCTGAGTGAAGGTGGAGGCCCGAGCTCCGGGCCCGTGGAGAATTGCCAGCCCGAGAGCCTGAGGCCATGTGACGTCAGCGCTGATGTCAGCCTAGCGTCAGGCATTATTTAATTTTTTTTGTGTCAGGCGCGTGCACCCCACTCTCGCGAGGGGGCGCGTCGCCGACACAAAATCAAAAAAAAAAAAAAAAAAAAAAAAACTTTTTCAGTTACCATTGGGAAGCCACGTGGCTTCCTACGGTCTGTTCAATCTCAACGATTATTTAATTTGAACCATTCGATCTCAATGGTCAAAAAAAAAAAAAAGTCTTATTTAATATTCACTGTTCGATCTGAGATCAACAGTGGATATTAATATGCTTTATAAATAAAAAAAATAAAAGAAAAAATAGTTTTAAAATTAAGAAAAGTTACTGCTGTGACACGTGGCACAATCTGGAGTGTTGGAATTCAAATTTTTTTATATCCAACGGCAGAGATTAATTAATTGAATAAAAATTTTAAAAAATTCAAAAAAATTCAAAAAAAATCTGAAATTTTTTTAAAAAAATTGTTTTTACTTTTCTATAAATACAATTAAAATTATTTTGTATTATTTTATAAATAAAAAAATGCTAATATTTTATTGCATATTGCCAGGGCTATTAAAGTGTAACGGTGGAGATGCAAATGCTATTGCCAGGGCCATTACTATTCATTAAGGGCAGTTATTGTTCATTAGGTGGATTGAATAGTGCATAGCCTGAGGGGAGGACTCCAACGCTGGAGTTGCTCTAAGTTTAAATTCCATGTAAATAGATGTTATTTGCCAAGTTCTATGATCGAGAACTTAAAAATAACAAATTACGTATTTAATTACATTGTTCTTTTAGGCTAACCAAACAAGAAAATTCACAAATTCTAGAAAATAAAATCTAGTTAATTCAATTTTCATCATTTTAAAATTCCTTAGTAATTTTAAATTTATTCATCCAAACATATTGTTAATGTGAGGTTTGATGCTTTGACAAGACGAGATGCATCTGATTTGTGGGAAATTGTCTCTCTCAAATTTGAAACAAAGAAAGATGGTGTGCTTTCTCAGCTGCAAGTCCTCAGCCCCTCCTTCCTGAATCCCGCCCCGTCAATTGTCATTTCTCAACCGGGCCATGTGCCATTGTCGTACCCATTTTATTATTCGGGAGCGATGGTGGTTGAATTTTAGTTTAATTAGAGATTTAGAGGATGTATTCAATTGGGATTTTGAGGGATTTTAATTCTTTTAATGAACTTAGGGGTATTCAATTGGGATTTTGAGGGATTTTAAATGATTCTCTAAAATTTAATGTGTATTCAAGTAGAATTTTAAGATAATTTATTAAAATCTTTAGAAATCTGGATGTATTCAATTAGAATTTTAAAGAAGTTTATAACATTTCAGGTGTATTCAATTAGAAATTGATTTTAAAGAATTTGAGAAAGTTGAGGAATTAGAGGGAGATTTCGTAGTGTATTTTAAACATCCACAAATCTCATCTCTCTCCATTAGATTTCGAGGGAATTGAATCAAAATTTTATATGGAATCTTTACAAATCCATTAAACTCCATAAAAATCCGTGGATTTATAAATCCATTAAAGTCTCTCAAATTCTCAATTGAATACACCCCCTTAGGGTGCGTTTGTTGCACCAGACTATCTCGGACTGGACTAGCTTCAGGGACTAAGCTAGATTGATTTAGTGAAGCGTTTGGTGCTGTGTCGAACTAAAAAACAGGACTCATATATTATAATATTAAATTTATATTTACAATATTTTATCATTAATTTAATCTATATATACTAATATTTTATTATTAAATTATCATTTTCCTTTCTATAACCATCTTCTGTCTTTTTATTTTGGTCAAGCTTTTAAGGGAAATTTTATTTGAACTCATATAACCTTTTTTTACACCAACTTAAACTTTAAAAGTTAATTGTCTTTTTTACCCTAGTACATAATTATCATCAAGTACAAGATGAATTTAATCATACAACTAAAATTTATCAATAAACCCAAACAAACACTAAAGCGCAAACAAATCTACAACAGCAACAATGGGAGATGCCATGGTGCTGAGATCGTCCAGGGGAGATGCCATAGTGTTGAGGTCAAACAAATCAAATGACATGCAGAAGAGGATTCTATGGCTCGTTCCTTTGTCTCCCCATGCACTTGTAGTCTTGTACTAGTATATTTCCTATGACATATCGGACAGAACAACCATGAATCGTTTAAGTTGAAAATGGCGAGGGCTTGGAAATCTTGGGGCAATTAGAGCTTCGAAGAGAATAATTATCTCTTTATCCAACTCACCATCACAAACATATATGATATATCCTCTTACCTTTATTTTCATCCATGAATGCATGTGGTAAATCAAACTCAACGATATGAAATTTCATCCAACAAAATACATCCTAAAGATAAATATTCATAACTAAAAATAGTCAGTTAAATCCTGTACTTAATTGATAGATAGTCACAACCAAGAAGGGACTTCAACTTAAACCAAAGAGGGAAGAAAAATAAGAATAAAGAAATAATAGCATTTAGAATTCAGATTCAGACTATTTGAAACAAACAAAAAACCCTTAAACTAGTGCGACAAGCTCTTTTGCAATATGATTGCAAGGACGATCATATTGTTTGTATTAAGAATTTGTCCACTTTTTCATAGTCCCAACTTGAAATGGACTTCTCTTTGCAAATTTTGGGTTTTTATTTCTAAATGAGTGTACGGATAAATCTACAAATTGAATTGGGTTTGTGAGGGTAATTTAGGTAGTAAATATGGGTTTAAAGAGGTATTGATAGTTTAATTAAAGTTAATATGGGTGAAAGTAGTAAGTTTGGTGTAGAAAGAGGTTTTATGGGTTCAAATAAAATTTCACAACTCTTAATCATCTTCCTTTCTCATTTTTTTGTCCGCCCACTGCATCCTTCCCCTTTCCCCTTTCTTTGCCATTTTATATGTGCCACTGTCTCTTTCCTTTTTCCCTTTTCTGTCTCGTTTCACCTCCAATCACTTGCTCTTGTCCTCCCTATGTTTCCCCAAGTTGCGTTGCTCTTCAAGTTCCCAATTCCCCCAGAAAACCCCAACTCCTCCCTATGAAGCTTAGGATCGCCAATTCGAATGGCGGCCATGGCAAGTTTTCCCGTTCAACTCCCTCTCTCTGTCCCTTTGATTTTCCGTCCAAATCCCTCTCTCTCTTCCCTCTGCCTCTTTTCCTATCCAACTCCCTGG
Organism: Pyrus x bretschneideri; assembly: GCF_019419815.1. Taxonomy (NCBI): domain Eukaryota; kingdom Viridiplantae; phylum Streptophyta; class Magnoliopsida; order Rosales; family Rosaceae; genus Pyrus; species Pyrus x bretschneideri. The sequence goes on along the minus strand of NW_025999390.1, from coordinate 8,492,294 downwards.
GTGATAATCTGATTTTGGATGGTCTCAGATTCAAAGATTTTAGGTCGTTGGTGATGCGGTCACTGAAGATGGCTGCTTGAGATGGATTTGGAAAGACAAGAGGGCAACGACAACGTCGACAAGTAGTCATAGCTAATACCATGCTTTCGGACTACATTAGCTAACGACAGTTAACGAGGTCCTGAGTCAAACACTAGACTACACTAAATGCTAGTCCAATCCAGTCCAGTCCAGTAAGAGTTAGGGATGTCAAACAAACACACCCTTAGTCTCTTCTATATGGTTCAAAATATGCTAAAGGATTTACACGCATATACCTAAGCAATAAAGAATATGTATGAAGGAGCAAGGAATGTAGCAATAACTCATGAGGGATAAATTGAAAGCTTTCCCATAACTATATGGTTACACAATTAGGCTTAACTTTAAGTCCTTACCTATCTCTATTAGTAATAGATGAGTTAACATGACTATTCAAGATGACATCTCTTAGTGTATGCTTGTTGCAGATGATATAGTGCCTATAAATGAAACGCAAGAGGGAATAAATGTGAAGCTTAATCTTTGGCGGGAAGTGTTAGAATCTAAAGATCTTAAGTAGGATAGAGACAAAATAGACGGAGAGCAAGTTCAATGGGAATACGAGTCCAAATGAGATGAGAGTGAGCATAGTAGATTAAGAAGTACTAAAGAGTAAACACTGCTTTCATTCTCTTAAATTTATCTTGCAAAAGAACAGAGAATCAAATGAAGATCTCAACCATAAAGTACACGTTGGATGGATGAAATGGAAAAGTGCATTAGGTATGTTGTACAATCATTGTCACCTAAAGCTTAAGAATTTTTTTATACGACAGCAATAAGACTGTCAATGTTTTATGGCACGTAATGTTAGGGGGTGGGGTCAAAAATCAACGTGTGCAAAAAATGAGTGTAACATAGATGAGAATGCTTCGTTGGATGTGTGGGCAAACGAGGTAGGATGTGATTAAGAACAACAAGGATATCCGAGGTAATATAGGAGTGGCCACAATTGAAGATAAGATGAAAGAAAATCGATTAAGATGGTTTGGACACGTGAATTGAAGATCTACGGATACTCTGGTTAGAAGATTAAGATGGTTTGGACACGTGAATTGAAGACCTACGGATACTCTGGTTAGAGATGGGAATATAAGAGTAAGACTTAGAGCAAAAGGGGTAAAGGAAGACATAGGAAGACTTGGAAAGAGACTTTTAGAAAAGATGTGGAGTACCTAAGAACTAACGGAAGACTTGATGCAACACCAAACGTTGTGAAGATCTAGGATTCATACAACCGACCTCATTTAGAGAGATAAGGCTTAGTTGTTGTTATTGTTGTTTTTGTTGTTTTTGAGCTTTGGTCTTTAAATTTGGGACTAATTGATTGTCTATTATTGGCACTTCAAAAATCTCATTTTGCACTCCTCATAAGTATATTTTTTACATATTTGCAAAAAACTCTACATATGTTCCGCCCTCATTGATTGGTGTTTTAGAAGAGAAAACTCTTGTAATAGTATTGTGACTCTATTCATCTACAAAGAGAGAGCTAATTTACAAGATGTTGCAAGCCTATTAATAAGGAGAGAGCTAATTTACATGAAATCATACTAAACTAAGAATCCCAAGATTATATGAATATACTCAAAAGTCAATACTATCCCTCAAGTTGATGCATGTACAGCACATGCCCAAATCGTGTAAGAAACTTGAAAAGTTATAACTTGAAACAGTCTTTGTGAGAATATCTACCAACTGATCTTCCGTGAGGATACTATCAACTGATCGATATCTATCAACTGATCTTCCGTTACTATTGCAAGTACTTCAATTATAAAACAAAAGGCATCATAGAAATGCAGAAAAATGGAGTTTCAACCAAATGTCAGTTATTATCATATCACAACGTTACAAACAAAAATCTCTCTCAGTCTCTCTCTGGGTTTACAAAAAAATCTGTTTCTACAAAAGAAGCAATTCCAAAAATATGTAGGCCACTGAATCAGCCCAAAATACAGGTATGGAAACCGATGAGGACAAAAGAATTGTTAACAAAATTAGAAGACCGGCGAAGAGAAGCAGAGTGAATTAAGTGAGCTGGAGGGCCATCTGCTGGAGAAGTATTTTCTTCTGGGATGCATTGATGATGCCTTTGCACTCGGCATCTAGTAAAACGTCGGTCATAATTGCAGCCGCATGCCCTCTGGGCTCTTCTGAAGCTCTCCTCAACATGAACATCTGAAAATAGAATGACACAGAAGAAGACAACCAGTTCAATGTCCGTCTAATTATAAAGAAAATATAAAGGACAGATATGGGTGTGTATCTGTTGAGATTCAGCGTTTTCTAGCAATTTAAGGGTTCTGGAATCGATCTTTCTTTCATACACCAGTGTCGAACAAACCCCCTAAGTTCAGACCACAACAACCAAACAAAAAAGCATTCTTTAGTTTCCATTAGGGTTTGATTGTGTGCATAACCAAACATTTGGGGTTTGGTATCATTCCCTGGCTATGGTTGGCTGAGAATAACACAAATAACCCTATCACCCCACCAAAATCTGCTAAAATTTTGGCGAACCACCTCATGTTGGTAGAATATGAGTACGGCCCATTGATCATGTTCGATTCTTGCCTGAATGTGTGATAGATGTTCCAAACATAATAACACATAGTATACATCTCTAACCAATCCTACATGATGAGGTATATTTGTGTGCACCACAAGACATGATCACAGGGAGCTTCAAATTGTACCTGTCCGTGATGTGTAATCTCTAAGCAGCCAGGTTGTTGTATATATGGTTCTCCATCTATTTGGACTGGGAAAGGACTGGAGGCATGTATTCTTATGACTTTCCCTTGGGCTAGTCTTCTAGCTTGTGAAAGTCCAACCTGTACAGCAAAACAACAAACATTAGCTTCTTCCATTCATTCAATCCACTAGGTTATTCTACTTGTTCAAAAAAGAAACATGACCTCTAGCCCAAAGCCTGAGCCGAAGTCCCCACTCCCCCCGGCGCCACTTTTGGTGGAAGAACACCACCTTATAACGAAAAGGGAGTAGGTAAAGGATCAACTGCGGACACTCCTAAGAATTGGGCTGCTAGATTTTTTACTTTCTTACTTGAAACCCAATTTACACGATGCAAAGTTTTTGGTTTTCTCTCTTTTTTCTCCACTGGTTTTTTTTAATTGTTTTAATTAAATAGAAATTCAGATTACTTCAAATGATGTGGCTGTCCACATCAGCTGCCACCTAAGGTTGCACAAAATTGTGGTACAATAGATAGTAAGAATAGAATTTCCGATGTAAACATACAATGACATCTCAAAGAAAGAATTATGTAAATAGACTTGTGCTTTTGATAGTTTATATTTATATTATTCTGCAATGGAGGGTGTATGTGTTGAGAATATAAGTTCCACATCGGGGAGAGGAGACATTATGAATGAAAAACAGAAAATAGACATACTATACAAACCTGAAGTTTTCCAAGGTGCCAAGCTCCACATACACATACAACTTCAAGCATTTTATCGTGCATCAACTGAAGATTGAATTCATCATCATGCTCAATATCGTTTTGCCAAAGATTTACTCCACCCATGTAGCTACCAATGTTGAGCACAATTAGACCCTCAGAATCCTGGGAAAAGAAGAGAAAAATATGAAAAAGGAGTCACTTCAAAAGGAATGAAAACAGCTTGAAACATAATAACAAAAATTTCATAAATGTAAACCTTTGGAATATCTATGTCTTTCCCATCAACTTCAAGCCAAACTTGCCATGGTAGGTCAGCACAGGTTCGGTCCATTATATCTCTGGCCCCTTCTTTGGCATATCGTAATTTATTTACAAACTGTTCATAAAAGCAACCATCAGTGAAGCCAAATCACGGAAATGAACGATGACAAATCTTTCTCTAAAATTTTGTTGCTTAGGAAAGCATAAATAATGGCTGATAATGAAAGCATCACACCAAATACGAAGGTACCTGACTACTGAACTTCTCAGGATTTATTTCTCGGGTCACATGAAATTCATATGCAACCTTCGCATCACAACCAATACCTTTCAAAGAAATGAGAAAATGTCAAACAGATCCCACAACCATAACTAGGTAATAGTAAATGTAGAGAAATACCTAAATAGTTCATCATAAACTTGGACTGAACTTTATTCGGATCAGCTTCTGATTTGATGTTTACCTTCCAGCGATCTAGCATGGTAACTGCAGCATGGTTAATGTCATGCAACAGCGCGGTTAAGCCACCTTGTCCATCAACCATAGAGAAGCCTTTTCCCCATTGCAACACCCTTGACAAATCATTTCCCGTACCTAGGGGAAGAATAGCAACAGGTGGGGGTGATTCAAAATTATGCCTCTCGATCGCATCAAGAACCCATGCAACAGTACCATCTCCACCACATACCAAAACTCTAAAATATTGCACATCATTGAACAATTCCAAACCTGCCTCGGGCCCTTGGGAAGAACTCAGTTCAAAAACCTGCAATTTAGAAATATAGTTTGGCTAGTTACTCCTAAAAACCATGATATGAAAAATGCAAAAAATAAAAAATAAAAAAAAATTAAAAATTATAACACACATATCAATCACTGAATTAAAAAAAAAAAAAATTGGCAATTTAATATTGGAAGACATACTACTAATATTATGCTCTCAAAATAGAAGATCCAAACAACTGAATTAAAAAAAATTAATCTGAATCCAGCATGGGAAAAGTACAAAAACTTTGAATGCAACTCGGACTCCAAGCAACAAGAGAAATTTTATTGTTCTGCATTTTCCTCCTTATGACTATTCTAAGCCTCACATCAAGCTATTAATATCATATCTTATTTGTTTCATTGTATGAGGGAAAATAAAGGCAAAGGAAGAGAGAAGGTGGTCAAGGGTAAACCCCGTCTCAATTCTCCTAGGAGAAAGATGCAATGCTGCATCTATGTGCTTATATTTTGGACAAGCAATAGAAGTTACACAAGTGATAATAATGACAATGCAAACTATAGCCCCAAATATCAAACCAACTACGTACATTCAAATGAACGCATACAAAGATGTGACCAACTACACTCATTGTTCCCTTAACTGTACCACAAAACCCACAGCTACTACATTTGGGCAACCTTGTGCCCAGAAAACCATGATGCAACCATGGCATCATATATAATTTGAAAAAGGAAGGGAAACAAAGGCAGACATAATGAATTTTCTCGAGGTCACTAAGTATCAAGTTTCATTCAGAAAACAAAAATATGTATATGAATTACAGCAGACTGTAAGTTATCTGACGCAAATTAAGAGCTACAACACAGCAAGGGAACATTAGACGTCAAAGATCACATTTTGTTGCCCGTCTAAAACAATGTAAAGTTAAAATCCATCACAGTGAATGATGCTAAAAAGGCACAACATTACCTGTACAGGATTCAACAGCATGTTCAGCCTTCTCCTTAAAGAAGCCCCACGTTGACCTCCACTTCTGGAATTGATAAAGACCAAAAGAGGTCTTGCATCATGTGGCAAATCAACTACTTTATATCTCTTAATTTGACCATAGGTGACAGTGTCCCCCTTATTCTGGAAAAACCCATTATGGTTGCCCTTCAAACTCAGTGTCCTATCATTCTTCTTTAAGTAGTCAAAACTCTTCTCACTACGGGATCTCTTTATACCAGTAAATCCATTGAACAGATAATCCGGAGATGCATCAGTGGCAGAGTCACCATTAGTTGCCTGACTACCATGCTTACAGTGGTGGCGTTTTCTTCTATACTGGCCACAAACAGATGAGGTTATTATTTCATCTGTGAATGAACTTAGCATTCCACGTCCATTATATTGGCCAACTTCTTTCACACACAGAGGGGAAATGATAATCCTCCGAAGACTACCCAAATCGCAAGCATCAGCCATATTCTTTTGCCATTTTGTTGTGACATCTGACATGTATGAGGCGCTGACACCATAGGCAATGCCATGTAGGAGAAGCATCGAGGAAAGGAACACCACATGGCTCATCACAATAAAAACAAATGGCCGATATCTCAGGATTATCATGCATATTAACCCATCTTTCTGACCAGTGGTGTCGAACATTGGTAAAACCAGCTTGTGCCATGCACTTGCAATCCTTTACTGTGTACTGGGAACAATAGAAATGAGCTGCTACACCACAAACAGAGCAACGATGGACAGGAGTACGCGATGAGGCTTTTGTACCTAGGTATTGAAGAAACACCAAAGAAGTCAAGCAAACACAACATGTGGATGGCTGTTCACCATTAGTAATATCTTCGATCCACGTATGATGTGATAAAGGAACTTTTAGCTTCTTCCAGACTTTCTTTTTTGCTCTAGCTGCAGCTTTAACCCATTTTAGAGATGTCCTTTTCTGCCATTTAAGAAAAGCAAAGATGATAGCTACAAGCCCGAATGACCCAGTGACCAGCCACCCTAAGAGAAATGGACCATAACCATCCGCAGCGGTCACAAACCTAGCAAGTGAAAGGCCCAAATCAACCATCATGACTTAACTCTCCACTTCCAATATCGTTCCTTGTCCCAGATTATAATACAGCTCCTTGTCCAGAACTAAAAACATGAAATTGCTCGGCAACATATAGATTATGTATAGGAAACCTGATTGTGAAAGGAATTGATTTACGAGAAACAAAATGATTAGCAAGCACAGAGAACATCAAGTAAACAAAGCAAGATTAAACTTGGATTTAAGAGTCTAAATGATTGAAGTACAAAACGGTTAGCATACAAGATACAATAGAAGCCACCAGTTCTCCATGATTATATGACGCACGAGAATAATATGAAAATTACAATAAGAACAGCAATAATCCTATTATTCTATCTTTTAAGTCGCCCTATAAGTTATATCTATCTTGTGGGAATGTAGCATCCTTGTAAACAGCAGAACCGGAAAATGTACGTGAACCCAAATGATCCATCAATATGAAAAAACTGGTAACTAAACAATGATCACCAGGTAGCTGCTATACCAGATTTAATGATGAGTGTCAAAATTCTCCACCTATATTGTATTCAAATTTTCCCACAAATAAAGGGCGGCCCCAAGCCAACAAGGCTTCCCGCTTTGCAGGGCTTGGAGAAAATGTCCATCTACCCTTGCATTGCAAATAAGCCGTTTTCACGACTCAAAATGGTGACCTTTCGGTCACAAAGAATCATAATATTGCAATAATAATTACAAATAAACAATTCAAACAATAAGTTATGAAAAACCACCACACCTCCTTCAAGCAGAACGAAAATATGAAACAATGTATTTGCAGGCCACAAATAAACAATTCCAAAAGAAATAAATACATGCTGAGAAATCAACTATCAAACAAAAAATCGATAGAAAAAGAGTGGGATCTAGAAATGGAGGATGCAATTCAAAGAAATCCAATTTAGATCCACAAGGTGAAAGTACCTGAAGAAGAAGACGATGAAACCCTAGCGATTGAGAAAGTGAATTTTTTTTAGAGAGAGAGATAGAAGGAGAGAGATAGAGGACTTTCGAGGGTGCGGGAATTGTGGTCGACAACGATCACCTGAGATATCAGAGTTGGAGTTGAGAAAGGGAATTGAATTCAGATGTCATATATTATTATTGTAATTTTCACAAAATTATAATATAAAAGTATTAATTTTCTTACGAGAGTGGAGGAAAGGAAGTAAATAAATATATATATATATATATTTTTTTTCACAAAAAAAATAAAAAATAAAAAAATGGAAAAAAGGGACGGACGAAAAAGAGGAAAGAAAAGGGCGCGCATTTTCATTTTCGCCTACTGAAAGCAAAGAATGCGGCTTTGCTCTTTTGCCTTTTCGGAATTCAACGCGAACGCACGTAACCCGTGGGAGATGGAGGGTATGGCCCCCACCCCAATTACAAAAATGTTCTTTTTGCTTTTGAATTCTTCTTTGAAAGCTTGAAAGAACCACTTCTGTTATTGTTTATTTTTAACGAAAATGATATTTTTATTTTAAAAATTTACTTTTAGTATTATTTACTTACAACACATTTTTGTCATTTTGATTCAAATTTAAAACCTAAAATTTTTAAGTCATTTTCATTAGTTTTCTTTCTTTTTTTCCTTTTTTGAACATGCTTTTGGAACTTGGAATTCACCCATCCCTTTTTCTTTTTTTCTTTTTTTTTTACATTTTTTTATTTCGATTCCTAACAATTAGTAACTAGATTTTTGCTTACTTCGATTCTTAGTTTGTAAACACCTTTGAGATTCAAAAGTTCTCAACTTTTTTTTTTTAACAAACGGTATTATTTACACTAAGGAGGTGAGGAAGTTGGCTAAACCTCACAATAAACTAACAATAATGTGGTTTAAATTCGCTTTTGGTTAGAATTGAACATAAGAACTCTCACTTATAAGTGAAGAGTTGTATCACTAGACCAAAGTTCTCAACCTTACACTTTTGCATTTGATTTTTAAAATTTTCTTTTTGGATCAATATTTTAAAACTAAAGAGCGAGAGATTTAGACTAAGATACATAATGAATCAATTATAATAAATTATATCAAACACACCGTTCGTAGAAGTTAAATGTAATAACTGTCACTTAAACGTGGATTGAAATATAACTAACCAAAATATTAAGTGATTGCATTTGCTTTTATTTTATGTTTTTAATGTAAGGAATATTACTGTATTAATTCACACTCAGCATGTGAAACCTTGTCCCTGGAATTATTTAAAATTAGGTATTTTGTATTCTTAGTTTTGACGAGTTTATATGTGCGGCATTTATTTTTTTCTTAAAATGTTTAAAAGATGAAAATGCCCTTCTTGTGCTAAACGGGATTTTACATAGATGTATTTGATTCTTTCAAACTTTTCTACTGTTCTTGGCATATTTAGATATTACATGTTAGTAAGCGTAATCGGAATGAAGTTTGAAATTCGAACAAAAAAATTACGAATTTTCTAAATAAAAGGACATTTTGATAAATTCAAGCGGAACTTTCTGGAAGCCAATGGCTTCCTTTTTCTTCTTCCCTGCGTGCAAAACCAGCAGCTCTGCTGCTGCGTTCTTCTCCTCTTTAATTCTCCTTCACTCCAAAAAACTTCATTTAATCATAGCTTTCTCGTACGGCAACGAAATCATGCAAGGTCGAAGTCTATGTATTCGTAGCGAAGCCCTCTTCAATTTGATACCAAACCCATATGCTGGAACCAAGCGTGCCCATATATTGAAGCCCAGAAGCTTCGACGGTTTTCGTGGTTTTTTTTTTTCGCCGCCGGAGATAGGTCTCGACCCAAGAGAAAAAATACTCCTCTCTTCATGCGCTTCCAGGATATGTAAGCGGATCTTTCGAATTTCAGGTTTCATTTTCGAATAAGTTTGAGATTTATGTGTTTAACTCGAAATTCTGGGGTTCTTGTTGAGGAGTTGTGGTGGTGACGTTGATTTAAGAGCTTAGTAGCTAAGTGGTAGATGGATGAACAACTTTGGAGGAGTTTGGAGGGCAGGACAAGAACAAGGAAAGGTACATTAATTTTATTGAATTGTTTGTAGTCTTTGGCTAAAAGAGGAAGAATTAAGCATGATATAGGTAAGCTAACACATTGAAATAGAAGTTAAATATGATTCCTGGATAGTTTGGGATTGCCCTGAAATTGTAAATTGGATTAAACGAGTACGGGTTTTGCATTGCAGAAAACTTAACCATTTTGCAGAGAGAAACTTTGTTTCAAGTAGCCTACTTTGGCTCTTGATTTCTATGTCCTTGTGAGTTCCTTTTGATCTAATATTGTGTGTTTTGAAAATAGACATGTCCATGATCAAAACCCATCTGATTTCTCTTAATTCCGTTGAGTTTTGGTTGACCAAAAACTATGTTCAAATTTGAGTCACAAAGCTGCGGACGGCAAGTTCTGCATTTCTAGTTTTGGGATCCATTTTATAGTTGGCATTACTTCCAATTTAGAGCTCCGTTTTCTACCAACATTATGTGGTTATAAATTACACAAACAAGTCTCCAAAAGCATTTAAGTTTGTACCATTTAGTTAAGGATTGAGCGTTCAAAAGTGAGTTTAAATTTGGTTGATCAAAGCAGTTTTTATGCAGCTTTTGTGGAGGAGTATTGTTTCTATAGTACTCAATCATTGTCCTGTTTTTCTTTAAATTACTTTTGCTTTATATTAGTGTTGTTATTTGAAGTAAAAGTTGTACTAAAATAATGTCTATGCTACACAAGTTAATAATTTGTAATTACTCACTTCCATGCTTGCTAATATGCGTTTACTTGTGTTTGTTTTCATTTGTTGACGCGTTTGTAAATTGGTTTAGATTCAGGTGTTGTGCTAGAAAGTTTGGAGGACTTGTGTTGACAAAGGTAGTCAAACACGAGGTAGGAGGTTCTAGGGAAACTCCATTATAAGTATTATTCTTTATTATTTGTATTGTTATGGGATCTAAATATTGTTTGATAATTATTTGGATATGATTGCCAGCTAAATACCTATATGAACTTAGCATTACTATCTAGCATGAGATAGAAGAAAGTCAGAAGATGAGTCAGGTACTTTATTAGATTTTTAGTAGAAATAGTAATAAAGGGAATTCCTTGTGTTGTGCTCCATATGATTAGATGCTTGGTTGATACGTGGAATCGATAGCGTGTATGCGTACAATTATGTATAATGTGTGATGAATTTACTAGCATCAAGTAGCAGTGGTACATGGATGGTCCTGCTTGGTATATCCGCGATAGGGGACCATACGTATTTCAGGGGTGATCATGCTTGTTATATCTGTGATGGGTGATCACCACCTATACGATTAGACTATGTTTATGATTCTGCTTGGTATATCTGCAATAGGGACCATACGCATTTTAGGAGTGATCATGCTTGGTATATTCGCAATGGGTGATCATTACCTAGAGCTATAGGATACAGTCCTGCTTGGTATATCCGCGATCGGGGACTGTTAGGGGTGATCATGCTTAGTATATTATATCCATGATGGGTGGTCACTGCCTACGTTATTAGACTATGACTATGGTTCTGCTTGGTTTATCCGCAATAGGGGGATCATACACATTATAGGAGTGATCATGCTTGGTATATCCGTGATGGGTGATCACTACGTAGAGTTAGGATGTGGTCCTGCTTGGTTATATATGATGGGAGACCATACGTACTACAGGGGTGATCATACTTGGTATATCCGCGATGGGTGATCACTGCCTGCACGCTTAGATTATGCATATGGTTCTGCTTGGTATATCTGCAATGAGAGAACATACGCATATCAAAGGTGATGAGGATTAGCGGTACTTGGAACATTTCGGTAGGTGCCATATTTTAGTTGGATTTTGTTAAGTGGTTCGGAATCCTTGCTCTTACTCATTTTCATAAGTTAGACTGGAACCCTAGATTCGAGTGAATGGGGATTAACCACACTAGCTCTTGTGAATATAAATGAAATTTACCATGTTATTACTTATAATCAAAGTAGGGAATTATGTAGAGTTCTTTAATTATATTCATGAAATGATTTGTTATTTCATTGATTAATTAACGAGTCAGATGTTAATATCGTGCATCTTTGATTCATGGAATTGATTAATTGACGTGATTGTGGAGTGTTGTTGGATATGATTGTTATTATTCTGAATAGATTAGTAGATCAATGTGGTTTGAGAATAATATTGTGCTCCATTGGTTCTTTGATATGTTACATGTTGTGGATTGAGGTATCATGTTGAAAACATAGTGATTTATATTATGGATGGAAAGGAAATCTTGAATGTCATGTGGGTTTGTTATGCAGCTCTGGACCTAGTAATTTCATGCTTGTTAAGTTCTAATAAATGATTGGGGAATGCTATGCTTTTTTGCTTGAACGTACTGTGATAAATGTTGGAGTGTAGTGAATGGTGAACTACAAATGTCTTGATCCCTTTTTAGGGTACGTTGGCAGTCTAACGAGGAGATTAGATGCAGCCAAAAAGTATACGAAAATTACTACGCAATTCGAATCTTGAATTATGCTTTGTACATATCTCGGAGGTCGAGTCAGTGGGATTTACAGATGCATGATGACGTCACGTGTCGATCCTGGACATATGTTGGGATCGAGGTGTGACATAACAGATGGGAGGATCTGAGCTTGACAAGCTTTGGGTTGAAGATGAAGACTCTAACCACTTGGGACGCAGTGCTTTCATTGTAAAGCAAGTTTTTTTCCGTTGGTGTTGGATCAAAATTTCTTACAAGAAGCAATACCTCCACATGTGTATGGACTGAAATCTGCACACTTATAAATCACTCATCACGAAGAACTTTGAATGCACATTTTGAAGTTTTGTGTAAGTATGGGGTGGTTTGTGAATCATGTGGTAGCGAAAGTCTATCGTCTTTAATTTTGAAGAAATTGTATCTACACAACAATTAAGCACATTTGATCAAAGACCAAAACTACGCACCTAAGAAGTGTTGGGAGGGTTGGTCAATGGATCTCTAATGATTAAGTTAGTTTATATGAAAATAAAGAGTTCAGAGCTTAATTGAGTCGCAAAAGCTTACCAAAAATTAGTGTAAAATTGGGTATTTATAGAAGCTAGGGCCAGCCATGGTGTAAGGGATCTCACACCACGTATCAACATCCAATTGACTAAGGTGTGTCATCCGTTGGACGGAGAAGGAAATTATCCCGGTTAAATATTAAATTAATCATATATTAGAATTATCTTGTAGGATCCTTGGTTGGATTTGATTCTAATTCCTTGCTTGAAGGAATTGGTCTTCGATGAAGAAAACTTAAAGATATGAATTAATTATTAATTCTCCATTTAATTCATTTGTCTTATCTCCTTGCCAAGTGCAACAGAGCTTGAAGAAACTGTTAAGCATCACAATTCTTCTTGATGGTTGAATTGCGCGTGAAAGAATGTGTGTCTCGCTTGATTAATGAGGGTCATTCTCAACAATTCGTGTAGATAAAAATCATGTGTCAGCTCCAGGAGTCTTTGAATTATTTTTAGCTCCACAAATATTTTGTTTAATGGGAAAATGAAACAAACTCATAAATTAAAAACAAATAATCAAGAAAAATAATACCAAAAATTTATGTGATTCAGCTATGTGCCTATGTACGTCCACAAAGCAACTGTTAACAAACTTTCACTATTTCAATAATAAGTACAACAAATAATCTTGACAAGCCTACATTCAATCTTAGGCTCTTCGATTCTAGTTTTGACTTTCGATCTTAGGTCTTAGGCCTTAATTCGTTATTGAGTTTGTGATCTTAATTTGACCTTAGATATTGGTCATGGGTATTCTTTTTCATTTGCAAGTGAGAGGTATTCTTTTTCATTTGTAAGTGAGAGGTATTAGGTTCGATTCTCGCTAAAGGTGAATTTGAACTACATCATCGCAAGCTTATTGTGAGGTTAAACTCATCCTCACAAGCACGTCCTTAGCAACTAAACCAAATCATCCTCACACGTTCTTACCAATTGAATCAACCCTCGTTGACAGAGGAATACAGTCTTTTAACATGCGAGGGAAACAGAAAGTTTAAAAATGCGAAATATAAACATGTGAAATCAAATGTGATATTTCTGAAATGAATTGCATTTCATGGGAGTGTCGGCACGTACCGACCTGTTAAGCTCTGCGCCCATGCATTTCTGCATTCGGAAGTTTCGTGTTCTATATCGGAGATGATGCTTTAACGTGTCTACCCATTTGAAGCCGAGTACCGGGTGTTTGGACAGTCTTGGCTCTAAATGGTGCGTGTCATTTTCTCTTTGAACCGCACCCCTCCTTTCGATGCCGTTCAAAGTTTCAATCACCTTCAGTATACGATTGCGACACCGAATCAGAAGCCGACGCACCGACTCCTTCCCCACTCTCTCTCTCTCCTCAACCGAAAACTCTAGGGAGTCTAAACTCAAAACCGCCATTCATCATCCAAATTGTAGAAAGAAATCACATCAAAGCATGGAGGAAGAAGATCCCGTAAAACTCTTCATGTCCCTCGATCAGTGGCAAGACCCTCCGCCCGACGCCGATGACTTTGCCGCTCTTTCTTACCAGGACCAAGACTCGCAGTCACTCTCTTCTTCCTCGGACACCTTCATGCTCGGCTTCGTCATCGCCAGCATCGTCGGAATTCAATACTATTCAGGCACCATCAGTGGCCGAGAAATGGTGGGTCTTGTCCGCGAACCCCTCAATCCCTACGATTCCAACGCCATCAAAGTCCTTAATACCGAAACGCGTCAGGTGGGTCACATCGAACGCTCCGTTGCCGCCGTCCTTGCCCCCCTGATCGACTCGAATTTGATTTCCGTCGAAGGCATTGTGCCCAATGTGCGCTCTAAGCCCAACAGGTTCAAGATTCCTTGCCAAGTTCACATCTTTGCAAGGTTTGAAGCCTTTCCCTCTGCGAAATCAGCAATTTTGCAATCTGGGTTGCAGCTGATTTCCGATTCCGATGCGTCTTTCACTCTATCCGAGTCAGTGGTTGTCAAGGAGAAGAAGGCTGAGAGGGGTTCCAAGAGTGTAGATGAGATTTTCAAGCTGGTGGAGGAGAGTGCGAGCAGAAAGGGTGCCTTACAAGCATTGGAACCTCCAAAACAAGTGATCAAATCAGAGCTGTTTGTTCACCAGAAAGAAGGCTTGGGATGGTTGGTGCATAGAGAAAATTCTGGTGACTTGCCTCCCTTTTGGGAAGAGAAAGGTGGTTCTTTTTTGAATGTCTTGACCAATTACCACACTGATAAGCGACCGGAGCCTCTAAGAGGTGGGATTTTCGCGGACGATATGGGGTTGGGTAAGACTTTAACTTTGCTGTCTTTGATTGCGTTTGATAAATATGGTAGTTCAGATGTAAGCGTACTAGATGATAACAAAATGGGTGAGGATGAGTCTCTGTCTGTTTCTTTTAGTAAGAAGGGTAAGAGGGGTGCCCCAAGTAAAAAAGGTACCGGGTCATTGAAAAAACGCAAAACTGAGGATGCCAATGCTGGCAGCAATGTGGAAGAAAAATGTTTAAGTGTAGATGATAAGTCTTTGGGGTATTGTAGTACCAAGACAACATTAGTTGTGTGCCCACCTTCTGTATTTTCGACTTGGGTAACACAACTAGGAGAACACACCAGGCCGGGTAGACTGAAGGTGTATATGTACTACGGAGAGCGTACTAGCAATGCTGAGGAGCTTAAGGAGTATGATATGGTGTTGACTACATATAGTATTTTGGCTACTGAAAATTCTTGGACGGAATCCCCTGTTAAAGAGATTGAGTGGTGGAGGGTGATTTTGGATGAGGCACACATGATTAAGAATGTTAATGCTCAACAAAGTCAAGCTGTGACTAGTTTGAAGGCTAAGCGAAGGTGGGCGGTTACTGGAACACCCATCCAGAATAGCTCATTTGATTTGTTTTCTTTGATGGCATTTTTGCGGTTTGAGCCTTTTTCAATTAAGAGCTACTGGCAAAGCTTGGTGCAGCGCCCAATTGCTCATGGCAACCAAAAAGGGCTCTTACGGCTGCAGGTAATTCCATTCTACCTTTATTTTCTTTTCGTTTTTTGTTATAAACTATAAACAGATGCAGGCAATGGAAGTTTGCATTACATGCAGTTCTCTGTGCTGGGACAAGATTTGAACATAATAGATCATTATTATTATTTTCTTTCTACTTGAGAATCATCCTTACGTTATTTATGGTCTCTTCCACATATTATACAAGGTCTAATGTGGATGTGTATCTGACTTCTGAAGTGTGCATGGGTTCTGTTTTGAATGTTCTTGACATTGTATTTTATTTCACTTTTTGTTTTAATTTTTATTAAAAGCTTTTGGTAAGGTTGGGTTTCGCTCTAGACCCCACAATACGGCATCTAGATTGAAGTCAAGATGAGTTACTTGAATTGTTCTTTAGCAAATGAACTTTAGTATCTCATTAACTAATATAACCAAACTTCATTAGGCCGCTCACCCGCATACCTTCAATTTGTTATTAGGGGTCTGGGATAGCAAATTTCTTTCCTTTGAAATAAGTACTAGATGATCAGAAAGATATGTTTGATGACATGGTTGATCCATGATTTAGCTCCAAGACTTTGTTTTCTTTATAAAGCTAATCAAATACCTTAATAGTCCTTGGATTTAATTTTCATGCATACCTTTTGGTGCTTTATTTCTTACTTTTTTTCCCCCCTATTATTTAACAGTTAACCAAAAATTAGTTACACAGAATCATGTTATCTGTTTTATTTTTTATTTTTTTCCAAAAATCCAACTTCCTAATACGTTTTGTGATAGTTCAGGTTCTAATGGAAACCATTTCTTTGCGAAGAATAAAAGACAAAGGGCTGATTGGATTACCTCCGAAAACTTTAGAGACTTGTTATGTGGAACTCTCTGGTGAAGAACGTGAACTGTATGATCAGATGGAAGGAGAAGCAAAGAGTGTTGTGAGGAGTTACATTGATGCTGATAGTGTAATGCGCAACTATTCCACTGTACTTAGCATCATCTTACGACTTCGGCAGATCTGTACTGATGTGGCATTGTGCCCTTCTGATCTCAAATCACTTCTCCCTTCGAACAATATTGAAGGTATTTGAAAGGATGTTATAATTGTGCATCTTGTTTATATTTGTTCTATGCAACTTCACTCACATGCGTAGTATCTTTGGCTCAATGGAACCCTTTCACTGCTGTATTTATTTACAGTTCTCTCAGTCATAATTTTTTTTTCATCAGTCAACCTTATTTAAGTTTGTCAGGATTCTGTTCTACTTATTTACCTTCTTGGATTCACCCTCTGTTCAGTACTTGTACACTCGCTTTCCCAAATTGGTAGCTCCTGAATTTCACGTCCAACTCTCTTATTAGTAATATGTTTCCGCCATACCCTTTGGAAACTGGTGTCTGTGTTTGGTTTTTAGATTTATTATTCAAATTTATTAGTACTTTGAGCTGCTGCTGCTCAATTTTTGTAGTGTCATGTGACTTAGTAAATTTTTAATGTAATGAATGACGCTCACCTGTGCATATGCCACCATATTATTTGTTTCCTATAATCCTATTAGATATCATATACCTTTCAAATATAAGTATGTATGACAAGTTCGAAAGAAGCTCAATGTTGATATGTTCAGCTACTAATGAAGTATCTTGGGAATATGCATTTTGGTATCATGTAACATAATTCTTTAGTGCAATGTTAGTTGCAATGTTCTGAGTTAATATCAAATTTCTGTTTCACATGTTATGTTATTCTGAACTTAATTCTACGCAGATGCGTCCAAGAACCCTGAGCTGCTGAAAAAGATTGTTGAGGTGCTGCAAGACGGTGAAGATTTTGATTGTCCTATTTGCATTTCTCCGCCAACAGATATTGTTATTACTTGTTGTGCTCACATTTTTTGCCAAGCTTGTATTCTGAAAACCCTTCAGCGCGCAAAGCCCTGCTGTCCCCTTTGCCGCCATGCTTTATCACATTCCGATCTGTTCTCAGCCCCTCAAACAGCTTCGGACAGCGACAACACAGCATCCTCGAAAGCAACCGTGTCTTCAAAAGTAAATGCTCTCTTAAAACTTCTTGTTGCATCGAGGGAGCAAAACCCACTTACGAAATCAGTAGTGTTTTCCCAGTTCCGAAAGATGCTGATATATCTTGAAGAGCCACTCAAATCAGCTGGTTTTAAGACTTTGCGGTTAGATGGGTCCATGAATGCAAAGAAAAGGGCACAAGTAATCAAAGAATTTGGGATGACGGGACAAGATGCACCCACAGTTTTGCTTGCAAGTCTCAAGGCTTCAGGAACAGGTATAAACCTTACAGCTGCAAGTAGAGTGTATTTGTTGGAGCCATGGTGGAACCCAGCAGTTGAGGAACAGGCTATGGATCGCGTTCACCGGATTGGGCAGAAGGAAGATGTGAAGATTGTGAGGATTGTTGCTCGAGACAGCATTGAAGAGAGGATACTAGAGTTGCAAGACAAAAAGAAGAAACTTGCAAAGGAAGCTTTCCAGGGGAAGGCTGCAAAGGATCGGAGGGACGTAGGGGCCGAGGATCTTCTTGTCCTCATGGGCATGTGAGTTGGTACAAGTGTGCAGGCAAGGCATGGTACATCTTCTCTTTGCAAATGTTTTTGCAGTTGTCATTGCGCACAATGTACATATTTATGAAGATAGTTCCTTTTGTTATGCACTCAATGTGAGCAAGCCCGAAAACGTGCTTTGTGCTTTGCTTTCTGAAGCATGAAACTTCATTAAAAAGGGTACAAATGAAGTACGAACACTAGCCGAAGCAAACTAAAGAAAAACTACTGCAGATAGTAAAAAGGCTGAAACAAGTTCTGGGAAAACCAACGAAAAAAAAAACAAACTTGCAGCAAGTGAAGCAGGGAGACCATCTGGAGAGAACAGAAAACCAGTCCGGTAACCGACTCTTTGCTTCAAGACGAATGCGAAGCCCAGGTCACCACCAAAGGGTGAAGCAAAATCACCATAAAAGTGAAGCCATATCTGGTCTAAGACCATCTCAAATCATTGGGAAAGAACTTAATTTAGATATTAAACCAACCCAATTTTTCTCAAAAAGTTAGACATAAAATAAGTTAGGGGTTAAAACTTAAAATTTGGGCTAATTTAACCTACAATTTAGATCAGAGTTAAAAGGCCCGCCTATCAAAATTTAGGTTTTAAACTAACTTTCCATTTAATACTACGGTCTACTGGTAAATAAGGGTTTTAGGTTCGATTCTCGTCAAATACGAATTTAAACTAGATTATTGCTAGCCTATTGCGAGACAAAATCAACCCCTCCCACTTAATGTAGATAATATTGTTTATTAAAATAAAATAATAAAAAAATAACTCAATCATTTTTCAATGGTTGGGTTTAAAATAAGTTTTAAGTTTTATTTAATATTTAACTACATTAAATTTAAAAGCTAAGATTGAATATAATTAAATTGAACATATCTTAATTAAAATTAAAATTCTCTCAGTTAAATTAAAAATTTTAATTCAAATATTGAAAATGATCAAAATCGCGTAGTGCGATAATTAAAAAAACTAAAAATATAAAACTCAAATTTCAAACCCCAAATCCCTCTGCGCTCTTGGGCTCGCCTTTGAAACGCCGCCAAGCCAACTGACGCTAAAAAGCACAATCCGTGCCATACCAAAGGCGAATCCCTCTCAACCGTAGATTTACACACCATCAACGACAGAAATCCACTTTCACAACATGACGCGGATCGATGCTCTCAAGCCCTCGATGAGCACCTGCATCCAACGGCCAACATCAACCCCGCCAACCTTTCAAAGTTCCAAACCCCTAACCCCAACAATTTAAATACCCAAAACCGCAACCACCCCACCAAAAATCATACTTTCTCAACCAAAATATTCTCCCGAGAAAATGACAGGCCGAGGGAAGGGAGGCAAGGGCTTGGGCAAGGGAGGGGCGAAACGACATCGGAAGGTTCTGAGGGACAACATCCAGGGTATCACCAAGCCTGCGATTCGGCGTCTCGCTCGTAGAGGTGGCGTGAAGCGTATCAGCGGTCTGATCTACGAGGAGACCAGAGGAGTGCTCAAGATCTTTCTGGAGAACGTGATTCGTGATGCCGTGACTTACACCGAGCACGCGAGGAGGAAGACTGTGACCGCCATGGATGTGGTGTATGCTCTCAAGAGGCAAGGAAGGACCCTCTACGGTTTCGGGGGTTAAATCGGGAATTTCATGTCGATATTTTGGGAATTAGGGTTAATTGTTTTTCATGGTAGCATTTAGTATTGATGCAATTTGTACCTTTACTTTCAAGTAATATAAGTTCGATTTGTTAGTAAGGCTTTGTCCTCAATTCTATTTTATGGATCCGTTTTTGTTTTCCTGGTAATTTTTTGTTATGTGATATCTGTTTGGTTGCTGGGAAAATTGTTCCAGCAGTGGGAAAGTACACTTGACACTGATGATTATTACGATTACTTGTGTTAAATTCGTAGTCCAAAACAATTGAAATCACCCCGCGTCTAGAACTTGGATTTGAATATTGGTATATAATCGTTAGGTAATCAGTTGGAGAAGTAGGTTCTAGCTGATCGGTTTCTTAAATTTGGAGACTGAAGGCAACCACCTCCACCAAATCAGTTGGGCCGCCATCGCAAGGCCACCGTTAAAGAAAATGAATGAACAGAACGATTGGATGAACGAAAAATAGGAGTGAGGGAGAGCTACTTGTGCGGTCATAATCTTATCAAATAGTGCAAAATGCACTTTAAAACCACATGACACTAAAGCAAGGCCACCGTCAAGAAAGGTGTCGTTTGGTATGCAAATGGGATTAGACAGGACGGAACGGTGGTTCCATGTATGTTTGGTATGCATAGGACGGAACATGATAGTTGTTTCGTTATGCGTTTGGTACGCATTGGACGAAACGGAACCAAAAGATTAAATGATTGCGGAGCCATAGCCGGAGGTGCAGAGACTACGAGGCTTCCGTCGACATTGTAAGCGTTCATCACGCTCAGCAAACTCTTCGACACCTACAAAAAACAGAAAAACTCAAATCCAAATCAGACAAATAAGAAATCTTTCAGACCGATTTTGAACAAATTGTCAGGAAAAACCAAGCAGGTACCTCTCGAATCGGCGATTTGGCGATGAGGGATGAAGCTTTGGTTCTGAAAAGAGAGCGGGTTACCAAGTAGTTGTTGTCGTAGAGGTATCGGTCAACGATGAAGGCGATTTGGACGGGGGTGACCATTCCCTTCCCCAAATTCTTAATTTCTTGCCTTTGGATGGCTTCCCCATTTTTTGAATATTGAGAGATGCCGTGGAAAACTAGGGCTTGGATGGAAGCGAGGAGGAAGGAGACAGAGAGGTTGAGATCTGATGAAAGAGACAATGGGAGAGGGGTATTTTTGTCTTAAAATGTTATAATTTTGTGTTTCACGGATGTGGAATGAGTCGTTCCAAGGGGTGAGGCGGAACGAAAATTCACCCAAAACTCGTTCTATGAACAGCGCATTCCACTCGTTTTAGACGCACCAAATATAGGACGAACTCCTCGTCCCACTCTATTCCGTCTCATCCTATGTATCAAACGGTACAAAACGAACCAACATAACAACTGGATGAACGAAAAATAGAAGTGAGGAGAGCTACTTGTGCAGTCATAATCTTATCAAATAGTACAAAATGTGACTTTAAAACCACAACACTAGTGTGCTGCTGAGGAGAGACGTGATGGGCCAAAAGTAGGGGGTCATAGTTGAAGACTTTGAGACAAGAATTGACAACTGAGTAAAAAGGGGTATAAAGCATGGATTTGTGATGAGCTCGTGGATAAGGTGTGACAAAAGCTCAGATAAGGGCACCAAAATGTCAAAGTAAAGAAGATAGATAAAGACTAAAGAAATATAAAGGAACCACCCCTCATAGTTAGGGAGTTGCTGAGATTAGCGTCAGCGACAAAAGCTAGGGTTTGTTCTTTCGGCGAGAGAGAGAGATTTTATACCACAAACTAAATGAATTTATACATCGGAATGTATCAAATGCCATGATATTCAAATCTTTGTAAAATATATGAATTTTGGAATTAGGTTTTAAAATTTCTAAACTTATTCAGATTCCAAATTGAAAAGTAATTTGATTTTAAAATTTGAAATAAAAATGGAAAACATTATTTCGTTATTTTTTATTCAATTTTTTGAATATCGCCCCTATTTCCTTTTTTTTTTTTTTATGGTCAAATCACCCCTAATTTCTAATTATGGGTGGGAAACGAACCAACACTATTTCAGTTATGAGGGAGGCTTATCAATATTCTTGATATAAGGATAATTAGAAACAGCCTTGCTCTTTAACATCAAACCGACCTTAGCTCAGTTGGTAGAGCGGAGGACTGTAGTTGTAATATAACAGAAATCCTTAGGTCACTGGTTCGAATCCGGTAGGTCGGATTACCTTTTTTCCTTTTTTTTTTTTTTTTTTTTTTACCATGTTATATATAATTTCTTCCACCTTTTTCTTCGAAACACACACAAATAGTTCTCATTTTATTAACTTAATTCATAATTATAAACACACAAACACTCACTATTCATCAATACGATTTGGTCTTGGTGTTACCATTACAAATTGAACAATCTGCTGCTAAGTACCTGCCAACTCTTCCTTAATTACAAAACTTAATTATTTTTGTTGGTGCAGCACATCGTAGTAAACTTCCGGCTCTCTGTACTCAGAGACATACAGTTCCTGCAGCGCAAAGGCTATGTGAATAAGCGTTGCCTCAGACCATGGCTTCCCTATCAGTTGCAGACCAATAGGCAGCCCTGCTCTGTCGTATCCAACCTATCAAGGAAACAAAACACAAACACACAAAAATTATCCACTTAATATTAATCTCAAGTAATTAAAAGCTTGTGTATAGTAATGACGAGATGATGCGTGCATGCATGCATACCGGAACACTCACTGCCGGTAGCCCCAGAAAGTTTCCTGCTATAGAGTATCGAACAAGCGCAGCTGCGTAAATGAAAACTGATTAGATTCCGTTGTAAGCGCTTTTGTAATCACATCACTCTACTGATGTTATCAAAACATGAAAGCAGTTGATCGATGGTGCTGATTTAAGTAGCGGATCTGTGACTCCGGGCGTGTAGATTCGTTCATACCTCCATTTATGTAGTCAAGCTCGCCGGTTTGTAGAGCATCATCGAAAATCGAGTAGGCAGTTACCCTGTTATGTCCGTAATTAGATTCAATCGAAAACACATGTTTCAAAATGTCATCTGATGTTTCATGTGTTATCTCATAAAATCAGTCTGTTACCCTGTTGTCGGAGAAACAATCACATCTGCATGAGCAAATATATTCATGTGAAACTGCATCTGCCGGTTCCTGTGGATATACAGAACACTTCTTAATTGAATATATGGGACGTAAATTACGCGTTTGAGGTTTGATTTAGCAGTTCACGATATATTCCAAAGATTACCTGATTCTTTGAGCCTTTATATACTCTTTACTGCTGAAGGAACCGTAGACCGCAAGTGCTACCCTTACATCCCATCCCAACTCTTTGTAATCCCTATTTTTATGAGTTTGTTATGTCAGCATTTTGGATTTCTTGTCTGTTAGAAAAGGAGAGTTGAGAGAAAACCGTGGTGGTCAACAACGTACAGATTTTCCAGAGAATTACTGAGCGAAGCGGTACACTCAGATCCGATTGTTGTATAATGTGCCAGGCGCATCACCTCAATCTCTGGTACGGTCACCTCTACAGTCTACAGATGAAGAAGAAGAAAATCAAAAAAATTAGAAAGTAATTGATAGCGGCTCCTGTATTGACTATGTAGTAATCATGGAACAAGTTTTCACAGTGCTTCTGAAGCAAGCAATTGACAGCGAGTACCTTCCATCCGTATTGCTTGTGAAGCCTGTCCAGGGCATTAGAACAGCATTCTCTGATATCATCACTGCAATCATTAAACCACTAATTGAGCCAATTAGTGGTTTTGACAATCAAATAACGGAATGTTAGCGAGAACTCATGTAATACATAAAAACGAGCTATCATTTATCTTTGAAATGTAATTTTTCATCATATATGTGATAAGGTAGAGAAACTGCTGGTCACTTACCTCTCCGTACTTTGCCAATTTTATACCGGATATAGGCTTTGTTGGGTTCAACAGCGGAAAATATACTTTGGGCTGCTGGAACATTTTCAATAAAAAATCACAAGCATGGAAGAAAAACAACTAAGGTAAGCAAAGGTGAATGCTAAGACTGCTGCGAAAACAATGAGTCTGAAATTGGATACTTAAAGCAAATGCCAATTATCCGATACTAAGTTCACAACAGGAAAAGACGTATATGGTAACGAATAGCTTTAATCAATATGCAGAACATCATTCTTACTGATACAGTAGGTTGATGTGGCGGAAGTCGCGCACTAATAGCTGCATAGCTGCAGATCGTGCAATGAAAGAGCTGTAACCTCAATATCATAAAAGGGCTCTACAAACACATAGAAAAAGAGCATTACTTACACTATAAATGCGTCCTCAATAGTGCCTGCTAGTATTCCAACCATCCCAACCGTCCAATTTAGAGGAAGAACGCTAAAACAAAATAAAAAAACCAAGTCAGTATGGAATGATGGTAATAAACCTTCAAACAAATGAAACAAGAGAGAGTACTAGATGAATATTGAACAACTAATTACCCCGAATGAAGTACTCGCCCAAAGGTTGGTTTAAAACCAACAACACCGCAAAGAGATGCAGGCATCCGTACAGATCCTAATCATATGTTACAAATGAAATACACTGTTCAGTTCCAGCACGATACGTATTTATCTCCAACACACAAACACACATGCAGGCATGAGGACATAAGTTTTCCAAATTTCCCTACTCCATTGTGTTAACTCTGCTCTCCTTTCACCTTCTGGTTCTACCTAAAGATGGACCCTTTTGCTCTTCTCTCACAACGTTATTAAAATGACGTTATCGATGATAATTAATGTGATAAATGAAAATTATATTACAACTTGAACTTCTTCCATGAGAGAAATAAGTTACCTCCTCCATCAACACCAAGAGCAACAGGGCATAATCCGGAAGCCACCACTGCAGCAGATCCGCTAGAAGAGCCTCCAGCTATCTTGCTGCGATCATATGGATTTCTGGTCGCCCTACAGTACAGCAGACTTCAAATAAACATGCTGACAACAGTTGAGAGATCACAGAACTAACTGAGAAAAGAAAATGACAGCGATATTTTTCCGGCAATTAGGGCATGGAGTCTAGTATCTCAGTTGATATTGACTCAGAACAAAACAGATATTTTGATAAAATTGGAAGACCTCTATAGGATAGGAAGAATTCTCTCTGGTAATATAATGTGGAGTATTAGATCGATCTTACCCGTAGTGGGGATTTATCCCACTTGTTCCAGCTCCAAGTTCATGCATATTGGTTTTCCCAACAATTATTGCACCACATAATCTGAGGCACTTAACACAGCATGCATCATCTGTGCAAGGTCTTAGTTTGTGCAGCCATTTTGTACCTCCTAGTAATCGGTTTTCAGATTGTGAAACTGTTATTTAAATTTGAACTAAGGAGACCATGATTATAGTGTGTACAATATGAATGTTGGCTGACATGAATTGTCCTGTCAACGGAAAACCTGAAACGTAAGTTACCTGTAGTGGGATACGGTAAGCAATCTATTTCATCCTTGATTGCAATTGGTACCCCATCCAGAGCTGAAATAGGCACTCCTGGAAAGGAAGCGTAATACGGATGATATAAGAGTGTGTAGCAGGATTTGGCAGGGAATAAGAAACAATAGTTGGCCCATACGACTTGGAAAAACCACCAAAGTTTAACATGCTTTCAAAACCGAGGAGTCTTGATTTTTAAGTATCTGCGACTGAAACTTCCCAGTTTGAGAGAGAGAGAGAGAGAGAGAGATGAAAATCAGTGTAGAAATGCATTTCATTACAAGGTGAGTAGTAAAAAAATTCTCAATTCGACCGCAAATGCTGGTGTATTACCATGTCCTCAAGAATACGATTAAGTCTCCACAAGTACCTCGTTCATACCGAAGAGTGGATTCAGTTGCTTGCTTTAAAATATCTTCAGCATCGTAGTTGATAAAAAATGACATCTGAAATGACGGAGTAGAAGATTCACGGATGGCAGCTATAAGGCGCTCCACAACCTGCAGAAATAGCAGAAAAAAGGCCTATGAGGGTATGGAAGTACAGAATACGTTTTATTTTTCATTGTAGTTGGGGATTTATAACTAGGAAACATAAAAACTGAGTCGAAACAAAAGAAAAAGTGAATAAGGGCTAATCTCTTTGGCCTTTGGCTCTGATCAACACAAATAACTATGAAAACAGTATTTGAAGTATGCAGAGAGTATTGAAAGAAGAAAAGAACAGTGGCAAAAATATTACATACCGTTCGAGGAGTTACATCTCCAGAGGTATAGGCTCTTGAATAATCCGATATTGTCCAATAACGAAAAGAGGAGTTTAAACCATTAAATGTCTTTTGACTCTTTCCTAAGGACTGAGGCAGACATTCCATTGCCTGCTGAACTTGTTCGGGTGGAGACAAATCAGCCCCTACTTGTTTGACATCTTGTTCTTCTTCATCTGCATTAACAAGATTTTAAAACTAATCTCATTACAAATCGCAAAATGAGACGAAATTCATCACTGTGTAAAAATCATTTCTAAGACAACAGAGGGTGAAGTTGAAATGGATGCAAGTGCTATTTTCCACAAAAAAATCAATTTCCGCTCAACGGGATTAGGTCAGTAACTCCATTGCCAACCAGCTTTAGCTTATGTAGCAGCTGATTGAAATTTCATTTGTAAGAGTAAGTAGTAATTTGGTACCTTAACATTAGATTATGTACATAATACATATAATTAAAGTCCCGTTTGATGCAAAGTGACAGACTACTTCAGAGGGATTTAGTGGCATAGATAAATTCAATAATACATACCGTCAAATGGATGTATGGGAACATACACAGGTGCCTCCTCCATCTCAGCATTTGAGACCAGCTGCAAAGTTCAGAGAGATCGTCAGCAACTGAGAACGGATGATGGGCGTGCAGTGATCAACTAGATATAGTGGCTCCTTCGTTACAAAAATGTTGTGCAAATTCCTTTTAGGGAGTTGCATATAATGAGCAAGCATTTCGGTGGAAACAGAAGAACCTTAATACTGAAGTACAACGGTGACACATCCAACCCGCCCAAACTGACTGATCCAATCCAATTTTAATCGGTTTATTGGATAGGATGGCGGATTTGCTTGTGACAATCGAATGCTTTCATGTTTTTTCCCCTACCAGGCAAACAGATAAATGGAAAAAACAAGAGACATATAAAAAGTGGGTGTGTACCTTATGAATTAGGTTATCTCTTTTGAGTATGTACAAGATCAAGGTTCCAAAGATCCGGGACTCCAAAAACCATGCGAACACCTTGACCAGAAATCCAGCCACACGAGGGGCTACAGAGCAAATGAGATTTACATTACACAAATCGAAAATTTCTAAATTTCACTAAAGCACATGCTTTGAAACAGTAGATTAAGGCAAATCAAGCACAGAAAATCATTGGAGATTTTCTTCAGTGTTAATCCAGTGATTACCACATTTGAGAAGACTGATAATTAATAGACAACCTGCAGCTTCTTTGACAGTCTAAAACGATATATCGAGTCGATGATCAAATTATAAAAAAAATTAAAAGTAAAAAGAAACAACATAATTAAAGTAGCTAGAAAAGAAAAGAAAGAAGATATATACAAGTAGAAGGGGTAGGGAAGGGAAGGGACCTTTGACATTGGCTCGCAAGTAGGTTTGGGAGCTCCCTGCGCTAAGATCTACTTCCTTTGCAGCCTGGTAAACCACTCTACTCTCCTTCTTCATCATATTCATATTAATTCCTCTGTTTTAATTCCCACAATCAATATACCCAAACTATATATATATATATATTTTTTTTTTTTTACAAACACACTTGAAGAATCAAAATACCAACACAACCAGTATATTCCCCAGTTATATACGTATGTGTGTGTGTGTGTGTATTACTGGGGAGGAGAAAAGGAGGGAGGGATGGCGGAGAAGGCAAGAAACTCTAACAACTGGAAAAGAAGATCCCTATGAACTATGAGCCTATGATGATGATGATAATACTTATTAATACGGAGAGGAAAATTGTTTGTAATTATTTATTAATATATAGCGGAGAGGGACAGACGCCAGACTAAACCTGAAAGAGCCTAACTGCCTAACATACAACTACCCTCTTGCTTGCTTTTGTTCATGGATGGATGATTGCATGATTGCTTGAAAAGGCAGAGGGAAAGTTAAGTATTAGTTAGAGAGAGGGGGGGGGAGAGAGGGGGAGAGAGGGAGAGAGGGGCAAGGAAAGAACGTGGAGTTAGTAGTACGGAGTTGAATTATTTATTTCTCCGTCGATGCAATCGAAGACGATCCGACGTTTTTTTTACAGTAAAAAGCACATTTTCTCCTCCACCTGCTGTGAACAACTCTTCCATATGACATTGTGGCGTGGTATTTTATGTCAAAATTAAAAATAAAAACGTCAATAAAAACTTACACGTTATTATTTTATTGGTATGAGACGTTAATGAAATTATGTAGTTGTCATTGAGAATGAATCTCACATTGATGAAATGAGGGATCTCGCATGAACTTATAAGTAGGTTGGGCTACTCTCCATATTGGTAATTAGTTTTATGGCAGAACCCCAACTTCCTTCATAGAATCAGAGTCAGATTGTCCCACGTGTGAAGCCAAACAGCCACACATGCTTCACATCATCCCGTTGAAAATGAATTCTACATTAATAAGAATAAAGATTTTGCATACGCTTATAAATAAATTAAATTACTTCATATATTACAATGATTTTACGACAGAACCCAACTTTCTGTGTCATACCAATCATTGTCTGACTCTCACCTGCTGCCTCCTTTATTTTTTAATTCTTACGTTGATAAAACAATTTAATAATTTTACGTTTGGTTGTCAAGTAAGTACGCAAATTTCCACTTATTAACAATTTTACGTTTGGTTGTCTGGTCAAGTACGCAAACTGCAAAGTCGAAGTACTGATCCTAGTGCCTTTTGTGGGAATCTGGCTATTTGAGGTGGAATATCCGCTTCACATGAGCATTTCTGGTTCGTTTTCTTATTTAGTGTTCGTGTTTATTTATTGGTGCTCAAAATAATACACATCAACGTCCCAACAAGAAGGTTGTTTCCTTAATTAAGGTCGCATATAGACACTACTGCGAAATCATGTATTAGTGTCGCTATGATAACCAACAAGAAATGTATATTACCGTCGGATATTAAACAAAATTCGACAGAAAATGGATGCAATGGCGGATATAATAAGCGACAGAATTGCCAAAGTCAGGAAATGAATTTTCGGATAGAAAATATTCTAAAACCGATATAAATTGTGTCGGATATAACTAACAGAGAATATATTAATAATGAATATATAAGAGCATTCTCTGTCGGATAAAACGGACAAAAAATATAAAAAACCAACATAACTTGTGTCGGCTATAACCAACAGTGAATATATTAATAATAAGTAAGAACATTCTCTGTCGGATAAAACTGACAACAAATATACTAATAATAAAAAAAATATAAAAAGGACATGAGAGCATTCTCCCTTCTCCTTCTCGTTGAGCATTCTTCTCCTCTTGTGTTACTATGAACTTCACATCTTGCACAATCTGTATTCGAGGCAAAGAGCAGATTCAGAACCCAAACTAAAAAAGCCTACACCATGACCCACAATCAATTGGTTTCATGTAGATATCGACTATCTTTCAGTTCAAAAGATGGTTGGACATATTGAAAGATATTAGAAAAGGGAATAAAAATAAAAACAGTTTCAATCTGAAACATTTGCATCTGTTCTTTTCCGCAAATAGTTATCACCTAACCATAGACATCAATTAGCAGCCTTCGCAATTTACACATGTTTTCAATGTCTTATAGTGCACATCCAATATCAACATCAATCTACAAATCTTATCGACTATACCAAGGTGTAACACTAGTTGTTTTAATATATATCAAAATAACCCTTTCAACAAAAGCTATGTTCCAATGTTTTTTTGACATAATGTACAACTAAATAGATACTTACATATCCCCCACCACCAATGAAAAATGTCCCGAACACTCTCTGATGGTCATGCCGCTCTTGACACCAATGTTAGGAGTGGGGAGGCGTAGCTTTGTGGGGCATTCACTGTCCCTAACCTCCTCCGAATCCAAAGGATAGTCAGCCGATACATAGTCTTCAAGAACAGAGACAGTTCCAGGGAAACATCTCCCATCATCTCATAAGGTTTGGCAAGAAAAACATATAGGTGAACAACAGAAGCAATGCCCATCTGTGCAGGGTGAAAACGCATAACTGTCAAACTAAAATATGTTGCATACAGATGGTAAAATGAATAAATCTTTTGTCGCGTAACCTATGTAACATTATTGAGAAATGTAAGACAGTGTAATTCAGAATACTAATAACAGAATAAAATGAGAATTGAGAAGAAAAAAAACTAATAGTGACGATTTTGTTGACCAATTAACCCTTAATTTTATAGCAACACCTTTAGGCGAGAAATAATAATCTCTCAAGACCACATCAACTCATAAAGTTTTAAGGAAGAATAAATTATCATTTAAAAGACTACGACAGTAAAAATTGAGTGAAAAGACACAATTATGGCATGCAAACTGTTACCCAATGAAAGATTCTAATGAGCAAAAGGGAGGAGAAAGAACAGATGAAGCAACGGCACAAAGAATCAGAGAAAGAAAAAATCCAAAAACCACATAACGGGAGAAGGGAGAAGGGAGAATGCTCAACAAAAATTATAAAAAGGAGAAGGAAATGAGGAAAGGAGAAAAGGGGGAAAGAAGGGGGAAGAGAGAAGGCACCGGCACAAGAAAGAGATGGAGGGGTTTTATTTTGAAAATTTTTCATTATTGTCGGTTTTAAAATTTTCATTACTGTTGGTTAAAACTGACGATAACATTTTTTAAAATAAAAACCGACAGAAAATTTTCATTACTATTGGTTATAACCGACAGAAAAAAAAATGGCGGCAAAAATCCCTCCAAAATTCCCTCCCAAAATTTTACGATTTAAAAAAATAAAATAATAATTGTTTGGTTTAATAAATAAATAAATAATATATATTTAAATAGAATACATTTTTAAAAATTAAATAAATAATTGTTTGGTTTAATAGATAATAACTCATGTAAAATATGCGATAAAGAAACAAAAAGATAATTGTACAACGAAAATGCTATCACACAAACTAAATAGTGTCTAATCAATACTTTAAAAACATAAATAAAAATTTAGCACAAATTACTTTTCCCACATATGCATTCTACAAAACTAGTTTTAATGATCTAACCGTCAAACTTATTTGTAAATACTATAAGATCGCATACATAAAAAATCACAAAAAAAAAAAAATATTCAGAGATTAGGTAACAGAACAAAAGTTTTTGACGGTTATAAACGAAAAATTACAATTTAACGGTTATTTTAGCTCCAATTTTTTTGATTTTTTACAACTACACTCCTCGACCCCATAAGAATGCATTGAATGAATTCGATCTTCAATTTAAAATATTTACACTAGTGGATACCATAAAATCTTATTTTATACTTGATGGAAGTATAATATTAACTCTAAGTGTTTGTTTAACCTACCGTTTTGATGTGATATGCATTCTACGAAACTTTTTTCAACAATCCAAAAACTTATTTTTACACACTCCGAGATTGCATACGTAAAAAATCGTAAAAACAAACATTCAGAGATTACGTAACAGAACAAAAGTTTTCGACGGTTATAAACGAAAAATCACAATTTAACGGTTATTTTAGCTTCGATTTTAATGATTTTTTTTACAGTTATACTCCTCGACCCTATGAGAAGGTAATGAATAAATTTGATCTTCAATTTAAAATATTTACACTAGTAGATACCATAAAATCTTATTTTATACTTAATGGAAGTATAACATTAACTCTTAAGGGTTTATTTAATATACCGTTTTGACGCGATACACATTCTACGAAATTTTTTTCAATGATCTAACCGTCAAACTTGTTTGTACACACTCCGATATCGCATACGTAAAAAATCACAAAAAACAAACACTTATATATTAGGTAACAAAAAAAAAAAGTTTTCGACAGTTATAAATGAAAAATCACAATTTAACGGTTAGTTTAGCTATGATTTTGATGATTTTTTATAGCTACACTCCTCGACCCCATAAGAATGCATTGAACGAATTTGATCTTCAATGTAAAATATTTACACTAGTGGATACTACAAAATCTTATTTTATAATTGATGGGGAAGTATAACATTAACTCTTAAGTGTTTGTTTAATCTACCGTTTTGATGCGATACACATTCTATGAAACGTTTTTGAACGATCCAACCGTTAAACTTGTTTATACATACTCCGAGATCGCATACGTACAAAATCTCAAAAAACAAACATTCAGAGATTAGGTAATGGAATAAAAGTTTTCGACGGTTGTAAACGAAAAATCACAATTTAACAGTTATTTTAACTCTGATTTTGATGATTTTTTTACAGCTACATTCCTCGACCCTATGAGAATGCAATGAATGAATTCAATCTTCAATTTAAGATATTTACACTGGTGGATACCACAAAATCTTATTTTATACTTAATGGAAGTATAACATTAACTCTTAAGTGTTTATTTAATCTACCGTTTTGACGTGATACACATTTTACAAAACTTTTTTCAATGATCTAACTGTCAAACTTGTTTGTACACAATCCAAGATCGCATACGTAAAAAATCACAAAAAACAAACATTCAGAGATTAGGTAACAAAACAAAAATTTCGATGGTTATAAACGAAAAATCACAATTTAACGGTTACTTTAGCTCGGATTTTGATGATTTTTTACAACTACACTCCTCGACCCTATAAGAATGCATTGAATGAATTCGATCTTCAATTAAAATATTTACACTTATTTTGTACTTGATGGGGAAGTATAACATTAACTTTAAGTGTTTGTTTAATATACCGTTTTGATGTGATATGCATTCTACGAAACGTTTTTCAAGGATCCAATCGTCAAACTTGTTTGTACACACTCTAAGATCGCATACGTAAAAAATCGCAAAAAAAAAACAAACATTCAGAGATCAGGTAAAAGAACAAAAGTTTTCGACGGTTATAAACGAAAAATCACAATTTAACAGTTATTTTAGCTCCGATTTGAACTACACTCCTCGACCCTATAAGAATGCAATGAATGAATTCGATCTCAATTTAAAATATTTACATTAGTGGATAAATCTTATGTTATACTTAATGGAAGTATAACATTAACTCTTTAAGTGTTTGTTAAAATATTTAAATCATGTGTTTATTTTTTTATAATCAATATAACATTTTAAAATAATGAAATAGTCAATTTATGTCGGTTATAACTGTCATAATACTAAAATAATAACCGCCATAAACTAAAATAATAAAATAGTCAATTTATGTCGGTTATAACAGCCACAATCAACTAAAAACCGCTAGAATATGTTAAAAATAAATTTATATTGGTTATAACCGCCAGAATACTAAAATAATAACCTTTAGAAACTAAAATAATAAAATAGTCAATTTCTGTTGGTTATAACCGTCACCATTAACTAAAAACCGCCAGAATATGTTAAAAATATTTATTTAAAAAAAATTCAAAAATACTGGCGGATATAACCTACAGGATTTTATTGTTATCTGACATTAACTGAATGATGTGTCGGATATCTTTTATCTGACATAATGGCTTATTAAACCGCCACCATCATCCGACACCTAAAACTAATATTGTAATAGTGCGAACTTATCAAGCACATATAATAATAATAATAATAATATTGTGATTGTATTCATGCGATTACAAGTAATGATGGTACAAGAAATCTAAGGATAATAACATTAAGAACAAGGAATTAACAATCTAAAAGTTATAGTCACTTTAGTACTACGATGTAGTGGTATTCCTCTTTACTTGTAAGATAGATTAATTCTCGCCAAAGATAAATTTAAACCATATTATTGCTGGCTCATTGTAAGATTAAGTCCACCCCTCTCTCTTAATGTAAATGATATTGTTTGTTAAAAAAAAATAAACATCACATACCACAATTAAAATTGGCCCAATTTTCCCGCCTCTACCCAGTAACCCAGTAATTCTTTATCCTTTCTCATAAGCCCAAATAAAAGAGCGAGCACATCTGCCCTCTCGACCCTATGGTTCACCATTTGCTTGGCGCATATATTTTGCCCTCTTGAAAACCTTCTCATATATATATGTATATTTATATATATGTAGGGTGTGAGGAATTTGGCTAGCCACACAAAATCGCCCACTTACAAGTAGAGATAGATACCATCTGATTGTAATACAAGTAGATAAAAACACCTCTTTTAATTTTATCAAGAGGCTTGTATCTTGAAGTTACAAACGACCATTATAAATGCACATAGGAGCAGTCTACAACTTTAGACCGCGATCGACATGTCTCTTTTAATATTGTCCAATGCCTTATGAAAGCATGCTTGGTCCCTTATTGTTTGCTCTCAACACGTCATCACACGTGTGACAAAGTTTCATACCTAGTACACATATACAAATAGGATGGCGAGAAGCACGTGTGATTCACACATGGACCAACATGCACCTCATGCAAAGTACTTTTCCTGGAGTGAGAAACAATGTATTTGGCCTTTATTCAATTCCTTGAAGTTACAACCTTGAGAGTAAATTTATTATGAAATGTCCCACAATCTAATACTTTCCGCAAACAACCATTTAGTGTTATGATCTAGTGATATTTTTAGGTTCCATTTTAGCTAAAAGCGAATTCAAATCGAATTGATATTGAATGTATTAAAAAAAAATCCATAAACAATGTGCCTTACAATGTATTATTGTACTGTACCTTGTTTCAACATTACCACCACGTGTGTAAATACAAACTGTAGATTGAGGGGCATTGATTCCACAGTTATTGCTATACAATGAATCTTAAAAGACCTATCTACAATTTTCCTCTTACAATTCTCGCGTGCTGCTTTCAAAATCTAGCAAAAAGCTCACTAAATCCATTAAACCCACCAATATTTGAAGGATTTGGCTAATCATCTGCTGTTTTCAAAATTTATACTAGCCTCAGATTTGGGTGTAAATCATGCTGTTCCACACTGTATTCCCGCGCCGATGAGCTCCGATGGCCTTTCAGAGTCCACCAGGAAGTCCTCCAGTGTTGCAAGTGACTTCAACTGTTGGCCAAGAGATGCAATTGTTTTCTGGCACTCCGCATATTTGTTCGCGGCCAATGCTAGCTCCTTCTCCTGTCACAAACAAGAACACAACATCAAAAACCAACATATCTGAAAGATAATCTCTAATCTCTTTTATTATTCTTACTTTGATTAGATCGCATACCACCTAAGCCTAATTTTATTCTTAAACTATACCTACACCATATATTGTTTCCCGATGAGTCCATAATGTTTAGCTCTCTTTTCTACTCAATCCTACCATCCATCTACCATTCTCATTTCCACTACATATGTATTCCCCTCACTTTTCCTTCTATTCCAACATGCATAGTTTCACTTACTATAATTTGAAAATTGGGTTTAGCGTGTTCAAGAAAACCGACCTGCTTTATCTTCAATTCACCATTAGTACTGCGCAATCGTTGGAGCTCAACCTCACGCTGGAGCTCAGCTTCACGTTTCATACTTAATAGCTCAGTCTCCAGTTTTTGGCATTTGGCTACATTTTCAGCTGATAAATCTCGCTCCTTAGAAACCTCTTCTTCCAGTGAACTAGCCTTTAAAAGCAAGGAGTTGTATTCCTTTTGAACAGCTCTTAGTTGTGACTCTGCAACTTCTCTCATTGTTTGATAGGACTTTACTTCTTCCTGTGCATCATACATCGAGTCATTTGCATGAGCCAACTGTCTTTTAAGGTCTTCCAACTTCGTATCAGCCTCCATAAGTTGACTCTGTGATGTCTCAAGCTGCTTTTGACACTCAGTCAGAGTCATCTCGAGTTCCACTTTTTCTGCTGCCATCTTCTCTAACTTCCCCTCAAGTTCCACGGTCCTTTGTATCATGGTTTCAGGTTCAGTTTTTAAAGGGTTTTCCCTAACGCTAGGTTGACGACAGTTGTCATTTTCTGTATCTGGAGTTGCGGCAAGCCTTTCCATTTCAAGAAAATCATCCATGAGATTGATTTCTACTGAAGGGACATATTTTCCAAACCTCTTCTTGTTCTTAAACTGGCCAGGTTCTGTTATTTGAGCAGGAGCCCGTGAATCTGAATGACTTGGATCATGCTCCAAGCCACTCACTTTGTGTGTATCGGTATCCAGATCAATTGCCACTATCCTCTCCCAACTATCTGACTGGCTATCTGTAAAAGATTCTGCACAAACTGAGGATGCGGAAAAGGATTTGTGATCATTAGCCGGTAATGCTTTGCGAGTCAAGACTTTTAGCTTACGGCACTCAGCTTCAAGCTTAGCCACTTTTTTTATGCTCTCTAAATATTGCTTGCTGGCTGTTTCAGCAGCTTGGGTGCTCAAATCTCTCTCAATAGTCCTGACTTCTAGCTCCTTCACTCGAGAAAGAAGCTTAAGTTGAAGATCAGAGTTCTCTTTTTCAGTAGCATCAAGCTTTGAAAGCAAATCAAAATCAATTGAGGCAGCAGCTCCCGATTTAGCAGTTTGAAGTTGTGCTTCGAGCTCAACAATCTGACTCTCAAGCATGGACTTTGAACTTTCCCACTCACGAGTTCTTTTGGCAACAACATCATTGGTATTCTTGTCTTGCTCTTCTCGTGCCTGTCGAAGCTGCCTCACGCATTCTTTCAGCGCTCCATCGAGATGACCAACTCGGTCTTCAAGAGCTGATTTTTTCTTATTTGCAGCCTCAAGCTGCTGTCTTAAACCAACCGCTTCATTTTCAGCCTTCTCCCAGCCTACCATTATAATGGAATAGAGGAACAACTAATGAGACCCTTTTTAAAACAGGGAAATGCAATATAATGTAAAAGTATCGACGACACCCATTGTACAAATACTTGAAGAAACATTAAGAATATGACTTTCATGAAATTCTTGTTCTTGGAAAACGAAAACTGTTTCAGCAAAATCCAGTAATGGCAGATTGCATAAGTATGCGAACAATGCGGATATATAGTCATCAAATACCATTCATAACAAAATGTGCCTTGAAATAGGAAGAAAACGCAGTTGAGAAACACTTTAGCTTTCTATTTATATCGTTTATATGTTTTCTCTAATTTCGGTTATTAATTTTGAGACTCGCATCCTTAGAGTTTCCTTTTTCAGAGTAAAGAATACAGATTATGCACAACAAGATTCAAGAAAGTAGCCTAAATTTCAAACTGCAGTAAAATATAGTGGGATAAAATGGAAAGCAGAAAAGTTAAGACCTGAGACAGCTTCTTCTGCAACCTTAGCATGCTGCTTTACCAAATCATCTTTGGCACTACAGTTAAGAAGAGCAGCGGATAATTTCTCCGTCAAAGCCTCAACACTCCCATTAACTTGTCGATCATCGGGTGGAGCTTTAGAAGTGACTTCCGGCGATAGAATGCTATGAGTTGGATTTGCCTTTGACATCAAAGTAAGAAACATTGGAGTTTGGTCAATAACATCACTTGAACAGAGAAATAATCATGCACTTGGAGGACAAATATTCAGGTGGAACTCAACAACACAGGACAGCCTTTAACTTTTTGACAATGAATTCACTTGCTTTTTTTTTTCACCTTGTTAGAGAGAGAAAGAGAGATGAAAAAATAGTTTTGTGCAACCGAGAGAAACAATGATTTAAGTAACAAAATGTTAAGCAGAAACATTCACATCTGCAACATTCATGCAATTCGACAATCCAATCAGTAATCATACTTCAAAATGCAAACTTAACTGTACGAGAACAATTATTGCGAAAGCCATAAACCTGATCATCAGAAAATCTTTCAGAGTGAGAAGATATGGATCCCGAACTCTCAGTGTCGCCAGGACTCTTGTCTGATGACTTCCTTTGCCACAGCCGACTCCGCCTGTCCATCTGGAATATCAGCAACGCCGCAGCATCTCGATCAGAGCCTTGGCCTACATTATCATCAAAGTTTCATGATAATGTTATGCACCATTAGAAAGCAACAGGCCACCTTGACTCGAGACCCCAGATACACTGTTGTGCTTGAAACTTAAGGTTCAAACAAAGATACGATAATTTAAATCAGAACCCAGTTGAGTAACTTGCTGTATAGCAAATGTTCGATCGTCAGCAGAATTGCTTAGAACTCACTTAAAATATACAGTCCAAATTTTGATCCAACCAACCTCCACCAGTATTCCAGCACCAACTACCAAGTTACCAACCCAAACAAAGAAAGAGAGAGAGAAAGACCTAGGACTCTGTCTCTATTTGTATGTAGATTCAAAGTACCCCTTAATTAAAAAGCAATACAACTGGGATGGAACACACTTGCTTAGCTTGCTTGCTGATGCTGATGAGTCCTGACCCTTCACCCACCCAACGGCCAAGGATATCCCAAGAAACTGGAAATAGATATACTACCAACTAAACCCAATCCATTTGTAGTCACTTATCAATTACAAGGAATATATATATAAATATTCAAAAGATATTGTTTTCTACAAGTATAAATAAATTGAAAAAAATGAATTGAATGGCAGTAAATAAGTAGAAGACAACCAACCTGCAGATGCTGCACATCTCAGGACTGAGGAGGAGGAGGAGGAGGAGGAGGAAGCAGGGGCAAAGCTTCTTTCTTTATTTCTTTTAATTTTGATTTAATTTAATTTTAATTTGGAAGAGAGGTTTTTCTTCTTCCAGGTTGAGGTCCATGGAAAAGGACAAATCTGTTTTATCATCATCAACACCTCTGCCTTTGTCTTCTTTCTTTCTTTCTTTCTTCTTCCTTGAGCTTAAATGGTGGCGTGTCACCCTCATTCCCGCCCATCAACCTCTCGCTCTCCCGTCTACTGTATCATTCATCCCCTTACTTTCCAGCAACGTCTCACTTTCCCCTTGTTCTCTCCAACCAGTAAGGTCGCGCCACTTAATCCCTGGAATTCACCAACACACAAGCTATACCGCTATGTCGTCTTCTGCGTCAATGAAATAAGTACACATGGATAAACACTTACATACGTCTCTATTTTATGACAGAGATTCGCTACCCTTCTAATCTTTTTACCTTTTCATGATTTCCTATCTAAACGGTCACGGTTAAGTCATGTTAACATCTTATATTGATTTTTTTATAAAGATAATAAGAAAAAAAAAATATATATGAGAGGAGGAGATGGAAGTAAATGGAAATAGGAGGTAGATAATCTTCATTCCTATTTCAATTGTATGCCACATCACTGTAATAGTGTGCTCATGATATATAAGTCCTTCAATGCAACTAGACCCCTGTCTCGTCATAATGATTTATAAGACATGACTACACTATTATTCTGACATCACATGCAAATGAAAAAAAGACATGTGTAAGTGTTTGTGTATATTTTCTAATTTTATTGACTAGTGTACCTGTGTCATATAAATTTTTTAATTAATTGATTTACCTCATGAAACTGTCATTTAGTCTCATTTCACCCCCATTAAATTGGTTTTGTCTTATTTTCGTCTCATTTGCTCTCAATTCACTCTATTTTTGTCCATTTTGTCAAGTAAATGTTAAATTAAAGGGTAGTATAGACACTTCATT
This sequence comes from Pyrus x bretschneideri, assembly GCF_019419815.1. Taxonomy (NCBI): domain Eukaryota; kingdom Viridiplantae; phylum Streptophyta; class Magnoliopsida; order Rosales; family Rosaceae; genus Pyrus; species Pyrus x bretschneideri. The sequence continues at coordinate 8,452,728 of NW_025999390.1, read as the reverse complement.
TGTTACACAAGCAGAGATAAGTCACTTTATTGGTCGCGTGGCACTTATATGAGAAATTTGGTTGATCATCACATACTTATGAGGGGGAATGTGAATTGTAACAAGAAAAGTTAGGGACACAACTTATAAGGTCGGTGAAAGAGGAGAAAGAAGTTTAGCCTTGAGAATCTAATTCTTGAGTTCTGTTGATAACTAATATTCTTGGCAACGATGACAATTCGTCGTACAATTGGAGAAAATCATGGGTTTGAATTAGAGTTGTTAAAAAACGGAAATTAGATTGTTTTAGTGGGCATATTAAAGGCAAAAAGTTGTGTCAAAATGAAATGTCCATACTACTCTTTAATTAAATATTTACTTGACAAAATGAATAAAAACAGGGTGAACTGAGACTTAATGAGACGAAAATAACACTTTCATAGTGCATTTGTTGTACTGGACTATCTTGGACTGAATTAGCTTTAGAGACTAAATTGGATTGGCATGACATGGATTAAGGCGTACTACAATTGTGAAACGTTTGATACAGTATCATACTAGTTAGGACTAGATTTTAATTTTCAATTTTTAGTTATGAAAACTCCTGATTGACCTCATGAACTTCCAAGCTAATCATACTTATTTTAGAAAACCCACATCACACGTATTCCAGAGAACCCAGATCCTAAAATTAATCTAGTCTAGTGTAGTGAAATCTAGTGAGGGTAAACAAACACCCCGCTAAAATGAGACTAAATAACAGTTTGAGAGCAATCAATTAATAAGTTTAAAAAATAAAAGGAAAACTAATGAAAATGATTTGAAAACTTTGAATTTTAACAATAATGACAAAATAAAAGGTAAAATTAATGGTACCATGATTGATTTTTTAATGTAAAAGTGTGATTTTTCGTTAAAATGAAAAGAATATCGTCAAGCTTCCAAAAATATAAAGCGGCAGTTTTCCCTCCTGTTTCTCCAGTTCGCTTGCAAATGGGTTGTAACCTTTCCCTATTCCATCAAGTCGACAACTACCCTGTCATCGGACCCTTAACGTAATTTCCCTCCCTCTCTCTCTCTCCCTCTCCCCCTCAACCAGTCTCAAGCAGCGCACGTAAACTAGGCTCAAACCACAACCACATTCAGGTCTCTATCTCTCTCTCTCTAACTGCATTTTCGCATTTTTCATTATTTGGAATTTATATATTTTGCTTTTTTGATGTTGCCTGTTCAATTTCTAGAATTTCTGTGATCAATGTAAAACCCCACTCCAATCTCTCTCTCTCTCTCTCTCTCTCTTTCTCTCTCACTCTCTCATATTATTATTATTATTTTTATCATCATCATCATCATCATCACGTATTCACAATTTGTTTGGTGAAAACGTGATTATTAGAATGTGATTTTAACTTGATTGATACTGAGTTTATGGCAGTTGAGAAAATCCAGTTTTTGCTGAAAATTGGTAAATTATGGTTGAGAATAATCCTATTTTCCCGAAATTCCTATTTTCTAGATTCAAAGATTGGATTGCAAAATTTGCAAATGACTACTTGAGAGGAATCATTTGCAATTTGTTTAGGTGGTATTAAGACCAACTTTTATGGACAGTAAAAATGTTAGATAGGAGTGATTAGAAATGCACTACAGTCTACATGAGCGTTACAAAGTTATGTACGAGAGAATTGGAAATTACTAATCCAATTCAACATAGATTTGGAACTTGGAGTGGTAATTTCCAAATCTCTCTTACATAACTTATGAAATGATCATGTTGTGCATTCCTTTCTCGAGATTTGGAAGTCCCTCGCCTAAACATTGGTAGATGATAAATTCTTTGTCAGTATGCAACACTAACACTGCCACTTGTTGAATAATCAATCAATTTCATGTTTTTTTCTTCTCAAATTCTTTCGTTTAATGGTATAAGCCTTCTTTGTTAAGTAATTAGGAATCGGATAACAAAAATGGAAAAAGGAAGGAATCGGAAAACTTAGAAACAGAGGGAGTAAGGAAGGGAATGGGGTCAACTACCCCTAATTGATATGATTCTTGATTTGGTATTTGATTAAGAATTTCAAAAGGAAACCTATAGTTTTCCGAATTCATATGTGTAAGTAAACGCGGGGGAAAGTTAGGGAGTGAAATGCTTCACATACCTACACTTTAGTAAACGCAGGAACTTAAAAAATAAAACGATTGCAATTCTTATTCCTTGTAAGTACTAAGTAAACATTGATGTCAAGTGATCAAAATCAAATTCAATTACCTACTGATGTTAGTTAGTGATATCTGAATTTTCTTCCTTTATTATAACTCAATTCATTGTTTGTAAACTTCATCTTTGTTGGAAATGCATGCTTACAGGTTCGGTTCCAGTGATAAAGCATGAATCCTGTGGAACTCTTGTCTGATCTCTATGCATTGAGACAGTTATATGGACTCCTCCAAAATGGCGAAGGCTGGCCGCAACATATAAATTCAAACAATGTAAGTTAGCACTCTATGCTCTTTTGGTTTATAACATGACTTTCTATGTTCTGTTGGTTCCTGATATCATTTTCGTGAAGGTGGAAAAAGCTTTGGACACGAGAGCGCGACAATTGTTAAAGAATCTTCTAGATGATGCTGCTGAAAGGATTTTGAATACTCATTTGAAGGTACTTTTGAGGCATCGGTGCACTTCTGCAGTATTAGCTCTGCTTTGTGATTTTCTTCCCTGCTTCTCCCTTGTGAATTTATAATTTTCTACGACATAGGATTTATGCGGTATAATTAATTCATCCGGTGACTTTTATTTCTAACTTTGTTTCTAATGTTCTTGGTTTTGCAGATGATAACAACTCAGGCAGCTGTTAGTAGCAAACCTGGCCCCTCTCAACCAGAGCAACCCAAGGCTGTGCCTAAGAAGAATTCTCCTATTTCCCCAACAGTGACAGTGAAATCTTCTCCTAACAGAGTCTTGAATGATGATGCAAAGGATTCTAAAAAGTACACGTTCGCACCTGAGGAGGATGGGTCACTGAAGAAGCTGAAGCCTGAGAGAGAAATTGCGGAGTCTAAAGTAAGCAACTCATCGGACCTGCCTGAACAGAAAAAGAAAGTGTGTCGAATCTGCTTAGAAAACAATCTGAAGAAACAGTACTCAGCCAAGGATGCAAAATTCTCCAATGACAGAGTCAAGGTACCTGACGAAAACAGTGTTAGTCAAGATAAGCAACATGATTGGCGTAGTCATCTCAATGTTCTCGATGAGCATGCTAAAAGGTTACAAGAATCTAATACAAAGTCCACAGAGAGAGGGAATGACATCAGTGAAACTCTTGGAAATCCAAGCATTGTTAGTTTTGGTGTTTGTTCCCCAATATCTCCAACAAGAATGGCTAGCAAGCAAGAAGTCGGTTTGTACCCTGATTGGCCAGAGCGAGGAAAAGTCAGATGAGGGCAGTGATTACTCTAAAGTAGTTGCAAATGCAATCGAACAAATTGAGTTGCGCATTTTGGCTGTGCAGTTGAGTTCTTTTGGGATGGCGAATTCTTTCAACAACGATGCTAATGAACATTATTCTTTCAAGCGTGACATTTCATTTAGTCCTTCTACTCCTACTCCTACAGCGCAGATAGAAGAACAGGTAGCTCCTACTACTATTAGTACTACTATTACTAGAAGAGAGCTGAGTGGTATGGATAAGTCTTTTCCTTTGTTGGGTGGAACTCAGTTGCTAACTCGTCAGGCGAGTCAATTACTGTCTCAAGATCCGACAGGGAGGTATGCTTCTAATTCCAGGGAACATGGTTCCTCTAAGGGCCTGATGGAGAGACTTGGATCGCGGAGGTTCCCTCCGAGTCAACCAGTGAGTCGGAATGAGAAGATGGCAGGTCATGTGAATGGTCTAAGGGTCCCTCCTCCAAATCAGGCTTCTATGCACGTTAAGACACCTGATCAAACATGGAAAACCACTCCAGTCCAAAATGCAACTACTAGAAAAATAGGGGCTGCAAGATCTAATCAGTTCGTGCCACCTGAGTCCATAGTTTCTTCAGTTGGACATGGACCTAGTTGTAAGAAGTTGATGAGTCAAACTCGGAAAATTAGTCTAGTGACAAACAAGAGACATCATACAATGACCGTGAAGCCAATTTTGTTAGATGAACACAAGCCTAGTGGGACACACAAAATGTCTTCTGCAGGCCGACAGAAGAAGAGAATGCCACGAAAGCAAGTGTTGGATATGGAGGAGGAGACTAGCTCAGGTTGTACTGATTCCGAAACTTGGTCGACGTGGACAAGTGAGACAAATTCTGAAGCTGAAAGCAGCGCTGATAGTAATGAATACTCAAAGGAGGATTCCTGGAGTCGAGGCCTATCTAGGAGACGTACTCGTGATAATCATATGAGAATGAGAGGTGATCTCTCTTCCTCAACAAGGTCGATAAATACGGCGGCAGAAGTAAATGCTAGTAGTAGTTCACGGAATAGTAGCTGTAGCTCATCAATGGAGGAGGAGGAGGATAATCTCTATAGCCGTAAAAGATATCCGGAGAAGTCCGTTGGACGATTTAGGAGGCTCAAGAACAGGTTGGGACTCATATTTCACCACCATCACCATCACCATCACCATCACCACTATGACGGAAATGGTAATAGTGATGATGATCGCGGCCATTCTGGGTGGAAACACCTACGGAGGAAGATGTTTGACAGCCACAAAAACCCGCATGGCATCCGAGAAAGCAGAGGGAGCAAAAAATCATTGGTGAAAGTGAAAAACATGTTGCATAATAAGCAGGGGGAGGTTGGGCATTTTCATGCTCTGTTGGAAGGGCTGTTGAGGCACATAAGGCATTCGAAGAAATCAAGTAACTACTTGTCAAAGGGAGGAGTAGGAGGAGGAGGAGGAAGAAGAAGTTGCATTATTAGGAAGAAGAAGAAGTTGCATTGGTGGCAAATGTTTCGACGCAGGCGAGTCAAGATGCAGCCTAATAAGGCTAAAAGAGGGCGTGTCAAGCTCGGATTCACCTGCTAAAAGACGGCCAAAGCTTAAAATGAAGTAATTATAAGTTTGCTACATTCATCCATTGAGATAAATGAAAATATGCACAAGATTTAACAGTTAATTTGTATAGTTGTGTACCTTCATTAATCACATATGTTAGTTTATGACTCGTAATTGTATATAATCATTGCTTTGTATGATTTTATTGGGCCTTCCGACAAGAGCCATTAGATATTCTTAGTACATTTATCGTTCGTTGTCAAACCCTATAATGGAGGGGATACAATACGAGGACTTTCCAAGAGGTCATCCTATCCTAGTACTACCCTCATTCAAGCTCGCTTAATTTCAAAGTTTCTGTTGGAATCCGGTTTCGATGCATGTGAATTGGTATGATTGCATTCGACCATTCATGCCTGGTAATTGTTAAAACCATTGCTTTGGCCATGGTGCATGAACTTTATGGCCCTCCTCTCTACCAGAGCAGCTAGATATTATTATTATTAAATTAATCGGCCATCATCATATCCCAAGAGCCCCGAGTCCTTGAAACGAGAAAACAAATTGAGTGGTGATATGCCATTTCAATGCCTTATTTCTCTGCTCATTTCATATTTACACTCACCATAAAAAATGATAAAAATTATTATAAATTAAAAAAAAAAAAAAACAATTATCACTAAATGAAAATACCCAAGAACTCTAAATATCACCAACAGCAGCCTACTCCCTAGAAAATTTTCAGAACCGTCACTACCGACTCCCCAAATCCCCAACACCAAGCGCCCCTCCTCTATCGCCAACCATCGCAGCACCGCCACGTCTCGAAAACCGCTACAGTACCCAATTTTTATCGTTTCCAATTTGAATTCAGACCACACAAGAGAGAGCGTGATTAAATTGACACACCCCGACCTGGGATGTCTACTAAGACTCCGAATCGAGCTGTGTTGGCCAACACCTGGAAGGTGACGAAGCCATAAAGTATATTGATGTGGATGATGTGAATAAATTTAAACCTAAAAGTGCCTAAGTACAAGAGTGTATTGTGAGCGGGAATAAACCCAATTCACACGTGATGACAAAGCATAAGTATAGTATAGTAAAATAAGGTCAGAATTATATTATCGATGATAATCGCCTACACCAAGATTTGTCAATAATCCTCGTCAGTACAGAAACTCTGATACTAACACCTGAACGGACGAAAAATAATGATGAGTGAGCCTAAAAATAAAATTTTAATAAAAACCTTTAACATGTGCTTTATTGTGAGCCTCGAGGCTTTGCTTTGTCAAATCCGAATTCACCCTCTTCCTAATAAGTTTAATTCATGAACTTCCTTCCCAGGAAAGCCTGTGGGGTTCATGATATTTTTTTTCTTTTTCTTATTTATGATATTTTAGGTTTGTTTTTATATCAGTATAAAAAGAATCAATATAACTAATAATTATGTGGTAGGACATGATTGGTTGGTCTTTAGGTCTTTAAAGGTCATTTTAGACTAGGATAAATTTGTCAATAAGAGTATCAATTAATCGTGAGTATGAAAATAAGACAATGGGATGGGCTTAATAGCACTCAACAAATGAGCCGCTAAAAATAGGCAACAAATTAAGAAAAGTAAAAAAAAAAAAAAGGGGATGCAACACTAAGACTCTTAAGAGGTCACCTATCATAATACTACTTTCATCTGAACTTGATTACTCTCATCTGAACTTGCTTAAGTTCATAGTATGCCTGTGAGTTGGTATGATCACATCTGTTAATTTATGCCTCGTAATTGTATTCAACCATACTTTGGGCATACTCCAAAACCTTATGGCCTTCCTCCCTACAGGAATCGCCGAAACGAGAAAACAAACGAGCCGCTAAAAATGGGACTATTTTTGCTCACCACCATTTAGTGTGATGTATACTCATCACCTTATTTATTAACGTTAGATGAGTTTGAATTTCGAGATTTGTGTAGCGGATAAGCACAAATCTCAAAATTCAAACTCATCTAATAATAATAAATAGAATAATGAGTATACATCATACTAAATGATGGCGAGCAAAAATAAGCTAAAAATAGGCAAAAAAAAAAAAAACAAAAAAACATAGAAAAAAAAATACAACACGAAAACTTTTAAGGAGGTGAACCATCCTGACATCACTCGTCTCTCGCCCAAACTCCGCTAAAAATAATTTTCTTCTAGTTGTGAGAAAACCCAAACCCAAGTTTTTACTTTTTCGAGGAAATATAGAGCCCGATGGGCCCTGGCGGTGCCAATACTTCGACAACTCCATATATTATATTATATCAATCATTTATCATTATCATTGGAGGTGGATTGTCTGCCTTCTTATTTTCATATTTTTTTCATGTTTTTTTATTTGTGTGGTCACAGTTAAATTACGTCAACATTTTATATTTTTATAAAAAATTTATATAAAATATTAAAATAACTTAACCGTGATCACATATCACAAAAGAGTATAGAAAAAATATAAAAATAGGAGAAGACACAATCCACCTCCTTTGTCATTTCCATCTTTTTAAGCTTAGCAAGTAAAGTAAGAAGGAAAGACTGGACAAGATTCGTCATCCCACCTCAAGCCCCTCTGGCTATCTAAACTTTTCCTACTTCTTTTAACATTTTCTATCACCTTTTATTTATTTATTTAAATTAAACTTATTTAAGTAAGCTTTGTAATATTATTAAATACATAATTTGTTGTTAATAACAGGAATCAATCATATTATATATGCTCTACTACCAAATCAGTGTAAACTCTGTTCGATTTGATCTGTGTGGGTTTTGGGTACATGGAGAAATGCTTAAGCTCTTGAGGATTTACCAGCTCATCTGCATCTTCTTCCTCTTTCTCTCCCTGTTTCTTTACTGGTAATACATACATACATATATATATATATATCGTCCTTTTTTTCTTCTTCTTTCGTCTCGGGAGTGAAATCCAAGGGTTTTCCTTTTCCTCCCTTCATTTTCTTCAATTATATTTATTGAATTTAATTGTTTTACTATTGTTCTTAAGAAAAATATGTGAAAAATGTTTGCTTGCAGAGTAGAGTGCCATAGGCATATGAAGTGCCATCAGTTTTCAGGTTGCTGCTGCTGACATTCCAATTCTCCGTCTCAGGTTAATTCTTTTTGATATTTTATTTACTTTTTTATTTCTTATTCAGTATATAAAAATGTATGTGCATATGAATGGGTCGTAGTATTGAAGAAAATTCTTCTAGTTGGTAGGTTGGAGTAATAGTCAATTGAATGGCTGTAGGATCGACTACTTATGATTTTTTCTGTGACCGAAATGCAGTAATTTAGAGTTTGAAGTTACTTTCTTAGGGTCTGGTGGCTGTTCTTTGGTTATGTTTGACTGTTTTGGGGTATAGTGATTAGAGCCTTTGTGGGATAAAGTTCCGATCTTTGGCATTCTTATGAAATTTGGCTTCTTCATTGTTTTGGGAAGCACTAAATTTGTTTTATTTTTTTTTGCAAATTTGGCGGCTTTTGTTTCAGAGGATCTGTTATTGTAACAAAATTTACTTTCTGAATCATGGAACTTAGTTTGGGTTTCTAGGGGCATCTCGTCCTCTGACATTTCAGACCTACAGTTTTTTACTCTTGAAATTGGATTTTTATAGGAAAGTTCTTTGCATTCTTAGTTCGGGGTTTTATGTGAAGATTGTATGACAATTAGCCTTGTAGCCTAATGAGACAATAATGGATGGTCGTAATGGTCAAAACAGATGGATTTGGTTGGGGGAGGGGGGGCGGGGGGTGAATATTATGGGAGGATAGTTGTGTCCATGTTTATCAATGATATATGACAAATAGACACTTGTGAAATCACAAGAGGCGTGCAAGTAGGAACAACATAGGATGCATAGGCACTTTTTCCTTGAATATTATGGGAGGATAGTTGTCCTTGAACTTATACCTCAATGATTGAATTTATCTTTAGTTCCTATTCTTACTTTCTCTTCACTTTTTAAAGTCCAGAACGAACCAAACGATGGCTGCTGAGCTTGTCAATTCTGCTACAAGCGAAAAACTGGCTGAAATGGACTGGACGAAGAATATTGAAATATGTGAATTAGTTGCGCATGATCATAGGTATAATTTCTAAAAGCTTCCAAATCTCTCTCTCTCTCTCTCTCTCTCAGAAGAAAGGGTAACACATTATGAATGCATGTGTGCTTGTTATTTTGATTTGTAGTCCTAAGATTTTTCTGAGTTCATTAATTACGACCTTTAATTTTCTTGGGAAGGGGGACAATGTATTAGAAGGTATTTCTGGTTCAGTATATAGTGCGAACCGGCTTAATGCCATTTTACCTATCCATACTTTATGGGCGACATGTTTAATATGATGTTGATGTTGCACATAATTTGTTTGTATCTAGGTTACATCATTGTTATTGGGACCTTAGGATATTTAAGTTTGACAAAAAAGGATTGAATTTTTTTTCATAAGCATTTGTAGCTAATCCCTTAAGAACTATACACATTTGTATCTAGGTTTCATCGTTGTATTGGGACTATACGACTTTGTCGAAGAAACCTATGACCTTGAGTTGGAAGTTCTGAATCAACTAATATGTATTATATGTTGATTTGAGTATTGTATCTGGAAAGTTCGTCTCAGATGTTCCCTTTCTAGCCATGTACAAGTTTAATAAATTGCTTTCTCATTACCTACACCTAACAGCTTGGAAATTGAAATTTAAGCTGAAATTACTTTATAAGTACTTATGAATTTTGGGTTGGCACAGGCAAGCTAGAGATGTCATTAAAGCAATCAAAAAACGACTGGGGAGTAAACATGCAAATTCTCAACTTTATGCAGTTATGGTGAGTAATTGCCTGATTTTGTGATGATATTTGGTTTATGTTACCCATCATGTTGGTTGTTTTTCTTGTACCTTCCTACCCTTCTCTTTTTCCTTGAATTGTGCACATCAAGGGACATTCAAACCTGAGTTTTTATTTTTATTTATTTATTATTATTATTTTTTTAAATACTTAAATTTTTCTAATGTTATGTAGTTAGATGTAATATCATCCATTTATCCTTTTATTTTGTAGTTGCTGGAGATGTTGATGAACAACATAGGAGAACATGTTCATAAACAGGTGGTTGATGTTGGGCTTCTCCCTATTCTAGTAAAGATAGTCAAGAAAAAGGTGTAAAATTGTTCTCATTTACTCTATAGCTAACAATTGGCTTGATTTCATAATTAATTTATCCAGTTCGCATGTTTATGTGGTTGCAGTCAGACTTGCCAGTGCGAGAGCGCATCTTTCTACTTCTAGATGCCACACAGACATCCCTTGGTGGTGCTTCTGGGAAGTTCCCACAGTATTATACTGCTTATTATGACTTGGTGGTACGTACAAACAAGTAATATACATACTCAGACTCTCATTTTATGACTATGAGAACAAACCAACCTAGAATTATTCCACATGTAGGTTGGTTTAGATTCTTGGCATGTTGTAGCTGGAGAATAGAGTAGATTTTACCAAGTATGTCATGTGAACTTCGAGGTCTATAGATAATAGAGCTCTTTGTTATTTGTTCTTCACAATCAATTGTAAATTGTAACACAAGCATTTGGATGTATTAGTTTCAAATATTTGAAGACTTTGCCATTTTATTATGGGTAGAAATCAAAGTTATGCCATATAATTGTACGTAATCTTGTTGATGAAGAGACCAATTTTGTGTGTGGCAATTAGGCCATTTTAAGAAAGTAAGGGTTGATGGAATGATCCAGATGAATAAGTTGGATGATTCTGGGGGAAATGGTGCGGAGTGATAGGCTTTTGAGGTGGTAAACTAGTGGTGGTATGATGTTGACGTAAAGTTTCCAGTTGACAACTAATAATACTTTTTCTAAGTTTGAATGCAATCATCAGTTTGCAGAAGATTTTCTTCCTCATGAAAAGTCCAGTTTTGAGTTTAATTTTAACATACAATTGTGTTCTGGAGAGCCCTCATAGTTTCAAATCTGTTTTCCTTGCACCAAGCACATGCCAATGTCCAAATAACATCTCTTTTGCTAATATAATTGATCATATACTGGAAAGATCTCCGGGGACTGCGGATAGCTCACCCGAGGGCCCATATTGGGTTCAAATATGAATGCTGTCTTTTAAATTGTTTAGCTAAATACGCGACCACACACACTGAAGTTTCAATAATTTTCAAAATTACAAGTTGTGAGGCATGCTGCACATGATAGAAAAATGTCTATTTTGGCCTCCTATAGGTGAAAATTGTTCTGAAACTAGATTAGTGTATTGGTAGGCGTCATGGTTGTAATCTTTCATATAATTGAAACATCTGCTTCTTGGTCGACTTCTAAAGAACATATTTTGCAGTTTTTTAGTACGGTGATATTTAGGAAATGACTATATCTTGTGTCTTAAATTTCTGAGTACTTTCACTTAGATGATATCCTAAGTTCTACAGAATTAAATATTTTCAGAGTGCTGGACTAGAGTTCCATCAAAGGCCTCGTCAGGTCACTACGAATTGCCCAACGCCACAATCAGCTAAGAAAAGTTCACCTAATGGTGAATTAGCATCATCTATACATGAAGGGGCTGCTCCTCAAGCAGAGCCACATATTGTTCCTGAATCTAGGTACCATCCACATTTATTTTGAATACACTTGGGCATTCAAATGGTTTGGACTGCACTAGTCAACAGTTTAGAAAAAACCAACATTACTATAGTCTGTCATTCTTGGTTATCCATCTCTTATTATTAAAACTAATGTACATAAATATGTTTTTCCAATCTGGTGACTGAAATTAACCGATGCAAATTGCGAACGTTGGTGCTCTCATGTGAAGCCATTCATTGTTGACCTATTTAGTAGGCCTGTATATTTCCTCGTAATTAATAGTTAGGCCTTCACATTTTTCTTATCGTAATGCAAATGAGAATGTATTCCATTACTCAAAAATTCTAAAAACCTTACAGCGAGTTGTTCTTTGTGTATCCATTTTTGTTTCTTCTGAATTTATTTGTACCGATGGCTCGATAAATTTTGTGAATGAGGGGCTAAGCATGTTATGATGGGTTTTTTTTTTTGCTTAGTGTGTGTAGTTTGATAGCATGTGTTTTGATTTTTCTGTACTTATTTCATGCAGTATTATTCAGAAGGCTAGTAATGCATTAGATGTTTTGAAGGAAGTTCTTGATGCTGTTGATAGTCAGCATCCTGAGGTATGATTGTGGAGTGTAGACTACCGTTTTCTTTTTAAATTCTGGAAAAGATGAGTTGCACACTTGCACAGTGTGTTTCATTGCCATATGACACAAAAGCTGTTGCATGTTCATATCTTTCCTTGCCTTTTAAGTAGTCCAGTTTACAATGGTTTAAATTTTTTATCACTTAGCTGGTTTGTTTCTTCTTTATGATTGACTTGCAAAATATGACATATATAATTACTTGAAGAGTCAAAGTTAGTGCTTGATGATGGGAAGTTTGTGTTAGGAGGTGGTTTTCTTATCATAACTGATATTTAGCTTAAAAGTGAATTTCAACCCCAACCTCACATATGGAAATGAACAGGAGCCTTGTGCATGCCAAAAGTTGTCTAATGGAATTAATTTATTGCTTTAGTGTGGAACTCTTCCTTGTTAATGTCTAATGTGGGTGGACAACGTAAGCTGCATTGCCTATTCCTTTTCCGTCTCTTACGAAAATCTGTCCCTTTTTTCAAGGATTATTATACTTTCCTTGGTTCTGTACTTTGGGGGTACAGTCCAATTAGAGTCCTCGTACTTTTACAGTGTGCCTACTAGGCATGCGTATGGATATATATAGTTCAGGAGAAAGATGTAGATTACTAAAACCACTGTTAGAAAACAACAGTACATGACATTTTACGTTTACATGCAAACAACAGGCATGCATTATATGCAGAAAGTAATAAGCCTTGGGTTAGTTGACTTACTAAACCTTTAAAATGAAGGAGGCTATACAGCTAAAGGAGTATTGGCGTTGGGAGGTACTTAAAAAGTAGGTGAAAGATGGAAGATGTGAAAGTTGATGAGAGGGATGTGTGACCAGAACAAAGTGAAAGGGGATAAGTTATAGCCTATTAAGTTTAAAAGGAAATGGCACGACTTAAAAAGTATTATCAGGTAGTTGAATCATTGTTGGTTTGGTTTTACAGGTCCCCAGAGTGACCAGTTATCATTAAATGGAGCCGGTTTGTTTGGATTGTGACCCTAGTGTGAAAATTAAGAGAGAACGGAAGAAAACCAACCCGGGTTGTGTTGTTCGGTTTAGCTGATTTGTCAGTAAGGTAGCCCACCCCTACAAACAACTCCCTTCAGCATGGTTTGACCAGTTGAGAACAATAATGGTTACTCATGACAAGACTAGAAGCGGGAGTGAGCATTCAACATTCTTTAAATAGAGAGAGACAGATCATGACATTGCAATTTTGATTGTCTGCGTTGATGACATTGTTGTCACTGGGAGTAAGAGTTGGGGCATTCAAGTCTAGTCCTTGATTTTGGTCAAATTTTCTTACTATAGAATTAAGCTAGCTTTGTTGTTTCTAGGTTGAAGACTTGAAGTTTAAAGATTAATGTAAGGTATTACTCGTCTCAGAGGAAGTCTGTTCTTGACATTTTAATGCGTGCTATCTTGGCTGGAAACTTGTGGTCAGAGATATGGAGACTATTCAGAAATTAATGTCCGAGTTTGGTGGCTTAGTTGATAATTCTGACATGAATAAAGGCTCATAGTGGAGCTAATTTACATGACTATTACTTACCCAGATATTCTCTATGCAGTCATTATGTGAGTCAATCTTGACCAACCACGGTTTGTCACATGAACGCAGTTGTACGCATTCTGTAGTATGCGATAGCTATATCAACTAATGTAACCTAGCTGTTCTGCTATATTAAATGGTGACATCATGATCGTCATGTTCTTTTCTGATGTTATGGCGAATTCTTTAGAAATACAAACAGAAAAGTAAAAGATGAAACTAAAAAAAAGTCCAGATGTCCATGAGATAACAGAAGGTAGGAGAACTTTGCAAGACTATTTACTGTTTCTTGCAGGGGCCTTGCTTACATTCATGTAAGCCATACAACAAAATATATTGATTTTCTTAGGAAAATGTAAAACAGATGTCACCTCATAACTCTCAAAGGGAATTCATTCATGAAAACTCAATTGTGCAAAATAAGCCATCGAATGAGGATGTGTGGATTCATCTTTGCCATAACCTGGTTGTTCTTAAGCCACATTTAGTCATTTTTCCATTGCATTGTGTCCTCATCTTTCACGTTGGACATGGGGTTACCCCTAGAGGCATGTACCTTGTATTAAAATGAATCAAATGATGATTATCAGATTATGACATAATTACATTGCATGTCTGGTTGGTTGACAAGTTGATGTTTAAAGGTGTCCTTTAATGTTTAAATTATCTTCTGTAATGTTGACTCTTTGATATATGTTTCTCTAGGGGGCAAAAGATGAATTCACACTTGATCTTGTGGAACAATGTTCTTTCCAAAAGCAAAAAATTATGCATCTTGTGATGACTTCTCGGTAAGGCTTCTATTATTCTGTAAAGTATAACAATTTTCCTTTTTTATTGGTTGCATAGCACTGTACTCATACTAAATTTTGTTGATATGGTAATTAAATCTCATTAGGTACATGATAAGTTTAACTCTAGACAGGGCGAGTTTGTTCCCCCAGATACTGAGTTGCTTCAGTTACCTCATTAGCAATACGTAATTGGATTTTGTTTAAGGATACAGGGATAGCATTACTTTTTAAATGTCACGAGAAGTTTCGCCTGCTTGGGGTGGTGTTTTGATGTTTAATCTAAAGCTGAAGAAATATGTAAAGGCGAATGAAGTTTTTCCAATTAGGTGATAGTAATTGGACTACATAAATTTCTTGTTGAAATCCATAGTTGCACATTCAAGTGCAGATATATAAAACCTAGATGGCTCAAGAGCCTTGGACGTTGTTAAACTGTATTACTAATTATGCTCATTGACATTTTGGTTTTAGCTCTAAGGGAAGAACTTCCTATTTTCTATGGTGGTATAGTTGATATTGCAAAACTGGAAAAACTGTGGGATTGAGAACACTTTCCGAATTGTTTTGTTTTCAACTTCGAAGGATGGGATATTGGAATGTGGTCTTAAATATTTGTATGGCTCTAATGGGATTTGTAGTTAGTCCTTTAAAATATGATAGTTTGGTTTAGGGGACAAGTATATGTACAGATGCTACCCATTCTTTAAAACAAACATGCCTGCATGTATAACCTGTAGTACTTGTAGCTCCAACTGAACCTTGTCTTTAATTTTCCTAGGGATGAGAAGGCAGTTTTTCGGGCTATTGAGTTAAATGAGCAGCTCCAGAAGGTTCTTGCAAGACATGAATTCCTACTTTCTTGTAAGCCTACACCAACTGTTAACCATCTTAACCAAGAGGAGGCTGAGGAGGAAGAGGAGGCTGAGCAGCTTGTCCGAAGGTATGTTCAACTACATGGGCCTAAGGTTTTCCTTGTATAAACATTTTTATTCTTTATGATCACTGCAAACTATGGTTTGAAAAAATATCATACAACTTCGGTATGGGGATGTCTACAAACATGTATGATTTGATGATCTGAAATCAGTTGTCTTTTACTGAAAAACTTTACAGGCTACGGAAAGGAAAAGCTTGTGTAAGGCCTGAGGATGAAGAGCAATCAGCCGAGCGCCCCCACTTGGGCTTGCTTGGATCAACCCAGCCAGCAGAACGGCTGAACCGTCCACTTATACGACCACTTTCGTTAGAGCCATTGCATGAATCAAATGGGCATCTTCAGCCTGCAAATGGGTTTCTTCCACCTGCAAATGGGCATCTTCCACCCCCACCTGCAAAACACATTGAGAGGGAAAAATATTTCCAAGGGACCAAGCCCGATGGTTCTGGTTTGGCTGGCCATGTGAGGGGTCTCTCATTACATAGACGCAATGCCAGTAGCTCTCGCAGTGGAAGCATGGATTTCAGCGAATGACTGTTGTACTCGAGGGGCCTCTCATGTATGACCAGGTTTTTTTTTTCTCAAGTTTTTTTCTTTATATATTGGTAGTTGATATGGGGATGGTTTCTGATCTGTTAGTGTTGTGGAAAGCTGGAGAACATAGCTGCCATATTTTATCTCATGTTTTCATATGTGATCTTATCTTATGACCTCAGGTTTGTCTTATGAATATATATATGTCTATATGTTATATCTCAACATTTATTAACAGCTTATGTGCCCGCAACTGCCTGCGTCGAACTTATTTTGTTAGACGTACGTACGCATAGGTCCGTGTAAGACAATCGGATGATACGCAGCAACAACCACGTCGAAAACATCTTGAAGGATTTCTTTTTATTAGCTAAATAGATGAGCTCAATTAGGTGAATGTATCTTGAATGCGAATGTTTAAGCGTCTGAGCCAGACGGAGTGAACAATCATGTGGAAAACATCGTATCTCTTTGGGGGTCCATTCACCAAAAAATGCCGTTGCACTTGTTTCACCCTCCTCTGCATCCGGAGGTACTGTCTGCTCGATATGGCTGTCAATATGGTCTTGATGTCGGATATATTCTTGACCGGAACTTGTACAGAAAACGAGTTCCAGTTCAAAACATCGCTGAATGGAGGAACGTAGCCATCTGAAATCAACACCGGCACACACTCGGCGTAAATTGCTTCCACCACTCTTGGACTCGCTACTTCGTACCCGCTAGGGCATAAGCAAAACTTGCTGCTCTTGAACATGTTCTCGTACGACATTCCCTGAGGAAGTTTGTCGTAAACTAACACGTCTTGGTCTTTGCCTTTCCATTCGTTTAGGAGAAGGTACCTGATGTGGCCGTGTAGACCCCCTGCATAGAAAGCTAGTGTGGATCGCTTCGATGGAGGCTGGCCGCCGATTCCTGACATTTCCGATGTTTTCAGATTAATCTCTGGAAGTGACGCATCTTTCGACGGATTAAATCCTTCTGAAGTGTTCGCATTGCACATAACTCTAATGGAGTTGTGGAATAAATCAGGGACGAAGGATGTCGTAAATGGTCCCTGTAAAATGAACAAGGACTCGGTTATATTATCGACCAACTAATACACTCATACCGTCGCTTAGCAATAAGAAAATTAGAAGGAAAAAGAAAGAAGAGACTGAGTTAGGTACTGAGTTAGGATTAGAATAAGTTTAGAGTTCGATTCTCTTTAATTTAATAAACAAAAACCAAAGTCAAGATAAAAAAAAAAAAAAAACAAAACAAAATTCTAAGGGTGCTATTTTTGGTACTTCAACAATCTCATTTCTGCACTTCTCACAAGTGCATTTTTCTAAATAGAGAAGCTTAGAATGCATAATGAGATATTTGGAGTGACAATAACATAATTTAAAATTATTGAAATAAAAAAATTCAGGAAATACATAGTAATGACACCATCAGAATGAGCTCTTACAAAAATGGCACAAGTTGTAACAACTACAAAATTGACCTGAAGGAGCGATTTAAACAATGTGGAAGACAATATATCAGCCAAATATCAACAACATCTTAACAACGTTATTGAAGTATGGATACCAAATATTGATGTCATATCAACAAAATTTATTAAATATCGATGAAATATATACAGATTACTGAATAAGAAAGGGTCATTTTTGTATTTATTTCAACTTGGTGTCATTTTTGGAGGGTACAACACTTGGGTACTGATTAAACATTACCCAATTTACTGACCCTCTTATTGTTAAATTATAGAGAAAAAACTTATAAAGAATTTTATGTTATGTATTCTTCTCTCTGTGAGGGAATTTTACATTATGTATTCTTATCCCTGTGGAGACATATTTATAGTGATACAATCCCTTGTAGGGCAAGGAAAATAAAACCCTAATCTCTTTACAAAGGAAATAAAATCCTAAGGACCTTCTATGTGCAATAGGAAATCTTCTCATAAAAGGAAAATAAATCACTGTACTAATATTAATGGTTTGGGCTTTGTAGCACCATCGTTTGCTTCAGGCAAAGAAAGTGTCTTTGAGCCAGTGGGGCGCGCTTGATGAGTCATCATCAAAGACTATTGTGATTTTCAACGAGTAAAAGGGTAGTAATAAAATTCAAGAATGTGGTGAAACTTTGCTCTCTACATTGTATATGTTAAAGAAGATATCTCAGATTAATTATAGTAAATATTGTAAATCTGTAAATTAGTTATTTGCTTACCTGTTATGGTTTGTTTTCCTTGATTGTAGGCAATAGTTTAGGATCAGGAATGTATCTGTTTCCTATATATCTTGTAACCCTAGCTTTCGGTGAATACAAGAAAAACCATTCTACTATATTACGTTTCTAGATGGTATCAAAGCCATCTAACGTCACCACCATCCGAGAGCCTACCACTTTTCTGCAGGTTGTCTACCATCCACAATGGCGTGCTGCCATGCAACACGAAATTGCTGCTCTTTAGGCCAACAATACCTGGTCTCTCGTTCCACTTCCCCATCACAAAAAGCTGATTGGCTGCAAATGGGTGTACAAGGTTAAGCTTAAACCTGATGGGACCATCGAGCGTTACAAAGCCCGGTTGGTTGCCAAGGGCTATAGCCAAATAGAAGGGGTTGACTATCGTGAAACCTTTGCTCCGGTTGCCAAGTTAACCACTGTTCGTGTGCTCCTTAATGTTGCTGTTGTGTGTCAGTGGCATTTGCACCAACTGGATGTCAACAACGCCTTCTTGCATGGTAATCTTGACGAGGAAGTGTACATGCAATTGCCTCCTAGCTTCGGACGAAAGGGGGAGACTTGTGTATGCAAGCTACACAAATCCTTATATGGTTCAAAGCAAGCCTCAAGACAATGGTTCATCAAACTTTCCACCGCTCTCAAGGCTGCCGGATTTCATCAATCATGGTCTGATTATTCCTTGTTCGTCCGAAGTCAGCAAGGTAACTACATTGCTTTGTTGGTATACGTTGATGATGTGATTCTAGCAGGAAATAATCTGCAAGAAATTGAAGCAACGAAGTAGTTTCTTTCGCAACAATTCAAATTGAAAGACTTAGGCCAACTTAAATATTTCTTGGGGATAAAGGTTGCACAGTCCAAAAATGGCATCACCTTGTGCCAACGAAAATATGCATTGGATATATTAGATGATGCGGGATTTTTGGGTGTCAAACCTTCAGGATTCCTTGTGGAGCAAAATGTTTTTCTTACACAAGCAGAAGGAGAACTTCTGGTTGATGCTTCATCATATAGGAGACTTGTGGGTAGGCTAACCTACCTAACCATAACAAGGCCGGACTTAGCCTATGCTGTGCACATGTTAAGTCAGTTTATGGAAAAGCCTCGACAACCACACCTTGAGGCGGCACACAAAGTTCTCAAATACATCAAGAGTGCACCGGGACAAGGCATATTTTTGCCATCCAAGGGATCCTTGCAGTTAAGGGCATTTTGTGACGCTGACTGGGCTAGATGCAAAGACACAAGAAGATCGATAACAGGTTACTGTATTCAACTTGGTCAAGCTCCGATATCCTGGAAAACAAAGAAGCAAACTAGTGTCTCTCGTTCCAGTGCAAAAGCCGAGTATCGTTCCATGGCAGCCACATGTTGTGAGATCACATGGTTAAAGAACATTTTAAGAGATTTAAAGGTGATTCATTCACAACTAGTCACGTTGTTTTGTGACGACCAAGCAGCCATATACATTGCTTCGAACCCGGTATTTCATGAAAGGACAAATCATATAGAGATTGATTGTCATTTGGTAAGAGAGAAGATTCAAGGAGGACTGATTCGTATGGCATACATACGAACAACTGACCAACCAGCAGACATCTTCACCAAACCGTTGAGTTCTACACAGTTTGAAACATTGCTCAGCAAGTTGGGTGTTATTAACATACACTCCAACTTGAGGGGGCGTGTTAAAGAAGATATCTCAGATTAATTATAGTAAATATTGTAAATCTGTAAATTAGTTATTTGCTTACCTGTTATGGTTTGTTTTCCTTGATTGTAGGCATTAGTTTAGGATCAGGAATGTATCTGTTTCCTATATATCTTGTAACCCTAGCTTTCGGTGAGTACAAGAAAAACCATTCTACTATATTACGTTTCTAGAGTATCTAACATAGAAGGACAAGAAAAATCTTCTCCAATCAAAATTCGGTTGAGCATTACAAACTTCAAAATAGTACCCATTCACAAATTTTGAGGTATTGGAAACAAAGGTTTTGCCAATCATGCTTTCTTCAGGCAAAGAGATCATATACCTTGCTTCATATATATCTCTAAACTACGAATTGCAGTGGTCCTTCATATACATATGCAAATTGAAACAAACGTACAGAAATACAAAATTTGAGAAAAAGATAGTAGGGCCAGATTGTGCTACATTGGCCTTATGTGCATTTGGAAGCTAATAAAGGGTAATTTTATTATGAAGCAAGGAGTTGGTAACTAAAAAGAAAAATTAAGTGATTTTCTTAATGCTTTTTTAGCCACCTATATATTGTATTTACGAGTAAAGGTAAGATTATAAAATATTCAATTTAAAGTGCATATAGCTTATTTTTTTAAAAAAAAAAAATTAGCACACGTAATTAGACGATAACATATGATGTACATACCCAATCGTGACAGGACAACATGAAATGATCGGCACCGTGGCTTCGGTTCCAGAAGGGATGTTTGTGAGAAATGAGATTGATGTAGTCGACCACAGCAAGCTTCATGCCACTTAGATCAAAGGTTTCAGGCATGTAGATATACTGAACCATGTTAACCACACTGAATGGAAGGAAATAAACAAGTGCCTTGTGAGGGTCTTTTGTACGGTACAATTTGCCCTTCTCCATCTCATGAATAAACCTTCCCTCCGATGAATATATACTCCTGCATGGTCCGTCGTGAAATATTGGAACCTCTCCTTCTTCGTATACGTAGATCTTGAACACATTCTCCATCTCTAGGTAACTCCTGCCAACGTTTCCTTTTATTTCACTTTTAATTATTATATTGTATAACAACAATTAATTAACTAAATATTTGTTAATAATTCTGATTCAGACGCTTAATTGTGTTGTTAGGTAGACTATAAATCTAAATCATTAATTAATCAAGTCGAGTTTAATTTGTCTATATAACGTACCTGTGGAAGGCGTTAGGGTTGTGGTATATGGGGCCTCGAGGAACATAATTAGGGTCTTGATGTGTGGATGTTTTATTCCTAACTTTAGCAGCTTCTCTAATGGCAGACCTTGCTCTACTCAAACTTGCTTCTACTTTATCAAGCTGGCTGCCGCTGATGAACACTGTTCTATTGGCAACAACATTATTATCCACTGTATTAATCACGTCTCCTCCTACTTTCTGGATTATCGTCTCTTGCAACACATCAGCTGCCTAATTAATGACAAAACACAAGATTAACTTAAGATATGTATAAAGACATGATTAAGAAATTAACATACAGAGAGAGAGAGAGAGAGAGAGAGAGAGAGAGAGAGAGAGAGAGAGAGAGTCACTGATATTTGAGGGGCAGGAGCAGGAGCTGGAGATGGGGCGGCTGTATTTAGGTTATTTAGTGAAGAGAAACTAAAAAGTAGAGGTTGTGGTGGTGGCTGAGTGGATGTTAAAGCAGCAAGAGAGTAAGTAGTAGTAGTAGTATTAATATCACTACTACCACCAGCTGAAGCTGCAGCTACTTTCCATGTTGTCTCTGAAGAAGAAGAAGATGAGGAGGAGGAGGGGGAGGAAGCCCTTGAGATTACCAACAAAGATACTGCCAAAGTTAATACGAGTATTAATCCCACTAAAACCGAGGATAAAGATGAAACTGGTTTGTTACGACTGGGCCTCATTTTTCTCCAGCTGATGATCTCTTCCTAGTGTCCTAGCTAATTCCTTAAAGGCTAGCTCCATATACATCCACCACACATGCACAGCACTAGTGTCTATATATACATATCCTATCCATAGGTATCTACTAAGACCAACTCTAATGGTTGAGGTTAAATACTAAATTTCAAGCCAAAATCATTGGAGAATAAAACCTATTTTTATGGGTTCAATACTAAATTTTTAGCCTAAAAAATTTAAGCTTTAACCCACAAAAACAGTTTTTATCCTCCAATGGTTTTGGCATAAAATTTTAACCCGAGATTATTGAATAATGAATTTAGACTTTTGTTTTTTGGTAACTTCTTTAAAAATAAAATTTATTTAGATTATCCTATAATTTATTATTATGAACATTTTAACTTAAAAATATTTGGAATCCGATAAATAATGAAAAATTATTAAATATGCTTCAATCTTGCAACAATTACTAATACAAGTATTTTAGCCATCTGATTTTGTTTGGAATAGGAAGAAACAGTTTTGGATGTGGGTAGAAAGAAAATGAGAGGGAAAAATACTTCCAGGAAACCAGGACGGATGGTTCTGGTTTGGCTGGCCATGTGGGGGGTCTCTCGTTACTTATATCTTATGACCTCAGGTTTGTATTATGAATATATATCTCTATATAATTATGTTATGTCTGAAAATTTGTCAACAGCTTATGTGCCCGCAACTGCCTACGTCGAACTTATTTTGTTAGACGTACGCGTACGCGTAGGTCTTCGTAAGACAATCGGATGATATATATGCGGTAACAACCATGTGGAAGACATCTTGAAGGAATACTTTTTATTAATTAAATAGATGAACTCAATTAGGTGAATACATCTTGAATGCGAATGTTTAAGCGTCTGAGCCAGATGGAGTGAACAATCATGTGGAAAGCATCGTATCTCTTCGGGGGTCCATTCACCAAAAAATGTCGTTGCACTTGTTTCACCCTCCTCTGCATTCGGAGGAACTGTCTGCTCGATATGGCTGTCAATATGGTCTTGATGTCGGATATATTCTTGACCGGAACTTGTACAGAAAATGACTTCCAGTTCAAAACATCGCTGAATGGAGGAACGTAACCATCCGAAATCAACACTGGCACACACTCGGCATAAATTGCTTCCACCACTCTTGGACTTGCCACTTCGTACCCGCTAGGGCATAAGCAAAACTTGCTACTCTTGAGCATGTTCTCGTACGACACGCCCTGAGGAAGTTGGTCATAAACTTGCACATCCTGGTCTTTGCCTTTCCATTCGTTTAGGAGAAGGTACCTAATGTGGCCGTGTAGACGCCCTGCAAAGAAAGCTAGTGTGGATCGCTTCGATGGAGGCTGACCGCCAATTCTTGGCATCTCCGATGTTTTCAAATTAATCTCTGGAAATGACGCATCTTTCGACGGATCGAATCCTTCTGAAGTGTTTGCATTGCACAAAACTCTGATGGAGTTGTGGAATAAGTCGGGGACGAAGGACGTCGTAGTTGGTCCCTGTAAAATGAACAAGGGCTCAATTATATCATCAACCAACTAATACACTCAAACCGTCGAACTTAGCAATAAGAGAACTAGAAGAAACAAAATGTAATATTTCAACTAATAAATTTGATTTAGACCTTAATTAGTTGATGTGTGTTCTATTATAACGACCCAATTGACTGAAGATGTAACAAAAATGAAAGGAAAGGTCAGTCGTGATTAGGGAGGCAGAGTGAAGTAATGAGTTAAGATTAGAATATATTATAGAGTTCAAATATTTGTTTTTTAATTTAAAAAAGAAACAAAACAAAATCAAAGATTGCTATTATTGATATCCTAAAAATTGTATTCCACACTTCTCATAAATATATTTTTCTTTATGAATATGAAATGTTTAGAGTGCACAATGAGATTTTTGAGTGTCAATAATAGCACCCAAATAAAATAAAAAAAAGAAAAAAAAAAAAGAAAGAGGAAATGCACAATCATGACACCTTTAAAACGAGCACTTACAAAATTACATCAAGTTGTACCGACGACAAAAATTACTCGAAGGAGCGACTCAAACAGAGTGCAGGACAATGTTGGAACCAAATATCAACGCAATGACAATTATATTGCGACCAAATATCAACGTTATATTGACTTATAAATATGCAAATAGCGACGCTATATTATCAATATCTACCAAATATTCATGAAACATTTACTGAATATAGATAGCCGTTTTTGTACCAACGTCAGTTTTGTAGGAGCTTATTCAAAAGGTGTTATTATTGTGCATTTCCCACAGAAATTTCGAAGTATAAAAAGAGAAAAAGAAAAACATTGGATACGGAAAAGGACAACGGCCACTAAGGCACTTGCCACTTGATAAAGAAATTCTCTGTATTGTATTGCTGGTACCACAAACAAACACTTCCTAATTTCTAAAATATGAATTTTGAAAATTTGTTTTGGTAAAGGACTTGCAAATTTGCAACAACCAAATAAAAATATTAAAATTGCAGTATCCTAAGGTCGGACCTCTGAAGATCAAATGCATATTAACCTACAAGAGTATATTAGTTTAGATCTATATGTTTAAAATATTTAACAACTTAATAAAGCAAAACAATTAAGAAAATTAGTTTTTTATGGTTCATTAATAATGATAATAATCTATTTCCAAAATAAATAACGATAGTAATCATGAGAGATATTCTATCTTCTATGAAAGAAAAATAATTGAGTGACGATGTTGGGATAAAGACATCGGTTGAGGTCAATAATAATTATATATCTTGTAAGAATTATTGGCATTTTGTTAATAAGTGTTAACTAGAAAATAAAATTAAAATAAATACTAAACAATAGACACCACATAAATTCAGAGATATACCAGAAAAGAAACAAAGAAGAATATTATTATTCGATGTATGAAGTGCTCCCCCCACCCACCACATTCCTAAAGGAAGTTTCAACCTCGTGAAATTGAAGTTTGGTGCCACGTTGACATCGCCATCGCAATTGGACCAGTCACTACTAAATATTAACCATTATACGATCGTATATATGAGAATACTCCAAATGTTTTAAACCCTTGTTTAAAATTAATTAAGATCCGGAATATTCCATACTCTAGAACGACCTAAAACTTTGGTAATTCCTACTTAAGTCTTCCATCATGACTAATTTTTATTTTTTCCATCAAAGAGAACCTAATCATGACTAATCATTATGAGATAATTACATTGCATGTCTGGTTGGTTGACAAGTTGATGTTTAAAGGTGTCCTTTAATGTTTAAATTATCTTCTGTAATTTTGACTCTAAGATATATGTTTCTCTAGGGGGCAAAAGATGAATTCACACTTGATCTTGTGGAACAATGTTCTTTCCAAAAGCAAAAAATTATGCATCTTGTGATGACTTCTCGGTAAGGCTTCTATTATTCTGTAAAGTATAACAATTTTCCTTTTTTATTGGTTGCATAGCACTGTACTCATACTAAATTTTGTTGATATGGTAATTAAATCTCATTAGGTACATGATAAGTTTAACTCTAGACGGGGCGAGTTTGTTCCCCCAGATACTGAGTTGCTTCAGTTACCTCATTAGCAAAATACGTAATTGGATTTTGTTTAAGGATACAGGGATAGCATTACTTTTTAAATGTCACGAGAAGTTTCGCCTGCTTGGGGTGGTGTTTTGATGTTTAATCTAAAGCTGAAGAAATATGTAAAGGCGAATGAAGTTTTTCCAATTAGGTGATAGTAATTGGACTACATAAATTTCTTGTTGAAATCCATAGTTGCACATTCAAGTGCAGATATATAAAACCTAGATGGCTCAAGAGCCTTGGACGTTGTTAAACTGTATTACTAATTATGCTCATTGACATTTTGGTTTTAGCTCCAAGGGAAGAACTTCCTATTTTCTATGGTGGTATAGTTGATATTGCAAGACTGGAAAAACCGTGGGATTGAGAACACTTTCCGAATTGTTTTGTTTTCAACTTCGAAGGATGGGATATTGGAATGTGGTCTTAAATATTTGTATGGCTCTAATGGGATTTGTAGTTAGTCCTTTAAAATATGATAGTTTGGTTTAGGGGACAAGTATATGTACAGATGCTGCCCATTCTTTAAAACAAACATGCCTGCATGTATAACCACTAATACTTGTAGCTCCAACTGAATCTTGTCTTTAATTTTCCTAGGGATGAGAAGGCAGTTTTTCGGGCTATTGAGTTAAATGAGCAGCTCCAGAAGGTTCTTGCAAGACATGAATTCCTACCTTCTTGTAAGCCTACACCAACTGTTAACCATCTTAACCAAGAGGAGGCTGAGGAGGAAGAGGAGGCTGAGCAGCTTGTCCGAAGGTATGTTCAACTACATGGGACTAAGGTTTTCCTTGTATAAACATTTTTATTCTTTATGATCACTGCAAACTATGGTTTGAAAAAATATCATACAACTTCGGTATATGGGGATGTCTACAAACATGTATGATTTGATGATCTGAAATCAGTTGTCTTTTACTGAAAAACTTTACAGGCTACGGAAAGGAAAAGCTTGTGTAAGCCCTGAGGATGAAGAGCAATCAGCCGAGCACCCCCACTTGGGCTTGCTTGGATCAACCCAGCCAGCAGAACGGCCGAACCGTCCACTTATACGACCACTTTCGTTAGAGCCATTGCATGAATCAAATGGGCATCTTCCGCCTGCAAATGGGCATCTTCCACCTGCAAATGGGCATCTTCCACCCCCACCTGCAAATTGGCTGGCCATGTGAGGGGTCTCTCATTACGTAGACGCAATGCCAGTAGCTCTCGCAGTGGAAGCATGGATTTCAGCGAATGACTGTTGTACTCGAGGGGCCTCTCGTGTATGACCAGGTTTTTATTTTCTCAAGTTTTTTTCTTTATATATTGGTAGTTGATATGGCGATGGTTTCTGATCTGTTAGTGTTGTGGAAAGCTGGAGAACATAGCTGCCACATTTTATCTCATGTTTTCATATGTGATCTTATCTTATGACCTCAGGTTTGTCTTATGAATGTATATATGTCTATATATGTTATATCTCAACATTTATTAACAGCTTATGTGCCCGCAACTGCCTGCGTCGAACTTATTTTGTTAGACGTACGTACGCATAGGTCCGTGTAAGACAATCGGATGATACGCAGCAACAACCACGTCGAAAACATCTTGAAGGATTTCTTTTTATTAGCTAAATAGATGAGCTCAATTAGGTGAATATATCTTGAATGCGAATGTTTAAGCGTCTGAGCCAGACGGAGTGAACAATCATGTGGAAAACATCGTATCTCTTCGGGGGTCCATTCACCAAAAAATGTCGTTGCACTTGTTTCACCCTCCTCTGCATCCGAAGGTACTGTCTGCTCGATATGGCTGTCAATATGGTCTTGATGTCGGATATATTCTTGACCGGAACTTGTACAGAAAACGAGTTCCAGTTCAAAACATCGCTGAATGGAGGAACGTAGCCATCTGAAATCAACACCGGCACACACTCGGCGTAAATTGCTTCCACCACTCTTGGACTCGCTACTTCGTACCCGCTAGGGCATAAGCAAAACTTGCTGCTCTTGAACATGTTCTCGTACGACATTCCCTGAGGAAGTTTGTCGTAAACTAACACGTCTTGGTCTTTGCCTTTCCATTCGTTTAGGAGAAGGTACCTGATGTGGCCGTGTAGACCCCCTGCATAGAAAGCTAGTGTGGATCGCTTCGATGGAGGCTGGCCACCGATTCCTGACATTTCCGATGTTTTCAGATTAATCTCTGGAAGTGACGCATCTTTCGACGGATTAAATCCTTCTGAAGTGTTCGCATTGCACACAACTCTAATGGAGTTGTGGAATAAATCAGGGACGAAGGATGTCGTAAATGGTCCCTGTAAAATGAACAAGGACTTGGTTATATTATCGACCAACTAATACACTTATACCGTTGCTTAGCAATAAGAAAAGTAGAAGGAAAAAGAAAGAAAAAAGTCAGCATGAGACAGTTAGGTCATGAGTTAGGATTAGAATAAGTTTAGAGTTCGATTTGCTTTAATTTAATAAACAAAAATCAAAGTCAGAATAAATTATAAATAAATAAAAAACCAAAAAAAAAACTAAAAACCAAAATTCTAAGGGTGCTATTTTTGGTACTTCAACAATCTTATTTCTGCACTTCTCACAAATGCATTTTTATAAATACAGAAGCTTAGAATGCATGATGAGACATGTGGATCGAGTGACAATAACATAATTTAAAATTATTGAAATAAAAAAATTCGGGGAAATACACAGTAATGACACCATTAAAATGAGCTCTTACAAAAATGGCACAAGTTGTAACAACTACAAAATTGACCTGAAGGAGCAACTTAAACAATGTGGAAGACAATATATCGACCAAATATCAACGACATCTTAATAACGTTATTGAAGTATGGATACCAAATATTGATGTCATATCAACAAAATTTATTAAATATCAGTGACATATATACTGATTATTTACTGAATAAGAAAGGGTTATTTTTGTATTTATCTCAACTTGGTGTCATTTTTGTAGGGTACAATACTTGGGTACTGATTAATCATTACCCAATTTACTGACCCTCTTATTGTTAAATTATAGAGATAGAACTTATAAGGAATTTTATGTTATGTATTCTTCTCTCTGTGAGGGAATTTTTTATTATGTATTCTTATCCCTGTGGAGACATAAACCCTAATCTCTTTACAAAGGAAATAAAATCCTAAGGACCTTCTATGTGCAATAGGAAATCTTCTCAGAAAAGGAAAATAAATCATAGTACAAATTTTAATGGTTTGGGCTTCGTAGCATCATCGTTTGCTTCAACCAAAGAAAGTGTCTTTGAGCCAGTGGGGCGTGCTTGATGAGTCATCATCAGAGACTATTGTGCTTTTCAACGAGTAAAAGGGTAGTAATAAAATTCAAGAATGTGTTGAAATTTTGCTTTCTACATTATTGCTGCAAGAGCATGTTAGAGGCATAGAAGGACAAGAAAAATCTTTTCCAATCAAAATTCGGTCGAGCTTTACAAACTTCAAAATTGTACCCATTCACAAATTTTGAGGCATTGGAAACAAAGGTTTTGCCAATCATGTTTTCTTCAGGCAAGGAAATCACATACCTTGCTTCATATATATCTCTAAACTACGAATTGCAGTGGTCCTTCATATACATATGCAAATTGAAACAAACATATAGAAAGACAAAAATTGAGAAAAAGATAGTAGGGCCAGATTGTGCTACATTGGCCTTATGTGCATTTGGAAGCTAATAAACGGTAATTTTATTATGAATCAAGGAGTTGGTAACTAAAAAGAAAAATCAAGTGATTTTCTTAATGCTTTTTTAGCCACCTATATATTGTATTTACGAATAAAAGTAAGATTAAAAAATATTCAATTTAAAGTGCAAATAGCTTATTTAAAATAAAATAAAACTAGCACACATAATTAGAAGATAACATATGATGTACGTACCCAATCGTGACAGGACAACATGAAATGATCAGCACCGTGGCTTCGGTTCCAGAAGGGATGTTTGTGAGAAATGAGATTGATGTAGTCGACCACAGCAAGCTTCATGCCATTTCGATCAAATGTTTCAGGCATATAGATATACTGAACCATAGTAACCACACTGAATGGAAGGAAATAAACAAGTGCCTTGTGAGGGTCTTTTGTACGATAAAATTTGCCCTTCTCCATCTCATGAATAAACCTTCCTTCTGATGAATATATACCCCTGCATGGCCCTTCGTGAAATATTGGAACCTCTCCTTCTTCGTATACGTAGATCTTGAACACCTT
Organism: Pyrus x bretschneideri; assembly: GCF_019419815.1. Taxonomy (NCBI): domain Eukaryota; kingdom Viridiplantae; phylum Streptophyta; class Magnoliopsida; order Rosales; family Rosaceae; genus Pyrus; species Pyrus x bretschneideri. The sequence goes on along the minus strand of NW_025999390.1, from coordinate 8,422,952 downwards.
CTCCATCTCTAGGTAACTCCTGGCCAACGTTTTCTTTTATTTTATTTTTAATTATTATATTGTATAACAACAATTAATTAACTAAATATTTGTTAATAATTCTGATTCAGACACTTAATTTTGTTGTTAGGTAGACTGTAAATCTAAATCATTAATTAATCAAGTCGAGTTTAATTTGTCTATATAACGTACCTGTGGAAGGCGTTAGGGTTGTGATATATGGGGCCTCGAGGAACATAATCAGGGTCTTGATGTGTGGATGTTTTATTCCTAACTTTAGCAGCTTCTCTAATGGCAGACCTTGCTCTACCCAAACTTGCTTCTACTTTATCAAGCTGGCTGCCGCTGATGAACACTGTTCTATTGGCAACAACATTATTATCCACTGTATTAATCACGTCTCCTTCTACTTTCTGGATTATCGTCTCTTGCAACACATCAGCTGCCTAATTAATGACAAAACACAAGATTAACTTAAGATATGTATTAAGAAATTAACATACAGAGAGAGAGAGAGAGAGAGAGAGAGAGAGAGAGAGAGAGAGAGTCACTGATATTTGAGGGGCAGGAGCAGGAGCTGGAGATGGGGCGGCTGTATTTAGGTTATTTAGTGAAGAGAAACTAAAAAGTAGAGGTTGTGGTGGTGGTTGAGTGGATGTTAAAGCAGCAAGAGAGTAAGTAGTAGTAGTAGTATTAATATCACTACTACTACCACCAGCTGAAGCTGCAGCTACTTTCCATGTTGTCTCTGAAGAAGAAGATGAGGAGGAGGAGGAGGAGGAGGAGGAGGAGGAGGAAGCCCTTGAGATTACCAACAAAGATACTGCCAAAGTTAATACGAGTATTAATCCCACTAAAACCGAGGATAAAGATGAAACTGGTTTGTTACGACTGGGCCTCATTTTTCTCCAGCTGATGATCTCTTCCTAGTGTCCTAGCTAATTCCTTAAAGGCTAGCTCCATATACATCCACCACACATGCACAGCACTAGTGTCTATATATACATATCCTATCCATAGGTATCTACTAAGACCAACTCTAATGGTTGAGGTTAAATACTAAATTTCAAGCCAAAATCATTGGAGGATAAAACCTATTTTTATGGGTTCAATACTAAATTTTTAGCCTAAAAATTTTAAGCTTTAACCCATAAAAACAGTTTTTATCCTTCAATGGTTTTGGCTTAAAATTTTAGTCCGAGATTATTGAAGAATGAATTTAGACTTTTGTTTTTTGGTAACCTCTTTAAAAATAAAATTTATGTAGATTATCCTATAATTTATTATTATGAACATTTTAACTTACAAATATTTAGAATCCGATAAATAATGAAAAATTATTAAATATGCTTCAATCTTGCAACAATTACTAATACAAATATGTTAGCCATCTGATTTTGTTTAGAATAGGAAGAAACAGTTTTGGATGTGGGTAGAAAGAAAATGTGAGGGAAAAATACTTCCAGGAAACCAGGACGGATGGTTCTGGTTTGGCTGGCCATGTGGGGGGTCTCTCGTTACTTATATCTTATGACCTCAGGTTTGTATTATGAATATATATCTCTATATAATTATGTTATGTCTGAAAATTTGTCAACAGCTTATGTGCCCGCAACTGCCTACGTCGAACTTATTTTGTTAGACGTACGCGTACGCATAGGTCTTCGTAAGACAATCGGATGATATATATGCGGTAGCAACCATGTGGAAAACATCTTGAAGGAATACTTTTTATTAATTAAATAGATGAACTCAATTAGGTGAAAACATCTTGAATGCGAATGTTTAAGCGTCTGAGCCAGATGGAGTGAACAATCATATGGAAAACATCGAATCTCTTCGGGGGTCCATTCACCAAAAAATGTCGTTGCACTTGTTTCACCCTCCTCTGCATTCGGAGGTACTGTCTGCTCGATATGGCTGTCAATATGGTCTTGATGTCGGATATATTCTTGACCGGAACTTGTACAGAAAATGACTTCCAGTTCAAAACATCGCTGAATGGAGGAACGTAACCATCCGAAATCAACACTGGCACACACTCGGCATAAATTGCTTCCACCACTCTTGGACTTGCCACTTCGTACCCGCTAGGGCATAAGCAAAACTTGCTACTCTTGAGCATGTTCTCGTACGACACGCCCTGAGGAAGTTGATCATAAACTTGCACATCTTGGTCTTTGCCTTTCCATTCGTTTAGGAGAAGGTACCTGATGTGGCCGTGTAGACGCCCTGCAAAGAAAGCTAGTGTGTATCGCTTCGATGGAGGCTGACCACCAAGTCCTGGCATCTCCGATGTTTTCAAATTAATCTCTGGAAATGACGCATCTTTCGACGGATCGAATCCTTCTGAAGTGTTTGCATTGCACAAAACTCTAATGGAGTTGTGGAATAAGTCGGGGACGAAGGACGTCGTAGTTGGTCCCTGTAAAATGAACAAGGGCTCAATTATATCATCAACCAACTAATACACTCAAACCGTCGAACTTAGCAATAAGAGAACTAGAAGAAACAAAATGTAATATTTCAACTAATAATTTGATTTAGACCTTAATTAGTTGATGTGTGTTCTATTATAACGACCCAATTGACTGAAGATGTAACAAAAATGAAAGGAAAGGTCAGTCGTGATTAGGGAGGCAGAGTGAAGTAATGAGTTAAGATTAGAATATATTATAGAGTTCAAATATTTGTTTTTTAATTTAAAAAAAAAAACAAAACAAAATCAAAGATTGCTATTATTAATATCCTAAAATTGTATTCCACACTTCTCATAAATATATTTTTCTTTATGAATATGGAATGTTTAGAGAGCACAATGAGATTTTTGAGTGTCAATAATAGCACCCAAAGTGAAAAAAAAAAAAGAAAAAAAAAAGAAAGAGGAAATGCACAGTCATGACACCTTTAAAATGAGCACTTACAAAATTACATCAAGTTGTACTGACGACAAAAATTACTCGAAGGAGCGACTCAAACGGAATACAGGACAATGTTAGAACCAAATACCAACGCAATGACAATTATATTGCGACTAAATATCAATGTTATATGGACTTATAAATATGCAAATAGCGACACTATATTATCAATATCTACCAAATATTCATGAAACATTTACTCAATATAGATAGCCGTTTTTGTACCAACGTCAGTTTTGTAGGAGCTTATTCAAAAGGTGTTATTATTGTGCATTTCCCACAGAAATTTCGAAGTATAAAAAGAGAAAAAGAAAAACATTGGATACCGAAAAGGACAACGGCCACCAAGGCACTTGCCACTTGATAAAGAAAGTCTCTGGTACCACAAACAAACACTTCCTAATTTCTAAAATATGAATTTTGAAATTTTGTTTTGGTAAAAGACTTGCAAATTTGCAACAACCAAATAAAAATATTAAAATTGCAGTATCCTAAGGTCAGACTTCTGAAGATCAAATGCATATTAACCCACAAGAGTTTATTAGTTTAGATCTATATGTTTAAAGTATTTAACAACTTAATAAAGCAAAATAATTAAGAAAATTAGTTTTCTATGGTTCATTAATAATGATAATAATCTATTTCCAAAATAAATAACGATAGTAATCATGAGAGATATTATATCTTCTATGAAAGAAAAATAATTGAGTGACGATGTTGGGATAAAGACATCGGTTGAGGTCAATAATAATTATATATCTTGTAAGAATTATTGGCATTTTGTTAATAAGTGTTAAGAGAAAATAAAATTAAAATAAATACTAGATATTAGACACCACATAAAGTCAGAGATATACCAGAAAAGAAACAAAGAAGAATATTATTATTCGATGTATGAAGTGCTCCCCCCACCCACCACATTCGTAAAGGAAGTTTCAACCATCGTGAAATTGAAGTTGGTGCCACGTTGACATCGCCATCGCCCTCGCAATTGGACTAGTCACTACTAAATATTAATCATTATACAATCGTATATATGAGAATACTCCAAATGTTTTAAACCTCTGTTTAACATTAATTAAGATCCGGAATATTCCATACTCTAGAACGACGTAAAACTTTGGTAATTCCTACTTAAGTCTTCCATCATGACTAATTTTTATTTTTTCTATCAAAGAGAACATAATCATAAAAGGTGGGTGGCTAGCTAGATATCTCTAAACCACAAATTGCAGTGGTGGCCCTTTGCATGTATATGCAAAATGAAAGAGACATATAGAAAGACAAATGAGAAAATGAGAGGATTGTCAGATTGTGCTGGAATTGGCCTTATATGCATTTGGAAGCTAATAAACGGTTATTTTACTAATTTTTATGAAAACGGTTATTTTACTATTAAGCAATGGGTTGGTAGTTAAAAAGAAAAAAAATCAAGTGACTTTGCATCCCAATATGAAGATGCATTTATACTTTCATTTGTGAATAACATATCTTGACCGAATAGAATCTACGGTTGGAACTATTCAGTTTATTAATCTTCATTTGAAGATCAATCTTATAAAAAAAATTTCAAATTCGAGATTGTTTAATTATCTAATTAAATGTATCAAATAAATAGACGGGTTATCATGAATATATTACTTTGTATCTACATTGTCCATTTGTTCCATACACTTTAATGACTAAATGATCTTCTATTGAAATGATTTTGTAGGGATGGTCTCCAAATAAAGATTAAGAAATTGAACAATTTCGATTATGAAATTTGTACGGTCAAGAACGTTATTCGCAATAGAGTATGCAAGTATTATCCAATAAAAATCAAGTAATTTAAAAAAAAAAATTATTTAGCCTCCCGTATTCATTTACGAGAACACATAAGATTATAAAATATTCAGTTTGGAGTGCATATAGTTAATTATAAAAAGAAGGTAGATATAGTGTATGTAGAAGGTAATTAACAGAGGTGAGATACGTACCCAATCGTGACAGGACAACATGAAATGATCGGCACCGAGGCTTCGATTCCAGAAGGGATGTTTGTGAGAGATGAGATTGATGTAGTCGACCACAGCAAGCTTCATGCCACTTCGATCAAAGGTTTCAGGCTTGTAGATATACTGAACCATGTTAACCACACTGAATGGAAGGAAATAAACAAGTGCCTTGTGAGGGTCTTTTGTACGGTACAATTTACCCTTTTCCATCTCATGAATAAACCTTCCCTCCGATGAATATATACTCCTGCATGGTCCGTCGTGAAATATTGGAACCTCTCCTTCTTCGTATACGTATATCTTGAACACCTTCTCCATCTCTAGGTAACTCCTGCATGCCATTTTCCAATTTTTTTTTATGATATATATAACAACAACTAATTTATTAAGAGTCAGTTTGATAACCATTTCGTACTTTTTACTTGTTTGGTAACTATTTTCAGTTTTCAAAAAACTAAAAATTTAAAACTAAAATTTGAAAACTCAAGAAGGAAGTTCAGTTTTATTATTTTGAAAAACTGAAAACTAAACTTTGAAAACATAAGAAAAAAGTTTTCACTTTTTGGTTTTCACGTTTGAGTGAAAACTGAAAATGAAATAGTTATCCAATAACTCCTAAATATTTGTTAATAATTTCTTATGCTAGCTTGACTGTGAATTTGAATTTGAATTACTAATTAATCGAGTTCAATTTTTCTGTAAGTAACGTACCTGTGGAAGGCGTTAGGGTTGCGATATATGGGACCTCGAGGAACATAATCAGGGTCTTGATGTGTAGATGTTTTATTCCTAACTAGAGCAGCTTCTCTTATGGAAGACCTTGCTCTACCCAAACTTGCTTCTACTTTATCAAGCTGGCTGCCGCTGATGAACACTGTTCTATTAGCAACGTCATCATTCTTTTTAGCTGTATAATTAGTTACATCTCCCTCTACTTTCTGGATTATCGTCTCTTGCAACACATCAGCTGCCTAATCAACAAAACACCAGATTAACTTGAGATATATAATTAAGAAAATTGAGAGAGAGAGAGAGAGAGAGAGAGACTCACTAATATTTGAGGGGCAGGAGAAGGAGCAGGAGCTGCGGCCGCTGTAGTTAGGAGTGGAGGTTGTGGTGGTGGTGGTGGTGGTTGAGCGGATGATAAAGCAGGAAGAGAGTCTCCAGTTGCTGCTGAAGCAGCAGCTACTGTCGACGTTATCTCTGAAGAAGAAGAAGATGAGAAGGCGCTTGAGGTTGCCAACAAAATTACTGCCAAAGTTAATAATACGAGTATTAATCCCACTAAAATGAAGGATAAAGATGAAACTGGTTTGTTACGGCCGGGCCTCATTCCAACAAATAAGTCTCCTCCTCCAATGTCCTGATGCACAGGACTAGTATCTATACATATATACTAAAGTATTATCCGGCTTAAAGCGATCTTATCTATGAAGGTCACTTTCGTGTAATACAAAATCATCTACTAAATGTGATGTCCTATTACGAACACATGAATTCTTTGTTTACTCTACTTGAATTTTCACGTAAATTTACCATACAATTAAACTAAAAATTCAGCTATGATGGTACGTATGAATATTATGTAAGATTTGATTTACAAATATTCTTTAGATATCTATATATAAAATTTAAACGTTAATTTTTCGAACCACTTAATGAAAGAAGGTTTGCAAAACACACTAAACATTATACTTTGTGGCAGACTTATGGTAAAAGTCAAGCACCTCATAGGATAAAAAATCTAAACAGAAAATCTGAATATTTTATAGAGATAATAGGGAGCTTGCAGTGTATGACATACACTTGAAAGAGTTAGGTTCGCAATCCAAATTTGGGAAAAGAAACACGACGCATGTAGGTCTAAATCGTCACTCCAAATCACCACATGATCCAAGAGCACCATTTGATAGTAAATCTAACAAACAAAACAGCGACACCCTTCAACACAGAGATCTTGAAGAGATCCAATAATCAAAAGATAGAACCTGAAATTATGTAAATAAACAAACTAACTAGTCAAAAGGACCTCCAGCAACTCTCATCATGCCAATCCGGCTATACCGTAGCTCTGTTCCGGCTACACCTAACCCAAATCGCTTTACGATACAACCGAACTTCATCTCCATCTTGAGTTACCTTGTGATGTAGTTTAAATTTGAGACATGAGAGATTAAGGTTTATGATTCATGCTCCACGGAAGTTCTGTGTTTGTGATTTCATTACTAGTGGATTATCTTCTGACTGGCAAAGTGCTCGAGGACGTTTCCCAAAGTGGTTGGGTTTTACCTTGTTAAATTCTTGTGCACTCTAAATCCGTTTCTAGCTGTCGAAGTTGTCAAAACTTTTAAAATTGGTTATGGACTTACGTATAACCTATTCACCCCCTTCTAGATTAATACAATTGACGTGTACGCATAAATGTATAGGGTTTAGGGTTACACTTAGACATCAAGACCCAAGCTAAATGTAATATGCGGTCCAGAACCAGATCTGACTTTAGGCCCATAACTATCTTTAAAATTGGTAGAATCATTCAACCAAAACCCATAAATACATTACCGAGTTGACTTAAGACCAGAACCAGATAATAATATCAACGTAGGTCGGTAGGGGGTGGCTACTACGCGGGCCAAATAAGACCAAACAAGATGAAGGTTTCAGGTTCGACTCATTTATAGAAACCGGAATACGGAAATTTTCAAGGAAGCAATGACCATAACCTCATAATTTGATCCCTCAGATTGTAGAAATTGAGTATTTGCTCAAATTGAGTATTGAGCTAAAAAATAAAAGTCTGTCTACTTGAAGTGCTAGAGGAATGGATACCAAAAAATTGACAGTAACAAAAGAAAACCGCTCCATCCCTATTCCTCTCCTTCCTACTTATCCGTCACCGCTTTCCTTGGCCCCCCCCCTCAACTCCAGAGATACTCCCCAAAGCCAAGCAATCACTAGACTAATGGACTCAAAAACAGAACAGAGAAAAACCAAAAATGGGAGCTCAATTAGTCTTCCTTCCACTTGTTAACGTACTCTAGGAAAGCATTGGCAGGATTTTTCTTCGGTGGGGCTCTTACACGAGAAGACCTTCGCAGCACTGCTTCCTCCAATGCAACCTCTTGAACCAAGTCCTTTGATCTCTTTTCCATCTCCAGGCTGTGAAAAATTGCATTTCAAACCAAAACTATTCAGATAAACGCGAAATATACATGGCTGAATTGCTCCAACTGAAATATCACACTACCGCAGCCATTAATAACAAAAGGGACGGGGCAACAAAACTAGCCGACAACAAAAGTGATGCAATTTAAATTATAATAAAAGGGACAATTTCAAAATATATTTTTCCCTACGGGGTATAACTCCTCAATTCTATTAGTAGTTGTCAATTTTATGCATGACGGTAAGAATAACAAACGTTTCATCATGTGTTCCAACTAATTTGAGGATTCAACACAGCATCCTACCAAAACTATTTGAATTAACAGAAAGGTGTGTCTCTTTCATTCTTAACTCATATCTCTCAACAGCCTTAGTGATCACATTATTGGGGCCGGCCCAAAACATCATTTGCTCTACCTTATCAATTGAACCTTTATGTAATCATTCTTAAATCAGGATTTGAATGTTTGACATTAATCCATCATATACATGCTGACATGCTGGCCATAAATCTCAAAATTTTTCCAAACAAGAAAGGATATTTAATTGAGTGTGTTCATGCCAGGAGCATCAACTGCAAGAGGGAATGAAAACTAACCATATTCTGCTATTGAATTTTTCCAGCTGCTTTTTAAGTGCCCTCTCTCTCTCACCCTTGCAATTCAGCGAGCCGATCAACAAATACAGCTGTTCAAAAATGTCAAGTAGAAAACAAATTTAACAATAAAGAGAGAAAACGAGAGAAACGAACACAACCAATTAGTAAAATATTAACAGCTGAATACCTCTTCCTTACTACTGTAATTCCCCCACTGCTTGGAGTCAGAACTCTCAACAAATATTCTTCCATCACGCTGGAACCACCAATATCTGTTATAATTTCGGTCTTTACCCAACGAATTGGTACGTATAACCCGCTTCTCAATCTCCCGCTCATAATATTCCTTCTGCAGTAAGCAGTTTCATAAGAAGGCAAGAACAGAAACACAGGCACAGAAAAGAACTGAATAAGGAGATAGATCAAACCCTCTGTTCTTTGCTTTTCATTCCGGTGACTTCCTTTCTATCATCCCTTGACCATTCATGTGGGTCCTTCTCAGATAAACCCTTCCCATTGGGTATTGGGATGTCCACTTCCAAGTTCTGTTTCCTGGCCGTTTTCTTTGGTGCATTGTCAATTTGATTGCTCTCACTATTAGAAATGAAAAAAAGACATTGTTAAACATGAACCCATAGAAAATCATTATGATACACATACACACGCATATCAATGAAGGCTAGTAGCAGAATCAAGACCTTTTCTCTGATGCACAATTCTGTTTAGATGTTTGGATTTCACCATTTATTTTCTTTACTATGTCTCCGTTCTGTCTCATATGATTACCATTTGTTGATGCACTTCCTTTACTCTCCAAATCCACAACTTGATTGGAATCATACTCTGCTCTCGAACGATCTTTCTCTTCTCTTTTCTTTCTAGCTTCCTCCAATGCTTCCCCCCTTATTGTGGCTCCAAGTGCCTGCCTCTGTTCAACAAACTTAGCCAACTTCTCTCTAAGAGTATTTGTTTCAAGTGCATGACTGACCAATTCTCGCAAGATTAGCAATTTAGCATGAGCATCTAAAATGCCATAATGCCCCCGCTTGATAGTTGCTATGTAACCACGTAACTCAGAACTGTTCACCATATCTAGAAAATCGCACAAATACTCTGTCCAAGTAATTAGAGTTATCTGAAATTAAAAAGAACAATCAAACAAAAAAAATATATAAGAAAGAAATCAGAAGGGCATAAATAAGAAACAAGGATTCTATTGACATAGATATTTAAATAATAGATTGCAAGTGGCGTATGACCTTCAACTTTCGATTTCTTTTCCGTATGGTTGAAGAATATTCGTCATTGTCTTTCATGAGCAACCGGAGAAGAGCCGAATGAGTTTCCACAAGAAGAATCAAATTGCCCATCTTGTGGTTGATAGCATTCTCAAAATCTTCAAGAGAGAATGGCCACAAGTGCAAAAGCCTACCAAACGAAGAACAAAAATCCCAAACCATCAAAAGGTCACCAACACATTCCATTGGGACATTAAAGTCTGTCAATGGCGAAGGGCGATCCGTGAAAACTGGATCATCTGCATCTGGTTGCACCAAAAGGTCATCAATTGGATACTTGATAGGTTCTTCTGCTGGTTCGTCACCTTCTGCGAATTCAAGATACAATAACAGAAAGACGAACTTTACTAGAGTTGCAACCATGCAAAACATTTAATTTTAAGAGCAAAAACCCATGTACAGGGCTCCACCACTAACAAAAATGTAATCAAGCAAATATTTGCACTATACCTTCTATAGCTGAACCTTCAACTTTTTTCCTTTTAAAATTTTGACGTTCATGTTTTGCTTCCTGGATTTAATAAAAAATATAAGACAGGCAGATAATGTCATCACTTCAACAAGTAAATGAATATTATACCTCCTTGTTTTTCCTTCTCTTATTGCAGACTAGTAAACCATCCTTGAAAGAGACTTTGCCCCTTAAGTTCTCCGGAACACTTGTTGAGATTCCATGAATTTGTGCAAGTTTACCATGGAGCACCCAAGGAGCATTTCGGTATGTAGATTCCCGAATAAAAGATTTCAAAAAACTTCTACTAAATGGTGGCTTCTTCTGTCTCAGGTCTTCCTGATTTATTACTGAAGTTTCCATAACTTCCTTATTCCTGTCAAGCCAAGCTACCTCATATTCAACTTTTCCAACACTTTCTTCAATAACCTTTGATATTTTGCATGGATACATATCATCACCCTTTCTCCCATACATTTCAGCACCCACATATATGTGATCCTGCAACTTTGTGGCTATGATGTCAGCAAGATCTTTCAACGAAAGCATACCTGTCAGGACAAGAAATTAATGAGTTATGCAGAATTTCGAGAATGTTGCAACTATACAGAAGCATTGGCTCAAGGTCATGATAAGCACGTCTAGCTTATCATGTCTACATCAGCATCCAGATACACTTCCCAATCATGCGCAAAATTCACAATCAACCCCATGTTACAGGTAAACAGTCATTATTCGCATACATCAAGGTCTATACACTACCCTACTAGTAAGACACAAGACGCTAATGTAGGGTCCTTAAAATCCTCAGCTTCACTAAACTGGGACACAACTGTCATGCTAACATTCTTGGAAATGTAAAGAAGGGAAATCGAGATAAAATTGAACCGGAAAGGAGCATAATACCTGTTTAAAAATCTACGTTGCTAATATACATACTTAGAGAAAATACATCACAGATAAGGAAACAATCAAACTGCTATATCATCTCAAGTAGCCAAAGTATGAAATTTGATTACCCCTCACTACCAACATCAGTCTCCGACAAGGTAGAAATAAGAGATTCATCAACCAAACATTTGCCAGCATAACTATAAAACCCTACAGCATATATTCATATTGTCGAAAAAAAGGGTACAAAATTCTTATTGAAAAGGGATCTTTTCCACCAACATACTCCCCATCCAAATCTGACAAGAAAAATCTAACAATAAGCACAATTGGTGAGGTTCTCAAAGCAAGAAAAGAAGAAAACCAATGGTCAGGCATGCACCACCACATAAATTCATCCGCAACATGCATGAGGAAGATCATGTATCAGTATTTTGATATATAAGGAACTCAGATGTATGCTAAAGTGAGTAATTTATGTTAGAAGGGGAATCCATACAAGATTTCCCCTCCATGTCATAAACAGAAAGTTAGAAACTAGCCTATAGACAGACAATGCTCATTCATATAATGTCACCAAAACTGCACTTAATCTCCACAAAAAAAATTATCTGAAACTATTGAGTGGGCAAAACTTAAAGATTATTTCAAAGCACAAGATATTCATTGATCGCAGTCGAGAGTTCTTACTGTATTGGATAATCTGTAGTGCAGGTGCCATGAGCTCCTTGGGAAACTGCTGAACCTTCTCAGTAGCACGTTCTTCTGATAGCAAAGCCTCTTCATAAGTCAAATTAGTTTTTCCAGAGACTTTGCACATCCAAATTCTCTGGCGATACAAATTTATCCGGTTCAGATATTCACTGCTCCTTGTTAAGTCAGACAAACAAAAGGTTGTGACAATGCAGGAGACTTGAGAAGCTAAAGGGTGTTCTACCAATATTTTAAGAAGTCAAAGACATAACGCACTTTGGTTGACCTTGTTTGCATAAATTCCACTTAATTGCCTCGGAGACCACAGTAATGTACTAAAACTTAGAGAGATCCAAAATAAAAACAAACCTACAAAATAAAAGAAAAGAAAAACAAAAAAGCCACACAGCTTCCCAAGGCCTAAAAAAAGGATACCCGTAGTCTCGAAATATCTCTTTTGTAGTTCGAACTTGGTATACAAGCTCATGAGACTCCAAATCATCAGGCAGTTCAGCCAAGGGAAACGCCTTTCTTTTCAATAGAGGCATCCTTATTACTCAGTGCTGATGCAATGCCAAGGCACACAAACTTGCATATGGTTAATTCAGTTCCTGAAACAAGAAAACACACACAACATCCCACATAAAGATATTTCACCACATGAGAAACTAAATCGACTTAAATCATAGGGCTTGAAATTTTCACTTTCCTCGATTTCCCAATAAATGAAGCGGAGCTTAAAGAAAATAAAACCAGAAAAGCAATGTAACAAGATCCCAAGCACATAGACGCATCCCGTTAGAACGAAAAAAGAAAGACAAAGCGAACATCGGTTCATATCAACACAATCCACTCAACCAAACCCAACAATCAACATCTTCAGTAAGCACAGATCAACGAATGGCATGATATATAAGGTACCAAACACACATGGAAAAACGAAAAGAGAAAGCTTTAAGTCCATTCACCCCTAACACCTTCATCCGAAAGCTTATTGATTCAATTTTCGAAAACAAATCAAAACAAAAAATCTCTCTCGCTCTCTCCTTTGCAACACCCAATATTCTCACTAGCCAAACAGACCCAGTTCCGGTAGCCAAACAACAGAAACCCTAGATTCTAGAAACGCCGCGCTTTGTGGACACAACTACCAATTGACCAAACCAGCATGCGATTCACGTTTCATTGACAATTAGACAAATGCATTGAGGCTCAATAGGCAATTGCAGAAAATAATAAAAAATCAAAAGAATACCGGAAAAAGGAACAAATCGGCGACAATGTCGCCAAAAGTGCGTTCCCGCCACAAGCAAAACTCTGAGGAAAAAAATACACATTAATCGATGAATGCAAAGCGACGGTGCGAGTGTGTTGCGGTGTGGGTGTGGGCGGCTCTTAGCGAGTTAGAGAGAGAGAGAGAGAGAGAGGAGAGAGAGTTGGAATCTTACAATGGAGAACTTGACCCGACTGAATGTACGAAGCGGAGAATGGGAGAAGGCCAGAGAGGGAAGGGGCGGTTCTCATTTGTATTGCCTCTTGCTTTTTTTATTTATTTTTCCTTTCCCTTCCCCCCTTGCTCTCCTTTTATATATTTTTTTACGTGTGCCTTTTCCACACCATCCACGTAGGCTTATTTCCAAATGGGTTATAATGTTTTAATTTTCTCACATTGCAATTCAACGTTTTATAGTAAGATCCGTTTATAACTTTTAACATAAGTTGATCGTCTAATCAATCGTTAAAAATAAACTTATAAGCCATTTCCGAGATAGATAATGATTTTGACTTTTCCTTCTCTTATACTTTGATTTTTCTTTGATTTGTAAAGGGGTAGTTTCAAGCGAAAAGTGATTTTACCAATACAAGCCAATACTTGATGATCCAAATATGTGCGATGCAAGCCTTATGTTTATGGTTAAGAATTAAACCGCGTATACTTGACTCATTAAAGATTACATCCTTGAGCTCATTATAATCAACTAACCTACTAATAGAGGGTTATTTTCGATTTAGTTTGGTCGGTTCTCGACTCAGAAAGAGGAGCATGAGGGCGAGAAAGGAGGCATGATAGAGTGTCGTTGATTATTTGTGTGTTTTGACACTTCAGCGAGAAGATTTGATCGAGGTAGGGGTAAGCCAAATTCGCATGTCAACAACATTTCACCAAGGACGACAATTCTTATATAATTAGAACATATAGGCCAATGTTACACATTTTATCAAATCAATTAATAAATTTAAGGAATTTATTACTCAAGGCCCAAAACTACAATCCATCATAATTAAGAGTCTAATGCTCCAATACTCTATTTTCCTTCATGCTCCACAAGAGCAAAAATCTAGATTCACCTTCAAAGGTGTCATTTTAGTAAATCCACAATTTGATTAAATTTAAGGCATTTAGTTTTATAAATTTATGAAAATAGAAATTGTGTTGTTATTCACACTCGAAAAAAGTTATTGTGCACTCTAAACTTTATATATTTAGAAATAAAACATATTTATAAAGATTGCACAATAATTATTTTAGAGTGCGAACAATATCTTTTAATAAAAAATCATCAGCCAAACGAAAATTAAGCAAGACAATGTTGTGAACTCAAAATAAAAAAAATAAAAAAAAAAGATTTGTGAGACAAGCTAGGAACCTGACATGCAAAAGTGAATACTTTTAACGAATTACACCACAAACTCTTACAAAAAATTCAAGAGAAAATTTAAAAGAATTCAGTAACAAAAATAAAAATACGGGGACTAAAATGAAATATGATGACAAATTTAGGGGTCCTTGTTGGAATTAACTGGAGGGTGCATAATAACTTTACTGGATTTGGTAGCAACAATTTCTAAATTAAATTGGCAAAAAGGAAAAATTAATTCGGTCCCTCTCCCAACTGCACCCGTACCGCAGCCACCCCCGACTCCACTTGTCACCTCCTGTCTCAGCCGCTCAGCCCATTCCACCCTCCGTTTTCCCAATTTATCGGCCGCTCGCTGCCTCCCTCCCCTCCCTCGCTCCGCCTACTTGTGCTTTGTCTGATGGTTGTGCTGCTACCGGAAGATTAGGGGAGAAGGCAAAGCTGTGAGAATACCAAACCCTCCCGCTCTTTCTTTATTTATTTTTTTTAATTTTGGTTTGAAGTTCTGTTTGTAGTGGTACCTGTTTAAGTTAACTTCTGGATGTTTGTTTCCTAAGTATGGTTGATTTCTGATTCTTTTTGGTGTAATTAGCATATACGGTGAACTAATTAGCCCAAGAGATTAACAATAAGCAAATGTGGTGAACTAATTAGCCCAAAAGATTAACAATAAGCAAATGTGGCAAGCTAATTAGCCCAAGAGATTAATAATAAGCAAATGTGTTGCACGAATTAGAAACTGCGGTGACACACTGACGCACCAGTATCTGGGCGGTTGAAGCGCTTGAATCCCTCTGCGTGATATGGTGATATGTTGTTATTCTTTTTTCTCTCTCACATCTCAAACCCTAGCATAGTTTGCTTTTGCCATTAAACTCAAAAATTTGAAACTTTTCTTGTGTTTGATTTGTGTGTTGATATTTAGGAGCTGTAGAGCTGTTCCGATGCGCCACAAGCGTTATTCAACCAGTAACTTATGGGAATTAACTACCTGAACTGAAGTGGAGAGAAGGTGCACCCAAAAATGGCTATTACTTCTTGTGGTTCAAATGGGAAGCATATTAAAATTGATGGTGCTGGTTCGTCTGATGAGCTTGACTATCTTCCATTGATACAACGGCGCAATTTGTTACTTGTTGGAAAGCAAAATTTGAAGTGAGCTCCTTGTTTCCATTTAATATATATATATATATATATGTACATATTATCACATGCATAAAATGTCAGTAATATTCTAAAGTTAGTGATGGAAGCTTCGTCTTTGGGGTTTACAGGTCCCTCATTGGTGTTACGGTTAAAGAAGAAGATGAGCTCTCCAAGTCACAAGTAATTTGTTAATCTCTACATTTTAGTTCCACTATTTATTTTCTTATTATCACAGTTAGTGGTATTTTATTGTGATGATTGATTTGAGCTCAAAGCATTGAAGAGGTGAATGCTTCAAGCCTTGTCTTATAACGCTGAGTAATATGATTCCAAATTCGTTCTCTTTTGAAATTTACAGTAGTATCATAAGCATTTAATGATAAGATATAGCTAGGCAATAACAAATGGCCCTGCTCTTGACATTGAACTGGTCTATAATCATTGGAGTAAACAGTTTGTAGTTGATTATCCTTTTAGTTGTTAATTTAGTGTTTGATTGATTATTGTCTTTGATCCATGAAGATATAGATTGCTTGTGCCCATTTGTGTCATCTTCGAATAATAGAGATGATGGGTTGATGCATGATATTTTCTTCTTATGAAAGTTGTATCTTGCAGCTGAAACTAATGATCCATATAAGGAAACAAATGAAGGACATATACTTGAAGAATCTATGGATTCAATATTGAATTTCTGACAATTTAATTATCGTTTTAACATTGAAGAATATGGATTTGGAAGTCTATTTGGGCATCTGAAATTAAGAAAAGTATTGAATTTTATTTGAAGGGTCTTAGGATGTAATGTTAGGTCATAGAAGTTATGGAGTTGTCATGCGTATGTGCGAAATTATTTGGTCAAAAATCACAAACTCTTTGTGAGTGCAAGGCCAATATTGAGAAGGTATTGCTTATATGCAAAGTATGGGCTACTGGATTTAACAAATTGTCTTCACTGGCAAAGTTTACAAAGTCTCTGCACGTGTGGAGAAAAGTATATTTGCATTTAAATAACATAGAGGAGGTACTAGATTTTAGAAAATTGCTTGATTGGATGGGGTAGAGGTTTAGTTATTGTTATGTTTGTTTATCCACCTTTTCCATATATTTCATTTCATTGCCTATGTACGAACAGGATGAGAATCCAGTTAGAATGTCGTGTAACATAGCAATGTTATTTGTCTTGTAAAGATTTGAATGTAGCTAGAAGTATACGCAAGACACTGGATAGATTCATGAAAATAAGAGTTTTTGTCGATTTGACATGAGAAGATAAGTGATTTGAAATTAGAATGTACCTAAAACACTGGAAGTATGGGTGAGACACTATAGATGGTCCACAAATCAAAGTGGACCATTCTCATGTTTATGAAAACTATGCTTAAATGTTTGAAGAGAAAAACTCAACTGACATAACTTTGTGAGGCATTTTCCTTGGAAGAGTTTTTGTATATTTTACTTGTATATTTATTTGACGTTTTAGCAATGTGCTTTAGGCTGAAGATAGGGTCAAATTACAGCTTGAATATCGATGAGACTGGCTGAAATAGGAAGCAGTTTGCCTGGAAAAGATGATTGGAAATAATTTCAGTGCAAGCAGTTTGAGTTGGCACCTATTTTTTGTCTTACCTGATTTTTGTTCTTACCTCTTACCTCTGCCGTTTTCTTTTCTTTTTTGGCATGGTTAATAGAATGTGCTTGTTTTGTAGGATGTTTCGTCTTTTCCTTCTGTCAGAGAAGTCAGAGTTGAATTATTGGAAGAAGAAAAAAATCAGTATTCTATAATTTCTAGCGGAGCTACATCTGAACTCTTAGGCTGTAAAACTGTGGCAGATCCCTCACTTGATCAGCATTTACAACATGACTCTTGCAGCCAAAATGTGGAAATGCCTGGGGATAGTGACTACACTGGGACAAAAGTAAATACTTTTGTTTCTTCAGAGCAGATCGTCTGTACTGATTCTAATATTAATGTTGCTCAACTAGAAAAAACTGATGTCAATATTTCCAGTCTACCTGAAAGTCCATCACCATTAGAAGTTCATGCCAAAGGAAAGGTTGCTTACTCTAGCGGCTTCTTTTGTTCATCTGGAGGTGGTATGAATGGCTTTGCTGGTTCTTCTGTGTTAGCAGTTCAAGTGAAAAGTGAGATCTCTGATCACTCTACTTATGATCACCTGGACCACATTTCCCTCAAAGAGCGACAAAAGATGCTGCAATCAAGGTGCCATTTCCTCCTTGATGATTTTATGACTTGGCACAATTTTTCTTTTCAAAATTAATTTCCTCACACAATCACACACAAGTTACAGACCTCAAAACTTCTTACAAAATTCACTGCATTTTGATGAACAATAAAAAATTTCAACTTTTGAGTCTTTGACTAGTAAAAGTTGACTTCTGCAAGTTACGGGTCTTAGGAAATGACACGTGCCAACACCTGAGAGGCCAAATAAGTAAATTAAGTCTTCTTTTAATCAAATCAAATTAAATTGAAGAGAATCAAATCAAGGAAGAAAAATGGAGGCATAGTCCATTGAGCTGAAACCTGAAATGTTTTGTTCAACCAAAGGTTGGGCAAAACCAAACCCTTCAACTGTGTTCTGTTGTGATCTTGCATCATGAGGGTATGTGGGAAGATTTGAGAATTTAATTTTAAAGTTCAGCGACATTATAAATGTTATTTGTGATTTTTTTTCCATGGCTAGTGGTCATGCAGTCGACTAATTTTAAAGGAGAGAATTTTCTTGATGGAAAGAAGCATTATTTCATTAATGTAACTAGAAATTTAAAGCTTGTTAAATGAAGAAACAAGCTAGCAAGTCAAAGGAGCAAAAATTGTGGCAAATGCGGGTACAATGACTGTTGAAGGAAAACGGAATTCCAATTCAACAGGCAAAAACTGCTGCATGTGACAAGTATGTGTGTATGTCGTGCATCAAATTGGGAGATATGCATGCATCAACAATTTAGTGAAATATTTTGTTAGAATAAATAGTCACCAGTTCAAGAGTTGGACATTTTGATTTATGCAAGTAATGGGTCCGACAGAA
Source organism: Pyrus x bretschneideri (assembly GCF_019419815.1). Taxonomy (NCBI): domain Eukaryota; kingdom Viridiplantae; phylum Streptophyta; class Magnoliopsida; order Rosales; family Rosaceae; genus Pyrus; species Pyrus x bretschneideri. The sequence continues at coordinate 8,404,100 of NW_025999390.1, read as the reverse complement.
AATACACGTGCCACATGCCTCATCAAAATTATTTGTGTGTAGAACTGAGTGGCCAAATTATCATAAATTCTTTTAATCAATTGAGTCAAATCAAATTGAACATCATTAAAATCAATGGCAAAGCCTCACACCCAAGTGCCAATTCTTTCACCTTCACCGTTGAAAGAATGTGTTCTCCACCCTTGATTGAAACTCAACTTTGGAGGTCTTATAAAAAATTTATTCTCGTAAAAAAGTATACGATCTAAGTACAAATTTTATTTGTTCAGGTTTTTTTTGTATATTGAATTTCAGTTTGTGAAATTTATAAACATGCCTGAATGTGTTTATGTAATTCATATTGCTGTAAAGGGATAAATTCTTAGGTTTTTTTAGTTATTTTATTTATGGCATTTTGCAGGAAACTTTTCGGGTTTGAAAAAGCACTTATTGAGGTAATATTTTTATCCTTATGTTTATTTTTAGAATTATATGTGTGCATTAATTATTGAGAAGCTTGTGGCTACTGTTGAGCTCAGAAGTAGGGTTTATGAAAAAAAATTCATGTTAATAGACAATGTCATATCTTACTATACTGTGTTCCTCAATGGCTTACAAAATGGTACCTGGACGGGAACGAATGACAAGTGAGATAAAGTCGGAATTGTTCCATTGACAATCAGAACTTGTTGCTTTGCTTTCTATTTCTTAAAGTTGACCGGTGGGGTTTTCCTTTTTTCACGAGAAACAAAATTTTGTTAAAAAATAATAAAAACACAGCACAAGACTCGGTGAACTCGAGGTCCACAATTAATATGGCGTAACTCATAAAAAACAAATATTACTTTGAAATAAAAATTGGATATAATATACTTGAATTTCTTCTGATTATGGAAGTATCTTCTAACATTGTATGATACAGGATATTCCAGGGCCACTGTCAAAAGACCTTATGCAACAGCTTGCTTGTAAAGGACAGGCAGATACTAGTAGTGCCGGTGGAGAAGCCTTAGTGGCTACCAGTTCACTTCATGACAATTCTGGAAGAAATAGTTCAGTTGTTTGTAGAACTTCAATGATTAGTTCACCTCATAATGTCATTGTTGAAGCATTTTCTACAGCCTATCAATATTCAGTTAATTCCAATAAGTCTAATTATGGTGGAAAAGGTTCTGAAAGTGATAAGAAATGCTCATCTGAGAGAATGCCTCCTAATGCCATGGAGTTAAGTTCATGTGGGGGACAGGACTATGTGCCTACATGCACAAGTAGAAGGCATTGTTCAACCCCGTCAACATCTGTTAAAGTAAAGGATGAACCTTGGGATGACGGTGTCTTCCAAAATCCGGACAGAAATGCTGGGGGTAAGTTCTCCTTTGACATACTGTCTGTAAAGAATGAACCAAGAGTTTTCAATGAAATTAATGAAGATGAGGTTGATCATATACGGCTGCGTGATCGGTTGAATCTGTTGGCATCTGGTTATGGCTGTGAATTGAACATATCTAGGAGTCATGGATGTTTTGTTAAAGTTGTGCCTTCTGCCAAGTATAGCCCTATTGCCTCAGAATCTGCTAAGCCAATAAACGTCATTCGTCCACGAAAACGGAAAAAGACTGCCACGTATGTTGTTATGTTTATGTAGGTCATTTTCCACTTAGTTTTATGTCCACCTTTCTTAAGGATATAGGTGTGAAATTAACTGCAGGGATTCCGTTGAAACGGCGTTGGAGGAAGATGCTCCAGGACTACTGCAGGTACTCCATGTTTCTCACAGTTGCATTTTCAGTACCATTTGGATGAAGCCTCCTAAAATGATAAATGGCAGGTATTAGTTGAAAAGGGGGTGCTGGTTAATGAAATCAGGCTTTACGGCGAGATTGAGAGTGAATCCTTATGTGAAGACAACTTTGCGGAGCTTGAAGCTGTAATATCAAAGGTTGGCACAATTCTTGTACTATGAGGTTTCCCTCTTGTCTTAGCCTTGTTACAACAATTTTATGTATTGTTCTTGCAGCTTCCTTGTAGCATAGCCTTCAATCATTCCGGGCTCATTGTTAAGATTAATATTAAAAACATTTACCCCATCATGGTTTGTGATTTTGTTCGCGGGGGGAGGGGTTGGGGGTGGTTGTATTTTGGAATTCTTTTCAAGTTCCTAGAGTTCCCCATAGGATCTAGTGCGAACCTCCTATTGGCCAATATTGCTGCTTTTATTTAGTACACAGCAGATGTGCTACTGCAATTGTGAATTACCTATAAGGAAACTGCCAGGGTACATTTTTTGAAAAACAATAGTTAATTCTTAATCAACTGATGACGAAGTGAGGGCATATTTAATAATTTTAACGTATGAAAAAGGTTCATTTGGACACATTGTTCTATAAAGCAATTGAAAAGAAAACTTGTGGCTGCTTGTGAGAATGATGAGAATTTTTTTTAAACCATCTTGTTACACTTTTTAAGAACTTCTCCTCCTTGTTTGGTTGTTATGAAGCGATTGTCTTGTAGAAGAGATGCTTCAGAAAAGAGGGCAGTGGGTAGGCTTTCCCTTCTCTGTTGTACTGTCTGTAAAGAGTGGGGGAATTTGACAGATCATGTTTTTCTCCACTGTTGGTGGAAGGGAATTTGGATGGGTTCTTTTTGTGTGAAAGGTTTGCATGTTCTTGGCCATTTTCTTGGGTTGTTTGGGTGCACAGGAATAGGAAAATTTCTGAAGATAAGCTCAGATTTTGGTCTTCATTATTGGCCTCCGTGTCAACAGAGTTAAGGGATAGCTCCCCTCAATTTTTGTAAGATTGGGAAGCTGCAGTATGCCAAATAATTGGGAGTGGGGTTCATGTGGGTAGTGGATATTGTTTTATATTTGCTTCCTGTTTGTTGTTTGCTATTTTAGTGCATTTGTGGTCCTACTGCTATGAAATCTTATTGAGTAATAATTGTTCGTTTCTTCTTAAAATTATAGATAGGGAATATTCTGTATGAGTTCTGTTTTGGATAACATATTATCGGCCAACTTTTGGTAGTTAACCATCTGTATTTGAATTGCCTTGCACAGTTAAATGTGGTACACCATTGCATTAATGTCTTTCTAATGTTAGCATATTCATTTTGGACAGCTTTTCTCACAGCGTCAGCCGTTTTTTAAGTTTGCTCCGATACGATGCACCAAGGGCTCAAGAGCTACTTATTGCTTGGCTTGTCTAATTTCACTTGTGGAGCAGGTAATAGGTTTCTTATGATTAGTTCGTCAGCATGATAACAGGCTAATTATTTCAGTTAACGTTTCCCTATATCTGCCTGCAAGACTTTTATCTTTTTGTTTACAATAAATCCCATTTCATTTTATTATACAGAGCCGTTATCTGCAGTTCAGAAATTGGCCGGTTGAATGGGGTTGGTGCCGAGACCTTCAGTCGTTTATATTTGTCTTTCCTAAACATAATAGGTGTGCATGAGTTGCATATTTTTCTTAAGGTTGGTTTATCCTTTCAACTTGAAGTGGAGGATTTGACATTTGATTATCACTTGACTGCAGAATTGTGCTGGAACGACCCGAATATGGATATGCAACATACTTCTTTGAGCTATTAGATTCTTTACCTATTGAATGGCAAATCAAGCGCCTAGTGACTGCAATGAAGCTTACCAGCTGTAGCAGGATTTCACTAATTGAGGACAAAGCATTATCGGTAATGATTTTAAAACATTTATGAGATGATTGCTGGTATAAATGTGTCAAACAATGGAGACAGTTGTTTAATGAACTCACAACTTTGATCTATCATTAATTTATGAGTAGACTGCCAAACTACCCCCTAGATTTGTAGATCACTTCAGTTTACCTAAATTTGTAGGTCACATTTTTTATCCACCATGATCATAATAACTACCTCTGGTTTCAGAGGGTTAGGGATTCCAAGTCAAAACGGTTCAATATGTGATGGGTTTCTGTAGGTTATTCCGTTATCCTTTCATCCCTGCATGTGCAATTTGGTGAAAGGAAGTATCTTCAGTTTTCGATAATTACCTTAGATTTTGCTCTTGGGAGGGTTAGCATGCGATTTGGTTCAGAGGGGAAAGCCTTCTCTTTGTTTTCTTCCTAATGGCGCGTGATGCGCATATATGGATTAGAGAGCGTGAACCAATTGTTCTTGCCCTGTCAGGGGGCCAATCTTTGTTAGGCATAGCTGTGATGCAACGGATGAGGGATGGATTATTTGTCGGAGAATGCCAACTTGGTTTGGGTTTTCTGGGTAGGGAGTGGTTCAAACCATAATCATTGTTCCTGCTGTGCTGGAAACCTACATCCAGCCTGTGGTTTGTGTTGGAGTAACAGCTCAAAACTAGCTGTGGAAATGTAGGATTTGGAATTGCTGCTCGAACATCGGGGATAAAGCTCAAGTGTCCAAAGGGAAATCATTTTACACTCAAGCGTTCAGAGTGGTTTTTTGAGATACTGTAGTGCAGGCTTTAGTGTGTTGTTGGTTTTCAGACTGCTGTTGTTTGACACATTTGCTGTGTCCCTTTTGCACCAATCTCCTGGTTGGAGTAGGAATCTAAGACGTTGACAAATTGGTCAAAGGGTTATTATGAGCCTTAAATAGGGTTCTTCAAGTTTTTTAGCCTCCTTATGTGATCATTAGTCAGATTTTGATAGTTTTCTCACTCTAGGGTTCAACTTTTGAGAGGGAAATCTGAGTGAGTTTGAATGTTTGCGAGTTTTATGGGGTTGGAAGAGGCTATTTCCTAATCATTGTGATCTTGTTTCTTTACTGGTGGATCGTGATTCCTCCCCATGAACATAACCCAGTTTGGAGTGGAACCATGTTAATAAAGTTATGTTGATTAATTGTTTTATCTGCATCTTCACTCTCAAATTAGTGTTTGTGGTCTTAGACTGGAATTTGAGTCCAAATGTCTAATGGTCGGGCTGTGTTATGACTCGGAACTTTTATTTTACTTTAATAGTTTCTTTTTATCTGAGAAATATTCGAGGGAGCTGTTATTGGCACTCCAAAAATGTTATCTTGCACTTTGTGTTTATTTTCTCCCGTGTGCTTTCATAAAGGAGTGCAGGAGGACTTTTTTGGAGTGCCAAGAACAGTTCCCATTTTATATATTTATAGATTTTTATGCTTAAGAATAACGTGCTATTGTTGAGATAGCCAAATTGGCAGGCCTCTGTATTGTAGTGATGTGTTATACACACACGTGCTTTTTGGCCAAGTTTGTATTCTGTCTTTTGTTACCATTTTTTGTGGGCAATTTGTAATCAGTTGGATTCAGCTTTAAGCATGGCTTATCTGGATGAATAGACAGTTTGGGCATTTTGTATTATCATTCTAGAGGGTAATATATCTGATTTGGTTCTAACCGTATCTTTTTCCTGGATTGACCGGTTAAGGTTGGAGAAGACTTGACCGAAGGCGAGGCCCAGGTGCTAGTGGAATATGGTTGGGAACCCAATACTGGTTTGGGAACCATGCTCAAGTACCGTGGCAGAGTTGTTCATGACAGAAGAAATGAAACTGATAGCTCGGAGTGGAGATCAAAAATAGGGAAGTTGCTAATCGATGGCTATAATGGTGGGACTCTGATTACAAACAACATCCCAAAGAAGGTTCTAGAATACAGAGATGCTCAAGGACCAGAAATCAAGTTAGAGCTCTAAACTGAATTATGCTAAACTTGTAGAAATATTTTCCTCTTTCTCAAGGTCCTGCCAAGGTCGTTAAAGTTAGGTTATGTCTTTTTTCTCGTCTTTTTTTTTTTGGGTCTGGAAATTAGATTTTATGTCCTAGCAGCTATATAGACATGGTTTATTAGAAAAGAAAGACCAGATTATTTTTATTTCTGTTCAGTGATACTTTTTGATATATGGTGAGGCCAACTTCGTTGCTTTGATAGAGCTTTCACTGATTCTTAGAGGTGTGCTATTTCCTATCCTTTTTGTATCTATCGGGAATGAACTTTAATTGGCTTGTTGGTGTAATACAAAGGCATTTCTTTGTATTTAAAAGAGTGCACAGGTGAGGCGATGATTTGAGAAAGCTCGGTTTCTCGTTTCTTGACCTTTTTACACACCTTTGCAGTGCCCTGATTTGGTAACTGTTTCCCGAATTCCTACTTTGATCTGATCCAGTTTAGGTGGAGAATCCGGATTGTTCCTTCTTATGTGCTGTGCTTTGGATGGCAGAGCCAGCATGCAGAGGAGCCCTGGTGGATCTGGAAAGCCTTTACACTACTGAACCCAGTCTGTTGTCCAATGTTCCGGTTTCTCAATCCCCGGCGCAGGCTGCTACGAGCTTCACAGAGAAGCTTTTGAGTTATCATTGTTCTGGAAATCCTCAAAATTTTTCTGGTGCTGGATGGGTGCTTAAATTTTGAGTGATCAGTACGCGACAGAGTTTTTAGAATGGATCAAAATGTCAAAAATATCCTAACGATTTGTAAGTAACACAGATTTTAGAGCTGATCCTGTGTTGCCCGCCTTTTGGGTTCAAAGGAAAAGGCTATAAAGCGTTTCGATTATTTGAAATTGTGCTGCTGTCTGTGGAATGGTGCCTTTATGGTGTCGGTTGGACTTCCAAATGATTTCAGGTCATGAATGTGCCCGGAAATTGTTAGATATTCATAGTAACGGGCCACTATCTCACTCTTAACCATCCGGATATTGTTTTAACTTACTGCCTATTTCTAGGTGTTGTGTTTTACAGAAAAGGTCTCGGTGTTGTTAAAATGAAACACTTATATATTGTATTTTATTTTCTTAGCTCCCCGATGTAGGATTTATATTCAACAAAAATTACTATTGATTTATAATAATGGCTTCCTCTCTCTGTGTTGCTGCAGAAACCCAACATTTATCGAAGTTTGAACCACCACCTCTTGCTCTTGCTCGGGGTAGGCAACAGCCTGCTACTCCCTCCCTTCTTTACCCTTTCCCACTTTTACTCCCCTCTCATCTCCTCTGCCCCTTTCTCCTCACAGCATCCCACCCCCTCTTTGGTCTCGATTACCTCCCTAAGCTTGTTTCAGTTTTGGGCTTCATGCTCTTTATCCGACATTTTTCACCTGCTTTTTGTCATTTAACTTTCCTTCCTCCCTCCTCCTTAGTCGTGATATTCCATGCCCACCTCATCGCATGCTCAGATATGTGGGTTCCGATCAGAAATTGAATTTTAGATCCACATCCCTCACCTCCCCTCCCTAACCGGCATGCCGGATTCCCATCAAGGCCAAGTGTCCTAGGGCATCTGCCACATTAAGAGTATTTTGCATACCCCTTAGCCTCACTTTTTATCCGTAAGATGCTTTGTTTGTGTATATTTGCAGGGTTTCGTGCGGGAGCTTAGATCATGTGTCTACTTTCTCGGTTCAAAGATTAGCTTCCTCCAAGGATGCAACGGTGGCGGCAGTTTGGTTTATGCTGCTTGAGATTATGGTTTTTTTTGTTGTTTGTTTTTGTAGTCTTCAAATCTAAGTATGTGTGGGCTTCTGGTTGCACTTCTCTTCTTGCTTGGGCCTTTTACTGTTTAGCTGGCTATTTTTGAACATTGTACTAGTTTTTAATGTAAGTTATCTTGTTTGACAAAATAAAAATAAGCTTTATAACAAGATACACTTGCTTAAAGTGGCGTCATTAAAACCTTGCCCGGAGTAAACCGAGTGGGGAAGACCTCGAGCGTATAGTATAGTCTCACACCAAATTCATAGTCTAGTACACAATTACGCGCGACAACATACGTAGGTACTTAGGCCTCTCCTAAAAACTCGTCAATAATTTAGACCGACGGGATCGATGCATGAGATGAAATGATCATGTTTCAGAAGATTGGGCACGGGTAGTGGCGTCTTTCTTTTTTCCCCAGTCATGAAGCCTCAAGTGCAACTCAGCAGCGGCAATCAAGAAATGGACGGCCTGGATTGGAGTCAGAATGTGAGTGATAGCTTTCAGCGTCCTCAGCCGTAGATTATCAGCCCTATGCAGAACCTCCTCCAAACCTTGCTCCTTGGATGCCAGAGCGGATTCCACTCGGGGGTCCTCCTCCGCAACCGGATCATCACCACCGTTACCGGCATCCATCAACTCCGTAATGACGTGGGACAAGCCGACCATGGAGGAGTCAGCGACGGCCTCCTGCCGTTTGGCCATCTTCTCGCTGATGTCCCTCTCTTCCTTAACAGTCCTCTGCTGCATCTGGTCCATCTGCGTCAGCTGATGCGACGACAAATCCGCCAAGTTACCCTTACTACTACTACTACAAAAGCCTCGCATGAACTCGGATACGCGAGCCTCGAGTTGCAACCCCGACTTTGAAAGGAAGAGGTGAAAAGCCATGCTTGGTCTCCAGCCGCCAATCCAAAGGAAGGCGTCCTCGAGGGAGCTCAGCCAAGAAGGCGACAGCATTCCGAGGACGTCCTGCTTAGCCCATCTCGACTTGACCTCGTAGTAATGCTCGTAATGTTTCACCACGCGCTCCACCAGTTTTCCTAAACTTGTACTGCTTGTGTTAATAGCGGCAGTGGTTGTTGCAGGAATAGTAGCGGCGGTAGTGGTGGCGGTGGTGTTATTTTTTGCGGCAAAAGTGAGGTCGTGGAGGCGCTGGTTTTGTTCATCAAGCCAGCACTCAAAGAACCTGTGGAAGCTCTCGCGCTCAGCGTCTAGAATGTTCGTGTTTGCCATGGCTGACTACTACTATTACTAACTAATACGATACACATTGCTAGTGCTTATATAAAAGAAAAATTAATAAAAAAACTTAAAAATTTTGAGTTTTATTAATAAAGATAAAATAAAAGTAAATGAATATAATACATATTAGTTAGTGTTTATATAAAAGGAAAACTAATAAATCCCAGGTCTGGTTTATTATACAAATGGACAAAACCCAGACTCCCAGGTCTGGTTTATTATACAAATGGACAAAACCCAGATTCCCAGGTCTGGTGGACAAAACCCAGATTCCCAGGTCTGGTTTATCATACAAATGGACAAAACCCAGATTCCCAAGTCTGGTTGATTTTATTCATACATACATACATGCCAGAACAATGAGATGGGATAAAAAGAATTAGGTTGCCTTGTATTAATTACAACTCATCGATATTTCTTGTTTCTTCCCAAATCTGGGACGGGAAGGGTTTATCAGTTATCTTTTTCATCGTAAACAATATCGAAGTCTCTAAGATTGGTAGCACACGGTGCCCTTCGATACTCACTCTATCTTCCTTGTAGGTCACTTCGTACGTCTATCCTTGACAAAGCATCATTGTGAAGATCACTTCACTACTATACACATTGATCCGATGTTGTGCATCAATAAAATCAATTTAAATAGTGAGGAATGTGATTCGAATTTAGGAGCTCGAGTATATATTGACATGCCAATATAATTGCGCCTGCGTCTCTTGAGATAGATGGATGAAATTCCTGAAACAAACAATCAGAAAATGTAAACTAGAGAGAATAAAATCCTTGGTCCTTTGAAAAGGATAGAAACCTACTTACACTTCTCGGTACCATATGAGAAAAGATTGAACAGTCAACATTAAATGAAGGGAAAGATATTTGTGGATTGGCGGTCTTTGTCCCTTTGCTTCAAAGAAAGCCAATAAAGAATAATTCAGTTCAGTGCGGCAAACGAGAAGCTCAGAGACTCGGATAGCCAGCCATATATGCAAAATGCAATGCATCGGCATGCGCTGAAACTGAAACGTAAACTACTAGCTATTTCCTGTGGGCGCCTTCACAAACAAGAAACAAGTTCCCGGGGCCCCTGTTTTACGATAAGAACTTTAACAATCCGAATGTCTATTTTTCAAATTGCACCTCATATATCATTTTTGCAAAATACTAGCCAAATCGAAAATATTTAAGAAATTTAATTGAGTTCAAAGAAATTAACGAATACTTTGTTATATAAAAAATAATAAAATTTTATATTGATAATTAAATAGACAAATAGGTTGAATCGTAAAGTTCGATGTGATATGATCCTCCCCCCCCCCCCACACACACACACATATATGTATATATATCAAGTACAACTGTGATGCAACTGGATTGCTTATATTATTGCAATTGTCATTAAATTTAAGGAACTTTAACGAAAAGTTCTCGGTACTGTTCATTTTAACGAAAAACCACATTTTTACATTAAAAAATCAATCATGGTACTATTTACTTTATCCTTTATTTTGTCCTTATGGTTAAAACTTAAAGTTTTCAAACCCTTTTTATTAATGTTTCTTAAATTTAATGGACTGTAATACAGTTAAGTTTGACCTTTTTTCCATATTCAATGGATTGCATTCCATGCATTGCCGTATTAGCCACCGAATGCACGGAAAATCCACACGCGTTGCCTCGTAGTACGGTTAATTGCAAGCGCAACGTGAATTAGTACATGGAATTGTATTGACTACTTGAGTTTGACTTATTATAATAGTCATTATAGTTAGTGGTAGAGTCAGAATTTTTTGTGAGCGAGGATCTTTTCATATATATATTAAGAAATTTTTTTTGAAACATAGCATGAGCAATTGAAGTAATGTTCATAAAACTAAAAGACCCATTAAATTTAATAGAGAAAATCAAAAGAAATGTATAATACAATTAAGTGGGAGGTAGAGAGCAACGTACCGAGTAATAAATTTGAAATCATAGAAAGAAAATACAAAGAAATCTAGTTCCAACTGTTGACAGAAAATGAGGGCAAAGAGGAGGTTGATTAGGTTGCATTAGAAATAATATTAAAGTCAATTTTGAAAACCTATCCTTGAGTTTCACTAAACTACAAGGGCAAAACAAACAAAATAGTTAGAAAAATATGACATGACATCGTTTGACTCAACTTCTTCTCGTGGAAAATTCATCTTCTTCCTCATGTCTCACAGTTCTGCAATAACAGGCTTGAGGCTGTTGGAAATTTCTTACATAGTGATCAGGACGGGCTCGAAACCACTCTGGTCCCTTAGTGGCTCCGCGGATGACTACAGTTTGACGTGCTAAAATAGTCTGTATAGTACTATCTGATGCACATATTAGTCGAATTGTACTAATCTATCCATCAAATAATTTTAATTAACAAAGTCAAACGTTTGATGCAGTGTTTAAACTAAAAATCATCAATGTAGAAAATCATTTGATTTGAAGACCGCTTAGTCATCCAAATGAATCGAGGAAATTGACGGTTCATCAAGAAAATACTATTTTCTATCATAACTATCGACTTGTTCAACAAATTAATATAGATGACTAAATGGTCTCAAGTTCGAATGTTTTTTTTTCTTTCCAAAATGATATTTAGATGATGATGGCAAAGAGAAGGATGTTCCTACATACTAGGAGCGAGGAAAGCATTATCCTGAATAGTCTATGTGAAATACAAAGTACCGCATCATAAACCTTGAAAGATTCATAAGAAGTTGAGTTACTCTATATATTGTCAATTAGTTTTATAGTGGAATTTCAACTTCTTTTATAGTAAAGAAACAAATTGGCCCACAAGTGTTTCACGTCACCCAATTTATCTTATCCATATGTTAGAATAAAGTCCCACATCAAAGAAGAAGCAAACCTTGCAAGGACTTACAAGGAGGTATGTCACTTTCCATACTGCGCAATTTTATGATGTTAGCAAGTGCGTCGGCTTTGTGTGTTCAAGTAGCATTCAATTACTAAACTTCCATAACCTCCATAGTCAACAAAAGCTAATAAAGATTTAACATAAGTCGGATCAAAGTACTCGCATAACTATAGAGCATTCAGCCAGAGCCTATTTAGATCATCTCCAAAAGACGATTAGTGAAACCATTTTGCATTCACAATTGCACTTTGATGGCTAGTGTGGCATTTTGCATTCACAGTGATACTTCGTTAGGAGGGACGGCGGGAGAACGGGACGGATGAGTGAAACCATCGCCGTAGTTGGTGCTGTGAAAAGGGGATTGAGGGCGGGCGGAAGCCGGAAGTCGGAGGTGTTTAAAAAGGGTTACGGCACCAACTACCACTTTCTTTTGGATAGGCTGCTGGTGCTGGTGAATCAATTTGAGGTCCGCTGTTCAAACGATCACATGCAAGTGCAACCCAATGCCTATTTGTGAATTAAAAGTTGACTAATTGAAACATAAATTACAAGAAATATTATACACATACATACGTAACGGAGTGTGAGAGTCCCAGTTAAAAGTTGGTGGGGATCTCATCCAAACAAATGCGTTTCTTTCTAATCCCCTACCATCCTTCCTTCCCCTGTTTTCTCTGTTAGTGAGGAATGGATGATCAAGTACTTAAAGCTCATCGATGCGGCCTTCATACAACTTGTCAAATTACTGTTTTTCTGGCTTAACAGCTAATTTTTACAGAAATCGAGTCACAATTTGCAAGTGTGCACGTTGTGACCTACAGGAGCACCAGTTAAGACTGCGGTAACTGAAATCTTCGTCCCACTGCACCGACCAGCATTTTAAGAATAACCGAATTTCCTCTACAGCATTCTACCTCTGACAGAATAACAAGAAATTTTGTGTCCTCAATATTTAGACCTGGAAAAACATGAAATGCATGGGTAAGATAAGAAAGAATGAAGGAATTTGAAGATAGAATAAAACAAGTTAGGCTGCAAGTTTCTTCACGAATCAAGCTTGTGCATCAACCTTTTTCACAAAGCATCATGCACATGATTTAGTATTCTCGATTAAAAGATGGTCAAATAAAACAGGTATACTTAAGGAAGTGGTGATGGGTACAGGTCCATTCGAGCAGATAATGTATGTTATGGGTCAATAAGACCAGTTGGCTAACGGAGCCGGTAGAAAGGTAAGCCTCATACTAATAAATCCAACAGAGCCTCAGATGCAGAGGGACATCAAAGGTACCAAGAGAATTATTGATAACAAGAGGAGCTTGTGGGGATGAAAAGATGGAACTTGCAGTGTTTTGCTAACGGAAAATGTACGCTAGTATGAGTTCCAGACTTCCAGTTCAGAAATCCCTCAAGACAAAGCTTAAAAAGTATATTTCTTTATCTTCAAAACAACAAAGCCTTATTTGTATGCAACAGTGAGAAGACTAACAAAAATGCAGTCCAATAAATAAAAACGATAGTGATAAGATTATTGGTTATGGTTGATAGATTGTAATAGATTCTCCCCCTTTTAGTTTACAGGATTCTGAACTATTTAGGAAAACTAGTGATTCTTGGGACAGGCAGCGGAAGATGAGAGTTTGAAATCTCAACCCCTCGTCAGTAAGACCAGTAGGAAAAGTCAAAGGAGTTTACCTTCTTTTCATTTTTAATGATGAAGAGATAAAGAACAGTTTTAAAGTACTAGGAGCCTATGAAGCAAAGCTTCAATAAAAAAACTAACCTTCATGAATTTCAGATCATCCATGGCAATTAAAGTACAATACGTGCAGTATTCCTCAGAAACGTCTGGATTTCTGCTGTGGAGGGTATCCCGGCATCCCCATTCCATTATCTTTCCTTCTCAACTGTATTTGAAAAATAAAATAAAATATAAAACCAGCATGAATTAAGAGAAAGAATTATTCTAAAGGTCAAAACAATCTATACTCATCACAATATACCTGTTGTTGGTGATGGGCCTGTGCTACACCACGCTGCATTGGCATGCCACCAGGATTCATTGCACCACCGATCCCTGCTTGAGATGCAAGATTATAAGCAGCCATGCCCTGAGGCTGCATTCGTTGCATGTTAACCATAGGCCTGGGTACGGATCTCCCCACATGAGCACCTGACATGTTTCCAGATACTGCATTTCCAGACGATACCTGGTCCAGATAATTGTACGATGAGCAATGCACACATACCATAGTGAACAAAGATTGAGATGTTAAGACTTCCTACGTTTACTATATGCAAACAAGTTATTTTCATACCTTAACATTCTTCTATGTAGGAAATCACTCAGAGATGAACTTGTTCTATGGGATATAAAGCATATAAATAGTTGAATAAATTCTAACGTAAATTAATTCTGTGTCCTCTGATTAACAATTAAAGAGGAGGAAACCAGATGTGATACAATTATTCATAATGAGTATATCAAGATGGAAACAAAATTAATGTCATTAGTATTGATACATGTCCAACCACATTGATACATCTTGCAACAATGGATATGACCAGTTTCACTGAGCAATAAAATTATGATAATCAACCAGGAACTGAAAGAGAAGAAAATGCAAAAAAGGGTGGAAGGGGATTCCAGGTTCTGACAGACGGACCTTGAACTAAACTAAAAGCATCTCCCCTCAACAGTATCATAAAAGATGATGCTTCTTACAAAACTAAACGTGTGGACGAATTCAACTCAGTGAACAATATTTATCTAATAATAGCAACACTATCGTGATTTCCTGTTCTACATCCAACATGTAACACAAATCAAAATTTGTGATTATAATGTTTTCAAGAATGTATTCTTTTAAAGTATACGTATAACCCCTGAAACAGTAGAGTACACAATTGAGTAGTGCTCCATTATGTTTCTTTACTCTGGCTTTCACTGCTATTTCTAAAATTCCAACTAAATTTTGTACAAACCATGGTTAGCACTTCATTTAAACAGCTGCAGCTTTGGAACAGAAGTCTACTCATTTAGTTGTAAAACCATGAAACATACCGGTTGTGAAGGTTGAATGCTAGTTGTCCCTTCAAAATCTGTGGTTGTGTCTACCGGACGAGTAGGATAATTCACTACTTTCTCTCCTTGGGTAGGCACCAAAGCACTGATCATTAATAATATACCTGTCAATATAAGATATATGGGCGCACTATATGCTTACAATAGCATCTAGTATCTCCATTAGAGTCTTTTCTTTTTCAAACTTTTAGGTGGTATTCATGAAAAGGTGGTCAACATATTGGAAAATAAAGAAGCTCAAAACGGTTGGGCATATCACAACAGAAAAGGCCCAAGTCCAACAGGGGAAGTAAAAGTTAATGAAGAAGAAAACCTTACTTGCGACCTGGTAGAGGCTCAATACGAAAATACCTGAAAGCAAAAAATATGAATATTTTTAGAAAGCAATTATATTTTTGCGTATAACAATTTTTATTTAAGAATATTAAAATCCTGAATCCTGTATTAATTAATTTGTAAAAATAATTCATTCACAGGTGATCATGAGGGTGAGGGAAAGGGAAGGATGGAGGAAGAATAATAAGCATAATATGAGAGATAAAAAAACCAAGAAGCTTTACTCATGCTCTAATGCTTGTGCAGCTGTTATACGCTTTCGAGGATCATATCTGCACACAGTTGTTTGGGGAAAGAAACAGACAATTAATTTATCTTCATTAAGAAAAAAGTAATGCAAGATCAACCTGCAAAACCTTACAAATTATATGCCACTGTAACTAATTACTACAGAAACATATTGTAAGTTATAGTTCAACACTTTTTTAAGTCAAACAACTGTAAATTTTATCAAAATTTCGGCATTGTATGATAGACATGAAGAGACAAAAACAAATCAAATAAAAATTTATTTTGAGTCAGAAGCTCCGACCTTCCCGAATCTTGACAAAAAATTAGTACAAAAATTAGCAAGCACATGGACAAGAAAGGCAACCAATACCAAGAATTGGCGTTTAAATTTGTAGATCCAAATTGACACCTTTAACTGCTATTCATAATTCATATACAAATTAGCTTGAAATATCTGAATTTACTTGTAGCTTCTGGTTTACAACTTGTGAACAAAAAAGCATGTCCAAACCAGTTCACCACTGATTCACCAATGTGAAAAACCGAACAACAGTAGACATGGTATCCTCATCTTACATCCATCATCTCCATTATACATCTATAGTTGCTAACAGTTCCTTCAAATGATTTACTAAAGTACAAACTAGCCATCTCATCGAAAAATCCAATTCCAAGTCACCAGCCAAACAAGGAAAATATGGGGACTAACATGATCGATCAGCCTCAAACTGTTATATAATTGGTCAGTGAAATCCCAAGGAAGAGAATGTTCCTTTAGTACCCTTCTAATTGTCATTTATCCTGGTACTTGCATGGTAGTAAAGACAATCCAGTCAAGGTCTTAAAATACTTTATCTGCTGTTGTAATCAGAAGAAACTACTCTCTGGAGTGGAGAGAGAGAGAACCTTTCTCTGAAACTTGGATGAAAAGATAGGGATTAAGAACCTTACTATAGTCCACAGAAATCATTCATTTTAGGCCTCTAACTATATTGTACTCATATCTAATCCTTGAATCTTGAATTATCAGCAAATATCTACACTTCTACAGTCAAGAGACCATGTTCAAGGATTCCGTATGACAATACTCTATTAGCAATTAATAGGGCACTCAATTCATAAATCTTATTAAAACAATTCATGATGTATCATCACTCCAAATTTGTAAGAATAACTTTCTGTACTTTGTAATTAGAATCCTACAAAATTAGAAAAAAACTAGAAAAATTGGTAAAATGAGAATTACAATTTTTTGGGTACAGTTATGAGTCTCATCCTCTCCATGTGCTCAACAATAACAAAATGAGATTCTTGTAAACTTAAAAGGCACCACTTACTCGAGCATCCTAGATAGGAGGTCATATGCAGGACTTTTTGGAGAGAGGTGAACTACACTATGCAATGCAGTATTATCACTGTCGAAAGCATACAGCAGGAAAAAAGAACTGGTTAGTTTGATCAAGGAAAGGGAGAAAAAAAAAAAAAAATGAAGCCGAACATGGGAGTTACTAGAGAATGACAAATTAGACAAAAATAATTTCTTCAGATTCCTGGCACAAGGTTTATATTCTTTTTTATATGTTTAACTAAACAAGTTTTACATGCATTAGATATGAGAACGCTTACTATTTATGGCTTTGAATATGTTGCACATCTTGTTGCCAGTGTGGAAGGTTTGCAAGTGCTGGCCACTTTTCTAGTGTCGGGTGACCTGATGTGATAATTGTTGACTGTAAGGTAGCTCCATGGAACTTATAAAAGATAAATGGCCTAAAAGGTAAAACATATTACCTAAGACCTTGAATATCTTGTCAAGTTGATCAAGCTGCACATGTGAACTCTATTATTAGAAGATGTGATACAATTACAAAACTTAAAACAGTACTGGTAATAAAAGTGTACAAAAATGTAAATACATTCAACGTTTCACAACCTGAAAAGGATTTGGTATAGCTTTGACTTCTGCACCTTGAAATAATGGCTTCAAAGTCAAAAGCTCGGCAAAGATGCATCCAACAGCCCACATATCTAAATTTCATATTAAGAAAACATTGTCTTTAAAATTAATCTGCTCATATAATTCAATACACCAGAGAACATAATTACATCAACTGAAAATAAAAATATTCAAACAACAAAGAGGCAGGCCTTTAGAAACTATTTAGCATTTAGGTAATCTACGAATGTGCGCTCATGGTTGTAATCACATGTTAACCACATGAACTTAATACAAATAGGATAAATAACTTGGTGTAGGAGGATACCAACAGCACTTGTGTAGTGCTTAGCCCCAAGGAGCAACTCCGGCGCACGGTACCAAATGGTTACCACAACCTGCAAGTAATATATCTAACGGGTTAGAGTCTGAATTATTGTTTCAATGCAAATGGAAAATAGCAATCAATTAGGGGCTGCAAAAAGGTTTAATTACTCAAAACAATAAGAAAAGGGCATTGACCAAGTACAGTAGATGTAACAGGAAAAAGAAGCTCCAAAAATTTAAAAGATCTAACAAACCAATAATGGAAAAAAAATGAGAAGCAAATTACAGAAAAACATATAATGGTAAAAAGATCAACAAACAGATCATCTTCAATTCAACCACTGAATGCTCAGTGACTTTGAAAATCCTTGCAATTCACCCCACTCTCAGGTGCATCACTCTGTCTCTAATAATAATTTAAAGGGCAAGGTGTAAGCCTTGTGGCATTTAGGCATTAGCTTTCTGAATCAATCATTTTAATTAATAAAAATAATCTGTAAGTATGTATGTATAAGTTTTATATATGATATAGATACCCTCGCTGTATTCTACTGTTACACTTTTGTTCAACTCTTCTCATAGAAAGAGTAAAATTACAAGTTAAGCATCTTGCTTTATAGTATTAGTAGTCTTTCAATTTTGATATTCGGGTCTCAAAAGTTTAGTTATGAATCACACAGAAATTTTTTCATAACTAAAATTATCTTCAAGTGGAAGTGTGCTGCACACATACGTAACATTACTTTGCCAGTCGCTACATGGGACCACATCTTTTAATTCTTATACTAAAACACCACAAGCCCAAGACCAGAAAACCCAAAACGAAGCAAAATGAAGCACGGTGATTCAGCAAAGGAAGACCCCCAACTGCAGGACGATACAGTTTCACTTATTTCTTGTGGGGGAGTTCATCTCTTCTTTCAGCCAACACCTTGAGCCACCTCATGGAAGATGGTATGCGCCTCTCGCCGACTTGTCATCAAGGCATGCATTTTTACTGGCTTTCGCTAAGGACAGTACACCTAAGGTGATTTTCTGTACCTCACTCGACCCACACCTCAAGGCGAGTTTGTAGACAGTGGTAACTAATATAATCATATTGAGATAACCCAATTATTGCCCCAACCAAAGCAGCCTTTTATGGAAACTAAAAGCTCAGTCACATACGTTTTTCTATCCCACTTTATCACATATAATGAATACATACAGGATCACATACTTCCACAGCAAGTGGATGCCAACCTTTAAAAAATTCCACATGGAATAGAAATTGCTTTCCTTGTGGAAGTTATGGTAGTTGTGAAGATATGAATGCATTACTGCCAATGGTAACAAACAGGAGTGTTTCTTAAACCAAAACAAAAACAAACAAAAAAAATGAAGAAAAGGAGAATAAAAAGGGAATAAAAGGGGATGCTGATACATAAACCACTAAAAACCAAAAGTTTAATACAGTTAGGGAATGTATAAACTATAATTCACGGTACTGCAGACATTGACAATGCAGTTATGTGATACAAACATGCCTCCTTACCCCATTGTCAGACAACGACTTCAAAGGAGCTTGATATATCCTTGCAAGTCCAAAATCCGCAATTTTCACAACTCCTTGTTCCTCTGCATCGCCCATAACCTATGAACAAAAAATCGAGTAAACGTAGCAAAAATTTATGATTGTTCACCCTTTGTAAGCAACACAAAGTCAAACAAAGTTGCATCAAGAAGAGAGTGGAAAGGTTATGCAAATCATACCAAGATATTAGATGGCTTTAAATCACGATGAATGATCCAATTACTGCAAGGAAGGTTGCACACAAGTAGTCAAACAATAATGTAGATACAGCAACAGAACGAAACATCAGCAGCGGCAAATGTCAAACAAACAAAGCCATACCTATGGAGATAATTGAGTCCATTGAGCAGCTGCCAGAGCAATGTCTTAATAGTGTAATGACTGATAGCTTGATTAACTTTGTCTCTGTGATGTCTAATGATTTCCTGTGAAGCAAATGAACGCAACCCACCACATTTTCTTCGATCAGCGGAACTCGAGAATCCCATTTCAAATGAACGAAAGAAGAAAAGGAGAAAACATCAGATACTCACATAAAGGTCATGTTCTGCGTAATCGAAAGCCAGATAGAGGGACATGTCTGTGTGATTGATGTGAACATTCACAAGCTTCACCACATTCTCGTGCGATATTTCCCGCAGCAACTGAACAATCCAAAAACATCACCATTTTTCAAATTTATTTTCTTTTAAAAGTAATATTCATGGGAAACCAGGAAAAATTAGGAAAGGAAAAAACTCTCAATCATTTTTCTTAATGTTTGAACAAAATTCCCAAACGAAATTTCGAACGTTAGGGTCTGCAATTCAAAAGTAAATAAATTGAAGGGAAAAAAAGGGAAGAAGAAGACCATGATTTCGCGGATGGCGGTGGGGGAGACGCCATCGCCGTCCTTGGACTGCTTGAATTTCTTGATGGCGATGGACTTTCCGCGGTTGGAAGGAGACTTGATCCTCACGAGGAACACCAGGCCGTACGTGCCCTCCCCGATCTTCCCTATCAGATCGTACTGTTGCAGCCACTCCGGCTTGTTACTATAACCACCGCCGTGGTTGTGGCCGTGGCCATGGCTGTGGTTGTTGTGGTGGTTGTGATTGTTGTTATGGTCTCTGTTGCCGCTTGCGCTGCCGTCACCCATGCTGGTTGGACTTCCACTGCCACTTCACCTGAATCTGTACGTGCAGTAGTAGAGAAGATAGGCAAATATCTCTTTCTGTGCTCTCTACCTCCTTCCCCCTCCCGGCCGCCGCCCTTTCCAAATTATTATTATTATTATTTGGGATTTGATCTAATTTTTCCAGTCTTTGATTTCGGCGGGACCCACAGCTTTAGTCTTTTCTTCGATTTTCTTCCGCTCCTTTTTTTTTTTTTTTTTTTTTTATCAATACAACTTTCAATATCTCAATCAATACTATACTCTGGTGATATTCATCTTTACTTAAGTGAGAGGTTTCATATTTGAATCTTGTGGATGGTAAATTCGATACTAAATTAGGCTACCTATTGTGTGGCTTTGCTTAACTCTGACTCTCTTTAGTATAAAAATATCGATGTACTAAAAAATAAAAATAAAAAACTTTCAATATATTAAAAAACTAGAGGTCTCAAGTTCGAATCTCGTAGATGGATAATTTGATACCAAATTAAGCTGCCCATAAACTAGAATTCTCTCTCCTTATCTTTTCATCCCCTCCTCTTACTCTCTATTTTGTCTTTTTCTTTCTATAAAAAAAATTAATATAAAATGTTGACGTGGCTTAACCGTAACCATTCAAATAGGAAGGGAATGGAAAAAAAAGAGAGAAGAGAATCCTTCTCCGGCTGTCCCTTATGTGGCTTTGCCGAACTTTTTCTCCTTTAATGTAAAAATATCGATGTACTAAAAAAAAAATCCAATATATTAAAAAACTAGTACAATAATACAAGGCTTAAAAGAAACCCAATAAACAAACAAAAAATAAGGTAAAAGATCCAAACAAAATGAGAGGTGCAACCCAAGCCACTCTTCTATATGTTATATTTTGGGTTAACTATATTTTACAAATATTGGTTTGTTCTACATTTTTACTTTTCACAAATTTGTCTTAAAAGTTCTTAAAATACCTTTAAATTTAATAAAAGTATAGACAACCTGAGTGAAAATGACCAATAATACAACACATTGTTGAGTTCAAGCGCTAAAGAAACTAATAGAAAGTTGCGACTGAAATTAAATTAGGGATAAGATTCATAAATACTTATTATAATTAAGCCTTAAATTTAATTATAAAAAAAATGTGATGTGACATATACATGTGCTTTTAAAATGATTGAAAGCGTTTTTGATGAAAATATTTTTAGAACCAATCCTTAGTAAAAATGCAAGTAAATCCTGAAAAAACACTTAAATGATTTCTGGAAGAAGCATATAATTGGTACTTCTTGCAGAAAGCACTTAAAGTACTTTTGAAATCCAAAAACATTTTCTCTAAAAGCGGCTTTCAATTATTTTAAAAGTACATCCAAACGAGTCCATAAAAAAACCGAACTCAAAACATCAAATGCAATAATCAATTCCAATGTTTTCCAATTTGAGAGAAAACCTTTCTTTTAAAGGAAAACTAATGAAAATGATTTGAAAACTTTAAGTTTTAACGATAACGACAAACTAAAGGGTAAAGTGAATAGTATCATGATTGACTTTTTAGTGTAAAAATGTGGTTTTTTGTTAAAATGAACAGTATCAAGAGCTTTTCGTTAAGTTCCCTTCTTTTAAAGCATCTGCCATCAAAACAATTTATTCAACTACACCGTCTATGATCCATTTTCATTTGATAAAATGAAGCTACAAAATTGTAGAGTCTATCGGGGTGATCCACAACGTGCTACTGAAATAACTGATAGCATGATCAACAAGTAATAAAAATGCAAATCAAATAATGAAGCCACACAGAACTCGGGGTGATCCACAACGTGCTACTGAAATAACCGATAGCATGATCAACGAGTAATAAAAATTCAAATCAAATAATGAAGCCACACAGAAAGTTTCATCATCTAAAAACACACAGCGCGGAACACCACCGTCAAACTTCTCTTTTCTGGCATCCGGTAATAAGGCCGGGCGCCTCTCTCCCCCATTTCGTTGTAGAGAGTTTTGTTTTCCCCCAGTTTGTGGCCGGGTTTTGTCGAACCCCTGGTTGTTTAGGTACCGGTCTTTGTGACCGGATTTTGTTTCCTATGGGTGTGGATTTTCTTTGGCTCTGATATGGGTGAATGTTGGAGTTCACTTTAGATTTGTCTAAATCGTTTTGGGATTTTTACAGATCCTCTGATTACAAACTGAAACATCAAGAGACGAAAATAAGCTACATGGCTCCTCTTCTGGTGGTGGATCTTCAAAGTTTCGGAACCGAGTCGCATAGGATCTATCTGCCTTCCTGATATGGATAAATTAACTAAACACTCAAGCCTGCTTAACAAACTAATTCCACAACTAAGAAAATAGGAGATTTTCATGGTTGGCTACATGAATATGTTCAAGAGCAGGAAATCTACCGATCACCGCTCAAATACAATAGAGTTCCCTTCCAGCACCAGAAGACAATGGCAAACCAAGTTTGAAGAAAGCTGCCAATCCAGAAGAAGATGATCCAAGTCCCACATTTGGAATTAAAACGCCCGCGTCAAGTTCTTCCCCTAGCTCAATCCCAAACTTAGGTCAAATGGTAGATGCTAACAGAGAGGAGATTTACTCTGAGATATTCCAAGTTTCACTACTTTCTGCACTCCAAAACAAGCAAAATATTTGGCATCCTGTGTTATTGAATGTTTCTGATAACATAACTTGTGTAGTTTTTCTTATGGGAAGAAAGCTTCAACAACTCTCCCTGTCATTGTTAAGAGATCATCCTATACATAGTAAGCACAGGACTGCTGAGTAGGTTTACGTCAAGCGCAACTCTTTAAGTTTTATACATTTGAACTGATACTGTAAGGAGGTGTTGGTATTCTGCATTTAGATTGGAATAGAGTGGGAATTTGCCAGATGACAAGGTAAACAGGAGGAGGATCAATAATTACGATAAGGTAAGGAGATTTTGGGCTGTTCGATTTCATTTCCAGTTTCAGCTTTCATTTTTTGAGCTAGTAGGCTAGTACCTTAACCGAATAAACACATGTCAACAAGTGACAATTTGAGGACCTTCAAATCCGGAGGCAATCAAAGAGAGAAACAACTATGTGTAGGATAAAACAAGATATCTCACTAATATTTGGCAAATATTAGACTTGCAGTCAATAGTATTTGATGGTAGCAGATAGCAGTACAAAATGATCAGCACATGCCACCGTTAAAAACCACCACCAAAAGACTTCGACCGAGATTTACTCTTACTTGACAACTTCATCAGATTTGCGTGTTCTTCTTCCTCTTCCAGTTTTTTTCTCCTCGCAGCCTCTTCTTTTTGTCTCTGAATCAGCTCCAACTCTCGATACCGTTCCTCTTCTTTGGTCTGCAGTTCCAAAGCTTCTCTTCTCTGAGCCTCTTCCACCCTCCTCCGGTTCTCCTCCAGCATCTTATCAAGCTCTTCTCTCTCTTTCCGAGCTTGTTCCTGAGCAATGTATGGAACCACAATCAATAAAAACATTAGATGATAGAATGTGAAAACATTGACGATAATGGCGCTATTTGATCAAGTTTATTCATTCAACAGCACTATTTTAGGGCCAAAATTCCCAAAGCTAAGACGGAATGTCATATTTGCGTTCACGTGGCAACGCAAATGAAAGGAGATAAAATTAAGGCCAGAAGCCAAGCTGCTTACTTCTTTCCGCCTTGCTTCAACAAGAGCAGCTTCCTTTTCCATATCAAGTTGAGCTTTAACATCCTCAAACAATTTCTTCCGACCTTCTTCTATACGCCTCTCAATCTCTAACTTAACTTCATCTGAAGCCAGCCTCTCCTCCACATTTTTCCGAATCGCTTCCTCAAGTCTCCTTGCAGTCTCTTCTTCCAACTGTTTGAGTTCGGCCTCCTGCTGCCGCCTATTAGAGAAACCGGCATATTCAACAGAAGCAACAAACACAACACGGTCCGCAAAAGTAAAATCCGCAAACTATCCAAACCGAAATGCTATGCAAAATAGCACATTTCATCCGATTCTTGTAACATTATCTAATTCACATATACCAAACATTATCTAATTCACATATACCAACTACCAACACATTAAGAATCGTTTATACAATCAAGAAAATAGACCTGATTTTTTCTTCCTCCTCTTTCTTGAGTTTGTCAGCAGCATTTTTGCGTTCGTTTGAGGTCAGGCGTGGACTGTGAGATTTGGGCAAAGGAGGAGACAAAGAGCTGCTTCTGCTTCTGCTCCTGCTTCTATGTCGTCTATTAGGTCGTCTGGGTGTCGGAGACCGACTCTTGCGTCGCCTGTAACTTGCCGACCGACTCCTACGGCGGCGCGGGGAGGCACTCGAACGATTTCTTCTGTGTTTCCCGATAACCAATTAATCAGAAACTTGTAAATATTTGAAAATTGGAGAGTTTAAGTTGCAAAATATGGGATAATGAGAGTTAAGAAGTGACCTGGAGGTGGAGTAGGGTGAGCGGCTTCGATCTCTCCGGCTTCGACCTCTGCTGTACGACGGCGACTTCGATATGCTCCGTCCCATCTTCTCTTTTTCCTTTTTTTCCTTTCTGATCTCTCTCACCTTATTTCTTTAAACAATCATTTACCGCATGAACTATCATCTCCTTAGACCATCTCCAATGGTTGGGCTAAAAGTCAAATTTTTTAGCCCGGAAAATTTAGCTTTTAGCCCAGAAACAACTTTTCTGCTCCAACCGTTCTGGCCTAAAATTTTAGCCCGGGATTATTAAAGAATGAACTTATGCTATTTTTTTTGTTAAATTAATTTTTTTTAAAAAAATAAATATGTAGACTATCGTAAATTAATTTTATGAACATTTTAATCTAAAAAAATTTAAATTCCGATAAATATTGAAAAATCACTAAATTTCCCACAAAGCAAGCCGTCAACTTTTACCAATCTTTCAACCCTAGGCTAACTTTCAATTCACCAAACTTTGAACACCAAATTTTCAATTCACCAACCGTTGAACACCACACTTTCAACTTTCACCAACTATATAAACACCAAACTTTCAACTTTCACCAACTATATAAACACCAAACTTTCAACCAACCATTCACCACCAAACTTTCAGAAATCATCCTCTATATAAACACCACCACCTTCCCGCCTGCTACCATTGCAGTTTTCTTGAAACTTTGCAATGATTTTATCCCACAAAACCTTCTTATTTTGATTAGTGCCAACTGCACCATCTTCGCTAACAGAAACCCATGCCAAGCATAGAGCAACATCTTCCTCACAAGTCCAATTACGACCTCTAATATGCTCTCTTGCCATGTTGAACAATTTGGAAATGGAAAGAAATGGTGGAAAGATAAATTGGAAGAATTGTAAGAGAAATTTGAGTTTTGTGTGGATGTTTGAACAAATACATAGGTATTTATAGAGTTTTTAGGTGAATTTTGAGTTAAATATTTTTTTTTAATTATTTTAACCGTTAGATTTAAATTTGGGCCGTTAGATCTTTTTTTTTACCGTTAGATTTGATTATATTTGATCTCAGCCGTTGGATTCAATGTATTTTAAAATAACATATTTTAAAAAATCAAATTTGAATTTGGACCGTTGGATCAACCAACGGTCCTTGAAACACATCCGTTGGATTGCAAAAATAGCCGTTGGACTTCAGCTGGGTGGCCGACAACCCGCTGACAGCGGGGCCCACCCTGTCGGGCAACGTCTGCAAGCGCACCGCGTGGGGCGCGTACGCGAGTGAACGGGCCGAGACTGGCCTTTGGGCCAGTGAGTCCAGTCGCGCGGGGGGGGGAATTTTGGGGGGAATTTGGCCCAACTTTAACATTTGGCATTTAGCCCAATGTTTTAGCATGGGTTGGAGATGGTTTGGGGGGGAAATTTGGGGGGAAATTTGGCATTTAGCCCATTGTTGGAGATGGTCTTACTGATTTACCCCTAAACTATTTTTTTTTTCATCCAATTTATCTCTTAAGACCATCTCCAATGGTTAGGCTAAAAGCCAAATATTTTAGCCCGGAAAATTTAGCTTTTAGCCCAAAAACAGCTTTTCTGCTCCAACCATTCTAGCCTAAAATTTTAGCCCGGGATTATTAAAGAATGAATTTAGGCTATTTTTTTTGGTTAAATTAAATTTAAAAAATAAATAAATATGTAGACTATCGTAAATTAATTTTATAAACATTTTAATCTAAAAAAATTTAAATTCCGATAAATATTGGGTGGAATCCACTCTGATTTCTGTGCTAAATTTTGGGGGGAATTTGGCCTTGGTTTAGCATTTAGCATTTAGCCCCAATTTTTTCCTTGGGTTGGAGTGGGTTTGGGGGGAAATTTTGGGGGCTAATTTGGCTTTTAGCCCACCATTGGAGTTGGTCTAAGTATATAAAATTGATGAATTTCCTAAAAGAGAAATTTTTTGAAATGCCATAAGAATTAGCTCATATTTTTCAATTTATTATATAAATTAAAATTTTTAGCAATTTGTCGTACCATTTTTATAAAATCATTAATTTGTCATCTTATCTTAACTCTGTTAAGTTTTTCATCCAATACAAGTTATGTGCGAGGCACATGACTTGTGTTCAAAGTTATTTAGGTCATTTTTAACATCTTTTTACAAGTTTTTTACTTTTATTTAGTACAAACCCTTAATTTTTTTTTTTACTTTTCTTTAGCACATATGTATCTACAACTCAATTTATGACACAAAACGTCATCCTGTTTCTCATTTATAGAGCCCTATGAAATTATGTCATCATGACATGCTAAAATGCAAACTCTCACTCGTGTATCATTACATATTTGGAATAACCAGAAGAAAGTGCATTGCATGATCATTTCATTGCTATCGTATATAAAGTATTGTTCCGTTACCTGAGAAACCCTACAGTTTTTTGTTGAATACAACTTAATAAAAGGGAAGTAAGGTATTAGAATGATCGAAATAACCCTAAACACAAGTCATGTGCAAGACACATGCACATGACTTATGTTGGATGGAAAACTTAACGGAGTTGGAGTTGAGATGATAAATTAATGATTTTATAAAGTTGGTATAAGAGACACCGAGTTACCCCGTATTTACTCCTTATGCAAGTTTGAACCACATTATTGCTAGCTCATTGTGAGACTAAGCCCACTCTCTCCCCTTAAAAGACGTTAGGTGCTAATCGGGCAGTGGGCTGGGACTTAGTGCCTAGACGCCTAGGCGGACAAGGCGGATTTAAGTAAATATGTTATTGTTTGGGCCCAAAATATTATGATTGGGCCGAGCAGCAAGATGTGCTCGGCCCAAGGTAATGACACAGGCTATGGGCCAAATAATGAAACCCGGACCAACTGGCAGGGTCGGCCAGATCCTATCCTAAGTAGTCCAGATGAATGAGGAAAGGTCGAGGAAATCCTGGTGCGACCAGGATTCTCGACCGGTAAGGGATAAAGCCTCAAAAGGAGGAGAATTCAGAATCCCAGTAGGACTAGGATTGTTCGAGTTAAAGGTGAGATGGGACAAGGACTCCCAATCCAAATCAGAATGGGATTCAAGGAGCGAGGTGCTATAAATACAAGAAATTGCGCAATAGAAAGGACCTTCAGAATCAGCACACAATTGCCCTGCGCAAAACCTCTCAAACATCTTGAGAATTTTTCCTTTTCCTTTCCTGCTAACACATCTTCAGTTTGGATAAACAGCACTGTGGAGGCACCCGGCGAGCATCTTCAGTTTGGATAAACAGCACTGCTGCCGCAGAATCAGCCGACCGAGGAGCACCTTCAGTTTGGATAAACAGCACTGCGTCGAGGTCGACCGATTATCTATCCAAGTCTCGGCCGAGAAAGGTTTTCGAACTTTTGTTGGTAGAGGTCATCCTACTAAGCCTTTCCGGCATAGTTGGGTGTTACGAATTGCATTGCTCGGCGCATTGGACGCCGAGTGGTTTTATGATTGGATACTCGCAAGTAAGCTTCAGGGTTCGGCATTCCGACGGCCGAACTACGTTTACCATTAAGACATACATCACATTCGAGTACTTGTGCCCATATAGTTTGGTCTCGATTCGGCGTGCTTATACTCTTACGAATATAATCACAGTGACCGAATCAGGGACCAACGACTTGTGAACTCCGTAGAATTAGTAGCCTTGTCTTCAGGCTATAGAACCCAGAGGCCGAGAGCGTTCCTTCCTCAGTCGCAATCGCAAGATACAGAAGTCAACAGCGCACCCAACGCGACAACATCACAGTTTACTCCTCGGCCGAGCTCGGCCGACGAGTTGGCACGCCCCGCATTCAACCGAAGGACGTAGTTAGCTCATTAGTTACTCGGCCTGCGCGCCACGTAGGTTTTGTAATTTTTGTAGTCAACAGTTATATTTCGTGTAAATAAGTATATGTTTATACTTAAAATATATATGATTACTTCATAAATTACAAAATAGAATGACATATTTATTATGAAGTATTGAAACATAATGAAAACATAGGGAACAAGCATATCATTTGTGTTCATTTTAATATTCAACAAGTTTCTTACTATTTATTAAAAAAAATAATGAAAAATGAAAGTTATCTATTTTATGTCTAAGTGAGTCGCAACTTAGGCGGATGTCTAAGCGCCATGTCTAAATTTTCAAACGCCTAGACATTAATTGGGGCGGTAATACTCCTCTTCACTTGTAAGTGCTTAGGTTCGATTCTCGCCAAAAGTGAATTTGAACAATATTATTACTAACTTATTGTGAAGCTAAACACACGCCCTTCATTTAATGTAGATGATATCATTTGTTAAAGAAAAAATCACTTGTTAAAAAAAAAAAAAAAAAAAAAAAAAAAAATCCAAAGGCCAAATAATAGGGGTTGTGGCTCGCTCAAGGACCATTCCTTTGCTCAACCTTTGAATTATCCAATATCTACTTGCCGTGGGTCCGGAAGGATGCTGACCGTTCACTTTCTCTCCCTCCCCTCCACACCTCTCCTCTCCTCTCCTGCTACTCGCTCTTCCCTCTTTCCTCTACCCAAACATTACCAGTCCTCCTTCCATGGCCACTGCCTCACCCTTTGCCCGGGCATTGCCCCGAAGTTACCACCCTAGTGCTCGTCCTACACCTGCTGCATCTGCATCTGCCCGCCCCCTCCTCACTTCCCAGAAACCGCCGCACAGCTTTTACCATGCTCATGCTCCTGCTAATCCAATTCCCGTATCATCATCCGTTACTGTGGGGAGTTACCATTCTACCTCTCGGGTAATCCTGACGACGAGGTGCAAGGCGATGGAGGTGTCCGTGGAGGAAGGGTCGGCGTCAGGGGGAGGAGGAGGAGACAACTGGGTGCCGGTGGTGCCACTGGCGGCGCTGCCAAGGGGGGAGCGGCGGGTGATAATTCAGGATGGGGAGGCCATACTGTTGCTGTGGTACAAGGATCAGGTGTATGCTATAGAGAATCGGTCCCCTGCCGAAGGGGCTTACAGCGAAGGCCTTCTCAATGCCAAGCTCACCCAGGTAGGTAGCAATTATACACTTAGCACATTTTTGTAGTTGATTGAA
The DNA here is from genome assembly GCF_019419815.1 of Pyrus x bretschneideri. NCBI lineage: Eukaryota > Viridiplantae > Streptophyta > Magnoliopsida > Rosales > Rosaceae > Pyrus > Pyrus x bretschneideri. The sequence goes on along the minus strand of NW_025999390.1, from coordinate 8,374,375 downwards.
TAACGAATTAAGAGTTAACTATTGTGGGTGCAGGATGGGTGTATAGTTTGCCCATCAACTGATAGCACATTTGACCTGCTCACCGGCGGCATCAAGGAGTGGTATCCGAAAAACCCCGTGCTGAGAGTTCTTACACCCGCTTTGCGGACGCTTTTCGTTTACCCCGTCAAAACTGATGAAGAGAACATTTACATCAGCCTCGGCCCTGCTTCCGTTGATGCTGCCGCCGCTGCCGAGATTGTCTTCAGTGGCAAGGCTCAACCTGGTTTTACAGCCGCTGATGTCAATGTGGATGAGGTACTTTGTTTTTCTTCTTATTGATAACTTGCGGTGCAAGTGCAACGAGCCATTCCTTCTTACAGACAAATCACAGTGGTCTAGTCTGAATTTAACGTGTTCGCGTATGGTGTGTGATGTCAGGTGAAAATGGTGGTGGATGAGGATCTGGACGCGGCGTTCGGCTTCACGGGGAGGAATGAAATAATAAACGGGAAGGCGGCAGTGATCGGGTTCCTGTTGTTGTTAGATTTTGAACTCTTGACTGGGAAAGGTCTTCTTAAGGGGACAGGCTTCTTGGACTTTATTTACTCTGTTTCTAATGCTTTGCAGTAAACGTTTCCAAATGTTAAATAAAATGTTTCTTCCAATTCCCGGCATGAAATACACACACACACACACACACACATATAGGTTTTGCCACTTGTTCTTCTCAGTTTGGATGCTTTCTTAGTTTCCATATTATTTGTTATCACATGACTGCAATTTCCTGTTAAATTGTTGAATGTTGGTTGGTTTGGTTGGTTTGGTTAGTGTCTTTCGAATCGACCTAAAAAGGGTGTTGCTAGAAGACTTATTTTAAATCACTCCGTAGATCACATGGTATGGTCGATGATGGTTGGATTCATTCTCTAAATAAAAATAGAATCCAACCTTCAACCATCACGTCATGCGATTCACAAAATTGCGACGCCTCAATCGCTCTCCCTCACTCTCGGCATTCATTTTTTGTTTTGGGCATGCGGAGCTCATACAGACTTAAGTAAAAAGACATGAAAGCCCATCCACAAACGGCACACACGACCAATTTTCATTACTTTCATGGTAGTCGTGACGTTTCTCAGTTTTCATTCGAATCTTAAACCTCTCACTTCTGTCTGCCTGAGTCGCACAACAGCAGCTACGACCGTATATCACACACTAGTAAAATGATCCAGAAGCACCACTGCCTTTGCATGACTGTTGTGGCGCCGGAGTTTTGTATTAGATCCGATGGGGTTCATGAGACCATGTTATACGTCACATGATGTTCCATTTTCTTTTGTTGTTGGCCATATCTTGTAATGTAATTGCAGATGTCTTGTTCTTCAAAAAGGAAAAATTGAAGTAGAGAAAATGCACCCATCAAAGACAGGCTAACAAATAAACCCTGAAATATATATAAATTCTGTTGTGTTGAGTTTCTTTGGAAGACAATGGTTAAACAAACACAAACACAAACACAAACAAAAAAAAATCCAAGAAAATTATGTTGTATGGGAACCATGTGTCCGTGACGCCCAGATACCAAAAACTAGAAACCAGAAAACGAATAATATTGCCCAGTAGCGTGCAGGTCCATACTTGATCCTGGTGAGCACAAACTGCAACATATAAAACCAAAATGATTATTACGGTCTCATTCGGTCCATAATGATTCCAGTAGTTGTTGCATAGAATCAAAATTCCCTCAAATCTACGATTGGTTGAAAACAAAGCATAACACAACTTTCTTCAACCTATGAATATCAATTCAAATCTAAGTACAAGGTGGAAGGCAAGGAAATCACAACTTATGGTTCGTTTTTAGTTTTCACTTTTTGTGCTTGAGATAACGGGAAAGTATATGGGGGGAAAAGAGGGAGGAAGAAGGGTGGTGGGAAGGAAGGCAAACCATAAGAGTTTGTCCATTTTAATAATGTCTAATGAAATCCACACATAGACAGAGCAAAAACGAGAAAGGTATAATTACTTACAAAGCGAAAGAAAACCACAACTGTCAAAGCACAAATTCCTCCAAGGAGAATATGAAGACCGCTTCTGGCAGTTTTCTGCACAAAAAACTAGAGTTTATCAAATAATGAAATAAATGATGGTGATTAAAGGAAACTATATGGTGTAATACATGATTTATTTCTAAGAATGCCTTAATAGGAAAAGGCGAGGAAGTTGATTAAAGGCCCTTTTGACTTGATATGAAGAGAACTTTATCCTAGGAAGCACTTGTTTTATTTGAAAAAAGAAAGACTGTATAATTAAAAAGAAGGAAGACGAGGAACAAAGAGAATGGTCCACCCCCGAACACAAAACAGAATAAACACAAACAGCTCCAAAAGAGAAGGAAACACCCTAATAAAAACTTTAAGGCTGCCCCCTTCCAATCAAGCCAAATTAGGGAGAGGGAGATTCTCTTGAACTCAGGAGAAACCGAGATCCAATAATTCTACTTAAGACTGCAAGTAACTAGAAAAAGATTACAAATCATAATTCGATCTGTACAATAGACACTACCACAGCCTAAGCAATATAAACCACTGTTCTAAAAATCCCCATCTAGCCCGCCCAAATCCGCCTAGGCACCCACCTACGTCGCGACTCTCACTTAGACCGAAAATAGATAACCTTCATTTTGCATTTAATTTTTTCACAAAATTGTAAGAGATTTGTTGAACACTTAGATGATGAACACACATTATATGCTTGTTCCTGAAGTTTTCATTATGTTCTAATACTTTATTATCTATATATCATTCTATTTTTCAATTGATGTATCCCAATGCAATTGTGTACTGTTTAAGTATAAGAATGCACTTATTTATACGATATTATATATAATAAATTTACTTAAATTTGCCTAGTCCGCCTAGGCATCCCTAGCCAGCAGTCCAACTAGTGCCTAGCATCTTTTAGAAACTTGGTATAAACCAAAGTCTGAATAAATCCTAGTACACAGCTCCTTCCAGTCCATCATTACGCTTTTCACATATGATAGAATAACAGCCTGCAGGAATCACCCAACTTACAGGGTTCTCCCTATCAAGCTTCAACCACGACATACATGAACCTTAACCATACATAGTCCTGTCATTGTTGAATCTCGCTCTCTTTCTTCTGATTCTTACTTTCAAAGAGTTTAACTGATTGATTACATACCATTCCTTCCTCAGTCTCAAGCTGAAACTCAATCTTTGAACACCGAAGCCATACCTCAAAAAAAAAAATTTTGTCCCAAAGATCACATATATTCTAAAAATTGTGAAGGTGACCCATAATTTCTCTTAACCTCTAAGATCTTGGTAATGTTGTACTGTGATGAAACACAAACCCTAGGAAGCTAAATATGCGATATTGCAGAATAATATGAACTCAAACAAAACAAGCACTCACAACACACAAATCATTGTTGTTGAGGTTCGGCTAACTTTGCCTACTTCCCCATGTGATCCCTTGAGAAGACGAATAGCACAGATTACAGGAACTAGTTGAACCCTAGCTAAAACCCCAAAGCTGTGCTGACAATCCCTCTCTCACACCATACCTCTCAATACGTATTTTGCATGATAATGTGCTCTCAGAAACAGCCTAATTATATCACATAGGCCGTGGGGTTACATATCTTTTCATTTTTCAAAAAGAAGACTAGGTGGTTAAACCTAGTAAAACTAGGATGGTACTCTTTCTTTACTAATTCTACTCCTAGACCACCTAGGAATACCAGAGAAGATAGGTCTTGCAAACCAATCACAACACTTACAATTATGGTTCACCATAGAAGAAAAAAAAGAAATGAAAACAGAGTTCTTCCCCAATACTAATCAATCACCTTGATCAATCAGCTAGTTTTGCTAGTTAGTGGATTTCTTATCCACTTGTTGTAATTCCTTCCAGTGTTTTAATAAAATTCTATCGTTTCTTCTCAGGACAAAAAAAAATTCTTAATGTCTGTGAAAAAATTCAAATTTGACTAGCATGTAAAGATCAGTCAATGGTCCAATTAACACAAAGCTTGCAGAATTTAAAGGATAAAAATTCCTATCTGCACCATTCTTTTAATAATTGAATGACACCAAATCTAACGTACCTTCCCAACACGAGGAGCTATAAGCCATGCAAGAGTAACAGTAAGAAGCCCTGTAGCAAGCAGAATTCCAGTACCTTCCACAGCCCATTTGGTTGCAGGATTTTCAGCAGGAACAATGACAGGATTCAAAGGTTGTTCCGATACAACTTGTGAAATTGCAACAGAATTGCTATCTGTATTATTGTTACTACTGCTATTACCATATGGAGTAAACCACAGTGAAATTTCACTCAGTCGTTGCCTTCTGATAGCAGCTACAGCATCAGGATCTATACCTGTACATGTATTGACCTGTGTGGCATTGGCTTCCCCCCTAGCAGTTCTTTCCCTCAATGTTTCATACTCCTTTAAGGAGACCATAACCTTATTGAAGTCTGAAGGTCTGATATTTTTTGCAACATGTCCGCAGATTTCACAAACAGTGGATCCATGGTTGACAAACCATTTGAGTGCACAAGCGTAGTGTACCAGAGCAAGGTCATTTTTGCAAGAGCAACCAAGCTCAACTAACATGTCTTCATGGTGACATGAACCAGTCTCTAAATCAGCACTACATATGAAAACCTCTCCATCAGGGCTTATAAACTCCAAAAAACCAGATTCTTTTCCAACATTTTTCTGGGCGGATATATCACATTTAGGGACTACCGTGCTATGAGGTTTTACTTCCCCGTTGCTTATACATGCTTCTTGTAAAGGAGGAACAATACCCAAGAACCCTAACGCTGCATCTCCCCTTTTGTCCGATTCAGCACAATGGCACACGCGACAAGTTGGCAAGCCGGCCTCGTTGTCAAGACTATGGCATGCTTGAGTACCAATATCATCACTATGTCCAGGTGAGCTATCGTCCTCACAGGCTACAATGCTAGCTTCTGATAAGCTTTCCTTGCCCATCAAGTCAGTTGAGGTTTAATTTCAAGAGCGCAATTTGTGCTATTGAGTTATTGCACCTCTCTATTTTGGTATAATTCCGACATCCAGTGTACAATCATAAGAAACATAAGGCAAGAACTGTCATTCCATAGAATAATGGCAGGTAACAAAAATTCAGTTCCAGCTGTAAACAGAAGTTAACCCTCCAAGCATAATACAAGGGCCGGTAAAGAGACTAAAAAAGCCGGAAACATGAACTCTGCATCTCCTTGTAGCTTCTAATGAGACTTAATCTAAACATTGCTCCCACGTAGAGTCATTACGGTTAGATCCACAGACAAGCAAAAACAGCAGTGCATGGGAAATATGTCAGAGAGGCATGTCCACGACCAATTTATAATTAACAACATAAGATAAAAGCATGCTAAGATATTAACCGTAAAATCACAAACCTAAGTTGTTATATGAACATATACAATGTGAAGAAACCACAAACCTAAAAAGTAAACAGGAAATAGTTTAAGAATTATAAACCAAATAATAGAAAAAGAAACTATTACTGCAGGACAACCGCTAACATGACATCCCACACCCGTATTAAGGCCTCGTTTGGTATAGAGGATTGGATTGGATTGGATTGGATTGATTTGAATGGATAAGCTACAATTTTGTTAAACTAAATTTCAATTCACAGAGCCTCAATAGCAATGCATTGAAAAATCAAACCCCTATTAATAGAAAATCAAAACCCTATAACAATGTATAATTCAGAAAATCAAGTAGATGCAGAAAGAACTTGACAAGCAAAATCGATGAGGGGTGCTTACATTGCTCCTTTCAATTTTGTTGCCGCCGCCGCCGCCGCCGCACTAGACTGAAGAATCAGAGCACAGATATTAAGTGTTTGTGTGTTCGATTGTTGAAGAAAGAGCGGGCAAACAAGAGGGGGATAGGATAGGATTGGAATTGGAATTGGAATTGAGGTGTACGGCACCGGAAGCCTGAAGGCGAAGGGGATTGGATTGGATTGATGGTTGAAAACGAAATAGTGGGAGGGCTTTAGGGTTTCGGATTGGTAAAGCGAAATGCAAGAGCTGAGTGCAAAACCGTCGGAAAAGAGAGCCGACCTGAGATCGCAGGACTGGACAGTGAAGGGAAGGGATTGGTTGTGATTGTTCAGAAGTTTCAGTGTCCCCTTCATTATATTTACTGCCACCTGTCCCCACATCAGATAGTATTCAACACCGTCTACTTCAAGTCTGCCTTGTAGAATACAAAGATAAAATAGTTAACGGGAGGTTTCTCAAATTGGGATTTGGATTCCATCCGAATTTAAATTGTGAGGATTTTAGGGATCCTCTACATAGTCTGTAGTCAAAAATCGTTTAATTTTTTAATTTAAAATTAAACACAAGTATTACATGACGAAAACTGACTGAACGATGTACAATAAATAACTAGAATATGAAAATCTCTAGAATTCCTACAAAATAAATACGAAGAGAATCCTGTTCCCTCAAATTGGCCTCCTCCGTTGGTCCATCAATTTCGACTTCGATCAATTTGGTTCTTTTGTCTAGATTTCGTCAATTATGTTATTAATGTGCTAACGTAGCACAAATCATTTCTTGATTTCCTTTTCAATTAAATAATTATTTAGCGAGGATTTTATTACAAGTTTTATGCATTCTTAAACATAAATTAAAAACAATAATTCAATGATATCACATCATATAGATTAAAGAGTTAATCATGGACTTAATTGATTAAATTACGAGTCACACAATTTAGTCGAAAGGTCGAGACAAGTGGGAGTCTTTTTGGGATAATCTTAATTTTTTTTTTCTTCATAAACTATCCTAAATATATACATCATAATAGAAACCTAATACTAAAGGATTAGCCACTTGGTATTACGGTCTAGTAGTATTTATTTTTAACGTAAATAATATCGTATGTTCAAAAAATAAAATACTAAAGGATTATCCTTAGCGTAAATAATATCGTTTATTCAAAAAATAAAATATTAAAGAATTATGAGAGTTACAAAAACAGGGTAATAGAAGATTACAACTCCAAGAATAATAAGAGGAAGGGGGCATGCAAGCCCCATTTAATTAAATCTGAAAAAAAAAATTAAAACCGAAAACAAAACATATACAAGCGTCAAATCATATCCTCATTTTAATATCAACCAATTCACATAACTCAAATTACATAATCTACGATCATCCTTATATTTAAATTCAACAATTAAATTTAATTAAATATCTCTAGTCAGAATCAAAATTTTCACCAGAGCATCGTCCAAAGTATTTCCCCTTGTGAAAGCATGCTCAATAATGCAAATAAAAAAGCAAAAGCTGTTCGGACCGAGGTACTGTTTATTTTTTCTTTAAACGAAGGCCCAAATTTGTTCAGGTTGGTAAGTGGATATTGGCCCAACATAAAATGCCCAACATCATTTTTTTTCAAACACACGATACTACCAACATTAATGGGGGAGGGTGGACTTAACCTCATAATAGACTAGCAATGATGTGGTTCGAATTCGTCTTTGGTGAGAATTGAACCTAAGACCTCTCACTTACAAGTGAAAAGGAATATTACTAAACCATAATACTAAGTGGCAACCTCATTTTTTAGTTCAAACGGTTAGATTTTTTTTATTTCTTGAAAAAGTTGCGGAAGTAGACTTAGTCAGGTTGGCCAGAGCGCGCAATGTACTCTTCTTCTACGCCTAACTCTTTTTCTGCAGTTGAAATGAATTTAGTGTAAAATATTGTTTATAAATAAAAAATGAAAGGGTAAGCCGTGGTTTCGTATGGAACCAAAATGATGTCAAAGACTCGGATTTTACTTACTGTTGGCATGAGAGCCGCGTAAAATCCAATCCAAATGCGTTGAACTTTCCATAAAGACAGCGGTTGCAAGAAAAAGGCACCATATTTGAATCGAATTTAATAGGTCCCATTGGTTTAATGCAATGCGGGTGCCGCATTATCTATATACTTTATCAATACAATTACAAACCCACCGGAACACTCATAATTCTTTATACTATATTAATATATACGTGTGTGTATATATATATATATATATATGTATGACATGTTCCTTCCAACTCATTGTTCTTCTTGTTCATAAATTCTTCCTTTCGTTAATCTTTGCTAATTAACATATGGAATTTGAATATTTGGAGCAACCAATCTTAAGAGAAATCCAATACTCCCCTTCCCCTACAGCAATCATCAGCAGCACTGGTACGACATCAGCTTCTCCTGATCATCAATCATCAGATTCATCACCTTATGATGACTGCAACCGCGGCGGAGAATCGTCATTCTGTGCAACACTTGAGATGGAGGAGGTGCCAAAGAGCGAGTCCGAGCAGCTAAGGCTGTCTTGGCTACGCTCTCAAGTCATCGGTGCCGCTGCAGAATTCGATTCTCCTTTCGGGAGACGAGGACTCACCTACGCGGATCACACTGCCTCCGGACGCTCTCTTCTCTACATCGAAAACTTCATCGTCAAAAATGTCCTTCCCTTTTACGGTACGTATATCAACTCTGTATTATATCAAATGTTACGAGTAGTTGGTTGATCTCAAGAACAAACCAACTAATGAACGTGTGTGTTAACATGTTAAAGGGAATACTCACACCTGTGACAGCTTCGTCGGAAACCGGACGACGAAAATGGTGGGAGAAGCAGTCAAGTACTTGAAGAAATGCTTAGGGGTTGGAGCAGATGATGCACTCTTGCTGTGCGGCCAAGGCACTACCTCAGCAATCAAAAGGCTCCAAGAGGTGATGGGCATTGCAGTGCCGTCAACCCTAAGAGATAGAATACTGAGCAGTGATTTGATAGGCATGGAAGAGAGGTGGTTGGTTTTCGTCGGCCCTTACGAGCACCACTCGAACCTCCTCTCGTGGCGGCAAAGCTTAGCTCAAGTGATCGAGATCGGTCTAGACGAGGATGGCTTGTTGGACATGGAGGCTCTTAGACTACAACTCGAGTCGTACAAGTACGCCAACCGCCCCATTTTGGGTTCCTTCTCGGCTTGTAGCAATGTCACCGGAATTTATTCGGATACACGAGCAATCGCTCGTCTTCTTCATCAATATGGCGGCTTAGCATGCTTTGATTTCGCAGCAAGGTAAACCGACTACACCCCACTAGTCCTTTTCTTTCATCTTGTTTTTGCATACAAGCGATATCAGGAGACATGAATCGATCGCAGAAGAACCTCTATGCCTTTGTTAAATACATAAAGTCAATTCAAGTAGAACCTTTGGACATACAACTACTGCTAAATTTTTTTATTTTTATGATTTTTTATCAACTAGTTTGGTATACTGCTACTTGTTCTTATTTGATTAAATTGAACAAAAAATTGGTCAAATTAATTGAATGAATTTTGTTCTTAATTAATTAAATTCAAAATAAAAATTGGTTAAATTAAATTGAACAAAAAATTGGTAAAATTAATTAAATTAATTTTGTTCGTATACAAGCGATGTCGTATACTGCCACATGTTGTTATGTAATTAAACTGAATTTTTCTCGTGTTGGTATTGATTTGGTGTGTGACAAATAAATACAGTGGGCCGTACGTGGAAATTGAGATGAGGAGTGGACAGATGGACGGGTACGATGGTATTTTCCTGAGCCCACACAAATTTGTAGGTGGGCCCGGAACCCCAGGCATACTTGTGATGAGCAAGGCACTGTATCAGCTCAGGTCTTTTCCCCCGTCAACTTGTGGGGGTGGGACTGTTGCTTACGTCAATGGCTTCAATCCTGAGGTATTCCCTAATCCAAGTACTAATTTTTGGTTTTGCCAAAAGTTAGGATTAATTGTCAATCAATAACGAAAATCATGTGATCTGGTAATTGATTGACCACGCAAACAAGGTAATGTCCTTCTGCTGCTTCACGATTGTTTAATTTACAGATATGTCGTTAATTAATGTTTCTGATAATTGGAGCATTGATTCACGTAACATGTTGATGGCCTGAACTTGTCACAACCTAGAGCAACAATCCTACTAGGTAACATCGTTAGAACTTTCATCCAAAATAAAAGGTTAAAACGGAAAACTAAGAACATGATTTCGAACAGAATTACCGAAAAAGATCATTGCTCCACATTGTGACAACTTCAAATACTAAATACTCACAAATTTTTAATTCAGTCCAATTGGGTTAAAATTCAGAGACCACCCAATTTTCTCTTAATATTACATTCATACATTATCAATGACAATCATTATTAACAAAAATTAAAAAAGAAATGTTGTTTTCAGGCATTTATTAAATCAATTCTATCATTTATGTGACCATTCAAATTATCGGGCATCAAATTTGAACTCGAGACTTTCTCTAACAAAGCGGTTTAATGGCAACTAATATCACATATATTGTAGTTTTATCATATATGAAAGTTCATATATTATGTGACAAATGCAGGACACAGTGTACTGCGAGGACATAGAAGAGAGGGAAAATGGGGGTACTCCTCAAATCATCCAAACAATCAGGGCAGCCTTGGCTTTCTGGGTGAAGGAATACATTGGTTATCAAGTCATTGAAAAGAAAGAGCAACTCCATGTTAAAAGGGCACTAGAGAGGCTTCTCCCTAACCAAAACTTATGGATTTTGGGAAATACGAGCACCAAAAGACTAGCCATTTTGTCCTTCCTCGTTTATTCTACGACCAATTGCTCCTCAACGGCTGCCACAAAAACAGATATTGGCAGAGAGGGAGCTGACCAAGGGCTCTACATGTGGGGAGAGACAGGAAACAGCAGAGGCAAGCCCCTTCATGGGGGCTTCGTCGCAGCTCTGCTCAATGATCTATTTGGTATTCAGGCTCGAGGTGGCTGCGATTGTGCTGCACCCTATGGTCACAATCTCCTCAAAATTGATCAAACTCTTTCACATGCCTATAGATCTGCCATTCAGAAGGTAATTCCTAATCCCATTCATCTTCAACTTCTACCACACTAAGTTTTCAATGCTCAGGTAATGTTCTCTTGCCACACTTATGGCGACAGACTGTAAATCTAAATTGCAAATCCTGATGTATGGTCAAAATACCCAATTCGGCAAACATAAGATTTACTTATGATGTCATACAGTCCAAAACGAAACATGTTCTTACAAAGTTCAACGTTTAACAGAGAGTTTAAGATTACTATGGGTTCTAAAAAAATTATGTACAGGGCTATCTCGGAGTGAAACCAGGGTGGACTAGAATCAGCTTTCCCTACTACATGCCAAACGATGAACTGGAGTTCATTTTAGCTGCGCTGGAGTTCATAGCTATGTATGGACAACGTTTTCTTCCTTTATATAACTTCAGTTTGAGAAGTGGAAGTTGGACTTACAAGAAGAAGGCACTTCAAGACCTAATTGGGAAGACCAACTTCAACTTCGATGTCAATAGTTTGCCCATCCATGGGGACAATGCTACACAGGGAAAGTCATCTAAAGACGGAAACAACAAGCTGCTCACTAGATTTTCTTTATATCTAGAAACTGCTACAAACATTGCGAATTGCTTGCCCAAGTTTCCTCCTCAGCGTAGGCTTCTGGAAGACATAGACATCGACATGTTGTACTTCAGAGTCTAACAACAATTCTTTCATATATTTGTTAATTTTTATGATACATAGGGTTTCTTCGCAATATAAAATATGAACTTCATATTCGTTTATCTAAATTACATTTATAGACCTTGAATTTTGAACACTACTGTATTTGATCCATACAATCTAAAGTTGTGTTCATCCAGAAAATTTTATCCCAATGTCCAAAGAGAGTAAAAATTCTGACTTCTATTAACTTTACTAATGTGGTCACTTGCTAACCCATTATTTACCCACCCCTCTTATCCACTTACGGTTCCTCCTTATTTCAGGCTATTTTCTCAACAACCCCCTCCTAGTCCTACCCGTTCTCATCAACGACTCTTCCCACATTTTCCCCTTTGGATGGTTCCAATGTCACATGTTCTTAAATTAAAATAAGAAGGAAAGTTTGTAATACCTACTCATGGAACTTCCAGGTTCCAAAATGTCATCCACTTACTAAATCACACTTGAAACAAAACCACAAAGCCAAACCAGCAAACGCACTTCATTACGATTGAAGTGAAAAACGCAGGCCTATCCTAACCACCTTATCTTTACAATACTAAATTTGTCAACTTGAATCCTAGGTTAATGAGCAATAACATGTCATCATGTTTGGAATACCCAAATCCACATGATTGTACCACAATATTTTAGATTTGTTGTGGCACATAGAGTGAGAGTTCTAATATTTTGGCCCCAGTTTTCCTCTCATTTCAGTCCATTTTCAAACTTCTTGTCCTACTTTTTAAGAAACAGATCCCACATTTTAAAGATCCTTAAAAACCTTTACTAACAGAAACAAGAGAATTTGATACCCACATGATGGCATAAGTAGTTTACGAATGGTGAGGTCTACAAGAAGATAAATACATATAACTGAAACCTCGCCCAATCACAACTATCATTTAAAAATGGTGAGGTTTACTAAAACAAAATTGAAAAATAAACAACTCAATTCAGTGACCCCTCACCAATTCATAATTACAAATGGCAAGGAAAATTATAAAAAACTCCATAACATATTTTCCGATGATTCAAGAAAAGTTAAATAGGTACCTTTGAAGAAAATCATATCTTTGAAGGAATAGACGGGTCAATTTTGGTAACCCTTCATAGAGATGAAGGGTCAAGCTGCCATGAACATCCCTAGAAAGAGAGATAAAGAGTTAGTGAGAGAAAGTAAGATGAGGGAAGGAGATAGCTATGAAAATTTAGCCAATCCAGTGCAGCAAAGAGAGAAAAACAAGAAAAATGAAAAAGAAAGAACTTCTCTGATGGGTTCTTTTTGTATTCTTTTGCCAAACATGGCCATTTTCCTAAACAACTCTCATGGGTTTACATTTTCATTCGGTTTAGTTCTTCAAGTTGTAAACTAGTTACAATTGTTGGACTGATTATGGCTGCAATCAGTTCACCCCAGAGACATCGGGTAAGCAAGCATACGTTTTTCTTCATCTTCCTTTTCCATAGTTCTTTTTTTTTTTTTAATTACTGTGCATCCACAGGCTCAAGAGTCATCTCAAGAGCCATGGTACTAGAAACAGTAAGTACACTCATGATATTTCAAATCTCAGGATAAACGAATATAGAAAATTATAAAATAACCCCCTTCAGCTTTAGTCTCATGTCAATTTGTTCCCAAAACTATGATTTAACCATTGTCACCCTTAAACTATGAACTAGAATCAAGTCAATCTTCCTTCCAAACACAATGCATGAGAAATTTTAAACCGCTGCACCGTCACCCTCAGGCTTAAACTAGTGTCAAGTCAATCTGCCTTCCAAAAACATGATGATAAATTTTAAACCACTGTTCGGATGCTTGTCAGTTTCAAATGGTGTAATCCTTGAACTCCCGATTCCAATAACACAAAAACAAACTTAATTTTCGTTTCGATTCGGGGGCAAGCCAAGGATGGCTCATCCTTCCTCGACACTTATACGTTGAAAACACCAAAACAATCCAATTCAAGGCAACGGTTGGCACACATTGGCTAGAAAACTCCAAAAAGATATATGATTCACTGATAATATCTTAGCATAGAATCACTACATACAAAGTATAAGGAGATTACAAGCGACGTCGAAATGAAGAAACAAAACACAAAACAGTGAGAGGTGGCAGGACACACCTTTTTATCGTTTATGCAAGATAGAAGATATCATCAGTCATAAGAAGAATGTAGTGCAAAATTCTCAAAGGGGCATTCCTAAAATCCAGTGGGGGCAACCTCAACTCCCGAATCCTACACTCCCCGACCGCGCAAGCTCTAACCCTGTTTGTATCCACCTTTCTAAATAGATACACCGGTCTGCCACCGAAAACCCTCCTGTCCCTCGAATCCGTTGTTGGGTTTTCCTTGGTCTTGAAAAGGGTCCATCCCAGTCCCGCTAAAGCCCGGGAAAACCCTTCCATTGTATCAATTCTGTCACCGGTGAGCCGCGAAAACAGCGACATTGAGCTGCAATTCCAATTGCTTTGACTGCCAACGTTATTTGCCTCACTGGGTTTGCAATCGGAGCGCACAAAAACCAGCTTGAAAAGGCCTTTGGAGAGCTTGACAAATGCGCGAAGATGGGAAATTGGGGCGGCGGAGAGACAGGGGAAGGGGAGGGGAACCGCGTCGTCGGGTAAAGACGTTGACGACAGCGACGATGAGGACCTAAACGATGGAAATGAGGACGGCGATGCTGTAGAGGGAGATGAGGAGGAGGACGGCGGCGGAGGCGGGAAGGAGAGAATGATGTGGGAGAGAGATGGGGTTGGATGCAAGTCCATGCCCATATCTCTGGCTATGGTGGCAAGTCTGTAAGTGTCAGTGACAATCTCTTTGGTTGGGAGGAATAGGAGAAATGGGGTTCTCGATTTGCTGCTGCTTCTGCTTCTTCCTCCGCCGCCCGTTTGTTTGTGACTGCCATTGTCGTCGTCGTCGTCTTGATGTTGGGGAAGAAGGAGAGGGTTGTTGTTGATGGTTTCCCCAAACACAAGAGAGCGTACCAGCTTTAGCGGCAGCATCTTGCCTTCACCTTTTGTCCCACTCTTTCCGTCTTAACTCTTTTATCTTCCACAAACCGGGTTACTTTTTACCACGGCAAATTTAGTAATTTGTAAAAATAAAAAAATCAAATTAATGTTTTTTTTTTTTTTTTTTTCTAAAGAATAATGTGATGTCTCTGTCCTCATCTACTTGCATTATATCTTATTTCCACACACCACCTTATAAAAGATGTAAAATTCTCTTTTTTCTAAATTATCTTATCTTCAATCCCTTTTTTCTCATTTTATTTGAATCTATGTAACCTTTTTTTACATCATCTTATTTGAACTCAGGTAACTTTTTTCTACACTCAACTTATTCTTTAAACTCATATTACTTTTAATCAAACTAAACCCAACTTTACTACCTAAATTACCCTCATAAACCCACTTCAATATATAAATTTATTTTTACACCCATTTAGAAAATAAAAACCTGAAATCAATATTCTAGAACTCGTTCAAGGCGTAAAGAGAGTAACGTCTCTTAGCTATTTGTCCCATACTTAATCTCTGTTTCATATTTGCCACTCTAATATATAAAGGTAAGGACCTAGTAGATACTGAAAATGGTGCAGTTCTCGTCATTTTGATATACAATTAAGTCAAGTTTAAATAATTGTATCATTTCGGTGCTAATGTTTGATCTTTGCTCCTGCATTTGTCGAGTTCAAGCTTAATTAATTAGAACTAGGTATAAATTGTATTCAATGGTTAAGTTATATAAAATAGACAACGTGTAGTTTAGAAATCATAAAAATTGTTTGTTGTGTGTCAATGTTTTAGTCAATTTTCGCTTCTTACTTGCCCAGAAGATTAACTGCTTTCACATAAACAAGCAGAAGGACTTGGATAATACTAATCTATGTTGTAGTTGTCAGCCAAAAGCCAAGAAAATTACATCTCTAGTGTAGGCTATAAATTGAACATTTATTGTTATGGACTTAAACTTATATTTAGTTTATGGGCAAGTGTAATAGAAAAGGCGTTAATTTTGTTTCTAAATCCTAAAAAATTTGAAATCAAATGAAAAAACTTGCATAAATTGACTCATACCTTAGTTGGAGGATTCACAACTTTAAAATCATCATCCATTGGTCAAGAAGAGCATATTTTTCTCTATGAGAGCGTTTTAAGGGTTTAACTAGAATGAATGTATAATAAATATTACGTGATCGCAAGGTTTGATGTGATGATAGGGTTTGATTATTGAGTGGGTTTATTAATAAATTTTAATTTTATTGTTAATTTCATATTGTATTTGATAGTAATTATGTAATATGGTAGAAAAGATAATTCACATTTAAAATTTTAAGTTGAGTGTAGAAAGAGGTTATATGGGTTTAAATAAAATTTTCTAAATATCAATACAAAACGTTAACGTGATTGTTCAAATAGGAAATGAATGAAGAGAAGAAATTTGAAGGGGAGATCTTACTTCATAAATGACAAATCAATATAAGGTGGGTGAGAATGTATACAGTAGGTTTTTTTTTCCCCCTCTATTCCGATCAAATAGAGAATTTGTAAAACTCCAAAGCGTTCGCCACAAAGATGAAAAACATGGTGGAATGAGACATGATCAAAACAACAAAACACAAGCTGAATGTTCTTAGTTATGGATTGTTCACTTACAAAGAATGGGAATGCAAAGTAGGGGATATCATACAAATGTTTGACAGATTCTTCGTTTACTAAAACACAAGAAATGAATAAATAAGTAGGTTTTACGTTGAGAATAAGTGTTTTCTTTCCGATTTTAACTTTTCGTCCAACGGTTTAGAACTCTACTCATTGAACGGCCTCAATTGCACGGCTTATGATATAAAATCGAGTACAAACAGGCTCCAATCAAAAGTCATGTTTAGGAATGACTCTTAACAGTAGCAGTGGTCATGGCAATGTATGAGTCAGGATTGTAATAACCATGATCTCTTAAAAATCTTATTGAATATTTGCCTTATCAGGCATTTCTGGGTTGATCTCATTTGTGAGCCCTTCTAGGCTTGCAAAGTCTTCCATGGCCCAATGAGCCCACAAACTATGCAAAGTAGGAGTGATCCACCGTATCGATTTAGGGCTGGTTTGGTATTGCTGTGCTTTGAAAAAAAGCTGCTGTGAGAATAAGTGGCTGTGCTGTGAGAATAAGCGGTTGTGAAATAAAGCAGCAAAGTGTTTGGTAAACTTTTTTGTAAAAGTGCTTTTGGAAAAAAAAAGCAGTATCATAGTGTTTGGTAAACTTTTTTTGTAAAACAGCTGTGACTGTGTGAAATGACCAAAAAGGATATATTACTAGATGTGCTATTAATTTAACAAATAATAAATATAGTACTGAGATGTTAAATAGTTTATTTCACTCAAAGACATAAGGAAACCTCTGCTCCAATCTTTCCTCCTATCTGCTCCAATGTTTCTCTGATCCTTTCCATAAATGATCCATTTCCTTCTCCGCCAGCAATGGTTTTCGATCAAAACCTCTGAAAAGTAAACCTCTCTTCCCTTCTCTATTTTTTTATCTTCTGGGTCAACCATGGGAGGGTGCTTCTCCACCATCAAAGTCAGTGGCTCAAATAGTAACAACACCGCGCCCGCCACCCCTGGCTCCAATCACAACCGAAAACAGAGCACAACGGCCGGGAAGCAAGAACAGAGACCCTCCCACGGACCCAATGAACCGCCCAAGAAGCAGGTTGTTCATAAACCCAAAAACAAGCTCAACTCCAGGAGCCGGACGAGGGTCATTCCCTGCGGAACGCGGACCGATTTCGGGTACGATAAGAATTTCGATAAGCGGTACACGATCGGGAAGTTGTTGGGTCACGGGCAATTTGGGTACACGTACGTTGCAACCGATAGGGCAAATGGGGATCGAGTTGCGGTCAAGAGGATTGATAAGAACAAGGTATTGAACTGGAATCTCAAATTTCTGAATTGGGTTTTGGGTTATTCATATTTCATTAAACGTGTATACTGTTCACCCGTGTGTGGGTGAAAATAAGCTGCTTTTGGAAGCTGCAAATTGCAGCTTCTTGTCATCTCCTAGTTTTGGGCTTTTTTTCACCCTCAACTTTGAAACAAAGCTGCTTTTCAAAGTTTACCAAACACCAAAAATTTTCATAGCTTTTTTTCATAGTAGCTTTTTTTTTAATCACCTCAATCCCAAACAGACCCTTACTTGAGTCCATCACATGAGGTGTGGTGTGCACACTAGAAGTTGTTACCTCTATTAAAGCATTTTCAGGGAGGAGTTCTATATGAGACTGAAAAAAATGGTAGATATAACCCATTTTAGAGTTTTGAGGAATTTTTGAGGCTTTATAAAAAAATCTCTCTCAATGAAGAGCTATATCTTTCGGGCTATATATATTTATTTATGTAGTAATTTAATTAAGTGATGGTTTTTTTTTTTTTTTTTTTGCGTTTCAATCTTTCGGACTTGCTTTTCCCAAGCTAAAGCCTATCTTTACCACCACATGCCAATACTCCTAACCAAACTAGATCACAATCCCATGCTAACCTCTTTGATGACCTTTAGGGTGCGTTTGTTGCATCGGACTATTTCGGACTGGACTAACTTCCGGGACTAAGCTAGACTGTCTTGGCTTGGACTAAGCTGGATAAGAATAATGAAGTGTTTGGTGTACTATCGGACTAAATCACAGACTAAAATATTTTACTATTATTAATACATTTTTTTATCTTAAAAAAATAAACAAATTACACCTATTTTTATTTGACTCTCTCTACCCTGTCTCTCTTTTTCTTTGTTCATTTGCTCTGGTTCTTCACGCCCAGATTTGCTAAACTCAAACCAGAAAAAATAAAACCCATATCTTCTCTTCTTTTCATTTACTTTCTCTTGAATTCAAACCCATATTTATCTTCTTTTAATTTACTTTTCTCCTCAAATCAAACCCAGAAAAATCCCCAAATTTTTTTTTCAATTTGCAGAAGCTTCGTCGATCATCGGATCTGCAAATCGACGAACTTGAGCTCCATTTGGTCCAAAGGGTCGAGCTTTGGCTCCTCCCTGGAACTGAAAACAACCCATTTCTTGAGCCTTAGAGGGAAGTTTTGGGTTGTGCAAGAAAGTGAAGGAAGAAGATGAGTGCGAGTGAGAAAGAAAAGGGTAGTGTTGATGGTGAGGGAGAGAGAGAAACCGTCCATTTCTAGAGAGAGAAGGGAATAGCCAAGCTCATCAGACAAAGATCTGGGTTCTGGGCTTTGGGTTCTCCGCGATTCGAAACGAGCAGACGAAGAACTGGCAATTCTGGGTTCTCCACGATTCGAAACGAGATGACTTGATTCTGGATTCTAGGTTCTCTGCAGTTCTTGGTTGGTGGGTGTAGGTGATGTTGGCGAAGCGAGCAGACGAGGTCTTAGCAATCCCATGTTATTTGGGGGGTCTCGCTAAGACCTCCTAGTGACGGATATAGTCCACGCGAGTCCGGCTTTATCCCATTAAACTTAGTCTGTGTAAGTAACAAACACAGGACTACACTAATGTGTAGTCCAATCTAGTCCAGTGAGGGTTAAGGAGCTCAAACAAACGCACCCTTAAGGCTTTACCCCATGCATGCGGTAATTGCATGATATTATCCCATCCAATCACTTGTCACATTCAGCCATTCAGTACTACGATCTAGTAATATTTTTTTCATTTATAAGTGAAATATCTTATGTTAAATTCTCGCTAAAAAAATAAATTTGAACCATATTATTGTTAATGTATTATGAGACATAGCCTATTCTCCCACCTTTTTAGTATAAATAATCTCGATTGCTAAAACAAAACAAAAAAATCACTTGTCACATCATTCCCATAGGATAAAACCGAGACTCAGCCATGCGCCACTTGCAAACATCCCAAACCAATTATGCTTTCAAATTGGAGATATAATATGAATTCCATTTATCTTGTACAAGAAAATGACAAGATAATTCATTATGAAAAGATAATTATATGATTAAAAACCTTAATATTATCTCTCAACAATATTAAAATTATTTTAACTTTTCATCCAACGATTTAGAACTCTACTCATTCAATAGCTTCGATTCCACTGGCCGATAATATAACATCAGATACAAACAGGCACCAATCAAGAGTCATGTTTAGGAGTGACTCTTAACAGCACCGCTGACATGGCTATGTATGAGCCATGATTAACTACTATCTCTTAAAGATCCTGTTGAATATTACCTTATCAGGCATTTCGGGGTTGATCTCATATGCGAGCCCTTCTAGGCTTGCTAAGTCTTCCTGGCCCGACGAGCTCACCAACTATGCTAAAAGTGGGAGTGGTCCGTCGTATCGATTTACGTGAGTCCATCTCATGAAGTGTGGTGCGCACAATCGCAGTTGTCACCTCTATTAGACGTGATTTACACGGAGACATCCCATCTCGCATTTAACACTCAATCCACGTGAGTGTTAAGTATTGGCAAAGGCCCAGGAGTACTCTCGCATTCAACTAGGTCCGCTTTGGTTCGGTCCTGTGAAATTTGGTTACCACGTTTTACTTATGAAAATTTAAAAATGACAACTATTTAATTTAAGAATTAGAGGTCTTAAATTATGAGTTTTATTTTACACAAAAATTTTAAATTTATATGTTTATGAACCAAAGCAAGATAATTGGTATATATTAATTTATAAATGCTGACTTTTATTTAAATTTCGAATTTATTTTTCTTGTTCAAACAGAAAGTTAGTAAATACATATTTTGGAGCCGGATTGCGCCTGTGAGTCTACAGGTCGCACCCCACCAATAATGTTTGTTAAACCTTATCGCCTTGTCTTTTAAGATGAGCGGCAGAGAAAGTATCTCTAGTTTTAATCTCGTAGGTTTCTATTTCAAAACCCACCTGGCTGGTCCCTTGTACTTGGTACCTACCACCGGAGCGGTCCTCCTCCTATTTCTATATGCCAATGTAAATGCAACTGGATGCTTTCAACACTTCCATCTGCAGACTGCAGTAGTTAGCAGAAGTGCCTTCAATCTCTCTCTCTCTCTCTCTCTCTCTCTCTCTCTCTCTCTGTGATCAACCATGAAAGGCCTCTGCATTGATCTTTTTAAGAATTACAGGTACTCCCTGCCCTTCTTCTACTCTTTTTATGTCAACATATATACTCTGTTTATTTAACTAATTATAATGGAATGGAACCAAACCAGTTTGGGTTTAGCGGGTACTGCTGGGATAGGGGCTGGTACTCGGAGCAGCAGAGCTTTCACTCACCCGTCTCAGAGAAGAAGATGCAACTATCAAAACCAGAAGCATTTCTCTTCCTCCAAACTTAGATGCTCTTCCTACTCGTAAGTCGACTTCTCTTTTTCCCTTTTTCCTTCCATAAAAATCAAGGGAACATGCATTCATTAGTTTCGTCGAAATTGTATGTATGTGTAGTATCTGATTCTTGTTTGTTCTGTTTTTAGCACTAAACCTTGTTCTGCAACTCTGTCGGCTGTAACTGCGGAGGTTGAAGAAGCAAAGCAAACATTCAATCCGGAAAAAGCCGGTCTTCTAGTTAAGGAGCTGCGAAAGAGTTTTAATTCGGGAAGGACGAAAAGCTATGAGTGGAGAAGGTCGCAGTTGGAGAATATTGCAAAGATGCTTGAAGAAAAAGAGAAGGAGATCGCTGAAGCTCTTTACAAGGACCTTTCAAAGCCTGAAATCGAAGCATTTATATCCGAGGTCTCCCTCTTTACCTTCGGTTTACGCTGATTACATAACTACAAGAGTCTTAATTAGCATGTTATCAGTGCGTGTTCATATTATACAATGGTGCATGAAGATGGCTACAATTGTCAACCTGCAAAACAAAAACTGAAATAGTATTTGCAGTGTGATACCCCAATTCAGTTGTATGCCAACTACACGAGCGAGCGCAATGTACACGGAGCTTCACTAGTGACAAGTGACAACCTTGTCATGAAATATAGTCACTATTAACTCGATAGGTAGCATTCATGGGCTTACTTGTTCTACGCAGGTTTTACTTTCTTCTTCTATTTGACATGTTTTTCTTTACTACCTTTTGGTATCCATTTCCTTCTCCTAGTTGCAGCATCTGACGCTTGAGTCACATAGGTATCACAAAAAATATACTCTCCGTCCACTTGAGCCGCCTGTACCCCCAGTTCAGCTCGCCATTTTCTTGATATTGAGTTGCAAATTGAGCAAATTGAACAGTATGCTGGACTAAGACTAACCATCATAGACATATGGTTCCTGGCGAGCAACCATGTGTTTCATAAGGAGTGTTATCGATCAGAAAGCAGTCCTTCGGGGAAAATTGCAATGGTTAAAACTCTGACGCTGTTTGGTCAGAATTCGATCTGTTTGCAAAGTCCCTTGATATCTTTTTTTCTCATAGTGAATATTCTGTTGTATTCTCAAGTTTTAATGGTTTTGCTTTGTTAATATGGAACATGTTCTTGTGTATGTTCTTCGGCATTGTAAAAATAAATATTAACTTTTGATTACTGCAGATTGTTCAGGCAAAATCGTCATGTAACGAGGCATTGAAAGAATTGAAGCATTGGATGGTTCCACAGAAGGTGATTAGAGTAAATACCCTTTTGGTCAGATACAAGGATGAAAATTCCCGTCGTCCATTCTTGTTCCTGACCACCATATCCTCCAATATTTACTATAATGCTAATAGTATATATAACGTGGAACTTTCAATGTTTGTTTCAGGTCAGCACTCCAATCACAACATATCCATCATCAGCAGAAATTGTGTCAGAACCTCTAGGAGTTGTGTTGGTCATCTCAACATGGAACTTCCCTTTCTGTACGTTAATATATTGCTGCACAGTTCACACTTTACTAGTTAGGCGATACATAAGTTACATACGTCTCACCTTGTTGAAGCTTTCCTACTAAACCATGCCATGACTGATATATTTGTTAGTAACACGTGCTGTTTTACATTCCAGTGTTATCTCTTGATCCAGTCATTGGAGCTATTTCAGCCGGCAATGCGGTTGTGCTAAAACCCTCAGAAATTGCTCCAGCTACATCTTCACTACTTGCAAATTTAGTAGAGGAGTACTTAGATAACTCAGCTGTAAAAGTTGTTGAGGGCGCTGTTCCAGAAACAACTGCATTGTTAGAGCAGAAGTGGGATAAGATACTCTATACAGGTTAATTTATACTGTTCTCTCTAATTATGAACTTCCTCAGATTTCTATGAGAGCCTCTTTTGAATGCGTTAGTAGTACGCGTTTGGGTTCCACCATAAAACTAGTTGGCAATATGGGGAGTAGCCCAACCTCTTATAAGCCCATGCAAGGTCCCTCCTCTCATCAATGTGGGACTCATTCTCAACACATATACAACATTACTCAAAGTAAAGACATTCCCCTGCATATAATCAACGATTATACACTCTGCATAATCTTTTTTTTTTTTTTTACAAAAATGATTTTCTGTGCAATTAGCCTTTGCATTGCTAACTGATGTATTCTCTATATTGAGGTGGAGGTGTTCGTAATTCATACATGAATTTGTCCATAATTCATACCTAATTGTGTATCAGTGAAATCTACGATGCATCAGTTCTTTTTCCAATACATATTTAAGTATTTAGTCTTTACGGTTTAATTCTAACTTTCTTCAAGGAAATGTGTGGTTCAGATACACAAACGTAAGTTTATCAAGAGAACGGTACTCCATTTGTATACATATTACGCATTTTTCTTACATAGTTGTTCTGCTTCGTGCGTTCTTTGACTCCTAGGGAGATAGCAACATAATTGACCAAGTATTTGCACATCGTACAGGTAGTGCAAGAGTAGGGCGCATTGTGATGGCTGCTGCTGCAAAACACCTTACACCTGTAATTCTGGAACTCGGTGGAAAGTCCCCAGCTGTTGTCGACTCAGATGTTAACTTAGAGGTAATAGCTAGGTTCTCTTAAAGCGATCGGTCAATGTTTCTAATAAATATTCTGGCGTGGCTGGTTTAACTGTTTCTGTTTATAAATTTAAAGGTGGCTGTTAGGAGGATAATAGCAGGCAAATGGGCATTGAACAATGGACAAGCTTGCATCGGTGTTGATTACATTATCACTACGAAAGACTTTGCTCCGAAGTTGGTACGATAGGATGCTCTTGTTGAAAAACTTTGGAACAAATATGTTTGGCATAGCATATATACTTGAGTATATATGTTTTTTTAATTCAGGATATTTTTCTGAAAGCATGTCTACTTGACAGATAGAAGCTCTAAAGTATGGTCTCGAGCAGTTCTTTGGGAAAGATCCGATGAACTCAAAGGATATATCACGGATAGTGAGCTCTACCCAGTTTACACGGTTGGCGAAGCTGCTGGATGAGGATAAGGTCTCTAATAAGATTGTCCTCGGTGGCCAAATGGATGAGAAGCAATTGTAAGTACAACGATGACTTTTTGTGATTGTATATCTTTTAAGGAAAGCAACAACACTGTCTGAATAAAATGCATATGCGTACAATGTTTCTAAAACGATTTACTCATATACATCATCCGATCCAATGCAGAAAAATAGCTCCAACTATCTTGTTGGATGTTCCAGAAGACGCTCAAATTATGCAGGAGGAGATATTTGGGCCATTAATGCCGATCGTCACTGTGAGTAATCAAATTACTTTCAATATCATCAAAAGCCTGGAATCTGGGGTAGTTCTCAAGTCGTTGTAATCATTATCGTATCTTATGATTATGTTCCGTATAGGTTGAGAAGATTGAAGACAGTTTCAGTGTGATAAATTCAAAGCCAAAGCCTCTTGCAGTATATGCCTTTACAAACAATGAGCAGCTGAAGAAGGGCTTCGTGGATAACGTATCATCTGGAGGAATGCTCATCAATGACACCGTCCTTCATGTGAGATTCTTTGTTCTCTTCAATTTCTATGCATATATATACATCTTCACATTTCTGCATCTTAACAAACCAAAATGACGACCTTATCATCAACATCCTGAAATAAAAATCAATGGTAGAATTTATATCATTCTCTTGATTTTCTGTCGGAGAGAATTGAATTGATTCTCAACATGTTATGTAACAAATTATTACTGCATTATATACGCGCGCAGGTTAGCATAAGCGGTTTACCATTTGGAGGAGTTGGGGAGAGTGGAATGGGTTCATACCACGGAAAATTCTCCTTTGATGGTTTTAGCCACAAGAAAGCAGTTCTTTATCGAGGTTTCGGTGGAGATTCCGATTTGAGGTATCCACCCTACACACCGGAAAAGCAAAGATTATTCAAGGCCGTGATTAATCGCGACATATTAACCATAATCTTATCTCTGATTGGATGGTCTAAATGATGATCAAATTAGGCAGGTGTAGAGAGGACGAACTGTCCTCAGTAGAGAGCGTTAGTTCTTTTTCCTTTGCTTGTACTTTGCATGCAATGCATTGCAAAATATGTATCTTTAATTGCTCTTCAGTTCTCTCTTTCGCATTTCAGTTTTCACTAGTCAAAACCGAAATCCAAAACGCCGTGACCAATTTGTAACTTGAAATGTTTGTAAACCCAAATTTTACCAATTGATCCGGAGGAAACAGCAGCTTGCTGCTGGTGTAAATCATAGAAAGCAGAACACAGCTAAACTGAAATTAAAAGAGAACATGACACCAGAACTTTTGTGGGAAAAAATCCTCCGATGTGAAGCTTTGGAGGATGACCGACTCGAGAGCACGCACACACTCTTGCATGAACTCTGACTATTTCTTTTTTGTTTCTTTGGCCAAGAATTTTGCTTCTTAGACAGCTGCACGTTAATATTCAGAACTTTTGACAAATTACGGTTTCACATCGACACCCTCTTGAGTGTCCACACAATCTCCCCTGTTATAATCTTGATGTCCTAATCTTTATTCAACTACAATCCACGACATTTGAACTTATGACTGGTAAAGATCCGTATTTTAAAATATATATGTTCTTTGTTAGAAAATATTCTTTTAAATATGGATAATTTTATTGAATTTGCTTCATATACTTATATGTATCAGGTATTATTCTTCTATCTTTACTTTCGTGTTAGTGTCTTTTTATATTTCCACATGATACGTAAATTCTTATTTCCATTCTCATTTTTTGCTATTTTTCATCTGTGCTTTGAGGGTCAGGTTGGCCCGACTCGAACATAAAACGAGCACGATCAATTAAAAGTACTATCTCTAATTTGGTATTCTTTTTTCAAATGGAAAATGTATACAAGTGTACTATCTGTTATAGATGCACAATTAGTTGGCCCTACTCAAACAATAAACGAATACAACCTAAACCCTGTTTCTACAAATATGTATTTATAGATGCAGTTGGCCCGGCCCGAACATAAAATGAGCACGATCAATTAAAAGTACAATCTCTAATTGGTATCATTATTTTTTTTCAAATGGAAAACGAGACATTGGTACTACATGTCATAGATGCGCAATGAGTTGGTCCGACCCAAACATAAAACGAACACGACCTAAACCCTGTTTCTTTAAATATGTACTTATAGATGCACAATGGATTGGCCAAGCCCGAACATAAAATGAGCACGATCAATTAAAAAAATATTATCTCTAATTTGGTATTATTATTTTTCAAATGAAAAACGTAGACAAAGATATTATTTGTTATGGATGCACAATGAGTTAACTCAACCCGAACATTTGGATTTCCTTCAAATGAAAACGCAACCCCTAAACACAAACAGCTCCCAAACCCCATGGATTTTAATTTCTCTTCCTCCTCCCTCATCCCTCCTCCTTTCCTCCTCTCCTCCTTCCTTAATAGTTAAGACTTTCCTCCTCTCCTCGCCTTCGGTTTACAAAATACAGTCGCAAACTCTTGCAAATAAGGTATTCTTACACACTATCTTCTTTGGTTAGCAATTTAGGCCAGGTTTCCGGCGAAGATGTTCAAAATCTATTCAATTTAGTCTAAATAATCATATAGAAAGGGATGTAAAAATCAGTTGAGTGTCATTCTGAATATAGTTTTCTTTCTTTTTCAGTAGTGCATGATATAGTCCGAATTATTAATGAGAAATTTTATTTAAACTCATGTAATCTATTTCTACACTCAACTTAAATTTTAAATATTAATTGTCTTTTTTATCTTATTGCATAATTACCATCAAATACAATATGAAATTAATAATAAAACTTAAATTTATCAATAAACCCACACTCTATAATAAATCCTACCATCACTCCTTATTTATCCTATGTACATTCCGGTTAAAACTCTACAAGCTCTTATAGAGAAAAAACAAGTTTTTTTTTTTTATTGATAGATGGTGAGAAAGTTTTGATCAATCCTCCAACTAAGTTATGACTTGACTTATGGAAATTTTTTGTTCGTTTGGTTTCAATTTTTTTTAGAGTTAGAAGATGAGTATTTGATTTTCAATTTTTTTTTGTCAATCCCAGGCTGCTCATAGTTTAAACTTTTTACACCGCCGAAGTGAAAGTATTAAAAAATTGTTGCACACACCAAATTTCTAGGATATATATGACTAAAGAGATCCTCTCTGGATCTTTCTCTCCAAAACCCAGGAATCAAGTGATCCGAACCTTTAAAATTTGATCCAACGGTCAAAAATTATTATAGCTTTTAAAAGTTTATACTAACTTCTATGTTTGTAGTCGTTTGATCAAATTTTAAAGGCACAGATCACTTGATTCCTGGGCTTTGGAGGGAAAGATCCGAAGAGGATCTCTTTCCTATATATGAAACCCTTTCTATGAATATAAGTTTTTTGACCTTTGTTTAATGGAGATCTCCACATCAATTAGATTGCAGACAAAACAATTTGATTTATGGCCCAAAATAACAGCTACTGTACTTGAATATGCTCACAAAAACTTTAACCCTCAGAAGATTCAAGTATGTTCAAAACTCAAGGTTTTGATTAAAAAATACGAGTATATATTACAAAAATTGTAACATGTGAAGATGAATATTAGTTTTAAACAACTATTTTTTCTCCAATGTTAATAACAACAACCTTACTAGTCACTAGTATATATACAAAGAGTATCGTTGTTTACAACTCAAGGCTTTGTTAGATATATGGACACTTGCCACGAAAACAATTGAAGAATTTGGACATGGATTGGAATTGGGACTAGTTAGTTGAACAGATCACGGTGGGAGGAGGACAAATGGCCCATAATGTTTTTTGACTTTTGAGTCTCTTTGAAAACAAAACTATTCAATTTGAGAACTTATTTTTTAAATGGGTGTAAAGATGACTTTATAGTTTGAATTGGATTTGGGAGGGTAGTTTAGGTAATAAATTTTGATTTATAGAGATATTAATTCTTTAATTAAAAATAATATGGGTGTAGAGAATAAGTTTGGTGTAGAAAGAAGTTAAATAGGTTCAAATAAAATTTCTCATTATTAATAGATTTTCCGTTGTGATTAACCATGTCTGCAGGCAATGGTTTCAAGATTACCAGACAAGGCGGAGAAAATACAAAAGCAAATTGGTGTACTTGGAACAGGGGAAGTGGAAGGAAATGAGAGAGATGTCATCGACTTAGATATAAATGAGGAAATGGGAGAAATATACAGAATGTGTAGTATATACATATAAATTATTTACCCTAAACCCTATATATGTGTTACATTTCTTTGTGCAAGAGAATGCTCTGGTGCCTGGGAAACGGGCAGCATCCTCGTGTGCTCGACATTTGTTGCCCTGGTGCCTGAGAAAGCATCACCAGAAGCTGAAACTACTTCTACGCTTGGGTAGATGATCACAGTTTCCAGGAGCCCATCCAATCATCTGCTTCTCATTGTCATAAATCACCATCTTATCTTGCATTGAAATGTCTGTAAAAAATAACCCAAAACAGAAAGAAAACGATCAATATTGTGTTGGGAGTTTGAATCCCGCGTAAAAATTAAAGGGGCGTTGTGTTTGCCGTTAAAATTAGAGGTCACGCTTCATAAGACATACACATGGAAACTCTTACCTCCAATGATGTTATTATCTTGCAGTCCAACTTCAGTACCATTTAGAATTCCCAAGCAAACATTTCCCTTGGACTGCCGGCACATATATATCATTAGTTTCCAAACACAAATTTCTTCTCCTTGTAACGGAAAGCAAAATGAAGAAGGATGCGGAGATCATGGAAGGCGAAATTCACTCACCGATAGTATTAGGTATGCTTCAGGGGGCAATTCATACTGAGCTGTGTCTTTTCTACCACTGCCGAACCTTAGTGCTAAGGGCTTGAAGTATTTCTTAACATCTCGTATGCTTTTAAATGGCTTGCGACCTTTCCAACAGAGCGGGAGAGTTCCGTCATCTGGAGCTTCTTTTAAAGGCTTTCCAGTTAGTTCTCTTTTCAACTGCAATAAGACAAGCGCAATGGAAAAGGATTAACATGTCAAATTATGGTCGGAAAAATCTTTGCCAATCCGGGTAATCCAAATGCCAGCTACTTTTTGATAAAGCTCTAACTTACCCATGAAGTCAAAAATTGATAAACCTGAGAACTGAGATAAGTGTAGGAACTCCCACTGTCAAAAACCATGTGTAGGTTTCCAAACCCGGTAGATTTCCCGTCAACCATGAGTTCCGCTGGGCCAGGCGAGTAGTGTTTTCTGAGATAAACCATAAGGAGAATAAATGGGGAAGGAAAATACGGTTATGATTGAACTACTAAGGATATATCAACAAAAAAGATTCAGATGAAAAACAGAGTTCAAGAAGGGTTCATTACGAGTAATCAAGTGACATTGGTGTCCAAACTATGCGTGAATAATCATAAATGTCATCCCCGAAAACAAAATACCCCCCACCTCGGCCACTTAAACAGTGACCAATGACATTTCGCACCAAACCCTGACTACTAAGTTGTGATATGATGCTGGTTTTTCCCCTGCCAAGGCCGAGGACTCCATCAATGGGATGATAAGATGATCCAGGAAGTTGATCATATCCACACCTGTAGACAAGGAACAGTAAACGATTCAACGGCCAAGATGGAGCACATAAGCGAATACAGATTTGTGGCGACTCAGTCTAATCTAATGCTTGTTTCTACTTTACACCAAATTCTGAAACTTTAGGTTATGTTTTCCTCAAGTGCCTAGTGGGACACAAGGTTCTGTTAGTTTAAGTTCGTAGCTTCCTTAAACAAAAAAGAACAATGAAAAGTTACCAACCCGAGGGCCAGTTTAGGTCGTAGCTGGAGTCCACTTGTAAAGTTGAGGGAAAAGGAATCCCTCACAAGCACACCAAGGGATGAACCACCATCAGCATACTCAACCTCGTAGTCACATTGCTCCGGAGCATCGCATTTGTGAGAACCCGGCGAGTGCAGGGCTTCACAGAGGGGGTCCTTACAGGCCACTAGGTCATTGCTTGGACGGTAATATGGATGAGGAGCCTGCAAACAGAGACGGAAGATGAATATTTCTTAGGACCCTTCTCCGATGACGATCAGTTTATAGTGATAACACGGTTTAACATTCATAGACAGAACAAGTAACAAACTTATGCATGCTAACAAGAAAAGTTTGCAACTTTTTTATGAAATTACTAATTAACATATGATAATTAAATTAATTATAAGATAATTATACCTGAGTGCATCTGACACAAGGAGCATCACATTGGAGCCATGTGAGATCACTACCAGTGTCTGGATCCAGAAAGTAGGGCTTTGGAGGCTGTCCAATGTTTAGGGTCACATTATAGGACCTGCAAAACCAAAACAAACCCATTTTTGGGACCTCGGCTGCGGGGCAAATGCTCTTAACCAAATGAGCTATAAGCATCGAAAACTATTATTTTTGCAGGTAAATGAATGATATAATTAAAAGAGTTTAAGAGCGTACCCTGTTGGATAAACGTTGCCATGAACTGGAAATACTATGGAGGAGGGTGCTGCGCGACTGAACCCCAAAGACGACGTCGCATCAGTTTTCCTAGAGCCCCGATAGTACTGGTCGCCGAAAGAAGCTGATGACAAAGTTACACACCAACCCATCACCACCATCGTCAACAGCAACCACGACCCAGACTTGCCCTCCATTTCCCAATCCGCTTTTTACCCAATGATTGGACGAACAAATATCTAAACGAAATTAAAAAAATGATAGTTTGTCGCCTAGTGCCCCAGGTGTTTGATAAAATGTCTGAAGGAAATACACGGTATTTATTCAAAGGATAACGTGACATTAAGGTGGATTCATGGCTTTGCTTGTTTGCTTCGATTTCTTCTTCTTCTCTTCCTCTCCAGGTTGGTTTATGCTTTTCTTCACTTGCTGCGTAGTTTTGCATTCCTTCGGGTTTGATTTAGGAACAAAATTAATCACAAGATACCGCCATATTCATACGCCAAAAAACACAGTTTTACGGCAATTTCTTACAAGCTTCCGAACTTCCAAACTTCCAATACAAGTTACAACATGCAACATACAACATACAACGCAAGGATAGTATCAAATGTCCTTTGGCAATTCCTCGCCTGACAGTTATTACTTTGGCAGATGCAATTTCTTGCCCGATAGTATTCGGCTACCGACTAATACAATGACTTTTGACGTGGTTCAATAAAAAATTCTTATGTGTTTCTTGTTCCTAGATGTCCAAAAAGAATTAAATAACTTACATTATTCCTCTTCAAAACAATATAAAGCTGGTTCTGCTCTTGCTAATTCGGTCTCTCTCTGCTCTCTTATATTATCATGATTAGTCACTTGTCAAGAATGCTCGTTATTTTTAGGCTAATTAACTCGACCGGCAACCGCAAGTGGCTCTTTATCACAGTGGTGAAAAAGTGTTGAGCTCTTGCAAATAATGGTGTGGGTTCAAACCTCATCAGTGATTAATTTAATATTTAATCTAACAAAATCTATCTCAAACTCCCCGTCCCCCGCTCATATCTCCCTCCTCGCTGCCCTCTCTCTTATCTCCGCCGCTCATCTATCTGTCATTGCCGCCCTCACTCATCTCTGCATATGGGTGTGTGAAAAATCATGGAATGTAAACCTTGTGTTTATGCATATTGATGAATGGTGATTCTAACTCAATTGATTTGGTTTTTGTTTTTAGAAGCTTTACTTTGTAATCATATGGATTATAATTAAAGACTTGCTTGGGTGTGGTAGAAAAATATCGTTCATAAACTATTATTTCAATTATTGTAATTGTATGAGGACTTAAATGATTAAAATAAGGAAATGCATACTAAAATGTACCTATAATGGTGTTTAATTGTCATAAAACGAAAATTATGACAAATTTTTCTTTTATAATTTTCAAGTGATTTAAAATAAATAAAAAAAAACATGTAGACGGTGAAAAAAGGGGTAAATGGATAAAAATAAAAAAATTAAAAAAAAAAGGATAAACGGGTAAATGGTAAACGGTTATGGTTAAATAGGTACACAATTATGAGTATGGTTAACTGTTTTTAAACGGTTATTGGTATGGGCATAACCGTTTATGCAATTACCTAACGGGTAAACGGTTATGCGGGTATGAACATAAACTGTTATGGGTAAATAACTGCGATTACTCGCCCGCCATAATCGTTGTACATCCCTAATAGTGATATAGGCTAGATGCTAAAAAATGTTAGGCGGTTGATTTTCATTGACTACTAGTTTTGTCCTAAACTGCCCTCTTATATAGTCTTGGGCAAGAACCGAGGCCCATTTGGTCACACAAGGAGCCTCGGGCTCCAACTAGCATGGGTTGATGGAGTGTGTTAGAAAGCTTTTCTTCACAACTTGGGGCTAGATCTTCTTCGAGCCTAGGCTAAAAGTCATGCGTCATGCTCTAAGGCTATCTTCAACTTAAGAGTGGGAAATCTCAAAATTGAGCCCCTTATTTTCGACTATTCATCCACACATATGAGGTTAGTTAGTTTTTTTCTCCAAGGGGCAAAGGACGTATAATTCCAACCTCCAACTTTATAATTTGTTAAACTTTTGTACTTTGTGATTTTTATTTTTTTTGCTAATAATTTTGAAATTATATTTTGTATAACCTATCTTGTTTACTTTTACGAACATTTTGACGTAAAAATTTCAAATTTCCAAATAAAATACTGTTGAGATATTTTTGAGTTGGATATCGTAGATGAATGTGATGGTGAACACAAACAATTCCTTGACATTACATAAAACTAATAACATTACATGATAACAAAAGGATTACACAAAGATACTTAAAGCATGTTACACAAATTAAAAAATTAAAAACGATAATCAATGACACTAATCACTTTTCGAGATCTATGGACGATAGAATTCGATGTCCGAATACGAGTACCGAGTTTTGTAGAATAAATGCATTGCACCTTCTTTAGCTTGACAATACCTCCTCTTTCTTGGAGTATATTGGAGTAGATGTTCTCCATAATTTTCTAAGAGTGTTTCGAAGGAGTTTTGATGTTTGATCTGATTTGAATTAATTAATATCATTATTTTGACCATTGGATATAAATTTGAGTTATTAGGATTTTCTTTGACCATTAAAATTTGTTAAATTAGATTTAAGCCGTTCTATTTAAAAAATGATTATCGAGTAAAAAATTCTCATTTATATCGTACGTTCTAAAAGAAATATAAAACAATTCTCTGTGGTGCATAACTTGGAACAACTTATGAAAATTTTCTACAGGAATCTCATTACATATTAACATTATCTAAACGTACCCCTTTTTTTCTTTTTTCCAGACATCCAAATTAAATTGATCATGTAACCAAATTCAAAAGAATATTAACTAGTACTAAATCAAATAATCATGGGCCTCTGTTTTTTTTTTTTTTTCCCCTTCTGTCCGTCTTGCCATTTTCCAATTGTGCCCTTGTAAGTTGTCTTACAATTGGGCGTGGAGGTAGGAGAACATGTCCTGCAACTGGTAGGGCGGCTGCTGCTCCATTTGCAATTGCCCCCCAAAAGGGTCCATAATATCGGAGAAGCCATCCATGTAATTCAGGAACTGATTGTCGAGGGTATTAAAGGAATTCTCCAATTCATTGTTCCATTTCAGTTCACTTTGGACCTCCTTCTCCCACGCGACCTCCGGTGACAGCACGTGCTCCGAGCAGCTTGAGTAGTCCGTCGTCGTCTGTGGCAGCCTCGGTACTGAATCCATCGACGAATCCATCATGTGATGCGTGTTTGATGCCGCTTGTGGTGGTGGGGGCATCAAAGTCATGTCAGGTTTTTGCTCGTCCGATATTTCTGGGTATTTGGTCATTTTGGTTGTAACATTGTATTTCTCTATGCTGCCCTTCTTGTTGTATATGCGGCATAGTACCCAATCATCAAGCTGCATTACATAAACATCAATTTAGAAAGATAAGCACTCTGAGTAATTAAACAAAATTAAGATTAAAATATTTTAAGCCGGATTCATTTATTTTTCGAGAGCGATATTCTAATTTAATCAACCAGAAGTTACAACGCGCATTCTTAAAGAGGCATTGATGCAAATGCAATGACATGATCAAAATTTTTGAGACCGAGTAATGTGCATGAATTTACTTAATACATTCATCTTTCGATGGTCAAATATAATTAGATACGATATTCTTTCTTTCAGATTGCACAGCTGAGCTGACCGTTGAAATAATGAATGCATTAAATAAATGCATATATATATATATATATATATATATATCTTAGTCAAATTACAAAATTTGATACAGGTTGAATGACGTGTGAGGGTCCAAGGGTATAATGGTAAAAGAGAAAAAAAGGTAATGGAAAGACGGACGTACCCTCAAGTTTTGATTTTTCTTGGCAGTGGCGGCGGACCGGTCGACATTGGCGAGGCGGTACTCGTGCATGATCCAATTGGTTTTGATTCCCTTGGGGGCTTTACCAGCGTAGAAAACGAGTGCCTTTTTAATCCCGAGTGCCTTGGGCTTTCCAATGTGCTTGTCAGCCCCGGTCGCCTTCCAGTACCCGGTTCCGGCTGCCCGGTTCGGTCTTGAACCGTTTGGATATTTTCTGTCCCTTGGCGAAAAGAAGTACCATTCCTTCTCTCCGTAAAGTGCCATTTCTGCATACCACACCAAAATAAAAATAAAAAGTTAGACAAAAAAATCCAAAAATTCAAGAAAATTGAGTTCGACCCAGACCATAATTTTCAGAAATGAAATTTGGGTTGGGTTGGGGGAGAAAGAAGAAAGCAAAATTGATTAATTGAAATTGGGAATAAATTGACATACCAGGGAGCTGCCACGGATCGAATTTGTAAAGATCAATTTCTCTGATGATTGGAACAGCGAGAGGCTGTGAAGCGCATTTCCTGCACAAGTAATGGTTCACCAGCTCCTCATCCGTCGGGTGAAATCTGAACCCCGGCGGTAACTCCAGCTGCTGCTGCTGCTGCTGCTCGTCTCCTCCTCTGCTCATGATTACTTTTTACCTGTTTCGCTTTACTCCTTCCCTTTTCCTTTCTTCTTCTCTTTCCTCTTGCTCTTGCTCCGGCTAATTTGCTTCTTCTCAGATTTCGAACCAGAATAATGAAGCTTAAGACACCCAAGAGGCGTTATATATACCCACCAGCCCAACAGAGACGGCACAGCACATGTTTCCACTTTTTAATTCTCACACGTGGTCCGAGAGAGTGCCACCCAGTCCTAGAGAGAGAAACAAAGAGGAGAGACAAAGAGATAGAGATAGAGCGCTGGGCTGACCGCAGCCAGATGGGTCACGTTACACCAGTCGACGGTTTAAAATGAAGGTGACACGTGTGCACGAGCCCACTTTCGATTGTTTTGTCACTGCTTTCGTCACCAACTTTGGACGTTCTTAATCCTTTTTCTTTTATTTTCCCCAAATATTTGCCCTTTTTATAATTCTGCCTCTTCTGAATCGTTGACGGTCGGTCTCACTCCGCGAAAGAATCCGGTGTTCCGCCATCGTGTTTGCTTTCGTTGTGCGACCACTGAGTGTTGGCCACGTCATACGTGTGAAGGGACTATTTTGTCCGGGGATTACAACAAGTGTGTGGGTTGGGTCGATAGACACGATGTCCAGTGAGGTTGCTTGCCCCCCACACGTGTCGCATGGGAATGGAAAAGGATGCTCTTAATGATCCCGTGATCTCATTTGTTCATCATACATCATGTAGTAAAAAATTATTTTAAAATTTAAAATTAAATATGAATAGTATTTAATGAAAATTAACCGCATAATATAAGATGAACAGATAAGATCACGAAATTCCTACGATCTTTAGGAAAATGATCCGGTGGGAATGAACGTCATTGCTGTGCTGGATCGACAAATTGACAAAATAAATTATTGGAAAATTCTCTCCCTCTCTTTGAATTTTGAACGTTCGATTTGCCGCATCCATCCTTAATTGCAGATTAAATAAAATAAAAAAGAATTAGAAAGTCCAACCTGTCCATGCTAACTATTTCTCCTTACTTATGTTTTCTAATTAACCCTTTTTTTGTATAGAACCTAAATTTTATTACCAACACAACATATGCATGCAAACGGAGACTTAATTAGACATAAAATATAAAACAAAAGATGGATGCCAAAAAGAAAAAGAGCTCAACCCGAGAGTTTAGCCCAAAACAAAAAAACACACAAAGAAACCCTAATTGCCTGGTTCCTTTACCGTCAACCACGGACCAGCCCCTGCATATGCTAGAGATGAAACCCAACGAAGCCCCAAAAAAATCAAAATAAAAAGGGGACTGCATCGTCCTCAATCAAACACCACAAAAATCGAATTTCAGCCACTAAAGAAAGGAAACCAGTGGGAAACTACCTCTCATAGGCAACGGTGTTAAAACCGACACATTGATGGAAGTTATCGTAATATGCTATCTAATCTTTTCAAAATTCAAATATTTCAAACCCTAAAACGCACTCTAATCTTTTTTAATATGTTCGTATTCAAAAATTTCAAATTTTTGGATCGAAAATTCTAATGATGCAGTAAAAAGTTCAAATGTTAAAGGGGCCAAACGCTACTGTATAATTTTTTTTTTTAATACAATGATATTTATAATAGGGAAATGTTTAATGTAAAACAAAAAATAGTTTTGGATGCTCTAAGTTATCCCGTGCTTTGAATGTTTCAATTATTAGATCTTAAATCTTAACTTTTGTACTTTTAAATAAGAATTTAACTGTGCAAACACACTCGATACTTCGAAGCACCAAAAAAAAAGTCCCATACTATTGAGAAGTGAAAATGAGTCAAAAGATAAGACCAAAAAACGAAAAAAAAAAAGAAAAAAAAAGTTTAATAGGAAACTTTATTTCTTTTTGGTGAACAGGTTTCTTGGGGAGCAAGAATTGACTTTTGTCTGGATTCATTAGTCCACAAAATAGTAAATTAAATAGAAAAAAAAGGTGTCCGGGTTCATCGGTAGGAATCGCATCTGATATCATATCAGAATTTGGATTCTATCATGATTTAAATTACAAGGGTCTTAGGGATTTTCACAGTTTAATTATTTATTATGTATCGTGTGATTATAAATTATTTAATTTTTTTATTTAAAATAAATAAAAATAGTATTTAACAAAAACTGATCGTCCGATATAAGATATAAGATGGACTGTTAAGATACAAGGATCCTCTTACATCATTTCATAATATGCGTGACGCGGTGCGTGACATATGTATGGATAAGAATAAACAACAAGTACACATATG
Organism: Pyrus x bretschneideri; assembly: GCF_019419815.1. NCBI lineage: Eukaryota > Viridiplantae > Streptophyta > Magnoliopsida > Rosales > Rosaceae > Pyrus > Pyrus x bretschneideri. Next base: position 8,337,031 of record NW_025999390.1, on the reverse strand, counting down.
GAAGCATGCTGGAAGCTGCTCGGAGCTTGTAGCAGACTCCAGTTGTGACCCAAACATCAAAAAGTAAATTAATTAAATACTTTTTATGGACAATAAAACCCTCCTGGATCACATCACTATACCATGTTCTTTTCTTTCAACTGGTACAAGTTGGGTTGGGTCAAACCAGATTGCATTACTTGTCAAGCTGGCTATGACTTTTGTAGTCTCTTCCACGTTGTGCTCAAGCAAATTTTCGAATATACCTAATCCAAACCCTTAATCCCCCCATCTACTTCTCATCAACTTTTGCCTCAAACATAAGTCACGTTTTATAATTTTAATTACTTATTATTAATTTTGCTGCTTAATTGATGTTGTGTTTGTATCTCGTTATGTACCGTTCATAAAAATTCTTACTTTTGAGAATCTTTGTATTATTTTTCAAAGTTTAGACTATAAGGAGGAGGAGGTGGGTCCTTGTAGTATTTATTTTTAAACAAATAATATTATCTACACTATGAGGATGAGGTGGGTCAAGCCTCACAATGGGCTATCCATAATAATATGATTTAAATTCGTCTTTTGAGATAATCAAATCTAAAACCTCTTGCTTACAAGTGAAGATGAATACCATTAGCCAGTAGTACTAAGTGGCGATCCATGTAGTATTATTGAACTCTTATAGCACGTCTACTAATCCGTAATCAAATTGAGAGGAATTGAATTGAAGAGGAATTTGATTGAGGAGGAATTGAAATGAGGTGGAATCATAATCAGGTTGAAGTTGTTTACTAAAACTGTCCAAAATCGGAATACAATTCCATAAAACTGTTTACTAATTCAGTAGAATCGGAATATAAACCAGTATGATTACTAAAATGTCCTTGTCTCAAATCAAATATTTTTAATCACATTTTCATTAGTTATTTTTAATCACATTTTCATTACTAAAATGCCCTTTAGTTCTTTATTTTTATTTTTCATCTATATTTATTTTTAATCATCTTTTCATTAGTTATTTTAAAATGCCCTCATTCACTTCACTTCCTTAGCACCACCATACCCTAATCCTCCAACACCACTCTCCCATATCATCTTCCCAGTTTCCATCCCGCATAAGAAAATACTATTTTAAGAACCTAGTCAAATTCATCTTCCCAGTTCCCACCCTGCAGAAAAAAAAAAAATTTAACATTTTAAGAACCTAGCCTATGCATCCTCCCAAATCCCACCCTGCAGAAAATATTTCGGAAAGCAATTGGAGCCAAGGATCAGACAAGCATCAACATCGCCAACGGCACGAGCAATTTGGCCCTGAACTTCGAGGTCCCAATCGTCAAACCAACATCACACGAGGATGAGCCGGCTGTGTCGACGGTCGAAGCGTCTGTCGAAGCATTTGCAAAGCCTCTTGATAAGAGGGCATAATAGGAAAGAAGAAATGCATTCCCGATTCCTTCACCATCCCGGAATCCAAATACCTCACCCATAGAGGGAGTCCAATTCTTCCAATTTCAGGAATTGAATTCCATTTTTCGTGTGGATCCCACACACTATTGATTCCTTTAAATTGTAGTAAACACAAGAGTTATCCGTAATTAAAATCGGATTCCTTATTTTCATTCCGATTACAGGTGCATAAACACAGCCTTAATCCATAGAGTATACTTGTCATTCAGCTAAGGACCAGCGTAATATTATTAGGATAGTGCTATTCATAAACCTATTTCTCTCCACCACACACTTGTTAATTTTTGTCTATTAATATTCTTTAATTTATCCGATCTGACAACTGAAAATTGAGAAGAGTATGTAAAAATTAAAAAGAGGTTTTTGAATAACACTATTTTATTTTTAATACGGAAATGATAAGCAAACACCATTTTTACCCTCTCAACACAATCTTATTTAATTATTACTGTTGTTTTCATTTGACTTTTTTCAATTTAATTGTTAGAAATACAAATAAATCATAAAAAACAAACAACGGTATGTGAAAATCATCTGCCTTCTATTATTGTATTCTTTCAACTTGATCGAATTGCCATTTACAGTGATCGTTTTATGAGGCGGCCCCGAATGATGAAAATGTTGCATTTTAATACATAAAATGGCCGCCGTTTTGTGTTCCATACTGATACAGTGTGTGTCTAACAGTAACCCCTACTCCAATCAGCTCTATATGTTTCTAGTGATTGTGTGTGAATGTTGCTTCAAAACAATAGAACATCACCATCACGACCACCAAATGCTGTGTCCAAGTGAAATGAACCCATGTTTTCTTGTCGTATTCCATCTAGTGCTTCTCACCTTGTTAATTGCTCGGAAGCTTCTTCATTTTTCATAAATTGGCTGCCAATCTTGACCCTAACGTCCTTTTAAAAATAACCATAATGGATAAAGAAGAACATCGTAGATGACGTGTTTGTAACTAATTTATTTCCTTATCTTTTAGAATATATATTGTTTCAAAACAAAAAAAAATTATGTCACTTGGTAGTTGGTAATACATTATAGTAGTATTCTTTTTTACTTATAATTGAGAGGTTTTGCTACTTAGTACTACGGTCCAGTGATATTCCTCTTCACTTGTAAGTGAGAGGTATTAGGTTATATTCTCGCCAAAAGCGAACTTGAATCACATTATAGCAAACTCATTTTGAGGCTGAACCACCTCCTCTCTCTTGGTGTATATAATATTGTTTGCTTAGAAAAAAAAAATGAAAGGTTGTAGGTTGAAATTTTATGATTGACGATTTCGAATATATTCTCTTACTCTTTAGTTACGATACATATTGTCTTATCAAAAGAAAAATTATTCATATGTAGGGGAGGGTAATTTTGGGCAAGCCGTAGTAGAATTGCATCTAGTTGAGACATAGGTCATGGTCATACTTCACGGTAGTTGTTGGGGTACGGTCAAACGGCCCGTGCTCCCGGTCCATCCCAATTTCAAGGTGCATATTAATAATATTGCAATGATAATGTTTACTACAAATCCTCGTCCAATTAAAATTGAAAATGTCAATGGAATCTCAATTTTTTAACATTTTAAATCATTTATATTTTAATTTATTATGTATAAATTATTTTTATAAAAAAGTAAACAAATTCAAATCTATTAAGATATTCAATTGTAGTGTAGAAAATAAATACAGTGTTTCAAAGAAGGAGAAACTTGTTATGAATCCAATTCTGTGAGTTATTTTTTAGATGAGTCCAATTATATTCTATGTTAGTTTTTTTTTGTCATTTTCATACCAATTTACCCCTAAAATTACTTATAAGTGATCAATATTATCCCTTGATTTTAGGATTAGTATTTTTGATAAGTTTTACCTATTTGAGGTTTAAAGAATAAAATTCCCTTAATGATAGGATAATTGTTGAAATAAAATTACTTCCTATATATCTCCAAGTGATGATACGCCTCTTCATTTGTTCTTCATTTATCTATTCTTTCTTTTTAGTTTATTATCTAAAACCTTTTTCTTAGTTAGGATTTATCATTTGCCTTGCAAATCTTCTTTTCTTTATCATTGTTCAGTTTTCCTCTTCTCTTCTTAGGCTTCCACTATATCTTCTTCTTCTTCTTTATAATTGTTGGAATAAAATTACTTCATATATATCTCCAAGTGATGATACACCTCTTCATTTGTTCTTCATTTATCTATTCTTTCTTTTTAGTTTGTTATCTAAAACCTTTTTCTTAGTTAGGATTTATCATTTGCCTTGCGAATCTTTTTCTTCTTTATCATGGTTCAGTTTTCCTCTTCTCTTCTTAGGCTTCCACTGTATATGAAATTTGATTATGTTTGATCAAAGAATGGAGGTTGGTTGGCTTCTTTCATCAAATTGCTTGTTATGTTCAAATTAGTTAATTTCGTGGTCAAAGTTGGATCTTCATTTGAGTTGTATTTTTACTCAAATTAATTGATTTCATGGCCGATATTAATCTACCTGTATCACTAGATTTTGTTATATAACCTACCTCTATTATAGGCATATTATATTTTTCTATTTTTATTATCTATCTCTATCACAAATTGCTTCTATATGTTTTCCTATATTACATAGTAATTTATCTTGCTTATAGGTAGGTAAATTGTGTATACCTATTGATTAGATATATTTTCTTCTTTTGATATCTTACTTGTGACATCCCACATCACCCAGGGGAGTGATCCTTAAATGTATATTCCTATCTCTACCTAGTACAAGGCCTTTTGGGAGCTCACTGGCTTTGGGTTCCATGGGAACTCCGAAGTTAAGCGAGTAGCGCGCGAGAACATCCCAGGATGGGTGACCCATCGGGAAGTTCTCGTGTGAGTTCCCAGAAACAAAACCGTGAGGGTGTGCTGGGGCCCAAAGCGGACAATATCGTGCTACGGTGGAATCAGGCCCGGGAAGCGGTCCGCCCTGGGCCGGGATGTGACAATTTGGTATCAAAGCCTAACCCTGGTCGTGGTGTGCCGACGAGGACTTCGAGCCCTTAAGGGGGGTGGATTGTGACATCCCACATCGCCCAGGGGAGTGATCTGCCCCGGGCCGGGATGTGACATTACTTATATGTATATGTACATTTATGTATTAGTACCTTTTAATTAGGTTGTATATTTTTGCAACTTAATCTATGACAAAAATATTTTATTTTATTAAAAGGTAAAGAATTGAAACGTTTTTTTTTAAATGTTTAGTAGATTGCAGATGTTTAAATATTCAAAATTTGAAAACAAGGGTAAAATAGGCTTAAAAAATAGTTAAGTGGACCTAAATCAGAAATTTTAAAAAATTAGACTAAAATCAATAGTGCCTCAAATTTTTGGACCTATATCTTAATGCCCCTTCAAAGAAATACTAAATTGATCACCATTTGTGCAATGGTTATATTATTTTCGATTTTTAGTAAAAATAATTTTCAGAAAAAAATCTAAAAGAAAAACTAATGAAAAAGAATTGAAAACTTTGAGTTTTAATCAAAATGACAAAAAGGCGTTGTAAGTGAATAGTACAAGAAGTGACTTTTTAGAGTAAAAATAATATTTTCGTTAAAAATAAACAGTGCCATAAGTGTTTCCGTTAAAACTCTCTAATTTTCTCAACTTTGCAAACCGGTTAGGCCTGAGCGGTTTAGGCCTAAATCCAAACATTTTGCCTCTTGATTTTTTCAACTTTGCTGACTCACTAGTGTGTGTATGAAAAAGAAAAAAAGGGCCCATGCATTCTAATCCTTGGGCTGTCCATTACCAAATATTGCGGCCCGTTTATAACTTCAATTTTACGGTCTTACATGGGCTGGTGCAAAACATGACCCAAAACATCAAGATTGACTAATATAGAATGAATTCATTACTATCGTGAAGTTCTGTTTAATAAAAAAAAAATAGTGTAAGCTTTTTAAAACATGCTTATGATATTGAATTAGAACGCTATATTCCGGTAAACTCATTCCATACATTAAGGTAAAACTTTGGCAATAGTTTGAGCACTAGGTTTGGTGCATTGGCCTTTTCATTGGGGAATAAAGTGCTTTTTAATGCTTTAAGCTATCTCTTGTTGTGCGTCCATACGCTTAGGCGTGGCAGTGGTTGGGGGCCTAATCAACCTTGCCATCCCAGCCACGTTATGACGTACGCATACACGGACGGTGCATGTGAGTCGTGACCCATCATCTTCTTCTCATTTCTCATGTACTTGAATTACCATTTTGCCTCTGTGTTATGTGTAAAGCCAATTGGTGCATGTCACGTGCCCTGCATGTTTTAAACCTAACTCATTCTACCTGCATGCCCTGTCATCTGTTTATTGGGGAGTTGAACCTAGCTAGCTCTATATATATATGCGAGTGAGTGTAACAAGAATGTTAAAAGCTTAATTTCGTTTACGTTAAAGTCCATCCATCCCCACCTTCTTATGCATAAGTAGTCCACAGAGAGAGAGAGAGAGAGAGAGAGAGAGAGAATGGAGCTGTGGTGGTGGCAGCTGCGACGTGCTTTTGTTGTGGCAGCGGTGGTGGTAGTTACAACACAAGAAGGTTGTGTTCTCGGAGAAGATGTCACGTACGACGGCAGATCGCTCATCATTGATGGGGAAAGAAGACTTCTGTTTTCAGGTTCTATTCACTATCCTCGGAGTACACCTGAGGTAATTATGTTGTGTATATGTATGCAACCCCCCAACATTTTAAGCCGTTCATTTCATCAGTACTTGAAATTAGAAGTCACTACAAATTAAGCAGTTCATGATCACACAGAATCAGTTAACATATTGAGTTTCTTATAATATCTTCTTATACCCCACCCACAGTTCTCTTATGTAGAATATATATATATATATATATATATATATATATACACACACACGAGCTGTCAAAGTTTCTGTCAAATACATACATATGCTCAAGGCAACTAAGGGGTTGTTTGATAACAATTTCGTTTTTAGTTTTTGGCTTTTAATTTTTAGTTTTTGAAAAACTAAAAACTGAAATCTTGTTTGGTAATAACTACTTCAATTTTTCAATTTTTTAGAAAATGTAAACTCAAGCCAAGTTGTAAAAACTCAAGAACGTAGTTTTTGGTTTTCAATTTTTAATTTTTTCAAATAGTGAAAACTGAGAATTAAATGGTCGTCTAAACATTAATCATAAATATATATAGAAATTAGTATATGTTTTAAGGAAAATGCTAGAGATACCGCATTGGTGTACCATCTCATGTGACAAGTGATGTGCATATATCACGTTACTTTATCAAACTGTCTATAGTATCAGTCAAAGGAGGAGTGGGACTAGAAACAACTTATATTAGGTTGCAAACACTAAATGTCTGTTTATAAACATATGTCACGGGTAGCAGGAGGTATTCGACCTTTTCTGACTTTATTCACATAGCATTTTGGAAATATGCAATTTATGTCTATTTTGTATGATGCTAGAGATCAGTAACTGTAAAGAATGTGAACCCTGGATGCATGCAGAATGATTATGTATATTGATATTGCCTATTAAATTCATTGGGTTTGGAGGAGTGGAAAGATTAACGACTCAAGGTAGTTGTTGATTTTGATTAAATATAAGATAAATGATAAAAAAAAAAAATGCTATGATATTACTTGATGATTCAAATCATTTATTTAGTTAAATGCGAATTTGCTTAGTCATGTACTTGTTATCCAATAATGGATGAACCAAGTTCTTTAGTTAAACAATAAAATTATAACAACACTGATACTTGGTTGATTTTTTTTTTTTTTTGCAAAGTTTATTTTTATAGAGTGATCTACAAAACACACAATTTTAATCAAGTAACATTCTTCATTTTATTACTCAATAATAAAATAACAAAACAGAAGCGAACAAAGCAAAAGTAAAATTTATCGAAGAATTCAGAAAGTTCAACGTATGTAATTGTATGCATGTGCGTGTGTGTTTATCAAATTCAAATGAATTATTGGGTATGTACTGTAGATGTGGGGATCTTTGATTGGGAAAGCCAAGGAAGGAGGACTTGATGTAATTCAAACCTATGTATTTTGGAACCGTCACGAGCCCCAGCCGGGCCAGGTTGGTTAATTTGATATCTCTCTCTCTCTCTCTCTCTCTCTCTCTCTCTCTCTCGTTAGAGAAATATTTCAGGATGTCGAAAATACGATTCGACACAATAAGTGCCACAACACAAGTAATTGAAATTTATTTTTCAAGTATCCAACTATTTATCTTATAACACTTGATGTACCGAATCGTATTCACGATATACTGAAAAATGAATATCTCTCCTCTCGTTGGCATAATATTGGTTGATTAATATTTACTTTGAATATGGGCATATTATATGCAGTACGATTTCAGTGGAAGAAATGATCTAGTAAAATTTATAAAAGAAATCCAGGCACAAGGGCTTTATGCTTGCCTCAGGATCGGACCCTTCATTGAGAGTGAATGGACATACGGGTAAATTAACCCTTATATTTTATATATTAATTAATTTGCTGCAATTAGGGAATTAATTTCTAGGTTAACTTTTTAAAATCCTTTAATTTATATATATTTGCAGGGGACTTCCGTTTTGGCTGCATGACGTCCCAGGCATAGTTTACCGCTCAGATAACGAACCATTCAAGGCATGTCTTTGATGTCCCCTTCCTCACTCACGTACCCATGCATATGCATGTACACAATGCATGTATAATTGTATATTATCTAGCTCTTCGATACCTAAGTTCACAATTTTCTTCAATTGTGCATAGCATTAAGTGATATGATAACTGATGGTTGAAATTGAAAATAAAATATTTATCAATTATGCAAATCAAAATTTATGGTTAAAACACTCGTAACATTATCTACTATGTAATATAGCGTTATGATCATGTTGCTTGCCTGCTGTATTTTTTATTTTATTTTATTTTTTCTTTGTAGTTTTATATGCAAAACTTCACTACAAAAATAGTGAACTTGATGAAGTCAGAGGGTTTATATGCATCACAAGGAGGCCCAATCATACTGTCGCAGGTATCGTCAGTAATTTGAATTCAATATTCAGTGTCAATTGCCATTTTTTTTAGTACATCAATATATTTTTACACTATGGCTTATGGGAGGGGAAATTTGGCTAAGCCACACAATGGGCAACCTAATTTGGTATCGAATTCGCCATCCACGATATTCGAACCTAAGACCTCTTACTTCCAAGTAAAGAGAAACATCAGCAGACCGTAGTACTGAGTGGAATATCAATTGCCACTTAGAAATTCAGTTAAGTGATATTCATTTTCACTTATAACTTATAAGTGCGAGGTTTTAAATTTGAATCTCGAAAATAATGAGTTTGCAACTAATTTATTCTCTCATACCCCTTAATGTGAATTTATCGTTGTATTAGAAAAATATTTTAGTGCCAATTGGTACCCACACGTAACTGCACATGTAATCCCTATATGTGTGTGTGTGTGTGTGTTAAAAACAGATTGAGAATGAATATCAAAACATAGAGGCAGCATTCCATGAAAAAGGACCCTCCTACGTTCGTTGGGCTGCAAAAATGGCAGTTGACCTCCAGACTGGTGCACCATGGGTCATGTGCAAGCAAACCGATGCTCCTGATCCAGTGGTCAGTACTCACTAATCCATTTTAATTAGGACAAAAACGTACTAGTTTTGTTATTTTAATTATCTATGGTATTAATATTATAATTAATTATGCGCTCTAATATGCGGGCATGCATGCAGATTAATACATGCAATGGCATGAAATGTGGGCAAACTTTTGGAGGACCAAACTCACCCAATAAGCCCACTATGTGGACAGAGAATTGGACGTCATTGTATGTTTTCCTAGTTTATATATATACATAATGTTTTCGTCTAATGACATTTTAATCCACGACACATTTAAATTTAGCACTCACATAATCTTATTCAATAGTAGTCTATATATTCGGACGTGCCCTTTAGAATCTATCTGTGTCATCAATAGTAAATTCATAAATCATAATCTTTTGTTTTAAGTTCATGATTTTTAAATCACGATGTCTTGAATTGTTCTTATGGTTCCTTTCACGAGATTCTTTTTTTTTTTTCTTTTTCTGTGGTTAATACATTTCTTCACGAATTTTTCTGTGTTTCATCTTATTTTTCAAGCTATCAAGTGTATGGTGGAGAACCGTACATAAGGTCTGCTGAAGACATTGCGTTTCATGTGGCTCTCTTTATAGCTAGAAATGGAAGCTACATCAACTATTACATGGTATGTTTGAGTTTCTACAAACATAGCTCCTTTAAAAACATTCCTTACCTTTTATAAATCTTTGTTTTAGAATAAATACTTTAATTTTTCTCCTTTGAAACCTCTCTTAAACCTAATCATATATATTTAGAGTTATTTGTAAGAAATACTTGATGAAGAAGCCATGATCTTCACAGCTGACCTTCTCCTATCTTTATCAAATTCTTAATGCTCAACTAACAATCGGTTGTAGTTCAATAATGAGTGAGTCTATTTCTGTGAGAGTAGAGGTCATATTTATATAGACAAACAATTCCTACCATTCTCCTATTAGAATCATTGTTGGAAACCTACATTGTCTCCTAATTTTAATATAAACGAGTAATTTAAGATTCATTCCCAGTTGTAATCCTTTATAAACTAGGCGAAATACATCTAAACTTATGCTCGTATTCTAACATTATTCTCTATATCAATATATATGTAAATATCTATACTATTATTAATAAAACACTCTGTGTAGAAAAAATAAAACTTAACTTTTTTTTTCTTTCCTCACCCATATGTTAGCAAAGCATATTCCTAATAGTCTAATTAAAAAATAAAAATAACACGCGTTTTCTGTCTCGCTCTCTTCCATTCCTCTTCAAATTCTTTCTCTTTCATATTACAATTTTTTTTCAAGTTTTTTATATTTACACACGAGATACGATCTTCGCCGGATCCTCTTTGTGAGGATTATGGGAATTCTTTAATCCTATTCATTCATCGTACATCATGCGGTTAATTTTTGTCATGTACTGTTTGTTTTCAATTTTAAATAATATAATTTAAAATAATTTATGATCGCAAAATGTGCGATGAAAGAATAAGATTAAAGGATCCCCGGGATCCGGGATCCTCACAAAGAGGATCCGGGGAGGATCCTATCTACTATGTGGGTCCCATTTAGTATATATTAATCAAATAATTGATTAATTGGTATTGCACTTATCGTAACCTAGTATCACGGGGGAACTAATTTCGGAAGAACAGGCTCGGCATATGTCATAACAGGTTACTATGATCAAGCTCCTCTCGATGAATATGGTGAGTTCTTCTGCATCATATTTATTTATTAGGTAGTTAATCCTCGATTTAATTCATGGTTAATTAAGTAACCGCTAATTATAAATTGTTCTCTCAAATTAGGTTTATTAAGGCAACCCAAGTGGGGTCACCTAAAGGAGTTGCATGCTGCAATTAAAAGTTGCTCTACAACTTTACTAAACGGAACACAAACTAATTTTTCTTTAGGTCAACTTCAAGAGGTAAGATAATACAAATTTATCTGATTCATTAAACAGCCTTTGAGGTATTTGTCGATTTTCCTCCTTCTTGAGAGCTGTCAATTTTCTTTATGAAACTTTAATTTTAACTAAGTACACCTCGGAACTTTTATTATTAGCCAAATTTTCCCTAAGCTATACTTTATAATTGTAAAAAGATGATTCCCTAATATGGACAAAATATTGTTTTTTTCTTCTTCTCCTCTTTTGCTAATTCACTCGTACCCTTTTTTTAGTTTCAATTTTAGGGGTTTAGAAGGGGGAATTAATTAAAGTTCGGGGAAAAATTTGCCAATTATAAAATTTAGGTGGTAATTAGTTAAAATTAAAATTCAAGAGAAAAATTGGTAATTATAAAAGTTCAAGCGGTAATCGGCTAAAATTAAAATTTAAGAAGAAAACTAACAGCTCCTTACAAGTTCAGGAGAAAATCGACGAGTACCTATTTCATTTTATTACTTCAGCTGATTTATTAAACACCAATTATTCATAGTTGATTATTAATGAATATTATTTGTCTAGGCCTATGTCTTTAGCGAAGAAAGTGCAGGAAGATGTGTTGCATTTTTAATAAATAACGATGAAAAAAGTAACGCTACGGTTCAGTTCAGAAATGCTTCTCATGAGCTGATGCCAAAGTCAGTCGCCATTTTATCTGACTGTGAAAAGAAATTTTCAATACTGCAAGGGTAAGTTATCTAATTTTTTAATTTTTTAAATGATTAATATTTTTTTTTTTCGTTTTGGGTTTAAAACAAAGCAAGTTATCTAATCTTGTCATATATGAAGAAAAAAAGCTATCCATTTTTCTTAACACCTACATTTCCAAATCATTGTCCATTATTTTAGTTTAAGTATGGATAATCACTCAAATTTTAAGGTATTGTTTTAAAATAATTTAGAATGATTGCAAATTTGTTTTAAATTTTTAAAACATTCATTAATGTTATGAAAATTGGCTGTTAGATCACTAGCATTAACTGATGATGTCATCATTGTTAAGTGATGATGTAGACAAATTTGAATTTTCAGTGATACACATCTATAGAGGAGCTCCAAACCCTTAAGTTCAACCTATTTTGCGAACTTAAACACTATATTCACTTGGTTAAAAGAGGTCGATATGGAAATTCAAAGTTCCATAGATAACGTGTTAGTGAAAACTCAACCATATCCCTCAATTATTAGACCACATCATCACTAAACCTTGTTGGTGTAATCACTTAACATTAGACCTAACGTATAATCAAGTTTTCTAAATGTAACAGTTAGTTATTTAAAACCCTTAGAAGGTTGAGACCAATTTAAATCAACTTTACATGTTTGATAGATATTGGTACTTACCTTTTTTTCTAAATTAGTTTCTTGTCATGTAATGGTAGAACATTGGCACACAAGGAAAAGTAATGGTTTGTTTTGTTCTTACTTATTATTAATAGGTTAATACAAAGCAAAACAAAAGAATCATAAGATCAACAAAAATATTTGATACAATGGACAAATGGCAAAAGTTCACAGATATCATCCCAAACTTTGAAAATACTTCACTACAATCAGACACATTACTCGAGCATATGAACGTGACAAAAGATGTATCGGATTATCTTTGGTATACTTTGAGGTACATTCTTCATCTCTTACCAAATACTACTTTTTCCACGTATACAACCTCTTATTTATAGAAATAACTGAGAACCATACTTCGCTGCTAAAAGAATAATAGTAAGTGTTGCTGAAATACAATCACAAATGGACAAGTGCCCAATCACAATTTCCAATTTCAATTATTTAAATACGTATTCATTTATGATTAATTTTTCAGTAGTACTTACTGCTCTTTTATCAGTAGCGAATCATGGTTCAATAACTAATGGAGCCTTTAATCTTTTTTTTTTTTTTTTTTTGAACAGTTTTCAACACAACATTTCTTGCGCTGAACCGGTACTTGTTGTAGAGTCTCTCGGACATGTAACACATGCTTTCATAAACAACATGTATATAGGTAACGCAATAACAATATATAAACATATAAATATCAAAACAATTTTGTGTCGTCTAGATTTAAAGATGATTACTTTAGTACAAAGAGTTCATGAAGAGCTTAATTTTTTTGAGAGTCTCGTTAGCAATTCTCATGCTGCATATTTTTATTAGAACATCCCAATCATTATTTGAAAACAAGTCAATTGAATTATTTATTTGTTTTAATTTATGTAATTGGATTCGTTTCTTACAGGAAATGGCCATGGCAGTCATGATACGAAGCAATTCGTCATGGAGAAACCAATTGGTTTAAACAACGGCACAAACAATATTTCTTTGCTAAGCGTAATGGTTGGACTTCCGGTAGGACTACGATAATTGTATTTATATATATTTATTTGTCATCCAGTTTCTCCTCTCGACTCAACAAATTTTTTTCTTCTCTGCAATTGCAAAGGATTCAGGAGCTTTTCTAGAAAGAAGATTTGCTGGCTTAAGAAGAGTGGAAATTCAATGCAGTAAAAAAGAATTGTACAATTTTACTAATTACGATTGGGGATATCAGGTAAAACCTTAATTACCAATATTCAATAATTCAAAACTTTTAATTATAGATTTGTAACGTTGGTAAATCACACGATAGTGGTTAGAGAAAAACTGAAATGCCCACGTTAGTCTTCCAGACCCCGAAAGGATGAAGCAAAACTAGCTGGTCTCTTATAGAAAAAATGAAAAAAAAACTTTTAATTATTGACGGATAACCCACAGAAATGAATTGTTAATATATTTGAATGAGATCTTTACAGGTTGGACTACTTGGAGAGAAAATGCAAATATACAAAGAAGAAAATATAGACAACGTCGAATGGAGTGACGTTGGAGGCTCTTCAAATCAACCACTTACTTGGTACAAGGTATGGGCAAAATATTATGAATAACTACATAAAAAAAATAAAATGAATACACTTGAAACGTCAAATGTTTTACGAGAAGAAGTACAAATACTCGGACAAGTACCTATGAACTCTAAAATTATGAATAACTATATAATAAAGGGAATTGTTATTAGCATTCTAAAAATCTCATTCTACACTCCAAACTTTTTATATTAGGAAAGAAAAATACACTTGTGAGGAGTGTAGAATGAGATTTTTAAAGTGCCAATAATACTTCCCTAATGAAATACAATTTTGTAAGAATTATCTTCATAGGGCTACTCAGCATTTTGTGTTAAAGATGTGAAATCATATTATTTATGTCTTTATGAATTGCAGATTGTTTTCGAGCCGCCGGTAGGAAATGATCCAGTCATCTTAAACCTAAGCTCAATGGGGAAGGGTGAAGCTTGGGTTAATGACCAAAGTATTGGTCGTTATTGGGTTTCATTTCTTACTTCTAAAGGAAAACCTTCCCAAACAATGTAAGTTAGTTTTCAATACCAAATTCATATAAATCACTACATATATTGACTCACATAGTTGCTACAAATTTTATTTTATTTGGTTTTTTATGTTTTACAGGTACCATATTCCTCGATCATTCCTCAAAAACTCTGGAAACCTTTTAGTTTTGCTTGAAGAATATGGTGGAAACCCTCTTCACACTTCCTTAAGCACCATTTCACTTTCCACTATGTATGAACCTATTTCTCACAACGAGCTTCGTTACAAAAATTACTAAGTAGTTGGTCGTTAATTTATTTCATTAACACCTATATAATATAGTGATTGTATAACCATCCAATACAAATCTGTATTCTTTATAACATCCAAGGATATTTACAAGTATTTCTTCCAGTCAATCACACTGTACAACCTTTAGTTTTTGCCTCATATAAATAAAGTGAATCCATAGTTTCAATTTTGATAAAATGAACTTTAAACTTTTGAGTTTGTTTCTAAGAAATTTAAGTGTGAGCGTGTTTCCACTAATATTTTACGCTGATAATACTATTTAAAATTTTGAATACAAAATAAAATTGTTTAAAAAATCATAAAACTAAAGATTTACCGCCTTTAACCAGAGAATATGATAGGATATATAATTTTTCCCAAAAATTATCGGTTACGATTTAAGAAATCCTAAAGGTGGGTATTTTGACAAAAACCAAAAAAAATGGACCGACTTGTTCAATTCAACGCGTTTTTTTTTTCCTTTCTTTTATGAAGTGAGGTTTTAGTAGCCCAACGTACAGTTTGGTTGGGCAATTGGAAAAAGGATTCTCATCAGATTTTTTTTTTGGGGATCAGAAAGATTCAGAAATTATGTTTATTTATTGTATATCGTGTGATCAGTTTTTGTTAGGTACTATTTAATTTAATTTTTAATTTTTAATTTTAAATAATTTCTAACTGTACGATGTACAATGAACAGACATGATTTCTGAATCTCTTGGATCGTCGGATCCATTTCCGGGTAATTGCCTTTGAAATTACAAAGTTGCAGTTTGACCAGAAGAGGGTAGAAATAAGCCAACAAGATCAGGATCCTTTTGGTGAGGATCTTGAGAATCTATGAATCGTGTCTGTTTATCGTACATCATGAAATCAGTTTTTGTCAAATAGTGTTTCTATTTAATTTTAAATAAAAATACTTAAAATGATTTCTGATGAAGGAACACGAATTCACCCTCACAAAGAGAATCCGGATTCGAAAAAAGGAATCAACCGATAATCTTATGAAAAGAAATTACATCAAAAATTAATTAACGTGCGAGTTGGAGACAGATGTGGAATCGGTGGAGGTTGATTGGAGGACACGATTGGGAAGCATGAGAAAGAGTGAGTTTGACGGGACGCTGTGAGTTAGACAAGTGCAAAATGAAATTGAGAAAGAAGTAGGATTTTGTTCCTTTGCGTTAACTAAAGTTATGAACACCTACTTAATTAAATGCATTGAGAATATTTATTCATTTTCGTTGATTCGTGTAATTAGATTTTTGTACGTTTTATTTTGTGTTTATACCACTTGATTTCGAGTGATTAATTACACAAAATAACGCTCGTTTGAAAACATGTACATGTGTATACATTTCTTACCTTGTATACGTTTCTTATCTTGTAATATTAATTCCTATTAAACCCAAGTATTTAACATGTACACGTGTCTTACCTAGCAAGATTAATTCCTATTAGACCCAAGTATTTATTGTGTAGTGTCTTACTAGACTTACCAAGTAAGATTAATTCCTATTAAACCTCAGTATTTATCGTGTACACGTGTTTTACCTAGTAAGATTAATTCTGAATAAACCCAAGTATTTAGCATGTATGCATGTCTTACCTTGTAACCCAAGAATTTATCATCTACACGTGTCTTATTTAGTAAGATTAATTCCTATTAAACCCAAGTATTTAACATGTACACGTGTCTTACCTAGTAAGATTAGTTCCTATTAAACCCAAGTATTTATCGTGTACACATGTCTTACCAGACTTACATAGTAAGATTAATTCCTATTAAACCTCAGTATTTATCGTTTACATGTGTTTTACCTAGTAAGATTAATTTTGAATAAACCCAAGTATTTAACATGTATGCATGTCTTATCTTGTAAGGTTAATTCATATTAAACCCAAGAATTTATCATCTACACGTGTCTTATTTATTAATATTAATTCCTATTAAACCCAATTATTTAACATATACACGTGTCTTACCTTGTAATATTAATTCCTATTAAACCAAAGTATTTAACATATATAAACTTAAGTATTTAGCATGTACACGTGTCTTATCTAGTAAGATTAATTCCTATTAAACCCAAGTATTTACTATTTAAGTGTAGCTGTGTACACCTGTCTTAACTTGTAATATTAAATTCTATTAAATTATTTCCTATGATTGGCATATGCGATGCTTAAGGAGAGAGATAGGAATAGGATGACTCATGACTCCGACATCGCTTGAAAATCTTTGTAGGCAAAATCTTGTACGGGAAAGTCGTGAGATCCACCGACTTCCTTTACCTAAAACCCCAAAAATGCTCCATCACGTGCGTTAATAAGAGTGGTGAAAATTTTTATTTTTTAAGTTATTAACTTTTTAGCACACATATCTTATTATTTATATAATAACACGTAATGTACCGTCACGTTCAAACCCCTGTCTTCTTTCTCTCACTACCCATTGGACAGTATTCGGCAGTTTCTGTCCCACTCAGATTGCTGAGCTCGAAAACCCTCAACTATTCGCCATAAATAGATTACACAAGTTCACATGCTCTGTTCTCTCTCTCTCTCTCTCTCTCTCTCTCTGCCAACCAACCATGTTCCCAAAGGCCAATGAGTGAGCTCGTATCAAGCTATCATTATTAAGCTAGCGTTGCGCTGAGCAAGAACTAAGAACCAAGAACTAAGGAGAAGATGAAGCTGCTGCCGCCATTGCTGCTGCTTTTGCTGTTACCGTGTTGGGCAATCGCGCTATTGGCAACGGCTGCGGCGCGCAATGTGAGCTACGACAGCCGGTCTCTGATCATTGATGGCCAGCGGAAGCTCCTCATCTCTGCTGCCATTCACTACCCTCGCAGCGTCCCTGAGGTAACTAAACCAATCCACTTCACTTCTCATTTCTCAAATTTAATTCAAAACCCACTTTACTCTTTCCTTTCAAATCATAGTCACGCTGAAAAGTTGGTAGCTTTTGCATTTTACTTGGCAGTTTAGTGTTCGATTGTAGACCTCTGACTTTGAGCCATATCGTTTTAATTTTGTTTGGTTATTTGATTTAGAATTTTGGATGCTTGTGATTTTTTGTTGTTGGTTACTTTCGATCTGTTGATGCGATAGTGGTGGGCCGTGGCCCGTCTCTCTGAAACTTTAACACTAGCTGCATTGTTATTTGGTTTAAATCATGATTGCGGTTTGTGTGCCTGTTTGCAGATGTGGCCGAAGCTAGTTCAAACGGCGAAAGAAGGTGGGGTGGATGTGATTGAGACGTATGTGTTTTGGAATGGCCATGAACCATCTCCAGGCAATGTGAGTCCACTTTCAAATCAATGGCTTTTTGATTGTGGACATTGTGCTTAAGTGCTACTTATGATTGTGTATACAGTAAACTGATTTGCACTTTTTCCTTTTTCTATTTGGGATTTTCAGTATTATTTTGGGGGACGATATGATCTGGTAAAGTTTGTCAAAATCGTCGAGCAGGCTGGGATGCATTTGATTCTTCGAATTGGCCCATTTGTTGCGGCAGAATGGTTCTTTGGGTATGCCATTCTATTTTCGTTGTAATATAGTTTCTACCGGAGGCTAGGTTAATATTGGCTCTTGCTGCATATCTCCATTTAATATCGTAGTCGTTGATTGTTCTTTTTTTCTTTTACTGACTTGAATTATTGTCTGACAACTCCTAAAACACGTTTGTAAATACAGAGGGATACCTGTTTGGCTGCATTATGTGCCTGGCACTGTGTTTCGGACTGAAAATAAGCCTTTTAAGGTATGGGAGTCAAATTGGTAAACCCTAGGTTACATATCTTTGCAGATGATGTTCCAAGAATATTCATTCTCTTTTGGTTGAAAAGAATATTCATACTTCCATGTCATCTTGTGATAAACTTTGATAGTGAATTCATTTTGTTATTACTTTCTTGTTCGCCTCGATGACTAGGCCATTGTGTTGCCATTATTTTTCAGTTTACGCTTACTTGATTAATTAATTAATTACATGTCTCTAACTGATTCATTTTCTTTTTTAAACTTGCTGGGGTTTCAGTATCACATGCAGAAGTTCACAACATTCATAGTTGACCTAATGAAACAGGAGAAGTTTTTTGCATCGCAAGGGGGTCCTATTATCTTGGCCCAGGCAAGCATCTTTGACTTTGAGAGTGCTAGTCAAGCTTTTTTCTTCCCGAACCATCTGGTGATAGTCAATTAACTGTCCTGATTTTGTGAAATTACACAGCACCAATACTTTATATCTGTATATTTATCCTCCTTGAGAGATAAGAACAGTGGAGAAAATATTTCAATGCCAGAATCTTACATTTCTACTCTATAAAATGCACCGGAGATGTCGAAAGGAGGAGGAAAGAAATATATGTTTCATGAACTTTGTTCCCTTCTATTAAAATGGGTCCTCTAGGTCCAAATTTCAAAACCCTGGTGATATCGATCTTATTTGTTCTGATTTGTTTTTTTTCCTAGATTAGCCTTTAACTAAGCTTGGTGACATTGTGTATTCATTCTAGTTCCCTGAATCATCACATCGTGTGATTGGAAGTGGTTCTCGATTTCAACATTTCACTTCTGTGATTGGAAACATAATTTTATTAAATAATATGAGGATGAGGGAACATGAATTGATGAGGGAACATGACTACATTTTTGGTTTTCTTACTAGTATGGTATGCATTATCCCAAACAGATTGAAGTTCTTGACTATTGTTTGTGTATGTGATTGTGTCTTATGTTAAGGGATACTAGTATTTGAAAGTAATTTCCCAGAGTTAAAGGATATGGGTGCTTGAAAGTAGCTTTCCGAGACACATCTCTCGTGTCTAGTAGATTTGATATGAGAAATCCCCGTAGAGTATGATTACGTAGAGTTACACTATTTGGTTAGCTATTCATTGTTAACCTTCGTTTCAGTCATGAATTTTTAGTCTTTCAGAACCTACAACTAATTTTTTTGATCAAGTAAATCAATTGCAGGGTTTGGGATTTTGCTCCAGCTTTAGTTTTGCATCTTGTTTGTTGGGAATTTGCTTCAAATCTCATTTATGTATGTCGTCGAGCAGATGTTAAGATTCATAGAATGGTGCATTGTGGGTTGCAGGTAGAAAATGAATATGGATACTATGAAAAGGATTATGGAGAAGGGGGTAAACAATATGCTATGTGGGCTGCTAGTATGGCTGTTTCTCAGAATATAGGTGTCCCTTGGATAATGTGCCAACAATTTGATGCTCCAGAGTCTGTGGTAAGGGTCTTGAACGGTTTATTACTTATCATACCATAGAGAATTTCTGTTTATTTACAATTATCAAATGTAAATATACAATTAACAGAATCCACATTCTGTGTATTATGTTTGAAATAAAGTAAAAATGATTTTGTGAGATTAAAAAGTTTTTGTTTTTACTTATGGAATCGGGACAGTATACGTCCTGCACGTGCAAACAAATGATGTTTTCCTTAAATGTGTTTGTGAGATTTAAGGTCTATTTCTGACATTTTTCATCAAAGTTTTGTACTGCAATTTCTCAAATGAAGTATTCTTTTTATGTCAAAACGATATAAAACCTGAAAATGCTCATTTGTTCACCTTATCTATTACATGTACAAGTTTTATTTGGCAAATCTACTTAGCCATGTTTTGTATCGCAAAATAAAACCCATTATGATCCCAGGCAGAATTAAATGGTTACTTGTTTGTGACCGGTCTACATTGTTATAGACTATAACTGATTACCAATCCCATGTTTCTTTTCCAGATAAATACTTGTAACTCCTTCTACTGTGACCAGTTTACGCCTATCTATCAGAACAAACCTAAAATTTGGACAGAGAATTGGCCTGGCTGGTAATGTAGTATTTCACCTCTGTCTCTCTGTTTGTGTTTCTATTACTATACTGCGTAGTTTTTCTGTTACGGTTTCCTCATCATAAGTTGTCTTCATGAAACTATGGCGCTTTGAAAACCAAATACAAGTCAGCTCCCATCCCAAAAGGCCAATGAATCAATGATGCTTCTAATATTCTTTCTTTGGGAATCAAAATTTCATCTTATGTGCTTGGATCAATCTCTATCCATTTCAGGTTTAAAACATTTGGGGGCTGGAATCCTCACCGGCCAGCTGAAGATATTGCTTTTTCTGTAGCTCGCTTTTTCCAAAAAGGCGGAAGCGTACACAATTACTATATGGTACTTCATTTTGTTGCATCTAATATCACATTCCATGTCAGTTTTGTACTTAATTACCATCTTGTTGTTGGCATTACGGTTTTTGACATAATTATCAATGGTGTTAATTTTGGCTTTATCATTTCTCTTCTTTTCGTGGTTTAGTATCATGGAGGAACAAATTTTGGTCGAACTTCAGGTGGGCCATTCATTACCACAAGTTATGATTATGAGGCACCAATTGATGAATATGGATTACCTAGGCTTCCAAAATGGGGGCACCTTAAGCAACTTCACAGAGCCATCAAGTTATGTGAGCATATTATGCTCAACAGTCAGCCAACTAATGTATCACTGGGTCCTTCCCTAGAGGTATATTTTATCGTAGTATTTGACTACATCTTTGCTAGATATTAATCATTTTTTTTTTGTATATAAATTTAGTTATCAAATGAAAGTTAAAACTAGTTATAAGCTCGGTGTATGTAATTCAGGTTATTGTCCTCGGCACTAAAACATGTTTAAAGCTTAGTATTTGACCGACTTCATCTTCAAGATCATAAGATATGTTCGAATTAATTTGATATTCTGATACTGACATATGCAAGAATTGCTATATGGTTCTTGTAAGTGGATCTGTTAAACCTAAATATATGCAGTACCATCTCATTGCTGCATATAATTTTTTACTGGAAGTTTTAATCTCTAGTTCCGCCTGTTTATGCTTCTGCTTGACTGTGGGGAACCATTACTGAACAGTATGCTATGTTGTAGGCTGATGTCTTCACCAACTCTTCTGGAGCATGTGCTGCCTTTATAGCAAACATGGATGACAAAAATGACAAGACGGTAGAATTTCGAAACATGTCATATCATCTTCCAGCATGGTCGGTTAGCATACTGCCAGACTGCAAGAATGTAGTGTTTAATACAGCAAAGGTAACTTCTAAGTTTCTGATGCCTGCATTCTATCAAGGTAACTTAGTTTTAAAAGTTTGTATGTTTAGCTCATCTTGTATTCAATGATACATGCATGTATCACATGTATCTCTATATGTAGAGATACAATTTAGATCTTAGACATACAGGATGTTGTTCAAACTTCAAGTCAGGTGGTTTAAATGGCAGGTCACTTTAATTTTTACATTTAGATCTTAGTGTTTATGCTGTCCTGTATCACGAACCTATCATCCTAGTAAAATGATCCAAACCGTCTAACTATTAAATCTCCATTCAAGGTTCATCCTTGTCAAGAAATCAACCAAATATGAAGATATATAATCATTTTATTACCATCATGATGACCCTTAAACAGAGATTTGAAAAACAGACAGTTCAGATCATTCAAATATAATGCAAAGATATTTCTGCTTTTCTAGAAAATGGAGACCCCTCCCTAGATGCTCGCTTTATATGTCTACATATGTGTGCTCCCATTCATGGAGAGGAAACACTGAAACAATGAAGCAGTATGTGTGTGTCCACGCACGAGCGCATACATAGAGAATATATAGAAAGGAAACAATAGAACAATGAAACAGTATGCAGATGGAAATGATATGAAAATGATATATTGTCGTTCTTGGGAGTGGCCCTAAACATTGCAAATTGTTCTCTAACTGGTCTGGTTTACTGTTTACATGATAGACTAGTAAGCTGGCATGCTCTACAATTTATGGCATAAATGATGGTAGAGAGTTTGAAATAAAACTCTCTTGTACTGATATCTACCTTATCAAGAAATTTTCCATTGATTTATGAGTCCTCGAGAAATGATATGCGAATAACTGCTGATGGAATGGTGATGACATATTGTACTAGACCAACGATCTACATTACCTTATCAAGAAATATTCCCTTGATTTCTGCGCTCTTTACAAGTGATTCACAAATAAATAGTCATGACATATGCCCCTCTAACTTTCCTGAATTTTTTTTATCACTTTAGCTTTGAATTAGGGTTTACAATTCAACTTGAAATTTTCCAATAGGTTGGATCCCAGAGCTCTGTAGTTGAAATGTTACCTGAGAGTTTGCAGCTATCAGTGGGATCAGCGGATAAAAGCTTGAAAGATCTGAAATGGGATATATTTGTGGAGAAAGCTGGGATTTGGGGTGAAGCGGACTTTGTAAAAAGTGGCTTGGTAGATCACATTAACACAACAAAATTTACGACGGACTATCTTTGGTATACAACAAGGTTTGTCTCTGCTCATTCGGAAAAAAATAACGGCATAGTTTACCATCTAAAGTCATTTTCTCTAGGATTTTCTGAATCAAGTAATTTCTTTGACTCATATGATTCTTTTAATGGCAGCATATTGGTCGGTGAAAATGAAGAGTTCTTAAAGAAGGGAAGCTCGCCAGTTCTTCTAATTGAATCAAAGGGTCATGCTGTCCATGCTTTTGTGAATCAAGAGCTCCAAGGTTATTTTTCTTGTCTAAATGACTTATGGTCAATTTCAAAATGAAAGCTTCTATGGACTTGCTTCTTTTTCTGTTTAAGTCATACCTGATCTGCAGGACTAGGTATTTTGATGGTACGCTTATGCTTGTAAAAATAATTTGTGGCTGAATTGAGGCAGAAGTTTGTGACTTTTTCTTATTTCATGCAGACGTCTCATAAATTGAGACAGAAGTTATTGTTGAGGATATAACAATCTTACATAGGTTATTCTAAGTGTTTCATTTCAGTAAATAAGCTCCTGGGTCTCCCGCCTTTGGCAGTTGGTTCTGGGTTGGATGCTCCAACTATAAACGGTTATTAAGAGGTCAGGCCCCATTTGGCCACATGTCTGAGCCCCGTGTTTGGCCTAGTCTATCACATTTTGGGAGTGGGGTGGGATATTCATGGTGGGAATATGAAACTCCCACCTCTGATATTAAAACCATTGCATTTCAAAGAACCCTAAGCATCTCCATCCATTTACCAATTCATGTTTAATTAGATGCTCCATCTTTAACTACACGCTTACAAAGTATAGACTGTTGAAAACAGATCTGTGCGATTAGATTTATGAAGCAGTTTTTGGTGCATGTCTATCTCATTTGTGGGTGCTACATTACTGCCATCCAGTATTCTACATATTCTGGTGCATTGTTCTGGTTACCTCCATGATTAGTTGACGTTCTAGTTAATTTTGTTATTTGTTGACAGTGTTAATTTACTAAATCCCACAGCCGGAGTCATTTAATTCTAAATCCTTTTTGGACTACCTCTTGCTAATAAATGTCTTATATGCTTGATGTTCAGCTAGTGCAGCTGGAAATGGCACGCACTTCCCCTTCAAATTAAAAGCTCCCATCTCTCTTAAGGAGGGGAAGAATGATATTGCTCTACTAAGCATGACAGTTGGTCTGCAGGTATAGTTGTCTTCTGTCGTGTCTAATTTCCATGATTTATTCAATGTTAACTGTCAGTTGAGACTGTAGTGTAAACCACTTTCATCTGGTGCACCACGGAAAACAACTACGAGTATACACAGGTGTATTATTTGAATACATGACTGCAACTCCGGTTATTTTGTTAACTTAATAATTTTTGAATTGGAGCTTCTGACGAGGAGTCCTCTTTGAGGAGCTCGCTTATAATGCGGTTCAATAGTCCAGGGCATCTCCTTTTTAGGTCCCTTTCAAAAATCAATCTAACAAAATATCTTTCAAATTGGAGAACATTTTGTAGGATTTTCTTCAAGAGTCATCCCTACAAAATCCGCAACTATTTATTCGTCTAATTGTTGTCAAATATACAGACACATGGTGTTGATAAACATTGATATGATCGTGATGGTAATCACATGGATAAATGATTTTTTCATGTACTGCTATCTTACATGG
The DNA here is from genome assembly GCF_019419815.1 of Pyrus x bretschneideri. Lineage (NCBI taxonomy): Eukaryota > Viridiplantae > Streptophyta > Magnoliopsida > Rosales > Rosaceae > Pyrus > Pyrus x bretschneideri. The sequence continues at coordinate 8,312,328 of NW_025999390.1, read as the reverse complement.
AAAACCTAAAGGGAAAAAAGACATTTCATACATTGGACCACATTGATGGATGGGCCTCCATAATATGATCTTTTTTCACCGAATGAACATCAATACAGGTTTCCGTATTGAGTGTACTGGTTGAAACTAGTTGGCTCCTTACCAACCATCTATGTACCTTGTTTCCAACATTTTCAACAGCTTATTGATCTTTTCTCCATGCTTTTAGAACGCAGGATCATTTTATGAATGGGTCGGGGCAGGGCTAACTAGTGTCAAGATTCAGGGATTCAACAATGGGACAATAGATTTGTCAGCGTATAATTGGACCTACAAGGTATTTTCTCCCTTTTTATATCTTGTGTTATTGTCTTTTTACTGCTTTAATTGGAGCGAACACAGCATAAACTGCAACCTGTTAATATCTTACAAGGGTCTAAAATGTGGTTGCAGCCCATTTTAAATTTTTAACTGACTCACCTTAATTTCTTTCTTCCATTTCCAGATCGGATTGGAAGGGGAGCATCAAGGTCTTTACAAGGAAGAAGGTTTCGGTAATGTAAATTGGATTTCAGCCTCAGAACCTCCAAAGGAACAGCCTTTGACATGGTATAAGGTGAGCACTTGGATTACCCGACATCTCTTATGTATGACAATAACCAATTACTTGGTTTGAACACAGCTGTTTACTAGAGGTAATGGAGAATAATTGATTACTCGAAATATTGCAGGTTATTGTGGACCCTCCACCGGGTGATGATCCCGTTGGTTTGGATATGATTCACATGGGAAAAGGTCTAGCTTGGTTAAATGGAGAAGAGATTGGAAGATACTGGCCTAGGAAGGGCCCTTTACATGGATGTGTTAAAGAATGCAATTACAGAGGCAAATTCGATCCAGACAAATGCAATACAGGGTGTGGAGAACCAACGCAAAGATGGTAATATAACATCGGAAAAAAATCATTACACCTTTTGTTTTTGGAAGACAATTATTTTTTGAATCTGTTTCAATTGCTGCCAAAATATTTTTACACCAGACAGATGTACATAAATGTTCCGTGACCTTTATCAGATCTTAAAATGAGAAAAAGGAGAAGCTCAGAACTCGAGAATTATGTATTTGAACTAATGTTACCAGGATACGATGACCATCAAGCACAGGCATGAATACACACACATAAGCAAGATTGTATATACGTACATGTGTATGTATCAGAACATAGGCTTTGGAATCCTTTCGCAAATTTTCAATGCCATTTTTCTTTCCAAAAAAAACATAACTATGGTGTTTATGGTTTAGAGACTTCACTTCGATGTGTGGATACGAACCCACAAAATACAAGTATCATGCTTTGTTTCCCCTTGTCAACAAGTTTGTACTTTTTTATGTGCTCAATTCACGAAATATTTTACAGTAATGAACTTCGATCTTCATGGTGTTCTCAGTTCTTTTCTTCTAAAATTAATGAGACGAAACTGCATGATGCAAACTGACATCTCTATTGTTTGTCACCATGAAAAACTCACCTCTTACTGTTTCTGGACCAGGTACCATGTTCCACGGTCTTGGTTCAAGCAATCTGGAAACGTACTGGTGATATTCGAGGAGAAAGGTGGAGATCCATCCAAAATTGAGTTCTCAAGGCGGAAAATCACTGGTGTGTGCGCTCTTGTAGCAGAGAATTACCCCTCTATTGACCTTGAATCTTGGAATGATGGAAGTGGAAGTAACAAAACCGTTGCAACCGTCCATTTAGGTTGCCCCGAGGATACACATATTTCAAGTGTAAAATTTGCCAGCTTCGGGAATCCTACAGGCGCCTGTGGGTCCTATACACAGGGCAACTGCCATGACCCTAACTCCATTTCTGTGGTCGAAAAGGTAAGCACATCCAACTCCCCTTTATGTGAGTTCAACTGGAATTATAGATGTGTCCAATTGAGTATTTGTTGTCATTGTTGGGGAGGATTTCCTATTCCAGTAAGCTTGTCAGCACGCTCGCTAACATTTTTACAAACCATCTTTAATTCAAAACTTGTCATCAAGTTTGATTACATTTTGATAGCATATAATTTAGAGGTTTTTGACAGTTAGCCCACCCCAACCAGCTTTAGATACAGTGTTTCTTCAACTTTAACCTTACCTAGTACACAAAAGTCGTATTTCTTTAAATCAATTCAAGTCATTTGGACCTTAAATTTAGGTGTTCTTCGTTGTCCATAAATTGTTCGGTTTTTTTAGTTCCTTTTGAACATTACTGGATCAACCATTACCTTACATAATCTCATGTAATATAATTATCGGCATTTATACGACTTGAGTCTTTACAGACAGTTTCCTAACCTGCTTTCTACTTATTGCAGGTCTGCTTGAATAAGAACCGATGCGACATAGAATTAACAGGAGAAAATTTTAATAAGGGTTCGTGTCTGAGTGAACCAAAGAAGCTTGCAGTTGAAGTACAGTGCAACTGAAATTTTGAATTTTTATATTTCAACTTTGGAAAGAAAGAGGAGAGAACTTGCTACTTTGTCATATTACAGTTTTATTATATTTTCATTGCTAATTGCTATACAAGAATGTAGCAGGAAACACAACCGATATATCCAATTTTATTGAGAATTTGAAAGAGGCATCTGCTGTGTGCTTATTGATTTGTTTGCTTGACAGTGAAAACGAGAACGAATCGAACGATATTGCTCGACTGTTTCATTGTACTACCAACTTTTGTAAAGTGGATTTGATTTGTTCTTTCAGGGGAAGCAAAACTGTTTGGTGTGGCTCTTCATAGCCGATAGCCCGAATTTGAATGGTTGAGCACGAGGGAAAAGAAAAACTTCTTAACAAATATATCATCTGTTTGAATCGGTATGACTAATCGGTGAACATCCAAACTGCAACTTTTAGCTACAGAGACTGAATATCTGCATTCTCCTCGGACTTCCAATTTTGAGAGTCAATCTAGTCGTCACTGCCAAAACTTCGACATGTACATGGAATTAGATGGGTAGGAGGATATGCAGTTCCAATCTTTGCAAGATTGGTAATGCTGGCAAGCAACTTGAAAATGGACGATTTTATTTGGAGAAAGCAAGAAGGCCAATTTGCTTGGTTGCCTTCCTGTGGATTTGTAATATCTGTTCGGTCTTCCCTTCTTCTCCTCCTCCCGACTTCTACCCAGTTATTTGGAATACATTCGACTATGCACCTGCTGGTTTGAGTGTGGGATTGGGGCTAATAATGCTTTGGTGGATGTTGGATGCAAGGAAATGGTTCAAAGGACCTGTTAGAAACATTGAAACTGATAACGGAAAGGTAATTTACACGCGCGCGCACACGAACACTTGCGCACAGATTGTATATACATATCAGACAAATTTATGCCATAATTAAGACGAAGTTGACAAAGTCTAGTACAAAATTAAAGACTTAAAGTAAAAATTTTAAAGTTTAAACATCTATGCGTATGCATTGCATAGCCTTCCAGTATGCAAACTAGGGAAGTAAATAAGACCCATCTCTAAGACTTTGGAATTTGAAGCTGGACGTGACGTACCTGCGATCTCAGATCTGCCAACTCTTGCAGCCATTTCATGTAGCTTGAGTTCTTTGCCATAACGTCTTTAGAGACCTCCTTTCTCTGGACCAAACCGGCTGCATAGCTGTCGAAGTTATTGATACTTTCCCACAGAGAATGTAGCTTCCTTGTATCAGTCTCACTTCTAAAATTAGTAAGCCATTCCCTAGCTTCCTCCACCTTTGCCCAGAAGCACGAATCCTGAGTCAAACCTGCAAACTTGCTTCTGCTTCTACTTTGCTTCTGATCGTTGATGCTTCTCTCCTTCCACCATCTGTCGAATATTTCAAACCTCCTCTCTCTTCCATGCGCCAAGTAATGACCCTTGACATGGTGCATTCCAGTTCTATAGTACTCTGCGATGTCCAATGGCTCAACGAGGAGCATGTAAAACTGGGATGCATTTACCCATTTTGCTCGCCTGTGAAAATCGTGAGGCAGCTCATTTGTCTCCATCATTTTTATCACCCCATCCCAAAATGCAGCAAGCATGAGGCGGTTCATGTTGACCCTGTTACCCTTTTTTGAGGAGCCCCTATGCTTGAAGGCGTCATAGTACCCCAGTTGCTCACCAGACTCGTCGCAGGATGCCATGTACCACTCGATTTCAGCTCTGTGAGGCGTGTACTTGGAGAGCCGAACAGCTAAATTAGCACAATTCAAACTTGGGGTACGTCCTAATCGCCTTGCTATCTTTAGGCACTCTTTCGCAGGTGCGGCAGCTGGTTCCTGAAATTCATTAATTCAACATATACACATGAGATGAACGGATGAAAAAAGGTTCGGTTCATTTCCCAAACGAAACACACATACGTGGCTATTTATTCCTAAGGACTGTAATGCCAATGCAACCCCTGCTTCGTAGCTTGATTCTGGAAGCTCATCCTGCTGCATGAAGCTTGTCTTCAGAAACTGTGAAGAAATCTTGTCAACATAATCTCCGTAGTTGAGATGATCCTGGATACAGCACATTGGATTAGCTTCAGCTGGCATAAACATCAAATGCATCATTGTCATCACAGACACTGCATTCTCCACACACACAGCGCCCTCTTGTGAGCAAAACAAGTAGCTCCCAAATGGACAATACGACATGTTGCTGCTGCTTTCTCTCTCTTCTCCTTCTTGCAATGATGACGCACGCAAATAAGCTGACACGAAGCTGGATAGTGCAGCTTTCTCTTCGTCGCGCAGTTGAACATGAACACCAAGATTTCGAAAGTGCTGAAAGCATTGTAGTAAGAAATGCAGTACTTGAGCGCTGCATGATTCAATTGGAGCAAGGAGTAGTCTTGGCATGATGTCGTACTTGGAAACTACGTGGAAAAAATTGCCACCCCATCTTTCTCGGAGGATTGCTCGCGAAAGGGAGGCATTGCCGAGCAATGGTGATCCAAAGGTAATGCAAAGGACTGAAGGGGTGGAAGAGACAGATTGGAGGGAAGAAAGGAGCCAGAGAGCACAGAGTGAGGCAGTTGTTCCTCCTATAGAATGGCCTGTGATCACAATGGACTTGCTTTTCTCTGTTAGGGCCGACATCTGCACCACCATCAGCAGCATTTGTATGTCACTTGATTCTATAACTTGTAGTGAGCGGACCAATATGGTACATTAATCAATATACCCTACTAATCAAATTTGCAGTTAAAATTTAACATAGAATGGATAATATTTGATTCATTTGACGTTCCGTTGGTGAAGACCAAAGATCAATTGGCAGGTATTATTATTAAGGGTATCTGGCACAAGCAGAACGTTTTGTAACTCACTTGGCAAGTTGAACATTTATGGATATAAAGAAATGAAGATTTAGATATTGAGTGCCCATAAAACATTAGTAGTTAACTTAATAGTTTGACGAATGGAATGGACTAACAATTTGTAATTTTAAGGGTTTTTGCTACTAATTTTAAAATACTTGGTCTAATCTTACCCTCGAGGAGGAAAGCTGCTCTTGCTTTTGTTCTCTTTGCTCTTTAGAAAAGGCCTTAATAACTAGATGGACTAAGCTAAGACATGAAATGTTCATTGACTTATTGAACTAAAGTAATCTTTTTCCTATGTTTTTTTTTTACAAGCTTTAAATGATTCCCAAAAAAATAAAAAATAAAAAAAATATTTTATTTGATTGTTTTAAACACTAAAAAACAAAAGAAAGCCATACGATATCTAGTTGTGTGCACATCCTTAAGTGTTGATTACCCGATAACGCCTACCACACTTAAGGTTTTTTCTATGCTTTCATACTCCAAATCATTACCTTAATTACAAAAGAAAGATTGAATTTGGTTGGTCAAACTCTTATTGTCCCCAATATTAGCAGTAGAATCACAGCAACACTAAGGGCGTTTTTGCTTAATAAAATAGGAAAATGAAGGAGTCTGGAGAACTTAAAAATAGAGTAAGAAATAAATTTCAAATCAACTAGAGTTGATATTATTCTTGAATTTTTAGTATTAGATTACGGATTTTAAAGAGAAATTCAGACTTTTCCAAATTTATATGTGTTAACATGAGAGGGAGCTAAGAAGTGAGTCTTCAAACTCTAATTTTTTTGTTGTTGTCAAAAGTCTTCAAATTCTAATTTAAGCGAACAAAAAGAACTTAAACATCAAATTGAAGAAAGATGGAGTTTGTTTGATTGGCAATTTGTTGACGGAAGAGACGTGGAAGTGGGAAAGCAATATATTATGCGAAAGCTAAGCCAGTAAGCCTTAGGCAGTCAACACGTCTCTTGCGCAAAAGTTTAAATGTGCTGACAAAGGTACTTAGCTTACGTACAAAAATGCGCTGGCGACACGCAAATAATAATAAAAAGATTTAACAAAATACTTTTGGTACTGTTCATTTTTAATGGAAAATTATATGTATATATTTTTCTGATACTATTTATTATACCTTGAACAAGGAATTTTCATTAAAAGAAAAGTTTTTTTGAACATTCCGTTAGTTTTCTTATAATATAATGATGCAAGTGTTGTGTTGCAACAAACAACCAGCCGTATGCCCAGAAGTTCGACGACTGTTTGGTTTGAGTTTCTGAAGCTCCAACTGCAATTCAGAGTCCAAAAATGTATATTGTTTGTTTGGCAGCCATGTCATTTCACTAATTTCTATTTTATTTTTGTTTTAAACTTAAATTGTTTGGGTTGTGATTTCTACATATTTTCTCTCCTCGATCTCTGATTTTTCATTTATTACCCTCTCAATTCATAACCAAAACAAAAAGTGAAAGAGTAATACTAGGTAGATCAAAATCTTACATTAAATTTGCAAATATTTGTGTCATTAATAGGAAATAAGCACGTTAATCGACGCTTAACTAATAATTCAATCATCAACAACTATATCATTTAGTTTGCAAATTTGATTTAAAAAATCTAGCATCCCAAACACCATCCAAAGTCAAAATGTTAATTACCGAGTTGGAACTTAATTATCTTTTCACACTCGAAAAATGTGTTAATTAAAAGAGAAGTTTTGATGTAGACAACTGAATCGAATTTTAACTTGAATGAGGATCCTCTTTGGATCCTCACATCGTGTTCATTCATCGTACATCGTGGGATTAGCTTTCGTCAGGTATTGTTCATGTTTAATTGTAAACAAAAATATTTAAAATAATTTCTAACTGCACGATGTACGATAAACATACACGATTTGAAAATCCTTAAGACCCTCACAAAGAGAATCCAAAAAAAACATCCACACAAAAAAAATCTGAAAAGGATCCTCATTTTTTAACTTGTCTAGTGGTTGTCATGCAGAGGGAATATAATCAATATATCTTCACGGCCATAGCGAAAAAGCCTAAAATTATATCGACATCAGTGGGTTGGAGTGGGGCACTGGTAAAGGTAGAATTGTTAAATATTGGTGAGCAGGGGCTATATATAAGTAAAATCTTGTTCTAATGGTGTAGACAAGTAACCACCAAATTTTGCGTAAGTAATCCTAATTATCAGGATGATTCATCAGCTTTCTATCAGTTGTAACATGAAGAACATGCCTTAGCTTATGGGTAAGATAAAGAAATAAGTGTGTTATACTATTTATTATTACCGAAAGCTTTGGCTTCTAACCTTTCGCACAACTCAATCTTACTTACTAAGCAAACGTAGGTTTGGACTCGAAAGCAACAAAACAACGGATTAAGAACTCACTCTAAAGCTTATTTAGTTTACCTAGCCTATTGGAGCAATCAATTTTTGTATGAAGATTGAGTAGTTAACATGTCACAGAAGTCCGTATGGTGCAATTTTGTCTACTTAATTTGCCTATACCAACATAGATGCTCTAAAATTGTCTAGATTTCTATTTTTTAAATTTTATCAAGGATTCAGCGTTCTTGATTTGTTTCAAAAGATCCAGAGGGAAAGAGAAATTAAAGTTTCTTCACTTTCTATGACTGCAAATATGATCATAGCTTCCTTTCCTTAACTTCCTCCTTTTCACACCCCCTTTGTACTCCCGAAATGTTTTCTCAAAAGCTATACAAACCCTTTTGTACTCGATCATGACCAAGCAAAAAGCAAAGTCTTCGACAGTTAGAAATCACCCTTTCATACTGATCTGCAAGTCCCAAACGTTCTATTAATTTGTCACCCAAATAACACTTCTTTGTCCCTACAAATTAATTAGCATCTAAGACTCCTTTAAACTAACCTAAACCGTTTACTCGGTTTAAGCTACCTAACATGCACTTATGATGGCTTTAGGGCTTGGTCAAAAAACGTTTTTTAGGGATTAAGTCAAGGTCATCTGCATAATCCAAGTCAACGGTTTGATTATATTATACGCTTCCAGAAGCACTTGCAGGGGCCAAATTGGCATGATCTAACTAGATCAGATGGTTTAATGAGGAAAGAGTGAACTACTGTACAGTAGTGCTAATTTAATAGACGCTAAAAAAACTTTTACAACTTGTCACAATTGGCTTGAAATTAACTTAATTTGGTTAAACCAAGACCCTTATTCAATTTCATTATATTATATAGATATAGTAATTGGTAGCTTAATATGACGCTAAAAAACTCTTACAACTAGTCACAGTTGCCTCAAATTAATTTGATTTGGTTAAAACAAAACCTTGTTCAATCTCATATATATACGGGAGCTTGAAAAGGGTTTGGTGAAATTTATTTTAACCAAAAATCATGCTATAACTTTATTTAATTAAAAAAACTTAAATTTTAATGAAAAATCTTTAAATTTTAATAAAGAGAACAAAAGAACTTAAATTTTAATGAAAATGACACAATTTTAATATATAAGAAAATTGACGCATGGGATCTGCGCCTGAACAGTACTATATTGTTTATGAAACTTAACAATACTTCACTATTTATGAAACTGAACAATACTATACTATTTATGAAATTCAAATTCAATGGTACTACACTATTTATTGGTCCAGATTCATAAATAGTATCTAGTTTTTTGTTCACTTTCATAAATAATGCCTAGTTATTGGGTCCTATTTCATAAATAGTGTATACAAATTGGTATAGTTCATAAATAGTGCCTAGTTCTTGGTCGAGCTTCATAAATAATGCCTAGTTCTTGGTCCACTTTCATATGTAGTGCCTAGTTCTTGGTCATGTTATTTCATGTTTTATAAATAGCGTCTAGTTCTTGTCCAGTTTCATAAATACTATATAATAATCGATACAGTTTTATAAATAGTATCTCTTTCTTGGTCTAGTTTTATAAATATTGGCTCGTTCGTTTTCATAAGCAACTATTTTTAATTTCATTAACTATTGGAATTCCCAAACCTTTCCACCCATTTTTCCCTCCTCCAAGACACAGACAAGAACAACTAAATTATCAATTTCTTGCAAAATGATCACAACTGACATTTGTCGATTCCAATATACTTGCAAAATGATCATAACTAAATTATAATATTCCAAAATGGTGGAAACCACACAAGGAGAAAAAGATGGATCATGATTCAGCAGCAAACTTCATAGGATTGACTTGCCCAGTCATTGTATGCTTTTCGCGTTCGTTTTCAAGCTGGCTGCAATTTCCTCTAGTGGTGTGCAGCAAATGTTGGAGATGACGGGGAGAGAGAAGTAAAAGGGTTGGTGTGCTCACGTGCTTTTAGTTTGGGTTTTTTTTTTTTTTTTTTTCTCTCTCTCTCATATCCTTACTATTAAAACTATTAAATAAATTTAATAGATGATTTTTAGTTAAAATTTAAAATTTTGAAGTCTTTTTCACTAGTTTCAAGTATGTGTGTGAAATTTTTTATTTTTGTTTTTTAAATTGAAGGAGAAAGAGGAAAAGAGTGAGAGAGAATGTGAGGGAGGGAGAGAGTTTTATTTATTTATTTATTGTTTATTTTAAAAAAAATTAGAGATGTTAAAATCATCTGTATGTGAGGATCAAACAAAAAACAACAAAATTTTGTTTTGTGAAATTACGTTACTGCCTGTAACTTTTTTGTTGTGATAGAAAACTAAATAGTATTTTTATTATTTTTGGTTGGCGAGAGAATTCTATTAATACGTAGTTTATATATATATATATATATATAAACACATGCGGTTAAACCAATGACCCTTATTCAATTTGGTTAAAACTCATGATTTCTTAGACATCAATTTAATTTGGCAAAAAATTCCACCCCTAGGTAGGGATATGCATGCAACAACACAATGTCATCCATATATGTAAGATGACAAAACAAGAGGATTCAGTCACATTACCTTAGCATCAACACCAAAAATAAATAAATAAGAGTAAAATAATTAAAAGGAAAAGAATATACGGATGAATGGATGATATATCTGACCTGGTCTTGGAAAGTTTGGGAGCAGCGCAGAGACACGAAGAGCTTGAGCAGCCCTGCATGCACCATGACGGCCTCTTCCTCTCCATTAATAATATTATTATGATTATTATTGTTGTTGTTGGATAATGGTGGAAAAAGGCCGTGGCCGGCGTTCTCCAACGCTACCAAATTTCTGAAACTCAAACATTGATCTTCTTCTCCGGATAAAGCAAAATATCCGACGTCTCCGATTTGATGGGATACGAAAGCAGCGCCGGGAGTGGTGTTTGCTACGCTGCATAGCCTCCATGACTCAATCAGCAAGGGAGTCGATGCCAAGAAACTCGCAACTGTCTCACTGCTCTCAAACCTGCACAATTAATTATACTGTTATATATATATATGGATACATATATTTGCGTGTATATTATATATTCATCATACAGTTCGGAAAATAGAGGTGATCGATGAAAAAAAAGCAATCGAGTAACTTACGGTGAAGCTTCGGCATCCATGGACTGACTAGCAAGAAGTTCTTCTTTTCTTATTTTTCTTCTTTTGGGGTCTTTAAAGTGACCGGCCAGAGTTTGAATGGAATTTGAATACATATATACATACATACATATATATATATATATATATATTTTTTTTTTGTTACTTATATATGGGTCGTTTTTTAAAAACCATATATCTAACTCAGGTTATATATCTTAACCAAACCATACTTGTTCATTAGTATATACATATCAAATATTGATGCTTAATTTTATAATTAACCAATGGGATATAAAGTGGTAAGGAATTACTCTAATCTCAATTATTTTGTGGGGGGTTGGTGTGGAGTGGGTATGTTGTGTTTGTCGTGATTATGTCGTTTTCGTGTTATACCCGTTATTTTAATGGGTTGTGTCGTATCAAATTTGTTATCTTAACAAGTTCCTAATGAATGATCCGATAATGACTCAATTCATTAATGGGTCGTGTCATTTCGTGTCGGGTTAACCGATCATGCAAAAATTACTATGTGTAATGTCTAGATTTGAAAAATGATATGTTCGGGTTCTTATCGTGTGATCCGATAATAATCCAACTCGTTAATGAATTCTTAATGGGTGGCTCAACAAGATCAGAATCGTTAATGGATTGACTCAAAACCTGTTATTTTTCATGTCGGGTCAATCGTGAAAAAATTTGTTCGGCCTAGTGTGAGCACTCACAAACGATATTATAATAACAACTAATTAATTAAGTTTACTTAATTGGTTATGCTTATTTTATTCGTGTTGACGGAGTCATTGGAGACTTGGAGTAGAGTAGCCAATTTCTAACACCGCATGATCATTTTTTTGCTGAATTAATTTTTCAATTGGGTCATTTCAATAGGCAAGGCAAGCCCGGGCAGGTTGCGTTTTGACTGGGTGGGGTAACGCGTTATTGTACTACAGTGACTCTTGAGTGATGAGCACGCGGCCACCTCATCGTCACTACGGTCAAACACAACAGGGTGTATTAATAATGGGTGTAGGGATTGCAAAATGCCATGAGTTTGCGTACCCGGATATCTGTCCTTAATGGGGGCGGTTATGGAGGCTATTGGGTGAGTTTGGGTATTTTACTAAAACCACTTAAGTCGGATATGGAGCGGTGATGGTATTGTTATTGTAACAACCAAAAAATTCTAAATGAGAAGCTAAATTCAGTGATAGGCTAAAATAAAATCATGGTTAATCTCTATGCTATTAATCGTAATAAATTTCTTTCCTTAAAAGAAATCCAGCACAATATTAAATTAAGGTTAGTTTATGGTTGCATCTAACCGTCTCGTTAGACTGCCTATGTACCTTACTAAGGGATCAAGTCATTCGTAATTCACAAATTCAATATCTAACTCATTTCCAAAATCATTCAAGTGACTAACAATCACTAAGTTCAAACAAGCAATTCACACCAATTGCATATCAAATATAGATTCAGAATATCGAAATTAGTTAGAAACGCAGCGTCGGCTCACTGTCCACGTGCCGCTGCGCATGGCGGTTTCCGGCGAACGGAAAACCCAAATTCCTATGAACTCCAAAAATTACCAAATTTTATAGGGTTGTAGATTTCAATGAGAGGAACAACTTTCATACCTGGGCTGAAGTCTAATTCGGCAGGGAAGTGGCCAGAAAATCCCTCGAACTGCCGGAACCCTCAATTTGGGTAGTTGTCGATTCGCCACCAAAACGAACTCCGCCGCCTCATCCAAGGCTTGGACCTTTCCCTTGGGGTTGAGAGCAGTCTTTTGGTGGTGGTCATCGACGATGAAGCTCACCGGAGCCATCGAAAAAAGGTTAAAGCCGTCGAATGCACCCGTGGGTTTGTGGCTTCGATTTGTGAATTTGGGTTTGAAACCTAGAGTTCTAACACCACAGGGATGTTGGGCTCGATGAGAGCTTTCCATAGACACTGGAATCACCTCGAATGGATGTCGAACGGAGGAGTTAGAGCCGGGTCAAGGAACAGGATCGGGTCGAGTTGTACGGATCCAAAAGGATCCAGTGCTCATTCACCTCCTTGCTTTCTCCCCCTTCTTCCTATGCCCATTGGTTCTCTTCCCTCCTCATTTTCTCTCCTGCATCCCTCATTTCCCCTCTCTCTTGCTGCCACATGGCAGCTTCCAACCCCATTTCTTTTATTTATTTATTTTTTCCAATAACGAAAACATCTCCAATTTCTTCGTTGTAACTCCATTTCACAAACGGTTTTTGCCTAGACGCTTGTAGGATCGAACTTCATCCATATATGTCAAGAAATATGATAAAATATACGAGGATAAAATACATCCTCGTAAAATTACGTTTAATTAACGATGAGCGTTTTCCACTTATCGGTAAATTTTCTACATTTTCATGTATTTTAAATTTTCTAGGGTATAACAGTTATTCTCAGATTTGAACACAACTTGATTATATACATATATTAAATTACTATTAGAATTCTTATAAGTTATGTTTGTGAGCCCTAGTTTGGCGTTGAGGTGCTTAAAAAAAAAAAGCTGCTTATTTTTTAAGTTTTTATGTTTAAGGTGTTTGGTAAACTGAAAAAAAAAGGATTATTTTGGAAGCTGTGGTGATTGACAACTGAAATTATCAAAAAAGCCGAAGCAGCTCAATGCTGCTTTGGAAAATTGGTTTTTTTTCAAAGCACGTGGAGCTACAGTGCATCTTTAATGAAATTTTCTAAAATCCAATAAAACCCTCGTCATTTTTACAAAATGACAGGCCCTGTCCTTAGTACTCAAACTGGAATCTCTCACCCTCGTTCACCCCTTCGCATCAAAGTAGGACCGCAGCTGTCCTGCCCATTCTCACTCAACACCGACCAACACCACTGCACCAACATTCATCCCTATTCTCCTTCCAGATCTTCCAAATACACAAATAAGAAAAATATTCAATCTTTTTGAGAAACCATTTTTGAAGCATGCGTCAAATTGAAACAACTATGCCACCTTCTCTAATCACCAAACCAGAAACGGCTTCGCTGATCTCTATCGTCCCTCGAACCCAACCCTTTTTTTCTTTAAATTGATTTCTTTCTCTTGCGAGACCCGATGGATCTGTCTCCATCATCCGACGCATGAACCCATAACTTCTTGTTCGGAAGATTTGGAGTTCATCTGAATTTGGATTTGGGTTTTAGAAAGGCATCTTTTGGTATCTAACATGATGGGGCAAAAAGGTTTATGGATTGGAACTAGAGGGATTAGATGTGGAGTTTTTGTCGAGTAAAAAGTGGTTGAATGGGAAAGACGGTGGAGTGGGATTGAAGCTCGCCAAAGAAGCCAACGCCAGAACCTAAAGCCTGCACTTCCTTTTTCTTGACCACCAAAGCCAAAAATAGGAATGGGCTTTATACTGTGCGTTCTGGCTACCACTAGAAGCATGCGGTTTCGACGCCTCTGGTTAGTAGGGTATCTTCCCCCTCTTCCTTGATTCCAACCCGTGTTTGGAGGATTATTTGGAAATCGAGGACCACCCCTCCTCCCCCCTCGCCCTCTGCGGGAAGATTCGAAATTTTATGTGGAGGGCTTTATCTTGTGCTCTGGCTACCATAGAGGATTTGTTTAGGCGTCATTGCTCCCCCTCCCCTTTATGTCCGATTTGCCATGCTCAAGTGGAATCTGTGGAACACTTACTTCTCTCATGCCCGTGGGCTGAACCTATCTGGTTTGGCGGCCCTCTAAACTATCGAGTGAATCGGGCAAGCGTTACAACTCTGGCTGCATGGCTTTCCTCTCTTCTTGGGTCCAACTTGGGTTCTAAGGATGATTTTCTTCAGATTATGTCCTTTGTAGCCTTTACATGCTGGCACATCTGGAAGGCTAAGTGTAACTATGTTTTCAATCACCACATTATCTCACCTCAACAAATCCTTCTGTCCATATTTAATTCTGTTGAAGGCTTTCTGAAGGCCCTTAGAATTCCTGAGGGTAGTTCTCTGAACACTCAGTCGGCTCTTGTCTCTTCGGCTCGTAGGTCCCCCCCTTGTCTTCCCTTCACGAAGTTGAATGTCGATGCTAGCTGGGTTGAGGCTTTTAAATATGGCTTTGCAGGTATTGTGGTTAGGAATCATGAGGGACATTTTGTGGCTGCTAAAAGAGTGCAGATTAAAGCTCCGAATGTTACAGCGGCGGAGGCTACATCGATCTTGTTTGGGTGTGAGTTTGCTGTCTCTTTGGGATTGGATATCATTATTGTAGAGTCTGACTCCAAGGAGAATATCTCCAACTTGGTAAATGTTTCTTCGTCTGGCAGTTGGGAGGCCTTCCCTATCCTAGCAAAAATTTTGCAGCTGAGGGACTCCTTCTAGGACTGCCGCTGGTCTTGGGTTCCAAGATCAGCCAACATGGCGGCGCATCGGTTGGCGTCAAGACGTAATACGGAGATGTGCGATATAACTTGTGTTCATCATCCTCTATTTTCGTTGGTTGGTATTCTCAACAAGGATGGGTTACCCTGTCCACCTTAACTTTTGTTTTGGCAGTGGAGGCGGCGACGTTTTAGCACCTAGTGTAGCGTCATATGTACCCTCCTCCTCTGCCCTATGTTTGCTGCTTTCTTTGTTGCTTGCCTTCTGTGGGCTTCCTTGTTCGTTTGGCTCCAGCCCTGGTTTATTGTTATTTCCAGTTCTTCTTCTTCTTCAAAAAAAAAAAAAAAAAAAAGCTGCTTGATTTTGGGTTCTTGAGAGAGAAGAGTTTGAGAAAGGGATAACTTTGGGCATATCAACAAATACATTTTCATAACTAATTAAAATTTTAAAAGTTGAAATAACTACAAACAAAGGGATAACTTTGTCGTACTAATTAATATTTAAGATAAAGTTTATAAAGATTTATCTTTTAAAAATAAAGTATATTTAGTAATTCACATTTATTTATTAAGAAAATTAAATTAATGGCACATCTAGTATTATACCCTTTTTGGTCATTTTACACAGTCACAACTGTTTTACATAAAAGTTTACCAAACACTATCATACTGCTTTTTTTTTTTTCTTCCAAAGGCACATTTACAAAAAGGTTTACCAAACACTCTGCTGCTTTATTTCACATCTGTTTATTCTCACAGCATAGCAAAAACAATTTTTTTTCAAAGCATAACAATACCAAACAAGCCCTGAGTCGTCTTTGTTGATTGTGCTTGTCTCATATTTCCTTGCTATTGCAATTGTGTGGAATTTGATTTTTCAAGTTATTTACTTTGTTATTAGCTCTTTCTGTTTACATATTTGGGCTAGTTCATTATTGATTAACCTGTGTTGGGGCTAGTTCATTATTGATTAACCGGTCTTATTGCCTCTTGCAAATCTCGATTATATTGCATAAATTTAAGAGAGTTTTAACGAAATATTTTCGGAACTGTTCATTTTGAATGAAAAAGACATATTTACTCTAAAAAGTCACTCATGATACTATTCACTTACAACACATTTTTGTACTTTTGATTAAAAATCAAAATTTTTAAGCATTTTTCATTATTTTTTCTTAAATTTATTGGCAAAAATAATAGTTTAGCAAACGTTTGGATAAGTTTAATTCTCGTGACATGTGAAACAATGAAATATATCATACTATGCCAATCATATTCCTTTAAAACCGGACACCTACTAAACTCACATTCCCTTAAACGTAATGTGAAAAACTCATGAACGAGTAAGACTTTTATTTTATTTTATTGACATTTCTTCATACTTATGTACATGATATTATTGCTAACACTACCAAGGGAAAACATGATGCCCATGAATAGGAGATAACCAATGATGCCTTTGATGAAAAAAAAAACTATTTTACATCTATAACGCAAACGTATAAATTTTGAAAAGTGTTTTTTTGAGTACATCGATATTTTTACACTAAGGTGAGGAGGAGTTCGGCTAAACCACACAATGAGCAGCTTAATTTGATATCAAATTCGTCATTCACAAGATTTGAACCTAAAACCTCTCACTTTTAAATGAAGAGAAATATCAGAAGGCCGTAATAGTGAGTGGCAATGCAAACATATAAATGAATTGCAATCAAGTAAGGTTTATTCGTACACTTCTACGTTTGATCAATACTTAGTGGACTTGAGAGCACCTTGATGTTTATATTTCGTACGTACATTACGCACTTAGTTTGAAATTAACTTTAGATTTCAAATTGTTTGTGTGTTGTGAGGACCAAATCAACAAATGGGCCGATCCCAGAGTTCAGGGTTGATCAGCCCAACACCAAAGGGTTTATTCCATGTTCATGGTCCATGGATGATGAGAAATGAAATCAACCTTTCTAGTTTCTATCTATTACATGAAAAGTGAAAATATTGATATGATTATTATGATAGTTTGTGTTTTTTATATTTATGTGTTGGTTAATATATATATATATATATATCTTCATTAGTTTATATAACTTTTTAGTTTGAATAGAACAAACAATTTAATCCTAAATAGTTTCGCTCTAAATTCTGAATAGTTTCGATTTTATCTGTTGCATCTATTTAAGTGAATAATGTATTTTTTTTTTCATAGTTGAAATTTTAAATCCGCCACTAGTAACATATGATTGATAAATGGAATATATTTGTTTGTCATATTAGCACACTGACATAAATTTAACGAAAAAACAACAGAAAGACCAAATTGGTATGGGAAGTTCATTTTCAGAGATTAAATTGATGATTTTTGTATTTTATTTTAAAAGACCATTTCAATTGGAGGGTTCCAGTTTTCCAGTTTGAGGAACTCTTTTAAATTTTATGGAATATTCCGTGTAAGGGAAAATAAAGGGGAACACACAAAAATTGGCGGGAAAATAATCACACGGGTCTTATTGGGCGAGTTCACACATTGCTCTCGAAACAATTGGAGAACCCCGAAAGCAAAATCGAAGGCGATGAACAAAGGCATGAGCAGAAAACAGCCAGCGCCGCCACAACCGGCCGCGAACCCAGCCAAGCAGCGGGCCACGTCCGCAGAAGAAGAATTCGGCCGCGATGACGTCTTCCTCGACGAAACCCTTTTCGAGACAGAGGCCCGCCACTCTCCCATGTCCTACACTTCCGCCTCCCGAAGCATCGGTCTGTCAGTCTTTTCCAATTTTGCTCGATTCCCTATTTTTATTTATTTATTGTTTTAATTTTTAAAATCTCTTTCTTTATTGGTCGTGAGTTTTCAGCAATTGGAGAGAGCCATAGAGAATTTCTGCCTAATTGGTCCGGGTCGCTGTCATTATCCGGATTTTTGGGGTTACAAAGGAAGGTTAGCTTGTGCTCCTAATTTTTGCTGTGACAATGTTTGGTTGTTGACTGAAAACCTGAATAAATCTGGAATTTTGTATTACGAAAGCATCCGCGTTGTAGTTTTGGTCAATCATGTTGGTTATTTGTTCTCAGAAATGCAACTTTTCCCAAGTATTCTATGTGCTGCACGGGAATCATATATGCTACCAAACTAAACTGAACTAAGATATGCCTTTTTCTGAGTCTTATAAGTTGTCGCATTATCCTAGGACATAGTTCGCTACTGTTTTTATCTTTCCGACGAACTGCTGTTTTTGCCTACCTCCCTGAGATGGTTATGCAATGAGTTTTTTCATATCTTGTTGCAGGGGGTATCTGTCAAAATGGTTGCTGCTGGTGCTGAACATACTGCAGCTGTCACAGAAGATGGGTCCCTCTATGGATGGGGCTGGGGCCGATATGGAAACTTGGGCCTTGGTGATAGGAACGATTGCATGCTTCTGGAGAGGGTTTCTATGGTTAATGTAAGTCTTGAGATCTGGTGCTGTTAATTTTATTCTGATTTGGGCCATCATTTATGATATTAAGTAACTGTGATCTGAAACCACATAATGTTAACAGAAGGGTAAACTTCCATCTACCCCTTGAACCCCCAATATCTCGAAGTAGGGCTTAAGCTGTCTAAACTTAGGCAAAAATGACGGGAAGAAAAAGATGGAATTTGGAGATTTTGGTGGTTGGGCAAGTTGGTGAATAAATAGTCAAATTTTGCCTCAAAAGTGAGCCACGTGCCCATCATGTGACAGTATCTAACGGAATACTGGAACATTGTTAGAAATCTGATGGTAAGCCCTACGTTGTGGTATCTTAACATATTTTATGACCTTAAGGTACAAATACAATTTGCATAATTTAGGGACAATTTACCAGCTGACAATGTAATATCCCGCACCAATGCATATTGTGTTCATTAGATTGTTTTCCTTTCTTTCTGCATCTGTAAATTCTGTACTAAGTTGAAATCACAGAAGAGAATTGGATCTTTCAAAGTGGCGTTGTCTTGAAAGTAGTCAGGGAGGTTCCTAAAGGGTTAGACATTAGGCTTTGGAAGAGAGATAATATGGTGCTTCAGCATCTGTGCCAGGGCTCCACCTAATGGATGTGCTTTGTTGTCTAGGATTGTCAAAGCAGGCTCTTTTTTTATAGGCAACAGAAACACAAATTGCCCCTTTAGCTGGAAAGCTATATGATTAGGCATGATGTCAATGGGGAGTATTGTCCCAGACAGATTTCAAGTGGAAATCTTGTTTTGGAAGGTGGCAGCCCGCCGTAGAATATACCTGATCACTGTACTCTATGGTTCCATCAATGTTTTAAAAGGAGAAGGCGAAGCCAAGGCATTCCATGGATAGTCTCGAGGTGTGAGGGTACCTAAAATTATTGTAATACTTAATATATAATTGTATATAAAAAAATATAATAAACTAATAGATACTAAGTTAGAAACATAAAATTAGCATGAATTTTTAATTTTTCATAAACCCCAACGGTGAGAAACCCTAACCTTAAATTTAAAATTATATGTTTGTTGGGAACTTGTGGGAAATTGACAGGTTAGATTGGAGATTGGCAGCGTTGGCTTGAGACTGGGAATTTTGAAGTAAAGAAAGGTGGGAGAAGACAAAAGAGTTTTGAGTTTTATAAAAACCCTGCCCAAAACGACGTTGTTTTGGGTTTGGGCTGTTTAAAAAAAAAAACAAAAGAATTCAAGCACCTAGGTGACGCCTGGACAACGCCTCAGGCTCGCTTCCCAACGCCTAGGCTCGTCTATAGCCCATTCTTGCTTGGCAGAGGCGTTTTCTTCATATCCCCGACCAGGCTAGTCTTAATACTAGTTTTTTAAAACGTTGGGTTCCATATAGCATCCTTAAGTGAATGGCTTACCCAAGAATAGTTTATTATAACTATTATTCTTAAGGGATCTGCTTATAATAAAGTATAGAACATTAAGGGTTTATTTTGAATTTATGCTACAACAGTGGGACCAAAAGGTATGCATGAGCCTATCACTTATATGAGGTGGAAGACAATCGGTGAACTTCCTTTGTTTGGGCATTTCTGTGTTTTCTCTCTGCTGAAATCTATATGAATTACACTGTTTGCAGCTTTAGCACGGTAAAACTTTAGTTTGATTTAGTGTTGTGCTTTAGAGTAAACTTTGAGTGTTGATATAGGTGCAGGCAAGTAGTCAAACCACATACAAAGTTTGGTGTTCACGTTCTTTGATTGTATTCCTAAATTTGTATTGGATGTGCAATTATATGTTTGAATATTTTTCCTGGAAAATATTGAGATAATTGAAAAAAATAAAATTTGGCTGGTGCTGAATGATGTCCATGCCATTGTTTTTAACGAATTCCAATTATGTGTTATCTAATCATACTGCATGGAGCTTACCGGACAAATATAGAATGGAGAGTAATGAAATGGTTTGGGCAGCAAGAGTTGAATGGGTGAAAGTTAAATCTGCAGGATGGTGCTGTAGGCTTGGACAATTCTTCAATATTCTAGTTTCTTCAGAAATAGGTATTTAGTAAAGAGGTGTCAATTGTATAAGTTAATGTACAACTGAATACGCTCCACATTCAGACAGTAACCCTCTCTTTTAGGATGTTTGGAGACCTGACCACTCCACAGTAGTGCCCAACACATGCATCTCAAACTATATCTGTCTCTTGTTCCTTGCTACCTGAAAAAAACAAAGACTAAAGCAGTACACTGTCTGTGCGTGTGTGTGTGTGTGTGTGTGTGTCTGTTTGCACATAATTCTGAATGTGGATCATTGAACTTATTTCGGGAAATATATTTCATCTGCTAGATTATGCACTGATTCATGCTAATTGACATATGAAGCATTGTTAGAGTAATTGGCGTTGGATAGAAATTCACTTGGATATGACAGATGCAACTGTTTATTTGCAGTCCTTAATTTCACTTATAGAAACTCACATCTGACAGAATATAAAAACTCACATCTGACAGAATACTATACGGCTGGGGTTGGAATATGGTTTCTGGTTTCTGTTCCCTTATTTTCACTTATAAATAATTTTTCCTGGTTCATGAATCATTTTTCTTTTCCTTTCCCTTCTAAGCTTTTACTTTTCTGTCACTTCCATCCTATTAGCGAGTCAATTCCTCATTTCCCTTCTGGTTCGTTACTTACGTTTTTCTATTTCATGGACAGTTTGGACAAGTTGGAGTGGGTGACAACATCGATCCCTGTTCTCCTGTGCAAGTTAAATTTCTCCATGAGCAGGTACATTCTCATTTCTGTAATATTCAGTTCGGTGGAGATTATCTTCTTTTGACTTGTCATCTGGGAGAATTATTTTGGTAATGATGAATCTAATGATCCATCTTGCATTGGCAGAAAGTAGTTCAAATATCTTGTGGATGGAGACACACTTTTGCTGTTACTGAAAGACAAAATGTGTTCTCCAATAGTGGCAAGGCGATAGACAAGATGGAGAGAATCGTGCTCATCAGGCCACGAAATCATGTGTCGGAAAGATGATTTCGTGATCACCTTCATTTAAGTTATTAAGCTCCCTGATTTTATGTAAATATTGATTCCTTGTGCAAATTGTCAAAGCTTGTATAGCCTTTGTATACCTGTATAAATAGTGCCATATACTGAGATAAATGGAAATCATCCAAATTCAACAAAAAATGTGTGTTCTCTATTTTATTTCCCTGCACTGTTTAACCTTTTACAAGTCTCTCTGCAACCAGAGACCAGGCCAGGGTGGCCTTCAAGTATACGAGTTTGAGTATGAAGTCGATAGTACAAGATTAAAATACTTTTTATGCCATGAGCAAAGTTTTAAGGGTAGATACAATTAACTGCAAGGTGATACTTGTAGCAATGATTTTATGATAGCAATTGAGTGATCACACATTGTCCGACCTACAAAGTGTGTATAAGTTTTTAAATCTTCAGAAAACCCTTCCAATGCCTCAATATACAAAGATGGACACTATGATTCAAACGCTAGACATGTTCCCTCGGTACAAGAAGTTCATATTCGAGTACACGAAAGAAGTTTGAGCTTTTGGAGTTGTGCTGGTTGAGAGGTGGATGGTTACTAAGGCAACTCGTTGTGCGTCTGCCGCCACTTGGCCCATAGAAAGACAAACAGGCCAATCACACTAACGCAGCCTCCCACAATGCTGAAATCAAAGCAAGGTGTTCATTTATGTATTTTTTTGTATAGATGAAATGAACAAGAAATATGTAGTCACCAAAAACTCAAATTCTTAATCAACGGCAGCACCACCTGAGAAGGGCAAAAGCTAATAAGTTTTATGTGTATTTCTATTTGAAAGAAATCCCAAATTAGAGTAGTATTTTTAATAGATTGTGATCGTTTTATGTTTGTGTCGGGCTAACCTGTTGTATATCTAGAAGTATATATTTAAAGAAACAAAAATTTAGGAACCCAAATTGCATTTCATATTAACTATTTACACCAATATCTAACCCATTGATTTGTCTCATTTTGATAGTACATTTGTGCTCATTTTATGTTTGCGTCGGGCCAACCCATTGTACATTAATAATATTTAAATAAACTAAAATTAGAAACCCAATATGCATTTTATGTTTGGGTCGGGCTAACCCGTTGTAATTTTATGTTTGGGTCGGGCCAACCTATCGGAAAGATGATTTCGTGATCACATTCATTTATGTTATTAAGCTCCCTGATTTTATGTAAATATTGATTTCTTGTGCAAATTGTCAAAGCTTGTATAAAGAAGGTCAAGGTTAGGCCAGCTGCATTGATGCAACTGGAGAAATAGGTCGACATGAATCGCAATTCCGCAAAAATAGCAAGCTATCCCAAAAATGGCATGTTCAATGAAAAATAATTAATTATTCAGATGTAACCTCTTTATTCTTCAAATTTAATTTGATATAGGGTACTTACTCAATAATGCCCAAATAGATGATGTAGGCTAAAAGCCAACCCTTTGGAATGGGAGGTCTTTGTTTGTTGTAAAGTGCGGCTACAAGCAAAGCGTAGAAAGCCACTGTGTTTTTATAGTATAAAAACACAGTGAGCTTCATGTCAGCTCTGAATGTCATCTTAATGATAATGGAGTTACCCCTGATGAGCAGTTGGATCAAAAAGCCAAGAATAAACGGTATAACTCATTTCATTCTTCCACACAATAGACTATACCAACAAAAAAAAAAACCTTAGTTAGAATAGTATTGTAAATTCTAGAAGTCATAATCCAACTCCAAGAATTGAATTTTTATAAGCAGAGAAACTTATGTAAGATGTGGGAACATCCAAAGTGGCAAATGAACAAACATTCACTTCCCCCTTCAACTTGCCATAAAAGTTTGAGAGTAATCCAATCCACTGTACCAAACGAGCTCTAAGACAAACCACCACATATCCAGACCACATTATGTAACATGCAGGGAGTAGTTACCATGACATGTGTTACTTATGCGTTAATACATATGTCATCTTCCACATAATCTAGTGAAAAAGTTGGTCTGGCCTATTTACTGAACTCAAAGCGAAGTGTTCATTTATGTATTGTTAGTATAAATGAAATGAACAAGAACTATGTAGTCACCAAAAACTCAAATTCTTAATCAACGGCAGCACCACCTGAGAAAGGCAAAAGCTAATAAGTTTTATGTGTGTTTCTATGTGAAAGAAATCCCAAATTAGAGTAGTATATTTAATAGATTGTGCTCGTTTTATGTTTGTGTCAGGCTAACTTGTTGTACATCTAGAAGTATATATTTAAAGAAACAAAAATTAGGAACCCAATTTGCATTTCATATTAACTATTTACACCAATCTCTAACCCATTGATTTGTCTCATTTTGTTAGTACATTGGTGCTCATTTTACGTTTGCGTCTGGCCAACTCATTGTACATTAATAATATTTAAATATACTAAAATCGGAAACCTAATATGCATTTTATGTTTGGGTCGGGCCAACCCATTGTACATTTTATGTTTGGGTTGGGCCAACCTATCGGAAAGAAGATTTTGTGATCACATTCATTTATGTTAATTAAGCTCCTTGATTTTATGTAAATATTAATTCCTTGTGCAAATTGTCAAAGTTTGTATAAGAAGGTCAAGGCCAGGCCGGCTGCAATGATGCAACTAGAGAAATTGGCCGGCGTGAACCGTGAAACTGCAAAAACAGCTAGCTGTCCCAAAAATGGCCTACAATGAAAAATAATTAATTATTCAGATGTAACCTCTTTATTCTTCAAATTTAATTTGATATAGGGTACTTACTCAAGAATGCCCAAACAGGTGATGTAGGCTAAAAGCCAACCCTTTGGAATGGGAGGTCTTCGTTTGCTATAGAGTGCAGCTACAAGCAAGGTGCAGAAAGCCACTGTGTTTTTTATGCTATAAAAACACGGTGAACTTCGTGTCAGCTTTGAATGCCATCTTGATGATAATGGAGTTGCCCCCGATGAGTAGTTGGATCAAAAAGCCAAGAATAAAAGGTACATCTCCTTTCATTCTTCCGCACAATGGACTATACCTACAAAAAAAAAAAAAAAAAATTTAGTTAGAACTGTATTGTAAATTCTAGAAGTCATAATCCAACTCCAAGAATTGAATTTTTATAGGCATAGAAACTTACGTAAGATGCAGGAACATCCAAAGTGGCAAATGAAGAAACATTCACTTCCATCTTCAACTTGCCGTAAAAGTTTGAGAGTAATTCAATCCTCTGTACCAAACGAGCCCCAAGACAAACTAACACATATCCAGACCACATTATGTAACAGGCAGGGAGTAGTTATCATGACATATGTTACTTATGCGTTAATACATACATCATCTTCCACATAATGTGGTGAAAACGTTGGTCTGGCCTATTTACTAAACTCAAAGCAAAGTGTTCATTTATGTATTGTTAGTTTAAATGAAATGAACAAGAAATTTGTTGTCACCAAAAACTCAAAATCTTAATCAACGGCAGCACCACCTGAGAAAGGCATAAGCTAATAAGTTTTATGTGTGTTTGTATTTGAAAGAAATCCTAAATTAGAGTAGTAATTTTAATAGATTGTGCTTGTTTTGTGTTTGTGTCGGGCTAACCTGTTGTATATCTAGAAGTATATATTTAAAGAAACAAAAATTAGGAACCCAATTTGCATTTCATATTAACTTTTTACACCAATCTCTAACCCATTGATTTGTCTCATTTTGTTAGCACATTTGTGCTCATTTTATGTTTGGGTCAGGCCAACCCATTGTACATTAATAATATTTAAGTAAACTAAAATTAGAAACCCAACATGCATTTTATGTTTGGGTCGAGCCAACCCATTGTACATTTTATGTTTGGGTCAGGCCAACCTGTTGGAAAGAAGATTTTGTGATCACATTCGTTTATGTTATTAAGCTCCTTGATTTTATGTAAATATTGATTCCTTGTGCAAATTGTCAAAGCTTGTATAGCCTTTGCAAACCTAAAAAAGTATTGTCATATACTAAGATCAATTGAAATCATCCAAAATCAACCAAAAACGTGTGTGTGTTCTCTATTTTATTTCCCTGCACTGTTTAATCTTTTACAAGTCTCTCTGCAACAAGAGGCTAGGCCAGAGTGGCCTTCAAGTATACAAGTTCAGGTATGAAGTCGATAGTACAAGAATAAAATACTTTTTTTTGCCATGAGCAAAGTTAAGGGTAGATACAATCAATTGCAAGGTGATACTTGTAGCAATGATTTTTTGATAGTAGTTAAGTGATCATACAATGTCTGTCCTAGGAAGTGTGTATAAGTTTTTAAATCTTTAGAAAACCTTACCAATGCCTTAATGTACAAAGATGGACGCTATGATTCAAACGATATACATGTTCCCTTGGTACAACAAGTTCAACGTTGAGTACAAGAAAGAAGTTTGAGATTTTGGAGCTATGCTGGTTAGGAAGTGAACGATCATTGAGGCAACTCGATGCGCGTCTGCTGCCACTTGTCCTATTGAAAGACAAAGAGGCCAATCACAATAACGCAACCTCCCACAATGCTGAAACATAAAATAAACTTTAAGTTTTTATACAAGATTAAGAGTTAACAAAACTTTAACATTATTATATGTAAGCAATGATGCAGTTTCTTACTTCCCAGTGTCAACATTCTCCTTCAGTACTGTAGCCCCTAGTACCATGAAAATAACCATGGCTAGGGGGCTAAAAAATGACAGAAAAATGACACCTCTCATCTTAATCACTAGGCTCTGTAGCCATGCCATCGATGCAGAGACTACTGGACCCTACAAGAACAATGCAAAAATCAAAATTATGTCTATGTTACGCAATTAAAAGATCACTTCAAAGTTCAAACTACCCCAAAACTCACCGAATACAGGTAGCATGCCAACATCACGTTTAACCCCAGTACCCATGCATCTGTTGTACTCTCTGAAGGAAGATTTGTGAAAAACATGTTCATTTAAGCAACATCAATAGCATGCAATTAACAATTAAAGGCGGAATCATGCTTGTATGCACTTAAAACAAAACATTTACCCATGAAATTCAAAGCCTAGTAGATAGGTGAACCAAGACTCAACTCAAAACAAAGTGAGTTGAGAAATCAATACCTTTGTAGATTCCTCTTTGTATAAGCAAAGGCTAATCACCCAAAGAGAGGGCCTTCATTCCTTGCATCTTAGATCCATGGATTTGGATGGATGAAAAGGTTTCTCCAAGTTCCCAAAATTGAGAACCTCTAATGATTCATCACCAAGGCATAATGAAGAAGAAATGAGTGACCTTGGAGGAGTTTGATTGCTAGATGATCCCTCCAAGGTGGCCTAAATTTTAGAGAGAAATGAGAGCTTGTGTTCTCATCCTTTCCCCAAAAATTACCATATGTAAATTTTATGCTATAAAGTCCTTTATATAGTCCCTTCAAATAAGTGACCTAATGGACCAAAAGCCCTATTCTTCTAACATGGCAAGCCTATAGGGTTTATTGGGCTTTCAAGCCCTTTGTTTATTCAAGTTGTCATACAACTTGAGTTAATGGGCTTGACATTCAAATCCCATTGGGCCTTGCGGCCCAAAACTAACCCGAGGTCTTTAACGAACTTATTCGTTTGATTAATTAACATATTAATTAATCCTAGCCTTAGATAAATAATTAAACCATTTAATTATTCTTACTCATCTCCGTTGTTTCTTCAAACTCTACCTTACTCGGTGAACGATCCATTAGGTTCCTTTTAGCGAGGCAGTGGGCGATTAAAACTCTTTCTAATCGATTGTGAATTGAAACTTACTTTCAATTCTCCCGTTAGTGATAATACACTTTTAGGGCTTCCACAAACCATGGTTGACGCCTAGCAGCATGTCATGGTTACCCAAGCTAATCAGAAGAGGTGGAGAACCTATTCAGTTTTAGGATTACAAATGCAATACGGTCTTTCTCTAATACAATACTCTCGACCACATTGTTTGGATTGATAGTTTATTCATGTCTACTATCCAATGTGAGTCTTGTGCTTATATGATTACCTTGAACGTGATTTGGAACACATTCCTAAATCTCATTCATACTTTGGCCAAAGATTCAAAATCATATCATAGAGTATTCTCCCTCAAACAGTTTGAAGGTTAGAGATCCCTTGTTACGCATTCACTTGCCTCCATGGCTAAGTGGCTTAACCCCAACGATGCCATGGACACCCTCATGATGGAGTGACTTTGACATAATCAAAGATTAAGGACCTAACCACAAGACAACTGTGATGCCTCAGGTCAAAAGACTAATTTGCATTATCCCAACCATGAGTTCTCATGTGACATGAATATGAGAACTCTTCGTTGATCGTGTTCAGTGAACTCATTCTCTATTGAGCACCTACGTACTTGTCTTGATGTCACACACACCAATGACTCGAGACTAGTCACTCTCCCTGAGAGAAGACATAGCACGTACTGATCTTAACGGACTGTCAATGCCCAATTGACAATCCTATGATCAGGAACGTTTAGGATGTGTCAACGAAAGAATGGTCTCATGAATCTAACTTCTTTAGATCACATTCTTCCAATCACATATTCCTTGGACTTATCGTTTAAGCATATAACATTTATATGAGACGGCTCAAACAATAATGTTTGCCCTTAATATTAAACTAGATTAGTTTAACATGTGAAATGTTCATAAAGTATCATCATATGATTGGTTTTAGGGCACATTTCCAACACTCTCAGTAAGCGCGACAGCCATTATGGTGTCCATCAATGCTCAAATGGAGATAGCATACGCATTCATCCAAATCAATGGAAAGTCAAGGTACTTATTAGTGGTCCGTTGCTAAAATCACACAAAAAGAAAAGCAAGATGTAAAATAAACATAAAGACAAAAAGTTATTTTGAAATCTAATTAGCAGATGTGCTTGTGTTTTCATTCGAATGCGCACCATGTGTTTGTGTGTGTTTGAATCAACCCAAAAGAAACAAAAAGCCCATGCGGTTACCATTTGTAAGTTGTAGCACACTGATAGGACCACTGCAGCTTTGACTAGCATTGGACCTCTCACCCATTTTTTGGTGTACTTCAACAAGTCACCATGGTTAGTAGAGGAGTGCGCAATGGTGATAATTGGGCTGTAAATCTGGCTGACAACTATGCCACCAGTGATCACCATCAACACACTAAGCAGTTTTGCTTGGCTAGGCTTCTCACGAATATTGACTTTTTCTGACTTGTCACAAAAAAAAAAAAAAAAAAGTTTAAATGCTTTATTAAAAATATATAATGAGTTGTAAATTGCACATAGCTGGTAGTTTGGACATACTTGAACCACCACGAGAGAAAAAAGGTTAAGGCCGGGCCAGCTGCAATGATGCAACTAAATAAACTGGCTCACGCGAACCGCAGTCTCGCAAAATTAGCAAGCTTTCCCAAAAATGACATGTTCAATGAAAAATAATTAATTATTCAGATGTAACCTCTTTATTCTTCAAATTTAATTTGATATAGGGTACTTACTCAAGAATGCCCAAACAGATGATGTAGGCTAAAAGCCAACCCTTTGGAATATGAGGTCTTTGTTTGCTGTAGAGTGCGGCTACAAGCAAAGCACAGAAAGCCACTGTGTTTTTATATCATAAAAACACAGTGAACTTCATGTCAGCTCTGAATGCCATCTTGATGATAATGGAGTTGCCCCCGATGAGCAGTTGGATAAAAAAAAAGCCAAGAATAAACGGTACAACTACTTTCATTCTTTCGCACAATAGACTATACCGACAAAAAAAAAAAAAAATTTAGTTAGAACATTATTGTAAATTCTAGAAGTCATAATCCAACTCCAAGAATTTAATTTTTATAGGCAGAGAAACTTATGTAAGATGCGGGAACATCTAAAGTGGCAAATGAAGAAACATTCACTTCCATCTTCAACTTGCCGTAAAAGTTTGAGAGTAATTGAATCCTCTGTACCAAACGAGCCCTAAGACAAACCACCACATATCCATACCAAATTATGTAACAGGCATAGAGTAGTTATCATGAAATATGTTACTTATGCGTTAATACATACATCATCTTCCACATAATGTGGTGAAAAAGTTGGTGGGGCCTATTTACTAAACTCAAAGCAAAGTGTTCATTTATGTATTGTTAGTTTAAATGAAATGAACAAGACATTTGTTGTCACCAAAAACTTAAATTCTTAATCAACGGCAGCACCACTTGAGAAAGGCAAAAGCTAATAAGTTTTATGTGTGTTTCTGTTTGAAAGAAATCCCAAATTAGAGTAGTATTTTTAATAGATTGTGCTTGTTTTGTGTCTGTGTCGGGCTAACCTGTTTTATATCTAGAAGTATATATTTAAAGAAACAAAAGTTAGGAACCCAATTTGCATTTCATATTAACTTTTTACACCAATCTCTAACTCATTGATTTGTCTCATTTTGTTAGCACATTTGTGCAAATCAGAAACCCAATATGCATTTTATGTTTGAGTCGGGCCAACCTGTTGTACCTTTTATATTGGGTTGGGCCAACTTGTTGTACATTTTATGTTTGGGTCGAGCCAACCTGTCAGAAAGATGATTTCGTGATCACATTCATTTACGTTATTAAGCTCCCTGATTTTATGTAAATATTGATTCCTTGTGCAAATTGTCAAAGCTTGTATAGCCTCTGTAAACTTGTATAAATAGTGCCATATACTGAGATCAATGGAAATCATCCAAATTAAACCAAAAACATGTGTGTGTTCACTATTTTATTTCCATGCACTGTTTAATCTTTTACAAGTCTCTTTGCAACAAGAGACTAGGCCAGGGTAGCCTTCAAGTGAGTTCGAGTATGAAGTCGATAGTACAAGATTAAAATACTTTTTATGCCATGAACAAAGTTTTAAGGGTAGATACAATTAACTGCAAGGTGATACTTGTAGCAACGATTTTATGATAGCAGTTGAGTGATCATAGATTGGCCGACCTAGGAAGTGTGTATAAGTTTTTTAAATCTTCAAAAAACCCTTCCAACGCTCTATGTACAAAGATGGACACTATGATTCAAACACTAGACATGTTCCCTCGGTACAACAAGTTCAAAGTCGAGTACAAGAAAAAAGTTTGAGATTTTGGAGCTATGCTGGTTGAGAGGTGAATGGTCATTGAGGCAACTCACTACGCGTCTGCCGCCACTTGGCCCATTGAAAGACAAGCAGGCCAATCATAATAACGCAGCCTGCCACAATGTTGAAACATAAAACAAACTTTTAAGTTTTTATACAAGATTAAGAGTTAACAAAACTTTAACATTATTATATGTAAGAAATGGTACAGTTTCTTACCTCCCAGTGTCAATATCCTCATTCAGTACTATAGCCCCTTGTACCATTAAAATAACCGTGGCTAGGGGGCTAAAAAATGACAGAAAGAAGGCACCTCTCATCTTGATCACTAGGCTCTGTAGCCATGCTGTCAATGCAGAAACTTCCAGACCCTACAAGAACAATGCAAAAATCATAATTGTGTCTATGTTACGCAATTAAAAGATCACTTCAAAGTTCAAACTACCCCAAAACTCACCGAATACAGGTAGCATGCCAACTTCATGTTCAACCCCAGTATCCATGCATACGTTGTACTCTCGGTAAGCGCGACGGCCACTATGGTGTCCATTAGCGTTTCAATGGGGACAACATACGCATTATCCAAATCAACGGAAAGTCAGGGTACTCATTAGTGGTCCGTTGCTAAAATCACACAAAAAGAAAAGCAAGATGTAAAATAAACATAAAGACAAGAAGTTATTTTGAAATCTAATTAGCAGATGTGTTTGTGTTTTCATTCGAATGTGCACCATGTGTTTATGAGTGTTTGAATCAACCCAAAAGAAAACAAAAAGTCAACGCGGTTGCCATTTGTAAGTTGTAGCACACCGATAGGACCACTGTAGCTCCGACTAGCACTAGACTTTTCACCCAATTTTTGGTGTACTTCAACGAGTCGGCATGGCTAGTACAGGAGTGCACAATGGTGGTAATGGGGCCATCAATCTGGCTGACAACTATGCCGTCAGCGATCACCATCAACACACTAAGCAATTTTGCTTGGCTAGGCCTTTCACGGATATTGACTTTTTTTGACTTATCATACGAAAAAAATGAGAAAAAAAAAAACAAGTTTAAATGCTTTATTAAAAAATATAATGAATTGTTGCACATAGCTGGTAGTTTCACGCAATCCCCCAAAAACTACAAGCTGTCGCAAAAATGGCATGTTTAATGAAAAATAATTAATTATTCAGATGTAACCTCTTTATTCTTCAAATTTAATTTGATATAGGGTACTTACTTAAGAATGCCCAAACAGATGATGTAGGCTAAAAGCCAACCCTTTGGAATGGGAGGTCTTCATTTGCTGTAGAGTGTGGCTACAAGCCACTATGTTTTTATGGCATAAAAACACAGTGAACTTCATGTTAGCTCTGAATGCCATCTTGATGATAATGGAGTTGTCCCTGATGAGTAGTTGGATAAAAAATCCAAGAATAGTACAACTCCTTTCATTCTTCCGCACAATGGGCTATATCGATAAAAAAAATAAAAAATAGAATAAAAATAAACCTTAGTTGGAACAATATTGTAAATTCTAGAAGTCATAATCCAACTCCAAGAATTGAATTTTTATAGGTGGAGAAACTTACGTAAGATGCGGGAACATCAAAAGTGGCAAATGAAGAAACATTCACTTCCACCTTCAAGTTGTCATAAGAGTTTGAGAGTAATCCAATCCTCTATACCAAACAAGGCCCAAGACAAACCACCACATATCCATACCACATTATGTAACAGACAAGGAGTAGTTATCATGACCTATGTTACTTATGCGTTAATACATACATCATCTTCCACATAATGTGGTCAAAAAGTTGGTCTGACCTATTTACTAAGCTCAAAGCAAAGTGTTCATTTATGTATTGTTAGTATAAATTAAACGAACAAGAAATTTGTAGTCACCAAAAACTCAAATTCTTAATCAACGATAGCACAACCTGAGAAAGGCAAAAGCTAATAAGTTTTATCTGTGTTTCTATTTGAAAGAAATCCCAAATAAGAGTAGTATTTTTAATAGATCGTGCTCGTTTTATGTTCGTGTCGGGCTAACCTGTTGTATATCTAGCAGTATATATTTAAAGAAACAAAAATTAGGAGCCCAATTTGCATTTCATATTAACTATTTACCCCAATCTCGAACCCATTGATTTGTCTCATTTTGTTAGTACATTCGTGCTCATTTTATGTTTGAGTCGGGTCAACCCATTGTAAATTAATAGTATTTAAATAAACTAAAATAAAAAATCCAATATGCATTTCATACAAATCATTGACACCAATTCTCTAAGCAAATTTAGTTCTACTCACCTACTCATACTGAATATATAAACCACACAAGATTAACCTTTGGATTAAGGTTGATTTATATCGTGTCTTTATTGGCGTATGATCAGTGGATATGTTGGTTTACATCGTTTTCTGAAAAGAAAAAAAAAAGGTTATGGAATTTTATGTAAGTAGACAAATTCTGGACAAGCCTGTAATTGATGGCTGAAGTTTTACTTATTCCACACTCAATTTGAACTAGATGACCATCCTAATTTATGATATTAAGACACATTATGACTTGGATCAGATGAGCCCATTTCGATCTTTAAAGACAAAAAATTGATGTGGATGGTTATTGAGGTCAACTGCTACGCTTTGGTTGCTATTTGCTGCTTGCCCAACTGAAACACTAAAAGGCCAATCACTGTAATAAGGCCTCTCGTATCGCTGAAAGATAAACCAAACTTTAAGTTTTATGATACGTTAAAAGTAAACAAAATGTTATGTAAGAAATTGATGCAGCTTTTGACCTCCCATTATTAAGTTTTATGTGTGTTTCCATTTGAAAGAAATTCCAAATTAGAGTAGTATTTTTAATAGATTGTACTTGTTTTATGTTTGTGTCGGGCCAATTCGTTGTACATCTAGAATGTAGAAGTATATATTCAAAGAAAAAAAATTAGAAACCCAATGTGCATTTCATATTAACTATTTACACAAATTCTCTAACCCATTGATTTGTCTCATTTTGCTAGTATCTTCGTGCTCATTTTATGTTTTGGTTGGGTCAACCCATTGTACATTTATAATATTTAAAGAAACTAAAATCAGAAACCCAATATGCATTTCATACAAATCATTTACACCAATTCTCTAAGCAAATTGAGTTCCACTCGCTGACTCATACTGAATATATAAACTGCACAAGACTAACCTTTGGATTAAGGTTGGTTTGTGGCGTTTCTTTGTTGGCCTATGATCAGGGGATATGTTGGTTTATATGTGGATTGCTAGCTCAGGTGATACAATCATACAAGAATAATCTTATTACATTCATTCTTCTACTTTATACAATCACACACACTTAATATATAAAATATTTTATAACAAAACTAAAATAAGAATATTAAAAAGACAAATAAACAAATATTTGTTCTAAAAACACTATCTTTTATTTTAAAAGCATTTTCAAACAAACAAATATTTGTATACAGGTAACGGATTTGGAAATTTGATGCCACAAAGTCACTGACAGCCATGTGTAATCAATAATACTCATATATAAGATGACAAATCAACGTCATTAGTTAATGGCAGTAAATTAATCCCGCTAGCTTTTTTCATAGAGTAATATTTTTAGAATTTTGTTGTGAATATGTAGGGTGTGCAAACTGTAAAAGTAGGAGTTTCTCGCTCCTTCCCTTGCTCTGTTTATGTTGTAAAAGCAAGCAAGGTGAAATTGAGGTTGCCGATTCCAGCAATTCCACTGAATCCAGAAATGGCCAATTCCTCTTTCAGCCCCATATGCATTCCTGGAGATTGCGTGCAGAACCAAATGACAATCCAGAGTTAGCTGTCTAACCTTGTCAACATAGTTTCCTTTCGGCGCTAGGCATGTATCATCCTGATTAATTAGGAGGATAACATTCTGCGAGTCGGGTTCTAACAGTAAGGGGAAGCCAAACCGCATCAATGCCAAAATCAAGACCCACCTTTAACGCATAAAGTGCTGGGAATTAAGGGCTTATTGTGTTTGTTCTGAATAAATGCTTGAAATACATGTAGTTATGTGAAAATGATGTGCATGAGTGTATACGATTCGTATAGAAATGGGATTTTTGTCTGTTGTCGATCCGTCGTACTTATGTCGTGGATGGGTATGGTGGTATTGATCTCCATTTGAACTTAAACCACTGATCAGTTTGAGTCCCACGGCTCTCACCAATCAAAACATGATCAGTTTTGAGGATTGATTAACCTTTTGTTCAATTATTTGTTATAGTCGTTCGTCAAGTCTCAAAAGTCTAGGGTTTGCTTGAAGAGGTTTCAAGTCAAGTATAAGAGAAGGACTCTGCACCGTGTACGCACCGCACCTCACACTAGTAATATCTGTCTACATATATATTTTGCACCCCTAAATAATTAATTAATTTAAAAGAAATTGTGTAAGCACACAAATTAATTATGATAAATGTAAATATGATGTCGATTTCACAAGGATTGCTTAAATACCTATTTAACCGATTATTTATTGCAGTTTGTAGACTTAATTAAACAAACAATAGATTAAATTGGAAATTTGTAGTAAAATAATTATAGAGAGTGAAAAAAGGAACAACTGAGAGGAAGAAGGGTTCAGTGTTTTTTATATATGTTTTTTTCTTTTGTCTTATGCCTTTATTTATACTAATTTAGGGTAGAGATTACTTGCATCCCTTGCATTCTTTCGGTCTACTTTATACAATCACACTTAATATATAAAACACTATTCTATAACAAAACTAAAATAAGAATATTAAAAAGACAAACAAACAAATATTTGTTCTAGAAACATTTTTTTATTATTTTAAAAACACTTATAACGAGTCATAATGTGTTGGACACGAGATAGATATGTGCTCACTTTTGGAAAGCGAGTTCACTGAACACTGACCAAACGTAGAAAGAATCGAATGGGAGAATTACCTTCTTGTCCAAAATTTATCTTTCTAAAATGTTATTTGTGTGAAAAAAGTTATTGGGCTGAAAGAGTAAGAAACATAAGTATATGGAGGCCCAATTAGTTGGTTCTTGGGTCACCCGGGTCAATACCCGAAACACCATCAGTGAGAGACTGACTGAGAACTGAGAAGATCAGAGGAGAAAAAGTCCTTCTTGCTCATTTCCCTTGCTACTAGTCCGACTGAGAGAGGTATGAACAGCGAGAATCCATGAAGATGGAAATGGAAAGGCAGATCAGAATCCCCAATCGAAATCCGACGGTCTTCGTTTTCCTCCTGCTCCTTGTCAGTTGTCAGCTCTGCTCCGTCGTCTCCTGGAAGAAAGATGAGTTCAGGAACTGTAACCAAACCCCATTCTGCAAACGAGCCCGTGGCCGCAAACCCAGCTCCTCCTTCGCCGCCCATGACGTATCTATCTCCGACGGTGACCTCACAGCCAGGCTTGTCCCCTCCGACAAAACCCTGGAAGATCAAGACCAAATCCAAATCAAGCAATTGATTCTCACTCTTTCTGTTTACCAAGATGGGATCTTGCGGCTCAGGATCGACGAGGACCCCAAACTCGATCCACCCAAGAAGCGTTTCGAGGTTCCCGATGTGGTTATGCCGGAGTTTTTGAGCAAGAAGCTGTGGTTGCAGAGGCTTTCAACGGAGACCATCGGCGGCGATGCAAGTCCTTCATCGATCGTCTACTTGTTGGATGGCTACGAGGCGGTGCTCCGGCACGATCCCTTCGAGGTGTACGTGCGCAAAAGGGGAGGTAATCGCGTAGTTTCTATGAATTCTCATGGTTTATTTGATTTTGAGCAATTGAGGGTGAAAAAGGATGGTGAGGATTGGGAGGAGAGGTTCAAAGGGCATACAGATACGAGGCCTTTCGGCCCGCAATCGATTAGTTTCGATGTGTCCTTTTACGATGCTGACCATGTGTATGGGATTCCTGAGCGTGCTACAAGCTTAGCTCTGAAGCCCACTAGAGGTCCTGGGGTTGAGGAATCTGAACCCTATAGATTGTTTAACTTAGATGTGTTTGAGTACATTCATGATTCCCCATTTGGACTTTATGGTTCCATACCCTTGATGATTTCCCACGGCAAGTCACGCGGGACTTCTGGTTTCTTTTGGTTGAATGCTGCTGAGATGCAGATTGATGTTCTTGGAACCGGCTGGGATGCAGAGTCTGGCATTTCTCTCCCTACGTCACAATCTAGGATCGATACACATTGGATGAGTGAGGCGGGTATCGTCGATGCCTTCTTTTTCGTAGGACCTGGACCTAAGGATGTAGTCCGCCAGTACACGAGTGTAACTGGAACACCTGCAATGCCACAGTTGTTTGCTGTGGCCTATCACCAATGTAGGTGGAATTATCGTGATGAGGAGGATGTTGAGCAAGTTGATTCTAAGTTTGATGAACACGATATTCCGTATGATGTTTTGTGGCTTGATATTGAGCACACAGATGGGAAGAGATATTTTACATGGGACAGAATGCTTTTTCCGCATCCAGAGGAGATGCAGAGGAAGTTGGCTGCTAAGGGTAGGCACATGGTTACTATTGTGGATCCTCATATTAAGCGGGATGATTCCTACTTTTTGCACAAAGAGGCCACCGAAAAGCAGTATTATGTTAGGGATGCCACTGGAAAGGATTATGATGGGTGGTGCTGGTCTGGTTCATCATCGTATTTGGATATGTTGAGGCCAGAGATCAGGTCCTGGTGGGCTGAAAAGCTCTCTTTTGAGAATTATGTTGGCTCAACTCCTTCACTGTACATCTGGAATGACATGAATGAGCCTTCTGTCTTCAATGGTCCCGAGGTAAGTTACTTAATTGCCACTGTACCATGCTTTTTATTGAGATTTGATTTCTTTTTAATTATATATTTATGCCTTATTATTTAATATTCTTTATTGTTATTCAAGGAGAAATTTGAGCCAAGAACTTTTCTTTTGTATTTACGATTTTATTATTATTTCAGTGAGGAAAGGTGGTTAAGACACATCCAATTACTTATTACGTATTTTTTTCATGAGTGAATTAGTTCAGTTTTGTCCAAGTATAGTAGGTTGATTTTATGTACAGATAATCATCATTTGTTTGTACAAACATGTATCATCTCTAACCTATGAGTAGGAAAATGTGGAAGATCAGAATGATAAGGCACCTTTATTAAGTTCAGTCACAATAAAAAAAAAAAAAAAAAAAAAAATTGTTGCAGTAGCATCATGAACAAATATATGATTACATTAAGGAAGTGGAATTGTGTAAGGAATCAGGTTTATTGCCATAGCGACATTTTGTGTCTTTTGTATTCGCTTGGAATCTCTCACTGCATTCTTGGTCTCTAGTTCTTACATATTATGTTTGTTGCAGCATTGATATCTTTTGTGGAATTTCTTTGTGGTTAATATTTCCCATCGAATGTACAATGTTTCCTTATAGACTGGTTTATTGAAATATAATATTAGAATAGAAAACTTTTTAGTATTCAAATTATTCGAGCAAGGATGAGGTGGGCATTTTGGTTTACAGGCATCAAGTTCTATAGTTATGAGTCAACCATATCCCTGTACTAGCCTAGTTTGAGCAGGCAAATACTTTAATAATACTGCTGCTTGAGAATAATAGGGGGAAGTTGGTCAAATTTGAGGTGCTGAGAAGATGGAATTTTTAAGTTGGTCGTAGCACAAACTGAAAATCCGGAACATACAAATGAATTTAACTTTGATTTCTTTTCTTTACTTGTAAACCTTCTATTCAAATGTATGCTTAATTTAGGTGAATTACACTCAAGATTTCTTACCAATACTGTCTTCTATATTAGTTATGATTTCTAAATTTGCAATGGATTTAGGATTAACTTGTGGCTTCTTTGACTGGTTTGGAACTGATAACTGTATGTCTAACTCGTCGAATTAACTTTGGTCTATTGGTTGAAAACAAACAAGCGTACTAAACTCCTTGTTAGACTAGCCTAAATGCAGTCTTTAAAGCTTGAAATCAGCTGAATAATTTTTCCGAGTCAGACGCCAGTACAACTTAAGTTCTTAAACTCCCTGGGAATCACTTACTGTGGATTTTGGAGTTTATAGTCCTGTATTGCTTATTTTATGTCTTGGTTCATTGTCAATAAAAGGATGGGCTTTAGCTCGTTTATGAACTATTAGTGATACAATATGTGACTGACTAAGAATGAAATCAACCTGAAAGGATTAGAGAAACACTCTCAATTTTTCATTTTTTGCTGATGCTGCATTAGAGGACCATAGGAAATTGTGATTACTGAGTGTTTATGACTTGTTTGGTTAGCCCCTGTTTTTCATTAATTTTAATTTCTAGTATACCATCTAACCATCTCATGATTGTTGACCATGACCAGGTTACAATGCCTAGAGATGCTTTACATGTCGAAGGTGTAGAACATCGAGAGTTACATAATGCCTATGGGTACTACTTTCACATGGCTACAGCAGATGGGCTTGTGAAGCGAGGTGATGGAAGGGATAGACCTTTTGTTTTATCGAGAGCAGTATTTGCTGGAAGTCAAAGGCATGGAGCAATATGGACAGGAGATAATTCAGCTGATTGGGATCACCTTAGGGTTTCAGTTCCAATGGTTTTGACGCTTGGTCTTACAGGGATCTCATTCTCAGGTATCAAAAGCAATATTTTCATATTAACACACAGTTTCTTTTTCAACTGGTGCTCATGGCTGTAATGTTGTTACAGGTGCTGATGTTGGTGGTTTCTTTGGCAATCCAGAACCTGAGTTGTTAGTTCGTTGGTATCAGTTAGGAGCATACTATCCATTTTTCAGAGCCCATGCCCATCATGACACCAAAAGGCGAGAACCATGGTTATTTGGGTAGGAGTTCCCCTCTATAAGATGATTTTTGCCATTTTTGAATGTTCTCTATCAAGTGAATATCGTACTATCTAATTCAGACATAGGCCAACTTATAGTGATTTAATTTCTCTTTGAAAGAAATGAAATGGAATATTTGTAGTACTTTTGGTGGGCAAGAATTCTATGATGGTTAAGTGCCTTTAAATGAACAGTGCCATGATACTTATGCAATATGACCTGTTGATGCTGCATGAGGGATATTAAACAACATAGCGTAAAGTTTGGACTTTGGAGTAGACATGATTGTCATCATTTTATATTATCAGATTGCTTGCTTGGTCATGTTCCTTGTGAACATTTTAATTTCTAGAAATATAATATTATTATTGCTTGAAATGTCACAGGAATCATAACCTGCTCAATGAAAAACTGAACGTGTTTCTATCTGATTGAAAATTTGATAGGAACATTGCCGGTATAGGATATTACCATGTCATCACTTAATCACCCGATGGTCTTTACCTTGATTACAGGGAAAAAAATACTGAACGTATTAGGGAGGCCATACACACTCGTTACATGTTGCTTCCATATTTCTACACATTATTTAGAGAGGCAAACACAACTGGTGTTCCAGTTATTCGTCCATTATGGATGGAGTTCCCTTCTGAAGAAGCTACTTTCAGCAATGATGAGGCTTTCATGATTGGAAGCAGTCTTCTGGTGCAAGGGATTTATACAGAGGTAGTATAGAGGCTGATATTACTCATTCATTTAGCTTTCTTCCCGTCTATCTGTTTTTGCGTTCTCCACTTTTGATACTGTTGGCATTATTTTACTCTGTTGTACTAGCATGCAAGACATGCTTCAGTGTATTTGCCTGGGAAGGAATTATGGTATGACACAAAAACTGGAGTCGCATACAAGGGTGGTAAAACCTATAAGTTGGACGTTAATGAAGAAAGTATTCCTGCTTTCCAAAGGGCTGGAACCATCATACCAAGGAAAGACCGGTTTCGTCGAAGTTCCACACAGATGGTGAATGATCCATACACTCTGGTATGTTTTTGACTTTAAAGTTAAGGATATTTGATTAGAATAGATAAGCTTTTGTATGAAGTTAGAACAAGGATTTCTGCATCTTTGATATAAAAATATCCAGTAATGAAAGATGTAAATCCATTTGAGGGCTCAATGGTTGTCT
Organism: Pyrus x bretschneideri; assembly: GCF_019419815.1. Taxonomy (NCBI): domain Eukaryota; kingdom Viridiplantae; phylum Streptophyta; class Magnoliopsida; order Rosales; family Rosaceae; genus Pyrus; species Pyrus x bretschneideri. The sequence goes on along the minus strand of NW_025999390.1, from coordinate 8,271,519 downwards.
ATTTCCTATCCTTGCTTGAATCCCGGTCTCTTAGGTAAACATCAAAGAAGATCCTCACTTTTTAGTGTTTCTGCAAACTTCATCATGTTGAGAACATAGTTGAACTTCATCATGTTGATGAAATAGTTCCTACCCATACGTCTGTGATGAACAATTTAGCAAGAAAATCTAGAGGGTGTGGCTTTTAAGATTGGGGGTTATTTCATGTATGGGTCCTAGTCATGGTCAATAGAAATGCACATTTTTGCACACATTTCCAGCCTGTGCCAATTTGTTTACATGTTTTAATTGAAATACGATTGTAGATTGAAATACGCACACTTTAGATCAACACTTGCATACCATTTAACTGTGAAGTTGAACACTGTTGTAGTCTCTTTCTGTAGTACTTTTTGGTTTTGTATTACCTTTTTAAGTGAACTTTTCTTTGTAGCATGAAAAGCGAATGCAGTAGAGTGGATGGTTGTAATTTTTTTGTACACGGTGCAGGTGATAGCACTTAATAGTTCACAAGCAGCTGAAGGTGAACTTTATGTCGACGATGGTAGAAGCTTTGGATTTCAGGAAGGGGCCTACATCCATCGTCGTTTTGTATTCTCAGATGGGAAGCTCACATCTGTTAATATGGCACCCGCTGCCCCTGGCCAAAACCAGTTTTCTTCTGAATGTGTTATTGAGAGGATTATTCTGCAAGGACTCTCCACTGGGCAGAAAAGTGCCCTAATTGAACCCGCAAACCAGAAGGCCGAAATTGAACTGGGCCCGCTTCTCCTTCATTCAAAGAAAGGCCCAACTGCAACAACCATCCGCAAGCCGAATGTCCGCATCGCCGATGATTGGGTGATAAAACTGTTTTAGAAATTTAAAATTTTCCTTGCATTCCCATGCGGTGAAGTGATAAACCTGTCTGGTAGGACGTTTTTTTCTTCCTTTTTTTGGGGTTAAGGAGGGATATTTCTTAGATTAGTAATACTGCAGGAAAACACTATATCCGTCAGATGTACGCTTCCGTTTAGGTGAGTTTTTGTTGTGGTTCCTCCGTAAGTGGTGATTGGACACCTTAATAACTCGACCTAAATGGCGAGAGTGGAATTGGAATTGATATGAATTTCATCTCATCGGTCTTCAGATGAGTGTCGAGTAATCGAACTTGATACAACACTATACTGCACAAATAAAATAGAACAACAAGCGAAAAACTAATTCAAAGCGTAAGAGACCAATTGATTCCAGCAGGCAGCAGCACCAATATCAATATCGGATTTCGGAGGCTCTGGCGGGGCAGGTCACCAATGGTTCACCTGTCGATTAGAAATTAGAACCACCAAATTTGCACTGCTGGTTCCGGTTCCTGCGAGCATATTCCACCGGAGGATGAGGGGGACCAGGAAAAGAAGCTTGTGAATCGCGGATTCCACCCTAACCCCGAGAGATGTAATGTCCAGAACACCCCCACAAATGCCCTCTCAAATCTCAATGCTTGGGAAGTAGAGGAGTCTCCCTTGCAAAATTTGCATGTGAAAGCCCTAGGTTTGGATTTTTTTTGCCATCACCACCACCACCACCACCCCCCCCGGGGTTCTCGTCTCTCGTCTCCCGTCTCCCTGAGTGAGTAGAGATGGCTCTAAGTTAGAGTTCGATGATGAAACCGAGTTTGGAGGGTTGAACAAGGTGATCATGAGGACTATATTGTTTCGGTGGTGGAGTACAAGCATCCGAGACGGCTGAGACGTCGGAGGCCTCAGATGAAGGGCTTCGATGCTCTTCTGCCATCCTGATGAACTAATTAGAAAATTTAGGTTTGATGAAAATATTGAGGGACATGAACGCCTTTTTATCTAGGGTTGGAATGAAAACCTAGATAAAAGTAAATTAACCACAAGTTTTTCTCAAATAAATTCCCAAGGGAAAGCAAGTTTTGCTACTTGAGCTTTTCCGAATTATCTGTTAATACCGAAAGAAAGCTATTTCGAAAAATCAAACTCAGAGCTCAATCATGCATTCACATACGAATAGCTTTGTTGTCAATACAAATAATGGTATATATATATATTCAACAGAATGTGCCATATCACAAACAAATACAAAAATATAAAGGGCAAAATCTCTCACCCCCCACCCCACCCACCCACCCACCTAAAAATATCAAACGAACCCCTGAATAAAGATGAGTGCAATACCACAATATGGTATTGTACATCAACCAGCCTTTCCCAGAAACCGATCTTTCGAAAACCCTTTAACCCCTGAATACCCACACAAACAATTACAAGAGGCCAAGGGGAATAAAGAAAAGGGAAATATAAGAGAATACAGACCAGGCATCTTGGCGGCCAACGGAAGCCTCTCTCGATATATTTTCAAATTCAATCAAAATTCCACCACCAGCGATGATAAGTCTTTCTTCTGGAAAATAAGCGGATATTCTTCTTCCCATGTGACAAATGATTTGGTTGCCAAATTACGTAACTCGAAGCAGAAGAATCACTTGAAGATTTCAAAAAAGCTCCTCCGAATTGAACTTGTTCCAAGCTTCCTACATGGTGCCATAATTCCAGACGTGCAATTTCAGAAAGCTTGTACAATAATACTAGTGCCACACCAAAATAGGCTTGTATAATAATACTAATGTTAAATCAAGTAACCGAATCAGAAATAAAACCAACTGTGATGGGAGAACGACAAACAGATTTTCTAGAATACAGCTTCATTTATAGAAACGTCATATACCTTAAGAAGATCGAACACTTTCTCGGCTACATACTTCTGTTGAAGATTCGCACCCTTCTGTTGTACCTTATCAGGATGAATGCACAAAGTTGCCTTCCTATATACTTTCTTAACTGAGGCAGCAGTAATCATATCCGTTAAAGAAACTGGCTGCCAACCACACTCAGGCCAGAGCACCTGATGGTCATTCAATAATTCGAGTCAGTATAAGCAGCACAAGTTACAAACTGTGGAACTATTCAATATTCAAAGTACATCCAACGCTATCAAGTAATTTAGCACAATTAAAAAAAAAAAAAAAAAAACCAGGTTTTATACATGCTCATGGGACTAAAATTGACAATTAAACTTAAAACTGATTCGGCATTCTGCTAAGCCTCCCTCTCTAACTGCCATACGCAGACAAGAACACCAACATGCAAATAAACAAACAAAAATCTAATGAGTGTTCTCTCAAACCTCCAAGCACATGCTGCGAAACCTCTTGAACACTCTCTAGTAGGACTTCACCGATTTGGCCATCGATTAACCTACAAGCCTCCTCATAAGTCATAACCCACCACAGAAACCATTGTTCCATAAAGAATGATTTCACAACTCCAAACCCCGATGCACTCTAAACCTCAACACGTTTAAAAGAAAGAAAAAAAAAAAAAAAAGAATTGTCATAATGTGGAGCATAAGGATGGCAAAATATTATTCCAACATACATATTGCATGGTCGATAGCAGAGCACGCAAGTTCCCCTCTTTCCCTGCAGCCCAACGCTTGATCTCAACATCTAGTGTTTCAGCAATCCTCTGAAGACATATACAAGAATAAACCATCAGCGACAACTCTACAACTTCATATGAGCTTCAGTACAGCTAAGGGATGAAGAGAAATAAACAGCGTGCAAATAAAAGTAAACATACACATACATACAAAAATTGATGACAAGCAAAAGTACTATGCCAATTCAAGAATTATAAAATCACACTTATAAGTGATAACACTAGCTTCCTAGGCAATATTAATCACAGATGTAACTTTGTGGCACACAAAATTAGAAGCAAGAAATTGAGTTCTATATCTACAAAATGAGAACAACTTTACGTTGACATCTTATGAAAACAATGCCAAAATATTTAGATCTTTGGTTGGTAAACTAACACACATAATTATATGTACACAAATCGCATGTGAATATAGTTCTTTATATAAGACGGTAATAGTTTATGAGCATGTGCATGTAGGAGAAGAACTGAGTTGGTTTAAGATTTGTTAATAGTCTTTTCCCCTTTATGCTTCTTACCACAATCATCCCTATTTATTAAAGTTGTTTAAGATTTGTTTGGAAGTTTTAACAATATATTAGTCTTATTATTGCTTCTAAATTGACAAAGAAGATTATCTTAGTAATACTGCAGAATTCTAGACTAAAGAGAATAACTGAATTTTTTTCTTTTTGTTCATTGTTTTTGGTCATTCAACTCAGTATTAGAAGGTAAAAGACAGGAAAGACAACCTAGCACAACCTTAGATTGGATCAACTCTAGGTCAATAACAACATGCCTAAACCCATATTACGTGCAAACCTTAGTCTATACATCCAATTTAACAGAAAGATTCAACACATAGAACACATTGGAAAAATGGAAGATAGAATTACAGTTCTCTCCGCTTGGTCTCTTTGGGCTTGAAGGTCCCTCTCATTCTTTTCAGCAAGTGCTTTCAACTGAAAATCAAAGACAACAATCCAAACTTCTCAAAAATGATAATAAAGTTAAACATAGCAGAGACATGTGTGTGCATTATATAAATTAGTTCAGATCTGAGGAACATAAAGTGACATTCACAATATATTCAACAATCCAAACCGTCAAGCTTTTAGGTCTTTTCCCAAAGATCATCCTTGCAAAATCACTCCAAATCCAAAACTATTTACCACTCAGTTAAATGTTTGTTATTTTAGTATTTTCTTGAAAATACCGTGTTCCTCTATTCTTCACTACAAGTCTACAATTGGATGTCTTATTTGTTTCCACTGTGTTCAAGTTTTTGCAAGGATGATCTTCAAATAATGAACTAAGAAATAGATGGTTTGAATCACTGAAATATATTTCGGATAGGCTAACCTCAACATAAGGGGCCTGGAGGAACATGTATCTTTTCCAAATTTATTTAAGGGAACAAAAAATATCTAAATCTAATGAAGAAACCACATACCGTACGCTCCTGGGTCCTTTGGTGTCGTTCCAACCTGGCTCTTCGCCTTTCTTCAGTCTCTCCTTCAACTTCCTGGAACTCTCCTCCAGAAGATGGAGCACCTTTTCACAAAAATTAGGAAAGTTAAGCAGAAGCAACATTTTACAAAGAAACACAAGAGTATTTACAATCAACTAACTGAACTGAACTACGAGTTCCAAATTACCTCCAAAAATTGCTGAAAGATCATCAACAATATTTGTGGTTGAATTTGCTTTCCTTATGTTTGAGGAAGTAGTGGTTGATGCCTTTGGCACTTCAGGTTCTTGCCTATTCTGAAATGGATCCTGAAAATATACAGCCACTAGTCAAAACATGATTTTCAAATGCAAATGAAAAAGAATTTTGCAATATTGTACCGATGAGTTAGCCCTAGGTCGTGGTGCACTGCTAGCTCGCCCCATGCTGAAAAAGTGCTCGAGATCATTATCACTCCTTTGCTGGTTCGCCCTTGCTGCAGCAGCAGCTCTTTCGCGAGCCTCTGCAGCAGCCCTTTCTCGAGCCTCTGCAGCAGCCCTTTCTACTGCAGCACGTTCAGCTCTAGTTCGTGCTTCAGCTCCAGCCCTAGCTACAGCAGCTCTTTCTTTTGCTTCCCTCTCCTTTGCTTCTGCATTTGCTCTTTCTCTGGCTTCTGCAGCAGCCTTTTCTGCTCTTTCCTTTGCCTCTGCTGCAGCTCTTTCTCGAGCTTCACTTTGAGCTCTCTGAACAGCAGCCCTTTCAGCCCGTTCTCTAGCTTCAGCAGTTGCCTTGTCTACAGCAGCTCTCTCTGCTTTAGCCCTTTCAGCTTTCATGCGAGCTTCATTAGCTGCTCTCTCTCGTGCTTCCCTAGTAGCCCTTTCCACAGCTTGTCTGGCCATACCCCTTTCCCTCTCCATTTCTCTGGTTCTCTCCCTTTCCTTTTCAAGCCTCCTTTGTTCTCTCTCTTTCTCTTCCCACGCCCTCTCAATTTCCTTCTCTTTCTCCACTCTACTCTGTTCCATATCTTCCTCTTCACCTTCCCTCTGCAGATGTTCGCTGTCAAACCTCTCCTGTTTTTCTTGCATAACTTTCTCATCCCTTTCCATCTGTGCTTCTTTACTCCTAGCAGCCTTTGTACTTCCCCTCTCTCTCACTTCCTTCGCATGTCTGAATTTAGCCTCAGCTTTATCCATAGCCTCTTTCATGGCAGCAGCAACTGAATTCATCTCCAATTCTTCACCAGCAAGGCCATTAGCGTGTTCAGAAAAGTTAGTTTGGTTCTTACCCCTGGCAAAATCCTCAAGTTCATCAATTGGAGAGTCACCCAAGCCTCTCGCTGCAGCAGGGGCTGACTTTGGAACCTGAAAGAACTGTGTAGAAGATTCGGTAGCCTTCTTTCTTGCATTTGTGGAAGCAGGGGAACCCATTCTTGCCTTTGAAACTTGCACTGGTCTTGGAGGAGGAGGTCTTGACGGTGGTGGAGCACTAGTGGGCTGAGTCATTAGAGGGATCTCTGATACAGTGAGCCATACATTATCCAATGAATCCATGTTTTCTTCAGATCTTGGAGACCTATCCACTTGTACATTTGTTTCCTTAGGACTAGCATTTACATAGGAAGGTGGAGGCATATTTTGACCAGATGATCTGTGAGAATCACTTGAAACTGTAGGCATATCAAACAAGGTCTGATGAGAATCCCAATGATTTCCAACAGGGGCCTTCTTTTGAGACTGGTTATCTGGACTTCTCACAGAAGGCTTCTCAGTTGATTCTTTACCAGTTGAAGTTCTGCTGTTATTTGTGCTTGTATCTGCCCTTAAATTGACACTATCATGTCCCCTGTAATTTCTTCCCGATAAAGATGTTGGGACTGACTTTCCAAGGCCATCAAAGGGATCAATATCGTCAAATGCTCGCCCAGTATCAACAGATGGACTATCAACCTTCGAGCTTCCTGATTTCGAAAGTCTACTTATTTCTTCCAAGGGGTCACTATACTGCCCTGTTACTACAAAAGGATCTTCCATCACATTGGAGTTTGTTTTAGACACATCATTGGCAGTCCTTTCATGGGGCCAACTGGCCTCTGAGGTTGACCTGATTCAAGAAAAGACAGCACAGATGCATAAATGTAACAAGATTTTTACTTGAAATGAACATGAACATGCCATTGCATTAACACAGGAAGCAACACAGCTAAAAGTGGTTGATAAATTTAAATATAAATCACACCACTGAAAGTAAAAAATGAATCAACATCAATTTAACTGCATACATCTCGTCTACCCAAGAAAAAAATCAACAGTGAAAGATCATGAAATTACCCAAAATTAGTCAGTTAAAAAGTGCATGATGCATTCATGCTAATATAAGGTCAAGCTTGCCTGAAACTTTTAATTTAAATTTTTTTTTAATTAACTGAATGTTAATCAGTGCTCTTCCCTATGAAATAATATATGCATAAGCTCAAATACTATATGAATCAATTCGCATATATAAGGAAATTTTGTCTTTCCAGATTGTTAATCTTATCAATTCATAAGGTTGATTATTGTTTAAATAACTGGCCACAGTTGTGACGGGAAAAAGAATAACGGGTCACAAATAACTGAGCCTTCTCCTTATCTCTTGTTTGACAAAACTATACCCAATTTTTTTTGTAAATCAAAGGGGATCATGCATCATTTCCCTTCATAGTACAATATGACAATGAATTTAAAGAAATAGGATTGCACTTTCATCTATAGAGTTTCTTTTTCTCTTTATGCTGCTGAGTTTGTGCCTTATTTTCACTCTACACAGTTCAAGGCAACCAAAACACAACATTGCGGAACCAAAATCTGAAACCTTAGCTTATGAAAAATGAATGTACAGCATGAGTATCAGACCATAAATGATCTTCCAATGTCCATATCTCCATTCAACCAATCCAATGTCACCCACTAAAAGTGAAGCATAGCTTGATCTATCACTATCATTCATCAGGACTTGGAAAAGAATGCCCATTCGACACAAAATACAGTGCAAGCCTAATACAGAAAATTTAGCATTTTATCAATCACCGTCCATATTATATGAGTACAAACTTTCAAACTCAACGTGCATGTTGATCCTAATGTGGGTAATGCAAATCGATCCAAATTGTTCATCATACAATATTCTGTGCTTAACCAGTTTTCGGGTACATATCCAATAGACAATTTACCAAAGTTTTAGACAATGCATAAATCGTCTCACACAATTGATCTAATTTGAACTACTTATGCCTGATCAAACAAGAAAATAACGTGTTCCCTAAGCATAAAAGCACAACACATACATATACATTAGTGATGGCAAACACCAATACCTTTCACTAGGAGCATTACCACCTCCAAACCCAGGTAGCAAATCATCGAAGCCGGGCAGGCCCTTCTCCACTTTATCCGATCCTCTGGTGCCTGAGCTTTTCAATTGGGGCTCGGCCTTGCCAAACCCGCCGAGAATGTCATCAAACCCACTGGTTCTACTACTCCCTTTGGACGGCGGCGACGTCACCGACGAGAAAATGTCCTCGTACTTAACTTTTGCAGCCGTGCTCTTCAGCCCCGGAACGCCAACGAAAATGTCGTCGTCGTAAACGGGTTTATCATAAACGGGCCCCGAATTCGTCGACGATGACTTTGGAACCGAATCAGCAGACCCACCAAACATTGAATCGAAGTTGAAAGCCGCGTCCTCGCCGCGGCTCTCCAATTTACCGGAATACCGCGCCGACCCGCCTAAGATATCGCCAAAGTCTTGACCTTTAGAGGATCCGAAGATCGAATCGCGATCGTCAGCGATTGACCCACTAAAGGAATTGCTGGCGCGAGCTGATCGGGAGGTCCCAGTAGATCCGAGATCAAAATTTGAGGGCTTTGAAGAAGAATTAGCAGAAGAAGCAGACATTGGCGCCGATTTGCCGGAGGGCTTGAAGCCGAAATCGGAGGCCAAGAGACCCTCGAAGTCGTTCATGGCGATTGGGCTTTCTGGGTCTCCCTCTCTCTCCTTCCTCCCCCTTGTATTATTGGTTTTTGGCTGTACGAAAACAAATGGAACGATCTCTGAATTCTCTCAAAGGGTAGATGTGGAATTATATGAAAAGTTAAAGGAGGTGATCTCGTTGCAGAAGAGGAAGGGGGGTGTTGGGGATCTGAGGGTGTAAAATTTTGAGAGAGAGATGAGGTGAGGGAGGAGGGTAGAACAGGTATCTGATCTGCATTTTTTACATGTTTATTTGTTTTTCTTTTTTCTTTTTGAGTTTTGAATCTTTCTCTTTCTTTATTTGAATTTTTCTTTCCTTCCTCCTCCGCCTTGGGTGGTGGTGGAGATGGTGTTAACAGGATGAGATATAAGGACGACTTGGGTGGCTATTTCTAGTTGGTGAGATAATAATAAGGAACTTTAACAAAAAACTTCTGATACTGTTCATTTTAACAAGGAATTATATTTTAACATTAAAAAGTTAATTCTGGTACTATTTACTTTACCTTTTATTTTATCATTATTATTAAAACTCAAAGTTTTCCAACTCTTTTCATTAGTTTTCTTATAATAAAAAGATATCTGAGTTGGTGAATGCCTCTAAAGGAATGAAATCTATGGTATTTGGTCTGTTTGTGTACTGAATTTTTTTGTCTTTGGTAAGAATAATACTAACAACATCCCTTAATCATAACGAATTATTAATTTTTATGTTTTTATTTTTGTAGCTAAGCCTAATTTATTCACAAGCGAGATTTACCATGAAAATCACTTTAAGATAAATTTCGAGTTTTTCTTGAATTAAAAGTTTTATTAATTTATTCACTTCATGGATATTTTAATATTTTAACAAGGGAATGATCAAAATAAATGTTGACTTATAACACAATAATCAAAAATTAAAATTAACATGACCGAATCAAGTCGAATCATTGAATACTAGTTAGTTGAATTATATTTTAGAACTAGCATCTAATATTGTGGACTTTGGAACTCCTCAACATGGGTATATGCTCTTGTTTACAATTTCACGTTAAGTTTATGAAGATGGACGTGTGACATAGATTTTATTATATTTTTCATCTAAACTATTTAATAGAATTTTCTTTGTTTCAACAAAATTAAAATAAAATAGTAAAATCATCTTTGTTAACTAAAAGATGATGAAAAAAATCATCCAACTCTATCAACAAAATTAAAGAAAAAAATGGCGAAAATAAAAATTATGAGCAATATAATAAAATAAACATTTTCTCCTTTACAGCCAATGAACCATATCAGTCTTTCTCATTTTTTTTCCCCCACCTGTCTCTTTTTAAAATATTTCTTCCAAATAAAATAAACATTTATTGACCAAATATGTACCAAAAACAGTCACTCAAAATATGAAAAATATCTTCAACGATAAAAAATCATTTGAAAACTAAAAATATGAAGAATGTCTTCAACAATCAAAAACCATTTGAACGTTGTCACCAAGAAAAAGTTCAACGATCAAACCATTTACACCATATTTAGATGAAGAAGTTTAAGATTACTAAGAAATTTTAAAATGACAAAAATTGAAATGACATGATTTTATTTTCTAGCATTTGTGAATTTTCTTGTTTGGTTAATCTAAAAGAACAATAAAATTGAATAAAGAATTTGTTATTTTTACGCTCTCAATCATAGAAATTGGATAATGACACATATTTACATGAAATTTAAACTTGAGAATTAGAGTCCCAAATTCCAAGTTTTTTTTTCCATTCTAAATTCCTATGTTTATGAATCCAAATAAGAGAATTGGTGCATGTCAATTTATAAATTCTGACTTTATTCAATTTTTTAAGTTTATTTCCATCGTCCAAACATAGTGTTATAGTTTCACTTTACGAAAATTTTAATAGCCACACGCATAGCATATAAAGTCGGGCAACCGTGTGCTCTCAACAAAACACACCTGTATTTTGGCGTCCCCAGCCGACCTCACTAATCCCACCGCTTTGTGAGAGCAGCCGAAGATTAGGATGTCGATGCCCTCGTCAAACAATACGACAGTGGAAAGCAATATGAGAGTGGAAGAAAATGACCATAAGATTAGGATGCCGATGCCCTTCTCAAACAAAAACTGTTAAACCCACCAGGGTATTTTGGTATTCTGCCTAGATAACACATCAGACAGGAGGAGTACATGCATTGTCTTTCCAAAGGTGCAGTAATTTATAACCAGAGGAGATGAGGGTACATGTTACTAATGCGGTCGACTGGTTTGATCGCTTACAGCATTTCGGGAATTTATAAGCCAGTAGGGCAGGTCATCCATGTGTCTTCATTCATTTCACAGACTCACGTACGTTCTCTAAGACGGTCAAACCCGTATGCGTTTGACGTCGGTTTCAGGAACACTTGCATCATTACCATTCCCCCCGACTGAAGTAGATGCTTGCCCTCGAACCTGCATAAACAATCACGCCATTGTCAGTTACTTCTTTGTTGTTAACCTATCTTTGCAATTACATAAAATGTTATAACTCCTTTATCAAATGTTCTAATAGTATACTTCTTAAGCACATTTCCAAAATTGAAAACTAACAGAATTTGATATTTTCGGTTTTGTTGGAAAGTGGTTCAGCTGCTGCAGGTCGTATCCTTAGCTTTCTGGCTTTGGTTAGCAAAAAGCAACCTTCTTGATTTTCTATATGTTTCTGAGTTAAGAAACTTCCACGAGGTGAACCTCTATAATTTGATCGTCTTCAAGTGCCCAACTTTCGCAGTTGATTAAGGAATCTGATTCTATTAGAATCTGATGAAAACACGTTTTTTTCCCTAATTGCCTAAGTAATCTGAATCTCCATATGCCAACAACTATGTATCTATCTAATCCACTTGGATGTTGAACATTTATGAGACGCGAACTTACAGTTTCATCAGGAACAACTGCATATCTCTCCGATGGTGATACCCAAGTTTTCCCTGTTCAAAAGAAGCAGAACAATAAACACAAAATCCAAAGCTATCAATAACGAACTCTTCAAGTCACCATAATATATTTATACATAATATATTATACAGGAGAGGTTGCAAGTGAGGATGTGACACACAAGGAAGGGAGTATCCGCACCTGTAGATGGATCAACTTTTGAAGATTCTATTTGTTGCCCGGTAGATCCATCAACACTCAAAGACTCTATAATCTTTGGAACATTCCTTCAGTACAAAATGTTTGTACATCATCAGTTTTGGGATTCCATAAATGATTTTTTTTTTCTTTTTATAGACACACAGAGCAATCTTATTGAGAGTGCACCAGTTACATATGATTCCAAGAAATAAATTCCCCTAAATAGCTAACAGCCTTAATTAAGCTAAAACTGCGCATAACCAGGCCTATATTAACGACAATATCAATAAGCTAAATGAGTATAATTTGGTCAAGATATTCATGATTTCGTAAACCAATTTTGGATGCTATATGTGGTGATTCAGAAATCTATAAGCACCATGTATTGTTGCTTTACTAATGTTCCCAAGAGCTTAAGTCCCAAATTCTAACATATATTAAACAGATATATGGTATAGGAATTCAAATAAATAGATCAAAATTACCGATCAACAGATTCCCCATGCCCAAGCTGTCCATTTGTACCTCTCCCCCAGGAGAACACATTTTGTCTTTCAGTAACAGCAAGTGTGTGTCTCCATCCACAAGATATTTGAACTACTTTCTGCCACAATGCAAGATGGATCATTAGATTCATTACCAAAAAAATTCTACCAGATGACAAGTCGAAAGAAGATAATCTCCACTGAACAGAATATTACAGAAATGAGAAGGTACCTGCTCATGAGGAAATTTAACTTGCACAGGAAAACAGTGATCAATGTTGTCACCCGCTCCAACTTGTCCAAACTGTCCACAAAATAGAAAAAGGTAAGTAACGAACCAGAAGGGAAATGGGGAACTGACTTGCTATTTGATAATAAGATGAAGTGACAGAAAAGTAAAAGCTTCAAAGGGAAAGGAAAAGAAAAATTATTCATGAACCAGGAAAAATTATTTATAAGTGAAATTAAGGGAACAGAAACCAGAAACCTTATTCCAACCCCAGCCATAGAGTATTCCGTCAGATGTGAGTGCCATGGTATGCCTCCAACCGCCAGATGTCTGGTAAGATACAAGCCAAAAAAGTTTTAACACAAAGGACTGAAATCAACAGTTGCTTCTATCATATCCAAGTGAATTCCTATCCAACGCCAATTACTCTTAACAATGCTTCATATGTCTATTAGCATGAGTCAGTGCATAATCTAGCAGAGGAAATATATTTCCTGAAGTAAGTTCAATGAAATTAATCCACATTCAGAATTATGTGCAAACAGAGACACACACACACACAAAGTATACCGCTTTAGCCTTTGTTTTTCTTTAGGTAGCAAGGAACAATAGGTGGCCAATGGTTGTAGAACCTAAACATTGTGACCCTCATCCCCTGCAGATGCACAAGGGACAGATATAGTTTGAGATGCATGTGTTGGGCACTATTGTGGAGTGGTCAGGTCCCCAAAGAAGAGGTTACTGTTAATGTGGAGCGTATTCGATTGTATCATTAACTTACTCATACATTTGATTGTTCCATCATCGTATTTGTGTCTATCTATCCACCTCCAAGGTAGGTATTGACATTATTGAATAGAAACTCCTCAATCATCTATATATGTCACAGTAATGGGTTTATGTTATCCAGTTCATCAGTTAGTGATAAATCTAAAACAAGAAGGGTTTTTGACTCGTGTACAGGCTCGACCCTACCAAAAAGATAACAATCAGTAAGAGAATAATGTTTGGCAATGCACCCAATAGCCTATTCCCTACAAGGACCTTGGAAATGTTTCAACTTTCTAACTTATAAACGGTTCATAATGTTGAATGGCAGGTTCAGATCTCTTGATCTGAAAACAACACGATGTACTGCTAGATTGTGATACAAACCAGCAAGAAGTCTCATTAAGGAATATCTTTAATGAAGATGCCAGCTAAACCAGCTGCAAAGTATGTTCTTGTGGGAAATGGACCGAATGGTTTATACTTCCCGTCAGTAGCTCATAGACCTATGGACCTTCAAAAACCATAAAACAAACGTATCTTCTTGTGGGAAATGGACTAAATATCTATTTCTGGAGAAACTAGAATATTGAAGAATTGTCTAATTTTAGAGCAGCATCCTGCAGAATTAACTTTCACCCATTCTAACTCTCGCTGCCCAAACCATTTCACTACTCTCCATTCTATATTTGTTCAGTAAGCTCCATCCAATGTGATCAAATAATATAGAACTGAAATTGTTAAAAATTATGGCATGGGCATCATTCAACACCGGCCAAAATTGATTTTAGAATGGTGACAGATCAACATATATGATAAAATTGTCCTGCTTTCTAATGAGTTGTCTCTAAATCTGTGATTGGGCAAAGATGTCATCTCAAATTAGTACATGTCCATGCCAACCAGTCTGAAAAAAATTGTCCGCAAGACAATTCGACTCGTCTGAATGAGCTGGAAATCATCTGGACACATCTTCCAGTAGGTTTTTTGTTTTTCGTTAAAGTATTACGGGATAGCTTTTAGTAATACCGGATTTGTTAGATTGACTATTAGACAATCTTTGGACCCTAAAAATCTTGAGCAGTTAGGGAATGGGCCAACAAAGACAGATCAATCCCATGTAGTTGCAATTTAACAAATAATACAGGTGTAGAGAAGATAGATTTCAAGCTCAAGATCTCATGATATAAGAGCTCTGATACCATACGTGACAACGGCAGATGCCACAAAGGAATGAGAAAACAATAATACCAAATTAACAAAAGACAAGGCAGGAAACTTAACTCAAAACTAGCACCAAAGTTGCTTATATCTTTATACAAATCAATGAAGCATTATATCAGAGTCTAAAAGCTAAGAGATCACCTCACAAATAAATTTGTCACTCAAGGCTTCTAGCTTGTGAGGAACAAGGTGGTCCTCAAAATCCCCATGCCCTAGCTGACCATATTTGCTCCAACCATATGTGTACAATCGACCCGATGAGGAAATAGATATCGTGTGCCTCCACCCACACGCAACCATAACCATCTTCTCACTCTGCATTTTTAGAAGTCACAAATTGATCTGTTAAGCAATTGAGAAAGCAAAGGCAATAGAGGGATTTTAACCAAGTAGATTTGAATGAAAATAGGACATTTGCAAATATCAACCTTATAATATAAGAATCTAGCATAAATATACCCCTATGGTTTGATGAGAGGAGTTTTCACGTGTCGCGTTATTAGAGTTTTGTAAAAAATACTAAATAAAAGCCTCCAACTACAACCTGTGAGGGTGCAGATATATATCATCACATCCCATAACACCTAAAAATGAATTATTAGGGTATACTTGGTAATATTTTCGTTTTGGTTTTGCTTAAAGATAGAGAAGAAAATGAGGGGAGAGAGATAAGGATGATGGATGTGAATGGGAAAGATAAAACGTCTGTGACCTAAACAGCCGTGAGATTAATACACAATTTAAATAGTTTTTTTTTTTTTTTTTAATTTAGTTCCATCTATTCTCCCTCGTTTCTATTTTCCCCACCATCAGATTCCCTTTCTCCTGAATGTTTCCCCTTGTTAAATTAGAAAGGGAAAACCAAAAACCAAAAACCCAAACATTTTATAATGAGGCCATTAACTGTCTAAATTGTTTACTTTGTACCAAAAAACTGAGCTCCTCTCTCATATTTTCAATTCACATAGATTTCACCAATAGTCTGCCACCTCATATAAGTGATAGGCTCAAGCATATCTTTTGGTTCCTCTATTGTAGCATAAATTCAAAATAAACCTCATAAACCCTCAAGGTTCTATTCTTTTTGATAAGCAGATCCCTTAATAATAATAGTTATATCAGTAAACTATTCTTGGGTAAGCCATTCACTTAAGGATGCTATATGGAACCCAACGTTTTAAAAAAACTATATTGAGACTAGCCTATGCATTTATTTTGGGCGGGGATATGAAGAAAATGCCTCTGCCAAGCGAGAGTGAGATAGACTAGCCTAAGGGTTTGGGAGGTGAGCCTGAGGCATTGCCGAGGCGCCACCTACGCGCTTTAATTCTTCTTTTTTAAACAGCCCAAACCCAAAACGACGTTATTTTGGGGCAGGGTTTTTATAAAACTCGAAACTCTTTTGTCTTCTCCCACCTTTCTTTACTTCAAAATTCCCAGACTCAAGCCGACGCTGCTAATCTCCAATCTCACCCGTCAATTTCCCACAAGTTTACAACAAATGTTTAGTTTTAAATTTAAGGTTAGGGTTTCTCACCATTGAGGTTTATGAAAAATTGAGAATTCATGCTAATTTTATGTTTCTAACTTGGTTTCTATTAGTTTATTGTATTTTTTATATACTTATGTATATTAAAGTATTATAATAATTTCAAGTACCGTGAGGCGAGGCTATCCATGGATTGCCTTGGCTTCGCCTTCTCTTTTTAAAACATTGATGGAACCATAGAGTACAGTGATCAGGTATATTCTAAGGGCAGGCTGTCACCTTCCAAAACACGATTTCCAGTTGAAATCTGTCTGGAACAATACTTCCCGTTGACACCATCCCTAATCATATAGCTTTCCAGCTAAAGGGGCAACTTGTGTTTCTGTTGCCTATAAAAGCAGAGCCTGCTTTGACAATACTAGACAACAAAGCACATCCATTAGATGGAGCCCTGGCACGGATGCTGAAGCACCACATTATCTCTCTTCCAAAGCCTAATCTCTAATCCTTTATGAACCTCCCCGATTACTTAGTTTCAAGACAACGCCACTTTGAAAGATCCAATTCTCATCTGTAATTTCAACGTAGTACAGATGCAGAAAGAAAGGAAAACAATCTAATGAACACAATATGCATTGTTGGGGGGGCTATTACATTGTCTGATGGTAAATTGTCCCCAAAATTGTGCAAATTCTATTTGTACCTTAAGGTCATAAACTATACTAAAATACCCCAACGCAGGGCTTACCGTCAGATTTCTAACAAAGCAATCCAATATTCCGTTAGATAATCACATGATGGGCGCTCGTCTCACTTTTGAGGCAAATTTTGACCATTCACGAACTTGCCCAACCCCCAAAATCTCCAAATTCCATCTTTTTCTTCCCTTCACTTTTGCTTAATTTTAGACAGCATAAACCCTACTTAGAGATGTTGGGGTTCAAGGGGTAGATGGAAGTTTACGCTTCTGTTAACAATATTCGGTTTCAGATCACATTTACTTGATATCATAAATGATGGCCAAAATCAGAATAAAATAAACAGCACCAGATCTTAAGACTTACATTAACCATAGAAACCCTCTCCGGAACCATGCGATCGTTCCTATCGCCTAGGCCCAAGTTTCCATATCGGCCCCAGCCCCATCCATAGAGCGACCCATCTTCTGTGACAGCTGCAGTATGTTCAGCACCAGCAGCAACCATTTTGACAGATAACCCCTGCAACAAGATATGAAAAAACTCATTGGATAACCATTTCAGGGAGGTAGGCCAAAACAGTAATTTGCAGGAAGATAAAATAAACCGAAATGACATAAACTTGAATTACAACAGATTGGTGACAGAGGTATCCAATCAAAGCTCCCAATTACTGAAGGACGATTACAAGAAAGAAAGGAACATCCCTAAATTTATTTAACAGTGAATCACATAAGAAAGTGAAAATCTTATTCTTGCCCCTACAAAAGTTACTTCTCCACCTTGTCTTAAATTTTTTTTTTTATTGTTTACATCCAAAAATTAGTCAAATGTCACGCTCAGAAGAGTATTTGCATTCTTAAAAACCCCAACACCCATGTCATCCACAACCATAAAAAAATACCAATTTCTATGCAAAATGAACTTGGATCCAAACAGTACCTAACCCAAGGTTCCAACTTGTGCTATAAAAAGTAAAGCAATGGGAGCTCAATATTGACAAGTCACCAATCTAAGAGTAAAATGTGCAAGAACACTGATCCTAAACCTGAAAGTAACAAAACTACGATATGCAACCCGACTAGACATTTGGGCTTTTAAGAATACTCCAGACTATGAGGCAGTGATGGTCAGACTGAGGTTTGATTAACATTTAAAAGTGAAAAAATTGAAAGTCTAAAGTGATTGCCTACTAATTGTCAGTTAACAAATAACGGATGCGTGACATGGGATGAGAAAACGGATGCCAATCAAAAGTTTGAAAAGAGATTCAGCATATCTCTCAAGAAGATAATGTCAAATCAGATCAATTGGCATCTTCAGCCCAAAGGCTTGATATATCTTGATCAGCATAATTCCAATATTAGTGTTATAAAGGGAGTCATCAAAGAAAATAATGAAGCAACATGCTGGATGGATCTGGTTATTAAAGATCTTGAAAGCTGAATGAAGTAAAAAGGGGAAAACAAAAATTAGTGTCTAGAAAACTCAAGCCTTGGAAAAAATGATCCTTCCAGCAATTGGAGTAAGTTGCATGAACTACTCAGTTTGCTGCCCGCATAAAAAATTCGACCAACACAGAGAAAATAAAATGGAGAAAAATATTGTTGATTCTCTCCGCTTTACTTTTGTTAGAAAAATAAGCTTACGGTGGGTTTTAAAGAAAATAATAATTATTGAGTCTCCTCTAAGTGACGAAGCTATGAAAAAATCTGCATTTTACAAGCACACCAATCTTCTAAACCGTTTTATAAAGCTCAAAAATAGGGTCACACTGATTTCTAGCCCGAATGGAAAGTGGAATTGTAAGCATTATCAGGATGAATGCAGCATCTTTTTTTGAAGGATTGGACTGAAGAAAATATGACGACCCTGAGACATTAAATCTATAACTTCTAAAGTTTGTTGTTTAAATTTTGTGTAAAGTTGCAAAAAGTAAAAAGGGGAAAACAAAAATTAGAAGCATATTAACCATACAAAATGTTGTCCTCGAATCAAATTTTTTGGTGTCATTACTGACATGAATTTAGGAGAGCGAGAAAAAGGCCTCTTCCACTTTTGAATGTCACCCATCAAGCATCACATATCCCACTGTCAACAGTGGAATCTCCACACACGCTTGGCTCAGTAAAGCTATGTACCATTTTACTTTGTTTTCTGCCCAACGTCACAATTAATTAGACGGTATCTCCTCCCTTCTCATAAGAACTCTCTCATCAATTTATCTAAAGTGGCGATTTTCACACTTCTATTTTGTAAACTAGCGATCCTCCTCCTTAATTTTATGCTTTGATAATTCAACAGAACCAAGGACATGAAATAGAGTACAAAGTAGGAGTACAAAAGCACTGCCCTTTCTCTAAGATCATATCCCCTACTTGACATCAAAGTTTCCTTCCACCCATCCAATCTTTTCTCACTTTTTCTACCTCTAGTTCCCAAAAAAAAAAAACTTAAGAATAAGGGTTACCCCTAATAGGGGAACCCCAATTCTTTCTTCAAAGTTGAAGCACACGAACACCTAAGGGCCCAAGTTCTGTGTCTCCTAAATTTACTTAATTTTAAGTGTAAGAGATTAAGACCTAACAGGAAATCAGAAACAATGTAACTAAAATACCTGAAACGCTTGAATTTTCTGTGGCACAAGAGAGTCTTCTGTGGTACCAAGACCAAGTTGACCATTTTGATTCCGCCCCCAACTTGAACAAAATGTGCACCAAAAACAAATCATTAGATCAATATTTGTATAACCCGCATGAATCACAGGTGTGGGAAAGACAAGGGCGTCGGGACAAAAAAGAATATCGTAAAGGAGATATACCATGACAGAAAACTATTGTACGCGACATTGTAACTTAGAAAGCAAGTTACAATTTTAAAAATAGAATTGAGAGAGGGTGGAGAGCGAGAAAGGGTTTTAGAAAGCACAACTAACCTTTGCACCTCACCTTCCATCGTCACTGCCAAACAATGACTATCCCCGCAAGCAATTTGCCTTATCTTAATACCATGTAATGCTTTTATTGGCTGAGGTGTAAACAAGTCACTAGAATTACCATGACCCAATCTCCCAAAGTCACCCCTGTAAAATAGTAAAAAGACTTCATTCTTAACTTCTTATGAAGCTATAAGAATGCAAGGAAACAAAAACCGAACAATAACATAACTCAACTGAATGATGCCCTTATTACAAATACAACCAAACAACGATAATCTTTCTCATTGACGCATGACATATCTCACTGCTCTATGAGAATTATTCAAACCTTAACACAATATATTCTTATATTTACATCAATAATAACGACATCAATAAAATAAAAGTGTGAAACCAAACAGGAATGGAAGCATGAGCACTGGCGCCTATAGAACGTTGCGGTTATGATTGTAATCTTCAGAAGATAGCGAGCAATATATTATATACCAAGTTTTTAAAAACAGGCAAACACAAAAAGAACGCACTGGAAAAAAAAAACACAAACTTGGAAGATATAGAACAAACCATCCCCAACTATAAACTTCCGAACGAGAGTTGGAGTAAGCAATTGTATGATCAGCTCCACAAGTAACAGACGCTATTTCATGGCCGTCCAGTGCGCTCAAATGCGTAGGTAAAAGTCGGTCCTCGGCATCACCATGGCCTAACTGCCCATCCTCTCCTCGTCCCCAGGAGCAAAACACATTTTCAGCTGCACATTACCGACAAAACCATTACTTGTCCATGATTTGCAGGAGGATGACACCGAACAAGTTAAGAAGTAACGGCAATTAGCTAGGATATAAATTAAGCAATCAAATCAACCAGAAGGATTGGTTTTTGGTGGTGGGGATTAGAATTCGGATTTATGAAACAAACAAACAACTAGTAATAAAATCTTACAGAGAAGAGCAACAGAGTGACTGGCACCGGCGGAGATGAGAAGAACGCGGCGAATTGGAGTTGGAGGAGCAGAGACTACTACTTCGCTCCCTCCCGCTACCTCCTCCTCTGCCATTTTCGCAATCTCTCGGGCGGACGACGGACTTCCAAATTCCCACAAAATAATAAATATCTATGTAATTATGTAATCTAAAGAGAGAGTTGGGCCTGTGGGAGTTTAACTGTAATGAGGTGGGTGGAGTGGTTAGGAATGATGAATTGCTTGTCCAGAAAAAAGTGAAAATTAATTAACTCTGTGAAGCAAAGAAGGAGGTGGTGGGATGGTGGGGTGGTAAATACTAACTAGTCCTCCACCCAGAATAGTCCCGACTGAATAATTACAGTGGAAGGGATAGGACATGTGCCCTTCAATCAGCGAGCTTAATCCGGGGGCTAGTAGTACGCAGTACTATTTTGAGTTGCTCCTCCTAACCTGTACGGGATGATTGAATTTTGAACCAAACGGAGAATGCAAGGGGAGAAGAGGAGAGAAGAGGAGGAAATCGTAAATAATGGTGCGGAACGGATGCATCGGCATTCATTGCGGCGGGGCCCATCTATTTGCCTTCTCAACCACATGTCTGTCTCTCTGTCCACTCGTTTACCGTCTTCCTTCATCCGCTTTCACATATGATCACGAGGCGTTAGACGTGCGATACAAGTTGGCAACTCCACTCCAATAACTATAATTAAACCCCAAATCGAAAATTTACACGACGGTTACCTATAACCATGAAATACGTAAAATTTAATGCTTGAAACCGAATCATTTAGATCTGTTACTTGTGGGGAGCGGATTTGACTGATTAAATAAAAAATAAAAAGAAATAAGTGAAATGGCATGGCTGCCAAACAAACACTACATATTTTTTGGACTATTGAATTGTAGTTGGAGCTTCAGAAACTCAAACCAAACAATCCTCGATCGATCGATCCCATACGTCGGGGCATATAGCTGGTTGTTTGCTGCAACACAATACTTGCATTATCATTTGCAGTATTTTTGCATGTCGTCCTCGTCATTTTTGTACGTAAGTTCAGTAGAGAAAGCAGATTTTTCTGACCAAAAAAGTAGAGAAAGCAGATTTAACCTTTTACAAGACAGGTGTTGACTCCATAAAGCTTTAGCCTTTTATATCTTGATTGCTTTCCCACTGCCGGTTTCCCAACAAATTGCCAATCAATAAAACTCCACCTTCTTTGACCAGATATTTTGAAAGAGTTAAAAAAACAGAGGTAAAGCTGTAAAGATTAAATTTATTGGTAAAATTTTGTAAATATGTAGAAATTATGATTGAATTTTAAACATTAATAAACGTGTTCATTTTTAATGGCGCACATCATTAATTTACAGGTTTTGTCTCCAACTTTAATCTTCCAAGCAATACCCAAAACTATATATATGAGATTAAATTTATAGATAATTTTTTATGAACTAAATGACATAAAAGTTAATTATTAACTTATTACTTAAACTAAATCAAATTAAAGCAAGTTGTGACATGCTTTATTTTTTTTAACCTCGTATTAAGTTACCGACTACTATATGGGGGTTCCTTATTTTCTCATAAAACCATCTAATCTAACTAACTCATGCCCATTTGATGAAATCTAAACTCCAGAATATTTCCCAAAGTATGAGACACCAATTTTAATAATTAAATTGAATAATTTTAATAATTAAATTGAATAGTGAGAAGCGGCCACTACAAGTGCATACGCCCTCCATTTGCGAAAATAGACGAGTATATTTAAGAGGGGTTTGAGAGAAAAAGAGCAATATTTTTAGAAAATTGTTATTGACATTTCAAATTTCTCATTCTACACTCAAAACTTTTTATATTTAGAAAGAAAAATACACTTATAAGAAGTGTAGAATGAAATTTTTGAAGTGCCAATAACATTTCCCTATTTTTAATCCAATACTTAGATCCCTTCTTGGCCATCTGATTCCATGACTTCGATTGAATCATCAGCGGTTTGACTGTAATTAACCATTGTTATGTGGTTAGATTTTAAGTCTTAAATCTGTTCATGATTGTTCTATTTATCCGTCGTCGTTCTGGGAAAATTTTTAGGTGTACCGGGTACACCAAATTTTTTTGGTGTACCCTCACTCATTAGAATTTTTTTGGTGTACAAAAAGTGAGGGTGCACCAAATTTTTTTGGTGCACCCTCACCATTATGAGTGAGGGTACACCAAAAAAATTTGGTGTGCCGGGTACACCGAAAAATTACTCGTCGTTCTGTATTTCTTTTTTATGTTCATTATTTTTCTTTTCTTTTTAGTTACTTGGTAGTTATTGCAAATGGAGATTACCTTCTAAGACATCAGTACTTGTTAAGAGAAGTTGGCTATGGGTGGGGTAGTTTTGACATTTTAACAGTCCGTATCTGGACTAAATAAAGAAGAAATATTTTGTCGCATTCTAATAGAGTGTGGTACAGTTTCAGAGAAAAGGAGTGGCTCTAGCAAGATTTTGGAAATAGATCATTTCCGAATCTCTTTTTTCAAAACTCACGGATCAAGTAATCTCGATTCTTGAAATTTGATCAAATGGTAAAAAATTATTATAATTTTTAAATTTTTTTACTAACTTCTCTGTTTTTAACCGTTTGATCAAATTTCAATAACTCGAATCACTAGATTCATGGACTTTGGAGGAAGAGATCTGGAGATGATATGTTTCCCTTTAAAATCCCCTAGTCAAGA
Organism: Pyrus x bretschneideri; assembly: GCF_019419815.1. Lineage (NCBI taxonomy): Eukaryota > Viridiplantae > Streptophyta > Magnoliopsida > Rosales > Rosaceae > Pyrus > Pyrus x bretschneideri. Next base: position 8,247,944 of record NW_025999390.1, on the reverse strand, counting down.
GTCAATTTTTTTTTGTCAAATAATCAAGAGTCAATTCAACCCACTCAAATAAATAGTAATTGACCATAATGAATAATACTTGTCCAAGTCAATCTTCATTCTTAAGGTACCGTTTGATACGTAGACGGGACGAAACGGGATAGGATGGTACAGGACGAGATAGGACAGGACGGAACGGAGGTTTCATGTTATGTTTGTTACGTGCAACACAAAACGGGGACGATTGTTCCGTTCTGCGTGTGGTATGCGCTGGACAGAACAGAACCAAAGAATTAAATGACTAACTTACTCATGTTCCGTCTATTGTTTAGTACAATGTTTATGCATGGGATGAGATGGGACAATTTATTTATTTTTTTTTTTTTGAATTTCATATTTAAACACATATATGCTTATCTATGACATATTTTTTACACTAGCACATGACTGAAGATATGTTATGCCATGAATTCCGTCATCTTTTATAACAATACCATGATTAGCTTTTGGAGATTGCAGAATAACCAAAACGAAAAACAATGGCAGAGAATTTAGAAAGAGAAAGTGAATGACTAAAGATTGTATTCCTTGAACAATGAATGAATTACAGAAAGAGAGAGGTGTTTATTATTTATACAAGTATTCTTTGCTTCACTCATCAGCTACCAACCATCGCAAATTTGCCAACCTCATTTTGTCTCTTAGCTATTTCATCGAACACTTTGTCCACATTTAAAACCATCACAAACTTGTCAACCTTATACATGCTGACCCAACCATTTATCTCATTTAAATAAGCATCATTCATGATCACCTTGCCATCAGTATAACATGCAAAGAAATTATGGAAAAACCAATGCCACATGGCCTTCCGATTTTTAAACTTGTAAATCAAAGATCTCAATACCTCATGTCTACATTTGGTGGTGTTTGTATTCGTTGACGGCTGCTTGCAGAGGCAAAGAATCTGTAATTCGACGCTCATGTGGACTCTATAGCCCTTAATGTTGATGTTATCACTGGCGTCATATAGTGACCATTGAAAAGGGCTTGAAGCTTTGGCTCCTTCATTACTGAAGTTAAACCCAAACACTACACACTTGTTGGAGTTGCTAAAAAATGGTTTGCTAGTATTGATGTGGGCTACAATTGAAGCGTTCGAGTTCGACTGTGGCTTGACAGACAGAGCTGTGATTTCTCGCAACGATGGTGAGGATGAAAACAACAACGAAACAAAATGGACTTTGACTGGCAATCGAATTCTTGGTTGTTTGCCATCTCCTTCAAGTCTGGGATTCCAATACAAGAATCAGCATGCTAACTTGTAGGCATGAAAGTTAACAAATTCAGTTATTTGCACCAATATATAGATAATAAATAGATTAACATATAACACAAGCTTCACTGTTAGCTAGAAATGAGATTCTTCTATTATACGAAATGTGAGACAGCTGGAAGATTGACAATACCTAATTAATTAAAACCCATAAAACTTTCCACTAAAACACAAAACAAAGAAACAAAACGAGCACGAAAAAAATTGAATCAGAAAAGATTCATCGATTAAAGTAAAAAACTGAGATTTAACAAGCTATCAATTGCATACCTGGGTCAATCTGCAGCACAACAATAGTGGCTCCGTGCTGCTGCGTGCTAGCTGGGTGTAGTCAGCGGCTATGGGAGAGGATGAGGATGAGGAGGAAGGTTACGAGAAGAAAGGCAGCGACAGAGAATGGTTAAGGTTTGTTTTACGATTTGGATAGTAAATATTAAAAAAGATAAGGGGCATTTTTGTCCTAAAAAGTTTTAATTTTGTGTTCCACGGATGTGGAACAAGTCATTACAGGGAAGGGAGGCGGAATGAAAATTCAGCCAAATTTCGTCCTGTGGGACAACGCGTTCCACAGTTTTTGGGCGCACCAAACGTGGGACGAAATGCCTCATCCCAGTGCGTTCTGTCCCGTCCCACGTACTAAAAGGTACCTACTTGAATTGCCTAGTCAATTCGTATTAAAATATTATATTTTTATAAAGTAATAAAAAATATTTTTATTTTTTATTTTGGATAGGATTTTCGTTTTTTTTTTTGTATTTTTAAACCATTTTTAATAATTTTTATTAAGTTAATTAATCTGGACTGTTAATTAATCCAACAACCCAAAATTGGACACGTGGCAAACGATAAGATTTCTGACATGTTGCTCTTTTTTTTTTTGGTCGAAAAACCTGGACCTTTGATTTGGAAATCGAACAGTCTAAATTTGCCACATCACTAGCCGTTAGATTTTAAATTTAAATTTTGTTTACAATTGGAAATCTAGCAGTCCAGAAAACTAGTCGTTGAAAATTCAACGGCCATCGCTAGCCCAAGTCCCGCATCCCGTTAGTGCGCCTGTAGCGAGGGCCCCCTTTGCGTGTTGTCGGGAACGCGCGCCCACGAGTGCGTGTTTACCATTCGCCAATCGCAAAAAAAAAAAAAAAAAATTTAATTCACATGGTTGAAGTCAGGCTAACGTCATGTAGGCTGATTTCTAGGTCAATCCATTATAGGCGGGGCTCAAAATTGGCCTCCACTTTGGGCCAGCTAATTGGATAGGGTGGAGTGGATTTTTGGGTGGCTAAAGGGAAAAATGGGCTATTGCCCAGCTTATTTGTTAGGGTGGACTTGCTCTTAGGTTTTCAACTCTTTCTAATAACAACACTTCCACTGTTGTAAGACCTATTTGGACAAAAGGCAACTCAATATCCTTAAAGGAACAATAATTATTTAAGTGCATCCACCTCTAAATTAAATAGTTCAGGAAATTTATATCAAAGTATTAGTATTTTTTACTTTATAAATACTAAAAATTAATTTTATTTTTAATTTCAAATATAATTTTTAATCGATATCGTCACGCCATTTATCATTTTCTGAAAGTACAATTGTTGTGTATAGATTTTCGAATAAATTTTTAACCAATTTCATCACATCACATGTTACTAACTATTTTGAATCGTTAATGATAAATTTCTGATAAGATTTTTAATGAATCTAGTCGCGCTACGTATCATTATCTATTTAGAATTATTGATGATAGATTTCAATAAGATTTTTAACCAATCAAACGTGCCATGTGGCATTATCTGCAATCTCGTCCATTTTTTTGTTCTATATAACTCATCATCCATCTTTAAAAATCAGAGAACAAAATCAAAATCTCTCATAGTCTTTTCTTATAGTTAATAAATCTTGAGTGCATGAACAACCACCACCATCCCCGTAAACCAAAAACTTTATTGTTAAATAAGTGGCTCGCTCTTGTAAGATACCCGGTTCCCAGCCGAAACCGGTGCCCCTGAGATTTAGGTAAAATCTATCACTTTACGCTTTGGTTGAACACAAAATCTTGATTATTTTGAATTTTAAAACAAAGCGTTTTTGTCAATTATGTGAATCAGGAGGAACCAACTGTAGAGTAGGTCGAAACGCGAACATCTTGTGATCACTTTGCTTCCCTGTCCTCTGATCTCGCTCACATTCACGGTCCTTGTGCTGCCAGTAACAGGTTCCAATTTTAATTTTTGACTGTCAAAATTTTAATATTTTTTACTTTAGTTGTCCTAATTTTACTCAGTTTCCAATTCAGCTTTTCTTTTTTCTTTTACTAAAATCAAGATACTTGTGGCTGTTTTCCCCACGATATCCTGAATTTGATCTGCTTTTTCCACTTCAAAACATAATTCCTCAGTTTTGTTTAATAGATTTGAAATTGATAGAAATGATCTTATTTGTACTATTAATCGTTTTGGCTATTCCGTGAAAATAAATAAGAACTAAAATGATAAAAATATTCTAGATCTAATAAATAATGAGTCAAAATACAAAATTTAAAGGTGTTTTTGTCATTTTATTTCTTATTTACAGAGGTTTTACTCTATGACCAATGTAATTGATGGTGAATAAATTCAGTGACAAAATATATCGATTTTAAATCTCAGGGATCAAAGTGAAAAATTACGCAAATCTTATAGATTATTTTAACTAAAAAGCAAAACAAAAAAATTGTTACTAGTATAAAAAAAAAAATTATTGGTCAAAGTTTTTTTTTTCCACAAAATTCATAACTCATCTTTTAATTTTAAGTGAAATCATATATGATTTTATAATTAAATATATATATATATATATATTAATGTTATTATTGATTGTTTTAAAATTCTTTGATTCTTGCATCCTTACCTAAATAAGACCATCTTTTAAGACATATATTTGAAGTTGGAAGCGACATAACTGCAATCTTAGATTTGCCAACTTTTGATACGGATGGTCGTCATGCGTCGTTACAGTTAGACCTCCCGTCATGCTAAAAGATAAAACAACTTCAAGTTTCTATAATACTTTAAAAGTAGTAACAAAATATTATGAAAGAAATTGTGCAGCTTTTTACCTCTTATTGTCAACATCCTGCTTTAGTATGTAAACCCTAGTACCATGACAATAACGGTGGCTGGAGGCTAAGAAGGATAGAAAGGTGACACCTTTCATCTTGATCACTAGACTCTATAGTTATTTTGTCATTCAAAAACTACCATATCCTCTAGAAAAAATGGGAAAATTAGAATTATGTCTATATTACACTGTCAAAAGATCACTCTAAAGCTCAAAGTACTCCAAAACTCACCGAATATAGGTAGGATGCCAGCTTCACGTTCAAACCTAGCATCATACATCGTCTACCTCATACTTGCGATGACTAATATACTGTTTATCAATCCTCCAATACAGACAACATATGTATTCAGCCAAACCAAAGGGAAGTCAAGGTACTCCCTAGTGGTCACTTGTTAAAATCACACAAAAAACAAAACCAAAATTGTAAGATAAAGATAAAACTTCATTTTCAAATTTAATTGTCCGAAGTGTTTGTGTTTTTATTCGAGCGTGTACCATTTGTTTGAGACAACCCAAAACAAAACAAAAAGTCAACTCACTCACCATGAATAAGTTGTAGTACACGGATAGAAACAGTGAAAATTTGACTAACACTGGGCCTCTCACCCAATTTTTGGAATACTTCAATGAGTCGACATGCCTAATAGAGGTGTGCCTAATGGTGATAATGGGGTCACCAATTAGGTTAACAACTATGCATCCATTGATCACCATCAACACACCGAGCAATTTTGCTTGGCAACACATCTGACGAATATTGACTTTCTCTTATCTGTCACACGAAAAATGAGAAAAAACGAATCAAGTTTAAATAATTCATTAAAAAAAAAATAGAATGAGTTTTAAATTACACTTAGCAAGTAATTTGGAACATAACTGACACACCACGAAAAACAAATGTCAAGGTTGAGTCGGCTATGATGGGATAACTAGAGAAACTGGCCAGCGTGAACCGTAGGTGTGCAAAAAAGCAAGTTGCCCTGAAAATGGCACGTTCAATGAAAATTAATTAATTATTGAAATATAACTTATTTGTTCTTCAATTTTAATTTTATTACGGTACTTACTCGAGTATGACCAAACAGATCATCGAAGCTAAACAATGACCTTAGGAGGTTTTCATTTGTTGGAGAGTGCGGCTATAAGCAGAGCAAAGAAAGCTATTTTCTTTTTATAACATAAAAACCCAGTGAACTTCATGTCAACTTTGAACACCTTCTTGATAGTAATAGATTTGTCCTCGATAATTGGATCTATGATACAAGTGCTTATCGGGGACAACTCAATTAATATTAAGAAAGCGTTCAGAGTTGATATGTAGTTCACTATGTTTTTATGTTATAAAAACAAAATAGCTTTCTTTATTCTGTTTATGGCCGCACTCCCTAGCAAACGAAGACATCCCGTTCCAAAGGGTTATCTTTTAGCTTTGATAATCTGTTTGGTTATATTCGATTAAGTATCCTACTGAAATTAAAATTGAAGAATAAAGAAATTGTATTTCAATAATTAAATTCATTTCGTTGAATGTGTCATTTTTGGGGCAACTGGTTGTATTTGTGAGACCATGGTTGACGCTGACGAGTTTCTCCAATTGTCTCGTAGTAGCTAGCTAGCCTTACATTCTTTTTCTCGCGGTGTGGCTGGTATGGTCCAAACTATCTGCTGAGTGTAATTTACAACTTATTCAAATTTTTTAATAAAGTATTTAAACTTAGTTTTTTCTCTTTTTTCGTCTAACATGTCAGCGAATGTCAATATTCGTAAGAAGTGTAGCCAAGCAAAACTGCTTGTTGTTGATGATGATCAGTGAAGGTGTAGTTGTCATACTGATTGATAGCCCCACTATGCCTTTACTAGCCATGGCGACCCATTGAACTACTCCAAATACTGGGTGAGAGGTCTAGTGTTAGTCCAATTTTCAGTGTTCCTATCAGTGTACTACAACTTATAAATGGTAAGCGTGCTGACTTTTTGCATTTTTTTTTTTTGACTCAAACACATGGTGCACACCCGAATGAAAACACAAACACATTAGACAATTAAATTTCAAAATGATTTTATGTCATTATCTTACAACTTACTTTTGTTTTTGTGTGATGTTAGTAAGGGACCACTGAGGAGTACCGTGACTTCCCATTGGTTTTGAATACATATGTGTTGAATAAGAAGAGTATCCAAGATAACTCTAATGATCCCAAGAAGAAGAAAATAGAGCACACTCTTAAAGAAAACTCACAAAACAAACTAATTAGCAAAGCTTTTCTTATTTAGCTCTAGGCTTTGTTTTTCCTTGGATGATATACAATGCTTGGGGACTTGGGTATTTATAGCAAACCAAATGAAAGCTACATCACACACTTACTTCACCTACAACATCCACCTACTTCACCTACAACCTCCACTTACTTCACCAACCTCACACACTTACTTCACCTACAAATGACATTGATTCTCAACAATATGTTGTCCCCATTTGGAGCGCTAATGAACACTATAATGGCTGTCGCGCTTACGGGGATGACAACTTATGCATGGATGGTGGCTTTGAACGTGAAGCTGACATGCTACCGAATAAGTTTTGGAGTAGGTTGAACTTTAAGGTGATCTTTTTTACTGTGTAATATGAAAATGATCCTATTTTTCGTCATTGTTCTTGTATGGTATGGTAGTTTCTGGATTGACGGCAAGCCTACAGGGCTTGGTGATCGAGATGAAACATGTCGTCTTTCTGTTATTCTTGACAGGTAGCAGTTTACTTCATTAACCATCAAGAGTTGGCAGATCGCAGCTCCGTCTCTTCTAGGTTCAAATTCCAAGTCTTAGAGATGGCTCTTATTTAGGTGGGTGGAAGAATTAGAGAATCTTATGACAATCAATAGTAGCATTAATCCATATGTTTAACTAGAAAATCTACTGCTAACAATTTTTTTTAATACATGCAAGTGTGGAAGGGGGATCGAATTCGGGACTTCGTGTGCAAACAGTGAAATGCGATAGACTTCAGCAAAGAGAAAACAGAAAAAAGCCTGCCCAACCAAAGGAAGTTAACGATTGTCTGCCAGCCTAATCATATAGGCTTTTGAGTTCGAGGGGCAACTCGTGTTTCTGTTACCTATAAAAGCCAGCAGAGCCAGCCTGCATTGACACTACGTTTCCAGATTGCTTGAGCCAAGACTGTGGAACATGCATAGCATATGATACTCAAATCGCGTTTTGGAGGTTGGGCAAAAAGGCATTTAAGAAAATGGCGAGAAACTCCTGCTCAAATGGCGTTTTAGAGGATGATGAGATTGAAGAAGCAAAGAAGCTGCTCTGAGAGGGCATTGGAGGGTTTGGGAGGGTAGAGAAATCACAGATGTGCAAAGCCATCACTCAACACTTAATCAGAAGGTCATTTATTTTCTAAAGTAGCCGAGTAGTAGACTCAAGGTTTTTAACTTGTAATGTTATGTTGTTTTTTATTGTCTGCTGTGCGTTCTGCTCTCTGCCCCTTCTGTTAGTGTTAAAAAAATGGAAGAATTCCGAGTAGAAACTTTATAAATACACATATTATTGAAAGTCCTCTGGGTATTTAGGCTCTCACTGGATTAGGGTTTCTCGGTATTATCTGTGTAATAGGGTTTGTGTCAACCCTAGTAGTGTTTTACCTAGTTAATAGCCGTTTGTTTTCTTCTTGTTGTTCTCAACTTGTATAAGGGTCTTATCTGGTTGTCATCTCCTTAATCCAAGAAGCTTAGTTATGTTCCCTATGCCGGCTTCTCAGCGTGATTCAAGGAAGTCCTAGGTTAGGGTCTTGAGTGTTGAGTGTAGTTTGCAACTCACTCAAACTCCTCTATATATTTGTGTCGTGTGTTTTGTTCTCAGCACGATGAATCAATACAAATATTGAAACCTTAAAGTCAACACATATACTCTGCATATATAATAATTAAGCTCCATATGAGCTGCCTTTACTCGATAATCATCCCTTTGCAAGGCCCTGCGAAATTGTGTTTGAAGTTTGAACAGACCAGCCTCACCAGGTCAACTTTCATCAGGGAATTGCTGAACAAACTTCCGCAATAAATTTACTCAAAGAGATGCAGAATTCACCGGACTGACACAAGTAAATGGTGAGGCCCGAGCTGAAGTTTCTTAGCTCATCAGGCACCACAATGATAGTACAAAATAAGCAAAGAACGAAGCAACAGATGGGGTTGAACTTGGACCCGTCCACTCAAACATTGTTTTCCTTTGTCAAGGCATAAATACGACATGATCGTCAAACCGGTGTCAGCTAGAATAAATACACCATGGGATGATTCAGGGACGTAGCCAGAATAAATACACAATGCCACTAAGCATAGCTAAAGGCTAATATGTGGAAATTGAGAACCACTTCTACGTTGCAATAGACACAGGATAATCAAAGAAGAACGAAAATTGGCATGAAAAGATCGAAGCTTTTACCTTTAAATCCGAGAGGTGAGACGAAACAAAACTAAACGAAGGGATTTGGCAGCAGACGCATAGCAGACCATCCACATCAAGATTGAGGTGAGGTGAAGAATCATGCATAATACGATATCTTTCTTGGATTGGAAATTTATAAGTGATCTTTCGAATATTATCTATTATATATAAAGAGAATTGAAAAGGTGAATAGTGATTTGGCGACAGTGAATAGTGACACTGTGTCATCATACTTCAACAAAAATATTTGGACAAAAATGATCCTAAAACAAAAAACTTCAAAAGCATGCCAAAATAATGCATCAAATAAGGCAAGGGCATTTTTGTTATTTCAACAGTATTTTTTTAATAATTTACTTTTTTGTGTTTTTTTTTTTAAATTGTACCTCACAATAGGTTAGTAATAATGTGATTCAATTTTTTTTATTTTTACACACGTTCAAAACATCTTAAGAGGTGTGTAATGCCGGTTATAAAAAAGGTTCTTCGCGCGTGGATAACAATGTGATTAAATAAGTTGTCAAATGATTGTTTGTTTTTTTTTTAATAAACGATATTATCTATACTAAGGGAAAGGGGGTGGGTTTAGCCTCACAATAGACTAACAATAATGTGATTCAATCTATTATTTATTAAATATTATTTTCTTTATTTTTAAACATGTTCAAAACATCTTAAGAGCAGTGTAATGCCGGTTATAAAAAAAGATATTTCGCACACAGATAATAATGTGATTAAATTAATTGTCAAATGATATATATATATATAATTTTTTTTTAAATAAACGATATTATCTACACTAAGGGAGAAGAGGGTGGATTTAGCTTCACAATATGCTAGTAATAATATGATTCAATCAATTGTTTATTAAATATTATTTTCTCTATTCTTAATGTAAATTCTATAGAGATCGATTTTATTATATGAATTCAGTTGCTTTAATTGGTTTATTAGGGGTTTCTTCTAGCATGATCTAAAATTATTCATTTACTTCAAATATTTGACTTTCCTTTTGTCAATTTACGCATATAATTACATTAAAAACGTGTAAATCATGAATAGCACACCGTGATTCAAAAGTAGCTGAGTAGTAGGACTTAGGTTTTTAACTTGAATTTGAACTTGTCCTTTGAACAAGACTAGAGTGGTCAAGTATATCAAATGATATCGGGAAAATGAATAGTAAAGTTTTAAGAATATAGATGGAAATAACAATCATAAAATGAATAGTAAAGTTTTAGGTAGTAATACATTTTCAGGTAATAACATCGATATAACTGGAAATATCGATATACAAATTTATGGAATATAAATATATATATCGATATTGATATTGGTTAGCTTTGAAGAAAATTATGGATATTTGGAATTAGAGGGTATACGCATTCAGATATGCAATTAGCGAATCGATGTGTGTATATATATATATATATATTGTTGATATTTATTGATTTTCCTATATTCACTGGTATGTAGTAAGGTTTGCATTTCTCTCCCCAATTCCATATAGATTCTTGATTTTCTAGATATTTCAACCTAAATATCGACAATCTCGTAAATATTTTAATCACTAATAATAAATAATAATTATTGTTGTTTATTCTATCCAACCATTTGAAATTCAGCACGTGCCACAACTAGAAAGGAATTAATCTTTGAAATTAATTCAATAAATTGGAAAGAAAAAAAAAATATGTATACATCTACTTTTCAAGAAAAATTCACTGATAATAGATATGGACAATCTTGTAAATATTTTAATTACGGTTAATAAATAATAATTCTATCTAGTCATTTGAAATTCGAGCATGGACTACAACGAGAAAGGAACTAACCCTTGCAATTGATTCAATAAATTAGAAAAAAAGAGTATGCGTGATGTATACATCTGATTTTCTAGAAAAATTCATTTCTGCATGATTTATTCTTTTTGCTAATTAACGTTTCCTTGATAGAATATATAAAGGATGAATCATCAGGATATATACGTCCAAAAGCAATGGCTAAAGTATCAGTAGCATTGATTACGATCTTATCACTGCTCTCGCTGCTATCAAAATGCAGTTTAGCTATCGACACTGGTGAAACACGAGTCGTGAACATAACTAATAATTTGGGACCAGGGATCGTCCTCACCCTTCATTGCAAATCCAATGACGACGATCTTGGCAAACACGATCTCTCGTTTCAGAGCAACTTCCATTGGGAATTCAAGTCGCTCTCTTCCCAAACACACTATTCTATTGCTACATGTGGTGGCAAGATGTCTACGGAAGCTTTGAGGTGTACAAAGCTCAACGAGATGATGATCGATGCGCATCGAAGTGTTGGTGGAGAATTAAACAAACCGGAGCATTTTCTTACGATGAGACCAAGGATCGATGGGATCTTGTGTACATTTGGCAGAAGTGATTGAAACAATAAGACTTTGTGTTGGAAATTATATATTGTAATATATAATTTTAATAATTGAATGAAAAATATTGTTAACCAATTTCTTGGAAAGGTTATGTTGTTTAGGTGTATTTCTTAATAAGTGATGTATACTTATAGATAAAATGTTACATCTCTTTAATAAGTAGACATTGGATTCTATATAAACTCATGAAACCATTGGTATTAAATATACAAAATTGGAGTTAATTTTTACTCTTGAGAAATAGGGTTTCCCCACTTTGTTTCTCTCATGTTTCGTGAGTCAAATTCCGAGTCGTGTCTTGAGAGTATGGAATATATAAAGTTCGCCAGAGTCCGAAGATTGAAGTGCTTTGACTTCGGATTATAGATTGTTGAATCCTGGGAGATGGACGCCTACCGAACTACAAGCACAAGAGTAGGGGCGAAATTCTATCTTTAGGACATTGCATTTATGCAAGCCTCAATCTCCAAGTTTGTCAGTTATTCTAACTTTTTCTTTAGTTGTTTATATTAATCTCATACATAATTAATGTTGTGAATTTCTTTGTGATTATTATCATTGGAATTATATTATTATTTTTCATATTTTCTAATATTGCTCCAACACTTTGGATGAATAAATTGAAAAGGGGCTTCCTCCTATTTCCATTTATCTAGTTGAAACTTTTACTACTTCTCTCTTTTTTTTTTTTTTTTTTTTTTTTTTCGTCACATAAGATCTCAGATTGACCCAAGATTATAATGTTAGTTGAATCAAGATAATAAAAGAGATACGGTACCCGCCTACAGATGTATGTGATCATTTGGGTTGGAGGTTTAGGCCGAGATTCGAGATCGAATTTAGTCGACGTTGAAATTCATAACATTGTGAAATGAAACTAAGAAAATGCTTCAAGTATGAATCTAGAGAGAGAGAGGGAGAAATGAAGCTGAATGTATTTCTCAGAGTAGATGCTATTACAAAAACCGTACTAAATGATTCTTCACAATGCTATTTATAACAGCTCATTACTTATGACAATTCCTAGTATACCCTTCTAACTAACTACAGTCTACAATCCTCAACTAACCCATTCCTCCTTGTAGTGACACTTGACATAATGTTATATCAGTTATTAGAAATAAGCTTTAAGCCCAAATGAATTTGATGTTATTAAATTCAACATTGATATTACGGATTCACCATAGTTGTGGTCAATTCAATAATTTGCCCGCATCGATGTACAACGAGTACAACGTCAATTTATTTGAACCATTTGAACCAAAAAAAAAAAAAAAAAAAAACACTTATTTGAATCTGAAAGTGAACTTAAAAGTTAACTTTAACTTTAACCATGATCCACGAAGTTGCTCTCAAAAATAATGTATAAATTCATTTCAACCCCAACGCAAGGAAGTTGCTCCACAAATCATAAAATTCATGGTGTAGAGATTAAGCATACATAAAAAGGTTAAGTTAATAGAGAAGTGCTAAGTTATCGAGAGAGAAATAAAAGGGAAGAAAGCTACGCTGACTGTGAGGAGCGGCATCTCCTATGGGGTGGTGTCACTGGTGTGGTTGCAATGGTTGGCGGCAATAGGGTTGTGTGGTTGCTGCAGTCAGCGGCGATGGGGTTGTGTAGTTGCAGTCGATGGTTATCTTTATTTCTTTAATTTTTAGTATTTTAATTAGTTACGGAAAGTTGAATGCGTTAAGTTTGGTGTTGAGTTATAGAGAAGTGTTAAGCTATCGAGTGATGGTGTATGGTTCTTATTTTCTTTAATTTTTAGTGCTTTTTAGTATTTTAATCAGTTTATGAAAACTTGAATTTATAAAGTTTGGTGTTAGGTTAGAAACAACCCAGTTCCCAAAGATTCAATTCCCAACTGCTAACAACAGAGCCGTAGACACTGAAGACAGCTGCTATCTTTCAACTACTCCGTTAACAGGTTTGGATTTACCATTTTTGGTTGTGTGCGGGGCGTGCCAACTCGTCAGCCAAGCTTGGTCAGAGAGTAAAATATGTTGATGTGGCGTTGGGTGCGCTGCTGACTTCTTGATCTTGCGACTGCGGCCGAGGAAGGAACACATCCTGCCTTTAAGTTCTGGAGCATGAAGACAAGGCTGCTAGTTCTGTGAAGTTCAATATCAAATTCGGCTTTCAATGTGCCAAACGTAGTACCCTGTAACACCTCACTTCGCCAAGAATGCTAATGAGATGACCTCTACCAACAAGAACTTGAAAATCCTTGTCGACCGAGACTTAGATAAATAATTAGTCGGTCTTGATGTAGTGCTGTTTATTCAAACTAAATGTGTGCTCCTTGATCTGCTGATTCTACAACTCCAGCGTTATTTATCCAAACTGAAGATGTGTTGGCGAGAAAAAAGAAAATAAAAATCTCAACGTTGTTGAGAGATTTCGCATAGAACAAGAGTTTGCGTAGGACAGTTTGTGTGTTGAATTTGAGAGAGTCTTGAATGTTGCCACTGTCTCTGTATTTATAATTAACCAGTAGCTCTAGGATTGCCATCGTAAGTTACTAAATAATAGGAATATTCTCTCAAATATGCACGATCCCGCTTGGCGTGGCCTTGATGATTTCATAGAAACCAACCGAGACTCAAACTCTCAAAAGCCTAAGCCTACTTAGAGTTCTTATTGCAAATTATTCCAAACATCATGTTGAGTGAATCAGGCTCCTTGAACAACCACATGCTGGCCTAACGATGCAAAAGCTTATACCAATATGCTAAATCATTTAGCATAATCAACAAGATAATTGTTGCCATCCTATCACCACCACGTGTAGAATTATCTTTCAAGCACATCACCATTTTTACTCCACCCTTATCGTATGCATGCATATTTGTCAACCAAAAACTGATCCAAACCACACATCCCCACGACAAACATCCATATCAATTTGAATTGTACCATCTATTTCCAGCTTGGAGATATATTTTCATCTTTCATAAGAAAATGTCAAGATAAATTATTATTAAAAGATAATTATGATAAAAACCATAATATTATTCTTTAATAATAACAAAAATATCTTTACTTTTTCGTCCAACGGTTGGGAACTATACGCATTCAACAGCTTTGATTTCACGGGCCAATGATGTAATTTTGGGTCCAAACACAAACATAAAACAACGCTCGAGAATCAGATAGATATTAAAATCAACGAAAAAAAGGGGGCTAACCAAAGAAGTCGCAACATTATATCTCATCAAACTTGCTCGAATAATTTGAATACTAAATTTTTTTCTATTCTAATATTATATATCATCAAACTAGCTAGTCTATAAGAGAACATAGTACATTCGATTGGAAAATATTAACCACAAGGAAATTCCACAAAAGATATTAACGCTGCAACAAACAGAATATATAAGAACTAGAGATCAAGAATGCAGTGAGAGAGTCCAAGTGAATATGAAAGACATAAAATGTCGACGTGACAACGAAAACTGATTCCTTACACAATCAAAAAGTGAGTGATTTCTTAGCGTAATCATATATTTGTTCATGATGCTACTGCAACAATTTTTTTTCATTGTGACTGAACTTAATAAACGTGTCTTGACATTCTGATCTCCCACATTTTCCTAGTCATATGTTGAACCAACATAATTCTCAATTGTGAACTTTTGGACCTAACCTCTGGCCTCATCATATCCAAATAAGATGGTGAACCAAGTCAGCACCACCCGTCATAATCCTTTCCAATCCGGACCCTAAGGATCAATTTATCTAGGCCGCATAAATTGAATCCTAACATAATACCGCTTTTCTGTGGCATTTTTGTGCAAAAAGTTGGAATCATCCCGCTTAATATGAGGATCCACAATGGTAACCATATGCCTACTCTTAGCAGCCAACTTCCTGTGCATCTCCTCGCGAGCTTCTGAATACTCTCCTTATAACACACTCTAGAGGGAAATTATTGGTAGGATCGACCTATCCATGACTACTTCAGAATAATACAATTTAACGAAAAGAATGACAAATGAGTAAACAGTAGATGAAACTTTTATTTACAACAGCATTATTGTTCTCTCTTATTTTGGTCCGACGAAACAAAGAGGGCATCAACAATATAAAATAGAATTCTAGTTCCAAATTTTCGGCGTTGATCATCAGTTCAGAATATTCTAAACAATATTCTAAATATATTACATCGTGCGGTTGTAAACTATTTTAAAATTAAATATAAATAGTACCAAACAAAAATTGACCGTATAATGTACGATAAACGAACATGATTAATTGATCATCGGATCCTCACAACGTTGATCCGAAGAAGATCCTTGTCCTGGGTTTTACAACTTTTGCAACTCAAAATTGGGGTTTAAATTGGAGGTGTTTTAACACACAACACAATGCTCTTATAGAAAAGTAAATACAAAATAAAACTTTTAGTGTAAATTGGAGATGCTTTAAAACGCATTATTCTAATAGAAAAAATAAGTAAAAATATTACCAACATAGCTTTTAGCGTATCATAATAATGCAGTGAGAGTGAAAATTAGAAATTTTCTAGCATGGATATGCAACGTTCTGCTTGACGTGATGTACGGATTTGGAAAAGAAAAAAACAAATGTGAAGTACGGTTTTGGAAATTTGATGCCATAAAGTCAATGACAGCCATGTGTGATCAATAATATTCATTTATAAGATGACAAATCAACGGTCATTATTTAATGGCAGTAAATTAATCCCGCTAGTTTTTTTTTTTTTTTTTTTTTTTTTTTTTTTACTTTTTATGGAGTAATATATTTACAAAAGTAGGACTTTCCCGCTCCTTCCCTTGCCCTGTTTATGCTCTGCTTGCCAATTCCAGCAACTCAGTTTCCCTTGCCCTGTTTACGCTTCTTCCCTCATTTTTTCAATAATTAACCATCTAAATCATAAAACAAACCCTAATCCATTCTCTGCCGCTGCCTTTCTTTTCCCGTAGCTTCCTCCTCATCCTCATCCTCTCCCGTAGCCGCCGACTGCACCCAGCCAGCAGGCACTTCTGTCGCAAAATATGTACAGTAATTTCTGCAATATATATTTGTCATCAGCTTTGATTTGTTGTTTTGTTAAGATTTGTGCAACTGGGTTTTGTGAAAGATTTGTGCTTTTTTAATCCCAAAAAATGTGATCTTTGGTATGATGTGCACCTCAGATTTTGTGAAACATTAATGATATTGATTTCAGTTTGCAAAGAATATATGATGCATTTGGTTATCGGATTATTTAGGTCCTGTTCTTGTCCTGAACTTTGAATCTAGTGCTTATTGTAAGGCATGGCACCGTTTCTAGTAACTGTTTAGAGTGAATTGTGATATCCCAGGTTGTGTTAGGGTTTTGATCGCTGTTTGAGCAACTATAGGCTTGCCCTTATACAACTTTGTAGGACATACCGTAGGAGGATAACTAATGCAGAGAGAAGGAAGAAAGTTGTGCCCAGTAAACCTTGTTGAACGAAGTTATATCTGGAAGAGAAGCTGTTCATTACTACTGCAAATTGGCTTTTGTAACTTTGCTACATGTAAACTAGTTAAAAGTAACCTATTGTTTGCTTGTATTTCAGTACTTCGAAATGGCTAAGTTTTATACAGTATCAAAGCTCCTATTTAGCTAGTGTTTGACTCTGAGTTCATTATACATATCCACATACAAAGTATGTCGACATGTATGGAAGCCTACTTCCGGAAAATAGAGACTCATAATTTTTACGCTGGTACTATACATATTCTTTTCATGTTGCCTCTTCACATCATTGATCTGATAAGCTTCAACCATGTTGAAGCTAATCATGGTATTGTTATAAAAGATGACGGAATGGTTAGATTGAATGAAGCCCATTCTGCCCATATCAGCTGCGAGTTTGAACACATGGTCAACATTCTTAGTAACCTTCAAGCAATTATCCATGACCCTAAGGTTAGCAAGATGGAATTCATGGCATAACATATCTTCAGCCATGTGCTAGTGTTAAAAATATATCATTGATTGCTCTCTTCCACGGTTCCACCCCACCAACCATTTTCCTCCCTCCTGCTTCCGTTCCTAATCCGGATTACCTCACATGGTTTCAAAATTCAAACTGATCAGTTTGTTGTTAGTATTCTTCGCGGTACCCTCACCGACTTGGTGCTAATGCCGCACAGTTGAAATTCCAACTTCTCTCCGTTCAAAAAGGATCGAAGACGATCCCCGATATCTCTCTCATGTCAAAAGCTTGGCTGATCAACTCTCTGCGATCAATGATCCTGTCTCCCCAACTGAACTTGTCGTGCCAACACTGAAATAATGGGGATGACTAAGCTCAAACCTTATTAAGTAAACTAGTTGTTGTCAATTGTATTTGTTTGTTTTGAAAAGGAGGGCAAAAGGGGAGGGGTGAGGTTAATGCCCTTTTTCACCAAAGCTGTAATGCCCCACCGATTTCTGTTGCTTGTTTCATTGTTTGTTATGTGTAAGACTTTTAAGATATCTTGTTATAAAGTATAAACTCAATATTTATTTGTTAATTGCAGCTTGAGATGCTGACTCTACAGCAGTTGCCGCTTTGGATGTTCCCGCACCTTACGTAAGTTTGTCCCTCCGCTCACATCCATCCATTTTTTTACTTTAATGTGTCCATGTGTTTTTTGTTTCACCCACACACAAGCTTTATTTAATTTTTCTTATGTTAATTCTATATCGCATTGGTTCTTATTTAAGCAAACCTGCAGTAAGTAGAAACCATCTTAGGAAAGTAAGAATAAAGATTGACGTCGTATAAATGGAATGCCGATGGTTATATTTCAATTATTCTTATGTATGAATGCCAATAGTTGTTCACTTCTTGATTCATTACATAACGTGTATATATATATTATATGTTGAAATATTAACGGTAATTTGTTTTGATATCAATATTACTACACCAATACATGCTTGGTGTACAAGAGACCATAGGATCCAAAGCTAGTGGAAGTGTGAAAAGAGTTGGAAGAAATATCTTCAAACTTGTGCATTGTTTAGTTATGCAGTTAGTGTCAAGTGCTTGTGTGCATAATATGTACTTCAAGTGAGCTAATCTCCATTCTCCACCATGTAAATGTGTGGCGTATGAGAGAAGTAACTGGGTAGACTTTTCCTATAAACGAAAAGCTAACCGTGTGAACCCAGAGAGAGAGAGAGAGCAATGAGAGAGAACAATGTCTCTCTAATGTGAAAATACAACACAAGATTGAGGGAGAGCCGAAGAGCCCCTTTACCAAAGTTGTCAAAATATTTTCTTCGTCTTTTCCACTTCAAAATTCCAATATGGTATCAAAACTTCGGTTCAAAGAGAAGAGAAGAAGAAAAAGATTGGAGAGGAACAAGTTTGGAGCACAAAGTGTTCAACCTCTGCCGAATCCAACAAGAAGAACGAGAAAAAAAGGAGCAGAAAAGATGGAAGGCTGCAGTCAAGGAAGGTGTTTGTTTCCCTCTAGAAGAACGGCGTTTGTTAGAGAGAAACTTTGCAAGGTGCTGGTGAAAATAGAGCAGAAAGTCATTGCTCACTGCCCTCAACATCTGCAGTCAAGAAAACCATGTTGTGTCTTTTCATTCTTCAACCAAAAGATGGCAGCAAGAAAGCAACATGAAAAAAGGCATCAAAGTGGAGAAAAACGTTTTTGTTTCTCCCTAGCCGACTCTGAAGAACAAGATATGTTCAAGCTAAAATAAAAGCTTGTGACATGAGCACCAAGAGTGCAAAGTGTTCTGGAAAAGGGCTTGCTGAACCCTCCATTTTTGAGCGGAAGAGAGTTCAGAAGACAAAGACCAGCACTTTTAAAAGTATAGGTCAGAAAATATTTTCTTCTCAAAATTCCAACATATTACTTCTAAACTAGAATGTTCAAGAATTCATCAACTTGGATTCGTTTCTCTGCCACGTGATTATAACTCCTTCTAAAATTTAAATATTATTCTAATTTTTTTTTTTTTTTTTGGTATAGTTCATCGGTGGGAAGAGTGAAGGGAGCTATCCCGTATGTTCTTGGGTTTACAATCCAAGTGCTTATCGGGTGCAACTCTATCATGATCAAGAGCGCGTTCAGAGCTAATATGAAGTTCACTGTGTTTTTATGTTATAAAAACATAGTAGCTTTGTGTGCTCTACTTATAGCGGCGCTCTACAGCAGACAAAGACCTCCAGTTCCCAAGGGTTGTCTTTTAGCTTGGATCATTTGCTTGGCTGTTTTTGAGTAAGTACCCTATCTTAAATAAAAATTGAAAAACAAATAATTTATATTTCAAGGATTAATTATTTTTCATTTAACAGGCCATTTTTGGGGCAACTTGCTGTGTTTGCTGGACTACGGTTCACGCCGGCCAGTTTCTCTAGTTGTATTATCGCAGTTGGCCCGGCCTTGACATTCATCGTCTCGTGGTATCGCGGGTATATCCTAAACTATCGGCTAATTGTCATTTACAACTCATTTAATTTTTGTTAATAAATTAAAGTATTTAAATTTGATTGTCATTTTTTGTGTTACAGGTCGGAGACGGTCCACATCCATGAGAGACCTAGTCAAGCAAAATTGCTGGGGGTGTTGATGGTGATCGGTGGAGCCGTAGCTGTGAGTCTTATTGATGGCCCCACCATTACCATTGCGTACGCCTCCACTAGCAGTGGCCACCCTTACAAGCTATCTAATAATTGGGTTAGAGGTCCACTGTTAGTCGGGATTTCAGGTGATTCTTTCAGTATGCTACAACTTGTTGATGGTAAGCGTGCTTACGTTTTGTTTGTTTTTGGGTTGACTTAAAACACACAAACACATTGTGCGCAGTCGAATGAAAACACAAACACATTTGCATTCAAAATGACATTTATCTTTATCTTACAATTTGCGTTTGTTTTTGTGTTATTTCAGCAAGAGACTACTACGAAGTACGCTGACTTCCCATTAGTTTGGCTTAATGCTACGTTGTCGCCATTGGAGCGCTGATGGACACTATAGTGGCTGTCGCGCTTACTGGGAGGACTACGTATGCATGGATGCTGGGTTTGAACGTGAAGCTTGCATGCTACCTATACTCGGTGAGCTTTTTTGTAATTTGAATTTTGAAATGATCTTTTGTCTGTGTAATATGTACATAATTCTAATTCTTGGCTTGTTCGTGTAGGGTGTGGTGATTTCTGCATTCACGGCATGGCTACAGAGCCGGGTGATCCGGATGAGAGACGCGGTCTTTTTGACCTCCTTTAGTCCCCTAGCCACCGTTGTTGTAATGGTATTAGGGTTTACAATACTAAAGGAGGAACTTGACAGTGGGAGGTAAAAAAAAAAAACATCTTTTTATACAAAATTTTGTTTAATCATAACATATCGTGAAAACTTAAAAGTTCGTTTTATGTTTCAGCATTGCTGGAGGTGGTGTTATAGTGATAGGCCTTCTCGTTTTCCACTGGGGCAGGAGGCAGCCAGCACTCGACGCGTAGCAGTTTGACTTCAAATAAAAGTTTAGATGCTGTAAATATATAAATATATAGATACAAAGTATTGGTGGTGTGTAATTTCACAAATGGAATATAGGCGTTTGTTTATACACTCAGATAATTTGAACACATCTCTTCAAAGAAGACTGTACGGAGAAAGATTCACTTCCATTGAATTTTGTTATTCACGATGTAATACACACACACACACACACACACACACATATAACAAAATAATCCTCTCAACAACACATTCAGAAGAAAACTGGGTTTGGCCAGGCGCAGCGGGTGCCATATTAAGAGATGTGAGCTTCCAATCTGAGAATACAAAACGATCATGGATGCATGCCCCTTCCTGAAATTCAAACCTTCCACCATCGTCAACACAGAGTTCACCTTCGGCTGCTTGTGAACTATTAAGTGCTATCACCTTAACACTTCAACAAAAAATTCACAACCATCCACTCTACTACAACATACACTTTTCATGCTACAAAGAATAATTCACTTCAAAAAGGTACTAGAAAAAGAAACTAGAATAGTGTTCCAACTTCACAGTTAAATGGTATGTAAGTGTTGGTCTAAAGTGTAAGTATTTCAATCTACAATCATATTTCAGTTAAAACGTTAAACGTGTAAACAATTTGGCATAGGTAGTAAATTTTAAATTCCAATAAATATATCTATCCACCGCATCATCAAAATGCTTAGGCAATACAAAACATTGATTCTAGGTCCTATACGAAATGGATACGCAAATGTCCAAGTGCATCTTCAATCTCCAGATGGTGAACCATCCAGAGGTTTAAAATGTGTGCAAAACAAATGTGTGCAAAACCATCATAGGGAGCAACT
Organism: Pyrus x bretschneideri; assembly: GCF_019419815.1. NCBI lineage: Eukaryota > Viridiplantae > Streptophyta > Magnoliopsida > Rosales > Rosaceae > Pyrus > Pyrus x bretschneideri. The sequence goes on along the minus strand of NW_025999390.1, from coordinate 8,226,345 downwards.
CCTACCCAAATTACCATGGTGCTCGCCTAAATGGATAGCATGCTCCGATAACGAACTAACAACTCACATTCTGGATTGTCAAAGAACCCACCATCAGCACCTGTAACAACATTACAGCCATGAGCACCAGTTGAAAAAGACACTTTGCGTTAATAAGAATATATTGCTTTTGATACCTGACAATGAGATCCCAGTAAGACCAAGCGTCAAAACTATTGGAACTGAACCCTAAGGTGATCCGAATCAGCTAAATTATCTCCTGTCCATACTGCTCCATACCTTTGACTTCCAGCAAATACTGCTCTCAACAAAACAAAAGGTATATCCCTTCCATCACCTTGCTTCACAAGCCCATCTGCTGTCGCCAAAGTAGTACCCATAGGCATCTAACCCAGAGCCAACTGCCAAAGGTGGAGAACCAAGAGCTTATTTACTGACATGAAACGCCAAGAATACCCTATGTAAGATTATTATATTCTCAACATCGACTTCTGTCTCAATTTATGAGACATTTTCATGAAATAAGAAAAAGTCACAAACTTCTGTATCAATTCAACCACAAATTATCTTTACAAACATAAGTGTATCCTCAAAATACCTAGTCCTGCAGATCAGGTATGACTTAAACAGAAAAAGAAGTAAATCCATAGAAGTTTGCATTTTGAATACTGACCATAAATAGTTTAGACAAGAAAAATAACCTTGGAGTTCTTGATTCACAAAAGAATGCAGAGAATGACCCTTTGATTCCATTAAAAGAACTGTTGAGCTTCCTTTCTTTAAGAACTCTTCATTTTCACCGACCAATAAGCTGCATTAAAGAATCCTATGAGTCACATAAAGAATCCTATGCCGTTATTTTTTTTTTTTGGAACGAGCAGAGACAAACCTTGTTGTATACAAAAGGTATTCACTGGTAAATTTTGTAGTGTTAACGTGATCTACCAAGCCACTTTTTTACGAAGTCAGCTTCACCCTCAAATCCCAGCTTTCTCCAAAAACACATCCCATTTCAGAACTTCAAGCTTTTATCTGCTGATCCCACTGATTGCTACAAACTCTCAGGTAACCATTCAACAGCAGAGCTTTGGGATCCAACCTGTTGGAAAATCAATGTTGAACGTAAACCCTAATTCAAAGCTAAAGTGATACAAAAAAAATTCAGGACAAGCAGGGGCATATGGCATCAGTATTTATTTGTGAATCACTTGCAAAGAGCACAGAAATCAAGGGCATATTTCAATCGTTGATCTTAGTACAATGTCATCGCCAATTCATCAGCAATTATTCCCATATCACTTGTTGGGGACTCATAAATCAATGGAATATTTCTTGATAAGGTAATGTAGATTGTAGATCTTAGTACAAGAGAGTTTTGCCAGCTTACTAGTCAATCATGTAAACCAGACCAGTTAGAGAACAATTTGCAATGTTCAGGGCCTCTCCCAAGAACGACAATATATCATTTTCATATCATTTCCATATGCATATTATTTCATTGTTCTATTGTTTCCTTTCTATATATTCTCTTTGTATGCGCTCACATGTGGACACACACACACCGTTTCATTGTTTCACTGTTTCCTCATGAATGGGAGCACACACATGTATACATATAAAGCGAGCATCTCAAGAGGGGTCCCCATTTTAGGGAAAACACAGAAATACCTCTGCATTATAGTTGAATGATCCGAACTGTCTGTTTTTTAAACCTCTGTTTAAGGGTCATCATGATGGTCATAAAATGATTCAGTATCTCCATAGTTGGCTGATTTCTTGACAAGGATGAATCGTGAATTGAGATTTAAAAATTAGACAGTTCGGATCATTTTACTAGGATGCCAAGTTCGTCATACAGGACAGCATAAACACTAAGATCTAAATGTAATAATTAAGGTGGCCTGCATCATCTGACTTGTAGTTTGAACAGCATCCTGCATGTTGTAAGATCTAAATAGTCTCTCTCTCTATCTCTCTCTCTCTCTCTCTCTCTCTCTCTATATATATATATATAGAGATATACGTGGTACGTGCATTTTGTATACAAGATAAGCTAAACATTCAAACATTTAAAACTGACATTAATAGAATGCAGGCATCAGAAACTTAATAGTTACCGTTGCTGTATTAAACACTACATTCTTGCAGTCTGGCAGTATGCTAACCGACCACGCTGGAAGATGATATGACATGTTTCAAAATTCTACTGTCTTGTCATTTTTGTCATCCATGTTATTTATTTAAGACATAAAGAACCATAACAACAAATTCCAGTTTGTGCATATTTGTCATCCATGTGGTACCTACTGTCTTGTCATTTTTGTCATCCTAGTTTGTGCACATCACTTAAATATTTTATTTAAGACACTCGGAATGAAAAGAACAGGATAGGCTCATGAAAATGACCTTTACAGCCAGCACACTCAATATCAAAGCTCAATATGCGAAATGGAGCCATCTTCAAAAAATTTCCCTTCTGGAGTATGGCTGATAAAGTCTGAATATCTAAGAAAATGGTTAGTCAAGGACAGATAAATCAAGTAGGAAATAGCTCAAAATGTAAATGGCATTCATTACATACTTCGCCAAACTCCAAATAGTGCCTTGAATGCGTAAGGATATAGGCAATGCAACTCTTAGTGGCAGTACGACAAAGGCTTAGTTGTCTTATATTGTCCAGCAGGGTCCCGCAGGGACCTCAATCCAATTTCCACCAACTATGACGCAATCAATCATGGAAAGAAGAGCATAAGGAACATTGTTGTCATATCATATGTCATGAATTTCTTCATACCAAGGCCATCGATTTGTATGCCTTTTTCAAGAATGCCTGGCAGATTGGGGAAGCATAGAAGAGTAATAAAACAGTTTTAGGCATAAGCCACAGCTGGAAACATTGCAGTACATATTGATATGCAAGGTGCAAGACACAATATGAGGACTGCTCTCCAAATATAGTCCTTCCAACGAGTAAATTAGATCAGTACAATGGTACACAAAGAAAGACATGAAAGAAGGGGGAGAACATTTGCCGTCTAAGAAGTTATGTGATAATCAACCATAAAATGCAATGTAGGTGTTTCATTCAAGAAAGTAATTCAGATCCTGCATGTTATCGAATGTTAATGAAACTGAAATTTTACCCCGGCAGCTGGCCACCATTGTTGGCAAAGCAACAACAATTTTGAGAGAAGGTTCAGAATCTTGCTGCTGGTAATACACTCCTCTTCTGCACCATTTCACTATGGCGAATGAATTTTTGTACCTTGCTGTTCCTGTTGACCTCCCCCATCCTCCCCTATTGAATTACCAAAGAAAGACATTATCTTTGTTTAGTTTGGTAGCATAATTTATTCCCGTGCAGCAACATAGAATACTCGGTAGAAGTTGCATTTCTGAGACAAATAACCAACATGCTTGACGAAACAACAACACCGATGCTTTAGTGTTACAAAATTACAGTTATATTCAGGTTTCTCAGTCACCAACCAAACATTTTCACAGCAGAATAATAAACATAAAAGAAATAGGAGCACAAGCTAACCTTCCTTTGTAACCCCAATAATTTGGATAATGGAAGCGGACCCGGAACATCTATGGCTCTCTCCAATTACATAATCAATCTCCAATTACTGAAGAGCTACAACCCACAACCAGGAAAGAAAGAGATTTTAACAATTTTAAATAAATACACCCAAAATAAAAATAGAGAATCGAGCAAAATTGGAAAAGGCTGACAGACCGATGCTTCGGGAGGCGGAAGTGTAGGCATGGGAGAGAGGCGGGATGCGAGGGACTGGCGCTGCTCTATGTCACCGATGCTTCGGGAGGCGGAAGTGTAGGCATGGGAGAGAGCCGGGACGTAAGGGACTGGCGTTGCGCTATGTCGCGGAGAAAGAGGTCGTCCTCGTTCTCGAATAGGGTTTCGTCAAGGAAGACCGAAGACTTCCTCGTCGACGAATTCTTCTTCTGGGGATGTGGCCTGCTGCTTGTCTGGATTCGCCGCCGGGTGTGGCCGCGCTGGCCCTTTTTTCTGTGCCCTTGTTCGTCTCCTTTGATTTTGCCTTCGGGGTTCACCAAGGGTTTCGCGAGCAATGTGTGAAGCGTCTATTTCCCGCCAATTAGTGTGCCCTTTATTTTCCCTTACACGGAATATTATGGCCTCAAATTATGGCCTTCCAATCAAAGTGGTGTTTTGAAATAAAATTTTCATCATTTTCATATCAATTGGGCCTTTTTGTTGTCTTTTCGTTAAATTTTATGTTAGTGTGCTAATATGGTAGACAAATATATCTTACTTATTTAATTGTATGACGTTGATGTGAATTTAGAATTTTAACTATGACGCAAAATTGCGTTATTCAAAATATAAAATTATATAAACTAATGGAGACATATATATATATATATATATATATGATTTATCCAACACTTAATGAAATTAATAAAAAAAAATCATAAACTATATCATATCAATATTTTCATCTAATACACATAAGATCAAAGATCAAATTAAAAAATTTCTTTGGATTTCTATATGATAATTGGTTTGAGTGAAATTATAATATAGGTGAAAAATTAAGACAATACAGTGCGTTCAATAACACTCTTACTAATTTGGAACGTTATCCTCAAATCGTGATCGACTAATTGTCAATTAAAATTCTATGAAATTACCAGTTTAACCATCTAATTAAAACAGAACATGAATAAGAAATATGGTGCAGAAATGTAATTTCATACACCAAATTTTGCTGTTTTTTCAAAACCTCATCTACGTGTAATCCTAACATATCTCTAATTAAAAAAATTAAAAAATAAAAAATTCCTATTACCACATTCTCTATCACTCTTTTCCTGTCTCCTTCTAGTTCAAAAATAAAAATAAAACACATACTTTGTATGTGTCCATATGCTAGTATTATTTAACTAAAGTTACTAATTTATCGAATATTAAAAGAAAGAAAAAATTGAAAGTTTGAAAGTTAGCACTCGAAAGCGGGAATGACAAGCTCCTGGGCTGGCATGGAAACACCGCAAACATTAAAAACGAAAAATAAAATTAAAAAGTTGTCGTATTTACTTTGGAAATGGCGGAGTGGAAAAGCAGCAAAAAGCCAGAGTCTAAACGACAGCCACTATCGCCTCCTTCAAGACCTCCTTCCTCCTCCTCCACCCAATCCTTCTTCCTCACCCGCCGGTACTATTAACCCTAATAAACACTTCACTCTCTTCCCTCTTTAATTTTTCTTTATTTATTTTTCGTTAGAGGGTAAATCAGCAGAGGAAGATAAAGTGGAAATGGAGGAGGTGAAGCCACCGATCGAAGGCCAATGGTTCACAACCTTCCTCATTTCTCACTCGCTGATGTTGATTCTTCTCCTGGTAAGGGCTCTTCTGTTTGATTAAATGCTTGTGTGACTGCAAAACCCCGAATTGTTTGATTTGTTTACTTACATTGCGTTTTTGCGTAAATTTATGGAATCAATTTTAGAAGAGGAAAAACCTTTAAAGGTTAAGATTGAAGGTAGACGCCGTCTCTGTAAAGTTTCTTATGGAGCCGACAGTGATCATGCTGACAAACAACCAGTGCTTGATGAGCCCAACGTTTTTGGCATTGCTGGTTATGAATCACCGACAGTGCCGAAAAGAAATCCAAGTAGGACTAGTGCCAATGCTGGCGGGAATGAGATTAGGGATATTCTTGATGACTTGAGCTCGAGGCTTGAGATTCTGTCAATTGAGAGGAGGGGTGCCAGAAAAGCGGACATGGTTGAAGGTTCTAATGTGTTTATATACTATGATCTGATGATATTCTTTTTAACTTGAAAGTGTGAGGTTTTAAGTTCAAAGGCAAATTTGATATCAAATTGAGTTGCTCATTGTGTGGTTTAATCAAACTCCCGCTCTTCCTAATATTATCTATATACTTTAAAAAATAAAAAAACGCACTCATGAAAGTGAATAGCAAAGTTTAAGGATATGTAGTTAGCATATTTGATCCGGTAGCGTAAGCCCTAGATTAAACACCACAACCGTAGAATCGTGACCGCCGTGTGATTGGCTGGAACTTGAACAAAGTTTGCGCCAGTGTGATTGGCTAGAACTGGAACAGAGTTTGGGCCATGAGGACCATATGGGGGCGTGGGCCAAGAAAACTTTGGGCCACGAGGAGCATGAGGCACATTTGGCAATGCCGCTCAATATGTTTGGTTATGAGGCCTCTGTGCTTCATATAGCACATTACCCTGAATTGGTGGAAAATATTAAGCCTGGTAAAGTTGTCCTTAATTGCGTAATAAATAATAATTATTGTTGTTATTCTATCCAGTCATTTGAAATTGGATAATGGACCAGGACGAGAAAGAAATTAATCTTTGCAATTAATTAGGATTTATCAGTTAATTAGAGAAAAATCGATGATGTATACATTTGATTTTCTAGACAAATTCATTTCTGTTTAAGTTATTCTTTTTGGTAATTAGCGTTTCCTTGATAAAATATATAAAGGGTGAATCATTAGGACGTACACACGTCCAAAAGCAATGGCCAAAGCATCAGTAGCATTGCTTGTGATCTTATCATTGCTCTTGTTGTTATCAGAATGCAGTTTAACTTTTGATACTTTGGGTTTTGACGTCCAAAACGAGTCGTGAACATAACTAATTATCTGGGACCAAATATTGTCCTGACTCTTCATTGCAAATCCAACGACGATGATCTTGGCAAACACGACCTCTCGTTTGAGAACTCCTTCCATTGGGAATTCAAGTCCAATGCTCTCTTCCCAAACACACTGTTCTATTGCTACATGTGGTGGCAAGATGTCTATGGAAGCTTTGATGTGTACAAAGCTCAACGAGATGATGAGCGATGCGGAGACAAGTGTTGGTGGAGAATCAAACAAACCGGAGCGTTTTCTTTCGACGAGTCTAAGGATCGATGGGATCTTATGTACATTTGGCAGAAGTGATTGGGAAAAAAAAGTTGTATGAATAAGTGTTTGCATGAATAAATAATTGAAAAGGAGGCTTCATCTTATTTCTTTTTCTCTAGTTGAAACTTTTATTACTTAAATATCTTTTTTTTTTCTTTTTTTTCTTTTTTCTGTTACATAAGATCTCAAATGTATGCTCGTCCATTTGATTATAATCCGCATTCAGTATTCACATCTCTCAAATATGCAAATGAGATGTTATGTGTGTTTCGATTGTAATTCAATTTTCAATATGATTTTTACATTTCACATTTTGCTTCTCTCCAAGAGAGATAATTTTATAACCAATGTTTCAAACGTAGCTAGACGTAATCATTTTAAATCATTACTGGGCATTATTTTGTCATAAATAAAAGAATTGTGGGCTTGGTTTTTATCTTGCATTAAAAAAGCTCTCACAATTTAATCAGCAGGAGCACCTCAAAATAATTCAATTAGCAGAAGCAAATTCAAATAAATGGCAACCGAATTCAAAATTAATTAAGGCAATTGCAGCCATGCAATAGTTGGCAAATATAATGGTATTAATTATAGGTGACAAGTGGAACCCACTTCATTCTCTATTCCTCTCTTTTAGAAGAGTCTCACCACTTATATAAAGGAAAACTAATGAAAATAATTTGAAAACTTTGAATTTTAATTAAAATGACAAAAAAATATTGTAAGTGAATAGTATTATAAGTGACTTTTAGAGTAAAAATATCATTTTTCGTTAAAATGAACAGTATCGGGAGTGTTTCGTTAAAACTCCCCTTATATAATGACGCAATTCTACCTTATATTTTGAGAATATCGAAAAATCTCTCCAAGACGATTAAACCCATATGGGAGCATTTTTGCTCATCATCATAAACTATGGTATATGCTTACCATCTTATTTATCATCCATTTTTCAAAAAAAAAAAAAAAAAGAAGAAGAAGAAGAAGCTAAAAAGACCCAAGAGAATCTGCCATCTTAACTCTAAAACCAGCTCAGCAAATAACTATTTACATATGACTGCATAAGTTTAAATCTCATTGATATTAATTTAACATCTCATATAATAAAATTTAGCGTTTAAAAAAAAAAAAAACTCTGAAACCGGCTTGAAATTTCTTTCGATTGATATTCATTTTGAAACATTTTTGCATTGGAATTCAAAATCAAATTTTTAACCAATCTTTTTGAAAATTTCTCCTAAATTGCTGGATTCTATTCCTAGGGATCCTAGGAATCTCATGATTGTGACCGTTTATCGTATATTGTATGGTCAGAAATCATTTCAAAATTTAAAATTAAATATAAATAGTACCTAATGAAAGCTGACCTTACGATATATGATGAACAATCACGATCATGGGATCCCTAGAATCTATAGGAAAAGGATCCGGCAAGGATAATTTTCCCTAAATATATATGTTCATTCGACCCCACTAGGATCCTTTTCGGATTCTTTTGGTGAGGATTATAGGGATTTGTAAATCGCGTATGTTCATTGTATATCGTACGGTCAGTTTTTGTCAAGTATTTTTTGTAATTAATTTTAAATAAACATATTTAAAATAATTTCTGACCGTACGATATACGATAAATAGATATGACTCACGAATCTCCGGAACTCTCACAAAGCGGATCTGGATTCTATTCGATCAACAGCGTATAAAAGGATTTTTTTTTACCAAACAACAAATTGGGTCTTTTCATAAACTTTGGTAAATGTAGCTTGTTATTGTATTCAGATTTTTGTTTTATGAACTCATTGATGTATTTATTTAATTAAGTAAAATTTATATTATATTTTTTAAAATAAAATGTACAGTAAAATTATACGATATTGTTTCAATGTATAATGAATTATATTATAATTAGCAAATTATTAATTAAGTACGTTATTTAATGAAGGTTATTAATTTATTAAACATTAAATTATTAAGGTTTTACCATGTAAATGCAAAACTAACGATATGGTTTTTTTTTTTTTATTTTTATTTTTTTGGGTTAAAAACTAACGATATGTTTGTAAAAAACAAAATATGGATGAATCCCACATTAAAAATTGTGCAAAGCGGCACTCAAAGGCAGGAATGAAAAGCTCCATGTATGGAAAGACCGCCTTTAAAAACGAAAAGTAAAATTTAAAAAGTTGTCCTATTTACTTTCGAAATGGCGGAGAGGAAAGGCGGCAAAAAACCAGAGAGTCTAAACGACAGCCACTATCGCCTCCTTCAAGACCTCCTCTCTCCTGCTGCTGCTGCTGCTGCTGCTGCCCATCCTTCTTCCACACCCGCCGGTATTATTAACCCTATTAAGCACTTTACCCTCTTCGCTCCTTAATTTTTCTTTATTATATTTATTTTTTGTTAATTTTATTTTGTTATTTTATTGTTGGGTAATCAGCAGAGGGCGATAAAGTGGAAATGGAGGAGGTGAAGCCACCGATCGAAGGCCAATGGGTTCACAACCTTCCTCATTTCTCACTCGCTGATTTTGATTCTTCTCCTGGTAAGCGCTCTTCTCTTGCCCACTATCTGTTTGATTAAATGCTTGTGTGACTGCAAAACCCCGAATTGTTTTATTTTTTTTCTTACATTGCGTTTTTGTGTTCGTTTACGGAATCAATTTTAGAAGAAGAAAAACCTTCAAAGGTTAAGATTGAAGGTAGACGCCGTCTCTGTAAAGTTTCTTATGGGGCCGACAGTGATCATGCTGACAAACAACCAGTGCTTGATGAGCCCAACGTTTTTGGCATTGCTGGTTATGAATCACCGGCAGTGCCGAAAAGAAATCCGAGTAGGACTAGTGCCAGTGCTGGTGGGAGTGAGATTAGGGATATTCTTGATGACTTGAGCTCGAGGCTTGAGTTTCTGTCAATTGAGAGGAGGGGTGCCAGAAAAGTGGACATGGTTGAAGGTTCTAATGTGTCTAAAACCAAAGGCAAGGAGGCAGATGCTTATTTGCCGAGTGAACCTCAAGGAGGCAGCCTGCCTACGAAACATGATGGTCAAAAGAAAAGAGAAACTTTATGGGTGGATCAAAAACCAAAAACTGTGGCCCGTCCCCTTGTTCCTAAAGTGGGAAAAAGAGAGGTTGGTGATGAGGATGGGTGTGTTTTTTTGAGTGACAATAAGATAGTTAAAGAATCAGGGAGGCAGAGTGGTAATGTTAAAGAGCGCTATGAATCTGACGAGCGTATTGTGATCGATGATTCTACTGATGATTGTGCTCTGGCGACTGATAGTTCTATTACTCTGAATGGTCTCACATCTACTTACAAGTTGCCTGGGAAGATTGCGACAATGTTGTTTCCCCATCAGCGTGATGGCTTAAAGTGGCTATGGTCTTTGCATTGTCAGGGAAAGGGTGGAATCTTAGGTGATGACATGGGCTTGGGAAAAACAATGCAGGTACAGAAAGAGGATACTTTAACAGATATGTTATTTTGGTGCCCTTTTTCTTCTTTTGTATAATTTATAGGTACTGGTTCTATCTTATTGCAGATTTGCAGCTTCTTAGCAGGATTATTTCATTCACGGTTGACTAAAAGAGTTATGCTTGTGGCCCCTAAAACACTGCTTTCCCATTGGATTAAAGAATTATCATCTGTGGGTCTCACTGACAAGATAAGAGAGTGAGGCTGGCTGGTCTTGTTTTATATGATTAATTTATCATGTATGTAAGAAAGCCAAATAGTAATCATTTGCTTGTGCTTCTATGTAGATACTATGGGACTTGCGCTAAAGCACGAAAATATGAGCTTCAGTATGTACTTCAGGTAATTCCTCTACAATATAAATACATCAGGTGATTGATGTGTCTTTTTGTCCAATCAAAGTCACAGTCAACATTTTTGTTTCTTTTTTCATAAAGAATTAATTAAGAGTAGAGAAAAACAACAAAGAGGTTGGTCAAGAAGACCAACCCAAAAGGGCCAAAACACAGAAAAAAACTCAGAAACCATAAACAAATTTCATGAACTTCATCCGAGATGCAATATATTTATTAGCAAACAACATGTTTAACTATGCACATGCCATTTTTTCTTTTGAATTCAACATGAATATAGGAATGGAGAGAAGCTGATGCAATCATTAAAATCTTTAATGACCACAGAATGAAGCATCATGATGTGATCCACGTTATTTAACTAATGTAGTTTGAGTAAACTTGTAGTACGACTTTGGCTGCACTTTTTTTCTATTGTAATAAGAACTATGCTTAAACTCCATATGATTCTGTTATCACTTTTCATTGTTTTTCTCATAGGACAAAGGCATTCTTCTCACAACTTATGATATTGTGCGGGTTAACTCAAAATCTTTAAGAGGGGATGACTATGTTCATGATGATGGAAGGGAAGATATCATATGGGATTATATGATACTTGATGAGGTGAGATTGCTTATGGTTGGTACTTTCTTTGAGTGATTGACTGCTACTGTTTTTTTTTTCCTAAGGGAACATTATAGTTTCTGTTAATTATCATCATGCCAAAGAAGCTTATTAGTCATCTCAATTACTCAACAGCCTCTCACATACCATAGTGCAGGGTCCCCCGTCTAAGAGAAGGCTTGTTTCCTTGTATACGTCACATATTGATCGGGGATGAACTTTGATAAAACATGCATATTTAATTGGTGAATTATTGATTGTTTAGTATTTCCGTTTTTTTTTCTAGAAGTGTCATCTTTCAAGAAATTTTATTGCTTTTACTGATACTTTAGAACAATTGTTCTTTCAGATATATAGATATCTTTGAAATTATTAACAAAATGACCTTGTGTTAGTTTGTACATTTGAAGAATTTCATACCCTGGTGTTTCACCCAATCAATTTCCTTGCTTATATCAATTGAATGTTCACTCCTGTACTCAAACGCATCCAACACACCAAATTATACTTGTAAAGTACTAAGTTGCCTGTGAGGGAAACCAGATTTCTTTATCTGAAAAGTGCATGAGACAACCTAATTTATTTGTGTAAGAATTTTATTTCCTTGCATAATGATAACTTTTAGTTTGATGGACCTATTTACATCTCAGGGGCATCTCATAAAGAACCCTAGTACACAAAGAGCCAAAAGTTTGCTTGAGATACCTTGTGCCCATCGCATTATTGTTAGCGGCACGCCATTGCAAAATAATCTGAAGGTCAGATTCGGATGTGCCATATTATTCCTTCTTCTTTTTTTTTTTTTTTTTTTTTTTTTTTTTTGGTTTTTGTTTATGTTTTAAACAAAAACCTAGACATAATTTGTACTTTTCACTTTCAAAATAGGAGCTGTGGGCCTTATTCAACTTCTGTTGCCCTGAGCTACTGGGTGATAAGAAATGGTAATAATTTCCTCCACATTCTGGTTGCCTTGAGTTATTTATCTGTTTCCGTATAAAACTATTGAATTTTTTTCAGTTTTAAGGAACAGTTTGAGTCTCTCATTCTTCGTGGAAATGAGAAAAATGCTTCGGATAGGGAAAAGCATATTGGTTCAACGGTTGCGAAGGTAGTGACACCATAAATGTTTTTTTATGCTTTGTGTGACCTGATATCATGTAATTTCTTTTTGGTGTCCATATTACGATGTTATGGACCAAATTGTTTCAGTCGTTTGTCTATGTTGTATCTCCTGCATCAAGTTATTGAATGTAGTTATAGTGACACTGAACCAATAGGAATCAGTGTATGATACGGTGTTATTTTGGCCTCAGTCTCACTCTTAAAGGTTTCTAATTGTTTGATGACAACCTATGTCGAACATTTCGGGTGTCCTTTTCTGCTAGTTTAGCAGACAAATTATAGAATCAAACATTCTAATGTTTGAATCTTAATGTTTTACCAACAATGGTTTAAATTTAAATTTATAAATCTAATCATGTTTTCATTGACCGTAACCGATGCATTGTAGAAATAGGCAGTATTCATTGGTGACGTTGCAAGCATACAAGATTTTCTGTGTTTGTAAATGGGAAGTCTTTATACGCTGACCCTTTGAATGCAGTTTTACTCGTGATTGTTTACTTATTCTAAATTCGTGACTATTTTAGTTGTCTGATAATATTACTTGTTATATATTGCTACAAACTATGTTTCTATGATGTCTGACATTAACAATAAATATCCGTACATTTTACTACAGGAACTAAGAGAACGTATTAAACCTTTTTTTCTGCGTCGCTTAAAGAATGAGGTATTTAATGAAGACAGTGACCAAACAAGTGCCAAACTTTCTAAAAAGAATGAAATCATTGTTTGGTTGAGATTAACCGGCTGTCAGGTTTGATTTGCTATGCTCCATGCTATTCTTTTAATCCTTCAAAGTAGATTCAGGTATTATTTGAATGTTTATCAAGTTGATCATTTATGTGGTGTAGCGGAAACTTTATGAAGCTTTTCTAAAGAGTGAGCTGGTTCTTTCTGCTTTTGATGGCTCTCCGTTGGCTGCACTTACGGTACAAATTGTTTATAGTTCCTAGTTCTTTTTACTGCTTATCCCTAAAGTAACTTGTTCTGAGGAGAGCCAAATCCAGTTAAATGACAAATTTATTTTATGAGTTTTTTCCGTGTAGTTGAAACTATTAGAATGGTATCTTTCTTTAAAAATTCCCCATTGCTTTTCATATAGTTTAATGAAAATAGAAGAATCGGTCTGTTTTATTGGTTTTGTTGGCATTTATTAATTGATTTTTTGAATTATTTTGAGAGAATATGAATATTTAATAATGATTGTTTGAATTATCTTTAATTTCTTTTTTGGAGCTTGATTTGTGTATCTGAAGTTAAAGTACTGTATCACACTAAGTAATTTAATGGTGTGCCGCAAAGGAATTGTGCAAGAACTTGTTTTCAATTTTTTTTAACAGTGTCAGAATTTTTCTTTATCTATCTATTTTGGTAGGCGGGGTCACATTTCTAGGTTTCATGCTGTTGTTTCGTATACTCTGCTTGGGGTAGTTGGATATGTTGGGATGAAAATAGATTGTGGTTTTTGTATAATAAAATACATACACAATGAATAAACTTTTGTGAAGGTAGGGTTTAAATGTGAAAGTAAGCTATAATTAACTACTGGAAAAATAAGTATCTTTCTTTGTAGAAGAAATTCAAATTTTGCTTCATGTTAGTTTTTTTTTTAAGCCAGTCCGTCCTTTGATGATTTTGGATCAGGAGTCCAGGACAAACATGGTTGTCGCTCTCCATGTTTTAAACCTGTTATGGTCTTTAGCCATAGTTAAAGAAGATAATACTTTAGGTTGTCAGTTCTCTTTTGATCATACTAATTGTCAAGGACTGTTTGATATGAACTAGATCCTGAAGAAAATATGTGATCATCCACTTCTATTGACAAAGCGAGCAGCTGAAGATGTACTAGAAGAGATGGATTCAATGTTAAAGCCAGATGAAACTTGCATGGCAGAAAAATTGGCAATGTACATTGCCGATGTTGCTGAGAGAGAGGAGGACTTTGATGAAAAGCATGCCAACCTGTCATGCAAAATATCTTTTATATTGTCTCTACTGGTAATTGTGTGATGTGACTGATGTCTTTATAGATTTGATGTTTTTAATGTTTTCATGTGTTTGCTGACATTATTTTAAATGGAATGGTGTTCAATGATCTTTTATACAGGAAAACTTAATTCCTCAGGGGCATAATGTTCTTATCTTCTCTCAAACTCGAAAGATGCTTAATCTTATTCAGGTTAGCCATTTAAAATAATGTTACTAGTAAACTAATGATATGAATTTTTGGGGTATTTAATTACATGGTCTTTCATGGGACATTTCAATGTTTTCCTTGCTAGAAAACTGATTAATTTCTTGAAATTTGTGCAATTCTGGATGACTTTTTGGATGCCAACTAGTTGCTCACCAAGTTTAATCGTATAGGGCTTAGCTTCCCAAAAGTTGTTAATTTTAATAGAAAAAAAGAATTTGTTTGAAAACACTTATTCGAGCAGCTATCACTATGTTAAATTTCAACTACTTTTTTTTTAAAAAAATTTATAAGCAAATGCTTGGTACATAACTTATACTATTAAACAAGTTAAATTGTTGTGAAGTACTTCATGAAGAGGGTGAAATTGTTTGAGAAAATATTCAAGGTTTGGAATCATTAGGTTTCTGTGTGGTTACTTGTTAGTGATGCAGTGGCATATAAATGTTCAAGAATGGTCAAATATTCAACCTCTCTTGACTTGGATAAGATAATTTCAGTTCCAAGCTTCTCATGGAGAATTCCATGCCTGTGATTTTGACTTGATGACATTTTTTACAAGCAGGGAGTTTGATGCAGAAGCAATATGAAATTGAGGGCATACTTTCCTGAATTAAAAAGCATTTTAATGGATGAATAGTCTAGTTCGATTATTTAAAAATATATCTCAAAGTATATTTTTTGAGACTCAAATTAGTGAAGTTAATTATTCATGGATAACTGTTTGTTTACAGGAATCACTAGTATCCCATGGTTACAAGTTCATACGCATTGATGGAACCACAAAAGCTATTGACAGAATGACGGTTGTTAATGTAAGTGTTAAATCATCTAAATCAGCAAAAGTGGTAAGGATAATATTCAAATTGTTCCTGAATTCATGTTGGTTTTATGAGTAGGATTTCCAAGAGGGTAATGGAGCTCCCATATTTCTCCTGACATCTCAAGTAGGTGGTTTGGGCCTCACGCTTACAAGAGCAGATCGTGTGATAGTGGTTGATCCTGCTTGGAACCCAAGGTGTTCTCTTATACTCTTTTTTTCTTGATGGTTTTCTACAAAGATGCTTTTTTTTTTTTCTTCTCTAAGTTTTGATTCATGTGTGAGCAATATATCCTTTGCATTTATTTGCACTCTTTTAGTTGTATCTTTATTTTAACTTAACAAGGATGTTAATTGTGTAAGCGGTGGTACCTAATTTGTTGTTATGGTTCTTATGTTTGCAGTACAGATAACCAAAGCGTGGATCGTGCATATCGAATTGGACAAAATAAGGATGTCATTGTATACAGATTAATGACTTGTGGGACTGTTGAAGAAAAGATATACAGAAAACAGGTTAGAGATTGCTTTCCAAGCTATTTATATTCAACAGTATGAATGCAGGATTTAACAATGCTTAGATAAGTGTACTGGGTCCTGTATGAGCACTTAGGTAGATTTTGCAGGACATTAAGCATAGTTGTTTAAATGATGATAATATCTATGCGTTTGACACAACAATGTCATTGGACCTCATTTGCTATGGTGTGATAGCATGTCCTTTACCTGCCTGTTTGGATATTTTTATTGCATGTGGTTCACTTCTACTTCATTATTTGACAACGCTCAGATAAGTGTTACTGGGTCCTGTAGTAGGGTTTCTGTAGGTTTTTCAGGACATTAAGCATAGTTATTTATATGATTAAGTACCTATGTGTTTGACACAACGATGTCATCAGGACCTCATTTGCTGTGGTGTGATAGCATTTCCTTTATCTGCCTGTTGGGATATTTATTGCATGTGGTTCACTTCTACTTCATTATTTGATTAATGTTGTATAACATCTTCATATTAATTTCTCTAACATTTTGTTTAGATATACAAGGGCGGATTGTTTAAAACTGCAACCGAGCATAAAGAACAGATTCGGTACTTTAGTCAGCAGGTGAATTCTAAAGTTGTTGTAATTGTTGCTATAATGAGAAATTTCAGATTCTTAACCTTAGTAGAATGCGACATTCTATACTGAAGTTCTTTTATTGTTTTAGGATCTTCGTGAACTTTTCAGTCTCCCAAAAGAAGGTTTTGATGTATCCCTTACGCAGCAGCAACTTTATGAGGAGCACGATCGCCAGCACACAATGTACGGAATATTACTTGTATGCAGTAGTGTTGATAATAACAGTTGTAATTGTATTTCTGTGACTGTGACCTGATGCTATAGTGTTAGTATAACTAAACAGTAAGCCTTCAAGTACTAGCAAGGATGTTTGTATCTCAAATGTGTTCAAAAGCATTTCCTTTTTGGACGCGACTTTGAAAGTAGAAACTACATTCATCGTTTACTTGTCATTCTACTATTTACTGTAGGGACAAGTACTTCAAGTCCCATATCGAGTTCTTGGAAACTCAAGGTATAGGAGGAGTCAGTCATCACAGTTTACTCTTCTCCAAGACAGCACCTCTACCTGTCGCCTGTAGGGGTAGAAGAGGAAGTTGAAAGGTGAAACCCATTTATTTCGTTATCTTTTTATTTAGGTTCAATGATTGATGGATCGTAACAACAGATTGGTTTTTCTTTTTTATATGTCTGTTTCTTTGAATTTTGAAATCTTCACCGGTTTACTTTACTATTCTGGGCACAGAATCAGAGGATCTTCAACTGCAGGAAGTTCATTTTCAAGTTCTTTACAAGAACGCACTGTGAATGGGTAGAGCTCTACGAATCATGGCTTTTATGTAATTTGAGAAAAAAGGGTAAGTTATTTTTCATGTGATGAAATTTCTGGTTTGCATCATTGACAGGGCTGAATATGCTTTCAAGCCAAAGGATGTAAACATAAACAAGAAGCCTTCTTCACCGATTGACGCGGATAAATTGACAGAATCAGAGATTAAACAGAGAATCAACAGGCTGTCACAAACTCTTGCAAATAAGGTACTGTTACACAGTCTTCTTTGGTTAGCAATTTATGCCCGGTTTCCGGTGAAGATGTTCAGAATCTGTTCAGTTTAGTCTAAATAATCAGATAGAAAGGGATGTAAAATCAGTTAAAGAGTGTAATTCTGAATTTAGATTTCTTTCTTTTTTCAGTAGTGCATGATAGTCGCAATTCTTACCAATTGATTTGCCATTGTGATTAACAACGCATTCAGGCAATGGTTTCAAGATTACCAGATAAGGGGGAGAAAATACAAAAGCAAATTGGTGAACTGAATGCGGAGCTTTATAGACTTGGAAAAGTGGAAGCGCAAGGAAATGAGAGAAATGTCATCGACTTGGAACTGAATGATGATATAATTGGGGAGTTCCAAAGAGTGGTGATATAAGACAAGATGTAAGATACGACGTCGTTCGAATTTTATCGGATGTTTCCGAAGGGACGCTGATATCAGATAATTTGACAGATCTGAGCGTTGTAACGGGGAAACTTTTATCATTGTAATTACTTGCTCTTCTTATTTTTCCATTAATACTTGGATACTGACTGGTCCTTATTTGTATTGGGTTGCAACAAGTCTCCTATGCTTATGCAAAAACATAGATTAACAAACAATTTTATATTTCGGTATAAGTTGTTTGACATTTTATTTTTAAACAAATGTAACAGAAGCAACTTTCCTCTTTAATTAAGATGAGATAAATTATAGATCGATCATAAGCCCCCATAAACCATTCCTTTCCTTGCCATAGTTGATGGTTAAAGTCATTACATTACATGCACTGTTCCAAATTTCCAGTTATCACTTCTAGGTAAATACAAAACACCGGCACCTGATTTCACTTTCCAACACCCAAAACAAAATTTCGGCCGTCCGAATCAAGCTACAACATAATCTAGTAACATAAACCAAAGCTTTAAGCTATCAAGTCTCGTTAACAGCCTTGTCAATTTCTTCAACGTGATTCCGTAGCACATCCCACTGCACATGAAAACCTCTACTAGGTGAGAATTCTCTCAGCAGCCAGCTACTGAAATGTAAAAATAATGAAACAATCAAGACAGGCACCAACCTGATCCATCGTCAGTGAGATTCCTGAAAACAAGAGCGACCAAGTCAGAAACTACGCACCGCTTATCCATCAGAAGGCATGCTTAAGGCTAAAAGAAAATAAATATTGCTTTATCATTAAACTAATAGTTATTGCTCTGATTTTTAATTAAGTCGTGCCTTAGCAGAATTTAAGTTCTCTATTTGTCCCCAACGGACACAAACCTGATGGCAACTTAAGATATTGCCAGGTTAGAATTTTCAGGGCTCTAGTAAACCCTCGATTCTGAAAACCATTTCCGTCGGCCTTCCATTCCTTCTAGAGCATTGTCACTAGCCCACCTCATACCAAAACTTGGGCATAAAGGAAAATCTTGACACCCTGGGTCACTGGACCTTCCTCCCTGCCTTGCCCTTCTAGATAACTTTTGTTTCCTTCTCCAAAATATGGCTCTCTTAAATCAACTCACAATTACGCTTACAAGAAGAATCTTTGAATTTGTCAAACCAGCATCTGTCTTCGGGTGCATAACGGGCAACCCCACTATCTGCCACCTCCCATAGTCCAATTTGTTAAAGGATTTCTCTCTTCCATAGAATAAGTGGCAGTCTCCAATCCCTTCAAACAAGATGTTGTGTCTGGTAACATTAGATTGAGGATTCCAATTTCGTAGATTCGCTCTCAATGAACGTTCTAGAACACACTTCATGTGTTTCCCAACCTCCTCTACTTTGTCCTGACTCTTGCTTTATTGGACTGGTCTCAGTACTATATGGAACCCCATGAGCACTAGTGGAGGCAACTATATTTCTAAGATATATAACACACAGGAGAAAACTATATTTCTCCGTTCCTGATTCGAATTTCTCTTAACTAAGATCGATTAGATTTACGATTAAAATAGAGCCCACCTTCGTTTTTCCACTTGAAATGTGACACAGACTCCCAAAACCATAAGAACAAATCATAAATTCTCCAAATATGATCGAAATGCAAAAAACCCAATATAGCAAATTAGACAGTAAAAAGAAATGAAAGTAAAGGTTACCTTTTTTTCCAGGCATTTGCTTGCCATCCTTGACATAGAACTCGCGAATGTCGACCACAACCTTGCCATTCCAGTTCCTCACGCTTACCCTTCTATTCTTGGATATCTACAAATCCCCAAAACCCTAAAATTAGACAGCAGTACCAGTCACACTGATAAACCCTAACCCTAATCAAAGATAGAATGGCAAATTGCGCCAATGCATGGAAAAGAGGAAGAACAAGAGAGAGAGGGTGAGGGTGGTGACCTCGCAGACAGTGATGTCGTCAGAGGAGTCGTCGGAAGAGTTTTTCTTGGAGGCCTTCTTGGGTGGCGGGTGGCCTTCAGAGTCCCCGTCGGAGGCGTGATCGTCCTCATCTTTTCTCTTCCCTCTCCCCGACATTCCCTTCATTGCTGTTTTAGCTTCTTTCGCCCTCGCCACTTCCACTCTTTCTTCTACTCTTCTTTGTCACTTCAACGAGAGGAAGAATAGAAGGAATAACATGGGCCGGGCCGTCATCCTTTCCCAACAAACACTCCAAAGCCCAAAGCCCAAAGCCCAGTCTTCTCCACCTCTACAACTTAAGTTTTTAAACTCCATTGTAATCCCTTGTGAATTTTGGAGCATATAGTCTACATAGCTTTTTTTTTTTTTTTTTTGGAGTTTTAACGAAATATTCTTTGTATTGTTCACTTTTAACGTTAAAGAAATTTTTTTCCTAAAAAGTCATTCCTGGTACTATTCATTTACACCTTTATTTGTCATTTTGATTAAAACCAAAGTTTTTGAGGATTTTTCGTTAGTTTTTTTCTTTTTTTGTCTTGTGTCCATTGTCAATAAAAGGATAGGCATTTTCTCTTTTATAAACTATTAGTGATACGATATGTGACTAAGAAATCAAGCTAAAAGGATTAGAGAAACACCCTCAATTTTTCATTTTTTGCTGATGCTACATTAGAGGACCATATAGGGAATTGTGATTACAAAGTGTTACGAATAAAGCTATTCTATGAGTGTGAATGTATAAATTAAGGAGAGAATTCAATAAGATTTAGGAGACCTAATCCTATTATCACTTAGGGGTTAAGTAAGTCCCTATCTATAATCAGTATAAATTGTGTGATTATCGCAGTTAAAAATGGAAAAAAAACAAGACAAATTCAAAAGTCAAAACCAAATAATCAAAATAAATAACTCCAAAAAACAACGTGGTACGAACGTAGTTCATACAAGGCCCTAATCAACTCGCAAACGTCGAGATTATATCTGCCGTGCCGCTTAGAGTTCTTATAATACCCCCTTGACGACAATCGAGGATGGTAATGATACCATGAGCCCTGAGCTTCGTTCCCGACCTTAGATGCCTCGTGCAATGACATGTCACCTTTTTTCAATAAAAAAAGTACAGCCAGCTTCAGCTGGGGTGTGCCGAACGAAACATGTTGGGCCTTATTATGCTGGGTCAACACTCCGATTTGTTCAAACCAGGCCCAATTAGGGTTGGTTTTCGCTTGTGCGCTTCTTGGCTCGTGGCCTGCCAGTACCCTACTTGGGCCTTAACGCAGCACAACAGCCCAAATAAAATTAGAAAAGTGTACACTTGAGCCCAACTTAAAACATATAAAAATAGAAGAATAATATTAAAGAAGATCAAAATTTTTAAACTAAATTGCAAACAAATAATGTGTCACTAATAAAAAACAAACACGTTAATCGATACTTAATTAATAATCCAATCATCTACCACTACATAATTTAGTTTAAAAAATTTGATATCCGTTGCATAATATTGGCCCACCTGGCAGACTGTTATGTGAATTCGCAACTTGTTTTGTCGTGCGTCTTTTGGGATCATGATACTCTCTTGAGCAAAGGATAGGGATCATCTTGATCAAGCCCATCGAATCGTTGAAATTTTATTCAACGGTTACAATTATTATAACTTTAGAAAGACCTTCCGTTTGTAACTGTTGAATAAAATTTCAACAATCCAATTAGCTTGGTCAGGAGGATGCTCACCTTTCGGCTTGTAATTGGCCAAAAAAAGAATTTTTTCCTGTATGGTCGGTCACGAGTCGAACATCACAGCTGCCTTTCCTACGAAAACCCTCGAGCACTCGGAGAACTCCGGAGCGAGAAAGAAGATTTACTGTGGGGAAATTAGGAGGGAGCAAAGCAAACCCAATCAAATCATCGTGGAAGATAATTGTGAGTGAATTGTAATTAATTCTCAACGAACACGAAATGGTTTAAGAAGTTATCGGATTAGAAGAAGATTGATAGATGGGGAATTTGTTCGTGAAGAAGCCTAAGATCACGGAGGTTGATCGAGCGATTCTTTCTCTCAAGACCCAGAGACGCAAGCTTGCTCAGTACCAACAACAGGTCTTAATCTTAATTCTTAATATCTACATGTGGATAATCCTGTCAAATAGAAATAAATTCTCCTTCTCATCTCAAATGGGTAACAGAAAACGAAGAATTTAATTCATTTTTTGTCGACTGAAGAATTCCCATTTTTTTTTTTTAATGGGGTTTTGAATTTGCATATACTTTTGGAATTTTTAATATTTGCCCATTGATCGAGTTCACTTGTATCCCACTTTGCCCAGCTCGAAGCTGTAATCGAAGCCGAAAAGCAAGCCGCAAGGGATTTGATTCGTGACAAGAAAAAGGAAAGAGCTTTGTTAGCGTTAAAGAAGAAGAAGGCACAGGAAGAATTGTTGAAGCAAGTTGATACCTGGGTTATTAATGTTGAGCAACAAGTATGTAATTGCACAACCCTACCCTACATGTCCATTTTCTTTCTTTCGATTTCCTTTAAGACCTGGTCTACCTTCAGAGAAAGCAAACAACATGTTGACACTAAATACTTTGGTTCAGTTGCAAGATATCGAACTGACAAGCAAGCAGAAAGCGGTATTCGAGAGTTTGAAGGCTGGTAATAATGCGATTAAAGCGTTACAAAGTGAGATCAATCTCGAGGACGTGCAAAAGCTAATGGATGATACTGATGAAGCTAAAGCATACCAAGATGTGAGCTTCACTTCTCGTATTTATTTTTTTTGGTTTTATTTATTTGGTATTGCACCAAAGTTTCCTTGGGTTGCATTCTTAGAATGAGGATCTCTATCAAACGCATTTTGGCAATTTGGGAAGATTTTTATTTGTCCACCAAGTTTTGAAATTTATGATGCTCCTTATGTGCAAGGCTCTCCCTCTTCCCCTTCCCCTCCCTCATCTTGGATTTCTGTTGTTGTTTTTATTATAAATCAAGAGCGAGAAAATGTTTACTCTAAGTTGAGTTTGTAAAGATCGGCGGTTTTGTAAGGTTTATACATGTTCTTTTCCTATTGACAAGTCTACTTTTCAACCCCCACCCATCCCCCTTGTTGATACTATATCTGCTGTGATCTCATAAAAATTATGCCTCTGTTTTTTAACATCATTTGCGTGTATTCTGTCCCATATATTTTTCATGTCTTTGTAAACAATTGAGTTAACATCTAAACTTTGTCTTCTTCTTTGCTTATCATCTTCTCCTCAGTTTTTTCTTTTTAATAAATTCTGCCGTTTCTCTCATGATTTTCTTTTTGTTAGGAAATTAATGGAATCTTGGGCGAGAAATTATCAGCGGAAGATGAAGAGGATATTTTAGCAGAATTAGAGAACTTGGAAGCTCAGGTAATGACATTTCTATTCTAATAATGGGTCCACAAAACCCTAACGATTATTTTGCTTCCTGTTTGTCATGTTTTCCCTTCTAAGTCTTTTTTATGTAGCCAATCTGTTCCTGTTTCAATACTTTATGTAGTAATTAACATACAATTCATTGCTGCTTTCTGAGATTATTAGAAATCCTCATGTTGTATCTAGGATTGTTGTGTAAAAATCATTTTTTCATACTTATTAACATGGTGAAAGTAAGTCCTTTTCTCTTAGGTGCTCTTCATTTATCCGATTACCAATATTGTTACTACCCATCTAGTTTTCATGCAATGCCATATATTTGAGGTCTTTCACCGGATCGTCATTTATGTTGAAATTGGATCAAGCAGATTTTGTATTACCAATTAAATCATTAATGAACAAACTGCATATCAAATCATAGCATGAACGTTCTTTTGATTGTTTCTTGTCTTGTTAGTTTTACTATTCTGGTATCACATGATTTCATCTCATCTAAAAGTGAAACTCCGCTCCTTTGTCAGATCACCGTTCAAGATCTGCCTACAGCTCCTGCTTCAGTGCTTCCTCAAGAAAATGAGAAGTTGGACCTTCCTGATGTACCAACCAAAGTACCAGTTGCACCTGATGTGGTTACGACTGATGAAGTTTCCACCAAGACAAAAGGTCTCTCTCTCTCTCTCTTGCTCGTTAACTGCTAATTGCTCGTTAACTCAGTTGCAAATGCCTGACAATATTTTGGGGATATGCAGTGATGGAGGAACCGTTGGTGGCTTGATTGGATTGAACAGTTGAATTAGGTTGCCGTCTGGTCAAACTGTTTTCAAACGTCAATCGATCCTCCTCCCTTCCGCAACGATTCATGTACCAGTAAAAATTATGTAGTTGGGATAACTTTGATTGTGCTCGTTCTTGATTACCCGAATTGGTTTGTACAAATATGTGTTTTTCAGGACCCAGTCCAAACAGAGCATTGGTCCAACGTGTATTATATTTTGCCTCCCCCTGACCGACGTCGGTCTTTCTTCATTGAACAAACAATGGGAAACAAGAATGTGAATACTCTGGGATGAAACTTGTTTGTTAATTGTGCTGCCCATGGCAAATTATTTCAGTCTTATTTGTGTTTTGAAGAAATAGATTCCAACTGTTCAACCCAAAGAGCAACATCCCTGCCTAAACTAACAATCCAAATTTCAACATTAGACATTAGTTTTGCCAACAAAAAAGCAAGAAAAAATTGGACAATTCTTCAGTTTTCTGATTAACGAAATTTACAGATCAATGTCCCATGTCTCCATAAACTCAGTTGAAACTTGCTCCAAGTTATGGTACAGGCTTATTTTGGCCTAACATATTATTACACATATGACAGTGCCACCCGATCTTAATTACATCCGAAACCAAGGACTGGACTGGAGATCACAAACAGAATTCACAGATCTACATGAACATCCCCTCCATCGCCTTTGGAGCTCAAGCTTGGCAAACTTAAAGGTACAACGCTAGAAAATCTTGATAGGATGAGTCTTGCAACATTCTCAGCTGCAACAGCACTCGTCTCCATTGTACTTGCTGCATTCTCCAAAGCATTCACGTAGTACAAATGCTGACCATCCAAAATAAACGGTGCAAATACTTCAGGAGCTGTATAATGAGGGTATGCACCCCAATTTATTCGAATTGTCTCCGTCCTCACGCTAGTAGTTGCACAAGAAAACCAATAATCAGTATTTATTTAAAGGATCAAGGGCCTCATGAACAAGATGACGATTCCAAAGGAAAATTTGACAGTTGTTAGAGAAAGGTCACTCAAACATTCTGCTTGTATCCAAGCAAAACAAAAAGATAAAAATACAGAACAAATGTTACCCGTATTACTACTTGACTCTAAAAACAAATAGACTAGACGAGCATAAAGATTTTAGTGCAGTACACACCCTTGAGTTTGCTTGACCCTAGGCTCAATTTTAATGCAGTACACAAACAAGGCACGTCTAAGGTTAATCAGTTTTAATTCCATTTGCTAGTTGAATCTTGGTTCAATCACAGAAGAGGAAAACTGAGGAAACTCTGAGGGTGGAATATGTATGTCAGTATGTCAAGCACCCTATTCTCTTTTGCTGTATCCAGAAAACGAGTGCTCACTATTTAGAAAACTAGACTGTTACCTGAAGATACTATCTAGGATTGCATCTGCCATTGGTTTACGAGAGAATATCTTGTAAGTGAAATCTTTCTCATCATGTTGCTTCAGAACTGATATACTTGAGAATGGAAGATCAGGAATCTCAATAGTGCCAACCAATTCCGGGATTTCTGCCACAGAATTCAGGCCAAAATATACCTTGCCCCAAAAAACAAAGAATAATAATTAGGGATAGCATAAAGATTAAACCCAAAATCATACGTAACTGAAAAAAATAAGCATACACACATGATTTTTAGCAATGCTGGTTACTTACAGGATTTAAGAGGCCCCTAACAAAAGTTGCATGCGTGTGTTGCAATTCTCTCTTAGGGATGGAGATTGGAGGATTAAACTTGAGACTCAACTCATCTAGAGGTGAAGCAACCACTGCTATGTCACATGTATAACTGTTCCGCAGGGTGGAATTAAGCTCATAATATTCTCCATTTGATGAAATGGACTCTATCTCTTCTTGAAGGTGCAATTCAACATTAGAACGATCAATCAGTCCGGCAGCCATCTGCCAGTTCCCTCCTTTGATGGCCCACAATCCTCCGCCTGATCCAGCCAATGAAACTGCACCAGCAAGTCCACTCATACTGACACTTTGGCCATAATTGATTCTTGTGATGACCTGAAGAATTCAGCAGAGTGCTAAGTTATAATGGGACTTTTGAAAAACTCAAAAGACTGCTGCACTTTATTTAATTTTGTTGTTTTTTAGCAGAAGACTGCTGCACTTATAAGCCAACTCCATAGTTCAGCATACCAAAATTTCAACAAACCAAGAGTTTCCTTAAGTTGAAATGAAGTAGAACCTCTCCAGGCACCCATGACACATGCTTTTGTTTCCATATACACTGATATAAAGATAACCAGAAGAAAAAAAACGAGAAGCCCTATATGCTAAGAAAACTAACGTATAAGAACAACAATAACAATTTTAGACTAGGGAAAATAAATGGCATGCCCTATATCCAGTTTATCTAATCCTCATCCAGGATACGGTATATTATACACAAATGAGGGGGAAAAAATCAGAATCAAATAAAGTACTTTTGAAACTTGAGGCTATACATCCATTGTTCTTAATTGCTTGTCTTGCAAAACTTTATCCCACCAAAATCCACAAGATATCATCATAAACCACCAAAATGACATTTACAGTTCTAATCTGAGTATGCTTCAAAGTTATGATCCCATCCATGATGACAACGTTTTAATAAAACATTGAAACAATTTGTGCCGATTCTGTGAAATTTGAAGATGCATGGATCTAAAACCACTCATAACAGAGCACAAAAATCCTCTTTTGGCAAGTTTTTAATATCTAGATTTGATAACAATGTGGAAAACATGCAGCACAGCTTGGTAGCACCTTCTTTTTTCGATTACAAGATCTCGCAGGTCTCTCTATTCCTATATAATACTTCAACTGGGCATTAATGAGCGCCCAATGAAATCAATTCAAATTAAGGGCATGAAAAATCTTTATATTAATGAGACTTTATGCATGGACGTAAGATAACAGGGGCGCCAAAAAAGAAAGAACCTTTTCTACTCCTTCCTATATCTACTTTTTGCACAAGATATCATACTATATATTACAAACAGAAGACAAGATCACAGAAGCTCGCTATCATTGAAGTAGATCACTTCAATGGTAGTTGTTTAGGGGTGAGGATGAGACCTCTTTCCCACTTGCCGACCATACACCTCAAATAAAAAGTTTTTTATTTACTTTTTGCACAAGATATCGTACTAACTATTGTAAACAAAAGATATGCTTAGCAGAAGCAAGCTGACATTGAAGTAGATTTCTTCCCCACTCTTATGTAGTTATAAGCAGTGAAATTTTTAACTGAAATATTTTGGTGATGTTTCTTCCATTTACTATTTTTTGTTTTGTTTTGTTTATATGAAACAGACAACACTTCTGGATTTAGAAACCCCACCCCAGTAACCATGTTCGAAATAAGCATATGAGAAAAAATGAAATATTTGGCTGACGTTTCTTCTTTATACTATAGTATCTACAAGCTACAGAAGCTCCAATACACTTGTGTAACATGAATTTAAATTCTAAACAGTCAACGAACTTGCGGAGAAGTACCAATATGTTTATTAAAATCAAATTATCAATCATGTTAAGTTGAAAGCATAGAATCCGAAGTTAACAGAAGTGAAACTATTGATAATTGCAATCCATTAAAGAAAGCTGGGGACTTTGGTTCTTACAGTGACAAGCTCTTGTATCAAGAGGGGAGACAGTCTGGCATCGGCCAGTTCGACAGCCAAAGTGGTGGTGGTGAGATTGTACAAACCAGCCCATTTGAGCATCTCATCCACCGTCTCGAAAACGGGTCTCGTCTCAAAGCTTTCATAATACTTGCAGAACTTGTTTACAGCAGTCTGCACCACACAAAGAAATTCACCAAATTCAACAACAAAACCCTAAGTTAAAACTCAATAAATAAACCATTTATTTAGTTTTATACCTCAACAAATTTGTCCATCCTGATAAGGGAGTAGCCGTATCTGAAGAGCATGAGGAGTGAATTGGCAAGCGAAACTATCTTATCGACAAAGGGAAGCTCTGATTTGAAGCTCAGAGTCTTGAACACAAACTTATGGCCGTCCCAAATTCCAAAAGCAGAAGAGGAGGATTCGTCGGAGGAGGAGGGGCTATTGACGGCGAGGTTGAGGAGCTTGGAGTAGTTCAAAGCGTGCAGGTTCCTGGGGTGGAGAATGGAAGCGCCAGCCTCGAAAATGTGGCCGGACACGTTGACGGTGGCCATGCGACCACCGACGATGGGGTTGCGCTCGAAGATCCGGACCGTGAAGTTGAGATGAGGGGGGGAGTAGCGGCGGAGGAAGTGGGCCACGGAGGAGCCACCGATGCCGCTGCCGATGATGCAGACAGTAGAAGCCGAGTCAACAGCATTTGCATTTGCATCTGATAGGAGGAGGAGGAGGAAGAGAGGGAGGAGTGAGAAAATGAAGGTGGTTGTGGGAGTTGACGCCGACGACAACGACATGACTGAGGGTCCGGGAGGATGAGATTTATGAAAGTTTCTTCTTCTTTCTCTAGTTAATAACTAAATAGTTACATATTTGTACTGTACAAAACCACAGTACAAAACATAGTCCAAAAGGTCTATCTAACCCAAGCGTCAAATATCACAACTTGCATGCTACGGGACATGACCGAGAAAGAGGATCCACCAAATCCTCTCAATCCACTAATTCGGATCCTTAAAATTTGATTCATTGGTTAAAGTTATTGTAAGTTTTAAAAGATCTTTTGTTTATAGCCGTTGGATTAAATTTCAAAGGTGTATATTGATAGATTGAGAGTATTTGATCGAAAGGATCCGAAGATGATCATTTTCCTCGAGAAAAAGCTTCAAGTGCCGTTCGTGTTGCACTACGTATTAATTAGGAATTTAAAGACGAGTTTTAAGACTAAGTTGTATATCTAGCGTAAAAGAGTTGAAAAAGGGGGGCAAAAGGAATGCGAACGAAATGAAACTAGAGCCATGGTAAAGGAAATGAGGGTCCTCTTCTTGAAAACTTGTATTTATATGTTGGATAATATTTGAGTACTCGTTGAAAGTATTCAATTTACTAACTTCATGATGTGGCTAATGAGAATAGTTTGTCGTCTTATTTAAAGAGTGTGTATTCAATTGAGATTTTTAGAGATTTTAATATATTTATAAAAAAAATTATGAAGTTTAATAGATTTCTAGGGATTTTATACAAAACTTTGAGTAAATTCTCTCAAATTCTCAGGAGAAGATGTGAGATTTAAGAATGCTACAATATAGTACGAAATCTCTCTAATTCTCTCGAATTCCCCAACTATTTAAAATCCTTTAAACTTCAATTTCTAATTGAATACATTTAGAACGTTAAAAATTCGTTCAAAATTCTGATTGAATGCGCCTAAATTTTAAAAAATCATTCAAAAATTTCAATCATAAAGTTTTCAATTTGTAATTTAGCATTTAACCATACAAAAGTAAAGCAAAGCAAACCTTCGACCTCCTTACAATTGATCCAACACAAACAAATTTAATACAATTCGTTACGGTCGAAAACGAAAATTTCAATCTCACCTGCACCCCTTCCCTTGTATTGTTATTCATATATGTAGAAAACACAAGTATCTTGAATCCAAGTTAGGTGCACAGTCCTGTCGTATAAACCACTTTAGATGGTTCCGACTCGTAGGTGACCCGTAATTATTCGCACAGTCTTCACGTGATCATAGCACTTGAGCATATTTATTTACACCCAGTCCTGTTGTACAGACCACTTTAGGTGGTTCCGACTCATGTGCAGGTATAGTTAGTAAGTTGGGGATTTGAGCTCTAGATTCAGCCGTACAAGTCATGGTAGGTGACTCCGGCTGACATGTTACTTGCATTGATTGACATTACCTGAGTTACTTACATTTTATGTGGAGGCATTCGACATAGCATATTTCTGAACATGTTTTTGATATATGTGTATATTCTATTTTCTGGGAAACTATATAGGTTTACGGCGAGGTGTTAGAACTTTTGGTAATGAAATGATTTTGAAAAACTTTGTTTTTGCCCACTCACACTTTCTATTTTGCGCCCCTCCAGGTTCTAGTTAGAAGCACAGCTTTGGTGGTTCACGAGGACTTGACGGTGATCTGATAGAGCATCACAAATGTAGGATCACCTTTGAGTGTTGTGTAATTAATATTCTTTCTTTTGGACTGCACTAAGGCTTTCTGTGCTCTGATTATGTTTATCCCACTTAGTCTCACACTAGTGTGTTACTTTAATTAGTTTATTTAGTAGTTTGGTTTTTATTTATTTGTATTTTTATTATTATCTTTTGCTTCCATACTGTGCACATGACTACGTCACCCTCACGTGAGGGTCAGTACGCCTTGATTTCGATCGGGGTGTGTCATGTGTTGCACTACGTATTAATTAGGAATTTAAAGACGAGTTTAAAGACTAGGTTGTATATCTAGCGTAAAAGAGTTGAAAAAGGGGGGCATAAGGAATGTGAACGAAATGAAACCAGAGCCATGGTAAAGGAAATGAGGGTCCTCTTCTTGAAAACTTGTATTTATATGTTGGATGGTATTTGAGCACTCGTTGAAAGTATTCAATTTACTAACTTCATGACGTGGCTAATGAGAATAGTTTGTCGTCTTATCTAAAGAGTGTATTCAACTAAGATTTTTAGAGATTTTAATATATATATATATATATATATATATATATAATTATGAAGTTTAATAGATTTCTGGAGATTCTACACAAAACTTTGAGTGAATTCTCTCAAGTTCTCAAGAGGAGAGATGAGATTTGAGAATGCTACAATATAGTACGAAATCTCTTTAATTCCCTCGAATTTCCCAACTATTTAAAATCCTTTAAACTTCAGTTTTTAATTGAATACATTTAGAACGTTAAAAATTCCTTCAAAATTCTGATTGAATGCACCGAATTTAAAAAAATCATTCAAAATTTTCAATCATAACTTTTCAATTTGTAATTTAGCATTTAACCATACAAAAGTAAAGCAAAGCAAACCTTCGACCTCCTTACAATTGATCCAACACAAACAAATTTAATACAATTCGTTACGGTCGAAAACGAAATTTTCAATCTCACTTGCACCCCTTCCCTTGTATTGTTATTCATATATGTAGAAAACACAAGTACCTACCTACCTACCCAGTACCCACCATCAACTTTAAGCTCCTTTCAAAGTTGTAAAAAGCAAGATGGAGGGGGTATAGTGGCAGAATCATTTACATGGGCAAACTATTGTCCATAGACATGTACTGTTTTAAACATAAAAGAAAAATAGTAAACATCACCTCTATGTCATCCAAGAGAAAAGACTTGAAGACGAAATTAAGGACATCGAATTTGCATATTCCGGCCATTATTAGCAGCTGAGAAATTCTTAGCCTCGCGTGTGTATCAAGTAATCAAGCAATGCAGGTACAATATCTGTTCAGTCTCTACATCATGCGTCGCCTGTCAAAAAGAAACACGTAACCCTCACCTCAGAAGAACATTAAATCAGTACTTTACAATGAAACAAACTTTGCCTAGTCTCAAGTCATAGAAAACCATTTCATGACAGATAGAGATTGGTCTATTACAAGATTGTTAAGGCTTCGAAATAACTATGCCACGCATCAGGAGCCTAATGCATGAGACAGTTTCTTTTTTTGGTCAAAAGGTGCATTTATAAACGCAAAAGGCAAAAGAAAGAAACGGATGCAAACATCTCCAACTAGGAGAAGAGACGCTAAGTTTTTACATGAGGCAGCCGCAGGAACAAGTTCCACAGAGCAAAGGCAAAGCTCCCAAACCAACAAGGTTCCAAAAGTCAACCTAAACCTTTTCAACCTTTTTCCCCTAATTTCTATTCACACAACAATCCAAGAAAAAAAGGTCCGAACCTAGTGACATTCTGTTATTATACAATTCTAACCCGTATTATACTCCTAGGTAAGCACCCTTGGAAAATACTCCTCTTTTCCTTACACAATTAAGGTTGAGGAATACATGCTTTCTTGAAAATGTGTTTTTACAATTATACAACAAAAACAGTTATGCACAATTCAAGTCTTCATACAGTATAAGTGAAAAAAAAACCTATAAATAAATTGAAAGTTAACTCATAATTGAAAACTTCAATACAAAAATGTTGTATCTGAAATCTGAAATGGTTTCCTCCTTAAGTACCAAAAAAAGGGAAACACACACACACAAAGCCCAAGTTTGTAGTCTTGGTTTCTTAGCGATGACTAATAAATCCTGGTGTAATATAGTAATAGATACAATTGTCAGTTTAAAGATTGTTTTTTATATTTTTGCTTTTACTACTTACCCGTCCTGC
This sequence comes from Pyrus x bretschneideri, assembly GCF_019419815.1. Lineage (NCBI taxonomy): Eukaryota > Viridiplantae > Streptophyta > Magnoliopsida > Rosales > Rosaceae > Pyrus > Pyrus x bretschneideri. Next base: position 8,193,870 of record NW_025999390.1, on the reverse strand, counting down.
TTACGCAAAAGCCTCATCTATAGTGATCAGAGTTCACCTAGGGGTGTCAGACGGCTCCTGCCTGTTTGCATAGAGTTCAAGAAACTATATAAGCATGGTGATGAAATTGATTATTTAGGTGCATGGGGAAGACAAAAGCATCATGAGCACATCCAGAGGAGGCAAGGCATACCTTGTTGACGCCCACGAAGTTGAGATGCTTGGGAACTCAGCAAACACATTTGAGTAAGACTTGGTTAAGTATGAAAAGTTAGCAATTGGAGGTAGTGCAGGCACCCTTTCGCCTTTTTTCAAAAGCTCTTGCAAGTCCAACCTCTGCAAAGTCAAGACAGCCCTGGACTCCTTCCAAATGAAGGCAAGTTGACCATCTTCAAACACAAAGAGGGAACCGGGTTTCGAGCCAGGGTATCTAAAACCATACCCGTTGGCAATACCCTCACCTTTAAAAGCATGATTAACATTCACGGGATGGGAATCAGCATCAGTATCCCAAGGGAATGGATCCAATGAAGGTTCATCGATATTTACTATAAACATGGCTGAGCCATTAGGGTGTAGAACATAGTGGGTACCCTCTAATATTTTGGTTGCAATTAGAAACTGTTGCCCCTCGCACTCTTCATAAGAAAGCAAAAGGAAGAAGAGAGCCTTTCCAGGCTTGTCTTTGGTCGGCCTCCCGGGAGGCCACCCAAAAGTGCCTCCCCATAAACCAGCATACTCTTGCTCAGCAGTTGGGATCCGCAAAGGCAATTTGTATAGGGCAAATCGACTTTCATGCATGTTTGGCCATGCTCGATAAGAAGATAACTTCACAGTGGAAGCATGTAAAGTCAGTTCTATTGTATCACCTGATTTCAGAAAATCCTGAAGGGATGCATACTTACTCTCACTGCTGGAAGAACTATTCTTTGAATTACCATTGACAGAGATTGACTTTCCCAGCATCTGATTGATGCTATCCCTAAAGTACCTGCCAAGACTTCTCCTCCTGTTGCATTGTCTGTGGCCATCATCCTCATTGATAGAACTTTGCGAACCACTTGACTGATCAAGACAAGATCTGATCTCACTTAACCGCAGTTGAGTGGGATTCGGAGGAAGCAGATTACTTTCCTTCAAATCCATCTGATATCCACCAAGTTTACGCATTTGAAAAAGCAATGATCTTCGTTCCAATAAGAGCGCTGTACCAATCTGAGAGTTCTCCCCACTACCCCTCAACCTTGGAAAGAGTGGCCCAATTGCTGCATCGGGAACCTTTAGACGGATTTGGTTCATGAAAACCTCAAGCAATTTTCTCCTGTCACTGAAAGCCAAACGACTGAAGGGCACTGAAGTCTCACTCTGCTGAAACACCCTCTGTGACCTTGAAAGTTCACTATTCGACCTACAAATCTTCCTTGACAGCTCCTTATCTGAGTCATTAACAAAACTCTTGCCGTGCAACAATTCAACCCCATTTTTATGGGGTCTAGGCTCGATCTCAAGCAACAGAACATTGCATGACCTGCCAACAGGTTTCACAAAACCAGGATAGACATAGTCCTGTCCCTTGTCCCTTCCATGTAGAAAAAAGGACGAGGAACCATCAGAATCACCAATAATTTCAAATACAGGAGCCCAGAGAAGAGGGCCATCCTCAATGCCTAACGGGCCGAGTTCTTGAGGTATAATGCGGCAGCCAACAACGGAAACAAAACCTGGCATGACATAGACTACATTGCCAAGCTCTGGATTCTGGTGAACCCAAATTCCCATGAGAGGCTGAACACTACAGAGAAAGCGGCAAAGCGCCTTGAAAGATGAGACGGCTTGACGCCAGACAAGAAGGTCTTGGAGAGGTACAATTCCAAGCATCTGGCATTGGGTGAGCCAGACCTTATCGGAGTAAACGAGTTCAGAAAAACTCCGGCAGCAAAGACCGAGATTACAAATGTCCCGAGGTGAAAGGGAGCAGATGACAATGGAAAACACATCATCTGGCAGACGCAGAAGCCAGCTGGAGCTACAGGATTCCGACGACATGACCGTCACCGACGGACCATTCACTGTCAACAACAAATTCAACACACAGGCACAGCTACAATCAATCTATCTTTACATCTAACATACATGATTTACACACACACACACACACATATATATATATGCATAGTCTGCGCAATTCACGATTCACAAAATTCAAAAAACTAAGAAGCAAAATTGTGAAACAATCAGTAACAAATTCCTTCAAGACACTCCCTTTCTCACCAATTAAGAAGAAAAAAGAAGACAAGTTCACGGATCAGACCTGAAGCTGAAGTGGGTTTGCCTTCACTCATTGAAGCGCCATCTCTGAATTGAGAGAGAGAGAGAGAGAGAGAGAGTAGGAACTAGGAAGGAACAAAATTAAAAAAATGGGGGTAATTTTCAGAGCTTCCAAATCTGCATCGAACAATCGGAATAGGATGAGGTCAAATATCTCGTGGAATCAAAGCCGATCGAGTCAGCCACCCAATACTGAATTTGAATGGTGGTGAGCGAGCTTCAAGCCTAAAGCCCAAAAGTCCATGCGCGCACCACACCAGTGCGCGTATGAGAGAGAGAAGAGAGAGACAGACAGAGAGAAGAGAGAGAGAGAGAGAGAGACAGAGAGAGAGAGAAATAATATTCCACAATTTCCACAAGGACTGGTGACGGGGGTGATGTAGGTAGTAGACTCCAATGATTCTTGACTGATTGACCCCTCCCGTGTCCCAGTGTGGAATAACAGTCTGATTCCTACAACCATCGTGTTGGGCAGATGGGCCATGCCCACGCCCTTGCTGTGGGACCGTGGGTGGACGTGGTTACTTTTGATTCGGTTCGAGCAAAAAATACAGAAAGGATGAATTTTTTTCTTTCTCTTATTATCTTTTTCTTTATACTTAGCCGGTTACGAAGTTAAAATTTTATATTAATTTTTTTATAGAAATAATAAAACAAAAAACAAGATATAAGAGGACGGGAGGAAAAAGATAAGAATATAAAGAGAGAGAATCTTATTTCAAAAATATAACCAAATCAATTAGCATTTAATAATTTAGTTTTAACTAACATTGTCATTGAAATCGAGTCAAACAAAATTATTGTAATTTCGGTCAGTTTAAGTCTATTCAATGTATCAACAGTAAGATCCAAAGCTTTAATTTTCTAAAGATACATGCATCTTACACGTTTCATAGCTGATATGGTCGTCGACATGGTGGTCGGGGTAGTAGATATGGCGGTTGATTTCTTCCCAAGTATTCACCAATGTCTGATCAGACTCGGTGCATTCATGTACGTTTGGCCTTCCGGCCACAATCCTCAAGGATGTTAATTGTTCAGAGCATTACTATTACAAGTAGTGTGAGGAAAAGTTCATAAAGTTCCAAAGTTTATATACACCATATGGAAAACTGCGGTTATTATGCGTTATTCTGAGTCTCCTGCCATATTTTCTCTCGTCATTCGCCTCGACAAGTATAACAGAGAGACTCAGAGGACTCGAGGGGCGGTCAGACTGCCATACAACAACTACTAGGTCAAGGAGGAAGTCAGGACTCGAATCTTGCAAACAACCTCTCTTCCAGGACCTAGTTCAAGTGACTCAACCAGCAGGCACTGACTTTGGATGGACAATCACAAAAGGAATTTACAACAGAACCTACTGATACGGTACAATGCGTGTCCAAAAACGTGACTAGTTAAAGCTTGATGAGCGGCTCCATCTGCCTTGCAAGTAATCCTCTAAAGCGATGCTTTGCTCGCCACTGCTAACAGAAACGGAATCATCTTCCAAATCTCGCAGTGCAAGGTTAAGATGGGATTGAATGCTACAAGAAGGTGCTTCTCCATCCACGGCTTCATCTTCTGATACACTCACTTGTCTTGCCCACCTTGTCACTTCTTCATCTCCTTGCAGAAGCTTCAAAACCTGGCAAAAAATGCAAATCACCAACAATTAAATAAATTTGCAGATAAATTAAAAACCAAATAATTAAGTAAAATTCAAAGTTGAAAACGAAAGAAAAAAGTACAAGACTTACTACGCTGATATTAGGCCGAAGGCCAGGTGCATGTCTAATACAAAGGTTAGCAGCCAAAATCATTCTCTCAATTTGATCATGATCATAGGCAATACCCAGGCTTGGATCTAGCAGTTGTGCGACGTTCCCGCTCTTCAAAATTGGCTTTGCCTGGAATTAAATTCATTCAAGTTTTATTTTACAGAACCACAACACACTTGATTGTAAAGAAACATTTGCTGGACTCTGAAACAGAAAATCCACTTTCTTTCTTGAAGGAAATGTACCATTCCATTTAATATTACATATCCGAAACGACTAAAATATTAGAAGATTACGCACACAAATATTTCCATGTCCCAAGTTTGCACAGAGGTGAGGACTTACCCACATCACCAGACTTTCCTGGCCCTTTGGGTCCTTACTGAAGATTGGTTTTCTCCCAGAAAGAATCTCAAGGACTACGACTCCAAATGCATAGACATCAATTTTATCACTCACTTTGCCATGCATGAAGTATTCTGGAGCCAAGTAACTGTCACAGTAAAGAAGAGCGTTAGCAAGAATACCAAATGGTGAAACTATATACTAAAAGACCACTACTCACCCAAATGTTCCTGCCACATCTGTGCAGCTAATATCGGTTGACACTGATGCCGAACAAGCAAGTCCAAAATCTGAGAGCTGAAGAACCAATATATAAAAGTTGATCAGCAGAGGAAGCTTCAAATGATAAACAAGAAATACTAAGGTTACAGCACAGAACCTGCGGCTCGAAATCATCAGAAAGAAGGATATTGGAAGACTTCACATCCCTGTGAATTACAGGTTCTTCACAACCATTGTGTAGATAATCAAGTGCCTCCGCGACACCTATCGCCACATTATATCTCTGCTTCCAACCAAATGCATTTGCATCCTTCTTATTACCTTGACCAGAAAATTGTGCTTCATGAGTTAAGAAAATTGACAACAGAGAAGCAAAACATTTGTCAATACTAATGAGATAGACCTTGAACAATTATTTACCATGGAGGTTCTCTTCTAAGCTTCCTCTTGAAATAAAATCATAGACTAAAAGTAAATGGTTCTCCTCGAAACAAAATCCAACTAGGGAGATTATGTTCTTGTGGTTTAAAGATTTGATTATCTCAATCTCATGAACAAACTCTTTTAATATATCTCCAGATGGCTTCAGGATTTTCACTGCCCACTCCTTTCCATCTAAAGGACACCCTCTATAAACATAACTACTGCCACCTTTACCAACCATGTTCTCTGAAACATGCGAGTTAAAATTTGTGAGAATAACATCCCGCTTGAAGTACACTTAAAACCAGGAACATAAAATTAGGGAAAGGAAACAAACCAGGAATGAAGTTGGATGTTGCTGACAAAAGCTCCTCGTAGCTAAACAATCTACAACTGGATGATAATTTCTTACATGAATCCACAAATTCTTCAGGAAGGGGGTCATTGCCATGGTTAGGGAATAGAGGAGAGTAGATTGCATCCGGCTCAAACGGCACAATTGCTCCACTTATTCCATCCAGCACGGAAGAAGAATCTTCACCATGGCAAGAATTATTCTGTTTCTGATCAGGATAGATTACAGATGAAGTATGCCAGCTCAATGGTCTCAGGACCCATCGAAAAACAGATGTCTTTTTCCCAGATTTCTCCACGTGTTGCCGCTTTGGCAAAAAGGCCTGACGTATAAGCGACCAACCAGGTTTCAAACACTGTGAATCTTGAAGCTTGAAAGAGTTTGAAGCGATGTCTAGTCTTTGGATTGGTACCAAAGCCAATGAATTGTCTTCAACACCTTCCGCTGGCAACTCATCTGCCAATTTAGTCCCAGAATTGTCCAGCAAAACTGGATCTCCAACACAAGTCTCACAATTTATCTGAAGGGTTTTCTTTCCACACCTGGAACAGGATTTTCTTACGAAATGTCGACATTGATTTAGTTCAGAATCATTAGGTGCTTTTGCATCCTTGCTCAGCGACTCACCAACCAAGCTAGTATGAACATAGCTCCGGTTCTGACCATTACCTGTTCAACGACATGGGAAATAAGCAAAATAGTTAAGCCTATTACTTGAATCAAAACCAAATTTATACCGCAATTAACAAAAAAAACAACCTCTAGGCAGCATCAGACTAAAATCAACAAAATCCAGAAGAAGAAAGTTACAAAAACCTTGAAATTGATCTGCAGTCCTATCAGTTCCGACCCTCTTGAACACAATTTTTCCATTATCAACAGCAAAAACAGAGAAATTTTTAGACAATTTTCTCGCACAGTACTTGGCAACGGAAGTCGATGATGATCCAATTCTGTGGTGGGTTTTAGATGTTCCAACAATGGTAGTAGCCGCATGAAATGCTTTTGCTTCCCGAACGAGCAGCTTTCGGACCGAATCGCCTCTACAGACCTTAAGCTTCAGATCAACCTGTTCACAATTGAAGTGCAGTCTCAGCCTCCAAACGAAACAATTAGAATAAGAAGATAGAGAGAATCGCAGTGTGAAATGGGAACCTGCTTCAAGTTGCAGAAACCTTCATAGGCAGAGAGCACAGAGTCGAATGTCTTCACGAGTGAGAGCAATGACGAAGTCCCCTCTGCAACACAAACCAAATTCAACAAAAACCCAAAACCCAAATTCAACAAAAACCCAAAAAACCCAAATCCAATCACGAAAGAAAATCAAAATCCAGAGAGAGAATTAGAGCACAGACCAGAGGTGGCGAGAAGGTGGTCCTCAAGAACATGAATGGCAACGACATTGTCACCAGTCTCCGCCACTTTAACGAGTGCCCACGTCAGCAGTTCCTTGCTGTGTGAGTCTAACTTCACTCCCACCACCACCGTCTTCCCCCCACCACCACAGCCTGCACCGTCTGTTCCACTCAACAACTTCATCTCATCTGCCTCCGACGCCGATTGTGTCCCACTTGCCAGCTGTCAGACAAAAATCAGTTATATTCTTGGGATGCCGATGCGTATGTAGGAAGATGATTCCAGCGAAGGAAACGAATCCAAAATCCAATGGAAATTCAGATGGAATTACGAATTGCGAATTGCGAATTGAGAAAACGAATCGTGGTCGGTTGTTGTTGAAGAATGGAGAATGGAGAACGGTGGGGACGGAGACAGGGTGGGAAATCTTATGCCCACGATATGAGTGTCCGGCCATTTCGGTCTTGCAATTAATTAACCGCAGGAATAAGGGAACATAATTTCTTTTTTTCTTTTTACTTTTTTCTTTTTCGGACAGAGTTTCTCCTTCTTCCTTTCTTCTGAAAAAAAAAGAAGGTAAGAATATAATATAAATTAAAATAGTACAAGTGCTGGAATCCCATCATAAAAAAAGAAATAAATAATATATATTAATTGAAAACTTTAATTATAAGGTATAATTAGTGTTGTTTATAGATCTGGATTGTTTGCCCTCCTCATTCCATACCTTTCCTATCCCCTACTATTTCTATGGTTACGATTAAGCCACGTTAATATTTTATATTCTCATTACTTTTTGTCTTATTATTTTTATAAAAAAATCAAAATAAAATATTAATGTGATTTAACCGTGATCACAAAATATAAAAAATGATAGAAATGGTATAGGATAAGGAGGGCAGACAATCCAGGCCCATTGTTTATATGTAGGAAAAAGTTTTGGCCAAAGAATGTAGAATGCTCACAAGCTATTATCATGTGCGCGCACAAACCCATGTGCTATCTACAAACGAATCTCGTCTTCTAGAATTTATTATCTCCGTCCTTAGATAACATCCTATTCTTTTTACATTTAAAGTTTGGTTGAAGTACTTTCAAATAATTAATAGCGTATTTTGTAAAAATATTTTTACAATTAATTTTTAATAAACATCTCAAATATATCATAGAAAGATACTTTTAAGTAATTTTTTTAAGAATGGTGCTATTTTCAAAAAACACTTAAATACTTTTGGAAGTCAAAATCAATTTTATCAAAAGCATTTTCAGTCATTTTAAGTGTACTTCTAAACAAGCCCTATATGTATGTTGTAATATCTCACATCGCACAAAGAAATGGATCCTGTAAGTCTTATATGTATATTATTATATCTACCTAGCACGATGCCTTTTGAAGCTCATTGACTTCAGGTTCCGTAGGAACTCTAAAGTTAAGCGAGTTCGTGCAAGAGCAATCCTAGGATGGGTGACCCACTGGGAAGTTCTTGTCTGAGTTATCAGAAACAAAACCGTAAGGGCATGGTCGGGACCCAAAGCAGACAATATCGTGTTACGTTGGAGTCGAACTCGAGATGTGGTGGGGGTCTGGACTGGGATGCGACATATGTTGCTAACATCCATATTTACTCCAAATTAACAAGAGATAGTCTAATTTTATTTTTTGGTTTGAATTTCTACATTTGGTACCATATTTTATGTATTTAATACAATCTCCATTATCTCCATTAGAATGATGAAATGGTGATTGTACTACATATATTTCACATAAATTATAGCTCGTCGCTAGATGATAATTGTATTAAATACATATAAATATAAAAACACTATTACGTGCTATAATAATAAAACCAACAAACTAACTTTTAATTGATTGTGATCGTTTTAAGTTTGGGTCGAGCCAACCCGTTGTGTATCTCTAAGGTAAACAAGGGTTCTATATCTAAACTACATATTAATATAACCCTTATGTCAACCAAAATTTTATAAAATTATCATTATAACTCTCTAATTAAAAATGAACATAAATAAAACATGAGCAGTAATGTAATTTCATACAACTGAAATTTTATTATTTTAAAACCTCATTTATATGTGATTCCAACATATTTCTAATTAAAAAATAAAAAATAAACCTTTTTCCTTTCTCTTCCGATTTCCACGTTGATTCTCATTTTTTTACTCTCTTATTTTATTTTTAAAATAAAAAATAAAAGAATATTCACACACTTCGATGCATAAATAGTACTATAAGTAATTTTTTACAGTAAAAATATCATTTTCATTAAAAAAGAACAATACCAAAAATATTTTACACTTTCATTAAAGTAGGTAAAAAAAGCATGATTTTGTCAAGCACGGGATTTGAGTAACTATGTATTCAAAGCAGGGTTTCCTACAATTATTCGGCCAACCATTCACCGTTCACAATGCCAAGACAAAAGTAGCGTCAATCGGTTTCCAAAAAAATAATAAAAAAAGTAGCATCAATCGTTGTGACAACGAGAATCGAGTCAATGGGACATTAAAGTTAAAACTATTCAAAGTACAAATAAAAACATAAATAAATAAATAAACAAATAAAAAATCAAATGACGCCACAGATCACAAGGCAACAAAACAAGGAACAGGTTTTGATTTAAGGATCAAAATCCTTTTAAAAACTGAGTTTGCTGAGCAAGCAATCGTAATATTTGAAATTTGATCCAACGGTTACAATTATTATAACTTTTAGAAGATCTCTTATTTATAACTGTTGGATCAAATTTCAACAGTCGTGATTGCCTTCTAAGCAGGTTCAGTTTTTTAAGGTCAGGAGAGGATCCTGATCCTTGATTTAATTAGGTTAAGCTGTGTCTGTGTGCAAACATGTGTAGTATTGGTGGTGGGACATTTGGTTGTTTGGTAATGGAGACAAGTTAATTAATGCATACCATTAGATTCTCCCTTTAGATCGAGAAATTTTTCAATATGATTGGCACACGAGATGGTATATCACGTGTTAAATTAATTTTGTCTTACCAATACCATGTGGTATGGTAACAGTACGTCTTCCCTTTTGACAACCTACATTTGGAGGAATTTCAACGAATTTGACAAGTTCATCTAATGCTCGTAACGTAATGAAACTACACGTACGAAATCCATCCCAAAAAGCTATGAAACCAAATTGAAATTTCGAGCAGACCGCAAAAAGATGGATTAAAAATGTAGATTAACAGTTTCATAATATAAATTACCACGTACAATTTATCTCCGTAAAAAATGAATAAAATTTTATTCATCAAACTGTATAAAAACAGATGATCAAAATTAGTAAAAGTTTGAGAAACTATTTATCTACTCTTACAGTTGATTGATTAAACGACCTTGATTTTAAATGATTTTTTTTTTTTTTTATAGAGATGATTTTACAAAGTGATTTATAATATGAACAATTTTGGACGAGTATAAGCAGTCATTTTAACCATTCGTATTCATTGGGTGCTGTTATCGGCACTAAAGTTTTATTTTATGGATAAACGTATGTAATTGCAAGCCATTGTTGATTTGGGATGATGTAAATAATGGGCGTGAAGGCAATGAAGATAATCCTTTGATTTTCATTAGAAAATTATCCTTTCAAATCAACATCACTGTAGAACACTAGGAACCTAACCTGATATATCAACGCTGAACAGTGACATCAATCTTTAAGCAAAAGTAGTCACTAGAGATGTAATCTACGAGGTGGAGGTGCATCAGTTACCACGGTTCGGGCAAACATTTGCGAAGTGTGATGGATCTCCGCAAGCAAAACACCTTCTACCAGAGACGGGATCACCAGTCGCTGATACAAAACTCACACCAGCAGCATCTCCTGCACCCCGGCCACCTCTACCGTTGCCACCACTCCGAGTCGGGTTAGATGCTGAGGCACTAACATTTGCACGCTGAAAACCTCTTCCTCCATTATCATTGTTAAGGCTATCCTCCCATCTGCACAAGGAGAAAGAAGCATAGACCGGGAATTAGATAAGGTAACAACGCGTGTACGGACATGTATAAACACAAACACCCCCAGATGTGTGTTGCAGTTACGATAAAATAAAGATTCAATAAAATTACTTTGTTCAATTTAGATGCAATCCAACGGCTGAAGTATCGAATGCTTATATGAGAAAGACTGAAGAAAAAAAGGGCAAAAACCTTTGCAGGAAATGAAAGTAACAGATTCATAAGGTCCCATTTGGCATCTTAAACAAAAAGCAATTAATTAAGAAAACCAACTTTTTATCTTTACGTACACAAAAAAGTTGCACGCCTGCGATTGACAAGAGTAGAATTTTCTTCCTCTGTTAGCTGTTGTATTAGCTGTTCGTAAAGCACATGGGGCACCACATGTAGAACATGAGGTCGATACTTGTCCTGTAAACACATTACAAAAGCACATTAGTTCGACCAAAAGGGGCACAAACATAAATGGTATACGAACAACCAAGGGGGATCAAAAGGTAAGAAACTGTTGACAAGATAATCATCTGACAACATGCTTTACTAATTAAGTTCCAATAATCCAGAATATGAAATATTTTGTTGGAATGTTTACAACTCACAAATTTAAAAACAAATTTTTTAACTTCACATGCTATGCTCATATAGGTGATAAATCTACATTTTAGGGTATGGTCATGGTGTTTACTGTTTAGAATATATCATATCCTGGAGGCTTAAGCTTTAAGCTTTTGGGATAATTCGTATTTATCACCACCATAACGATTATTTTAATACACTATCTAGTTCCGAAGCACTGATAATAGCAGTATATTATTGTCTCCTCTCATCCTCATTGTACATGCATCGGGAATTAATCCATTCAATATTCTAATTAAAAATTAAACAAATACAAACCAAAAGTCAGCAGTCTTACCACTTTGTACATTCATAGGTCGAGGCCTTGCACTTTGAGGACCTGAAGATTGGGATGGGCAATCGCCGGAAGAATGACCCATTTGATGACAGTATATGCAAGCACCCTGCCTAGTATTACTTTGTTGGACATTGTTGGACATTGCTGGTCCACGCCCTCTTGCTGAATGTCATATGAAACTTAATGTCAAAAATTGGTGTTCCACTGTTTGGCGTTGCATATAACGACAAGAGTGAAATTCTAATAAACATTAAATTAATAGTTCTTAAAAGGATCATGATTATATTTCTCTAAAACAGAACTATCCGAAATTCATCTCTCTAACCTTATGAAACTCTCATTTTGATAGCATACTCCATTTCCATACGACTAACAATACAATACTTCTAACATTATATCAGTCTGCTCTCATCCTAAATGATTGTGCATGCCTCGGCAATTAATCCAGGCCATAGCTTCTCATTAAGAAAATATACAGAAGTTTAGCAGTCATACCACTTTGAACATTCATAGATTGAGGCCTCACACTTCGAGGACCTGAAGATTGGGAAGGGCAATCGCCTGAAGAATGCCCTGCTTGATGACAATATATGCAAGGACCCTGCCTGGTATTACTTCGTGGGACATTATTGTTGGACGTCACTGGCCCACGCCCTCTTGCTGAAAAACATATGAAACATCAGCGTTTGACTGTTTGGCGTCGCATATAACCATAAGAATGTAAGTTACCTTTAGTTGGACTAATAGTCAACACTCTACAATTAATCTCAAATTTTGTCTAGAAAAAGCTTGAATGGTCAATTTTTTACAGATTTATATGCTGTCCAATGATGAATATAGGACAAATATCAATTAGATATATTACATGTTTTTTTAATTTTAAAAGCACAGCTTCTATTGTCTAGATATGCACCACTATTATGGTTAAAATGTATTTTCCCATTCATGATTCTAAGAACTAATCTTGTTCATCTGACCTTATCTTACCATGGAATCCAAGCTAGCTACCATACGAATGAGCAAATTCTGTTTTGTTGGAATGTAATAAACAGCACTCAAAGCAACAACATTTTCTAATATGAATTCGAACTTCTGATTGTATTGGATAAAATTTCACACAAAAAGTGTAGTATTTTGAATCGTATGGGACAAATATATTTCACCAAGATTGTGTAATTCGCATACAAAATTAATTAAAAACATACACCGAGCACTTTTTCTATAAAGTTGTTCCAGCTTTTCATTTCTTATGTCATTTATCATCTTAGTTAACTTTGATCAATTTGGTCTTCAACTAATAATGACCAGAAAGAAAGGTGAATTATTAACGTAAACAAGCTTTATAGCATGTTTTACAAAGACAGTACAATTTTCAAGAGCACTCAAAAGTTATTACTTTACAAGTAAAAAATAATTGAAACCTTCAGTGGACAACTTACAAGTATATTTTTATAACCATATAAAAATACATAAAAAGAATTCCACAAATCCAAAGATCATAATGTATCCCACTTTTCAGGGTATGATAAATTGTTTGCATAATGATGCACAAACCTCAAATAGTACATGGAGGTCACAGTGGTGGGTGAAAGAAAATATGAAATTATGAGACTAATATAATTCATGAAGATAACTCAAATCTTAAATACTCAATAATAAAATTCATATAAAAATTGGTTATATTTGAAAAGGTAAATTGGTTCAATTAATTTCAAACAATTACTCACAACACAAACCTGATAACCGAGAACCAGTTCCACAGATTTCTGTTAACTGTCTAAGAGTCTCATCACAGCCGCCAATGCAACCTGATTGCACATATGCATGAATTTTCATGTTAGACCAACTAGGGAATCATAAACTTCCAGACACTAGAAGCCTAGAGAGAATGACTGTTAAGTTTTAAATGAATATAGAACTGAGAAACAATTTAAGAATCATCATGTCCGATTACTCTACTCAGATAGACTCCAAGTCAGATTTGAGGCCCATCCTCTCAGTAAAGAGGCCTTTTTCAGCACCCCAATCCAACTTCATTCAATGAACAATACTAGACCAACAATGTATGGTGCAATGGCTTAATATTTAGTATGCAAACATACGCATGATGGAATTCTCTGAATCATTTGATGGATTAATGAAGACGAGGAGCAAAATGGAAAAGGAAAGGACTTCCATTCAAAAGCTAGAGAACAATCTATTGAAGACATGCTCAAGCACCCCGAAAAACTCAATGTTTGTTAGTTGCTGTGATTGTAAAAGCATAGTTTGTAGGGTTAATGTGAAATATGACAATTAAATAAAACAATGGGATGATTGTAAGATGCTGGGAAATAGTATGTGCCTAAACAAGCTAATCTTACTTTATGCTGCACTTACCCAAATGGTTGGCACTATAGTTTGGTGGTATTTCTAGCCGCCGAAATGTAAATTGAATCAAGTAAACAGGACCTGAAAAATAAATAAATATATTGAAAAAATCAGATCCAAAATAATACGAGCAGTAACACACAGAACTAGTGGACAACCTCTACCATATGATGCTTTAAAGAAGGTGAATTACACGACCTCCGTAATTTCAGTGACAAAAAATGGGAACAGTTTAGGAGTGGGTGCATGTGAGCACCAAAGTTAAAAATAATACAGTACTGCAACACCACTAATTGTATTTATGGGCTCGCCTTTTGTTTTTTGTACTCAGTTAATATACCCTAGTTAGACCCATACAATTTTAGTACTCATTGATTTTAGACGCTGAGAAGTATCATGTATGGATGATTGCATGTCCGCTTCATTTGAGACGGAATTATTGTCGCCTGGAAAGACCTGTTTTACGGTTTGGTTGAGTTGCTGATTGCCTTTCCCTCATGTTAAAGTTCAAGGAGGCCAATCCGTGTTGCGCCAAGTCAGCAGAGTGTGGCTTTATTTTGCCAGAGGCATGTTTTTCTGTGGGGGCTGGGAGCAATGTGAGAATTTGAATGGACTGAAAGAAGGATATGTGACAATGTGAGGGGCTGGGAGCAACTGGGTATAGAGTAAGACCATTTTTCTTCTCTTTCGGAATCTCTTCCAACAATTCAAGAATTTTTCTAGAGTTAGGGAAAGGGGTTCTGCACTGAGTGCTTTCTGGATTGGTTTGTCTGTTGCTTTCAGTTTTTTCAATGGATTTTATGCTTTGTCTGTTGTTTTAGGTTCGGTAAGCTAATGCCATGTTTGTAAACATTTTGTTTTAGTTTTTATTTCCTATGAAGGGGAAATATAAGAGAAAATGAATGATCCAGAAAGGGAGCTGAAGTAGATGTGGAAAGAAGATATATATAAACTGAAAACATCTTTTGGTTGTTCACTTTCAAGTTTTTGTTTCATATATTCTCCTCCATTTCTCCATCCTCCCCACCACCCTCCCTCTACCCTGCTTCATCGCTTCTTTCTCCCACATATTTCCTCTCCATCCCAAACAAAAATATAGAAACTTAAAACCAATAACGAAAAGTCCAATTGATAACCATTTCGTCTTTTGTTTCGAGTTTTCACTGTTTTGATTGAGATATGAAGAAAAGTATATGGGGGAAAGAAGGGATGTGGGTGATGGAAGAGAGGGGATGAGGAACAGAAGAATACTATTGAAAGTGAAAAAGAACTTAAACTAATTTTTTGGTTTCGAATTTTCATTTTGAGCTTCTTTCTTTGTACATTTCTTCTACATCCCTCCCACCATCCTTCATCCGCTCTTCTTCATCCCTTTGTTCCCCCATGTATTTCCCCTCTCACAAACAAAATATAAAAACTGAAACGAAAATGAAATGGCATCGAATGGGCCTGAAATGTTTATAAAATGGATCCTAAAATATGTGTGCATGTCTTCCATCATAATACAACTCCCCTTGTTCTGTATGGTACAGTGGATGCATGTAAAAAGGGGAATCCTTGACAGAACCACGCCTTTCAGTTGATGCATTTGAAAAGATCAGTCGGAGATTAGAACCAGGTTTCTCCCACTTTGGAACACATAACTATCATAGTAACGAAAGAGATGATTCTTTAAGTAATTTCCTCATCATACGAATATTAAAAATTGGTTCATTTTGCAAAAACAAAAACCGAAACATGCAACGGCATAAACAAAGTTCAGGTTGTAGATGGAATAACTTGACGACTTTTACCCTTCAACATCCAGATGATATTTGAAGTTTCCATCGATTCTACATACATGCATATATGCAGCCCCCTTTTGTTGATGGATCCCTCAACGGAAGGGACTGATATATTATTATATACTATATGTATATATGAATCCTCATATTTAAGGACATCTTAAATTGCATTTGTATCATTTATTTAGGCAGCCTTAAGGAAAAAAAATAACAGAGAGAAACCTGGAGTGCATGAGTTGCAAACGTTAGTTGTTACAGCTGCTTCTGATACAGATCCAGGGAGCCAGACAGCATTCCTACACTAAATGTGTAGCAAATAGGTGTTACAACTATTTGACCAAAATGATGCCAAGTAAATGAAATATGATAGTCTCATAAAATTTCAAACATCATATTTCAACAGAAATAAACAGTTCCAACTTGAGAAAGACTCAAGAAGCCCTAAATAAAAAAGAGAAAAAAGAAGACCAGTAAGAGGAGACTTGATGGCTTGGTCTCTCACACACTTTTCTTGTCTAAAAAACTCCTATTCTACAAAAATAATCAAGGATAAGCTACAACGTGGAAACAAATACAAGTAAACCATAGACCCAAGAAATAAAGAACTCTAACCATCAACACGCAGCCTAGTAAATAGAATACAACGTAATCTCCTTGAATACCACTACAACCGAAAGATTTGCTCCCAGTCCATCTACTAAACACCACTTTAGCTTTCTTACCCCTTCCAGCCACCTAATGCCTTTCCAACAGTCAACAACAATATTTTGGACAAACGACTCAAACTTGCTTCCTCAACTGCCTCCGCCATAGACTTAAAACGAACAGCAAAGAAACATGAGATTCACACTTTCCCTATCTCATTTAGAAAGAGAACACCACTGGGAAGAAAAACTAAAAACAAAAAAAAATAGCTTCTCCCATTTGAACCATATCACAAATATTGACTTTCCCATGCACCATTAGCAAGCCACTACCATTCCAAATTTTCCCTTTAAGGTTGAAAGGAAGGAACTTCTAGCCTGTCACAAAGAAATCTGAGAACGGGATTGCATGAAAATTCTCCTTGGGGATCTAAAAATCATTCCTAGAATCTGGTTTACTTTGAGAAAGGCGCACACTTTCTAACAGCAGATAGCTCCTCCACCAATGCTTCATTCAAATTTCTCCGGACATCTAAGTCCCCTACTATACGCATAAGTAGCCCACAAGACAATGTTTGAATCATTAAGTTAGACTGCAAAGAGCAATGGGTATCCTTCTCTAGTCTTTAGATATTACGGCCAACATAGAAAGACTACGAATAACATAAAGAAAAATTAAGGCTACTAATACCAATATAATAAATGAAACTTCATATAAGTGAATATTCTAAATGGAAACTTGTAGCCTACTAGTAGAATTAACGCAACACATGATAGGTTTACCCAATAATGCCCCATGAAGAGAACAATTTGAGGGATGCCAGTTATGTTGCTTCTTCCTCTGATCAAGATTTAATCTTAATCTTGATCTCCATATAAAATATACACTAACAAATGAGAAACAAAAGGGGACATGAGGAGGCATACTAATCAGTCAGGTCAGAACAATATTAGATACAACCAATAGATTTTCTTCCTTGTTAACAAATTGTTAAAAGTAATGCAGATAAAACTTCTTACAAACATGCAATTTAGACTAGAATAAGTATATCTTAGACAAGGACCAACCTGAGGATAACCCAAGCATCCAACCATGAAATTTCCATCCTGTACAAAAGACATGTAACAATTACAAAAGAACAAAAGGTGGAGATGATTACAATGTACAAATGGTTGTAGACTTCCATAAAACAGTCATAAACTTATGACAAAGTTATAACTGTCAGCCATAAAGGAAACTGGAGAACAAAAGCCAGACCCCTGAAAAATAATTTACAAGAAAGTACAACTATGTACAGACTTAGATCTGAACAATACTCTATTTACATACTACATGAACTCGAAAGCAATATAATAAAACCAAGCATCCAAAAAGGGAAGCTCAGTAAAACAATTAAGTTTCCACTTATTTGGATTAGGATTCCTCACATACTCAAATCCCCTTAATCAATGGTCTATATTCTAAGAGGAAAAGACATCAAAATGAATCAAATAATGGCTTAACGATATAATGAAATTTACAACATTTTAATTTCACTAATCACACCTTTTTCATTCTAAAGTTAACATGCTTTATTCTCTTTTTGAAGGTTCCTTGCTACAGGAGTTTGTTGAGTTTAATCTCTAATTTTAATGATATATATTTTATATGCTGGTTGTTATGGCTAACTATACTTTTTGAGAGCACTAAAGATGACAACTACAAAGAAACCTGCTTATATGACTTCATATCAACAAAGCAACCAGCTTGCTTCCCAGAGACACATGTTCACTAAACAAAAACTTCATGTTTTCTTGAAGGCCTTACACACTTAAGATAATGAGGCTTAAGTGAATAATTTTAGGCAAGAAACTTTGCAAAGCATAAATATAACGAGGCTCAAGTGAATAATTACCCGGTTTTGTCTAAGTACCATATCTGCTTCGTGGCACAGCCCACATTGCCGAACAAACTCTCCAGATGCGTGCTGATCATCCCCACTAGGCCTGCTAGATCTGCATCAAGTTGAACGACTGCCATTGCTATCATAGAAAAATATATACAGTGGAGAAACAAGAGGAAAGTAAAATTACCTCTCAAAGAATACTGACATGGCTTCAAAGAGTTTTACTTTGTTCAACCTTGCCTGCAAAATTTCCAGATTTTGTGATCGTCAAGGTTTAAATCCTACAATATAATGAAATTTCTATTTTTTCTTGGCTTCGATCCAAAACTGCCAAGTTGTTTTCAAAGCCAAAGGTCTTTGGGATGGATATTATTCCATGTTACACAATTAAAAACTGATTTTCATAGTGTAAGGAAGCAGCTTGAAGAATTTTTTTTTACAGGAACTTAGAATGCTTATACATGTGGAAAAAGAAAAAGAAAAAGAAAATATCTTGCCCGTTACAAAATTAAAGTTTCAAGACCACTTATGTATGAGTCCCATGCTCGGCTTTCATCATATGCAATTATGCATTGTATATTTCAATGGATATGCCAATCTATGTTACATGTCTAATTGATGTGTTTGTAGCTTTCCCAAATTTTCATAAAATCTCCAATATGTTTTAATAAAATTTTTGTCATTTTTTCAACTACATGATATTTCATTTAATAGTTCATATTTCCACTGATATTTTCATAAAACAAAACTACCAGTATATCAGTGGACACTAAGGTTGCCTTGGTATGCGGAATGGAATTCATGGGAAATTATTTCCCATTTCTTTTCCTAGAGGAAGGGAAATGCAAAATTTCTTTCCCAAGCTTGGTAACAATGGGAAAGAAGGTAGAAATTTTTTTTTTTTTGGGATATAAAGGGCAATTTTAATGAGGAGAAATTTGTCATAGAAAAATAGGAAATATGGCAATCAATACATTTTTTTGGTTTCCCATGGGGAAGGAAAGTGAATACCAAGGGGGTGGAGGGATTCACTTCCACCACCACCACCCACAACACGCCCCCCCCCCCCCCTCCCCCCCTATTTTCCCATGACCCAGGAAATCATTTCTCAAGGTTGGACTTACCAAACATGGGAAAGTCAGCACTTTTCCATTCTCAAGTTCTCTTTCCCGCATACAAAATGTAGCCTGACAGTTTCATCTTAGGTGATATATGTTCTAAATTCTAATTAGTACGATATGGTTGACTATGTGCATAAGACTGGAATCAGAATAGAAAAGAAAATTAAGCTATAAATAGTAACTGAAAAAATCAAACTACAAACTTACATCTAGGAAGCAAGCTTTCATTTGCTGCAAGCAAGTTTCCAAAACTTCAGCTTTGCTCTTAGCACCTTCACTAACAGCTTTCATGTCACGCTCCATAACAGCTCTAAGGTATGGTTTCCACAGTTTATACCTAGTAAGTAAAGATTCCCATAAATTTGATTCCCCTTGAATTTGAAAAGACATACATCAGTTAACAAATATTGTTCTTTCTAGATATGAAGTCATTAAAAATCATGTGAAACAAAAAATATCTGCAAGTAAGCTTCATGTGGAGCTTTGAAGCTTCAGACTTCTAACCATATAATAATAACTATTGGACAGCTTTGTAAGCATATGACATGTCATACATTGTAAACTAGAAACTGAAACTTCAAATATGAGGTTTTTTTATCATAGATAGAATATAGGTAACCTCAAGAGTTCACTCAACAGACTTGCTGATCTTGGATATATTTATTTTCTGAGCAATAAAAAACTCTTGGCAGTAATCATACAACACAGTACAAAGACTAGGTGAAGTGAACAAAAGATCCACAATCTATATGATACAACTCTCATAAAAAATTCCAAAAGAGAAGAGGACTTTTATCGGAAATAGTTTCATATATACTTTAAATTGTAGTAGTTTAAGTCCCAAATGACTTACACCTCAACGGTCAACACCTTGTGTCCTTTTTAATTTTTTTGGCAGTCTTCATTTTGAACGGTACACAATGTTTTATCATATTTTTCATGATGTATAAATCCTTTACTTTTTTATTGATATCCCCGGAATCTAGTCAGCATTTGCTAACAGAATCTAAAATGGATCACTGCCGAACCATACAATATCCCTTCTTACTAGCATTCGATGGTTCATTCATTTATAAAATATCTCTTATTGATCATAAAACATGTTTTACAGATTTCCAGGTATGATAAGAAAATTCAAAATCAATCTTCATATAATTCCTTTAGTTAGTTTCTGTGGATAAACTAAAACATTAACATGCCACCCAACAAGAAATTATGATTCCATAGCAAACTAGTTTAATAGAAACTGAATCACAACGGGCTTGCTTGTAGCTCAAATGGTTAAGAGCATTTACCCCTACACTAAAGGTCCTAGGCTCGATTACCCCCTCTCACTCTATCGCTTGTATCAAGAAAGAAAAAAATGCAGCTGATTCTTAACAGTAGTTTAAGACTCAAATATTATTTTTCAGAAATGAAGATGAATTTGAATTTCTTACCCCATGTCATCATATCCCATCACCAACGCTTCGCCCTGCAATTATGCCAAATTATCAATACAAACTCCAGTAGCTTTCCACTAGGATACAACAAAGAAATAGTATAATGGCATCCATTTTTCTGTTACAAATATCAAGTACACCTATACAACATTTAAAGAGCAAAGAAGAGATCACATAAGACATCTTTGTTTTATACAGTTCTATTAAAGAAAATAATGTTACATAATATTGTTCTACCTGAAGAAGATTTTGAAATATTATAAATATAAAAGTACAATCTTTAACCTAGTGGGGATAAGGAGGCTATGTAGAAGTCAATACTCATTTTATGATGTGTGCATGCAATGTGACATGGGTTTCTATTGTTGTGAAATAAAGATGCTTTGTATGAACTTCAACTTTGCAACAGGTGAAAAAGCGGCAGTGAACTTAGCAACAGGAATTTTAGACGTCAACTGTATTTACTGAAGTATTTTCTCCATAGGTATAGTAAAAACTCCCAAGTCATGTCGTTTCTCCAGAACATCTATCTCACATTCTGTGTCAGCTACCTGATTTGAATCTTACAATGCCTCTGATACAGAGGTTGAAAACAAGTGGATGAGGTGGCTCCCAAGAAGACCAAATAGGAAGCAGAAAGGACTTAATTACAAAGATAAATAAATTCAGTATTTGCATTTTTACGACTCGTATGGTTTTTTGGCACGCCTACTTCAAGGAAAGTTGTGTGAGGTTATCTGAGAAGTTCATAGAGATTAAATGCTTAAGGCTGGAGTCACTACACAAGCATCACCTATCTACACCAAACGTGTCCTCTACAGGTACCTAGGCTAATACCAAGAGTCCGTCTACAACCTAGGGTAAGGTTTTAAACACCTTTGGTATCTTAGGTGTCCTAAGAGTTAGTGTTTTTTTTTTGTGGTTTTATATTATGCTGAAAATACAATAACACGCTTAAGTTGCATAGTAGATCTGTAGAGAAGAGTATTTTTAGGACTAACTCAATCATATTCTTCTCCATTAAATTTAAGGATACATACCGTGCAAGGGTATATAAAACAGTTCAGTATAATCAGCCTAATAATTTGCAAAAGTCACCTAGCCTTATAGAAGTACAAGGCAATCACCCTAAAACTTTGGTGCATAGTAATATCTTTAATGCCCAACTTATCTAAAGAAAACAGAACATAATGCTACCAGTAGCCTTAGTTAGGATATCTATCAGTTGATCCTAAGACTTAAAATAGGAAATGCTGATAAACCCTTCGGTCAGTTTTGACTTAATAAAGTGCTGAGTCTGCTGACAAATCTTAATATGCTTAGAACAATCAGTAAGTGGTTCAAAGTTCAACGGGGTTCTGAAGAGGGGTAGGACGTACGGAGATGCAGGAAAAGGTCATGTGTTGGGCAGTGCTCTGGGCTTCTGTATATACTGTAACTGTTATTAGAAATATATTTTCGTCGAGCATTATGCTAGACAGGAAGGCTGTGGTGTCTTAACTTAGTCTTGGTTTCTTCATATCGATGTAGCTTTCTGTACCAATGTTCTTTTTCTTTCTGCTCCTGGTGGATTACTTGTCCACTCTACTGTAAAGAATTTCTAATAAAAAGAAATTTCTCCTTCTAATAAAAAGAAGTTCAAGCATTCAGCATCACTTTTGCACATTACACACCATTCAGGAGAATGATACCAACAGGGTTTCCTCCTCTATACCATGTCATATTTATTCACCTACTATGAGCAGTTGTCCAAGCAAAAAGCCCAACATTTAGCCTTTCAAATTTCGTGAGATAAACAAAAAACGAGAAAGTAGTGCAAAAAAAAAAAAAAAAAAAAACTCATGACTATTCCAACTCCAAAATTCTGCTATCATGCCTAGATGGGAGCAACACGACATTTTACTGAGAAGACCTTTTGAGAACTACAAATAACCTTCCAATTCATTTTGTTCCCCACTTCTTTTTTTCTAATATTAACTAATTGTTTCCCTCTCAACAAGAAGCAAACAGTAGGCAAGCCCCTCCCTCCCAAATAAAAAAAAACAACAACAATATTCAGGAAAACCATACAAAGATAAAACATGAGGGAGAAAGAATATATCATATTGTTATAGCCAGAGAAAAGTTACAAGATTGGTCGGTGAGAAACGCATGCTTGAGTCCTTGGTTGCATAAAATCGATCCAGCAGCTTTTTTATGTGATCATGCATCGTTGCATCTGTGCCAATGCCCTCCTAATAAATCAAACAAAAAGGTTAGAAAACTATATTTAAAATATGTAATAATACATACAAGGTACACACATGAACAAAGTAATAAAAATCAATATAGCTGCATAAGAAAATTACTAAAGAGATAAATTCATAGAGTCGATACCTTGTCCATACAGCTCAGCAAATCAGCTTCACTTAAAAGTGGTGGAGGCCTAGTGACTCCTGAATCAAGAGTTAATGTTGTTGGGACAAACTGCAAGATAAATGATTATTGTTTTAATGTATAACAGATCCTACGGTTTACAATGCAATTTACAACATAAGTCACAGTTTCATTTCTTTTTCTTTTCTGTTGGCCAGTCATAAAGCAGAGGGTTAACCACAAGCTCAATAACATAGAAATCTGTACTGCGAATTTGTTAGAATCTTTGTCTTCCCATTTTTTTTTCCTTCTTTTGCCTGCAGTGTGTATGTGTGTGTTTAAAAGGATTAAAAACATGATCTGTGTTTCAATCACAAATTTTGCACACCCATTGAACCGTTATGCCATCATCGCTCTTAATAAAAATGTAATTTCAACAGTACTTTTAAAAACAAGAATTCAAAGTACAAAATTGATTCAACGAAATAATACTCAATCTTTAAGAACAAAAAAACATTTAATTAATAAGCGATCCTAGAAATAAACTTGAAATTTTAAAGCCATATCAATGGCCAATTTTGTTAATGCTCACCTAATTAAGGGTCAAACATACATCATAAATCACCAATAACATTAGCCAAATTTCTAGTCTCTGCAACTTGATGACTTACATGATAATTTGGGTAACTCAGTCATGTTTTATCACTTGATCTAACAGTTCGGCCACACATATTCTCTTGAAATCATTTCATATTAAGTAGGATGTATATTTAGAGTCATATGCTAGATTATGGCTTTCAGCTCGCTGATAGGATATGAGAAAAGGCTGGTGAAATGGTGACAGAGAGATCATATATACAGGAATGAAATAAAACAATAACTGAACACCAATTGAAAATTTAGATGCATCGCTTAATGATTAATAAACACACCTGTTGTCCAAATTCATATGTTGGTAGCAACGAACCTCCCCATGATTCAAATCGATAAACATCTAAGTAATTTTTCTGGAAAATAAAAAGTAATTGAGTCAAATAAAAAATTTAAAAACTCATTCTTATTTACTTATAAAGACTTGATTATGTAGTACTGCTTATTTTCCAAACATATAAAAACTATTGATTATGTAGTGCCAAACCATCACTTAGGGACAATTCAAAAAGCATGCAAGATGTATGAACACATTGAAAGCATATCAAACCCACTGAAGGAAAGATAAAACTGCAAGGCCCAAGGATACTGTTCAAGTTCTAAGTCTAGAGCTGATGCAGGACCAAGAAAGAGACTTACTAGGAAGAAAGTAGAACAGAAAATGGATCTGGAGTCTAAGGTTACAGGTCCGAGGTTTGGTATGGATTTCAGGTTCCCCAAACCAAGTCCCAAATTCATAGTGTTGGGACCCATATTTTGGTACTGAGTTAGAGGTAAAGGGTCTAAGGTCCTGGACATGGGGTCCATCTCATTTATGTTAGCAAAACATCACATACTAGTAATAAGAAATAAACGCTCAAACTCAAACCCTAAGTCACCCATAAAGCTATACAAGAGGGTCCACTGCACGGAGTAGAAAGTATTTGTACAGCTTGAGAAACATGGGAACATGAAGCTCCTACAATGAACATCAGCATTCATTGTTTCGCAATTTCCCCACTTCAATTCCCCTTAGTTAATACATTTTTAGGATTTACCCTACCAAATGCTGGCAGTACCCTACTTTAAACCTTTCCCCAGAAATCCAGATAAAACATCTCTTTTCAACGACACTGTGACCCTCCAATGCCAGTCTTCCTCCTCCCACCACTGGGGCCACCGTATTAAACACATTTACATACACATGCAGATCATGAAAATATTGCTCACTCTCATACAGTGTTTCGCCAAACTTTTATAAACGGGGTTCAAGAAATTGGTCAGGAAACCAACTTTTGCTATTTTCCGCAGATACTTCCGCTGATATCAATACTTCTACATATATTTATATAAACAGGTTTACAAACATAACCAAGTATTTTTGGATCACTCCAAAGGACTACAAAATTGATAATTCATGTTTTGAAACAAACTTTAGTCTATTAAAGTCTAGGATTTTCATGTATTGTCCTAGTCAAACTATATTTTCCTAGTCTTTAAAAGTCTAGGACTCACTCCAAAGAACACTACGAGTGATTTCCGGAACTCTACTGGAGGGATGTAAGTAGTTTTAATCATTTCTTATATTTATGCGCTACCAGATCTCCTACCATCACCCATTTTCAGCCAGCCAAAACACAAGAAAGTACACATCTAAAGAATTCCCAGTGTAAGTAGCTAGTAAGAAATGGCACTAAGACCATTGTAGGCCAAAAAAAAAACCCACCCAAATTTTTTCAAGGCAACCCTAGTCTTGACTCTTGACAACACCTCTCTCGTGAAAGACAACACACAGCTTAATGGTTACAGAGTTTCCAACATTTGAACAAAAACAAAAAGCAAAAATATAAAAAACATATATTAACCACCAAGACCAAAATTTGACTCCAAAGAGTAAAGAAAAATCAACACTGGAACAGAAAACTCACTGCTAGTATAACTCTCCCTGAAGCAGAGAACAATTCACCAGCAATATCAATCTCAACAGTAGTTTCTGCCCCTACAGCTGGCTGTGAGACACATGCCAGGAAATGGCGAACAACCAGCTCATACAATCTCTGAAAACAGAAAAAAAGATAATACAAGATAAAGTATATATCTCAGATTGGATCAAATAAAAGAGCAATTGAAGAACATGCACTGAACAAATTATCACCTGTGCATGCCTTAGACTACTTACATGGTGATCTTGACTCCATCCTGATTCTCCAGAAGAAAATTTAGTGGGGTGGATAGGTGGATGGGCCTTGTCATCATGTCCACCATTGCTAGGGTTTTTCCAAAGCCCAGATGCTGGGTCCAACAATCGTTGAGCATATGATCCCCATCCAGGATGCCTTTGTTGTTCTTCCACAATTGCCTACATTACGATCCACCTAATCAGTCATGCAGCGAAAGGTGATAAAATATTACCAAAATAGAGCTGCAAGGACCTAGAGAGGAACACAATACAGCGTTCTATGAGGCTAAAAACCCGAAGAGTGAAAAGACAATAAAAATGACAAATTATGCTAATGTATGATAAACAGCATACAGAGGGGAACTTTAAAGGCTTCAAAATAGAAATCATTTCATGTTCCACGAGTTAAAATGACACTTCCAGAAGTACTACTCATTTTGGTAATTTATTGTTCAACCTCCCATCCAGTCAGAGTTCATAAAAACTAGATTGAAAGGAGGAAAGGGGGGAGTTGCCCATGCATCTATAATCGAGAGGGATCGACTGAGATTTAGTCTCGAAGATCTGCTTTTCAAGAAGGAAGGCACTCGAGACAGAAAAATTTGATAGGCTTAGGAAGGGACAACAACACTAAATTTTTTCACAAAGTGGCAAGTGGGAGAAAAAAAGAGTAACTTGATCATATAGCGTGGACTTTCTTGGTCATGCTATCGAGACGAAAAACTTTGATCTTAAATGGAATCAAAATACTTAAATAAAGTCAACCATAAATATAATAAAACCCTAAGCTACGAAACCATACCCTGCGCCATTCTTGCGCGTCCACAATCTCCTTACTCACGTTATGAGAACATTAGATCTCATGCCATAAACAGATTCTATGTGCGTACGCCGTATGCACGAATATACGCATACATTTTATTATTGCATCCACCTACATGAGAACTAGTTTCATTGTGAATTCTGTCATTCTCTATTCTCTAACCATCTTTGTTCCAAATTCTTCATTGCTCTCGCAGAGTCACATTGTATCTGCTTGACCTCAATTCCTGAATTAGTTATTTTCTAATTCTTTTACCCTGCCTATATCAAAATCCTAAATTGTACAAAATCTCAATGCTTTTCAACAGTTACTACTGCCAGAACCAGTAACATAGTTTGTGATTCTCAATAAAAGAAAAGGTTACTAACATGCAAATCCGTCCTTTCAGAGAAGCCATCAGTCTCCGTACGAGGATAACTGATGAAACCAGCTTGGTACAGCTCTTCTGCCACCTACAATCAGTAAGGGTGAATGAGTGCAGGGGTAAAATGTGATGAAATCCACAGCCACAAAAACATGTCAAATGTATATTAAATGAATATGAAATAGAATTTAAGAAAATGGATGTTGCCCCTTTACTGCACAAGAAATATATACCCATTTTCCTTTTATATTTATTTTTATCCTCCCCTCTGGAGAAGAAGAAAAGTGAACATATTATAATGGCATATAACCCATCTGAAACATTTACTGACATACAATGGAACCAGCCCATTTCATCAAACTCTAAGACCTAAATAGCTTCAGTCACAACTAGAAGATTCATAGAAAATTATAAATTATGAGACAACCATTGAAAATTCTAATCATAAACTATACATCTGAATCACAAATCAAACCTTAGTAGAAAACCAGGAATGGCAGTGCCTGTAACTTAAGTTCAATGCTATGGATAAGTCTATTAGTTTTTTTCCCTAGTAGCTTCAATACAATTACAAGGACAGTCAAATCTTTAGGAGAACTATGAAGCATTTGGCATTGATTTTTTTATCAATTTACCTGTAACCCAGAAACAGATATACATCAAGACAACATTGTGGCCCACGTGCTCACCTTCATTGTGTGTTCAGAACTCATCCGAAAGTATATTGAGGCACGCTGTTCAAGCTGAATTGTATTCAGAGGATTTGGAGGCTTTTTCAGCTTCTCCTGTTGTCTAACCTTTGTCACCTGTGTTTTGGAAATTTTAAAGCGGAGAGTGCAAATGGTTATACAAAAATTAGCAACGTTACACAAACTCAACATGACTTACAGTAGCAGTAGGTTCCTCAACACACATTTCATAAATAACAACAGCACAAGCATAGTCGAATAAATGCCCACGCCTGCAAAAGTATTAAAATCATTAAACTTCAAATGGTTGCTGAAGCTGAAAAGGAAACACAAAGTCTTCACAATTTACATCCAATGGAATGTAGCAGTGCCTTCATCTGATTTGTGTGAACAGTTTATGGTCCAAAACTCCTCTGGCTCGTGCGACTGTATTTCCCAATATCTCTCCACAACAAATCCAAGTGTAGGGAACTACAAACAAAGGGAAATTATAAAGCATAGATAATTGTAGGGCACTGTACTGAAAGGGGAGGCAGATTGAATATTCTGACGTTTAAATCAGTATATGTTATGGATGTAAACTTGTAATCAATTACATACCTGGCAAGGACCATAACTTAGAACAAGATTTCTGTCACTTGCAGTGGAATCAATAACAAATGCATCTCTCAGCAGCATAGTCTGAAACCTAGTAAACGAAGCACCAATCCGAAGATCTATTTCCTGCAGAAAAAAGAAAAGAAGATTAAACTTTATCTGACACAGGAAAACAGTGTTACCAAAGAATGATAGACCAATAATGTTAGTATGAAGATATGACTAACAGTGATCCCTTGACAGTGGGTGGTGAGAAACGTAGGTGTCCTAGAGCATAATTTGTAGTTCCCAAAAGTCTATAGGGTTTTATATAACCTAACAAACTAACTTGGAAGTTACCACCAACAAAAAGAGAGTCGGCTAATGAAAGGTACTCACTTGCCTAGCATCCACTGCATCAGCAAAGAATTTGTTTGCGTTGACAAGATTCTGAACCGCATTATAGATATCCCTGAAACGACAATAAAATTAAACAGTGTGGTTCGACTACTTGAAACCAAGAGGAATGAAAATTTGGAATTTAATTAGGTCTAGAACCTTTCAGTCAAAGCTGAGAAACGAGCCCTCCTTATGGTAAGATGACGATTCACGGCCGTGCATACTTCTATCACTTCAAACGCAATGTTTTCTCCTTCTCTATCACAATCGAGCCACAAGACAAGCCACTGGCACCTCCTTGCTTCCTCCTCTAACGTCCTCTTGATATCCAACTTGTCCTACATTATTTATATTCATAATCCACACAAACAAAAATAAAAGGCCAACATACCAGTAAGAATACGGTAATATTCAATTGCAGTATATTATTTACATTATTTACATGATTTATATTCATAATCCACACAAACAAAAACAAAAATAAAAGGCCAACACTGCTGCATATTCAATTGCAGATTAACATACTAATCTTGCTCCTGCTCTAACATACCAGTAAGAATACGGTAAAGAAATCAAATAGCCCTAACATATCAGAATCCTTGACGGAGAGAGAGAGAGAGAGAGAGAGAGAGAGGAGCTGACCTCAGGGACTTTTTTATGGACGGGAGCGGTAAAGAGAAGGGCGGGGTCGCAGGCGTGCCATTTTCGAAAGCGGTCCTCAAATTCGAGCTCCATGAGGTGGCCGGTGACGGAGGTGACGAGCATGTGGCAGGGGCGGCCATTGATGGAGTAGTTGAACTCGTAGATTTTGTTGTAGCGGGATCGGCCTTCCCTCACTCTCAGCCCTTGTCCTTGGTTCCCTGACAGTAATGTCGCCACCGACTTGGCCACCGACGGCTTCTCCGCCACGTTCAGCACCCTAATACTACCCCCACTCCCTGACATTTTCACCACTCCACTCGACGACTCAAAACTCTACTCGCCCCTCCTCCATTTGATTTCGCCTTCGAATTGAACTCTACTTCCTAGATTTTCCCGCTTGCGCCAACTCCAATTGTTCGGACAGATTTTGCAGGGCGCCTTTGTCTTCATTTTGGGCCTTTTCATTTCTGATTCTGACCCGACCCGCCTAACCTAACCGCTGGACACAGAAAGGACCTCTAACTCTAAAGATCAAAGCACATGGCCGGGTTATTGCTTTTGTATTTTTGGGATGGGCTTTAATCGTAGATCTTGATCCATTTGTAGGACATCAGCCACAAATTTTTGCCTCTTTTTCTTTGTCACTCACATATAACCATAGTTTTACTCTTCTATTTTTTCTCTCCCGTTTCGTGTTTTTCTCTTTTTTTTAATTTTAATTTTGTTTTCTTTTCTAAATTAGCATGTATTTAAACACAAACATAATGTGTGACTTTTATCTAGTTGTATTTTGGAGTGAGCATAAAAATTCGTGAACCGAAAAACCAAACTGAATCACAACGAATAAACTGTAATAAAAACTATCAACTTTGGTCAAAGAACTAAACCGGGCACAGTTGTTTCTAACAAGTATATTGTGTCGACAACACCAAATGCTGAGTCGATTTAGAAATATGAAATGATAGTAAATCATCGTATGGTTTAGGTCACATAGATTGAATTTTAGTGCCACTATGAAATAAATGATATCAGTCAAGTAAAAAATGAAAAAGCAAATTAATTTCGAGGAACCAAAACTTAAACACTTGGACTGCATACATCACTAGCACCAAATAGATCGATTAATTGCAATACAAACATGTAAAGAAATGGGTCCAAGATAAAACAAAATTGAAGACATCGTAATTATCAGTTCAATCATTTACTTGCAATTCAAACAAACACAATCCAACAATCAAACAAAAATAAAGAACACTACAGTATTGGTCAAAAACACCATACTTCTAAAAGAATACATGTTATTAAACTTACTTTTCAAAACGTTATGCTTATAAAGAACTAATTATGTTGATGCACAAAATCGACTTGTCAAGGGTAGGAGGGAGAAGCAACTTGCATGGAAGGTAGAATAAGTATCGAAGGGCATCAGTGTGGTACCAACCTAAGAGCCTTCGATGCTTGAGTTAGCATTATGTGTTTAAAACACCATGTGGCCGAGTTTAATGGTAAATATAGTGTTGAATAGTAACAACAATTACCTTTAGAAGGAAGTAGAGATTACCGTTTTAAAAAGGCAAGTTGGAGGAACTTTTTGACTTTGCCAATATGGGTTTGAATGTAGCTAATATGGTGTTGTCACTTGTCGCGTTATGATTAGTTATGGGGACAGTTAAAGGGTACATGACTGTTGGTGTTATGGCTGGCTCCCACTTGTTGCGGGGTTGGTTCATGTGCTTCGGCAAAAATGCCTTAGTAGGAGACATTTCGGTGCATTCATGGTGCTTCATAATTGACAGGTACTTGATGGTTTTGTGGTTGATATAATATGGTGCAAACAAACCCTAATTAATCCTCATAGGACAGAAACCAAATCCTATCTACAAGAAAACCCTAAGATATAAACTCTTACCAATTAAATACACGCTTTTACTTCATTATGATCCAAACAATCAAGGTTGAGTCGAGCTCATACGTAAGTGTTTATATATATTGTCAACAACATTAATTAAATTACATTTGTATTGATTAGCACGATGTAGATATATATATATATATATATATATGTATGTATGTATGTATGTATATGTGTATGTATAAGGAGGGTAGGCAGGCCGGGGAAACTCAAGCAACAACGAAGAGAAAAGGCCCGATTGATTATCTTCTTACCAATGCCCCACTGAATCAATCTGATCCTGTTGTGGCTGAAACTGTTTTTGAATTGAACTTGGGGAGAAAGGCAAAGAAAATGCCTGATGATGATCAGCCATGAATGACGGCTGAGACAAGACATTCGTCGTCGAAGAATATACACTGCTACTACTATTATTATCGTAAGGTAGTAAAGTTTGGTTGTGATGATCCTGTTGATCTGGTTGTTGTTGTTGCTGGTGCAGCCTTTGCTCCGATCTTTGTTGCTTTGGAACGTTTAGCTTTTCTCCTTCGAGATCTCTATATCTATGGAGGTACGATTTTAATGGATGTACATAATCCTCGAACCCGAGCGTTGTGATAGCCCAAATAATGTCCTCGCCGTTGATGGTCTTGCGCTTTTCTCTTTGGCATTTGTCGGATGCTTCTCCTGTAACGAAGCTGATGAACTCGGAGACGCATTCTTGGACAGTTTCCTTTGCATCTTTCGAGATTTTTCCGTTGCCCGGAATCACTTTCTTCATAATGCGACCGACGTTGGCGATGGGAAGGAACCTATCTTGTTCTTTGTTGTGGTGGTTGTTGTGATGGTGATTGTTGTTGTTGTTGTTACTAGCACTTGCACATGCAGTAGCAGTAGTACTGCTCTTTAAACTGCATGGGGTTTCTGGGCTTCCTCCTCCTCCACTTGGCACATATAGCCGCTCATCATCCGTTTCTCTTTGCATATTATTGATTGATCGGTGAGAGAGAGAGAGAGAGCTTTTGGAGGATTTTGGTTTTTGAATGGGCTAAAACAAAACAAAGGAAAAAAAGAGCGCAGAAAAATAGAAAGAAAAAAGGAGAAACAAAACAAAGGAAAAAAGAGAGCAGAAAAATAGGCAGGTGAAGAGGGAGTGTTAGCTTTGGTTGATTTTCAGCAATTAAAAATCCCAGGGACTCGCTCTATCTCCCCGGAGTCAACACCTGCTAATTAACTGTCTTCACCTAATCTAAGCAACCCTTTCCCCTCGATAAATTTCACTCCCTAATTGCGTGGCATAACCTCGTTCTCTTGGTCACTCGGTGATTAAAGATTTGTAATCATTCGTCCTTGAATTTGATTGAAATTGATATCGGAGATCGAAATTAAAACTTATAAACAATTTTCGATCATCAGGTGAGTGACTAGTTAACAGGTGACCATAAAAACATTTATGCTACGAGGCATTAGCAACAGTGACCATAAAAATATTTATGTTACGAGGCATTTCCCATTGCTAGAAGGTTTCACTCCCGATTTTATTCAACACTATAAAATGACCCTCACACTCGACCACCATCTAGTTTTGTCTTGCAAATAAGACTCTAATTCAATTTCCGACACCCGGGCATCGATCACGCTGGACATCAAGCTTAAAATGCTAGCTCCTTGCAAGTCATGCTCTTGCATTTATTTATTTTTATAAATAAAATGAAAAGTAAAATCGAACTTAAAATTTTCATTTTTTATTTTCATAAAATAGATTGAGCTAGTCAAATTATGGGAAAACATGCCGAGGATAAATTACTAATTCTACACCCGAGTCACCAAATAACAATGACACAGAGAGTACACCTGGGTATAGAAATTTTTCAACAAGTCGAAAACGCCGCTCGGTACATCAAGTGTCGCAACACAATGGGTTATAAAAAAATTTAAATTTTTAACCAGTTGTATTAATATACTCAATCTACTGACCGTGTTCCCGGCACTGAAAAATCCCTCCTCTAAGTAGAGCAAAAGCATTTCACAATACATAGAATCGAAATGCTCAGATATTATATCAACCAATAGTTTGGTTTTTCTTCCGTCAATAACCAGTACGGTAATATTACAGTGGAATTCCAAACACCGATCTCCCGACAACGAAAACAAAATATTGTAAACAAAAAAAAAAAAAAAATAACAGACTACAAGCCCTAACTAAAACGAAACAAAAGGCCAATACATCATAAAGTACAGTAACCATGAATTTCAATTAGCAACCAAAACAAAAAATGAATGTGTAACTATTATATCCTCAGCAACGCCAGCAGCCACTTCCGACCACACTTCCGACCACCAAGCTTAAGCAATTGCATACTTGAGTGACTCCGACTCTTCAGGCCGCCACATGGACTTCTGCACACAAAGCAATCCCTCCTTGTCCTTTGAATACGTCAGGCTAACCTCCCACTGCATCGACCTCGCCATGTTCTCCAGCTCGTAAATAGTCTCAACATCGTCTCGCACGATAAGCTTTCCCTCTGGTCGAAGGATTCGATCAACCTCCGCAACTACAGCCACTAAATTGCACCTGTCGTTCATAAGCCATTCCAAAGTTAGACAGCGAAATGAAT
The DNA here is from genome assembly GCF_019419815.1 of Pyrus x bretschneideri. Taxonomy (NCBI): domain Eukaryota; kingdom Viridiplantae; phylum Streptophyta; class Magnoliopsida; order Rosales; family Rosaceae; genus Pyrus; species Pyrus x bretschneideri. The sequence continues at coordinate 8,159,780 of NW_025999390.1, read as the reverse complement.
TGGTGAATGAAATAACAAATGCTTTGCTGCGGAAGGAGAATCTGAGAAATGGAATAGTATGCATACCTCTTCTTAAGCTTGGAAAACAGATGGTCGGCATGGAGAAGATCATAAGACCTTGGATAGGTGTTAAATGACTCACACCAATCATGATACATACCAAACAGACCTCGCTCGTAAATTATGGGTAGTGTGTCTGGAGAGTCTACTGAGACCACATTCATGACCCAAATTTTCAAATCTTTCAAAGCGGCAGCAAATCTGCAAGCACAACCAGAAGTCACAGGTAAAAGAAGTTAAGAAGCAGCCGCCTCTAACTCAACATTTCACTTGTACACATTCTTTGGCAAGGTCAAGAACAATAATAAAGATAAACAGTAAAGCACAAATTATAACGAAGATGGTGGTTTTCCATGCATCAAACAAACACATCAAAACACACTATTCATGACAATCAAGGAACGATTTTTCTTACCCTCCGTACACAGCTCTCATGTCCATAACATTCCGAACAGATTTCCAGTTAATCCCCATTCCATTCAGATATGACTTTGTCACCACACGTTTCCAGTGCTCATTGTCTGAAGTGAAATCCTCGGGAGCAGGTTTTCCATAAACACCAACTTGGGACCTTAACAACCAGTAAGGTGCCTTGTCCAACCTCGCCGGCCATTGCTCAGGCCATTCAGACCCACGTTTTGTTGCATTTACAGGCACTTTGTGGATGCATGCTTGTAATGGCACATTCCTGTACACAACAAAAATTAAGATTAGGGTAGCTATTGACCTTAGATTATACTTATCTTTGGGTTCGCATCAAACAAATTTTGGCAAGAGTAACACAATTGCCATTTCTAAGAGGGTTTAGTTTTGCTTTTCCAAATGCATCATAATATGTTATTTTCACATGGTTTTAGAACTACAGTCTACAGAGACAATGTCCATTCTCCTCCAAGTTCAGCAATCTCATTAAGCCAGAAACAAACTTGGTAATTCAACCAGAAATACTTTAGGCAACTAAATCAAAGGTCTGGAGAGAAAAATTGTTTCACTAGATTCATTAAACTAAAAGAGAATGAAAAGGTTCAGCTGAATATAATGTGTACCAGGCAGCATTTGGATCATCAGACTTAGCACAGATAGGAGGCTCGTTCTGTGATCTTTTCTCATAGCACTCATTCGAAGTAGGCTTTTTGTATATAGCAATACCAACTCCATTTACTGTATCCTTACTAATTGACACCAGTTCCCAGCATATTGATTTGGTTAGTTCCTTCATGGCTGCAGGTGATTCCCATAAATTTTTAGACTTGTTAGCATTAATCAAACAACTCCAATTCAAAAGTTCCAAAATGGTTTCAAATTATGTACCATTCCATATTTCAACATCTTCACCCAGCTTCTTATACACTGGAGTAGCAGACCATACAAAGAAACCACCAGGTCTCAACACTCGGTTCAGCTCCAATAGAAGCTTACCACCTGCATATCATGTTTATTGGTGAATATCCAAACGAAAAGAAATAACCAAATAAGTTTCCTATGTTTACTCTGTCAGAAAAGACTGGCTCAAGATCTAGGGACTTCTTTGGTGTGTCAATTCAGAAACAGCATTCTATCAATAAAATCGTGAAAGAGTGCAAAATATGCAGCACAATTTGAAAACTGCTCAAAGAAGAAAACAAGCTTGAAAAAAAAATGCACCATAAACTGAAAATCCCTTTCCAGTTATCAACTTAGATATTATAATATAGAAAACTGAAAATTATTGTTTTCCAGTTATCAACCTAAACCCTAAACTAGGTGTGACAGTTATCGAAAACTCAGCCAAACAACCCCCTGATTTCACACATAAGGAAACTGCATTTTTAAACAACAATCTCAGCTTGATCTCATATCACACTGTAAATCAATTCACAAGGACTACCTTCTATATGCCAAGGAACCCTGCAGCGGGCACAGTGGACAACATCAAAAACTTGGCCGGGGAAGGGAAGTCTCTTTGTGCCCATCACAGCAGATATGGCAGGAATTCCTCTTTCAAGTGCAAACTGTACTTGAGCTTCATGCTCATCTTTTGGGGCCAATGACATTGCAAGGACATCTCTGTCAAAAAGAAAGCCTCCAAAGCTTGCAACTCCACATCCAACATCTAATATGACACGTGAACGTTTTCCCCAGGCAATATCAGGAACAGACTGCAAGAGAAGAGAACCCAAGTTAGCGTAATTTTGATGAGCAGTAACACGAAAGATGTGTCTTTTCTAGTTTTTTTTCCTACTGGTAAATCACATCCAAAACTCGTGAAATTCATATGTTGCCAAGATGTCACCCCGCAGATGAAATTCCTGCCTAGGTCTCAAAAAGATATTCTTTAGAACTCTGCATATCTAACTGTAGCATCATATATACTGTAACAAGAAACACAGAAATCCATATACTTCATCATAAATGCATAGGTATTAATAAGATATAGATGCAGAAAGACTGACATATTCTCCAAAGCATGAGCTGATTAAAAATATTAGGGAGAGGGAGAAGACAAGGATTGAATGCACACACTGAGACATCTGAAGAAAAATGTACATATTTACGGAGAGAACAAACCAACATGCAAAGTAATACAAGTGGAAGTGGAATGTATTTGAAAAAACCAAATGCTTAAAAGTATTCACCTGTTGTATGAAATCAATATAATGAAGAGCACCATGCTTGAATTGTGTTCCACCACCGGGAAAAGTAAGGTATTCACCGGTAACTTTGACCCAATTCTGATGCCCCTTAATTTGAACAAGCTTTGTATGGGGTACATTGTAGTACCATACCTGCAAGAATGCACCTTATCAATCTATCTCAGAAAGGACAGAGACAATGTGGAAATGAATTTATACATCGATTTAAGTTATATACCTTTTCCCTGCTTGTTGGCCACTCAATTGGGCGTCTATAACCTTCTGGAAGAGGAACAAGGCAGGTTGGGGCCTCCTCGGGACAATGCCTCTCCCGGTGCTCGTAATGCTTGGTACTTCGAAGACTCTTGATGGCTTGCAAATTGTCAAGGCAGGGGATGAAATCCGGCCCGGCAGTGGAATTGCAGACTTTCCAGTTGTAACTGGTCTTCTGATCAGAAGCACGCTGAGCTTCCTTCTCATTCTTTGACTCTGCCGACTGAGTTGACCACGAACTATTTTGAGTTGTAGTCTCGTTCAATAGCTCCGACTGAGCAACGGAAGGAAATACCTCATTTGAACTCTGGTTTTTGGCCTGCTCATTTTCCTTTTTCTCCCCATTTGACTCCTTGGTATCAGTTACCTCCACTTTCTCCTCTGTCTCACCATTCGCCTTAACTGTATCGTTTGTTTCTTCAGACTTGTCTAATTTTTTATCACTGTCATGATCCGATTGTTTCTCGTTATCACCGGAATCAGACTTGTCCTTTTCACCGCCATCGCTCTTTTTTTCTCCATTTTCGGAATTCAATTCTCCATTCTCCACCTTAGAGTCGCCATCTTCAGATTTCTCCTCAATCTTTTCCTCACTTTTCTCCTCGATCTTGTCTTGGGTTTTCTCCTCAGGTGTCTCTTGAGTCTTTTCCACAAACTTCTCCTCACTCTTCTCTTCGGACTTCCCTTGTAGCTGGTCTCCACCCTGAGCAGCACCATCGCTGCTGTCTCCTTTGGTTGCGTCAGTCGGGTAAGTCACCCGGGTTATCTTCAAATTGCCTGGCATTGGTGTCACTCGCTTGTTCCTTGACGCCGACGTTATTGCTGCTCTGCTCCTTGAGTTCACTCTTATTCTCCTCCGTGGGCACATCCACATTCTGAATGGGAACTACAGAGGAGGAGGTCATCATCCAAACCCCGACCAAGCACAACGCCACAAACACCACAACGGTGACGGTGGAGCAGCAACCACTCCCGGAGGACGGCCTCCTATTATCTACTCTAGTATATTTTCCCCCTGTCGCCATGTTCGACCCCGGAGCAGATCACAGACCCGATTGTTCTCAAATAATCCACGCCTGAAAACTGAAACAACAGATCCGGCAAAGGATCTGTAACAATTAACAGGGAACGAACTAAAAATGGAAAACAAGGAAGGGAAACAGATTACTAAAAACGGAAAAGACCCAATAACCCAAAATAACCTAATATCGGTTGAGAACGACAAACAAACCAGCAATGACAGAGTAGATCCGAACCCGGATCCGAAATGCTGAAATCTAAGCTGACGATTTTCAAATATCTTGGATTGGAGGTAAGTAGGTACCTTGTTTGTTTCTTTGCTTGGTTGCCTGGGCAGATCTGATATCTCTGTGTTGCTGTTGAGGATTATCCAGCATTCTCCAATCTCCAAACACCTCCAATTAGAGAAGAAAGAAAAAGAAAGGAAAAGAAAAGACAAGAAACCAAGAGGAAAGAAAAGCTGAAGGTTTTGGCAGTAGTGCGTGACGAGTAAAGAGGAGGGGGTAGTTGTAGGCGAGAGAGGGTGGAGAACGCGGAAGAACTCCAACCCCGAGGGAGAGAGAGAGAGAGAGATCTTTCTAAATTCTATCAATTTTTGGCCCGATTATTTTAGTTTTTCTATTGGAAAAATGGAGAGAATTCTAGTACTCTGCAACAAAACAAAGAAGGTGGGCCAAAACAAAGTAATTAGATTCAACAAAATTTGTTTACAGTGTGCGTCGGCAAAAATATGACGATCATTACGGCGATGACATCGTTTTGTGGCGACTATTTTACACTAATAAATAAATAAAAATAAAGAGAGAAAATAGATCATGAATGATTGTCAAAATTTTAATGCCCTGTTTAGTTATAAGATCATGCTACGAGACTCGATAATTGTCGTCAATCTCAAAGCCAAGGCAAAGCCAACGTCAGATAATTTTTTTTCTTTTTGGTTTTTGATGTAGACGGTTTGGGTTTTCTTGGCTTTTGCCCCTTGGAATTTAGAATATCATGAAATGTCTATGTATAAATTTAAATGGACAATTATTTAAGGAAATTGTTATTGACATTTCAAAATTTTTCATTTTTCACTCTAAATTTTTCATAATAGAAAGAAAAATACAGTTGCAATGAGTGCCAAATAAGATTTTTTTGAAGTGCCAATAACAGTTTTTTTAATTTAATTGTCAAATTTACTTCAAATTGAAATGATTTATTAAATTGAAATTTGAAATTTTATTGCGGCTTGGGGTTTACTCAACTTAGTGCTTAAATTACGGACTAATGACAGATATCAATTGGTTTGGTGGATTATCAATATCGCGGTCAATGCAAGGAAAAGGATGCAAATGGAACCTTGGTGGCTTATTGGGTAGAAAACCGTTAAACTAAACCCAAAGTGGTTGTCATATAATCAACGTACACTGTTTTTTTAATGCGATCTGAATATATGAATATGAAAGTCTAAGCCATCAGAGTTAGTCCAAAATCCAAGATCAAGGGAGAGATTTCTAGAGAGAGACAGCGTTTGTTAACTAATAATTTTAAGATAGTCCAAAATATTTGATTTCCTCTTACGTAATCACGAAAAAAAATGACTCGTAATCAGAATTTTGAGTATAAATGTCACATCCCGGGGCCGCTCCACCACCGTAGCACGATATTGTCTGCTTTGGGCTCCGACCATATGTCTTCACGGTTTTGTTTTTGTAAACTCATACAAGAACTTCCTAGTGGATCACCCATCATGGGATTGCTCTCGCACACTACTCGCTTAACTTCGAAGTTCCGATGGAACCCAAAGTCAGTGAGCCCCCAAAAGACATCGTGCTAGGTAGAGATGGGAATATACATATAAGGATCACTCCCCTGTGCGATGTGGGATCTTACAATCCACCCCCCTTAAGGGTCCGACATCCTCGTCGGCACACCACGATCAGGGTTAGGCTCTTATACCAAATTTGTCACATTCCCGCCTGAGGTCCACCACATCCCGGGCCCGCTCCACCACCATAGCACGATATTGTCCGCTTTGGGCCCCAATCACGCCCACATGATTTTGTTTCTGGGAATTTACATGAGAACTTCCCAGTGGGTCACTCATCATGGGATTACTTTAAACTCTGATACCAAATTGTCACATCCCCGCTCGGGGTCCACCACATCCCTGGCCTGCTCCACCACCGTAGCACGATATTGTCCGCTTTGGGCCATGATCACGCCCACATGGTTTTGTTTCTGGGAACTCACACGAGAACTTCCCACTAGATCACTCATCATAGGATTGCTCTCGCGCGCTACTTGCTTAACTTCGGAGTTCCGATGGAACCCGAAGTCAGTGAGCTCTCAAAATGTCTCGTGCTAGGTAGAGATGAGAATATACATATAAGGATCACTCATCTGAGCAATGTGGAATTTTACAATAAAGATATTAAATTTATCTAAACCTTATTTAAACTACAATACATAAAACAAAACACATTATTCTATACAACTTGGTTAAACTCAAATTTGCAAATTATGTTTGCTTTGCATTGTTGTCATGATTTGTTTTATTAGTGCAATTTACTGTTTTCGTAATATAAAAAATTTGAGCTATATGATTAGGGATGTGATATCCACACACGCCATTTTACTTCTCACACACTTTTTTAATTTTCGAGCATTGGATCGGATGAATTGAAGAAGATCAACGGATATAAATTATCAAGAAGTGTGTGAGAAGTAAAATGGGGTGTGTGGATAGCACACCCCTATGATTAATGATTAAACCAATTTTAACAAAGGTTAACAAGCTTTGAGAGTTGTCACTTTATAGTTCGAATATAAAAACTGATGTATTGTCACACTTAGTACTACGATTTAGTAATTTTTTTTTCATTTGTAACTTATAGGTTTTAGGTTGTGGCTAGCCCATTATAAGAGATCATAGTTCGATTATCAGCAAAAACAATTACAAATCAAATTATTGTGGTTTGTCTATTATGAAGCCAGTCTCACCTTTTAATTTAAATAATGGCATATATATTAAGAAAAATGTTTTTATAACAAATGATTCCCGAAATTGACTCTTACTATCAAGATGGTCTCTGAAATTGAAAATCAATCAATGTAGTCCCTGAAAATATGTGTCGCAAATCAATATGGTTATTATGTCACGATTATGTTAAAAAATTTGTTAAGTACTAATGTGGCACATAAATGGGTCTCATAAATAATTTTTTCTCACAAATGGTTCTTAAAATTGACATGCGACATCAAAATAGTCTTTGAAATTAAAAATTGATCAATGTAGTCCCTCAAGTAAGTGTATTAAATCAATGTAGTCATTCTGTCAAAAAATTATGTTATGTGCTAATGTGACACATAAATGAGTCACACAAGTCTAATTAAATTTTAAAAATTACAAATAGGCTTAATAATTGAATAGTTAATAAAAAATTGTCAACCCAAAAACCCAGTCATGCAATCACCTCAAATCCCAATCCATATTTCTATACCTCATTCATTTTCGGTTATCTAAAAAAAATCTCAATATATCTATCTTTACATACTTCGACACCCTTTACCGAATTGAACCTGAATCGAGATCACCTTTGGTGACAGCTTGACCCATTGCAACGACTTATGGGATATTACTGTTAACATTTTGGGATTAAGGTCCTCGCAACTTTAATTTTGGAGAGCTTGTTCGGCGCTTCATTGGTGGATGCAAAGAACGACGAGGTTTGCCTTGAGATAATGAGGTTATAACCCAGGTGCTTCCATTGTTGGTTGAAAATTATTTCCACACCTCCTTTTAGGCCTTGGTTAATGATAAGCTTATATTTATATATATTTTATATCAAATTCACTTGTCTTTTCTTAGTTTGTTCCTTATAGTTTTGAGTTATGTACTTTGTTTTTGTGTTTTGTAGGATTTGTCAAGCAAAGAAAAGAAAAATACTACAAGTGGGATTTTAAGTAACAAATTCGTCAAAACTGCCTGTGCACGTTAGCTAACTTTGGAAACAAGTTTCGGACATCTCAGAATGAATTAGAGAATGAACCTTATATGGTTGGAAAGCTGCGGATGTCTATTTTCTGGAACATTTCACGGATTGTTTTTTTTTTTTTAGGGTAAACAAAACTAATTAAGAAAACAAAAAGCAACAAGGAAACAAATTAAACAAGTTCTTAGTCAAAGGGACGAAAATTTTCAATTTGGTCATTTTTTCATTTTTGGAGAGCTTGTCTGGCGCTTCACTGGTGGATGCAAAGAACAACGAGGTTTGCCTTAAGATAATGAGATTATAACCCAGGTGTGTCCATTGTTGGTTGAAAATTATTTCCACACCTCTTTTTAGGCCTTGGTTAAGCCTTGTGCTTTTGAAAATTTATGGAAGAAAACTTTTTTCAGAGTATGCCCTACTATAAGAAGAAAAAAATTTCACTGTGCAAAAAGGTATTTAGAATTTTTTTTAAAATTAATTATTAAACCCACATAAGCACATAACATTTTTTTTTTTTTACAAAATTATGGCGGAATATTTATATTGATTTGAAACACATATTTTCAAGAACTACATTAATTGATTTTCAATTTTAGGAACCATATTAATGGTGTGGGTCAATTTCAGATACCATCTTAATGGTGTGACTCAATTTCAATGACCATTTGCGATAAAACCATATAAATCTTATTGGATCCATTTATGTGACACATCTGCACTTAACGGAATTTTAATAGAATTGTGACGGATGGACCACATTGATCTGCGACATCTATTTTCAGGGACTACATTAATTGATTTTTAATTTTAGATACTATCTTGATGGTGAAGATCAATTTTAAAGACTATTTATGATAAAAAAAACCTTAAGAAAATGATACATATGGTAGTTCTCCTAACAATTTAAAACGACAGATTGGTCCAACTGTCCAAGTCTGAAAGTTGTAATTCCCAATCGATGAATGATGACTGAGGAGGAGATGAGTGGGATTCCCCTAATGTGTCGGTGTAAAAAAAAAAAAAATTGTTCTAATGAAGAATACGACGTGCTACGTGCACCGACAAATAGTATTTGATTTTGTATACTATTTCTCATCTGTGACCGACGTACAAGCCAATATAGTAACATTATTATATAGTCATTGCGACCAAACAATTTTATTATTTTAGGGAGCTGTTATTTAATATGGTTGTAGTTAAAAATATTATTTATGAACACCTTTATTATTAATGAATGTTGTATTGTTTAAATACATTTCCTTAAGTATTAAATATTTTATTTCTTACACATATGTACCGCAAGTTTAAAGACATGAAAATAGCTTTATAAACTAAAGCATTGTCTCAAACAACTAAAAATATTTCCGTTCATCTTAAACTTTTATTTGTAATATATTTTTATACTCATTGATAATTATTACTATTTAGAGGTGTATTTTTTAAGAGGGGACCAAGAAAAGTTATGATGTACACAATGTAGAGTTTATTCTTATGTATTACTAGTCTCAAGTTGAGACCAGAATTTTTTATAATTTTTTTTTTTTAAAAAGAGGGACAACTGGTAGCAAGCTACGGTTATCCACCCATTTATGGGATCAGAAAAACTTACAGATGCATTTCAACCTTCCCCTAGCCACAAGTCTGAGCGCTACTTTAGAGAGGTTTTTACTGTATGTTACATGTTATAAGATATAAGAAGAAATAATTTCAATGTCCCTCTATTTGTATTACAACATGTATACCAAGTCTTGTTCTAGACATAAAAAAAAAATTCTTCCAAACTTTTGTAACAAAAGAAAGTGAAATTTTCAAGACTTCATGAGCGTAAATTGGACTTAGATTTTTAGCACTCTGTACTAAAAAAGAGGAGTACATACATACTATTTTATATTGTTTAATGTGATTTTATGTTATATATACTCGTAAACTTACTTATATACTATAAATTAATTAGACGTATACACAAATAAATGGTAAAAAAGTGCGAGTATTAAAACTTTAAATCAATTACTAATTTTTTTATAAAAATTATGTAACTTACATGTAATTCATTAATATATTAATACTGGGGACTTTTTCAAAATTCTCTTAGTCAGACTCAGTCAGACTCATCGGCGATTGGTATGATAGCGGACGATGTACTGCATCTGGCTTCCACTTCCCTATGGTGAGGTTTATTCATGTCTCTCGCTTATGTAATGGTGTTGCACACCGGCTTGCGAAATTTGCTTTGTCTAGTAGCAATAATTTAGTTTGGTTTGAGGAGCCTCCTATTCTTATTCAGGAGCTTCTATTCCAAGATATTTGTAACTATTTATGAGTTTGATTAATGAATACGTCGCTTCCAATTCAAAAAAACGAAAAAAAAAAAAAAAAGATAAGGTCTTAATCAATAAATATTAGAAATTAGGGACCGAAAACTAATTATTTATTTATTTGTATTATCATTGACTTAAATTGGATAATTATGTCCATTAATCCTGGTTCAAACATCGCCATGACTATATAGCCAAACAAAAATCAAACAAGCAAATATAGCGAGATTTTTCTTTAAAGATCTGTAGCATTAAATTATCAATTACACGAAAAATAAATAAGTGATTGGAATAAAAATATATCACTCGTGAAAAATCAAACCTAACGCGTAACTAAAGGATATGTATTATTACATTACACCTAACGTGGCTGCTATTTGGAATTATGGACAAATAATCCGTATCAATTTATTAAAAAAGTATCCCGAAGTGTCTCCATCATGGGACATGGATCCTCTCCGGATCTTTTGATCATAATTCAACAAATCTTGTAATTCAAGTTATTGAAATTTAATTTAACAATTAAAATTATTATAATTTTTAAAGTATATTATATTTATAATTATTAGATTAAATTTTAATAATTCGGATCACGAATATGATAAATTAGAACGAATGGATCCGAAGAGGATCCATGTGCCCATCTATGTGCTGCGACCCCTTTCCTTTTCTTTCGGTCATCTCTCTCTTTGATTGCTTTGCTCTTACATCTTCCCTTCCCTGCAAATTGTCTCAATTAATTAATTCACACTCTCTCTAACCACAATTCGAATTTCCGTTGACGGTAGGGTGAGTGAGAGTATGAGAGAGTGACAGCCGAGCTTTTCAATCGGAAGGAAAAGGTCGGTGGTGGTCTGCGGTGGCGATCTCTGTTGAATGGTAGTCGGTAGAGATGCTTCGCCGACTCACATTGCCTGCAAAAATGGCCTCAACCAGCGCAACGAGGAGGTACTGATTCACCTATTTCCTTCTCTTTTTGTTTCCATTTTTCTAAAACCGAGTACTGCAGGACTTCTCTATCAGGTTCAATTCCTTTTGTTTTTGGTTTTCTGTTAATTACCTGTGCCAGTGGATCGTTACCTTAATCTGGGAAATTAAGGGTTCGATTTGGCTTCCGTTCCTCTAATTAGGGTTTGAATTTTCCATCTGTTCATCTCATATTTCGTTTATTGCCGTTACCTTTGGGTTTCATAGTGTGAATGCTGTGCCTCTCTGTATCTGCATCTATCTTTCTTTTTTTGGACTGTTTTATACAGGATTTTTTTACCAAATATATGCTAATTAGCTAATTACATTGTTAATTCATTCCCTCCAAAATTAATAAAAAAAAACTTGGTGAATTGATTCTTTTTCTGGGTTTTATTTCTTCCTGTGACTTTAATTCCCCTTCCCTCCAATTATTTATTTATTTCATTTTTTTGCATTTTCTGTATTGCGTGCAGCTGAAACTCTCCAGTAATTAAACAATCAGACGCTTAAGGTTGATGGAGTTTTGCTGATCGCGTTCCGCTATCAAAACTTCGAGCAATTGCCTTTTGCTTGGGAGATGAAAGGGGGATATAACTACAAATTGATTGGGAAACCAATCTCTTTCACTCTGGCTGCCCTTGTATTGACAACAATATTACTTTGGGCGTGGGAGAAAAATCCATTTGCTGATACTCTAGTATTGCCGCGCCAGCGATTTCCAATGCCTTCCATAGGTTTGTTTCCCCATCAATACATGTTATCTTTTCTCTTTTTTGTTACCAATCAAGCTTTTTATATTTTCTTCTACATTTATGCAACAAAATAACAAGAGACGATTAAGGGTTAAAATGTGCATGAAAATTCGTTAGAGATTAGCCTTAGAGAAAATGGTGAACAATGTTCTTGCGATTTGTAAATAGTTTAAGATGTATATTACCCTGATCTTTTAATTGGACCAATATCTGGTTTAATGTTTGAGACAAAGATTGCCTGCCGTATTATGTTAATACTGTTGGTATTGTGCCTGCTATGCCTACACTTTGTTCGCAACATGGACTTGGGTTCTCTTCTTTAATTTGAACATGAGTCCCATGTGCCACGGCCTATTTGCCAAACTATAGTAGCATAGAAACTTATAACTTCATTTTTGTACAGCACAGCTGCTCTTAAGAATTGAATCTACTTGCCTAGTCCAGTCTTTCAAATCCTGTACTTTCCAGATAATGTGAGAAGGCAATGAAAAATTAATGTGATCTATCATCTAGTGATGATTTTCAGCGATCGCACCTTTAATAATACCACAACACTAAGAAAACAAGATTCCTTGTCTGCAGAAAGCTTATAAAGTAGTTATAAGAAATGAGAAGGCAACTGTACCAAAACATTACCTATTTATATTGCCTATTAAATTTTGATAATCCTTGTAACTCCCCATACTAGCATCTTTTATGGAGGAAACAATATTTTATTGCATATGACAATAAAATTACACAAGAAAAGTGATGGCCATGAAGTACCTGAGTGCGGTTTTTATTTTATTTCATCCATGATTCATCTGTGATAGATAATAATGAATGGCTGGACTGCACATGACATGATTGTTATAGTACTCTAGTGACTATTCTTTGGAGAAACTCACAGGTTTTTAGAAACTTATTTTCTGTACAAGTGAAATTGACATAAGGATAAAATAAATGTCAAAATGCTTGTTTATTATAGAAAAAAGTTAGAATTAGGATAGGATGATGGGTGAACTTTGGTGGCTATGCGGGATATGTAGATAACTATTGCTTGCATGAAAATATCACAAATTAGGGTGAGATTAAATAATGTTTTTCCTGTCTAGTTGGTCAGTGCTGAAGGAAAGGCCAAATGAAGATATGAGAATGACATGATTCGTGGTTATTTGTTTACTAAACGACTCTTGAAAGCTATAGTAAATGCTAACTTTCTTATCTGTCAAAGTAATTAGGATCTAAGGCTCACTAGTTGACCTCATTAGTAAATGCTAAAATGTCTGCTAAGTGATTGAAGACTGCTGTTTCAGCTATTTATCACTAGTTTTGCCTGCCTCTTCAGTCAGCGCTGAAAGGAGGTCAGTTTTGGTCAGCCTTTTGGGCTTCTGTTTCTAAGGAGTTTAAGCACATCTCCTTTTCTAGTATATTGGCGTGACTGGCAGGCTGGAGTTCTTTAGTCTGGATGGCTGTGTCTACTTTTAGTTTTTTGGTAACTTTTTTGTGTTTTCTTTTATAGTGTTGTTCTTGACCACTCATGTTCTTCCCTTGTTGTTTTACTGTCTTTTGAAATGAACTAGTCGTCTTCAATGCTGCAAGGACTGACCTCATCTTATACCTGCTTCTTTGTCTGCCAGCTGATGATTTTTTATTCATTTTTTATTCAGATTTTTTTGGAGACTTAAATAATTCCTCCAAACCTATGAAGACAAATGGAAATATTAAAGGGAAGGATTTACATTTGCATACAGCAGAAGATACAAAAGTAGTAGAAAAGTTTGGCACTGCCCCAATAGATTCTATGTATGCATTCTCTCCTGGAATGCAAGAAAGTAATGGGAATGCGACATCTTTCCAAACTAAAGGTATAGCTTCCTTTCTCATAGGGCTGTAAGCTTCATTATTGTTAACTTTTGTAGGTAATTACGGTTATCTTATTGTTTTATTGCTCATGGACTACTATGCAATTGAGGGGTCCCATAGAATAGAATAGTACATTAAATTTGTCTCTCTGAATTGTATTTCTTATTAAAAAAAAATTGTAGACAGTATTGATTGGCGGTCAGTTTACCATGATGATTTCACGCCAATAGCTCATTTGACATGGAATGATTGTATTCTTGTTGATGTTTGTTGAAAATTATATTTCTAAGTGGTGTCTATGGAAACCGGTCAGGCTGAACCTAATTCTGGTTAGGCACATAACATTTACATATTATTATATACCTTGTCCTGCTGCAGCTAATTTCCTTGAAGATATATATTCTTTGCCTTGTTTGATTGTCTTACTGGATGGATACATGCCAACCCTATTCCTTACCAGTGTGTGAATCAGTTTTATGGATTGATGATCCCCCAAAAGTGAAATAGTAATTTCTCCTTTCATATTCTTTTTTCTTTGTGCACAAAGTTGAGAGCAAACTTTTCTGGGCTTAGTGGCAACTAATTCTTCAAAATATAAACTGGCTTTACTTTTATAGTGGTAATCTGATGAGGCCCTATGTTACCACAGTATGAGATCTGATTTGAGGTTTGGTACTGCATAATTAAAAGATGCCCTAAAACCTGTCTCTCTCTCTCTCTCTCTCTCTCTACAATGGTATGGAAAAGGCTGCTACATTTAATTTTAACCAAATCAACTTCAGCGGAAGGAGGTCTTGGAGATATTATGAATGGAGACAAAATCTGCTGCATTCCCTAATTTAGAAAGGAAAAACGAAAATCAAATAAATAGTTAAAAGACAGTACCATGTATTTCACGGTCAAGTGAAAAAATGATTTCACTCTTAACATATCATGTTATGGTTTAGAACGACATAAAGTTGTGTCAAGCCATCAATTGCATAATACCTGTTGCTTATTGGATTGTTTCTATTGAAGAGAAGATTGAAGAATTTGTTTGATATGAAGGATCTAAGAAACACTTGGGTGAAAGTGTTCTGAACCAAATTTTAACCTAGCACTTTCTTGAACATCAGAATTCTCAGTTTTATGTCACTTGAGTCATTTACTCTTGCTATGCATCACTTGAGTCATTTACTCTTGTTTTGCATCACTTGAGTGGTTTGCTCTTGTTTTCATCACTTCAGTGGTTTGCTCTCGTTTTGTTTCACTTGAGTCGTTGACTCTTGTAAATTTTGACTCCTGTTGAATAATACACTACAATAGTAATGGCAGAGTTGTTCAATTAAACTATGTTGAAGTTCACATAAATATAAATACATTATGCATGTATTTTTTCACCGGAAAGTCCTTATCCATCTGTAGAGTTGTTGTTTACGCTGTTTCTCTGCTATGTTGAAAGGTTTCCATTTCTCAGATTTATCATCTCGTGCTTCATGGTTCAATGTTTCCTAAGCTTGTGGAGTTTTCACCTATGCAGTGTGTGATTATGCCAAGGGTAGATGGGTTGCAGACAGCAGGCACCCCTTATATTCTGGGTTTAAATGTAAGCAGTGGTTATCAGAAATGTGGGCGTGTAGATTGACACAACGAACAGATTTTTCTTTTGAGGGTTACCAATGGAAGCCAGCAAATTGTGAAATACCAGATTTTGAACGCTCTGCATTCTTGAGAAGGTAATTCTTTTCTGTCTGAACTTATTTGAATTTTGGACTGAAACCATATAATTTCCCTTGGTTTCCACTTCAAGCACACCTAAAATTTTCAACTAGAAGTCTAGAATATTCCCTGAGTCGTGAATGAATCATTTCATACGATCTTACTTCTAAATCCTTTCAACAATATGGACCATTGTTCTCCCGAATTTGAGATTTGGTGCAATACAGAGAAATGGCTTATCATGCTGTGGTCTGTCTTCTAAATGTGAATGTGCCCTTCAGGATGCAGGACAAAACGATTGCTTTCATAGGAGATTCATTGGGTAGACAGCAGTTCCAGTCTTTGATGTGTATGACAACTGGCGGAGAAGAAAGCCCCGAAGTTGAGAATGTCGGAAAGGAATATGGCCTTGTCAAACGTCGGGGAGCCATTCGTCCCGATGGCTGGGCTTATCGATTCTCTAACACCAATACCACTATCTTATATTATTGGTCAGCAAGCCTGTGTGATCTGGTGCCCCTTAACATCTCAGACCGAGCCAGTGATATTGCCATGCATTTGGATCGTCCCCCAGCTTTCTTGAGACAATACCTTCACCGGTTTGATGTGCTGGTTCTTAATACAGGGCATCATTGGAATAGGGGAAAGATTAATGGTAACAGGTGGGTAATGTATGTAAACGGAAAGCCCAATCAAGACAAGAAGCGTGCAGAAATTGGGAATGCTAAGAATTTTACCGTGTACAGTATTGCCAGGTGGGTTGATTCACAACTACCATCACATCCCCGCCTAAAAGCTTTCTTTCGGACTATTTCACCGAGGCATTTCTTCAATGGTGACTGGAATACTGGGGGTACCTGCGACAATACTACTCCGTTGGTAGGAGGAAGTGAAGTAGTCCAGGAAGGATCCAGTGATTCAGTGATCGAGGGTGCTTTGAAAGGTACAAAAGTAAAGTTACTGGATATAACTGCCATTTCTCAATTGAGAGACGAAGGTCACATATCCCACTATACCATTAGAGGAAAAGGAAATGCAGGCACAAATGATTGCTTACACTGGTGCTTACCTGGAATTCCAGATGCATGGAATGAACTCCTTGTTGCGCAGATATAGGAGGCGGCGGCCTTGCCACGTCGTATAACCAAATCCGATATTCTTCATGGCCTGATAAGAAGGCCAATTGTTTTATCTGGTATGAAATTCCTTTGTTTTGTAAGTTTCAGCGTTTGATAGAATATAAGGTGAAGCACCAATTGCGAATCCATTTCCCGCTGAATCGAATTCTAGTTGTTCATATAGGTGTTATTCATATGACGAAAAATATACAGAGGGAGAGCAAGAATTGTACGCTCGGACTCTGCCTGTTGTACCGTGTATTGTACCATTACAGTACGAGTTGCTGCTAATATAATGAGGATTTTTTTTTCGATTCGTAGCAAGTTGGAACTAGTCGTGCATATTTTGTTGACTATGCAGCTTATGCTATTGGCACCTTGTTGCATTTTAGTGGCAACTTTTCAAATGGATGTTATTACAATTGTTAGAGGATGTTATGCATATTTTGCTTCTTAATTTTTGTTGCTCCTTTGTGGGCAAAACGTTACTGGTTCGAGTCGTGGAAACAGTCTCTTTGCAAAGCTAAAGTAAGATTGTATACGATAGACGTCCATCTCTTGATCCTTGTAGAACAAGGAGCCATGTTAGCTTGAGGTCGCTCCTTCATTTTTGTTTCTTATGAAGCGATATTTTCTTCTTGGGATGCTATCTCATCTCAAACTACTAAATTCCAAGGACATGTGAATTGTGAACCATCATCCATATCACACTCGTGATCAGAGAGAAAAAGAAATCTAGAGAGAGAGAGAGAGAGAGAGAGAGAGAGAGTGAGAGAGAGAGAGAGAGAGATGGATGAGTGAGCACAAAATAATACAATCATATATATATAATCATACAATTACTAGTTAAAGAAAAGGAGGTGCAGTGAGCGTAGGAGGAGGAGTAGGTTTGAAGCCCCTTTGGGACTGGGAGCATCGACATCTACATCTAAGAATGACATAAGAAATAAACCTGTAAAACAAGACGAAGCAGACCATGACCGCCACATTCCTCCACCGGCTCTCCTCCCCATACCCTTCATCTCTGAGAACTTCTTCTCCCGTCACCATACACCTCCCAAAGAAATACTCCAAGCACTTGTCCGACCCTGAGAACTCGTTTATCAGAAACCCTTCGAATGGATACTTGAACAGCGATATGTAGTGCATGAAAATCCAGTACCCGGGAATCTCATGCTTGGAGATGAAGTAACCGGAGAAGAGAAAGAAAGACCCCATGACGCCGGCAATGACCGAGTTTCCCACGATGAAATTAGGCACGAGTGCACTGAAACACACCACCACGGAATTCGCAGTGTATAGTATCAACCATATCAACAACAAGAAATGGAAGAAGGCCGTGAAGTTAGGGTTGAGTCCGACCAGCCAGTACAGCGGCAGAGTGAAAAGGACGGCCAGGATTAGTAGAAAGGGCAGGTAAACCAATCCGTTGGCGATGGCGTAAGACGAGACCCTGTAGCTTCCGCAACAAGTCTCCTTCATCAGAATCTCCCTCTCTTGAAGAAATATCGGCAGTGCTTCCGTCGTGCACGACAGCAAAAACGTTAAAATGAATGCGAATAGACCTACCCTTTCCTCGGCTCCGGTGCGATCGTCTTTGAGGTCGTAAAAGATGGAGCCTAGAACTAGTCCGGAGACGAGCATCTGAATTGTCCGGCACGCGAACAGCTCCTTTGTTCGGAATATGTTCTTCGAGAACCTATGACTCAGGATCATCGTCTCTCGCAGTCTCGAATTAGTAAAATCCAAATCGGGAAAAACTTCATTACTGGTGATTTTATCGTCGTCAACTTCAAGTGGCACTACTCCTCCTCCGCCTCCGCCACCGGCATTACTATTATTGGTCTTCGATTGTTGAAACAGCTGCTGCAGAGTCAGCTTACCAGTTCGACTTTGACGATCAAGAACAAGAATATTATTGTGTGGTGCGGAATGGTGTTGTTGTTGAATGGTTTCGATGGAGTCGATTGCAAACTCGACGACGTTGACATGAAGAGGGAGCTCCAACCCCATGAGCCTTAAGTTGAGGCCGAGATGATCGACGGTGCCGTGGTGGAGGACGGAGCCGTTGGCCAGCAAAAGGATTGAGTTGAAGAGCTTCACAATTCTGAATCCCGGCTGATGAATGCTCAGAATGACGGTTCTGCCCCTGGTCTCAGCCATGGTCTTGAGCATGTCAATGATCTGAAGGGCGGAGGTGCTGTCAAGCCCGGAAGTGGGCTCGTCGAGGATGAGCACTTCGGGGTCGTGGATGACGTCGACTCCGATGGAGACACGCCGCCTCTCTCCGCCGGAGATCCCCCGAACTCTGTCGTCTCCGACTCTGGCGGCGGCGACATGGGCGAGGCCGAGCTCGTTGATTAAGGCCTTGACGCGGGAGCTGAGCTCAAGGGGAGAAACCCTGAGCCTGAGCTTGGCGCTGAACATTAGGGTTTCTTCGACTGTAAGCAAAGGAAACAAGGTGTCCTTTTGGGTGACGTAGCCGGAGACCTTGTTGAAGTAGGGTTGGCGGAGAGGCTTTTGGTTGACGAAAACAGAACCGCCGTGCGGGGTGAGTTTGCCGGCGAGAATCTCAAGGAGGGAAGATTTACCAGCTCCACTGGGACCAACAATGGCGAGGATCTCCCATGGCCTTGCTCGCAAGTTGACGTCCTTGAGGACTTCTTGCCCACCAACTCCTCC
Organism: Pyrus x bretschneideri; assembly: GCF_019419815.1. NCBI lineage: Eukaryota > Viridiplantae > Streptophyta > Magnoliopsida > Rosales > Rosaceae > Pyrus > Pyrus x bretschneideri. Next base: position 8,140,459 of record NW_025999390.1, on the reverse strand, counting down.
TGCTCTTCCTCTCGATGATCTTCTATCATCCTCAACTGCTACTACAGCCACTTTTGCAGCACAAGCAGAAGCAGAAGCAGGTTGTTTGTTTTGGCTGAAGATGTTGAAGAAGTTGCGGTGGGGTGTGTGATTAATCTTGTAGGAGATGCCTACTGCCTCAATCTCACTGCCTTGTTTCTTCATTGAAGATTTCAAGAGCTCTCTCTCTTGTTTGCCTCTCTGTTTTTTCTTTACTTCCTGTTTGTCTCTGCAAAGCTCAGCTCAGTGCTAAATATAAGGTTCCAGTTTTTTTTTTTTTTTCTTTTTTTTTTCTTTTTTTGGGTAAACAAGGGTTCCAGCTAGCTACTACATTGCCTTGTTGTTTCTTTTTCCTAATTTATGTTTTCTAATTTTTCCTCTAATTTTTTAATCTTCTCTTCTAACCTGTAAAATACATGGATAGGATATGAGTATTGCAAAGTGATTAATTAGAGGATAATGCTAAGGAGACTAAATTCGGAGATAAATTTGCAAATTAAATGATGTGTCACCAATAGGAATGAGCACATTTATCAACGCTTAAGTAATAAATCAATCATCAACTTTCATGTCATTTATTTTCCAAAATTTTGTTTACAAATTTAATCTCCTTAGCATTACCCTTAATTAAATAGGATGCTAGCAAACTTTTCACTTGACATTCTTAGTTATTCTTTTAATATTTTTGTAGCTTGGAGCTGTCTAATTTTTAAATCACAATTTAAATATCAACTCTAAAAAATTCAACCAAAATATAAATTATTGAACCGTTTGATTATCGGTAATTTTAAGTGAGAAACATAATTTATTTATTTACTAAATATTGTTATATGACTAAATAGTTTCAAATATCAGTTAATATTTGTAGAGATTATCTTTCAAGGGCAATGTATAAAAAAAATTAGACAGTTTATTATCATGCAATATTGGAACATGAGAAATAAAGCCGAAAAGGTAAAATAAAAAGACTATTAACATTCCTATTAATTGTATATATGAGAGTAGAAAAAACATATGCGGGCAAACACGTCATTGGCAAGGTATATATCACAAAACTATGAAACTTCATGTACTTATTCTTGTGGTTCAATAAAATATGGATCGTATTTAGTGTGAGAGTTATCATAATCATATAACTTAAGATAAGCTTTATCTCATTTGAACCTCAATTGATTGGACATCTTAGAAGTTATTTCTATAAGATTCACTTACATGTGCTCATTATAAAGAGAGGTTTTCAAAGTGCTCGAAATATATGATAATACAGTAATACACTATATATCATTATTTAAATAGAGATAAATTTTTCTTTTGAACGTCGTTCCAATTATATAATGACAAATGAGATATGCCGGTGTTCCATGCATTGAGAAAAATCTCTCCAACATAAGCTTTATGTTTCTGTTTTGATTTTTGTCCTGGAAAGTTGCATATGCAGAATTGCAGAAAGTTCACGTGGCCTTGGTAAGTGGCATCTCTCAGTTTCTCGGTGTAAACTTTGTTCTTTTACACAATCAACTTTTGCTCTTCCACAATTGTCAATACAAGTGTGTGTATATCATATATATATATATGAAAGTTTGTTTTGTTTCTACATTATACGACATCGTATTTGTATGCTAGCGATCGCTTATCCTTGGGACCATGCGATAATGCTGTGTTAACACTTTACATCCAGCTGGAACCTAATTATCAAAGCCTTTATTTCTGGAGAAATATTGTTAATAATTTTCTTAAACTTGAAATGCTAATTAATTAACTAAAACAAAACAAAAATGGCTTTCGAGGTGGTTAAAATTAAAGATGATTGCTATCTACTATTCTGTTTTTTGTTTTGTTTTGTTACTCTAAGAACCCTGCTGCTAATTGATGAAATTCATGTTTAATTAGGTAATTAAGTAAGGGAGATTAGAGTAAGTGCCCACATCATCAATTTGGAATTATGTGTAGGAGTAGGAGTGCAGGTCCCCTAGCTCAGCTAGGGACTTGAGCAAGGGCATAAACCAGGGGCCCCGTTGGGCCTTCAATTTGTGGCTGAGATGAAATCATGTTATACCCTATGTACTGGTAGGATTTATCCCTACGGCTTCGTTTTGAAATGAAAATTTTGTAATTAATTTGAAAGTAGGAGATAAATTACTTAAAAAGAAACGTTATGATCATTCCAATCATTTTCAAATGAGATAATCCTCTTCTAATTTTCACAAAACAAAAAGTCCTTCTCGTCTACTTTCAAAATACTACGAATTTAAAGAGTTTTCATTTCAACAAAATAGACATATACATATGCATAAAGATAGCAAATCAACCTATTACGTTGTTAATGGGTACATGTTAAAATTTATTTAGTTTGATTTCACATTGCACCATCATCATCACTACCAACCTCACATAAATATTATGGTGATATCAAATTAAACAGATCGTAATAAGTACTCGTTAATAACCCAATGAATTAATTTGATACCTCTTCATATGCAATAGCGCAAGTGGAAAGTTGCCCTTCCTCCACATTTCCCCGTCCATTGAAATTTGAAGGGGAAAAGAAGAAGAAAAGAAATGAAAATGATGGCATGGGACGGGTGAATATTTTCTGTGGAGGAGAACGATCGAGAGAGCAGGACAAACAGACAGAAAGAGAGGTAAGATGATGTTCCTTGGCGTTGGATCTTAATTAATTCAAGCTTGTGAATGATTAGGTTTCTTAATTCGTGGCTCTCGTTTCATCTAATTCTACTTCTTGCTGTTACAGACTTGCTTTTGTCTGGATCAAGAAAGAATCAACATGTCATGCATGCAAGCATGAAGGGTTGTAGCGCCCGTGAATTCTATATATAATATTATATTACTACATGGTGGTCTGTGGTCAGGGACGGCCCCATCCCGAAGCGAACCCACCACCGGCTGCCGCGACGTGGGCCCCACCAATGCCCAGTGGCCAATCGGATTCATTCACTCCTTTTACTTTACATCCGTTGACTATGTCTACACACACACACAAACACACGCAAACGCAATTTAACTAGGCCCGTGACTGACTGGCCCCATCCATCCATCATCCTCTTACCCACTTCTTCTCCTCAAGTCCTCAAACCAACTTACAAATAGGTCGTTTTGCCTTTTTCTTTTAGTTATTTGTTTGTAGCTTAAATTGTGAGAAAGTCACTTTGTACAACGGCGGGTGGTATTCCTCTTTACTAGTAAGTAAAAAGTTTCAAGTTTGAATCTCGTAGATGACGAACTCTATACCAAATTAGGCTACCCATTGTGTGGTTAGCCAAACTCTCCCTCCCCTTAGTGTAAAATATATCGTTGTACTAAAAAAAAAATTGTCACAAATGTTTCTAAAGTTTACCCGAGTTTAGTTTTCGTCCCTAAACCTTTTATGATGAGTTTAAGTAAAAAAATTGAGACAAGGAGTTAAATTTTGATTACAGAGTAGTAAAGCGATTATTAACTTTGAAGAAATCAAGAGAGTGGCGGTGCCCACGCGAAATAAGAAATCCAACTCCTGAATTGGACTCCTTAGATGGACGAGGTATTTAAATTCCAGGAGGGTGAGGGATTTGGCGTTGCACGAGTGGTCCTTTCCATAAGAGTGAGGGATTCGATAGAAAATAAGGCAAACTTCACTCATGCAACATGGGGTGAAGTTGAAGGACCGGAGAAAATACCGTAAGAGTTTATCGACACTTTAGGAGTTCTTTCTGTTCATTCTTCAAAGTGGTTCACCAGCTAAGATCCCTAGTATACTCACTCATGTATGGTTTAAAATGAACGCATAACATATCAACGGCTCTTTTGAAATCCGAAACCGTGAAATGGTAGTCGGAAACAACAGCAAAGGCAAAACTATGCTGGATTTCCGACGAGCTGAGCTGATTTCGACAACGTGCAAATACAGTATGAAAATCAACGAAACAATTTAAGCACAAGTTGAGCCGTGCATCATAATCAATCAATTTAAGCACAATAAATCAACCATAAACAGTCGTCGGTATTACGTCTCATGAATCTATTTGTTCCTTGCTCTCTCTTCCTTTCTGTTGAATTCCTTCCATCCTCCCTTCACTTCCCTTGGAAAAAAAGTTGAACCCATTTTGCACATCTAGTCAGTTTTTTCAATCATCAATAGACAATGTTCAACCCAACCTCAAAGAAAAAGTATCACAAATTCATCAAATGGAGGAGACGACACATCCTAAGATTTCACATGCTCCCTCACAAACTGCTCCACCTGAGATATTTCACCCGTTAGACCAGACGCTTCTGCAACTGTAACTTTGTTCTGGCAATGAGAGAACGAAAATACTTCGCCAGGTACTCCAAGGGTAAAGTCGTTTGCAATATCAGCTGCTGATATTGCACTTCTTGATGCCCGTAACTTCTCACTGTATGGTGTTAAATGTCAAATGTATCAGAACAATGAACAATGAACAATGAAATAGATTTATGAAACAGAAACAGAATAATGAATGCAAATCACCATATCATAGAGCCCTGTCGGCGAATGAACACTTTACAAAACAAAACCAACAGAGAATTGTATGGAAAATTTTGTCTTGAATGCATCATGGATGAAAGTTAGAAAATCACAGCAAAACATGTTGATCAGAAGAAATTATCTTCCTTGGAAACCATGAAGACAGTGGATATTTCTCATAAAAAAAATGAAGATGCAGGAAATGATTTACGAGTGCATATAACTACCAGTTAATTTAGTCCCATACAGAATTGAAAAGTTTGAGTAAAACATTATAATCAATCAGAGAAAAGAAACCTATAATTACAAGAGTTCAAATCTTACATTTCTTTCTCCAGTTGTTTCCGAATAAATTCCTTGCTATGTGCTGTTACTTTGTCTGTCTTGTTGCAGAGAATAAGAACTGGAATTTTCTTCCTCACCACAGTCGCCTTAGTCAAAATATCATATAGGTACCTTTAGCAAATAAAGTGCCACGGGTCAGCCTTACAGGTGAAAACCTTAGGTTGCATGCAAATCATCCATCTATATGCAATTATGCATACATCCCAAATTCAGGGTCCTCCATTTGTTACTAGCATTTTTATTACTCTAGAATGGATGTAAGCACATAGAAACAGAGTAGCCATTGCTCAATATCATATTATAGCTTTTTTACTGAAAAGAGGAAATCTCACTCAGAAGCAGCACGGCAATTAGGTAAGAACTCCAAAGCATCAACCACAAATACTATCCCAGCTGCTTGAGGCAGAAAATCATCTAGTTGGGCTCTAAGGCGAGAATGCCCAGGAACATCGATAAGATGAACAGGATTTGCCTTTCCACCCTGTCATTAAAAACCAATAGACGGGTGAGCATGATCAAGTTGACAGTCAACCAGAACAACAGTACAAAAGAAAGGGAAGAAAATGATGTAGCTAATGTCTTCTACATATCAAAAGCAAACAGATAAGTTAAACTCTGCCCTCATTTAAACAGACAAGGAATATAGCTTGAACATAGTTATTTGCATACGAGCACAAGAGGCTGAAATATACCTTTGATTTTTCCGAATGGAGCACAAAATATCCATCATTCGGTTCCATGGAAGTGACAGTACCTTGATGTGAAGAGCCATCCCGAAGCTGGCATGTGCATCAACTCATGGCATAAAAGTTAGATGAACATTTCTAAGGCATAAATAGATCACCAAAGTAACTTGAAACAGGGAAAGATGGACATATTAATAAAAGGCATTTAGAATTTCTATATATATTACTTTCCAAGCATTAAACAACAAATTATCTCAAACAGACGTAGACTTCCAAATTATATCAGAAAAAAGATAGGGATACAACATCAGCACAGGACCAACCCAATCAAGTTTCTAATTGACATAGAGCAAATAACCAGTCATATGGTCTAGATAAATTTTGTTTGCATTACATATTAAAGACTAAGTATGACATTAGTCACTCTAATGAACGATTTAGAAAATTGGATCAACTATTGAGTCTACAAAGCAGTGATTCATATAATGTTTAGAAGAACAAAATCCAATAATCTCAGCGCTTACTTGATAGAAAAGAACAGTCTTCCCACTGCCACTAAGCCCACTCAGCAGTATGGTATTAGCTTTTGGGCGTTTAAACAACCTTACTACAACACAGAGATAAAGAAAATATATAGATTACTGTGGACTCTTTTGAAAATAAATAAATTACAAGAGTACGTACCCAACAAGAGTAAGAATGAGGTGAATAGCAAGACCGCTATAGCAGCATAAATCTGCTCGGGCGGAACCTGATGAAAGTATTGAAGGGCGTGAGATGACCATTGCTCTGCCTGTTTCTTCCATTGTTCTGCCAGTTCCTTCAATAGTTCTAATCCTTCCATACTTTTTTTGGGATTTTAGGAAACTTTCAGTTTCAGTAGCAGTGATTCTTGGCTTCTTCAGCCCTTGGGAATGTCTAAAGAAGGAATGGAGCTCAGCTTGGGAGAAAGTACCCTAAGGGAACACCAAGACACGGGTATTAGGAGCTTATAGCAAGAAAACTTATGGAAGAAACAATATGAGCGGGACATTTGACTCTTAAAAAGAATCTCAAATTCATCACTTGTAAAAATTCAAGTCTAAACACTAAAGAATCTCAAATTCATTTGTCACTTGTAACCTTTAAGTCTTAAGCATTCAGAATCTCTTATTGATGAACGAAAACAGGAATACCTAGGGCTGGTTCGGTATGGGATACCGAACCTAAACTAGTATCCCGAATCACAAACCGAGTTACATTTCAGGTTACATTTCAGGTTGCATAATTTTTAACCAATAAAGCAATTAATAACAACTGAAAATGCAGAATGGGAAAAGTAAGAAACTACCCGTCTCTTATTAGCCTGTTTTCTTTCCTCAAACTGTAATTTCTTCCGCAATCTCGTAATGTACCTATCATGAACCTTCACAAGTGCAAGAAAAGTTCACTTCAATCACATCCTTTTTAGCACATACCAATTTACCAAATTATATTACATACCATGTTTCCCTTAACAGAAATAATCATTAAATAACACTGATAAAACGTATCGAAGGCGAAAGACCCTAATGCTGCGAGTTTCAAATGTATATATATGAAAGATGAATGAAAACAAAATGTAAGGGCATAAGTGAATGGTAACATTCTTACCAGGTAAAGATAAATGAGAGATAAAAAGTAGGCAACTGGGTGGCAGTAATTGTAGTGGGAAAGCAACCACAGCATGCATAACACAATCCCTTAACACTAACCCAACGAGCACAGCAGCGGAGTAATTCAGTCAAGTGGCTGTGAATCTTTACGCAGGGCCATAAAAATGAACAAAAAAAAAAAAAAAAAAATCCCAAACTAGAACTCCTTCCATCTTCTTCACAAGTTTTCTCGGGAAATAAAACATATCCTAACCTCAAAAACAATTCCCAAACCCCGAAACTTACAATCCCTATCAACAATCAAAAACCCCTACCCCTAATCAACACCAAAAAATCCCCAAAACTCCAATATTTCAAACAATCAACCAAAAATCCCAAAACCATCCATATCAACCTAACAATCATACAAAAATGGACAAGAAAAAACGAATTTTAGCATGAATTTTCAATTGGGGTCAAAACGCAGACTGGGAAAAGCACACAGTCACAGAACCCACATGAATTTTCAATTGGGGTCTTGCTCACTTTGAGAACCCAGAATAGCATCTACAAATCTAATTAAAAAATCCTAAATTCCTAAACCAAAAATTCACATAAATAAAAATACCCTAATTCAGAATTTCCTAAATTTTAGCATGATGTTGGTAGCAGTGTTCTCGATGGTGAATCGATGATGGTCTGGGACCTGGAATCAGAGGACTATGAGCACCCTAATTTAAGAACTCAACAAAACCCCTAAATCTAGAAAACCCTAATTTCATTTTGAAAATAAAAATGTAAACCCAGCACACCAATAACATTGCCCTATTCAATCAACCTTCACCCCAGAGAACTCACTCATCGCAAATCCAGCTCACCCCCAACACATTTCACAAGAGAAACCAAACTAAATCCCAAAAGAACAAAAACCCAGCTCCAAAAATCAAATAAAAACAGACCCAGATGACCATTTCAATCAAATCACAACCAAAAAACAAGCAAGGTCCATGTGAAAATCGCAGCAAATGAAAGGAAGCAGAAGAAAATATTTACCTTGCTGGGTACACGAGTTGTTCGACTTCGTTGTTCGTCGGAGGGAGAGAAACTGATTTCCAGAGAGTGAGTCAGGAAAAGAAGATCGAAGCCTGATGATGATGGCAACGGACGGAGGGTAGCGATGTATGGAGCTAGGACGATCGGAGAGAGTTAGGAGGAGAGAGGTCTGAGTGAACTGTGAAATGAGAGGAGTCGGGAGGACCAGGAGGAAATAATTTCTTGATTTTCTTCTATTATTCGTTCTAGAAACAGGGCCGGGCCGGGGGCCCGTCCACTTCTATTTCAAGATCCGCCCCGCCCCGCTAATATGGTATATCCGAACCGCTCCGCCCCGTTTTGTGTTTAGAAATTTTGGACCCGGCCCTTACCCGCCCCTACCCGTGGGTCCAGGATCCGTTTGCCCAACCCTAGTATAAATGTGTACAATTATTTTAAAATATTTTAAAAAGCGTTTTTAATTATTTAAAAGTCTTTTTTAAAATGCTTCTTTTAAAATGGAGTAAAAATCAAATTTTAGATTCTAAACTTATCTTAATTTGCTCCAACCTTTAGGTCAAATATGAGTTAAAATCCAAAACTTATTTCTAGGCCAAATTTAGCCTAAGATTCCCTTGGTTAGTGGGGCTGGTCCACCATATATGTATATATTTTTTAGTTTTATATTTATAAATTTATTGAATCCAACGGTTAAAATCTAATTTGATGAAATCCAACGGTAAAAAAAACATGTAAGGGTCCAAATTTAAATCCAACAGCTAAAGTAATTAAAAAAAAAATTCTTTTATGTGTTTCATATTCTTTCATAGTGTTTCACAAGTTTCATGGTGTCGGTTAGTGATTTTTCAATATTTATCAGAATCTAAATATTTTTAGTTCATAAAAAATTATGATAATCTACATAATTTTTTCTTTTAAAAGGTTACTTAAAAAAAAGCCTAAATTCATTATTTAATGATCTAGGGCTAAAATTTTAACCCATAAAGGTTGGAGTACAAAAGTTGTTTCTAGTTAAAATCTAAATTTTATGGGCTTAAAATTGTAGGTTTTAACCTAAGGATTGAAGATAGTCTTAAACAATTCTCTTATCAATCAATTTGATTTTAGGAAAAAAATGGAGATACTCCCTATTGAAACCAATGCATGGACTTTCTAGTGTGCTCACTAGTGTTCTAAAAAGTTGGCCTAGGCGGTGAAGGCTTGCCGCAATTTAGTGCAAATCGTTTTGAAAAATCGGTCTGGAGCTAGGTGGTCCTAGGCGGTTAGATTTATTATTATTATTATTATTAATTGTGTATTTTTTTTTCATTTTTAGTTTCATGGTGGTATACTTATGGAAATGGATCATGAACAAACTAGATACCAATCCAATGCAAGGATCATGAACAAGAACAATTAGTCTATCATCCAAGAATACTCCTCATCATGATTACGTGCTTACTATTTTTTACATATTGAACTTGTTAGATGTATATATTTTGTGTATTCTTATACTTCTATTTTTGCATTTTATCAGTCTTTTATTATTCATACAAGTATTTTTTTTTAAGTGTAAATAATCACTTATTTACAAGATATACTATAAATTTACATAAATCCGCCTAAGTGCTTGCCCCCCAATCTGCCTTCTGACTAGCGCCTAATGTTTTTAAAACCTTGATGCTCAGGTGCTCACGGAGAACACATGATACTCCAGATTTTTTAAGTTCATCACAAGACAAATCTATTCTCCAAGAAAAAGAAAAATTGGCTCTAAAGTTGCAGATAATAATCATATTTATGCGCACGAGTTAGATTTGTACTGATCTCCTATCCCAACAACTACTATTCAGACCAACTGTAATGGTTGGAATTGAAACCCAAATTTTGTCTAAAAATTTGAGGTTCTAACCTTCTTCCATCCTTGAAATTTAGCCAGAGTATTAAAGAACAATGTTAATCTATTCAATGCCTAAAATTATTGACAAAACTAAAGGTATTTATGTCATTTTATTTTTTTTAAAAGAGATTTTTTAACAAATTATTGATGATGAACAAATCAGGATCATTTTCATTAACTTTAAATTTTAAAAACCAAAATAAAGAGTTATATTAATCTAAAAAATCGTAGTATAATTGGTTATTATTTTTCATTGTTAAACACAAGAAATTATACTATGATATGGTACCACCAGCTGGCATATGGCTGAGTGGTACTATAGTCTCCACTCAAATTTTGCCATGTGGACATTAATACACAAACTTCTGCAGTTAATTATGAAGTAACAGACCCTAGACAAGGTGGTTAACCACCATATTGCCGACGCTACCCAAAAGCTTGACTAACGAACTGACGGTGGCGAGACTGGTAGCAAGTGCCTTACGTTTGCATCTGCAATTTCTCTGCAATAATATTTTCTATAAGTGTATAATTATGAAAGACATCAAGAAGATGGGATAAATCCCAAATCCAGTTAATCGGAGAAGATGGTGGAAGCCAGCCCACTGTTTGAATTGAAAACAAACAGCCATCGATGATTCGATGCGCCTCAACTCTTGACTATTTCTTCAATTGCTTCGGTTACTATCAAATCCTCTTCAATCCTCTTTAAGAAATTCTTAATTTTGAGAAATAAGTCATCAATTTTATGCTTGATCATAATCTACGACGGCAAAAATAAAGAAAGTTCTTATTTCTATCAAACATCTGCAATTTCAATTTTATTCAAAAGCATGCGACCGCAAGGAAGTGGTCAAATCTCGAGACGGCGACAGCGACGGAGTAGCCATAAAGATTAATTAACCCCCCGAACAAAAGGAAAACCCTTTAACGTGGTGTTGGCTGTTAAACGGCAGAATTTTAAGTTTGTTGACGATTTGTATTAGCAGTACGGATGGCTAATTATGAGTCGAGATATACTACCACTCGGCAATGTCAGGTGGTATTACTGTATCACTTAATAATAGAAAATAATAATATTCGGATTTCTTTTTCCTAATTCACCAAATCAATGAATTTGTGTTATTAAAATTTTATCTAACAACTAAAGTTATTATAACATTTAAAATGGATTTCTGTTTATAACCGTTGAATCAAATTTCAATGACGCAATTATTTGATTTGATGGATTGAAAAGAAGGGATACGTCGCATAATAATTTATTGTTAAACACGAAGAAGAGACACGTGGGATCTGAGTTGTAAGATGGGTATCGATCCCTTTTGGTAGTGGGCAATGGGTCCATAGTAATCAAACAAGTTTGGTTCCGAAACGGCTGTTTTATATGTCCTACTGATTTGGCACTCTTATCTTCAATTCCATGTAGTACAAAGTGGAGCACTGGTTCTCCCACGACAGTCCATGCACTGACAGCTAAACAAACCCTACCTCTCTCCCTGTGAAGTTGGACATTTTCAGAAGAAGAAGATGATGAGGAAATCAGGTAGCACCATTATCAAGCATTTCAAATCATCATCGTTCGGTCGCGCCTCTTGGACTCCAAAATCTCCACTTCCACTTACTGCTTCATTTCCTCAAATTTTCCGAATCCCGGCAGCCGGAGATTTCAGTAACTTCTGCTCTCGCCGTTTTGAATCCGTCAATGCGGAAAAGATGCCGGATTCGGATACGACTGATCGCAATCACAATCAGGTAGCTTACTGTTGTAAATTATGAGTTTACTCTTCAATTTCCAGTTTGATTGCGTCTGGCTTGCATTCATTTCCTGTTCTTTCTATACAAGAACTAGATTATGTTGAGATGCAGCACTGATTTAGGACAGAGTCAGGCGGCGGAATTTAGACTAGTTTAGCGGAAGCAAAAATATAGCAAACTAGAAGCGAAAGATGTTCTTGTCAAATTTTGCTCCGTGATGAGTGATCCAACATTGAATTGATGGATCATTACCTAAAAGAATGACTCCGATGGGCCACGTGATCTGTTATGTTCAGCCGTGAAAGAGTTTGCACTTTTACCTTCTTGCTAAAACACTCTTGCGGTTATTACTTCCGAGAGATTTAGTACTGCACTTTAGGAACCAAGTAAGGCACCATTGAGGTGGTGTTTAATATCTTGGATGAATTACAAGATGAGACATTCTTGCGTAATTTCATAAATTTGCTTCCGAGAGGCCCCGTGAGCTTGCACATTGCATATATACACATATAATCGCTGAAGAATATCGCTTCTTCACTACAGGCTTTAGTGTTCCCGAAGGAAAGGTCAAGTTCACTCCTGAAATGAGGTTCATATCCGAGACTGCTGAGGAGCGGGAATGCTGTTATCGCGTCCTTGACGACAATGGGAGCCAAATTTTGTCCAGCAACTATGTAGAGGTACTGCAAATTCCGTCTGTCTCGCTTCCAATAATGAGTTTCCATTTTCTTTTCTACGAACACGAATATAATATAACCCGTAGGAAGTAACCTTGCGACTTATATATTACCAATTTAAACAGGTCAATAAGGAAGTTGCTGTGAAAATGTATACCAACATGGTTACTCTTCAGACCATGGACACCATTTTCTATGAAGCACAAAGGCAAGGAAGGATTTCGTTCTATTTGACCACAGTTGGTGAAGAGGCCACCAATATTGCATCTGCGGCAGCACTCACCATTGACGACATTGTCTTTCCTCAGGTTTCCACCACATATACGCATATATAAGAACTTTCTATAATATCCTTTCTAGTTCAATACGCCACACCTGCATTCCTACTCATTAAGATTTCAGTTCCTTTTTCCTCATCAGTTGATTCAATAGTTTATCATGAGAGGTGCTGAGAGAAGTTTTCTTTGACATGTATGCAGTACAGGGAGGCAGGAGTGCTATTGTGGCGCGGTTTCACTCTACAAGAATTTGCAAACCAGTGTTTCAGTAACAAAGCTGATTATGGGAAAGGCAGGCAGATGCCGATCCATTATGGATCTAACAAGCTCAATTATGTAACTATAGCATCAACCGTGGCGTAAGATATAAATTTTTTATGTCGGAGATTATTTTTGGCTGATATGTACACCATTTTCAAATGCTTCACTAAAATGATTAAGGTCACACCACAAATAATTTATATTGCTTTGCAGCACACAACTTCCACAGGCTGTTGGTGCTGCATATTCTTTAAAGATGGACAGGAAAGATGCATGTGTGGTCGCGTATGTTGGTGATGGTGGCACAAGCGAGGTAAACTACCACTGAATTTTATCCTAAAAGTGCTCACACCTCCAACGTTTTTAATAGCCTTGGGCGAATATAATTAAAAGCGGCGAACAAGATTATTAAGTACCTCATGTTTCTGTTGATTCAAAATCTTGTTATAGCCTCTGCATTTATCCCATTGACGCCCAGCATTTCACTGTTTTTGTGGAGGGGCGTCCCTATAAGTTAGAGGGCATTGGTTTTGGTTGTTCCTTTCTGATGAATCAAATTATGTTAGGGTGATTTCCATGCTGCTTTGAATTTTGCGGCTGTTAAGGAGGCTCCGGTTATATTCTTTTGTCGGAACAATGGATGGGCTATCAGTACACCTACATCAGACCAGTTTCGGAGTATTCCATCTCTCTGCTTGTATTTTTACAATTTCTATCAAACGTAGTGCTGATGCATAGAAGCAAAGTAATAATTTATTCCTCTTCTTTGGGCAGGTGATGGCGTTGTCGTCAAAGGCCGGGCTTATGGAATTCGAAGCATCCGAGTAGATGGTAATGATGCACTTGCTGTGTACGGTGCAGTTCATGCTGCCCGTGACATGGCAATCAGAGAACAGAGACCAATCTTAATTGAGGTAAAGAAAAGGATTTTTTTTGGTTTCCTGGCCTTGTGAGCCACATTGTTGAAACTCATATTCTTCAACTTTTGATGTTTGGTTTCGATCTTTTCCATTGACAGGCATTAACATATCGAGTAGGACACCATTCCACTTCAGATGATTCGACGAAGTATCGTCCAGTCGAAGAGATTGAATGGTGGAAAATGGAACGAGACCCTGTATCTCGATTTAGAAAGTGGATGGAAAACAATAGTTGGTGGAGTGATAAGCAAGAGTTAGAGGCCAGAAACAGTGCGAGAAAGCAGGTAAGACGTACTATTACTTCTTTTTGGAAGAAACGCTTCAGAACATGTTGTTGAACAGAACAGATGGAAGGTGTAAGATCCAAATATGAGAATCGTGTTTTCTGAATAATTGTTTATGCGGTTTTGTTGCAATGCAGATATTACATGCAATCCAAGAAGCAGAAAAAGTTGACAAACCTCCAATTGCTGACATTTTCACAGATGTATATGACTCTCCCTCTTCCGATCTCCGCGAGCAGGAGAAACTGCTCAGAGACACAATTCAAAGACACCCCCGCGATTACCCGTCCAACTTTCCTCTCTAACTTCTGATTAGATTCAAGGCACGGTGAAGAAATATGGGAAGAAATTTCGTTAAGTTGAAGGTAGAAGATAGATTAGTGATGAAGAAAACTTATGCATCTGCACAAAACAGTAGAATTAAAATAAGTAAGTCCTTCATCACTTGTTCATTACCGTATGTTTGGATAAGTAACTTTCAAAATACAAACTGTAGACTAAATTGTTAAAAATGCAAACTGTAAAACTAAGATATAGTTACCGATATATGCAAAAATGGCCGAAGAGAACAAATATCCTAGACACAGAAGACACTGTATCAAAATACTAACGCAGAACGTTGCTGCTTCCGAAAACATTTGTTAGGAAGACAACTTCATCCATGGTGGATCTTAATCAAGATCAAGATATTTCCCTTTTGAGAAATCCATGGGTTCCCTGCATGCAGCAACTGCGACCACACCCCCAGCTTCTGAAATTTTTCATTGAAAAACCGGTGTCAGAATTGCAGAAAATATTTTCCAGATAGAAACTCCAAGACTGCGTCTCAAAAACAAGAAATTAATTAAATAACAACTTGTTCTTGAATTATTAGCTTTTGCTATTACAAGGACAAAAATAGAGGTGTCCTGAAAGATTCCTAAATAAGGAATAATTTCAGAAGCTCACTCCTGCAATATTGAAGTGTCTGGACAAATATACAATCAATAAAGTAATTTCATGCAACGTCTTTTTCTTTCCAGAACTAAATACAGAATGAAACTAACTGAATCCAAGGTATAAGTTACCATTTAGAAGAGATGATTGAATGCCGATAATGTTATTACACACACACACACACAATACCTCTAATATAGTATTGGTTTGGTACTGAAGTGCTTTTATAAAAAATTGATATAAAAAAAGTTGAGCTCAAAAAGGTGTTTGGTAAACACTTAAAAACAGTTTATTTTCACAATTTTTGGTGAAAAAAAAGCTGAAAATGTGAAGCAGCAAAAATGAGTTTATTTTCACAACACAGCAGAAGTAGTTTTTTTTTCAAAACACAGCAATACCAAACCAGCCCATAATATATAATAAACATACATAGAAGAGATGATTGAACACCTATGTAGGTCAATCGAGTTTCCGAGAGTGCTATCCAAGCAAGAAGCAGATTTGGATGTGACTCATTCCTAATTAACGCAAAATAGATGCAATGATGAAATAAATATTGATCTCATTCCCACATGAGCGCATGAGTATTATGAAGGTGTGTCATTCCAGCACTATAATGGGTTGTGTAATGATTGATTGAAATCTCTAATGACGTGTGATGAGAATCATAATAGTGAATCATGAAATATGAGATTGTTTGACAATCACAAATGTTTTGTGTTATTTGTCTACCGCACGAGTTTCACTGCTTACGGGTTTTGTCATAAACCTAGTACATCTGTTCACGATGTTGGGATTCAAGTGATGTAATTGTGGTGGACAATGTAATTGAGAGTAAGGTTAGTACCCTTCAAGTTATATTTAGTTATTTTGGACATAAATTGTGGACTAGATTTTATTGTAAGGTGTTTTTCCCTGGATATCTCATGTACCCATTGTTTATATATTTCTTGTACAACTACATCCTAATTATGTAACTCGTCGATCTTGAGCGTATTTCATAATTGGAATGTGACAGCAATAGACTAGAAAAAGAAAACGAGGGAGTGGAGGAGATGGGAGGAAGAAAAACAAATGTGTTTCTCTTTCCCCCTCTCCTTATGACAACTTTTGCTCTCAGCTTTTTCTGGAGGTTGGCCCAATAATGATTTTTATTTTACTTCTCATATAAAACCTTAAATTACACTAAAACTTTAGTAAAACTGTTGCATTTTAATCAATATATTAATTGTGACCTGTTTTTAAACTCCAAGAAAGGCAGAATGTGTATTTCGTAATAGAATATCAAATTGCCTCTTTATAATTTATTTTGTTGACAAAAGAGTTTTATTAATAGGTAGTAGATTATATTTTGTGTCATCTCTGGAGCCAATTCGTTTCCACAAGAGAAAAATATCTTGTCCGATATTGTTGGGAATTTTGTCAGCGTCTATTACAACTTTGTTTGATAACTACTTATAATTTGTATAGGTGGCCAGACTTTCTGGTAACCTTCTTTCCCAAAAAAACACATAAACATTACAAAAATACTAGATAAAGGTCGCACACCATGTGTGTGTGTGTGTGTGTTAAATGTATGACAGTTTAAAAAGAAATTGGAATCAAAATTAACAAAAGAAAAGGTTAGAAGAAAGAAAGTAGAGGAGTAAATTGACACACCCCGACCTTAATTAGGAGGTCCAACTGTCCAAGCATGCTGGCCGTCATCGTGAGGTGACGTAACCATAAGGGTAAGTGATGTGAAAAAGTGAATAAATTAAAACCAAACTAGAACTAATTTAAACTAAATAGTGAAAGAGTGCGCAGTCGTGGGAAGAACCCACTACAATTATTTAGAGCATAATAGACAGTACGACTACAGTAAAGTAGTCAAAATAGCTAAAGTACACTTATTACACAACAGTGGATAAGTTTATGCTTCTAAATAGAGATAATGTCAGAACTGCTGGAGGTTCCTCGAATGCCACAAAGAGCACAACTATCTAGGTCATGGAGAGGCGAAAAACAAATTTGAGTGGGTCAACAAAACAATGTTTGTAAGAAAACCTTTATTTTTGAATATAGTAACCCCTCGCTGTAAAACAAGTATAGTTTCCTTAAAACATACTACGTAAGTATGTAAACAACAGTACAACAACAATATAACTAGACATATGCCAAGTCATGATATATCAAATGCCACAGTAATATAATCAAGTATAATCAATTGCTCATCTATCTATGCTAGCAAACGAGTCGGAGTTTCATAATGCAACATGCACGACAGGATTGAGTGTAATCAATACGCTCTAGTACTACAACCACGTAACGACTGGCGTTGAGGTGCGGTCACATATGAGTCGGAATTGCCTAATGCAATTTGTACGACAGGACTGGCACCTAACTTGGATCCAAGGCGAACGAATGATGTTGATGTGAACATACACTTGAAGGACTGACCCTGGTCTTGGGCGGAGTACTAACACCGGGGTGCAGCAAGATGAGCATGTACAAAATATGTATGAATGTCATGACAGTAATATCCCACCCATATAGCAGCATTTATCACAATTAATATCACAATAACGATACTTGGCAATATAAGCGTAAAAATGAAGTAAATACACATTTATGGAAACTATAACTATATATAGGTATAAAAACAATCTGCCCACTCACAAATACGTTGTCGGATCATAGCCTCCGAGCCTTGCATGACCCCTCAAGTCCTCGGGATACGTTTCCCCTATATGTGAAATAACTATTTTTAAATTAATTAAAATACATACATGGAAACTTAAATAAAACCCCCATAGTTTGCTAAAACCTAGGGTTTAAATATATGAAATTGATCTACTCGATGTCACGGACCTACATAAATTTACAGAAAGCAAATCGGAGGTCGGATGTACCCTTACATGTCGGTTAAGACACAGCTATACTCGCCACCATGCGCAGGCAGATCCCTGACGTCCATCAGGAATATTCCGTTAAATAACTAACAGAGTTTAACGACGTTACTTGACGTCGTTAGAATATTCCGTCGTCTTCTTCAATGGTCTTCGCCGGTCGCCGTCGTCTGAACTCGCCGGATTTTGGAAATTTTCATCGGTTTCTGGGTAAAATTTCAAACCTTCATAACTTGATAATTTCTCCACCATTTTTCACAAAATTTATATGGAAAGGAAGCTTATGAAGAGTAGAATCGCGTTATACTTTTTTAGAGTCCAAAAAGTAGACGGAGGTTTAGTACCCTGCAAGTTATATTTAGTTATTTTGGGACTAAAAATTGTTGGACTAGATTTTACTGTAAGGTGTTTTTTCCCTGGATTCTCAATGTACCCTTGTTTAATATTCTTGTGGTACAACTCATCCTAATTATGTAAACTCGTCGTCGTGAGCGTATTTCATAATTGGAATTGACAGCAATAACTAGAAAAAGAAAAACGAGGGAGTGGAGAGATTGGGAGGAAGAAAAACCAAATGGTTTCTCTTTCCCCCTCTCCCTTATGACAACTTTTGCTCTCAGCTTTTTCTGGAGGTTGGCCCACTAATGATTTTTATTTTACTTCTCATATAAAACCTTAAATTACACTAAAACTTTAGTAGAACTGTTGCAATTTTAATCAATATATTAATTGTGACCTGTTTTAAACTCCAAGAAAGGCAGAATGTGTATTTCGTAATAGAATATCAAATTGCCTCTTTATAATTTATTTTGTTGACAAAGAGAGTTTTATTAATAGGTAGTAGATTATATTTTGTGTCATCTCTGGAGCCAATTCGTTTCCACAAGAGAAAAATATCTTGTCCGATATTGTTGGGAATTTTGTCAGCGTCTATTACAACTTTGTTTGATAACTACTTATAATTTGTATAGGTGGCCAGACTTTCTGGTAACCTTCTTTCCCAAAAAAACACATAAACATTACAAAAATACTAGATAAAGGTCGCACACTATGTGTGTGTGTGTGTTAAATGTATGACAGTTTAAAAAGAATTTGGAATCACAATTAACAAAAGAAAAGGTAAGAAGAAAGAAAGTAGAGGAGTAAATTGACACACCCTGACCTTAATTAGGAGGTCCAACTGTCCAAGCATGCTGGCCGTCATCGTGAGGTGACGTAACCATAAGGGTAAGTGATGTGAAAAAGTGAATAAATTAAAACCAAACTAGAACTAATTTAAACTAAATAGTGAAAGAGTGCGCAGTCGTGGGAAGAACCCACTACAATTATTCAGAGCATAATAGACAGTACGACTACAGTAAAGTAGTCAAAATAGCTAAAGTACACTTATTACACAACAGTGGATAAGTTTATACTTCTAAATAGAGATAATGTCAGAACTGCTGGAGGTTCCTCGAATGCTACAAAGAGCACAACTATCTAGGTCATGGAGAGGCGAAAAACAAATTTGAGTGGGTCAACAAAACAATGTTTGTAAGAAAACCTTTATTTTTGAATATAGTAACCCCTCGCTGTAAAACAAGTATAGTTTCCTTAAAACATACTATGTAAGTATGTAAACAACAGTACAACAGCAATATAACTAGACATATGCCAAGTCATGATATATCAAATGCCACAGTAATATAATCATGTGATAATCAAGTATAATCAATTGCTCATATATCTATGCTAGCAGACGAGTCGGAGTTTCATAATGCAACATGCACGACAGGATTGAGTGTAATCAATACGCTCTAGTACTACGACCACGTAATGACTGGCGTTGAGGCGCGATCACATATGAGTCGGAATTGCCTAATGCAATTTGTACGACAGGACTGACACCTAACTTGGATCCAAGGCCAACGAATGGTGTTGATGTGAACATACACTTGAAGGATTGGCCCTGGCCTTGGGCAGAGTACTAACACCGGGGTGCAGCAAGATGAGCATGTACAAATATGTATGAATGTCATGACAGTAATATCCCACCCATACAGCAGCATTTATCACAATTAATATCACAATAACGATACTTGGCAATATAAGCGTAAAAATGAAGTAAATACACATTTATGGAAACTATAACTATATATAGGTATAAAACAATCTGCCCACTCACAAATACGTTGTCGGATCGTAGCCTCCGAGCCTTGCATGACCCCTCAAGTCCTCGGGATACGTTTCCCCTATATGTGAAATAACTATTTTTAAATTAATTAAAACACATACATGGAAACTTAAATGAAACCCCCATAGTTTGCTAAAACCTAGGGTTTAAATATATGAAATTGATCTACTCGATGTCACGGACCTACACAAATTTACAGAAAGCAAATCGGAGGCCGGACGTACCCTTACACGTCGGTTAAGACACAACTATACTCGCCACCATGCGCAGGCAGATCCCTGACGTCCATCAGGAATATTCCGTTAAATAACTAATAGAGTTTAACGATGTTACTTGACGTCGTTAGAATATTCCGTCGTCTTCTTCAATGGTCTTCGCTGGTCGCCGTCGTCTGAACTCGTCAGATTCTGGAAATTTTCGTCGGTTTCTGGGTAAAATTTCAAACCTTCATAACTTGCTAATTTCTCCACCATTTTTCACAAAATTTATATGGAAAGGAAGCTTATGAAGAGTAGAAATCGTTATACCTTTTTAGAGTCCAAAAAGTAGACGGAGGTGGCCTGAAAATGCCTCGAAAGGTACGACCAAAACTTAACTCTTTGAAACCTCGTGTTTTTGACGTCAACTCCTCACCAAAACTAGTATAGGAGTCTCAGGGAGTTGTAAGAGAGCTTCTCCGACCTTCAAAACTCCTCGACTCGGTCTGAAAATGTTGAACTCAAACTCACTGAGTTCGAACCTTCCGAGTTCGACGTCCAAAACTCGATCAACTCGTGATCCAGTGGTATGGTTGTGCTCATGAAGTCAAGAAAAGTATGGTTATGGTGCTTGCGAGCTTGATCTGCGAAGACTAATGAAGGCCTTTGTTGCTACAGAGAGGAGAGAGCTCAGTGAGGAAGAGAGAGATGAGAGAGTGATTGATTTGATTGGGTGCAGGAAAGTGGGAAGAAAATTGATTGGTGGATGAAAGGAAATGGCACGGGTTCGGTTTTAAAGAAGAAAGGACAGGATTTTCAGATTTCATAAAGTAAAAGCAAAACAGAAAATCTAACACTGATAAAATTAACGTACACTCGTAACAACGAGTACAATTTAATTACGATAGTGAGAATAATAATTTAAGAGCAAATAAATATGTCCACGTCACTTGCCAACAAAGGCATAAATGTCAATTCACATACTCGGGGAAGGAAATTACATAGAAAATTAGGGACGAATCATCATATAAATGGTTACATGTGTGTGAGGAAGGAAAAAAAATAGAAAAACTTGTAATTTAATTTATGTATAAAAGAGAATAATTGTAATTTCCTCGGTTTTTGGTTGATAAACAAAATTTTATTAATATGTAGTTTAGAATACATTTTGTGTCCTCTTTGAAGTCAATTCATCTCACTAGGGCACTAGGGTAACCGTTTCCACGAGAGAAAAGTATCTTGTCTGATATTGTTGGAATTTGTCGGCGTCCATTTCAACTTTAAATGTAACTACTTATGATTCGCACACGTGGCCAGACTTTCCGGTAACATTCTTTCCTGGAAAAAAAGACACAAACATTAAAATAATACTAAATAAAAGTCGCACACCATGTGCGTTTAAATATATGACAGCTTAAAAAAGAAATGAATCAAAATTAAAAAGTGAAAAGTAGGGTGCGGGAGAGAGAAAGTGGAGGAGTAAAACTATGGTTTGAAGGGCGAGCCTGAAGATTTGAAAGGCGACAACGATCTTTGCAAGAGGAGGGAGCGGATTTCCACGCATGGTGTGATCTGAAGGGGTGGTTGGGCTTCTGTATTTTTCTTGTTGGGTTTGGTTGTGGTGGCGCCGTCGGTTGGGGTTCTGTTTTTTTTTTTTTTGTTGGTTTTGGACCTTTGGTGGTGGAGTGGCGAAGTGGGCATCGACAAAGGGTGTCGCAACAACAAGACAGAATCACGCTGGTGCTCGTTCTGAGGTTAGATCAGAATAGGGATCGATTTTTCTTGAGATGGGCTTGAAAGAAACTCGGGTTTTAATTAGTGAGCACCAGGATTTGCAGACGCACGGACAAGGGATTTGGCGGGCAACCATTTGAGGATGGCGGTGATAAAGTGTGAAATCCCGTCCCTAGATTTTACTATTTAAAATTATGTATTTCGTATTTTTAGTTTCGATGCATTTATAGTTACGGTGTATAGTTTTTTTCTCCAAACCTAGACATATTCTCATACTTCCTTATTTTATAATTTTCTCCTACATATTAGGCTCAAAGTTGACACTGTTTGACTGGTAAGCATGATTTTTCTGTGAGTAACTCTATTTGATAGGCAGCAATATTGGTCACGATATATACGCGGTTATTACAACTTTTTTTTTTTTTTTTTTTGTACATAGTGTAAAATCTCAGGTGTGCCAAAACATCTATGTAAGGCAACCAATTAATTAACCCTAATATCCCTTCCTTAATATGCGACCAATTAACTAATTGGCAAACTGATTAATTGAAGAAACAAATATAAGATATATGGAAAGAAAATAAAATAAACAATCTAATCTAAGCGTTGGCAACAAATCCTTGTAACCAGTGAATAGTCAAATGAAGATTTCGTCACCATGAGCGTTGAGAAGACACCTTGCTTCAACATGCGGACGGTGTAACGGTGGCATTAATTTGTTTAATATATTAATAATTTAATCTGCTTAATTTCAGCTTCATATCGGAACCCTAGCCAGCTTCTTGGTCCTTATATAGTACGCTCAGTTGAGTCCAGTTCTTCACTCCAATATTGGATAGTGATCTGGATACAATATTGGATAGTTTCAGAGAAGATGATTTCTCAGGCCAAAACTCCTAAGATCTCTCTTGCCTCATTTGATTACTTAGCTTAATTCTTTCACTATTGCATGTAATCGCTCCAAATTTTCCTATTCCAGGCATACTGTCAGCTGTATTTCGGTCCCTTGGGTTTCTCTTAGTTGCGTCTTTCTTCTCCTTCTCGAGCTCGTGCTGTGCCAAAAATGTCGTCTTCTTCTTCTCTTCACGGTCCAAACACTGCTCCCATCTCTGCCTCATCCAACGGTAACTCTAATAGTAGTGAAAATAATGATATTGTGAGTGATCATCATCATGTGTCGGTTGTGATAGTAGGTGCTGGTCCGTCTGGCATTGCGACGTCCGCATTGCTCAACTCCTACTCAGTACCAAACCTTGTGTTTGAAAGGGAAGACTGTTGCGCTTCCCTTTGGAAGAAACGGTCCTACGATCGTCTCAATCTTCACTTAGCAAAGGGGTACTGCTCTTTGCCTCTCATGCCACACTCCTTCAGGACTTCCACCTTCATGTCCAAAGACGATTTCATCGCCTACATAGATGAGTATGTCTCACGGTTTAACGTGAACCCTCGTTACTGTCGTCATGTGGATTCTGCTGTTTACGATGAAGATGAGGAGATATGGAAGGTGAAAGTGACTGGTCCGGACCAGTACGAGTACTACTCTTCAGATTTCTTGGTTGTCGCAACAGGAGAAAATAGCCAGGCTATTATTCCGGCGGACTTGCCTGGACTTGAGTCATTCACAGGAAAAGTTGTTCATGCATGTGACTATAAGAACGGGGAAAGTTTTAAAGACAAACAAGTTTTGGTCATTGGCTGTGGAAACTCTGGTATGGAAATCAGCAACGACCTTGCCGACAATGGAGCGCATGCATCCCTTGTTATTAGAAGCCAAGTAAGAACACATATATCTCTTGTGTGTGTGTCCGCATACATACATGCATACATACATACATATACATATATATATATATAATTGTAATTATGTGTTGGGTGATGTTGCATGCAGATGCATGTCCTCAGCAAAGAGATGGTAGCTATAGGAATGCTTCTTTTGGATTACTTGCCAGTGAAAATAGTGGACAAGTTTGTCTTATTCCTTGCCAAGTTTAGGTATCAGGATTTGTCCAGCTATGGCATTCATCACCCCGACCAAGGCCCTTTTCTCTTTAAAGCACTTACTGGAAAGACTCCAGTGATTGATCGTGGAACCATCAACAAAATTCGATCCAAACAGATCAAGGTTTTCAGTTTTTTGTTTTATTTTTATTTTATATTATAGAAATCTATATTTCAATCTCTAAATAAGAAGAAGTTTAGATTAATGCCTAGTAAAGATTCAAAAGTGAGTTTAGACGCTTGGTTCTATTTAAATGCCAAAGTTTATATTCCATGTCATTTTATTTATTTAATTTTTATAATTTTTCTTTTTCTATGTTTTGCACTAATTCATTATAATATATTTAGAGTTTTAGGTACACTAACTCATTAAAATATATTTCGGTACAAACATTTAGGTACACAAATCAATTATAATATAGTTGGTAAAGACATTTCGGTACAAACATTTAGGTACATTAATTCATTATAATATATTTTGGTACAAATATTTAGATACAAACATTTTAGGACAAACATTTAGCTACATGCATTTCTATGCAAACAAGTCAATTGAATATATTTCGGTACAATCATTTATGCACACTTATATTTTACAAGACTCTATAAGGTGCTAGGTGCTAGTCAGGCGGCATGCAGGGGTCTAGCGCCTAAGTGTCTAGGTGGGGGCCTAGGCGGTTTATTTTATTTTATTTGAGTTAAATTGATTATATACCATATAAATAAATGTCTACTTATATTTAAAAAATACATAATTGTACTGAGAATTTGGGATATAATATATAAATGATAAAGTATCCAAATATTCAACAAGTTTCTTACAATTTTTATTGAAAAAATAAAATGCAAAATATAAGTTTTCTATTTTTGTTTAAGTGAGAATTGCAAGCTAGGTACGCCTATGCCAATGCTTAGACAGGTTTAGGTGCCATTTCTTAATTTTCAAAAACTTAGAGGATGATAGCGAGCCACCTAGCATCTAGGCAGCTATAGCTAGAGATTTTTAAAACAGTGTGTATTTAAATTTTTATAACTGTTGTTCAAAGACAAATTTAAGTTTTACTTGTAACTGCACACATGCACGCCTATGGATGTGTTGACAAGTTAAGATGAAAGTAGGGTTGAAGGAATTTTTAATTTTGTATTTGTAAACCCTAAAAACGGAAAATAAAAACTAAACTACACCACAAATTCTATATTATATGTATAGCTTTATCGATCCAAATTAGCTCTTGCCTTTTTACTTGTTTACGTTACTTTACCAGTGTTACTGTTACCTAAGCGTTACTAACCATGGCAAGTTAGTTCTTACGATTAATCCCTAATCTAATTTGGTCTTAATATTTGACAGGTTTTTCCAGGAATAGTGAGGATAAACTCCAACTCTGTTGAATTCAACAACGGGGCCCGACAGAGTTTTGATGCCATTCTGTTGGCAACTGGTTATAAAAGTGTAGCACATAAGTGGCTCAAGGTGATTAGTAGTCGACATTAGTGCTAATTACTTTTCATTAATTCGTAGTTAGATAGTCATACGTGCGTGTGTATATATATAACATGAAGATTTTCTAATTGTGGACGTAGGACTATAAGTACCTCCTTAATGACGATGGAAAGCCTAAAGGAAATTATCCAAACCACTGGAAGGGCGAGAAGGGAGTTTACTGTGTTGGATTAGCAGGGAATGGACTGCCTGGGATTTTCAAGGATTCAACGGCTGTGGCCGAGGATATCTATAGCCTAATGGCACAGAAATAATGTGTGCTAAAATCCCTAGTAAAATGTTTGAGTCTGTAGTTTTCTTAGTGCTTAAGTACTAGAAGCCAGAAGGGTCTCTGCTGTGTTGAAACGTTGGGTAATCTTTGCTTATGTTGTAGTTGTTTAATGATAAAAATGTATGCATTTTCCCTTTTTAATTAATTTTGTTTTTCTTTAATTTAATTTAAGTAGGGTTATAACTGAGACTTTGTAAAAAGGTTGACAAGACGGCTTAAAATCTTTATTTTCGCACAATCATACATTTTGTATTATGCTTCCCTAGGATTTAGTAAGATAAACGTCGAGACTTGGTAGTATAATCTTCTCTTATTAGTGTAGGAATTATTTTTAGTAAATTGTAATTAATATCTTCGGATTGTTACAGTAGTATTGTTCCGCTATAAATCTTGATGCTTTAACGTCAATTGGACATCTCTAGTTTCCATTATATACATTTATTTAATAATTTACTACACTCTTTACGCACTCTACTCTAACTGCTTTATTTTATATTCTTCTCTTTACTCTATTTTTATACTCTTACTTTAATTTATTCGTACTTTTTAGTTTTTACACTTCACTCTTACATTAAATCTTCATCGCTCTTTGGGTGTCGTTTAACACATTTTGACTTCGACGTTCACGTAAATATTCAGGTCGGATTGTGTTAGTTGTATTAAAATATATTCTGTAAAATCATAATGATTGAAGAATAATTCGGATATTATAAAAGCCTTCTTTCCTTCTCCGTCTATATATACATTTTCCAATCCCAAAAATTCTTTACCAATTGGAAAAGGAAACCCTTGGAGAAGAAAAACAATAAAACGAGAAGGGATTTTCCGTATAGGGGGCAAAACCGTCCATCAAAATTGATAAAAAGCCGTCCTCCAGGTCGGAGCCTCCCTCTCCTCTCCTGTTTTATCTGGTTTTCCTTTTTACCCTGTAAACCGTTTTCTTCCTCCGTATCTCCACCACCAACCGACCCCTCTCTCTCTTCTCTCCCAAACGAAAACGAAGATACAAAAATTTCAGAAAAAAAAAAAAGAAAATCCGAATTTTGCAGTAATTGAAGAAAATAGGCCTCTTTCGTGTATCAGTCTCTTCTTCCTGCACAGGTTTGTGATTATCCTTTTTTTGCTGTAATTTGTTTTTATTAATGTGTGTTAATTTTTGTGTTTGTATATATGTGGATTTGTTTAAGCATTTGTATTGAGTGTGTTGCATTACTTCGCCAATTTTGAGATTTGGGGTTTAATTGAGCAGAGGAAGTCAAGGGAATGCGATTTTAGGGTTTTCTCTCTGTGTCCGGACTGCTTTGGCGAAGGTAATTTTTTAATTGGGAATGAAGGCAGAGTTAGGGTTTGATTTTGAAGTGCATTGTATTGGGTCGGGAGTAATTTTTGGTGGGGTTAAATTTTTTTTGTTGTTGATCATATGTGCTTACTGCAGTGTTTGAGTTAATGGGTAAATTTGCTTAACATAGGATGGCTTGTGGAAATTCGGTTTTGGTCGAGGGACTTTTGCCTGAGCCTGTCACCGAGCAGCAGATGGGCTCGGAGATCTTGGTGCAATCTGTTTCTGAGCAGCCATCCTGCTCGGAGCCTTTACTTGATTCTGATGTTGACCATGCCAGTGTGCCAGATGGGGCTCTGGGATTGTCTAGGAATGATAATGCTGGTTTTGTGAGCTCTGGTGAGGTTACAGAGTCATGCAAGGTTGATATAGATGGTTTGGTTGGTGAGAGTGAGAATGCCAATGATTTGGATCTGCGAAGTAGGTTGAGCAGAGAGTGGAGGCTCAATAGGTGTTGCTCGACTGAGAGTCAGAGTAATGTTGATGGTTCCAATAGGGAAACTGATGGGACATGCTTGAAGGAAGGTGGGCCTGAACTTGAGGATGTATCTGCAGCTTCAGTTGGGGACTGTGAAATCC
Source organism: Pyrus x bretschneideri (assembly GCF_019419815.1). Taxonomy (NCBI): domain Eukaryota; kingdom Viridiplantae; phylum Streptophyta; class Magnoliopsida; order Rosales; family Rosaceae; genus Pyrus; species Pyrus x bretschneideri. Next base: position 8,112,588 of record NW_025999390.1, on the reverse strand, counting down.
CTTTGGAAGTCATATGTCAGACTGGTTCATCAGGAGACGGTGTCCCACAGGATGAGCAGAGAGATGATAAGAGTGTTAGTGGTCTTTATTCTAAAGAGGTTATGGAAGTTACGGAAGAGAAAGGTGACATTTCTCTTGAGATAAAGAATGATAATCGTGAACCAGTATCTCCTTTGCAGGGTGGTGAAATTCCTTCAGAACTAGCAGAGATGGAAGCTTGCAGTAGTCCCTCTTTGGAAGCTGCATATGAGGAGAGTGTTGTTTCTGGTGGGATAGAAGCTGATTTGTGCAGCAAGACATCACCTGTACGGGATGTTGGGATGCATTCAGAAGTATCATACGCATGTGGTTTGGTGACTAATTGTGACAATAAGAATGAACAGATGGATGATAATGGTGTTAATGGTCCGAGCAGCCTCTCTCCTGAAGGGACTGCAGAGGTTGTTGAGATGAAAAGTAATGTTGATACATGCACTCAAATATTTCCTTCGCAAGGTTTGGAGAGAGGCCTTGGAAGATTTACGTATACTTGATTTACCGAGTAGTTGTGCCCAACAGAATGATCAAAGTAGTGATAAAATTGCTGACGGTTCCTTGGTAGAGAGGTCTATGGATATTCTGGAAAAAAACAGTCATTCTATGACAGATTTAGAGGCTGTCATTCTCACCCAGATGTCTCCTGTGAAAGTTAATGTGTACTATTCTAAGGAAGGTTCCTCCGAAATAGCTTCCAACTGCAATATTGAGAACTCTGTTTCTATGCAGTCATGTCAAACCTTTGGGGTTGCCAATAACAGCGTCAATGGGCTCTGTACTGATATGGTTGTTGATATGAAAAGCAATATTAATCAAATATGGCCTCCAGAGGGTTGCCAGAGGACCTTTGAAGGTTCAGATGTGTCAGATTCACTGAGGGTTTGCACCCAAGAGAATGGTCAGAGGAACGAGAAGGTTATTGATTTTGCGTCTGCTGAAAGGGTATCAGACATTTTGGAACAGAAAAGTGATGCTACAACCGACACGAAGGTTGAAATTGGCACCCAGATATCAGTAATGGAGGAAAAAGTTTCCAATCTGAAGGAAGGTTCTGGTGGACTATCCCCCAACAATGTTCATGAGAAGTCCGTTTCTTTGAAACTGTTTCAATGTTTTGATATTGTCAAAAATGGCTCTTCTGAGAGCGTGGATGTGCCAGATAATGATTCCCCTGGTAATATTGATTCTAGCATTTCATTGGACTGTTCTGGGGAGAAATATCATGAAGGAATTGATAATGTCAAAGTTGATTGTGTTTCTAAAACCAAATTTCCTGACATTGTAGCATTGTCTTCTCGAAGGAGTGGCCGAAGCCGCAAGACTAACACGAAAAAGGCTCCAAGGAAAGGCAGAAGCACATCTAAAGAGTTGCAACCACTTGGAAGCCTTGAAACTGTCTTCAAGGCTGCTGGAAGGAAGAGAAGCTGCCTTTCCAAGCCAGCTCGTTCTTCTATATGGGGATTATTAGGGAGTGTAACACAATCTTTTGAAGAGAGTAACAGGCTTGAGCTCAGTCAAGGTAAGAGTCAAGTATCGCAGAAACGAAGGAGTGGACAAAGAAGTGGACAACGGAATCAGAGTGGTGCTGGTGGAAATTCACAAAGGTCAAGGGGCAAGGGCAATGCTTCAACTAACCATGTTCGTTTGAAGGTTAGAGTGGGGAAAGAATTTTGTAATAGTTCTCTCTACATCACAGTACCTGAGGTTGTTGATACCTCTGCATCTGCAAATTCTGTTGAAAAAGGGGATGGAAATGAGGGCAATTGGAGAAAAGAAGCGACTGTTGGGAAGGCTAGAACTTATCTGAATGCTCCTGTTCTGGATGTTGATCTGGCTAATAAGGACTTGGAGAGTGTTGTTCTCACAGAGAATTCAGCTGACAATGTGATTGATAACTATCGTGGGGTTTCATCTCATACAGTTGCTGTATCTTCAGGAGGATCATTTGGGACTAGCTTTACAGATCCTGGAACTTCACCTGATTCTGAAATTATCAATATCGTTCCAGATGCAGATGTTGAGGCAAGACAGCAAGAAGATTCTCATGGTGATGTTTTAACTTCTGACAAGGTTTTGGCTGCTTCTGGAGACTTTATTAGCACTAATAGAGGGAATGAGAAGCGTAAAGTCCCTCATGCAAAAAATTGTGTTTGGGAAGGTGGTAAACTGTGTCCAGCAAGCTTGAATAAAGAAATGCAATCAGAACGAGATGGATGCAGGCAAAGTCTGGATTTTTCTTTTAGTGAGATGCACATTTCATCCACCTGTGCAAATGCTTTGAGCAACTCATCAAGTGACAAGGAATCATCTTTGGAGGCACTGCGCTTGTCAGGAGAAACTGACCATGGAATTTCTGGAGATGTTCTTAAGGTGGAAGTGGGTGCAGACAATCTTGACGTGGGCTTAGGATTATCAAAATCACAATCCTCAAAATCTAAGGGACTGAAGCCTCCCAAGGGCAGGTCCAGAGCCTGTGGCTCAGCGAGCAAGAAGGGTAATGCTCATAGACTGACGGAAAACCAGAAAAAGTCTGCTAACAAGAAGAAAGTCATGGAAAAGGCTGATGGTGATCAGGTTTCATGCACAGTGGCAAATCTCCCAGAATCAGGTACTTGTTTGTTAACAAAATGTTTATGTCTATCCTATTCTATATATTAATATGTCATCCTCTTCATCATACAACTTTTTTTTATTTTTGATATTTATTATATTCACGCTTGAGCTGATTTTACATGCATGTATGGTGTAGGCAATCACGTAGTGGACAACAATAGAAAAACCAACTCTGTTAATGATGCTGAATGTGTAGGCGTTCCTAAGTCGGACATGGTACCTGTTGACATAGATAAGCAGTATTTACCACCGCGTAATGCTTGGGTGCTCTGTGATGATTGTCATAAATGGAGGCATATACCAGCTGAACTTGCAGATATTATAGACGAACAAAAGTGCACATGGTAAGCCATTCATTTTTATTTAATCATGTAGAAGCCGTTTAAGGATACATATTTCGTTATTAGTTTCCAATGTTTGTGTAGGATCATTAGAATTTAGCTGATGACATTATATTTATAACAGTGGTTTAATATATTAGGCTAAGTGGCTTTGGCTCTGCTTATAAAAAGGGGTATTTGACACTTTATGATATCTCTTGTTGATTGCAATGCTTATCGATTTATTTTCTATCCTTACTTTGTGCCTTGTACGTAATTAAACTTTATCAACTAACAAGTTGTGTAGAGAAATATGTGGTTTGTTCCTATTACAGTTATAATCTCTAATATATTATATTGGATTCCTGTTCTTAAGATTATTTCATGGACTTTAAGTCTAATATTATCCTCATTTTATTAATGTTTGATTTCAATTTGAAGGATCTGTAAAGATAACAAGGATGAAGCCTTTGCTGATTGCTCAATCCCTCAAGAGAAGTCAAATTCAGAGATTAATGCAGAGTTGGATATATCAGATGCCTCAGGTGATGAAGATGCATCTGTCACCCGATCAAAGTACAAAGAATTGGAATGTCGGCGTCCAACGGGTATGTGCTGTCTATTTATGATATAATAAATTGGGTTCAGCTTTTACTCTCTTGCTCTCTCTCTCTCTCTCTCTCTCTTTCTCTCTTACTCACACACACACACACACTTGCTTGTTCACGCTCACACACATAAAAAATTTACATATACTTGAGTTATAGTTCTGATGCTTTTTTTGCTTTCAATGCCTTGCAGTTTCCCAACAGAATGTTGCAAGCATAAAAATTAATCAGTTCCATCACCGTAGCCGTAAAACTCAGAATATTGACGAGGTTTATACACGACTTAATTTTTTTCATAACCTGATTATTTTTGTGTTTTATGTCTGTTGTCGTGCTGTCAGTTCGAGTAGATTTGAGGGGAAAAGAGTAACCCTCTGATGTCCCTTGTGACATTAAGAAAGAAGTGGACTCATTTTGTATGGGATGGCTCACACTTGGATAAATATCATATACATTGCTGGTCAAAGCCTTGATTGAATAGAAACTATCATATGAAATTGACCTGGGTCTCACTGCCCCCTAATTATACTTGAATTCCGCTGAACATACCCTATATTTTGAAAGCTTTTCATCAGTTATCTGAAAAAGTACATGATGTCTACAAGGCTAGTTGTCATAAATTTGACTTCATCAGTAATGTTTGCTGCAAAAATCTGAGAAGAGTTATGGATTTTCAAACCAGCGTATATAGTTTTCCTAATCTGTTTATGTTTCTCTATTTTCAGATAATGGTTTGCCATTGCAAACCGCCTTCAGATGGGCAGTTGGGTTGTGGAGATGATTGCCTGAATCGAATTCTTAATATTGAATGTGTTCGAGGAGCCTGTCCATGTAGAGACCTCTGTTCAAATCAGCAGGTATTTTTTATTTTTCTTACAGAAAAATTTGTGTTGTTGCCTTGTTGTATATATGGAATGTTTTTGTTAATATATTTGCTTACAGTTCCAAAAACGCCGATACGCCAAACTAGAAAAGTTTCGAAGTGGAAGAAGGGTTTTGGCCTCAGGTTGCTTGAGGATATATGTAAAGGGCAATTTCTTATTGAATATGTTGGAGAGGTAAATCAACAAACTTTATATTCTTTTTTTTCAGTATTGGTTAGTTTATGCAATTGTGAATCTTGTGTAGGTATTTAAAATCTTAGGTACTTTGGTTGGTAATCAAAGCTAAGTTTATGTTTTAAGTTTTTACCCATTTTGGTATGCTTCTCACTTGAATCTCTCTCAAGGTTTTTTTTTTTTTTTTCTCCATTACTCTTCTGTGGTATATAGATGCATTGCTTGTGCAGGATTCTAGAGTATAAGAAAACTCACTAAGTTATGAGATAATGTGAAGAAAGAAAAAAAAGACAAAATAAGGCACAAAGCTTATTTTTTTTACCTCAGTTAAGCAGAGTGCTGATCTTGAAGTGATGTATAAGAAGAAATTCTAATACATATCTATGAGGATTGGTGGAGTCCTGTGAGGGCTTATGTAATTGTAATGCAAAGAAAAACAAAGTGAAATTGGATTATGGCAAAAGCATTAAAACATTCCACGGTGGTTTTAATTTTTCTGCTCTAATTGTTGGTTTCAGTGTTTGAACTTTGATTGTGTGTGTTTGCATGCTTGTCTTATGTATGTTTATATGGCATGCTTGTGTTATGCATGTTTATATGTATCTAAGATCTCTGACTACATCGTCCAAGCAGGTGCTTGATACAAATTCTTACGAGGCACGACAAAAAGAGTATGCTGTGAAGGGTCACCGACATTTCTACTTCATGACATTGAATGGCAGTGAGGTTTGTGTTTTTCCTGATTTATCCTCACATTTACCTTTTCCTTCTGATATTTTATCAGCAAACTTGCAATCAGCGTGGAAGTTTAACTTGCTAAAATGTTGCATTTTATATTGATATTCATGAGTGCTCTTTTATTTCAGGTAATAGATGCATGTGCAAAGGGAAATTTGGGGCGTTTCATTAACCATAGTTGTGATCCTAATTGTCGCACAGAAAAGGTGTAGTCGCTTTTCTGCAATTACATTCATTTTGTGCATGTACAAGCTATTGTAAGGACTGTAAAGTTTAGGGGCAGGGGTTTGTACATGAAATTTGGAAGCACCCTTCGATTATCCTATTGACATGGGCACTTATATCTAAAATTTGGCTTTCATTTTTTGTTTTCTTGTTTTTGTAATGTATTACACAACCTCCTTCACGTGCGGGCTGCTTAAGTGTAATCCTTGGGAAGCTGCTTGCTTTTGATTTACTTTTACTCGTTTCTTCATAATCTTTAACTTTTTTTTTTATTTCTGTTGTCAACAGTGGATGGTGAATGGAGAGATTTGTATAGGACTATTTGCATTGAGAGATATAAAGAAGGTAGCTTGCACCTTCAAGAATTACTTTCATCTCTTTAATGTTTTGAATGCTTGAATTGCGCCATTAGTCATAACTGCAAGTCACATGGCTTACGGCCCTTTATGAGCTGGAAAAATCAGTTTTGAGTTTCTGATTTATTCATCTATAGGACAGGCATATCCTGACATTTCTGTTTTGGATCTGTATTACATAGAAGACCTAGGTCAGGGTAGTGTATATGCTGTACATTTTAAGGACTTTACTATCATTTCTACTCATAAACATGCTATTCATGAAAGTAATCCAGATCTACACTGGTATGTAATTTTAGGTTAAAGGTTTTTACTGGTCACCTCTTGGAGAATTTATTATTTCAGCACCCTTGTCGACCCATTAATGGCTCTTACACAATTGACAGTTTTATTGCTTGTCCTGAGTGTAATCCAGTTGTCTGGAAAGAGTATATTTTATGGTGGCCATATGCCAAATCATGTAGTTATCCCTTTACCGTTGGAGACTGATCCACCTTTTCGATGGACTTGGAACTTGCAAGTGTCCCATTACTAGTGTTCTCTAGATATAATTTAAGTGAAAAAAAGGATCTAGAATTAAAATAATCCAAAGGGAAAACAAAATAGCCTTGAATTTTTGAGTTATGTCTAGCAGCCTGTTTCCCTGCATTTGCTTTTGAAGCTGTTATTTTTAGCTATATTTTTTCTTTTTCATTGCTGTGTGTTGATAATTGTCGTTCTGTATATATTGGCCCATATTATTATATTTCAGGGTGAAGAGGTTACATTTGACTACAACTATGTAAGGGTTTTCGGAGCTGCTGCCAAAAAATGTCACTGTGGTTCATCTCAATGTCGGGGTTACATAGGTGGTGATCCTCTTGATACCGAAGTCATTGTTCAAGATGATTCAGATGAAGAATATATGGAGCCCGTGATGATCCCAGAAGATGGTGTATCTGAAGATAGGTCTGACAATACGTTGCCTGCAAATAAAGTAATTGATAATACAACAGTTTCTATTGGGGAATTGGAGTTTACCACACAAAGAGAGGAGTCCGTGAATCAATCTGATTCACTTGTTTCTCACATACACGATTCATTGGAATTGAATCACTCAAGACAGAACCCATCTTCTGTCCAACCAGTTGAAGCTTTCCAACAAAGAGAAGATGTAACTAGTGTACCCATACCTGCTATTGAGCAGGAAATTTTGGGGGAAAAGGAGACTACAGAAAAATCCTCAAACTCCTCTGAAGCACTAGAGACTACTCCAATAAAAGTGCTTGGCAAATCATTATCTGATGGCACTGACAGTAACAGGAAGTCCAAGTCTGGTACTATTGAAGTTGGACAGGTTCCTTCCAAAGTGGGTTCTAATGTGAAAACTTCCAAATCAACCAGTTTTGTGAAGAAAAGCAAAGTGAAGATTACCCCAAGTGGTAACAAAATTCAAGTGGCAGCCACCAAATCTCACTGTGCTATCTATCAAGCCCAAACGATTAACAGAAGGTTCAGGTTAGGGATTTTTTTTCATCTTGTTTTACTTAGAGTTAGAATTAAGGGATTCGTTGATTGATTGAGGCTTGATGCAAATGGTTGCAGTTGAGGAGAAGCTTAACTGAGCTGTTGGATGGCGATGGAGGGATAAATAAACGGAAAGTAAGTAGTAGCAATGGAAGCTAATGTGCTTCATTTTGTGGATTCCTTATCACATTTATTCCATTCTCTTATGGGCCTGTATTTTATCATAATACACCTTTCATTGTTTGGCTATATTACTCAAATCATGTGTGTTGTTCTGTCTCTGCTACTGAACACGCTGCATCCCATTTTCTTTTCAATGTCAATTTTGAAGCATTTACCATTGACAGCTTTTTCTCCTTTGTCTACTATATAATTTTTCTTATATTGGTAGTTTATATATGCATGTTATTTTCTTACAGGATTCCACTAAGGGCTACTTGAAGCTTCTTATCCTTACTGCTGTATCTGGTGATAGTGGCAGTGGTGAAGTAATTCAGAGGTATATTGAAACTTTTTACTTCATATTGTTGCCTTTGTTGTAATGTTAGCCACTTTTCAAGCTTCATTTATTGTTGTTGAGGTGAAGTTTGTAGATAACAGTTCTCCATTAAAGTCTTTTTTCTTTTTTGCAGCAATCGAGATCTTTCTATGATCCTTGATGCGCTTTTGAAAACAAAGTCACGGATGGTTTTGATTGATGTAATAAATAAAAATGGTGTGTACCCTCCTTTTTGTCGCATAGCATGCTAACTGTTTCCCCTTTTGTCGGTATCAAATGAATTAATTTATTGCGCCCCCATTTGCTTCCAATAGTTGAATATTTTTTTTTTTTGGTTAGGTTTGAGAATGCTACACAACATAATGAAAAAATACAGAGAAGACTTCAAAAAGATACCAATCCTTCGGAAGCTTCTGAAGGTGTGTGCACTGGAAACTGTTTTAGTTATGTACTGTGTTTTTTAACTCCAGCTGTAAAATTGCCCGTGTTTCAAGTATTAGCTCTGTGTGTGTGTGTGTGAGAGAGAGAGTGCCTTCAGGGATTCAAGAAAAATGTGATAAAGAGAACATTTCTTTGTCAATATTTTGGTATTCAGCTGACTAATATTATTTTCGCAGGTCCTAGAGTATTTAGCTATGAGGCAGATACTTACATCAGAGCATATTACTGGAGGTCCTCCCTGCGCTGGAATGGAGAGGTAATTATTTGTTTCGTCGTTAAATTTGGTTATTGATTTGTTATAATCACGTTGCTCCTTTCTTCTCCTTTGTTGGGGTGCACTGTTTGAGTTTGACACTGGAAGTTGGTTTTAGATTTAACTGATGGCATCGTTTCGAAAAGGTTTTCTAGTTGCTTTGCTGTTTATGTAGAGAAGCAATTCTGATATTATTACATGTTTGGGAATATATTTGGTCCCAAGACCTTCACTCAGTTGAACACTTCCAGCTGTTCAATTTTTTTTCCTGCAAATTGATATCAGTCCTCAAATTTAAAAATCTTGCTTATTTCCTGATAATTGTGTTTCTCTGCAGCTTTATGGAGTCAATGCTGTCACTGACAGAACACGAAGACAGACAGGTCTAGTTTTGAAAAATCTGTGTAGATTACTTGATCACCTATTTTGTTATCCTCTTTATCGAAATAGTTGCTTAGGCGGGCTTCATTTGATGTTCTCTGTCATATGTTGGTGCATGATACATCGACGAATGAATATAACCTCTGAGTCTGAATCAGTTGAGGATTCTACAGGTCCACCAAATAGCACGGAATTTTCGAGACAAGTGGATTCCTAGACCTTTCAGAAGACATAGCTACGTAGACAGGGTTGATAGCAAGATGGAATTTAACAGAGGTTCAAACTCCAACAGACTTTCCCCATCACATGATGATTGGCGTGATCAAGGTGGAAGGTCTACTGAAGCTATAGATAGTTCCAAACAATCAATGGTTTCAACAACTTCTGTGAGTACTGGCTTCCAGGAGGTCTCTTCTGCACCTTGTACGGGTGGTTGCCCTACCAGTGAGACAAAAGTACGCAAGCGTAAAAGCCGATGGGATCAACCAGCAGACCCAGATTCAAGTTTACTTCAGAACAAAGAACAGAAGAGCGAGTCTGGATTGCGTAGACAGTTAGCACCTAGTCCATTGCCTGGGATAGGTGAAATATCATTGCATATCCAGAGGGTGAGTGGAGAAGATGGAACTTGTTCCAGCAGTGTGCATGGCAACTGTCAGCAAAATGATGGAACAGAGATGAACCTCGACGATCTTCCTCCTGGGTTTGATGCCCCTGCAATTTCATCTTTTGCTTCGTCATCATTTTGTCCTTTGAAGTGTCCTGCTGCTCCAGTGATAGGGCATCCACAGGAGAAATTTGTTTCTCGCTTACCCATCTCGTACGGAATTCCACTGTGTGTCATGCAGCAATATGGGACACCCCATCTTGCTCCTGGGATACCTTTTCTTCCTTTCCCACCATTACCCTCGGTGCCCCGTCACAAGAAAGGCCCTTCACCTTCTCATCCCATCAATCATATGGCAGTTAGTCAGCCTGCAGAAGGACAACATGACAGGTGTGTTCCTGCAATTTCTCACTCTAATGATAGCATTCCTAGCACAACTGGTGCCAATCAGGCAGAGTTTAACATTCCATGCGTAAACAACCAATGTGCATCTAAGCGGCCGAGAGAATTCTCGAATGATTTGGGAAGGAGATACTTCAAGCAGCAGAAGTACTGGAATCATAATAATGATAATAATATTAATACAAAATTTGGACCCCCATCCTTCGGCGACAGAAACGGGTGGGGGTGCAACGGAAACAACTCCCAGGGTGGAGCGAACAGCAGCATAGGCGTAGGAAATGTAGCAAATGAGCATACAAGTTCATTTTATGCAGAGGATTTAAGCCATAGGGTTGAGAGAGCTGGAAATACTGCCAGTCTGCATTCACACCACCATTGATCAACATTCTTTCATAGGATGAGGCTGCTTAGCTTATTTGCTTTATACCTCAAATGTTTTCCACAATTCTTTACTTTCCCTTTTCGGGTTTATTTAATTGAAATTTTATTCGATATTCAAGTCTTCGAATGAGAAAAATTGCTCCCGTATGGTCATGTGCTCTTACAGATACTGATAATTTTAATTTATGTAACATTCTCATTGTGATTTATTGCTTTCTTTGTACTCGGCCTCGTTGTTTTAGGCCGCCAAGCTGAGCTTCATGGCTTTCGATCTTAGCGTTTTCTGGTGTTACCAGAACAATACTGATATGATTTCTGAATAACGTTTTAAGATTATGAAGACTTTATTAATGTTGTCCATCAAGTTTGTCTCTAATCATGAGCTGTGATCTTATTACAAGTCTGTCTCTGTGGGGACTTATAGAGTAGAGTCAAAATTTTGAGTTTTTGATTCATTTATCTGGTTAGGTGAATTGTGTTCAGCTTTTATTTGTCGAACATCGAATGATTAATTCTTGAGGTGGCGGTATTCCTAATCAAATCATGCTGTTCATCACTTATCAATCTTCACTGCTTGATGAATGCAAATACTGCAACTCTGGTGAATCATTGATCGACGTTTTTCTCCATTTTCCAAATGTGGTATTTATCAGTCTTAAGTAGTATTTTATGTCACAGCTGCGCTGTCGGGCCACGCAGCGTGACGCTCGCTCAACCATTGATAATGACAAAGTTACTTTAACGGATGTTTGATATCAAATTATTGCTGACTAATTGTGTTATTTTGCTCAACTCTAATCCCCATTACTGTTATATAAAAAATAAAAAAATAAAAAATTCATCAAACTAGCTGAGGACTTTAAACACACAATAAATAACACAAATAAAATTTTATGCTTGTATATGTACATAAATTATTCCGAGCAGGCTTCCAACCCGAAAATATACATACATTTGAATTAACATTTATTTTGCTTGTAATGCAACTGCGTGGTTTTTACAGCATCAAAATCTCCTTAGAATGGTTCTGATGTGAACAAAACACCAAGTTCTAATAAATGTTTTGTGCTTCCTCCACCCACTGAAGTACTTCCCAATCACCTTCTTATAACTAGGCCTCTGCTGCACCATAATCCAGTATTTAGCCGTGTTCGGCCGGCTATCTATATACTCTTCCTTCAAATTCAACATCACTAGCCGTGCCAGCACAGGAACGAGCATCACATCCGCCATGCTAAACTCTTCCCCGGCCAAATAAGCCGATTCATTCAGCTTTTTTTCGACTTGATCAAGAAGTCTTATTAACTGTTCCTTGCTCTGTTTCAAAACCGCAGGGTCTTTTAACTTGTCTTCTGTCTCGTACACTTGGACTAACTTGGCGTGATAAGCAGCAGCTAGATCAGTAGCTTCCGCCATTCGAGCAATAATCACCTGCCTTATGAACTTAGAGACATAATCGCGGTGCTTCTTTGGGATGTGAGAAAGCGTAAAGAACTTGGGGTTCCATTGTTTTATTCTGTGCATCCATGCAGTCACTTCTCCGCCACTTGAAGGGATGTTCTCTTTCCCTGATGAGACTAGTGCAATTCTTTCCACATACCTGGATACACAAATAGCAGTTTAAAATCTTCCTCGTTTCAAAGTCAACATGTTTTGGAAACACTAACACATTGCTTGAAAATTGAAAGAGAAAACTGTCAAGGCCAACATACTCGTATGCTATTCAACATTCATTATTATGTTTCGCTTTTACGACACAAATCTGAAGTGAATTCTAAAATCGATAGCATATAACTTATATAATACAATATTATCAGACTGTGTTAGTGAAGTGTGTAACATACTGAATGATCTCAATGGTGTTGTAAATGATATGGTGCCCGTTCTGGAAAACCGGGAGTTTTGCACTCGGATTCCTCCTGAAGAATGAGGCATCCATGTTCTTGACCGTCACGGGATTGACATGGAATGATGTGTAATCAATGCCTTTTCCTCCAAAGCAAGTCTCACTCTTTGGCTATCCAATGAGTAAGGATGGTGATATAACTGCATGGTTGAGAAACCGGGCCTCTCTTCTGTTTCGTCTTTCAAATGCTGGGCTCTGCAAATTCAACTAACATGTCAATCAAAGGCGAAACTTTAAACAAAGTGTGCATATAAGTAGATGATATTTTACACCTGTTTTCTCATCAGACTGGTAAACGAGTTCTGCAAATGGCTACTGAATTTTACAAACAAAAAAACCAAGCTTGGATTTCACATGCGAACTTTGATTCCAAACCCTACTAACGAACTGAGCCCGACGGATCAAAGTACATCAAAAACACCACCTTAATCAATTCAAAAGACAAAAACATATCGATTGCAACAACAGCCAGCAATTCAGATTTTAACCAGACCATGTCTGATTGTCTATGGCAACTCAAAAATTAGAGAATTAAAAGCTCAAACTTCCCAAAATTCAAAGTTGAAGCTTTCTAAAACCCCAATGGAACACATTCAATGGAAAAACTATACACTTCAGAAAATTGAAAATTCTCAAAAAACCAACTGGAAATTCAAAACTTAATTAAAAAAATAAAAACACAGTCAAATTCATAACATAATCAACTTCCGCACCCAAAAAATAAAAACATTGTCAACAAAAACAAGCAAGAATATCACAAGATTAGCAACAAAAACAATGAATCGACAGTAAAAGTAGTGATTCAGAACTTACCCAGAAAAGCAGAAGATTGATTAGAAATTACTATTTGGGTTGGGAATTTGACAAGTTTGTAGGAACCAGAAGGAGAAACTTGACCTCTCCTCTCTCCAGATGGATAAAAAGCTGGAATGGGGGAACATTCGCAACTGTGAGGTACTATAATAATCCATGCTTCCAAAAGTTCCAATTGGAAAGTGGAACGCAACTTTTTGGATTCTTACTCGCTCGAGTAGGAAGGATTGGTGTGCTCGCTCTCACGTACCGCACACGCGTCCACCTGCACAATTTCCCAGATTACTTACCACGACACTTCCCGCGGTCAACTTGTCCAACTTTTTGGTCGGCACCTCCTTTCCTTTTCTCTATTATTGAACGAGGAATGTTACGACCCTATTAAACGATTTTTTTTCACTTAATAGTTTAAAGTTAATTTTTATATTTTATTATAAAATATTATGTTTGTTAAACTTTGCAGGTAAGTGTTGGTATCCACTACTTCAAAAAGGTGTTAAAGATGATAATATTAAATACACCTTGTGATGAGTTCGAGTGTTCCACACCTGAACTCTAATTTTGACTATTGGCATTGTGACTATTTAATTTATCATCACACTTTCATATTGTTTATAGAAAATTTTAAAATATTCTTTTATGATCATGATTATATATTTTTATATTCTGATACCTCATGTTTTTAACATAATTAGACATTACTGTCGAGATTCTGACCGAAAAATTAGACATTCCATGCCCTCGGAGAGTGCTTTGGAGCTCATTGCTCAGGACATTACGGTAGTGTCCAATGGAGGAAAAACAGACTTTATTTCAAGAGTTCTAGTCGCGCCATAATGGCTTGCTCATTTCGGGCGCTTACACTCTTATTTTCCATGCGGGAGTCATCCTACTTTTATATATTTTTTTTCTTTCGTAAAAAAAAAACACACTTAAAACATGAGGTATCAGAATATAAAAATATATAATCATGATCATAAAAGAATATTTTAAAATTTTCTATAAACAATATGAAAGTGTGATGATAAATTAAATAGTCACAATGCCAATAGTCAAAATTAGAGTTCAGGTGTGGAACACTCGAACTCATCACAAGGTGTATTTAATATTATCATCTTTAACACCTTTTTGAAGTAGTGGATACCAACACTTACCTGCAAAGTTTAACAGATATTTGGGGATTGTCCCTGTGAAGAGCATTGATTTGTTATCGGTTATCAAATAAAGATACTTCGACGATCAAGTTAGTAAAATTTTGTAAGTTGACGTAAAGAAGTAGGCTTGGGGTTTAAAATAAGGCTTTAAGGGAAAGGATTCTATTTTTTTTTTATAAAAATGGGAATTAGTTGTGGGGTCCACACCATATCGAACTTTAACGATCTGAACCATTTATGCTTCAAGTTGCACCTCATAAACCATCCTTGTAAAATATTAGCCAAATCAAAAATATTTATGATATCTAATTGGGTTCAAAAAACTTAATGAATACTTTGTTATCTAAAAAACAAAGCAGTTTTTATCTTGATAATTAAATAGGCAAATGATTTCGGATTGAATTGAATTTTTGCAAAAATGATCTATGAGTCGAGACTTATAAAATAGATGGTTCGGATCGTTTGAAGTTCGATATGGAATGGGCCCTGCACCTAATCTCTTTTTTTTTTTTTGAAAAGAAAAAAAATAAAGATCCTAAAAGGCCTGAGGGTTTAAAACTTTAAATATAACATACCCCTTGAGGTTAAGAGGAAACCAATTTGGGATGTCCGAAAACAAGTATCCTCCTAATATCGGAAAAATAATTAGTAAACTAAATAGAAACAAATCTTCAATTAAAACTAAAACAAACAATAAAACATGTTTTAGTGTCCTGCAATGCCTCTTTAGTTTTTGTTTAGTGTCAATTTAGTAAAAGCATTATTTATTGGTGAAGATTTGTTTTCCCTTTTTATTTTACTGCTTTTTGTGGGCCGGACTGCCTAACATGCCTCTTCAATCATGGGCCATGTGTCGTTCTTTCTTGGGCCCAATTTGTACACATCGAGATTATTTCAGCTCGCCTGGGCCCTTAATTAGTTTAGAACTTTTTTCGCACTTCCCACAATGCCATCTTGCATTTTATGGCCTATATTAGTTCAAATCTTCTTTGGGCTTCAAGTTTCTACCCAAAATTAAAGCTTGGCTCTATCAACTAATATCTCGCTTAAGTTAATTTTTTTTTTTTTAACAAACGATATTATCTACACTAAGAGAGTGAGAAAGTGTGTTAAGTCCTGCAATTGGCTAGCCATAGTAACCTGGTTCAAACTCTCTTTTGGTGAGAATCAATCCTAAGACCTATCACTTACAAGTGAAGCAGAACTTACGGTCGAGTAGCATTTTTCTTCACTTGCAAGTGAAAGTTCTTAGGTTCGATTTTCGCTTAAGGCGAATTTGAACTACATTATTGCTAGCTCATTATGAGACTTAGCCTACCCCCTCTTCTTAGTGTAGATAATATCGTTTGTTAAAAAATAAAAAAATAAATAATTAAAAACCTTTCACGTGAAGGGAAAGACTAAGAGAGATATCATGTGCCTACTCGTCGATGCCCGACAATAAATTGAGAGGATATATAAATTTAAGTGACCCTTAACTAAGTTCTGGTCCCAAATTTATAATGTCACCGTCACTCACCTCCCATCCCATGTCCAAATCCATTCTTCCAACCAAACGAAACAATATCTTCAGATATATCTTCATTTGTCATATTCTTCCAACCAAATGAAACGAAACCACATCTAAATGAAACTACATCTTAGATATATCTTCATTTGTTCAATAGGAATAGAATACAATATATGCTATATTTTTTTGTACCTTATTGATATACCATATATAGCGTTTGAAATTTCTCTGGTATTTCCCTGGATTTATCGGAAAAATCAAATAAAGATATGGAAAGGAGGTGAAGTTTAGACTTCATCCATATTGAAGAAACTCTAAAATTTCAGCTAAAATGAACATATTTAGTCGATATTATCCGACATACGACCAGTTAAATATAAAAACTTATATTTTGTTTAAACTAGTGTTTGACATTCTCTAAAGTTCCATTTTGAGTTTCCACGTCTTTTCAACAAATTTTCATAGAAGGTAATTGACATCTATATATCCATCGACATTTCCACAAATTTACTTATCGATACTTCCACTAATACCAATATTCTAAAGACTGGCCATATGACATAGCTAGTAATTTGTACACATCACGTTAATTAAAGAATTTAACCCATTAAATATTAATTGTATGTATCATTTGTCACATGAATTAATACACCAATATCGTAAAACTATGTGTTGCATTACTGAAACTTATAAATTGCTCTTCAAACCCACAGACTTGTGCATGCGGCTATGACTGAGACCCAAACCAAAAACACTACAAACAAAAGGCTACTCTACAAAATTTCCAATCGAAAGTACTATGAAATTCTTAACTCCAAATAAATGCCGGTTACATTACATTATATCACAATCTAGACGACAAGCAAACATGCCTGGCTTCCTTTACGTGATCCCACTGTGGGCGACATGTCTTTTCGTGACTTGATGGGTTAATTGTTTGGAGCTTGGAGAATTAGTATGAATATTACTTTTTACTAATTAGAGTTTGTTTAATTACAAGTGATTACGAGCTATAATCACTTATGGAGAGAAGCAATTATTTGAAATGACATACGTAGAAAGCAGAAATACGTACTATTTTCTTATGAATAACATCACTTGAAGTAATTTTATGGAGAAGTACCTCCGTTCTATATGTGTTTCTATTCATAAGTGATTTTGGGTTCTTTTAGAAACACTTCTACATGGGTGCCTAACCTTTTGCTTTTCAATGGGAGCCAAAGTCCTCATCCATTCGGTGTTGATCTTGTGCTTATGTCTAAATCTATGTCATTTTCAAAATCAACGTTGTTTTAAAATTTTGCATTATTGTTTTGTAATATAAATCATAGATTCATAGATACCTAACCCTAAACTCAAGGCATTGAGCCGTCCCTAAACCTAAAAATGAAGTAATTATCGACATCAAGCACTGTATATAGACCAAAATACGAGTAAAGGATCTTATTTCATCGTTCTTATGATGGAGTACAAGTTAGTTTGAGTATCTATTGTTACATACATGTATATATCTTTAATAAACTCAGTTTATTCTTCATATAATCAATTTGTCATTGAAAGTAAGCCTACCAACTGACAAGTTACGTTTCCTTTCTTCTTCTTTTTTTCATAAAAAAGAACTAACTGGTGATTTTGCCACGACAATCATTCTTTTGGAGGTGAGAAAAATTACAAAAACATTTCAGTCTCTCATTGACCACCATAGTGTGACTCACATGTATCAGGAATCAAACTCAAGATATGCCGTGTCAATAAAAGCTAAAAATTCGCTTCAATCATTGAACCATCCTGTAATGGTTCAAATTACATTTCCTTTTCAAGTAGTTAAAAAATGTTTGAGTTTAGGGTTAGGTCGAATATTGTATCAAGGGCGGGAAATTATAAGTTGGTTGCTGCGCTATTGCTTGCATTGCTTTATCAATCCTTTGGTTAAGGTGTCGTTTTGGTAAAACTCAACTCAATTAATTAATTAAGGTATGGAAACATCACAACTCTAAGCAATTATTATTTCAAGTAACCGCCGAACCATAAACTATATCGTAAAATCTGAGTTTTTTGTTGCTTTTTTTTTTCTTTTTCTTTTTTCTTTTTTTTTTGTTTTTTTACATTGATATTTTTACATTAGGAGAGGGAGAGTTTAGCTAAGCCACATGAGCAACCTAATTTGGTATTGAATTCGTTATCCACGAGATTCGTATCTAAGACCTCTCATTTTAGATATTAGAATGAACAACAATTTACATGACACAATATATTACTATTGCAGCGTCGTATATAAATAAAGAAGAGGATCCTCTCCGGAGCTGGTTCCACCAGAGCCTCCGGTTCCTCCTCTTTCCTCTTCTTTCTTTGTAGGTTTTTGGTCCCTGAGCAGGCGTCAGTTGAAGTTGGGGTCGTGGCCTCCCTGGAGCTAGTTATCGGAAAACTTCAAAACCACACAGTCGACGACGACTACTACGACGTTGCCGATAATAGCTCCGGGAAGGCCACGACGCCGACTTTGGCCGACGCCCACTTTGGGGGAGTACAACGCCAACTTCGGGGGCTAAAAAAGTGAAGAGAAAGAAGAGGTAGGACGAGGATATGGAGGCTCCGGTGGAACTGGCTTCGGAGTGGATCTGCTCCCTATCAATACTACATAATCATGTGAATAAAAGTTAAAACATAATATTATATTATTAACACAAAAACATGGTATAAAAGTCCTTCTCTGTGAAACTGAGATTAAAAATTCATAGTCATTCGGTATTTGTTAAGTAAGCATGCACAACCCCAATTTAAATCCATTTTGCGGGTTTTATGGGCAGTGTGACGAGTATTTAACAAGCAAAATTGTCTAGATTCTATAACAACGGCCATCTTTCAAGGCATAAAGCAAGTAAAACAACTACATTTTCTTGGTGTCAAACATTTTTCAGAAACCCCAAGATTGACTTGTTGGAGGGGGAAAAGGTAAAATAATAGGTCTGTCCTACACGCAATACAATGTACGTAGTTAAACTGATCAATTGCCATGAAAGGTCAAGTCAGGTGGTAACGTGAGAGTGAAAATGTATTAACATGGGAAAACGTTCACAGATAGTGACAGATGTGTTAGTTGCCGGATGCTATGTTCGTCATTTTATTTATTATTAAAAAATAAATTTTAATTTTAAAATTTGTATCTATTTATCATACATGTTTTAAAATTTAAATTTATTTAATAATAATAATAATAAAGTAATAAAGATTATCAACAATTAAGAACGGTGAGAAAAAAATATTCGTTCGGTTATGAGGGTTTGTGATGGTATTGGTATGTATGGCTGTGTCATGCATGTTGCAACTTGCAGAAGTTGGGGGATGGCTTAGCGGCAGTAGGGTTTTCAAGCATCATTGCCTCTCGTTTTAGCCTAGGAAAGCGATATTTATATGAAAGTGAGATTTTTTTTAAAAAAAAAATAAAAATAAAAAAAAGAGAGAAGAAAGTGAGATTCTTATTCAATGTAGCTAGGCCCCTTACATTTTTGCTCTTTTTTTTTTTTTTTTAATTTCAACTTGTCAATATATGGTTATCTAATCTCATATATATATATATATATATATATTGCTCTTTTTTTTTTTTTTAAATTTCAACTTGTCAATATATGGTTATCTAATCTCATATATATATATATATATATATCAAGGTTCTATAAGATGCTAGGCGGTAGTTGGACCGTAGGTTGGGGCCTAGCACCTAGAGGTTTAGGCCTGCGCTTAGGTAGACTAGTCGGATTTAATTAAATCTATTATATTTTATGTAAATAAGTGTCTACTTATACTTAAAATATATATAATTTGATCATAAACTACAAAATAAAATGACATATATATTACGAGCTATTACAATTTATTGAAAAATAAAATAAAATGCAAAATGAAAGTTATCTATTTTCTGTCTAAGTGAGTTGCAACCTAGGCGAGTGCTTAGGTGGGACTTGGCGGGCTAGGCGGGCGCCTCAGTAGCTTTAGGTGCCCTTTCTTAATTTTTAAACTCCTAGACATTAATTGGGGTGGTAACCAGCAACCTAGGGCCTAGGCGGAGATTTTTAGAACAGTGATATATATATATATTATAGAGATTTGGTTGCACTTATAAGATCTTACATATATTATATTTTTAAATTAATAATAATATACACTAAGATCAATTATTTTTTGGTCTCTGTCAATTCTTTCAAATAGAATAGACTGTACATGATGCAACTAAGGATCTCACATCTATTAAAGTTAAGAAAAGAATCGGTGTGTCAAGTATGATTGTTTCTCACCTTTCCATTACTTATTTTCTTCTTTCTAGCTAGGGTCGACCCACATTTTGTTTAACTGTGTTAATTTGAGTTTACCAAAATAAATCCAAGTTAGTATTTAGAGTTTGACATGACACACTTTATCACATCATAAGGAGACTTCTTCCCACATTTCCACATACATGAGAGATTTTTCAGTGTGGTTGGAACACGATCTGGTACATCAAGTGTCTTAATACAAGTGGTTAAATACTTGAAAAAAATTTCCAACCATTTATTTCATGACATTTTGGTATATCCGACCATGTTTTCGTCACTCTGAAAAATTTCTCCACATACATGCACCCACACTTTTGGCTGGACCAGTAGCCATGATGAAAATATGCTTAATTATTCCATTCAAAATATGTCCATGTTTCTTTTGTTTATATATCTTATTCAAAAATGTCATCATTTTATTTTTTGGAATACAAGTAACGTCATATATATATATATTTAATAAATATGGTGCAAGTGATCCCTACCATCAAACTATTCCAGAAGCATATCTTAACGAATCCCAGTGATTAGAAATGGTAGGATTTCATGATGAAATGAGATCATCATATATGTTTTCAACGAACTTAATTATCTATATACACCACAACTTGCGGTATTTAGGTTAAAATAGTATTTATTAGCTGCATGCGCGCATAGAATTAAAACTTAAATATATATTAGTTATAAAAGAACTTAATTTATCTATATACAGGTCAGGTGTTACATATTTATATTTAATTTTGGTTGGTATTTATATTTGTTGAATATAATTTTAGAAACATTTTAGGTTGTTGGGTTTTGACTCGAATAGTGTTTCAAAAGTATATTGTGGGTGTGGAGGTGCAGGTAGCTAGGTTTTATTGTAATATATACGCCTTATTTTTCTTTCTCAAAATCAATCTGGGACACGTTATTGTTTTATTTACATTTTAATTTTTAAATATATGATATGAGCGAGAATAATACATATTTTTAGTAAGTAAACATGTTTTTAAGACCTATACGTAATTGCCGATAGTACATGAGATTTAATCAATTATATTCAATTTTTCCAAGATCACGTGGACAAGTTATTGGGATATTGCTTGTCATTTCATCACGTGAAAGAAACCAAACACTAATCCACCGACAGAAGAAGTTGCTGGAACACATTGCCTTCTATGATTGTTAGAAATGTAGCCCCAGTCCATCTTTTCTTTACTCACACATGATAACAATACAAACAGTGACTAAAAGCAGTGAAGCACAAACGTAAACATAATTCCAGCACTAAAGACTACAATGCAGATGAAGGTGTGGATCTGGACCCCTCCGATTAGGACCCAGATTTTAGTGGAGGACACAGTTGGGATCTAATTAAAGTTAAATTACTTATATTTTGATAAAATACAGACCTACTTGTCCTTGTTGTTCCTTAATATTTGGACGTATCGTCTGCAGAATAATTTTTTTTCCACCTTCTCTGCTGTTAAACAGTGTGTCACTGCATTTTCCTCCTTAACCTAATTCTAGTTATTTATGGATAAACTTCCTTCCAGGAAGGAGACGTTTCCTTTATCCCCACGAATGTGAAATCATTTATCGTAGAAAGATCATAGGCCCTTTATCTTCTTCGACGAACTCAATCCAACTCTGAGCACACTTCCTCTCAGACGCTGTCGAAGGCCATCTCCACCGGCCTTTTTCTACCGCTCTCCTCCGCCCTCTCGGATCTTTTTTTTTTTTTTCGATTTCCGGCGACCCATCCTCCATTGGTTTGCTTTACGGTATAATTGGAATACTGGGTGTAAAGATTAAATCTGGATCAAAATAAAAAATTTCAAAAAAAAAATGGAGATGGTCCCTCACTTGTGAAAACAATGATATCACATTATTAAGAAAACAAGGATACAATATTATATTGGTGGAAATAGGGCAAACGTGGCAGCTACCCTTTGGCTCACGTGTTAGGTCAGCTCCATTTGGCTTACTACTTACTTTAAGTACCGCTGCCAAGTGTGATTTCTTAGTTGTCACGGGCATATTTAATTTCCGGCACCGACCAATACTAAATTGAAAAGAGGAAAGTATTTAACCTAACTCTAGATATTGTGATTTGCAGAAAACAAATTGGCACATAAATTATTGATGTTAAATGAAAAAGGAAAGTTTGAGCTGGAGAAGGACAGTATGTATGATTTGTCTAAAAGTGTGAGTGGGAATTAGTTCAACATAATTCATGCATGCTCGTGGTTTAATTGTAAAATTCTGTTAAATTAGATCGGTGATGTACATGTTATTCAATAGTAATGAGGAGTCAAAAATTTGTCGTTATTGGTTGTGATAAAGTTTGTCCAAAAAAAAAAAAAAAGTTTAGAACATTTCATTGAACACTTCGTCGTATTTTGTAAAGAGAACTTAAAAACATAAATTATTACTAGTTGGTCTAGCATTGCATGGTTTCTTTATTTAGTAAAATAATTTGAAATTCGACTTATATGGATGAAAAAAATGATGTATGTTAACCGGCCATTCGATATTAAGTTGTGACCTATTGTAACTTATTGTGGGTAAGTTGACGAAGTTTTGTAAATCATATTTGCAAATATCATATCGCTTTTTTTGTTTACAATATAGATGTATGAAGCCAGAAGGCAAAAAAGGTGAATAATTCGTAATTTTGAAATTGACTGTCCTTAATAAGATTTTAAAATAAAACAATTATTTTAAATAAAATTCCGAACTAACAAAACCAAACTACCCACGTTGGTAGTTTTTCTTCTTTTGTTTCTTTAACTTTTTAAACTATAAAATATAAAAAATATTTTAAACAAAAAAAATATACTAAAAAGTACAAATAAAAAATAAAATATAAAATAGCAAATTGTCACACGCATAAGCGTATAGCGAAAGGTTAGTGGTTTTATAATAAGAAAACAAAAAAAGAAATATGAAGACAATGTGTTAGTTCACTTTGTTTATGAAAACTAGTTTTATTAAACCAGAAGAATAATGCCACTATCTGTATATAAATTAAATTAATATTAATCTAAATTTTTTTAATACAAACAACGCCATCATAATTTCAAACTAAGCTTTTCAATTCAATCTAAATTAGATCTCAAAATGAATTGGCTTACTGTTTCTAAAGTATAATTTCGTTTCAATGCCTCCGCTTAATTTCTGTTATTTCATGTATGCCCCTACCCGAGGAAACATATAGACACTTTGTTTAGGGAGCTTGAGATTTAGTAAGATAACTAATTAATAAAACACCAACTAATATTGTTGATTGCTATTTTATATTGTTGTTATATTAATTTTGGTTTAAATTAGTCTTAGTTTTTTTTTTTTGTCAGAAGTTTAGTCTTGGTTGTTGATTACTATTAGTTTGAGGCTAATTACGACCATGGTTGTAGACTTACTGAAACTAAGAATGCTTGATTAAAATTACGACTTGGATAATCTACCATCTCTTCATGGAGCTTAGAACAAACGCCATCGTTGACTAGAGAGGTGTACGTGCATACTTTCTGATAACTATGGACGTATGTATCTAAATTTAGTGTTCGTAGTATATCTATCTTTTGAACAATGAGTGGTTAAACATTGCCAATTTTTTGATAATTATGAACCTATGTACATAAGTCTAACTTTTATAGCATCAATATCTTTTGAACAATGAACAGTTTAACTTTCGCAATCTTTTGATAAATATAAACGTATGTATATAAATCTAACTTCTATAACCTCTGTTTCCTGTATGTATATATTTCCAAAACATTCATGCCATGTGCACTGATACTAATTTAAACTTTTCGTGCATAGAGTCAACTTCTCTTATCACAAGCTTATCTTAATGTCATACAAAAATACCCTCAAAATATTATATGTTTTTTTAATTTTATAAATTTGATATCAAGATTACAAATAAAACAAAATACTTAACTTGAGCATTAAGAAAATATTCTTAATCATTTGAATTACAAACCCTTAAAAGTAAATTAGTATTTCGTAAGATAGAGTAGCTAATTGATTAGTCATACTTGGCAAAAGGAAAAGGTTGATAGATTCGTCGGTCATACAAAATCGAACCAAAAGGAATATTGAAAAGTGAATAACAAAATTTTAGTGCATCCAATACCATCACCTTCACTGTACAAATAAGTCAAAAACTTTGAACTTGTGGTACCCGCCAATGTTACACACCCCATATGCTTTGATATTTTTTTAATATATTTAAAATACAGAGAGTTATTTCATACGTAATCATATAAATGGTGGAAATTTTGTTTTTTTAAGTATTCCTATAATTGCATAGGATTACATATGACGTACGGTTAATGTGTTCCAATCATACTAAAAAAATTCTCATACAGTATAATGTGCATCCTATATACATTTATTATGCCCATTTACCTCCCATGTTCACCGAATTTAGATTTTATATCACATCCAGAGACTAGACCACTTTTTTGTCACAGAGTTATAACGAAGTTCATCCATACATGTGAGTTGAAGGTGGCCCCACCCCACAGACCACCGATGCCATCTATAACTAAATCTTGGGTGGAGTTTTTTATTGTGTTCGGATGGTATATTCTGTGTCATTCTATATAGGTAAATTTTATTTTTAAATTATTAATTTATAATATAATTACTTAATTTCTTATATAATAACACGCAATGTACAATTTCATGGCTAAGTGCTGCTGAAAAATCTCTCCAAAACCGTAGTCTCTTGCTGAAAAAGCCATTAAACAATAATAACACATGGTTAAAACAGCTCCATCAGAGTGCGTTGAATTAGCAGTAAAAGTAGGTCCGCCCCCGTCTCTTAAATTTGCTGCGCTTTCCTTTTCTTCCGCTGCTCTGTGACTGCTTTTGAGTTTGCGACCCTGAAACGGAAAACCAAAGCAAAGCAAACCAACCCATCTCTCTCTGCTTTGTAAGCCTTTATAATCCTATTTGACATGAATTTCGAGCACCGGCAACGGAACAGCAGAGCTGCCAGAAGCTGACCCAGATACCAAAACTACCCCGTTTGGACTCCCCTACATTGCACTGCTTGAAAATGGTGCAAGACGGCTGTGGCGGAGGACATGCAGAGGCGGACAGCTGCGGAGGCCGCTCGGTTGTGGTGGGGGTGAAGCTGGACTCGAAGAGTAGAGAGCTGCTGACATGGGCTCTGGTTAAGGTTGCTCAGCCTGGTGATCGCGTGATTGCCCTCCATGTGCTCGGTAAAAATGGTGAGTGAAACTTGGGTGGAAGATTAAGGCTTTTTTTCGTTTGGGATTTTGGGTTTTGGTGGGCTGGAGTGGAAATTTACTTGTTTTGGTGGATTGGGTAATTGCAGAAATTGTTGATCGAGATGGGAAGTCGTCGCTTCTTTCTCTTGTCAAAGCGTTTGACTCTGTTCTTGCAGTCTATGATGGTTTCTGCAACTTGAAGCAGGTTAATTTCTCGCTATTTTTTTGTTGTTTTTATGCTAGAATTTTGTTGTCCTTTTGTATAATTTTGTCATATCCTCTGTTCGTTTCCTGAGAAAATGAAAAATGTTGTGACCTTTGAGTGAAAATTTGAGTTAAAACCAATTGGAGAGTTTAATCATTTTTTCAGTTGCCTGGCAGAATGTTAAAAATGTTCAGATTTTTTATGAAAACTTTTACAGGTGGATCTCAAGCTTAAAATCTGCAGAGGAACATCAGTCAAGAAAATTTTAGTTCGGGAAGCGAATTCATATACTGCAAGTAAGGTTATAGTGGGAACTGCCCAGAACCACCATAAAATCCGGTCATCGACCACCGTGGCCAAGTACTGTGCCAAGAAACTGTCTAAGGATTGTGGGGTTCTTGCTGTAAATAATGGGAAGGTTTTGTTTAACCGAGAAGGCTCTCAAACAACTTACTGTGACCCCCAAGGTATTTAGATTTTTCTAATTTTACGTTGCTTTTGATGATTTTCGAGTCTGTAAATTGTTTAAGGTGGGATTCTGAGTTGAGGACTTGTTTGCAGGAAGTGAAGAGCATCGCCGGAACAGTTTGCTCAGCGCATTTCACCGATCAGTGTATAAGTCTTCCAAAGTACTAAATGAAGGCAGTGACAGTGTGACCTTAAAGGACACATACGGTCAGGTTAATTGTCAAAACTTGGAGCAGGGATTAGCTAAAGTCTTTCTGGAATGCTCGGAGAGTGTTGAGAGACAGAAATGCTCAGTTTGTTCCCGGCCCTCGGTAGATAGTTCTTGTCACCAATCTGCAGAAGAGTCCTCGGATGACGGTGATAATAAATATATGGCTATAGTGCCAGTGCAGAAAGAAGAGGCACTAGCAGCGAGCTCAATTTCTACGTTGATCAAAGAATTACCGGAAGTGAGACCTGGTTGGCCACTGCTTCGACGGGCTGTATTACCAGACCGACAATCTCCAGAGAGGTCTTGGGTCCGGAAGATCTCAGTAGTTCAGTGGGCAATGCAGTTGCCCAGTAGACAGCATTCAACTGCCAGCAATTTCGATGAAGGGAAAAATAGTTGTGATTCAGATCAACCTTCCTGTTTGAATGGTGAAAGTGGCGCAATTGTTGCAGTGGGTGGTGAGGCAATGACTACCCCACCTTCACCGGACTACAATTCAAAAAGCCTGCCCAAAGAATTGGAGGGACTGCATGAAAAGTACTCTGCTACTTGCAGATTGTTCAACTACCAGGAACTTCAGTCAGCTACATCATACTTCTTGGCCGGTATGTTGTTCACGAAGTTCATATGTGAGACATCCTATTCATTTCCCGATTTGTATTGATTTTTTTTTTCAAAAAATATATTTTCCTTTGTAATCCCAGAAAACTTCATTGGGAGAGGCGGTAGCAGTCAAGTTTATAGAGGCTGCCTTCCAGACGGCAAGGAACTTGCTGTTAAAATCTTAAAACCATCTGAAGATGTGTTGAAGGAGTTTGTTTTGGAAATAGAGATCATTACTACCTTAAATCACAAGAACATTATTTCCCTTCTGGGGTTTTGTTTTGAGGATAACAATCTCCTCTTGGTTTATGATTTCTTGTCAAGAGGAAGCCTTGAAGAGAATCTCCATGGTATATACTATATTTCTCTGGGTTTTAAACATTACAACGAAGAACAATAAATGTCTACTTACCCTGCATTTTTGTTTGAATTCTAACGTGATTACAACTTTTTCTATTTTTTCCAAATCAGGAACTAAGAAGGATCCCCTTGCATTTGGTTGGAACGAGAGATTTAAGGTGGCCGTGGGGGTAGCTGAGGCCTTGGATTATCTGCACACCGGCAGTGCACAACCTGTAATCCACAGGGATGTCAAATCATCTAATATTCTACTATCTGATGATTTTGAGCCGCAGGTATACATCTGGTTGGTTGTTGCTTTTAAAGATGCATTTGTTTATCGAATTGTCAGTTTTAATAGTATCTTGAAATGGGTTTTCAGCTCTCTGATTTTGGACTAGCAAAATGGGCATCAACCTCATCTTCACATATAACATGCACTGATGTTGCAGGCACCTTTGGGTTCGTTACTTAATCTCATTGCTTTACCTTTCATTGTCTTTCTAAAGAGTCAAGACTTCCATTTTTCTATAAAGATGAATAAAATTTCCAAAATGAAATTCTTTTTTAAGCAAAACATGGAAATATGAGATGTTGATTAATTAATAACACTATTGCATTTTTCTGCAGCTATTTGGCTCCTGAATACTTCATGTATGGCAAAGTAAACGACAAAATTGACGTGTATGCATTTGGTGTTGTACTCCTCGAGCTTCTTTCAGGAAGAAAGCCTATAAGCAGTGACCATCCAAAAGGCCATGAGAGCCTAGTCATGTGGGTATGTCCTCTTCTCCCCTAATGTTTAGCAGTACTCCATGCACCTCTTGATGTTTGTCTCTTGAAAGAAATTGAATTATTGAAACGTCTTGTACAGGCCAAGCCAATTCTAAACAGTGGGAAGGTGTCCCAACTATTAGATCCGCGTTTGGGCGATAACTATGACCAGGGCCAGATAGAGAGAATGGTTTTAGCAGCCACTCTTTGTATCAGACATGCTTCACGAGCTAGGCCCCAGATGAGCTTTGTAAGCTGGATCCGATCCCTCTTGAGTATCCTCCCATCAGTTTATAGCATGAAACAAAAATCTCTGAATTAATATTTGACAAGATTGTATCTGTCCTTTTGAGAACAGATCGTGAAGCTTCTTCAAGGCGATGCAGATGTGACTAAGTGGTCCAGGCTGCAAGTTCATGCCATGGAGGAATCTGAAGTGCTCGAAAACGAAACATGTCCACGTTCAAATCTGCAGTCTCACCTTAACCTTGCACTGCTTGATGTGGAGGATGACTCACTCTCCATGAGCAGCATTGAGCAAACTGTCTCCTTAGAGGACTACCTGAAGGGGCGGTGGAGCCGCTCATCAAGCTTCGACTAACAAATTCACAAGCACAACAATGCTAGTAATTGCACCTTCCCGTTTGTGTGATTCATTTGTATATTAATCCCCACCGTGAAAATAAGAAAGGTAAGAAAACAATGGCTTTGACATGTTGTGTGAGTGTTTGGGTTATAGTTATGGATGGGTTTAGGATGAGAGGTTGTTTGTGTTTGTGCCCTCCTCCTTCCCTAGCAGTCGTAAACTAGTCCTTATTTGTTGGACTGGTTTTCCTGGTTGGTTTTTTTTCAGCTTACTTGTTGGTCTCAATCAGACCAAGAGTTGGGACTGTTGTAATGTTCAAAGATGAATATGTTGTAATTCTGGTTGATTTTCATTTTCCTCCGAGTGAGCTTAAGTCCATACGAGGAAAACTTACATGAAACTGTTGCATACCCTATTTTTTACGTAAATCTTTCCATTTCTGTTATCATGTGTCATTATGTGATGAGAAAGATTGTCATAGATTTTCTTTATGTCTTGTCTTCAAAGATAACGTTGATTTTCATTTCCACTATGTACAAGTCTAAGCATACGGCCAAAGGAGAAAAATGAAACCGTTGCATGCCCTTTTTCTCTTTCTCGAGTGATCTTTAAGATTGTGTTTTCATCTTTCTCATCGCCTGCCGAGAAAGATAAACACATGATTTTATACAACTAATAATAAATCAGATTCTCTATTCTGTTTCTTTCATCACCAAAAGATAAAGAGAGAGAAGCGGAATGCAATGGAAGATACTTTAGTTTTTCTCGTTTTGAGTACTCGGTACACAATGTGCTCAGATCTAAAAAAGAGAATTGTTATTAGCACTTCAAAAATCTCATTATATATTTCAAATTTTCTATATTTGGAAAGAAAAATACATTTATGAGGAGTTTATAATGAAATTTTTGAAGTGCCAATAACACTTCTCTTAAAAAAAAAAGGGCAAATGCAAATGGAAGTCATTATCCTCCCTCCAACTTGTAATAAAATTAGTGGACCATACTGTGTTGTTAGATTATTTTCCACAGGACCACAAATCACATGGCTCTAAATCTTTCTTCATGCCTCTAAAGTCATGAGGGTCTCCCAACACCTCAAAAGCTACAACAGAAGAACCACCGCCACTTCTATGGACCAAAATTCTGGTGGCCAAATTAACAAGTCACCGACACCTCAAAACCCATTTTGGTCATTTCCACAGCATCCGTAACTTTCGCAGCAAGATTTTACGGGTGAAATAAAGGATGAATGTACCATGGTTGACCCTTTAGGGTTGTGAGTACCAAATGTAGCTGGATGAGAGTACTATTCCTAAGCTAAAGTAGAGAGAAATGTCATTGGCAAATAGTTTTACCACACCACCACCTCAGTAACCATTTGGCTAGCTGAGAAATTCCAATCAAATTATAGGCACCAAATGCGACAACAAAAAATTCAAGCAAATCATAGGTATCAAATGTGACTTTCAAGTATCTTATGATAAGTAAAATATATGTTAAAAGATGAGTGAAAAGTTATGTAACGTGACGGTGTTACAGTATTTATGTTTGTTATTTCACAGTTACTGTACTCTAAAAGATTTGGCAGGTAGCTAGGAAAAACTTTCGACTGATAGAAAGTACTGGTTGGTGGCAATTTATAC
Source organism: Pyrus x bretschneideri (assembly GCF_019419815.1). Classification (NCBI taxonomy): domain Eukaryota; kingdom Viridiplantae; phylum Streptophyta; class Magnoliopsida; order Rosales; family Rosaceae; genus Pyrus; species Pyrus x bretschneideri. Next base: position 8,082,414 of record NW_025999390.1, on the reverse strand, counting down.
CCTCTCTCTAGAGGCCCGTGCCCATCTCTTCTTTCCCAAAAACCCTAATTCTGAAAGCCTCCTGGCCGTCGGTCATTGGTTCCGGCTTGAGGTAGGTGGGTAGCCTGACTTCCACTCTTTCGTGACTCCTAGCCCTCCTTTCTTTCAGTAGCTGGGGAAGAAGTGTTTTAGGGTTGCTCTCCATAACGGGGAGCGTTCCAAATTCTAAACATGGGTAGGGTAGAGAGATTAATCTGACGGTTATAAATCATGGAGTTCGCATGGTTGCAGAGCATCTCTAAAGAATTAGGCAATTGGTTGAGGCAAAATTGTACTTTGCAGATGTGGCATTTTGTCTGGAATTGGATGCTCTCCTGAGCTTAGAAGGCAGAGCTTCCAGAGCAAATCATATGAGTCGTTGAAATTTAATCCAACTATTATAATTATTATAATTTTTAAAGAGAGGTTTGTAGCCGTTTGATCAAATTATCCTTTGCTCACGAGGTTTAGGCTCCTAAGCTCGGAGAGGATCCGGTTCCCATTTGCCTAATTAAGATGTCTAATGGACAAGGCAAAATAGGTAAAGGTATATCTAATACTTTTTCATTTTTATAAAGGGAAGTGTTATTAGCGCTCTAAAAATCTTATTCTACACTCCTCACAAATGTATTTTTCTTTACTAATATAGAAAGTTTAGAGTGTAGAATGAAATTTTTGGAGTGCTAATAACAATTTCCTTTATAAAATAACGATGCTATTCTCACGGCTCTCTCAAATTTTAGTTACAAATCGAATGAATTGAAAGGATCAATAGAAAGGAAAATGAAATGCGTAGATAACACTACCCTTAAAATAAGGAAAACTAATGAAAATGGTTTGAAAATTTTGAGTTTTAACTATAAGGACAAAATAAAGGGTAAAGTGAATAGTACCAGGATTAATTTTTAGTGTAAAAATGTGGTTTTTCGTTAAAGTGAACAGTACCGTAGACTTTTCGTTAGAACTTCTCTTAAAATATGGTCCAACGTGTGTTAAGAAAAATATTTTATTACCAAATTACTAGCCGATGGTGTAGTTTTTTGCTTTTATTATGGAGTGTGAATAATTTTTAAAATTAAACATGAAAAATAGGACAATGATGAGGCGCTTTCTTAAGTGGACATTTTTTTTAAAAATTTTTTTGTTTATTTAATTTTTAGATTTTGAATTAGGACATGCTATGCTTTATATAGTTGTGCGGGTGGCTTAAAAAACAACAAAATTTATGTTGCATGTAATTACTAATTTATCCTTTTAAAATACTTTTGTTTAATTTTAATTAGGGGTTAGAATAATAATTTTATAAAGTTTTAGTTGACAAACATGATTATAGTAGAGTAAGCTCTTGCATGATGACGTGAGTTTGAATTCTGTTAGTGGCTAAATTGACATCTAATTTAACAAAATATATTGTTTGACAAAAAAAAAAAAAAAAAAAAAAAGGAGTTTAGATTAGGGGATCCCAAATTGCCTTATATTCCACACAAAGACTATTTTGCCTCATGAAACTTCCCTAGGCATTGGAGCCACGTTTTGCTTACGTGGCGCAGAAAACCAATTCGATTGGGTTGAATGGTGTGACGTGTCGTGTTGCTTTGGAAACTGTCAAAGATATAACACACTCTATCGGTTTCAAAGTGTGAACGCAAGAAACTGCCCACCAAAAAATAAAAAAAATAAAGAAAAACGCGATTTGACTGGATTGGATTGGATTGAATTGGATTTTCAAACGAAACGCGAAGCACAAAGTCGCATAAGAAACAAGAAGAAGACGATCAGAGAAGAAACCGAAGAAACGAAAGATACGCCGTCGATGGATCCCCCGCAGTATCCCCACCACCTCACAAGGTACGCTCCTTCTTCCAATCCCTACCCTTCCGACAACCATCCAAATTTGCCAAACTACCCTCACCGCCACCACAACACCAACCACAACTACACACACCACCACCACTCACAACAACCGCCACCACCACAGCAATTCCTCCAACCTCCGCCCCCTCCACCACCACCCCAAACGTCGCCGTATCACTCTCTTCCCCCACCGCCCCTGCCCCCGCCCCCTCCCCCGCCACATCTCACCTTCGAGACCGAACGCTCCAGAACCTTCCTCCCCCTTCACGACTACCCCGTCTCCTCCCCTCGGTCGCGGTCGCCCATTCGGAGCGCCCTCGCCACCACCGATTGCTCCAATTTGAATCGCCTTACGTCGAATCCAATCCCGTTTCTTGGGATTCTTCTAGGGCTTTTCACGATTACGATCGTGAATTGCATAAACCCCAATTTAGGGTTGAATCAGAGGGTAATGGTAGTGCTAGGTTTAGGGCTGACTACAATGAACAGCTGCTCCGGGACCATCGGGCCCCCGTGGACGACGATTATATCAGTCGCCGCCGTGCTCGTGCAGAACCCAGTTCCGATGGAAAGTATCGCGAATTGGGGTTTGCGTCAAGCCAGAATTTGAAGAGTCTTTTAGATTCGAATTCGGGTGGCTATGATGGCCGGTATGATGAGTTGAGGAGTGGTGGTAGGAGAGATGAGGTGCATGAGAATAATCAGAGATGGGTTCGTAATGATAGAGAAGCTACTAGAGAGTTATATGATCCATTCGTGTTCGATGAGGGTAACAGGGGCCGGAATGTTTCGGCGAAGCGGGATTATTATGGTTCAGAATCTGAAAGAGGGAGTAGTACTAGTAATAGGAGGAAGCAGATACAAAAGAAGAGTGTTTTACTCAGGCTTCAAACGGCGAAACCTAGTCACCGGAATGGTTCTGCTTATTTTGATAATTCTGGCTCTAGTTCCCACAAGGGGAAAGGATACTATGAGTATTCGGGTCGCGAGATGGGTGAAGTTGAGAGAGGTGCGAATTCTTTGGAACTTGATGTTTCTTTTAAATCGAATTCACTAGTGGCGAAGGCAGTTGGAAATAGGGATGCTAAGATAGATTCAGTGTACAGCAGGGATTTGTCAAATTTGAAACTCAGTAGAGACAGTGAGAATGCTGCACCTGTACGTTTGCGAAGCTCCATAGTTGTTGCAAATAAGACATCCAGTTCAGACAAGGACCCACGACAGTTGGAAGAGGAAGTGAACATATCTGGTATGGAGAATAGGTGTGATATCGAACAGCCCGGTTCTAATGCGACCGGTGATTCTTCTGGAAAGAGTGAAGTGGAAAGGGCTACAGAGGGTAACACAAAGGGTAAGGTTTTACAAAGAGATGGTAAAAAGGCTGGTTCTGCTCAAATGTCTTCTCTTAAGGTTACTAAGAAGAAAAAAGTGGTGAAGAAAGTAGTGAAAAAGGTTGTAAACCCTCGTCCACAGCCAAAAAAGAAGATTGATGAACCACAGGCAGCAGATAGCTATATTTGTAGTCCATCTACAGCCTTTGGGACTGAAAAGGGTGAAACCTCTTCACTGAGCATGGTATCGGATGAACATGGCACTGATGCCAACTCTTGTAGTAAGAGTACTGGGAAAACTTCAACTTGTAATTTGGGTTCTTCAAGTTGTGAAGAAATTAATATTGATCAGGCTTGTCCAACTGTAGATGCTTCTGTCCAGGGCTTGCTTAAGAGTTCAAATTTTACCAACAATGTAACTGATTCACTTAGGGTAGCTACTTGTCCAGAAACTGGTTGCGTTGTAGATGTCAGCAAACAGATATGTCAGAGTGGAGACAGTTTATCGCTTGATAATGTCATACGAACAGAGTCATCAGAGTCCAGATTGTCTGTAGAAGGCAATGCCAATTCTGGGCTTTTAAGTTCAGAGAAAACTACGACGCATGGAGACATTATGAATGTAAATGGCTCTGGCCATGGTGCAGAAACCAACTTGGATATTGACGGTGGTATAAAAGTATCTTATCAAGAAGTCATGGTTCATGACATTGGCAATGTGGATGCCATCAGCGAGCAACCTTGTACACATCAGCTCCCAACATCACTACAAATTGGTTCTGTGGAAGAACTTCCAAAGGCTATATCTTCAGCAGAAAGCAGCATGACTGTTGGTTTATCAAGTTCGGGGAAGACCTTTGCTGTCTGCTCCGATGATGGTAGAGGTACTGCACGGAACTCTGATAAAGTTAGTAATGAGAATATTATTGTTCCTAATGGTGGGAATGCCAATTTTGTCGGCACGCAAGCATCTGCAGATGGTGCCTCCAGATCATTTGTTAGTTGTGGACACCGAAGGATCTTCAAAGATTGCAAATTCAGCTGGAGATCGTAAGAGTGTTACATTCAAGATTAAAAAGAAGAGAAAATTTAGGACTCTGTTAGACTCTTCAAGAGCTTCCAACACTATTGTAGAGCCTAGAAATGTTTCTGCCCATGAAAATTCTGTGGATATGGCAGTAAGTTCATCCCTGAAGGATGCTAGTTGTGCAGAAGTTGCTGTTTCTGGTGTTGAAAAGTTAGATACGGGCTCTCAACCTGATAATGACGGGGTCAGTGTTCTGCGTGGGAACAGCTCACTAGATGGGATTTCTGAGGCTAAGTTATCAGCTAGAAGTGATGTTAACTCTGATCCTGATGAGACTTCACTGAAGTATATAAAGAGGAGAAAAGTATCCACCTCTCATCTGGTAGGGACTACCTCTCAAACCAATGACGGACCTGCAGATAACTCTACATCTTATGCAGAAGCACCTTGGACTAATGATGATCCAACACAAGAAGACGAAGTTACTGCTTCCAGCATAGGTTTTCTCTCTGCTACTGCTAATTTAATTCCTTCTCAAGAGGGAAGCACTGTATTATTTGTGGATGATTTAGCAGCTGTATCTGCAGCTAGGGATGCCCTTACTAATGATGGTATGAACTTTGAGCACCAAGGTGTTGAATCATGTACACTTTATGAAGAATCAGTTCCGGATACATCATTCCTTTGTCCCTCACCATTGAGGAATGAACAAAAAGAGGCTAGCACTCAAGCTCTGGTTGTAAATAGCCATCAGCTTGACATTATGGACGTAGAAAGTAACCTAGAAGAAAATTTTGGTATATTTTCAACAGATGAGCAAGTTATGATGCAAGGTGAGACTGCTCTATGCAGCGTTTCTTCAGAAGTCCAGCCTCCAGACTCAAGCAATAAATTTTCCTGCACAGACATGGAATCAAATTATGTCTCTGTGAAGGAGAAATTGCCCGTTGAGTCAAATTGTCTGTTGTTATGTGCCAATAACAATGCAGTATCTACTACTAACTCTAATGATGAAGGAACGGAGTTTGTGCATGATACAGTATCAGATAAGGGTTCTCCAGAAACTTCAACTGATGTCCTTTACATGCAGATGCTACCTTGTAGTCCATCAGTTATCAAAATTTCTGATGAAAAAGCTGGTGGGGTTGACCAGCAATTGGATTTGAAGTCAGTGGTTGAAGGTGGTTCCAATGCATTGGCTAAAAATTCATCATCAGGTGGTACCAATTCAGTGATGGGGAAGTCAGTAGCTTTACCTTTGCAAAATATCAAAAAGACAACTCATGGTTCGAATCTCGTAAGCACGGAATCTGGTTTGAAGAACCAGCTGGGTCAAGCTACTCGTGGGATTGTGCCAGGTCGTTCATATTCGGTCTCTTCTACCTCAATGAAGACTGCCTCTTCAACTCATATTGCAAAGCCTCGGACTTGGCATCGAAATGGTAATTCATCTTCATCTCCTCTTCCTGTAAGCATGCCTTTATCTAGTACTGTTCCACCCCAAAGGCAGTTGCCACAAAGGAATGGAAAATTTCAAAGTAATTCGTATGTGCGTAAAGGTAACAGCCTTGTTAGAAAACCTCCAGTTGCTGCTCCGCAAAGCTCCCATGGGTTTAGTTCAGCTATTTATCAGTTGAACTCTTCATGGAATAGATGGTTTGAAGAAGAATGCAGGATCTGACAGTAGGATTGATGTGAAAATGCCTCCAAGTCTCATGAGAACTGGAGAAATGAATGCTCCTTTTGATAGGCCGACACCCCAACTACCTATTGCACCCATATTATCTACTTGTCCTGCAATCTCTTTCGGGGTTCGTGCATCATCCCCGGTGTCTGAGCCTCTTAGTGGTGAAACCAAGTTAGATCCTATGAATTCTTTGGACACCAAAGATGCACAAACATTTGCCAAGGACTCACTGACAATTTCTGAAACTCAGGAAAATCAGAGTGGTTCGCTCAATAATTTGGAAAACCAGAATGTACTGCATGATGAGAATTTGGCACCTCCAAATACCAAGAAGATTGTAAATGGAAAGTGCACGTTAAATCAGTTGGTTGCAACTTCAAGTCCTTGTGACCTTCCGGTCCACAGTGCTGATAAGATCCAGCACTCATCTTCTGATGGCTACTACAAGAGGCGCAAAAATCAGCTAATCAGGACATCTTTGGAATGTCATGCTATCATGCCTGATGACAATTTAAACTTACAGCTGCAAAGGGTTCCTAAGATTGTCCCCAGAAGAACATATGGCAAGAAACGATCACACAAGGGTATGCTGTTAGAACTTATTCTGTTATGTGGTCTCTAAGCAGTATTTTTTACACTTACACCTAAATTCTGAAATGCATTTTCTGGATCAAGGCAAAAGTGGATTTGTTCAGTTCCATTTATTGATTACTGCTAACTGTTAGCATCAGGGTTCTTCTATTTCCTGGATGTTGTCCTTTTCTTCATCTTTTAGACGTATTGGACCTCTGATCTGTAACCTTTTCCAACTTAAGCTCTTTTCATATTTCAATGATGATATCATTGTACAGATTTGACCCTTTTTTGGTTGAAACTCTTCACTGTTTTAGAATCTTATTACCTTGGTTTTCTCGTACAGCTGTTGCAAAAACAAGTAAAACTGGAAAAAACTCTTTGGTGTGGACACCGCATGCTACACAGTCATCAAACAATGATGGTGGTTCACTTAACCATCAGAAGGTAGTGCCTTACCTGTTTCCATGGAAAAGAGCAAGACACTGGAGGACTTTCATGCAAAGTCAGGCTTCCAGTTTCAAATATAGTTCCGCACCCACAATCAGGTATTTGATTCTTTTCTTGTTTTGAAAATGCAATTAGATTTGAACACATTTGTGTATGTTACTTAAGAAAATCAAATATTATCTCATTTTTCAGTAAGAAATTGCTGTTGTCAAGAAGGCGGGATACTTTGTACACTAAGTCAACCCACGGCTTTTCGCTTAAAATGTACAAGGTATTAAGTGTTGGTGGGGCCAGTTTAAAATGGTCAAAATCCCTTGAAAGGCAATCAAAGGAAGCTAATGAGGTTTGTTGGCTGGTACCCAGTCAGGCTATTATTTCTTCTTCAAAGATAATCCCTTTTTTATTTAAAGTGAAGTAATGGTTTCCAAATCAGAAACTGCTCTGTCCCCTATCCACCTCAATTGTTTCTATTAACAATGTCTAGGAAGCTACACGTGCTGTTGCTGCAGTGGAGAAGAAGAAAAGAGAACACAATGGTGCTGCATGCATTAGTTTGGGGTCTAAGTTTAGAAATAATTTGTCAGGTAAGTCAGTTGATAGTGTAGTGAAAATGTAGAGCCATCTGATGTGTCAGATGCATGACATTTCTTGCTTGTGGTATACCTTCAATATGTTTCCACATAGTAGTGTTGCTTGATTATTAAGTGTCTGATGATATGGCAGGAAAACGTATATTTCGCATTGGTTCTGTCCGGTACAAAATGGATCCTTCAAGGCGAACACTAAAAAGGATTTCAGGTGAGCTGCTTTTTATTTGCTCCACATATCAAATGTCCTTTTCAATATGAGCTTTAGTGTATACTTTTTTAATACTTATACATTAGGAGCTTGATTTTCAATTTCTTCTGGCCATTGGATGTGGTCACCACATGTTCTTAAGTTTCAACCTTTCTTTCTCTTATGAGTAGATGGTCATATCTAGTTTTGGAGTGATTGGGAAGAGAGTTTTTTTATATCTTCGTGATTTGGAACCATTATCTTTGGCTCAGGATGTGCCTCTGATTTCTGACTAATTACAGAACTGCTGATTTGTATTTTGGTAAACAAAGGGGACGAAAGGTCCATACGATAGAAACAGAATTGCTGATTTCTGTCAATATCGTTTTGGACATTCTTTTAGCATATTAATTATATAGTTAATGAACAGTTGCCCTCACACTGGACAGTGTCTTTTCTATTCATGTTTGAATCACATATAGCCGTATGTTCCAATTCCAAAGAAGTATTATAAGGTGATTAACGAAGTGTTTTTCAGTTTTGGAGGATTTTTTTTTATAAATATTTTAGCATATGTGGGGGTACATCTTATCAGCAAATTGATCGTACAGTATTCATTCATGTTCTGTGTAGATGACGAATCGTCAAGCTCTGGTGTGCTCAATCCTGAAAAGGATCCCAAGAGATCTTATGTTCCAAAGAGATTGGTGATTGGCAATGATGAGTAAGTTGCTGTTGTTTATGCCTTAAAGATAGATTCCTGAAATTAATACAAGCAAATGTGAATGCCAATTGATGGTGTTGACACACGAACCTCCAAATTATGGTTGCATTCTTCTTAAGTTTTAAAATTCTTGGATATAAATGCATTTCCATATTGGCAGATATTTGCGGATTGGCAATGGTAACCAGCTTATTAGAAATCCGAAGAAGAGAACTCGCATATTGGCTAGTGAAAGAGTCCGATGGAGTTTGCACACGGCCAGACTGCGGCTGGCAAAAAAGCGGAAGTACTGTCAGTTTTTTACAAGATTTGGGAAGTGCAATAAGGATGATGGAAAATGTCCCTATATCCATGACTCCTCTAAAGTTGCAGTCTGCACAAAGTTTCTGAAGGGTTTATGTTCCAATCCCAATTGCAAATTGACTCATCAGGTTTACTGTGTGACAGGACTTCATGTGATCTACAACAGAACTTTGTACTTCTTTTTGGACATGTTATCCTTTTCTTTTTATTTCTTTATTTATATTTTATCTTCATGCAGGTCATTCCTGAAAGAATGCCGGACTGTTCTTACTATTTGCAAGGTGCTTTCTAGTAACATTGTTCTAGTGAAGCTACTAATAGAATTAGAAAATTCTGACATGTTTCCTGGCAGGTTTATGCTCCAATCAAAATTGCCCTTACAGACATGTGAATGTGAATCCAAAGGCATCTACTTGTGAAGGATTTCTTAAGGGCTATTGTGCTGACGGGAATGAGGTACTGTCTTATCATATATACGCTTTTTTGCTTGTGTTTGTGTTTTTTTTATGCTGGTTTGAATCCGGAAGTCTGGGACTCGTTTTACTTGCTAGTACGGAGCCCAATTGTTTAGTTCAGTTGTGTATGTGGTGTGTGGGCATGCATGTTGATTTTGTAGGCAATGAATTTGGACATACCAGATGAAAAACTGCTCAGGTTTGGTGTATTATGGGAAGGGGAATGGTTGAGATGAAAAGGGGACTAGAAAGTTAACTATAGTTGAACCTATCCTTCAATAAAGTAGACATTGAATATGTCGAACAAGAAAGAGAGTTTCGTTGATAATATTATTATTGAGATCTGCCTGCACTCAAGAACATAGTGAACAAAAGATTTAATTAACATATTTATGGAAAGGGGGTGTGGTGAGTAAAAGTATTATTTGTTGAATTAGGGGAATGTGGAAAATAGTTCGGGCTGTTGAGTAATAATCTGGGTGCAAATAGAATTTCTGTTTGTCATACAGTTATACTAGATTTTATATGTAAGGCTTGATAACTCTTATCTGAGCAAACAAAGATACACTAGTTTCGGAGCAAGTAAAATAGAAAATATATCTCCCTCACAGTGCCGGAAGAAGCACAGCTATGTTTGCCTGTCCTTTGAAGCAACCGGAACCTGTCCGCAAGGGCCTAAATGCAAGCTTCACCACCCCAGAAACCGAGCAAAGGAAAAGAAAAGAAAACGATCAAGAGAACACAGAAATGCTTGGGGCCGTTACTTTGTTTCCAAGGATATAACTGTTTCCAAACCGAGAACAGTGTCTGGAAAGCAGTCTGCACAGAACAGCGATGACATAATTGTTGACGGAGTCGCTGATTTCATTAGCATTGATGTTAGTGATGAGGAGGTTGGAGAAACTAATGATCCAATACAGGAGCAAGCTGCATATTGTGACAGCGATTCGTCGGAATTGGAATTAGATGATCTTGATGAACTGATTAAACCGATTCGTTTACTGGAAAGGTTGAAGGCAAATGCTTCATGACAGACGCAGCTCAAGGGGGGACAACATGGAATTAGCTATGGTATGCAGTAATTAGTCTGTTGTAAGTAAATTTTGTTTTCCCAAACTTTGATTCTGCAATGGCGAGTATGACCGCCATCGCATAGGAAGACATACAGAGAGTATTATACTGGAAATAAAAGAGCAGGTGCAGGAGAATCCGCTGTTCTTACCGGAAACCCGGGGCTCTTCTAGCCAATCCATCGTCCTCAGATTTACCGGAGGCCTGCACTCTTGTTATAGGTTTTTATTTTTTTCTTAGCCGGGGAATTGAGATATTTTTTTTTTCTTTTTTCTTTTAGCTTTTTCCTCCCTACTAAATTGTATAGTGTACATTTGCAACACTATCAAGTTTCTAATAAGAAAATATTGCATTCATGTTTTCAGTGTAAGTTTTCCTCCAACCCGAGTTTTCTGAATTTATTTTCGATCTCTGCTCTAGCCCGATGGAACTGTTATTGGAATTTTAAAATAGTTATCGGACACTTTTTAGATGTAATTTTAAAATAATTATCGGACACTTTTTCGACACGTCAAATCTTTCATGTAACTCAATAAAATCATATGCAATTATGTTACAACAAGTCAACATTTTAGCTACAACTTACGAATTGATGGCTGTTAATTTTCTGTTTATTTTAACCACACACAACTCAAGCTCCCAAGTATAAAACAAGAAATCTTATCCCCACAAATAAGTGGATCAATGTTCGTTGGGGCCTCCCACAATTTCGCAAAAGTTGGAGCACCCAAAAGCAACATCATTTCTTCACTTAAACCACATATATAAAGATTGAACAATTTGGCCTGTAGCCTATTTGCATTCAGCCATGGCAGCAACAATGGCAAAGTTTCCACTCTTGGGCTATTTTGGAGGCAAAAAAAAGCTCCAAAAGAGAAGGGATTTCTCCGTAGCAGCTCAGCAGCCAGAAGTCCAAGAGTCGCAGGAGGAGAGAGAAAGTGTGAGGACAGAGAAAGTGCTGGGAACGGGAGGCACACCACTGAGGCCGGTGGAGAAGCAGGTGAATGTGGAGAGCAAGAACATGGGGAGGGAGTACGGTGGGGATTGGCTGAGTAGTGCCACGAGGCACGTCAGGATCTACGCAGCTTACATTGACCCAGAGACTTGCGCCTTCGACCAGACTCAGATGGATAAGCTTACTATTATTCTGGACCCCACCAATGAGTTTGTGTGGACTTCTGAGTCCTGCAACAAGGTCTACTCTTACTTCCAGGAGCTTGTGGATCACTATGAGGTAAGAGAAGCTTTGATTTTGAGTCCATTGAAAAACCATTTGGTGCTCTTTCATTGTATGTGTGGTTACTCATTTATACCTGTATCGTGTTTGTGTTAACGCAAAAGTGAATCAACCCACAAAACGATATCACGACAATAACTTATATTATTCATCAAAAATTTGAAACACATAATTTTATTAGTATAATATTGCTTAAATAATGTTAATGATGTACATATCAAGTCGTGTAAACAACAAAACCTTAAACCGTAGAAAAATTGATCAACAATGCATGTCAAGCTAATGCAGATTTCTGTAATTTTTATAGCTACAGGTTGTAAATGTGATCACAAACATTAGGTTGGACCGTATCCCTCTTTCCTTTGCATTAAATTCAACCTAACAGAAAAACCACGTTTCTTACATTTGAAGTTGTAACTAGGGTTTCAATGTCTTGTTTCTTGTTGAGACATTAACATTTCTATGTGAAAAATCAGGGAGCTCCATTGACAGAGTACACTCTCCGTCTGATCGGTTCGGACATCGAGCACTACATAAGGAAGCTGCTATACGATGGGGAAATAAAGTACAACATGGATGCCAGAGTCCTCAACTTCAGCATGGGCAAGCCTCGCATGATGTTCAATAACAATGACATTCAACCTCAAGATGTACAACAGTCATAAGATTTCAACACACTGGCTGTAAAAAGATGGTGAATATTTATATTAATTAGAGTCTGATATGTTAATTTCTTCCCCTGCATACCTCTGAGCGAAGGAGGATGGGGGGGTGCGAGGGAGGGAGGGAGGGAGGGAGGGAGACAGAGTCGAATACGATTTTAACATATGGTTAGTATTTTCTACTCCAAAAGTGGGAAAGGTTCCTGAACCAGAGCCTATTTTAAACCCTAATTATCTACATACTAAAATCTTACCAATGTACTTGTCAAACTTGTTTCCATCGGAATCTGAAGATGGTGCACGAACTCTTACTTACGTTTGCCTTCAAGTCCCCTTTCTGTAAGTCCAGCCTTCTTATCAGATGGTGGCAGCACTTTCAAACAAGACGAGTCATTCCAAGGACAGAAGCTTTCATCTTGGGCCACATTCTAGCAAAAATATACAATAATTACACAAATTAGAAGAGCGTTACTAGACGTGAATCCAATACCCATCAGCTGGGATGCACATGTACGCAACACTGACCCTCACATGCAAAGTAACGCGTGCAAAAGTCATACACCATCACAGAAACAACAATGTAAAGGCATGGCAACGTGTGATTTTACCAACACAGAAACAACAATGCAAAGGCATGTCAACATGTGCTTTTACCATGTGCGGGAACATAATACCAAATGAAATACCTCCAGTCTTAAAACAGAAGTCTATTTCAATATAGGTATCGAAAACTGATCAATCCCAACAAAAATGAAATCAGTATATCACTCGACTAAATGTTAACTAGCAATAAGATAAGTGATAACCCTAGTATCAAGCACAGACATACAACAAAACTCAAAAAACAACTAACCTTCAGCCAGTAGAAAAATCCCCGCAAGAGATTCAAAACTCTAGGGCGGTCACCACGAGCTGCCGTAATCTTTCTTCTCAGAACTGCAAGGTTTGAAGACAAATTAATTAAAATAAAATACAATCAACTTGAAAGGTTACAAACAGTATAAAGAAAAGGATCTAAATCCTTGTACTTTTGGTAAGGAGCAAATTATATTCTCGATGTTTGCTTCAGTTCATCTAACTGTTCTAACACAAATACAGGTGGTGTCACATACAAAATCCTTCTTAATTATGAGAGAATCCGGCAGCCACAAAATCTCAATAAAACATTATCTCAACCTACTTTCATTCAACAAATTGAGCATTTAAGCTTTAAAACTTCTAAGTGTTGTATATCTTGTTTTAAAATTCAATTCAGACAAACAGGAAATAAAAAATGTTGAAAGACAAATAACAGTAAATTGATGCTATGCTCCTTTACTCATGCATAATAAAGAAAACCAACCTATGTGCTGTTTTAGATATGAAGGTGCGAGTTTCCCCTCAACTGGACAGGTTATTGTTCTATTGCGCAGATTTCTGTCGTGCCCCAATGGCTTTCGGTGAGTCGCTTCTTTCAAGAGGCTTCTGTACTCTTCATAGTCATAAGGCCTGGTCAGAATATCCATAAGCCCCTTCCTAAACTGCGAATGACTTGCATCACGAGTTTTAACGCACCGCCCACTGTCTACATCCACCTATTAATTTGCAAAGCATTGACAACAACCAGCAAAAGACAAATTTCAGATACTACGAATCAATAAAATCACTCATATACAGACGTATATGTACTTGCACAAATGCTCATCCGTGATGTGTCTCTGTGTGCGTGTGTATGTGTATGCATGTAAAGCATAAAATAGAAAAAACAAACCAAAACTGAAACGGGGGAAGATACATACAGCTGTAAATGAAGTAAAACTTCTATTTGGAGGTGAACTCTCTCCATCATCATCCAGTATCACCGGTCTACCATTTGGAGGTGAATACACCATTTTACCATCATCAAACTGTAGACAACTTAAAAGCTTTGTGTAGTCCTCATCTTCTAATCCGCGCTTGCATCCTTGCTTGGCAAACCGGAGATCCGCCACACGAGTTCTTTTAACAGGGCACTCCTTTGTGCTACCTTTAGCAGCTTTCTCATTTGCACATCCTTGCATGGTAAAATGAACAGCCTCCACAGGGGGTATTTTCAAAGGACGCCCCCGTGTGCTACCATTTGCAGCTTTCTCATTTACATTCTTCTTCTTCTTCTTCTTCATTGAGCTGTTTTCCAGAATTGCCCTGTTTTCTTTCCTCAGATCATACTTAACAATTCTTGGGCTCGCAATCACTTCTTTATTCACAGGAAGAGCAGAATTTTTAAGGCAATTTGTGCATTTTCTCTTCATACTCCTCCTTAAAGTGCTTTGAATATCAGGCTTCTCTTTCACCTGAGATTTTTTCAAAGTTTCAGGGGTGTCAAAATCGGGCCCGTCAAGTATCTCATTTTCTTGTTCATACTTGATCACTTCTGATTTCCCATTATCTCCAACAGCTTCCAACACATAAGACTTTCCATCTTGCCTCAGCTTTTCCAAGAATATCTTATACTGAGGATCCTCATCATCAAGACTATCATCCAGAGACTGAGTGTTTTCACCACCATCATCCGCATACCTACCGTTTGCATGGACATCATCATCATCATCATCATCATCATAACCATCATCCACAGACCTATTGTTTGTGAAGGACTTTCCACCTTTCGTCAATTTATCCAAGAGTATCTTATAATCAGGATCCTCATCATCACCACCGTCAACACCATCATCCAAAGGCCTAACCTCAACGTTGTGATCGCCATCATCCACAGACCTATCATTTACATTGACATCACCACCATTCCGATCATCCACCCATCTATTGTCAATATAATCAACATCACTGCCATGGTCAGCTAAAGAACTCAAGAATGTCTCATAATCCTCATCCGGTATCAGTTCTTCAACTTTAGTACTGCACTTTCTTCTTTTCTTGGTGGCACTGCCGCAGGAATTGGGCTCAAATATCCTATCGGCCACACGCTCTCTCTTCCCCCGCCTAACTGATCCCATACCCATACCATCCTCAAAATCCTTCTTTAAACTGTTGAGCTCTCTTATCAATGTAGTTGGCGCCATTTAGCAACAACCAGCTACCAGCACACAAATACAAAAACCCCTCTTTTGTCTCTCACACTACTTCTGCATTACCAAGCTTCTGTTTTCTGAAAACGCAGAAAAAACAAGAACAAACCAAAACAAAATCAAAATCATTCAAGCAGAAACCAGAACATGAATTGTGAGTCTGTGACCTACAATTCTTTAACGTCAATGGAAGAGAGAAGCCCCTTTTGGTTCCTGAGAAAATGCAGGAAAAGAAAAAACACTGAAAGAGCCCAATTCCTACTTTCTTTGAACAAAATAACAAAAAACCACCAACAAAAAACCTTAGGTAAGCAAGTATAGGACTTTCAGAATTTTCGTGGGTTTTCTCAGGAACCAAACAAAGGCAAAACCAATCAAGAACCAATTTTTACACTTTCTTTGAGAAAATTAACGAAAACCCAACATCTGTGAGACTCAAACAAACATAAAAATAGACTTTCAAATTGGCAGAATAATTCCTTAAAAAAAATGCAGAACAATAAAAACGTAAAATCGTTGGGGTGTTGGTTCTTACCTCGTTGGAAAAATTTGAAAGCCGAAGAGTGAACAGACAGAGAAGGCTAAGAGGCGACACAACTCATAAAGAGATGCAAAGACTTGTGTCCTGAGCTTTGGGGACTGACTCTTCGACTGATCACTTGAGTCTTGACCAAACAAAAACACTTCCACTGACCCTGCGCACTTTTTTTATTACTAAAAAGATGCGTTAGGTTACCAAATTTACAAATCAAATAATATATCATTAATAAAAAATAAATATTTTAATTAACGTTTAAGTCATAATTTAATAATTAATAGTCACATTATTTAATTTGTAAATTTAATTTACAAATTTAGTTTATAAAATTTAATTCCTTCACTTTGTCCTTACTAAAATATTACACACATGTATGTCTCACAATTTTATGATGTCTTTTTGTTTTTCACTAAAGAATCCCTATTTTCTTTTTAAATTCCACTAGTAATTACAAATTTTTAGCAGAAAAATGTATATTCACTTTCTCTAAACGAAGAAGTACATAGTGAAGCAAATATTGAATACAAAACTTAATGAATTATGTGATGCCAACCGTATATCTCTATTAATTAATAAAACCTTCTTTGTCAACCAAAAAAGGGTAAAAAGACAACTTAATCTTTTATCACACAAAAAAAAATGATGCCAATACTGTAATTTTACAGGTCCAAATTTTACTGTTTTTTATTGAAGCCTCACTTATAGGTGATGTTAAAATATCTCTTATATTATAAAAAATAAAAAACCAACCAACCAACCAAAAACAAAAACCTTCCACTCCCCCACATTCTCTCTCTCTCTATCCCTCTCTCTCTCTCTCTCTCATTTTCTAAAAAAATATGTTCATACACAAAAAATGTGTAGGCAAATGCTAGTTGATGATTAAACTAATTTTTTTCTAGCACTAAAATTTTAACCTCATTGTCACTCTTAGCCTCGCTCTCACTTTCAAAGTTTCTATATGCACCAATGTCGTCATGCACTCTAAGGCTTAAGCCTCAAGTAATGATGGGGCAACACCAACCAAAAAATCAAACGAGTTAAGAGTCCAAACTGGACATAGAACCAATCAAACCGAAAAAACATGATATCAAAGCATATATTTAACTCGATTTAGAGGAGAATTGTGTTAATAAAGAAATGTAAGATGAGAATGAGATATAGAGGTACAATTATATGCGTGGAACAATTCTTTATCCTATGTGAGCATAGAATCATGGAGATTTATGTATATAGATATTCGTCACTTATCATATTTCAGACAGACAACTGATGATTGAAAACCAATGAATTAGAGTAATATTATCCACACCTCTCTTTATCTTTCACAAATTTCTTTTAATTCTTGATTGTCGACCGAATATAATTAAAGAAGACCAAACATATAAATTAACAGACGGTGTGTGAGAGATAAAAAATAAATAAATTGTGAATTACACACCCATGAATTATTCTTTGTCGCAACTTCAAGCGGGAGACAATACAACGGTTGAAACAATGCAAGGAGAGCTGAAAAGATTTTCATGAATTTTTTTATTTTAGTTTATTTAATGGAGAAGTGAAGAGATTCTTAGGTGATGATATGCTTTTAGAATATGCTTATTGGATGGATGGAGAATATTACCAACTGGCAAGTAATGGAGACAAATATCAACCATCTTCAAAGTTGAGTTGAGAGCTGAACCTTCCACTTAACTTTAATAAATGGTGGTTGTTTCCATGTCCGAGGTTACCAACTTACCTAAGTCATTGTCAACTTCAATGTTTGGTTTCCGACCATAGGAAATTTTGGTACATACCCATTCAAATCACCTACATTTGATTAAAAGTACCTTATGTAATCTAGATAATAAGTACGTTAGCACATCTCTAATCGTGAAAAGCTTAAATCGTTTGATGCTCCGATTGCAAACAGGCTAACAAACTAAAATAATTTAAGAGCAAGCTTGAAAGTAAGACGATTTTATCAACTAACTATACTTTTGTACTGACACATCGAGAATTTGCTTTCCAAAACAAACCATCGAATTTCGAACAAATCCGGCGGCCGAGACCGACGGCGTGAAACGGACGTGCGCGTCCACAAAACACACAGCCAGACACGCCACGCAAGCAGTGGGCGGGCCCGAAATTAACTAACGTTTTTCGCGACCCGCATCACCAATTTAACCGCCTAACTCATATCACAGACTCCGTTTCTCTGTACGCAACCACCACCTTCCTCCCCTCCATATTCCTCCCACTGTTCATCACTCTCTCTCACTCTCCCTGCGGACTTTCGTCGAACACACAGCGACCTTCTACCAACAATGGCCTCCGCGCTCGATTCCGCAACCGAAAAGCTCGCCAGCCTCGACATCGGCGGTTCCGCGCCCAATCTGCAGAAGAACCTCCACCTTCTGAGCACCGAACAGGTGAGTACGCAATTGTGATTTCTGCGAACAATTTGATGGCTTTATTTTATTTTATTTTGTGATGTGGGTTTGATCGGAACTGGTGGTGGAGTTGCAGATTGAGTTGGCGAAGATCCTGTTGGAGACGGGGCAGAGTCATTTGTTCGAGCATTGGGCGGAGCCTGGCGTCGACGACGAGGAAAAGAAAGCTTTTTTCGATCAGGTTTGGTGGTTTTTTGGTATCAATTTGCTAAAGATTTTTTCTTTTCTTTCCCGGATCTGAGATTGGATCCAAGTCACAGTTGGGTACTGTTTAATATCAGTTGGAGTGAGAGATATCGTAAGAGAAATTTAATAACATTGAAGGATTATTTTCTGCATAATATTGTTATGATATTGGGTTCTTAGAGAAATATTTCTTCAGTAAATTTGAAAAAACACCGTGACAAGTATAAGTTTTATGAAAAAAAAAAAACGCTTTAAGAGTTGAATTGGGGAAATTAAACTCGCGGCTAGCCACTTGTCATGTTCTAAATGATTATTAGTTGCGAAATTCCTTTGGTTTTTTATCCTTTTCTAAAGTAATGTTATGAAGGGTGGTCTATGTGGAAAGCCTTCTTTTTTCCCTTCCTTTTTATTTTTTGTCTGACAGCAAACTCGCTACAGGTGAGCCGGCTCAATTCAAGTTATCCAGGGGGTTTGGCATCATATATCAAAACTGCTAGAGAACTCCTAGCTGAATCGAAAGCTGGAAAGAATCCATTTGATGGTTTCACACCTTCGTAAGTGTATATTGGTGAATGTGTAGAAAATATATGATAACATACTAACATGTACTATATTGGATAAAGTTTATAATTCTGGATAATTTGTATAAAACCATCCATCCATATGGCTTCAGTTGATGTCACTGTACTATTAATTTTGTTTAGAGAATATTTGATGATTTAATGATTTTCACCGATATAAAGCTTGAAACAGTGATACTTGAGAAATGACTTTTCAGGTTCCAACAGGTGAGTCCTTGAATTTTGGCGATCATCGCTTTATCAGTTTTGAGGAGTCAGGTGTTAAAGAAGCTCGAAAAGCTGCATTTGTTCTTGTTGCTGGTGGGCTTGGGGAACGCTTGGGATACAATGGAATTAAGGTTTATAATTTACTACCCTTCATGGTCACTTAGTTTTCTATGAATTTCAAAATTTTCAAGTGCATATCATCTATCAAGATTCAAGACAACTTATCATAATTTTAAACCAATAATTGCTGACGGCTTTACCTGTTCTCTCCTTACTGTCTTCATTACCCCCCTCTGTAGCCTCAAGTATCTTCTCCTTGACTTGCATCTTTTAAATGCTGTATCTTCCTCCTGAACCAAATGTCTTCTTAGTCAAGCAGCCCCTCCTTTTTTACATGGTTAGATTAGCTATCTGAATCATATGCTCGTTGGTGCTCTTTTAAGCTTTTCATTGATGCCTAGGCATTTTATTCTGTTCTTGAATGTTATATTTCTCATCTATCTTTGGCAATGGGATTCTTGAGGTTTGGTAAGTTAATCTTGGGGACATATTTCTCAACCAAATATTTCCATAACATTAGCCATTGTTGGTCTATGGCCACACTAGAGCATTTTCTATGATTATATCAGGCATTTTATCTACTAAATTATCCTGCAATTATTCTTACTTGGTGGATCCATGCAAGTGCCTTAATGTGAAAGCGTACCTTCTTGCTCATTCGAAAAAACTTCAAATTATTGATGTGTATGATAGTGTAATCCCTATTGATTAAACTTGTTTACCCTATTGTTTTACATTGTGCAGGTGGCTCTTCCCAGAGAGACCACCACAGGAACATGCTTTTTACAGCATTATATTGAATCAATTCTGGCTCTTCAAGATGCTAGCTCTAAACTTGCATCAGGTTTGTTACTGGCTAAGTATCACACGATTTGTGGTTAAAGTTTGTAGGATGCTAGTGCTACCTTAAAAGCTATGATGTCCTTTTTCCTCTTCTATGTTTTAGCATATTTTGAATATGAAATACAAGTTTTTCAAAATCCAATGTCCACCTAGAGTTTTTATGAGAGGCTGAGAGCAGGATTCTTGGACTAGTGATACAGGGTTCTATAGTTGAACCTTCCCTCTTTGCGTTAAGGTTTAGGATATAGAGTTCAGAGGGGTTGGGCTTTTAATTAGGAAAGGCAGTTAGTTATCGTTAGGTCCTTGTCTAAGAATTCACTGTGAAGGCAATTGTTGCGTTAAGTTTTTCGTCTTCTCAATCGTAGCTAATATATCTTCCAAAATTTGTAGGTGAAAAGGCAAACACGAATTCCTTTTGTTATAATGACATCAGATGACACACATTCTCGTACACTAGAGCTTTTGGAGTCAAATTCATATTTTGGAATGAACCTAGTCAAGTCAAGCTTTTAAAGCAGGTACATAACTGGTCATTACTGCTTTGCTGAAGAAAGCTCATTGAAGATGGTGTATGAATTTCATCTAGAATGTTGCAGGAAAAAGTTGCATGCTTAGATGATAATGATGCCAGGCTTGCAGTTGACCCACGTAACAAGTACAGGATTCAGGTAACAATTACTTATATTTAATTAATTACCATATGTTGGGTGAATAAAGATCTAAAAACTTTGTAATCGCTTTTTCCATGAATTTTAAGTTTGTCTGGTTTCTCTTTCCTTTCTCTTTTTGGTAGACCAAGCCTCATGGGCATGGTGATGTGCATTCGCTACTCTACTCAAGTGGCCTTCTAAAAGTTTGGTACGTCATGTCTCTTGAATATTTACCTAATTTGTGGAATCTGTTTGTGTGTGTATAACTTCCTCTCTATGGTTTTACTTAATGTAAATGCTGATTGGTCCACTGGATTCGTAAGGTATGACATATATGGTAATTGATCTTCAATGTGTGCTCAAAGAATGGCTGGGGAGTGGTTGAGCCTCTTGCAAACATTCTGTTCTTTAGTACTTTTAAGCCGCTAAATATTCCCTGACTGATGATCACCTGATGAGATAATGATTAAAGATAATGCTACATTACTTCTAAAATATTCATTTCTTTTTCAAACTTTAGTTTGGCTGAAGTTGCTTGTTAGAAACTAGAAAGGTTCTGCATGTATGACCTTTCTATATATGCCTTGACAATCTTCACTTTCATGATATATAATTGTGTTTTATCATTTTACAGGCATGATGCTGGTTTGAGATGGGTTTTGTTCTTCCAAGATACAAATGGACTTCTATTCAATGTTAGTTGCTTTATGGGTTTCGTCTACATTTTCTACTAATTTGAGGGGTTGTTATCGGATGTGCAGTCAGAAGCCTATCTCCTTATGCCTCTTGTTTTGTAGGCAATCCCAGCGGCCTTGGGTGTCAGTGCTACCAGAGAATACCATGTTAATTCCCTAGCTGTTCCGCGCAAAGCAAAAGAAGCGATTGGAGGAATTACCCGACTTACTCATGCTGATGGTATGTAACACGGTTCCTTGTCCTTATAAATGCTATAAGATATATCATTATAACCTCTTTTTAGGTTTGGAATTGCTTAACTCCTGTGATGGCAGTCATTCTCTGAAAGATTTTTCATGTGACTTTGACTGTATTCTGAGTCAATCTATTCCAATTCACTTTTAATTTACTCCCTACTTATGGATTTAAGCCAGTGGTTTATGAACTTGTTTCCATATTTAAGATGAATGAACTATTGTTGCTGCTTTTTTTCTGTGGGATTCCCTTTTCTTTTTGGATACACAAACTTCTTAGTTTTGTTCTACCTAAATAGAAAATCAGGACTTGGGTCACCTGTTGCTTCTTATGATAGAGACATTACCATATCCAAACAATAGAAATTAAGGTTTTTGTCACTTGTCTTTCACATCACATGTCATGTAGCAGGAATTTGTCGGATGTGGATATGTCAGTATGGCATTCTAGATATCTTTAATCTACACTGTTATGTTTTCTGAAACTTTAATATCACAGTCCTTTGTTTCTTTATAAACCTGACACATAATGTCTTCAACTGCAAAACTTGCTTCAGGGAGGTCGATGGTGATCAATGTGGAGTACAACCAGCTTGATCCTCTGCTTAGAGCAACTGGATATCCTGATGGTGATGTCAATAATGAGACCGGCTATTCTCCATTCCCAGGGAATATCAACCAGGTAATCTTCTGGCACAGATTTTCATTCATCCCCTTGACCCCTTCCAAAAATAAATATGCCTTCTAGCCACCAGTAGTTTTATCAAGTTCATGATTTTAGCTTAGAGAGAGGTATCATAATTCAATGCTCAACATAAATAGTGTTGCTGTTGAATATATTGCATGAAGAACTGGTAAAACGGGAAGTGGGAAAAAGATATTATGAACAATAAATTAATAAAGGATAGAAGTTTCCATATACTTTAATGTGATAAATTGTTGTCATTATCAACTAATGTTTTTAATGGATGTTTCCTTGAGTTCAACATATTTTTTTATATCACCACAATTGGAGTAAGACTGATACTGACCAAATTTGTCTTACAAATGAAACTTCTGTGCTTATTTATTCATTGCAGTTAATTTTGGAACTTGGTTCGTACATTGAGGAGCTCACAAAAACAGGTGGTGCCATAAAGGAGTTTGTTAATCCAAAGTAAATCTTCCCTTGATTAGACTTCTAATTTTTTTTGTTGCTGGAGCTGTATGTGGTTTGTTATTTTTGTGCGTAAATCTTGTTTTCAAGAGATTATAAGTTTCTCGTAACTTTCTTGAACTTTTCTCTTAGTTCTTTCAGTCATTAGGGCATGGTAGTCTAAAATATTAGCCTGGGTGGCTCTGCTGAGCATGTAGTGTAGCTATACTTCACCTTGAAAATTGATTGCCTGGCTTAGTCGAATAAGTCAGAGCTTAGAAGTTTGATATGTGTGGGAAACTGTTATCCACTTGTGCGAAAAGGACTGTTTGGTCTTTAATTACTTGGCCTATAGAATGTCTAGTTATTAGGATCTTGCTCATCTCCATTTCTGTATCAGTGGAGAAGGCGGATGACAATCTGGATAATAAATTTTGCACAGGGTAGTGTGTGGCCTGCCCCTAATTCAAGGGGAACCCACACCTTGGACAGCCTGGATTAAGTAACAAATCTTCATTTTCCATGCAAGAAGAGATGATATTTATCCTTGGTAATAAAGTTATACGTTTTATGTGCACTTTTAGTAGGAGATCCTTTTGATTATGGATTATAGGGCTGTATAAGAAGTTAGACTCAGCATTATAATTCCATCACTTTGGAACTTTTGCTCCAGAATCCAGAACTAAATACCTTTTCCATCTACGTCTTGAGATATGTGATATACTTTTCATTTCTCTTACTCTAAAAGTACTTGCTAGATTGCTAGTACAAGAGAATAGTGAGAATTGTTTTCCACTAATATCGTATCTGGTATTTCCCTTGTTGCTGTAGATATAAAGATGCTAGTAAGACTTCATTTAAGTCCTCAACTCGCTTAGAGTGTATGATGCAAGACTATCCAAGAACTTTGCCTCCATCTGCTAGGGTGGGATTCACGGTAATTATCCTTTTGGCCTGAGATTATGCCTTTAAGCCTTTTTATATGCGTGGTCATTTTTTCCCTAGTGCAAGATGGGTCCTTTATTTTATTAAGACGAATAGCTTCAGCCCTCTCTCTCGCCTGAAAAAGGGAATAGCTTCTCCCCGTGGCATTGTAACAAATTTTCAATTTTTTTTAAGTATTGCTGTTATTGAGTCAAATAACAAGCTGTCATGTCACTGCTTACTGCTTAGGTAATGGAACCATGGCTTGCTTATGCACCTGTGAAGAACAACCCTGAGGATGCTGCTAAGGTACGTATAATTAGTGCCCTTTAAGTTATTTCTAGTGTTTCATTTATGTCATATGACAAAATCAGCCAAATTTAATAAAAAATTTGAAGTATGGTGCTATATCCTCCTTTTATCAGAGCAGGTTGTGGTCTTTGGGGTTGCGGGTTTGATTTTCTTACTAATTTTATGCTGGAATTTAACTGAAGGTACCAAAGGGAAATCCATATCACAGTGCAACTTCTGGAGAAATGCTCGTTTATCGTGCAAACAGCCTAATTCTCAGAAAGGTAATTGTTTTAAGATGGTATTTTAATTCAACACCGTGATGCTAAACTTTCTTTTATTGTTATACCACACCCACATGTTTCTGAATATTATTATGCCTGACATTGCCTGGAATAGTCGGAGGATGGTGCATTAATTTTTTAAAAGAATCAATTTGATCTTCTTCCCCAGGGATCCGAGGGCCCAATATGCTGTTTATAATCATCCACGGTGTATGATTATAATCACCTTAGAAGATAAAACATTTATCAAATCAGAAGTTAGGCATTTAACCTGTCCTTCACAACAACCCAACAACAGAGGACCGTCCCCAATTGAACCATGAGATAAATTCTCAAATCACCAATTCGTCTGAAATTTTTGTTATTTTTTCTTTTTTATTCAGTCGCTGCAAGATGACCTAGGGAAAGTTTAGGGATGTTTTGTGATTTCTGAAAACCCCGTCTGGAGATGTTGAGCTGCCCTTATCTCTATCCTTCTCCCTCTGTCACAGTTTGAATTTTTGTGTTTTACTTTTATGCTTCCCAGGCCGGAATCCAAGTAGCTGATCCAGAACAACAGGTGATCAGCGGCCAAGAAGTAGAAGTGTGGCCTCGTATCACGTGGAAGCCAAAATGGGCTATCACTTTTACAGACATAAAAAGCAAAGTCAGTGGAAGCTGCTCAATTTCTCAGAGGTCTACATTGGTTATCAAAGGCCGGAATGTCTTCATCAATTCTCTCTCCTTGGATGGGGCTCTTGTTATTGACCCAGTTGATGACGCAGAGGTATGTCGAAAATGGATAATTTTTGATATGAGAGTTGCAAATTGGCAAACTTTAGTTCTTTTCAGAATACATATTACTTGCAAGTTCTAACTATAGATAAATCATGAACACGTCCAGTTCATCTAATCCGAACATGCCAAAAATATCATTACTGTTAGCAAATATCCTAGTCCGTGCTAGTTTCCCAAACTTCCCATATCATAAGATTTACTCTCTGCAAATTTTATTGTTTTCTGCAACTCAAGTTTGTGATGGTCTAAAGCACAACTCTCACTATGGACCCCTATTCACATCCTCGGACTTTCCTTCGATTCTTAGTCATCTCGCGGATTTTCACTTTTTGGCATCAGTACGTATAGGTGGATTAGCATTTTCAACATAATACGGGGATTTTAATTAACAGAGAAGGAAGTTGTTTTAGTACGTTGAAGGTTGCATACTTTAAGGGCGGGTGATTCTGTATTATGTTACAACAGTTTTACCCTTTCGACAGGTAAAAGTGGAGGGCTCGGTCGTAAACAAGGGTTGGGTACTCGAACACGTCGATTACAAAGATCCGTCGGTACCGGAGGAACTGAGAACAAGGGGCTTCAGAATCAACAAGATTGAAGAGCTGGAGAAGAAGTGAAGAAACGTCTTCTAAGCTGAATTCGTTGGGTCTTTCAGGTGAAAGCTTTGGTACGGATTTTCTAAGTTTTTAGATTATCTTTTGTTTTGTTTTTTATTTCGTTTGCTTCTCTCTTTATGTTATTCGTGTTAGGGCCACAAATAATGTATTTTCTTTTAATTTGGTTCAAATTATTATTTGATTTTCTTTTTAAATGTGGTTTTTGGCAAGACCTGAATTAGGTTTTTGTGTTTGTTACGTGATTTCCAATTTTAAATTCCATACCTACCTCCTCGTGCCGTTCTAGAATTTGTCTTCTCTCCTCTTTTATTCTCTTTGTTATTAAAAATGGAAATGAAAAATTGATGGTCACCCAACTTTTTAATTGGGTTGTTTGGGAAAATATATTTGAGTCTAAAGTCGCACCGCCCTGTTGTGTTATTGATTCAGATTTTATAATTGTGTGGGTGGTATGGTTTATATGTCATAAATTTAGAATATAATAACAATAAATAAATATATGTAGTATAATATGATGATTGATAATATCATGTAACAATGTGATAACCGCATTGAGCACGAATGGTGGATTTTGGGAGTTTCTAGAATGCTCACCAATTGGTGGCATTTAGTCCTCTGTTTTCTAAACAAATATTTCTTTGGACGGTTATGGATTGTAGCTCAATTGTCATGCCTCGTTAGGTTTTTCTGCCAACCCCATATTGGTGTTGTCTGTAAAATTCGTCCTTTTTCTGCATAGGTTTTTCTGCCAACCCCATATTGGTGTTGTCTGTAAAATTCGTCCTTTTTCTGCATTTTATACAAATACAAGCAATATTAAGAAAGAGGAAATTGCTCTTAAATCTTTGAGTTTACAACAAATGTTTTTAATTACTTAAATCATAAGTCGGTTTTTTTTTTTTTTTTTTTTTCCAAACTTATTTTAGTAAGTTTTTAGTTCGGGCCTGATCGGATTAGCTCACCTCTAACTACCACAAAAACCATGTGTCTCCTCTTCATCAAGTCTCATTTTTCAGAAAAATCTCCTTAATATTTTCAAAAAATAAAAGAACAAATTCTGACCGGAAAAAAAAAATCTTGAAAATAATATATTGTGAAGCAACCTGATACACGAGTATAACACAAACATTAAACAATACAAAAGGTCACTATTTGCATACCAAAAACAAAATGAATAAGGTCCCTACAACCCTACCCATGATTTGGGACATGTTCCTTGACTTGTAGGTTTGACTCTAATGGTATGTTGAAAGATGAATTAATGGTTGATTTGAGAATTGATTTTCATGGACGACGAGTTTAATACCTAATTATTATCTATTCATCATGTGATTTAACCTGAATTCTATGTCCCAATGTTTTGTTTTATAAAAAAGATGGTAGATATGAGTTTCACCCATTTCTTTGTAAGAAAAATGTGGATAGGATCCCAATTGGTTCAAATAATCAAATGTGTATATACACGAGTAATCACGCATAAACTTCATTTGATTGAGGATGTCTCGAGTTCACTTCTCATTGAACTTGATGTCAAACAAGTGACCTTTTGCGCATTTGATGCCATTAAGTAACTTGCATTATCTTAACCTAAATGCACTAACATCCTCTTGAAGCCCAATTTTGAAGATTAAATAAAAGAACTCATACATAATACAATTCCACTTGTTGGAATAGTTGACAAGCTACAGGTAATGGAATATGCGTACCATATATATATGCATGTTGCTTTCATGAGGAAACTTCGTGCCAAGTTGCTCTACATGCCGTACAAGTCAAGTACAACAGACAGAACTTCCTATATTCCAACCCTATATATATATATATAATGACCTGAAACATAGGCATTACCAAGAGGTTCTCATATTTCATAACATTCAGTTCAATACTCGTATTGTATTTCTTTAGTCTTTTTGCTTGACAACAATCTACATGATGTGTCCTCTAAGCACCAACGACTTGCACCGTATTTTCGAAAATCTCGACAAGAATGGAGACGGGCAAGTGAGTCTCGAGGAGCTCAATTGGCTCATCGAGAGAATCGGCGTGCAATTCAGCTTGCACGAGCTCGAGTCCCTCGTGGGAAAACCGAGCCTTGACATCAACGAGTTCTTGTTCTTCTACAAGTCCATATCCATGCAGCAAGGTGACGCCAGTGGCGAAAATGAAGGCGGTGACATTCGTGAGGATGTCGGTGTTGATGGCCAGGAAGATGAAGATGAAGATGAGAAGGACCTTGCGAAGGCATTCGGTGTGTTTGACTTGAACGGCGATGGCTTCATTTCTAGCGAGGAGCTTGAGAGCGTGCTGAGGAGATTGGGGGTTTTGGAGGAGAATAGCAGCCGGGACTGTAGAACTATGATTCGCGTGTTCGACACCAACTTGGACGGCCTGCTCGACTTTCAGGAATTCAAAACCATGATGTTCCAAAATACTATTTCTTAATTAATTCCCATGCTCCCCATTTACAACTTTTTTGAAATTTAAAGTGCAAGTATTTGCAGCCCCTGCCCAGCAATTCTTTATAATGACAAATGGTTGTTTTTTTCTTTTTCCAAGCGATATTACTACTTTATTGCAAGTTAAATTTTGAGAAGTGAAAGAGTTTGAATTTGAAACACAATAGGTTGAAGATGAGTTTTGTTAAACTCTCTCGAGCAAGGTATAGGTTAATAGGTCAGCATCATCCTTCTTCCTCTAGCAATTGGTGCTAGTATACATTGGTTGTTGGATGGGATCCATCAGCTTGTGATTTCAATCATCTAAACAATATAATCTACATTTATCAAAATAATATGCAATATAATCTGCACGTCACCCCTAAGTTCTCATATATATGGTACCTAGCAAGGCTCCTAGTACCAGAGTAATTGCATGGACATATTGAAATAAGGAAAATTAATGAAAATGACTTCAAAACTTTGAGTTTTAACAAAAAATCATCATATAACTTTATTTAATGATAAAGACAAGAGAAAAAGAAAACAAAAAACAAAAAAAACCTAACTAAAGGTGCATGCAAAGAGCACCCAATCAATCCTTCAGTTGCATAACTATTTGACATAATCCAAGCATATTTTATACCTCTAAAATTAAAATTTCAAATTGAAATGGGTTCTGTTTGATTTAGAACCACATTTGGGGCGGTATGGTTGAGAAGGAGTCGGTCAAGTGTGGGTTGGGATGATTGGGGGTAGGGGTAGGGCAACATCATTGACAACATCTCATCACACATTTTTTAGCCATGCATGACTTTAATGGCGTGGAAGTTAATCTCTATCATGTTTTTTTTATTTTTTATTTTTAAATATTTTTATTGCATTCTGGTGAAAGAACTTGAAAATCTGGGAAGAGCATCTACTGTTAGGTTTCATAAACAGTGTAGTATTGTTAAGTTTCATAAACAGTGTGGAAAGTTTCATAAACAGTGTCGTACTGTTAAGTATCATAAATAGTATAGTACCATTAAATTTCATAAACAGTGTATGTAGTAAGTTTCATAAACAGTTTGTGTGAGGGGAGAGCAAGTCCGCGAGTAAAATTTTTTTTTTTTAATATATTAAAATTAATAACAGATAGATGCAATTCTTTCTAACAAAACATATAGAGATTGTTTTATATTGTTATTTTGTTACACGACATATAATTGATAACAGATTAGTGTGATTCGTAATTGGAACTGGTTCCATTAATAAAAATATGTAAACATGAACCGGCTCGGGGTCGTTTACAAAAACAAGTCGAATCCGGATCCACCAAAATTGTATTATTCTAAGGCACTTAATTGGTGCCCTCTCATTACTTGACTGAACGACTGCTAATACATTATTAACTTCTTTTGTCAATTAAACTTAATAATCTAGGCTCTTAAGCATCTTATAAACCAACCGCCAATTTTGTGAGACTTCGATACAGTGTGCTCATCGTACATAAAAATTATTTTTAGAAGAAGAACCTGCCATATATATATAAGAAACATATCAAATTTCTTTTCTTTTTATTGCCCTTTACGCGTCAATCTTCCCACCTAATCTAAACGTAACAACTAACAACTACTAGGAAGGGAGCATACATAGGAAAACCAAGCAACCAAATTAATATTTAGAAATTAACGCAACAGCTAAAGCAAGAATTCCCATAGTCTTAAGCAAGATCTTTTAAGAAAGTTCAATGATGTATATGAAAGGACTAATGTACTTTGACAATTCCACCTATCAATATACATTGAAATCTTTTCAGATTACCTCAAAATTAGGAGAGATTTTTCGTTATACTTAAAATATTGTTGTCAATTTTGCTCAAATTATAATACATCTTTATTTATTTTTTATTAAAATACATTCAAAATGATACATATCAATCATATTATTTATATCATTCACTTATACTATAATTCGTTAAAAAATAAAATATATCAACAATATTTTCCACCTAACTAAAAGTACACAAAAATACACAAGTTTCAACTGCATATAATATTTCTAGGAATGTAGCCCCATCACAATTCACAACAAGAAAGTCGGCTATATGCTGTTAACAACAACTGTTCCTTGTGGAAAAAACAGACTGCCATGCATTCACTCTGCATGGTAAGACTTGTACGGTTGGACCTTGGCGGGTTACTACGAAGTACGAAGTTCCCACTTTGACTTCAACTAAAATTCAACTGCACGTGTATGGTCCAATATAACAAGTTGAGGACTTAAGAAAACAACTAATTTATCTGTAAAAACTAAAAAGTCAGTTTTGGCATAGTGGCAAACTCATGTACCACAATAAAAGACGATAATAGATTAGGTGAGTCGAGCTACATAAATAATTTGGTCATCGTCTATAAAAGTAGTCTTAATCTTGCAGTAAGAAAGAACGAAGACCTTGGGGTTTAGCCATCAATTACAAAGTAGACTATTTTATTTCCACTCAGAACGGTAAAAAAAACGAATTTATTGATAGAACGATCCCTCTGTCCCCTGTATCTCCATATTTTATTAAAAAATTTGTATATAATATATAAGTATATAAGCTTAAAATGTATATTAATCTTGTAGTTTAAACTCGAAGGTAGTCATATATATGATTGGACTTGATTATTGAACAATTGCACGACTTAGCGCATGTAATAATTTATCCGTTAATCAATGTTTGGGGTTACATGATTAACACGTCAAATATACATTTTTCAGCCTGATTTACTAAGGAAACATATCATTTTAGGTAGATATGTCGACCAAGCTATAGCCAATAGGACTATGACATGTATATTATAAGATACAGAATAAAATTGTGTCCTGATCGTGTTAATAGATAACAAATTTTATTAAGATATTAAAATGATTAAATGGGTTAGGTCACTTATCGACATTGTATTATTAATATTTTATGGGTTCACTTAAGATAATAAGAATGGCAAGGAATTTGTAGCTCAAGTTATTTTAAAGCTTTTACCTATGAATTCATAGTTATGTGTTCGATTTTTCTGATCAAAACTATAGCAGTTAATGATGACAATAATTTTATCTGATCAATATTAAGGGAAATTAATCCAAGCTCACTAATTACATATTATATTGACTTGTTTGGTGTTTAATTATTTCATTTGCTCAAAGTTCAAAACGTAACCCTAAGTTTTTTGAGAAAGTGCTACGTCATTCGTACAAAAACCAACTCGACCATCATGCATTGGTTCTTGGAAGTTGCATAATTGACCTAGAAATTGCGACTATTGTTAATCAAATCTTTGACCAAAAAAAAAAAAAAAACAATTGTTCAAATTCCTAGCATTCATAATACTCTTTTGAATAATCTTTTGAAAGCAACCCCACAAGTGCATGCCCCTTTGCTTGCCTCGTACGGAAGGGTTTGTGTTTTAAGAGGAGACTTGGACATTTCAAAAAGGGCAATGAGAAGATTGTTTACCTCGTACAAGTAAACCAATTATTTCACAAGTCAACCAATTATTTCTAACGTTCTTTAATGGCAGTAATTGGGATCATCTTGTAATCAAAGCATTTATAAAGGAAAATATACTAGAGAAAGACCGAGCCAATTAGTCAAGTCAATGTGTTTACCATCTTGCACTTAAGTTAGGATTCATTTTTTCCTAAAGTAGAAAAAATTAAAAATTCCGTCTTATAAAATAAGAACCGGGGAGAATGTGTGCATGAATCGCGATCACATAAATATGCTCTCAAAGTTCGTGATACATGAGGTGTGAGAAAGAATATTGAGGTATGCCACTTCTCATATTTTAGGAAATGAGAGAATAAGAGTTCAATTTTTGTCGTGAATGTGAGGAGGTAAGTTCTATATTACTAAAACTATAACTCTCCACACAACGTTGAAAGAGACGATGTGTTGCGTAAACAAACTATCATATGATTCCAATAAATATTGTCTAAGTAATTTGGGTGGCAACTGGTAAAACTATTTAATACTTGCCCTGAAGAACTGTATAATTGTATAACTGTGTTTCCCTTCGATGGTTGCTTTTGTGCCGTGGAGATGGTGGTGATGCCCGTGGCAATGGAATTGAGGTCCGGTTGTGGCAAAAATTTGACGTTGGGTTTATGAGATGGGCCGAAGTATTGGTCTCTTTTTAGCTGGGCCATAGCCTAGGGGACTCTTCTGAGACTGTCCTCTATGGTCAATTTACTAGCAAGTATTTACATGTTCACTACTTATGTTTCGCAAACAAAATAATCGTATCGTACTAACTAGCTAAGAGTGTTGTTTGGCTCCTTACATATATAGAGTCATTCATCTTTACACAAATATTAAAATATCTCATTTAAACTATAAAATAAAAGTTTTTGCACACATATTATAAGCTAATTAGCATGTGATAAAGAATGATTCTTAAAGGGCCACATATTTTACTTTAGTTAAAGTATATAACGATGATGCCACTCAGTACTCAAGTCTAAAGATATTCCTCGTCACTTGGAAGTGAGAGGTTTTAGATTCGAATCTCGTGAATGGCGAATTCAATATCAAGTTAGACTGCCTATTATGTGGTTTAGCCGAACTCTCCCTCCTTTTAGTGTAAAAATATCGATGTACTCAAAAAAAAGTATACATAATGATGCTTTCTTTGAGTGTTTAATTGCGATGCAAATTAATTTGGCTTGACTTGAATTTGTTTGAACATATTAAAGTATAAAATATCCGAATATTTTTTATTTTAAGAAACTCACAGGTGAGCATGTGGTCATTTCTTTTTCTTTAAAAAATAAAAATAAAAATAAAACCACTATAAAAAAATTTAAGAAAAACTAGCAAAAAATCTAAAAAAACTTTAGTTTTAATGAAAAATGATAAATAAAGGTGTAGTGAATAGTACCAGAAAAAGGTAAAAATGTGATTTTTTATTAAAAGTAAATAATACTGAAAGTGTTTTATTAAAGCTCCAAAAAATTTATAACAACGTTTTTTTGAGCAAAATTTTACAACAACCTTTGATAGAAAAAATTAAAGCAACTAATGGATTAATAGTTGTGTGAATTTTGATAAATATTTTCTTTTTTAAGCATCGGAGAAATGAATAAGTAGTTAATAGCTACGACCTACGGAAAAGAATGAGATTGGGGCATCATTATGAAAAAAGACATAATTTAGATTTCCAATTAATTGCAACAGTTAGACAAAGTACACAAACAAATTAACCTTTAAATCCCCACCAATCCAATTATCCAACCACCACTAAAAGAAAAAAAGAAAAAAAAAAAAAAAAAAAACAGTCAAAGAACGCAAAAGACAAAGCAATGGGAATATAATCCAATGAGTGAGACAACTGCATGAATTCCACGTGGCACAAACCCCAGTGTAAACAAATTATATGATGTGTGGATGCTATTATTGAGTGTCACGTTCTAATAATATCATAGATAATTGAAGAAACGTAGTTGAAATTTGATCTACTAATTGATTTCTTTTTTTTTGGTAACACATTGATTCTTTGATCTAGTATGATTAACTCTTTATGAAGCTTCGTTCTTTTTTTTTCATTTAAAACCTTTTATTTTGGTTAAAATTTTTAACTGACCTAGTCAAAAAGACATTTACTCGGTATTGTAATAAACTCGGAAACTAATACTCACAGAATTTTATTCTTCAAAGCTCCAACTAGACAAAATTTTATAAGTCATTGCTCCAATCTTCTTAATAATATAAAGACGCGTGTGTACATTTTTATCCACGTCAAATTTAATTATTAACACGAGACGCTTCGATGACAGTATAAGTATACCGAGCAAGTAGCCCTCCGAATGAGCTGTACGCTAATCAGATTCACAACTGTAACCAACCAGATACCGCCAAAGTTTCCACAAATAGAATCATTAAATAATGAAAGTTTAATAATAATAATAATTTTCCCCAACGTTTAAGTACGTCTTAAGCGAAGCTCTTCACTGTACTTCTTCACAAGCAAACCCACCTGCATTCATTTCATTATCCATTTAATTTTTAATTTAATTTAATTATTAAATTTCCATTGACGTCCGTCTTCTGTTTTCCCTTCAAAATTTTCCTCCTCTTTCCATCATTTTCCCGAGAAAATCGAATTCATATCCGATCATGAAGGCCCTCGCGGCCACCGCCACCGACATCCTAAAGACCCCGACATTCATCAAAATTACAGCCGTTGCCCTCCTCTCCGTCTCGCTCTTCCTACTCGCCAACCACTATTCTGTTACCTATCCTTCCCTCCCCTTCTTCTCCTCCACCGCCGCGTCTTCCGGAGCGCATACTCCGTCTCTTGCGTCTCCTCCGCTGGAATCGCATCCTCCGAATCCTCCGGCAGCTCCTTCCCCTCCTCCGCCGTCACCGCCGCCTCCGCCGCCGCCGGAGGTTGAGAGGATGGGGATAGTCGACGAGAACGGCGCGATGTCGGAGGAGTTCAAGGTCGGGGAGTTCGACCCGAGTTTGATCGAGGATTTGAGGAACGTGAGTGGAGGAGAGGAGAAACTGGAGGACGGTGGTGGTGTTAGGGTTAGGGTTGGGAAGTATAAGTTGTGCAATGAGCGCATGACGGATTATATACCGTGTTTGGACAATGTGAAGGAGATTAAGAGGTGGAATTCGAGTGAGAGGGGGGAAAAGTACGAGAGGCATTGTCCTGGGCAGGGCAAGGAGTTGAATTGCGTGGTGCCGAGGCCGAAGGGCTATCAGACTCGAATACCGTGGCCTCAGAGCCGAGATGAGGTAATTTGGATTCCAAAGTGCGCAAAAGTTTGATTTCTGTTTTTGGTAATGTTTCTTGCTTTGTTTGAAATTTGAATGGGTTTAAGTGTTGCTGTTGCATTTAATTTGGTTGTGTGAGTGAAAAGTACGGCAATTGATTTCAACTGTTAATTTGCAATTGTAAACGACAAGGGGAAGAAGTGTAAGTCTAAATTTCAGTAGGGTTTAATTCTTGCACTCATGATGTACAAATGTGGATGAGATGAAATGGATTGTTGGGATTCGCACTGGAAATTTGGATGAAAGCCTTTGAGGAGTGATGATAGCAATTTGCCGTTCACTTTTCGCTTCTCTTTTAGAAACAAATCAGTAGTAATGAACTAATAGTTCTGATTTCTTTCTTTTTTTTCGTTGGATTTTGATTCCAAGTAATCTCTTTTTTTTTTTCTTTTTTTTTTTTTAAGCTTTATATGCACACATTAACTGAACTTGTAATTCCTTGTAGAGAATGATAAATTCTGGCATTGAAATGACTTGAATATTGGTGCATTGACTTGCATCTTCCTCCAGAACTGAAGACAAAATTCCATCATTCTGTAGCTCTTCATGTGCAACATATTACTCTTTCACCTGGTTTGATTAAGAATGAGTGTTCTTTTTGGCTAACATGAGGATATGATTACAGGTGTGGTTCAGTAATGTACCCCATACTCGACTAGTTGATGATAAAGGTGGTCAGAATTGGATACGGGTAGAAAAAGATAAATTCGTTTTTCCAGGAGGTGGAACGCAGTTCATTCATGGGGCAGATGAATACTTGAATCAGATTTCAGATGTTAGTTTCTTGCACAATTCTCATTTAGTATTTGCATCTGTTTACATGATATTCATTGCTGCCTCTCTAATTGAATGCGCAGATGGTTGCTGACATTGCATTTGGTCACAAAACTCGAGTTGCCTTAGATATTGGTTGTGGAGTAGCGAGTTTTGGTGCCTTTTTGATGCAGCGGAATGTGACCACTCTGTCAATAGCACCAAAAGATGTTCATGAGAATCAGATACAGTTTGCACTAGAGCGTGGTGTGCCTGCAATGGTGGCAGTATTTGCTACTCACCGCTTGTTGTATCCAAGCCAGGCTTTTGACTTGATCCATTGTTCAAGATGTAGAATTAATTGGACCCGAGATGGTAATCCTTTTCTCTTTCATGGATATTTGATGGCATAATCCGTGATCTTTAAACCTTTAACATAAGCTAAAGGTTCATTATGATCCAGTCTTATTGATTTAGGGGTCTTTCTAAATTGCGTATCAGTCACTACTTGCTAGTTGTTTCTATGCTTTTCTATCTGATTTGGAATGGAATATATATGTAATGCATTTGATACTAGTTCACAAAAGCTATTTGACTCAAAGAATCCTTTGTTCTTTTGATTATGTGATGAAGATGGAATTTTGCTTCTCGAGGCTGACAGGTTGCTAAGAGCAGGAGGATACTTTGTTTGGGCAGCACAGCCCGTTTATAAACATGAAGATGCCCTACAAGAACAATGGAAAGGTAGCTCATTTTGTAATATATATTCTAGGTTCATACCTACTTGCTGTATCTATGCACGTTGAAAGCTTGAGCGGAATTTTTCTATTATATATCGTTCTTTTTCATTTGCATTGGTTCATCTTCTCTCCCATTTGACAAGAAAGTAGAATTATTAAGTTTTTTTCTGTTTGAGCTCTCAAACTAATGTTTGTTTTTATCGATTAACAGAAATGGAGAACCTGACTACTCACATTTGTTGGGAGCTTGTAAATAAGAAGGGATATGTTGCTATATGGCGGAAGCCTTTGAACAATAGCTGTTATCTTAGTCGTGATGCCAGTGTGCAGCCTCCATTATGTGATACAAATGACAATCCAGATAATGTCTGGTAAGTCCTACTTCAAGGTTCACTTTGGTTTAGTAGAATTCTTCAAATGTCAATCCATATACCTGGTTCAATACATTTTGTCAAAAATGCGTATGTTGTTCAGTTGGACCTTTATCCCGACTCCTGTAGACTTGGTAATGATAATCTAACATATTTCCTGAGGGGCAGTGCAAACCTTATCTTGTGTCTTGAGGAGAGAGTGTTGATCAAACTTGCTCGAACCAAAAGGCTTTTGGTATATATGATAAAGGTTGTGGAAGGAAAGATGTGAAAACATGGTGATTAATCTAATTCAATTTGAGTTTTTCATCTAAAGTTAACACTTTGAATATAATGGCCCCTTCCATGTACACATAGCTAATAAATTTAACAAAAACCTTGCACTAGTGGTTCTTCTAGTCTCATTATTGGGTATACTCTATGTCCTATTCAAATTTGATATCTCACAAAAAGATCACGAGCCCTACCTAGCTGCTGAGTAATAAATAAAGTATATGTATTCTATAACCACAGTAACCCTTAGTTATACCTTTTGCAGGAATGTTAGTTTAAAGGCATGCATCAGTCGATTACCTGAGAATGGTTTTGGAGCAAATGTTAGCACATGGCCTGCACGCCTTCAAGATCCACCAGAAAGGCTCCAGAGCATAAAGCTAGATGCCTACATATCGAGAAAGGAAATCTTTAGGGCAGAGGCAAAGTACTGGCATGAAATATTATCTGGTTATATTGGCGCTTTCCATTGGAGAGAGTTAAACTTTAGAAACATATTGGACATGAGGGCTGGATATGGAGGGTATACGTTCAAATAATTGTTTCTTTTTTTCCATTACATAGACCTTAAAGCTTTCTATTTCAGTGGTCTTTCGAATCCAGAGAGAAACGGTAAAAATTGTTTTGGCCTTGGCAGGTTTGCAGCAGGATTGATTGATCACCAGATGGATTGCTGGGTTATGAACGTTGTTCCTGTTTCTGGGTTCAATACTTTGCCAGTCATATATGACCGCGGACTTATTGGAGTTATGCATGACTGGTATGGGAAACACACCTGCTTTCTGTTTTTAACTCTTTTCTTGGATTTTATACCATATTTTCACATAAAACTTGGTTTTACGGTGTGGTTGCCTCTACACTAGCCACAATTTTCTGTGAACGCCCCTTTTGGGTCACCTGTTAGTGTGATATTAATTTATGCAAACGATGTTATGCTTTATTTGTTTACTAATTCCTTCGGACATGGTCATGATGCTCAAATTTATGTTTCTTAGGTGCGAGCCGTTTGATACTTATCCGAGAACATACGACTTGATACATGCAGCCGGTCTCTTCTCTATTGAGAAAACGAGGTATAACTTTGTGCTTTAGTTTTAGCCTATTGTATTTGTTTCTTTGTCCGCCTTCATGCAGTGCAGAGTAGATATATTTTCTATTAACCTGCTTGTGTTGGGAACAGGTGTAATATTTCAACCATCATGCTCGAGATGGATCGAATGCTGAGGCCTGGTGGACGTATTTACATACGTGACTCAGTATCTGTAATTGCTGAGCTTCAAGAAATCGCGAGTGCCGTTGGATGGGTGCCTGCGCTACATGACACCGGAGAAGGACCCCATGCGAGCTGGAAGATCTTAATCGGTGACAAGCGTTTTTGATCGGATTCGGGTGTAAACAAGTCGATGTATTTTTCTGTAAATGGGTGGAAATCTACCTGAAATCGCACCATTGAAGAGAAAGCACTGCAACTAACTTATTGCCATTGTTTTATACTGTGTAATTTGTAAGATTAGCAAGAACAAACGAACAATCTCGCTTCCTTTTTTTAATTTATTGCCCATGACCTGCATAAATATACCTAGAAAGGAAGATGAGCTTCAGTGTTTCGATTACGGTAAAGTATTACGGCCGTCTAGTTAGGCAGCAAAATATCTACTGCCGGCGAAGGGGCGGGGCTGTGTGGTAATGTGGTTCCCGGATATAGTCATCAGTGGAGGCTTCTGTGTAGTCTGATGCAGTAGTATCAACGTCCCAGTAAAAAGGATTGAAATGCTGCGGATTACAAAGTTTAGAGCAACTTCACCCATAAAGACTTTGCGCCAGCACTCAGCGTATTTATCCACTCAGTAAACAGTGATAGACTTCAATAAACAGTAATAAACCAAGGGCATTTCCACTCCTAAAAAAAATAGCCTAGTCAATTTTATTAAAATATTATTATTATTTATTATAAAATAATAAAATAATAATTGTATTATTAAAAAAAAAAGGTAAGTCATCTTTCTACTAACCCTCTGCACTCTTCCCATAATCCCCAACCGGTTCTCTCTCTGTCTCTTTTCCAGCTCATTCCCGTGAGCTCTCCTTCTCATTCCTCTTCAAAACCTTCAACAAATCAAACACAAAATATTATTTTTGTAATCCCTGGAGCTCAAGGAACCCAACCATGGCCTTGCATGCGGCATCGGTGCATGGTGCGAGATCCTACCATTGAAGCTGAGAGCTTGAGCTCTCAATCTCGAACCCAGGTGATGTTTCTATCACTGTATTGTGTTCTTAAGCTTTAAATCCTGTTGTGTTGCAATTTTTGTGGTTAATTTGAGGGCTTAATTCCTTGCATGTGATTCCGACAAAGGAAAACGAACAACTCCGACGAGTTCAAGATCCAATCTCGGTGAAATCTCTTGCATTTCACCTGGGTAAGTTCTCAATCCTATTCTTATGGTTTCTAACATATAAATCGTGTTGGAAACCCTTGTGTTGATGCAAATTTGCTGTCAGTGCATTTTTTTTCAGATTTTCCATCGAACTCAAGCCATCATTTTCAGGCCATTTTCCTTCTCCCTCCGCCGCTCCATCCATCCCTGACATCACCACGGCGTCATACGGGCCGGTCCCAAGGTCTGTCAATTTTGGGCTGGCCTGGAGACCAGCTTGGGCTGGGTGTCAGGCAATCCCGTGGGTTGGAGAGAGTGTCGGGCCATTTTTTTGGCTGTGTGCTGGCCTATCCCACCACTGGTGGAAGTGCTCTTAGGAATTGAGTTTTCGAAACATTATTGACATCCAAATTTTAATCATGGATTTTTCAAATTATGGCTATCTGGCTAGCAATAATGTGGTTCAAATTCATTTTTGACAAGATCTCTCATTTACAAGTAAAGAAGAATATCATTAGACTGTAGTAATAATGAGAAATTACGGTCATCTTAAAAAAAAAAAATATGGCCATCTAGTTTTTTATTATTATTATTTTTTATTTTTTTAAGGGAGTTTTAACGAAAGGCTGCAGTATTGTTCACTTTAACGAAAAACCACATTTTTACACTAAGAAATCAATCTAGGTACTATTCAATTTACTATTTATTTTATCCATATCATTAAAACTCAAAGTTTTCAAATTCTTTTCATTATTATTTTTTTTTCCTTTCCTGATAAAAGGTAAATTTCATTACCAATCAACACAAGTACAACAAAGGCCTAAACAAGTTAAGCACAAAAAAAAAAAGAAAAAAAAAAGAAAAAGGGGGCACAAACATATAAAGATAATGGCTGAAGCCCAACCTTGGAGCCCAGCACACACAAACAAACCACACAGAAAGACCTCCTAAAGCTGCAGATGGCCACCAGAAATCCGCACAACGGTCCGCCTCCCTCCACGATCAACAGGGATCACCACCCCGAGCCTCACTCCCCGCATTCCCAGTCCTTCGTGCCACTCGCGTCCCCACTTGAAGAATCTCTCTCCCCATCTCCCTCCCTATCAGTATTAACCTGTTTGGAGAGATAAGTTTCGTAGATTTTGATGACGAGTTGGGGATCATTCTTCACCAAATCGTCGTACTCCAACCGGGCAGTGAGCTTGTCCATGTTGTCGGTGATCACTTCCAAGGCCGCGTCCATGACGTCCTCCGCGTTATGGCGCCAGGCGAAGGTGTAGGTCGTAAGCGCATTGTCCCAGTTGAGCTTGGACACCAAGAATTTCTGGCAGTAGTGCTTGAGATGCTGCACTTGGTATTTTTCAGCCAGTATTAGGAGGTCGCATGCCAAGTTCTGGTTAAGGCATGTCTCAGCAGTGTAGAGGTAGCTGACAAAAGCTTGTAGGGCATCGTAGCGCACATCGGCAATGTTAACGGTACCACTCCGACTTTCTTCCATCTCTTCATTCTCAAACATGGCTCTGAACACCGGAGAGCGGTTCACCTGATTCGTTGATCGAATAGAACCGTTCAGTTTTTAAATTCTCTTTCAAAGATTATCCACACGAAAAACCGGCTAAATCTGAAATTGTTTAGCCATTTCTACACCTAAGAGCACCTCCTAGTGCTTCTAAATGTTTTTACCTTAGTTAAAAGCGCTTTTGAATCTTTGATTGTAAGAACACTTTTAGCATTCTTAAACATGCTGAGAATGCCTTAAAAGTGCTTTATGACAATAAAAACACTCCTAAACGCGTTGGGTATGAAAACTCTCTAGTGTTCCAACTTTTTCCTAAACTTGTAGCCTATTACAGCCTTCAACTTTTATAATTGACCAATTTTCCCCTAATTTTCTCTCTGAATTTTAACTTTAATTGATTACCTCTCTAAAATCTTATAAATAGCCCATTTCTCTTCTAGCATTAGATTTTAAAAAATTTCATCATGTTTTCATCCATTCAATTTTTCATTCTTTTTGCTCCCGTACAGTTGTCAAGTGTTGTCTGTGTGATCAAAATAGATTGAAAAATTGGATGAATTTTTTTTTAAAATCTAGCATCAAGGATAAAATTGACTGTTTATAAAAGTTCTGGGGTGATTACTGGCTAATATTAAAGTTTAAAGGAAAAATTGACTAATTATAAAAATTCAGGAGGTTAATCGGTTAAAATTAAATTTCAAAGAAAAAATTGACAACTCTATACAAGTTGAGGGGCAAATTGACAAATATGCCCTTTGGAAAGCAACTTGTCCGAGTAATTGCTTTTTCTAGAAAACACTTGAAAATTTAAGGGTTTGTTTGATACTCTACTTGAATCCAACTTTTTAAATTTAAAAATAATTTTTAAGTTTTAGGCTTTAAAAACTTGTTTGGTAGGACTATTTTCAAAAGCTGAATTTAAGACTAATTCAAAAGCTGAACTTAAGATTAGCTAAAAAATATATATTTTCTAAAAACATAAAAAGTGAGTTTTTAAACTTAAACTCACTCATTTCTTTTCTCCTCCTCCTCCCTTCTCACTCCAAATCTCTCTCTCTCTCTTTTCTTCTTTCTCTTTCCCCTTTTTTTTTTTTTTTTTTTTTTTTTTTTTTTACTTTTTTCGTTTTTCTTTCAATTATCTTCATTCTTTCGATTCTTTCTCTCACTCTTTTTCCTCTATATCTCGTTTAATTGTATCATTTCTTTCTCTTTCCTTCAATCATCTCTTACTTTCTTTCCTCATTTCTTCTTTTTCTCCCTCTCCTGCGATTCCCTTTCTTTAAATCTTTTTGTCTAGTTTAAGTCGTAAGATTTAAAAATTTTAAATTGTAAACCAATCAAGTTTTTAAGTTTTAAATAAAATTGTTTTCAAGAAATGTTGTTAAGAAATGTTTTGACAAATGATAAAAATTTTCAAATAAGATACCAAACAGGCTATAAGAGAAACACTGGTTTTATTAAAAGCACTTATGAGCCTAAGTGCTTTCTAGAAAAGCAGCAGCAAACGTCCCCTAAACATGCTTACATCTTCATTCAGTAAAGCAGCGTAAGGTTGGCAAAATGATACTAACCAGAACGGCCTTATGAGCCTGAACGGGCGGCTCAGAAGGGGAGTTGTCAGAGTCCAAGGCAATCAGAACGACGTCGGAGAAGGAAGCTGCCAGTGACGTAGTAGAAGTGGTCGGCGACGGCGAGCACAACTTGAGAAATTCAAT
Organism: Pyrus x bretschneideri; assembly: GCF_019419815.1. NCBI lineage: Eukaryota > Viridiplantae > Streptophyta > Magnoliopsida > Rosales > Rosaceae > Pyrus > Pyrus x bretschneideri. The sequence goes on along the minus strand of NW_025999390.1, from coordinate 8,039,755 downwards.
CTTATCCTTGAGCTCTTCGTTCTCACCCATCAACTGCACCTTGATCATGTCGGCCTCCATGTAGCACCCCTTGCAGTACATGCCGCCGCCATATCCGTCGAAACCACCTTCGCAAGATTTGCAATTGAATCGTTGCCTTCGCATTCTTCCGAGTGGGTGATCAAACACGAACGTGAACCTCAACTCCACTATATTGACCAAAAGAGAAACGTAGACTCTCTACTAGTACTGGTCTTGCCACTTCAATTATTGTGCACCTTCGTGGAAAGTTTTAAGGATGAGGTTGTGGGCCCGTCCTAGCTAATGGCATTGAGGAAGCGTCATTGTTACTACGGTATAATAATATTTCTTTTGGTAGGGTTTGTTTGATAATTAATACCGATTGTGTTGCGTATGCCGGATTCGTACCCAATGAATGTGACTCATTGCACCAACAGAAAAAAGAAAGTTCAAAAGAGAGAGAAGCCAATGAAAACACAGCGAGAAAGGCAGATGCCATGGGCCTTGGAGATTAAGTAAAGTGATGCCACCCACGCTAAAATGCACCATGTGCTACCACAAACAGTTTACCACTTGATATTTGTATCTTCACTAGCTAGTTCATCTACTTAATTATACAAAAAAAAAGAGAAGACCAATTTGAAACTCGTATGATCATATCTTCACAAAGAATCCTAGATTCAGGTCGGGACAACGAGCACCTATGTCTTCACGGAAGAATCCTTCTGGGCAGCTGTATTCACCTGTTTGGAGAGATAAGCTTCATAGATTTCGACTACAAGTCGTGGATCTTTCTCCACTAGCTCCACGTACTCCTCCCGGGTAGTAAGCTTGTCCATGTTGTCTGTGATCAATGTCAATGCCGAGTCAATGATATGCTTCGCATTATGCTGGTGCGCAAAGGTGTAGCTCAAAACGGAATTTTCCCAGTTCAGTTTTGACACCAAGAACTTCTCGCAATGGACCTTGAGATGCTGCACTTGGTATTTTTCAGCCAGTACTAGGAGGTTACACGCCATGTCCTCGTCAAGGCATACCTCTGCTGTGTAGAGGTAGTTGACGAAGGCACGAAGGGCATCATAGGACACATCACTGATCTTGATGGTGCCACTCAGGCTCTCTTCCATCTCATTCTCAAGCATGGCTTTGAACACCGGAGAACGGCTCACCTGGATAAAGCGACCAAATGCTTGAAAGAAATTCAAAGACGGAAACGCTAAAACAGAACTATATTTCCCACGAACATTTGATCTACTCAAAGCATAAAGCTTTCCACATGAACAATAAACTACATCAAACAAAAATGGAATAACAATGCTCACAGATTCATAACACCCTATATATAATCAAACAAGTTTTGTTTAATGCCTCTCAATGAATTATATATGAACCGAGTCATAGATTCATAACACCCTATATATAATCAAACTGAGTCATTAGAACAATATTTCTAATCAGACTATAATATAATGCAACTAAATAGTTAAAACCAAATTTACCAATTGATGAAAATCCCAAGACTTACCCAAATGATTGAATTGTTGAAAAGGAGATTACTTTTCCCAAAAGAAATTAGTAAATAGGAACTTGAATTTAAATTCTCTTCTCAAATTAACCATTTCCCGGTACCTACGTTTCATTCAGGCAATAAAGCAAACAACTTGTGCGCAAGCTCGTAGACCCACAATCACAGCTACCAACAAGTTCACAACAAAAACAAGGTAAATCTGAATGAGGACTGACCAAAACGGCCTTATGGGCCGGCACAGGCACGGCGGAGCCGGCGGAGGCATCCTCGGAGGCAACCAAAACGACGTCGGAGAAGGAGGCGGGGAGGGAGCGAGTGAGGCGGAGGAAGGCGACCTTGGCCTTGAGGTCGTCGATCTCGCGCTTGAGCTCCTCCTCGGTCTCGTTGGCCTCCTCGTAGCACTCCTTGCAGGTGCCGGCGTCGTCGGATTCGTAGTCCTCCAGGCACGATATGCATTTCATCGTCTCCGTCGGATGAAATTAAAGAAAGTGAGTGAGAGAGTGGCGAAGTCGAATGATTAATGTTGTCGCCAGTTTACCTCTTACAAACCATAATTGTCAAATAATCTATATAATTATTCTTTTTTTCTTTTTTATTTTGAGTACATTGATATAATTTTTCATTAAGAGGAATGAAAGTTCAGCTAAATCATATAATATGCAACTTAATTTGGTATCGAATTTGTCATTAAAGTTAAGGAATTGAGTTTTCGAAACAATTTGATTTATTGATATCCCAATTTTAATGACGTATATGTTTGAAAATTTTAATATCAATAAATCTAAATCGATTGTTTTTTTTTTTTTCATCTATTCTGAACTAATGTGCCACGACCTGATTACTTTACGAGTTATATAAATAGTTTCAAATTATTGATAGATCAATCTTACAAGTTACATGTAACAAGAAGTTGTAAATAACCAACAAACGTTGACCTACAAGAAATTGCCATAGCCACCTTGAAATATTATTTTACACATCCATTTTAATTTTTCATTAAACCCGTCATGCACTTTTCTCGGTTTTTTTTTTGTTTTTGTTTTTTTTTTAATTTATAAAAATATTTTAAGTTGATGAAACACTAATGTGACAAACATATTAACATGTAGGTGAGCCTCACTCATGCCACGTCAAACATTTAATTCTCACAAAATATAGCAAAATTTAGATGAAAATGGACTTCTACGGAATAAAGTAGCCCAAATTAAGTTTTAAGAAGAGGACGAAGTAAAGTTTTAACAGACATAAAAAAACCCAATAATGATTAAAAGTATAAATATATAATGAGCAAGAAAAAAAGTAAGGATAATGCTTGTGTTCCTCACATACAGGGGACTTACGAATAACAAATTTTTACTGTCTGAACATTATAATCAGACTATTTATTTTCTTTATGATCACCTAAAAACTCTATAAGCACAAAACTATTCAATTTAGAGATCTTTTAACCGTTTATATGATTTTATTTAAAACTCTATAAACTTTTTTGACCCGAAAAAAAAAAAAAAAAAAAAACCACACTCAATAACCTCTTTCTACCGTCCGAGTCGCAAACTCTTTCCGTGTGTTGTCAGTGTGTTAAAAATTCCCAGATAAGAGAGAGTAATCTCATCTTACTGTACCAGGTCTCCCACAAGTCATAACATCCCGCTCCTCCTCAGATTTCTAGGGTTTCGATTCTCTTTTGGGCGCTCCAAATTGTTCCCTCAGGTCAGCTTTCTTCTCTCTCACTCTCTCTCCTTTGCTGTTTCCATTTTTTGTGAGTTTTGATTTCTGTTTTGTGGCCGAGAAAATGTGTGAACAGAAAGGAAAAGGAAAACCAAGTCTTGAACTTTAAATTCTCAGTTTGCTCGATGTAAGCAACAAATTGCGCTTTACTAAGGATTCGAAGATTTGGGTTGGTTCAGCGTAGTTGAATTTTAGATTTATTTCTTAAGAGAATGAAAGCTAGAGACTTTGAAGTTTTGTATTTTCTCGGCTACCAAACAATGGGGGATTTTACTGTGGCTGGTTTGGTTTGTATGTCTTCTGGTATTTTCATTTTTTAGGTTTCTGAAATTTTCCAAGTGCTGAAAACATTGGAATTTGTAACCTAGGTTGCTGCTGTGAAACCCAATTTTTCGCACTGTGAAGTGTGAGAAAAGTAGGTTTGATTGGGAATGGGAGTCGAAGAAGGTAAAGGCAATGGTGGTAATATGGAATGCGAGAAGGAAGTCGAATGCTTGAAGAGTGAATCCAATGGATTTGGTTTTGGGAATTCTACTGACGCTGCGAAAGGCAGCTCTGGCGCTAGTGAGGGTGTTCGAACTTACAAGAGGCGGAGGCAGGCGAGGTTCAGTTGGGATAGCAAGTCACAGGATTATGGGGGAGCTGATGTGGAATCATCGAGTCAATTGGCAAACCAGGTATACCTGTAGCTATTGCTCTGCGCTATTATTTCATGTTGACAAAAACAATATTCTTTATTAATTAGACAATTTGTAAAGCAGGACTGTAATATTCTATTATGTTCGCTGATCTCCCTTCTCCCCTGTAATTTTTTTGTGTTGAATTTTAACGGAATTCGACTTGAGCACTGGTAAGCTGTACTTAGTTTAGACAGAAAAAATAGCTTATGAATCACATCCTTATGTAAAAATTATAACAAGGCTCATAAATTTTGAGCGCCCAATGAGTTTAAACTTTAAAGTTTAGTTTTTAACTCAGAACAATGAAGACTTAGGGAGGACCGCATATTACTTTTCTCATTAATGCATTTGAGAACTCATTAGGCTATTTAGGGGGCACTGCTAATAGGAGGAAAATGAGAGAGGTTTATTTTTCAGGGTAAGTGTGAAAGCGAATTTCTCGATTGCAAGTTGAATTTTTGTGATTTATTATGGGTTAATTTTACTTGAAGCTTTGAAAACTGTGATAAACAATGGGAGCAATGTATGAGCATTCTTCCCTGGATCATGAATACCTCATTGTGGTGCTTTACAATATGGCTAATTTAGCTATAATGAGCTACAAATGTTATGTAATCTACGTTGTCCTCGAATAAAAAGTTTTATGTACACACATAGAGATATAATGTCTTCAGTTACATTTCCTTCAATCCAGCCAATGGGACTATTTGGTCCTTGTTTTTCTCATTCAACATGTTTGATTTCTGTAGCTTCTAAAGGAACCAGTGGGCACAGATATACACAGTAACTCTTGTGAGCAAGTCCATGTTCGAATGAACAGTTCAGATGCATGCTCAGAGAGGTACTGTACAGATGCTGTGCTGGAGAACATGTATCGGTCATTAGGCGATGGTGAAGGTGGTGTACAAGTGTGCATCCGGGAAGCACTTGCACATTTTCGAGAGATTGATCACACAACGCGAGTTAAGGTTTGTGCAGCAACCAAGAGTCCATGTGTTCCACATATAATAGCAGATTTATCGGCTATTGGCCATTGCTTTCATACTTTTGAGTTTCAAGACAATTTGATTTTAAAATTCTGTTATATTTATTGTGTTGCAGGAATCTGGTGATTATAATGAGGATAGGCACCGATGCTGTTTTCTGACACAGTCTATATTGAATGGATCTCAAAAGGCAGCCAGCATGAATGCTGGTGTTGTATCGAATGGATTTTCAAATAAATCAAACCATCATACAGTTACAGCGATGTGTCAGCGTGCTTTTTATAATGTTTTAGTTTCCGAAACGTTCACCTCGTTGTGTAAAGTCCTGCTGCAAAATTTTCAAGGAATTAAGGCTGACAGCGTTTTCGACTTTAGTCTCATAAACTCAAGGATGAAAAGGGGAGATTATGAGCATTCTCCAATGCTCTTCTCAAATGATATGCAACAGGTAAGTTGGATGGTCTTATGTTTTAGCTGTCATGATAATACATTCTTATATTCTGCTTAATATCATGGTGTGAATGTGATAATATGAGGTTAATGATTCAAAGCATGTTTGTGTACAACAGATAACTTTAAAAGTAATACTTTTATAAGTTTACCATTTTGGGAATGATTATGAACGTATGATTGATGTATTTTCAGTATGCTCTTCATTATTTGGCTCAAGTTGAAGGTATTGGTTGGTAAAGTCCTGCTTTGTGAAAACACTCTTTGACTAATTCTTTAAAAGGTGATTTTGATAGTGAAACTATCTGCTACATGAAAATTTTGATCCCATCACTTGGCATATTTATGAGTGAAAAAGATTCTGTAAATGTTAGAAAGTACCAGAAAACTATGCATACAAGTGAGGTTTGGATATTAGTTTGAAGTCTTAGTGTACTAATGTTCTTCATGGCTTGTAATTTTTATAGCCCTGCTTTAAATTTTTTGCAATGTTTTGGCGGTCTTAAATTTTATTGGCTAATGTATGTGTCATGGTGAGGCATAGGTACCTGGAGACATGTGAACATTTTTGGTTGCTTTCCTTTTGAATGACCATCTTTCTGAGGCTTGATATACATGACATATGATTCTAATTGTCTTTTCTTTTGAGATGTATATGTGTGAATGGTATACACTTTGAAAGTCTCCCACCTGTTTCACTAATTATGTCCTAAAGTCTAAATTGTCTCATCATATTCCGCCTTTTTTTGGTGTGTCAATTACATATTCCGAACCTGAATATTTTACAGGTATGGAGAAAACTTCAAATGATCGGTACCGACTTGATTTCTCTTGCAAGAAACCTCTCGGACATGTCTAGGGCTTCTTACAATGAACAGGTTAGGTGATTCAGTTGAAGAGATGTCTAGTCCAAATACCTGAAGATTTAGTTTAAAGAAATCTATTACTTCCAGAAATAACTTATTGTATGGTCACTCTGTGGTGTTGTAAGCTTGATCTCGCAAATTATTTTATCTGTCATCTCAGGTGGGAGGTTCAGTCCGCAATACATTGAAATATGGAAAAAATGAGGTACAAGAGTTTTCTAATTTTAACATAGAATTGAGTTTGCCGAATCACAGACATCTGATGAATTGCCAGACTGTATGGTGCATTTGGTGCCTTGGAAATATAAATTTAGGAAACGCTTTCAGAAATCTCCTAATATTCTTATGTGTTTACGCTTTTAAAGTAGTTGTTACTTTCACTTTTCTAACTATTGCCTATTTTCCTTTTGCATACTTGTCACTTGTAGGATTTTGTCCTCTCAGCATTTTTAGAGTTTCATGTCTTTTGGGATATGTGAAAACAGTGATTTGTTTAATTATTGTGATGAGAATGGAGTCACCTGACAATTAAAGAATTCTGAAAACAATTTTTGTCGTTTTCGTTGTCAATCTACTTCATGTCTGGCTAAATGCATCTCAGTTATCATTCATACAATTTTATTTAAATTTTCAAGGCATTGATCAGCTGGTTTTTAGTAGTATACTAACGTTTGCCACTTTAAAACAGTTCTACCACTTGGGATCTGACTCACATGCTAAACTGGAGCAAACAGAGGATTGTGGTGTGCACAGTGCATGCACTTGCAGGTGCTGCGGATGCCATGCAAATGGGAAGGATTGTTTAGTATGTGATTCATGTGAGGAGATGTACCATATCTCTTGCATTGAGCCTGCTGTCAAAGAAATTCCTCCAAGTTGGTATTGTACTAGGTGCACTGCAAATGGTATTGGATCACCCCATGAGAACTGTGTCGTGTGTGAGAAGTTGAATGTGGGCAAGACTGTAGTTGATGGAGTTGGAGGTGAAAGTGTTTCTACAGAAGAAGAAACAGTCAATGAGACAGGTGAAAATTCAAAATGGAGTGCAGATGATGGAATCCAGCTATCGGAAGAAAGCAAAAGAATTTGCAAAACTTGTGGACTTGAGGTAAAAAACAATGATAGTTTGAGGACATGTGGTCATTCATACTGCCCCAAAAAATACTACCATGTGAGGTGTCTGACAACTAACCAGTTAAGATCGTACGGCCCCTGTTGGTACTGCTATTCTTGCCTATGCAGAAATTGTCTCATTGATAAAGATGATGATATGATTGTGCTTTGTGACGGTTGTGATCACGGGTACCACCTCTATTGCATGGAACCACCACGCACTTCCATTCCAGCTGGAAAATGGTTTTGCAAAAAATGTGATACCGGAATTAAGGCCATACGCAAGGCAAGAAAGGCTTATGATAAGAAAGAAAAGACACAGAGAGCGAAAAGTGAAGGTTCAAAGAAGTTGAATGAAAAAGGGGATGGCAGGGAATCAGAACAAGGTAGAGGGGGAATGGAGGTCCTTCTCTGTGCAGTCCATACTCTAGATAATGAAGAGGATATGAAGAGTAATTAAGAATGAGACGGTTTTCAGGGAATGACATGTTGTCTTTAAGTAACGGATTTGATTTTTGTAGGTCTATCTCACGGCTAACAAGTCTGTTAGTCTGCGTTGGAGGCGATATTTTGGTAGGTTGTAAACTCTGTTAGATTCTGCTGACTTTTGGATACTTAACTCAGCGAAGGAAGGATTCCGAAATGGCTGTAAATGTTGTTTCGTTCTTGCTAGAAGTGCACAGTTTGAGAAAACAGGACGGCAGATTGGTAAAGTGACCATTTTAACAGCCACCATTGAACATACTGGTGGTTTCTACTTTTGTAAGTAGTTATTTTTGAAAGGTATCAGAATGTAATTCTCCGCGCATATGTTGTAAGACGATGAAAGCTGATCAAATTTCGATAACTAATGGAACACTTTTTTGAACATTTTAAGCTCCTTGTCGGGTCTTTCTTGTCTTGTGGTCTTATATTTTGGTACATGAAGCTTGATTTAACTTTTGCAAATGCTTCTTTATGCACGAATCTGCTCTTCATTGAGATTCTGTTTGGTGGACATGGACGAGTACTTCGTCCATAAAATAAACTTGTGATGTTTTTCTATTTTTGTTTTTGAGTTACTGTTTTATATAATTTCAAAGTCTCTATCAATGAGGTTGGTTAAGTTAGTAAGAATCGTTCTCTACGCTGAACTAAGGTTTAGGTTCAAGTTTCGTTATCAACAATCTCTTGTGGTGGCGATTTGTTAAAAAAAAAAAAAAAATAGGCTGAGACCTTTTCTGTAAGTTTTCAAAGAGGCCTATGGTATGCTATGACGCTAGGATGGGGTAGCTCCCCTCCCTTCAACTTTTTGTTGCGAGAAAAAAAAAAAAAAAAAATCTCTACTTTATTGATCCATGCTCTATCTTTTAGCAAAGGTCATACTACTTCCAATAGTGCATTGGAGGTTGATTTTTTTTTTTTTTCCTTTTTGTTTAAGGTTCGATATTTCTAATAATGCACTGCAAGCTGAACTTTTGTTTTATGTATCCCTTATAGCAACGCCACCCTTTAAGACGAAATATTAAATAACCTTTCAGAACTTTGACACCACCCTTTCATTTGATTAAATTTGTATTTCAATTTGAGGACCCTCAATATGCTCTGCCTCTATTGCTTTTACATATCACTTGCGAAAGTTTTGGAAGTCCACTTCAAAGTTCCTTCAAACTCTGTTGCTCAGATTCAAATGTGGCACAAAAGAGAGAGAACCCAGAAGGGAGAAACTGTATTTGGTTCTTTCGTTTGGATGGGTAGAGTGGGGTGGAAGGATTGGTGTTGGTGCTTTTGGAGATATTCTTGAAATACAATACATACATCATATGTCATTATACAAGTGGAGAGACATTTGAAATAAAAAAAACTTTAATCGATTTGTATACTAACACATAGCGTATCATCCTATCAGATTAATCTGGGTTGTGGACATAAGTTTTGAAAGATTTTTCAATGTGCCCGAAACCCGAGCACATTAAAAATTACATAAAACTTACATTGTAATTTTTTTTAAATTTTTTTATTAAAGATGCTCCGGCTATTTAGTGAGAAGGATAGGGTTAGTTGGAGCATCTTTTTGAATAAAAAAATATATAAATTTGAGATGAAAATTCCCATTTACATCTTAATTTATATAAAGAAAAAAAAAATTAAACTCAGAATTACATTCACTTTTCTCTCTTTAATTCGCAAGCCCACCTCCTACGATGTGAAAGTAGGATGTAAATTCACATATTTATTTACATTTTGCCGCGAAGAATTTTACATCTTGCAGAACAGAAAGCTTTTTGGCCAACCAAAAAGCAAATTTTTTTATTTTTAAACATTTTGCATTTTCTATTGGATATAAAAAATTCACTGCTAATCTGCTTGTAAAGACTGAGTGTATAATTATTTATAGTTTGGCGCTTTGTATAGTTTTGGAGATGCTCTTCAAAAGGAATTAACTTCAGAGTGCGAGGTAGCAGAAAGTCTATTTTGAGAAAGTCTTTTTAACATTTTTTCTTACATAATACATAGAAGTCTTGGTAAGAAAATAAAAAAACAAACAGTTGGATCTGACAACCTATGTTCTACGTTTGTATATTTTAAGTAGACATTAATGAGAAATTGGAGCATTTAAGTAGACATAATGAAGAATGTTATTTGATTCAAAATTAATTTACTTACAAAATAAATAAATTTTATTTGATTCAAAATTAATTTACATATTATTTGTACATATATCTTTTAATAATAAAATGTGCCAAATATATGTAATAATACATGGAAAATATATTACCTACTAAATAAAAGAATGTTATTTGATTCAACATTAATTTACCTACAAAATATATATTAGTTGCTCATCATAAATTTATATATATATATATATATATATATATATATTGAGCTTATGGTAGTACTATATATATATGTTAGGGGTAATAATATGTGTAATAACTATTTGTTCATTGTAATTCAGGTGAGTAATTACATTTATTGAGTTATTTTGAATATTGTGGTACAAGTTGTAAATATCTTGTAATAATAGGTCAATTGTTTTTCTACTTGGCAGGTTTTTGTCTAAAAAATAAAAGTTGAAAGAGTCTATATCTAAAGAAGTCTAAAAAAAAAAAGCCTTTCCGTTCAGCATTTCTTTTATTTGAAATTTATAACTAGGTAATAATAGTTACTAGTTGTAATAATAGGTCAATTATTTTTCTCGACACGCCCCGATCAAGATCAGGGCGTGCTGGCCGTCACGTGGAAGTGACGTAACCATGTGCACAGTGCGGAAACTAATAAAATAGTAATATAAATAGTACGAATAAATAAAAACTAGCTTTACACAAGTAATGACAAACAAGTGCAAGCGTAAGTGCGACACTAAGTTCAGAGCATGAAAGCCTAATGCAGTCCAGGAGAAAACGACACAATAAAAGCACATCCGAAGGTGGTCCTACACTGGTGGTGGTCTGTCAGATATGCCGGGGAAATCCTTAGGGAAGCCACCAAACGTGTCACATCCCGGCCTGGGGCGGACCACTTCCCGGGTCCGTTTCGCCACCGTAGCACAATATTGTCCGCTTTAGGCCCCGACCACGCCCTCACGGTTTTGTTTCTGGGAACTCACACAAGAACTTCCCGATGGGTCACCCATCCTAAGAGTGCTCTCGTGCGCTACTCGCTTAACTTCGGAGTTCCCATGGAACCCGAAGCCAGTGAGCTCCCAAAAGGCCTCGTGCTAGGTAGGGATGGGAATATACATTTAAGGATCACTCCCCTGGGCGATGTGGGATGTCACAAAACGTGCTAGCCAACTAGAACCTGGAGGGGCGCAAAACAAAAGCGTGAGTGGGCAAAAACAAAGCTTTTCGAAAACCAATTTAATAAATAAGTTCTAACCCCTCGCCGTAAAACCTGTATACTTCCCAGAAAATAGAATATATATATATATATATATATATATATATATATATATATATATAAGTCATGCTTAGGAATATGCTATGCCAAAACCTCAAAGTGAAATGCAAGTGCTCAGGTAATGTCATATCAATATCATATAATCTGTCAACCGGAGTCACCTAACGTGACCTGTACGGTTGAATCTAGAGCTCAAATCTCTATCTCACTAGCTAGACCTGCACACGAGTCGTAACCACCTAAAGTGGTCTGTACGACAGGCCTGGGTGTAATATATAAATACGCTCAAGTGCTACGATCACGTGAAGGCTGGGCGAATAATCGCGGGTTACCTACGAGTCGGAACCACCTAAAGTGGTCTGTACAACAAGCCTGTGCACCTAACTTGGATCCAAGATGAGCGTGTGGTGCGGGAGGTGAACATCACGTGAAGGACTGTGCCCAACTATGGGCGGGAGCACTAACACCGGGGGTGCAGGTTATGAGCTATCTAAGCATCTCGAAACACTACTAAACATAACATAAGTCATACTCACCTGGCACTTACCTGTGCGTCCACAGCACTCACATACATATATATATATATATATATATATATATATACATATGCACTAATAATGTATAAGCAAATGGCAATATAAAGCATGGCATATAAACGAATAAATGTTTCCAACCAATTTCTGGGAAAAGTATAAGTATATAGGTATATACGGAAAACCAAAAGCCCACTCACTGATAAGTAGAAGGGTCTTAACCCCCTTGCCTCGAGTGATCACGATCGTCCTCGGGATATGTTTCACCTATATGCGAAACAACTATAAAAACGTTAATTTTAAAGCATATAACCAACTTTATGAAATAACTTCTCATACAATGCTCAAATGGGGTGTATGAATACACCAATGTGATCTACTCAACCTCAGGAATATCTCCATATTTTTAGAAAAAATTTTCACCGCCGCATGCGCCGGCCAAGGCACGGCCACACGCGCCGGCCACGCGCAGGCATGCTAACGGCATCAGTTAACGCTGTCAGGAATATTCCATTATCTTTAACGGTATCCGTCAACGGCGTTAGGAATATTCCGTCGTCTTCTCCGGCGAGGCTCCGGCGTCGTCGCCGGCGTCGGAAAATCGGGAAAACTTTAAATCGTCCTATCTTCTTCGTTTTTCAACCAAATTTTACAAAATTGGTACCAAATTGAAGCTTACAACGAGAGGAACAAGTTCATACCACTTTCAAGTGCTAAAATCCACGAAATCTCACCGGGAAAACACCCCCAACTCCGGCCAACCTTGAAACTCACGATCCCGACGTCCAAAACCTTTAAACGCACCACCCCGATCCTCCTAGGGACCTCATCAAGCTTCCTACAAGCTTGAAATTCCCAAAAACATAAGAAATTACGTGTGCATGAACAGTGCCAAAAATCGGGCATCATGAGTTCGACGTGAAACGAAGGTAACCTTACCTGAAATGGGTATGGATGGACTCCTACGGACCTCACGAGCATGGATATGTACTTTGTTTCTTTGATCTGTGAAGATTTGGTGTGTTTGTGTGTGTGTCTGTACAATGGAGGGGGAAATGGGAAGGGAAATGGCACGGGACAGGTGCAGGGATAGAGGGAAAGGGTGAGGAAAATTATGGGAGTGTGTGTGGTCCACAACCAGTCACACCAACTCAAAACAACCACACAATGAAAAAAAATCACATTAGGGGCAAAATTGTCTTTTCACGCGTATGTTTTAAAATTTTCGGAACGGGCTGTCACATTTCTACTTAGCAGTCATTTTTATATTTGGATTTTATTTGAAAATTTATAACTAGGTAAGTTTTTGTCCAAAAAATAAAAATTGCAAGGATTTATATCTAAAGAACTTTAAAAAAAAATGCCTTTCCTTTTCCCTCTCTTTTTCGGCGGCCAGGGTTTTGATTGTTTTCTAGGTTTTTCGTACTCTTACAAGTCCACAGGACTGGCTGGCTGCCCACTTACCACGATTTTAATATTTCGTGGTCGTCACATTTTCATATACGGCAAAAAAGTCAGATACATGCCAACATACCGAAACTACCAAAATATAACAAAATAAAAACAGTTATTATTAGCAGAAGAAAGTGGCCGGAAGTTTCAACTTGTAAGAAAAAATGTGCGTACATTACTTATCTTAAAGCGCCGGGCACCCACGCTTTGACTCAAATTGAAGTCATGTTTTCAAACGGTAGATTGTCCAAGGTGCATGCACGCACTCGAATAACCATATTTGTCTACCTCTATCATTTCACCCTTTTTATCGTTCGATTCCCCTAACTTTTGGATTTAAGTCCTTTTGTTACCATATATATTATGGGTGTTTCGGAGACATATTTTTTATGCATATTTTGACACAAGTTTTTGGGAAGATTACTTTGTAATTTATTTTAACGATCCAACCGTTTATCTTTTATATCTTCCCTAAAATATCATCTCTACAAAAAATCATCCACATCTAAAGTCATATGACTATTCGACAATACTTTATCATTTTTTCACAAAATTTATTCAAATTTTTTAATTTATGTTTCCTGAAGTTCTAATTTACTTTCATATTACTCTCTAACGTATTTACCCCTATAATTAATTAAAGTTAAAAAACCTTATAGATTAAAAAATTGCATTAAACATTATAAAAACATTGTGTCAAAAATATGAAGTGTCAAAAAGTCCACGAAGAGTCTCACTTTTGAGAAAGTCTCCTTAACATCTTAAATTCCAGCAGCCATCCCCATAAAATATTGAAGCCAATATCCTTCTAATATTCCACAAAAAAAACCCCTGTGGATCATCTTCCTTCCTTACAAGCAGCCATCCCCATAAAATATGGAAGCCACTAACCTTGAAAGATTCCACAACTAACGATCTGATTGCTATATAAGGAACGGAGTAGTGGCTTTCAATTTACTGCAACCTTTGAACTCCCCCTCTCTTTCAAGGTTTAACTAATCCCAATTCCATTTGCTATATCTTTAATGGCGCCTTTGGTTAAGGATCAAGTAGAGCCTCAACATGCCAAAATCCTAGCCATTGGCACTGCAAATCCACCAAATGTCTACTACCAAGAGGACTATCCTGATTTCTTGTTTCGAGTCACCAAAAATGAGCACAGAACGGATTTAAGAGAGAAATTCGATCGCATATGTAAGTGTATAATACATGCATGATATACATGATACCACATATTTTTATATTGTAACAAAAACATATCATGGATGAAATTATCTTACAATATGTAAGGTTTTTGACCTCTCTATGGAATACCAATTGATCTTAGGTTGTATACTCTGATTCTTTCTTGTTATGAGGTTAAAGTGAATAACATCCCGATACCAACGGGCGTGTTCATGTCAAAATAAATGATGTTAATTTATGTTATGAGGATACTTTTCTACTATATCATGCTGAGAGAAACTTACAAATGACATTGTATTTTGATCAAGAATCTTATTTAGGTGGTTTAAGGATATAGAACCTAACCTAACAAAAATCTTAATTTACTATTGAACAGGTGAGAAATCAAGAACAAGGAAGCGTTACTTGTACCTAACGGAAGAGATTCTAAGGGCTAACCCAAGCATATATACATATGGAGCCCCATCACTTGATGTGCGCCAAGACATGTTGAACCCTGAGGTCCCAAAGTTAGGGCAACAAGCAGCACTAAAAGCCATCAAAGAGTGGGGCCAACCTATCTCAAAGATCACCCACCTCATCTTTTGCACAGCTTCTTGCGTTGACATGCCAGGTGCCGACTTCCAATTGGTCAAGCTTCTCGGCCTTAACCCATCCGTCACCAGAACCATGATCTACGAAGCTGGCTGCTATGCCGGTGCAACTGTCCTCCGCCTGGCCAAGGACTTCGCAGAGAACAATGAGGGTGCACGCATCCTTGTGGTGTGCGCAGAGATCACAACTGTGTTTTTCCACGGACTCACTGACACCCACCTAGACATACTAGTGGGCCAAGCACTTTTTGCTGATGGAGCATCTGCTGTGATTGTTGGGGCCAATCCAGAGCCTGAAATTGAGAGTCCACTGTTTGAAATCGTGGCATGCAGACAGACGATCATACCTAATTCAGAGCATGGTGTCGTGGCCAACATTCGTGAAATGGGGTTTAATTATTATTTGTCAGGAGAAGTCCCCAAATTTGTTGGTGGAAATGTTGTGGATTTTCTGACTAAAACTTTTGAAAAAGTTGACGGAAAGAATAAGGATTGGAACTCCTTGTTTTTTAGTGTGCACCCTGGTGGGCCCGCTATTGTAGACCAGGTGGAGGAGCAATTGGGTTTGAAGGAAGGGAAACTTAGGGCAACAAGGCATGTGTTGAGTGAGTATGGCAACATGGGAGCTCCATCGGTGCACTTTATTTTGGATGAGATGAGAAAGAAGTCGATTGAGGAAGGCAAAGCTACAACTGGTGAAGGTTTGGAATGGGGTGTCGTAATTGGAATCGGACCGGGACTTACAGTCGAGACAGCTGTGCTGCGTAGTGAATCGATTACATGCTAAATACTTGCATAAAATGATTCATACATTGGTTATGCATTTCACGTGATGTGAGCGAGTACTGGATAACCGGTGTATACACACCCCTGCTGCAGCTGAGTTTTCTACCTAGTCAAATAATCATTTCACGATCACAGTTTTTGTGATTATTTTTCATTCACATACATAAGAATAAAAGTCTTCGGATCGGAGGATCCACATATGTACGGCTAGTCCATTGACTTTGGTTTTTCATTTAATTAATAAGATTGTGCACATTATATTTCGTTTGGAGTGCCTGCTAATTATGCATGCGTTATTGTAAGATTTTGAGACATTAACAAAAGAATATTAAAGTTTCGTCCAAAAAAAACAAAAAAAAAACAATAGAATATTAAAGCAGCTTTTTGTTGCAAGCTCTAATTAAGCTCTGGGATCATGAGAAGAATCGCAAGGGTTTGTCTTAATAATAAGCTGAGAAAACTGGACTCTGTATTAATTAATTAATTAGCTGGTCCCAAGATTATTATAGTAACAGAAAACAAAGGTTTGCTATCTGATTCTGATGCATTTGTTGACTCAATTAATTAAGGAGGGCCAAACATGGATTATATTTGGTTGGCTAAGAAGAAGAAATATTCAATATACTCAAAACTTGGATTGGTACTCATGGTGTGATTGTATAAGTAGAAGAATACTTTGAAAAAAAAAAACAAATTTTATAGTTATTTTATGACAATAGGAAATAAACATAATTAATCAACATTTCAGTAATAATGTAATTATAAACAACTACATCATATAATTTATAAAATGTTATTTAAATAGTGGATTTCGTAGCTTTACCCTAAAATCTTGCCTGAGCCTTTTGTTTTCGGGTGGTAAAAAATATACATTATTAGCAAATAACTAGGTTTGTTTTTTGTAGTTTAGGTGAAGTCTCATTCTAATATATTGGGAGGTCTCTATGTGAGGGGAAAAACTGACGCATATAATGCACAATTTTTTGTGACATATTTTTTATTTGTGATTGGTATAAACTAAGAGATGAGAGCGAAAAAGAAAAGTAAAGGAAAAAAAATCATAACACTAAACGATAATAAGAAACAACTTGCAGTTGTTAGGACTAAGACACCGAAAGTATTGGCCATATTTACTCAGTATGCTGGTTGACAAGATTTGTATCCGCATATGTTTGTGGACAAACTCAAGTCATATACCGTGGAAAGTTTGATAAGGAGTGTTGAGATTTTAAGGTATTTTTAATATTTTGCTTATTAGGGTTTGTTTGAGAGTTTACTATTTAATTAAACAGTGCTTTGTATTAGATTATTATTATCAATTAATGAAAGGGTAAAGTTAGGGAGATTAAATTTACAAACTAAATGATGTTTCATCAATAAGAATAAGCACGTTTATCAACGTCTAAGTAATAAACCAATCATCTACTTTTATGTTCTTTAATTTTCAGAATTCTTTTTACAAATTTAGTAGTTATAGCATTATTCTTAATAAGGTGCCTTTTCCGTTTCGTATTCAACTCTTTTCCCTTTGTTAAAAAAAAAAAAAAAAAAAAACCTGTTTTCCCTGTCTCTTTTCGGCGGCCAGGGTTTTTTGTTTTCTTATTTTTCGTTCTCTTACAAGGGCTGGCTGGCTGGCCACTTACCATGATTTTAATATTCTGTTGTCATAAATAGTAATGTACACCAATGATGCAGATTGAACATTTTAAAATATGCACATTAATTTATGATACTACTTGGAACTATATGCATGCACATATAAATAGTAAAAAAAAAAAAAAAAAAAAAATTAAAAACTAGATTTTAATCCTTAAATAAGATGAAGTTTAGAAAAATGTCTTATATAAGAATAAAAATTGATTTTAGTTCCTAAACTCTATTTAATGTAAGCATATGTATTCAATTTCTCTCTTTTTTTATTTATATTTTATGGTGTTCATAAATTAAATTTTATGAAAATATTATAAATTTTAATCTCATTATGGTAAGTATCTTATATAAGAAAATATTTTCATAGAGATTTTTCGGTACATTTATGTTTTTGCGTATTTTCTTATGTGCCACTAATTTATTACAACATATCTAGGTACAAACATTTCGGTACACTAGATTAGTATAATATGTTTAGGTATGGACATTTCGGTACACTAGTTTAGTATAATATATTTAGGTACCGACATTTCAGTACACTATTTTAACATCATATATTTAGGTACGGAATTTTCGATACACTTATGATTTTACATACTTTCTTATGTGCCACTAATTCACTTTCTTATGTGCCACTAATTCACTATAATATATTTAGGTATGGATATTTCGGTACACTAATTTAGTCAAATATATTATGATATGGACATTTAGGTACACTAATTAGAAGAAGTTAAATAAAATTAATGAAT
Source organism: Pyrus x bretschneideri (assembly GCF_019419815.1). Taxonomy (NCBI): domain Eukaryota; kingdom Viridiplantae; phylum Streptophyta; class Magnoliopsida; order Rosales; family Rosaceae; genus Pyrus; species Pyrus x bretschneideri. The sequence continues at coordinate 8,021,568 of NW_025999390.1, read as the reverse complement.
TAAAATGTGTATAATAATAAATTTAAAATTCAGATACATGCATGTGTTTGATCAAGAAATCGCGTTAGTTGTACAAATTAAACCAGTGGTGCTAACAGACTGAAACTACACAAATACAACAAACTATATATACGAATAAGTTAAAATGAGTAAACTACAAAAATTATTAATATAAAGAGAGATTTTAATTTTATTAATGAGTAAGCTACAAATTTTGGGTTCATACCTACGACTTTTGTTGTTTTTTTTTTTTTTTTTGAGAAAGTATGTTTACTACTACGCCTACATTCTAGTGCACACACATTTTTTCTTTCAAGTTGAAACTTCCAGTCACTTTCTACAGCTCCAATTTTCAAACATGGCGTAGTTTTAGAGGTTATTCAAGGGGAGAAACAGAGGGGGTTACATAGTTAAAATACGATTAGCAGTTTTTTCGAATATCGAAATTCGGGATCGATGAGATTATTAAAGGAATATTATGGTTTTACAGGAACTCAGGAAGCTGTATACATTGCCTAATCCATGTTGTTCATCTAATGGGAAGGATACAGAGTGTCTCGATAGGCTAATTAATGAAGAGGAATAGGTTTTGGCATGAAGTAATGGAAGTAAGGCTCTTGGGTGAAGATGATTTCGTTACGAAAATCTTACAAATTAGATGGATGTGATTTAGGAATGATGGTTACTTATACTATCATACTTTTGCTTTACATGTTCTCGTTTAAGATATATTCATATTCACGTTATTCTGGTCGTTACTTATTTAAAACAAAAGCTTATGAGATCGAAATTGTCATGGCATATTATCGTATATAAGTTATTCAATAATTACTTTTAATGTGGATGTATCCGACAATATATATGTGAGGTGCAAATAAAGAAACCCTCTTTTGAAATTTACAGTAGATTAAAAGTTTTCTTCTTCGTAGCCACTAAAACAGAACACATGACAAATTTATAAGAGAAGTTCAAATACAATCTAAGTGGAATTCTACAATTAGGCCCGGCCCAAGCCATGTGCGGGCATGGCGACAGTTTGGGGCCCAAAAAAATTGGGGGCATCAAAATTATTAGGGTATTATATTTATATATGTTTTTATAAGAGTATAAATTTATAAAATTTGGTTTAGTGACAAAGAAATTTAACTAGAAATGGTGGTTTTGTTGTTTAAAATGAATGAAGAGGTCTTAGGTTCAAAATACCATGTGTGCTTATTTACATTTCAATTTTTACAAATTTCTTTTCATAATAGTATAAATTTATAAAATTTGGCTAAATGATCAAGAAGTTTAATTAGAAGCAATGGTTTTTGTTGTTTAAAATTAACGAGAGGTCCTAAATTTGAAATGCTATGTGCATGTTTATTTTTTTCAATTTTTACAAATTTTTGTTTGGTTGTTAATTTATTTACTAGCTAGTAGCTACATGGGTTGCTATTTTTAAATATCTGTTCCAATTCAAGTCTAATCTTCAGCAAAAAATAATGCGTAGACTAAATTTTTAGATCAAATTTGCAAATAATATTACGTGTCATCAAAATGTTTAATTTAGTGTTCATTCATTACTTATACATATCCTTAAAGACTCAAAAGCATTAATCTTTTTTTAGTCTTATATTGATGAGGTTAGTAAATAATAAAAAAAACTCACAATTTATACAAAAACACTTTAAAAGTTCAGATGGAAAACAAAACTCATATTCTATCTACTTAAAAGCCTGAAGTTTTTTAGTTTCCTTCTCTTGATACAAAATAAATTAATTATTCCATATTTCTAAATTATTGAGTTTGAAGTGTTTTTCTAAATATAATTTTATCGATGTTTTACATATGAAAACAAATATTTTTTTTATATGAAATGAGGGCACATTTTTTTACGTCACCCTGAGCCTCAAAAATCTCTGGACCGACCCTGTCTACAATAATGTGTATGTAATGATGTATGTATACACACACACACACACACACATAAAGAGAGAACTCAATTTATACACACACACACACACACACACACACACATAAAGAGAGAACTCAATTTAAACACTATTTTTGGCCTCTCAATATTCTTATTTATTTTTTGCTATTAAATTGAATAAGTTAAATAAACACAACAAATAAGGTTAATAAATTATGCGTATGAAGAGAAAAATGATGTGTGTTTATCATTTTCTAATGCTTGCATTAAATCATGGATGAAATAAATTGAATGCATCTAAATCTCAAAGTAAAACCTCACATTTTGGATTATGTTTTCGCAATATATACGGAGAGATTTTACCCACCTCCCGGAAAATATAGTTTTATTTAAAGTAATTAAGATTTTGGCCCTCTACATACATTATCAACTAGTTTTGAGTTGTGTCAGTTGCATAATGCTTTATTGATTTGAGTCTTATTCTTCAACTCAACGTGTCTCGATGTCAAATTCCTTCTCGTTTTAGTATAGATTAATAGAGAATATCACTTGTAATAAAAAAAAAATTAATTTTAAATTACATATTTTAATTCCATTATCTTACTGAAGTCAAGTGGATTATTTTGACCAAAAATCTATCTAATACATCTGTAATCGCGGCATGTTTGACTGAAGAGTCGAGGCTTCTTTTTTTTTTTTTTTTTTTTTGCGCGGGAACGTCGACCGGACCTGTTTTCTACGAGGGATATTTGAACCAATTTCCCTTTTTAACTTTTTCACGTGTTTTGGACCTGTAATCAACATGTATATTAACATAATATACAACTTGACATGAATCTGCCCTTCGGATTTATTGAGATTTCGGTTGGTGGTGCACTGGTCATGGAGAAGGAACTAGCGAGGCAATGTCTTGTTTTGGTTTTGTTGGATCAAATATCAACCGTATTATCAAAAAATAAAACAAAAGTATGATGTTTTGGACTAAGCAGAGGGTAAGGGTTGCACGGCTCCCGGGCGGCCGAGAGTAAGCCAACGTCACTTGTCCCATCAGTACATTCAACTATCAGCCATAATATTATATAATTAAAACAAAAGTATGATTTTTTGGACTAAGCAGAGAGTAAGGGCGGGCAGGTCTGCTGGTGGCCGAGAGTAAGCCACCGTTACTTGTCCCAGTAGTACATTTTCTAGTTTATAATAACTTGAAGAATTAATGAGGAACTTGTTTCCAATTCTTTTGGTCAAATGTACATGAAAAGTCTTCTTCTTGAAAACGTGCATTTTTTATTATAAAATATTGAATTATTTATCATAATACAATGGATGAACCCAAAAAAAAAAAAAAAAAAAAAAAAAAATCACAATCCAAAAACTCAATGCAAATATAACCATCAAAAGGTCCATCTGTGCAGTTCTGCGTAAAAATATCACAAGGAATGAAAGAAAAAAGAAAGAATAAAAGAAAGTAGTAGGCCTTGATGAAAGACCATTCAAAAAGAAAAATTTACACGGGACAAAATTTCAAGATTGAAACCGTAACATCATGATAAGAGATATTTAGTGCCAGCACTTCTAAACCTACCATAACACATGGCCTCTAATTCCAAAGGGGACCTAAAATGTCCAATATATATGATATTATTTACACTAAAAGATAGGAGAGAGGACTAAGTCGTACAATTGACAGATCATAATAGTTTGGTTCGATTTTTCGTTTTCACTTACTAGACCGTTATACTAAGTGACGATATAATAAAAGCAATAACTATGTTAATTCTAACTTATTTTTCTAACCACCTTAACTTCACCACTCAAGGTGACCCTGAGAAGGTTTGCAAGTACGACTATTCGTGCATGTACACCTCCGGAAAATGAGCTAAAATACATGACAATAGAGGTCCGTCTTCATTGTTATGCATCTTAGTATTACAAGTATTTTAGCTGTTAAATTTGATTTTGATAACTGTTAGATTTTTTTTTTTAATTCCATCCATTTATTTTATGTATCACTAATTATGCATACCATTGAGAAATAATTGTGACAAAAGAGAAAATAATACATCAAGAAGTTGATTCCAGAACTGTTGTAGCTAGGTTTTTTTTTTTTTTTTCCCTAACTTATTTTGTAACCTTTTGGGGTGAGGTGAGGTGCGAGCTATGTCCCGAGTAAATCAAGCAAGCTGAGATACAAAAAGTAATTTGTTATGTAAGCAGATTGGGGTAGAACTAGATCATCCATGTATATAACAGAACAGAGAATGTTTTCTGTTTTCCCCAGGCCAAGAGATGTTAGAGGAAGCCTAATGTGGACGGACAATTTGTTACTGTTTGTGGCCTAAAATTCAACTTCCACTTCCAACATAGTATGTTAATAAAAACTTTAAATAATATATTAACATGTGCGATGGTGCGTAAGATGGCTTCCTCGTATATTGTCATATATATTTTATGTACTTTATATATTGAGTTGAAACTTTCTTTTGGACGAAACTGGGTAGTGGAAACTGTAAACGTACGTTGAGGACGAAAGAGAAAATATCCGAACCTTGAAGATTCAAAATTTGGAGTGCCTGCTGCTTACCGGAAGCCTCTTTGCTGACTTTTTCTATCCCGTCCATTAGAAATGACGAGTTGAATATTATGTGTGCATTAAAATATATCCTAACATTGAAGATTCCACAAGTTAGTAGGATCTCTGATTGCTATATAAGGAATGGGGTAGTGCCATTCATTTTATCGCAACCTTTCAACTCCCCGTCTCTTTCAAGTTTCAACAAATCCCTACTCTATATCTGCTCTTTAACTTGCTTCATGGCGCCTTTGGTTAAGAATCATGTAGAGCCTCCACATGCCAAAATCCTAGCCATTGGCACTGCAAATCCTCCCAACGTCTACTACCAAAAAGACTATCCTGATTTCTTGTTTCGAGTCACCAACAATGAGCACAGAACAGATTTAAGAGAGAAGTTCGATCGTATTTGTAAGTATAATTTTTACAAGCACTAGTCGTGCACATTTATACTGCACATGCATGAGATTACCTTATATTTATATGTAGGAAGAAAACATATCATGCAAGAAATTATACCAAAGATTTTTGACCTCTCAATGAATTGACTTTGACCTTGAGTTGCAAACTCTAACTCTACCAAATTATGAGGTAAAATGAATCACTTCACAAACTCAACGTGCCACACGACATGTTCATTTCAAAAGATACATTGTTATTAACAGAAGACAATAGTCACTTTAGACATGTTACATTAATTAAATTGTGGCATCTTGATCCAATAATACATTGTTATGTGTAAGTTTTTCTTCAAATGACATTGTATTAGTTGATGCACAAGGATATAAAACATGTCCTAACTTAATTACTAATTAACAGGTGAGAAATCAAGAACAAGAAAGCGTTACTTGTATCTAACAGAAGAGATTCTAAAGGCTAACCCAAGCATATATACCTATGGAGCCCCATCACTCAATGTGCGCCAAGACATGTTGAACCCTGAGGTCCCAAAGCTAGGGCAACAAGCAGCATTCAAAGCCATCAAAGAGTGGGGCCAGCCCATCTCAAAGATCACCCACCTTATCTTTTGCACAGCTTCTTGCGTTGACATGCCAGGTGCCGACTTCCAATTGGTCAAGCTCCTCGGCCTTAACCCATCTGTCACCAGAACCATGATCTACGAAGCTGGTTGCTATGCTGGTGCGACTGTCCTCCGCTTGGCCAAGGACTTCGCAGAGAACAATGAAGGTGCACGCGTCCTTGTGGTGTGTGCTGAGATCACGACTGTGTTTTTCCACGGACTCACTGACACCCACCTTGACATACTGGTAGGCCAGGCTCTTTTTGCTGATGGAGCATCTGCTGTGATAGTTGGGGCTAATCCAGAGCCTGAAATTGAGAGGCCACTGTTTGAAATTGTGGCTTGCAGGCAGACGATCATACCTAACTCAGAGCATGGTGTGGTGGCTAACATTCGTGAAATGGGGTTTAATTATTATTTATCGGGAGACGTCCCTAAATTTGTTGGTGGAAGTGTTGTGGATTTTCTGACTAAAACTTTTGAAAAGGTTGATGGAAAGAATAAGGACTGGAATTCCTTATTTTTCAGTGTGCACCCTGGTGGGCCCGCCATTGTAGACCAGGTGGAAGAGCAATTGGGTTTGAAGGAAGGGAAGCTTAGGGCTACAAGGCATGTGTTGAGTGAGTACGGCAACATGGGAGCTCCATCGGTGCACTTTATTTTGGATGAGATGAGAAATAAGTCAATTGGGGAAGGCAAAGCCACAACTGGTGAAGGTTTAGAATGGGGTGTCGTAATTGGAATCGGACCAGGACTCACTGTCGAGACAGCTGTGTTGCGTAGTGAATCTATTACATGCTAAATACTTGCATGGAACGGTGTATGAATACACTGTATGCGAGAGAGTATAATTTGGAGGGCTTTGTTTGTTCCTCTTTTTTCTATGTAGTCTGTTGCTTTGTCTTTTCCTGTCTATGTTTATGTCTGTTCAAAAAAAAAAAAAAAAAAGTCTGTTTCTTCGCTGGGCGTTTTGTCCCTCGTAATCCAAAGTGTAGTATTAACCCCAAATAATAAGAGATGGTTTTTTTTTTTTGTTTTATGGATCATCCTCCAGAGAACCTCATTTCTCATATAGACTTTGGTATTTTTTTTTTCTTTTTCAAATCTCTAAAAAAATTTATCTTTCATGTAAATAATAAAAGATGGTTTTGTCATTACTTCGAGTTTCATGCGAAATATTCATACATCATTGTAAGGGCAATGTTTCAACCAACAGTTTGTCTTATTAAGGTCTTCCACACTAGTTTATAAAAATTAAACAACCTGAGTTTAATACTTATAACACTGTTGTTATACTAGTGTGAGTTTAATAACTGTGAGAATCCAAAGTCATTGAGTCCATGACCGGATTTTTTAGATATAAGTACGTATCCCAATCAGTCTTACTTCAACCCTAAAAAATTATGGTCTCACAAAACACTTTTTGAATTTATTCCGACATTAGTTACAATTACAAAGCCACTATACATGTCACAAGCAAATAAAAAAGCTCTACATTTTAATTTTCATATCAACATAAATGCTATAATGGTATAATTTAGGGATCAACTCGAAAAATATTAAATATGAAACACAATCTCAATTAGGGAATTTGTTTAGGTAGAGCCTAGTCATAAGGCATTCGCAAGAAAAATATGTTACAATGTAAAGAAAATGAAGTTTTTTGAATGAACGATATTATCTACACTAAGACCATCTCCAACCCTTGAGTTAAAATTTAAAATTTTTAACTCAAAAAATTTAGGTTTTAACCTAGATACTATTTTTCTCCTCTAACCCTTCTAGGTTAAATTTTCAGCCCGAGATTATTAAAAAATAAATTTAGGATAGTTTTTCTTTCTTAAAGTAACTTTTTTTTTTTTGAAAAAAAATAAATTATGTAGACTATCCTAATTTAATTTTATGAACATTTTAACCTAAAAATATTTAGATTCCAATAAATATTGAAAAATCACTAAACTGATATCATGAAACTCGTGGAACACTGTGAAAAAATATGAAACACATAAAAGATTTTTTTTAATTACTTTAGCCGTTGGATTTAAATTTGGACGATAGAACCTTTTTTTTTTTTTTTTTTTTTTTTTGCCATTGGATTTGATCATATTAGATCTCAGTTGTTGGATTCAATGAATTAATAAATATAAAACTAAAAAAAAAATACACATATATGATGGGCCAACCCCACTAACCTGGGGGGAATCTTGGGCTAAACTTGCCCCAGAAGTGAGTTTTGGGTTAAAACTCATATTTTGCCCAAATGGTTGGAGCAAGTTGGGGTAAGTTTAAATTTTATTCCAAGGATTGGAGTAGGTCTAAAGGGGAGGGGGTGGACTTAGCCTAACAATAGGTTATCAATGATGTGGTTCAAACTTGCCTTTGACAAGAATTGAACCTAAGACCTCTCACTTACAAATGAAAAGGAATACCACTAGACAGTAGGTGAATTTGAACTATATTATTGCTAGCTCATTGTGAGGTTTAGCTTACTCCCTCTTAGTATAGATAATATCGTTAAAAAATAATAAATAAATAAATAATCCCTAATGGAGAATATTTTTGCAAAAATAAAAAATAAAAAAATGTGGTATAATAGGGTGAAATTACTGTTAACTATTAATTAATTTGGGAATGTTTTTGCTCACCACTTTTAAGTGATGGTAATGTTTATCGTTATATGAATTTAAATTTCAAGATCTGTTGCCACTTAATACTATAGTTTAGTAGTATCGCTACTATGTTTTACTATTTGCACGACGAACCAAAGTTGGTCGCACAAAGTGTATTTCTATCGCACAAACTTCAGCATGACAAAAACGTCATCGCGCATAATCCTTCGTGCAAAGATCATGAAGAAAGACTTTGCACGACGAAAAACATCATTGGTTGTAGGAACACTGCGTGACCGTTTACCCTTCGTTGCACAAAATTTTTAGGAACGAATATTTTCATCACACAAAATACTAGGATACATACGTGAGACGACTATTATTCGTCTCTCTAAACTTTGCGTGATGACAATTTATTATTACGCAACGAAACCTAGTTTGTCGCTTGAGTTTTGCGAGACGAAGGCTTTCGTCGTGCAAAATAATTTTTTTTTTTTAAATTTAATTTTACATTCTGTTTTATTTATTTATTTTGTAATAAAAATAAATTGCTTTTTTTTTTAGTAATAAAATTAAATTTCAATTAAAAAAAATGTAATGAAGAGAAAATTAATATATTTAAATTAATATAAATGTATGTACTATGTACAAGAAAAATGTTTAAAAAGTAAGTAAAAAACAAAGAAAACAATGTAGCGTAATCTGTGTGGTCGTCTGGCAGAGGTGGCTAGAAGGTCTCAAGGTTGTTAACAGGCTCAGATGTCGAAGGAGTGGAGGTGTGGCCATGCTCTGGTTGGAAGGACTTGGAGGTAGACGGGGGATGAAGATCCAGGAGATGAATGCTGGACTAACTGAGGGCCTGTATAATCTGTGACATCTAGCTCCTATACGAGACGAGCTCAGTCATAAGTTCGGCTACCTCTGCTGGCAAAGCTGTCACTCGACTGTTGACTATGATGATGAATGGACTCTAGGTTCCCGTCACCAGGCATTCCCCATCCCTCTACAAGATGTCCCCGGCCTCCGCCTGAGCGTTTGATCAAAGGTCTCCGTAAGGATATGAAACCCCACATCCTCTGGGGGATCCACATACTCGAGTGGAGTCTTGGGAGGAAGCTGAGGCGGACTCCTGAAGAACCAATTGCCTCTTCTCCATCATCGTCACCTATGTAATATAACATCAAATATTAATTATAACATTCATATAATAACCATGAAACTTGAATGTAAAATAATAATTAAAATTGAAGAAGACTTACATGAAGGAACTCGACCACCTTATTCCTAGGTCGAACATAAACGTTGGTAAAGACATCAATATCTGGGAATTTTGAACCCCCCTTAAATAGAACAAGAGAAGAAAAATGTTAGTATGAAAAAAAAAATTATTAATGAAATATTAAAAATTGAATATGAAAAACTTTATTATTACCCATCGCCGCACCTCCATCCTATATGAGAAGGGCCTTGAACCGAAATGGTGGAAAAGAGTCTTCTTGTCCCTATTGCTCTTGTTGGCTTTCGCTTTCTTCTGTTAGACAAAAAATAAACGTATTAGTTCAAATTTAAATGAAATATAAAAAAATCAATAAACATTAGTAAGAAACGTATAATAATTTTAAACTTAATATAAAAAAAAAAATACCACATAGCCGGGCTCCTGAAAATGACTGCAGAACCATGCCCAATTATCCTCCCGACCCTCAAACTCCTTCGGGCAACCTTCCTCAAGAGCGACCTGCGGATTATCAAATGTCTCAAAATATTGGTACAGGTTACTTTTCCACTGCTTGTACTGTTCAAAGAAGAGCCTGCTGACATATGCCAGCATATCGTCGTTGATGTCCTTAAAATTGTAGTTCGTCTGCAATGCAACAAATTAATTACATACATTAAGTAATATAAATATACAAAATTTGAAGGAAAAACAATTCAAAGGTAGGATACTTATCGACAACTGTGCGCGCACCTTGTTCCTCACCTCGTCTGGCATCACCTTCCAAGACTTCCATTGCATAGGGCAATAGGTCTGAACGACATGACCGATGTCGTGGGTCAATGCATTATGTTGCTCCACCATTGGTGCAGCCCGACGCCGCTTGTTGTATTCGATAGTGATACGTCCGTTGGTTACCTGGGTGATCTTCTCCCTCTTTAATTAGCGACAAGGTCCCCGGGTGTTTTTCTTGGCTGCAAAGAAATATAAAATTAACGTTGACCCTAAACTAATAAGAAATCGTACTAAAATTTCGGCATAACCTCGCTATAATTAAAACATTTCCCAAAAACCTGAAAATAACATAAACAATATTTGTATCCAACAGAGTGTTCACAACTGTTTAATAATAGGTTCAGAACGATGACAATAGTAAACAATATATATAATAACTATTTAATTCTTAAATGACATAACTTAACAAACTGAACCTAAAATAACAAAACTAAGTTAACCAAATTCTTATCATATTTCATACTTGGTATTGCTTATAAGGTTTGTACTTTTGCCAACATTGTATGCACCATTACAAAATGTAAATGCAATCCTACTCCGCGATTTATGATTTATCCATTTATTTAAAGAATAAATTGCTTGCTAGGATCTAAGTTTGCTGGTTTTGCTACCTAAAACATGTGGAGAAAGTCAAAAACATGCCCTTGTCCCGCACATAATCTATGCTTGTTTTATTTCTCCTAGATACATTGGAACTTTTACAGTATGTGAGAATTTTGAATTCGTTTTTGGATACCATTTTAGCCATTAACTTATTTTAGCCTTTATCTTAACTACAGTTGGCATTTTAGGGATCTAAAAAGCTAGAATGACTGCTAACAATGGGGCATTATATATAATAAATGTACCTTTGAAAAAACTCTAATTTGAACTATTTTTGCTCAAGATAAACGGAAACAAAAAAGAATAAGCGTACAAGAGCAACTCCGAAATTTCTGTAACAAATTTATCTACATGAAGCTAAGAGAAGGGGGGGGGGGGAAGTCCCACACTCCAACAAACACCAAAAAACAAGTTATACACAGCACCAACATCATCAATTTTCAATCTAGAAACTAATCAACAAGTTCAATCAAATAAAAAATTAAAACTTTACTTTGTGATGCAATGTAAATGGGATTGGTAACTAAGTAAACAACAATTAGTTTCAGTTCAAGGAAGCATATGCATTTGGAAAGCACAATGATATGTCCGCTTTACACATTTTCTTTCTACTTACCTAAATAACTAAAGATCGAACTTAGAGCAACCGGAGCTCAAATTTTTGAACAAAATTAAACTAGCAAAACTCAGAATTAAGTAGAAAATTGAACAAAAATTTTTAGAGACACGTTCTCTACAAAGAAATAATGACCACCCTCCTAGCATCATTAGGCAATCCAATATCACGTACAACAGTCTATATGGAGAAATCACCAAGGCACTATAGGAAAAAAACGGTTATCAACGTGCAGGATGTTATTAAACTTTACCTTGTTGTGACCCCGAGGCAACAGTAATGGATGATGGTGATGTGTCGAGAGTGTGGGGGAGGCGGTGACCGCACCTGGCGCTAACAAGTAGTGCCACTGATGATGCTGATGACGCTGGCACCTAGGAGACCCCGAGACCAACCGGCAAGTAGTCCATTTGTGTAGGAGCAGTGGCAGTTGATGAATGAGCCAGGGGAGGCGAATAGGGTGCATTCGTTACCACCTTACGACTTCTAATAAGGTTTGACATCTACACAATTAGAAGAAAAAAAATTAGTAAGTATACATAATTCCCATGACATACCAAATTATGTGGCATATCACTCATACCAACCCCATGCATAACTAAATCAAACATTTAAAACATATATATACCGTTAAACATAAAACAAACAATTAAACCATAAAACCATGTAGACCTATATGCATTTCATTAAAGGAGAAACACAAAACCAATCCACTTACCTATATGCATTTCCCCATTCAATTAAACAACAAGAAAACAAAAATACATACAATATTTAGAGCCAATTGACTTGGGTAGCAACTGCCTTATGTAGGCCTCGAAACATAAACACAAACATATCATTCAACATGCCCAATTATGTGGCATATCACTAACACCAACTCCATAAAAGCATCGTGGTAAGACTACTTGTGTAGGACAGTTTAGGTTATGTTGCACTTCATAAAATATATGAGCAACCATACCACACGAACCAAATCTTGTTTTTGCAGGTTGATCTCTTCTTGATTAAGTGCGGGAATAAAGATTGGCACATGCTTGCAAATAATTATTCGACGAGCATGAAGAGGAAGCTTGATCAGCTGCAGGACTCCGAATGTCGGATTCAAGTGACCATCAGAGGTTTGTGGCTGTACTCCAGAGGCACTTTTTGCCTTCGTTATCTGGAGCTCGATCAAGTATTGAGGCTCCGAATAATCAACCTCTGGTGCCTCTTCTTCCTGGAGTTTCGCCAAGTAGTGTGGCGGCACGTGAGCAACCTTTGTGAAGGCTTCCCTTTCTTTCCTTTATTTTTATTTTTATTTTTTATTTTTTACATATTTGTAATTTCTAGAGATATTAATAAACCTGCTTTATTTCATTCAGTATATTGTGCTAAATACCATAGAGCATATATTTCACTAAGATGTGATACTTCCTTTTTTCTTTTTTATTCTAATTTTATTTTCAAAATGATGCCATGCACCATCCCATAACCTTTTTTTTTTTTTAGATGGTGCCTAATGCACCATCCTCCCCATTTTTTTTTTGTTTCTATCTTTCAATGATTTTGTCGCCACCATCCCACTTTTTTTTTTCTTTTTGACTTTCCAATAGTAGCATGCAATTGTGAGTGGCTTGAAGAGCATGGCTGTTCCTCAATGGGCTTCCTCACTGTACTGTATTCTCCGCATGCGGACCATTTTCATTTGCTTATCTGGAGACCATTATTTGCACAATCACCGCACCAATAGTTTTTTTATTTTTTTATTTTTTTTTATGATTTATATATATATATATATATATATATGTGTGTGCGCGCGCGCACTGCATGGGATGAAAGGCAGCCACCTGCAGAGGGAGAGGAGAAGCTTGCAGAGGGCATGGCAGCTTGGGCGAGGAGGAGTGCCATGACAGCTTGAGGTAGTACAGAGCAACATGGGCAAGTAGATACAAGTTGACAAACTTTGGTTTTGTTAATCACATTCAAAGGCAGTAGCTATGGCGGAGGTGCAGAAGCAGCTGGAGCTTGAGGCAGAGTGTAAGGCATCAAGCTTCACGACTGGCTAGTCGTTTGACAGCAGTCACTGAAGCTCTTCACTGATTTCGATCATGGTGGCCATAATGACAAGCTTGAGGTTGTTACAAGGCATTGAGCTTCATGACTGGCTAGTCATTTGATAGTGGTCACTAAAGTTTTTTGCCAATTTTGATCATGGTGGCCAGAGTGACGAGCTTGAGGTTGTTGGCAGCGGTGAGAATAGTTGGTGGCGCAGAAAACACAGCAAGGGGGAGACGAAATTGTAAAAGATGACCTCTGAAAAAGCCTCCACCTCTGTTGGGGACTCGGGATTGCACTGCTCATCTTCTTCACCTTGTCGTAACCTCATTCCGCATCAAAGGAGGACCTTTCATATAAACAAGGAGCAGTTGAATTTGAGTGAAGAGGTTGTATTGAAAAGCCAAAAGCTTTAAGCTTTTCTCTCTCTTTTCTCACAACTCAACTCGCAATAATGGTGTTTCATCACCACAAGCAACAAACCCTTCACGAAATGGTGTTTCACTCATTTAGCGGTCTCCACGACGCGGGAGGAAACGACGACGTCGTTAAATCTTTGTCCGGGAAGAGCAGTAACTGTGCAGCCTTATCAATCATCATCCATCATACGATCAACGCATTCAATCACCATAAACGCAGATCAAAGCTATGGCTTCAATCTCACGCCGTCAGCATCGATCACTCATTCTAGAGACGAATTGGGAACTAATGCGAGAAGCGGATGGTGGTCTCGAAGAAAAGAGGAAATTGTTACCCTTTATTCCAACCAAACATTATACGAATGGAGCAAATGGCGTCGGTGATGAGGAACATGGTGAGAAACGTGGCGGTGCCATGGAGAGGGACACCTTTCCAGGTGGAGTTATAAATGGGGCAGACGAGGCTACCATGAGAAAAGCTTGAGTGGTCCAAATCGCGATCCGAATCCAAACAGAACCCATGCTTTTCAGCACACTCGTCGTCTCTCCGTAACAGATGACAGTTCGATTTAAAGTTCTGGTTGCACATTGGTCTGGAGTTGACGAAGATCTGTACTGGAAGAGGTTGATGGATTTGAGCTTCTACAGCAGAGAAGGGGATCGAGTGATGATTCAGTGTAAGGGTGCTGTGATGGGGTTCTTACTTTCCTGGGTAGAATGGGACATCAGGCCCACCAATAATCTCAACGGCAACAACACCGGCCCACTGATAAAAGTCAGCTTAAGAGAGAATGGGGAACTGTTGCTTGATGGGTTTGGGCTCGATGACGAACCTGTTCGTCTGTAGTTTCTTCTGCTGCTGTTGCTGCTCTTTTTGTTTTGTTTTGTTTTTGTTTTTGTTTTGTTTGTTTGTTGTTTTGTTTATTTTATATAAATATATATATATATATTTTTTTTAAAGAAGAAGAAGAAACTGTAATAATTTTTTTTAATAAAGAAATTGTAATAAAATTGACTTTCATTATTCAAGCATTTAATAAAATCTTTATTTTTATTTTATTTTAATGTGACTAAATTTGAAATTGAATGCTCGAGCTACCTACATGCCCTTCCAAAGAAGAGATTAAGTCATAACGTAGTTCAAATACATTGTATTTATTTATTTTATGCCGTACGCAGTTTATGCTCTTGCGGGCCAGGAGCATTTTGGTGCCGTTTGCAGTTTTAGCTCGTGTTGGTAAGGAGCGTTTGGTGTTGTTTGAAGTTTCAGCTCGTGCAGGCAAAAAGCATTTGGTGTCATTTGCAGTTTCAGCTCATGCATGCAAGGAGCGTTTGGTGTTGTTTGCAGTTTCAACTCATGTAGGCAAAGAGCGTCTTGGTGCCATTTGCAGTTTCAACTCGTGCAGGCAAGGAGCATTTGGTGCTGTTTGCAGTTTCAGCTCGTGTAGGCAAGGAGCGTTTGTTGTCGCCTTTTATGCTAGTGCAGACAAGGAGCTTTAGTTGTCGCTTTTTAGGCTCGTGCGAACGAGGAGTTTTGTGAAATTGTCAAACTATCTTAGAAAGGCATTCTTTGCAATCTTTATAGCAAGGAGTCTTGACCTAATGATTGAAGAAGTCTTTGGGGAAGAAATCGCGCATCGTGATGGCAACGGATGATCTTCGGGTTGCAATTTCATCATCCTCAAGACTTTCATGTAGCTTTGGATGCTGACGAGAGCTACTTTACCCCCTTTCCGATTGGTGAACTTATGGACAAGACGTAAGCTTCTTGTGCATTTTCTTTGGAGTGACATGAGTTCATCCTTCAACTTTACTTGACTTGACTGACATGGTTTTGGAGCATGCCCACAGTGGTTGAGGTGAAGATTTTGAGTCGAAAGAGCCAGAAGTGATGGTGGAATAGTTTGACTTTACCACATCATCAAGATCTAGCTCGATGATTCCTTTCTGAGCCAGCTTCATGATGAGATCTTTCAGCATGAAGCACTTTTCCGTCAGATGACTGATGAAGTAGTGGAATTTACAGTATCTTGGACTATCAGTACGATTCATCTTTTCCGGTCGTCTGCACTCAGGTAGGTCAATCACCTTTTTGTCAAGCAAGTCTTTCAACATGGCGACCACATTAGAGTCGGGGAATGGATAAGTCTTCTCTTCAAGCTCCTTCAAAGTGCATCTACACATCTCTTGATCACGAAAAGCTTCGGTTTGAATCGTGTTGCCTCATGTAGAGATTTTGATGGGAGCTGTGTTAACCATCATTGCTTCCTTGGTGGGTTTCCAAACAGCCTTATCCACCTTTAGCCCAAAAACTTTGTCGTTCTTATAGTCAGCGATCGATTATTTCTGCCCATAATGGGTGATGCTTAACTCCATGTCATGGGCGCGGGTGGTTAACTCCTCAAAGGTCTGTGGTTTGATGCCTTGAAGGATGTAGTGTGATCCCCACTGCATGCATTGAATACACATCTCAATTGAAGAGGTCTCCGAGAGTCTGTTTTTACAATTGAGACTTAGAGTGCGCCATCAGTTGATGTAGTCAACGACTGGCTCATCCTTCCACTGCTTTGTATTTGTGAGCTTCAATATACTTACAGTGTGGCGGGTGTTATAAAAACGGTTAAGGAATTCCCGCTCTAACTGCTCCCAGCTGTTGATGGACTTAGGCTCTAGGTCTGTGTACCAATCAAACGTATTCCCATTCAGAGAGCGGACAAACTACTTTGTGAGGTAGTCTCCTTTAGTCCTCGTGTTGTTGCAAGTCTTAACAAAATGGGCGACGTGTTGCTTTGGGTTTCCCTTTCCATCAAACTGCATAAACTTTGGTGGTTGGTACCCCGTCGGCATTCGCAAGCTATCAATCCTTTTGGTGTATGGCTTTGAGTACAGTAGTGCATCTTGCGAAGTGCCTCCCACATGTGTTCTGACGGTGTTGGCAATCATGTCCTGGATATGCTGTATGGAAAGAGAGTTTATGAGTGTTGTTGCTTGGTCTGGCTTTTCCTCAACTTTCTCTACCAAAGGTTCTTCTTCTTCGTCGTTTTCTCTCTTTAGTGGATCAACCTTTGGGTCGCGGTTAACTTTTTTGTCATGCTGCCCCTCCAATCGGTTGATGAGTGTGGTGATTTGCAAGTCTTTCTCCTTTGCGGTCTTTGTGAGCTTTGCAATTGCTTCACCTATTTGAGCTAGTTGTTCTTCAATAGAGGTAACGCCGATGGTCATGACTTGTGCAACTAATAGATGTGACTTTCCTTCAGATATCCAGGGTGCTAACAAAGAACCCTGTTTGCCGTTTTGGGATGTTATCTTGTGCACCTTAGCAGCATGCTTAGGTGCCCCTAGCGAGGTCAGGTTGATGATATACTCATGCCTTTAATGCTCCTCTTGCTCCCTTAGTGGCACCAACTTTGAAGCGGCATGTTGAGGAGCGGTTGTGGAACCAATGGATTGTCCGTTCGCGTCGAAAATGCTTAAGATCCTTCCCTTGGTGGTTGCTAGAATGGCTTGTCCCTTTATTGATACCATGGATTTTAAGGTGTGTTCAGATTCCTTAACAGAGAAAGAGATAAGAGGTAGAGATTGTCCCACCGAGCGTGCCAAATTTGTAAACACGAAAATTTCTGAAACAAGAACACGTGTGTACAAAATATATTTTGTATTAATTTTAGGGTTACAATCTCTTTTACAATTTGATCATCTGATTCTATCTTCGTAAGGTGTAGATTTGTGAATGAGTTGTTGATCCAAAAGACCGCCGGGGCTTAGTTTAGGGATGAGCAATGGTGCAGATTTGTTGATGTTGTTGATCTAAAGGGCCGTCGGGGCTTAATCTTCGAATGAACAAGGATAAACGAATCTTCAAAGGCCTTTGGGGCTTGATCTTGATGAATAGTTGTGTAGATTTCTTCAAAAGCGGTTGGGCTTGATCTTGATGAACAAGGATGAACGGATCTTTAAGGGCCTTCAGGGCTTGATCTTGATGAACGATAAACAGATCTTCAAGGTCTTTTGGGCTGGATATTGAAGAACGGGTGTGTGGATTTGTTGATGTTGTTGATCCAAAGGGCCGTTGGGACTTGATCTTAGGATGAACGGATGATGAACGATGAACACTTTTTTCAAAGGCCGTCGGGGCTTGATCTTGAAGGTTAAGGAAAGTTTCTTCAAGGGTCGTTAGGGCTTGATCTTGAAAAAGGATTTGACGAATAACGAAGAGGGCTTTCTTGATCCTTCGGGATTTTGTTGAAAACTTTAGAGTTTCAAAGCTTTAAGGTTTTGGTGTGATATGAATTGGTGAAGTGAAATGAATGAAATTGGCTTTCATTTATAGAATTTTTCAAGGCCTAATTTTGAATATAATATTCAGATGAAATAAATCATTTCTGCCAGGTGTTGACACATGTCCTATTTGATGACTTTTCTGATTTTGTTCGATTTTTTGTTGAGTTACATGATACGTGAACGTTGAAATTTTAATTATTGGTTAACATTTATTTCACCAAATTTTTTATGTCTACATGTGCATTGTGTTTGTTTCAT
The DNA here is from genome assembly GCF_019419815.1 of Pyrus x bretschneideri. Lineage (NCBI taxonomy): Eukaryota > Viridiplantae > Streptophyta > Magnoliopsida > Rosales > Rosaceae > Pyrus > Pyrus x bretschneideri. Next base: position 8,003,229 of record NW_025999390.1, on the reverse strand, counting down.
AGTACTTGGACATTTGTGTTATATTGAAATTTTCTGCTATCAGATTTTGACATCTCCTCTTAATATGTATATGCATGTATTTCCTATTTCAGGAATGAGAAAAGGTTGTTTTATGCATTGGATCTCGGAGGAACAAACTTTCGTGTGCTGAGGGTGCATTTGGTGGGAAAGGGTTGTGGAATTATTAGTCAAGAATTTATTGAGTCTTAATTCCTGAAAATCTTATGGTTAGGACTTCAGACGTAAGTAGATTGTTGCTAACTAAGCCAATGTAAATTAATGTTTTTATGTGAAAACACCTCTCAAATCTAAAGAATGATTGTGATTTTAGGCACTTTTTGAGTACATTGCGCCATAACTTCCTAAGTTTGTTGCTAAAGAAGGCCAAGATCATCAACCCCCTCATGGCAGGCAGGGAGAACTAGGTTTTAACTTCTCATTCCTTGTGCTACAATCATCAATTAATTCAGGGACGCTTATTAAGTGGACGAAAGGCTTTTCTATAGATGAAGCAGTTCAGTCCTCATTACTTTAGTATGTTGGCTCCTTTAATATTCTCTATTACTTTTGTTCTCCGTAGTTTACTGTTTTCTATATTCTCCAATGGTAATCTCTTGTGAAAAAAGTGAATATCAGCACTTATAAAGTGTAGGTATATTAGTGTGAGGGATTTAGTAATACATTTGTCCATCTACTATTTTATTCCCCTTTCCCTTGTTAAAAGAAAGTTATTTCACTTGAGTCCTAGAATTCATAAGATAAAGAATTCCATGAATCAGTAATTTGTGATTGTGGTTCAGTTTCAGAGAAATAGTTGTCTTAGAATTCATAAACCTGAAACTTCAGAATTGTTAAAGTTAGCTTTTGTTTCTTAACAATTGTAGTCAGTGCCACTTCTTACTATCTTTTCAGTGAGCTTCATCAACTATAAACAATGCTTAGCAAAAATACTTTTGTCCATTTCCCAACCCACGAACCAAAAACCACCCTAAATAAGATTAGAACCCTAGTTGTAGAGCAATTATTGCAATTTGCATTCCATGCAATATAAGAAATCAACAGAGATATACAAAAATATACAAAAAACTGCCATGGCATACATACATTTAATTATACACAGAGGTTTAGTCATATACAACACACACACACACACACACACACACACACACACATATATATATATATATATATAGAGAGAGAGAGAGAGAGAGAGAGCTAAAGGTGCTGACCTTCTAAGAGGGGCGACACCCGAATTGAGGATTTTGAATTGAAGGTTTCCTGAAGTTAGGGTTTCCTGAGGTAGAAGTAGCGAGCATCAAGACATTAGAACCCTAATTGTAGAACCTTAATTCTATGTTATTGCTTCAAATTTTGAATTGAAGGTTTCCAGAAGTTAAGGTTTTATGACTCGAATTGAGGATTTTATTTTTTTTTCTTTCTATATTGGAGTTTTAAACTTCACTTTGTGTTTGTATGTGTGTTATAGATGTGAAATTTAAAACCCATTCTTCCTGGTCGTATTAGAACCCTAGTTCTAGAACCCTAATTCAAAGTAGTCATCAAATCAAAGCAATTATTCAAAACATTAGAACCCTAATTGTAGAACCCTAATTCCTAATTTGACTAGAGTTAAGTAAATTGAAATTTACCTCAAAGGGAGAGCGTTGTCAGAGGAGGAAAAGATAGGGTTGTCAAAGGAGGAAGAGAAAGGGTTGTTGGTGGAAGAATAGAGGGGGTGCTGGAGGAGGAAGAAAGAGGGTTGCTGAAGGAGGAATAGATAGTGCTAGGGAGAGCTGAGGGAGATGGCCGTCGGATGGAGAGTTTACATAGAGGAGAGCTGAGGGGAAAATGGGAAAGTGTTTGTGATTTCAGTTTAATCCCGAGGTTATTACGCGACGACCAGAAGATATTCGTTGCATAATAAATTCAAATTTTCATGAAATTATTTTTGTGCACGCCCAATTTTCATCTCATTGCGCGATGAAGAGTAATTAATTGTCGCCCAAATGTCATTCGTGCGACGAATAATAGTTTGTTCGTCGAGCAATGAGCTGAAAATTTAATCAGGTAAATTTTTTTATATTTATTGAAGTAAAACCAATTTATTTATGACATAAGATAATTAAATTACAAAAAATTTCATTTACTATGTTTTACATGGCAAGTTGCAAATAAATTGCATTATTCATCATCTGAACTATAATAAATGTCGCTATCGTCTCTACCATCACTTTCGGTCTCCCAATCCTCCTCCTCCATAACTACGTGACCATCATCGTTCGGGCCCACTGCAACATCGTATCGCGGAAGATCACCGAGGTCAATTGTAATTGATTGAATCAATATTTCGATTGAAGACACTTCTTGTATCTGAAACGGTTATTGGATAAGATTTGTATCTCGAAGTGTTTCCGCATCATTTTCCATTGAAGATTCCAAACGTTGGTCAATGATGTTGTCAATGTTGTAGTCAGTTAGGTCTTGTTTTAGTATAGTATACACGTTCATGTGATCCATCTTCTGAACAACTTTCCAATCTCTCCCGACTTTAGGGTCATCTAGATACACAATCTGTTTTTCCTTGTTTGTCAAAATGTAATGGTTGTTATCATACCAAGATCTGTTAATGTTCACAGATAGTAAGCCATGGTCGATTTTAACACCTCTATGCCTGTTTGGGTTTGTATCGAACCATCGACACTTAAACATGATCACTTGGTATCGGTCTTTATAAAGCAATTGCACAACAGTTGTTAGTTTGCCATAGAAATCAATGTCTGTACTTTCGCCTCCACCTAGGACATGGACAACACTAATTTGTGTACACAAATATTCATCTCGTGCAGTCCCTAAAAACTTGATGCCGTTAGCATGGTAACTCGAGAATAATTCAGCGCGAATTAGGCCGAATGCCAGGTTATATAACTCTTCACTGTAAGCGGAGGAATTCGATACTTTCAATTTATTCACCTAATATTATACAAAAACATACACATTTTAGTTTAAGAAAATTAAATACTACAATATATATGTCAAATACAAAACACTTATAACTTACATATTCGAGAATCCACTGTGAAAACAATTCTCAGTGTTTCTTGGCATACAAATGTGATGGATGTTCTTGCTTCATCATCTTTTCATGCTCATCTAAGTATGCCATTACCTCATTACAATTGTTCAGTACAAACCATTGCGCTACCTCCATGTCATTTCTGGAAAACGACTCTCCTTATACAGGATCTCTAACAGGCCGTGCGCTTTGGCCAAAAACAGAAAGTTTCCCCTTTTTCACACCCTTGTCATTATTGCACTGAGGATGATTGAAAGCTGTCTCCACATCTTTTAAATACATTCCACAAAAAGTAAGCGACTTATATTGAACCTAAGCCTTTTTAATTGATCATTTGGACTTCGCCCTGTTGCGTACACTTTTTTTCAACTCCCCGAGAAGCCTGCCAAAATAAAACGATATGATACAAATTAGTAAGCGTGGGCTAATGATGCATAAACAAATTATGAGGATTATATACCTTTTTATTGGATACACCCAACGATAGTTGACAATACCAGCAAGCAATGCCTCTTTAGGCAAGTGAACCATCATGTGGATTATACTTGTGAAGAAAGCTGGAGGGAATATCATCTTAAACTTGGATAGGACTTGGAAAATGTCATGGCGCAACTGGTTAATGTCTGTTTTTTTCAACGTTTTTATCGTCAGTTGGGAAAAAAATCTAGACAACAACATGATTGGCTTCATTACATCTTCCGACAATAGGTGTCGAATACCCAAAACAAGTAGGCTTTGCATAAACACATGGCAATTATGGATCTTTAGTCTAGCAAATTTACCCCCATCAACATTCACGCAACGTGTGATATTAAAAGCATACCTATCGAGAAACTTTACAGACGATAGAAACTTTAAAAACTTTTTTTTGTCATTCGGTTTCATGGAAAAAAACGCAAGATTCCTTATGGCTTTATCACTGCCCCTATTCATCCATAAACCCCTCTGTATGCCCATTCTTTCCAAATCAAGATGATCTTTGATCTTGTCCTTTGTCTTGTTTTCGATATCTAGAATGGTGCCCATCAATGTGTCGAAGACATTTTTCTCAACATGCATAACGTCAAGGTTGTGTCTCAATTTTAGTTTCGACCAATACGGGAGCTCAAAAAACATAGGCTTGTGCGTCCAGTTCATATGTGTAGAAGGTCTGGTTCGACTCACTGTTTTCCATAACAGAGCAAAAACCAAACGGTTAAGTTGTTCCAAAATTTGATCACCGAACTATTCTCTAGGTTTGAGGCGATGCTTTGTGTTCCTGTCGAACTCTTTATCCTTTTCCTGCCACTCGTGGTCCCATGGCAACCTTTTCCAATGACCAAGGTAACAAATTTTTCCGGCTTGCCAACCAGATGTTACAACATCCTTGCATATAGGGCATGCCTTATAACCCTTAGTGCTCCACCCATAAACCATTGCATATGTGGGGAAATCATTCACAGTCCACATAAATGCTACTCGCAAAGTGAACATCTTCCCAGTGGACTTATCGTACGTGCGCACACCGTTTGTCCATAAGTCCTTCAGCTTATCAACCAACAACCTTAAGTAAACATTGATTGACCTGCCAGGATCCTTAGTTATCAAAAGAGTCATCATCATGTATTCTTTTTTCATGCATTTGCAAGGCGGCAAATTATATAGGAATACGAAAATCGGCCAAGTGCTATGGTGTTAGTTTAGAACCCCGAACGGATTGAATCTGTCAGTGGCAAGTCCAAATGTAACATTTCGGGGATCAGCAACAAACTCAAGGAAGGTTCGATCGAACTCTTTCCATGCCTCCCCATCTGTAAGCTGCCTCATCACATCATCGTCAACCTGTTTTTCCTTATGCCATCTCATGTCTATGGCAGTATGCGTCGACATATACAATCGCTGCAACCTAAGTTTCAGGGGCAGATAATGCATGACTTTTTGTGGGATCTTAATCGTTCTATTCTAAGATGTCATTTTGAACCTCGACTCATTGCATGTAGGGCATTTATTTGATGCTTTATTCTCTTTGTAGAATAAAATACATCTCTTGAAAATCCCCAAAAAGTAATCGAAACACTGATTCGACATACGATACTTTATTTTTCTGTGCATTAGTTCCACAATGGCCATGAGAACAGAAAAGCTCTCTCACCTTGGCTGTAACTTTTGGTTGGTATTTTTTAATAGTTTTTCATATTATTCGAACTCTGCACTGTCCATTGGTGTAGGCACGTCATATTCCCCTTCCTGATTGGTGTTTGTCGATGCAAATGAAAAAACATCATTTATAATATCCATGACTTGTTCATTAGGATCCACAATAGGTTCGACATTGTCCACTCTTGTGGTGTTTGAAGACGAAGCATTGTCTAATTGTTCCTCATGATGGTTCCAAGTATTATATGTCTCAATCATTCAATTCCTTACTAAATGAAATCGAACATTTTCAATTATCTCCCTTAACGTGTTGTTGCACCTCCTACAAAGACACCGGATTCTAGTTGCACCTGGGTTGTATGTACGTGCAAAGTCAATAAAATCCTCGATTCCATCCAAGTATTCGTCCGCACATCTATTCGGGTTCTGTATCCACGTCCTATCCATAATTCCTAGAACCACAATAACAATACAACAGTCACAATAACTTCATACAAAATGATAATGTCACCTTATGCCTCCGGTAAGGGCCCCATCCCATTTGGAAATGCATAGTCATGTCACGTAATTTACGGCTACATCAAATTAGATTTTGATGTGGATGAATTTCGACAGCATCTCGATACAGTTCTTCAGGTGTACGACCCAAAGAACGTATAGAGATGACATCGAAATCTCCACAACCGAACATGACGGCAGATTGGTAAAGTGACCATTTTAACAGCCACCATTGAACATACTGGTGGTTTCTACTTTTGTAAGTAGTTATTTTTGAAAGGTATCAGAATGTAATTCTCCGCGCTCATGTTGTAAGACGATGAAAGCTGATCAAATTTCGATAACTAATGGAACACTTTTTTGAACATTTTAAGCTCCCTGTCGGGTCTTTCTTGTCTTGTCGTCTTATATTTTGTTACATGATGCTTGATTTAATTTTTGCAAATGCTTCTTTATGCACGAATCTGCTCTTCATTGAGATTCCGTTCGGTGGACATGGACGCGTACTTCATCATAAAATAAACTTGTGACGTTTTTTTATTTTTGTTTTTGTTTTTTGAGTTACTGTTTTATATAATTTCAAAGCCTCTATCAACGAGGTTGGTTAAGTTGGTAAGAATCGTTCTCTACGCTGAACCAAGGTCTAGGTTCGAGTCTTATTACCAACAATCTTTCATGGTGGCAATTTTAAAAAAAAAAAAAAAAGGGTTGAGACCCTCTCTGTAAGTTCTCAAATAAGCCTATGATATGCCCTGACGCTGGGATGGGATAGCTCCCCTCCCTTAAACTTTTTGTTACGAAAAAAAAAAAAAATCTGTACTTTATTGGTCCATGCTCTATCTTTTAGCAAAGGCCGTGCTACTTCCAATAATGCATTGGAGGTCATTTTTTTTTTCCTTTTTGTTTAAGGTTTGATATTTCCAATAATGCACTGCAAGCTGAACTTTTGTTTTATGTTATCCCTTATAGCAACTCCACCCGTTAAGACGAAATATTAAATAACCTTTCAGAACTTTGATACCACCCTTTCATTTGATATTTGTATTTCAATTTGAGGATCCTCAATATGCTCTGCCTCTATTGCTTTTACATATCACTTACGAAAGTTTTGGAAGTTCACTTCAAAGTTCCTTCGAACTCTGTTGCTCAGATTCAAATGTGGTACAAAAGAGAGAGAACCCAGAAAGGAGAAACTGTATTTGGTTCTTTCGTTTAGATGGGTAGAGTGGAGTGGAAGGATTGGTGTTGGTGCTTTTGGAGATATTTTTCAATGTGCTTGAAATACAATACCTAGATCATATGTCATTATATAAGTGGAGAGACATTTGAAATATTTGGATTAATCTGATGAGACATATGTCATCATCCTGTTAGATTATTCTGGATTGTGGACATAAGTCTTGAAAGATTTTTCAATGTGCCCGAAACCCGAGCACATTAAAAATTACATAAAACTTACATCGTAATTTTTTTTTTTTAATCAAAGATGCTCCGGCTATTTAGTGAGAAGGATAGGATTAGTTGGAGCATCTTTTTGAAAAAGGGAAAATTACATATTTTTTTTATAGTTGTTAGATTAAACATTCATCCCTTTAAAGATTTGATTGAGGTGCTTCAATCAATTGCCACCTCAATAATTTTTTATTTATTTAATTTCCATGTCATTAATTTAAATGCATTTATATAGAGGCATAAGGAAGCTTAGCAACTAATGACATTTAATTTCGTCAATCCCCTTCTACGCATTAAATGACATTTTTTTAATAAAATAAAATAAAAAATTAATTAACTAATTCTTCATTTAAAAAAACTCTTTCTATTAAAATTGTCTCAATAAAAAGTCTTCAATACATATTTTTTTTATGTATAGATATATAAAAAATATACTTAAAACTTATGGTACATTTGAGAAAAAAAGTATCGACTTTTGGTATGTTTAGATTTCAAATGTACTAAGAAATCAAATGCACCAAAAATTCAAATGTACCGATTGTTATGTAACCCTTTTGGTATTTCAAATATACAGAGAAACCAAATGTACCAAAATTTCAAATGTATCATAAAACCAAATGTGCCCATTGTCAAGTAACCCTTTTGGTACGTTTAGATTCCTGTTGTACCAAAAGACCAAATGAACAAAAAATCCCAAATTTACCACAAAACCAAATGTCTCTATTAGATAACCATTTTGGTACATTTCCATTTCAAATGTACCGAGAAATACAAAAAATCAAATCCACTATAAAACTAAATGTGTCCATATTATAGGTATGTAGCTATATAATTAAACAAATCTTTATTATGTGTTGGGTCTTCTAAATAATAAATTTTGACAATTTTTTTATATAAATATTCTACTATATTCACAAAAAAAAAGTAATAATTATAATAAACAATAAAAAAATGCATAGAAATGGATAATAAATGCATAAATATAGGGATAATAGGAAAAGAAAGAAAAAAGAAAACGAAATGCCTAGGAGAAGTCGTGAAAAACTAAAATTCTAAACAAAATTGAACTTACGTGAAAAACTGAAATTAATAACCAAAATTTTAGGAAAATGTTTGATCAAATTTTCAAAAGGAGTGTATGTTTAGTCTAAAAAAAATTAAAAAACGAGGCACTTATATCAAAACACCCCTAAAAAAATATAAATTTGAGATGTACATTCCCATTTACATCTTAATTTATATAAAGAAAAAGATTAAACTTAGAATTAATTACATTCACTTTTCTCTCTTTAATTCGCAAGCCCACCTCCTACGATGTGAAAGTAGGATGTAAATTCACACATTTTTTAACATTTTGCGGCGAAGAATTTTACTTCTTGCAGAACAGAAAGCTTTTTGGCCAACCAAAAAGTAAACTTTTTTATTTTTAAACATTTTGCATTTTCTCGGATATAAAAAATTCACTGCTAATCTGCTTGTAAAGACTGAGTGTATAATTATTTATAGTTTGGCGCTTTGTATAGTTTTGGAGATGCTCTTCAAAAGGAATTAACTTCATAGTGCGAGGTAACAAAGAGTTCTATTTTGAAAAAGTCTTTTTAACATTTTTCTTACATAATACATAGAAGTTTTGGTCAGAAAATAGAAAAACAAACACTTGGATCTGACAACCTATGTTCTACGTTTGTATATTTTAAGTAGATATTAATGAGAAATTGGAGCATTGCTTTTTTTTTTTTTTTAGGTTGAAAAGGTTTTTTGTGGACTAGATTCACCATTACTAAGACTTTTTTTTAGAAAAAATTCATAACATTACATTATTAGGCTGAGATGTCATGTTTATAATGAACTCATTTGTGTTTCTCTAAATTTTGGCCCTACTAGAACTTTAGACATTGAACTGAAAAAGCGGGAGTATTAGTCCAATTGTCCTTTTGGGTTGTGCTGTAAGACCTTCCATCTATTTTGTAATAACACCACTTACCTTTTATATGGCGGCTTATTTGAAATTTAAGTTTTATTTCATCGTTTAGATTAGGTGAGTGTCGTTTAGAAAATAGGATTTGCAAGCACCTTTCTCTAAAGAATCATTCTTCTCAACAATTTTTAATATAGAATTCAAATACATCTTGCACAACTTATACACTTACAAATTCTGTCGAAAAAGAGCTAACATGAAATTGATTCATCACCACATCACGTCCTGATTCATATAAATTATTCTTCTGCCGACGGTAGGAGGGAGGGATTTAGGATTTGATTAATGTGAGGAGATGTACAATGTCACCCATGGACAGAGCCAATGAAGGCTCACTGGGGGCATATGTCCCCACTCAAGTGATTCGTTTGTTAAGTTGCATACTACAATTATATAATTCACACGCGCTATCTTCGAAGAAAATATATGTATCTAATATTTAACATACTTTCATACTGCATATACTTCATATCAAATATTATATGAGCAAAAGTGCTTTTATTCTATCATTCAAACCGAAAAACCTCTCCCGTGTAATCATGTATTAATATTTTAATTTCTTATCACTTTGTCACTTTCTACTACACTGAAATTTTTGTAACATTGGAATTATGATACATCATCATTTGAAATTATTCATATTGTCATATTGGGTATAAGTCATACTATAATAAGGTTTTCTTTGTTGATTTTCGGGTTTCCCCCACTAGAAGAAAGTTCTAGCTCGGTCCCTGATGTCACCTGCATTGGACCAAATGCAAGTGGTATTAGATCATCCCTTAAGCAACTACGTGCGTGCGAAGTTGCGTGTACCCAAGACTGTACAGACAGAGACAAAACAATTCGACGGGAGAAAATTCAAAATTGTAGTACGGATGACGAATCTGACCATCGGATGGATGCAAAGACTTGAACATTTGCATATATTTGTGGAATTGAGGTAGAAAGAAACAGCAAGGAGTTGGGGACATGTGGATATCCATAATGTCCCAAGAATAATATGAGGTGATAAGCACTAATCTTATTTAGCTTCTAGTTTAGTCTTTATTTATGTATAAATATTAGAGAAATATATATTGAGAGATCAATAAGAGCAAAGGAAACTCTCCAAAAAAAAAAAAAAAAACTTCGATTCCAACTGTTAATCTTTTAATCGATATTAGAAGTTTAGAATCCTAACAGTTCAATTTCGATTTAAAACTGGACAATTGATGTCTGCTTTTAAGTAAAGGAAATGTTGATGCATCGAGTCTATCGACCTTGGCCTGCCCTAATAGAGAATACGGACATATCTACATAGAAATATCGATGTTGTGCATTTAAGTAAAGGGAAATTTGGTCAAACAAAGCCAGATGAACATATATTTGTGGAAGCAAGTTTCTTTATTTTCTGGTCAAAGAAAGTAACTTGTATTAGATAAGAAAAGCCAAGAAAGCAATCCAAAAAAAAACCAAAGTACACTACAACAAAGAAGAACCGAATAGGAAGTCCCAAAAAGAGGCAACCCACCCCAACAACAACAACAACAAAACCAACATCATCGATTGAAAGACACCACCTTTGACAGCAGTTGTTTTTTAATGATTCTAGTGTGTAGTGTTGTCCTAGCATGAGTTCAATTCCAAGCTTCGTGGACGTTTCTTTTACTTTAAAAAATTGTGAAATTTCCTTTTCAATCTTCGTTTTTCTCTTTTTTATTTGTTTTGTTTTGTTTTGATCATTGTTTATATAAGCAGTTAAAACCTCTATAAATTAATAGCTTTGAGATTGAAGATAATTTATTAATTTAGCTAATGTTAAATAATCAATAAATAAATTAATTAATTACTAACTTATTAATCTATATATATATATATTTTTTTTTTTTTTTGTCAAACAATAGATTTTATTAGATTACCCACCTACGAGGTTTGAACCCACACCGTCATGCAATGGCTCAATACATTTCCATCACTGTGGGAAAGGGCCACTTACATAACTTATTAATCTATCAAGGTATCACATATTTTCTTAAATATTATACATTGTATTTAGTTTTTCGTTTTACAAACTAACATTTCTACATATTTATTTACCAAATTAAAATTCATGAATTTTCTTTTTCTTTTCAAAAATAGACTGTACATTATTGAATGTAATACATTATTCTATTTTATTAACATTTAACCACGTAAAAACTCTATTTAATAAGCCAAACCCATAGTAAAATGAAATTATTAATTTATGTATACGAGGGACTTATATGAATTTTTATAGTGCATTATACTATAAATTTAGCGAATTATTAATTTAGCATGTTATTCCCAAGTCAGAACTGATCAACCATTATTTAGCCAAGGTTATAAATTTATTGGATATTAAATTATTGAAATTCTACTGTAAAAGTAATTAAAAATGGTGTGCGAAAACCATTTTGCTTCTACAGGTCTTGTATATGCATATGATAATGAAAGTTATAGGGATGAGTTGAAAAAAAGGCAGAGAAAGTGGGTTAGTGAAGTACAAATTCATATTTGGTTACTGAAACTACTATTAAATGCATTTCTTGAGATGACAAAGGGGTTCCTTACTGATATACGTGCAAATGACATAATACTCTTTTCAACTTATTAAGCTGACAAAATGTTACCTTGATAGGATTTGGACCATAACCGGATCTAAATTATGAAGATCTTAAGAATTTTTATATCTTAATCATTCATCGTGTATCATGCGATCATAAATAATTTGACTTTTTTATTTAAAATTGAACACAAATAGTACCTAACAAAATCTGACCGCACGATATACGATAAACGATTAAGATGTGGAGATCCACAGGATCCCCATAAAATGAATTCGGAATGGATACTCTCCCCCCTTGATAATTACATGAAAACATAATAGTCGTAGCACTTTTTTTTTTTTATTTTATTTTTTATATTCTATATGCACACTTCAAATAAAACAAATGATTAAATTATTTGGATATTTATATATGGGTCTAAAAAATCAACATATTATTGGGTTAAGTATTATCTTTTTTTATTTTATTTTTTATACTCATTTTATAATTTTTTTTAACATTAGCTATATAATTAAAGTCTTCTAATTTCATGCATCTTTTTGTTTGTATTTTTGAGTTTTGAATATTTGAAAATTGGTTTATTTAATCCATCTAATATCTTATAACAAAAAACAAACATACTAACATAAACCCACCTGCAGAATATACAAACTACTTCAAGTAACAAATACATGAATGGATAATATACCTATAGGTGAAATATGAAACCCAACTAAAAAGTACAAAAACATTATACCTACAAACAAAACACATTAAGAGCAACTCCACCTGAGCCTTTAGGTTGGCACCCAGTCCAAAAAAATGGACCGGCATCTTGTTTATTTGCTCCACCCCAACCCTTTAGGCTGGCACCCAGCCCAAGCCAGGCCATAGGCTGGCCCAAAATTGACAGAGGGAAGAGACGGCATATCTGACATCAACGTGACGTCAGATAGCCTTTAATATTTTTTTTGCATCAGGTGCGTAGGAAGCACGTGCAACTGGGCACATGTCGCTGACAACACAACAGAGGCGGCCCTGCTTGTACAGGCGCAATAAACCTTTCTGATGGGAGGCCATATGGCCAGTCCTCGACCGTTGGATTTCCAACAGCTAGATTTCTGGACTGTTAGATTCCCAACGGTCAAAAAGTTTTGAATTTGAAATTGATCTGGATCGTCTGATCCAGAGATCAACGGTTCATATTTTTTTGCCATAAATTTAAAAAAAAAAAAAAAAAAAAGGCACAACGGTCAGAATTATGACCGTTGGCCATGTGTCAAGGTATAGGCTATTGGATTTGAATATTTTTCAAATCCAACGGTCCAGATTAATTACCTAAATTAAAATTGATAAAAAAATTAATAATATTTTTAATGTGCTGGGTGCCAGGGCATTTTTTAGACTTTGTGCCAGCCCATTTTTTAGGGGTGGAGATGCATTTGGCCTATTACTGTTCATTGGGGTCTATCACTGTTTACTGAGTGGATTAAATAGGCTGGATGTTGGCACATTTTTTTAGGGGTGGAGTTGCTCTAATATGTAATACTAGTTGATTATAAAAAAGAATATGTGATATAGATTAATATTAAAATTGAAAATAGAATATATGAATGAGGTTTAAAGGAGGAAGAAGAAGCAGGAAAATAACAAAAAGAAAAAGAAATAAGAAGAAATAATTAAAAAAGATAATTTTTAATTTTCTCTTAAATATTTTGATCCAATTTACCAATAACTTTTGCAGATTCGTTTCAAATTATTATTATTTTTTTTTATGCACGAAATTGCTTTTCAATGAGTTTTTGTTTGGTGCTCATGCATAGGCTACCGCACGGCAAATGTTTTGTTCTGTTTGATCAAATATCAATTAGATTAATATCACTAATATCCCTTTAAAGTTGATTTTTTTTTTCCCACAAAATCCCTTCAGATTTATTAAATTACACTTACAATTTCTGAACTTTCACATTACCCTTTAATAACATATTTACTCCTATAATTAATTACTTCAAATTAAAAAGGTTTACAGATAAAAAAAATTGCATTAAACATTATATAAACGGAAACAAATAAAACATTATATTTTGACTGTTACCTCATTTTAATGGTTTGCCTCAGATGCATAAGGATGTAGAACTTAATGATAGGAGCATATTTAGGCGACTTACTTAGCTTGTTTTCGTGCATTTATGTTGTTAATTCATAGTTGTTTTAGTAGTTTAAGCTATTTTCGTTTGTTTTTAGGTCCTAATGGCAAAGGGAGCAAGAAAGTGCATTTTGAGGCTATTTGGAGCATTTTTGGGCATGGATTGGATAGCTTAACCATGGAGCCAAGAGGATGGACGAAATTGAAGGCCACTTATGCACTTTAGGACATAAAACAAAGGGCCTAACCCAATCAAACAAAGCCTTAGAACCAGAAATTCCCATACACACACCAACACACCCTAGTTGTCATTCCACATGCATTCCCCTTGCATTTCCAACCACTCCATTTCATTATTGCAGCCACCATTCACTCTTTATTCCACATGCATTCATCATCACACACCCTAGCTGCCATTCACATGCATTTACATGCATCACAACCCCAAAACCATCAAGAAATCAACCTTGCCGTGCACTTCACTACAATTCTAGCTTTTCCCTTTGCATTTCCCTTTCATTTCAGCCACATGTATCCTTCAATTCAGCCACACTTCCACATGCATTCATCATCATTCACCCTAGTTGTCCCTCACATGTTTTTCCAACAAAGAATTCAGCCAACACATGCACCCATCACCCAAAACAAGTCCATGTCGTGAGCTTCCCTTGCATTTTCAGCTTTCCTCCTTGCAATTCCACATGCATGTCCAACCTAGCAACACCCCTTTAATCATTCCTAGCTGCAATTCACATGCTCTCCCATCCATTCTCTCCCTATAAAAACCACACACACTTCATTCATTGAGCATTCAATTCCCACGCCTCCATTCACAACACAAACACACACCATCTTCCACAAACACTTCCACTTTGCCGTGGGTTCTCTCCATTTTCTGCACCATTTTCTCCTCCATCTCCATCCATTTCCATAACTCCCCACCCATTCCACACTTCCATCCCTCCAAAACATTATCCTTAGACCTTATGCTACAACGAAGAGGAGGAGAAGAGTGCCTAAACGTTCATACAATTCAAGTTTGAGTTGTTGGAATGTTTAGGTGTTTCTTTTCCTCGATTACAATGTTTAATTTCAATTCTCTTTGTCTTATACGTATGAGGAACTAAACCCCCCCTTGGCTAGGGGGGGATTCGAAATACATGTTTATGCTTGCAATATGATTTGATTACTTCTAATTGCGTTTCATAAGTTGTGGATTCAATTTGTTTAACTATTTGATTGATAACCTATTTATGTATGTTTATTGAGAGTGCACGCTTAATTTTTATGCATGAATATGACGCTAGAATATAAGTAAGTTTCACCTAATAGTTATGAACTTATATTCACAAGTAGTGGAGGTTGCTTATAAACAACCGCGTTAAGTAAATTCTTGGCATAAGTTTCATGCAATTCATAGTAACGAATGCCTTGTCAACACTTATGGTTTTCAAAGAACTTAATGATTCTTGCTTGTATCTCTATTATGCAATTCATGTAGGGAACTTGTGGGGAATGCTTTGGGTTGTCGTATGCAATCATCCAATTCATTAACTTAAGGAAAACTTGATAGTTAATTTAAGCGGACCTAATTAACTCGGGGTGTTGAGCTTCATAATTCATCGAAAGACCAACCGAAAATCATTTTGTATGCAAGTATAACATGTGTGGAGATGAACCCCTTAGCTAGCTTCCCATCCATTCATTTCCGTCAAATTCGTATTTACAATTTGTTTTCTTTACAATCTATCCATTTTAGTTTAAATTCGTCCAAACCTCAATCCCCCCCCCCCCATATTTTGTTTAGTCTTAGTCTTAATCTATCTTATTCTGAGTTTTGCATTCTTTGAGTCTAGTATAGTGTTTTAAACTTGTTTTTACGTTTTTGAGTCAAATCCAAATGATTAACAATCCCTCCTAATCCCCGGTCCAGAACGATCCCTACTTACATACTTACTACAATTGATAAAAAGAGGGTTTAATTTGTGTGCGTATAATTCTCGCATCACTTAACATAACATAAGTCTTAATTTACTGATTAACAGGTGAGAAATCAAGAACAAAGAAGCGTTACGTGCACCTAACAGAAGAGATTTTATAGGCTAACCCCAAGCATTATACCTATGGAGCCCCATCACTTGATGTGCGCCAAGACATGTTGAACCCTGAGGTCCCAAAGCTAAGGCAACAAGCAGCACTGAAAGCCATCAACGAGTGGGGCCAACCCATCTCAAAGATTACCCACCTCATCTTTTGCACAGCTTCCTGCGTTGACATGCCAGGTGCCGACTTCCAATTGGTCAAGCTCCTCGGCCTTAACCAATCCGTCACCAGAACCATGATCTATGAAGCTAGCTGCTATGCTGGTGCGACTATCCTCCGCCTAGCCAAGGACTTCGCAGAGAACAACGAGGGTGCACGTGTCTTTGTGGTGTGTGTTGAGATCACGACAATTTTTTTCCACGGACTCACTGACACCCACCTTGACATACTGGTGGTAGGCCTGGCAATTTCTGACACGACCCGATAACCCGACACGACACGACACGAAATTAACAGGTGTTTGGGTCGACACGATAGCAAATTGGGTCTTATCGGGTAACCCGATAATCACCTGTTAAGATAACGGGTTGGTTCGGGTATACACGTGGGTAACACGATACACGATAAGCAGAATATTATTTTTATAATTTTATAACCCTAAAAAATATTGTAATAATTATATACATTAATTTTACAATTTTATATCCCTAAAAATTATAATAAATATATATATATATATTAAATTAACTATAAAATTTATAATAATTATAATAATTATATATACTATAATAATTATACCCCCAAAATATTAAGTCTATCTATAATAATTATATATATATATATATATATTAAATTTTATAAAAACTATAATAATTATTAATTAATAATTTAATATGCATGATCATGCATTGCATATTTGCATGATTTTGCATCCATTGAAATTTGATGCGTCAGATGTGATTTGTTTCCATTCAAATTTCAATAATCAATTTTTTGCCATTGCCATTTGCCAACTTGCCGCCCTTTTTGAAAAAAAAATGAAGGAAAAATGAAAATGTTAAGAAAAGTTGAAAATAAAAACAAAAAAGTGAGGGAATTAGGGAAAGATGTTGGAGGGAAAAGTGAAAATGATAAGAAAAAGTTGAAAAGGTAACGAAAAAGAGAGGGAAAAATGAAAATTAATAGAAGTGGTGAGAAATTCTTTTTTTTTTAAGTTATTAACTTTTTATCACACACATGACTGTCATGACATATCTCATTATTTTTATAATGACACACGTGACACGTGATGTATGTACTATTCCGTGTACCAGTCAATTATAATTTATACGTACAAAATAAATAGATTTAAATCTACTTAATAAATATATATATATATATATATATATATATATACTAGGCCTGGCAATTTCTGACACGACCCGATAACCCGACACGACACGACACGAAATTAACAGGTGTTTGGGTCGACACGATAACGAATCGGGTCTTATCGGGTAACCCGATAAGCACCTGTTAAGATAACGGGTTGGTTCGGGTATACACGTGGGTAACACGATACACGATAAGCAGAATATTATTTTTATAATTTTATAACCCTAAAAAATATTGTAATAATTATATACATTAATTTTACAATTTTATATCCCTAAAAATTATAATAAATATATATATATATATATATATTAAATTAACTATAAAATTTATAATAATTATAATAATTATATATACTATAATAATTATACCCCCAAAATATTAAGTCTATCTATAATAATTATATATATATATATATTAAATTTTATAAAAAACTATAATAATTATTAATTAATAATTTAATATGCATGATCATGCATTGCATATTTGCATGATTTTGCATCCATTGAAATTTGATGCGTCAGATGTGATTTGTTTCCATTCAAATTTCAATAATCAATTTTTTGCCATTGCCATTTGCCAACTTGCCGCCCTTTTTGAAAAAAAAATGGAGGAAAAATGAAAATGTTAAGAAAAGTTGAAAATAAAACAAAAAAGTGAGGGAATTAGGGAAAGATGTTGGAGGGAAAAGTGAAAATGATAAGAAAAAGTTGAAAAGGTAACGAAAAAGAGAGGGAAAAATGAAAATTAATAGAAGTGGAGAGAAATTTTTTTTTTTTTTTAAGTTATTAACTTTTTATCACACACATGACTGTCATGACATATCTCATTATTTTTATAATGACACACGTGACACGTGATGTATGTACTATTCCGTGTACCAGTCAATTATAATTTATACGTACAAAATAAATAGATTTAAATCTACTTAATAAATACATATATATATACACACACACACGGAACTTGATTGATGGCATACGAATTCTCTAGAACTAATTTCAACGATCCCAACCGTCAAACTTGTTTGTATATGCTTTGAGATCACATCAACAAAAAATCATAAAAAATAAACATTCAGAGATCAAGTAACGGGACAAAACTTTTCAACGGTTATAAACGAAAAATCACGATTTAATGGTTATTTTAACTCTGATTTTGATGATTTTTTATAACTACACTCCTTGACCCTATATGAATACAATGAATGAATTCGATCTTCAATTTAAAATATTTACACAAGTGGATACCACAAAATCTTATGTTATACTTAATGAAAGTATAAATAAACTCTAAGTGTTAGTCAATCTATCGTTTTACGAATTCTTCAAAACTAATTTCAACGATCCAAACCATCAAAATTGTTTGTATATGTTTGGAGATCACATCAGCAAAAAATCACAAAAAAAAAACATTCAGAGATCAAGTAACAGGACAAAACTTTTCAACGGTTATAAATGAAAAATCACGATTTAACGGTTATTTTAACTTTGATTTTGATGATTTTTTATAACTACACTCCTTAACCCTATATGAATACAATGAATGAATTCGATCTTCAATTTAAAATATTTACACAAGTGGATACCACAAAATCTTATGTTATACTTAATGAAAGTATAAATAAACTCTAAGTGTTAGTCAATTTATCGTTTTACGAATTCTCCAAAACTAATTTCAACGATCCAAACCGTCAAAATTGTTTGTATATGCTTGGAGATCACATCAACAAAAAATCACAAAAAAAAAAACATTCAGAGATCAAGTAAAGGGACAAAGCTTTTCAACGGTTATAAACGAAAAATCACGATTTAACGGTTATTTTAACTCCGATTTTGATGATTTTTTATAACTACACTCCTTGACCCTATATGAATATAATGAATGAATTCGATCTTCAATTTAAAATATTTACACAAGTGGATACCACAAAATCTTATGTTATACTTAATGAAAGTATAAATAAACTCTAAGTGTTAGTCAATCTATCGTTTTACGAATTCTCCAAAACTAATTTCAACGATCCAAACCGTCAAAATTGTTTTTATATGCTTGGAGATCAGATCAGCAAAAAATCACAAAAAAAAAACATTCAGAGATCAAGTAACGCGACAAAGCTTTTCAACGGTTATAAACGAAAAATCACGATTTAACGGTTATTTTAACTCCGATTTTGATGATTTTTTATAACTACACTCCTTGACCCTATATGATGCATGCTTTTTTATGATGTAGGATTTTGATAATAATTATGATGGTTCAAGTTCGATTAAAAAAAATGAATTGCAGAAGTATTTGGAGGATAAAAGAATAGATATAAAAGTAGACATAGATGTTCTTTCTTGGTGGAAAATGGAGCGTTTTCATTATCCGATACTTTCTCAGTTAGCACGAGATGTGTTAACGATTCCCATTTCAACTGTTGCATCAGAATATGCATTTAGTATTGGGGGTAGAGTACTAGATCAGTATCGTAGTTCATTATTACCAGAAACAGTTGAAGCTTTGTTGTGCACACGAGATTGGCTATTTGGAAAAGGAGGTAATATATTTTTATATGGTATAGTATTATTATTTTATTTCTTTTCATAATTATTTTGTTTAACTTTTCATAATTGAATGATTTTTAATGTTTGCTTTTTCTATACTTAGTTTATGCGGAATAGAGTTCTGACGTGGAAAATCTTACTGAAAACATCTTCAACATAACTCTTGAAGGCAATAGATCAAGCCAAAGTTCCAATACAATTTTATGATGTTCGATGTAAATTGAAGATTTTGTAAATGGAGGTGTAAACTTTTAAGAAAGACTTACAATCTTAAAAACAAAAACTCTTTATCCTTGCACATT
The DNA here is from genome assembly GCF_019419815.1 of Pyrus x bretschneideri. Lineage (NCBI taxonomy): Eukaryota > Viridiplantae > Streptophyta > Magnoliopsida > Rosales > Rosaceae > Pyrus > Pyrus x bretschneideri. The sequence goes on along the minus strand of NW_025999390.1, from coordinate 7,983,132 downwards.
TAATATTTGTAATAGATTAGTAGTGTATGTATTATTTTTTTATTAGGCTTTTATTTTCGAGTGTAGATATAGTACTTGAACGAGAAATGTTTTAATGTTTTCAAGTAATATTTATGTCGCAATGTGTGGTATGTGCAAATTTTAAAAAAATATTTTTTTTTCTTAACGGGTGTGACACGACACGACCCGTTAAGATAACAGTTGTTACATGAAAACGACACGAACACGACAGACACGACCCGTTTGCCAGGCCTAACTGGTGGGCCATGTTTTTTTTGCTGACGGAGCATCTGATGTGATAGTTGGGGTTAATCCAGAGCCTGAAATTGAGAGGCCACTGTTTGAAATCGTGGCATGCAGGTAAACGATCATACCTAACTTAGAGCATGGTGTGGTGGCCCACATTTGTGAAATGGGATTTGAGTATTATTTATCAGGAGAAGTCCCTAAATTTGTTGGTGGAAATGTTGTGGATTTTCTAACTAAAACTTTTGAAAAGGTTGATGGGAAGAAGAAGGACTAGAACTTCTTGTTGTTTATAGCGTGCACCCTGGTGGGCCCGCCATTGTAGATTAAGTGGAGGAGCAATTGGGTTTGAAGGAAGGGAAGCTTAGGGCAACAAGGCATGTGTTGAGTGAGTATGGCAACATGGGAGCTCCATCTGTGCACTTTATCTTGGATGAGATGAGAAACAAATCGATCGAGGAAGGCAAAGCTACAACTGGTGAAGGTTTGGAATGGGGTGTCGTGATTGAAATCAGACTAGGACTCACTGTTGAGAAAGTCGTGCTACGTAGTGAATCTATTGCATGCGAAAAACTTGCATGAAACAACGAGTACATTGGTTATGCATCTCACGTGTTGCGAGAGAATACAACATACCCGCCCATGCTGTAGCTAAGTTTTCCTTCTGGTCGGATAATCATTTCACGATCACAATTATTATGATTAGTTCCGTTCACATACATAAGAATAAGTCTCTTTGGATTAGAGGGTCCAAATGTACTGCTAGATCCATAGGCTTTAGTTTTTCATTTAATTAATAAGATTGTGTACTTTGTATTTGGTTTGGAGTAGCCGCAAATATGCATGCATTATTGTAAGATTTTGAGACATTAACAAAAGAAATTAAAGCATCTTCTTTGTTACAAGATCCAAGATCCCGAATCATGAGAAGAATAATAATGCACTATGTTGATGCACAAAATCAGTAGGGACTTTGGTACAACAGAAAGTGTTAAGTTTATGACCTTCGTTAGGTTGCTCTGGTCATTAGTGTGGATAAGTATGTAAATGAATAGAGACAGGGAAGCAATCAACACAAGATGTACGTGGTTCACCTAGATTGGCTACGTCCACGGAGTAGAGGAGTTCTCATTAGTTGTGAAGGGTTTACACAAATACATAGGTTCAAGCTCTCTTTTAGTGAGTTCTAGTGAATAGTTTGGTACAAATGACATTAGGGATTATTGTGGGGAGAATGATCTCCTTTTATAGAAGAGAGTTTCTAGCTTTGTTCTGACATTGACATGTGTCGTGTTGTGATTGGCCTCTGATATTGACACGTGTCGCACTGTGATTGGCTTCTGATATCGACATATGTCGTGTTGTGATTAGCCTCCTAGTTGGAGGAAAAGTCTTGTGGGTCATTGACGGTATGTTGTTGACCGGTGCTTAGTAATTTCGGGATTGGTCAAGTATGGTATAAACACACTAATATGGAGTAAAATGGTTGATAGGTCCCAAGGCTTTGTCTTATTAAGCTAAGAAAACTGGAATCTATACTAATTAAAATAATTAGTTGGTCCCCAGAGCATTATAGTGACAGAAAACAACGGTTTACAATATGACTCTGAAGCGCCTACTGCCTCAATGAGGGAGGGTCAAACATAGAAAAGATTGGTAGGCTATGAAGGGGATTTTTCAGTGTACCAAAATGATGGACCGGTATACAACGTATGATGATATAAGTAGAGGATGAAAAAAAAAAAAAAAAACTCTCTTTCAACTGTATTATGAAGAAAGTTGAGGTTCCACCATAAAATCAATTGACAATATGGGGAGTAGCTAATCTCTTATAAGCCTATACAAGGTCCTTCCACCCATCAATGTAGGACTCATTCTCAACAAACCCCTTACGTGTGATGAATTTTTAAGTCTAACACGTGTACAACATAACAGGGTGATGTGGAGCGCATGTGGCCATTTGGCATCACACATGGGACAACTAGCTCTAATACCATGAAGAAAGTTGAGGTTCCACCATAAAACCAATTGGCAATATAGGGAGTAGCTCAACCTCTTATAAGCTCATGCAAGGTCCTTCCTCCCATCAATGTAGGACTTATTATCAACATATTATAACACGTACTACATAATGTATCAATTCATGTTCCAAAAATCTTTGAAATTTTCTCACTAGGAAAGGGTCTAGTTTGGCTTTAAGAGATACTTTATTGATAACAAAAAAAAAAAAAAAGAATAATACTAGGTAGATCATCTATTGATACTAAATTTACAGACCATGTGATGTTTCACCAATAAAAAATAAACACGATTAACCAACACTTAAGTAATAATCTAATCATCAACAATTACGTCTTATAATTTACAAAATATTGTTTAAATAGCTGATATCCACAACTTTACCCTAAAAAAACATCTGAAAACGATGACATCAATCTTGCTTAGGCATTTCGTTTTCGGGGGTGAAAAATATACTTTATTAGCAAATAATGAGGTTTGTTTCTGTAGTTTATGTGAAATCTCATTTTAATATCTTGGGAGTTCATGTAAGGGGGGAATCTATGCATATATAACGCACAATTTATGTGGCAGATCTTTTATTTGAGATTGATATAAACTAAGAGGAGAGAGAGAACGAGAAAAGAAAAGGAAAAATCATAATCACTCATCAACAATAAGAAACAATTTGCAGCTGATGAGGTTAATCCATCAAAAGCATTGGCCATGTTAACTCTGAAATCTGAATATTTGCCAATTTCAATTTAGTCCAGTCCAGTTCGTTAGTCTGCTTGCCTGACGGAGTTTAATATTTATTAGTATTTCTTATTAGCGTTTCCTTCGGAGTTTACTATTTATTTAAACAGTACTTTATATTAGTTTGTTGTTATCGATTAAAAAAAAATTGAAAATATGACTTTAGCCTCTAAAGTTGAATTTTCTCTATATAAAACCCGACATAAGTTTTTTACTCTAATAAAACTCATTGATTAGATTCCACATTAGCATATTCATTAATTATATTAGACTTTACACGTTTAAAAAAAAAGATGATGCCTAAAATACCCCTATTTCAATGTTTGATGCACACAATTAATTCTATACGGATTGTAAGGAAGATTTAATGATTTTACAAAAATAAAAAAATAATAAATTTGTTGCCTAATATATAATAACAATAAAACATGCCTAATATATGTAATAATACAATTTACTCAATCAAATTATGTTTTACAAATAAATGTAGGTAAATTATTTCACAAACATACATGTATATAACAAAAAAAAACATGTCTAATATCGTAAAAATTCATGCGAAATAATTTACCTACAAAAAAATGTTATTTGATTAAGTGCACCTACTATTCAAATTTTAAACTGTCATATACTTAAAAAAAGCAAAATAATTTACCTACATAATAAAGCAAACTTTATAGATGCAAAGTAATGTACCTACATAGAAAATAATATTTTTTTAATTCAATACTACTTTACCTATTATTTATTTATACATATAATAATAAAATGTGCCCAATATATGATACATACAGAATAAAATACCTACATAATGAAGAATGTTATTTGATTCAAAATTAATTTACTTACAAAATAAAGAAATTTTATTTGATTCAAAATTAATTTACCTATTATTTGTACATATATCTTATAATAATAAATTATGCCAAATATATGTAATAATACATGGAAAATATATTACCTACTAAATAAAAGAATGTTATTTGATTCAACATTAATTTACCTACAAAATATATATTAGTTGCTCATCATAATTTATATATATATATATATATATATATTGAGCTTATGGTAGTACTATACATTCGAACGTGTATATATATGTTAGGGTAATAGTATGTGTAATAACTATTTGTTCATTGTAATTAAGGTGAGTAATTACATTTATTGAGTTATTTTGAATATTGTGGTACAAGTTGTAAATATCTTGTAATAATAGGTCAATTATTTTTCTACTTGGTAGTCATTTTCAAATTTGGATTTTATTTGAAAGTTTATTACTAAGTAGGTTTTTCTCTAAAAAATAAAAATTGCAAAGGTGTATATATAAAGAACTCTAAAAAAAAAAACCTTTCCTTTTCCCTCTCTTTTTCGGAGGCAAGGGTTTTTATTGTTTTCTAGGTTTTTCGTACTCTTACAAGTCCACAGGACTGGCTGGCTGCCCACTTACCACGATTTTAATATTTCGTGGTCATCGCATTTTCATATACGGCAAAAAAGTCAGATACATGCCAACAGACCGAAACTACCAAAATATAATAAAATAAAAACAGTTATTATTAGCAGAAGAAAGTGACTGGAAGTTTCAACTCGTAAGAAAAAGTGTGTACATTACTTATCTTAAAGCGCCGGGCACCCACGCTTTGACACAAATTGAAGTCATGTTTTCAAACGGTAGATTGTCCAAGGTGCATGCAGGCACTCGAGTAACCATATTTTTCTACGTCTATCATTTCACCCTTTTTATCGTTTGATTCCCCTAACTTTTGGATTTAAGTCCTTTTGTTACCATATATATTATGGGGTTTTTCGGAGACATATTTTTTATGCATATTTTGACACAAGTTTTTTGGGAGGCTTACTTTGTAATTTATTTTAATGATCCAACCGTTTATCTTTTATATCTTCCCTAAAATATCATCTCTACAAAAAATCACTCACATCTAAAGTCATATGACCGTTCGACAATACCTTATCATTTTTTCACAAAATTTATTCAAATTTTTTAATTTATGTTTCTTGAAGTTCTAATTTACTTTCATATTACTCTCTAACGTATTTACCCCTATAATTAATTACTTAAAGTTCAAAAACTTTATAGATTAAAAAATTGCATTAAACATTATAAAAACATTATGTCAAAAATATGAGGTATCAAAAAGTTCACGAAGAGTCTCGCTTTTGAGAAAGTCTCATTAACATTTCTCTCCCTTAAATTCCAGCAGCCATCCCCATAAAATATTGAAACCACTATCCTTCTAATATTCCACAAAAAAAACCCCTGTGGATCGTCTTCCTTCCTTACAAGCAGCCATCCCCATAAAATATGGAAGCCACTAACCTTGAAAGATTCCACAACTAACGATCTGATTGCTATATAAGATCGGAGTAGTGGCTTTCATTTTACTGCAACCTTTGAACTCCCCCTCTCTTTCAAGGTTTAACAAATCCCAATTCCATCTGCTATATCTTTAATGGCGCCTTTGGTTAAGGATCAAGTAGAGCCTCAACATGCCAAAATCCTAGCCATTGGCACTGCAAATCCACCAAATGTCTACTACCAAGAGGACTATCCTGATTTCTTGTTTCGAGTCACCAAAAACGAACACAGAACGGATTTAAGAGAGAAGTTCGATCGCATATGTAAGTGTACAATACATGCATGATATCCATGATACCACATATTTTTATATTGTAACAAAAACATATAATGGATGAAATTATCTTACAATCTGTAAGGTTTTTGACGTCTCTATGGAATACCAATTGATCTTAGGTTGTATACTCTGATTCTATCTTGTTATGAGGTTAAAGTGAATAACATCCCGATACCAACGGGTGTGTTCATGTCAAAATAAATGATGTTAATTTATATTATGAGGATACTTTCCTACTATGTCATGCTGAGAGAAACTTACAAATAACATTGTACTTTGATCAAGAATCTCATTTTAGTGGTTTAAGGATATAGAACCTAATCTAACAAAAATCTAAATTTACTATTGAATAGGTGAAAAATCAAGAACAAGGAAACGTTACTTGTACCTAACAGAAGAGATTCTAAAGGCTAACCCAAGCATATATACCTATGGAGCTCCATCACTTGATGTGCGCCAAGACATGTTGAACCCTGAGGTCCCAAAGCTAGGGCAACAAGCAGCACTGAAAGCCATCAAAGAGTGGGGCCAACCTATCTCAAAGATCACCCACCTCATCTTTTGCACAGCTTCTTGCGTTGACATGCCAGGTGCCGACTTCCAATTGGTCAAGCTTCTCGGCCTTAACCCATCCGTCACCAGAACCATGATCTACGAAGCTGGTTGCTATGCTGGTGCAACTGTCCTCCGCCTGGCCAAGGACTTCGCAGAGAACAATAAGGGTGCACGCGTCCTTGTGGTGTGCGCAGAGATCACGACCGTGTTTTTCCACGGACTCACTGACACCCACCTAGACATACTAGTGGGCCAAGCACTTTTTGCTGATGGAGCATCTGCTGTGATTGTTGGGGCCAATCCAGAGCCTGAAATTGAGAGTCCACTGTTTGAAATCGTGGCATGCAGACAGACGATCATACCTAATTCAGAGCATGGTGTCGTGGCCAACATTCGTGAAATGGGGTTTAATTATTATTTATCAGGAGAAGTCCCCAAATTTGTTGGTGGAAATGTTGTGGATATTCTGACTAAAACTTTCGAAAAAGTTGACGGAAAGAATAAGGATTGGAACTCCTTGTTTTTTAGTGTGCACCCTGGTGGGCCTGCTATTGTAGACCAGGTGGAGGAGCAATTGGGTTTGAAGGAAGGGAAACTTAGGGCAACAAGGCATGTGTTGAGTGAGTATGGCAACATGGGAGCTCCATCTGTCCATTTTATTTTGGATGAGATGAGAAAGAAGTCGATTGAGGAAGGCAAAACTACAACTGGTGAAGGTTTGGAATGGGGTGTCGTAATTGGAATCGGACCAGGACTTACAGTCGAGACAGCTGTGTTGCGTAGTGAATCTATTACATGCTAAATACTTGCATAAAATGATTCATACATTGGTTATGCATTTCACGTGATACGAGCGAGTACTGGATAACCGGTGTATACACACCCCTGCTGCAGCTGAGTTTTCTACCTAGTCAAATAATCATTTCACGATCACAGTTTTTGTGATTATTTTTCGTTTCACATATATAAGAATAAAAGTCTTTGGATTGGAGGGTCCACATATGTACGGCTAGTCCATTTGACTTTGGTTTTTCATTTAATTAATAAGATTGTGCACGTTATATTTAGTTTGGAGTGCCTGCTAATTATGCATGCGTTATTGTAAGATTTTGAGACATTAACAAAAGAATATTAAAGTTTCGTCAAAAAAAAAAAAAACAGTAGAATATTAAAGCAGCTTTTTGTTGCAAGCTCTAATTAAGCTCTGGGATCATGAGAAGAATCGCAAGGGTTTGTCTTAATAATAAGCTGAGAAAACTGGACTCTGTATTAATTAATTAATTAGCTGGTCCCAAGATTATTATAGTAACAGAAAACAAAGGTTTACTATCTGGTTCTGATGCATTTGTTGACTCAATTAATTAAGGAGGGTCAAACATGGATTATATTTGGTTGGCTAAGAAGAAGAAATATTCAATATACTCAAAACTTGGATTGGTACTCAAGGTAGGTGTGATAATATAAGTAGAGGAATACTTTGAAAAAAAAAAACAAATTTATGGTTATTTTTTGACAATAGGAATTAAGCGTAACTAATCAATATTTAAGTAATAATGTAATCATCAACAATTATATCATATAATTTATAAAATGTTATTTAAATAGTGGATCTCGTAGCTTTACCCTAAAGAAAACCATCTCAAAAGGATCACATCAATCTTGCCTGAGCCTTTTGTTTTTCGGGTGGTAAAAAATATACATTATTAGCAAAGAACTTGGTTTGTTTTTTTGTAGTTTAGGTGAAGTCTCGTTCTAATATATTGGGAGTTCTCTATGTAAGGGGCAAAACTGATGCATATAATGCACAATTTTTTGTGGCATATTTTTTATTTGTGATTGGTATAAACTAAGAGATGAGAGAGAAAAAGAAAAGTAAAGAAAAAAAAAATCATAACACTAAACGATAATAAGAAACAACTTGCAGTTGTTAGGACTAAGACACCGAAAGTATTGGCCATATTTACTCAGTATGCTGGTTGACAAGATTTGTATCCGCATATGTTTGTGGACAAACTCAAGTCATATAACGTCAAAAGTTTGATAAGGAGTGTTGAGATTTTAAGGTATTTTTAGTATTTTGCTTATTAGGGTTTGTTTGAGAGTTTACTATTTAATTAAACAATGCTTTGTATTAGTTTATTATTATCAATTAATGAAGGGGTAATGCTAGGAAGACTAAATTTACAAACTAAATGATGTGTCACCAATAAGATTAAGCACGTTTATCAACGTTTAAGTAATGAACCAATCATTTACTTCCATGTCTTTTAGTTTTCAAAATATTTTCTATAAATTTAATCTTTATAGCGTTATTCTTAATGAAGTGCCTTTTTCGTTTAGTATTCAACTCTTTTCTCTTTGTAAAAAAAATTAAATTAAAAAAATTAAAAATTAAAAAAATGTTTTCCCTGTCTCTTTTCGGCGGCCAGGGTTTTTTGTTTTCTAGTTTTTCGTTCTCTTAACCATGATTTTAATATTCTGTTGTCATAAATAGTAATGTACACCAATAATGCAAATTGAACATTTTAAAATATGCACATTAATTTATGATACTGCTTGGAACTATATATATATGCACATATAAATTGTAAAAAAAAAATAATGAAAAACTAGATTTTAATTCTTAAATAAGATGAAGTTTAGAAAAATATATTATATAAGATTAAAATTTGATTTTAGTTTCTAAACTCTATTTAATGTCAGCATACGTATTCAATTTCTCTCTTTTTTATTTATATTTTATGGTGTTCATAAATTAAATTTTATGAAAATATTATAAATTTTAATCTCATTATGGTAAGTATCTTATATAAAAAAATATTTTCGTAGAGATTTTTCGGTACACTTATGTTTTTGCGTATTTTCTTATGTGCCACTAATTTATTACAATATATTTAAGTACAAACATTTTGGTACACTAGATTAGTATAGGTATGGACATTTCGGTATACTAGTTTAGTATAATATATTTAGGTACCGACATTTCAGTACACTAGTTTAATATCATATATTTAGGTACGGAATTTTCGGTACAATTATGCTTTTACATATTTTCTTATGTGCCACTAATTTACTACAATATATTTAGGTATGGCTATTTCGGTACACTAATTTAGTCAAATATATTATGATATAGACGTTTAGGTACACTATTGGATATAAAAAATTCACCGCTAATCTGCTTGTAAAGACTGAGTGTATAATTATTTATAGTTTGGCGCTTTGTATAGTTTTGGAGATGCTCTTCAAAAGGAATTAACTTCAGAGTGCGAGGTAGCAAAAAGTCTATTTTGAGAAAGTCTTTTTAACAATTTTTCTTACATAATACATAGAAGTCTTGGTAAGAAAATAAAAAAACAAACACTTGGATCTGACAACCTATGTTCTACGTTTGTATATTTTAAGTAGACATTAATGAGAAATTGGAGTATTGATTTTTTTTTTCTAGGAAACATTAATGAGAAATTGGAGCATTTAAGTAGACATAATGAAGAATGTTATTTGATTCAAAATTAATTTACTTACAAAATAAAGAAATTTTATTTGATTCAAAATTAATTTACATATTATTTGTACATATATCTTATAATAATAAAATGTGCCAAATATATGTAATAATACATGGAAAATATATAACCTACTAAATAAAAGAATGTTATTTGATTCAACATTAATTTACCTACAAAATATATATTAGTTGCTCATCATAAATTTATATATATATATATATATTGAGCTTATGGTAGTACTATATATATATATATATATATATATATGTTGGGTAATAATATGTGACATCCCACATCGCCCAGGGGAGTGATCCTTATATGTATATACCCATCCCTACCTAGCACGAGGCCTTTTGGGAGCTCACTGGCTTCGGGTTCCATGGGAACTCCGAAGTTAAGCGAGTAGCGCATGAGAGCACTCCCAGGATGGGTGACCCATCGGGAAGTTCTCGTGTGAGTTCCCAGAAACAAAACCGTGAGGGCGTGGTTGGGGCCCAAAGCGGACAATATCGTGCTACGGTGGTGGAGCGGGCCCGGGAAGTGGTCCCACCTGGGCCGAGATATGACATTGGTATTAGAGCCTATCCCTGGCCGGAAATGTGCCGATGAGGACGTCGGGCCCCTAAGGGGGTGGATTGTGACATCCCACATCGCCCAGGGGAGTGATCCTTATATGTATATTCCCATCCCTACCTAGCACGAGGCCTTTTGGGAGCTCACTGGCTTCGGGTTCCATGGGAACTCCGAAGTTAAGCGAGTAGCGCACGAGAGCACTCCCAGGATGGGTGACCCATTGGGAAGTTCTCGTGTGAGTTCCCAGAAACAAAACCGTGAGGGCGTGGTCGGGGCCCAAAGCGGACAATATCGTGCTACGGTGGTGGAGCGGGCCCGGGAAGTGGTCCCACCTGGGCCTAGATGTGACATTTCTCAAATATTTTATGGTTGCATCTAACGTCTCGTTAGACTGCCTACGTACCCTAAATAGGGATCAAGCCATTCGTAGTTCATATAGGTACTTCAAGCATTCACAATAATTATATGAAGGTAATATACCTAATCAATTTAAAAGTGTCGATATAACTCTCAATAATATGCACAATAAAAAGGAAAAGATCCATTCACCTGGAGTCCACGCTATACTTCTCTAGCACACGCATCGAGGTGTCCTGAATGATCGGTCCCTGTGGCCAATTATCAAATCACATCTCAGAACTCTTATCCGTAGAATACGTAATTCACATAAAACACAACCTCAATGACATTGTAAAATAGTTTGATACCAATTGACCACAAGTCAACCGTCGATCAAAGATCGATGGTAGGGTTTACAACCCTGTATAACTTGACCCAGAAGATCCGTATATCAGATTTCCAATCCGTAACTCCCAACGATCCACAATATGTTTCTAGAATAACATATGTATTTACATGCATATATCTCTTTAATTTTGAGTATTCTACATTCGACTAATGATTTTAAATTTCGAGGATGAAATTTAATGTCACATCCCGGCCCGGGGGGCACCACTTCCCGGGCCCGATCCACCACCTTAGCACGATATTGTCCGCTTTGGGCCCCGACCACGCCCTCACGGTTTTGTTTTTGGGAACTCACACGAGAACTTCCCGATAGGTCACCCATCCTGGGAATGCTCTCGCGCGCTACTCGCTTAACTTCAGAGTTCCCATGGAACACGAAGCCAATGAGCTCCCAAAAGGCCTCGTGCTAGGTAGGGATGAGATATACATATAAGGATCACCCCTGGGGGATGTGGGATGTCACAATCCACCCCCCTTAGGGGCCCGACGTCCTCGTTGGCACACACGCGGCCAGGGTTAGGCTCTGATACCAAATGTCACATCCCGGCCCGGGGGGCACCACTTCCCGGGCCCGATCCACCACCGTAGCACGATATTGTCCGCTTTGGACCCCGACCACGCCCTCACGGTTTTGTTTTTGGGAACTCACACGAGAACTTCCCGATGGGTCACCCATCTTGGGAATGCTCTCGCGCGCTCCTCGCTTAACTTCGGAGTTCCCATGGAACCCGAAGCCAGTGAGCTCCCAAAAGGCCTCGTGCTAGGTAGGGATGGGATATACATATAAGGATCACCCCTGGGCGATGTGGGATGTCACATAATATGTGTAATAACTATTTGTTCATTGTAATTAAGGTGAGTAATTACATTTATTGAGTTATTTTGAATATTGTGGTACAAGTTGTAAATATCTTGTAATAATAGGTCAATTATTTTTCTACTTGGTAGGTTTTTGTCTAAAAAATAAAAGTTGCAAGAGTTTATATCTAAAGAAGTCTAAAAAAAAAAAGCCTTTCCGTTCAGCATTTCTTTTATTTGAAATTTATAACTAGGTAATAATAGTTACCAGTTGTAATAATAGGTCAATTATTTTTCTACTTAGCAGTCATTTTTATATTTGAATTTTATTTGAAAGTTTATAACTAGGTAAGTTTTTGTCCAAAAAATAAAAGTTGCAAGGATTTATATCTAAAGAACTTTAAAAAAAAATGCCTTTCCTTTTCCCTCTCTTTTTCGGCGGCCAGGGTTTTTATTGTTTTCTAGGTTTTTCGTACTCTTACAAGTCCACAGGACTGGCTGGCTGCCCACTTACCACGATTTTAATATTTCGTGGTCATCACATTTTCATATACGGCAAAAAAGTCAGATACATGCCAACATACCGAAACTACCAAAATATAACAAAATAAAAACAGTTATTATTAGCAGAAGAAAGTGACCGGAAGTTCAACTAGTAAGAAAAAATGTGCGTACATTACTTATCTTAAAGCGCCGGGCACCCACGCTTTGACTCAAATTAAAGTCATGTTTTCAAACGGTAGATTGTCCGAGGTGCATGCACGCACTCGAGTAACCATATTTTTCTACGTCTATCAATTCACCCTTTTTATCGTTCGATTCCCCTCACTTTTGGATTTAAGTCCTTTTGTTACCATATATATTATGGGTGTTTCGCAGACATATTTTTTATGCATATTATGACACAAGTTTTTGGGAAGATTACTTTGTAATTTATTTTAACAATTCAACCCTTTATCTTTTATATCTTCCCTAAAATATCATCTCTACAAAAAATCACCCACATCTAAAGTCATATGACTATTCGACAATACTTTATCATTTTTTCACAAAATTTATTCAAATTTTTTAATTTATGTTTCCTGAAGTTCTAATTTACTTTCATATTACTCTCTAACGTATTTACCCCTATAATTAATTATTTAAAGTTAAAAAACTTTATAGATTAAAAAATTGCATTAAACATTATAAAAACATTGTGTCAAAAATATGAAGTGTCAAAAAGTCTACGAAGAGTCTCACTTTTGAGAAAGTCTCTTTAACATCTTAAATTCCAGCAGCCATCCCCATAAAATATTGAAGCCAATATCCTTCTAATATTCCACAAAAAAACCCCTGTGGATCATCTTCCTTCCTTACGAGCAGCCATCCCCATAAAATATGGAAGCCACTAACATTGAAAGATTCCACAACTAACGATCTGATTGCTATATAAGGAACGGAGTAGTGGCTTTCAATTTACTGCAACCTTTGAACTCCCCCTCTCTTCCAAGGTTTAACTAATCCCAATTCCATCCGCTATATCTTTAATGGCGCCTTTGGTTAAGGATCAAGTAGAGCCTCAACATGCCAAAATCCTAGCCATTGGCACTGCAAATCCACCAAATGTCTACTACCAAGAGGACTATCCTAATTTCTTGTTTCGAGTCACCAAAAATGAGCACAGAACGGATTTAAGAGAGAAATTCGATCGCATATGTAAGTGTATAATACATGCATGATATACATGATACCACATATTTTTATATTGTAACAAAAACATATCATGGATGAAATTATCTTACAATATGTAAGGTTTTTGACCTCTCTATGGAATAACAATTGATCTTAGGTTGTATACTCTGATTCTTTCTTGTTATGAGGTTAAACTGAATAACATCCCGATACCAACGGGCGTGTTCATGTCGAAATAAATGATGTTAATTTATGTTATGAGGATACTTTCCTACTATATCATGCTGAGAGAAACTTACAAATGACATTGTATTTTGATCAAGAATCTTATTTTAGTGGTTTAAGGATATAGAACCTAACCGAACAAAAATCTTAATTTACTATTGAACAGGTGAGAAATCAAGAACAAGGAAGCGTTACTTGTACCTAACGGAAGAGATTCTAAAGGCTAACCCAAGCATATATACATATGGAGCCCCATCACTTGATGTGCGCCAAGACATGTTGAACCCTGAGGTCCCAAAGCTAGGGCAACAAGCAGCACTGAAAGCCATCAAAGAGTGGGGCCAACCTATCTCAAAGATCACCCACCTCATCTTTTGCACAGCTTCTTGCGTTGACATGCCAGGTGCCGACTTCCAATTGGTCAAGCTTCTCGGCCTTAACCCATCCGTCACCAGAACCATGATCTACGAAGCTGGCTGCTATGCCGGTGCAACTGTCCTCCGCCTGGCCAAGGACTTTGCAGAGAACAATGAGGGTGCACGCATCCTTTTGGTGTGCGCAGAGATCACAACCGTGTTTTTCCACGGACTCACTGACACCCACCTAGACATACTAGTGGGCCAAGCACTTTTTGCTGATGGAGCATCTGCTGTGATTGTTGGGGCCAATCCAGAGCCTGAAATTGAGAGTCCACTGTTTGAAATCGTGGCATGCAGACAGACGATCATACCTAATTCAGAGCATGGTGTCGTGGCCAACATTCGTGAAATGGGGTTTAATTATTATTTATCAGGAGAAGTCCCCAAATTTGTTGGTGGAAATGTTGTGGATTTTCTGACTAAAACTTTTGAAAAAGTTGACGGAAGGAAAAAGGATTGGAACTCCTTGTTTTTTAGTGTGCACCCTGGTGGGCCCGCTATTGTAGACCAGGTGGAGGAGCAATTGGGTTTGAAGGATGGGAAACTTAGGGCAACAAGGCATGTGTTGAGTGAGTATGGCAACATGGGAGCTCCATCTGTCCACTTTATTTTGGATGAGATGAGAAAGAAGTCGATTGAGGAAGGCAAAGCTACAACTGGTGAAGGTTTGGAATGGGGTGTCGTAATTGGAATTGGACCGGGACTTACAGTCGAGACAGCCGTGCTGCGTAGTGAATCTATTACATGCTAAATACTTGCATAAAATGATTCATACATTGGTTATGCATTTCACGTGATGTGAGCGAGTACTGGATAACCGGTGTATACACACCCCTGCTGCAGCTGAGTTTTCTACCTAGTCAAATAATCATTTCACGATCACAGTTTTTGTGATTATTTTTCATTTCACATACATAAGAATAAAAGTCTTTGGATCGGAGGATCCACATATGTACGGCTAGTCCATTGACTTTGGTTTTTCATTTAATTAATAAGATTGTGCACATTATATTTGGTTTGGAGTGCCTGCTAATTATGCATGCGTTATTGTAAGATTTTGAGACATTAACAAAAGAATATTAAAGTTTCGCGCGTCCAAAAAAACAAAAAAAAAAAAACAATAGAATATTAAAGCAGCTTTTTGTTGCAAGCTCTAATTAAGCTCTGGGATCATGAGAAGAATCGCAAGGGTTTGTCTTAATAATAAGCTGAGAAAACTGGACTCTGTATTAATTAATTAATTAGCTGGTCCCAAGATTATTATTGTAACAGAAAACAAAGGTTTGCGATCTGATTCTGATGCATTTGTTGACTCAATTAATTAAGGAGGGTCAAACATGGATTATATTTGGTTGGCTAAGAAGAAGAAATATTCAATATACTCAAAACTTGGATTGGTACTCAAGGTATGATTGTATAAGTAGAGGAATACTTTGAAAAAAAAAAACAAATTTTGTAGTTATTTTATGACAATAGGAAATAAGCATAATTAATCAACATGTCAGTAATAATGTAATTATAAACAACTACATCATATAATTTATAACATGTTATTTAATTAGTGGATTTCGTAGCTTTACCCTAAAGAAAACCATCTGAAAAAGGATCACATCAATCTTGCCTGAGCCTTTTGTTTTCGGGTGGTAAAAAATATACATTATTAGCAAATAACTAGGTTTGTTTTTTGTAGTTTAGGTGAAGTCTCATTCTAATATATTGGGAGGTCTCTATGTGAGGGGAAAAACTGACGCATATAATGCACAATTTTTTATTTGTGATTGGTATAAACTAAGAGATGAGAGAGAAAAAGAAAAGTAAAGGAAAAAAAAAATCATAACGCTAAACGATAATAAGAAACAACTTGCAGTTGTTAGGACTAAGACACCGAAAGTATTAGCCATATTTACTCAGTATGCTGGTTGACAAGATTTGTATCCGCATATGTTTGTGGACAAACTCAAGTCATATACCGTGGAAAGTTTGATAAGGAGTGTTGAGATTTTAAGGTATTTTTAATATTTTGCTTATTAGGGTTTGTGTGAGAGTTTACTATTTAATTAAACAGTGCTTTGTATTAGATTATTATTATCAATTAATGAAAGGGAAAAGCTAGGGAGATTAAATTTACAAATTAAATGATGTATCATTAATAGGAATAAGCACGTTTATCAACGTTTAAGCAATAAACCAATCATCTATTTTTATGTTCTTTAATTTTCAAAAAAATTTCTACAAATTTCGTATTTATAGCACTATTCTTAATAAAGTGCCTTTTCCGTTTCGTATTCAACTCTTTTCCCTTTGTTAAAAAAAAAAAAAAAAAAAAAAAAAAACTGTTTTTCCTGTCTCTTTTCGGCGGACAGGGTTTTTTGTTTTCTAGTTTTTCGTTCTCTTACAAGGGCTGGCTGACTGCCCACTTACCATGATTTTAATATTCTGTTGTCATAAATACTAATGTACACCAATGATGCAGATTGAACATTTTAAAATATGCACATTAATTTATGATACTACTTGGAACTATATGCATGCACATATAAATAGTTAAAAAAAAAAAAAAATTAAAAACTAGATTTTAATCCTTAAATAAGATGAAGTTTAGAAAAATGTCTTATATAAGATTAAAAATTGATTTTAGTTCCTAAACTCTATTTAATGTAAGCATATGTATTCAATTTCTCTCTTTTTTTATTTATATTTTATGGTGTTCATAAATTAAATTTTATGAAAATATTATAAATTTTAATCTCATTATGGTAAGTATCTTATATAAGAAAATATTTTCGTAGAGATTTTTTGGTACATTTATGTTTTTGCGTATTTTCTTATGTGCCACTAATTTATTACAACATATCTAGGTACGAACATTTCGGTACACTAGATTAGTATAATATGTTTAGGTATGGACATTTCGGTACACTAGTTTAGTATAATATATTTAGGTACCGACATTTCAGTACACTATTTTAACATCATATATTTAGGTACGGAATTTTCGATACACTTATGATTTTACATATTTTCTTATGTGCCACTAATTCACTATAATATATTTAGGTATGGATATTTCGGTACACTAATTTAGTCAAATATATTATGATATGGACATTTAGGTACACTAATTAGAAGAAGTTAAATAAAATTAATGAATTAAAATGTGTATAATAATAAATTTAAAATTCAGATACATGCATGTTTGATCAAGAAATCACGTTAGTTGTACAAATTAAACCAGTGGTGCTAACAGACTGAAACTACACAAATACAACAAACTATATATACGAATAAGTTAAAATGAGTAAACTACAAAAATTATTATTGTAAAGAGCGATTTTAATTTTGTTAATGAGTAAGCTACAAATTTTTGGTTCATACCTACGACTTTTGTTCTTTTTTTTTATTTTGAAAAAGTATGTTTACTACTACGCCTACATTCTAGCGCGCGCACATTTTTTCTTACAAGTTGAAACTTCCTGTCACTTTCTTCAGCTCCAATTTTCAAACATGGCATAGTTTTAGAGGTTATTCAAGGGGAGAAACAGAGTGGGTTACACAGTTAAAATACGATTAGCAGTTTTTTCGAATATCGAAATTCGGGATGGATGAGATCATTAAGGGAATATTATGGTTTTACAGGAACTCGGGAAGCTGTATACATTGCCTAATCCACGTTGTTCATCTAATGGGAAGGATACAGAGTGTCTCGATAGGTTAATTAATGAAGAGGAATAGGTTTTGGCATGAAATAATGGAATATATTCATATTCACGTTATCCTGGTTGTTACTTATTTGAAATAAAAAATTATGAGATCGAAATTGTCATTGCATATTATCGTATATAAGTTACTCAATAATAACTTTTAATGTGGATGTATCTAACAATATATATCTGAGGTGCTAATAAAGAAACCCTCTTTTGAAATTTACAGTAGATTGAAAGATTTCTTCTTCGTACGTAGCCACTAAAACAAAACACATGAAAAATTTAAAAGAGAAGTTCAAACACAATCTAAGTGGAATTCTACAATAATGCGTATGTAATGATGTATGTATATATATACACATAGAGAGAGAACTCAATTTAAACACTATTTTTGGCCTCTCAATATTCTTATTTATTTTTTGCTATTAAATTGAATAAGTTAAACAAAAAAAACAAATAAGGTTAATAAATTGTGCGTATGAAGAGAAAAATGGTGTGTGTTTATTATTTTCTAATGCTTGCATTAAATTACCATATATCCATATCATGGATGAAATAAATTGAATGCATCTAAATCTCAAAGTAAAACCTCACATTTTGGATTATGTTTTCGCAATATATACGGAGAGATTTTACCCACCTCCAGGAAACTATAGTTTTACTTAAAGTAATTAAGATTTTGGCCCTCTACATACATTATCAACTAGTTTTGAGTTGTGCCTGTTATATAATGCTCTATTGATTTAAGTCTTATTCTTCAACTCACTGTGTCTCGATGTTAAATTTCCTCTCACATTAGTATAGATGAATAGAGAATATCTCTTGTTATAAAAATAAAATAAAAGTGATCTTAAATTACATATTTTAATTTCATCATTTTACTGAAGTCAAGTGGATTATTTTGACCAAAAATCCATGCGTATCCAATACATCTGTAATCGCGGCATGTTTGACTCAAGAGTCGAGGCTTTTTTTTTTTTTTTTGGCTCGGGAACGTCGACCGGACCTGTTTTCTACGAGGGATATTTGAACCAATTTCCCTTTTTAACTTTTTCACGTGTTTTGGACCTGTAATCAACACGTATATCAACATAATAGACAACTTGACATGAATCGGATTCATTGAGATTTCGGTTGGTGGTGCACTGGTCATGGAGAAGGAACTTGCGAGGCAATGTCCTGTTTTTGTTTTGTAGGATCAAATATCAACCGTATTATCAAAAATAAAACAAAAGTATGATGTTTTGGACTAATCAGAGGGCAAGGGCTGCACGGCTCCCGGGTGGCCGAGAGTAAGCCACCGTCACTTGTCCCAGCAGTACATTCAACTATCGGCCATAATATTATATAATTAAAACAAAAGTATGATGTTTTGGAGTAAGCAGAGAGTAAGGGCAGGCAGGTCTGCTGGTGGCCGAGAGTAAGCCACCGTTACTTGTCCCGGTAGGACATTTTTCTAGCTTATAATAACTTGAAGAATTAATGAAGGAATTTGTTTCCAATTCTTTTGGTCAAATGTACATGAAAAGTCTTTCTTCTTGAAAACGTGCATTTTTTAATTATAAAATATTGAATTATTTATCATAATACAATGGATGAGCAAAAAAAAAAACACAATCCAAAAACTCAATGTAAATATAACCATCAAAAGGTCCATCTGTGCAGTTCTGCTTAAAAATATCACAAGGAATGAAAGAAAAAAGAAAGAATAAAAGAAAGTGGTAGGCCTTGATGAAAGACAGGACAAAATTTTGAGATTGAAACCGTAACATCATGATAAGAGATATTTAGTGCCAGCACTTTTAAACCTACCATAACACATGGTCGCTAATTCCAAAGGGTATCTAAAGTGTCCAATATATATGATATTATTTACACTAAAGGATAGGAGAGAGGACTAAGTCGTACAATTGACAGATCATAATAGTTTGGTTCGATTTTTCGTTTTCACTTACTATACCGTTATACTAAGTGGTGATATAATAAAAGCAATAACTATGTTAATTCTAACTCATTTTTCTAACCACCTTAACTTCACCACTCAAGGTGACCTTGAGAAGGTTTGCAAGTACGGCTATTCGTGTATGTACACCTCCAGAAAATGAGCTAAAATACATGACAAAAGAGGTCCGTCTTCAATGTTATGCATCTTAGTATTACGAGTATTTTAGCTGTTAAATTTGATTTTGATAATTGTTAGATTTTTTTTTTAAGCCCATCCATTTAGTTTACGTATCACTAATTATGCATACCATTGAGAAATAATTGTGACAAAAGAGAAAATAATACATCAAGAAGTTGATTCCAGAACTGTTGTAGCTAGGTTTTTTTTTTCCCTAACTTATTTTGTAACCTTTTGGGGTGAGGTGAGGTGCGTGCTATGTCCCGAGTAAATAAAGCAAGCTGAGATACAAAAAGTAACTTGTTATGTAAGCAGATTGGGGTAGAACTAGATCCTCCATGTATATAACAGAACAGAGAATGTTTTCTGTCTTCCCCAGGCCAAGAGATGTTAGAGGAAGCCTAATGTGGACGGACAATTTGTTACTGTTTGTGGCCAAAAATTTCAACTTCTACTTCCAACATAGTATGTTAATAAAAACTTTAAATAATATATTAACATTTGCTGGTACGTAAGATGGCTTCCACGTATATTGTCATATATATTTTATGTACTTTATATATTGAGTTGAAACTTTCTTTTGGACGAAATTGGGTAGTGGAAACTGTAAACGTACGTTGGGGTCGAAAGAGAAAATATCTGAACCTTGAAGATTCAAAATTTGGAGTGCCTGCTGCTCACCGGAAGCCTCTTTGCTGACTTTTTCAATCTGGTTAAGAGCCGACTCTCCATTAGAAATGACGAGTTGAATATTATGTGTGCATTAAGATATATCCTAACATTGAAGATTCCACAAGTTAGTAGGATCTCTGATTGCTATATAAGGAATGGGGCAGTGCCATTCATTTTATCGCAACCTTTCAACTCCCCTTCTCTTTCAAGTTTCAACAAATCCCTACTCTATATCTGCTCTTTAACTTGCTTAATGGCGCCTTTGGTTAAGAATCATGTAGAGCCTCCACATGCCAAAATCCTAGCCATTGGCACTGCAAATCCACCCAACGTCTACTACCAAAAAGACTATCCTGATTTCTTATTTCGAGTCACCAAAAATGAGCACAGAACAGATTTAAGAGAGAAGTTCGATCGCATTTGTAAGTATAATTTTTACAAGCACTACTCGTGTACATTTATACTGCACATGCATGAGATTACCTTATATTTATATGTAGGAAGAAAACATATCATGCAAGAAATTATAGGAAAGATTTTTGACCTTTCAATGAATTGACTTTGACCTTGAGTTGCAAACTCTAACTGTACCAAATTATGAGGTAAAATGAATCACATCCCAAACTCAACGTGCCACACGACATGTTCATTTCAAAAGATACATTGTTATTAACAGAAGAAAATAATCACTTTAGACATGTTACACTAATTAAATTATGGCATCTTGATCCAATAGTACATTGTTATGTGTAAATTTTTCTTCAAATTACATTGTATTAGTTGATGCACAAGTTATAAAACATGTCCTAACTTAATTACTAATTAACAGGTGAGAAATCAAGAACAAGAAAGCGTTACTTGTATCTAACAGAAGAGATTCTAAATGCTAACCCAAGCATATATACCTATGGAGCCCCATCACTCGATGTGCGCCAAGACATGTTGAACCCTGAGGTCCCAAAGCTAGGGCAACAAGCAGCTCTGAAAGCCATCAAAGAGTGGGGCCAGCCCATCTCAAAGATCACCCACCTCATCTTTTGCACAGCTTCTTGCGTTGACATGCCAGGTGCCGACTTCCAATTGGTCAAGCTCCTCGGCCTTAACCCATCTATCACCAGAACCATGATCTACGAAGCTGGTTGCTATGCTGGTGCGACTGTCCTCCGCCTGGCCAAGGACTTCGCAGAAAACAACGAGGGTGCACGCGTCCTTGTGGTGTGCGCTGAGATCACAACCGTGTTTTTCCACGGACTCACTGACACCCACCTTGACATACTGGTGGGCCAGGCTCTTTTTGCTGACGGAGCATCTGCTGTGATAGTTGGGGCTAATCCAAAGCCTAAAATTGAGAGGCCGCTGTTTGAAATTGTGGCATGCAGGCAGACGATCATACCTAACTCAGAGCATGGCGTGGTGGCCAACATTCGTGAAATGGGGTTTAATTATTATTTATCGGGAGACGTTCCCAAATTTGTTGGTGGAAGTGTTGTGGATTTTCTAACTAAAACTTTTGAAAAGGTTGACGGAAAGAATAAGGACTGGAATTCCTTGTTTTTCAGTGTGCACCCTGGTGGGCCCGCCATTGTAGACCAGGTGGAGGAGCAATTGGGTTTGAAGGAAGGGAAGCTTAGGGCTACAAGGCATGTGTTGAGTGAGTATGGCAACATGGGAGCTCCATCGGTGCACTTTATTTTGGATGAGATGAGAAATAAGTCGATTGGGGAAGGCAAAGCCACAACTGGTGAAGGTTTAGAATGGGGTGTCGTGATTGGAATCGGACCAGGACTCACTGTTGAGACAGCCGTGCTGCGTAGTGAATCTATTACATGCTAAATACTTGCAGGGAAAGGTGTATGAATACACTGTGTATGCGAGACAGTATAAATTGGAGGGCTTTGTTTGTTCCTCTTTTTTCTATGTAGTCTGTTGCTTTGTCTTTTCCTGTCTATGTTTATGTCTGTTCAAAAAAAAAAAAAAATGTCTGTTTCTTCGCTGGGCGTTTTGTCCCTCATAATCCAAAGTGTACTATTAACCCCAAATAATAAGAGATGGTTTTTTTGTTTTACGGATCATCCTCCAGAGAACCTCATTTCTCATATAGACTTTGGTTTTTTTTTTTTTTTTTTCCAAGTCTCTAAAAAAATTGATCTTTCATGTAAATAATAAAAGATGGTTTTGTCATTACTGAGTTTCATGCGAAATATTCATACATCATTGTAAGGGCAATGTTTCAACCAACAGTTTGTCTTATTAAGGTCTTCCACACTAGTTTATAAAAATTAAACAACCTGAGTTTAATACTTATAACACTATTGTTATACGTGTGAGTTTAATAGCTGTGAGAATCCAAAACCGTTGAGTCCATGACTAGATTTTTTAGATATAAGTATGTATTCCAATCAGTCTTACTTCAACCCTAAAAAATTATGGTCTCACAAAACACTTTTTGAATTTATTCCGACATTAGTTACAATTACAAAGCCACTATACATGTTACAAGCAGATAAAAAAGCTTTACATTTTAATTTCCATATCAACATAAATGCTATAATGATATAATTTAGTGTAATTTAGGGATCAACTCAAAAAATATTAAATATGAAACACAATCTCAATTAGGTAATTTGCTTAGGTAGAGCCTAGTCATAAGGCATTCGCAAGAAAAATATGTTATGATGTAAAGAAAATTAAGGTTTTTATTTATTATTTTTTTTGAATGAACGATATTATCTACACTAAGAACATCTCCAAACCTTGAGTTAAAATTTAAAAATTTTAACCCAAAAAATTTAGGTTTTAACCCAGATACTATTTTTCTCCTCCAACCCTTCTAGGTTAAATTTTCAGCCCGAGATTATTAAAAAATAAAGGGTAAAGTACAAAAAACTACCTCAACTATTGGTATCACAACACTTTCATACCTCATCTTATGAATTTGTGACAATGTCAGACCTCCGTCAGTTTTTCTGTTAATTTTTCTATTAAGTACTGACGTGGCTTGATTCGGAGCCCACTTTCTATTAAAAAATTATTAAAAACTAAAAAAAATATTTAATATTTTTAAATATTAAAATAATAAAAAAAAGTAAAAAAAAAAAAATCTTAGTCATCCCTTCCCCCCGCCCTCTTTCTCTTCCCCATCTTCATCTTCTTCCTGCTTAATCTTTAACACAAATAATAATAATAATAATAATAATAATAATAATAATAAATAATAATAATAATGAAGCCCAACCCCACCCGTCCCCCCCCCCTAAAGGAGAAGGAGGAAGAAGAAGAGGAGGAAAAAAAAAATGGAAACTGCAACCCAGAAGAAAAAAGAAAAAAAAAACCCAGAAGAAGAAGAAGAAGAAGAAGAAAAAGAAGGAGAATGAGGAAGAGGAAGAAGAAAACCCAAACTACAACCCAGAAGAAGGAAGAAGGAAGAAGAAGAAGAAAAATTAAAACACCCCCTTCTGCAGAAGAAGAAGAAGAAGAAGAAGAAGAAGAAGAAGAAGGAGAAAAGTTCAAAAAAAAAAAAAAAAAAAAAAAAAACCCAACCCAACCCAATTCATCCCCCCCCAACCCATCGCGCACTCATCTCTCCTCCCCCATCTTCATCTTCTTCCCCTTTTCCCTCTACCTGCAACTCAGAAACAAAAAAATAAATGAAATTTCGAACCCAGTTTCGGCCGAAGAAGAAGAACCCTCTTTGTCTCCTCCCCATCTTCATCTTCGTCCCTTTTTCCCTCTACCTGCAACCCAGAAACAAAAAACAAAAAGAAAAAAAATTCATACCCAGTTTCGGCCCAAGAAGAAGAAGAAGAAGAAGAAGAAGAAGAAGAAGAAGAAGAAGAAGAAGAAGAGAGAAGAATAACGAAAAAAAAAAAAGAAAAAAAAAGTGACAAATCCAGTTTCGACCCAGGAAAAGAAGAAGATGATGAAGAAGAAGAAGGAGGAGAGAGAAGAACAAAAATATTGAAATTGGTGCGGGTGAAGGAAAGGGGATGTTGCACCCTTAGGAATTTTTTTTTTGTTTTTTTATTCTTAATTTTTTTAATATTTAATTATTAAAAATATATTTAATTATTTTTTAATCCAGCTGGATTAGTGAGCGGTCCCCGTCTTTTGCCACATCAGCACTTAACAGAAATTTTGACAGAGGTATGACATTGTCATAAATTCGTAAGATGCGGTATGACATTGTCAATTTTAAAAGACGAGGTATGAAACTGTCGTGACCCTAATAGTTGAGGTAGTTTTTTGTACTTTACCCAAAATAAATTTATGATAGTTTTTTTTTTTCTTAAAGTAACTTTTTTTTTTTGAAAAAAAAAAATTATGTAGACTATCCTAATTTAAGTTTATGAACATTTTAACCTAAAAATATTTAGATTCCGATAAATATTAAAAAAATAATTAAACCGACATCATGAAACTCGTGGAAACACTATGAAAAAATATGAAACACAAAAGATTTTTTTTAATTACTTTAGCCGTTGGATTTAAATTTGGACGTTAGATCTTTTTTTTTTTTTTTGCCATTAGATTTGATCATATTAGATTTTAGTCGTTGGATTTAATGAATTAATTAATATAAAACTAAAAAAAGATAGACATATATGGTGGGCCAGCCCTACTAACCTGGGGGGAATCTAGGGCTAAACTTGCCCCAGAAGTAAGTTTTGGGTTAAAACTCATATTTTGTCCCAATGGTTGGAGCAAGTTGAAGTAAGTTTGAAACCTAAAATTGGTTAGGTCTAAAGGGGACAGGGTGGACTTAGCCTAACAATAAGCTAACAATGATGTAGTTCAAACTCGCCTTTGGCTAGAATTGAACCTAAGACCTCTCACTTACAAATGAAGAGGAATACCACTAGACAGTAGGTGAATTTGAACTACATTATTGCTAGCCCATTGTGAGGCTTAGCTCACTCCCTCTTAGTATAGATAATATCGTTACAAATAATAATAAATAAACCCTAATGGAGAATATTTTTGCAAAAAAACTTGATAAAAAAAAAGTGGTATAATAGGGTGAAATTACTGTTCACTATTAATTAATTTGGGAATGTTTTTGCTCCCCACTCTTAAGTGATGGTAATGTTTATTGTTTTATGAATTTAAATTTCGAGATCTGTTGCCACTTAGTACTATAGTCTGGTAGTATCACTACTAAGATTTGCGTGACGAACCAAAGTTGATCGCGCAAAGTGTATTTCTGTCGCACAAACTTCAGCGAGACAGAAACGTCGTCACGCAGAATCCTTCGCGCAAAGATCGTGAAAAACATCATTGGTTGTAGGAACACCGCACGACGATTTACCCTTCGCTGCACAAAATTTTTAGAAACGAATGTTTTCGTCGCATAAAATACCAGGAAACATACGTGGGATGAATATTATTCGTCTATCTAAACTTTGCGTGACGACAATTTATTACTGCACAACCAAACCTAGTTTGTCATTTGAGTTTTGCAAGACGAAGGCTTTCGTCGTGCAAAAATATTTTTTTTAAAATTTAATTTTACGTTCTATTTTTTTTATTTTATAATAAAAATAAATTGCATTTTTTTTTTGGTAATAAAATTAAATTTTAAGTAAAAATGTAATGAAGAGAAAATTCATATATTTAAATCAATACAAATGTATGTACTATATACAAGAAAAATGTTTAAAAAGTAAGGAAGTAAAAAACTAAGAAAATAATGCAATGTAATCTATGTGGTTGTCTTGCAGAGGCAACTGGAAGGTCTTGAGGTTGTCAACGGGCTCAGACGTCGAAGGGGCAGAAGTGTGACCATGCTCTAGTTGGAAGGGCTCAAAGGTTGACGGGTGACGAAGATCCAGGAGACAAATGCTGGACTGAATGAGGGCCTATATAATCTTTTACATCTGGCTCCTATACGAGGCGAGCTCAGTCCTAAGGTCTGCCACCTTTGCTGTCAAAGCTGTCACTCGAATGTTTGACTGCGATGATAAAGGGACTCTAAGTTCTCGCTGCCGGGCATTCCTCATCCCCCTACAATATGTCCCCGGCCTATGCTCGAGAGCCTAATCCAAAATCTCCGCAAGGATCTAAAATCCCACATCCTCTGGGGGATCCACAAACTTGAGTAAAGTCTTGAGAGGAAGCTGGTAAGCGGACTCCTAAAGAACCAATTGCCTCTTCTCCATCATCGTCACCTATGTAATATAACATCAAATATTAATTATAACACTCATATAATAACCATGAAACTTGAATGCGTAAGATAATAATTAAAATTGAAGAATACTTACATGAAGGGACTCGGCTAACTTATTCCCAGGTCGAACATAAACGTCACTAAAGACATCAATCTTTGGGAATTTTGAACCCCCCCCCCCCTAAATAGAACAAGAGAAGAAAAATGTTAGTATGAAAAAAAAAATATTAATGACATATTAAAAATTGAATATGAAAAACTTTATTATTACCCGCCACCGCACCTCCATCCTATAAGAGAAGGGCCTCGAACTGGAAAGGTGGAGAAGAGTCTTCTTGTCCCTATTGCTCTTGTTAGCTTTCGCCTTCTTCTATTATACAAAAAATAAATGTATTAGTTCAAATTTAAATATTAGTAAGAAACGTATAATAATTTTAAACTTAATATAAAAAAATACCACATAGTCGGGCTCCTGAAAATGACTGCAGAGCCACGCCCAATTATCCTCCCGACCCTCAAACTCCTTCGGGCAACCCTTTTCAAGAGCGACCTAGGGATCATCAAATGTCTCAAAATATTGGTGCATGTTGCTCTTCCATTGCTTGTACCGTTCAAAGAAGAGTATGTTGACATACGCCAACATATCGTCGTTGATGTCCTCGAAATTATAGGTCATCTGCAATGTAACAAATTAATTACATACGTTAAGTAATATAAATATATAAAATTCAAAGGAAAAACAATTACAAGGTAAGATACTTACCGACAACTGTGCGTGCACCTTGTTCCTCACCTCGCCTGGCATCACCTTCCAAGACTTCCATTGCATAGGGCAATAGGTCCGAACGACATGACCAATGTCGTGGGCCAATGCGCTATGTTGCTCTGCCGTTGGTGCAGCCCAATGCCGCTCGTTGTATCCGATAGTGATACGTATGTTGGTCACCTGGGTGATTTTCACCATCTTCAACTGGCAACAAGGTCCCCAGGTGTTTTTCTTGGCTGCAAAGAAATATAAAATTAACGTTGACCCTAAACTAATAAGAAATCGTACTAAAATTTCGGCATAACCTCCCTATAATTAAAACATTTTCCAAAAACCTGAAAATAACATAAACAATATTTGTATCCAACAGAATGATCACAACAGTTTAATAATAGGTTCAGAACGATGACAACAATAAACAATATATATATATATATATATATATATAATAACTGTTTAATCCTTAAATGGAGAGAGTATTAGATGATGAAATTGAGAGAAAATGGAAATGACGGATGCCGGATTGAGCAAAATTGGAGGGATGAGTGCAGAGGCACAATTTGCAATTTTTTTTACAGTTTCCTCTGCACATGGCTGAATCCAGATAAAAAAGTGATGTTTTGGACGAAAGATTTCGTGCGACAAAAGAATGTATCGCCGCGCAATGCATATTTTTTAATTTTTTTTTATGTTTTTCTTTTTTATTTGTATGTATAAAATTTTATTTTATTATAAATCAAAAACTCAAACCTAATTAAACATTAAATTAATTAACAAAACCAATTTACTATCCCAAATAGAAATTATAATTAATGTAAATATTAATACTCATCCACATAACATATATTTATTCATTAAATTAAATGTAAAGTCCACAAAATCTTCTTTTTAAAAAAAAAAATAAAAAAATAAAAAAAACAACTATCATCAACTTCAATCCTCCCTCACCCATAACTCATCAGACTTCCACTACCAGAAACTCTGCTTAGAAAGCCCATCCACATAAATCCTTTACTTCTCATCAGTTTCATCAACATCCCAATGAACCTACATTAATTCCATAACAATAAATTGGTAATTTAAACAATATTACGTTTTAACAAAAATAATTGTTCATTATTTACCACAAAGATACCGATAACTCTCCCAGCATAGACTTCTTCAACTCCTCAAGGACATTTTTCCAAGACTCAAACTCGGCAGAATAATCCCTCCGTACCAAATTCCCAATGTCATACTTAAATTCAGCGTGCACCTCAACCATATTTTTGCCTTCAAAGTACAGGACTTGCTTCAATAGATAGCTCTCTAATCGCAATACAAGTTTCTTTTTGCCAGAACCTTCTCCAGAATCAGCCATTCTTTTTGAAAAAATAAAAATTTAAAAACTCGGGATCTAAAACTGTATTTATATAGCACTAGGACACCTTTGTGAGACAAAAGGATTTGTTGCGTAAATCTCACATTTTATTGTTCAAAATGTGTCATAAATGCGCAATAAATGGAAAGGTTTGAACGCAGTCTGCCCGTGCTTTGCACGACAAACAAATGTTCTCGTCGCGCAAAGTTGTCTTAAGCAACGAACGTAGCGTCGCTCAATATATTGTGCGACGAATGAAATAATTGTAATTATAAAGTTTATGTAAACATAGATATACTTTATAATTACAAACAAATATTCAGAAAATATTTAATACCTTAAATATTTATTCAATAAATAGAAATATTATTCTATAAATAATTAATACCTAAAATATTATTCTATAAATAATTAGTACTTTAAATATTTATTCTATAAATAATTAATGCCTTAATCTATAGAATTATTTTCAGCATAAGTACGATATTCATTGAAGATTGAAAACACATATAAACTGAGGATAGGGTGCTTACATTAGGTCTCAATGAAGAAACCCAAAAGGAATTGAAACCTAATTAAGACCAAATACAGAACTTATAAATAAATAAATAAATAAAACCTTAAATTTAAATATTGTTGTGACGGCCCGTCCCAGAAATATTATAACGTACATGTGAAAAGACAAGATTGCCCCTAGTTCGATTTCTTTACGTTTATTTGTTGTTTTTTATTTTGGTTGGCATGTGGGGAGCCACACACACCTTCCCACACCCCACAACCTTTTTCCTCCCGTTTCCTGCACTGTCCCGAGTCCCCATTCCTTCCATTTCCTTTGAAATCGTACGGACACACCTACAAACCTATCAAACCTCCACAGATCGAAGAAACTAAGGCCATATTCGAGCTTGTGAGGCTTGTAGGAGTCCAACTATACCATTTTCAGGTAGCTTGGTGAGGTCCGTAGGAGGCTCGGGGTGGTTCGTTTGAAGGATTTAGACGTCGGGAACACTAGTTTCGAAGTTGGCCAGAGTTGGGTTGAATGTTCAGGTGAGACGTATCCCGAGGACGAGCGTGGTCACTCGAGGCAGGGGGGTTACGACCCTTCCACTTACCAGTGAGTGGGCTTTTGGTTTTCCGTACATACCTATGTACTTATATTTTCCCAGAAATTAATTTGAATTATCATTTGCCGTATGCCATGCATTAGATTATCGTTATTTATGCATCGTTAGTTGCATTATTAGTGGTATATATATATACACACACATATGCATATTGGGTGCTGCGGGCGCACAGGTAAGTGTCAGGTAAGTGTTATTTATGTTTACATTTAGTAGTGATTCGAGATGCTTAGAGAGCTCATAACCTGCACCCCAGTGTTAGTGCTCCCGCCCAGAGTAGGGCACAGTCCTTCACGTGTTGTTCACCTCCCGCACCACACGCTCAGGTTGGATCCAAGTTAGGTGCACAGTCCTGTCGTACATACCACTTTAGGTGGTTCCGACTCGTAGGTGACCCGCGATCATTCGCACAGCCTTCATGTGATCGCAGCACTAGAGCGTTTATATGTATTACACCCAGGCCTGTCGTACATACCACTTTAGGTGGTTCTGACTCGTGGGCAGGTTTAGTTATTGATATTGAGATTTGAGCTCTAGATGCAGCCGTACAGGTCACGTTGGGTGACTCCGGCTGCTAGATTATATGTTATTGATATGATTTATACCTGAGCACTTGCATTTCATTCTGAGGTTCCGACATGGCATATTCTTGAGCATGATTGGCATATCTATATATGTACATATGTTTATTTTCTGGGAAGTATACAGGTTTTACGGCAAGGGGTTAGAACTTATTTGTTAAAATGGTTTTAGAAAAGCTTTTTTTTTGCCCATTCACGCTTTTGTTTTGCGCCCCTCCAAGTTCTAGTTGTCTAGCAGGTTCGGTGGTTTCCCAGAGGGCTTTCCCAGCATTTCTGACAGACGATCACCTGCATAGAGCCACCTTCGGGTGTACTGTTGTCTCGTCATTTTTCATTTGGACTGTTGTAGGCTTATTGCTCTGAACTTATGTCTCACTTACGCTAGCACTTGTTTTTATTACCTATTATATGCTAGTTTTTATTCATTCGTACTATGTACTTTACTATTTTATTAGCTTCCGCACCGTGCACGTGGCTACGTCACTTCTATGTAACGGCCAGCATGCCCTGATCTCGGTTGGGGTGTGTCAGTTTGGTATCAGAGCCTAGGTTTGGCAGTCCTGTATTTTTGTGAGTATTCTAATTGTTTTGATGTCTTCTGTCAGAACTATGCCGCCTCGTCGGGAACCACGTCGCTTTGCTGAGCCTAGTTTCCCCAATATTGCTCAGCTGGGGGAAGCTATTGCCACAGCTATTCAGTCGGCGATCCGCCCTCCCCAAAGGACTCCTCTGGAGACTATGTATAATTTGAAGTTGGATAAGTTTGAAGGTAATGAGGGTCACGAGGGTGCAGAGCGATGGTTAGAACACATTGAGAAGACTTTTCGTGTGTTACACAATCAGGGGAACCTTCCTGTTGAGAGATGGCTTAAGACGACATCGTGGTTTCTGGGTACGGAGTCTGCAGCCTGGTGGGAGCAGGAACTTCATCGTTTGACTCCAGCTGAGAAGACTGATTGGGATGTGTTCATTGATTTGTTCAAGAGAAAGTTTGTGCCCCCTGAGTACATTGATCGTAAAAAGAAGGAATTTACTGAGTTGGGACAGAGGAAGCTGACAGCGAATGAGTACTATCGGAAGTTCACAGATTTGTCTCGTTATCATCCTGAGATTACTGGTAATCCGGCGGAGATGCTTCGTCGTTTTCGCTTAGGCACTAAGAAGAAATAGCGTTCGATGGCGACCACTACTCATTGTAATACTTACCAGGACTTTTATGAGATTTTACATAGGGTTAAGGATTCAGAAAATATGTCAAGCGAGAGTGATGAGGAAGAGAAGGATGGTAATCAGAAGAAAAATGATAAGGGTAAAGGTCAAGCGTCGCTCGGGCCTCGTCGGACTCAGAATTTCAAGAGGGATGGTACTAGTTCTAGCTCTTCTAGTAGTGGTTTCAGCGCCACTGGTCAGGGACGTGGAGGTAGGTTTACTGGTGGTGCTAGAGGCCAGAGACAGGGTGATAGTGGCAGAGGTAGGGCCCCACTTTGCCGCAGGTGTAATAATCGACACTTTGGTGAGTGTAGGCGTGGCAGCAATGGTTGTTTTACTTGTGGGCAGATGGGACATCGGGCTGCGAATTGTCCCCAGAGTCAGCAGCAGAAGCCGTAGCAGACTTTCTTGCCACCACCTGCGCCGATTCAGCAGATTCAGGGTTTGGGTAGTTATGGGCAGGCAGGTCGAGGTGGTGCCTATCACTATCAGGGTGATGCTATTCCTTATGCCCCGGGACAGTATCAGTATCCCCGGTGGTTATATGCCGTATCCTCCAGTTTCAGCAGACGGTTCTCAGTGGTTTCAGAGAGGATAGTTCCAGCAGGGAGAGATTGCTTCAAGCAGTGCAAGGTCTTCGAGGCAGTCTGGTCAGCCCAGTTAGGGGCGTGGTACTCAGAGTCGTGGTGGTCAGACGAGCAGAGGTCGTGGTGGACGACAGCAGACCCAGGGGCGTATTCATAATATTTCTCTATAGGACGCTCAGAACAATCCAGATTTGATCATGAGTACGTTAAATATCCTTGGTTATTTTGCTAGAGTATTAATTGATTGTGGTGCTACACATTCTGTGATTTCTCATACATTTGCTCAAATGACGCAACCTCGCCCCACACCTCTAGGGTATGATTTAGAGTTCGCTATGCCTAGAGGGGAGAGATGTATTGTAGATCGTGTGTACCCAGGGTGTCCAGTGATAGTGGAGAATGTTGTCATGCCAGCTGACCTTATCCTGTTGGATATTGTTGATTTTGATGTGATTTTGGGCACGGATTGGTTGCATTTCTATCGTGCCAATATTGATTATTACGGGAAAATAGTTACGTTTCATCGTCCTAGACTGCCTGTGGTTACTTTTGTGGGTGAGCAGAGTGGGGTGAGACATGGCGTTATTTCGGCTGTGCGAGCGAAAAGGTTGTTGTCTAAAGGTTGTCAGGGGTACTTAGCTCATGTGGTGTTGGATGAGGCCGTTCCTAGTAAAGTTGAGGATGTGACAGTAGTCAAACACTTTCCCGATGTTTTTCCTGAGGATTTACCTGGTCTACCACCAGATCGAGACATGGAGTTTACCATTGAGTTGCTTCCAGGTACTAATCCTATTTCCTTGACTCCTTATCATATGGCACCCGCTGAGTTAAGGGAATTGAAAGTTCAGTTGCAGGAATTAGTGCATAAGGGTTTCATTCAGCCTAGTACTTCACCGTGGGGAGCTCCAATATTGTTTGTGAGAAAGAAAGACGGAACTTTGAGGCTATGTATTGATTACAGGCAATTGAATCGGGTGACGATTAAAAACCGCTATCCGTTGCCACATATCAATTATTTATTTGATCAGCTTCGAGGTGCTTGTGTATTCTCCAAGATTGACTTGAGGTCTGGATATTATCAGCAGAAGATTAGTAGGGATGACATTCCTAAGACGGCGTTCAGGACTCATTATGGTCATTACGAGTTTCTGGTTATGCCATTTGGGTTGACGAACGCACCAGCTGCTTTTATAGATTTGATGAACCGGGTATTCCAGCCATATTTGGATAGGTTTGTTATTGTTTTCATCGACGACATTCTAGTGTATTTTAAGTCTAAAGCGAAGCATGTTCGACATCTTACTTTGGTGTTGAAGAGGTTGAGGGAACACCAATTGTATGCTAAGTTTAGCAAGTGCCAGTTTTGGTTAGACCAAGTTGAGTTTTTAGGGCACGTCATTTCTGCTCAAGGTATTTTAGTGGACCCTCAGAAGGTGGCAGCTGTGGAGAAATGGGAGCAACCGCGAACCGTCACTGAGGTGAGGAGTTTCCTTGGTTTAGAGGGGTATTATCGACGGTTTGTTAAGGATTTTTCTGTGATTGCTTTACCACTGACGAAGTTAACGAGGAAGGATGTTAAATTTGAGTGGGATGATAAGTGTGAGCGGAGTTTCCAGCAGTTGAAGTATTGTCTCACTCATGCACCTGTTTTGGCACTCCCGGACGATAGTGGTGATTTCGAGGTTTATAGTGATGCTTCTTTGAATGGTCTCGGATGTGTGTTAATGCAGCATGGTAGGGTGATTGATTATGCTTCATGACAGTTGAAACCTCATGAGTTGAATTACCCTACACATGATTTGGAGTTGGCCGCTATTATCTTTGCGTTGAAGTTGTGGAGACACTACCTTTATGGAGAGAAATGTAGGATCTTTACAGATCACAAGAGTCTTCAATATCTTTTTACTCAGAATGAACTTAATCTTCGTCAACGAAGGTGGATGGAGTTGCTCAGCGATTATGACTGTACGATTGATTATCACCCTGGTCGTGCAAATGTAGTTGCTGATGCACTTAGCAGGAAGTCTCAGGGCCATATTAATGCGTTGTATGAGAGTCGTATTCCTCTTTTGGCGGACTTGCATTCTACGGGAGTGAGGTTAGAAGCAGAAGAGAGAGATATGGCTTTACTTGCTAATTTTCAAGTTAGGCCAATTTTAGTTGATCAGGTACGTGAAGCTCAGGTAGCTAATAGGGAGACTCAAGAATTAATTCAAGCTCGAGATCGAGGGAGGAAGAGAGACCTCAGAGTTCGTGATTCGGATGGCATGCTAATGCAAGAGGGTAGGATGTTTGTGCCTAATAATTTGGATTTAAAGAAAGAAATTCTCGATGAAGCACATATCTCGGCTTATGCCATGCATCCAGGAGCTACTAAAATGTATCATACCATTCGACCATTTTATTATTGGCCGGGTATGAATAGGGAGATAGCTGAGTATATGAGTAGGTGTGCTGTTTGTCAGCAGGTTAAAGCGGAAAGGAAGAAGTCGTTTGGATTGTTGCAGCTGCTTCCCGTTCCAGAGTGGAAATGGGAAAATATTACCATGGATTTTGTGTACAAGCTCCCGCGTACACATAATGGTTTTGACGGCATTTGGGTGATCGTTGATCGGCTTACCAAGTCAGCACATTTCATTCCAGTGAGGGAGAAGTATTCTTTGGGCCGATTAGCGGAGTTGTTCATCTCGAAGATTGTGAAGTACCATGGGGTCCCTATGAGTGTTGTCTCGGATCGTGATCCACGATTTACATCTAAGTTTTGGGTAGCATTTCAGGAAACTTTGGGTACGAGGCTACTTTATAGTACGACGTATCATCCTCAGACAAACGGACAGTCAAAGAGAACTATTCAGACTTTGGAGGATATGTTGCGAACTTCGGTGTTACAGTTTGGTGATGCTTGGCACCAGCGATTAGATTTGATGGAATTTGCCTACAATAACAGCTTTCATTCGAGTATTGGCATGGCGTCATTTGAGGCATTATATGGTAGAGCTTGTCGCACGCCGTTGTGTTGCTCAGAGGTTGAAGAAAGAGTCTTAGTGGGTCCGGAGATTGTTGAGGAGACTACTCAGAATGTTCAGGTAATTAAGTCTAACCTGAAAGCAGCCCAGGACAGGCAGAAGAGTTTAGCAGATCGGCATGCTACGGATATAGCGTATGAGGTCGGAGATTGGGTATTTCTGAAGCTTTCACCGTGGAGAGGTGTTGTGCGGTTTGGAAAGAAAGGCAAGTTGAGTCCCAGGTACATTGGACCATACATGGTCACAGAACTAGTTGGTGAGGTAGCTTACAGGTTGGAGTTGCCTCCGGAGTTGGCTAGAGTACATAACGTTTTTCACGTGTCCATGCTTCGACATTATGTTGCTGATCCGTCTCACGTGATACCTCCTCAACCTTTGGAAATCAATCCAGATTTGACTTATGACGAGGAACTAGTGACGATACTAGATTGGAAGGAAAAAGTTCTGAGAAACAAGACAGTGGGGTTGGTGAAAGTTTTGTGGAGAAATCATTCCGTGGAGGAAGCTACGTGGGAAACGGAAGATCGGATGAGGGATTTGTATCCTCGGTTGTTCTTTGATCGCTAGGGGTTGTTGTTTGGTTGTTTTGAATTTTAGGACGAAATTCTAATAAGGTGGGTAGGTTGTGACGGCCCGTCCTAGAAATATTATAACGTACATGTGAAAAGACAAGATTGCCCCTAGTTCGATTTCTTTACGTTTATTTGTTGTTTTTTATTTTGGTTGGCATGTAGGGAGCCACACACACCTTCCCACACCCCATAGCCTTTTTCCTCCCGTTTCCTGCACTGTCCCGAGTCCCCATTCCTTCCATTTCCTTTGAAAGCGTACGGACACGCCCACAAACCTATCAAACCTCCACAGATCGAAGAAACTAAGACCATATTCGAGCTCGTGAGGCTTGTAGGAGTCCAACTATACCATTTTTAGGTAGCTTGGTGAGGTCCCTAGGAGGCTCGGGGTGGTTCGTTTGAAGGATTTGGACGTCGGGAACACTAGTTTCGAAGTTGGCCGGAGTTAGGTTGAATGTTCAGGTGAGACATATCCAGAGGACGAGTGTGGTCGCTCGAGGCAGGGGGGTTACGACTCTTCCACTTACCAGTGAGTGGGCTTTTGGTTTTCCGTACATACCTATATACTTATATTTTCCCAGAAATTGATTTGAATTATCATTTGCCGTATGCCATGCATTAGATTATCGTTATTTATGCATCGTTAGTTGCATTATTAGTGGTGTATATATATATATATATATATATATATACATATGCATATTGGGTGCTGCGGGCGCACAGGTAAGTGCCAGGTAAGTGTTATTTATGTTTACATTTAGTAGTGATTCGAGATGCTTAGAGAGCTCATAACCTGCACCCCGGTGTTAGTGCTCCCGCCCAGAGTAGGGCACAGTCCTTCACGTGTTGTTCACCTCCCGCACCACACGCTCAGGTTGGATCCAAGTTAGGTGCACAGTCCTGTCGTACAGACCACTTTAGGTGGTTCCGACTCGTAGGTGACCCGCAATCATTCGCATAGCCTTCACGTGATCGCAGCACTAGAGCGTTTATATGTATTACACCCAGGCCTGTCGTACAGACCACTTTAGGTGGTTCCGACTCGTGGGCAGGTTTAGTTATTGATATTGAGATTTGAGCTCTAGATGTAGCCGTACAGGTCACGTTGGGTGACTCCGGTTGCTAGATTATATGTTATTGATATGATTTATACCTGAGCACTTGCATTTCATTCTGAGGTTCCGACATGGCATATTCTTAAGCATGATTAGCATATCTATATATGTACATATGTTTATTTTCTGGGAAGTATACAGGTTTTACAACGAGGGGTTAGAACTTATTTGTTAAAATGGTTTTAGAAAAGCTTTGTTTTTGCCCACTCACACTTTTGTTTTGCGCCCCTCCAGGTTCTAGTTGTCTAGCAGGTTCGGTGGTTTCCCAGAGGGCTTTCCCGGCATTTCTGACAGACGATCACCTGCGTAGGGCCACCTTCGGGTGTACTGTTGTCTCGTCATTTTTCATTTAGACTGTTGTAGGCTTATTGCTCTGAACTTATGTCTCACTTACGCTAGCACTTGTTTTTATTACCTATTGTATGCTAGTTTTTATTCATTCGTACTATGTACTTTACTATTTTATTAGCTTCCGCACCGTGCATATGGCTACGTCACTTCCACGTGACGGCCAGCTTGCCCTGATCTCGGTCGGGGTGTGTCAATTGTCATACAAAACATAAATTTAAAACTATTATTTGTATGGTCCTGGTCCATTTTACAAGACTTCATAACACCACCAATTGTAACATTCATCCAATGCATTGTCCATCAACTTCATCAACTGTTCATTCATATCATCATCAAGAGTATACTTACACTGTTACACATATATGCAAGTAATTAATTCCAACATATAACTAAAAATATCACAAACTTAATTATTGATCTATCAACAATATACTTACTAATAGTTCATCCATCACAGCCTTCTTCACATTCCTAGGCACATCTTCCCAAGAACGTCACTCAGCAGTGGGATAATTATTCCGCATGGCTACAACAATCGCATGCGAAAACTCAAAATGGTCTCTTAAATCATGCGGGTTGGCGTCGTACAAACTCTCATCCTTGCGTTTATCCGCCATCCTAGCACGAAAGAAGAACAGAATTGTGAAGAAAAAGTGCAACAGAAGCACATATTTATAGGAAAATTTGGACCTTTGTGGTCAAAATTGACAGGAACTTGCACAACGAATAATTGGTCGCGCAAAGGCCCACTTTTCGGCGGACAAGTTTTTCGTGCCAAAAAAAACTACCTCACGTTTTCTTTCTAATTTTGCGCGACAAAAATATTTGTCGCACAATTTTTTTTCCCTATCCTCTCTTTTTTGCATGACAAATTTGTTTTTCCGTTGCGCAAGTACATCTTGTGCGACGAAATATTTTTCGTCGCGCAAGCTGTTTTTTCTACTAGTGTATTCCTCTTCACTTGTAATTGAGAAGTCTTAGGTTCGGATCTCATGGATGACGAATTTGATACAATATTAGGTTGCCCATTGTGTGGCTTAGCCGAACTCCCCTTCCCTTTAGCGTAAAATATATCGTTGTGCTAAAAAAATCAAGATTTGTGTAGTAGATAGACATAAATCTCAAAATTTAAACTCATCTAATAGTAATAAGTAGGGGGTGAGCATTACCACCACTTTAGGGTGGTGACAAAAAAGGGGAATATTTTTGTTCACCACCTTATTTACCAGCATTAGAAAAGTTTAAATTTTGAGATCCGTATAGTGAATAAATTAACACAATTCTCAAAATTTAAACTCATCCAACAATGATAAATAGAGTAATGAGCATTACCACCACTTGAAGTGGTGAGCAAAAATGCACAGTAATTAATTTGTAAACTCACACAAAAGATTAGTAAAACTTTTAAAGCATGTTTAGTACCCTACTAAAAAAAATTATAATTCTTAAAACCTACTTTGAAGAACCTGAAGAACAGTAAGCCACCGTGAAAACTCTTTAAAGTCTCACATGGACTGAAATAAAGAAAAAAAAAAGAGTAAGCCACCGTGAAAGACCGTTGAAAAAGAAAATAAAAATGGGACATTTTAAGCTAAAGACCATAACAATATGATAAGAGAAATATAGTGGCAGCACGTTTACTCTACCATTTTCAATATGGATTCACTGTACCTACAATTGGTTTTGATATTCTTTGTTGTCGTGTTTTTCAAAAATGGCAACTTCCAAGAATGGCAAGCACTTAGATAGGTATACTATTTATATAAATTATAAAATTAACCTAGTGAGATGCTTTACGTTATCAGAACTACGTTATTTTATGCCGACATAAAAGAGATGTTATCTTATATGCATGCAATGCATGTAGTGAAACAAACGGTGGATGAATAAGTCAAAGTAAGATACATATGATAGCGGACTATGAAATCATATTGTGAGGTGGAGAGTGCAATTTGTGCTGTCGTGGTGTGTATAGAGAAACTGTCCACTGCTTGACGTGTTTAATATTTGGTTGGCGGAGAAATTTTTGTGGCTATTGAGATAACAAATCAGCGGTGTATCAATCCTACATGTTATAGTAAGAATAAACGGCATGATTAATATATCCAACTTCTAGGCTTTAAAAAAAAATGCGTGTGATGATTTAAGCAAAATAGTAACATCAATCTACAAGTTATGAATTGATCAAAATAATAACATCAAGTGAAATAGTCACGTCACATGTTGGTACTTATTTTTTACTTCGTCAATGTTATTTTGGGTACCATATAATTTAATATCCGATTAAAACTATTTTGTGTGTTTAATTGCTTTATCATTGTCGATAGAATTAAAACATTAACCTCGTTTAATCATTCTTAACTCAATTTTCCAACCGTTTTCACTTCACCAATCCAGCTGACCCTAGAAAGAGTTAGGAGTACGACTATTCATTTTCCATATGTACATAGGATTATCATCACCGAAGAAAATACTAACCTAGTTTAATAATTTTTAACTCATTTTTCCAACCACATGCACTTCACCAATCCAGCTACCCTGGGAAGGGTTAGGAGTACCACTAATCATTTTTTATATGTATCCCAGACCCAAAAATTGTTATTGTGGATCGACAATTTGTTGCTGTTGTAGTCCAAAACCTAAACTTCTCTAAGATTGTATGTTTAAAATTAAAATATTACATTAAAATGGAATAAGTAAGAAGATGCCTTCCTAGTTCCTTAGTACATTGTAGTTGTATTATCATATTTATATATTTGTCATATTTATTTATAAACATATACAATTCAACAAGATACTCTTTTATCTTAAATTCAATTACAATAATATGTATTTCACTATATTATTTTTTTGGATGGAACGATGTATTTACTTATGAGGTGAATGGAAGAGAGTATTTTACTACTTTTTTTAAAAAAAAATGCAATGATATGTTTACTTTAAGGGTGGGTGGAGGAAAGCATTTCACTATATTTTAGTTGAAACTTTTTTTTTTTTTTTTGCACGAAATTAGATAATTGAAACGTTGCGAGTTAAATAGGGGAGAGAAAGGATGAGAGGCTACAATACTTATAAGTATTTAGTACAATCATCAATAGGCAATTACTTATTGTCGTGAATAAGTTTGCTCAAAGATAGAGATGTGCTTCATTATGAGTTGATGGAGGACTACATTCTTTTCAAGATGGAAAATGCTAGGAATACCATCTTTTTAGACCATAATTATGTGGCATGGCAAGTTATTTTAGTTTGAACCACATTTCGCTAGCCCATTATAAGATTTAACCCACGCTCTTACTCTTTTAGTGTAGATAATATCGTTTGTTCTCTGTGTGTGTGTATATATATACATATAATTTTTTAATCTTTTAATTAAATTGTAATTTCTAAACAAAGCATGGAGAAAACCCTAGCAACCCACCTTCCCGCGGTCAACGATGTACTCCCAACCACATTGGCCAACACCAACCCATCAGCCGCCTTCCTCATCCCCTCTGTCTCTGGTGTCACCACTTGCCGGCGACGACTCTCTCCCTCTCTCTTACAATCCCTCGATTTGGCACAATGTCATTTCCTGGTACTTGGGTTCGTGGGATCGGGGTTGGTGGCTAAAGGGTTGGGGATGAGAAGCAGAAGACTCTCTAAATTATTTTTTAGAATAAATCATGTTAATTAAAATAAAATATAAACTAAAGTGTTAACTCATTAAATTTAGTGATGTGGCATTTACATGTCATCTCCCAAATCATGTAAAGGTGATCAAAATAAAATGGTCTCCGTACTCTTTAAAGATTGCAAAGCGAAATGATAAGGAGACTCTTTCAAAATGAAACTCTTTCAAGGTGAGATTGTTTATGAACTCTCTATTACCTTAAAATTGAATGTTAATTCACATGCCACACTATAAAACATTATGCAAAAAACATAAAATAACATATAGTATATGAAGAATCTCACTTTTGAGAAAGTTTAAATTTTATCTAGCACAAAATTGGCGGAGATATATTCAACCTTTCAAAATTTCATGTATGTTCCGCAGCCTTTGGTGTGAAAATATATGTGCATTAAAATATCCTAAACTTTGAAGATTCCACAAGTTAGTAGCATCTCTGATTGCTATAAAAGGAAAGGGGTAGTGCCATTCATTTTATTGAAACCTTTCGACTCCCCCTCTCTTCCAAGTTTCAGCAAATCCCTACTCTATATCTGCTCTTCAACTAGCCCAATGGCGCCCTTGGTTAAGAATCATGGAGAGCCTCAACATGCCAAAATCCTAGCCATTGGCACTGCAAATCCACCAAACGTCTACTACCAAAAAGACTATCCTGATTTCTTGTTTCGAGTCACCAAAAATGAGCACAGGACAGATTTAAGAGAGAAATTTGATCGCATTTGTAAGTATTTTTTTTACAAGTAATACATACTAATAAAACATATCATGCATGAAATCATATGAAAGATATTTTACCTCTCAATGAATTGACTTTGATCTTGAGTTGTAAGTACTCTAACTCTATCATACTATGAGGTTAGAGTGAATCACATCCCAAACCCAACGTGCCTGTTCATTTCAAAATATGTATTGTTATTATCACAAGAAAATAGTCATTCTAGACATATTTAACTAAATATATATATATATATGTATTTTGTACAAGAAATTGTGACATTCTGATCCAATAATACGATGCCATGTATAAGGTTTTTTTTTTTTCAAGTGACATTGTATTATTTGATGCATAGGGATAAGGATATAAAATATATCCTAACTTATTTACTAATTAACAGGTGAGAAATCAAGAACAAGAAAACGTTACTTACATCTAACAGAGGAGATTCTAAAGGCTAACCCAAGCATATATACCTATGGTGCCCCATCACTCGATGTGCGCCAAGACATGTTGAACCCTGAGGTCCCAAAGCTAGGGCAACAAGCAGCACTGAAAGCCATCAAAGAGTGGGGCCAACCTATCTCAAAGATCACCCACCTCATCTTTTGCACAGCTTCCTGTGTTGACATGCCAGGTGCCGACTTCCAATTGGTCAAGCTCCTCGGCCTTAACCCATCTGTCACTAGAACCATGATCTACGAAGCTGGTTGCTATGCTGGTGCAACTGTCCTCCGCCTAGCCAAGGACTTCGCAGAGAACAACGAAGGTGCACGAGTCCTTGTGGTGTGCGCTGAGATCACAACCGTTTTCTTCCACGGACTCACTGACACCCACTTGGACATACTGGTGGGCCAAGCTCTTTTTGCTGACGGAGCATCTGCTGTGATAGTTGGGGCCAATCCAGAGCCTAAAATTGAGAGGCCACTGTTTGAAATCGTGGCATGCAGGCAGACAATCATACCTAACTCAGAGCATGGTGTGGTGGCCAACATTCGTGAAATGGGGTTTACTTATTATCTATCAGGAGAAGTCCCCAAATTTGTTGGTGGAAATGTTGTGGATTTTCTGACTAAAACTTTTGAAAAAGTTGACGGAAAGAATAAGGACTGGAACTCCTTGTTTTTCAGTGTGCACCCTGGTGGACCGGCCATTGTAGACCAGGTGGAGGAGCAATTGGGTTTGAAGGAAGGGAAGCTTAGGGCAACAAGGCATGTGTTGAGTGAGTATGGTAACATGGGAGCTCCATCTGTGCACTTTATTTTGGATGATATGAGAAAGAAGTCGATTGAGGAAGGCAAATCCACAACTGGTGAAGGTTTGGAATGGGGTGTTGTGATTGGAATCGGACCAGGACTCACTGTTGAGACAGCTGTACTACGTAGTGAATCTATTACATGCTAAAAACCTGCATGAAACGATTTATGAATACACCAATTGTGTATGCGCGAGAGCATGACACAATGGGTGTATACACCGACTGAGTTTTCTCCCCTACTTGTCAGATGATTAGACTATATTGGGACTAATTAATTAATATGCATCTGGAAAATAAAAAATTAATTCATATGCATAACAATAAAAGTTGGAGGGCTTTGTTATTTCCTTTTTTTTCCCATGTTGTATGTCTGTTGCTTATTTTATTTTTATTTTTTGTCAATAGTATGTCTGTAGCTTTGCTTGGGGGTTTTGTCCCTTCCAAAGTGTAATATTAACCCCAAATAATACGAGATGGTTTTTTGCTTTATGGATTATTTTTCAGAGAACCTCATTTCTCATATAGACTTAGGGGTTTTTTTTTTTTTTTTTTAAATCTCAAAATAAGTTATCTTTCATGTAAATAATAAGAGATGGTTTTGTATTTGTTTCGAGTTTCATGCGAAATATGCATACATTATTGTAAGAATAATGTTTGAACTGAGGGTTTGTCTTATTAAGGTCTTTCACACTAGTTTATAAAAAACAGATAGTTTGAGTTTGATACTTATAACACTATTAGTTATTAATGTGAGTTCAATAACTGTAAGAGCCATGCTATTTTACTAAATGTAGAACCCACTAGGTTATAAATCTCACTTAAATTTTCCATTTCACAGTAGAAGTGTCATTATTTAGGAGTTCAATATATTTGTATCACTATCACTTTTTACAATCTAATAGTTGGTCCTTCCATTTGCAGGTCCTTAGTCTTATTGTAACAAAAAACAAAAATTCATAAGATGAATGCTAGCTACATTCCCCATTTACCATTCTCTACTTATATTCCCAATTCAAATTTTAACATGTGGACTCCGCTAATTAAATAATTAATGTTTAAAAAACTATATTTATCTTTCCATCTATACCCTTAATTTACAATCAAGGACTTTGTATTGACTGGCTTAAATAGTTTCTGACCACATAACACTCTCTATTAGATTGAGACGTTCGCTTT
Source organism: Pyrus x bretschneideri (assembly GCF_019419815.1). Lineage (NCBI taxonomy): Eukaryota > Viridiplantae > Streptophyta > Magnoliopsida > Rosales > Rosaceae > Pyrus > Pyrus x bretschneideri. The sequence continues at coordinate 7,938,801 of NW_025999390.1, read as the reverse complement.
TCGGATTAAATCAATCCAAAAGGATGTGGTATAACCGTCTTGGTGAGTTTTTGATTAGTCAGGATGTGTGAATAACAAGTTATGCTCTTGCGTATTCATTAAGGAGTCATATTTCGGATTTGCAGTTGTTGCAGTCTATGTCGATGATATGGATCTCATTGGGACTCCTTAAGAATTTGAGAAAATTGTCACACACCTAAAGCCAAAATTTGAGATGAAAGATTTTAGGTAAACTCGATATTTTCTTGGTTTGGAGATAAAGCATTATTCGAATGGTTTATTGGTCCACTAATTGAGCTACAACCAAAAGGTGTTGCACTGCATTAATGAAGTTAAAGTGAAGCCTTCAAGTACTCTCATGGGCTAAATTTCCTTACCTAAGTGCAAACAATGCTTTATTGTACTTGACTGAATGCATTAGACCGAACATCTCATTTGTTGTTAATCTTTTGACAAGATACAACAATGTACCCATACATAGACACTAGACATGAGTTAAATACATTATGTGTTACCTTAAGGGTACAACGGATATGTGTTTATTCTATCCCCACACATCGCCGATCATCCAACCTCCCTCATCCTTGAAATGATGTTTGCCATCCTTGTTGGCTATGCTGACATTGGTTATTTATCTGACTCGTATAAGACACATTCTCAAGCAGGTTATGTTTTTACCATTGGAGATACCACAATATCTTGGAGATTAACTGAACAAGAGTTAGTTATTGCATCTTCAAATCACATTGAGATTCATGCTCTGCACAAAGCATCGCGTGAATGCTTTTAGTTGAGGGGCGTGACTAACCACATAAGAACCTCATGTGGTTTTTCTTCCATTGTTGATGATCCTACAACGAGTTATGAAGACAACGCTGCATATATCAACTAATTACATAAAGGATACATCAAAGACGACAATACCAAGCATATTGCTCCGAAGTTTTTTCTTCACTCATCAGGAACAACATCTAAATAACAAAGTTAAGTAGATCTGATGCCAAGACAATCTTGCCGACCTATTCACGAAGTCATTGCCAAATTCTACTTTTTAGATATTTGCTCTCGAAATTAGATTGTGTAAACTTTCAGATTCGCATCATTGGTAGTTATCTTAGGGAGTTTTGTCAAACTCAATGAGAGTATCCTGAAGTATACTCTCATGATCTTAATGTAATCTTTTCCTACAATTAAGAGCACTTTTTTCCATTGGGTATTTGTTAACCTGATGAGGTTTTGATGAGGCACTTACACTTGGTTGTCCATACCGTTGTGTGCGTTAATGGTCATCCTGAAGATGTGAAACGTTGACATCTTGCATTAACTTATTTTTTTCAACTCTAGACCATTGTATTACCTAGCAAGATTTTTGTGAGACTTTTCTTTTGATATGCACCCCCTATGTAATACAATGGTTTTTTCAACTCTAGACCATTGTATTACCTAGCAAGATTTTTGTGAGACTTTTCTTTTGATATGCACCCCCTATGTAAACGTTGACATCTTGACTAAAACTTTTTAAGTTGTAAACACTTAAGGGGGAGTGTTATGAACATAATTATTAATTAGGAATGTGATTGTGTAAACGTAAAGTAGAATCTCAGTAGGATTTTTACATCAAATTCTCATAAATTTGTATTATTTGCAAAGCAAGAAAAATCATCATGATTAATATAAATAAAGGTAAAAAACAAAGAGATGAATACGATTCTCATACACATAAAACATTCTCTCTTTCTATCATTCCCTCTCTCTCACCCACTTTTTTAATTAGTTTCACAACATATGTAAATTTTTTCTTGTGTTGCTCGAGGTCAAAAAAAAATCCTAAGACCGGGCCTCTATTTAACAAGGAATATTTTAACAATTTTTCTTCTTAAACTTTTGCGTATATGTTCTCTTCTATTTATTTTTTCTTTATGCATGACTCTGCCTTTCAATGAGATTGGGGTTGGTGGTCATGACTTGCGAAGCAAATTGTTTGTTTTGTTTGATCAATTATTAAATTTGTATCATACAAGAAAAGAATATGATGCTTTTGACTAAGCAGACTAGAAGAGAGATAGCCATATTTGCCCGTTGTTGTCCACAGTACATTCATCTGGCTAACAATTTGAAGAATTGGTGTACATTACATATGAATGTTTTTTTGTCAAATGTACATGAAAGTCTTTGTTTAATTATTTCAAAACGTGCTGGAAGTTTTAGTACAGCCACTACTTTTGCATCAGAACCAAAAATTGCTTCGCCGCTTGACTGAAATGAAGAAATAAAAAAATAAAAAATAAAAAGAGTAAGCCACCGAGAAAGGCCTTTGAAAAAGAAAATCAAAATCAGACATTTCAAACTAAAGACCACAACAATATGATGAGAGAAATTTAGTGCCAGCACCTTGAACCTACCGTTTTCAATATGGACTGTACCTACTACAATTGGTTTTAATATTCATTATGGTCATATATTTCAAAATAAGGTAACTTCCAAAAATGCCAAGCACTTATATATTTATATAAATTAGAAAATTAACAAACAATAGTAAGATGTCACTCAGTACTACAATTTAATGGTATTTCTCTTCACTTGGACCTAAGAGATCTTAGGTTTGAATATCATGAATGGCGAATTCAATATCAAATTAGGTTGCCCATTGCATGGCTTAGCTGAACTCCCCCTCCCCTTAGTGTAAAAATATCAATGTACTCAAAAAAAAAAAAAAAAAAACATTAGTAAGATGCATTACGTTATCATAACGACGTTATTCTATACTGATATAAAAAGAGATGTTATCTTATATGCATGCATGTAGTGGTACAAACGGTAGCTGAATGAGTCAAAAGTAATATTATACATATGATGGCGGGATATGGAAACACATTGTAAGGCCGGGAGTGCAATTTGTGGTGTCGTGGTGCTTCATGCGATTAATATTTAGTTGGTGGATAAATTTGTATGGTTATTGGAATGTCAAATCAGGCGGCGTATTAATTTAAATGTCATAATAAGAATGAACAATATTCATGACTAATATACATATCTTTTAAACTTAAAGATAAAAAAAATTACGTGTTATGATTTGAGTAAAATAGTAACACCAATCCAAATGTTATGAACTAAACAAAATAATAACACCAAGTGAAATAGTGACATCACATAGCCATACTTAATGTGTTTAACATGCAATTTTTTACTTGTCAATATTATTTATTATCCAATTAAAATTATTTATGTTTTTTTTTTTTTGAATTTACAATATTATCTATATTAAGAGGTGAAGAAGTGAGCTAAACCGCACAAGGACTAGCAATAATGTGGTTCAAATTCACTTTTGACAATAGAATAACCTAGTTTAATAATTATTAACTCATTTTTCAACAACTTTCACTTTACCAATGCAGCTTACCCTATGAAGGGTTAGGAGTACGACTACTCATTTTTTATGTGTACCCCAGGCGAAAAATGTGTTCATGTGGATCGACAATTGGTTGCTGTTTTAGTCCAAAACTTCAACTTCTCCAAGATCGTATGTTTAAACTTAAAATATTACATTAACATGGAATAAGTAAGATGCCCTCCTACTTCCTTATTACATTGTAATTGTATTGTCATGTTTTTATATTTTGTATTTGTCACCTTATCATATTTATTTATAAGATAAATAAAAACAAATCAAGAAGGTACTCGTTTATCTTAAATTTAATTACAATGCCAAGTATTTTACTATATTATTTTTTTGGATGCAATGACATATCTACTTAAAGGGGTGGATAGAAGAAAGTATACAATTTTTTTTATGCAACGATATATATTCACTTTAAGGGTGGGTGGAGGAAATTATTTCACTATATTGAGTTTAAATTTTTTTTTTTTTTGTACGAAATTAGGTAGTTGAAACGTTGGGAGTGAAATAGACGAGAGAAAGTGTGAAATTGGCTACAATACTTCTAAGTATTTAATACTAAAACATCTCACAATTAGTTATTGTCCTGAATAAGTTTGCATAAAGGAAAAAATAAGAACAAATAGAGATGTGCTTCATTACAAGTTGAAAGAGGACCGCGTTCCTTTTTCAAGATAAAAATGCTAGGGCTACAAATTTTTTTTTTTTTTTTTTTTACCAAAAGATATTATCTACATTAAGGGCAAGGCGGTAGGCTAAGTCTCACAATAGGCTAGTAATAATGTGGTTCAAATTCATCTTTGATAAGAATCGAACCTAAGACCTCTCATTTATAAGTTAAGAGAAATACATATAGACCGTAATGCAAAGTAGCAGGACTATCATCTTTTTAAACCATAATTATAAATCATCTATGTGGCATGGCAAGTCATTTTTATGTGATTAAATTTGTTTTAATTTTTTAATCGCAATTTCTAAACAAAGCATGGAAAACCCTAGCACCAACCTTCCCGCCATTTACGATGTCTCCCAACAACCATGGTCAATCCATCAAATGAGAACTTGTTCCTCTCTTTTTCCCTCCCCTTCTCTCATAGTTTTTTTTTTTTCCCTTCCTTCTCTCTTTACTTTTTTTTTTTTTTGTTCTCTCTTTACAAGATGAAATCATGAACATTCAAACAAGAGGAGAGGGAAGGAGAGGAAAAAAAAGGGAGAAAATCCTTGTTCCAAGTTCCAACCCATCAGCTGCCTTCCTATTACCCTCTATCGCAGGCGTCAGCCCTTACAGGCTACCGATTGATATCAACCATTGGTACAAATCCAACGGCCAAATTATTTTCACCTCGTTCTCTCTCTCTTCCCCTCGACTCTTCCTCTTTCTCCTCACTTAGAAGCACCCACCACCGCCACACCTGCATATTCTCAATCTTCTTCAGCCGCAGCCCACCCCAATTAAATTCCTTGTTAACTTTTGTATTTCTTATCTCTGAATCTTTAATTTTTGCAATATGTTCAGTGATAATTTTGTAGGTCCTTTGAATTCGGACTTTATTCAATTTGCAGTAGAGGAGGTTGGGGGTTGCAGGGTCGTGTAAGATGTGGAGCTGCAATGGGAGGGTGGATGTCCAGAGAAAAGATTTTGAAGTATTTATACATGTATTGGAGATTAGCTTTAGAATTGACTCAAATGACTATTTCTTTAAGGGCTAGTAGAAAGATCCAACACTCGGTGGAAGACCATAGTCACGATCAGAATAAAAATGGAAGTTTTATAGGGAAGTTTGGGATGCTGGTTCAAATCCAGTTCGTAACATGGTGGCGCCGGGTGGGTGCTTCGAATTGAGGGAGAAAGAGGAGTTAAGGAGAAGAGCACAAGGGGAATAGAGGGTAGCGGAAAAAGAGAAAAGGCGCGAAACTCATTTGGCCATTGGATTAGTATCAACGGATGAGATTAATCGGTCAGGAGGATCCCCACGGAAATGATCCGGAAAGGCACCAAAGTAAGTGGTCCCCGGGAGATCGATTACGATGGGGATGGGTGGGTGGCAAACGGGGGTTGGAGATGAAACTAGAAGCAAGACTTGTTGGAATAAACTATGTTAACTTAAAAAAAAATACATATTAAAGTATTGCCTCATTAATTTTAATGATGTGACATTTTATTTTTAAACAAACGTTATTATCTACACTAAGAGAATATGAGAATAGGTTACATTTTATTTTTAAACAAATGTTATTATCTACCCTAAGAGAATATGAGAATGAGTTAAGCTTCACAGTGGACTAACAATAATAAGGCTCAAATTGGCTTTTGGCAAGAATCGAACCTAGGAACTCTTGCTTGCAAGTGAAGAAGAATATCACTAGACTATAGTAGTATTTACATATAATATGCCATATCATGTAATATACGGTGGTTAAAATAAAGTGCTCTCCTTATCATTGATCAACCTTTCAAAGTCTCAAGAAATTCTTAAGAGTTCCCGGCACTTGTGTTATGTGGTGTTCTCTCCAATAGAAAGTTGATACTTCAATATTTTTTTTTTAATTAAATAAATTTAGGTGTTAAATTCTCACATGTAGAAAACACCACCTAAAACAAGTGCAGGGAACTCCTCAAAATTTCTCCAAAGTCTCATATTTGTTCCGCAGCCTTTGGTGTGAAAGTAATTCATTTTGTTAATTACAATGCAAAGCCTTTGAACTTTGGCCTATTATTGCCCAAAAAAAAAAACCTTGGCCTATTGTTTACCATAATTTATTTTCTCACTCACTCAAAATAATTCATATGATAACTTAAAAGAATTGTTGCTAGTCGTAATAAGAAAAAGTCATCTAACTCTTGTTCATTTTTTTTTTTTTTCACTCTGGAGGAGTGGATAGTGATGTTTTGAAATGACAATAGAACTTGTAAAAAAGTAAAACAAATCATTTTCATCAACTCTATTAAATATTCCGTTCAAATCCGTTGAAGATTCCACTGGAGCACCGAGAGTCTGAATCCAAAGATATCCACCAACACCCTCCAAGATTTTCGCTATGTTAACTTCACTCTCTCCCCAAAACCCACAACCCCTATCACATGTGAGTACAACTATTTTGTCGCATATACAAACACATACATATATATGATAGAATCAAAACATATTTTATAATACTATAAAATTAATTATAAATAGACGCCAACATATACTAAAAGAAAAAAATATTGAATTACATACGTGTATACAAAAGTTTGAAACTTTCAAATTGTGACATGTTGGACCCTCCCAGGAGAAATAATGAATTGAATAGTATTTGTGTGCATTTTAAAATATCCTAACCTTGAAGATTCCACAGGTTAGCAGGTTCTCTAATTGCTATATAAGGAATGGGGTAGTGCCATTCATTTTATCGCAACCTTTCAACTCCCCCTTTCTTCAAGTTTCAACAAATCCCTACTTTATATCTGCTCTTTAACTAGCTTAATGGCGCCTTTGGTTAAGAATGAGCCTCAACATGCCAAAATCCTAGCCATTGGCACTGCAAATCCACCCAATGTCTACCACCAAAAGGATTATCCTGATTTCTTGTTTCGAGTCACCAAAAACGAGCACAGAACAGATTTAAGAGAGAAGTTCGATCGCATTTGTAAGTGTAATTTTTACTACTCGTGCACATATATAATGAGCATCCACCAGGTTACCTTATATTTATATGACTAATAAAACATATTATGCATGAAATCATATGAAAGATTTTTACCTCTCAATGAATTGACTTTGATCTTGAGTTGTAAACTCCAACTCTATCATATCATGAGGTTAAAATGGATCATATCCCAAACCTAAGGTGCCACAGGGCGTGTTTATTTCAAAGTATATTGTTATTAGCACAAGAAAATAGTAATCTTGGACATGTGGAACATATATACATATATATGTGCATTTTTTTGTTGTAGGTTTTCTTCTGATTACATTGTATTATTCGATAAAAAAAGGATATAAAACATATCCTAACTTAATTTACTAATTAATAGGTGATAAATCAAGAACAAAGAAGCGCTACTTGCATCTAACAGAAGAGATGTTGAAAGCTAACCCAAACATATACACCTATGGAGCCCCATCACTCGATGTGCGCCAAGACATTTGTAACATTGAGGTCCCAAAGCTAGGTCAAGAAGCATCATTGAAAGCCATCAAAGAGTGGGGCCAGCCTATTTCAAAAATCACCCACCTTATCTTTTGCACAGCTTCCTGCGTTGACATGCCAGGTTGTGACTTCCAATTAATCAAGCTCCTCGGCCTTGATCCATCCGTCACCAGAACCATGATCTATGAAGCTGGCTGCTATGCTGGTGCAACCGTCCTCCGCATGGCCAAGGACTTCGCAGAGAACAATAAGGGCGCACGAGTCCTTGTGGTGTGCGCCGAGATCACGACCGTGTTTTTCCACGGACTCACTGATACCCACCTTGACATATTGGTGGGTCAGGCTCTTTTTGCTGACGGAGCATCTGCTGTTATAGTTGGGGCCAATCCAGAGCCTGAAATTGAGAGGCCATTGTTTGAAATCGTGGCTTGTAGGCAAACGATCCTACCAAACTCAGAGCATGGTGTGGTGGCCAACATTCGTGAAATGGGGTTTAATTATTATTTATCAGGAGATGTCCCCAAATTCGTTGGTGGAAATGTTGTGGATTTTATGACTAAAACTTTTGAAAAGGTAGATGGGAAGAAAAAGGATTGGAACTCCTTGTTTTTCAGTGTGCACCCTGGTGGACCTGCCATTGTAGACCAAGTGGAGGAGAAATTGGGTTTGAAGGAAGGGAAGCTTAGGGCAACACGGCATGTGTTAAGTGAGTATGGCAACATGGGAGCTCCAACTGTGCACTTTATTTTGGATGAGATGAGAAATAAGTCGATTGAGGAAGGCAAAACCACAACTGGTGAAGGTTTGGAATGGGGTGTCGTGATTGGAATCGGACCGGGGCTCACTGTGGAGACAGCCGTGCTACGTAGTGAATCCATTAGATGCTAAATACCTGCATGAAACGATTCAAACATTGGTTATGCATTTCATGTGATGAGTGCATGACTGGTGTATACACACCCCCTGCTGCAACTGATCGAGTTTTCTTCCAGTCAAATAAGCATTTCACGATCACAGTTATTGTGATTATTTCAGTACATATACATAAGAATAATAGTCTTTGGATTAGAGGGCCCAGATATGTACGGCTAGTCCATAGACTTTTGTTTTTCATATAATTAATAAGACTGTTGTATTTGGTTTGGAGTACATGCAAATATGCATGCATTACTGTAAGATTTTGAGACATTAACAAAAGATATTAAAGTATCCGTTTTGTTGCAAGCTCCAAGACCCGGGATCATAAGAAGCATATTAATAAACTATTATGAAATAAAATGGTTGATAAGGTCGCAAGGGTTTGTCTTATTAAGCTGAGAAAATTGGAATCTATATCAATTAAAGTTATCAGCTGGTCCCTAGAGTATTATAGTAACAGAAAACAAGTTAAGGTTACGATCTATTTCTGGTGCGCTTATTGTCTCAATAAGGGAGGGTCAAACATAGATTAGATTGTTTGGCCAATAACGAAAAAATCTCCAGTGTACTTGAAATATGATTGGTACATATTATGTCATGATAAGTAGTGTATCAATTCATATTCTGAAAACACTGAAAATTTTCTCATTGAGAAGGGATCTAGTCTGGCTCGAATATTTTTTATAAGAGAAATACTTTATTGATAAAAAAATAAAAAAAATAAAAAAAGGCATCTAAAAAGGATAATACATCAACCTCTTGCTTGAGCTTTTTGTTTTGGGCGGTAAAGAAATACTCTATTAGCAGATAAAGAGGTTTGGTTTTGTAGTTTAGATGAACTCTCATTTTAATATACTGGGAGTTCTCTATGTGAGGGGAGCATCTGATGCATATGATGCACAGTTTTTTCGCTTTTTTTTTTTTTTTTTTATTTGTGATTGGGTACACGAGAGATGTGAGTGAACGATTGAGTTTCACACATTCAGAAAGTATGATTTTAACTCTCAATACATGTTTCCGATGGTCATTTGTAATTAAGTAAGAAATTTAAGAGAATGTTTCTAAAACAAATGATAACCTTCAAGATTAGAAAATTAGAATCCACTAGAGGATGGAAAAATCTCCAACTTTATGATAGAATAAACTGAAAGATGATAACCCAAACTCCGAATAAACTGGTTTATATACTACCTGAATCCGTAGGCTTGCTAGTAATTCTAATTGCAAACAAAACATTAAAGTAATAAAATTTCTAGATTATACTCAAAACTTAATATTATGTTTTAACCCAGACGAAAGAATTTAAACTAAAAAGCTCAAACATGGTATTACGGGCCCTTATGCATGAAATTTGTTGTCAACTTTATGTCTGCATTTGTTATTCGATCTACTCTACCATCTGTTCTGATGCTTGTTTAGATTGGTGTTATGGTGAAACACATTGAAGAAACTAGAAAATATATATAAAGAGTGACTAAACGATGTAAGGAGGGTGGTGGAGGGATGTGGGGGGAAGTAGACACAAATGAAACAAAAACTTGAGAACATAAAACCTACTTAAAATTGTTTCTAGTTTGCATTTCATATACACTTCTTCCACTTAAATTGTGGCTCTGATAACTAGTCTGTTTTTAGTTTTTGTTTTTATTGTCTTTGAGGTAAAAGGAGTGGCAAAAGAATGCTGAAAGAGATGGAGCGAGAAATGAATGAGTATGAAATGAAAATAAGTGAAAATAACTGAAATTTTTTGTCAATTTTTGTTTTTGGTTCTCATGCATTTCTAGATAGTAAAAGTATAAATATATATATATATATATATAAGGTTATCCAACTGACCCAAAAATATTACCAAACTAGCACACTATGCATGTAATATCTTCTAACTGGAATTGGTAAACTAAAAAGTATTAGTTGCGGAAGTTGAACAAGTACCATAGTTCCCAAAACTACAAAGACCAAAATCACAACTTGCCAGTTGGCCTTGTTTATTATTTACAGGGACGAACATGTTCCCTTTGAATTTCAAGAGCCAAGATAGACTAGAGTTCCATAGGTTGATCCTTAAAATCCACCTTTTTTTATTGTTTTTGTCAAACGGAAAAGCTTCATTAACTTAAACAAAATTACATCAGCATGGAGGACGAAGGGAAATACGCCATGGTTGGTGGGTGCTGCTCGTCAATTCCATCAAGGAAATACAATCTTCTTAACAGCATATATATATAATATTTACTGGGTTTGAAACAACGTAATAAAATATTTACAGGGTTTGAAAAAATCTTCTTAACAGCATATATATATATATATGTGTGTGTGTGTGTGTGTGTGTTAGTTAATTCATGAGAAACAACGTTTGAACTCCGTCGTCGTAATCTTGTAATGAACACAGCAACGTACGAGATCGACGTTATTATATATTAGTTAATTTCGTGAGAAACTTTTGAACTCCATCGTTGTCATCTTGTAGTGACAGCAACAAGGTATATAATATTTATATATATTAGTTAATTTATGAGAAGTTTTGTTTGAACTCCGTTGTTGTAAACTTGTAAGACCAACTTCAATGGTTTGGCTAAAAGCCAAATTTTTTAGCCCGAAAAATTTAGCTTTTAGCTCAAAAATAATTTTTCTGCTCCAACCACTCTAGGCTAAAATTTTAACCTGAAATTATTAAAGAATGAACTTAGGCTTTTTTTTTCTTAAATTGAATTTTTTTTAAAAAAAAATATGTAGACTATCGTAAATTAATTTTATAAAATTTTAATCTAAAAATATTTAAATCCCGGTAAATATTGAAAAATCACTAAATTTTCCACAAAGCAAGCCTTCAACTTTTATCAATCTTTCAACCCTAGGCTAACTTTCAATTCACCAATCGTTCAACACCAAATTTTCTACATCAAAGTGTGGAATAATAAGTATAATAATTATTGAAGGCATCTAGATTAATAAAAACAATAATTAACAAGACATAAATTTAATAAAGTACATAAACCACATAAACTTAATACAACCGATAATTCATAAACTACTTAAACCACATAATTAATAAACTATATAAACTTAATACTGATAATTCATAGTTATTTATAGAGTTTTTGGATGAATTTTGAGTTCAATAATTTTTTTTAATTATTTTAGCCGTTGGATTTAAATTTGGGCCGTTAGATCTTTTTTTTTTTACGGTTAGATTTGATTATATTCGATCTCAGCCATTGTGACATCCCACATCGCCCAGGGGACTGATCCTTAAATGTATATTCCCATCTCTACCTAGCACGATGCCTTTTGGGAGCTCACTGGCTTCGGGTTCCGTAGGAACTCCGAAGTTAAGCGAGAAGGGGGCTAGAGCAATCCCATGATGGGTGACCCACTGGGAAGTTGCTCGTGAGTTCCCAAAAACAAAACCGTGAGGGAATGGTAAACCCAAAGCGGACAATATCGTGTTACGGTGGTGGAGCCGGGGCCGGGAAGTGATCCGCCTCGGGCCAGGATGTGACAATTTGGTATTAGAGACTTACCCTGGCCGCGTGTGTGCCGACGAGGACGTCGGGCCCCTAAGAGGGGTGGATTGTGACATCTCACATCGCCCAGGGGACTGATCCTTAAATGTATATTCTCATCTCTACCTAGCACGAGGCCTTTTGGGAGCTCATTGGCTTCGGGTTCCGTAGGAACTCCAAAGTTAAGCGAGAAGGGGCCTAGAGAAATCTCATGATGGGTGACCCACTGGGAAGTTGCTCGTGAGTTCCCAAAAAACAAAACCGTGAGGGAATGTTAAGCCCAAAGCAGGCAATATCGTGCTACGGTGGTGGAGCGGGCCCGGGAAGTGATCCACTCCGGGCCGAGATGTGACAGTCATTGGATTCAATGTATTTTAAAATAACATATTCTAAAAAAATTAAATTTGAATCTGGACCGTTGGATCAACCAACGGTCCTTAGATCTCAACCCTTGGTTTAAAAATAGAGCCGTTGGGGTTTTTTTTGGGTGGCCGACAGCCTATGACAGAGGGGCCCACCCCTGTCAGGCAATGTCTGCAAGCCCATCGCATGGGCGCGTTGGAGAGTGACCAGGCCGAGACTGGCCCAATTGCCCGCGAGTCCACTCGCATGGGGGGGGGGGAATTTGGGGGTGTATTTGGCCCAGCTTTGGCATTTGGCTTTGAGCCCAAAGATTTGGTTTGGGTTGGAGTGGGTTTGGGGGGAAGTAGGGGGTTGTGAATTTGGCATTTAGCCCATTGTTGGAGATTGTCTAAATAAGCAATAAGGAGGTATATTGGATGGGTAGTAAATAGAGTACTCACTAGCGAGTACTTAAGCATTATCTTATTATATATATGGAAGAGGTCCATATAGATCCAATCTAATTAGTAGATTAAAACTAAATTTTCATAAATTTCGGTGGGCATGTGTGCATATTTGTAATTAGAGAAATGCTAAGGAGACTATTTCAAAGTAGGAATTTTCATAGACTCTCTATCATCTCAGAGTTTAACATTAATCCTCATGCCAACATTATAAAATATTGTACTAAAAAAATAAGATGGCAGAGAATCTCCACTTTTAAGAGTCTCCTTAGCATTTCTCTTGTAATTAATTTGCAAGTTAAGTTATGTTTATGGTTGTATATAATATTTCTCTTGATTCTTGATGTGTGAAATTGTTGAATAACTTATTTATTTATGCTGAGACATATAATAATGTAATTTGTAATACACACGTATAATCAAACTCACACGTTTATACTAATTAATTAGAAATATACATATTGGTGTTATAAACATGAAAATGCAGTTGTTCATATCTTCTTCAGTTGGTTTCCGTTTGGTTTTTGACCTAATCATCTATGTGATGCCTAGATAATGAGATGAACTTCATTGCACCGATGGATTTAGAGTGGCACCGCAGTTGTAGATAAGTTCTCACTTGTTTACGAAACACGTTCTAAGATCATCTCCAACCCTTGGGCTAAAAGCTAAATTTTTTAGCCTGAAAAATTTAGCTTTTAGCCCAGAAACAATTTTTCTGTTCCAACCTTTCTGGTCTAAATTATTAAAGAATGAACTTAGGCTAATTTTTCTCTTAAATTAACTTTAAAAAAAATTATGTAGAATATCGCAAATTAATTTTATGAACATTTTAATCTAAAAATATTTAAATTTCGATAAATATTGAAAAATCACTAAATCTTTCCACAAAGTAAGCCTTCAATTTTTTTTTTAATTATTTTAGCTATTGGATTTAAATTTGGGCAGTTAGATCTTTTTTTTTACCGTTAGATTTGATTATATTCGATTTTAGCAGTTGAATTCAATGTATTTTAAAATAGGGTAGATATCAATTTATTACCCTCAAGTTTCGTGGTTTTCAACATTTAGTACATGAAGTTTTTTTCGTCGCCAAGTGTCACATCCAGACCCAGGGCAGGACACTTCCCGGGCCCGCTCCACCACCGTAGCACAATATTGTCCGCTTTGGGCTTACCATTCCCTCACGGTTTTGTTTTTGGGAACTCACGAGCAACTTCCCAGTGGATCACCCATCATGAGATTGCTCTAGCCCCCTTCTCGCTTAACTTTGGAGTTTCTACGGAACCCGAAGCCAGTGAGCTCCCAAAAGGCCTCGTGCTAGGTAGAGATGGAATATACATATAAGGATCAGTCCCCTGGGTGATGTGGGATGTCACAATCCACCCCCCTTAGGGGCCCGACGTCCTCGTCGACACATTTCCGGCCAGGGATAGGCTCTGATACCAATGTCACATCCCGACCCGGGGCGGGACACTTCCCGGGCCTGCTCCACCACCGTAGCACGATATTGTCCGCTTTGGGTTTACCATTCCCTCACGGTTTTGTTTTTGGGAACTCACGAGCAACTTCCCAGTAGGTCACCCATCATGAGATTGCTCTAGCCCCCTTCTCACTTAACTTCGGAGTTCCTACGGAACCCGAAGCCAGTGAGCTCCCAAAAGGCCTCGTGCTAGGTAGAGATGGAATATACATATAAGGATCAGTCCCCTGGGCGATGTGGGATGTCACACAAAGTCATACCTAAAGTGTTAATTTTAGGACAGTTTCATACATTCGTTAGTTTGGCTATTAAGTTTCTAATTAACTGACGATGTGACGTCTATATGGACAATAATTGAGCGCCACGTTTCATTAAGAGTCCACGTAGAAATTAAAATCATTTAATTAAATATTAAAAACTATAAAAAAAAAAAAAAAAAAAATTTTGCATGGGAGACCCACCGTTACATCCCTCACCTTTTTTCTTCCCCGATCCCGTCTTCCCCCAACATAGATTCCACCCTCGGGCCCCTCTCTTTCATCCCCATCTGCACACTGCCCCGCCTCACCTACTCCCTCGCAAAACCTGTTCGAGCGAAACTTCAGTGAACTTGAACCCCGACCTTCTACCAGTACCTCGAGAACCTGCGGGTGTGGATCAAGCGCGCAACCTCCTCGTCTTCCCCGAAATCGGAGTACGACGAGCCGATTCGGACCCAGCTGCTCGCCGCCATGCTCAGGTACATAATTATGCTAGCGATCATGTTTAACAGCGGAGTATTCGTGGCCATCGTTTTGGGGCTGGCGATTGGTTACTTGGCGTTTCGGAGTGGGGACGATGATGTGGCCAGTGTGGTGGTGGAGACTGATAATCCGTGTGCGTGCGCTTAGAAATTTTTTGGGTGGATTTAGATATTTTTTAGATACGATTCGAAAGGGTGCAACTTGCGTTTGTCAATTTGCTGTGTGTCTCTATCGACATGTAATTGTCTGATCTTGTATTATTATGGTTGTTTGTAATTTGGCCTAATCGGATAAATGGTCATCGTAGTAATGAGGCAATCAGAAGATAACCCTTGTGGTAAGAAAAATTAAGATTTAAAACCTCGTGGTATAATCCGTTAGCAAATTTAGTCCAAAACCAATTTTTCTGTTAATTGTCTATTAAATGCAGGGATATATATGCAGGGATCACTATCCTCAGGATCCAAGTACTGGGTCCAGTCGTTTCATCTTCTCTTTTCGGTCTTGTACGAGCAATCGGAAGAAATAAGAGTATCTTGTTCTTGTCGCTGTTGCTATTAATCATGGGTTTGCTGGGCGAACTGGCGAGACATGTTGGAGGATTGGACGAAGAAGCAGAGGTCTCTGGCCATGGGACATTGAGCAAACACTTGGCGGACGGACTTCTTCTGATTGCAGATGACGCATGTCCACTTGTTGCTTTTGTTCCTCTGCTTCACCTGCAAATTTAATCGGAATTCATCGCCAAACAAAATCATCAAGTTTCAGATTCAAGTGTTCATACACACATACATATATACATGCACACGCATGTACATACCTGCATGGTGGAGCATTGGGAGCGATGAACTGCGACGAACACGATCGGCATTTTCTTCTTTGCTTTCGGATTTCACAAGTCGATGTGCGATTTTGGTATTACTTAAAATTTTGGCGGCGATTTGATTTGGGGTTTGGGGGCCAAATTTTGGGGATTCAAAATTTTGTGATTAAAAATCCTAAAAAGCCCAAATTCGCAATGATCCACTGGCAAAGTGGCCATTGCAAAAAAGCACAGCTGGATGTTCCTCCTTTACCATCGCTTACTCCCCCAACAAAATCAAAACCCAGCTCGACGAGGAAACGCAGGGAGACAAGGAAGAAGAACATGTCAAAAGTACATTTTTACCCCGCATTTACCGAACAACTAACAGAAAAATCACTAGTGGACTAAATTTGCTAACGGACTACACCAACGTTTAAATCCTAATTTTTTTACCACGAGGGTTATGTTCCGATAACCTTATCACCACGAGGACCATCTATCCGACCTTGTAATTTATGCGTTGCTTTGTAATTAATGGTAAGTCTACAGATCTACTTTCATTTTGTTCATCTTTTTCTTTTCAAATTTGAATTTTCCGATCTGCTGTGCTGATGATGATGGTGGCGACGCCGTCATTCGGCGGGGTTGTGGTTTTGGCGCTGGCGGGTTTTGGCTAGTTTTTCCAGGTTTTGCGAGGGAGCAGATGAGGCGGGGGAGTGTGCGGATGGGGGTGAAAGAGAGGACCGGAGGGTGGAATCTGGGTTGGGGGAAGACGGGATCAAGGAAGAAAAAAGGCGAGGGATACAAGGGTGGGTCCTCCATGCAAAAAAAAAATTTAATTAAATGATTTTATGTTTTTAGTTTTAAATATTTAATTAAATGATTTTAATTTCCACGTGGACCCTTAATGACACGTGGTGCCCAGTCATTGTCCACATAGTCATCACATCATCAGTTAGCTGGAGACTTAACAGCCAAACTAATGAATATATAAGACTGTCTCAAAATTAACACTTTAAGTATGACTCTGGGACAAAAAAAACTTCATGTACTAAATGTTGAAAACCACGAAACTTGAGACTAGTAAACTAATATTAACCCTTTAAAATAACATTTTAAAAGAAAAAAAAAATTTGAATCTGGACCATTGAATCAACCAACGGTCCAATAATGCCAACTGTCCGATGAACAAAAGAGCCATTGGGCTCATAATTGCTTCCAACAGCGGCCCTAACAGTGGATCCCACCTTGTCGAGCGCTGAAGGCTAACGCCCACGTGGGGCAAGTGGCACAAGTGACCAGGCCGAGAATGGGCTGGGTAAGGAAAAGTCCACACGTTTCTGGGCTATTTCTTGGCGGGAATTTGGCCCTCATTTGGCATTTGGCTTTTAATCCAAAAATTTGGGTTGGGTTGGGTTGGGTTGGGTTTGGTGGGGGAGAGGGGAAGGGGGGGGGGGGGGGGGGTGGGAATAGTGGGGAAATTTGGCATTTAGCCCAAGGTTGAAAGAGAGTCTAACCGGCTGTTTGCAATATAGATTCCTAATTTTGAATGTTTATTGATGGGTTTGCTTGATTAGCAAAAGTTGATTAAACTTCCAAGCCCGCTTAGGATTCATAAAGGCTCACTTAACTGATGAAGCAAAGCCGGTGGGAAGCTTCAACTTGCAAGAATTGACAAGCATTTCAAGAAAAAGAAGTGATTTTCACACAGTATTTACTCGACGTACAGGAAAAAACTAAACTGAACTAATATCCCACTCATAGCACAATCATTTCATTTACGAGTTAAAAAATGCGCAACCTACATACACACAAACGCACACTTTGTTGGCACCATTCAGTAATGTTACGACCACAACCATCTCTCTCTGGAGCCTCGTCTTGGTACCGAAAACCAAAGAAAATCCGAAGTAAAATAGTTTATTGAGGCGGTTTAACCAAATCTAGTAACAATTACAGTCCAATTCCAAAAGTCCGGTAATAGTACGGTCGGGCTCAGGAACTAAACATTGAAACATGTCATGACTTTGTTTCAACTGGTGAATGCTTCCTCTCTTAAAATTTTGAAACATGCTGAGCTGTGTTGTTTATTAAGAACAACATAGTTTAACATTTTGTAATTAATCTAAAATTTAGAATTATTTCTATTCGCTTTCATAAGATACAAAATGCATAAAGGATATATTCCTGCTAACCAGAGACGCAGACGAAGGGGGAGAAATTCACACATGAACCAAAACGAAGTTGAAGTCTCACTTTTCCTCTTTATATACACATTCCAGACTCGGGAGGTTTCATGCCTTATCACCAACTGCGTAACGTTTCCTCGTAGGACTTAAACCTGATGAATGGAGCTGTTTTCGCTTTTTCACCAGTTGCATTGCAGTATGTCTGTCATCTCGAGCCTCCTCAGAATCAGGCTGTACATACAGTTCAAATTGAACTTATATTCCTAACACAAACTATATAGAGATTTATACCAAAAAATTATAGTTCTGTGTGTTAGCACCCTATTGATTCATTGAATTTGATATAATGACCTCCATGGAAGATTTTTAAATTCAATCAAACAATCAAATATGCGTGAAAGACGAAATACTTATAAGTAATGAAAAAGTAAGATGACAGTGGCACATCCTTTACGCGCTTTGAAATGTAAGCTTTTTAGTTTGGGAAAAGATTCTTGCTTGAACAGGTATTATAGATCGTGCAGACAGTGTTTCATCCTTAGGGTATTGTGATTCGCAGACATAGAATTGGCACCCGATACTCAACTCATTTTAACTAATATGCATTAAAAACAATCATCCACTAAATCCCTATTTCAATGAAAAAACCAAAAATTACTCATGACGAAGACGAATAAGTTGCAGGGTTTATTAGATTAGCACATAATATTGCAGTATCAGACTCCACCTAAGGTCAGTGGCTCAACGATGCATCAGAAAACAGCGTAAGAAGCTTTGAGAACTACAGATTATAATTTCTTGAAAGGTGAAACAATACCTTGATGGCTAATGCTCTGTCGAAGCTTTGAATGGCATTATCAGGCTCCCCAAAGTTTAACTGTGCTCTACCAAGGGTAACCCAAGCCTGAACATATGATGTCAAGTGAAGTTAGGACAAAAGAAAATCATTACACAACCAAAGGAAATATGAGAGGAAATTGCCTAGTTATGAATCATAAAAGCATCAGCCACAATTATCACTGTATGCATAGCAAGTGAAAGTACCCATTAACACGGATCTAAGTTTCAGGGACCATGAAGGATGATGGCTAAACCTTTATCTTCTTCCATCAGCAACACACATAGATAACAACAGAATTTATCAGAAAGAAAAAGAATTTATGGGAGGAGTCAAATTTAAAATGCTAATTGCATCAAAGATTCTACAAAGCATATGAATGAAAATTTCCCCTCCCAATTTTCCTAGAGCAATGAGCACCATCATAACTTGGCACAGGCACATGAACAAATAATAAGGTGACAACCATTTCAGAAGTATAAAATTTTGACATACCTCAGCCCATGAAGGCTCCAACTCAGTAGCTCCTGCAAATTTTAATCAAAAGATAAGTACAATAAAGCACTTGCAATTGAACCAGAGAAATTGCAATACGCATAAAATTAAGCTTGAAAAAAGTATATTGTGTGTGCAGCTTCTGGAAAGTGTGAACATAATTTAGCGAATAAGGACCCAAAAGTGCAGAAAGAAAAAGAGTGTAACACATTTTGGAACCAAATAATGCACGTGGAAACAAAATACATGTTTGATGGCAACCTGATAACAAAATGGTCATATCACATATATGTACCTATTAAGAACTAGACATACTTGTGCAAATATGGAAAATAATATACCCCGAAGGGAGATAGAAGGGAAACCTACGAGTCGCTGTCTTCACCGCATTCCATGCATCTCCAACTTCAAGTAATACTTGTGCCTTCTGTTCATGTAAAACTGCATTTTCAGGCCTCAACATAAGAGCAGCCTCCCATTTTCCCAATGCTTCACGGTACTTCCCATCCTTCAAACATCAGTTTAATGTGAGAAAATGCCATTAAATCATCCAGATCAGGAATCAGCAGAAATTAGTTCACACCACGATCTTAGTCATACATGTAATAGCTTGTACATAATGAGAAGATTTCTCTTTTGGTTTTCCTGCATTCTTCCTCTAGCAAGAAATTAGTCATTAAAATATTATATGCCACTCGGCCAGTAACTGAAAAGGGCCAGGAGTGAGTACCTATCGCTTACAATAATCAAACTACTGTATTCAACGTGAAAAGATGATGTCCTCACCTACAGACAAAAGGGACCAAAAAACCATTCTTCATATATCTCAACTATGAGCATATAAGTGCCTCGTTTTCTTTTGTTTCTGTATGCAATTCAACATTTTGTTTGTGTTGATATTGTCAATTTCTGATGTAAGTAGTGTCAAATCCTTCCCATAACAATATGCAATAGCAAGCACTAACTAAGAATTCTGTCGAGCTTATTTACTTGCTTAGTGCTTGCCACTCCACTTCGACAAGATTATATCTACTACTAAGAATCACTAGCTGAAAATTTTCATGTTTTATGAATCCGGCAGCTAGTTTTTCCCACTTTTACACTTTTCCTTTCATCAAATTTCGATTTCAACAATTTGGGCAGCTAAAAAAATCTAGCATAATTCTAACAATCTTGAGCAGGCAGACTAAATTGGTTATCTGGGCTCCATCAATTATCACATCAAAACGAAATTACATATCAAAGAACATAACTTGGCAATTACATTTTCCTTCTGCAATGCATAATACCAAAAAAAAATACATAAATAAATAACTGGGGTTTTTTAATATTTATTACCTCGGCGAGCTTAGTTCCCTGAGCTTGAAAGGAGTGGAAAAGTTCGGCAGCGTCGGAAGGCTCGCTCTCATCGGCTAGCTTGCCGAGCTCAGTGTTGTTTTGAATATTATTGCTGGGTTTTTCTGCTGGGTGCGATTGATTGCTGGGTTCGTCGTTTTGCCGCTCGAAAGGGAGATTTGGGTAAGTTGATACGATCCCCAGAGGCCGCTTCTTGTTGCTCTTCCACGCTATCTTCATCTCTCTCTCTCTCCTCACTCAGGCAGACCCGCAACTCCTCCGTTCTGTTTCGGGTTCGCCCGAATGCAATAAATACCCGCACGGTTAAACCCGAACACGTAATTGGGCCCAATGTGGCATGTAGGCTTCTGTTCTTTAATCTGCTATTTTAATACAGCCCAACCAAAAAAAAATAAATAATGAAAAAAGCTTGAAACTAACGATAAAGACAAAATAAATGGTAAAGTGAATAGTATCATGATTGACTTTTTAGTGTAAAAATGTGGTTTTCCGTTAAAGTAAACAGTACCGAGATTTTTTCTATAAAGTTCCAAAAAAAAAAAAAAAAAAAACCCCAACAAAGAAGGGATCGTAGGCAGTGAGTAGGTTTTGTGCAAAGGTAAGACGTGGTGCACTCTCCTCCGGCATCCAATTCCAAAAGAGGTTTTTGGGAGAACGAAAGGTACAATCATACAAGGCCCCAAATTTGAAGGGTTACTAAAAAAATTTGCCATCTAAAATTTACATGTGATAGTCACTTAGTATTACGATCTAATAGTATTATTCTTCACTTGTAAGTGAGAGATCTTAAGTTAAATCTTGCCAAAGGCAATTTGAAACATATTATTGCTAGCTCATTGTGAGGCGTAGCCTCCCCTCCACCTTAGTTTAGATACTATCATTTGCTCAAAAAAATATATATGTAAAAGTGGTATTAAAAAAAAAATTTGATTTTATTAGTACTTCAAAATTTCATTGTTCACTCCTTATAAGTGTAAATTTTTTCTCTCTAAATATAAAAACTTGCAGTGCACAATGAGATATTTGAAGTGTCAATAACAATACCATAAAAAAAAAAATTTCTTTCAATTTTATTATATAATAATGCTACATGTTCAAGTGAAACTTTAAAGGTAGAGTTTTTGAAGCTTTTTTCTTGTTTGGTTGTTTAAAATTGAGTTGCTTTTGATTATTTAGTGAAGGTTATGCTTGAATCTGTTTTGACTTATTATTTAGGGAATTATTATTAGCACTCCAAAAATCTCATTAGGCACTCCAAAAATTTCATTAGGCACTCCAAACTTTCTATAATTAGAAAGAAAAATACACTTGTGAGGAGTGTAGAATGAGTTTTTTTTAGTGCTAATAACAGCTCCCATTATTTAATTACATTTGTAAACTTACAATCAACGAGTTAAATTATTACTTTTTAGAATCAATACATTGTCTTTTTTTTTCTTTTTTTTTTTTTTGAAAATCTATCTTAAGAATGATAGATTTTTCAATATGCACAAAACAAGGGAACATCAACATATGCCATAAGTCAGTATATAAGTAGAGGGACACCTAGAAAAAATAAATAAATAAATAAATCCTTCCACTTGCATAAGGACATATAGCGTACCACCTCGTCTTTGGACAACTTGAAAAATATCTCCCTTAGAAAGGGCCTTTTTATAAATTTCATGCAAGATCCTTGAAATCTCATAAACAGTCCTGACCAATTTATTGTTCTGAAAATAATTCTCATAAATATGCATAAACCGTAATTCTTTAAGTTGCTAACACAAGCATACGCTAGCAGCACAAACACCACTAACATAGAATTGCCACAAAAATGGCAAACGAATTTGTCTCGTGAACAAATTAAATAAAGGGATACTTTAGATGCGGTCCCTAAACCTTAACATTCTTTAAATTAAACCTTAATAGTATTCAAAGTTTGATCAACGTCCCTTGATTTTGTACACCTCATTATATTACTATTAATATTTATATTTTTATAGTTTTGACATTAATTGTTTGATATTTTATGAGATTTATAATCCTATAAATTTAAAATCCCTCAGTATAATACTATTAGAAACGGTTACAATAAAAAAATGGGAGACTTTGGATGCGGTCCTTAACTATAAATATTTTTTGATTGAAACCTTATTGGTTTTTAATTTTTGATCGAGGTCCCTGAAATCAATGTGATAATTTATTTCTATGTACGTTACTATATTTTTTAAATTAAAAATTAGAAATTTTAATTGTTTATATAAATGAGATTTTAAATGAAAAACCATAATTTGTGGGATTAAAAATATAAAAATACTATTGTGTGTGTTTATATATATATATATAAACATGGGTACATTCATCAAAATTAACCAAAAAAATTATTGTATCCAAACATGGGTACATTCTTCAAAATCACAAAAAAAAAATGATATTAGGCTTAATAACATTAGTAAATTTTTTTGATTAAAGTTGACATGGATACATTTTAAAATCAAAGAAAACAGAATGTACCCATGAAGTTTAAAAATGGATTAAAAAAATTGAATAGATTTTATATAAAAAAAAAAATGGTACATTTTACATATAACAAAATAAAAAGTTTTACATGAAGAGGTACATATTATTAGCATGGGAGCATGGGTACATTTAGCAAAAATAAAAAGTACAAATAAAAAAATATATATTCGTACAAATACAAATAAACTTTAAAAAATATGGGCACAAAAAGAAATTAATATATGGGTACAAATTAAAACTAAAAAGAAAATTGGTACAATTAAAAAGGAATTACAAATTAAAAATGGGTACAAACTAAAACTAAAAATATATGATAAAAAATTTAGTCATAAATATACTAATTGTAACATTTTTAACATTAAATGAATATATTTAGAAATAAAAAAATATTTTATTATTGAAATAATTAATGATGTTATTAATAACCAAGGACATTGATCAAAAATTGAAAAAGAATAGGATTTTAATCAATGGAATAGCAAAAGGAAGGACAAGAACCTAATTTCTCCTAAAAAAATTCAAACATTTTGATTGAATAAATGGATAAAAACTATGTAAAAATAAGAAATAATAAAGGGCAAAAGAATGTATCCATAGTGTTAAAAAAATTGGTACATTTTACAAAAAAGTTGGTACATTTCACATATAACAAAGTGGTACACTAATAAAGAAGAATGGGTACATTATAAATAAATTAGGGTACAGATAAAAGATTAAAAATTATGAGTACAAATGAATTTTTAAAAATATAGGCGCTAAAAGAAATTAATACATGGGTACAAAATAAAAATAAAAAGAAAATACTACAAATTAAAAAAAGAAAAAAATGTTGCAAATTAAAAGTGGGTACAAACTAAAAATATAAATATATGATACAAAGTTTAGGCATAAAACATAAATATACCATATGTAATTTTTCTATCATTGATTAAATATACAATGTCACATGATGGTATATACATGGGTACACACACAAATAAAACTTTAAAAAAATATGGGCACAAAAAAGACTAATATACGGGTACAAATTAAAAATGAAAGAAAATTGGTACGAATTAAAAATAGATACAAACTAAAAATAAAAATATATGACAAAAAATTTAGCCATGGATAAAAATATACTAATTGTAACATTTTTGACACAAAAGGAATATATTTAAAAATAAAAATATTTTATTATTCAAATAATAAATGATGTTATTAATGTCCAAGGACCTTAATCAAAAGTTCAAAATAAATAGGATTTTAATCAATGAAGTAACAAAAGAAAAAAGATGTGAACCTAATTTTTTCTTAAATAAAAGTAGGGGTTTATCCTTTTTTCACCTTTTCTTTGGACCATGCCACCACGAGCATGTCACCATGCATGCACAGTGAATGTAAGCTATGGTGACAGAATACATAGACAGTGAAGTGATAGTGAGTCCCACATAGAGAAGAAAATTTTCAAGATGTTCGAAATACGGATTGGTATAACATATACTATACATAAGCGAAAAAAAGTTTTAACTTTTAAATGTTACTACACTTATATATTCACATGTGATATGCTACCTTATATTCCGTGCATTTGAAAAATCTCTCCCCAGGGAGCTGGTATTAGTTCGGCAATCACCATACTTACCCGCGTAGACGAGTATAATTTTGACACGTCTCACGTATGAAAATGCCGCAAATGCATGTAGGAAAGTCATTTTTCTGTAATCAGCAACTAATACTTGAACTCCACGTGTCTCTCGGCTGCTGTTGAGTTTGGGTGCTTGTAAGGGAAGTTCACGTTGACTGAACTTATTACCTTTAATAAGGTGTAGTGGCCAGTGGGGCTTTAAAATCCCAGCCCGCAACCCTCGCACTCCCCATACCAAAAACTATTGAAACAGAAAAATAAAGGCTGTGAGAATTTGAGAAGAGAAAGCAGCAGCAGAAGAAGAAGATTAATGGAGAAGAAAGACAAGACAGAGGTTAATGGGTTCAAACCTAAGAAGGGTAGTGTGTTCCCAGGAAAGAGAAAGCTGGTGAAGAAAATGGTTTTGGATTCCATGGCGGAATGGGTTTCTTCTGTTTCCTTCCCCGCTGATTGCCTTCCTCCTCCATCCTCTGCAGCCAACATCACCAAACAATCAAATTCCAAGGGAAGCAAACAGGCAGTCCCACACCAGTGCAATTGCAAATACTCTGGCAAATAATGCATCATCATCATTTGGTGACAAAGTCTTTGATCTTCAAAGTTTGGTAGTCCTTTCTTCTCTTATAAATAAAATAGAAGATTGTACGATTTAGCTCTCATATTAGAATAACACGTGCACGTTGTTTTTTTTTTCCTCCTTCTTTGAGAATTGGAAATGTATCTTCATGAGGATGTGAACAATTTTGTGTGCGAATGCTTTTAGTTGTAATGAAATACTATATATCAAGAACTAGGTTTAGTTCTTGCAATAGTGGGTGGTAATTTACAAGTTTGGAAGTTTTTACTTTTTGAGGTTTATTGGACTAAACTAAGCTTGCTCCGAGGCCACTTAATTGGATTTTACACTTTCTAATCCCTTTTTGTTTTTTTATGTGTCCGTAAGAATTTGGAAAATTGTTAAAAAAAAACGACTTTTATGTAATGAGAATATTATTATAACAATATCTCATATAGCATGCAGTAAAAAAAATAAAAAACTGAACTGCATCTCCATTTTAGATAAGTACTGCAGGAGAAATTTTTCATTATGACGAGAACACGATGGTACATCACGTGTTTTTATATAAATGGTGAGAAATTTTATTTTTTAAATTATTAACATTTTAACATATAAATTTCATCATTTGTATAATAACAAATGATGTATCATTTCATGTGTGTCGGTCGTACTTGAAAAATCTATCGTCCTGCAAGATCAAATCCCAACACATTATCATCTTACAATGGCTACAGCTAGCTTCTGGGTTTAGTTCAAAGAATGTTTGTGGAGCCCATTTTACTCAGTCGTTTACTTAGTCTCTAAGAGTCTGGTCTGCACCCCACTGCAAAATTTTCAAAACGTACGGAAATTGGCAGGGCGTGCAGCACACAAAGCATATCCATGAGCGGATTTTGCAAGGAAAGGTTTTATGTTAACCCAAAAAAAGATCTACATGTGGGCTTAACTAAAGCGCTTTACTCTCAGATGGCATAGCCTCACGTTTTGGTTGCCCATCCGAAAAACGGATACAAGAATTCTCACTTTTCTTTAGTGTGTGCCGACAAAGACACTCTAAAGAAGAGTAAGAAATGGAAAATTTTTAAGGAAAGCTTTCTTATCTTTTTTTGGCAAGGAAAGCTTTTAGATTGTGCGCTGAAAAAGAAATAAAGAGCAGGAAGCAGAGTTTCGTACTCTTCTTTAGTGTGGGTTGGTGAAGTGTATTTGACTTTAAAAATGCATGACAACTCCAAATGGTAGTTAAGGGCGACAATCTTTCCTTGCAACCCTGTTTTTTGTCCCAAACTTGTATTAACTAGAGACCAACTTGATGGTAATGATCAAAGCTGAAAACCCTAACAAGTAAAGAAAGGTATGCACTTCTATTCTCGACAACGTCCCAAAACCAAGTGATCGATGCAGCTCCCGATTCACATTTCCTTGCATTGCAAATTGGTTCATTCGGTAGTTTTTTTTTTCATTAGTTTGCAGTGTTGGACACGTGACTTAAGTATATTTCCGGATACCCACAATAATCCCGACCTATATACATGTAAACCTAAGGTAAAGTAAGTTGGATCTCCAAGTTATACATATATATATGGTAGGTTTATTTCTAGATACCTACCATAAGTAAGAGGATAAGTAGGTTCCAATCACGCTGTATGTACGTACTGTTAAGACACGTTAATCATAAATGATGAGACAAGTAGCTAGCTAGGTTCCCCTATGAGGCTCCCAACAATAATCCCCAACGTACTGATCTTTTGGCAATTCTTTACTCTATGGTCTTTTATCTTCCTCAGCAAAGGTGAGGTAAAAGGGATTGTACGTGTGCCAGATTTTAATTAAATATTGGGGGCATCTAGATATGAGTCCAACAAATCAACATAATTATTAGGTTAAATTTAATTTTACCTTTTCTTCACCTTTATTTTCTCATATTTATTTAATATTTTTTTCAAAATATTAGTCTTCTAATTCTAATACATTGGTAAAGAAGAAAAGAATCAAGAGTATCGTCTTTTTGTGATACGAAAATCCATGAAAGGGAAAACCATCGAGCAAGTTCCCCTGGAGGCTACACGAAATCTAGCATGGTTCAAGAAGGACAAGTGCATGGTACCATTGAGTCATTGACCCATTCAAAAATATAAGCCAACAATTTCCCCTGTTTGGGATTGGAATGGGACCATTTTTAACATTAAAACAGAAGTACTACTAAATAAGAAGAAACAAAGGAGTTGAACCGAAACTCATTTTGTTGGCTGGAAGAAGCTCAGCTTGATCGCATTCCTTGCTTCCAAATCGGAAGCCCATTTGAGCAAGCGAATGAACTTTGATTTCACCGCAAAAAAAATCCCTTGAAACAAACCCTAATAATTAAAGTAATAATTACCTCACTATTTGTTTCTAAAAAAGCTACTTCACTATTGAACTTTGACTTATCATAAAATGGACTAGCATCTAGTCAATCTTCTACGAATTCTTTGCAAATCTTTGTCTTCATACTATAGAACTCTTAAAAATACTCTTAACAATTGTAAGTTTTATACAAAAGCACTTTTAATCATTGTTTACTCAGTTGAAGTCAGAGAATGCATGAATCTTTATGAGAAGAAATGACATGTATACATGAATCTTTACGAGAAGAAATGAAATGTTCACATATTTGTCCAGTATTTGACATCTTAAGAAGATTTTAATATTCAATAATTCATTTTATTATATAATATGAGTCTCTTAATAAGAGAAGATCAACCTATATGGATATGCGATGGTATAACTTTATCTTCTTTTCCTCCACTTATAATGTATATCCACCGTAAACTTTCATAATTGAAACCGTTCAATCTTCTAATATTCATTTGAGGATCATTACTTTATAGTTGCCAACAATGTTTAATTCAAATCTGGCAAGTATATGACCTTTTACTTTAGATACTGTTGGGGAAAATGTTTGTGTTCTCCTCACAGGAGAACTTGCTTATCCTCTTATGGTTAATCTATTTGTGCTTTGGGGTGAGATGGGCCACCACAAATGTTCTATATAAACTGCTTCGCAGAGGCACAGAGCCACCAGCAGGAGACCATCACCTGCACTACTTCTCCAAACCACTAAACTCATAGATTCACTAGTTCATAATTGGAGGTAGTTTATTTTTATTCAAGGAGAAGGGTTAGGTTTGAATCCGGATGCCGACAATCCACCATCTGCATAATTATAGGCTAGTTCGTAACCAAAGTGATCACAAGGCAATGGCAATGAAGGAGGAGAAGAACCCTAGCAAGGGATTGGTTGCAGCCGCAGGCAACAAAAAGACATGCTTTTGTAAGCCAAAGATTCCAAACTATGCAAGTGTAATTCCAGCAAAGAGGAGGTCAGTGAAGCAGATGATGTTTGATTCCATGCTCAAATCTCTTGCCTCTTTTTTTGATCGCTGGTCATCGTCTTCCTCTCAAGACTCCAAGTCCAACAACAAGACGACCAGTCTCATATTTCCAGACGAGTCCTAGAATATATTCATGGCTACGTTCTGAAGTCTTCGATCTCTCGACTAATGTTGTTCATGTATCAACATACATATTATCATGCTGTTCCGAAATTGTTGCAGTTTACTTGTTTGCTAGGTCATAGTGTCTTGGTGATTATGTTATCTGGTGTCTAGCTAGTCTCAGGCTAGCCTCTACTTTTCTGTAATGTCTTAAGTACTTAAGAGTTTTAAGTTTCTTTCAGATCAAATAAAATTTTATTCAGAACGATATCGTACATAGTGAAAATGGTAAGGAGAGCAAATATGTATCAATGCAAATGGTATGTCATTGACCCATTCAAATATAATCTATATTTATAGGAGATTCGAACGGAACCTCTTCTACCATTAAGAACAAAAGTACCATTAGAGTAAGAAGAATCGAAGAGGTTAAACCGAAGCTCAGTTCGTTGGTCACGGAAAAAAAAAAATCCCTTGAAAACAAACCTAAGGCACCTCAATATGTTCAGATAGAAATTAATTCGGTCTTGATTGAATAACCGATCATAATCTAGCTCAGCAGTAGATCGTTTGAAAATTGTAAAATGCAACAAAATACAACATTGAGTATTCCAATAATGTCTACAAAGGAAATCTAACATGAAAGTGACTAGCTAGCCTCTGGTGTACAAGGACACGGTTTTGCTGAGCATCCAATAAATAATTTGTAGAAGGATTATGTTCCATACAAATATTTTGTTTTGAATAGCTCAAGTCCATGTCAACCCCAAAGACCAAGAGAAAAGAACACGGAAAATCTTGGGTTTCATTGCTTTAAGATCATATGAATCCTCTGCAAATCTTTGTTTTCATTGTGTTATGTTATGGGCATACAAATCCTCTGCAAATCTCTATTAAGATTGTTATCGTGAGAATGTGAAGACAAAGTCCCACGTTGGTGAAGGACCAAATAATGCAAGGGCTCATAAGAGGTTAAGCTTCTTCTCATATTATTACCAATTAGTTTTACGTTAGAACCTCAACTTTTTTTTTTGGTATCAGAGCAAGTTGGCTCATGTGCGAAGCCCAACAACCACACGTGCTCCACGTTATCCTATTTGTGTTGTCCATGTGTTAGGCTTGAAAATCACCACATGTGAGGTGACGTGTGAGAATGTGAGGACAAAATCCCACATCAGGGAGAGATTAAACAAGTAAAGGCTTATAAAAAGTTGAGCTACTCTTCATATTTCCAATTAATTTTATGACTTTCTTCGGTTATATTATTAGTTCCCGGAAAATGTAATGGATATACAGTTTGAAACAATTATGAGATAGTGAAATATGAGGGCTTGATTCACTACTTAATGTTCTTGATCGGATGCTGTCACTATGTACTCATATTCTCAAGTAAATGATTTCTGCATATAAGTTAAATCAAAGTAGAATTGGAGAGAAAAAAAAATAGAAGTGTGTAGAAAAAAAAAAAGGTTTGTGCGAAAATCATCTTTTATATTGTTACTGATTAGGAAAGCTTGTAGCTAAAGTTTCTAGGTTTAGTTGGTGTAATACCCTCTAAAAATACGATCGAATCCCATATCGTTTTTTAGAAGTAATGATGTGGTCCATTGACTGATGTTAACGTTCTACTTTGCCCAATCACCGTTAAATTTTTATAAAATCCATCTCAGTCGCTAGCATGCCACATATGGGACACTACTGTTTAAAGGAAGGAGAAACCAAATATGAGATCTCGGATGTATCAATTTAACATTCTGAAAAAGCTGATAAGAGGTTTTTGACTCGGTACAGTCTTGTCTGGTTGAAATTTAGAATGCATTGGAATGCAGATACATGCATTCCAAATTTCCAAAAGAAGAAAATTGCGTTTCCTCCAATCACAGAAAAAAGAGAAATTAGGAAAAGCAACACAGATGGGTTTTATTTCATATAAAATTCATCATGAAACATTATTACCTTGCCATGCAAACGTGTTTTCTAGAAATTGTAGATTTAATAGTGGGATAAAGTTCGTGAGTCCAAATTTTTTAATTAAATTTGTAAATTAAATGATGTATCATTAATAAGAGATAAATAGATTAATCAACTCTTAATTAATAATCCAACCATATATAACCATATCATTTAGTTTGCAAATTTAATTTAAAAAATTTAATCTTCGTAATATTACCCTTTAATAATGGCTCGCCAAGGTAAAATTTTTTGGGATTACCCAATAAAGGTAGTCCAAGTTAAATAGGAGAAATTGATTAGGCTACTATGTGAAAATGTAGTCTCACATTGAAAAATAAAGAAATTCTACAAAAGCCATGTTTAAGGAGCTGAGTTACTTGACTTACTCTTACTGCCATTTGTCTCAAAATGAACTTTAATTTCTTTCTTAGGGTCAAAAAATGACAGCTTACATATGAAGCTCAATAGCCACGTATGCTACACATCACTAAATACGTGTTGCACACCTGTTTAAAATACCATCACATATGAGTGAAGCCTCAACTTTCTTCGATCTGGTGGCCAGAATCTAATTCATGTACCAGAAACTTTTTCACGGCAATGCTCATAAGATGTTAGTATTTGATGCTTTCCTTGACAATTTTAGTTCATTAGAAAAATATTACTTATAGCTTTTACAATCCTAGAGCACTCAGGAGAAACAAACAGATCTCCAGAGGTAATTTATCAAATGACCCCAGAAAATTAGCAGATTTCATACACTGAAAACAAAAGGGTCAAAATTGAAATTAGCTAGCGTCTTGGACGAATGCGCCTCATATGCACAAGCTTCTTACAGGTGTTGATGGAACATTGACGTATCATATTTTTAGTTCATTATTATACAAAATTGAGCATGTTTCAAATAAGGTCTGCAAAAAAATCCAAACATAAAAGGGACTAGCATTCGGCGAATCTTTTATGAGTTCTCTACTAAATCTTTGTTTTCATACGACAGAAACTCTCCAAGAAAATTAATCTTAACAATTGTAAGTTATACAAAAGTACTTCTAAGACTTTAATCACGTGTTTAATTATTTGAAGTCAGATCTGTATGAATCGGTATATGAAATAACATGTCCATATATCTCCTCCGTATTTGACATCTTAAGAAGACTTTAATATTCAATATTTCACTTTATATCTAATATGAGTCCCTTATGAGGTTCCGATCATGTTGTTATTAATACACGTTAATTATAAATGAGAAGATAAGTAGGTTTCCTATGAGATGTGCCCAACAATAATCCCCAACGTACTAATCTTTTGACAATTCTTTTTACTTTATGGTCTTTTATCAACCGGCAAAGGTGAAGTAAAAGGGACCTTATGTCTGCAAGATTTTAATTAAATATTGGGGGCATTTAGATATTAGTCCAAAAAATAAATATAATTATTAGTTAATTTTAATATTACCTTTTCTTCACTTTTATTTTTTATATTCATTTTATATTTTTTTTAATGTTGAAGATAATTTAAAATCTTCTAATTGTATGCATCCTCTACTTCCAATTAGGGGTGAATTTAGATTGGGCCAACCCGAACTCATCCATATTCAATTAAAATTTTAACCCGAACAAGCAGGCTTTTTCTTAGTTATTAGGTCATCTCCAACCGAATGATCCAGAGGGACAGAGGACCGAAAATAGCCCGAAAACCGTCTCCAACCGAGGGATAGGCCAGAAGGCTGTGGAATCTGAAAGGGCCCCACGGAATCAAAGAGGGCTGGAGGGCTGGCCAGAAAAATCAGTTTTCCTGTCAGTTATAATCGACAGGAATTCTTAAAAAGAATTTTTAATCCAACAGCTAGTTGGCACCCGTTACGATTGGATTCAAATTTTTTTTTTTTTAATTCTATTTTTTTTCCTTATAAATACCTAAACCATTCCTCACAAAATTCACCATTCCTACCATTTCAATTCTCATATTTTCCATCCTCTTTCAAAAATCTATCCTTCCATTTTTTTAATAATTTTGAAATGGCCTCTTCTGCAATGAAAGGTAGGGCCTGGACTAAAAAAGAAGATGAAGCTCTTTGCAAGGCTTATAGATGGATGTCGAAAGATAGTGTGAGGGAGAATTGTCAAACAAATGACGGTGTTTGGAATCGTGTGTCCAAAAAATACTTAGAGTTCTATGAAGGCACCACTCCAATGAATATTCGAAACCACAAGAGTTGCTCTTCAAGATGGAAGAAACATCTTCAGCCAAGTTTGAACAAATGGCATCAAGCATTGTTAGCAACCGCAAGTAGACATGAAAGCGGCTCTAATTACTACGATGAAGTAAGTGTTTTCACAATTTATTTTAAATATTTAATTATATTACATTTAATTTTATAAATTAATTTCCTTTAATTTTTTTCTAGGTACGCCAAGCGGAGGAATTGTATATGGAGAGCAGCTCGAAACCCTTTCAGTTTCACAGTTGTTGGGAAATTTGTAAAGGGTGGGTGTTATTTGAAGATCCACCACAGAGAGCTCCTACGCCAGTGTTCGAAACTGCATCCTCAGCTCCAGATATGGATGAAGATGGATCTCCAACCATTCAACAGAAAAGGGTAGAAAATCTGTCTTTGGATAAAGGTTCCATACCTAGGGCTATCGGACGAAACAAGGCGCGAAGGTTGAAGGAAAAGGGCAAGGCAAATGATAATTACGCCGCTCAACATGAAGTGGCAGCCTCATTGCGATTATTGGCGAAGCAAAATGCCCTTGAGGCTGAGGAAATGAAGCGTAAGCATGAAGAATGGGCAAAACAAATACAAGAAGAGATGGATGATAAGAATATGGAAATGAACATTTCGAATTACACTCCAATGAGTAAGGCCTATTTTGATAGAAAAAAAAAAAAAAAGAAATTATGAGCCAACGGCAGTTGTTTACCTCTGCCTATACTCCTACGATGGCGGATGATGAAGATGATGTTGATTATGGATATTAAATTTAAGTTGTTTTAGTTTTTAAATATAAGTTAATGTTGTTTTCGAATTTAATTTGTAGTTTTTAAAATTTAATTTGTCGTTTTTAAATTTTAGTTGTAATTTTAAATATAAGTTGTAGTTTTTAAATTTAAGTTGTTGTAGTTTTTAAATTTAAATAATAAATTATGTTTGGCCCTATGGCCCTTGGTTGGAGATAGTTTGTTGTGACAAGGCTAAAACAAGCCCTCTGGCCCTCGGTTGGAGACGGACGTAAATATGGTCATGTACTGTTCATTAAAATATTAATATTTGGAGGATCTTGGAGGGCCAGAGGGCTAAAACGAGCCATCTGGCCAGCCCTTGGTTGGAGATGGCCTTACCTACCTGAACCCAACCCAACTCCAACCCGGTCATTTATTGGGTTGGGTTGGTTGATTCTTTGTCCACTCATGCCCAACCCGATTTATCAAACCACTCTAACCCGATTATAACCCAAACGAAATAATGCACATATTACACCCAAGTCCAACAACCAACAACCTTTATAATATTTGGTACAATTTCATTTCGTACAAGCTCTGGTATTTTCTTGTATGTTTAATTCAATCTTTGCATGGTTAAAACTTGCGTATTTGGCTTAACTTTTAAGCGGATATCAATTTGTGGAATGGAATTCAAGTTTTGATTGATTTATAATATTGAAGTTAACTAGCTCTGATGTTATTTGACTTAATTTGTTTAAAGGATTAAACTCAAAAAAATTGGCCAACCCGAACCCTACCCAAGTAAATCCGAACCCAATTAAACCTGGATCCAAATGAACCCGAATGAAACTCGACCCAAATCCGAACCCAAATTGTGATGTTGGGTTAGGGCTGGGTTGACCTTCCAACCGCCCGAACCCATTTGAGCAAGCGAATGGACGCAAAAAAAATCCCTTGAAACAAACCCTAATACTTAAAGTATTAATTACCTCACTGTTTGTCAGTATTGATTGAACATTGATCTATCATGAAAAGGGACTCGCATCTAACCAATATTTCACGGATTCTTTGTAAATCTTTGTTTTCATACGATACAACTCTCAAAGAAAAACATTCTTAACAATTGTAAGTTTTATACAAAAACATTTTTACGATTTTAATCACATGCTTATTTAGTTTGAATCGAAGAATGCATGAATCTGTATGAGAAGAACTGATATGTTCATATATTTGCCCCGTATTTGACATCTTAAAAAGACTATAATATTCAATAATTCGCTTTATTATATAATATGATTATCTTAGAAAGAGAAGATAAACCTATATAGATATGCGATGGTAAAACTTTATCTTCTTTTCCTCTACTTATAATGTATTTTTACCGTAAAATTTTCATAATTAAGACCACTCAATCTTTTAATATTCATTTGAAGATCATTACTTTATAGTTGCCAACAATATTTAATTCAAATCTGGCACGTATATAGTCCCTTTTACTTTAACTTTGATGAGGAAGATCAAAGACCATGAATAAAGAACTCTCAAAAGATCAGTACGCAGGGGATTGCTGTTGGGAATAAAGTTTGTGTTCTTCTATCTCATAGAAGAACCTACTTTGTCCTCTCATTTATGATTAATCTACTTGTGCTTTGGGGTGAGATGGGCCACCACAAATGTTCTACATGAACAGCTGCTCCAGATCACTAACGCATAGATTCATTAGTTCATAATTAGAGGTAGTTTATTTTTATTCAAGAAGGGGGTTGGGTTTGAACCCGGGACGCAGACAATCCACCATCTGCATAATTATAGGCTAGTTCGTAACCAAAGTGATCACAAGGCAATGGCAATGAAGGAGGAGAAGAACCCTAGCAAGGGATTGGTTGCAGCTGCAGGCAACAAAAAATCATGCTTTTGTATACCAAAGATTTCAAACTATGCAAGTGTAATTCCAGCAACGAGGAGGTCAGTGAAGCGGATGATGTTTGATTCCATGCTCAGATAGACCAGTCCTAGAATATATTCATGGCTATGTTCTCAATCTTCGATCTCTCGACTAATGTTGTTCATGTATCAATGTACATATTATCGTGCTGTTCCCATATTGTTGCAATTTACTTGTTTGCTAGGTCATAGTGTCTTAGTGGTTTCTAGTGTCTAGCGAGACTCAGGCTAGCCTCTACTTTTCTGTAATGTCTCAAGTAATTAGAGTTTTAATTTTCTTTGAGCTCAAATAAAATTTTATTAAGAACGAGAGAGAAAATAGTATCAATGCAAATGGCATATCATTGACCCATTCAAATATAATCTATTAATAGGAGATTCGAACTAGAACCTATTCCATCATTAAGGACAAAAGTACCACTAGAGTAAGAAGATTTGAAGAAAGGATAATTTGGCATATCATTGACCCATTCAAATATAATCTAGCTCATCAGCAGATCGTTTGAAAATTGCACAATGCAACGAAATACAACGTTGAGTATGTTTCAATAAGGTCTACAAAAAAATCTAACATGAAAGTGACTAGATTCTGGTGTACAAGGACAAGGTTTTGCTGAGCATCCAATCAATAATTTGGAGGATTATGCATCCGAACAAAGATTTTCTTTTGAATAGCTCAAGTCCATGTCAACCCCAAAGACCAATAGAAAAGAACACGAAAAATCTTTGGTTTCATTGCTCTAAGATCATATGAATCCTCTGCAAATCTTTGTTTTCATTGTGTTATGGGCATACAAATCCTCTGCAAGTCTCTATTAAGATTGTTATATTATTCCTGGAGATATACAGTTGGAAACAATTATGAGATCGTGAATCATGAGGGCTTAATTCACTACATAATGTTCTTGATCGGATGCTTTCACTTTGTACACAAATTCTCAAGGAAATGATTTCTGTCGATAGGTTATATCTACGTAGAATCGGGGACAAAAATAAATAGATGTGTGTAGAGTAAGAAAAAATAATAATTTGTGTAGAAATCACCTCCCATATTGTTACTGATTAGGAAAGTTTGTAGCCAAAATTTTAAGGTTTAATTGATGTAATGCCCCTAAAAATACGATCAAACTCAATATCGTTTCTCAGAAGTAATGATGTGGTCCATTGACCGATATTTAACGTTCTACTTTGCCCCATCACTATTAAGTTTTTCAAAAGTTAATCTAAGTAGCTAGAATGGCACATATTGAACGTCACTATTTAGAGAAGGGAAAACCAAACACGACATCTTAGATGTATCAGTTTAACCTTATGAAAAAACTTATATGAGTTTCTTTTGACCAGGGTGCAGTCTTGTCTGGTTGAAGTTTGGATCCATATATGCATTCCAAATTTTGCAAATAAAAAAAGCTGTGTTTCCTCCAATCATACAAAAAAGAGAAATTAGGAAAAGCAACAAAGATGGATTTTGTTTCATATAAAATTCATCATGAAACATTATTACCTTGCCACTTAGACGTGTTTCTAGAAGTGTAGACTTAACAGTGGCCACACCAAGGTCAAAATTTTGGAATTACCCAATAAAGGTCGTCCAAGTGAAAAGGGGGAACTTAATTACGCAAAAGAATGTAGAGTGATGTTTCATTGAAAAGTTAAAAAATTCTCTTAAAGTTGCAAGGATTAGGCTACTCTTATTGTCGATTTGTCTCAAAATGAACCTTAATTTCTTTCTTGGTGTCAGAATATGATAATCTGAAGTTCAATAACCACGCATGCTGCATGTCACTAAATACATGTTGCACACGTGTTTACAGTGCTACCACACATGAGTGAAACCT
Source organism: Pyrus x bretschneideri (assembly GCF_019419815.1). Classification (NCBI taxonomy): domain Eukaryota; kingdom Viridiplantae; phylum Streptophyta; class Magnoliopsida; order Rosales; family Rosaceae; genus Pyrus; species Pyrus x bretschneideri. The sequence continues at coordinate 7,901,292 of NW_025999390.1, read as the reverse complement.
CAACTTCCTTTAGTTTGGTGGCTAGAATCTAATTCATGTACCAGGAACTTTTTCACGGCAATTCTTCTAAGATGGTAGTATTGATGCTTTCCTTAACAATTCTAGTTCATTAGAAAAAGATTATTTATAGCTTTTACAATCCTAGAGCACTCAGGAGAAACAAACAGATCTCCAGAGGTAATCTATCAAATGACCCCAGAAAATTAGCTGATTTCATACACCGAAAGCAAAAGGGTCAAAATTGAAATTAGCTAGCGTCTTCGACGAATGCGCCTCAAGAATTTTTCACTCCGCCAGGTTCTTCCACAGCAATAACCGAAGGCATTAACTTCCCAGCAAGATATTTGTAAGCAAATGCAAATCAATGAGCGATTTGGGGCAGGGATTAGAGCAGTGGAAACCCGAAAATGCTGTAGAAGCATCATGAAGCATTTCTTGTGCATCAGTGACCAGGAGACACTGGGGTGCTTCCGGGAGGTCCAGGTTGGGTAACTCTTAGTGTCCCTCCGAGATCCACCGGAACAAGAGGAACAAGGGAATGCAAAACATCTGTTATGAGTGGGCGGTAACTTGGTTCCGGTTGCACACATAACACGGCGACAGCGGCAACCTGTATGTAACACATTGCAACTCATTAGTTGTACCAAGGCATGAAATTTCAGGTCCATTCAGCACAGAACGAGGGTCAATACACAGAGTCAAGCAGGAGTCCATCACGGAGCTAAGTAGAATCGAGCAGGCTGGATTTGTAATTCACAAACCTGGTATAAGTGCTTCAGATCCATGGAATCTTTGATCACGGGATCCACAATATTTGGAAGCTTTGATCTGTCAGTGAGCTGAGGCATGGCCTGTATTACATCATTGAATTTGAAGTTTTGAGTTTTTAGAGGGAATTAATGCAAATAAAATTAATGGAGAGCAGTTAAAAGAAAGGCATACCCATGTGACTATAGATTGGCACTGAGTTGGTGAAAGTTTTTCAACTGGCCTTCTTCCAAGTAGAAGCTCCAGAAGCACAACTCCAAAAGCATAGACATCACTCTTATCCGTCAATTTACCTGAAAAATCACATGAGTGATTTTATTATGTACTGCCAGAACTTGGAAGCGATAAGCAGATCAAGTTTAATGATGTTTCAAATTCTACAACAAAATGGAACTGTGAGTCTGCAGAACTTGCACCACACTTCAGAAAATTATGCTACTTAGTATCTTAACTGACTATGTGCATTTTGGTGACTTTATTTGTTTAAACATGTGAATCTAGCATGCATTATAACCGCGTCTATAACCAAAAGTCTCACTATTAATCAGCTAAACTTTTCTTCAATGGGAGTCCAAACTTTTCAGAAAAATCAACATGTCATCCAAAACTTGTATGCCGGCAACTACCTTTCTCCTCTCTCGTGTTCAAACCAGTTCAACATAAATGGCTCACACCATCCCTAATTTCGATTAATTAAGCGAGGTTAAGCAAGTAGGTATGGAATTTCCTCTTCCAGATCTGAAATGGAATATGCATCCACTGGCAGAACATGTGCAGCTATGCACCCAATGTAGCTTAATTAAAAGACAAATTTTTAATATCTCTATCAAACTTAGTGCCATTGCAGTTGTCAAGGGGCCAAAGAACAATCAGATAACAATTAGCTAAGCGAAAAGAAAACTGAAATTCAATCAGTGCGATTCAAAGAATACATGTTGCAATTATTACAAGTTTAGTTGGCATACCATCTAAAAGATACTCTGGAGCAACATAACCCAAGGTTCCAGAGACCTTGATGTTCTTACTAGTTTTGGCCCCGTCAGCCACGGCAAGACCAAAATCAGAGAGCTGAAACCAGCCACCATGAGAGAGAGAGAAAAAAATCAGTGAAATTAAATGCAAGAGGATAATAATGCATTGCAACCATTTTTTAAATGGAAACTTACTATTTAAAAAGGAAAGATGAGACACTGCAATAATTTATATAACCCTACCTTGGCATTGAAGTTGGCATCTAAAAGAATATTAGATGTTTTCAGATCTCTATGGATCACTGGGGGCCTGCAGTACTCGTGTAGATATTCTAACCCTCTGGTCAACAGTGGCCAATATGTTAGTTAATATGTAAGAACCAAGAACAACAAGAAGATCCAACAACTGAGAAAACCAAGTTTCACCTTGCTGCATCAAGAGCAATTTTCATTCGCATAGGCCATGTTAATGCGGAGCCATGAGAGGGTCCTACAACAATTTGAATAGATATTAGCACCATTTGATTACCTTCTTGAGTTTAAAATAGTAGAATGAAACAACTGTTTTACCGTGCAATTGAGTTTCCAGAGATCCGCTATGCATCAGTTCATAAACAATGAACCTTGAGTCACCATTAGTACTGCAACCCAAAAAGGTAATTATATTTGGATGCTGAATTTTATGCAACAACTCCACCTCATTCTGCAATTCCAAATGGTAATTCAATTGAGTACAACAAGAACGCCAGATAAAATCCACAAATGATGAATAAAAAGAACTCCAACTAAAATGTCAAACAAAGGTTACCTCAAATTCTCTCTCAGCATCCTGACTTGCACAGTCTAGTTTCTTGACTGCAACAAGCAAATTATCATCCAACCGACCCTTATAAACGCATCCAAATCCACCCTCACCGATAATATTGCTATCCCGAAAATTGTTGGTGCCTGTTTCTAGTACCTTGTATTCAATTACTGGAACAGATCCTTTCTTAGAAACCATCCTTACGGAATTGAATTTACCCACAAATGGACCCAATGCAAGCCCCTTCTCGGCATCTTCACATTCAAACCAAAGAAACAGAACCAAGCAAAACACAAAATCTCAGCCAGCAATCCACAAAAAAACTAAAACCCACAAATTGAAGCAAGATTTAGGGACCAAAAAAGTGTTTGTAAAAGTGAAAGTACCTGAGCTGCTCTGACCACTTTTCTTGTGGGATTTGTGTTGAAACTTTTTGTGGTAAATCCACAAGCACAACAGTAACAAAAAAACGACACCAAGTGCAGTGCAAGTAACTATGAGTGGAATTAGCATTTTCTTATGTGAACCCATTTGATGCCCTTCCCTTCCTTGTTCAATACCTGATTCCACAACAAATATATAGAGCCAATGTTTAAGCAAATTTTGATTAAATGGGCAGAATCTAACACATTAAAGCATGCAGATTTTGCACCAACATCAACAAAAAATGGGTAATTTCAGCTAGAAATCGAAAAAATCAGAGAAATTTAACTCAATTGATTGCAGTAAATGCACGATTTGGTGGCCATTTTTGAAATTCAAAATTCGAAGTGGAGCACTCGTGACCCAGATAAAATCCCAGTTGCTAGAAATGAAAAAGGAAGAGTCTAGAGAGAGAGAGTACCTGGAGTGAAGGTAGCCATTGATGAAGCAATTGGAGAAATGGGCGAGGAGAGAGGAGCAGACGTGGAGGAAAGAAATGGGTCAGTCGGTGTGGCGCCAACACAAATGGGATTTGGTTGTACAAGAAGCAAAAGCAAAATTTGAACAAGAAGAAGAAGCAGCAGCAGCAGCAGCTTCATTGTTGTTGTTTTGCTTCACTCCGTTCAATAACACATGGAAATAGAAATTGTGGGTTCCAATGGAAGAGAAAGGAGAGAGTAGGAATGGTGGGTTCTGTTCTTCTTCTTCTTCTTCTTCTTCTTCTTCTTCTTCTTGTGTGAGTTTTTGAATTATGAGTCTCTCTCTCTCTCTCTCTCTCTCTCTCTCCCTCTCCCCCCTCTGAACTTAGCAAGTAGCCATGTTTTCTTTTGAGCGTCCTTTTAAAACTATCTTTTCTCTCTGCAAAAGGTAAAAGGGAAAACAAAGCGATGCAGAGAAAAAAACTGTATTTTTTGCTCTGGTGGTGTCTGTGGGGACACTTGCACACACCAATCATGTGGACACTCAATAAACCGCTAATTTCTTTTCCATTTATTTTTTAAAAATTTTTATTATTATTTTTTTTCATGTACGAGTAGAAAGAGAAATAAAATTGATGTGAGTGTGAGTGATTCATAATTTTTCTTTTCTTTTGAAAATGGTATTTGTTGTATATTTTCAATATTGTATTTTTCTTAACCTACGGTATTAAACTGTTTTTTCGTTAGAGAATAAGATCTCATATCAGCCTATCAGGCATGGTAAAATAAGATGCAATTAATATATAAGAGTTTCTAATTTCTAGTTCTACTACTAGCATTCCTGAGGTCTTTTGTAAGAAATTCAACACCTAATAATAAACGATTAAGTTTGGACATGATCGATGATGTTGATGATGAACCATGTTAGTCCTTTAAATTTTGTCCTTTTTTCTACTAGTTCTATACTACTAAACGGTGAAGACTAACTTAAAAAAGTCGAACGGTAAAAATTATTTAAAAATCATGTTACTTACAGGCTGGAATGCAAAAACTCAAAACATCCTAAAAGTCAAGACTCTTGCTATTATCCTCAGTTTCTTTGAAATCCAGTGTCATTTTCCCTTACTAACAAGTTCCGTGCATTTTTTCTTTACTTGTCACATGTGTGCAAGACAAAATCTTGAAAATGACACAATTTTTCTGGAGGTAAAATGACACATTTAACTGCACCTGAAATTAACTCGACGTCTTTAATATCGCTTTACTCTTCATAATTTAAAAGTCTTCACTTTACTTTTTAAAATTCGAAGTTTACTTCATTTTACCCTTGAAATTATATTTCAATACCATTTTGCTTCCTGAAACTTAAAAGTTGTCTCTATTAAACTAAAAAGCTCTACATTGCCTTAGGTATGCTAATTTTCTGTGTGAGTTAATTAAGTTCTTTTTTTATTTTTTCATCTGTTTAATTTTTTTAAACTTAATATTCTTTGATTATTGAATGTTAACGCATAATAAAGATTTATGATCAATATTATTGCATATGTGGCATAATCTTATTGGGTGTTGCATTCCACATATGTTTCAGAGAGTAAAGTTGTGACTTTTAAGTTATGAAGGCAAATTGAGATCAAAGAGAAATTTTAGGAGGCGGAACTAAAAATAAGCATTTCGCACCAGAAAGTTTAGTGGGGTGATTGTCATCACAAAATGGTTGTATCTACCATCCACACCCTAAATGTGAGATGATGTTAGTTAGATATTTTGGGTGTGGAAAATATTCTCATCCATATTATATTATACTACGTTACAACATAAGTATGAAAACAAATAAATGCTTATTATTCCTCATGGGGGCTCTCTAAGATTACACCTTGGAATTCTAATTACAAAATTGGAATAACCATCAATCATCCAATACTCATCAAAACAAATAAGACTTGTCACGTGTTTGGTGAAAAACAGGTAACAAATTGTATTATATATCCCCATGTTAGTCCTTATTTTTATATGGGGAAATTTCTTTTATTTTAGTTTTTTTTTTCTAATGATTATAAATAAATAAAATAAAATAAAAAAACCTAATTGCTAATGATTAGGGAGATCCACACGTGATAACAAAATTAGTCAATTGAAGGCCAATGAGGATTTGTTGAGTTGGTAAAGAGCGCTCTCTTAGTTAGACCAAGGCTTAGGTCTGAATCTCGCTACCCGCAATCCCTCTTAGTGGGTCATCTGTAAACCTTAAAAAACTTACAATATGCCCTACCCCAGGGATGGGGTAGCCTCCCCTCATCCTCAACATTTTCACAGCAAAAAAAATGGTCAATTGAAGATCTAAGAGTGGGTGGAGCGTCACACTCGGGGGAATTTTATGCATGCAAATGAAATAGCTGACATTTCGCAAGATTATTTGCCTGCCTCTAGTTCCAAAGTTCATCATCACACATGCTCAACTTTGTGTGCAATTTTCTTTGAGTTTTTTGGCATTTTTTTAGTTTGTGGTTGGTTTTGTAAAATTATTTAAGAGGATATTAAATAACATCGATCTCACTCATTGTTTGGCTTTACTAACGAAGGGACATTTTTAGGTATTAGTGGCATCGATTGGAAATTGGAATGATAAATGATATATGACATGATTAATATTTAAATAATCCTCATTCTTTTTCTTTCTTTTTTATTGGTATGAGGTATTCAATTGAATGCATGAATTATTTGTCAAACCAAAAGTAAATGTACATAAAATAAATGCCATTTGTTGAAGAAAACGGTAGAATGGCATATGCAAATTGGTCTCTATTCAGTTAATTCTGCTATAATAAGTTTTTTTCATGAATTATGTGTACGAAGAGGTTAAGGAGGGACAAATTCATTAATGACCGAAAACAATCAAGAACATGAAACGAATCACATTTCAACTAAAAATGTATGCGAACCCTACTAATAAACAAAATCAACATCAATAATAATGACTAATAATTCTAGAAAAAAATTTCAATTGTGACAACTAATACCTTGATAAACACCACCAAGAAACCGACCATGCCAATTCCTATAAACTTCGCTACAAGTAGCAGGACAATGGTTTCTTTTAGCCAAGCCATCAATATTAAATTGGAGCGAACACCACCAAGAAACCAACCATGCCAATTCCTATAAACTTCGCTACAAGTAGCAGGACAATGGTTTCTTTTAGCTAAACCCTAAGACGACTAATACCTTGACAAACACCACCAAGAAACTGACCACGCCAATTCCTATAAACTTTGCTACAATTAGAAGGACAATGGTTTCTTTTACCCAAGCCATCAATATTAAATTGGAGCGAACGATATCAAGGCGACACCAAAACACAAAACGAATATATTTGTTTGCAAGATTAACGTTTTCAACATGTAGCATAACTTTCATTTTTCTTTCAATTCACTCGATTGTTATCGATCTTCATCCCCTCGATTATACTAAAAAAGAAGTTGTAGATCAATGATTAAAACTAATAATCTTAAACAATAATGATCATATGTTTGAGTATATATGTTAACCAATTGGACTTGTTAATCATGCTACCAACAAAGGATAGCGACTGTTCTGCTGCTGCTACTCCTCAAAGTAAAATCTTGTTCTTGGTATCTTATAGGATTCCAGAGATTCTTCATCATATCCATTCATCTGTTATTTTGCAGTGAGAAAACATTTTAATTTTTTTGTTTAAAATTGAACACAAACCGTACATGACGAAAACTAGCCGCGCGATATCTAGTAAACACGATAAAGTGATCACTGGAATCCACAAAGAGGATCCAAAGAAGAACCTCATCCTCTTTATAATAATGCAAGATTATTAATTAATAATTATCTCATTTTTCAGGCGACAGCAAAAAGAAAGACAGCGTATCTTTTTTTGGGTGAGTCCAATTTCCGTGGCCCAGGCAGCCGCAGGGGGGTACCCCAAACCCAGAAGGCAGTTCATAAATTATGTTTGCAAATTTTGCATGCATGTACGGCTAATTGCAGTGGCTTTTTTGAACTGGATTTTCTCTTTTAATTAATAAAAAAAATAAAAACATGTGTTAATCGTGTCCTGGGGATTTTCTCTTTTTTGAATTGAATCCTCGATCGTTTTCCTGGGCATCCGGGAATCTCGTGATCGTGTCCTTTCATCGTAAATCATGAAATCATAAATCATTTAAAATTTAAAATTAAATATAAATAGTACTTAACAAAAACTGATCACACGATGTACAATGAACGAACACGATTATGAGATCCTCCGAATCCCCATGAAAAGGATCCGGCGAGAACCCTATTCCCTGGAAAAACATGTAGTTGTGCATGTAGGACCCTTTTTGTTTCTTCTTCCTCCCCTTGTTTTAATTTCCTTGTTCTCTCCTAGGTTTATGTGGGACCTTACAACTTAGAATTAGAATGACAATAATTTAAAGAGAAAATATTTAAGAGGGTTATCTGGCTATGACTGCTCATATCGAGTAAAATTGCATAAGGTCGAGTAAAATCTCTTTTTTTTTATGAAAAACGTTTTCTGAACAGATGAAAATAATTTTTAGAAATTGGATGTGGAAAAATACAGAATTTACAATTTCGAATTATACAAAGAAAAAGACAAAAAAAAAAAAAAAAGAGCGAATATTTTGAGTAAGTGTTTACATAATCTTTTTCCATCTGGATAAATAATTCATCGAAATAATGAATCACCATTGATATCGGCACATCTGAGATCGCCAAATGTTCGGGAATTCCTTTATTCACTAAAATCTTTAGAATATATTAGAATTTAGAATATATTAAAATATAAAATATATTTATTATATATAGATATGTATTATTTAATTTTTAAAAAATTTACATATTTATTATTTATTATATAAATAATAAATAATTATTGCGGACGACGCAGTCGGATAACTTGTAAATTTTTTCTTAACATTGTTTTCCACAACCTTTTTGTGTCATTTCTTTTTGGTTAAACAAAGACCAAAAGGATAGATGTGTTTTAATTAAAGGCTAACTTGCTTTGAAGAACAATTGTACTTTTTAAAAGTAATTAATTAACTTTTGGAACCAACGGCTGATGTGGCCACTCAACCAATTTTAGAAAATGTCAATGGTTGATGAGAAAAAGAAAATTAATCTTCTAATATTTTGAATCAAGCAAATATTACTCCAGAACTCCGTATATTCAACGTTCTAGATCACTGCATTCTACTTTAGGTCCTTAAATTCAACATTTTTCCTTCTTTTTTTTCTTTAATTCAAAAAAGAAACCAGCTAATGATTTTGTCAAGACATTCCACCTTAACAGGGGTCAGAAAGATTCATATAGGCATTTCAGTTTCCTCCTAACCACGTTGTGTGATTCACCAACGCCAACAATCAAATGCAAAATGTGTTATATGAAATACATGTATAAAATTCGTCTTTAACCACTAAGTCAACATTTTTCCTTCTGGCTATTCATTTTTTACTTGGGTCGTAGTCTTGCAGATAACTTACCCAATGAGCAAGCTCTTAATTGGTTTTCTATATGACATTAGCAATGAAAGGGATAGGAGAGAAATTTGAATGATACCATGTCTTTTTTTTCTTATCCGAGAAGGAATGATACCGTGTCTTTCTTTCTCAACCTTTTCTTTTAGTTCAACCGCGTTGATGTAGTTGAAAGAATATCGATGTAGAGAAGAAATATAGGTCGGTACATCATATATTATTATATAATTGAAAAGATTTTTTTTTTCAAGTGTCATTCTAATTGTATAATGGCATGTGATTTTTCACCTATATTCTAAACATATTGAAAAATCTCTCCTATTTGAGCTGCGAGTCATTAAAGTCTCTTAAGGCTATGTAATGGGTATGTGTTATTAATGTTTGGTTTTAATTACTGGAGTTATGAGAAACGTTAAAGATACTCTTAAAGTGAGACTCTTTATAGATTTTCTATCACCTCATAGCTTAACGTCAATTTCTGCGACAATATTACATAACATGTGCTAAAAACATAAAGTGACAAAGAGTTCATAGAGTGTCTCACTTTTAAGAAAGTCTCCTTAGCATTTCATCGAGGTATTTAGTGATGACAATCTTGTTTAAAATGTTTTTTTTGGTCCTTTTATTGGAATAAATTATAACATTTAGAAGGTTGTTAATCTCTCTTTGTTTCAATGACGTTCGAAATTGTAAATATGAAAATTATAAACATGTACACTAATATTCTTCAACTCTTTTATTCCAAAAAGAAAGTATAAACATTGTACATACGAAAGGTCCTTGGTGCAGACTTAGAAATTTAAATGAATAAATTATGTAGCCATCAATTCATTGATTCATTTCCCACCGACATTATAATCCAGTGGCATGCATATTCAAATCCAGATCCTCTTTGTGAGGATCTCATGAATCTGTAAATCATATCCCTTCATCGTACATTATGCGATATACGATACCTAATCGCACGATGCATGATAAACAAACACGATTTATGAATTCCTAAAACCCTCATCAAAAAGATCCGAAGAGAATCATATTCCTGCATATTCAATCCAACCCAGGACAATTATTGTCATCCTATCCTCCTAGTAACACATTGGGCAACCTAGCCTTCTTTTTGGACGTTGAGATTTGAATTTATAATTTCCTTTAAATAATAAAAAACCCGAGTGTCAGGATTGGTTTTGTGTTATGGAAATTATTTTAAAAATTGTGTTTGGTAAATGAAAATAAAAAAGTGTTTTTTTTGTTAAAATTATGAATCCAAAACAACAGAAATTAAAAACAGCTTTACTCCTATTTTTGAAAATAGCGTTTTTGTTTTTTTTTTCTTCACAGTACAGCAACTTCATACTAGCCCTCAATAAATTGAATGGAGATAGCTAGATGATAACGTACGATAAAATATATACCATAAACAACATCGTTTCAGACTCGATGGCAGAGCCAGACTTTGAGTGTGAGATGGATTGGGATGAAACTAAACAGTGAAGCTATCTAAAACCTCAACTCTTTCCAAACAAACCAGTTCAAAAAGGTGAAAAACCTTCTAAACAGACATGGGCGATCTCTAGCAGCTACCTGCAAATGCACAAAATTGGATTGGACTGTTGTGCTCCTTAGAAGACAGACTGGCCCATTTTGATTCTGCCTCTTGATATATCGGCCCACTTGGTTAATAAATAAAGGCCTGCACTTTGTTCGGGTTTTGTGATATTTTTATTTTGTGTGAAGGATAACTCACGGATTGATCAACACGCAAGTGAATTCAAAAATAATAATACTACCATACTACGACAACTCATATTTGATAAGCTTTTTTAAGTCGCATGGTTCATCATTCATAGCATCAATATTGTTTTCAACTTAATCATATATTATTAAACAAAGAATTTTGTCATAAAATGTCTCAGCAATATTAGAAATGAACCTTTTACGTATAATTTGTAAGATCTTAATTTGTTATTGTGCGACGAATTAAAGTGGAGTATCATGGGCCCAATTCGGGCCCACTTTATGTGTGACGTGGCCAATGACAAAGATGCACACCAAAACTTACGCCATCTTGGCATCTTGGCAGAGCTAAATGTCATTCGAGGTTCCAACTAGGCACCAGCTTAGACAGAAAATGGTTGTTCAGTCTAGTTGGAGTTGAACCGTCATTGGCAAGTCGGTTGAACCAGTTGGCCCGTGTCTCCCTTCTCACATCTACGCCATCCAATTATTTGCGTAACACGTGGCCCAATTAATCAAGCACGCGAGTATTTTCTCATTTCCCTTCAATCTTTGGATTGTAAATGGCCCTCAGGTTTAAGCTTAATTGCAAAACTAGCCCTTGATTTTTAGGCTTTCATTGTGCCGATTTTGACTGTTGACTCGCATAGTCTAAATTGGAAAACAAAGATGAAAGGTCAAACCATGTTTTTTTCTTCCTTTCTGTTCACTGCTACCACAACCACCAACTTTGACACCACCACTTTCCACTACATCACCATCGTCACCATTATCATATCCTCAATCGCCATCACTCTCGCCACCGTGTTTTGCCACCACCACCTCCACCACTCACCATCATTACGATCGACATTATCGCCACCGTCTTTACATGACCACCACAACTTGTACCTCTGCCTCCACCACCACTACCACTACCATAATATCCATTGGCATAACCCTGCGACCATGGTCATCATACCTCCATCGCTTATTGTTACAGACCCCATCTTGCACCACCATCACCACATTCTCCATTGCATTACCCTCACCATGGTCGTCACCACCTCCACCAAGTCCGCCACCGTCATCCATCCCTCTCAACCGCAATTTTCATAACCATCCCTCTTAACCATTGTTACTACGAGCATCCTCTACCACCATTGCAGCCGTCACTGGACCACCATTGTCCTCCACCTCGCTATTGCAACCACCTATATCCCGCCATTACTAACACTTCTATTCTCACCACTACTATCCCTACTCCACCCACCATTTCTATAAACACCACTCTCGTCTCAACCACACCACCCTTACCACTACCGTCACAATTACTACCAAAAATAAATATATGTATACAATTTTGGACATTTGGTATCAAATGCGCGTTTATGTTTTTATTCTCTAAAAATATTTCGGACTAAACTACCACGAATTCTCAAATTACAAAATCTTATTTATGTTGTCCTTTTGCAACAAAACATTTTTCACAACCCGTTTTGAAAAACATTATCCGACCGACCTTTGCCACTCTCCAAATGGCACAATTTTTCTCAGGAACGAAGAATTCTAACTTTTGTCACCCAACAAAAAAAAAAAGGATTTCAAATTTCCATAGAAAGTTGTTGACGGACGTGAACATGAAATATATACGGCATAAATGGCATTTCCGTAATCCCACAAAAAAAAATGAAGGTGCAATAACTAGGGCGTGGATAACCATGCCACCAGCGGTGTCGGACCCACGTCACATACGCGGACCGCCTTCATGACAACAAACAGCGTTTTTGGTAGGGAGCTTCACAGATAACTCCTATCACGGAAAATAAAAATAAAAAAGGAAAACTGTTTTCTCTACGCGCTTCAGATAGCGTGAAGAATACCACCCAAGGCCACGACCCATTGCGCGTGTCTCCATAATACATATCAACATTCTCATGTAAATCCAATTTCGAATTTTGGATTTATCTGCGAATAGAATGTTGATATTTCAATTTTCATCCTTTGTCGCATAATTTATGTCCCGCTAATGGAATTAAGATTTCTCTTGATTAATTAGAAAAAAGTTAATATTATCTTGAAAGATAGTGGAGTTAATATTCATTCGTATGGAGTTAAAATGTATTTTTTTTAATTTTGTTTTTAAACAAATTAAAGCTTTTGTATCAATATTTTAATTTTGTAAAACTAAAACGTCACATGTCATGGTCCAAAAAATACTTGTCTAACAACGAAAATTTCAGTAACAATGAATGTGATGACATGAAAGATGCTATAAATCTCAATTTTGCAAAGAGTTCCTTTCATTTGGTTCCAATCATATTATAAGATATAGTTGAGAAAATATATAGAATTATTAAATTTTCAAATATATTGTTTTTAGTATGAAAATATTTGCATTTGCTTAACAAAATTGATAGTGAATTGATAGGTTTACATCCAATGTAAGTTCATCAAATAAAGTTACAAAATCTACTCATGACGAATATAAACGATTAACTGAGTTGCTAAATAATATTACTAGAAATATGTGACTTAGACCCTGTCGGGTAAATGGCGTTAAAGAAACCTAATCATTAAGAGAATCTGTAACCTTATCATTTTTTTTTCCCGATATAAAAAGATAATAAATGCTAAGAATACTTTTAAAAATAAATTATTTATGTACTTTCTATCACCTAAATACCCATGTCAAAATTATAAAGTATTAGAATTCCATTTTTTAGCATTGTTCTAAAACTCTCTGCCTAACGCCTCCTAACCCCTAGGTAGCGCCTAGGTAGCTGACTACCATCCTGATTAATGTCTAGGCATTTAAAAATTAAGAAAGAGCGCTAAAACCTGCTGAGGCACCCGCCTAGGCACCCAATTGTTACTCACTAAAAACAGATAACTTTCATTTTGCATTTTATTTATTTTTTCAATAAATTGTAAGAAACTTGTTGAATACTTAAATGAACACACTTTTTATGCTTGTTTCCTATATTTTTATTATGTTCTCATACTTCATAACATATATGTCATTCTATTTTGTAGTTTATGATGAAATTATATATATTTTAAGTATAAACACACTTAATTACATGAAATATAATAAATTTACTTAAATCAACTTAGTCCTCTTACCTCAGCTTGCCGTCAGACTCACGCGTATCTTCTTTTAGAACCATTTTTTAGAAAGCCTCTCTCGCATTTATGAAGAAAATTATTATCTAAATCACATCTTTCTAGATAAGTGAGCTGTAGGAAAACCTGATTGTTTTCTATTTAACCCTTTCTTTTATGAAAAGGAAACCTAATTATTAAGGGAATAGGAATAGTTACCAAAACCAATAATGAAACCTTAAAACCATGGGGGACACCGCCCAAATTGTGGCGAGTGGTTTACACACACTACCGCCTCTTTGTCGGTTTGGTACTCCTTTTGCTTTTAGGTCTCTTCCCCTATAAAGTCCGTCCCTCCCTCCCTTTCAATATTCACATATGATCTCTGTAAATTCCTCTTCTCTCTCTTCTTCTCTCTCTCTCTCTCTCTCTCTCTCTCTCTCTTCCTTTCTCTCTCTAAGTTGTGGCCCAAGAGCCCCAAATTTACTAGTCTTTTCCCTTTAGGCCCTTGAGCTCTGAAAGCTCGAATTTTCGGATCTGAATTTTGTGTGGTCTCAGATGGCTGTTGAAGTTCTCAGTCCCAAGGATTGCCACAAAGACTCGTTCACACGCCAATCAGTAATGAATTTCAATCGGAACCCTAACCCTAGCCGCCTCGGCCGCCCCAGCCGCCCCCAGAACGACGGCAAGAACCGAAGGCCCACCCGGCCCAATAACCTCCCTCGCCCGGTCCAGAAGTCCCCGGCTCCCCAAAACCTCGTCATGGGCCAGGTCAAAATCCTCAAGCGCGGTGAAGAAATCCCCAAAACGGCGCCGGCTACACCACCACCGAAGCAAAATTTCAAGCCCCAAGTGCCGGCTCCGCCACCACAGAAGCAGAATCCCAAGGCCCAAGTTCCGGATCTCGGAAACACGAACCTGATGGGTCCGGCACCCGAGCGGGTTCCGAAGCAGACCAAAAACAAGGACTCGAACATGACTGCCGGGTTCTACGCCGGGTCGTCGTCGTGCATAGCCTCGCCGCCTCCGAGCTCTCTGCCTCTTCCGTCGTTCTTCGCCAAGAAGAGCGTTGTCTCGAGCACCGACGCTGCGGCAAGCGAGCTGCTGAAGCTTCTGCGGCTTAATTTGTCGTAGTTGACCGTGAAATTGCAGAAGTGTAAAGTCTTGGGTTTTGGCTTAACGTTCGAGATGCGTGGTTGTCGTCCGTCCCCTTATTTTTTCAAAGGGAAGGTCGATGAATTCGCAGTTCGATCTAACGCTTTTTCTCCTTTTTACTTTATGGGTTAGATAATTAGTGTGCAGGGATAATTGGATCGGCCCGGTTTAGTGTTTAATTATCATTTTGTTTTAGTTATTAATTTTTCTATTAAAATAGGCTTAGGGATACTTTGCCTTTTTGGTCTGTCTTGAAGATGGAGATTAGGGTCGGGTATTAGGAGCTGTATCTTCAAACTTAGGGTGTATATTCCCTAGTTTTTACGATGTAGTTGCAAATAAGTAAAGTCTAATTTAGTTTTTAAATTCCATGTATATCATTTTCTATTATTAAGGTGTTTTTTCCTCGCACAATTGTCTAGAAATTAATTTGCTGGAATATGAAGTATGAACTGAGGATTTTATTTTATTCTTTTTTTTTGGTCGAATGATAAATTTTGAATCTTTGATTGATTAGAGGTTAGATTAGTTTCCGTACAATTTACAAAAGATGAAATTCGGAAAAGCTGGGGAAAAAGCACTTTGGGTTGCACAGCCGTAGAAAGCAAAAGATGAAAGCAGGTGCAAGTGTCCATGAACTCTTTTTCTGTGCCCCTTTCGGCCCCAGAACTTCACTTGATGTCGGTAGGATTTGGCATGAAAACTGAAAACGGACTCTAAACATGAACCAAATTATGATCCAAGGCCCTAAATTTACCAACGGGATCTAAGGATTTATAAATCGTGTTTATTATGTAGTTAATTTTTATTAGGTATTATTTATGTTTAATTTTAAATAAAAAAATTTATAATGATTTCAGACTGTACGATAAACAAACACGAGTTATAAATTTTTAAAATCTTTACAAAGAGAATCAAGAATCCGGATTTCTGAATTTAGTACCAAGTTTTGGAGGATAGTGATGATGTGACTTAAACTGGTTTAATTGCTGGTTTTTTGCAAATCAATGGGCTATATAGGCCAAAACACTTAAAAATTGTTTTCAGTTGAAATCATTCAACCTTTGTAAACAACTTAAAACCTTTTCTACTGCTTAATGTTATGTACAACCAGTGGTAATAATTTGAATATAACTCGTCACCTACGGCAGTGGAATTTGAAACTTTTCACTTTACCATAGTGCAACGTGGCCAACAACATTAAACTTTAGGCTTATTTTTTGGGAAGAGGATCCTCTTTGGGATCCATTTTAGGATTTCCTCATTCTAACCGTGTATCATATATTGTGTGGTCAGTTTTCATCAAGTATTATTTTTGTTTAATTTTAAATAAAAAAAGTTAAATAATTTTTGACCGCACGATGCACGATGAATAGATAAGATATGAGGATCCCTAGGATTCCCACAATTTAGATCTAGATGGGATCCAAATCCTATTTTTTGTTATGCCTTTTAAAATTCGACTTTAATCTCACTTTGACCCCTAAAACGCAAAATGCATCACTTAAACTCCTGAAACTGCTGATACGGTGGCCACATAATTGTTATATTTTGAAAACTCAAGAAAATAGTTTTCAGATTTCCAATTTTAATTTTTTCGAAAAAGGATGTGATTGAAGGAGACTTGAAAATTGTCATTGAGGCGATCATGGGAAAGTGTTGCATTCCTTGATGGATTCGTGCAATTGTTGAAGATATCAAATAATCAAATGGCTGACCTCTTTTTTTTATTTTATAAGTTAGAAGCATATTTTTAGGGAAGCAAATTTTGTAGCGGATGCAGTCACCTCATGTGGGCTCATGTTTGGAGTGGATGTGTTCCTTATGGAGCTACCAGTGCTTTGTTGTTTGACTCTAGGGGCCTTGATGTTCCCGGGGTTTTTCCCTCTCTTAATTTTATTTTCTTCCTCAAAAAATCTATAAAACTAAAAATAAAATGGTTATTAAGGGACTTCTCACCTATTTACAAACAAAATAGGGTAAGTTGATAGGGCATGCAACAATGTTAAATGGCCGGAATGGGTTTTTCATGGAACGTTTTGAGCATAACAAATCTAGCGGACATGTAAAAGCTCCGTGGGCCTTGTCTACCAAAACAAATAAGGTGTGTGTTTTTAGGAGACTAATCCAAGAACCTGAATCTTTATGGGCTCGGGTTCTGAAGGGCAGGTACTTTTCGAAGGGTGAGGTATTGTCGGCTAAGAAGGGTTCACGGGCATTATGGGCGTGGAGCAGCCTTCTGGAGGGACAAGCTGTCATCTTTCGTGGAGCTTGGTGGCAAATTAGCAATGTCTTCTGGAAGTTGATGTGGAGGATTCAGTCCCACAATGGTGGTTATTCAGTGAAATCCAGCTATGCCTATGCTTATTGCCATATTCCTAGGGGTGTGGAGCTTCAGCATTGTCGGGGGCA
The DNA here is from genome assembly GCF_019419815.1 of Pyrus x bretschneideri. Classification (NCBI taxonomy): domain Eukaryota; kingdom Viridiplantae; phylum Streptophyta; class Magnoliopsida; order Rosales; family Rosaceae; genus Pyrus; species Pyrus x bretschneideri. The sequence goes on along the minus strand of NW_025999390.1, from coordinate 7,884,013 downwards.
AGCCCAGCGATCTCATCAAATTAGCAATGTCTTCTGGAAGTTGATGTGGAGGATTCAGTCCGTGCTGATTGTTCCAGTTGGTCGCCCCCCTCCCTTTGGAACTATCAAGGCAAACTTTGATGCCGCTTGGTCCAACGGGAATCGGGAAGCAGCCATGGGTGTGATACTTCGCTTTTCTGACGGTTTTATTGTGAACAGCAAGTCTGCTGTTTGCTTTTCAAAATCTGCACTCGAGTCGGAGCGCGGGCGGGCCTTCATGCTGCAATTGACAACGATATCCAGGATGTAGTTTTCGAATCTGACTCCCAAGAGCTCATTCATGGCATAAATCCAGGATGTGTTTCAAATTGGACTTTAGCTTCGCTTGTATTCTGTTCTCTCCCCTGTCTTGGCCCTGCCGGGGTTGAGTTTCCCTTGGTCCTACTCATTGCTGTCTTCGCCCTTGCTCTGTTTTCTGTGTTTATTTTCTGGTTTTCTACTATATCTGTTTGGTTCCTCGGCTCTGCCCCTAATGAAATGTCCTTCATCAAAAAAAATAAATAAATAAATAACGATTGCAAATGGTAAATTGTCCTGGTTGATATGACATTATCTTTTACTCATTGCATCTCAAATTTAAATCCTTATTCGTTTTCATAATGTAAATTTGAGTAATAATAATAATAATAACACTCGTAATAATAAAACAGAAGCACGCTATAGTTTGATCAAATAATGAGAAATAAGAGGAGTGAAGACTTTTAAAGTTATTGCATTTGTCAGTCAGTTCCTTGCAAGTAATGTTTTGGCAATAAAGTCTCACCCTTCGATATTTATGAACATGAATGTGTCCACAATCCACATATATTAACGACCCTCCATGCATTTACCGTTTCACATCAATACTTTACACGCAACGTTGTTAGCCTTTATTAAATCGATTCTCTCAATAACTAACAAATTTATGTTTTGCCAGCATTTAAAAATCCTGCAACTTTTTTGGTATGGCAAAGTTTCAAGACGGAGTTTACATTAGTCTCGGTTAAGGACATGCAATAATCTACGCTTCACGCGGTGCACGATTCCATATATGGTTTCATTTTGCATCGTGATGGAAGACATGGATTACGATCATGAGCTTTGATCTTGCTACTAGGCATTTGACTAAGACATGACATAATCTACACAATTTTATGTACAGTAAAAAAGAGTTGTAACTCACGTGATTGAAAATGAAGTCCGTATTCGGATCACTCCCCGCCCATATCGCTTGTATAAACATAAAAATGTGATCAAGGGGTGTATATTAAAACGTGCACTACTTTCCTTAACAATCTTCTCTTAACCAGACTTGTAAGACTGCAAAGTTACGTCCTGCACTTTTGGGGCTTCACCAACTGCATTTTCTGCCTTCACCAGCAATATTTATGATATTTGCTAAAGGCTCTGAAGCTGATTCCCAGAAACGCAAAACTTTCTCACTACACTTTCTCAAGGTATCATAAATATAAAACATTTGTGTGTGTGCGTGTGTGTGTGTGTATAGGCGGTATTGAAAGGTCGAAATTTCATAAACCCGTGATTAACTGCCAACAACTTTTTACTGTACGTATATAATGTGAAAGTGTAAAGGAAACGGTCGTTTTTAGATCAGCAAATTGGGCCACGAGGCTCTAATTTTGTCGAATTACACTTCAACGTTTTAATATATTACAAAGTTGTACATTTGTTAAGTAGACTGTTTTGTTAACCATTAACTAATAACGTGGCAACACGGAACCTACACCTGGAATGGCATCGGTGTGTTTCATATCACATGGTTAGTCGGTTTGTGGAGTGCTTTCAACATTGTCAAATCAATAAGTAACGATTTAATTGACAACAAAATGTGTAAATTGGCTGAATGTCAAAACATTAGGTGTAATGTGAGAAAATTAGAACTCGTGCTCATTTGAAATTAACCCTAAACCTCGAGAATGTAAATAATTATTTCTCTTTATCTTCACTTGTAAGTGAGAGGTCTTAGGTTCGATTCTCACCAAAGACGAATTTGAATCACATTATTATCGTTTGTTAAAAAAAAAAAAAACCTCTATACATATAAATAACCATTTAGCTTTAGTTGCAAATTACAATTTAGATTTATATACACAACTAACAAAATTAATATTGATACACTCAAAAAAAAAAAAACTTTTGATTTACCTACCAAGAGAAATGGTTCCGACATTAGGAACCGTCCAAAATAAGATATTTATTATTAAAATAGAAACGGATATTTTCTTGATTAGTCACCTCTATAAAAGTCGCTTAGATTATGCAAAAGCTAGAGAGATTTTTCAATGTGATCGATACACTGGATGATACATAATATGCTATTATACAAATAGTGGGATATATGTGCTAAAAAATTAATAAATTAAAAAATAAATTTTCCCACTACTATTAAAACACGTGGGGTACCACTTGTGTTCCCGTTACAACTAAAAATTTCTCCAAAAGCTGAACCATATGCAGTAGGACCAATACATGAGCCTAATATATAAGTTTCTCAAAATCTAATGGTTTGTTTGATGGACTGGATGAAATTGGCCTTGGAGATAGGATTATATTGACAGGGTTTGTAAGATATGACTTTGTACCTCATGTATAAAGATAGGTTAAATAACTCATTCTATTGCGGATTCATAATCCATCTTGTCAAGTCTTGTTCATTTTACATTTGACACGATAAACAACGGATTTGACTCAAGTTCCTCATAATTAATCACAACTTATCCCATTGAGCTCAGCATATGAGGCCTAAAAGGCAACCTGATCACTAAAGCTTGCTTAGCTTTTAAAGTTTTTGCCCTACATTTTATTTTTAACACAAATGATATTTTACACTAATTTACATTAAAGAAAATAAGAGTTTGAATTCGAGACTAAGATAAATCCACCACTTACTTTGTCCGGCATCTTTAAACAGTCTAAAAGAAACCTAATTCTATAACTTCTCATTGCATTTTACCCATCCTCACTTTAAAACCCTTCTGAAATAGCCTTGGAGATAAGATCAATTTTTATGTGACTACCAATTATTTGTTTTTGTGACTTATAATGTTTAGAGTTACCTTATGTGGTAAGATTCTTATGGAAATTATTGGGAGTTTGGAGCAATCACTTTTCCCTTTCAATCCATTGACAAGCACTTCATGCATAAACGTTGTCCACCTAACTTTCTAATAATGGTTTTTCCAACTTCAAATATTTAGGGGACAAAGATTGTCTGCCCTCCCACTTCTGATGCCCTTTCATGCCCTTTTGTTTTGTCTGCCCTCCCACTTCATGCATAAAATATTAACGTGGCTAAGCCGTGACCACACAAACAGGAGGGCACGGGTGGGCACCGGAAGTGGGATGGCAGACAATCCTTGTCCATATTTAGGAGCCGTTTGATAACTATATTGTTTTTAATTCTTATTTTTCATTTTTTTTGGAAATTTAAAACTAAAATCTTATTTGGTAATTATTTTATGTTTTCATTTTGAAAACTCAAAAAAGTAATTTTCAATTTTTTTTTATTTAAAAAAAACTGAAAATTAAAAGTATTTACCAAATAAGATTTCAGATTTCATCCTTTAATAATTCACTTGAAGAATGTCAATGGCATCAAATGAAATTATTCGATAACATTTGAGAAGTGCTAAGAAAACTTTCAAAGTGAGACTCCTCATAGTTTAACGTCAATTTTCATGTCAACATCCTAAAACATTGTGCTAAAACATGAGATGGTAGAGAGTTCATTGAGAGTTCTATTATTGAGAGAGTCTTGTTAACATTTCTCATAACATCTTATTGGAATGCTACTAAGGTATCTTGACATTATCAAGTCATTTTTTCATCTCAACTATATTAAAGAACCGTTTTTGTCAATTAAAAGAGGTTGAAATAATAATTTGGTTTTTATTCATATTCAATAAGAAATTCAAATAAAATCATGAACAATAAGGTAATTTTGCACATAATTTTTATTATTGTTTTTTGTCTTTCCTCATCCACATATCATCAAAACATAAGAAATATTGTATATTTATTTATTATGAATTGTAAATTATGTCTCTCTCATAAAAAAAAATATAAAACATTACCAAAAAAAAGTTCCAACGTCCACCACTATTCACACTAGTGGTGTGTGGGACAATGCTAATATTTATTTATTCGACCTAGTAAAAGAAAATTATTAATTGTGGAACTAACTACAATACATACATGTATTTAATCAATAATTATCTAAACTGTGCTATTTTTCTCCAACTTACATGTGGCCGCGTTGGAACTGTTCAAATTCATTGTCACTTAAGAAAATGGACAAACCAACATGTCTAAACCATTTTAGGCAAGTTGGATTTGACGTTTTATGGGTTGGGCTTAATTGATTTCTTTCTTTTTCATAGTGTGAGTACAAGTGACAAATATTCAATACTTAAAGTCAAATTAGGTGAATTTGATATTGTAAAATCATAGAAACTACTTTATATATAAATTTCACAATTCAAATTAAGTATTAACAAACAAGGGCGTTCAAAAGTCATTGAATTTTAAGTATATTTATCCCTCTCTCTAATATTTATGTATGTTTAAGATGAATTATCATTTGTTAAAAAAAGAAAAGAAAAGAACAAGAATAGTCATTTGGTGTGTTAATTTCAATCGGTTAATAATGCTTCAATCCAATCAAATCCACATGTAGAACACATAATCAAATTTTTACCCCCAAAATAAAACTTAATGTTTACAATTCAACGCAACAAATATGGTAGTCGGTAGACCCACTAAAATGTTCACCGTAACATAGGGGTTTATTTGACAATTTTATTTTAAATCATGGAGAATCGAATCAAACATTTTTAAGGACCAGATTAGTGGCATTGTGCCAAGAACATATTATAATAGGCCGAAAAGTTTGAAGAGGTCATCCTCATGCCCTTTTTGCCCCCTTTGCCACACAACGAACAGAGGAATGTGGATGGACCCAAAACGTTGTCGTCTCAATCACAGGAGTGGAATGGGTTGGACCTTCAAACGGTGCCGTTTGGAAGACCGGCATGACAAAGGCCCACCAAAAGCAAAAACCCATTGAAATGAACCCATGCCAAAATGAAAGTTGTCAGCGCAACCCGTCACCCGTTGGGACCCAAATAAAAAATGGAAAAATAGAGAAAAGAAAAAAGAAAAAGAAAGAGAAGAAAAGGAGTCAGAGTCACACAGACCCACCCAAACAAAGCCACCAAAAAAAAAAAAAACAAGAAAAAAAAAAAAAGAAAAAACTGGAGGAATCATCAACTCCCACTTTCTTCCACCACCATATATATATTTTCAACCCCCCCATCCGCTCTCTATCTCCTTCATTTCTCTCTCTCTCTCCCGCATCCGCCACCCTCCTTTCTCTCTCTAAAAACCCTCTCTCTCTCTCTCTCTCTCTCTAGAACTCTGGGTTTGTACCTTCAGAGATGGTGGTTCAAGACGATTGGACGAGGGCGGCGATGACCGATGACGTGCTCGTGGTCGAGCTACTGCTGCGGCTCAAGCAGGTGCAGGCGGCGGGGCCGTCGTCTTCTCTGCGGTCTTCGTCACCGATGTCGCAGTCTCTTTTGACGCTCAGGTGGGGTGTAAGGATGCCACGCTCCAAAGCGGCGTCGTCCGGTTCCAGATTCGACGGCGGCGTCTCACACCAGAGGAACAGCGGCAAGAACGGCGCCGATTCCACCACTAGATGCAGCCCCACGACTCCGCTTTCATGGAGCGGCGGTACCGGCTCTCTATCCGCCACCGCCGACGGCTTTGAAGAGTCCAGCTGCCCCAGATCCAAGGTCCATATCACTTTCTCTCTCTGTGCTTTTCGATTTTTGTGCTTTGGATTTCCTGCTACCTGATCTCTGCTCGCAGTGTCTGAAGCGATGACTCTTCGAGTCTGTTTATTGACCGATATACCCACAGCGGCCGGCGGCGCTTCGTATTTACGTCTAGCTCTGCTGAGCAGCGCCGCTAGCGGAGAGCCTCAGTGTTGTTATGGTTGATGAGGCTTTTCGCGTGGCCGACCCATTTCGTGCCTTCTTTTTCACTTTACCATTTTTGTCCCCCTTCCTTTGACTTATTTACCTTCTTCGTCATTTTTTCCGTTTTTGTATACGCTCGATTTCGAAACGGACGTTTCTGTTTGCCCGTATCGCGTTTCGGCTGTCGTCCCCTGAGCAGCTACTGCTGACGAGGTCAAATTCGTCATTTCGGTTTTAGACTCTTCATTCTGTGTTTTTCTCGCCGATCGCTAATGGTCAAACCGTCGGCGGTACCGCTTTTGTGTCTTCATTCCGAAAATGCCCTGGCGTGCCGAAGTATTTTCGTATTTTGCTCACGTGACGTAGCAGATCGAGACCTTCTCACGTTTTCGTCCCGCTCCTTTTGCCGGTCATCTGTCATTCTTGTTTAGATTCACCAAACTGCCCTCCCAAAACCCCGCCCTAGATTCTGCCACCCAAGGACACTTCCGTCAATTCCACACTCACCGCAGTTTGAAAACCCCGAAGCTTCCTTTACTCGGCCAACTTTTCTCGTCTGAATCCCTTTTGCTCGCGACAAAAGTTGCATCCCGCGTCGAGTCAAAAGCAAGAATAGTGAGGCGCCTGGTGGGGCGTTTCGGTCATTTTATAAATACGGGTAGGGTGCGGTGGTCAGGTGGGGCCTATCTTAAAAGCGTGGTGGGGTCCGGTGAGTTTTTTGGTTAGGGATAGGTCTGCGTTTCGGTTTGGTGTGGCGATGTTAGTGGGGGGTTGTTGGTGTAATGATCCGGTGTGGCGCGGGTGCAGGGATCGGTTCAGCTGTCTCCTTTTAAAAACCCTTATTCTTACACTTTCTGGAGATCCAGAAAAACCCGGCTGGTTTTCGGCCGTCGATCTGGGGATTGTACTTTTGTGTCTTCCAAATCTAAGGGTCTAGGATTGTTTGGTTAGGAAGCGTCTTTTAATTGAAAATATCGTATTATTTATTTAGTTTTTAAACCTTTTCGATTGAGGGGATTTTGGAAAATAGATTGGAGTTGTCAGCAAGTGGAGAGGCGGTATTTGAAAGGAGTAATGTGGGATTGGATTGGAGGAGGGCCATCGCGAAGGAAAGTCATGTGAGAAAGTCACGTGAGGAATATATAATAAGGAGCCTGTCATGTGTGGCCACGTGGATTTTGATGATGTCAAATTCCACCTTACATTTCATTGGGAATGGAGAAGCTTTATCCGGGGTAGCAGATACTTGGGTAAATTGCAGGCTTGGTGGTGGATACAGATGTGGGATTCCGATTTGGGCAGCTCTCGCACCGGTGGGAATCATCATGGAGTCGGATGACGTTAAAATTTGAAAATTTAATGTTTTTTTTGTTACACGGGTTATATGAATGATGCGGTCGGACAACTTTATCCAATAGTTTTTACTATTTTAATATTGTTTTTTGGGGTTTTGGTGGGGCTTATATGCTGAAATGTGGTTTTTGGATTGAAATTTCAGGGTAATGGTACATATGAATCCACCAGCACCACCAATGCCGCCAAGAGGGCAAGGAGAAAGAAGGTAAACACTAAACCCCAAATTTTGTTTTGTCCCTTTACATTATTCATTGGAATGTAATTGTAAGAGTTTAATAATTAATGGGCCGTTTCGTAATCTGCAATTAATAGGAGGACTTAATTTGAAGTTTGTATTTTGACATGGACTTGGTTGTAATTTTATCAGACATATGCTGAGCTTAAAGAGCAGGAAAGTTCGTTGTTGAAGGAAAGGACACATCTGGAAAAGGAAATAGCGACCTTACAAGCAACTTTCAAGGAGCAAAGAGCCAAAAATGACAACTTTAAGAGAATCAAGGTGAGAGACAGATTCTAATTAATTTACATAAATTACGGATTGGATCTCTTATAGTTCTATGGATTTTTGCTTAATTTTCTATCCGATTTTTGTCTTTGCAGATTGATTTGAACTTGCATTCTGCAAGGAATTTGAGTGCAAACTTTGACGGAGCAGGGAAAGCAATTTCCAGCCAACCCCATGAGAGAATAGCTTCTTCGAGTAACACTGCGTACTGCATTCCTTCGGATTTGCCTCCACGTCCACACCCGCAATTGGACTCTTGCGTTGAAAGCAATGATGCTCCGGCCCGGGATAATTCCTTCTTGCTGCCTGATTTGAACATGGTGCCGGCAGTTGAAGAATCCAGTTCCGAAATGCTGTATGGGATGAGCTGAGGAAAGAAAAGCGGTGCTCCGGTCCGGTCTAACATAGCACACGCCAGAGGAGCTCACTTCAGTAGGTACTACTATAAGTAGAAAGTCAAGGGTATTATTCAGTAAGTTACGGATTTAACCTGGTCTGTTCCCGGTTGCTTGGAGTTGTATGGGGGTTAAATTAGTAAAATTAGCAATATCAAAAGCCTAATGGCTGTAGAGATTGTGCTTTTATGTCACAGGTTCCTGCTTTTTAGGGTAAACCCTCAATATTTCTCTCAATGTCGCGTTGAAATTATATTAGATCCATCAAAATTGTATCATTCTTTGTAGTTGAAACGTTGTCCTATTTTTCCTCATCCGAAATTCAATTTATAGTTTCAGTCCCACGACACGTGTCGAATTGTCAATGACTCATGTATTTTTTTATTTTCATTAGTTTTCAAAAACTCTCTCTCTCTCTCTCTCTCTCTTAATTTTGGTAAAATGGTTGGTCAATTTGGGAAGGGATCCTTTTCAAATCTCTTCATTCTAATCCATTAAATTAGAAAATTCGTATCATTGAAATTTGATCAAACATTTGAAGTTATTATAACTTTTAATTTGGATCTTTGTTTGTTGTCGTTAAATCAAATTTTAATGATACGAATTTCTTGATTTGATGGATTAAAATGAAAAAATGTGGAAATGATCGCTTTCCGGTCAATTTGTGCCAATAAATAATAAAAAATGATGTCACGTTTGAGAAAAGGACGCATCTTGTTGGGAGTTGCTTTTACTCTGAAGTATTAAAAAACTTGTGGTTTTCTTTCTTTTTTTGGAGGTTGAGTTGCTGTGCTTTGTATTTCTCGAATTGTACTTTGGAGATCGAAGCTGCTGCCATATTTATTTATGCAAAAAGCGTACGTTAAAGTTTATACAAAACTCATGATTAGTAATTTATTCTCCTGCAAAACATTAAAACAAATTAATTATGTGCTAAGATGGGGATGATGTTATTAAGCTGAAATCATAAGTACAACCAGTTTGCTATTGCTGTGTTTTGAAAAAAAAAATTGTTTTTACTGTGCTGTGAGAATAAGTAGCTATGAAATAAAACAGCAGAGTGTTTGGTAAACTTTTTTGTAAAAGTGCTTTTGAAAAAAAAAAAAAAAGCAGTATTATAGTGTTTGATAAATTTTTATGTAAAACATATGTGAAAAAAAGATGGTTTTTCAAAGCTGGGTTTTGCAGCTTTGTGTTTTTGGCTTTTTTTTCACAAAAAACTGTGAAAAAAAGCTGAAGCTGAATGTTTATCAAACATAAAAAAGCTCCCAGCTTTTTTTGATTGCCACTTTTTTCAAAATCACATTAGTACCAAACTAGGGATTAGAGTCATGAAAAATGAAGTTCTAAATAAGGTCAGACGAAGCTTCATTGTACCTTACCGTGAATACTCAGAAGTGAAAATGTTGCTAAATGTTGAGCAATAATTGTTTTGAATAATGTATAATTATGTAATTACAAGTCTTATGGGAAGGAATCGGATCCCTTACGGACCCAAAGGAACTGAGCCTAAAAATCAAATGATCCGGATCATTGAAATTTGATCCAACAACTACAATTATTATAACTTTAGAGGGGTCATGTTTGTAGCCGTTAGATCAAATTTCAATAGCCCGAATCATTTTATCCTTAGACTCATATTTTTTGGGTCCAGAGGAGATCCGGTTCCTTATGAAAAAACCTTAACTTCTTATGCCGTATGCGTTAAACTATAATTACATGATATGTAGCCGTGTTCCCAAGAACACATGAATGAATCGTCAATACTAGGGTTCTGAAGAAGAACAATAATAAACAAAAGCCCCGACTAAAGCCAAGTTGATCGCGCCTCAGCAGGAAGAGTTTGCCAGCATTAGCAAGAGCGTCCGCCACAAATTAACTTCATTATTAGTATGATGAAAAATGACATTCTGAAATCTGCATGCTAATTTTTGATATTATACATCAACGTGGAGAGATGCCAAGGGCAAGGGGTAGAGATGGTCCCGATAGTCAATACTAGGGTTTTTGGTCTTTATATTTTGCTCGAATTTTGATTTGATTTATGTGTTTCCGTTTTTATTTTTGTCCATAATTTGTGTTGTGAATTTGAATAATTTGCTATTTATGTTTGGGAAAATTTATTTAAACTTTATTATTCTTCATTTTACGCTTAACATATCAATTTTTTATCTTGAAATTCTGAAACTACCGACAATTCTCATTCTACAGCAAAAAAATAAAATAAAATAGAAAAAGTACACAAGCAATAACTACGGTCGCCCCCTCTCTCCAAACGTCGGAAAAGAATCCTCGCCAAATCATTTTCCTGAGGATCCTATGATTGTGACCGTTCATCATACATCTTGCGGTCAGTTTTCGTTAGATACTATTTATATTTAATTTTAAATTTTAAATAATTTCTGACCGTACGATATATAATAAACGATCATAATCATGGGATCCGAGTTCCTTTTCCCCAAACGCCAACCACCCCCAATTTTTAATCATCTCCAAGCACCCAGCAAAGATGTCAGCCACCCACACAAAGATCTCAGCCATGACTGATTCAGTACCTCTATCTCGACCTTTCCCCACCGCACAATATCTCCTCCTTCCGCACTTCGACACGGTCCTTCTAACACATCTGAGTTCCGCCGAAACTGTTGAGCGCCGAATCTAACAGTGTCGGACTATTGAGTGTGTAAGATATTTGTGTAGAATCAGAATTTCAATATTATCATGAGTTTCTTTTGGGTGTTTTTAATGGTGGGTTGTTAGGGGGATAAGGATGCGTATGGAGAGAGTGGGCGGAGATGGGGTGATCACAGACGATACTTTAATTTCCAAATTCTGAGGGGTAGAGGAGGTGGCGGAAAGGGATACTTGGGGTTAGGAAATATAGGGTGGACGGAGCTTTTGCTTGAATTTTTTTTAATTTTTTTTAATCAGTTTTTTTTCTTTTTAGTGTAGAAAAAGAATTATCGGGTATATTCAAATTTTAAAATTTATAAAAAAAAATGTAGAAAGAAGATAAATGTAAAAAAAAAGATAAATAAGTCTAAATAAAATCTCTAATTTGTGCCTATTTTGCCTAATTTGATGTTATTGAACGCGGATGTGTGATTCTTTGACTGCCGCGTGTGAGCATAAACTTCCAAGTTGGACAAAAAATAGTCAACTGGATCAAGTAGCCAAATTGATATACAAGGACCAAACTGGCATGAATTTTGATCGCAAACAAATAAAATCCGTTTTTGAAGAAAAATATCCCATAAATTGTATTCACTAATAAAAAAAAAGGATAGAACTTGCCTTGGGGTCGGCAACATTCCTTCTTGTCAAGGATTTTAGAGCGATGATTATCGTTCAAATTTTAGGTGGTTATTTTGTGGTTTGTGGGCTTGTCAAGGATTATGATGAGGAAACTCGAAATTTGTTGTAGGTGACTATAATAGGTGTTTTTGCTGACAATTGCCCTTGTGGGGCGTTGCAGTTGTTTGAGGGACTCACAGTCATGTCCCGCTTGTCGTTGCATGGTTTTCAATGACAGTATGATGATTATCTTGTGTGTCTTGACGATGGGTCTAGCTCATAGAGTTTAGGCCTTGTGAGCTTATCTTTCCTGTTTGGAACTTAGGTGTAGGTCTCCCATCGTTGAGGGATTGTAGTTTATTTTGTGTTGTCATTTTCTTGTTTTGTTTTGGTTGTGGTTTTATTGTTTGTTCACCAGGCAAAGGACTATGAGGACATCTTCGTGATTGTCTCATAGGGCTTCTTTGCCAAAAGAGCATCATCTTTTACAAGTTCATAAGAAAGTGATGCAAGATCTTGTCCTCCCTTTGGTTCAATGTGGTTACGTGAGGTAGGTTTTGAATGGTCTTTTTGTTGCATTTGCAATCGTCAAATCCTTTTCCTCATCGATGATGTTTCTCATTCTATTTGATTAATGGTGAAATATTTATTACCTTCAAAAAAAATAATACAACAAATCATTAAAATTACATACTCAGATAGATCACATGTTCCTTCTAGTAGCAATCGTAATTTCAAAAGGCATCTTAGGAATCCCCAGGTGCACATCTCCTGGTGTCTATCTCTCTAATTATGTTTATACAACCGGTAGCAAGACAAATTCTCGTATTACTTCGCATTCTTATCACCGTAAATGGTGTAAACGACTAGAAACACAAATATGCAGGTGATGACGACCGTTACATAGACTGTTGCTTAAGCTGATCTTCAACAAGCTCAATGCATCGGTACAAAACCAACTCGATTGGGTTTAAAGTACAAAGTGCGTCAAGTGGAAGCTCGTAATCATTCCTGGTCTCCGCCATTAGGGCGGTTACCTGGGTTCGTAGGGGTAAAAGCCACCCCTTATAGGCTTTCTGTAAATTGCTTCTGGAGATCACTCCGGTGTGGTTGGTTTTTCCTGTGCAAATTTTTCATCAGAGTACAAATCAGACTCATAATCTAATATTTTCTCCTCTGATAGTAAAATCTTGTTTGCTTTAATTAATTCAACGATGATATATGTTTACCTGTCGATTCTGTAATTAATACAAATCTGTACAGATTGAGCGCAGACAGAACCTGTAGAATAATATTACAGATCTTGTAAGATAAAGGGTTTTACTTTTCATCTGAACACAGTGAGATAAATTCAAGGACAGAGAAAATGCATATTATAAAAAGAATATGAAAATTAGACTACTTAGTCCTGAATTTCTGACATATCAAATTTAACCTCAAATATATTTGACACAGGCAAAAGCTTCGACATTCAAGGCAGATAAGTATACATATGTTCAGCTCATCTGACCGAGGATTAATTAAAAACTGCTATGCAATGAAATACCATTGTTGGTAATGACGAACAACATGATGAAGAAGGGAGGAAAAGAAAGGTAACTTCAGGGTATCAAGAACTGCAGAGAATGAAGATTTGTATTTGCAGCAGTTAAACAAGATTACCGGTTGCCTAATTTACACCAATTTATGGTTGCGCAAGATAAATCCAAGTTGGAAGTCCTTTAAGATTACTTTTCGTAATTGTAGGAAAGCTAAGTATTGTAATATCTTATATTTAGATGTTGTTGAGATCTTAGATTTGAAGCTTGGCGACATATAAAGACTCCTCAACACATATTGGTAAATCATACATAAAGACTTCATTACCACAAGCAGCTTACAAAAAGATATTCACAAAGCAAGTTGAAGAAATACCTTGTCAGTATCCTCAGGGAAGGATGGAGGTCCGCCCTCCGGGGGCTTCAGAATCAACTCCACCAATTCAAGGACATTGGCAGTCCAAAACAATGTAGGTGGTTTGGCTTGCGGTAGTTCATCATTTCCCACGTTTTGGCAGCTTTCCTTGTGCAGTTCTCCTTTAACAATATCCAGAAGGATTGCAATCTATGGTTGAAACAGCCACGTTAGGTAAAACTGCTTCAAGTATAATTCAACAAAAAATGAAGGAATACATATCACAAAAACTGGCTCTAAAGGTTTTACCATCGAGGAAGAATTACTATTTATGATCAAAGACTTCAACATGTCGAACCTCTGAGAAGCTGGAATATCAGCAAGAATCTGATTTTGATTGGCAGACAAAATGAGCAGTAATATTCAGAGGGTACCGTAAATAATTTACTTTGAACCTAAATTAAGTAGAGTACATGACATGACAAGCAAGGGCTTGCTTACTACAAAATGACCATAAACTGAGCCATTAGTTGCTTATGAAAAATGCATCAGACTATCACGTATTTAGATTACTGGACAAATGCAAGTACTAAGACAGATCCTCACCCTTTTGAAAGCTTCAAAGGCATTCTTCCTCAGCACTGTATCTGATGCATACATGATGATCATTTGAACAGCCTAAAATGTACCATGCCCATATGAGGAAAAAAAAGAAGATTAGATTCTCTTCCTCTTTGATAAATAAGTTCCTAAAACGTAGAATGATGTAAAGAGGCAACCTGCAGAGCTGCAAAAAGGGTAGTCATGTAAGATGAGAAGTCATTATGTTCATCACAGTGGGAGATATTTCCATCTGTAATGCAAATCAAGAAATTGATGGCATGTCTTTTAAGTTCCCATGGCAGAGTGGCAGGAGCTAGTATGTGCTTTAGCATGCCAACAGCTTGCCACCTTTCAGTCTGGTTATCCTTAAGTTCATCCTTGATGGAATTCAAATCCTCCTCAGCAGCCCCAACAACGTCATCAGAAGCATGGCCCCAGATCACTTAAATAAAGCAACAGAAAAAACAAAAATCAATTGACAAAGTGTCGAGCTACAAAAAAATTGATATAATAAGGAGCGATCAGCATTTAGAAACATAAACCTGAAAGAGGTGCACCGCATTTGACATCGGATAAACAACTCATATAATCATCTTCATCTTCTGAGTGTACAAAGGAACAAGAAAAGAAACGAAATATCAAGGGCCTAACAATTGGGTAACAAATAGAGTGAACTATAATAGAATACAAGGGAAAGAACAGTGATTGAAAGGATTTACCTCCAACTACTGCCCTAGTTATTTTGTCAACATCCGACCCAGTTATTACACCAAGATATGACAAACCACAAAACGGGAAAAAACTAGACAGCTGCAAAACAAACGGCTGAGAACTTGCAACATTATGATTCATGCTGACAACAGCCTGCACATAAATGGCGTGTTTAAGAAAACGAACACAAGACAGAAAGATAGCAATCAAATAGGGGAGACGTGATATGTAATAGAGTTTAGATTGGAATTTCTGCTGATATAACACAGACGAAAAAAGAGTCAAACTGAAACTTTGATTAAATGATACCAACCATAATCTGGACGACATAAAGACCCAGTAGAGCACGAAGCTTTTCACTTTCTACACCTTCCTGTGTCATGGAGCAAAAGACCATCAGGATCAAATAGAGAGTATGATAAGAATCAAAGAATATCGCTAAACCAGTAACATCCATCTTATCAGTTTGTCATGTACCAACTTTAGGCAAACCACACGTATGGACTTTGCAATCCCCATAGCTCTGTCAAACAAATTCTTAAATTCTGGATCTTCATCTTCCAACTCCAAAGACCGGCCCTTCAAAACTTTAACGATAATGGGAACTGCTACTTTCACTTGCTCAAAGTGACGCCTCTGAAGGGAAAGAAACACTGAAATTAACAAAAGCAACAGCAACACAAAATTAATAAAGTAGCGCTGGCAACAACTCAATTGGCACAATTCAATTACATGTACGAAACACAAAATGCATCTGATAACAATATAACTGTTAGTTTAGTTAACCATTTAATTAGTTAAGCTCATTTAAATTACCTTTCGAAAGCCCAGTTAGAAGAGGCGCAATATAACCAGAATCCCTGATTGTTTCACTTGGTGGAGCCAATGCCTGACCCAATCACAATAAAAAATCATCAAAGAACTAAAACCCAACAAAACCATCAATACAACAAGTATCAAGTTCACATAAAAATCACTAAAAAGGCCACATATTTACCTCACAAAGAATCGAAAGCATGTCTCGTGGACTACACATTGATATAAAGCAATCAATGGTGCACTCAACAAGCTCCAGGCATCCATCCGAGACGCCTCCGAACTTCGAAACCGCCATTGGCAACTCAAAGGAAAGTGCTTCGATGATCGCCTGGGCAAACAATCAAACAGTTGGTAAACATCAAAATGCACAAACAAGTAAAGGACCAAAAGCAGACGACTTTAACGAAACGAAACCTGGTCGAGTGAAGGGGAAGAGACGAATTGGTGGACTTTCGTGAGAGCTCGGAAGGCGTTGGCTTTTGCGTCTTCGTTTTCTGGGTCTGACAGAGCGGCGTCTAGGGTTGAATTGAGGAAGCTGATGAGCTCTGAGACGGAGGTTTGGGGTTCATCGACTGATTGGGATAGCGAGTTTAGGATTTCTTGAAGAAGGGGGGAGCCCTGGTCAAGATTGTCCGCCATGGGATCTCTGCAACTTCTCAAGCTTGAACAAGAAGAAGAAGAAGATGAGTTGGTGCGTGTTGCAATTTCAATTCCGTTCGGCAGGGTTTTTGTTTCCGAACGGCCCAACAAGGCGCGAACGCTAATCCGCCACTACCACCTCAACTCAATGGCACTTCATACAAAATAAACGGGTATTAAATTCTAATTTATACAGTGATATTTATATTTATTTGTAAGTAAAATGGTTTAAATTCGAGTCGTTGAATTTGAAATTTCTTTTAATGGAATTTGTAATCAGTACATCGGTAATCATTTTTTGTCTTTACATTTGGGATGGCATCATTAGTGTGTTACTACTTTATTTGGATGCGATGCTTTTCAAGACATTTGTTGAAGTTGGACATGAATTACGCTTCTTGATTTTCCTTATTGTTTTTCGGCACTTGTCTCCTTTTAACCAAATTGGCTGCAAGGAGACATCGGTTGTTTTGGAGAAAATTGCAAAGAAGGGGATGGTGAGGGTTCATATTAAGGTATTTTTTTTTGTTAAACAATAAATTTATTAGATTAAATGTTAAATTAAAAAATCGAGGGAGTAGAGATTAAGTTATTAACTATGTCGACGGAGTCCACAATTACAAATAAGCATAATTGATTAGTTTGTTGCATAAACTGTCCTGCACTTATCCAAGGATATCTCTATCCCCGATCCAGAGTCCGGATAACCCTACAACCAAACATATTTTCCTCCACCCTCCTTAACTAACCAAGAATCTCAGAACACGATCTGTGTCTTCCTCGCAGCGACATCTCCACTCCCATGCTCCCGATCCTCTACTCTCACTCCCACACCTAATTCCCCTGCACCCTCCGATCTCCCGCCAAAATGGAGCCGGACGTCAGCATCGAAACCAGCTCCATGATCCGTGTGGCTGTCCTCCCCATCGGCCACGTGCCCCCCGTCCTCCTCCGCGACTACCACTCGATGCTGCTCCGCCACCAGACGATCCCTCTCTCCGCCATCAGCTCCTTCTACACTGAGCACCAGAAGTCCCCCTTCGCCCACCAGCCCTGGGATTCCGGCAACCTCCGATTCAAGTTCGTCCTCGGCGGGGCCCCACCGTCCCCGTGGGAGGATTTCCAGTCCAATCGCAAAACCCTAGCTGTCATCGGTATCTGCCACTGCCCCTCGTCTCCCGATCTTGACTCCGTCATCGATCAATTCGACTCGGCTCGCCGCGCCTACTCCTCCGCCCTCGTCGATCGCTGCTTCGCCTTCTGCCCCGGCGATTCTCAGGTCCAGAGAATGCTAATCTCGATTGGTTTCAATTTGTTACTTTTTTCCTCTTCGAAATTTCGAATCTTTTTGGATTTATTGTGTGTTGATTGGATTACAGTTGGAGGATGGGAGCAAGAAAGGAGGGAACTTGATGCTGTTTCCGCCGGCGGATCGGGCGACTCTGGAGTTCCACCTGCAGACAATGATGCAGGACATTGCGGCATCACTGCTGATGGAGTTCGAGAAATGGGTGCTGAAAGCTGAGCCTGCAGGAACCATTGTCAAGACGCCTTTGGATTCCCAAGCCACTCTCAACTCAGAGGAGGTTCATGTCTAGGTGTCCTATAGGATTTATTCTGTTATTATAATAATTAGTAGTCTAGTGTGTATTTATAGAAATGTTAGTGTTTTAATGGGAGTGTTGGTATCTGAATTTATGCGTTAAATGTTACCGAAAGATGAAGTGAACAAAAAAAATTCTAAAATGGCAGGTTATAAAGGCGAAGAAGCGGAGGCTCGGGCGAGCGCAGAAGACAATGGGTGATTATTGCTTGTTGGCAGGATCACCTGTTGATGCCAATGCTCATTACTCTACTGCACTAGAACTTGCTAGGTTGACTGGAGATTTTTTCTGGTATGCTGGTGCATTGGAGGGCAGTGTCTGTGCCTTACTGGTAATGGCTCACTCTCTGGATTTTTGCATGGTTACCTGTGTTTAATAACACAGTAGGCTTTCATGGCTTCCCGGTTTATTTGTTGCTTAGATTTCCTACTTACTGACTTATATATAAACATGTTAGATTGATCGAATGGGCGAAAGGGATTCAGGTGTCGATGATGAAGTTAGATATCGATACAGTAGTGTCATCTTGCACTACAGGAAGTCATTCATACAAGAAAATGCTCAAAGGTAATTCCTAGATGCTATTGCATTTAGATGGCTGTTGCTTTATTAACGTATGCATTCTTTTAACTGTTACTTTTATTAATTATTTATGTGCAGAGTTTCACCCTTAACATTTGAACTAGAGGCTACATTGAAACTGGCAAGGTTTCTATGCAGGTATGTTTTGTTTATCAAAATTTTATAATTTGATGCATGCAGCTTGTATTAGATGCATCTACCGTTTTTACTGGATAACGTTCTGACTGTATCTTATTCGTATACTGTTTCTATCTATGAGTCTGACTTTTAATCTTCTGTTCTTGGTAAATGATGATAAATAAATTGAA
Source organism: Pyrus x bretschneideri (assembly GCF_019419815.1). Taxonomy (NCBI): domain Eukaryota; kingdom Viridiplantae; phylum Streptophyta; class Magnoliopsida; order Rosales; family Rosaceae; genus Pyrus; species Pyrus x bretschneideri. The sequence continues at coordinate 7,865,284 of NW_025999390.1, read as the reverse complement.
TTCTGTCTCTAAAAGTTGAAGTAGGTGCTCCATAATAGTTCCAGTTATGATAATTTATGTCCATGAGATGACAAAAAGACTTTGGAAATAGTTAGATTTTACACTTTCCTACGAAATTTGTTTTTGGTTTAACTGTGGCAGACGGGAGCTGGCTAAGGAGGTAGTGGAACTACTTACAAGTGCAGCAGATGGTGCTAAATCTCTGATTGATGCCAGTGATAGACTTGTTTTATATGTTGAAATAGCTCGTTTATATGGAACTCTTGGTTATCAGCGAAAGGCTGCTTTTTTCTCAAGGCAAGTGGCTCAGTTATATCTACAGCAGGATAATAGACTGGCTGCTATTAGTGCAATGCAAGTTTTAGCAATGACAACAAGAGCCTACCATGTTCAAAGTAGAGCTTCCATCTCTGAAGACTCGCTTCCTAAAGTGAGTGTTAAGTATTAAGCAAATGATTCCTGGTCATATTTAGCATTTCAGTCTGTCTGCATGCTTCGGCACATGCTTTAATGTGTCTTTTGAGATGGAATTTATGGCTTACTTTGTGAATTTGAGGTCTTGATCATTGATGGCACATATCAATCTCTTCTCTGTTGTATTTTGGAATAGTGCAAATGAAGAATATGGTTGAGAGTTTTATTCTCTAGCAACTGTCTTGCATTATTACTCTTTAGTAACGTTTTTATATAGCGTGTGGCTTTGATTGTGAGCATATTCGTAGTAAGTTTTTAGCTACTCATTCTTATTTTGTTTTTCACAGAAGGAAATTGGGTCAAGTCTTGCAGAGGGTGGGAAAATGCTCCACCAGTCAGTTGTCTCTCTTTTTGAGTCTCAGTGGAGCACACTACAGATGGTTGTACTCAGAGAGATTCTGCTATCCGCTGTCCGTGCAGGAGATCCTCTTGCTGCCTGGGGTGCAGCTGCAAGATTACTAAGATCATATTATCCTTTAATTACACCTGCTGGGCAAAATGGTCTTGCTAGTGCACTTTCAAATTCAGCAGATAGGTTGCCATCGGGAACTCGCTGTGCTGACCCTGCTTTACCTTTCATCAGGTTTTCACCAGTACCTAAGCATTTTTCCTGTTAAACATGAACAGTTTATTACTTATGAAGCCTAATAACAATAATAGTATTTGCTGTCCTATAGGTAATTTTTCTCCATGGTCTTTGCTGCATGACAAATATAGTTGCACTGAGACACCATGATAACTAGGGTTGAACTAATTACTATTTCTTTTAACATAAGTTTTTGATGTATGATTAAATGCTATCTAAATACATTTAATCTGTCAGTGAGGAGGATTATTCTGCTATGTGAATTACTACTGACGGATATTCTTTCTCTAACATTAGAATGCAGCAATGAGAAGTAGATACCTCCTAGCTCTGACCAGCTTATTAATGTTCTTATGGATGCTAGAGTCCTTTCTCTTGTTTTGTTTTCAACAAGTCGAGGCTTCTTTCTTTAGCATCATTTTTTAAAACAATATTTTGTTTACCTATATAGTTTTTGTAGAACTATGATTCGCTCAGAACCTTTTGTGTAGCTATGTAGTCTTCTATTCATATTGCGGATGAGCAAAACTCTATTCCTTTGTTCCTCTAAGAATCTTCCCATATCCAAGTTGATCTTGACTGAATATGGACAAATAATCATTAGTGCTTTTATTATAAGTGTCACTTAATATTAGTATGAATTCCCAAATTTAATCATCTTCTTTGCTTCTAGATTGTATTCTTTTCCTCTCCATCCTTCACAAATGGACATTGTAAAGCGCAATCCAGGAAGAGAAGACTGGTGGGCAGGAGCTGCTAATACTGGTCCTTTTATTTATACACCATTCAGCAAGGGAGACACAAACAGTAACGCCAAACAGGACCTTGTTTGGATTGTTGGAGAACCTGTTCAGATTTTAGTCGAACTGGCAAACCCTTGTGGCTTTGATTTGAGGGTTGATAGCATATATCTCTCAGTGCCTTCAGGAAATTTTGATGCTTTTCCTGTTACTGTAAATCTTCCACCCAATTCATCAAAAGTGATCACCTTATCTGGGATCCCGATTGCAGTTGGGCCAGTGACAATTCCTGGGTGCACTGTCCACTGCTTTGGTGTTATTACCGAACACCTGTTTAAGGATGTTGATAATCTGCTTCTTGGAGCTACACAAGGACTTGTGCTTTCTGACCCTTTCAGATGCTGTGGGTCTGCGAGGCTGAAAAACATATCTGTTCCGAACATATCTGTGGTACCACCATTACCATTGCTGGTTTCACGTGTAGTTGGTGGTGATGGTGCAATCATTCTTCATGAAGGTGAAATTCGTGATGTGTGGATCAGTCTGGCTAATGCAGGTACAGTTCCAGTTGAACAAGCACATGTATCATTATCAGGAAAAAACCAAGATTCTGTTATCTCGATTGCGTCCGAAACCTTAAAATCAGCCCTTCCTTTGAGGCCTGGGGCCGAAGTGACTATACCTGTGACCTTAAAGGCTTGGCGCCATGTTGTAGCAGATCCTGAGACTGCTGCAGGCAGGAGTGCCTCTGGAAGCACTGCAAGGCAGTCTAAGGATGGAAGTAACCCCATATTGTTAATCCATTATGCAGGTATTAATAAATCAATTACCGATATAGTACTCTTTCTCTCTCTCTCTCTCTCTCTCGCTCACACACATGCATTATCACGTAGAGCTAAAATGAGATGAATTATGTACATTATTTTATATTTACTGTTATCTTCTGATGTTCAAGTATATATAGTAAGCCCTCTTTATTTTCAATTTTTTATGTATATATAATAAGAAACTGAATGCTAAACCATTTTCTGAACTGTCCATTCTAACTGGGTACAGTTGTCATGTATCATATGCACCTCCCCTGTGCCACCTCGTTCCTGAGTAGTGACTACAAGTACCATTAACTTCTGTGACTTGATTTCTTTTCATTTTGTTTCTCAGGGCCTCTGACAAATGCTGGAGATCCTCCAACAGATAAATCTGCTATCCCCCCTGGCAGGCGCCTTCTTGTTCCTTTGCAGATTTGTGTTCTTCAGGGTTTGTCTTTTGTAAAGGCTCGTCTGCTTTCAATGGAGATTCCTGCACAAGTGGGTGTAAACCTTCCAAAACCAGTTGATATTGAGAATAGCCCTACTGAAGCTCTTGGTTCTCCTACTAAGATGGACAGATTGGTGAAGATTGATCCTTTCAGAGGAAGTTGGGGACTACGCTTTCTTGAACTTGAGTTGTCTAATCCCACAGATGTTGTCTTTGAAATTACTGTTTCTGTCCAGCTGGAGAACGCTAGTCATGAGCATATACTTTCTGGTGATCAAGATGCTACTGAATATGGTTACCCTAAAACAAGAATTGATCGGGATTGTTCTGCGAGGGTACTGATACCACTGGAGCATTTTAAACTACCAGTTCTTGATGATTCGTTTTTTGTGAAGGATAATCTGGCAGATGGGGCTGTTAGTGGCAGAAATTCAAGCTTCTCGGAACGGAATACTAAAGCTGAACTTAATGCTTCTATCAAGAACCTCATATCTAAGATAAAGGTTAGGTGGCAATCAGGTCGAAACAGCTCGGGAGAATTGAATATCAAGGATGCTATACAGGCAGCCCTTCAGACATCTGTTATGGATGTACTGCTGCCAGATCCATTGACATTTTGCTTCAGGCTTTCTAGAAACGGCCTTGCACTTGAACATTCTGGTTCACACACAGAGCACAATTTTCAAGTTCACCCTTCTGCAGCTAAGGGTTCTGTGCTGGCGCATGAAATGACTCCAATGGAAGTTATGGTTCGTAATAACACGAAGGAGATGATCAAAATGAGTCTTAGCATTACATGCAGAGACGTTGCTGGAGAGAATTGCATAGAGTGTACAAAGGCAACTGTCTTGTATTCTGGTAATGTTCTATGATTATGCCTTTTTGACAAGCCTGTTTTAGTATTTAGAGATATTCACTCTTCTATTATATGTAGGTGTGTGTGTGTGTGTATTTATTTCAAGGCAGATAAATTTTTCGGAAATAAGCATTTTGGTTATCAAATGTTGAATCCTGCCTATTTTTTTGTTTATTTCTGAACCGTTTGTTTAGAAGTCATTTTCACTAGAACTTCCCCTGAAATTTGCAAGAGAATCTCACTGGTGTTTTGTGCTAATTGAATTCGTACGTAGGTGTTTTGAGCGGGATCACTGTGGAGGTTCCCCCACTTGAAGAAATTAAGCATTCTTTCTCATTGTATTTTCTTGTCCCGGGTGAGTACACGCTGGTAGCTGCCTCAGTGATCGATGATGCTAATGATATACTCAGGGCTCGTGCAAGAACAAAATCATCCGATGAGCCAATATTCTGCCGTGGGCCCCCATATCATGTTCGTGTTGTTGGGACTGCATGATGGTTCTTTCCACCCACCACATCAGCCGGATTAGCTCAAACCAGGTTAATGCTTTCAGTATCAGTAAACAATGCCATATGTTTTTAATTTGGCAGCGGGAGGAACGCATCCATTTGTCTTGAGAATCAAATTCTTAAAAGTAGGGTGTTCTCTGTTGTGTATTTTAGATTCATAGTTGCAGTTTTGTACACAAATGTTGTGAAATAAGTTGTTAACCTCTATCAATTTGGCTACGTTTTATTTACACGAAAGAAACATGTTTGCTGCAGATTATTGGAGTCTTCATTTTGTTCGATGATTGTTGTATACAAGATTTGATCATGGATGTGTGTTTTTTCTTGCCTAGCCAAAGCATTTGTGGGTTTTTGTTGTTTCAAATCGACGGGGGATGGAAATTTGAATTCGCGACTTCTTTCGGCAGTGCAAAAAGAAGTAGGATTTGTAAAAAATTTGCATGTTATTCTGAAGTATTGTATTTGATTGAACTAGGAAAATTAATATGAAACCCTTGAGCCGTCATAGGAGTGTACAGAAACAGAATAAAAAGGGTGTGTTTATCATTTTTCTTGACTAAGCGAAAAGATGCCAAAATGTGGGTTAGAGTTGAAACAATTTTGCTATGTTTCACACAAATGATTCTCGCGAACAAAATATCGACTCCATATCGACGATATAATGACAAACTGTGTAAGGTCGAAATATCAACGATATCAACAATCCGCAACATAGAAAATTTTATGTTTATAAACGTCATTTTCTTGTTTGGCGCAGTGGAGGTTGCGAATAATGTGGCCAGCTTTGCATCAGAGACGGGGAGGAGGAAGGAGATACCGAATCAGGGGTATAAACGTCATTTTCGTTCAAGAGCCGGGAAAATGCCGTTACTTGAAAACGTTTGCCCGACTCTTCGTTTCCCTCCTTATTTCCCCGCCACCTTACCGTGACGGTCGAACGGGGTAAGAGCTAAACATTCCCGGCGATCCCTTGATTCCCCAATGAAATCTCAGGTCCCCAAATCCCTCCTAACTCTCATCGAGACCTGCACAAGCCTTCAACAACTGAAGCAGATCCACGCCAAATCCATAATCTCGGGCCTTTCCTACAACCAATTCATCCTCACCCAGATCACCAATTCCTTCCTACTCCCTCAATCTCTGAACTACGCTACCCGCTTATTGATTCGAACCCAAGAACCAAGCGTTTTCATCTACAATTCCATGATCCGAGCACATTCCCAATCAGAAACCCCATTTGTTGCTCTGTCGATTTATAACATGATGAGGGTGCAAGAAAATGCTTTGGGCGACAGGTTTACTTACCCTTTTGTGTTGAAGGCTTGCGCTAGCGAATCGGATATGGACAAAGGGAGGGAGGTTCATGGTGTAGTTGTGAGAATCGGGTTTGACTTCGACAGGTATTTGTGTACTTCTTTGCTGAACTTTTATGGGGTTTGTGGAAAAATTGAGGGTGCAAGGCAGGTGTTTGATGAATTTACGGTGAAGGATGTTGTTTTCTGGAATTCCATGATAATGGGTTATGCTCGAAACGGGATGGTTTTTGAAGCTTGTGAGGTTTTTAGGGAGATGGTGGAAGTGGGAGAGGTTAGACCCAATGAAAGTGCGGTTTTGGCATTGATTTCGGCTTGCACGGTTTCGAAAAACTTGAAATTTGGAAGAGAGATTCATGGGGTTTTGAGAAAAGAGGTGACTTTTGGGTCAAATGTGAAAGTTGGAGCTGCACTTGTTGATTTGTATGCAAAATGTGGGTGTTTGGATTATGCAAAGAGAGTGTTTGAGGGAATGCCTGACAAGAATGCTGTGGTATGGAACTCTTTGATAAGTGGCTATTCCCTCAACGGGTTGTCGAAAGAAGCAATTGATGTTTTCAGGGAAATGTGTTGTTTGGATGTTAAGCCCGATACGTTCACGATTTCAGGCTTGTTGTCCGCTTGTGCTCAAATGGGTGCTGTTAATATAGGAAACTGGGTTCGGAAATTCGCAGAGAAGAATGGACTTTGGGATGTGTTTATAGGTACATCTTTGGTAGACCTGTATGCAAAATGTGGTTCCATTGAAGCAGCTAGAGACGTGTTTGATCAAATGGATAAGAAAACTGTTGCAACATGGAACGCTATTCTCTCTGGATATGCGTCAAATGGGCAGGCTGGATCTTCAATAGAGCTCTTTGATGATATGAGAAAATCAGGTGTCATGCCAGATAGTGTAACGTTCCTTTCGATTTTACATGCTTGTGCACATGCTGGTTTGGTTGAAAAAGGTAAACAATACTTTGATTTGATGGTGAAAACTTATAAGATTGCCCCAAAAGTTGAGCATTACGGTTGCATGGTTGACCTTCTTGGGCGCGCTGGACTTTTGAAAGAAGCAAGGAAGCTTATTGAGAGGATGGATATTGAACCAAATGTAGTTGTATGGGGATCACTGTTTAATGCTTGTAGCATTCATGGTGATATTGAGGTAGGAGAGTGGGTGGCTGATCATGTTTTCAACTTAGAAGCAATGGATGGGGGCTCCTACGTGCTGTTAGCAAATATGTACGCTGCAGCACGAAGGTTTGACAGGGTTAAAGCAGTTCGAGAGGCAATGGTTAACGCGAGTATTTGCAAGCTACCTGGATGTAGCATGATCGAGATTGGAGATGTAGTTCATGAGTTTCTTGTTGCCGACAAGACACACCCTGAATCAGAAGAGATATACACTGTGTTGGACGAATTAAGCAACAAGCTCAAGATGACAGGCTTGATGCGGTTGCCTGCTTTATATGAAGAGTGTCTGGAAAGCAGCTGAGGGACAATCAAATTCCTAGAGATATTTCCTGAAAGTGGGAAGACCGGAAGAGGAGGGAAAGTGATTGGAGCAGTTACCCTTCTAGGGACATTTGGATTTGAATGGATTGCAGATTCGGAAGATGGACACGTGATCTCGGAGTTGATTTGGAGATTCAGTTCAAGGTTCAATTCTTTCCTTAATCCATGGACATGTTTTGTGAATATCTGTCACTGCATTTCTTATGTATTAACCATGATACTCTTGCAGATGGCCTTCAAATCTTCATGCAACAATTTCAATATCGTCAACATCGTTCAAGTCCACGGTATGAGTTAAATTTCAAGCAATCTCTTTGTCCGGCTAAGCACCACAAGTTCTACGCATCTCTTCATCGCAGCAGTTCGATCGCCTTGGTTTAACCCTCCAACAAGGAAGAAAAAAATATTGAAACAAGGGCATGGCACGCTGGCGAATTTATCGGCTATTTCTAACCGTTCTGAAAAAAATTCAAGGCCAATGTACTTGTGATAAATATTTTGCTTAAATCCTAAGCTATGTTATAAGTGAGTACATAAGTCATATTTCTCCAAATCACTCGAAGTTAACAACTGCCTTGGATGATCCCAGGACCATGCGTTTTATGTCGACCTCCATTCTCACAGGCTTCGATTTTGAATCCGGCACCTCCTTCAGCACAAACTTGCAGCAATCTCCAATCTTGAGCCCATTGTCCTCGTAAAACTTGTACCATCCCCTCGTTCTTATTGCGGTGCGAAGACTAATGGCTGCACCTCTCTTTCCGCCTTGCCAAGTTCCAAGTTCCACCGGCCATTTTCCTTGAACAAACGGAACTTTGAGGATCATTTTCTTTCTGTCACCAAGGCCATGGGCTTTCACAAATCCCGACGGAATAGTCTGCCATGAACACTCGCTAGAATTAGAAAGGATCCAAAATCAACAAAACAAAGAAGACAGCTTCAGAACTTTCACCTCGGTATCACGACACATTTGTACGGGGAAGGGAAGGTATAAAACTTACCACATAGCACTTGCTGGGCAGAGAATGAGTTTCCGAAATGCTTTTGAGGAAGAACAGAGGACTCGAGGTTGATGGTGCAGCGGCAGGAGGAGGAGGAGGAGGAAACACTTTCTCGCAACCGAGTGGCTCATACACGTTGACATGAAAAACCATGCGGCCTAGGTGTTTGAACACAAGAAATTCTCCGACTTTCAGGTTGTGATCCTTCACAAACTCTTCCCAACCGCCTTCAAAATAGAGGGTTCCCTCCCCAGTCCTAGCAACTCCAACTTCCCATGATCCCTGGCAGCTTTCAATAACCGCTTTCTTCGCGTTCCTTTCGTTAAGATTCTGAGAAAAACTCGCCGGAATTGACTGTTGATAAGCAGAATAAAAACATTAGGTCTCATTTCCTAACCAATCAAACAGCGAAGATGTGACTCAACATTTATGTTAACATGGATGAACCTGCAGCTAGAATTTACGAAATAAACGGAGTATCATCAAGGTAATACATATTCACAGCATTTCACTCATCAGCCTCTTCATTACAATCGGCATTTCACACGTCCGAATCAATCAATCTGAAAAATGGACAAACTCGATGTCTATGTTAAAAAAGGATGGACAAACAAAATGTGATATAAATTTCCAGGAGAACTAACGTTTTAGATGAAATCCTAAACAAAATAAGAGTAAGGAAGCAGATGAACAAAATCCAAAACCCACAAAAATAACATGTCTCATTAAAATTTACAATATTTCGCATACAAGAAAATTACTGAGAGAGAGAGAGAGACCATACGATTGCGTATTCGAAGCCGGGAATCAAAGGCTTGAAAAACCGTCTGGGAAATGGAGGTGAGCCGGCCATGATTCTTGCGAAAATGCTGAGTGAAAACAAGAAATGTGAAGAAAAAGAAGAAGTTCTGAAGGGGTTGTGAAAGTTTTCTCAGAGAAACACACAAGAAGCTAGGGTTTTGGTTTGCTTACCAGCTACGGCTGAGGAAGTGAATAGCGTTGAATATACAGGTGGAGAGAGCCAATGGGAGCCCTCCACCGCAGCACTGGGTGGCAGAAGAGCAGCGGCGATGCCGTGAATTTCATTGGCTGGAGGTCGTACGGCGAGTTCGTACTCTGCGGAAACGCCGCGGGAAGCTTTGAATTGAGCGGTCTGCTTCTGTTGACAGTGTTCAGTTGTACTTGTACTTTGCTGCTTTCAAGTCTTAACTGGGCTGGGCCTAATAAAATGGGCCTCTTCAATTTGTTGGTTGTTCATGGGCTGGACCAAAGAAATTATCCCTGACCTTCCAACTGCAAATTTATTAGGGCTTTAGGAGAAGGACCCTTATGTTTGTACATCAGCATGTTTCCAGTTGGTTGATTCGGACTCTACAGGATTTAGCACTAGTCATTATCCATCGAAAGGTACCAAAAAAAGAAACCTGAAAATACTAGGCACTCCTTGTCTTATCCCAGCCAAGGACACCCGACTTGATCGATCAGATGCACGGGTAAGACAATTTTAAATGTAATTTCTAGAGGACGGTTGCGTTCAGTCAATCAAGCGCACGCGAGAGTAATTCTTAACCACATGTACATATATATTTCACGATAGAACACGCATGCGACATCAATGATAAGAAATCAATCACGTGCAGACATGCGACTGATCTTTGGGGGCAATGGAACAGAAGTGTTCAGTATCTGATTGGTATTTGCTTTGAGGATAAGACTGAGATTAACGTTCATTGGGGGCAAAGGAACAGTAAAAGATGCATGGTTTAGTTTGAGCCTTGAGGGGCCTATGGAGGTAGAAAAATCGACCCTCTTACATTATTAATTAATTAATTGCCATGCATGCATGCATCCTTGTCGCATGTTTTATAAGTTTTATAATGTTTTTATTGTCTTCATGCAGGACATGTCGCGATGTTTCCGTGTTGTAGGCTCCGCCCTTTTAAATTTCTGTCACAATTTAATTTCTCAATGAGAAAATTGTGCTAGTACGAACTTCGGATATGACAATTCACTAATTTCAAACGTTCAAGTTTACGATTCATTTCATACTCATAAGTTAGCTCATACTCATAAGTTAGCTAGCTAAAGTAGTATGGGTCAGTGATGAGCAAAAACCCTAAGTCTTGCATGGGCCTAGCTATAACCAGCCAGAGGAAATGTTGGCTTTGAAGGGAAGACAAGCATGAATTTTGAAAGATCGCCACCTAATCTTGCTTGCGATGAGGATGACAGTCCGAAGCATTCAAAATAACACATTTTAATTTCCTTATTGTCACATGTTTGTATAGTCATCAATCAGTCCTATTGACAAATTCCACAAACAATGATCAATGTATAAGTCCTCCGTTTCTCTGCTTCATCACATGGGAAAATTTGTCAATGTGAAACTTCAAGGCCTAGAATATTCCTTCTTAATTTGTCACATGCATTGAAAAAATAACAAAATTCTACAACGATCTGTCCCATGTTGATGTTGAATAAAGGATTAAATAATTTGATGGAGATTTTTATGGAATGATTAAAATGATTGATAGTGGACAAACTCGGGGACCACTTTTATCGATTTTAAATCTCAGGGACCAAAGTGATAAGTTATAGCAATCTCACATACCATTTTTTTGTTGTTGAACAAACGATAGTATTTATACCAAGGGGGAGATGGTGGGTTTAGCATCACAATAAGCTGCCAATAATGTGATTCACATTCGTCTTTAAAGAAAATCGAACTTAAAATGAACAAGAATCTCTATACACGCAGGCATACTAAAAATCTCCAAAAGTATACCTACATATCGGCCGAAACAGTATTTTCATTATAACAAACTTATATTGATGATTATAAAACAATAAGCCCAGTTGTAATTTGAATTGAAACTCTCTAGAGGGAAACACATTGACCCCCGATCATTCAGGTTGGCAAGTTCAAATTCCAAGTTAACACTTCTTCTACGTTCGTTAACTTAAAACGTTCCCAAGTTTCCTCTACTATAACCAGTTACGCGCGTTATCATAATCGTCGTTGTTTGGTAAAATTAAATATGAATAGTTAGATACAGTTAATGTTAGACAAATAAGGAATATGGTTGGAGTCCTTGTGTAATTGTATATAATATTATTATTGGAAGAATAAGCCGTCCTACAGCCGTCCTACCTTGTCCTACCTACACACTAGCCGTCCTACAGCCGTCCTACCTTGTCCTACCTACACACTAGGACGGCTACCTTGTCCTACCTACACACTAGGACGGCTACCTTGTCCTACCTACACATTTGTATCATGTATATATATCCTTGTAATCTTGTAGAGAAAGATAATGAAAAATTTGCATTTTCTTCCATAAGCATTCTCTTCCATTTTTCCACATTCATGTATCAATAACAAATATAATTTTTAGCGTACATACCTTTTTCTACATGGTATACAGAGCAGGTTTATAACCCTAGCCCTAATTTTTTTTTCGGCAGCTTTCTCTGCCGTTCCCATGGCTGTTCGTGGCCCGTCCCGTCCCTCCTCTGCTCGTCCTCCCCTCCACTGCACCTACTGCAATTTTGATTATCATACCCGAGACACCTGCCATAAACTTCATGGCTATCCCGTTGGCCATCCCCTCCATGGCCAACCGTGGCGACCACCGCGCCGTGCCACTGCTTCCAGTTATTCCCGCAGCCATGCACCTTCCAGTCCTCCCCAGCAGCCACGGTTTTCTGCTTCCCGGCCCCATAATTTCACCCAGGCCCATCACTTGCAAGGCACCCAGGCCCCCGCCTCCTCTTCTACTCCAGCGACCCACCAAGTGCACGGGACCCAGCCCACTTTGCATGACTTGCAGCTTGCCATGCCTGACCTCTCTGCCGAGCAGCACTCCCGTGTTCTAGCTGCTTTACGTGACACCACCACCCCTCCTCAGGCCAATGTCGTGCTCACTACTGATTTTGCCCAAGGTTTGTTACCTGTCACCTCTCGTCATGGTCAATGGATTCTTGACAGTGGTGCTACGGATCATATTACTTCTTCCGCTTCAGGTTTGGTTAATCGTTCTCCTTCACATTTGCTGCCTGTTTCTTTGCCTAGTGGTGCTTCCGCTCCCATTACTTTTACCGGCACTCTTCCTTTAAATTCCTCAGTTACTTTGAAGGATGTTTTATGTGTCCTTAATTTCCGAGTGGACCTTTTATCGGTTGGTAAACTTACAGATGGATTATCGTGTTCCATAACCTTTTTTCCTTCTTGGTGTGTTTTGCAGGACTTGGTTTCGAAGGCGATGATTGGTGTGGGTAAGCGACGTGGCGATCTGTATTACCTTGTGGCCCTTACCTCTTCTCTCCCCACCCGTCAACCTCTCTGCAACATCATTACCATCCCCTCCTCCCTCTGGCATAGGCGTCTTGGTCACCCCTCCTCCACTCGTTTGCAAGCTTTAGCATCTAGCTCTCTTAATTGCACTTTTGATTCTAGTCATATTTGTGATGTTTGTCCGTTGGCAAAACAAACTCGTCAACCTTTTCCTTTGAGTTCAATTTCATCAACTTTCCCTTTTGCTTTAATTCATTGTGATATTTGGGGCCCGAATCGTCAATCTTCTCTTTCTGGTGCTAATTATTTCTTAACCATTGTGGATGATTTTTCTCGCTTTACGTGGGTCTTCCTCATGAAACATAAATCCGACACTCAACAATTAATTAAGGATTTTTTTGCTTATGTCACTACCCAATTCCGCACTACCATCCAATGCATTCGTACTGACAATGGTGGTGAATTTTTATCTCTTCGTAGTTTTTTTTCTGATCATGGGGTGCTTTTACAAACTTCTTGTGTTTATACCCCCCAACAAAATGGCGTTGTTGAAAGAAAACATCGTCATCTTCTTGAAACCGCTCGCGCCCTTCGTTTTCAATTCCATCTTCCTATCAAGTTTTGGGGGGAATGTGTTCTTACCGCTACTTATCTCATCAATCGTCTCCCTACCCGTCTTCTCCATCATAAATCCCCATTTGAGGTTCTCTTTTCGAAAACCCCATCTTATGATCACTTCCGCGTCTTTGGTTGTCTGGCATATGCCACCTCTGTCACTCCTACCACCAAATTTTCCCCTCGGGCTCATCGTTGCATTTTTCTCGGTTATCCTCATGGACAAAAGGCCTATACCCTTTACGATCTCGACAATCACCGCATTTTCACTAGTCGAGACGTCATCTTTCACGAAAGTATTTTCCCTTATGCCGTTTCTCACCCTCCTATCCCATCCTCTTCGCCTACCCTACCCATCCCACCCCCTCTGGACTTTACATATAACCCACCCCTTCCTGCCCCGACGCCTCACCCTCCTCCACCTTCCTCCCCTTCCACGCCTCCCACAGATTCCCTTGCTGCCCCATTACCCGTTCCTCCCCATGCCCCTGCCCTCTCGGCATCCCCTCCTTCCCCCCCCCCCCCCCCCCCGCTACTTCCTTACCTTTCACCCTTTTACCCACGGACATCCCTACCCCCCCCCCCCACTACCTACCAATCCTCCCCTTCCCCGCACCTCTTCCCGTGCCCATAAACCTTCATCCTATTTAAAAGACTACGTTTGCTTGCAGGTGGTTCTGCCATCCCACCCATCTTCGACTTCGCAACCCGGTTCTACACAAGGTACGCGATATCCGCTTTGTAATTTTCTCTCTTATCACCGTTACTCTCCCATGCATTTTTCTTACATTAACTCTGTCAGTCGGACTGTGGAGCCTTCCTCCTTTGCCGAGGCTGCCACTGACCCCAATTGGCAACGTGCTATGACTGAGGAGCTTCAAGCTTTACATGCTAATGGTACTTGGACTTTAACTTCCTTGCCCCCTGGCAAAATTCCCATTGGTTGTAAGTGGGTGTACAAACTCAAGCACAATTCTGACGGCTCTATTGACCGCTACAAAGCTCGTTTAGTTGCTAAAGGCTTCACTCAGGCTGAAGGTATTGATTATCATGACACTTTTTCTCCTACTGCTAAGATGATTACGGTGCGTTGTCTTCTTGCTCTTGCTGCTAGTCAGTCTTGGTCTCTTCATCAGCTTGATGTTAATAATGCTTTCTTACATGGTGACTTACATGAAGAAATCTATATGTCTCCTCCTCCTGGTCTTCGGCGACAGGGGGAGAATCTTGTGTGTCGCCTTCACAAGTCACTTTATGGTCTTAAGCAGGCTTCTCGCCAATGGTTTGCCAAATTCACTAGTGTCATCATTTCTGCCGATTTTCAACAATCCAAAGCTGACTATTCATTGTTCACTAAAAAGTCTGGTATTTCTTTCACAGCTTTGCTCATTTATGTGGATGATATTGTGATTACAGGCAATGATGCTAGTGCCATTAATTCTCTGAAGTCTTTTCTCCGTGATCATTTTCGGATAAAAGACCTTGGTGATTTAAAATATTTTTTGGGTATTGAGGTTTCTCGTTCCAAACAAGGGATTTATATTTCTCAACGCAAGTATGCATTAGAGATTCTCAAGTACTATGGTTTTTTGGGAGCACGACCCATTGCTTTTCCTATGGATGACACAAAATTATCTGATAAAGGAGAACTTCTCAAGGATCCTGAAAAGTATCGACGATTAGTAGGTCGGTTAATATATCTCACTATCACTCGGCCGGATATCACCTATTCTGTGCATGTTCTAAGCCGTTTTATGCACGAGCCAAGAATATCTCATATGGATGCTGCGCTTCGTATTGTTCGTTATTTGAAGGCTACTCCAGGTCAAGGTTTATTATTTCGTTCTGACAACCAGACCAAGTTAACTGCGTTTTGTGATTCTGATTGGGCAGGTTGCCCTATCACTCGCCGTTCGACTACTGGGTATTGTGTATTCTTGGGCGGTTCTTTGATTTCTTGGCGGACGAAACGACAGAAAACCGTTTCGCTCTCTTCAGCAGAAGCGGAATATAGGGCCATGGCAGGTGCTTGTTGCGAGATAGTTTGGCTTCGTTTTTTGTTGAAGGATTTGAACATTCCTTTGGATGGTCCTTCCATTTTATTTTGTGATAATCAAGTAGCGTTACATATAGCTGCCAATCCTGTTTTTCATGAACGAACTCGTCACATTGAGATGGATTGTCACTTTATACGAGATAAGATTGTAGATGGCACAATAGAGACCAAGCATGTGGGTACGGCACAACAGTTGGCAGACTTGTTTACCAAACCTCTTGGGAAAGAAAAGTTTTCGGGTATGTTACGCAAGTTGGGAGTTCTTGACATCCACTCTCCAACTTGAGGGGGAGTGTTAGACAAATAAGGAATACGGTTGGAGTCCTTGTGTAATTGTATATAATATTATTATTGGAAGATTAAGCCGTCCTACAGCCGTCAAGCCGTCCTACAGCCGTCCTACCTTGTCCTACCTACACACTAGCCATCCTACAGCCGTCAAGCCATCCTACAGCCGTCCTACCTTGTCCTACCTACACACTATGACGGCTACCTTGTCCTCTACAGCCGTCCTACCTTGTCCTACCTACACACTAGGACGGCTACCTTGTCCTACCTACACATTTGTATCATGTATATATATCCTTGTAATCTTGTAGAGAAAGATAATGAAAAATTTGCATTCTCTTCCATTTGCATTCTCTTCCATTTGCATTCTCTTCCATTTTTCCACATTCATGTATCAATAACAAATATAATTTTTAACCTACATACCTTTTTCTACCGTTAATGCATAACAATGCGAGTTATTCATATATAAGTTTCATTTTCTAATAAGTACATTAGTAACTTGAAAATAAATATAAAAAAATTATCTCCGTAATGACAGAATATTCGAATGAAAACGTTCATGGTAAACAAGTAAGATAAAATCCTCGTAGTAAAAACTATTATCAAATTTACCACGAAAACTATTTTCCTAGTATCCTATCACTATTGATGGCCCTATAAAAAATCAGGTGTCGTAAGATACCTGGTTGATGGGGTGACATGACATAAGAAAGGGCAACAAACAGAGCATCATCGAAGCCATGCGTTGCTCTATTATATGTCCCTTTTTTGCTTTTTTTTTTTCTTTTATGTTTTCTCATCTATCATATCGCCTTCTGCGTTATCTGAATACTTTGTGGGGCCTTTTGCCCTTTTACCATTCTGGGGTTGTTGTTCCCCTCTTACACCCTAAAGATGGTAAGTTTTCGTGCACGATTCCCTAGACGAAGCTCCTTTGCATATATTAGCTACTTCGCATGCACTCTTAATTTACATGACAGCTAATTGGTAGCCAAGGCATGGTGTAATTAACAACTGGCTTGAGGGTTTCTGACGGAGTATATCATCTGCTTCCTCTTTCTCTCCTTAACGTTTCTTTTTCTCGACCCTTGAAAAAAAGGTCTAAAATTTAGAGCATTCATTTTGCACCATGAGAGATGAAGTTTTGTGTTCGATTTCCTTCTGGGATCCCGACAAACTCACGGTTGACGGAAATTAATAATCATATTATGCTTAGATGAACATGATAGGTGAGATAATTTGAAGAGAAAGAGAGATAATGAAAAGATCCAGCTAGTTCTTTCATCCCTAATAATGCTCAAGGTTTTAAAAGACGCTAATTGCTAGTTGTGCGGTAGGCAGGAGCCTAACACTTACACGGATTTAGGTAAATTTATTATGTATTGTATAAACAAGTGTCTATTTATACTTATAAAAATACGTAATTGTATAGGAATACATAAATTACGAAATAATATGACATATTGATATGGAGAACAAGTCACTTACAATTTATTAAACAAAAATAAAATTCAAAATGAAAGTTATTGATTTTTTGTCTACGTGATCGTACAAATAATGCAACCAAATATTGGGTGGAATATTATTGGAAATTAAATGTACAAGTTCATGAATGGAGATTGGATTCCCACATATATCTTTCAAAAAGTATGGACAATTTTTGGTCAGTTTACTTCTTTTTTGTTGCTTGTGGGAGGGGGTGGGGGGTGGGGTTGGGAAGAACAGTGAAGGAGGGGTAAGTGGTCGAGTGGTCCATGCACGAAGACTCAGTGTTTTTGTGGTCCATGCAGGAAAGCCAAGTATGGGAGAGGGTAAGGGGGGCCAAAGCACATGAGGCAAAGGAACATGACAAGTGGAAAAGAAGATGGTAAAATTAGCTAGCTACAAAAGCCACCATGGGATGGGACATCCATTAATTTTGATTTCACAAGAACTTAAACCCATCAAATTAATTAAGTTATTTCAAAAACCTAATCACCATGGAAAAAATTTGGGTGTGATAGTCACAATGGCACATATATAATATTAGTTGCTCACGTGTTATATATGTGTCGACACCAAATGTTAATATTTCTCGCTTTCTTAGAAAAAATCTATGATATAACATTATTAAAAAGATAGACGTGTTACAACATAAGTGAATTGGTGATTTGATAAAACCATGGTACAACTAAAATAAATTTTATAAGAAAAATTTATCCGAACATGAATAACAATATTTTTATCTTATAATGATCATTATTAATGAACTCTCTTTAACCCTAGCTAAGCATTAAATATATGCATGCATATGGTGGAAAGCAACTTCCATGGCAGATATACAACGTCACTGTTGCATTTCGTGTTAATAAATTAATAATGCAACGAAGAGAAATGTATACATAACGTTGTGTATGATTGACATAACATGATGCTATAATAAAAGTGCACCCGTATCATGATCTATTGAGGCCTTGATGACTTGTTGGAGATATCATATAGCATCTTCTGAACTTCACGTATCTTTTGACAACAAAAAAGAAGAGAAAGGAACTTGACGTGTCTAATCTTAACCACAACAAATTGCATGTCTCAATTATACGATCTCTCACTATAATTATGAGCAGTCACTTTTTGCGAAATTCCCCCTCTATAATTGTACCCTAAATGATACCATCACTCAATTATTTCGGGCACAAGTGCGCCTCCCTTAAGCATGTGTCGACCTACAGTTACAATGCATAAAAATGCAATATCTTCAATACAAAACCTAAAAATGCCTATGTGGCGCAGCGCTGTTCTCACGCGCATGCATATTTAACGCCATACGTATGTCGTCTTCTTGTTGTTGAGAGTTTTATTTCTCATAAGGAATCTAAATTAGCGTTTTGGATTTAAAGTCTTGCATTATAGGGAAGTAATTAGGGTTTAAGGTTCACTAACTTTTTTTTCTCCCACTACATATATACTCATGTATACTGTGCTCTGAGACTCTCCCATCCGTTTTCGATTATAATATCATGTTCTTTATGTATTCGTATTAGGGTTGATGATTCACGTGTCAAGTCCAACGGTGTCTGCACAATTCAATCCTGGCTAGGTAGTAGATATTGGAAAGCATACATCACAAAAGTTTGTGATTACTACTGTTTTTCTTCTTTTCAACCTCTGCATCAATTCAAGGACACAGTGTTCCACTTAAACTTAAAGCCTATACATAATTCCTCCATCAGAGGCTAGGGGCTACCTAGGAACAAGCTTGAAAAATGAAATATGAATAGGATGGGGAGAGAAAAACATATGGCACAAATGGGAAAGGAATATATATGTGCGCGCGCGCGCAGTGATGTTGGTGAGTCGGATGAAGAGTGAGCTGGCTACTTTCATATATTCATGCATGGCGTGGTCAAAAACGAACCAATTTGGTATATGATCGGATGAGAATCCACACGAAGCGTTGAATTGCAGTGACGTGCAATGGGATGCATCGATCACTTTTTTCTTGTTGCTACCTTGGACCTTTTTTGCCAAGTCTCTTCCAAAAAGAATTGCTAATTTGCTACCCCACACCACACCAGCATACCAGAGAGGAATAGGAATAGGATAACTAATGAGTTATGAGGTAGGAAACCACCAAGGACTTTGATTTCTTAGTTTTTGACAACTACAAGTAAGAAATCTTGTCAAATTAATGGAGGAATATGTAAGGGGTAAAGGATTTGTCAGAAGCTTTTTTTCTTTTCTTTTGGGGATGATTGTTATAGACTGCTACACCTGAATGATAATTGTACTGAAAACTCGTAATCACTCATATTAACCAAAAATATCCTTTAATGTGTGTTTAGATAGTTTTTATGATTATG
The DNA here is from genome assembly GCF_019419815.1 of Pyrus x bretschneideri. NCBI lineage: Eukaryota > Viridiplantae > Streptophyta > Magnoliopsida > Rosales > Rosaceae > Pyrus > Pyrus x bretschneideri. The sequence continues at coordinate 7,845,950 of NW_025999390.1, read as the reverse complement.
TGTGTGATAAAAGCATCACATATGAAAGTGTGGTATCAAAACTAAGGAATCTAGAGAGTAAAAAGGATATATAACCGATGCGATGTTCATCAAAAGATTAGTATACTTGATAGTCAAGACAATTGACGTGATTAGGTTATTATCGGTGTAGTCACTCGTTTTCAAGAGGAGAAATTGATATCCACGCTTTGTTTTTGTTAGACTTATTTACGCCAACGCTCGTTGAAACTCATACTTGCTTTCTCTGTCTCATGAAACTCATTTTTCTCACTTAACTTCCTGAAGTACTCTCTCTCTCTCTCTCTCTCTCGCTATGCCCTATTTCCGTCCAAGTCTGTCAAAAATTTGTTAAGCAGTCTGATATGGCACAAATTGTTAAGCAGTCGAAAGGGTCCACTGGCCGATTTATTCGCTGCTTTCCCTTCCCTCCGCCATGGAAGAGAAAACCATGGCTGCCTTCTCCCCATCACCACCCCCTCCTTATCCCTCCCCCACGGCAGAGTTGTTGGTTTTCATTATCTAGTTTCATCTATAAAAATCATACCTTTTAATACCCACTGTACAAAATTCCCCCATTAATGAACCTTTCTTCAAGCTCTCACTTTTTTTGTCCTCCCCCATAAATGGTTTTGTTTCTCACCCACTATACAATGACGACATTACCACTAATATCGCTGACGCACCTAACGTTTATTTGACAGACTCGGACGAAAATGGGGCGTAATGAGAGAGGTAGTATACTTCTGGGGGTTGAGATAAAATAAGTTTTATGGAGCAAAATGAGAACAAGTATGAATTTCAAGGAAGGATAATCGTAAAAAGTTATTTTTATCTTTTTTATTCCTCAACTTATTTCTAACTATATGATTGAATAAATCAAAGAATAATTAAGAGATTGAAACAACTTCACGGCTACAAGAGGAGAAAAAAGGAACATGCATACCTAATAATGCATCGTTGGACGGCCTACCATCTAAAGAATGTGTTTGTGCCAAGAAATATGGGTTTTGCATACTGAGAAACTTAATGTAATTAGTGTGAAATGCAAATAATATCTTGGATTCATCAATATAATCACTGAATTCGTAACACTATAATACATGTGAAAATTTGTTATAACGTCATAAGCATAACACACACGCTTCTTCTTAATTTCAAACAAAATATATTAATACAATAATAGATATAAAAAAATGAACTTAATATCTACCGCTTTCTTTTTTTTTTAGTGTCGTTTGAGCTTGTATAAATTAAGACCTACCACTTTGGCACCAAAAGATAAAGGGTGAAGGACAAGGACAATGACTAAGCCTTATACATGACTTTTTCCACTCTCCTACTCCTAATTTAATCTTGTTCCCTCCATAATTAAGTCGACCCCACTTTATAAATTTAAAAATAACGAACCTGAAAATTGGCAGACACAATCAACGCCTGCAAAATCGTAATCACACAATCAACCCAATCAACCTACGACTAATCACTTGTTTTTGCAACACTTTTCAGCAAAACGACATGTATTATCCGAATTTTAATATTTAACCGGGTAGGGAAGTGTGTCGTATTCGTGACTTGGGTTTTTTCTTGTTGCCTCGTAGAACACGTGTGGGGCAGTCACCGGGCTGGAAACTTATGGCGGGCCGTGACAACCCCGCCAATCGTACGTTGAGATGGTTCGAGGTGGCGGATGCTACACGGAACCTAGACGGCGTCCCACTGGATTCTTAACATTTGGGCTTGAAGTTGGACACGTGTTGACAATACAACCACTCGCCAACTGTTCAGATATTTTGGTCCATGAAAAATGAAAAGTATTTGCTCACCGTTCTCCATCGCGTGACCAACACACCCTTGTAGCGTAATGGTTCGTCAGTGACGATATATTTGCCTTATGTTTTGACAAGAGGTATAGAACATAAATAGATAGCTTGGGTTTGAAGTTGAACACATGTTCGCACACGGACTTGTGTTTTTGGGACTGTCGGTTGAACGTCAGGATTTATGTCAGGATCCTGCCATTCAACCAGCAGTGAAAAACTTGAGTTTTCATGCTTTTAGGGCTCGTTTGATGCACAATTAAATTATATCGGATCACTTGTTATATTTAAGGAGCTTTAATGAAAAAACTTTGGGTCAACAAATATTTAACCAAAAACCATGGCAAAATGTTATTTAACCAAAAGGCCTCAAAATTTAATAAAAACTCATCCAAAACTATTGTCCACAGGTCAAACTTACAAGTCCAACTGGCTACAAATCTACACTTCCGTAAATACCCCTAAATGATTCAATATTGTCCTGACTCTTCACCAACCTCAACCCAGCATGAAACTGCCATAATAACTCTATGTCTTCCTATCAAATCAAATTCCCCCATTTCAAAAGCAACCAAATCAAGGTTGAAAAAGGAAGCATTCATCGAAACAAAGTTGCCAAAACAAGTTCAAAGAAGTTCAATGGCAGAAACCGAAGAAAAAGTGTCTAAAAAAAAAAAAACTATTTCTGGAGAACCCAAAACATAACACTGTATCTGGAAAGAAAAGAACCAAAATCCAGAAACAGTGACTTAAATTCCAAAAACAGTGACTAAGATTCCAGAAACAGTCTATGTTTTAACCTTTGACTGTTTCTTTTCTTTCATGCATTAGTCGATTATATTTAATAAACAGATTGCTTATTTCGCTTTGAATCCAAATACAGTGAATTTCGCTATTTCTTTTCTAGCTTACAATTAGGAAACAATGTGTCTATTTCATTTGGATTCAGAAATAGTGACTTAGATTCCAGAAACAGTAACTTAAATTCCATAAACAGTGACTTGGATTCCATAAATAGTGTTACTTAAAATCCAGAAACAATTTATGTTTACAGTCCAGAAACAGTGACTCGTCGTTATTATTGAATAACATGCAGATCTCAAATTAATTTTTTGGAGAAACAAACAATAAACTCTACTGACGAAGAAAAATTGAAAAACAGTACCTCGAATATACTATGAATAATAATTATGATCACATTTCAACGAAATAATACAAAATATAAGTTAAATAGCATGAGGATCTATATTTTTGTTTCAAAGAAAATGAAGAAGGTCTACAAAACAACAATGAACTCCATTAACAACGAAAATCTAGAATTCAACCTAAAAAAGGTAGGGGTAAAATCGACAAATCATAATTTATTATAGTCAGGCCATTTTTAGTTGGACTACCTTAATGTGGGTGTTGTACTAATCATTAAACAAAACTTATAACATGGTTTTTTTTTATTAAAACTAAAAATTTTAAAATCATTTTTCATTAGTTTTCCTTTATACTTAAGGTAAATAAAGAAAGAAACAAATAAATTTTGTCCATCTTGTGAGTTTAAGATGAAGTACTCATGAATATTGATTAATTTTGATCCACCCAAAATGAAATATTATTCTCCCATACCTTGTATTATATGTATCCAATCTGATTCAATCTAATTCAATTCTAGTCACTAAACAAACCCATAAATTGAACGCATTCAATCCTCTTCAAACTACATTTTGAACTTTTTAATAGTTTAGGCATTGTTGAGGTTTGTAACTTATGAATCTATGTTTACCATTCGTTTATTATTCACAAATTGATTTTCGTGTTTGCATGAGAGATTTTTGTTTTAGTACCGAGTATTCAAACTGGTATTTCACATGCGATAAACTGCTAATAAAAATTTGGTAATTGCAAGTACACTCAGAATTTTGGTACCACAATAGAAAGAACAAAAAAATGATGATTAAGATCTCTAATCCAAGGATTACGTGTCGTCACCAAAAGAAAGTTCCACTTACAACCAATATTGGCTTAGGTTCATGCCAAAAGGAGAAACAGTTGCCTTTTGTTTTACATTTTCTTTTTGCTAAACCTAAGTTACCCAACACAAATAGTAGCTGACAAGCGATTGAGGTGTACTCATAAAGTAAATAAATAAAGAAGGTGAAATGTGAGAACAAAAGGCACGCATGGTTTGGAAAGTGGAACAGCGACCGACTGGCTCTTTGGGATGCGACAGGAGACGTCTTGGAGGTTGGTTTCATGAATTTGGTTGCAATTGTCTCATCCATCCATCAATCTCACTAACAACTCTGTACTTTATATTTTCTGTTTCTTTTAACTGTCCAAATTTTCTTTTTTCTTTTTTATTTTTTATATAGAATGCAGTGATTAATTTAGGCCTGTTAATTTGTTGGACGATTCGTTAATTCGATATTAAACGATACGAAAAATAACAGGTTTAGATTCGGATCCACCTACTAACAAGTAATGTCTTTATGAGGCATCTGTTAATAATTCGGATCGTTATCAGACATATGTTAAAACACACGTTATAATAACCAGTATGACACTTAAACGATTTGTTTTCCATGTCTAAACATTAGGTAAAACAATTTTTTGCATGACTCATTAATCCGACATAAAACAACACAACCCGTTAACGAGACTAAGTAGCAATTAGTGATCAATAATGTATGATCAGAATCATAATTTGTGCTACTATTGAATATTTAAAATAATCGATCATAATTCTTGATGGTTGTAATTTAAATTTCATACGTCCAACCTTATACAAGCATTCTATGGCTGTGATCATGAACTGAACCAAAAATTCGATTTTTTGGTTGAAATATCGCTACATGGGTATAAATGGTTGGTCTTTAAAAACCTACTACGAGAATGAAGTACCATTTGAACATGTTATAATTAAATGGTTAATTCATACATAATTAACTCAAAGTATTTTACTTAGTCATCGACCCTTCAACTAAAATTGGATTAATTAATTGGGGGATTAGAAAGAGTAGAATTAGGGTAATTCAATACTAATTAAGGTGTTTGAGAAGGCAAGGCAATGATGTAAATGTAGGGCCATATGACGGTTATTTTATCTAATCATAGTATGGTAAAAAGTAAGAATTTTTTTTTAATGTGTTAAGAACATAGTTCGATATACTAAGTGTAACAATATAATTAGTTAAAAATATTTTTTTAAAATATACCAAACTGTGTTATCGACACACTCAAAATAATGTAGGACCATATGACGTTGATTTTATCTAATCATAGTATAGTAAAACATTACGAAATCCAAGTCATGCTTCACATTTTCTAGTTGTCCTTATCCAAACGCAAGGTTGTGGATCGAGGTGTGTGTGTGTGTATATATATATATATAGAGGATATACTTTTTCACCTTTTGTCGTTTAAGATAAAAATACGTGTTGAGTGCCTAATTTTTCTAATGATTAATCATCCATATGTTTTTATTTTAATATGAGAGATTGTTTGTGTCTCATAAAGTAAGGTGCCTACGATTCTGCAGTATCACATTGTAAATAACTATAACTATCTTCTAAGCATCATTATCTCCCCTAAATTTTATCTAACTAAACCAGAGATCTTGAGCATATAATGATTATATAATCTCTAAGACTAAAAAAATATATTATCATTTTATTCTCACATGTTTTGGATGTTTTCTTCATCTTTTTCGCTGTATTCGAGTGATAATGAGAGAGGAGGAGAGAAAAGTTGGGGGGGTGGGCCGCGAGTTACAAACTTAAGTGATTGATGTCTAAGCCTTCGTTGCTCTTTAAAATATAATAAGGGCCGTTTGAAAATACTTCTTAGAAATAGCACATTACATGTGTTTCTTTCAAAAATGACTTGAAGTATTTATTTTTAAACATAAAAATACTTTAAATTTTTTATGTCAAACATGATTAAAAACGGTTTTAGTATTCTAAAAGGGCTCTTAATTATTTTTACTTAATTTTCTAAAATAGCATATTTATGGCCGTTACCAAGATAAATAGTTGCATGGCCTATCAAAATTTTAATGTAGAAAAGTTGTACAACATTTAATTCGAATCACTACTATTTCAATAGGTTTGGTGAAACTATGATGTTAAATTACAGTTCAAGTATGTTGCGACAAGGATTGATGAAAATGTTATGTTGGCGTAGCGAAATTAACAGTGAACATATAATCTAATAAATTATTGGACTTATTGGATCGGCATTAATCATTCTTTTCATAAATAACCACGATTTCTTCTTTTTCGTTAACAAAAAAGTTTGAGGAGAGATATATTTCTTTCACAACATAAAAATTTAGGAAGAAATTGATTTCTTTCACCATTAACATCAAAACATACACACAATTTCAAACCGAAAGAACTTACTTGTGAAACCTAACTAAATAACCACGATTTCACCTACTATTATGTTTCTCGAAATGTCATTACGTTGACAGTACCTCCACTCAAATGGACAGATTTAGAAGGAAAGGTCAATACACCTCGCAGTTAAACTACTTGAATGATGACCGTAGTTCGACAACAACAAAAAAAATGATGATTGTAAATAGCTGACCGTACAGTTGCTAGATGCTGGTGCATGGACCACAATAATTATAGTCAAGAATGTCCGAGAAAAGACGGATTTACGCATTTACACACCTACATAACATTTTTTGCAAATGAGAATTTGTAGAGAGACAAAAAAATGTACTTGATTATTTACAGTTAACATTTCATTCATTTTTACTTTCAAATAAAAAGCAGTTAATTGACAATTTTTAACTAGAAGTGAGAGAGGAATTTTAACTCGGATATTAAGAACTCATACGTTGTCGTGACCTGAAAACCTAAACATGAACAAAACGGAAAGGATGGGTAATAGGGTTGCACTAAAACATTGTTGAGATTTTCAACCCGATCAACGTCTGAACAACAAGGAGAGCTCAACTACTAGTCTAGTTTAGTCGTCGTTTTTTTCTACTAGTTGCGATGCGAACATACATTTACTTATGTTATGAGATTTATTGAGTAGGCTTGTGTATCGAAATAAAAATGAAATCTATATAAAAAATTGTATTCACACGTATCAAACTACAGTTTAAGTGTAAGAATTCCCAAGTATTTTCCAAAAATAAGAAAACTGAAGAGCAACTAGCGGGGGGACCGATGCCAAAGCCATGTAGGTAGCCATAAACGCCATACAGCATCCGCGCTCCTCTAACGGGCCCCGCCATATTGTTTGGACGTTTCCTACTCTTCTCATCCGGGCCCCACGAGCTTGGGGGACCACAACCCACAAGGGGGACCACACCTCGAATTGATTAAGCCGGCGGCTGTCACAGAAGTCAAAAATTCTCAGTGGTCCCGCTTCTCATATCTCTCCACGTGTGCGGCCTAGATCAGTGTGCGGCCTAGATCTGCTGATCTTGGCGCGTGCTTGGAGCTTGTCCCCACACCGTGGTCCAAGCGAGCGCAGCGCGACGCGTGTCCAGGCATCGCTTTCCCGCAAGGGTCGGAGAGAGGAGCGACGCCGGCCCTTCCCGTCTTTACGTTTATTTTATCGGCTACGGCCGGTCACCCGAAGAGGCCGGTGCGCCGGTGCTGGTTTGGTAGTTCGTCACGCTGGCTAGGATGACGTGGACTGCACGCTCCAAGAGTGGTGGCCCTGTGGGAAGGTTGCTAGGATGGGTTTGGATCCTCTCCGGATTCTCTCGCAGGGGATCTGAAGATCAAGAGGCAATGACTGTTTATCAAAGATTGTGCGATCACAATTAAATATTTTTTATATTTTTAAAAGTAAAACAATCTTGTTTTGCGTAAAAAAACATTTAATTGTAGTCGTACGATCTTTAATGAACGGTCTTTGTGCCTTGATTCATGGGATCCCTAGGGAAAGGATCCGGAGAGGATCCAAATCCTGCTCGGATGACCTCAAACTACAATTTAAAGTGTATTAAAATCTCACTATTTTATTTTTTTGTTATTAAAATTAAAATTTTAGTGTCACTTAGAAAGTAATTATTTTTAATTTAACATACTAAAGAAATACGCTTGACCTAAGTAAAAGTGAAAAAATTGAAATGAGATAATTAGTTTGAAAATTTCGAGCAATCATTCAAAAATTTAACCATTTTATACAACAGATTGCACTATTTGATGACAGAACGAAATCACGCCTTAAACTTGTCCAATCTTTGTTTATTTCTTGGGTATTATTACTAAAGTAAACATCAAATCATTAATTATTAAGCTAATCCACGTTGGTGATAATAACATGCCAAGATTTTCATTGAGTTATCTTTTGCTTTTTGTTTTTCTTTCCTTCTTGTGATGCTAACTTTTTGTTGTGAGTTTTAAAACTTAAACATAAATAATGTCCCGTAAAGTGAATAGAGATCCCAACTACCCCAAGCTAAACCTACTTATGTTAATCGTTAAATTGGAATTATAAAATACACTAATATTTCTTAAATTATAAGTTCGCTTATCAAACCCAAACATCTTTTGACAAATCATCGCTCATACCATTACTTTTCTTTGATATAAAAAATTAAAATATCAATATAATCCTAGATTTACTATTGACCCCCAATTTTATATTTCTTTATAATAATAATAATAGGGCCACCTCTTTAAAAAAAGATTAAGGTCTAAATAAAATTAATTGATAATACGTGAAATAGCTCAACTTGTTTTAAAGACATAAAATGTACCTTAATTATCCAACATGAGATGTATGCTCTTTACACGCCTCATCATGTATGGTGATTTTTAAATCTAATTAATCAATAATAACTGAACTGCTTATAAGCACATGAGTCCATTCAAGTTTTTAAATTCTCAAATGTGAGATTTACACTCTTAACTTGCCCAAGAAATCCCACCATTTTTTATGAGTAATGCTAGAGATACTAAATTTAGAGATTAAATTTGCAAACTAAATGATGTGTCATCAATAGAAATAAGCACATTTATCAACGTTTAAGTAATCAATCAATCATCAACTTCTATATTTTTTAATTTTTAAAATTTTATCTTTAAAATTTAATCTTTTTAGCACTCCCCTTTTTTATCTTGGGAAAGCAGTTTCTCGAGCCCATTTTTGCCCTCCCCGAAAACTACTGTGTCCAAATCTTCTCTCACTCTCCCTCTAAACAGCTTCACCATATATAAGCCATCAACCCTTGAAACTAAACCCTTTCAGTCTCACTCTCTCTCTCTCTCTCTAAAGGTCTCATCTTTCTCTCTCAACATTTCTGAAAACACACAGAGACCATATAGTCTACAGAGAACAGAGGGAGATCGATATATAGATATACAAATCCAGCCATATATCTTTGTCTTGTTGTCTCTCCTCCCAATTCTCATCCATGTCCTCTGAATCATCGTCTTCACTTCTCCTTTTTTAATTCATTTTTTAGACAGAAAAGAAAAAAATAAATAACAGAGCGCCTCTGTTTCCTTCTCCGACTGTAAATTGGTGTACCCAGCTGATCATCCGTATTCATGGCGTACCACAACCACCTCTCCCAGCCTCTCCACCACTTCACCGACCAAACCCAGCAACAGCACCAGCAATATCAATCGGACCAAACCGACCCGACTTCCAAGCCCCCCGAGCCCCACCACCCATTTCAGCCCGCCCCCAATTGGCTCCACTCCGCCCTCCTCCGCAACTTCACCAACGCCGACACCAACCCGACCAATACCAACAACGCAAACAACAACGGCGGCGGTTCATCCAATTTCCTCAACCTCCACGTTACCGCCTCCGACTCCGTGGCCTCCCAAGCCTCCAACCAATGGCTCTCCCAGTCCCACCGTCCGATCCTCCACCGCAACCACAGCGACGTCATCGATGACGTCACCGTCGCTGGCGACTCGATGATCGCCGCGATGTCCCATGACTCCGCAGACCTCAAGCCCGACAGCAACCTCAACAAGAGCGACGGCGGAGTCGTCGAGAGCGGCATCCCAGGCGGAGGCGGAGGAGGAGACGGCGGGGTGATTAACTGGCAGAACGCGAGACACAAAGCCGAAATTCTGGCGCACCCGCTGTACGAGCCGCTGCTGTCGGCACACGTAGCGTGCCTGCGGATCGCGACACCGGTGGACCAGCTGCCTAGGATCGACGCTCAGCTGGCTCAGTCGCAGAATGTGGTGGCGAAGTACTCCGCCTTGGGGAATGGCATGGTCGGCGATGACAAGGAGCTTGATCAGTTCATGGTAATGCTCTTTGCCTTTTGGTGATGACTTGCCTTTGCTTTTGAATTTTTATTGTAGTGACGAATGAGTCATCAAATTTGGGTAATTGGCTATAATAATTTAAAACACACGAAGGATCGTACCTCATCAATTCAATTAAAAACAAAAGTAGTAGATTAGTAAATCGAATTCCTCAATTTAGGTTTCAAAATACAGAATTTACGCCTTGTCTCATGCTCATTCTTTAAGGTTTAACAAGGAATTTTCTTGTCAATTATATCAAAACCAAAATTTGAGAAATTTATTTGAATTTGATTTTGAAAATTTAAAATTTATAACTCGCCTCGTACTCATAATTTAACAATGGTTGTAATAATATTAGTCCTCATCCAATTTTAAAAAACCTTGAATTCGAACATCATGAACGATAATTGTTAAATTAATTACACCATACAAGGAATTTATTGGTATGCAGTAAGAACTTGGAATGAGATGAGATGGTTGAAGATTTCAAGGAATATAGGGATCTGAAAAAGCTTTAAGGCTACAAGGGAAGAAGGTGCTGACTGCTGACATAATAAAAGCGAAGCCTCTGTGAAACAACAGTTCTGAATCCCCCAATCTTTTTTATAACAAAAAACATGCGGGAACACAAAAGCTGAGATTACCGCAACAAGACGACTCTTTCCCTCTGCAATGTCACTTCCAAATTGTAGTGTATAACGTGTATTTTAACCGTTAAATTATTTTTTTTTAAATGCAAAAATTAAGATTTAAGTGAAAAAGTATGGAATATCCTATAAAATTTTATTCACTCTAGTTTTTAGTACCTATTCATTTTATGCATTAGGTTATAGTTTCATTTACAGACTTCTATGTATAGGACGGTCAGTTTTTTATGTTTTATTAAAGAAGAGATTATTAATATGATGTTGATAATACTGGTAGATACGCGACAATAATAAATAAACTAACATGTTATTGATGCATCATGAATACAAGAATTCATCCCTTAGCAAAAGTCGAATGTTCTGCATCGTGAATTCATCTTCATTGTTAATTGATAATACCATCATAATTTTGATTTGCTTTTGTTGTTGATGATACAGAGGCATTATGTTTTTTTGCTTTGTTCGTTTAAAGAACAACTGCAACAGCACGTCCGGGTGCATGCAATGGAAGCAGTGATGGCTTGCTGGGAGATTGAGCAATCACTTCAAAGCTTAACAGGTAAACTTTTGCAACGACGGCGGTCATGTCTCTTTGGCAGAAGTTAAACTTGCTTACACAAACTACATGAACAGGAGTTTCCCCCGGCGAAGGAACAGGTGCTACAATGTCTGATGACGAAGACGACCAAGTAGATAGTGATGCAAACTTGTTTGATGGAAGTATGGAGGGTCATGACAGCATGGGATTTGGCCCTCTTATACCGACAGAGAGTGAAAGGTCCTTGATGGAGCGCGTGAGGCAAGAACTGAAGCATGAACTGAAACAGGTACTAAATCATGAAATTGTTCATGGTAAATCTGCTATCCCTTTTACTTACATGAACAAATTTTGCAGGGTTACAAGGAGAAAATCGTTGACATAAGAGAGGAGATTATGCGCAAGAGAAGAGCCGGAAAACTTCCTGGCGACACAACCTCTGTCCTAAAAGCTTGGTGGCAGTCACATTCAAAGTGGCCATATCCAACTGTAAGTTTGAGAAGCTATTTGAGTTTGCATTCTAAACATACGAAAATCTACAGGCTTCTTAAAATCCTAAACCCTAAACACATTTCATAAATCCGCAAATTTTTGTTCTCGCCAATGTCTAAACTAGCATGGTGTTTGTATTAATCTGCAGGAGGAGGACAAGGCTAGGTTGGTACAGGAAACTGGTTTGCAATTAAAGCAGATAAACAATTGGTTCATCAATCAGAGGAAGAGGAACTGGCACAGCAATCCTTCAACCTCCACGGTTTTGAAGAGCAAGCGCAAAAGGTATAACAATTGAACCATGCATTCTTCTTAAGTTCACATTTTTCATGAGCCTTGCACCAACCTTAATTTGAAAAGAAGTAATGCAGGTGAAAACAGCAGTGACGACCGGTTCATATAAAATGGGTAAAGGGAAATGGAGAGCCAGTCTGGTTTCGGTGATATTCATTCACTCGCTTCCACTACATTTACAACTCCAACGTAGAAATTGCGATAGCATAGGACTTCATGGAAGAAGACTACAGGACTCAGGTAAAAGAGTCATATTTTGGTTCTACTAAAGGAAAGAAGGCTAACTCTGATTGTGAAGGTGCGATTATAAACCCAATATGAGCCGTTATAGTACAGGTATGCTCAAAGGATGCAGATGATGAACGCGTATGTAATATGAATATATCAATAGGAATTCATGAGTGTTTAGGAATTGTGTTACTGAAACTGCAAATTGGATAGTCCACCGCGGGCTTACAATTTTTTGTTTGTAATCTTCAGTTTTGTGAATAAGAATAGTGAGAGTTGTGGGGGTGTACAAACCTGAGCTTTTGGTTCCATACATCACACTCCTGGTTTTAGCTTTTTTCGACATTTGTTGTTGAGATAATAAATTTGTTAGTAATGGTATGTAAAATTTTAAGTCGCATCTTTGGCGCTCATTCGTGATTTATAAACGAAGCTGTTCAATCCCTCCCCCCAAGCATTGCTCAAACCGCCCTCGAGCAGGGCTCAAACCGTCCTCGACTGGTTAAAATTCTATAAGTTGAAGAAAATGCAACAAGATTCTTTAGCATGTCCGAAACTTGGCTATGTTCAAACTTTCCTAATATATTTGGGCTGCAGATGCGTGCATATTCGGTTCGCACCAAGTGCATATACGTACAAACTTATAAATTCGCATTTTTGTTCATCTGATTCTCAACTCAAAACTGGAAGGGGAATTCTCAAAAACAAAAACTAGTGGCAAAATTCAGCCGTTAGCATGAATGTTGAAGAAACAAAACATTCAAATCAAATCAAAGAATGAGTAATACAATCTCTATATCTATAAACAAACAATTTGATCAACTTCTGCAGGAAGATCAATCTAGCAAATCAGAACTTGGCATTCATCCCTTGTGACGCTGCATATGATCCACTATTCGAAAAATGATGGTATGCAGAAGCAGCACCCTCTGCTTCCCTATCAACATTTCCGTCATCAAAATTAAGCGCGTAACTCTGTGGATCATACTGAAACTGCACCCTTCTTTTCTTGTATATCGTACTAAAAGATCGGATGAAGTTCTTCCACTTTGGTCCAGCCAAAACCTCCGAAATTTCTCGCGCTTTCTTAACCTTCTCCACCAACCAACTCTCTTTCGCTTGTTCTCCTTCTTGTTGTTGCAGCAGATATCTCCGTGCTCCAATCATTCTTCCACACAGTACCCATAAACAACCGCATGAAAAAGATGGATCTATTTCTTCATCGTAGTACTCATCGTTCACTTCCAATGGCGATGGAAATTCGTGAACCGAGGGCATTTTCTCACGTGGGTTTGCCATGAGGATTCAGAACTTGATATCAAAATATGTGATTTGATGCAAAAGGGTGATCAAAGCAAATATAGTATGAATAATGCAATCAATAATTAATAATTATGTAATTAGTGCTAGCTAATTAATAGCTAATAGCTAAAGTGAGTTATGTGTTAGGAAACTGCGTGTGCCGGCCCTTGCCATTTGCAGGTGTGACTTGTAGACTTGTAATTTGTATGGCATCCGTTAATTCACAGTTAGAACAAACCAAACTGCTGTTTTGTCTGTTTTTTGTGATTGGGTCCTCAAGTTCGTTAAATGTTTGGATTAATTAATATTTGAGAGTTATTTCTCGTATATGTCTTGAGTAACAAACTTCAAATAAGAAAGATTAACTTTTTACATGTAAGGAGTTAAACAGTGTTCTAACTTATTTAAGTCTGAAATTTTATGACTAATTTTTGCTAGAGGACCTTATTATTCTAATATTTTAGCCACCTTCTCGGCTATGATTTTAAGGTTTTTAATTTGAATTTAATCCATTTTTTATCAAATTTTTACTCGTTTTCTTTTCATTGCTCGTTTGGTTTCTTCGTGCTTCCCACTACATTTCTTGTGCAAACTTGAAGCCATGAAATTGAACCTAAAAACAAAAAACAACCAAATAAAAAGTAAAACCCATAATTTCAATCACGTCCGGAGATTCTCTCCTAAAATTATTTAATTAAATATTAAGGAAAAATACAACACGAGTTGCTGGCCTCATCATCCAGATTACAATTTGAAGTAAAATGGGCTTTGTGTCGTATTATTTCCTTCATTTGCGTCTCTACTTCTTTCTACTTCTTTCTTGGTCAAAGCTGGTCAACGTACATTTGCTCTAATGGGCCGGCCCAATAAGCAACCGCCACGGTACCCCGGCCCCCTCATTCTATCGACTCTGAACAAAAAAGCCAACCGTTGCACGTCGTACGGAACCTCGAATTCAACTGAAAAATATTATCCTCCATTTCAGTTGCAGAACCCTAGCAGATGACGACGACCCACTTGCAATTTATCAAAATGCACTTAGTCTTTAACTAAACGCAGCAATCTCCGGACCCAAGGCCGGACACTTGGCAGGCGGAGGCGTCGTCGCCGTCAAGCTCTGCTTCGGTTGCGCCAGCAAACCCCCGAACCTCCTGAGGGATATCATCTCATCGGCTCGGTTCACGTCGTCCTCGAAATTCCTGGCGTAGCTCGACGGCTCGTAGCTGAAGTCGACCGAAGACGACGAGTGCCGGCTCCTCCCCCGCCTCCTCGGAGTGACGCCGCCGTTCGCCAGGCTCTTCGCATTGTTCTCGTTAGCCGCCTCAGCGGTTGCCAACTCCTCCTCGCTCTCCAAAATGTTGTCGAGCGCATTGCGGTTTATCTTCCTCTCGTGCGGCGTCGTCGGGATTGAGGAAGCCGAGAGCCGCGCCGAGAATCCGTTGAGGAGCTGGTCGTCGGCTTTGCAGGCGTCATCCTCGAAGTTGAGAGCGTAGCTGGAGGGGTCGTAGCTAAAGTCGGCGGAGACGTTGCGGCGGCGCACTCTTCCGGACCTAACTCCCCCGCCGATCTTTGATATGAGGTGCATGCAGCGGCCTTTGAACTCCGGCAGTGGCGACCTCGGCGGCGGCGTCCGGGCCCTCCGGTTGTTGCAGTTGTGGTAGTAGTCTGCGTCGTTGTCGAGAACGTCGAACGGGTGTGTGCTCATGCCGGAGAAGCAGCCCGAGAGGCAGATTGATCGGAGGTGGCGCTTCTGGTGGTGACGCGACGTCGGTGAATGAGACCGGAATTCCTCGTTCAACATTGATTGGATTGGAGATTGGAGTTCGAAGTTTTCTTTTTTCTTTTTATTTTCTCCGGAAACAAACAGGGCTCTAAAATTTTTGTGGTTGATGGAGAGAAGAGGTGGCGGGGGAAGGCGTATTTATGGGTTGAGGGGGAGTGAGTGGTGGGGGATGAGGAAGCGACGTTTGCGGCGTAAGCTGTAGCTGGAACACCCGAAGAAGCCGTGGGTCGTGCGTGGTACCGGTTTTTACTTTTTTTTTTTCTTTTTTTTCTTCCTAATATTATTTAAACTTAATGAATTAAATTTGAATTATTTTTGGATATTTTGGTGTGAAAGCCGCGTCGTGTACAATTCGTGGACTCAGAGAGTTTGATTGTGTTTATTATGCACGTGCCATTTTTTCCTTTTTTTTCCGGTAAACTGCTATTTTTGCATTTTTTGTGACCCTAATAATTAGTCTCTAATCATAGTTTCCTTACCAAAATAAACATTCATTTGATTTACATGTCACATGTTACAAATCATAATTCTAAATCGTGTTTACTTGATCGAGTTGTACCATGGTCAACTGTGTACGAGTGCACATGCAATTAATTGTAGTATTTTTTTTGTGATTATGATCATTTTTAAATGAAAATTATCTATTACCTTCATGATTATAATACAATGTTATCTTTTATACACAAACAATTTTGGGGGTTGAAGTGAAAATACTTTTTAGCTGATTGATGATGGGCTGATTTGTTTTAGCACTATCCTTAGTGTTAGTGATATGATTAGCATTGATTATGGTTCGAATCTCCATCTGATTAAGCAATATAGGAAGCGAAGAATAAATAATTAAATAATAAAGATATTCCTATGTTTGGATTGACTGATTAGTGCAGTCGGATTAGATATCTTAAATCTGATTTAAATCTTATCTTATCTACTAATCCAAAACCCCAATGTGGCCAAAACAAACAGAATAGAGTTTTTGTCGTATTTGATTTTCCGGCTTTCACGTGCATGCACGAGCGAGCATGAAGCTCACTTGAGATCCATAGAAAATTGCCACGTATTGGGAGTTGATGTGAGGATATTATCTAGACTACTTATTAAAAAAAAAAATGTTATTTTTACTACATATTCATATCATTTTTTTAATAACTTACTTTAATCCGTCCAATGACAAGTGCGAACCATGCGTTCACGATTTTAACCATGGTTGGGAGTTGCTATGCATGTGAGATGATTGTTTCATTTACGCACTTCACTTTGTTAATACATGTTCATAATCATATTAATTATGGTTTAAATGAGTTTAAATTTTAAAATTTGCATTGTATAAAAAAATATTCATCACCACTGAAGGGTTGTGAGTCAAGATGCACCTTTAAAAAAAAAAAAAAAACAAAAAAAACCTTGATTTCAACCATAGTTTTCAACGGTGGAGGAGAAAGTAAAAATAAAACCTATATAAGCACCTATTATTGGATTGAAATCGAACGGTTAGTGACATTAATTTCTTGGTCCCTAAATCGTAGTGTATATACTTGATTGGAAGTGGTGAACCCCTTCTCCAAAATTAGAAAGGTTGAGTACAAGAGTCCAAAGCTTAAACTGTATATAGTAATCGTACGTACATTTAAATTCAATCTAATGAGTTTGAACACATATTTATATACAATCGGTGATTGTAAAGTGATCAAATCGAATGTCTTGGTGTTTAGAGGGGTTTTTTTTTGGGCCTAATGTGTATTTGCTCTCGATGCTAATACTTGAGGGTTATGCCGGCCCAAACGGGAAATTTAAGGCTCTTCTTTAGGGCCCAAGGAGTCAAAGACGGTCGTTCAGGTCCCATCGAAACACGAGACGGAAACTCAGTCTGCAGAAAATCCCGGAACCCTCCTGAAGTTCAAAAAACCCTCCAAAAATCTCCACTGTTTTTTTTTTTACTTCCTCTTTCGTCCTTCATCAACCTCTCAGCTCTCAGTCTCTCATGGTAAGTAATCCAATCCCCAATCTCTCTCTCTCTCTCTCTCAAATTTCTTCATGCCTCTCTCTGTATTCCAGGAATCGCAGCAAGATAGACAGTCTCCGGCGGCGGCGCTCGAAGACTGCTTGAAGCTATTGAAGGGCGAGAGAGACGAGCAGCGCCTCGCCGGCCTTCTCCTCGTCACCAAATTCTGCAAAGGCGACGACCTCTCCTCCCTCCAGTCCATTTACAATGCCGTCGGCGTCGGCTTTCTCGACCGACTCCTCAGGACTGGTAACTTCTACAAACTCTTTCATTTTTTTCCTTTATTTGTTGAATTTTCACTTTCTGTCAATTTTTTGGAAACTGAAAGTTAATTCGAAGTTAGTTTCGAGCTTTGAGAATGATGCATGAGTGAAATTTAAGTAAATGATTCCGAATTTTGATATTGCTTTGGTTAGGGATGGGAAGGGGAAGCATTAGCAGTAGCGGAAGTGAAAATCGGGATGCGTATTTGCAGCTATCGGTTACTGTTCTTGCTGCATTCTGTCGTGTTCCGGAAATTGCTGCTGCAAACGACATGGTTTCGAAGATTCCATTGGTACTGGAAGTTTTATCCAACATGTAGGGTTCTTGTCCAATTGAATTTCTTTTCTTTGATGCTAGAATTGTGTTTTAAGTAACACATTGATTGCCGAATGACCTGATCATTTTATTCGGTGAGAATACAGACCAGGATCGGCTGTTCTTGATGAATGCTATGAATTTTTGTATTTGGTGTCAACGGCTTCTGAAGACGGAATCATGATGATGTACTCATCTGGTGGCATGAAAATGCTGGCTTCTCATATGTCCGTTTTGCCAGACGGTAATTGTTCTTGTCTTCTACTGAGCTTTTTAAAGACCCTAAAGGATCTTGTTAACGATCCGTCATTGCATGTTTAAATTTTGTTGCTTTCTAGGCAACTGTAAAGTTTGGAATCATTTGTGATCGTTATTCACTGTAATGTATCTTTTTGTTTCTTTTGATAAGAAAGCACTTTTTCTCGGTGACTTACAGGATTAGTTCATCTGTCTCAAATTACAAATGATTGATGAGATGAAATTTCTGTACAGGTTCTCATCAAATGGAGCTTGCTATGAAACTCGTGCAATTGATACTAAATAAACTGTCTCTTGACATCATTAGCAATGACTATCTTCAGGAACTTGCAGTGATTGTAAGTTGAATTTCTGGATATCTTTTACTTCACGAATTCTTCAAATATTATACTATCCTTTGTTTCACTTTAGCTTCGAAAATTTACTTTTGCAGTTATGCTGGAAGTAAATTTTCTGAATTGAAATTGATAATCTTCTTTGAAATTGGTATATGAATTTGAGTTATTTCTGCTTTAATACAGGTGGCTGCAATAGCGAGGCAATTTGCTGTCTTGCATAGTGCTGTGAAATTTGATGCGCTCCACCTACTGTCTGCCATCCTCTCATCGCAGTATGCGGTATGAAATCATTATTTATTTCTCTTTTCTAGAAATAAAAAAAGGATTATTTGACTTAGCTAATTTAAATGATGAATGTTTTCTTATCAATTTTGATTGTTTGACAAAATAAGGCTCCTTTTAGGTATAATTAAATTACCGGAGGCAAACTCTCCAGTTCTCTGTTGATATCGGTGACTTTTAGACTAATTATGTATCTTCCTGGTATTTTCAGGCACCACTTTGTGATTCTCTTCGTGTATTACCAGAAAAAGATTTGCCAAATTACATACGCGATGGTATTGCAGCCATTCTACAAAACCGTGTTGGTATGTTGAACTAATTATTTAATTCATTTTTGTTTTAGTCTTTTAGATGAAAATGGTGAAGTATGAATATGTTGTCATGTAGAGAAGTTATCGTAGTCTCTGATATTTTAGCATTTTCATTATTTTTCTTTTAAGTTTTGTTACTTTCTGTAAGTTCCTTGTTAATTATATTTTTTAAATGAAAAGTGGAGGTTATTAATGTTATTTTCTTGTCATTTAATGGCAGCGCCTACCGAAAAGCTTCAGGCACTTATTTTGGCTGATTCTATGATGATGATATACGGGGAACGATGGTTGATAGGTCAGATCAGCTTAAGTGAGTTGAAAGAGCCTATTCCAGCTGACAGGTCTGCTATGCCTGTATATGATACATGTCTGCATTTCCGAGTGCATGTATGTGTGTTGATTTTATATAATGGGCAGGTCTGATAGTCCATGTTTGTGTCTTAATTTTTCAGGTGCCTAGTGCTAGTACTGGAGCAATCAAGGGTTGAAGTTGCGGTTCTTCTTAATGAGCTTGCCCAGTTGAAAGATGAAGCATCCAAGAAATCTACGGCCCCTGCTGAGACAATTTGTTTAAAGAAACGGAATGTGGCTATTGCCTTTTCCTTACTTGAAAAGATAATTAGCTTAATATCAAATGCCAGTGAGAATGAAGGTAAGCCATTTTTGCCAGATTTGCAGGTTTGGGAGTTCCATAATTTTTGTGGAGAAGCATGATGGGGTAATGTGTGTGAAACATTAATTTAAATTTCCTCCCTATTTTATATTTAGTATTTTTATTCTTTCAGTTTCCTGACTTATTTTTTGTGTTGACTTGCAAAAGAGCTGTTTGGTACAAATATACGCTTATCTCTTAGCTTCAGTAAAATGTTAATCATCTCTGTGCAATTGTAGGGGATCCTATTGATGAGAATACTTGCATGACGGTGATTAAGGGCCTTAACGAGACAATTGGCGTGGTTTTAGAGTATTTACAAGATGCAAGGGTAAGCGTAGTCATTTTATATAATTAGAGTTAATATTACTTTCATTATTTAATCACGTTATGATCCACAGGAACATGGACAAAGGAAGGGAGATGATCTTCTTGCTTCAGTGCGGCTAATTGGGAGGTATTATTGCATTTGTCTAGTTAACATGTTGGTGAAATTCATGGAGACATAGGAGCCACTGTTTTTTATTGTTGATATGCATGTTTCAGCTATCTTGCAGAAACACCGCTTGCATGCAAAGAGAATGTTAGAGAACTTTTAGAGTATATGCTTTCTGTGGAAGGCGAAGATGAACAAGGGTATATTATCTCGGAATAATTATAGTCTAATACACAGACAAACTTTAGGGGTTTATAAGCTTTGAAAATGATCTTTTATTTGTAATATGTCCAAATGACAGCCCCTTCTATTCTATATGCTTTTTGCTTCCAATGCTCTGCCAAATGACAATGGAGATTGAAGGATGTAAAGCTTTGGTTTCCTGTGGTGGCCATAACGCTGTAAGTCTGGATTTTTTAATCCTCTTTTATAAAGTACTTGCTCTATACATTTTTCCAAATTTTTTTTTTTGTTTTTTTGTTTTGTTTTATGTAATGGCCTCGTGATGTAGCCTCAAGTTGAAGTCTACAATAGCAATTTAGCAAGCATGTTGAATCGATTTGCAGGTTGTTGATTGCCTTGTAAAATTGATTGGGCCACATGGCTATATGGTTGAAGATAATGATCGCATTCTTTTGGCTTGTGACACAATCTTGAATCTTCTTTTAAAGGTAGTGTAATCATCATTATATACCAAGAATATTATTTATATTATGCAATCTATGATCTTCTGTTTCTTTTTCATATATAGAAAGAGCAATTGCAAATCCCACTGGATGATTCAGTGCTTGTTAATCTATTGAAAGCACTGGCATACTGGACAGGTACCCTTTTATCAACTTTCTTTACCATTAATACGTGCATTGAAACTGCTCATTGTTATGAAACCACATTTCCTTTCGTTTTTATAATGCAGCAGTGGTATTATTTAGGAAAACTGATAGTATTGGTTTTGATTTTGGTGTTGCATTAGAATCATAACGAAGGGCATCCAGTTCATTTTTCGAAAGCGGTAACATTTTGGAGACTATTCCATTTGGAGAGTACCCCGTTTACTCTTTACTGTTAAAACTAAGATTTTGTTTCGTGATTTTAGGAGCAAAAAGACTTATTAACTCTAGAAAAACCGAACCAAGGAACTTTTGGAGACAGATTTGTATTTGAATCAGAAAGCCTCTGATCTCAAATATCTTTCTTTTATGCCAAAGTGTAATAGTTTTCTCTTTCATGTTATGTCGTTCTGTTTTTGTAGTCTGATTCGATTTTTATCTTTGCGTTTCCAATTGTGATATAACTTACAATTTTAAGGGGTTTTATTTATTTGCTTCAAATAGTGCATAATATGATGTGGGCCCATCACGTTGTTTCAAACTTGATATACTTGACAGAGCTTAGAGCTGTATTACCAGCATTCATTTTCGTTCTGTGCATGCTCTAACCTCCTATCTTTTCATCCTTCGTTCATGCAAAAAGAGATTGGGCATCTTAATAATTCTTGTACACCTGATTTCAGAGGGTAAGGATGACCCATCCACTATTATGATGGCTTCAAGCATTTGCTCGCTGCTCTTTGATTTGACATCCGAGAAGGCTCTTCTTAAGCATCCTAACTTTGATGACAGCACTCTAGATAGTTTATCTCGTCTCATCGCTAGAAGTATGGCTTCATGGGGACAGGTATACTGCATGATAGGAAATTGATTGATTTTTCTTTTTAATTTTAAAAAGTTGTAGCTTATGAGGTGCCCGTTATCAAATTCGTTGTAGGGTGTGTCTGATGCTGCTAAAGAAGAAGCGGATCTTCTTGAGATTGTCACGTCAGGTTTGTTTCTTCGGAATTTGGTCCCAAATTACTCAACTATTCCTGCGGTTGAAAATGTGTATAATTCTCAGAAGCCTTGCATTAGTGTTCATAGGATTTTGAATCGTCAAAATGTTGCAGGATATTCTCAATGGGCGAATCGGTTCTCTCGTGTGAGGAAAGCCGTTGAGAAACAGCCAGCTGGTCCTGCAGCCCAACAATGGACTTTTATTTACTAATATGGTTGGTTACGGCTTACAACAATGAGGCGTTGGATTCTGTCAGATGGATGATGAAATTGTGGGAGGAAATTATCCTTGTGTTCTGTTTCAACTTTAAATCGAATGCGCCCAGCCGAAGGACAACGCCTCATGCTTATCAGCTTCCTCTCTCCCATCACCAACGAGTTTTATGTATCGAATAGTTCTGTATTTTTTTTGAGTTACAGTTTTTCTGTATATATATTTGAATGTAAGTAGTTCAAGGAAAAATACGTTTTTACACAATGCGAGTACGAGTTGTGTTGGCTCATATATGCAAATCCGTTATTGTTTGTATCTCCTTATAATTTATGTATCTACTCTCAGACATATATTAGAACGCGCAGATACATACAAATGAACGCTAGTCCCTCATCGACTGTGACCATTAATATCGACGGCTTTATATGGAAATGCTTCCCAACAAGGCTTGTCCCTTCGGGGACATCCGATAAAATTGGAACGATACAGAGAAGATTAGCATGGCCCCTGCGCAAGGATGACACGCATAAATCGAGAAATGGTCCAAATTTTTTTGTTATTTTTGGGTTATTTTTTTGCTTTCGTCGAGGTTTTCACCCGACAACAATTCAATCACAAAGCTCCTTCATCAGTGACCTTTTTGTATAATTTTCTTGTTTGCGTTAAGGTGTCGTTTGAACGACAACTCAATCACAAAACTCTTTTATCAGCGATCTCTCTCGTTTATGTAGCATCTTACAATGAAAATTGTCTCTAACACCAATGTAGTCTTGTTGCACTCTTGCAACTTTTATGTAGCATTTTTATTAAGTAGAAGAATAGCTTATTGGAGTGTAAGTTGATTAAGATCATAATTAACCTTCCCAAGTTAATTTAATTAACCTAACAGCTAACTATTTAATCAAGTAACTCCATCGCTTGTTAAAAATTAAAAAAACACACCAACCAGCCCAACATAATAAAGGCCCGGGCCCAAAAAAGTTGGGTAAAATCTAAATGAAACGGAGCACCTACAGGCTACAGCCACCACCTTCACTTGCTACTGAGATGAACACACAGACGACTTTCTCCAGGCGGCATTTTTAGAGAGAGCAAGCTAGAGAGAGAGATACAATGGGTTGTGGAAATTTCTTCTTCACCATACTGGTGACCTTTTCCGTAGCTCTGATCACGTATAACATCATAATCTCAGCCAATTCGCCACTCCAGCAGGACCTTCCAGGTCCGTCGAAAACATCATTGTCGATTAGTGTGGACCCCATTATCCAGATGCCATTTCACAGATCGCGAGGAAAATCGGGGAGCTCCAAGCGACTGTTCCACACGGCGGTGACGGCCTCTGACTCCGTCTACAACACGTGGCAGTGCAGGATCATGTATTACTGGTTCAAGAAGTTTCAGAACGAACCCGGTTCGGAGATGGGCGGGTTCACTAGGATCTTGCATAATGGGAAGCCGGACAAGTACATGGATGAAATCCCAACTTTTATTGCTCAGCCTTTGCCTGCTGGAATGGATCGGGTTGGTGGGCTTTTCTCTTAATTTGTATTTATTTTATGAATTTTGATTATTCTGTTTATGTTTATCTGCTTTTTGGAAGTTGGTAGCTGAATTTAGCATAATTTTGGACTTTTTCGTATGTGTGGGAGATGGGATTTTATTATTTTTGTCTAGAATTTTGGGTTGCTGAGTAATGTTGCAAATGGAGAAGTTAGAGTTTGGTTGCTTTTTTGGGGACATTGCTAATATAGTGATGAAGAATTTACTTTGATGATTAAATTATGCAATCTAGACTTGTGAATTACGGAACCCTGAAGGAATTTAAACTTCTTTCGGTCTAGCTTGTTTACAAAAGAAGCGGGTGAAGTTTTGTGGTGATGAAGTATTAATCTCCGTAACTGTTATTTTTGTAGAAATTACTTTGTAGTAGTTTCTTAGCTTCCATTTCTGCAATCACAGGGTTATATAGTTCTCAACAGACCATGGGCATTTGTGCAATGGCTTCAGCAAGCAGACATTAAAGAAGAGTACGAGCGATGCTTTACTTCCTAGTTTCAGTACTTAATAAGTTGGATCATCTTTGGTGTTTCTGTTAAGGTTGACTTACCTATATTGTATGGTTACCGTGTATGCAGTTATATACTGATGTCGGAGCCCGATCATGTGATTGTCAAGCCCATACCAAACTTGTCCACTGACGGGCTTGGAGTCGCATTTCCTTTCTTCTACATTGAACCGAAAAGGTACGAGTCAGTGCTCCGGAAATACTTCCCTGAGAACAAGGGACCAATAACTAACATTGATCCAATTGGAAATTCTCCCGTCATTGTTGGGAAGGTATTTAAACTTGTCATCTGCCAGTTATAGCAACAGTTATCTTTAGGTTTATGGTGTTTTGACATTTTTCAAATCTATCATTTTCAGGAATCTCTTAAGAAGATTGCTCCGACCTGGATGAATGTTTCTTTGGCAATGAAGAAGGATCCTGAAGCAGACAAAGCTTTTGGATGGGTGCTTGAAATGTGAGCTCTCACTAGTTAACTTAGTTCTTTGATGACATTACACAAGTTTCCAACTACCTTAGCTATCAAAACACTTGTTGACCTTTTACGATCATGTTGTGTTGCATAATTATATAGGTATGCTTATGCTGTTGCATCCGCTCACCATGGTGTTGGTAATATCTTGTACAAGGATTTCATGCTTCAGGTTTAGAACCCGTTTTCTTTCCTTGTAATGTTTAAGTTTTTTCATGATCGCAAGTTAATTTATCCATTCGTTACTGTCTACAAGATCAATTGGTTGGTTCACAAAATTTCAATTTTTTTAATTTTTATATTCTAATGCTTAACTTACCAGCATTACTATTTTTCTGATGTATATCAGCCTCCATGGGATAAAGAAATTGGCAAGAAGTTCATAATTCATTTCACTTATGGATGCGACTATAATATGAAGGTACGATGTTTGATAAGCTCTTGTATACTTTCATGTGCAGTATCTATCGAGAGTGAGGATATTTTTATTTCTGACAGTTTGATTTACTGCCCAATACATGTCTTCAGTTTTCAAGAAATAAGAACTTTCAGCTCTTTAATATCTGGTTTTGATTTTCTGATATCAGGGTGAACTAACATATGGGAAAATTGGAGAATGGAGATTTGACAAACGATCTTATGGTACTGTTGCACCGCCTAGAAACCTTCCTATGCCTCCACATGGTGTTCCAGAAAGTGTGGTATGTATCACCACCTAGTAGTACAGTAGTACTGTAGTAGTAGTGTTCCTGCATAATTGGTTACACTAGCGAAAAACATGCAGTTGACCCTGCTTATTCTATCGTGTCGGAAATTTAAACGTGCAGGTGACGCTGGTGAAAATGGTGAATGAAGCGACAGCAAACATTCCGAATTGGGGGGAATAGGTAAAAGAGCCTGGTTGGAGCTGATGTAGACACTGAGCCTGTACAGATAAAGCTGTGCTGCCTTTTGGTACACTGATGCCACTTGCGGAAAAGTTTGCGAAAATTTTCATGTCTCGCTAATCAGCTTGGGTTGCACACTTGGCTTCACAATCGAGTTCCGTTGCTCGTATGACCTAATTATGAGAATTTTACCGCAAACATGAATACATCTTGTGAATCATAAAGTTAATTATATAGGTAAGGATGTGTTATCCACACACTCATTTTTACTTCAAACGTCAAATTCATGATCGAAAATGGTAACATTTGTTTTCTCCTTGCTACGCTCTGAAGTTAGCTTTTGATAACCAATGTTAGGATTTTCCCTTTGATTAGAATTGTGGACGCCTGAACTGAGTTTTCGGACATCGGGAAAAGTACAGTTATTTTACTCGGATTGAGATTCATTCTGGATTTCTTTGTCCGGAGCCACGGATTGAGAGATGAAACGGTGGGGATCTCTCTCTCCTTTGAACGGTGGGGATCCAGAATGAATCTCATTCGCACAGGAAGGTGGACAACGATGGACGGCATGTCTCCACAAGTATCCACAAGGTTTTGGATTCCTCCCCACATGTGCTCCCATGGTAACCAGATGATGGACGACAAAGAAGATGAGGACAATATTAATGTGGTATTTTCATGCTCGGAATTCCAAATTTACCAAAAATTATACATCCTTAATATTTGAAAGTCGTCCCACGAAAATTTACAACAAATACATGAAAAAAACAAGGAATAATTACATGCACGCATCTTCGTCCTCAATTCAAGTAGCGCCTGCAATTCTTTGAATTGCAAAAACATGGAATCTTCTTACCTTCATCCTCATGGTTGAAGTGGTAGTCATATGTAATCTCTTCTCCGGGGAATATGTCCCGCTCCGCGAAAAATACCACCTGTGAATTGGGAAAACTCAGTAACCACTCCCAAAACATTCATACGTCATTTCTGCTTCCAAATGTGAACTCTCTACATTTCAAAATAGGGGAATCGCTTCGAAATTCTACGGCTACAGTTTCTTAAAACAATTTATGTGACCAGACACCAATTTTCATACACAACTTTTAGTTTGAACAAACAATACTTCGAAGAGAGGAGAAAAAAAAATTTAGTATCACGATAGATTCCAAATTACCTTCTTTTCATTCCTCACAGACATCACTTTGGCGACGCAATTTGGCTGGTCGGGTAAATCAACAGCAAAGTGAGAGAACTGAGTGAGAAGTACAAAATGGTAAAAAAATGAGTTGACTGAAGAACAGAGAATTACCGAGCAGGAATGGTTGACAAAACGAGCAATCCCTCCCTTGCATGTGGCATCAATAATATGCTCTTTATCTATCTTGAAGAAGTAGCAAGCGCTCTTGTACTGAAGCTTTTTACCAGATTGGTATTCATTTTCCCTTTTGTCGGCAACACGCAGCCCCACTATCTCTCCAATATACTCAACAACCTACAAAGCACAAGGATACTACATCATATCTGGTATTATAGGAAAATACATTCCCCAATTTTAAAATATGAGAATGCCAAACCATTTCACTGCGGGAAATGAACCGAGACGTGTAAAGGCCAAGGGCATGTATGCCAGACTTGTACACTACTAGATGCTTCCAAAACTTTGCTTGCTTGTAGCGTGCATATTCTTTCTGCAAGTGAAAGTAAACATTGTAAGGTTAAGTAGTCTTATACATGGTAAATTTTACCACAGTTTCCAATTCCAATCACAAAACCCTGTATCTCATTCTATTGCAAATATTAGCACTAATCATGGTTATCAGTGATAATTAGATATATGATAATTCACAAGGGAGCAAAAGTGAGCCACGACTTTCTATTTCTGATGCAACATGAACTGACATCCTGAAGTGAAACGCCACATTTGCACAATCATCCTGAAGTGAGCCACAACTTTCTATTTCTAACATAGTTCGCATTTTCACAATGTGTTAGCCATAAAATTGCATCTCACTTATTAAAAACTGAATAACCAAAATGAATCATGAGGTAAAGCAGCCTCATCCCTCATGAACATACCCGACAATCATGCTCTATATCCGAGGCTGGCAGCTTTGGAAGCCCCTGAGTGGATGACTTCTGACCATTAATATGAACCCAAGCATTTAACTGCTCCTGAGGAACAAGGCATCCACCATTGCCCTTTGACTGACCATAATGATTATGCCTGAACCCATCACGTTTACGGCCCTTGTAACCCTACTCATAAACAAAAGAATGAAAAATCGAAGAACAATGAAATTAGAGAAGGATAATATAGAGCCTCATTCTGAAGGTAACTGAGTGGCACCCTCGCAAATACAATACCACAAAGTCAGGTCAAATACCTCAGTTCTAGCGCAAGTTAATTCCTGTTTTTCAATGCAACCAGTTTCAGGGACATGGCCTGATTCGCACATTGGGTATGTAGCATGTAGCACACATTTTCCATAAAAACCAATATTTTCATTGTCAACACCCTCAGCTTCACTTTGCAACAGACCCTGAAGGGGCCACACAGAAAAAAAAAACCAATGACAAGAAACACAATCAGTTTTAATGTGACAAGGAGTTTTTATAGTATGGAAAATATATACAAACCCCAATGAGAAGGCAACAAATTCCAAGAAAACACCACAAAACAAACAATATCAAGCACATTATTATACATCAGGTACATTTTTAAGAAAGAGTTGAGACCTTCTGATGAGCACACCAAGGGTGAAACTGAGCAGAACAATTTGCAATCCTGCACTGTATACATGAACCGCCTGCTCGCATACATATACAACAAACCTGAAAAAAAGTAGTTTAACGAAAGTACGAATTAATGTCCAACCAAAGGCGGAGGGGGGGGTAGGGTTTGTTGGGTTTGACCAAAAACATATTTACTTATGGTAGTTAATAGGGATGTGCTCGTATCTTATTATTTCCGAGAAAATCATGTTATTGTTCTCCCTCCCCATCCAACCAAAGAAAGGATATTTTAAATATTTTATTGACAGTCAATTGCATTTAACAGATGGACATGGTGCAAAAAGCATGTGTCATCTTATAACATTTAAAACATGCCCAGTCCTAATGTTCTCTCTAATTTTAGGCGTACCGAAGAACACACTAATTTGCTAAACTCCAGTTCCATTTGTTATATATCCAAAACCAAGTCTTTCAAAGAAAAGAATCTTGACAATCTCTATCAATATTTATACATCTATTTTTCCCTCAATTATTGATTTTAATGCTTACCACATCTGCTCTAGGATGTGCACCAGAGACATCAAAAGCACTCATGGTGTCAACATTTGGGCACCGTGTTCCAGGAGTCCAAAGCCCACAAACCATATGAACCCATTGCTTAGTTGCCGAATCAAGTAATCCCGCTGTAATGCTATTATGTACGACATCAACTTGGTAGGACATACCCATAAAACAGACAGCTGAGGTCAAGCAATGCCACCCACTCGAATCCTTTTGCAAAGTTTTAACTGATGAAAACTTATTCTTGGGCATGCTTTCTGTTTCAGTGTTCCAAGCTTTCAAAAGGGTTTTCACAACTGAGTGACTTCGCAGCGCTTGAGTCATGGCACCACCACCATAACCACACAGAACACAAACCTAGATGAAGAAACAAACACATTGCAATCCACAAGTTAAAAAAAAATATTTCAAGCGAAAGAAAATGAGTAAGAAACAAAACATGTATGAAGTTTTTTCTAAAAGAAAATTATACTAAAATAACACCCTTCCTCTTACAATATTTTTTGAACTGGTCCGGCATGGCCTGCAATACCAATGGCCTTTAGGTTGTTTTGAGACACCATAACAAGCCTGGTGCACCTGTTCATTATGAAACTTCTCCGTATCACCAAGTTATTACAAAAGAACTAGGATTATATTCAAGTTCAAGTTGAGCATGCTCTGGATTGCCACATACCTTGATTGAACATTGACTACACTCCAGTAAATAATTGATTTCATCGTTGTTTGAGCTACCACAAACACAGCAGAATGCATCTGAATCCAAATCAGAATGGCACCATTGCTCTAGAGTGGAACTGCAAGAAAATTTAGGAAAACCAATCATCAGTATTTATAAGAGAGTTTTAACAAAACACTCCCGGTACTGTTCACTTTAAACAAAAAACCACATTTATACCTTTCCCTGGTACTATTCATTATACCTTTAAAAGGGCTTTTCATTAAAAGGGAAGTTTTTTATGGACTTTTCGTTAGTTTTTCTTATTTAATGCATGTTCTTATTTTCCATTTGTATAACATGCCAAGAATGGGAAACATTGTTTACAAGAAATATCAGGAAGACTTTTAAAGCAAAATAATTAAGGGATCAATTCTCTTGCTCACATTTTAGCACTAAGTTTGCAGAGTCCAAGCTTATTTTCACCACTCTTTTGGAGTTGTCCTTCTCTCTCTGCTGGCAGACAATTTGAAATCTTTGAAGCAGAAGCACTTTCAAAGCTGGGATCCTTCCCTGATGAACAAATATCATTTAGGGTAAAGTATATAGTTTCAACAGTAGATTAAACAACAAAAGAAATGCAATACATTTGTATGTTTACCTTTCTCGGTTAATTCAGAAATGCTACGCTTGCGAATTTCCTTAGACTTCAGCTTCAATTGAGCATGGGCAATAACGCCTAGCTTACCATGATCTTTCTCACGTTGATTATCTCCCAATTTCTCCAATGAGGACAACTCTTTACGACATTTCTTTTCTCCAATGGAGCACCCTTTCTTCGTTTTTTCCATGGAAGTACCATTTAGTTTACCACAAACAACAGCCCCACCAGGGATTGTTTTCTGAAGTGATTTAGGATTACAATTTTTTGGGACCTTGCATCTTCTAGAAGAATTAAGAACCTTGCTGAGGGGAACAATTTTTGCTGGTTTTGGCGTGTCTCCAGGCAAACTTCCATTAGCTAGTTCACCATATTTTCCGCATACTATCGGTCTTGCCTTCCTATAACAAGTATTCACCAGCTGAATAGAACATGAATTCAAACACCCTACAGATGTTTGCTTTCTTTTTCTAGCACCTTCTTCACCTGATTCTTGTATTTTGACATGCCTCGAACCATTAGAATTGAAATCCCTCTTACATTTCTTTCCCCCAGAAACTTCGGCAGTTTCACAGTTGGCACCACCACTTGGTTCTGTCTGGTAAAGATCAGTTTCCTCTCTGTCATTGTCATCATAGAATTTGCGCAAATCTCTTTTACGTGAAAGCTTCTTTTCTGAAGACGATATAGGCAGTCTGGGTTTGGAACTGGACTGAGTTGCACAGGCCCCAAAGGTATGAGTTTTGGATTGCCCCAATGGAATGAGCATCTTCGCACTTTTTGACGGATGAGAGGGAACCTGAACAGGGTCATTACATTTGGGGGTTTCTTCTCGTACAGGATAAGGACCTGAAGTGGGACATGTCTTGGAACCCATTTCTCTCTTTTTCTTCCCAGTTTCCAAGTCTCTCTCAGAGTTCTGGGGATATTTGTCAAGCCCAGCTGGGATTTTCTGTTGACCTTTTCTCCATGTTAAAGAGTTTAGGAGCTTAAGCTCATCCAGAAGGCTAGATGATTGATGATTTAAATTCTTAAAAGACCCAAGTTTTCTCAAGCTGGTTGAGGCAAAGAACTCCGCACTTTTTACGCTTTCAAGTGCATCATCTGATGACCCGCATTTATCAATGCCTGACCCTTCGTCAAAAACAAGATTACTTACACATCCATTATCCCCAGCATCAACTGTTGAAGAATCTATCTTGTTAACCTCAATTGATGCCTGGGTAACAGCCGGCGCAGAACATCCAGAAGAAATATTAGAAATTTCATGCTCTTTCGAAGATTCCACCATCTGCAAAGTACCATTGGAGTGTTTAACACTAGTATCTGCAAGCTGCTCACTATCTTGTCTTCTCGCATCAAACAAATTAGATAAACGGTCCACACGCATCACATCAGAAACTCCTTTGACCTTACTCGGAACATCTTTCCACTGTGAAGCATTACAGATGTTCTTGGGTAATTTCCCATTCAACTTTCTCCTATGATCTAAGGAAACAGTTTTATCCTTTGGAACAATATGGTTGTTAGCACATTTATGAGTAAATGTCGTGGGGGATTCACCATGGACTGTTCCAATTTGTTCGTTAAAGGCAGGAAAACCTCCAACTCTTTCAAAATTCATTCCTAAACAGTTTATGTTGGCTGCACAACTGCAGCTGCCATGAAAACAACCATAGGGAACTTTGTGGTAGCATCTTTCATGCCCTCTAGGCTCATTGGTGTTCTTCCCACTTCTGCTATGCACAAACAATAAAGGAAGAGAGCTGTTAGAGGGAGCAGATATCACACTGAAATTTTTCAGGGAAAATATTGTACATCAAAGATTCCATACAGTAAATTCAAAGCATATGAGTAAACCAAAATGCTTAAGAGAGCATAACTGATTAGTAAAATGAAAGACACCTGGGAGTGTCGATGAGCTTATAACAGCTAATATGCCACATATAAATACAAATTCACTTGCAGTTATAAATATAAATTCATCAACAGATGAACATGTGCCCAGACATACAAACATACATCACAATCCAAGAGTTTAAAGGCAAATGCCCCATACAAAATATATAAAAAAAGCAGATAAAAATTGTGTATGTATGTTTGTGCATAAGGAAATTGGCATGAATGTCTAAACACTAAGATAAGATCTCAAACCATTCAAACAAAATTCACAAAACTGATCTCAGATGAAACACTGATCCAGATATTCAGGGTAAAATATTGAGATAAGGCAGGATGGAGCACTTCTGACACTAAATACCTTCAAATTTTAATACCAACTTCCAATAAAATGTGATACAGTACAAAATTAAAAACTCCAACTGAGAACCATTCTAGATATTAAACTAACCTCGATGAGTGTTGCTCATTAAACAGAGGAACAAAGGAAATTTGATGATTCATATCAACTTCTTTAGAATGTAATGCAGTTCCTTGTTTCAATGTTGACAAATGACAGCAGGTGTTAACACCTGAATGAAAACAAAGCCAATGTAAGATTTACACTACAAGAGTGAAAAAATCAATTCCTGCGTAACCAAACTTATACATAGGCATTAAAAAAACAGTGTTCTTACCAGTCATGGAAGCAAAACCTTCATCAGTTCTAATTCTACAGCTGGCACCTGGTTGGTGTGATTTAATGGTGACATCATGGTTACTGGTATGACTAAGTTGTTGGACTTGCTTCTCGGACGCTGAAGTGTCAACAAGAGAATTCTGCATATAAGAAGAGCAACCAAATCTTCCTTCCCCTCGGTTCATGGGAAGGGAAGGCCATGCCTGGTGTTGCTTCGATAACTCCAGTATTTGCCTTATTGCAAGCAGTCGTGAATTATCATCGGGCAAGTGAGTGGTTAGTCCAGTTAACTGTTCTCTAGATAAAGCAGGTGGATGATGACTCTGATCTGATACAGATGTTGAAGCACTAACAGGAATGCATTTTGAGACTCCATCTGATGAAAAAATTATGCCAGATCCTACCGATGAAGTCAAGGGTGGGAGATCAACATGACCAACTTGCCCACTATTACTAAAAGAACAAATCTTCACAGGAAAATTAGAATATCTTCTAGAATCAGGTCCATTGGGTGCTACACCAGACAACTGGTGTGAGTAGCAGCTGTCTTTATGTACTGTTACGAAACGAGGATCACTGCTTCCACTCAATCCATTGAAAGAGCTTGAGATTTCAATTTCCTTCTGAATTCTACACCCTGAATCCTTTGAAAGGTGAGAATCATTTGCGACAAAACTTGCCCCTTTAGCCTTGTCAATTAGTCTATAGGAACCCAACTGAGACATGTTCAATTGCCTTTGTAAATTATTACCTCCATTCCGGGGGCCACTAGTGAGCTCAGACTTGGCAGAATGAGTTTCATAATGTTGTGTACTTCGCATAGCATGCTCACCTCCATTATATATATA
The DNA here is from genome assembly GCF_019419815.1 of Pyrus x bretschneideri. NCBI lineage: Eukaryota > Viridiplantae > Streptophyta > Magnoliopsida > Rosales > Rosaceae > Pyrus > Pyrus x bretschneideri. The sequence continues at coordinate 7,812,245 of NW_025999390.1, read as the reverse complement.
ATTACTGGCTTTTGGTCGTGAATTTTCATCAGGTGGAGCATTGAGATTGGTAAGAAATGAAATTACAGAATCCTGGACCAGGTTGCAATTGGTTTTCTCTACTCTTGCAGCATCCATCGCATTACTGATTACAAATGCATTATTTCCACGGTTTAACTGCTTTCCATCTCTTTTTGTGCTGGGATTATATGGAACAGCAGAAAACTGAAGAGATTGGCCAAATTTCACCCCTTCACTGCAGTTGGCTGCTGCAAAAAGAATAAATATCCACAAATTAAATGCTATATGGTTGATTAGCCATGATGGGAAAATGAGAACATATTAACATAGAAAAGTTTACACCATAGGTACTATGCTTTATGGGAAGAAAAAGAAGAAGAGCTTTGACGCACTGTTAGGAATCATCTGTTCAGGAAAGAGAGACTTCAGTGGATTTGCATGTGTGTCCAATAGCTGTGGACGTACAGCTGATAGATTTGAATTTCCTGAAGTTTGAGTTTGACCCAACTGGTATGGTTGACCAAGCCTCAGCTCAATATTTGAAATTGCAGCATCCCTGAAGGCACCATCCTTCCCATTTACAGTTCTGCAAACGTTTGATTCTGTACCAATGATTCTTTGGTTCTGTAAAGAATGGTGTGTAATGGATGAATTTCCATTCTTCATGGTGGGGTAGGTAATGGATGAATTTCCCTTCTTCATGGACTCAACGTAAGCAGATGCGGACTGACAGCTATCTTGCAGTCCACAACCAACTAAATTTGAGATTGACTTAGTGCACTCCAATATCAGGTTATCAGCCATACCATGTAAATTGTTCTGTGAAGTGCCAGTCAAACCCTTGAGAGAAATGTTGTTGCTATCCTGACTATTCCTTTGTTGTTTATTTTGTACAGAACCAACAGCAGAATTCTGGTTTGTAAGGAGGCTCTTTAAGAGCGCAGCACCATCTAAAGACTGCTGAGAACTTGCTGAACCTCCAGATGAGCGAACCATATGAGACAAGTTATTGGATATGTTGGGCATAGTCAGACTAGATTTCGCCAAAGAGGCAGTTGCTGATAATCCTTCAGGCCAGTCCCATTCACTCCGATCTCCCGGAACCCTAATCTAAAGCATCATAAAAATATCACGATCCAGTGTTGTCGTTCTTCAAAAACATGCAAATAAGAAATCCAATTCTCAATTCAAAAGACAATAATAAATTAGTCAAAAGGGGGAGAAAACATGGTAATTGACGACGCGGAAGTAAGAGTCTAAACTCAATAACTATGGTTCTTTTCAAATAAAACAAGAAATAAGGATTCAGGTTCCTAGAGTAAACACTTGAGGTTTTATCTGCACGAGTAACTCTTTGCAACACACAAGCACACTCCTAAACGTTGTGACACTGACACACATACACACAGGGGAGACAAACATGCCCATGCATCTACAGATATGAACATATGCATGCATGCACTTGCACTAAGACATGCGCACAAAGGCAACGTCACAAAGCAATAGAGCATAAAGCAAAAGGGAAGTATTTGACTTGAAGATCTTACCCCAGAATTCAGGAAGTAGAGCTTGCACCACTGGGCAATGGTCTCTCCACTGTCCATACGAACGACGTCCCCCGGGTTGACATCATATAACCCTGAATGCTGCAAAATAAGTTACAGTGATTTTTAAGCAAAATTACAAGTCAATTTCTTTGCAAATATATATCAGAATTAGCAAATCTGTAGTATCATTGAATCACTAACCTACCTCGCAAAATTTCAGGACAGACATGTGGAGACAATGGCATGAACAAACAATTCCAACAAGTCCTGTATTGCTGAGAAGTAGATAACCACCTTTTCAAATAATAAAAATATCAACTTGAAGTTCAGAAAGTAAATTATCATCCAAATATCAAAGTCAATAATAAGACCAATGTCCTTAAGGCACTCACTAGTGGTTGAACAAAAAACACGAGGGCAACCATTCATAAAACCCAATGCTTGGTTAGATATAGAGGTGCTTGCATCCATTGACTTTGTTCTTGAAGATTGAATATTTGCTCCACAAGCCTTCGCTGCCTTCCTAGTATCTGCAGTGCTAACACCATGCCATTCCCCGCTCAAGGAAAAAGAGCCCCTTACCTTCTCACTACCAGAGACCATGTCACATGTGACTACCTTGGCCAGGTCCGAACTCTGCAGATCATACAAAACAGATTTGCTTCCAAAACTGGAGCTTGGGACTGACTTTGATGAAACCTTAAAAGAGCCTGCTCCGCCTTGCAGGTGTTGCCCACTCATATTTTCTGGGAGTAGCCCACTGGATGTGACTGGAATGGCACTTCCGGTACCATTCACAATGAAATTATTACTATCTGGCAGACGCTTACAAGAGGTACCCATAGGCTTTGGATTTGATAATCCTTGAAAATCACACTGGAATACTGATTGTGACCCAGATAAGAGGGCTAGAAATGAATTTCCCAACGTAGCATGTTCTGATCTTTGGGAATCTGAATACGGAATGCTTGAAAGTACAGGATCTTGTAATCTACCAAGCATTGTGGGTCTTAAATCTTGTGAGCCATGTGGATAAGAATAATACCCTGGATTGCTCTCCATCTATATTGCAAATAAAAATCCATGTTCGTAAAGTGAGAAAAAACATACCAAGATCACAAAATTAGAAAATTTAAACGCATAGAGGGATAAGCGTTTTCAGAATGGTGCAAAGTACAATTAATAAATATTCAAAGAATACATATGTTTCACATACATTAAGAAACAGGGCTATAAGAAAGATACAAAATATTTGACCTTGAACACAGTATCTCAATCGCACGCCCGCTTGTCGCGACAAACACCAGTTCATAGAGAATGTTGTTCCCCTAGGTTACTGTCACGGTCAACAATCACATTGTATATGTACATTCTTTCTCCTAGCAAACATGCACACATATGCATTTTTGTATTTAAGGGAATAATAACAGCGAAAATCATAATCAAAGTAGACGGGCAACGAATCTACTAGAAGCACAATGTATCCTAGTTAACAAATACCGAAGTTTGTCACACACTCATTGAAAAGTAGAAATGCTTTGGAAATAAATAAACGAAGTACAAAAAAATTCGTAATCGGGAAAAAAAAAAAAAAAAAAAAGCTCACTAAAAGACTTAAACTTAATCATTCCAACGCCTACAAGGCTACAACCGTTCTCCAAGACCCCATGGTCCAAGGAAACTGTGGTCGCCCACCGTTCGATCTTCTTCCAACGCTGAAGGAGAAAGTACCACAATTTTCTTGGACCATCGGGGTTTGGAGAACGGGACTCCCTACATTATATACACATGCAACACTTTTTTTTCTTTCTAAACTGGCTGAAATGTGCTTCCTCTGACAATTTTTCTACACAGCTATCTCAATGTACAACACACTTAAGCACAAGCAATCAATTAACATCAACTACAAAATATACTAAACAAACAATTAAAAGAGCAAAAAAAAAAAAAAATTTGAAAAAATCACCAAAAGGACACAGTACCTGATTCCGAAGCTCCTGAGAGGACGAGGAAACCATTGACGGGAATGTCGAACTATATTTAGGCTTCCACGAGCTCTCCATCTTCCGGAGCTCTCAGAAACCCTAACCGCCGTCAAACACCACCATCAAATGCCGGCGATTATCTCCCGGAAACGAAAATCGGCCCAACGGCTACTAAGACATGGTCGCGGCGGTCAAAAAAATCGGAAAATCAAAAGCAGCAGAGAAACCCTAGGTTTCAGCAGAGAGTCGAGAGAGAAGGAGAGTAGAGTGTAAGCAGTGGAGCTTTCACAGAAGCAAAAGCTTGAGATAGAGAGAGCATCTCTCAGTGGTTCGAGGCAGGGCTAAACAGCGCACTGATGCTCACGCGCTGACGCGTGTGGCGGGATAAACGAATGTCAGCCGTTAGATTGTTTGTTGGTAATTGGTGGGAAAGCAGGGGCGATGTGGACCGTCGATTGTGAAAACAGCTTGGATTCGGTGGTTTGCATTGGTTGGGAAAAAGAAGACCGGTCTTGTTATGGTCGGGCACTGTAGCGTCACAAGTACCACTCGAAACGAGAGGGAAATGTTGCGCACGCATTTTCTTTTTCTTTTTCTATCTTCTCAATCGGTTGAATAAACGAATTGACAATTGAACCACCCAAATGAAAAATGAAAGTGCGTAAAAAACCACTATAATTGTGCGGAATTGACTTTTTGAGGAAGTTCGAATCACATGATTTATATTATTAAGTGATCGTTAAATTTGAAAAAAAAATTTAAAAACCAAATGATTATTAAGTTTCTTAACGTATGAATACATAAGTTCACAACATAATTGGTTGATAATATCATAAAGCAATGCGCCCAGGTAGTGTAATCAATCATACATTATGTGTTAGGTGGGAGGAAGTTGGGACCACCAAAAGATTGTGTTTGTGTTTGGACAAGGGGGAGCAATGCAACAAATATAATAAGTAGATTTCATAAATCTCCATCTCCAAATTTGGGGTGGAATCCAACTCCAGAAATTGGATAAGGATATTGTTATACCTTTTCATAGGATGTCTTAGATTTTAGGACTCGCCATGATGCCTACAAAGGTTTAGACTGAAAGTGGTATTTTGTAGCCAAGCTAGCCCTAGGCCCCTAGCCATGTTTCTACTGCTAAAAGCAGGAAATCGCAACTTTTGGAAGGCTAACATTTTTCTTCATTCCCAATAAGAAGGAAAGTCCACATACTATTTAAAGTGTCATTATTTTATTGTACAAATGTTATAATTAAAATCATTTATTTTTATTCTTATCATTTAGATATAGTATCTAAAAAAAAATATTTGATATGAAAACTGTTTGGTCATCCATATTAACTTTAGCATGTTAGAGAAAATAGTCGAAGCAGAGCAGGCATATATTTTGCACCCGAATAATTAAGCAAATACCAAAAAGATTCCACACATGTATCATGGACCAACTGGTTATGCAAATAATATCACTGTCAACAAATAAAATAGCAATTAACTAATAAAAGAACAGCAAATAAACACGAAACTATTTATATCATCTCAACTGATCACATGTACCATCTTGGCTAGATGGTAGTACTTTTGATGGAACACAACTCAGAGTTCAGTTGCTATCGAGAGTCGAGTTGGTGGAAGGACAATTGGACAAAGTGCCCATCCAAGCTGGTGGCTTCATGCCAGTTTGTTCATGAACTGTATTGAACAATGGTGGCAATGCCTTGTAAACACCAGCAATCTCCTTCATAGCGCCGTTGGCACCACTGTCACCGCCTTCCCCACCGTTATTAGTCCAAATGCTAATCTTCGGCTGAAGACCACGCACGGCTTCAGCATTGATCTTAGCAATTTCTTGAAACATGCCACTGTTGATCATCATATAGTCCCTCATGGCTGCATAGTTGCCTCCAAGCGCATCCCAAAGGGAGCGTAGATATGCGCCTTGGGCTTGTCCGAGCGCCATGAGTCCCTCAGCCTCTTTTTGCTTTGCATAACATTCTGCATCAGCAGCTTGTTGACGAGCATAGAGCTCCGCCTCTGTCGCCTTCTTCTTCGCATAAAAGTCTCCATCGGCAGCTTGTTGACGAGCAAAGAGATGTGCCTCTGCAGTTGCCTTTTGTGCCTCAGCCTCTTTCTCTCTTTGGTAAAGAATTGCATCCGCAGCTTTTTGTTCTCTGTAGAACTCCGAATTTGCCGATTGCACCTTTGTTTCGCATATGAATAATGGTGCTAAATCAAGCTCTGATCTTATATGCATGCATGTAATAGTAATAGAAGAAAAGTGAAGCGATGTATATATGCTCTATAGTTAGTACATAAAAAGTGCACGAACTTAATTTCTCGTGTGTGCAAATAATACTCCATGTGTCCACATGTATAAGTTATGCAATGCACTTTAACCCTAGTCGGCATGTTTGGGGTCCCTGCTATCAAATTCTTCTGCAAACAAGTCATAAGATTGAAACTTGAAAGTGCTTCTTGAAGTACCTTCCCAAAGCATGAAAAGTGCACTTCTAGTTATCTGACATAACTCCTTAGTAACTTCAATATTTATGTGAAAACGCTTTTAGTCATTTCAAAAACATTTTTAAACATGTCGGTGTTGTAATTAATACAAGGAGACCAATACATGCACTTCAAAATCAGCTCATACTAATACATGCATTTTAGATAAAAAGTGCAAGAACCTATGCCACAAATGGTGCAAATAAAACTCGAAAAGTAAGACATATATAACACACACACACATACATAAATCCTGCAATTTAGACACCCTGGTTTTGTGCATTTGTGCTTACTAAAACTCTCTACACTGTCAAAGGTGCAATGAGAGAATAAACCTTAAAGCAAAGTAATAAGTTAATTAAAAAGCTACCTTATATGTTAAAGTTTCACCGAATTTCAGAGCTCAGATTGCTATTAAAAAAACAAGCATATTGGAATAATACTACAATAAATCAACGATGTAGCTAGGTAATAAGTAATACATTTGGATGACTAAATAATGATTTTTGGTAAGGATATCTTCAAATGAAGATTAAGAAATTCAATGGTTCGACTATATGAAATTTCTATTTGTACGTAGGAGAATGGGATCATCAAAAAATAAAATAAACAAGTATTATCCTTAGTAAATTATGATCAAATAACACTAGTTAACATAACTTTTTCATCCCAATCCGAAAATATGACACCAATTAATTTGCATCTATATATATTCAATTTATTTGTTTAGAAGGAAAAAGAAACAAGCAGAAGACGCACCTTGGTTTCATACTTAACACTGGCCTCAGTCAATAACTCAGCCTTAAGCTTCTCCGTCCTAGTCAAGGCATTCATCCTCTCCACCTCCTTTTGCAACTCCGCCTCTCTCAACGCCACCGCCTTCGAAGCCTCCACCTCCGCCACATGCGCCTCCTTTGCCCACCCAGCCTTCTTCTTTGCCAGCTCAGCATTGGCCTTCGCCACCTCAGCCTCCCTAATATTCTCAAACACCTTCACCTCCGTCCTCGTCTTAATCTCCTCCATTTTCCCCTCTCCCTCCCTCTGCGTCCTAAAAATCTTCGTCTCTGCATCAATCTTGGCCGCGTTCTGCAGCGTCAACCCCTCCCTCTCTTTTGACCCTATCTCGCCTTTCTTCTTCGCCTCCGCCACATCAACCCTAGCCTTATTCGCCGCCTCCATCTGTATCTTCTGCCCCAAGTAGCTAAAATACTCATGCCCACGGACGTCCACCAACTGTTTGACATTTGCATTGTAAATCAAAAGCCCGAATTGATTCAATTCCAACTGAACCTTGTCAAACACCTCTTTCTTAAATTCTTTGGTCCCCTTGAACACGTCCTCCATCGTCATCGAGGCGGCCAGAACGCGGGTCTCGCCCTCGATGATGCCCTGGACGAGGTCTTTGACGTGGCTGGAAAGCTGATCGTGGCGGCAGAGGAGCTTAGCGTACTTGTGGAGGCTGGGCACGTCGTCGACGCGGGGACCGATAGTGAAGACGGCGGGGAGGATGAAGGGGAGCTTTTCGGAGCTCATGGCTTGGACTTCGAAGGTGTAGTTGACGGGGGACATATCGAAGACGCTGCAGGATTGGCCGGGCAGAATCCATGCCTTCTTTGCAAGCTTGACGTCATCGATTCCGACTCCGGTTATCACTAAATACTCTGAAGCGTTCGCAACTCTGTACCACAACATGGTTACGCACGTACGTTCCTTGTTCTTTGTTCTTTGTTCTTTGTTTGTGGGCAGCAGTGCTTAGGGCTAGGATTTGAGATCTTGGCCGAAAATTTTAACTGTAATTGTACTAGCTAGGGTTTTTTTTATAGGTAATGCTAGGGACGTCGAAACCTAATTAATAATTCAATCACCTTTAAACACTATCCCTTAAATAAAGAGTTAGGGTTTGGATGGACTTGTGACTCCTCCGAATATATAGTTTCTCATTGTAATTAGACCTCAAATATAGGAAGGAGACCAGTGAAATATAACAAACCAAGGATTTCACTATTTAATTAGTAGTTGGAATCGGATAAACTGCTAATTGACCTATTAATTTGCAGTATGAGTAACACTAGGAGAGATTTTTCAATGTGATGGTCACACGAGATGATACACACGTGTCTCTATATAAATGGTGGGATATGTGTTAAAAGGTTGATAACTTAAAAATTAAAATTTTTCACCACTTACATAAAAACATGGTGCACCATCCATGTTCCCGTCAAAACTAAAAATTTCTCGTAACAGTAGAGTAGAGGATAATAGCTGCTCCGTATTATGTGGTCAACTATAATATCCCTTAGCATTTTCATTTGAACTATTCAAAACCCGTTCTTTTTCCTTTTTTTTTTAATAAATAAAATTACTTGATCTTTTCATAAAATTACAAATGTTATTAGAATATTATCTGTCCTATAATTTAAGGGTGTACTGTAATCTCCTAATTAATGCTAGTTTAGTGCACTCAGTTTTATATAACAGCATGGTTGTGTGTTTCACGTAAATGAGTGATCTTGTTTGATAGAATTGTTGGAGTATATTGATCTGCCATGGATCAGCGGTGGCTGAGATATATTCTTTGTCCACTCGCGTGTGGATGACTGACTCAAGCATTGTTTCGAGAAATTATTGCTTACAAGAATTTAAGATTGGAAAGGTTGGAGAGGGAGGGTGGCATGGCCCTAGAGAAGTTACCGTGGTAGAGATCCAAGCGTGCTTAAGGCTACCATTCCCTATATATAATATATACATCCGCGCGAGACTCAGAAACACCAACAAATACTTCTTATCAGTCACTAAAACAAAATTCTCACTGATCACTAAATACAAGAAAATCTGCAATATCATTAGCTCTAAATTAATGCATGATAGTCCATGATCCGACAGTGATGTAGTACTTTCGATTGAACACAATTCAGAGTTCAGTTGCTATCGAGAGTCGAGTTGGTAGTAGGAGAATTGGACAAAGTGCCCATCCAAGCCGGTGGCTTCATGCCAGTTTGTTCATGAACTGTATTGAACAGTGGTGGCAACGCCTTGTAAACACCAGCAATCTCCTTCATAGCCCCATTGGCACCACTCTCCCCGCAGCCATTAGTCCAAACGCTAATCTTTGGCTTTAGACCACGCACCGCTTCAGCATTGATCTTAGCAACTTCTTGAAGCATGCCACTCTTGATCATCATAAAGTCCCTGATAGCTGCATAGTTGCCTCCGACTGGGTCCAGAAGAGAGAGCAGATATGTGCCTTGGGCGTGTCCGAGGGCCATGAGTCCCTCAGCCTCTTTTTTTCTTGCATAACATTTTGCATCAGCAGCTTGTTGACTAGCATAGAGCTCTGCCTCCGTCGCTTTTTTCCTGGCATAAAAGTCTCCATCAGCAGCTTGTTGACGGGCATAGAGTTGTGCCTCTGCAGTTGCTTTTTGTGCCTCAGCCTCTTTCTCTCGTTGGTAAAGAACTGCATCCGTAGCTTTTTGTTCTTTGTAGAACTCCGAATTTGCCGATTGCACCTTTGTTTCATATATGAATATGGTGTTAAATCAAGCTTTGATCTTATGCTTTATGCTAATAAATTGTTAAACTAAGCTTTTGTGCATACATGTAATTGTAATACGAGAAAAGTAAAGCCTTATCAGGCATTAGTACATAAAAGTGCATGAAACTAACTTATTTCTCAAGTGCAAATAATATAACATGATACCCTCTGCTCATAGAAATCACAACAAAACTTTTATTAAAATTTCAAATGCATACTTTCAAAAAATACTTAAAAGCGCTTTTTGAATACATAAGCATAAAAAAGTCACAAAACACGGTCAAAATTGTTTTTAGTTAGTGTAATGTTAAAGAAACAAAATTTGTAAACTAAATCATTTCAAAACATTCTCCCACCGAATTATAATTAATATGGGGAAGCAATTCTAAACTTGCTGCATCAGTACATAAAAGTGAAAAGAAGCTGCTACAAATCAATTAATCCTCCAAAAGTCAACATATATAAGTTCTTCAAGTTTTATGCTCACTCTCTAGATTATCATATCTCAATGGAATGGAATAAAATCTACGCAAAATTAAACTAGAAGCAACTAATAAAGCTACCACTTACCAGTATCAGAAAAGAAAAGAAAAACTAATCGAGCTACCTTAAGGTACAAACAGGCATTCATCTGTTACTCCATATTTGTGTTGGATCCCAATCATGCATAAGCTTTGAAGTTAGGTTAAACAGTTACAGCTTCCTTAGAAAAAGTAAAAGCCCTTATTACTGTTTCACCTATTTTCAAAGCTCATGATTACGATGCAACACAAAACATATGAAAATGATAAATCAATGCACTGATGCTACAGTATTGAACCAAATTTAACAATCGTCGATCTATCATTGTATTGTTCTCCATGCGCATTTACACATAAATTATCAACTATTTATAGCATAATATTGTGATTTTGGTCACATATTTTTTCATAGCTGCGTAAATATGATTATTGTTCTCCTAGCTAGTCAACGATGTTCAAAGATTAATGGTCACTTTTGATTCACCTTTAGATTTAATATTAAAGGTTGAGAGTAAACATTAAAAACACTTCATTTAATCTCAGGATTAATTTTAAATTTAAAGATGAATGACTAGAAAACATTTCTGTAGGATTACCAACTTAATTTGCATATGTGCATTCAATTTTACATTGTTTAGTAAGAAAACAGAAGACCACAGGACGTACCTTGGTTTCATACTCAACATTGGCCTCAGTCAATAACTCAGCCGTAAGCTTCTCCTTCCTAGTCAAGGCATTCATCCTCTCTACCTCCTTTTGCAACTCCGCCTCCCTTAAGGCCACCGCCTTCGAAGCCTCCACCTCCGCCACGTGCGCCTCCTTGGTCCACCCGGCCTTCTTCTTCATCAGATCAGCATCGGCCTCCGCCACCTCAGCCTCCCTCACATTCTCAAACACCTTCACCTGCGTCCTTGTCCTAATCCCCTCCATCTTCTCCTCTCCCTCCCTCTTCGTCCTAAAAATCTTCGTCTTCGCATTAATCTTGGCCGCGTTCTGCAGCGTCAGCCCCTGCCTCTCTTTCGACCCAATCTCCCCGTTCTTCTTCGCCTCCGCCACGTCAACCCTAGCCTTATTCGCCGCCTCCGTTTGTATCTTCTGCCCCAAGTAACTAAAATACTCTTGCCCCGGAGCGTCCACCAACTGTTTGACATTTGCATTGTATATCCACAGCCCGAATTGATTCAATTCCAACTGTACCTTGTCAAACACCTGTTCCTTAAACTCTTTTGTCATCTTAAACACGTCCTCCATTGTCATTGAGGCAGCGAGAACCCGCGTCTCACCCTCGATGATGCCCAGGACAAGGTCTCTCACATTGTTGGAGAGCTGATCGTGGCGGCAGAGGAGCTTGGCGTACTTGTGGAGGCTGGGCATGTCGTCGGTGCGGGGTCCGATGGTGAAGACGGCGGGGAGGGTGAAGGGGAGCATTTCCGAGCTCATGGCTTGGACTTGGAAGGTGTAGTTGACGGGGGTCATGTCGAAGACGGTGCAGGTTTGGCCGGGCATAATCCATGCCTTCTTTGCAAGCTTGATGTCGTCGATTCCGACGCCGGTGATCACTAGATACTCTGAAGCGTTCGCAACTTTGTACCACATGGTCGCGTACGTACGTTGTTCTTTTGTTTGAAGGCAGCAGAGATGAGGGTTATGATTTGAGAACTAAGACGAAAGAAGCAGTAATAGGACTAGCTAGGGTTTTTATTAGGATTTGGGTGTTCAACAAAAACAGCGATAAGGGTCATGATTTGAGATCTTGGGCGTAAGTTGTGTAACCGACCTATTAATTTGCAGTTGGTACTTCCAGTGATGAGTAACACAATTTCGATCGAAGTAGCGATAATAGCTCCTCCGAATCAGAATCGTCATTTGAATTCTTAATACATATTCTTTTACATTTCATTTTTAATTTAATATAGGCCACGTAATTATGATATGAAAAAATGCAGTAAGTGTACATAATATATTCATTCCACAAAAAACTATATACAAATTTGAAATCCCACATATATTTCTCACAATTATTAAACACGTGAGACACAGAAGAATCTGAGATTGGTAAAAGTACTCTTAACTCAATTGAGAGTTTAGTTGCTAGAATGGGAATTGTCCAAAGTGCCCATCCAAGCCGGAGGCGACATGCCGGTTTGTTCATGAACCGTCTTGAACAACGGTGGCAACATCTTGTAAACTCCGGAAATCTCCTTCATAGCCCCATTTGCACCACCATCACCACCCTCTCCCCCGCCATTAGTCCAAATGCTGATTTTCGGCTGAAGCCCGTGCACGGCCTCGGCGTTGATCTTAGCAATTTCTTGAAACATGCCACTATTGATCATCATAAAGTCTCTCATGGCTGCATAGTTGCCTCCAACTGCATCCAAAAGGTGACGTAGATATGCACCTTGAGCTTGTCCAAGGGCCATGAGTCCCTCAGCCTCTTTTTTCTTTGCATAAAATTCTCCATCGGCAGCTTGTTGACGTGCATAGAATTCTGCCTCTGCCAATGCCTTTTTGGCATCTGCCTCCTTCTCCCTTTGGTAAAGAATTGCCTCTGAGGCTTTTTGTTTGTTGTATAACTCCCAATTCGCCTCTTGTACCTTTAATTTGTTTATAAACACTGTTGTTAGATAAAGCTTTGACACAATAAACTTTACTAATCTATATATGGATTTGGAATTAATGGATATAAGCAAAGCGAAGGAATATGTCTTATCAACAAAAAAAAAAAAAGAACAAAAAGAAGAAGAAAAAAAAAAAAGACTTTTGAAACTCCAATATGCATGTATTTAGTTTGTTAATTAGATAATGTAGGTTGAGATAGTGGAGGAGTAAAAAATATGCATGTATTTTGTTTGTTAATTAACTGACATAATGTGAGACAGTGGCAGACTCAAGATTTCATGTTAGAGTGCGTCTAATAAATTCTAAACCAAAACATCATATAGATGAGTTATATGTTCCAAAACCAAGTATCACCAACTCATGTTGAGAAGCTTCAAGAACATACCAAAGAAAATTGAGATTAAGAGATAAACCAGACATCAATAGTAATCAATAGTATAAGATACAGAGGATTAGATAGATATCTCATCCAGATTAATTACTACTCAGTTAACTTAAGCGAGATTTAAGAGTAGAAAGATAAGAAATGATGAACTAACTAGAATTAATAAAAAAATAAAAGAAAGTTTAGAGGAATTTAATGGAAAAAAAGGAATTGTTTATAATTATGAGGATTCGTCATTTTGTATTTTGTAAATTTTTCGTTATAAAAGAATGCATGATGACTATTTTAGAGTTTAAATAGTAGATCGTCACATAAAATTAGACACCTTTGTTTCATACTCAACGCTGGCCTTACTCAAAAACTCAGCCTTGAGCTTCTCCGTCATAGTCAAGGCATTCATCCTCTCAACCTCCGTTTGCAACTCCGCATCCCTCAATGCTACTGCCTTTGCAGCCTCCACCTGCGCCACCTGCGCCTCTTTCGCCCACCCGGCCTTCTTCTTCGCCAGCTCAGCATTTGCCTCGGCCACCTCAGCCTCCCTTACATTCTCATACACCTTCACCTCCGCCTTCACCTTAATCTCCGCCATCCTCCCCTCCCCTTCTCTCTTCGTCCCATATATCTTAGTCTCCGCGTCAATCTTAGCCGCGTTCTGCAATGTCTCCCCCTCCCTCAGCTTCGACCCTATCTCCCCCTTCTTCTTTGCCTCCGCCACATCAACCCTTGCTTGATTCGCCGCCTCCATCTGTGTCTTCTGCCCCAAGTAACTAAAATACTCATGCCCTGGGACATCCACCAGCTGTTTGACATTTGCATTATATATCAAAAGCCCAAACTGGTTAAGTTCCAACTGAACCTTCCCAAACACCTCTTGCTTAAACTCTTTGGTCCCCTTAAACACCTCCTCCATGGTCATCGAGGCTGCGAGAACACGCGTCTCGCCTTCTATGATTCCCTGGACAAGCTCTTTGACGTGGCTGGAGAGCTTGTCGTGGCGGGAGATGAGCTTGGCGTACTTGTGGAGGCTTTCCATGTCGTCAATGCGTGGGCCGATGGTGAAGACGGCGGGGAGCATGAAGGGAAGCTTTTCTGAGCTCATGGCTTGGACTTCGAAGGTATAGTTAACCGGGGACATGTCGAAGATTATGAAGGACTGGCCGGGGAGGATCCATGCCTTCTTTGCTAGCTTTATATCGTCGATTCCGACCCCCGTGATCACCAGATACTCTGAAGGGCTTGCAACTCTATACATTTTAGTTCTTGTTTACTTAAGCAATGGCAAGAGATATGGTATGAGTGAAGGGAAAGGATCAGAGGTATTTATACATAGAGAAATGCACAAGAGAAATAATTTATGTAAGCTGATATCAATTTTCTCAACGGTTACTTCGAAGCTGGTATCGACTTGGAATTTTGGGTAAACCTTGCTTTGATAATGTCAATGGAGAAAAATGGGTTGTCACTTCAGAGGAAATTGCATGCTACTTGCTTCTTCTTTCCTTCATTCTTAGCTTTTAAATGTTTTTTTTTTTTTCAATACAAGACGTCAACGGATCGATTTCGGATCGGATTGTATCACCCATTCATTTTAACGGATTTAACATAACATAATTTGTTAAGATATCAAATATGTCACAAAAAACGACGCAAACACGGAAAACACGACATGATTGCCATGACTTACAAGACAACGTGATTCAATTGACAAATTTGGCAAATTCTTTAGTTTATCTAGTTTTTGGTTGTGTGTCCGTTACAATTTTGTTCTTGTTGAGGTCGTTCTCGTTACCATATTGGCAAATGCAGCTGGCAAGGCAACCATTAGAAGAGGTGCCGTACGGTACGGACAAACTAGGGTCCCTCAATTCATTTAAGCAAAAAATTTGTAGTTATTTAAGCGACTTTTCTGCGCTAAATTTTTGTCAAATTTGAAACTTTTCATGGTTGTCATAGGGGCATTGATCGTTTTAATGTCTTGTGTATATATGCTTTGTTTTGTTTTTTGTTATTTTGATGTACGAATTTTGCAAAGGCTCGCCCCGAAGACTTCCCTTGTAGGGTTGCGTCTTAGACAATTGGATTTTGCCCTTACGGTACGGCCTCGGAAAACTGGCATATATACCATATCATTCCAAGAGGTTGCATATGGCCACTTTTTTGGGATCATCCTCTTCCCTCCTCTCCTCTTAACACTCATTTGTGTCCCATTGTCTATATATAAAAATCAATATAAATTATTAATGTAACTTAATTACAACCGTTCAAGTAAAAAGAGAGAAAAGAGAGATGGTGAGATTGGAACTTTTTCGTGTGCGGACAATTCGTCCACCTGGTCCAAAGACTAAATCTTTAAACTATATGATATGAAAGTTGATGATCTTCAATAAACATGTTTATTTCTTATTGATGACACTGACACATCATTTAATTTATAAATTTAATCAACAAATTTGATCTATGCAGCGTTCCTCTGTATTTATATAGAACAATTGGATTTGGAGAACAAAAGACACAAGGCATAACACCTTGGGAAAGGAGTTGGATGTGCAGCATTCCCTACCAACACCAACTATTGGAATCGTTACGCCGACAAATTTGTAAACAAAATTCATAACTGAAAAATCAAGGCATATTGAAGAAAATGAGACGAGAAACTCATCCAACTTGAAGGTCGATGCATGCAAAACAAAAAAGATTAAAGTTTCATTCGTGTCTAACTCCTTAAAACTCCCTCAAAACAAAAAATCATTCATGTCTACATCCTCTACCCTCATACGTACCATAAATGATACGAGTGTTCCCATCAAATTCAAATTCAATCCTCGACACTAAACGATCTAAAAGAACATACCCATGACGACGGTTGGAAATATCGGTATAAAAGCGATGGCAGTAGCATGGCACTAGACTAGCTACTAAATAATTGACTGCACTAAATTGGCAATCAATTTGGCGGAGACCCGTCACCCACACCATCGCAACAATATGAATACAAAATGATAAAGGGATAGTAAAATTCATGATAATGGTTCAACAAAAACCTTAATTCACCGTACACGGATCGAATATTTTAAAAGTAAATAAAATGCCAAAAAACAGTTCATCTGTCAAGAGTAGCTCAATCTAAATGCACTTCTTGCACAAAAGTAAAACTAACATTCTTCTCAGATATCATATTCCAGTGAATGCTTTCTTCCCAGTTCCAGATGAACCGGCTGGAGTCACCTTCAACACATTAAACCTCACTGTCTTTGACAATGGCCTACAAAATTCAGAGAGAATCACTGATTAAACAAAAGATAAATTGACGACTAATGGGTAAAACAAACTAAAGCATAAGAAACCAATCGTAATAGTTTAATAAGCAACATGCATAAAATCTAACCTGCACTGGCCAATAATGACATAATCTCCCTCTTTCACACGGAAGCAAGGTGAAACGTGAGCCGGAATGTTTGAGTGCCTTTTCTCATATCTAGAAATAAGTGAAAAATTAATTATCCTCTTGTTAAGAAACAGAACAGAACTTCACTTTCTCATAGTAATTTAGCCTCACCTCTGGTATTTTTTAATATAATGAAGGTAGTTGCGGCGAACAATAATGGTCCTTGACATCTTGGCACTGTGGCAAGTACCAGAGAGAATACGACCCCTGATGGAGACGTTGCCGGTGAAAGGGCACTTCTTGTCAATGTATGTTCCTGCAGTAACATGCAAGCAGTTCTTTCATGTAAAATATGACCACCAAACTTCAAATAACACATCATTCTACCATTTACAAATACAAAACCACTTCAAGCATTATTCAACTCCTGACATCACTCAACTCACTGGATCATCAAATGTACATGTCAAATGGCAACAAGCAACAATAAATTTCAAAGCATTCCACGGCATCTCTAAGTTATAGTACAAGCAAATGAACTGAGACGATACTACAATCCCACCAAAGAACACGAAGTATCACAGTTGTAAGATATTACTCATCATCTAGATATCCGAACTTTAGTCTCAGCTTAAAAAAGATGATAAATTTGTACACATTACACGAGTTCAATCAATCAGGGGTCCATGGATAATAATTAAACAACATAGCCCAAATGCTTGACAATGCAAATAATCTAATAAAAAGTAGGAAAATAGCTCTTTAGATAACAATTTAAAGCAAACAAAAACCAAAAAAAAATGAAAAACAACAATCGTAAAAGTAAACAGAGAAAAAACAAGAGATTAAAATATACCTTCGATAGCATCTCGGGGGGTCTTGAATCCCAACCCAACACTCTTCCAGAAGCGATTGCCTCCCTTTCCAGGCCTCTTTCCCTTCCCTGTCTTCTTTGAGCTGTAAAAATTCATAATATCCACATATATTATATACCCATTAATCTTAATATTCATGTTATTATATAAAATAAATAAGAAGAACCAATTGATTTCAGCAGAAGCAGATGAACGAAACCACGAACCAAATCGGATCTAAGCAGCTCGAAAAATATGATATTTTGAAATCAATTGGTTACCTGAGGAAAACCTTGGGCTGCTTCAAGAAAGCCTTCTCGGTCTGCAACAAATTCAAGCACGAACAGATTGATTCAGAAAACGGCAAAGTTAGAGAGAGACGTCGGAGAGAGAGGGATCTACCTGTTCCGCCATTTTGGAGCTGGTTCGAGGAGAGTGGTGGAAGCCGACGCCGTAAACAGAGAGACTGAATGAGCAACAAAACCCTAAGAGTGGGGCGAATATATGCGGAAACCCTAGTTGATGTAATGACTAAAATATCCTTGGGTCAGTTAAATTTCTACACCTCCGCAGCAGAACTTTTCATGATTTTTATCTATTTGCAGATTGACCAGTGTACCCTTCTTGTTAATTGTATTTTTATGGGTGTTATTGTTACGAACAATATGATGATTAGAGTTTGAATTTGAAATATAGTAAGTTGAAGAAAAACGTTATACTCACTAATATAAATGTACCGGTTTAATTTGACCGTAATATATAATTTATGTGATTACATATATTATTACAACCTAACTATTGGTTATATTAAAATTTTCCACCATACTAAAAAGCCACAAAATACATATTAAGCACTCTTCATATGAAATATAAAATAGATTTAAAGGAATTATAATGAAAAGTACACGATACTGTTCATTTTAACGAAAAATCATATTTTTACACTAAAAAATCAATCCTGATACTATTCATTTTGTCTTTTATTTTATGTTTATTATTAAAACTCAAAATTTTCAAACCTTTTTCATTAGTTCCCTTAGATTTAAAATACCAAAACCTTAACTACTCTTTCCCATATAATCACCAACAAGAGTTAGGGTTTGGATGGACTTGTGACTCCTCCGAATATATAGTTTCTCATTGTAATTAGACCTCAAATATAGGAAGGAGACCAGTGAAATATAACAAACCAAGGATTTCACTATTTAATTAGTAGTTGGAATCGGATAAACTGCTAATTGACCTATTAATTTGCAGTATGAGTAATACTAAGAGAGATTCCGTCACACGAGATGATACACACGTGTCTCTATATAAATGGTGGGATATGTGTTAAAAGGTTGATAACTTAAAAATTAAAATTTTTCACCACTTACATAAAAACAGGATGCACCATCCATGTTCCCGTCAAAACTAAAAATTTCTCGTAACAGTAGAGTAGAGGATAATAGCTGCTCCGTATTATGTGGTCAACTATAATATCCCTTAGCATTTTCATTTGAACTATTCAAAACCCGTTCTTTTTCCTTTTTTTTTTTAATAAATAAAATTACTTGATCTTTTCATAAAATTACAAATGTTATTAGAATATTATCTGTCCTATAATTTAAGGGTGTACTGTAATCTCCTAATTAATGCTAGTTTAGTGCACTCAGTTTTATATAACAGCATGGTTGTGTGTTTCACGTAAATGAGTGATTTTGTTTGATAGAATTGTTGGAGTATACTGATCTGACATGGATCAGCGGTGGCTGAGATATATTCTTTGTCCACTCACGTGTGGATGACTGACTCAAGCATTGTTTCGAGAAATTATTGCTTACAAGAATTTTAAGATTGGAAAGGTTGGAGAGGGAGGGTGGCATGGCCCCAGAGAAGTTACCGTGGTAGAGATCCAAGCGTGCTTAAGGCTACCATTCCCTATATATAATATATACATCCGCGCGAGACTCAGAAACACCAACAAATACTTCTTATCAGTCACTAAAACAAAATTCTCACTGATCACTAAATACAAGAAAATCTGCAATATCATTAGCTCTAAATTAATGCATGATAGTCCATGATCCGACAGTGATGTAGTACTTTCGATTGAACACAATTCAGAGTTCAGTTGCTATCGAGAGTCGAGTTGGTGGTAGGAGAATTGGACAAAGTGCCCATCCAAGCCGGTGGCTTCATGCCAGTTTGTTCATGAACTGTATTGAACAGTGGTGGCAACGCCTTGTAAACACCAGCAATCTCCTTCATAGCCCCATTGGCACCACTCTCCCCGCAGCCATTAGTCCAAACGCTAATCTTTGGCTTTAGACCACGCACCGCTTCAGCATTGATCTTAGCAACTTCTTGAAGCATGCCACTCTTGATCATCATAAAGTCCCTGATAGCTGCATAGTTGCCTCCGACTGGGTCCAGAAGAGAGAGCAGATATGTGCCTTGGGCGTGTCCGAGGGCCATGAGTCCCTCAGCCTCTTTTTTTCTTGCATAACATTTTGCATCAGCAGCTTGTTGACTAGCATAGAGCTCTGCCTCCGTCGCTTTTTTCCTGGCATAAAAGTCTCCATCAGCAGCTTGTTGACGGGCATAGAGTTGTGCCTCTGCAGTTGCTTTTTGTGCCTCAGCCTCTTTCTCTCGTTGGTAAAGAACTGCATCCGTAGCTTTTTGTTCTTTGTAGAACTCCGAATTTGCCGATTGCACCTTTGTTTCACATATGAATATGGTGTTAAATCAAGCTTTGATCTTATGCTTTATGCTAATAAATTGTTAAACTAAGCTTTTGTGCATACATGTAATTGTAATACGAGAAAAGTAAAGCCTTATCAGGCATTAGTACATAAAAGTGCATGAAACTAACTTATTTCTCAAGTGCAAATAATATAACATGATACCCTCTGCTCATAGAAATCACAACAAAACTTTTATTAAAATTTCAAATGCATACTTTTAGAAAATACTTAAAAGCGCTTTTTGAATATGTAAGCATAAAAAAGTCACAAAAACATGGTTAAAACTGTTTTTAGTTAGTGTAATGTTAAGGAAACAAAATTTGTAAACTAAATCATTTCAAAACATTCTCCCACCGAATTATAATTAATATGGGGAAGCAATTCTAAACTTGCTGCATCAGTACATAAAAGTGAAAAGAAGCTGCTACAAATCAATTAATCCTCCAAAAGTCAACATATATAAGTTCTTCAAGTTTTATGCTCGCTCTCTAGATTATCATATCTCAATGGAATGGAATAAAATCTACGCAAAATTAAACTAGAAGCAACTAATAAAGCTACCACTTACCAGTATCAGAAAAGAAAAGAAAAACTAATCGAGCTACCTTAAGGTACAAACAGGCATTCATCTGTTACTCCATATTTGTGTTGGATCCCAATCATGCATAAGCTTTGAAGTTAGGTTAAACAGTTACAGCTTCCTTAGAAAATGTAAAAGCCCTTATTACTATTTCACCTATTTTCAAAGCTCATGATTACGATGCAACACAAAACATATGAAAATGATAAATCAATGCACTAATGTTACAGTATTAAACCAAATTTAACAATCGTCAATCTATCATTGTATTGTTCTTCATGCGTATTTACACATAAATTATCAACTATATATAGCATAATATTGTGATTTTGGTCACATATTTTTTCATAGCTGCGTAAATATGATTATTATTCTCTTAGTCACCAATGTTCAAAGATTAATGGCCACTTCTGATTCACCTTTAAATTTAATACTAAAGGTTGAGAGTAAACATTAAAAACACTTCATTTAATCTCAGGATTAATTTTAAATTTAAAGATGAAAGACTAGAAAACATTTCTGTAGGATTACCAACTTAATTTGCATATGTGCATTCAATTTTACTTTGTTTAGTAAGAAAACAGAAGACCACAGGACGTACCTTGGTTTCATACTCAACATTGGCCTCAGTCAATAACTCAGCCGTAAGCTTCTCCTTCCTAGTCAAGGCATTCATCCTCTCTACCTCATTTTGCAACTCCGCCTCCCTTAAGGCCACCGCCTTCGAAGCCTCCACCTCCGCCACGTGCGCCTCCTTGGTCCACCCGGCCTTCTTCTTCATCAGATCAGCATCGGCCTCCGCCACCTCAGCCTCCCTCACATTCTCAAACACCTTCACCTGCGTCCTTGTCCTAATCCCCTCCATCTTCTCCTCTCCCTCCCTCTTCGTCCTAAAAATCTTCGTCTCCGTATTAATTGTAGAAAAAGGTATGTAGGCTAAAAAATATATTTGTTATTGATACGTGAATGTGGAAAAATGGAAGAGATGGAAGAGAATGCTTTTTTTCATTATATTTCTCTACAAGATTACAAGGATATATATACATGATACAAGTGTGTAGGTAGGACAAGGTAGCCGTCTTAGTGTGTAGGTAGGACAACGTAGGACGGCTGTAGGACGACTTGACGGCTGTAGGACGGCTAGTGTGTAGGTAGGACAAGGTAGGACGGCTGTAGGACGACTTGACGGCTGTAGGACGGCTAGTGTGTAGGTAGGACGGCTGTAGGACGGCTTGACGGCTGTAGGACGGCTAGTGAATAATATTATATACAATTACACAAGGACTCCAACCATATTCCTTATTTGTCTAACACTCCCCCTCAAGTTGGAGAGTGGATGTCAAGAACTCCCAACTTGCGTAACATACCCGAAAACTTTTCTTTCCCAAGAGGTTTGGTAAACAAGTCTGCCAACTGTTGTGCCGTACCCACATGCTTGGCCTCTATTGTGCCATCTACAATCTTATCTCGTATAAAGTGACAATCCATCTCAATGTGACGAGTTCGTTCATGAAAAACAGGATTGGCAGCTATATGTAACGCTGCTTGATTATCACAAAATAAAATGGAAGGACCATCCAAAGGAATGTTCAAAACCTTCAACAAAAAACGAAGCCAAACTATCTCGCAACAAGCACCTGCCATGGCCCTATATTCCGCCTCTGCTGAAGAGAGCAAAACGGTTTTCTGTCGTTTCGTCCGCCAAGAAATCAAAGAACCGCCCAAGAATACACAATATCAGTAGTCGAACGACGAGTGATAGGGCAACCTGCCCAATCAGAATCACAAAACGCAGTTAACTTGGTCTGGTTGTCAGAACGAAATAATAAACCTTGACCTGGAGTAGCCTTCAAATAACGAACAATACGAAGCGCAGCATCCATATGAGATATCCTTGGCTCGTGCATAAAACGGCTTAGAACATGCACAGAATAGGTGATATCCGGCCGAGTGATAGTGAGATATATTAACCGACCTACTAATCGTCGATACTTTTCAGGATCCTTGAGAAGTTCTCCTTTATCAGATAATTTTGTGTCATCCATAGGAAAAGCAATGGGTCGTGCTCCCAAAAAACCATAGTCCTTGAGAATCTCTAATGCATACTTGCGTTGAGAAATATAAATCCCTTGTTTGGAACGAGAAACCTCAATACCCAAAAAATATTTTAAATCACCAAGGTTTTTTATCCGAAAATGATCACGGAGAAAAGACTTCAGAGAATTAATGGCACTAGCATCATTGCCTGTAATCACAATATCTTCCAAATAAATGAGCAAAGCTGTGAAAGAAATACCAGACTTTTTAGTGAACAATGAATAGTCAACTTTGGATTGTTGAAAAGCGGCAGAAATGATGGCACTAGTGAATTTGGCAAACCATTGGCGAGAAGCCTGCTTAAGACCATAAAGTGACTTGTGAAGGCGACACACAAGATTCTCCCCCTGTCGCCGAAGACCAGGAGGAGGAGACATATAGATTTCTTCATGTAAGTCACCATGTAAGAAAGCATTATTAACATCAAGCTGATGAAGAGACCAAGACTGACTAGCAGCAAGAGCAAGAAGACAACGCACCGTAATCATCTTAGCAGTAGGAGAAAAAGTGTCATGATAATCAATACCTTCAGCCTGAGTGAAGCCTTTAGCAACCAAACGAGCTTTGTAGCGGTCAATAGAGCCGTCGGAATTGTGCTTGAGTTTGTACACCCACTTACAACCAATGGAAATTTTGCCAGGGGGCAAGGAAGTTAAAGTCCAAGTACCATTAACATGTAAAGCTTGAAACTCCTCAGTCATAGCACGTTGCCAATTAGGGTCAGTGGCAGCCTCGGCAAAGGAGGAAGGCTCCACAGTCTGACTGACAGAGTTAATGTAAGAAAAATGCCTGAAAGAGTAACGGTGATAAGAGAGAAAATTACAAAGTGGATATCGCGTACCTTGTGTAGAACCGGGTTGCGAAGTCGAAGATGGGTGGGATGGCAGAATCACCTGCGAGCAAACGTAGTCTTTTAAATAGGATGGAGGTTTATGGGCACGGGAAGATGTGCGGGGAAGGGGAGGATTGGTAGGTAGTGGGGGGTAGGGATGTCCATGGGTAAAAGGGCATGGGGAGGAACGGGTAATGGGGCAGCAAGGGAATCTGTGGGAGGCGTGGAAAGGAAGGAAGGTGGAGGAGGGTGAGGCGTCGGGGCAGGAAAGGGTGGGTTATATGTAAAGTCCAGAGGGGGTGGGATGGGTAGGGTAGGCGAAGAGGATGGGATAGGAGGGTGAGAAACGGCATAAAGGAAAGTAGTTTCGTGAAAGATGACGTCTCGACTAGTGAAAATACGGTGATTGTCGAGATCGTAAAGGGTATAGGCCTTTTGTCCATGAGGATAACCGAGAAAAATGCAACGATGAGCCCGAGGGGAAAATTTGGTGGTTGGAGTGACAGAGGTGGCATATGCCAGACAACCAAAGACACGGAAGTGGTCATAAGATGGGGTTTTCGAAAAGAGAACCTCAAATGGGGATTTATGATGGAGAAGACGGGTAGGGAGACGATTGATGAGATAAGTAGCGGTAAGAACACATTCCCCCCAAAACTTGATAGGAATATGGGATTGAAAACGAAGGGCGCGAGCAGTTTCAAGAAGATGACGATGTTTTCTTTCAACAACGCCATTTTGTTGGGGGGTATAAACACAAGAAGTTTGTAAAAGCACCCCATGATCAGAGAAAAAACTACGAAGAGATAAAAATTCACCACCATTGTCAGTACGAATGCATTGGATGGTAGTGCGGAATTGGGTAGTGACATAAGCAAAAAAATCCTTAATTAATTGTTGAGTGTCGGATTTATGTTTCATGAGGAAGACCCACGTAAAGCGAGAAAAATCATCCACAATGGTTAAGAAATAATGAGCACCAGAAAGAGAAGATTGACGATTCGGGCCCCAAATATCACAATGAATTAAAGCAAAAGGGAAAGTTGATGAAATTGAACTCAAAAGAAAAGGTTGACGAGTTTGTTTTGCCAACGGACAAACATCACAAATATGACTAGAATCAAAAGTACAATTAAGAGAGCTAGATGCTAAAGCTTGCAAACGAGTGGAGGAGGGGTGACCAAGACGCCTATGCCAGAGGGAGGAGGGGATGGTAATGATGTTGCAGAGAGGTTGACGGGTGGGGAGAGAAGAGGTAAGGGCCACAAGGTAATACAGATCGCCACGTCGCTTACCCACACCAATCATCGCCTTCGAAACCAAGTCTTGCAAAACACACCAAGAAGGAAAAAAGGTTATGGAACACGATAATCCATCTGTAAGTTTACCAACCGATAAAAGGTCCACTCGGAAATTAGGGACACATAAAACATCCTTCAAAGTAACTGATGAATTTAAAGGAAGAGTGCCGGTAAAAGTAATGGGAGCGGAAGCACCACTAGGCAAAGAAACAGGCGGCAAATGTGAAGGAGAACGATTAACCAAACATGAGGCGGAAGAAGTAATATGATCCGTAGCACCACTGTCAAGAATCCATTGACCATGACGAGAGGTGACAGGTAACAAACCTTGGGCAAAATCAGTAGTGAGCACGGCATTGGCCTGAGGAGGGGTGGTGGTGTCACGTAGAGCAGCTAGAACACGGGAGTGCTGCTCAGCAGAGAGGTCAGGCATGGCAAGCTGCAAGTCATGCAAAGTGGGCTGGGCCCCGTGCACTTGGTGGGTCGCTGGAGTAGAAGAGGAGGCGGGGGCCTGGGTGCCTTGCACGTGATGGGCCTGGGTGAAATTATGGGGCCGGGAAGCAGAAAACCGTGGCTGCCGGGGAGGACTGGAAGGTGCATGGCTGCAGGAAGAACTGGAAGCAGTGGCACAGCGCGGTGGTCGCCACGCTTGGCCATGGAGGGGATGGCCAACGGGATAGCCATGAAGTTTATGGCAGGTGTCTCGGGTATGATAATCAAAATTGCAGTAGGTGCAGTGGAGGGGAGAACGAGCAGAGGAGGGACGGGACGGGCCACGAACAGCCATGACAGCAGGTTGATCGACATAGCGGAGGACGCTCAGGGAGCGTTGTTTTTCAGCTTGAGACACCGAGAAACAGGCCTGACGAACAGTGGGAAGAGGATTCATTAAAAGAATCTGGTCACGAACAGCAGCAAAGGATTCGTTGAGGCCCATTAAAAATTGCATGAGTTGTTGACAGTCATGCTTGGCATTGCAAGAGCACGTGCAGCCATCATTATAAGAAGCAAGCTCATCGCAGAGAGCTTTCAGGCGAGTAAAATAGGCGGAGATAGAAGAAGAACCTTGAGAAATTGTAGCAAGTTCCTGGTTAAGTTGGAAGATGCGTGGAGCATTACTCTGAGAGAAGCGTTCGCGAAGATCATCCCATACAGCTTGGACAGAGGTGAAAAAAAACACAGATTCTTGAAGGTCAGGTTCCAAGGAATGCAGAAGCCAAGAGAGAATCATGTCATTGCAACGACGCCAAGCCGCGTGAGCATTAGGGTCGTCGGAGGAAGAAGGTTCTTGGATATCGCCAGTGATGAAACCAAGTTTATTCTTGGCACTCAAGGAAAGCTGTATGCCACGGGCCCAGGATGTGTAGTTATCACCATTCAACTTCTTGGATACAAGGACAAGATTCGGGTGGTCGGAATGATGAAGGGAAAAAACACCATCGGAAGAAGAAGAGTCAGCCATGGGAACGGCATAGAAAGCTTCGACCCTATCTCCCCCTTCTTCTTTGCCTCCGCCACATCAACTCGCCGCCTCCATCTGTGTCTTCTGCCCCAAGTAACTAAAATACTCATGCCCTGGGACATCCACCAGCAGTTGACATTTGCATTATATATCAAAAGCCTTGTGGAGGCATTCCATGTCGTCAATGCGTGGGCCGATGGTGAAGACAGCGGGGAGCATGAAGGGAAGCTTTTCTGAGCTCATGGCTTGGACTTCGAAGGTATAGTTAACCGGGGACATGTCGAAGATTATGAAGGACTGGCCGGGGAGGATCCATGCCTTCTTTGCTAGCTTTATGTCGTCGATTCCGACTGTTGGAAATTATATATTGTAATATATAATTTTAATAGTTGAATGAAAAATATTGTTAACCAAAGGTTATGTTGTTTAGGTGTATTCCTTGATAAGTGATGTATACTTATAGATGAAAAGTTACATCTTTTTAATAGTAGTAGAAATTGGATTCTATTTAAACCCATGAAACCATTGGTATTAAATATAGAGAAAATTAGAGTTAATTTTTACTCTTGAGAAATAGGATTTCCCCACTTTGTTTCTCTCATGCTTCGTGTGTCAAATTCCGAGTTGTGTCTTGAGAGTACGGAATATATAAAGTTCGTCAGAGTCCGAAGATTGAAGTGCTTTGACTTCGGATTATAGATTGTTGAATCCTGGGCGATGGACGCCTACCGAACTACAAGCACAAGAGTAGGGGTGAAATTCTATCTTTAGGACATTGCATTTATGCAAGCCTCAATCTCCAAGTTTGTCAGTTATTCTAACTTTCTCTCTAGTTGTTTATATTAATCTCATATATAATTGATGTTGTGAATTTCTTTATGATTATTAGCATTGAAATTATATTATTATTTTTCATATTTTCTAATATTGCTCCAACAATCTAAAGATAGAATTTTCTTTATTTCTATGGAACAATGGGAAATATGAATGTTCTTGATTCTCATATTGAGAGTTTAAAAATGTGGCTTTAAAAGTCTTGGACAATGTATTTTGTGTTCCACGGATGTGGAACGAGTTGTTCCAGGGGGGTGAGGTGGAACGAAAATTCACCCAAAACTCATTCCGTGGAACAGCTTGTTCCACCCGTTTTAGGCGCACCAAACGTGGGACGGAACGTCTTGTCCCACTTTGTTCCGTCCCATCCCACGTAATAAACGGTACCTAAATGATACGAGTGTTCCCATCAAATTCAAATTCAATCCTCGACACTAAACGATCTAAAAAACATACCCATTACGACTGTTGGAAATATCGGTATAAAAGCGATGGCAGTAGCATGGCACTAGACTAGCTACTAAATAATTAACTGCACTAAATTGGCAATCAATTTGGCAGAGACCCGTCACCCACACAATCGCAACAATATGAATACAAAATGATAAAGGGATAGTAAAATTCATGATAATGGTTCAACAAAAACCTTAATTCACCGTTACACAGATCGAATATTTTAAAAGTAAATAAAATGCCAAAAAACAGTTCATCTGTCAAGAGTAGCTCAATCTAAATGCACTTCTTGCACAAAAGTAAACCTAACATACTTCTCAGATATCATATTCCAGTGAATGCTTTCTTCCCAGTTCCAGATGAACCGGCTGGAGTCACCTTCAACACATTAAACCTCACTGTCTTTGACAATGGCCTACAAAATTCAGAGAGAATCACCGTTTAAACAAAAGATAAATTGACGACTAATGGGTAAAACAAACTAAAGCATAAGAAACCAATCGTAATAGTTTAACAAGCAACATGCAGAAAATCTAACCTGCACTGACCAATAATGACATAATCTCCCTCTTTCACACGGAAGCAAGGTGAAACGTGAGCCGGAATGTTTGAGTGCCTTTTCTCGTATCTAGAAATAAGTGAAAAATTAATTATCCTCTTGTTAAGAAACAGAACAGAACTTCACTTTCTCATAGTAATTTAGCCTTACCTCTGGTATTTTTTAATATAATGAAGGTAGTTGCGGCGAACAATAATGGTCCTTGATATCTTGGCACTGTGGCAAGTACCAGAGAGAATACGACCCCTGATGGAGACGTTGCCAGTGAAAGGGCACTTCTTGTCAATGTATGTTCCTGCAGTAACATGCAAGCAGTTCTTTCATGTAAAATATGACCACCAAACTTCAAATAACACGTCATTCTACCATTTACAAATACAAAACCACTTCAATCATTATTCACCTCCCGGCATCACTCAACTCACTGAATCATCAAATGTACATGTCTACTGGCTACAAGCAACAACAAATTTCAAAGCATTCCACGGCATCTCTAAGTTATAGTACAAGCAAATGAACTGAGACGATACTACAATCCCACCAAAGAACACGAAGTATCACAATTGTAAGATATTACTCATCATCTTGATATCCGAACTTTAGCCTCAGCTCAAAAAAGATGATAAATTTGCACACATTACACGAGTTCAATCAATCAGGGGTCCATGGATAATAATTAAACAACAAAGCCCAAATGCTTGACAATGCAAATAATCTAATAAAAAGTAGGAAAATAGCTCTTTACATAACAATTTAAAGCAAACAAAAACAAAAAAAAATGGAAAACAACAATCACAAAAGCAAACAGAGAAAAAACAAGAGATTAAAATATACCTTCGATAGCATCCCGGGGGATCTTGAATCCCAACCCAACACTCTTCCAGAAGCGATTGCCCCCCTTTCCAGGCCTCTTTCCCTTCCCTGTCTTCTTTGAGCTGCAAACATTCATAATATCCACATATATTATATACCCATTAATCTTAATATTCATGTTATTATATAAAATAAATAAAAAGAACCATTTGATTTCAGCAGAAGCAGATGAACGAACCACGAACCAAATCGGATCTAAAAAGCTCGAAAAATATGATATTTTGTAATCAATTGGTTACCTGAGGAAAACCTTGGGCTGCTTCAAGAAAGCCTTCTCGGTCTGCAACAAAAACCACGAACCAAATCGGATCTAAAAAGCTCGAAAAATATGATATTTTGTAATCAATTGGTTACCTGAGGAAAACCTTGGGCTGCTTCAAGAAAGCCTTCTCGGTCTGCAACAAAAACAAGCACGAACAGATAGTTTATTGTTACCTGATGTTCTGCATTGATATGTGTGGCAACTCCAAATTCTCTTGGAGAATCGAAAACATGTACCTCACAACAATAAGATGCGTTATTTCTTTTGCCATACAAAAATAAGACATGCCACTTTTGTGTTCAAATATTATTCCCAACCCTCAATTAGAATGGATTAGTTTGGTCCAACACTATTTTTTCCTCCCTAGTTCCATTTATTTCTATTCTCAGTCATCTCTTATCATATCATATTTCACACTGTGAAATCCCAATCATGGGATTGCTCTAGTCCCCTTCTCGCTTAACTTCGGCTCAATTAGAATGGATTAGTTTGGTCCAACACTATTTTTTCCTCCCTAGTTCCATTTATTTCTATTCTCAGTCATCTCTTATCATATCATATTTCACACTGTCATCTCCCAATCATGGGATTGCTCTAGTCCCCTTCTCGCTTAACTTCGGAGTTCCCATGGAACCCAAAGCCAGTGAGCTCCCAAAAAGCCTCGTGCTAGGTAGGGATGAGAATATACATATAAGGATCACCCCTGGGCTTATACATATAAGGATCACCCCTGGGCGATGTGGGATGTCACAATCCACCCCTTTAGGGGCCTGACGTCCTCGTTGGCACACACGCGGCCAGGATTAGGCTCTGATACCAAATTGTCACATCCCGACCCGGGGCGGATCACTTCCCCGGCCCGCTCCACCACCGTAGCACGATATTGTCCGCTTTGGGCTTACCATTCCCTCACGGTTTTGTTTTTGGGAACTCACGAGCAACTTCCCAGTGGGTCACCCATCATGAGATTGCTCTAGCCTCCTTCTCGCTTAACTTCGGAGTTCCCATGGAACCCAAAGCCAGTGAGCTCCCAAAAGGCCTCGTGCTAGGTAGGGATGAGAATATACATATAAGGATCACCCCTGGGCGATGTGGGATGTCACACGTGTCGTGTTTATGTCAATTTAATTTCCACTATTTTATCTCGTTTTATTCAAGTGTGTGTATATATATATATATATATATATTTTTTTTTTTTTTTTAATGAAAAGAAAAAAACTAATGTATAGTTGATTGATAGAACATTAAGTAGGATGTTGTTTTTTCTTTTTCTACATATCAACAAGAGTGAAACTGAACTCAAAACATCGAATGTCAAAACATAATTTTGACTAATCGAACTACAAGTCTCTTACATTTCACAGTCCATGCAAACTTAAAAATTATCTCATATTTATAAACAAAATTATATTGATCTAACAATTTAGACAATTTTCGTGAACTTAAAGACCATATATTTAGCGTGGGTGAGGTACACGTCCACCTCAAATTTTAGACCTCAAGAGAGTGACCCCGCATGCGTTGATGAAAAAAAAAAAAAAAACATATTATTATCCTTCATTTCCTTGTTCTTCTGCACACACACAAGCAATTCGCTGTAAATATAGAACAAGGAAAGAAAGAATAGTGGACATGGACCTCCCAACAACCACCTCAAATTAAAGTTCGAACTTCGGAGGTGCTTTTCCAAATGTCGGTCAGCTTTCCATCATACACTTTATGGTCCACTAACTCAATTCCATCCAGCTTAACCATGATCCGTAGTCAATAATGAATTTCAGATTCGTATTTTCCACGGCACGTTGTGAGTTCGATTTTTATAACTCATGAATCGCACAATGGTGATTAAAAGAAGCTGAAATGTCTCTGTGAATCTTTTCGGTTTGATTCCAAAATTCAGTTCCATAAGTGTTATTTTTCAAAATTTTCAAAAGTCCCAGAAATTTTTTTATTTTTTTATTTGTAGTAACTAATCTCCCACGAAAATTATTAGTCAATACCTTCACACCTGCACTAAACCACGAAAGCTAAAAGGAAAAAAAGTTAGAAAAAAAATAAATTAACGAAGAATAATTAGAGAAAAATAAAAGTGAATTGTTATTGACACTTCAAAATTTTCATTATACACTCCAAATTTTATGTATTTAGAAAGAAAAATACACTTATAAAAAATATAAAATAAAAATTTTGAAATACCAATAATAATTTTCAAAATAAACTAACGAATAAATAATCAAATATTTCAAAAGAATATAGCTTGAACGGAAACAAACGCAACCCCGCAAGCCAAACGACGGACTGAACGGACGCACACGAGGAGAACAACGCACTGAACGGAACGGTGACGGACGGAGACGGCAAACATAACGGAACACCCCAAACGCGGCAAACACCAATGGATTCAACTCAACTCCCGTGTCACTAATGGATTGAACCGCTAGCTTCATAACTCGTCCGAGTTGGTTGAGGCGACTCATCTGGGCCATCGGAGGATCTGGTCGGATCAGATTAGTTGCTGCCGCGATGTGCGGCTCCGAGTTCGACTCGCCGGGTTCAAAGATCGGAAAAAGAGAGAAATGGCCGAAAATAACCAACATGTCTCTGTTGTGTCACTCTGTAAAACAAAAATCAAAGAAATCGATGTGAATCGTAACTCACCGCTAGTCGTGGGCGGTGGACATGACGGAGAGCCAGCTCGGCCGTGGCTGAATCCCAGCTCTCCGCCGCTGCTGGTGAGCGCAATGTGTAACGCGGTGAACGTGGGCCAGATAAACCCACAAGCCCAGGACCCAAACCTTTTATTCAAATCCAAACCGGATGACCCGACTAACACCTTCCCTTTGCTCCTCTGCCAGATAGAAACAATTTTAAACTCAATTCACACAATCAATGGCGGCTGAACCCGGACCGGAACCCGGATCCACAAATTTCTCCTCCGCCGTCAACGGCGGCAAGAAGTTGGAGGAATGCCAAACCATGATCCAGAGGAGCCTCCGGAGTACGCTCCTACTTTCCCTCGCCTTTTATTTTCCTTCAAACAAATTAGTTTCATGAATTCTAATGTCTGCTCAGGGTTTAGGGTTTTAGGTCTTCTAGGGTTTATCTTTGATTTCCGTTTGTTATCTGCAACCAAACATGCTGCCTCTGTCGGTTATTGAATTTGATTTGATATGTCGGTTATTGAATTTGATTTGATCTGTTTCCTCTTCGACAGCTCCGATGGTGAAATTTCTGTTGAAGCATTTGGAGCAGTCTGGGTGTGGGATTGGGGACAGGTTCATCAAGGCCATTAATTGCAATAAGCAGATTGCTGGCGGTTATATTCGCGGCGAAGGGGTACAATTCAATCGCTATTTCTCTTCGTTTCAATTTGTTTACTTGAAAAGCTCTGATTACAGATTTCAGCAAACTTCATTTTGCAATTGGAATTTAGCAAATGCAATAGAATCTGCACATTACTACTTCGAATGAACATTGTGTTTTGAAAGTTTCAATCCTCGAGTGAACTGAGTGGCGGAACATAGTTTCTTGCCATTCAGTTATCTCGGTCAATTGATTCTTTGTAGAAGAATTCTGTTACAGTTCGGAATAGTAAATGTTTGCGGGATGAGCTTGTTCTGAATCTGATATATTTATCTGTTCTCTATGTCTGCATTTGTACTAGATACTGGTGTGTAGTAATCACATGACAATGCAAGACGATGTCAACCAAGTAGTGATACACGAGTTAATTCACGCTTTTGACGATTGTCGTGCTAAAAACTTGGACTGGGCTAATTGTGCACATCATGCTTGCAGTGAGGTGTGCGTTGATACAGCAACTGAATCTTTTTCTTGTACTGGACAGTGTAATCTTCAAACCTCAAGTTTATTTATTTTTTTTCACAAGTATTTACATACCGTCATTCTGGAACAGATTCGTGCTGCCCATCTAAGTGGTGACTGCCACTATAAAAGGGAATTGTTGCGGGGTTTTGTAAAGATTCGAGGTCATGAACAAGTGAGTTATTTTGGCTTCAATTTAAATAAAAATTAAAGATATATACCTTCTTTGCATACAAAGCGAACTAGTCTTTTACCTTAATTTGATTTGGAAATATGAATGCCAAAGACCTACGGTTGTAGGAAGGGGGAAACAGCCCTTTTCATATATAACAAAGTTTGGATTTATACCGAATGCAAGGTCATTTGATTTCTCTTGTTCTTTGATTGTCTCACTGTCAATTAAAAAATAGGGTTTTAATGAATCGTGGTAATTGGTTGAAATAAACTGGAGATGGAGAAAATCTCCCATATTCGTAGCTGTTCTTCATTTGCCTTAAGTATTATCATATGCTCTAGTTTATTGTTTGTAGGCTAACTGTATCTTTTCATTGGATTCTTGATTTGACATTTGCAGGATTGTGTGAGACGAAGAGTTATGAAATCAGTCATTTGTAATCCTCATTGCTCAGAAGCAGCTGCAAAGGACGCCATGGAAGCTGTTTGGGATGTTTGTTACAATGATACCCAGCCCTTTGACAGAGCTCCTTAAGAAACAGTACTAGGTATTTGCCTGATCGCAACCCAACTGTCAACTCCATGTTTTTCAAAATTTTAATTTGGCATTGCAGGAGACTGCCCATTAAGAGAAACAGGGTTGTTCCCTTATTATTATTTTTTTGGTGATATATTCAATTAAAAAATCATTTTCTTCCTTTACATGGCTGTATGAGGAAATTTTACTGTATCAGATTTGTCATACAAATTGTACACCGATAACAGTTGTTTTTTGTGCTTACATTTCAAAATAATGCCAGCTTATCGTGTTTATTTTTCCTTCAAATTTGACGAACTACGTGTTGGGCTTTGTAGAAGAGAGTTTCTATCAGAAAAATACAATGTTCATCAAAAACGATCCCTGCAGTTTTTTTATGTGTATGGTCAGGCCAACAAAACGACCATGTAATTTATTGGTTCTACTGAGTAATAACTAGATGAGCCTATTCTGCAGACCCCATAATGTTAGAGGCTATTACTCACAGTTCGGGATCTCGGACCAAATGGTGATCACATGGATATCCCTTTTTCTTTCTGGATTTTGATTCTAATTAGATTTAGAGGGAGCCTTGGCCGAGGCTTGGGGTGTTCGGGCCTTGATGGGCTTCTTGAAGCTGGAGGGTGAAGGAGAGGGACTAGTCGCAGACTTGGGGGATGCAGCCGGACTGGTGGACTTCTTTCCGGAAGCTTATGAGTCACTCTTGGATGATGTGAACTGGCTAGCGCCGATTGGGTCGTTGATGATGGTGCAGACTTAGGTGAAGAAGATGGAGAGGACGGTGGAGACTTGGTGGATGGCGCTGGAGCGGGGGATGGTGATTTAGTGTCACCTGAACGACTTCCAAGCTCTCCAATGCGGGAGGGTAAACTAATAGCTTTTCAATGCGAAAGGGTAAATTAATAGCTCTCCAGTGCGAAAGGATAAACTAATAGCTCTCCAGTGTGAGAGGGTAAACTAATAGCTCTCCAGTGTGAGAGGGTAAACTAATAACTCTCTAGTGCAAGAGGGTAAACTAATAGCTCTTCAATGCGAAAGGGTAAATTAATAGCTCTCCAGTGCGAAAGGATAAACTAATAGCTCTCCAGTGTGAGAGGGTAAACTAATAGCTCTCTAGTGCAAGAGGGTAAATTAATTCCCCGACACCCATATGGGTAAACTCTCTAGTGCGAGAAGGTAAACCAATTGTTCTCCAGTGCTATAGGGTAAACTAATTCCTCGACACCCATCTGGGTAAGCTTTCCAGTGCAAGAAGGCCACATAGCTCAAAAGATCGAATGCTTGAAAACCAACTAGGCAGTGAATAGTCACGGGGCAACAGCCACTTTGCACTAAACAGTTCACTTATTCGATTGCTCATCTACAGCAGCTAAGAAATCAAACTCAAGCAGTGTCCTTATTTTCAGCAAGCAGCCCATGCCACGGCCAGCCGACGTGCCGCATCACCCCAACGGCTGCCCCGCGGCAACATCACCCAAGAAGAAGATAAGGAGAATTAAGTTTTCTTACATTGATGTGACACGAAGAAGACAAAGAAATCAATGGAAGACGGTTTTTTGCACGGGCAAGCAAAAAAGAATGCTAGGAGAGGGGGAACAAATATCCTCTAGTTTTCTCTCTTTCTTGTAGGGATAAATAATTGTCCTCTGAAGTTGATTTAATTCCCTACTTAAGGCAGGCTTAAATAGGCTTTGGAGGTGATTTATTTCCCTTTCCTAGAAAAATCTAATTCCAAGTCCACTTGAGAATTTGCATCAAGGCTAGATATCTCAACACCTACTGCCTTTTCCTGCGAGCAGCCCAACAGGTGTGGGGGAATTCGTGGAGCCAAAAAAAATCACAAGGCGACACGTGGATTTTTGGATAAAAGGACAAAATTACCCTCGAGGCACACCGGGATTCCTACGCACGAGCAGTGGGCAATCATCCCTCAACCAAGTCAAAAGTGCCCAAAATAGGTAATAATTCAAAACCTGTTTCATCCATCCTCATCAAATCCTCTACACAAGGTAACTCCCAAATCATTTCTCTTTTATTATATTAATTAGCTAATCAATTAGGAAATTATTCTATTAATTAACTAATTAATTGATTTATTATTCAATTATTCCTAATTAGCTACACATCATGAACCTCATCCAAAATACCAACCAAGTGGCTGGTCCTCCTCCTCCTCCTGCCGGCCACACCCCTATAAATACTACCTCATTCTCTCCAAAACTCAATGTCAATTCTCTTACTAAATTCTCTAAATTCTCTAAACATTTTTCCTTCAAAATTCTAACTTTGGCATCGGAGGTTCTTCGGCCAAAGCTCCCCTCCCCAATTCATCATGGGCACATGAGGCTCTTGGCCTTAACCTAAGGTGTTATTTGTTTTGTAGATGCAATTTTGTCCAAGATAAAGGAGGAAGAATTTGCATCCACACTCACAAAGAAGATTTGGCGAGAATCCTCACAAAAAGGATCCGGCGATGATCCTCTCTCAACTTTTCTTAGAAGAAGTATAATTGAAAATCAAAATATACATATATTGGACACCATTTGAGAGACAGTCTCTAATGGCACCTCAAACTAGAAATGCATGGAAAATTTGAAAGATTATATGTCGACCATCATTCAAATTTAATCCTCGAGGACAATGTACTGTGAGGTGATAACCTTTGGACTTCATCAACCCAAAAATCCTTTGATTAGGTCACCTGGTCAGGTACCCCAAAATCCTTTGATTAGGTCACTTGGTAGGGGCCGTATCCGCATAAGGAAGCGCAGAGAACCAAACCCTAAACCCAATCTTTGTTATATATATTATATATATATATATATATATATTAACATGCAAAATATTACAAAGCTAACAAATATGATTCCCAACATCCAATTAGGATGGTGACCAATATCATAGGGTGATTCAGTCAAAAGGCATGTCAATTACATGATGTCGTGTTCATTTCAAAAAAAAATATATATATATATATATATATATTTATAAAAAGAAAAAAAAAATTAATATATTACTTCGCTTTGATCTTCTTCTCATGAGTTCTTAAACACCTATAGTCAAAGTGACAAGTGTAGAAAGAATAAGTGGGACAACATGTAAATTGTGTGTTATTGTACAGTTGATTGGTAGAATATTGAACTAGGAGTTTTTTTTTTCCTTTCTTTCTTTCTTTCTTTTAGTAGTGTAAAACTTATCAAGAAGAGTGAAATCGAACTCAAAATTTAGATGCTAGAAAATGATTTTGATTAGTCAAACTGCAAGTCTCTTACATCTTGCGCTCGATGAAATTTAGAAATACTCTCGTATTTATAAACGAAATTATGTTTATTTAACGGTTTAGACAATTTTGGAAGTGTGCAATCCAATGAGCAATGATTCAAAGCGTCAGCACACATCCACCTCAAACCTAGACATCAAGAGAGTGAGCCCGCATGCGTTCGATGCAAGAAAACATATCATTATCCTTCCTTTCCTTGTTCTTCAAGGACGTTGGATCGTGGATGCCACTTGCACACAAAGCAATTCTATGTAAATATGTAACAAAGACACAAAGAACAATGGACCTCCCAACAACCACCTCGAATTAAAGTTTGGACTTTGTAGATGCTTCTCCAAGCATCTCCAAAGCTCCGTCAGCTTTCCATCTACAAATTTCTGGTCCACCACCTACAGGCTCCAACTCAATTCCATGTAGCTTTTTCCTTTTTTTTTTTTCCTTCCTTTATTATTGGTCCTTTTATTTTTATTATTATTATTATTATTATTTTAATTTTCCCCATCACGGCACCTATCACGCTTGGCGCCAGATTAAACGTTAAGGAATATAAATGGGGGCCAGGTCACGCCCTTTGGGTTTTACTCCCCTTCTCTTAAACCCGACGGTCCAAAATAATTATAATCTAACCTACCGTTCGATCTTAATCTCACAATTCAAAAGATAATACATTGCATTTTTCTAAATAATATTTTGAGTCTCAAGGCTGATTTGATATTGCTGTTTTTCAATTTTTTTCACTCAAAACTGTGAAAATAAACTGTTTTTAAATGTTTATCAAATATTTTTTTTTTGAACTCTACTTTTTTTTATACCTATTTTTAATTTTTTATAAAAGCACAACATCATTCTTCGTCTCAATAACCTTCGTGTTTTGAAATTTAAATAATGTTTCAAGTCTGAATAACGGCTTCCTTGGTGTTTTCATGTTAACATTAAACTTTTATTTTTCATTCCTTAAATCCAATCATTTTCTATTTTTACCTCAATTTTATTTCTTTTAACTTATTTGGTCATAATAATATATTCAGTTCCCAAGAAGGTTCAGTTCGTCAAATTGGAGGCGCCAACTCCAATATTCAGTTCCAAAAGTCATGTTCAAATTTTTAAGTAATAAATGTTTTTAAGTTATCTCCCACGAACATTATCAGCCAATACCTTCACACCTGGCAACAAACCACTAAAGCTACAAGGAACAAAAGTCAGAGAAAATAAATTAACGAGTAAATAATTAGAAAAATAAATTAACGAATAAATAATCAAATAATTCAAAAGAATATACCTTCAACGGAACCAAACGCAACCTGGTATACCAATACGACCGACTGAACGGACGGAACGCACGTATCGGACAACGCGAACGCACTGAACGGAACGGTGACGGACCAGAGACGGCAAACATAACGGAACACCCCAAACGCTGCAAACACAAATGGATTGAACTCAACTTCCGTGTCACTAATGGTTTGAACTGCTAGTTAATTAGTCCTTAATCAGATTTTAATTAGGGGGATTAATTGTGGGATTAGATTAGATACTCCAACAACTGTCCTTCCAATTTTCCATAGCAATTCATTACAAATATGGAGTTTCTCTTTCATAGGGTTTCTTCACTTGACGCCGGTTCCGTTCCGTGCATCCCCAAAAGTGCAAAACTCGCAGGCTTGACTCGGCGCCGCCGCTTCATAACTCGTCCGAGTTGGTTGAGGCGACTCATCTGGGCCATCGGATGTATCTGGTCGGATCGGATCACTGTGCGCTCCGAGTTCGACTTGCCGGGTTCAAAGGGGAAAAAGAGAGAAATGGCCGAAAATAACCAACCTGTGTCTGTTCTGTCACTCTGTAAAACAAAAATGAGAGATCGATGTGAATCGTAACTCGCCTCTAGTCCTTGGCGGTGGACATGACGGAGAGCCGGCTCGGCCGCGGCTGAAACCCAGCTCTCCGCCGCTGCTGGTGAGCGCAAGGCCGAATCAGGGCGGTCAAGGCTCGCTTCACCCACTCGCCTTCGACTCCACCGATTCGAACCAGCGAGTTCGTCATAGCGGATCTGCGCATATTCAACCTGTTCGACGGGAAAGATCCGGTGTTTTGACTCCCGCCCTGGTTCTTGTGGAGGCTGCAGCGAAATGATCCCGGATGCGACGTCGGGGAGCACATACAGGTCTTCTTTGGCATCGAAATCGGTCCGGTTTTCTTCGAAACGGCGATGGATCGGTTCGAATGATGGTTGGGAGAGATGGATCGGTGGTCGATGGAGAACCGGACGGACGGAGACGGAGAGGAGGAGGTGTAGAGATTGACACGCGTCGGAGACGCCGATCGGTGGTGGTGGTGGTTGTGGATCTGCTGATTGTAGTAGTGGTGGTCCTGGTGGTGTTGGAAGAAGGCGGAGGCCGGAGACGAGAAGCTGGAGCTTGTCGAAGAAGCGAAACCTGATGCGGATGACGAGATCGCGCCATTGGAAGCCGTGTAGAACCTCCCAGAAGGTGAGAGCGAGCGGAGGACCGGTCCGCTTCCATTGGACCGGGTTCTCGCTCTCGATGAATAAGATGCGGTCGCCATTGGAGAGAGTAGAGAGAGAAAGTAAGTGATGAGAGGAGAGAGAAACGAGAGAGAGAGAGAGAGTCTTTTTTACCTAAAGGCCCCTAGGGCGTTGGATTTGGCAAACCTATCGAGTCTCAAGTGCCGGTTTTATAGATCAGGAAGGGGGAGGGCGGGTGGTAATTAGAAGGAAATCTGGGGGTTATTTGGGAATCCCGGTTTACAGGATTGGTGGGTTTTCTGACAATGGGAATCTTATCCAACGGCTGGAGTGATGGGGACTCGCCGAAGAGGACGAAAGTTGGAGCCGCTTGTTCAGCTTCTGCCGGGGCCACTCCAGAGCAGGCCACGTATAAACTCAATGGAAACGCTTGCGTTTGAAAGTACGAGAGGCCCAGTAATCTTCTCTTAATTACGTATTGCCATTGGCTTGTTCGGCGTGTAATCCCTTAACTAACCCCACACTTTTGGGCTTTACTCTCCTAGGTCCCTAGTTTATTGCTTTTTCACTATTTTATTAATAAAAATTTATACAGTTATATTGTTTTACCTTTTTAAAATAAGTAGACTGGTAGGTTGGGTTGTTTATTTATTTTTTAGGAATTTTGGTATGGAGGCAAAAAATAGCCAACGGGATTCTCTTCAGATTTTTTTATTTAGAAATTTTTAACCGTACAATGTACAATGTACGATGAACGAATATGATTATTAGATCTTCAAAATCCTAACAAAAAGAATCCAGATTCTAAAAATAGGGCAGGATGGTTCAGGGTACTAATAATGGAGTTGGTTCTTTTACGTTGAATTTAATTTTTTTTAGGCGAGTGGGCACTTGGTTGCCCAAATTAGTGGAATTCTTAATCACTTTTAATCCTTAATTTTTATTGTTCTTATCTTTGTCTAGGAAAAATGCAAATCTTCGTATTCACTCGAAGAATCAGGAAAGAAAAAAAAAACAAAGTTAAGAATTCTTTTATGGGCTTAACCGTGATCGTTCAAATGAAAAAGTAGGAAGATTAGGAGAAAAAAAAATCATACCCTTCCCTTTACATATCTGGTGAATTAAGACATACACTAGAGAGAATTTGGACGTGAAGTGAGATGAAACAAAAATATATATAAACTAATGTTTATGAATGTCAAACCACATGCTGATATGTATCTAAAGAATGAGTAAACTACGGTCTAGTGTATTCTTCTTCATTTATAAGTAAGAGGTGTTAGGTTTTATTATCGTCAAAAGTGAATTTGAACCAAAATATTCCTAGCCCATTGTGAGGCTCAGTTCATCATTTTCTCCATAATATAAATAATATCATTTGTTAAAAAAAGATTATAATAATTTAGGAGTTTGATCAAATTCAAAACTATGAAAATTGGGCCAAATTTGTGGTGTGAGACAAAAGTATTGTTCAATTTTTTATGACCGAGTTAT
The DNA here is from genome assembly GCF_019419815.1 of Pyrus x bretschneideri. Lineage (NCBI taxonomy): Eukaryota > Viridiplantae > Streptophyta > Magnoliopsida > Rosales > Rosaceae > Pyrus > Pyrus x bretschneideri. The sequence continues at coordinate 7,771,135 of NW_025999390.1, read as the reverse complement.
TGTTAATTTATTCAAACAATACTTTTCAAACTAGTTGAACATCCATAGGCTTACAACATCATATGATTCAATTATTTTCTTTGATTCTCATTTGATTTGTTAAATTCAATAATTAAATAACGGTTGTTTTACGGATATGAAGTACATAATCTCGGTTACAAAAACGGCTACACCCGCTAGAAGAAGTCCAATTTCCAGGCGAGTACAACATATTGAATTCTTAGACGACCAATTCAAATTGGTGAATAATTCTTAAGCTTGAAGGAGGGCGCAAAAGAATAAGAGGATTCGACTGCGCACTCTTTGCCGATTTCATTCACACGTTTTAAACTTTTAATTGAACTTGCTTGGTTTTATACGAAGATTCAAGTTGAATATGCTTCAAGCTTTCCTGAAACTTGCAACTTAAAGTAACAGCTAGCAAAAGTAAAATCAGGAATTGGATCCTCTCTGAGGCAATGCCTCGGGATCCTACTGACCGGACAACATGGGCCGTTGGATTTTGATCAAACGGCTACAAACAGGGGCGGTCCCTCTACAGTTATAATAATTGTAGCCGTTGGATCAAAATCCAACTGCTCATGTTGTCCGATCGGTAGGATCTGAGGCATTGTCTCGGAGAGGATTCAATTCCGTAAAATTAATTGTAGAAACGAAATATTCGTCAACTCTTAACATATACGTCTTGAATTCAAAACTCTTATTTTATTTCAATTATTGTAATAATTTTGAATTTTACGTTTTTCACCTAAAGATAATAAATTTTTTTTTTAATAAATAACTTTTGACGCACTTGTAACTTGGAGCATGTGCTCAAGATGTAACGCTCCACCAACTCAGTCACTGCCTCAACCATATCCAACCCTAGCTAAAGCATTAGGGACCTAATTTTGCCGCTAAATACTTTTATCCCACTTGCAAGTTAGGCCATTACACGTGGATTCAATATTTTGAAAGCCCAGTTTTCTTTACGCAATGTTTGGACGATGAATTTTCAAATTTAATAAATCCTCTTACAGCATGCCTTTATAAAGCAAGGATCAGGAAAATTTTAATCTCTCATATAAGCATTTAGTGATGCATTCCTTAGTAAGCTTAATCTCAATCTGTTATGACTTGAAAATCTCTCATTAAAACATGACCCTTAAGGATAAAAATAACTTTATTCAGGTCCAAGTGTGGCCATATGCGCTTGAATGTAATGCTTTTATGCTGTAACCACAAAGGAAAATACTAGGGAAATTATATTTTGCAAATCACACAAAATGACGATTGATGGTTGAATTTTATTTTTAATGATTCAATGAAAGCATTCAATCATCAACCGTCACATCATATGATCTACAAAGTATAATCTTATTAGCATTATCCAAACGAAAATATATTTTCCAGTAATTAAGGCTAGTTTAACTGTTGAAGTAAAACATGACTTTTATATAAAACAATATGTATTAAAAAAAAAAAAAAAAGGTCAAAGCTTAATAATTTGATTAGAGGTGAGAAAGATTCAACAAATTGAAAATAATTTTATCTTTTGCTAATTAACTATTTTATTAATATCTGACTGGGTATGAAGAACAGATGTATTGTTTAACTATGGTCCAATCTATTAGACCTAGTTTTTTGCCTCCTTCCAAAGGAACAGATTTGACCGGCATATGTAGTACGTACTAAATAAATCCCCTGGCATTTGTAAATGTGGATCAGAGTGAGGAGGGAAAAACAATTTAAATAATAGTTCTTGTGCACAGGCTAATTAACTTGGGGCAATGCCTAAAATGGTCGTAATATTGAGATGACTTTTCATTTTAATATTTGATATTTAAAATTAATAAAAGTGATTTATGAGTTTGTCAACTATTAATTATATTGGCCATTCCGTAAAAAAATTATGTTGAATAAGGGCCAAAATGACAAAATACTCTCAATTTAATAAACAATAAGTCAAAATGATTTGACAAAAATTGAGAATATATTTTGTCAATTTAATGAGAGATTTTTTTCCGAAATGACCAAAATGATTGACTGTAGACGAACTCAAGGACCATTTTTATCGATTTCAAATCTTAAAAACCAAAATAAAGATTGCGTCAATCTCAAAAACCATTTCGACTAAAAAGTCTTAACTTGATGCTTATCTTGAGCTCCTTAGTGCACTTCATAGATAAGTTTGTGAGCTTATTAAAAAACAAAAATGATTAAAATAAAGCAAACTTTATTTCTAATTATTGCATAGGCAAGCTGTAAGTTGTTTAAGATATTCTTATTTGGGTTGTGTGATTGCCTGATTGGGTTCTAGATGAAAATGAAAGCAGCCCTTTTTTAAATTCAAATTTATAAGGGAGAGTACGTTTTCTTTAGCCGATGCTGTTACACCCACTGCCAAGATTGACGATTGCATTCATGTCCTAACCTTTAAGCAACAAACATTTATCATATTTAAACAGCATTTAATTGTGAGGAGTTAAACCGTGTTTTTCTTACTCTGTTAGTTCATAATATGAATAACATTCTTAATTATATGCCTTGTTTCGTACGGCCTTGATTCTTAATCCACAATATAGTAACATATGATACAATTACTTTTCTGCTGTAAATACAATACGCTAATTTACTCAAATACCTATGAGAATTGTTATTAGCACTCAAAAAATCTCATTCTACACTCCTCGCAAGTGTATTTTTCTTTCTAATTATAGAAAATTTGGAGTGTCAAATTTTTAGAGTGCTAACAACAATTCTCATAACTATTAAACCACAACTATTTGACCTTTTAATCGTAAATTGTACCACAAGTAATCAAATATGCTTAAGCCAGTGCTTGACTCTAATTTTGTGTGTGAATGTTTATGAATATGTCAATGGAGATGTCACCTTGGCCTTTGGCACAGCCTTGGGGTCATATGGCTCTGAAGTTGATCCTAATAGTATTACGAAATTGCTAGAAGCATAGAAAACTTTGTAACATTTGCTACAAACTTTGTAACATTAACTTAGATATTTTGGTGGTATATAATAGAATAAGATGTTTCATTATCACCATCTCATCAAGTCTTTCTTGCAATTTAATTGAATTAATAAATACTCAAATGTCAAATCGTTGGTAGTCAATTGTTTAAGGAAGAAGAAATAAGGATCCTTTGTGATTGGTATGGGCCAATTGAGGTTTACAAGGCTGGCAAAGGAGGCACACCAGCGAAATTGTGTAATAGGTGAAGTGAAAGCAACAAACAATACGTTACCCTTTTCAATTTTACAACCAACGCGTATAAACGATAGATTTGAACTTTGAACATTTTAAAATATTAAGAAGGAAAATATCACTGTGGCAACAAAAATTATACGATTTTTAGTCAAAATGGTCTTTAAAATTGACATAACTCTCCACTTTGGTATTTAAGATTCGAAATCGATAAAAGTGATCATTGAGTTTGTCAACCGTCAATTATTTTGAACCTTATGTGAAAAATCTCTGTTAAATAAATATCAAAATGACAAAATTACTCTCAGTTTAATAAACAATGGCCCAAAAATGATGTGACAAAATTGACGGTAGACAAACTCAGGAATACCACTTCTATCGATTTTAAATCTTAAAGACTAAAGCGATGAGTTATACCAATTTCGAAGATCACTTTAACTAAAAAGCGAACATTGTATTGTTGTGACTACTCAATTCAAAACCAGCAAGGATGAATGGAGTAGGATTCTCTCCCCTCTTTTTTTCCCTCCCCTTTCCTCTCCTCCTATTTGAACAGTCACAGTTAAGCCACGTTAACATTTTATATCAATTTTTTGTAGAAAGAGAAAGACAAAATAGAGAACGTGAGAGGAGGGGATGGAAAGAGGAGAGAAGAGGATCCTAATCCAGGATGAATTGGTGTTAATATTTTCAATTTTATGTGTGGCAGTGACTCATAATATAATGTATGAAGGCCACCCTCCATGTTTCAAATTTGAAGGACAAGGAAATGCCTGAAGGCAACCCTAAGCAAGTAACATCCCAAGATAAAGAAACCCTACCACTTTGTTTGCAACCAAACCAAGAATTTTCAAAACTTTAAAATTAGTTATTAATGCAGTGAAAACAACACAACAATATTTCATTGATTAAAATAAAAAAACATTACTCTAGTTGATAGAAAATTCATTGGCATTATTTCACCTTTGAGCATAAGATACTTAATATAAATTGTGGAAAATAAAAAGAAATAAAACAATAACCTTGTTGTATCAATAATTGGTCCCCAAAAAAAAAAAACTGCAATAATTGGTCAAATCAACATTGAGATTAGAGAGAAGGTTTTGCATCTGAAAGTGGTTAAGCTGCTTCTAAAAACATATTTTAATTCCACTAATCTTGATTAGGCTGCTGTCTTTCCTCCAAGACACTACTTTTTTTTTTTTATCATTTTGAAACACTATCCCCTCCACATGTTGGAGCTGCAAATAATGTAGAAATTTGTTGAGAAACTTTCAACTGAGCACATGGATGGCTGCTGTGCGGGTGACCATTTGAAGCTTACAGCTGGGAAATGCCTCAGTTTTCTGAAGAACCCAAACTAGGTTTCATCTCCGAATAATTTTCATTCATGATTCTTTCCATTGCAAGTAAGAAAACATGCTTGTAAAAATAAAATTTGAATTTTTTTTTTTACTTTTTCTTTTGGGTGTTGGGTGTAATGACCACGAAATTTTTGAATGCTTGTAGAACTCCAGGTTCATAATTCACGAGGACCAGAACATTTTCTTCATAAACTCAGGCGGGAAGTCGACCCCAAATACTAGTTGGCCTTAAAGGAATTGGACTATTTTATCAAAAAATGAAAGAAATGCAAATTGCATAAATTTGAGATTGCTTTGCTTTTTCTAAAACTGTTTTTACTGATCTGTAAAAATAAATAGTGAAAAAGTAAGTATTTGGTAAATTATAGTGATAGAAAGTATTTTTAGCAACAACAAAAAATGATGGCGTAAGATTGTCAATATAAAAGTTTCATTAACTGGCAGTGTTCACTTGCGTCCAAAGGAAAAACAAACCTTTTTTTTTTAGAAGCATATGTAAAGTTGGTTCTGCTTTTTGCTGTTTTAGACCTATGATTTTGAAAAAAATTTCATTTACCAAACACAACTAAAAAGACCCCAACTTTTTGAAGTAGCTACTTTTAAAAAAATTTAAGCAACCCCAAACCAGCCTAACAAGAAGCATAAAGACAAATCTAACATTCAATATGCAGAAAGTTTCAAACCAAAAAGAATCCATTTGCAATGTTACACAATTAAGCAGTGGAATCAATGCTCCGAAATTTCACCAAGATCCTTTTCTCCTCCAGTAACTTGAGCGGATTCAGCCATTACCTCTTTCGTATAAATGCGGTGGCGCCGCTCCCTCCCATATATCACCCAGAAGAGGAGTGAGAGCATGACTGAGGTAGAAACAATCACCAACCCAATGTAGATCCATCTACTGTACCGGCTTAGGCCGGGACAATGATCCCGGTAAACGTCACTAAAAGTTTCCCTAGCAAACGTGCAGTCTTGCAGTTGAACCAGTATAGGGGCATAATTATACAAGCCGTTACACAGACTTACTCCGGTACTCATCTGGCTGTAGAAAGTTGGGGTCAAACGCCCTGCTGTGGTGCAAATCCCGTTTGGTGAAACCTGGCAGACATATTTTCCCCATACCTAGAAAAATTTGAGCGAAAGTGTTTGAGGTTAGCTAAATTGGTCTATGAATGTAGCCGTAAAACTAATGTCCTCGAAAACTTTATCCATCGATTATTTTATGCACTAATGTCGCAGAGTTCGGTACCTCTGTTGCATTGTTCAAGTTTACTTCGCCTGCAGTGCAAACTCGATCGGTCAAGTCAGGAAAAAATGGGTTGCAGAGGGTTGGCACCAAGGGACCAGATTGATTGAAGTACATTGGCACAAAGGCGGGGGCGAAATTTAAGTTAGAGACGTTGGTGATGACCTCGTTGATCAAGTCGACCAGTTGCAAGGTGACTTCTTTGTTTCGCAGCAAGGTTTCTTGGGCGGTTGCACTGTCTACACAGGGCAGTATATCATCTAAAGCTGTATGTGCGGCGGGGTTTTGGACCCATTCATCCATTGCAACACAAGTATCTGCAGCCACACTAGTATGTCAAAGGGAAGAAATAGTTAGTTCTAGGTACAGATTGACGATACCTATTACTTAATAGTTAATACCAGATGAAAAAGATCAGTCGTGGGCGAATATTTAGCGAAACAAGGAACCAAGCATTTCTTTTAGGAAACAAAACCGAAACCATTCAATCTAAAAACTAGTCACATTTTTTAAAGACAAAGTCGAAGAAGAAAGAACTTTTAACTGGAAGTAATCACAAGACTTACTTATGTAGAAGAAGGAACGTGCCACACAAAATAAATGTTCCCGTCACAAGTATCCATGCTGCGATTACCAGGCTGCAACAGTTAAGATATAATTCTTTGGTGAGTAAAGAAACAAGCAAACGTTTAGCGCAAATTTACACAGCTCTAAAGAAAGAAATGACAGAAAGAGAGAAACGAGGTATTGTTGGAACTAACTCACATGTACACAAGCAACTGCATCCCGAAAAGTGAAAATACTGGAAGGACATGTTGCGAAAGAGAAAAGATTAAGTACCACAAAGTAAGATGTTTAGGAAACCAGAGTATAGCGTCATAAGGATATCAAGCAACTTACACAATCCCAGAAAAGTTAAGACAAGCAGAATGGCAGCACTTATGATAAGCGCCAACCTCCTGCATGTACATTAAGATCCAATAAGGTCTCAAAAGATATGGAACACGTAAAATAGTAAAAAGAAAGGGAAAGGTTTTTATCTACATTGAATCTAAGAGATCTCGTATGTCCTTTGAATTCTCCACGGTTTTCTCGGCAAGGGTATTAGCAGAAGAATTAATCTTTCCTCCAATTTGATCGATATCAGTTTGAACGTTAGCAGGTAAATAAACTTGATCAACTCCAAGCTGCTTGGCCGAAGCAAGATAATCCGATGCATTCCTCAATTGTACGACTGTAATATCTGCCTGATGTACAACATACTCCAAAGTACTTGTTGTGCTACTGTGAAACCTCTGTTGACCAGTGTATAACACAACACATCCGATGCTGTAATCACAAAATAGCACAGTTTTTAAACAAGTGCAGCTGAACATGAAGTCAAAAATACACACAAACACACACATATGATTTATACATATGTATATATTTGTAGAGAGAGAGGGAGGTACATTGTTGCAATGGTGAAGAGCACAAGGAATATAAGAGAAAGAGCATAGGCTGTCCGAGAATAGCCATAAGTCTGCCTTTGACAGCAAAAGTAGCAGACGGAGATGATCAGCAAGCTCAAGCCAAAACCCAGGAACCAGATTGCAGCAATGGCAAAAAGGGGAACTGCAGTAAAACCCACCGACTGCATTCGAGGAAAATATTAGATAAGGAATGTGTATACGAACTTACAAAGACATTTCAGACTAAACACAAATGAAAGTGTTATTAAGTGATGATCGATAACATACATTCAGAGAAAAATTTGAAGAAACAAAATTTTTGCAAACAAAGTTTTACAAACAAAACCGACAGAATGAGTCACTCAAAGATCGCTGGAAAACTTACTTTGTCACAAACCAAACAGAACGATTGACCATCATTCATATGCATATTGCAGTGAGAATGAGACCAAGACCTCAAAGACGAACTAAAAGATGTTTGAAATTTTGTAATCGTCAATTACTGGCATTGTATGTCATCTCTTGGTCACCTCGTGAACAATATTCATGGTCGCTCGCCCTTGAATTTTGATATCAAGTATTGCGATTAAAACATTAAAAACACATTCATATATGACCTAGTGAGTAATACAACATTTTTGTACCATTTACCCTGAAGTACTACACAATATCATAAAATCAGTTCACGGTGTTGAAATTATTACAAATTGATGTTTTAAGTGCTGACAAATATTGACAAATTCTAGCAATTTCACTCAAGTAAATTTCTATCTCTTGTTTTAACTACAAAACAACAATGGAGTAACTTTCTCCCTGATATCAAAAGCACCCTTATCATAATAAAAGACATAAATTTAGAAGAAGAAAAGACAAAAGCAAAAAAGAAAAGTTGTTGAAAAAGCGAGATGAACTTACAGCCCAGTAATGATGATCACTGATATTCCAGCCTCCTGTGTACCTCTTGAACCCATTGAGAGGGTCTTTCCTCTGTGTTCTCTCTGCAGCTAACACAATCGATGAGCGTTCAACCGGTGCGCCGAAGGGTCCCTCGACTCCCTCCATAAGGAATCTCCCAGTCCCCCATTGATACCCCACTTCATATTTTCCATCAAAATCCCACCCTAAAAGTAAAAGAAATCAGTAAAAATAAAGGAAAATGGAAGGGAAAAGATATTTGCCTTTTGATATGTTGCTTTGAAAATTTGGAAAAATTCAATTAAAAATTTTATAGAAGGAAGTTAAGGTTATACACAAATCAAGGGTGGGAAAGGAGCTCAACTCATTACAAGCTTAAGTAAAGTTAAGAATTTTGGTGTGGGCAATGACTCCACACACTCCACAAACTCCTCACGTGTGTGTGACAACAATTATGCCAAATACAGCACAACATATTGGATGAAACATGTAGCTGTTGGACTTCACACGTCAGTCAATCTGTTGTGATAACACGTAAAACGTTGCGGTTCTACCCCAAACTAATTAACAACAAGGGAGCAAAGAGATTTTCAACTTTCCGACGTTGGACTACACTACAAATCCTCACAGATACCCGTGGACAATGTACTACCACCCTAGAAGGCAAGAAGTAAAGATTTCAAAAGTTTCAATGTCTTTTTTCTGGTGAATGAACTATGAACACAAATCACAGAAACGTGCATGATATCAAAGAAATGGAGAACCCAAATGAGGAAATGCATGGAGAAGTGAAGTAAAGTGAGTACCTGAAGTTGGTGGTGATTGGAAGGGTGGAAAGTTTGAGTCCCCATTAGAGAAGAAAACGAAAGTTGGAGAAGAGAGGAAGAGAAAAATGAGCAGAAGGAGAAGCAGAGAGGAGGGAAGAGAACCGTAATTTAACATGCTGAGAAGTCACAGAATGAGAGAGAGGCAGTGGAGAAGGGTAGGAGGAGGGACGGAAATGCTGTATACTTTCATCCCCCAATTAATCAGTATGTCGTTGTCGCTTTTGGTTTTGCGCCGAACAAGTATTTTTACAGAAATACCCTCTTCAAAGTTTTCTTGTTGGTGATTATATGGGAAAGAGTAGTTAAGGTTTTGGTATTTTAAATTTAAGAAAAATTAATCAAAAGGACTTGAAAACTTTGAGTTTTCATGATAAAGAAAAAATAAAGTATAAAGTGAATAGTATCAGGATTGACTTTTTAGTGTAAAAATGTGGTTTTTCGTTAAAATGAATAATACCGTGAATTTTTCATTATAACTCCCTTAAATCTATTTTATATTTCATGTGAAGAGTGCTCAATATGTATTTTTTGGTTTTTAGTATAGTGGAAAATTTTAATATAACCAATAGTTAGGTTGTAATAATATATGTAATCACATAAATTATATATTACCGTCAAATAATTATTATATTAAATACATATAATTATTATAGATAATTATTTAAAAGAATACTAAAAAATTAAGCCGGTACATTTATATAAGTGAGTATAACATTTTTCTTCAACTTACTGTATTTCAAATTCAAACTCTAATCTTCATATTGTTTGTAACAATAACACCCATAAAAATACACTTAATAAGAAGGGTACACTGGTCAATCTGCAAATCGATTAAAATCATGAAAAGTTCTGCTGCGGAGGTGTAGAAATTCAAAAAGGCCAGTGTTGGGTCCCAAAAACCGTGTTAGCCTTTAACGGCTCGTTCCTCGAGGAATTACCATTTTTGTCCAGGTAGGACCACAATCTCAGCCGCGTTTCTCGGTTTTCTCTTCTTCCCGCCGAAAATGTTTGGGCCTTATAAATTTTCATTTGTAAGTTGGGCTATGAGTTACAGGTCTATGGTCAATTGTTTATGCGCGTGTTTGTGAATGTTATCGGTTTGATATATTGTGAAATGGGAGCGACACATACGTCAACGGTCAAGCGATACATTTTGGGTATGCATCAAATTGGTTATTCATGTGTTTTGTAATTTAAGTGGTTAAAAACGTTTATTTTGTATCTGAAGTCCGAGATTAAGGGGGTGTATATAATTAGAATTTTAAGTGATTTTAATTCTTTTAATGAATCTAAGGGTATTGAATCAGAATTTTAAGTGATTTTCTAAAATTCAAGGTATATTTAAGATATTTTATTAAAATCTTTAGAAATTCGGGTGTACTCAATTAGGATTTTAAAGAAGTTTATAACATTTCAAGTGTATTCAATTAGAAATTAATTTTAAAGAATTTGATAAAGTTGAGGAATTAGTTATTAGAGGGAATTGGAAATATTTCGTAGTGTATTTTAAGCATCCACAAATCCCATATCTCTCCATAAGATTTCGACGGAATTTAATTAAAATTTTATATAAAATCTCTACAAATCAATTAAACTCTATAAAAATCCATAGATTTATAAATTCATTAAATTCTCTCATATTCTCAATTGAATACACCCCCTTAAACTTTGATTTTATAAGTAATTATAAAGTATGCTTAAACTTAACCCCAAATATCTCACTTTAATTACATGGCATTATGTGTTGCATATTATTTTGTCTCTCCTCTCTTTCCCTTACCCAGACATAAAAAAAGGGAGCCCAAAAGGCCCAAGTGTTGAAGAAGAAAAGAGGCCCATTATATTCTTTGACAGAAGGAAGCCCAGGAATTTTATTAAACATTTCGGCCGAGCTCACTTAAGCTGACCCAAGGATATTTTAGTCATTACATTAACTAGGGTTTCCGCATATATTCGCCCCACTCTTACTCCGCATAGATTAGGGTTTGGTTGCTCATTCAGTCTCTCTGCTTACGGCGTCGGCTTCCACCACTCTTCTCGAACCAGCTCCAAAATGGCGGAACATGTAGATCCCTCTCCCTTTCTCTCCGATGTCTCCCTCTTTCTAACTTTGCAGTTTTCTGAACCCATTACGCTCGTGAAACCTAGGAAGCACATGACCGTTAGCTTTGTAATATTTTGCACATAACAATATATATATATATTATATATACATGAAAACAAATATTTTGGGCTAGCAAAATACGAGAACAGTGTGCATTGACACCACTTGCATACAATTTGAGCCTGTTTTGGATGCTAGTAATATTTAAGCTGTTTTATGATCATCAAAAATATATTATTGTTGACGATTATATTTCAATATTTAGTTTTCTCAAATATCTCAAAAGAATTAAATTTAACCATAGTAAACTTATAAGTTGTTAATTCACTCACTCATTCCTATCGAACGTTTCCTATATATACCAAAAGGTCATTCCATAGTGAGGTGATAAAATCATGATTCACGTTAAACTGAACTATTTACATACAAATCTCATGATCGTTAATAGAAGAGTTTATCATTTTACGTCTAATTTTCTAAATTTGGGCTATTCACCAAAACAAAAAAAACAAATGAAATGGTTTGAAAACTTTGAGTTTTAATGATAAAGACAAAATAAAAGGTAAAGTGAATAGTACCAGGATTGACTTTTAGTGTAAAAATGTGGTTTTTAGTTAAAGTGAACAATATAAAGAGCTTTTCGTTAAAGTTCAAAAAAAAAATTGGTGAACATATTTGGGCCATGTTCAATCATTTTTGGGCCTTTACAGGCCCATAATGTATTCACCGACCCAACATACATACCATGTGCGCGCGCTCCCGCCCCCGGTTTTTTTTTATTTTTTGTACAAATCCGACGGCCCAGGTTCCCTTATCTTCATTTCCTTCTCCGACCTTCACAACGTCGTCGTCTCCATCCTTTCCTACCTCTGCAACATTTTGCGCAAAATTTTCCCATGTCCCGCTTACGATCCCTAATTCGATCCACACCGTCCATCCACAAACGCCTCCCAGTCCGCCACCTGTCCGCCTCACCACAACCGTCTTCGCCTCTCTCTCTGATCGCCGCGTCGAACTTCGAGTCAAACCCTCCCCAAAACCCCTTCCATGGCTCGTACCTCAAATGGATCTCGGGCTTCGCGGTGGGCTCGGGAGTAGGTCTTCTGTACTGGTCTTCCCCCGATTCCGATTTATTCAAAACGTCATCGTTCGCTGACTGGTCGACGGCGGAGTCGGGACTGGCCGTGGAGGATCGGCCGTCACGGTCCTTTTTACGGAAGTTGTCCTTGCCGGAAATTGGCCCTGGGTTTCTCTTCGGAGGCAAGTGAAGTGGCTTCTGATTACTATAAACATTTCAATTTTGTTTGTTTGTTTTTTTTTTTTTTAAATTTTTTGATTTAATTTTGTTAATTGGGTCTTGCAGATGCTTATAGGAGAAAAATTTTCTTCAACTACGAGAAGCGCATGAGGTTGTATAGTCCGCCGGAGAAGGTACTCACCATATTAATAAGATACGAGAACATAATTAATTTCAGATTATCTGTTAACTCATTGTTTATATAGTCTAATTTGGAATTTTTATCATTGCATATTAAGCCTAGGAAATAATTGACATCGAAAGGAGTTTCGAGAACTAGGTGAAAACAAAAATATAAGTTTAGTTGACAATGCCCGACGGCATAGATGTCACGATTCCTAAACACATTCCTCTAATACTGAATTCGACGCACGCTCGTTGTTTCTGTCCATTGTATGTTAGATCTCGTCTACTGTTAAGTATTGTACCTTTTCATGTTGTTTTACTAATTGTTGTTTAGGCTGTACGATGGCCATCTTAATTATTGTCACTTTTAGTTTTATTTATCCAGTATGTGCATCTATCCGTCTAACCGTTTTTTTAAATCTGTTCACTTTCTCCTTGGAACAATTATGCGCTTGAAAACTCGAGTTAAACTTTTCTTAAGGAGAATTATCTAATGATATAACTTCCTGTTGACCGATGGCTCTGTTGTTTTACATGAAGGTTTTTGAGTACTTTGCATCCTCTAGTACTGCAGATGGAGAGTTACTTATGACACCAGGAGATCTTATGAGGGCAATTGTGCCCGTCTTCCCTCCATCTGAGTCCAACCTTGTTAGAGATGGATATTTGAAAGGGGAAAGGAATCCTGGTGATTTGCGCTGTTCTCCTTCTGAATTTTTCATGCTTTTTGATGTAAACAATGACGGGCATATTTCTTTTAAAGAGTGAGTTCTACTTTTACGGGTTATGGCTCATGAAGTAAGCGGATGTTGGATCTTTTCCCCCTCTAACAATGTTCTTTGTCACAGGTATATTTTCTTTGTAACACTACTCAGCATCCCAGAATCAAGTTTCTGTGTCGCTTTTAAAATGTTTGACCTCGATGATAGTGGGTTAGTACTTGTACAAATTTCAAGCTAAGTTTCCTAATTGTTCTTCCGTGCTTCCACCATGGTTGTGAATCTGATTTGACTCTTTATATCGATACACAGACAAATTGATAAGGAAGAGTTCAAGAAAGTGATGGGTTTGATGCGAGCCTGCAATAGACAGGGTGCTTACCACAGGGAGGGACTTCGACCTGGGCTAAAAGTCCATGGTTCCGTAGAAGATGGAGGGCTTGTGGAGTACTTTTTTGGCAAAGATGGGAAGGATTCCCTCCAACTTGATAAATTTGTCAAATTTTTGAGAGATTTACAGGATGAAGTAAGTTCCCAATCCTTTTCATTCCCTTGAATTTTAGAATGTTTGATTTATGTTAAATTTTCCTAGATCGCTTTTATTGCATAAAATTGGTATTATACTTTCAGACATGAAATACCTAATATACGTTTTCTGGTGTGCATTTGTTTCCAAATTTGTGTAGAACAATTTACGAAAAGAAAGGGGGGCTTACTGAGTAAATTATGGGGACTAAATGGAAGCACCCAAATTATATTTGTAAGGACTAATATACATCTAGAAGAATATACGTAGAATTCTTCCAGTCTAGGTTTTTTGGTTTGATTTTTCAGCCTGACCTTATATTACAACAGTACGAGATTTTCGGAACTTACTTTGTCTTCATACCCATTTGGTTGATGATGCTACCTGCCATGCTTTGATTATGGAACGCTTGGAGTGCATTTTTTCCCTCAGAAATTTGTTCTTATTTGCAAACTTTGATGCATTTGTAGATGGTGAAGTTGGAGTTTTCCCACTATGACTATAAATTACGAGGAACCATATTGGCAAAGGACTTTGCTTTGTCCATGGTTGCTTCTGCCGATATGAGTCATCTAAGCAATTTGCTTGATCGGGTTGAGGAATTGAGCAATAAACCACATCTTAGAGACGTGCGAATCACATTTGAGGAATTCAAAAATTTTGCCGAGCTTCGTAAAAAATTGCAGCCTTTTTCTTTGGCTCTTTTCAGCTATGGCAAAGCCAATGGGATGCTAACACGAGAGGATTTCCAACGTGCTGCTTCTCATGTATGATGCTGATATTTGTTTATTTCTTTGATCTCCATAGCAACAGATTGTGGTATCCAAATTATTTATCGTAATAATGTTGATTGAATGATGTGTACAATATCAGGTTTGTGGCGTATCTCTCACTGATAACGTGGTGGAAATCGTCTTCCAATTGTTTGATTTCAACCAAGATGGAAATTTAAGCTTGGATGAGTTTGTTAGAGTTTTACAGCAGCGGGGAAGGGACATTGCTCAACCCGTGGAGACGGGAGTCATGATTCATGACTCTTAAACCTGGCTACTTGGACCTGTCGGTTGACGTTAGGATGATACCGGTTTGATAGTTCAAGGGGGCTCAGTCCTCTTGTAAATTCGTAAAGCTTAACCTGTAAGTTGCTAAGATTAAATTGTAGCTCTAACGGCAACTACAGTCAACTGTTGTAGTGCTCCTTTGATAGAAACTTGTGTCTCACATGTCGTACACATCTCTATCTCTCTAATCACGTGCCAAGAGAAATAAAGAGAGGAGGAGCATACAACATGTGATGCGTAAGTTATTTCCGAAACTCTGGCCTACGTTTAATGTAAAAGTCTGAAGTTCCATTATGTGGAATGCGTATTTAGAGAAAATGCTTTGTTATGTTTCTAGCTATTCCACAAAAGAAACTGAAAAGATGTGAATCATTGTTACGATTCACAGATTGCTTCTGTTAATGTCGTCTTGTTTCTTTTTTTAATAAGCTATGAACGTTGTGTTTCGTTTAAACCAATTATTACATCCCGTGGAATCAGAGTGATTCATAAACTAAAACTCATGTTGGAAAATGTGGAGAAATTTTTGCGTCCGACAGTCCGGACCTCATAAGCCATGCGGCAGGCTCACAAAAACAGCGGGACGGTCTGTATTTGGTCCCGGTAACCCCAGGTTGGTCCCGGTCGGGTGAGTCTGATGCCCTCTACCGGCTGCCGCACACAAGAACCCCTCCATGTGAGCTGCCAATACATGTAGGTCAACATTGCCACCGTTATTACCTGCATTATTCGAGCATCCCCACTGATATATATGCCAGCACCATCACACCAGGCGCCAGCTTATCTCAATCATCACTGCACTTCACATCCCACATAATATTTGTAATGGCAAATCTACCAAACACACAATCGTCATGAGGATGACATCTGCTATGAAAACAAGGACAACCCTGTGTTGCAGTTAGTCGCACACGTGCACGTGAATGATTTCTCGCTATTGATCTATAGTGGATTCTGCACAATGGTCGAGATTCATCCGTGCCTATGCCACTGAACATATATCACTGTCCATCAAGACAATGCTACAAACCAATAAAGTTAGAAAATTGTTGTAGGAATAAAAAGAAAATTGTGGATTTAGACGATTTCCTTACTTGAATTTACTGATTTAGTAACAACTTTATACATAAGTGACGTAAAAATGGTTGATGTTGTTTAAAACAATGATCACTCGAGTGCTTGGATCGCTGATCATCCGAACAATTGTTCCTAAAATAATTGACGTTGTGTACACAATCATAAATTGGATCGTTTCTCTATTTGTTGCTGCAATTGGGATGTTCGATGCTCGATAGTAGCGTTTAGCATATACAAACAAAAGGTTTTTCTTAGATATGGCGCGGAAAAAACCAAAAAACAAGTGGTGGCGGGGCAAACTAAATACGGCGGTTAATGACACGCGCGCTCCTGGACGGTGGGAACGACCATGCCACTTTGGAAGGTTGACCTGGCCACTTTGGAACGTGGACTTTGCTTGGGGAAACCCTAGGGAGAGGGAAATTCCCTTTCCAGGGGGGAATGATGCGTCGTTCCATTTGCATTTTCTTGTGCAGCCACCGATATCCACTCTGTTTCTCTCCCAACAATTCCAATACCCCAGTCATTAAAATTCAATCAAATTCTGATTTGGGTTTTTCTTTCTCTCTGGATTAGCATCCACCAATTGCTGGTTCGGAGCTCTTAGAACAGCAACCAGGTTAGTGAGAAATTTTTTCCCTATTTTTTGTGGTTAATTTCTGGAATTAAAATTTGGGGTCTCGGTGTTTAATCTCTGGAATTTTGATTGAAAATTTGTGTGTACAAATTACTTTAGCTTCAATTTTTGGGTAATTTTATTTTTTTGTCTGTTAATTTGTTACAGTTGTTTTTGGTCACCATCATGCATGAATTTGAATTGGGTTTTACCAGATACAATTGATTGATTTTTGTATGTTCCTTGGTTTTTTGGGTGTGTGAATTGTTATAGGAATATCAAATGGGAAAGCCAATTGGGAAGAAGAAAGATCATGAGGTTCAAAAGCCAGGGAATGCTGGCAGTAAGCACAGCAAGTCCTCGGATCGAAACTCAAAAGCCTTTGATGAAGACACTGCAATCTTCATCAACATGTCCTATGAACTCAAAGAAGAAGGTAACAAGCTCTATCAGAAGCACGATCACGAAGGTGCGATGTTGAAGTATGAAAAAGCCCTCAAACTCCTTCCACAGAATCATTTTGAAGTTGCTCATCTGCATAGCAGTATGGCAGCATGTTATATACAAATGGGTATTGGGGAATATCCTCGAGCTATCAACGAATGTAATTTAGCGTTAGAGGTATCGCCGAAGTACAGTAAAGCACTGTTAAAAAGAGCATATTGTTATGAGGCTTTGAATAGGTTGGATTTGGCATTGAGAGATGTTAATGCTGTGCTGAGTATGGAACCGAATAATCTAAGTGCGTTGGAGATTTTGGCGAGTGTGAAGAGGGTGATGAATGAAAAGGGTATTGTTTATGATGAGAAAGAGATTGGTATTGCTAATGTACAGAAGCCTACTGCTGCTCGTTTTCGTAAGGTGGTGAAAGAGAAGTTGAAGAAGAAGGGTAAGAAAGTTGAGCAGAAGATGGAGGATAAGGTCGTTGTGGAAGAGAAGGTGAGTGCTGATAAGGATAAAGAAGTGGTTACAAAGGCTGTTGAGGAAGATAAAGTGGTTACGAAGCATGTTGAGGAAGAGAAACTGTTTACAAAACATGTGGAGGAAGAAAAAGTAGTTGCAAGGCCAGTGAAGCTGGTGTTTGGAGAGGATATAAGGTGGGCACAACTGCCAGCGAATTGTAGCATGGGGTTGGCAAGGGAGATAGTTAGGGATCGATTTCCTGGCTTGAAGGGTGTTCTTGTTAAGTATAGAGATCAAGAGGGTGATTTGGTTACAATCACTACCACCGATGAGTTGAGGATAGCTGAATCTTCCTGTGATATGCAGGGCTCACTTAGATTATTCATATCAGAAGTCAGTCCTGATCAAGAACCAATTTACGAGGGATTGAGTGATGGGGAGGTGAGTATGGAATACAAAAAACCAAGTAATGTTGTAGAGAATGGGGATACTGAAAACGATAGAGTAGTGGAAAAAAGGTCTACTTCTGTTGAGGATTGGGTTATCCAGTTTGCACGATTGTTCAAGAACCATGTTGGGTTCGATTCTGATTCGTATTTGGATCTTCATGAGCTTGGTGTGAAGCTATACTCAGAGGCAATGGAGGATACTGTAACACTTGAGGATGCTCAAGAACTTTTTGACATTGCTGCAGATAAGTTCCAAGAAATGGCGGCTTTGGCATTGTTTAATTGGGGAAATGTCCACATGTCTAGGGCAAGGAAACGAGTTTCCTTTCCTGAAAATGCTTCAAGGGAAACCATTACTGAACTGATCAAGGCTGGCTATGACTGGGCAAAGAAAGAGTATAAGAAGGCAGAGGGTAGGTACGAAGAGGCTGTGAAAATAAAACCCGACTTTTATGAAGGTTATCTTGCTCTGGGGCAACAACAGTTTGACCAAGCAAAGCTTTGTTGGTACTATGCTATTGGAAGCAAGAATGAGCTAGAAACAGAGCCTTCTTCGGAGGTGCTTCAGCTTTATAACAAGGCTGAGGACAGCATGGACAGGGGCATGCTGATGTGGGAGGAGATGGAAGAGCGGCGTCTAAATGGACTGTCCAAAGAAGAAAAATATAACACCCAATTGCAGAAATTGGGTTTGGATGGCCTAATTCAAGAGGTATCTGCTGATGAAGCTGCTGAGCATGCTGCAAATATGAAGTCACAGACATACCTCTTGTGGGGAACCTTGCTGTATGAGCGTTCCGTTGTGGAATATAAGTTAGGGCTACCTACTTGGGAGGAATGTTTAGAAGTTTCTGTTGAAAAGTTTGAACTTTGTGGAGCTTCTCCAACAGATATTGCCGTGATGATAAAGAACCACTGTTCCAATGAAACTGCATTGGAAGGTAAGTACCGCATGTTAATGCAAATTTTTTTCGGCTTTTAGAATTTAGAGCTGTTCGAATTTGAGACCTTCATTCAAATGCAGGTTTAGGGTTCAAAATTGATGAGATAATACAGGCATGGAATGAAATGTATGATGCTAAAAGGTGGCAATTTGGTGTTCCCTCTTTCCGGCTTGAGCCATTGTTGCGTCGGCAAGTTCCAAAACTTCATTCTATCTTGGAGCATGCTTGAAATTTTTGTTTATAGTTGGTATCCTTTCGAGGCTTTGCACAAATGCCTCAGGTTGCCTCAGTTCAACTTTTGCAGGTTGCGTGGTTGCACAGGTAACTTGTCCTTTCGAATTAAAGCATGTCAAAATTGTCTTTGTTACACCTAAAATATTGATTTGATTACAGTTTGAATAGCTGAATTCTGATGGGATTGATATGGATTTTAGAGAGTGCAAAATATGTTGAAAAGCCATTTTTTAACCAAAGACATGTTTTTAACCTGACACATAAAACTTAAATGCAGTCGTTGTGGTCTGGCTTGTCAAGTACTTTAGGGCATGTTTGATAACTTCTCATTATTAGTTTTAGTTTTCATTTTTGTGTTAGAGAGAGATTGGAATACATAGGAATGACATGTATAGCGAAATATGCAAATGGAAACTTAAAACCAAAAGGCTTTTAAGTTTTAGCTTTCAAGATATTGTTTTGTTCATTCATCTTATGTCTTCCCCCATCTCTCCATTTTTCCATATACTTTCCTCACATCTCAAGCACGAAAAGTGAAAATTAAAAACTAATAACGAAATGGGTATCAAAAGGGCTCTTAGTTTACCAATCATTAAGTGATTGTTTTTTATTATAATTTTATAATACTTCAAATCTTCATGGTCGGTGCAAAATCACACGAGTATGACTGGATTGAATGAAACATAATCTCTCTAGTTTCTTTTCTTTTGGTGATTGCAGGTCTTTTTCTTTTCTGTCAGTGGACTGTTCGTTCATCTTCTTGTTTGCTACGGGAGCAAACAGAAAGTTTGCATAGTTTTTGAATTCCGAGTGAGGGTGATCGGGTCCCAAAGTCATCGATCTCATTTGTTTCGTTTGTTGTAAGAGTCGTTAGAGTAATTTTCCACAGATTGGGGTATAGGGTATATGATTGTTTGGATTTGTTGGTTCAAAGAATAAGCAAAGTGGGAAGTTGGTGGCATAATTTTGCTTGTTACTCACTCAGCCTGCTCGGCCAGATTTGTTGTTGTTTGTCGTCATGTCGTTTGTAAGTTGCAATTCTTGTAAACTTTGTAAGCTTTTGTGATTGTTATAAAATAGCAGTGAAAGATTTTATTCCTTTACCTTTACAAGAGATACGGAGATTTTTACTATGCTTCGGTCTATGACATGCACCAGAGGAACGAGAGGCTTGACGGGTGGCCAAGGATTCCCGTGTATCGTAATCTCTTGTGCATACTAGAAAAACCATGCTTAGTATCAGTCTACTTGAGGAATTATCTACAGGAAAACAACTTTGGTAGCCGGCATCGTACCTCGGCTTACACAATCACGTGATAAGAAATATAGATTAGAAATTTTTGTTCCTAATTTGATTGAGCCTCTTGTGAACTGTATATCTCTCTCTCTCTCTTATAATGTGCTCAGTCATGTAACGATTTAGTCGCTTAAAAAGTTTTACTCCAAATTCCAGGAACAATTAGACTAACATGGTAATATAACATGGCTTAGAACGTCTTAAGTTTTGAAATTTTGGTTCGAGCAATAACTATTATTTCCGACATGTTAATTTAAACTACGAAGAGCATGATTAAAACTTGAACATACAAGAACAACTTCAGAATGACTTAAAAGTGCTTTTAAAATGACTAAAAGAGCTTTTAGATAATATTTTTAGGTGTCAAAAGTACTAGTAAACACTTTTTTAAGAATTCACTTGTATTTTAACTACAATTTATTTCATAAACATTTCACAAAAATTACTTTTTATCTACTTTAAAACAAACTTTAACATCATAATATTTCGATTTAATAATACACCGTCTTATACTAGAAAGAAACTTCCAAGTGCTACGAAGACGGAAGTAAGACGGAACGTCACGGAAGTACTCGTTTCAGTAACAACACGTCACCCCACCCACTCCAAAGTCCAACTTCCAAAAGCCGTCTCCTCCCATAAGAAAGGTAACTTGTAGAAGCATCATCTCAGATTCTGATTTCTGTCCGTCTCTCTCACTCTCTCACTCTCAGTTTTACCTTCATTCGTTGCACCTGATTAGGGTTTCGTTTATTCTCCCAAATTCCATCCATGGAGAAAGTCCGAAGAGCATCGCACGCCGGTTCTTGGTACACCGACAATCGTCAGTCTCTCTCTCTCTCTCTCTCTCACTTTCTGAGAAAATAACACCCCTCTGTTTGATTTTTTTGGCCTCCTTGAATACAAGAAGCGGAATTAGTGATTTGGGTCGGCAGTAAAACTAAAAAGTCATCAGATTTGGAGCTTTTGAGAAAATTAATTCATCCGATCAATTTGTGTGAAAAAAATCAGTTTTTAATCTAAAGGTTTTGATTTTTCAGCTAAGAAGTTATCAGAAGAGATTGAAGGATGGCTGAGAGCATCTGGGCTCAATAAATCTCCTGATGTTCGAGGTGTCATTGCTCCGTAAGTTCATACTTTTGCTGTTTCTGCTTTTTTTTTTTTTTTTTTTTTTTTTTTTTGTGTGTGTTTAAGCACTAATTAGTTGAAAACTAAAACTTATTTATTTACGTTTATTGTGGTGGGTGGCTCTGGGATTACAGGCATGCAGGGTATTCTTATTCTGGTCGTGCCGCTGCCTATGCATTTGGCAACATTGACCCAACAAACATGTAAGTTGTGTTCTTCTCGGGTTGTCTGTGATTAGTTCTCTCTAATACTGTTTTGATCATGTAGTGTAAAAATATGAGCTGATTATGTTCAGATAATTGTGCGTTGACTCATGATCGAACCTGTAAAGCTTGATTGGTATGGGAAATTAGCTGTCTTCGAATTGTTAGATTACTGACTAACTTGCCTTTTCAGTAAGCGGGTGTTCCTGCTCGGTCCATCTCACCACCATTACACTCCAAAGTGTGCTCTTTCTACGGCCACGGTTTACAAGACCCCCATTGGGGACCTACCTATTGATTTGGAAGGTACTGTGATTCTTGTTTACACCTTTAGCAGTGAATGCAGCAGCATGACCTGATCGCAAAATGTAGGGATCATGTCTATTGTTTGTGCCCATTTCTCTGTTTCCCATTTTAACCAACACCTACGTATTAATAACATAACAATGAAAATATCACATGTTTCATTTACAGGAATTTACTACTTTCCTGTTAGTTTTTGTGATGGTTTTCTAAAATTCAGTTTGTTTTCACTTGTCAGTGATTGAGGAGCTTAAAGCTTCTGGAAAATTTGATCTGATGGATATTCGCGTTGATGAGGCTGAACATAGCATGGAAATGCACTTGCCTTATCTTGCTAAAGTGTTTGAGGGGTATGTTTATTCGCTATAGTTTTATTTATTGTTCTCATATAGCAGAGTTCTATTTTATAATCCTCTTTGGCGTGGCTGACTTTTTGACGATACTGATGCAGGCACCAAGTTAAAGTTGTACCCATATTGGTTGGTGCTCTTAAAGCTGAAAGTGAAGCCATGTATGGACAGTTCCTTGCGAAATATGTGGATGATCCACAAAACTTCTTCTCTGTGTCATCAGATTTTTGTCATTGGGGGTCTCGGTATGTTCCAGTCATGGTTCTATATAGGAACGAGTATTGGCATTGTTAGCTAAATTGACTGCTACTTTTGTCCAAGATGTCAGTGCATATCTACACTTATGCATGCAGACATGCATCTTCTGCAATATGCATTAAGCACCTCTCTCTCTGTCTCTGTCTCTCTCTCTCACACACACTCACACCCCGGTGCGTGAGCAAGCAAACTTGCATTCACAAACACAACTTTTTGTTACAGTAGGACAGTTAGGGAGACTTTTAGAGCTTATATTTTGTTTTGTCTTTGTTCCAAGGAAAATAAAGCAATTTAAATGTTTCTTCATGGATGCTATGTCATGGTATCCTTAGTTTTGTTACATGATATTTGATTGTTTTGCTAATTTTCTTCTCTTGCCATGCTTTGTGCACATATAATTGAAGCCAGACTGTTACTTGTTTACCGTGCCTAATCTTGTTATTCTCTCTCAGGTTCAATTACATGCACTATGACAAGAAACACGGGGCCATACACAAATCTATTGAGGCTTTGGACAGGATGGGAATGGAAATAATAGAAACTGGAAATCCAGATGCGTTCAAACAGTATCTTTCGGAGTTTGATAACACCATTTGCGGGCGCCACCCAATTAGTGTTTTTCTACATGTAAGTGCCTCAAGTATTCCCTTTAATGTCTGAAGAGGAACAAGTTCAAATAGATTCCCTCAAATTTGGCAAAGGACATTAACCAATACAAGAATATGGCACCCCAAATGAAACAGGGTAAAACCTGTTTTAGGATTATATTGCTGTTTTCAGCTTGAAAAGCTATGCCTATCATGAAAAAGTACCAGTGTCGTTCCTGTTTCATTGACCTTTATACCATTTTGTCTGGAGACAAATAAAAGGTATGCTAGGAACTCGGTAATCAAATTGTACAATACTGTAACGAAAGCAACCTAAAGATATCCCCGTTATGTTTAGCACTTACCTATTCGATATTGACACACTGAAGTCACCAAAATCATGTTGAGAGGGAAAATGTTAGGGAGATTCCATTTTTTTTCAAGAATTGTGCTTAGTTTTCCTAGACTACAAAATGTTTCTTCATTGATCATTGCTCATAACTTGTTGGACTATATTTCTCAATGTATTCAGATGCTGAGGAATTGCTCAACAAAGATAAAGATCAATTTTCTCCGATACGAGCAGTCAAGTCAGTGCAAAACTACGAGGGACAGCAGCGTAAGTTATGCATCTGCGGCAGCAAAGGTAGATGCTTAAAAGATGTACTATCCTTTAAGACATTCAGCAATTTGATTTTCATCGAATTCATTTTAATGTTCAACTTAAAGTAAATATGCATTCATGAACAATCATCGGGTTCGCGTGCCCCTGCATGTAGATTGATACTAGTAATGGATTGCCCTCGCTGATTTCTTATATTTAGTATTGGATCGGATTATGTTTTGGTTATCATCATTTCTCCCAAGGACAAAAACGATACGGTTGAAATGTAGCCAAGGTCATATTGACACCCTCCGACCTCCACTACCTCAGACCAACCATTGTACATGTGTTAAGATCTCGTTGCTCCAACAAGAAAACGGACAAATCTGGTAAGCCTAACCGATTGTTTACGGTGTTGGTTGAGCAGAAGCCAACCGACGGTGGCCGTTGGGTTGGCAGTTACGGGGTGGGGGTGTGTCGAACCGAACCAAGCCTACGCCTAGTCAGTTTTAAACAAAGTCTTGACCTATAGCATAAATTTTTCTCCCCAAATTTTACATATCATTCAGATGAGGAAAAATTCGAAAAAGCTAAGGCTTTCAGAAGCTCACTTGAAAGTTGAAGGCTCAAGTGACGAGCACAATAAGGATCCTCCCCGGATCCTCTTTGTGAGGATTCTGGAAATCTTCCAATCACGTCCGTTCATCTTACATCGTGCGGTCATAAATCATTGTAAATTTTTTATTTAAAATTGAATATAAATGGTACGTAATAAAAACTAATCGCACGATATACGATAAATGGACGTAATTGGAGGATTCTCGGGATCCTCACAAAGAGGATCAGGAGAGGATCCTCATTCCACAATAACAATGTAACTAGTCTCCAGTTTTTAGCTCTACACAACTTTCACTCTTACATATAAATATACGCTTCGTGACCCTTTACAGATAGGAAGTGATTCATCCTTGCCAACTAATCACAAATTGACAGATATACTGAAGTGACGAGCCAAAACACTATGATTGGTAAGGAAGGAATGATCCTTTTCGAGAAAGGGAAAGAAATGATCCTTAGATATAAAGAGGCAAAGTATTTTTCATATGGAAACGATATTCGCCCACGCTTTTTCGTTCTCAGACCCTGTTTATTCATGTCCCTGCCCTTGATAAGTTTTTCAATTCAAAGGACACAAATAAATATAGGTGAGTTATGGAAAAAAAAGTGCTTGCAGAGTGAATGCTAGGAAGTAGGGAAAAAGGAGCAGAAAACATGGGGACTTTAATTTTTAGTTTTTTTATTTATTATTGTTTAATTAAAATTATCCTTATTATATTAATGATCTTCCATTTCGGAGGGTTATTCAGTTGCAATTTTTATGAATTTTAAAGGAGTTATAAATCTAAGGAGTTTGACAGAGTTTTAATAGACTTTTATAGAGGCTATGAATTTCGAGTGAATTCACACTCAGATTTTTAGGGTACTTTAATAAATTCTTTTGAAATTGTAATTGAATATTCTTCAACTTTCATGAATTTATTTAAAATTCTGATTGAAAATCCATAAAATTTTAAACTTTTTTAAAATCTTTTGAGATTTCCAAATCAATCCATCTTTGGGCAAAAGGTTAAATAGAAAATTAACAAATAGAAGTGTTATTATTCACCTCTGACAATTTTTACAGTTATTCTGAATTGTCGTCAATTAAATTTGACATGTAACCCTAATACATAACGTTGAACCTCTAATATGGCCCACTACAACATTGCCCCAACCATTTCTTTTCAAAGAGAGTTATCGTGTAAATTAGTTTTGAACTCGTCATCCACAAGATTTGAAGCTAAACCCTATTACTAAGTGACAACGAGAGATTTGTATATAGGTTTCATTCTGACCTTGCCATTCGGTAGGGAGTGAAAATAGTTCTTCCACAACAAATAACTCATGCTTTCATGTGGGAAGTGGGAAACGACTAACTCAATTTTTATTTTTTTTAACAAACGATATTATCTACACTAAAGGGGTGGGAAAGTGGAAAACAACATCCTACCTACTGATTACACATGACTACGAACCAATATTCAAAAAGTCTGAAATGCAACTTGTTTGCGCAGAGGAAGTGACACACCCCGACCCGGAATGTCCACTAGGATCCCAAATCGAGCTGTGTTGGCCGACATCTGGAAGGTGACGAAGCCATAAAGTGTGATAGTGTATAAAATGTGAATAAATTTGAACCTAAAAGTGTCTAAATACCAGAATGCGCTACGAATGGGAGCGATCCCATTTCACACGCGATGCTAGAGCATAAGTAAAGTACAATAGTGTGGGTAAGAATCATACCCTTAAAAGTAGCCACGAATACTAAGATTAGGCATATATCCTCGTCGATACGAACTCAGCAGTTAAAACTTGAAGGGGGTACAAAACAGAAAGTGTGAGTAAGCAGTAAAACCAAGCTTCCCAAAACTATTACCTTTTTAACAGTAATAACCCTTCACTGTAATTCCCTTATCGTTTCCTATAGGACAGTACTTCACACACACACACACACACACACACACACATATATATATATCTATATATCCACCCATGCTAATGAAATGGCCAAAACCACGGTTATGCCGTGTCCATAGACTCTACAATGCATTAACAAGTACGCCAAATGAACTTAATCAATATAAAATGATACATCAGCTGTAATCACCTAACGTGACCCGTACGACTGTACTCATATCTCATCAATCAATGCAAGCATATAAGTCGGGAGTCATCTTTAGTGACCTGTACAACTTATCCATATCTCATCAAGCATCCCTGCACACGAGTCGGAACCACCTCTAGTGGTCTGTACGACGGGACTGGGTGTAAATAAGTACGCTCAAGTGCTACGATCACGTGAAGTCTGGGCGAATAATCGCGGGTCACCTACAAGTCGGAATCACTTATAGTGGTCTGTACGACAAGCCTGTGCACCTACCTTGAGTCCAAGGTGAGCGTAAGGTGCGAGAGGTGAACATCACGTGAAGGACTGTGCCCTGGCCACGGGCGAGAGCACTAACACCGGGGTGCAGGTTTATGAGCTCTCAATGCATCTCAATATAACATGTACAACTTATGGCAACCCATACGACAATATCGGAGTTGCCTAACACATAAATGTAGTCATCCTATAACTCCATCAATTCAACTAATACCATAAACTCACCTGAATTTACCTGAGTGTCCTGCGTTCACCTTTGCACTTGAAAGCATGCCCAATAATTATGTGCAAGTAATATACATATGGATATACCATGATGCAATCTAATACTCAACCATGTCGTAGCATTTTCAATTATATACAATACGGTGTGAAATGTACAACCAATAACGCCTTACTCCCGAACTACTTATTTTCAGGGATAATTATCCATGACAACCCAATTAACACTAACTTAACTAACTAATTCACAAAACTAAAACTTGTCTTTACCAATTTCCTTCGCGTTACTCAATTTCCCAAATAAGGCTTTTGTCTCAAATATATTATGGCTGCATCTAACGTCTCGTTAGACTGCCAACGTACCCTAAACATGGATCAAGTCATTCGTAGTTCATATTAGTACTTCAAGCATTCACAATAATTATATGAAGGTAATATACCTAATCAATTTAAAAGTGTCGATGGAACTATCAATAATATGTACGATAAAAGGAAAAGGTCCACTCACCTGGAGTCCACGCTATGATTCTCTAGCGCACGCATCGAGTCGTCCTGAATGATTGGTGCCTGCCACGAAGTCCAAAAGTGGATGGAAGATGGTCAATTTTGCCCACAAAGCTGGCGGGTGCCTAAAACTTCCCGACGTCGATTCGTCATCTACGGTGGTCTAACGGGGTCAAGGTTGGTTAAGTTTTGCTCCTGGGATGATGGGCTACAAAGCCCAAGTGGTAGCATCGGCCATCACTTTGCCGATTTGCCGGAAAATAAAAAAGGATGCCCGGAGCACCGTGAGAACCGCCAACTTTCGTGGCCTTAAACCGCCACATACCGTGGTTAATCAAGGTGGTTCTTGGGTGGGTTTGTAGAGGGGAATGAGAGCTTCAAGATGGTGGTGATGGTGTCGAAAAATCCATCGGAGTTGGCCGGAATAGGCCTTGGAAAATGAGTGGTTGCGAGGGGAAAAATGCACCGGAAAGCTGGGAGCTTTTTTTTTTTAATGTTTTTTTTTTTAATTTTATATTCTTTCTTTTTGATTGGCTGAAGGCTTTCCTCCTCTCCTCTAATTGGTTCCTTGTCCCTTTAATTTAATTGGTCCACTATTCCCACAAGGTGGGAATTCAAATAATTTTTATAGCTAAACTTTAAATAACCATTTTCAAACGTCCATAACAATACTGTTATAATCCGGACTCGCAAACGGCTTTCGCCTATGCGCTCACACCAACGAGTACTACGAGAATATGCTAAAAGAATAAATCATATGTCTCTCTAGACGATGGTCAACATAAGTCAAAATCTTTGCCTCTATGGCATTTTCGTAAATTCACGCTTTTAAAATAAAATAAAAATGTAAAATTTAAAACGGGTTGTCACAGGAGGTGCTAGAGGTGCTAGTCGAATTAATAATTCATTAATATTGCTAAAAAGGGGCTAATAATTCATTAATTTCACCAAAGTTAAATGTTTTAGTTAATTACTCTTCCAGTGCCTGCCTCCAGAAAGTCGTGCCAACATAGCTCAAAAATGACGTTCGTGGTAGTTGTCAGCACTGTGGTGAATTCAGTTTTCAGTTAATGTTTTGTGTGCCTGACTCCAAAAAGTCGTGCCAACATAGCTCAAAAATGACGTTCGTTGAGTAGATGTTGTCAAGTATTCTTCTGCCTCGTAGAAATCTCCACGAATGAAATATTCTTCCAAATACGGCAAGCTGAACCAGATTCTCGCTCCAGGCTACCCATATAAATAATTAATGCAGTTAAAAAAATCATTACTTTTTGTTAACCCAATGATAGTAATCTCACAAAAATTGATAAACTATGATGATTATTGTACGTTGCATTTGGCTTGATGTGAAATTAAATTAAAAAATAAAACTCACGCACGATCTGTTTTTCCACAACTGTTGAGGTCAAAGTATTGTAGAATGGAGTAAATTGCATGTCCTTGTGAAATAGCAGCCATATTGTAGCTACTATATTATTTACTCCATTCTACAATACCTTGACCATAACATATAGTAGTTATGCTTTGATTCCTAAACGTCAAAAGGCGTCAAAAATCAGGATATAACACCAGAAAAATGATAATTTACACACTATCTAGGTAGATCTTAAATGAAAGATAACATCATCTTAAAAAAATTGATCATATCATCCACAACCAAACATGTACAATAATATTATCCACTAAAACGTACCATAACATCTACATGCGAGCTAGCTAGATGCCTGTAATTAAAATTAAAAAAAGGAGTTGTGGGAGCTTATGCTCTAGTGGCAAAACGTTTTATACCACATTCACAGCAAAAGTTCGACTCACCAACAACCCTTTGAATTAAAATCAATAGGATTTGGTAAATCCTCTATAAAATAAAAAATCCAATTCTTAGGAAACAATATGAATTCGATATCTTATATAATTAAATATAATGGATATGATGTAGATCTAGGCATGCGTTATATTTGAAAAACTAATTACGAAAGAGCACTCAATATTTTCGACATAAAGTAGCAACTTTCTTAAGGAAAATTTCTTATTTATTGGCTAGTGGATTCTTTTCAATATATTTCTTATGGAAGCATATTTTTAGGGATATAAATTCTTAGCTGATGCCATCACAAGCGTTGGACTTAACATACCAAATACGCATATGAAGGATAGAACTTTATCTATTGTTGTTTGAAATGTTTTCATATATGACTGTATTGGAACATGTTGTAGCCGTGGATTCTCTAGTTAATTAAAAAAATAATGGCATAGCTTGAACTTTGTCAAAAATAACTTTTAAACTTTAAAAATATTTGACAATGAGTCTTGTGTTAATTAATAAAGTTATAGCATAGCCGCACAATTGATTTTCACAATTATTTTTATCTCTTACACATCTCTTTATTTCCAACATTAAAATTAAATAAATCAAAAGAAACAAACAAACAAGATTAAACATGAGTGTGTAAAAGAAAAATATTACGTATTTATCACTTCTCTACTTTTCAACCAATATTATATAATATATGAACGACGAAATGAAATGAAATAATTATGAATACCATTTTTTGATGTAGTCTTATAATCAAGAAAGACTTATTTTTAACTATGATACTTGCACTTTATACAAAATCTCACTTTTATCACTTATTTGCTCATTTTTTGTATCT
Organism: Pyrus x bretschneideri; assembly: GCF_019419815.1. Lineage (NCBI taxonomy): Eukaryota > Viridiplantae > Streptophyta > Magnoliopsida > Rosales > Rosaceae > Pyrus > Pyrus x bretschneideri. The sequence goes on along the minus strand of NW_025999390.1, from coordinate 7,740,981 downwards.
CAATTTATCCTATTATGTTAACTTGGTTACATAAACCATTAAATTGTTGCCGTGACATGAATATTTTGGTAAATTTGCCTATAATAATTAAAAAATAAATATAAAATTGACTAAACAAAAAACCCAGCTTATCACCCCCACCACCTGTAAATTCCGATCGGATTTGGAGATCAATTCTCATAGGCTTCATGGTTAGACCATTTTTTGTAGACCGTATGATATGACAGTTGATGATTGGATTATTTTTTTAAATGATTTAAAAAAGAAGTTCAAATATCAACCATCACATCATGTGGTTTATAAAATATGATGTCTCTCATCACCCAAGAGATTTGAATTAAGCTACAAAATATTATAATAATTTAGTGTCAAACTTGTCACCTACCTAAATCTAATTTAAAAACTTTCATTTATAATAAAAAATATCTCTAAACAGTAGTGTTAAAGACAACCATCATTATGTGATTAAATTTTAATTGATAAAGCATAGTGAATTTGTACGAAATAATAAGTTCTTTAACTTATACAATAGTCTCGAACTCGTAGGTGGCAAGAGTGTATGATAACGACACTGATAGGAACATGTGCTTATATAAGCACAGTACAGAGGTCAGCTTTATCCAAGCTACTGTCCAAAGTGGTGGGTCCCGGTTGGTGCGACTGGAGAGGTGGCTGAAAGAAACGTACACGCTTGTTTACCATGCCGAGGTTCAGGAGGAATTCTTTGTTACTTTCTACTTCAATTTCTTCTTCTCATCGCTACAACCAAGATTTGCCTTCAATTTTCTAAATTTATTTTCTCTTGGCTACAAGCAATTTCTTTTCATTTTTTAATAAAAAAAATCTTTAACTTTTTATTAAATGAACACATGTATTTTAATTTTCTCTCAATCGTTTATAGACACATAAACCAAAAAAAAATATATATATATAGAATTGTTAATTTTCAAAATTTCCAAATTTCACCACCTTCACACTAAAGGTTAAATGGAGAAATAATATAAAAGTTGGAGTTATTATTCACGCGGTTTATGACGTTATTTTGCCTTCTTGACAAATAATTTTACTCTTATTCCCAATTGTCATGAGTAAAATTTAACATGCTGTATTCATATCTTTTTATTTTGGACATTTAGCATAGACTGTCTAAGCCCAATCTTTTATGATAAACTCTTAACAAACACACTCTTAATCATCTAGCTTAGCCCAATACTGTATTGCACAACCGATTCAAGTTAATAAGTAATGGCTGACTTTGAGAACTTTAACGAAAAGTTCTTGGTACTGTTTACTTTAACGAAAGACTATTTTTTTACACTAAAAAGTCAATTCTGGTACTATTCACTTTACCCTTTATTTTGTCTTTATCATTAAAACTCAAAGTTTTCAAGTCATTTTCATTAGTTTTCCTAATTTTAATTAATAGAAGATACATTTATGTTCAATGTACACTAACTAGCAAAACACCATCACATCAAACAATGTCCTGCCAGCCTCCTAATTACATATAATTACGACCCATATCCGAAGCCTGGAATAAGCCTGAAATGGACTTGTACAAGCAACGGAGTTGTTGGAGGTTGTAATGCTGCTATAGATGCTCGTCGAATTAGCAGAATTGCGGGTGGTGGAGGGAGTGCTGCTAGATTGGCAAGGCCGCCGCTACTGTAGTCGTTCGGAATTCGATATCGAATTTTCCCAACCAGCAGTGGATTCGCCTCCAAACATCTCCTTATATCTATCATCGCCGCAGTTCTTGCTTCTATGAGGTCTCCATAGCCCTGAAGTCGTAGGTAGATTCTACATGCAGAAAGCAAAGCGCGATTTATGAAAAATAAAAAAATCAGTCGTATAAAGCAGTAACTACTTTAGTGTATGTGCAATCACAACGATCGAAATTGTTCATTTAAAAGAAAAAAATAATATCTCTCATTAAATGCTCAATTAAGATGGTACAAATAGCAAACGTCGTCGTTTTCTTTACCTAACGTCGTGTAAGTTCATAATCTCGGTCGCCTGTGCAATCAGGTTTTGATTGTACGGCAGGAGGGTTGTGAGTTCTTCATGGAGAAGTTCATTTGCTTCCTCATAGTTATTACTGCATGGGTACAAAGTTATAAGTAAATATAATTAACATTGCTAAAACGAACTAATATTTCGTTAATTCCATTAAATGTAGGGTTTTAATTAATTACTCGTCCAGTGCCTCCAAAAACTTGTACCAACGAAGCTCAAAAATGACCTTCGTTGAATAGATGTTGTCATGCACTGTGGTGAAGCCGTTGAAGTACTCTTCTGCCTCGTCAAACTCTCCGTGAATGAAACATTCTTCAAAATATGGCAAGCTGAAGAACAAGCCGGATTCCCTCTCAAGTCTACATGCATAAAGAATAGTGTAGTTATTATGATCATAAATAAAAAGGAAAGACAAGTAAAAGGATCTCAACCCCAAGACACAAATGATGACAAGCATCTACACACGCGTTGATGGTTGCTAGCCATTATTACGTGTGAGATTTATACTAGGGATCTCAAGTACGTAAATGGCTAACAATCATCTCGCGCGCATAGACAATAGTTATTCTTGGCATTTGTCTTGAGAGAAAATTAATATGGGAAAGAAACTCACGTTCGAGCTGTTTGTCCAAAATTGTTGAAATCAAGATATTGTAGAATGGAGTAAATCACATCTCCATGTGAAATAGCAGCCATATCGTCAATACAGTAGCTCTGATTTGGTTCCCAAATGTCAAAATAAGTGAAAGGTTAGTAAATAATGTCATCCACACCAAAAAAGAATTCAAAATCAAATCGCCGACAACCAAAAAATGCATGTAAAATGATCACATCCACCAAAAAATATACCATAACATCTGCATTGCAAGCTAGCTAGAAGCCTACAATGTTTTTTTAAGAGAAGCTAGAAGCCTAGAATTAAACTAAAACAAATAAGATTTGTGTGAATTTACTCTCTAGCATCGAAGCGTTTTATACTGCATTCACAACAAGAGTTTAGCTTACCAACCACATCTTGCATTAAAACCAGTAGGATTTGGCGAATCCTAAAAATATGTAAAAAAAAAATTTAACTTTTAGGAAAGTATGAATTCAATAACTAATGTAGATAAATATGATGAATACGGTTCAGATCTAGACATGCATCGTATTAGGAAAGGTAATTAAGAAAGAAAACTCATAATTAATTTTCTACATAAAATAGAGCAAAAATTTCTAAATAAAAAAAGAGAGAAGAGAAATGGTTCACTTCTTAAACTCTCTGAGCTTGATGCCTGCCTCAATTTACTCTTAAGCTCGAATTATCACTCACTGCATGAATGAAATTGCTTGGCAGAGGCCTGAATTTATAGGAGAGGGCGAAGGGAGAGGGTATCATGGCCATTGGCGAACATACGTTTGTTTGGGTTACATGTAGCAGGGATTATGTGGTCATTTTCGTTGAGCACTCAGTGGGCTATCAACCACCAGACTCAGGAGGGGGGTTTGTAAGACACGCTCTCCAAAAGGGTAAATGGCAAAAGTTTATGGTGAAAGCGTTCTCACAATCATCTCATGCACTCTTCTAGTATAACCAATAGATTAAATGTTTAATCTGTACTAAATATAATTCTCTCTCTCTCTCTCTCTCTTTATTTTTTATTGTTTTATTTTTTTTATGACATCATACAAATTCTTTTGGGAAAAGGATCCTCTCCGGATCCACTTTGTAGGGATTTTAGGGATTCTCACATTCTAGCAGTTCATCGTACATCGTACGGCCAGTTTTCGTCAGATACTATTTGTGTTTAATTTTAAATAAAAAAATCAAATGATTTCTAATTACACGATATACGATGAACGGTTAAAATGTAAAAATTCTTAGGACCCTTACAAAGTAAATCCGGATGGGATCCAATTCTAATTTGTTCAATTGAAAATAAACTCATATATTATAATATAGTCATCGAATATTTAGAATATAGTGAAAAACGTTCTAATAAGTGAAGTCATAACATAGATTTTTGTTTAATAATTTTAAAAGTGAATTATCAATTAGATGAATATTACGAGTGATAATTTTTATGATCTTAAGAAATTCCTATTAAAAAAGATCTTAATAAATTCTTGCACTCCATATTTTTTAATATATAACACATAGTTAATTATGCAAAATATTTACATTTGAATGTTAGTAAATATGTAAATTTTACATTTTAGTGTTATTGTTAGGTCTCTCATGAAGTTCACGATTAAGTAGCGCGTGAAGGGACCAAGTTCAAACAATTTTTAAGAATACAACATAAATACGCAAGTAACATTTACAAAGACATGGGAAAACACTTGAGAGTCGAGATCGTGAACAAGTAAGCAAGCCAATTCAAGTTCGTAGTTAGTTGTTGGGCTGGTATTGACATAAAAAAAAAAAAAAAAAAAAAATCACAGTTGAGTTGGGCTAACGTACATTAAAAAGATAAACATCGGTTAAATTATTGGTAATTAACTTTTATTGGGCCGATATTGAATGTAGTTTTTCAATGGTCAGGTACGAGTTGTAGCTTTTCAACCGGGCGAGATGTCTGATTAGTTATGTGGCTTCATACTTTATCTCGAGTTAGCCTGCCCTTGGGCTTGTCACGATGAAGAGTTGGCTCCATTCTTAACACAGTCGGATTAGTTTTTCGATCTCTTTTCTTGGCGAGTATTCTTTTTTCTATAGCTCAAACTTAGCCAATTTGTAATCTATTCTATATTTTCTTTTCTTGAAAATTGAATTTTTCACTAACTGATGTCATCAAAATAGCTCAGTTTCAAAGCATTTTTAATTTCAACGTTGTCTTATTTTTTAGGCCTAAAACTGCTTATTTATCAAGGAAAAAAATTGAATTTCTTTATTGGAATCAAATTCAACATTATATTCTAATTAAGTAATTCGACACATATTATGTCACATCCCGGCCCGGGGCGGACCACTTCCCGGGCCCGCTCCACCACCATAGCACAATATTGTCCGCTTTGGGCTTACCAGTCCCTCACGGTTTTGTTTTTGGGAACTCACGAGCAACTTCCCAGTGGGTCATCCATCATGGGATTGCTCTAGCCCCCTTCTCGCTTAACTTCGGAGTACCCATGGAACCCGAAGCCAGTGAGCTCCCAAAAGGCCTCGTGTTAGGTAAGGATGAGAATATACATTGAAGGATCACTCCCCTGGGCGATGTGGGATGTCACAATCCACCCCCCTTAGGGGCCCGAAGTCCTCGTCGGCACACCACGGCCAGGGTTAGGCTCTGATACCAAATTGTCACATCCCGGCCCGGGGCGGATCACTTCCCGAGCCCACTCCACCACCGTAGCACGATATTGTCCGCTTTGGGCTTACCATTCCCTCACGGTTTTGTTTTTGGGAACTCACGAGCAACTTCCCAGTGGGTCACCCATCCTGGGAATGCTCTAGCCCCCTTCTCGCTTAATTTCGGAGTTCCCATGGAACCCGAAGCCAGTGAGCTCCCAAAAGGCCTCGTGCTAGGTAAGGATGGAAATATACATTTAAGGATCACTCCCCTGGGCGATGTGGGATGTCACAATCCACCCCCCTTAGGGGCCCGACGTCCTCGTCGGCACACTCACGACCAGGGTTAGGCTCTGATACCAAATTGTCATATCCCGGCCCGGGATGGATCACTTCCCGGGCCCGCTCCACCACCGTAGCACGATATTGTCCGCTTTGGGCTTACCATTCCCTCACGGTTTTGTTTTTGGGCACTCACAAGCAACTTCCCAGTGGGTTACCCATCATGGAATTGCTCTAGCCCCCTTCTCGCTTAACTTCGGAGTTCCCATGGAACCCGAAGCCAGTGAGCTCCCAAAAGGCCTCGTGCTAGGTAAGGATGGGAATATACATTTAAGGATCACTCCCCTGAACGATGTGGAATGTCACATATTACATAAGTTACAAATTAAATAACAATTAACCAACTAAGCTTATTGTATATGTAAAATATTATTTTACCCATAATAACCCTTGATGTTGCTTTAATAAAAAAAAAATGATGAAACAAAAAATAAGGAAAAACAAATTAATAGAGTTCAAACTAGTTTCTGTGAGTCCAACCGCAGTGAAATACTCTATTTTATCTTCTTTTGAGGTAAAAATTTGACTCCTTTTAATGTTACATTCCACATCGTCTAGGGGAGTGGATCATGGAAACCTTATATGTATATTCTTATCTCTACCTAGCACGAGACCTTTTGGAAACTCACTGGCTTCGGGTTCCATCTTAACTTCGAACTTAAGCGAGTTCGCGCGAGAGTTATCTCAAGATGGGTGACCCATTGGGAAGTTCTCATGTGAGTTCTCAAAAACAAAATATTGGAAAGTTCTCATGTGAGTTCCCAAAAACAAAACCGTGAGGGTGTGGTCGGGATCCAAAACAGACAATATCGTGTTACGGTGAAGTCAATTCTGGGATGTGATGGGGGCCCCGGCTGGGATGTAACATTTAACATGAAACTGCTAATGCTTTTTTTTATTTTTTTGCTTTGCCAATAAAACGCTTAAAAGCTAATACGTTACCTGCAGGTCAAGAATTTGTCATTCTAAAAGCTTATATTAGTGTGACCGCAAAACGCCCCGCGTAGACACTGTTACGGAAGGAAAAATTGAACTGCCTTAGCGCGTGAAGCCCCTTAATTTGGCCTTGTGTTCAGCTACCACAAAGGTAACACCATGTCACTAATTAGGTTCAAATTAGTAGCAAATTGCAAGTTGTGCCACTAATTAAGAACTCCAGATCGTGTTCATAAAATGCATGGCCATGTGTGTTACAGTCATTTATGTGAAAAGTTGTGTGGAAAAAAGGGACCAATCTTCTTTATCTTTGCAACATTTGACTTGTAGAAAAGGAGGAGTGGAGACAATACCCTTTAACGGAAAGGTAAATACTGCTTTAAACAAAATAAAAAGAAAAGAAAAGGTAATTAATTACTTTTTATGTTTTAAGAAAAGTACGATATTCATTGATACGTCTTTTGAATTTATGTGTTTAATGTTACTTATTCATTTGGATACGATCTTTAATCACAGTTTCTAGCTTAATAAAATGCATCATTGATGAACATATTCAATAGGTTTTCCAATTATGTTCTCTATTCATTAGTTCAAAAGTTCAGATTGAGTTGTACTGTTTAATTTCGCTTCTCGTGTTCTTGTTATAGGCGATTTTAAGTTGACAAGAGTTTTATCTTTATAGATATGTCGTGTTACATCAGCTTGTCACTGTATGATCATTATTGATAGCCCTTGTCATATCGGATGGTTTGTCCATGGTGAAGAAAGTTGAAATTTCACCGTAAATTTAATTGGTAATACGAGGATTAGCCAAACATATTATAAGCCCTTGAAAGACTTCTCCTTTAAACAACGTGGGACTTTTTTACCTTCACATTATTTCTCTCTTCAATGATGTGAGACTTTTTTACCTTCACATTATTTCTCCTTTCAACGATGTGAGACTTTTTTACCTTCACATCTTCAGACGCCCATTGTGTGTGATGAATTTCCAAGCCAAATACGTGGGCAACGCGAATTGGATGATGTGAAATACGTGAGGCGTTGGCCTTCACATGTGGGTCAACTTTCTCAGTTACTATGAAGAAAGTTGATGTTCCACCTTATAACCAATTGACAATATGAGGAGTAGCCCAACCTGTTATAAGCCCTTGCAAAGTTTCTCCTTAATTTTATTGATGTGAGACTTTTTTACCTTCATATCTAGCATGTGGTTGGTTGTACGTGAATCCCACATGGAAAATTTGAAAAAAACCTTGCAATAACCTTTCTTGTTAGACTTAACTAAATATTCTAAAGGTGTCAGGTAACGTCGTTTACCTTTTTGCAAGATTTAACTAATATTTCATCAACTTGACGAAATGTACTAATGGCACGTGTCGGCTCCAAAACGGCATGTGACAGCTCCAAACGGCACACGGTGGTACATTGTACTTCAACATCAAAATAAAACTTCTAGAGTCCCATATCGACTGTGAACAAAACATGGGACTCTCCTTGACTATAAAAGAAGATCACTTTCCCACAAATTGATCCCTGATGATCTTATTCTACTTAATCTATTATTGGAACTCACTAAGTGATGATTATATCTAAACCCTTGTATCATGTACATAAACTCTATGTTATTAAGGAGAACTCCTTTATCCTGTGGACTTAGCCCAACATAGGTGAACCGTGTACCTCTTGCGTTTACTTCTCTTATCTCTTATCTCTATACATGCTACCCTCACTAGGTGACTGAAGTAACCTAACAAAGGTCACATCTTAACACTTTACGATATTCCAAAGTCAACTCGGTTTTGTGCATCAATAATCAAAATTTCATAATCAAAATTGTTCAATTTCTTAGTCCTCATTTGAAGATCATCCTTACAAAAAGTCATTCAAAACATAGATTGTTTAGTCAACCAATCACATTTAATAAAATGGACATTTTCTCATTAATATGTTACCTGATACCTACACCGTTGATTTATTTGATACATTTTAATGATTAAACGATCTCCAATTCAAATCATTTTTTGCAATATTGATCTTCAAATAAAGATTAAGAAATTGAAGGTTCCGATTATAACATATATATGGTTATGATACGTTATTTGCAATGGGAATGAGCTTATTCCTCAAGAAGGGAATACAAGTATTATTCATTTATTCTGTGTTTTTATCAAATTTTATCTAATATTTATTTTGTTTTCATGTAATTTTTTTTAATATTGAAAACTCATATTCTAACTGTCCAAAAAATTCTCACTTTTTTATTTTCATTTTTAAAAACTAGATACTCACAATAGTTACTAAATGAGTTCCCAAACATGTTTATGAAACAAGCCTTGTATATTTTTGAATGTCATAATACACCAATGATTGAATTTTACTTGTTTTGTGGTGAATTTTCAATTATTATGCTATTCACCTTTTTCCCAATAAAATTCCATAAAAGAAAATTACCTTTTTTGTTTTTAGTTACTATATATTCGTGTGAATGTTTTACTTAGTAGTTTTCAGTATTCTTTTCTTCTTCAAGTTTTCTGCAAATTTCTTTTTTGATACTAGTTTCTGATATTAGTAGTTGAAAAACATGAACATGAGGATAAAAGAAGAAGAAATTGGATAGGGAACAGGAACGGCGAGAATTCTGGAGTATTTTACATTTCTTTTTATAATTGATTATTCATTAGTACACGGGGCATAACTAAACAGAAAAAATTATGGTGGGTTAAAGAGTTGGCGAGATTAATGAGATATGAAGAAATGAAATAAATCATTTTTTTAATACATTAATTACCTAATTATGTGACATCCCACATCGCGCAGGGGAGTGATCCTTATATGTATATTCCCATCCCTACCTAGCACGAGGCCTTTTGGGAACTCACTGGCTTTGGGTTCCATGGGAACTCCGAAGTTAAACGAGTAGCGTGCGAGAGCACTCCCAGGATGGGTGACCCATTGGAAGTTCTCGTGTGAGTTCCCAGAAACAAAACCGTGAGGGCATGGTCGGGGCCTAAAACGGACAATATCGTGCTACGGTGGTGGAGCGGGCCCGGGAAGTGATCCCGCCCGGGCCGGGATGTGACAATTTGGTATCAGAGCCTAACCCTGGTCGCGAGTGTGCTGACGAGGACGTCGGGCCCCTAAGGGGGGTGAATTGTGACATCCCACATCGCCCAGGGGAGTGATCCTTATATGTATATTCTCATCCCTACCTAGCATGAGGCCTTTTGGGAACTCACTGGCTTTGGGTTCGATGGGAACTCCGAAGTTAAGCGAGTAGCGTGCGAGAGCACTCCCAGGATGGGTGACCCATTGGGAAGTTCTCGTGTGAGTTCCCAGAAACAAAACTATGAGGGCATGGTCGGGGCCCAAAGCGGACAATATCGTGCTACGGTGGTGGAACGAGCCCGGGAAGTGGTTCCCCCCGGGCCGGAATGTGACAAATTAACTGATAACAGAACCCACATGGCAACTAATGAATGAAAAAACAAATAGGGAAGACAAGAAGAGAGGGTGCATTTTTGCTCACCACCGTACCATTAATTGATTTTGAAATTTGAGATTTATGTCTATCGCCATATAGATATCAAAATTTATATTCATCTGGAGGTAATAAATAGAGTGATGATCATCATTTTCACTTAAGTATGGTGAGCAAAAATAATCCAACAACAAAGTAACTAGCATTCTTTTAGACCGTCAAATTTTAACCATAAAATTGAAATTTGTAGGCTTATATAACACTTTGATAGTTTGATCTTTCTTTCTTTTTTTTTTTAAATTTTGTTCTTCACTTGATATGCCAAATTTAAACTATTATTTATTTTTTTATAATTGTAATAAGTATTTTTGGGACAAAAGATAATCATAAAAGCATTTATTAATCTCTAAAAACAAATTTGAGGTTGATTTCAAATTTGATAGCAACTACCTTTGATGTAAATCCACGTCATACCATGTAAGAATTAATATTTTGATTAAAAACCACTAAAAGTGTCTCTTTTTTTTTATTTTTTTATTTTTACTGTTATTACTTATGTTAACCTTTTAACTTCTTTTTTAAAGATACTCTTTATTTTTTTTATAGAATTTTATATAGAAATCTTAACCTGTAAGTAAAAGAGAGAGAGTGAAAAACACTCTCTCAAAACGGGCGGAGAAACGGACAAGCACCTCAACCATCACTGTCACTTTTGACAAAGCTGAAACAGCTGTCAGAACAAAGGCTTTACCTAGTGAGTCCCACAGACACTTGTCTCACATGCCTTATCGACCAACCATCCGACTTATATGATAAGCCCGGTGGCTTATACCTCGTAGGTACCGCCTTGATATATATAACCAGTCCCATTAACATTTTATCAGCAGCATGAGGAAAGAGTGCTCTCAAACATAGAGAAAGTAGTGAGAGAAAGTACAGACTAGAGAGAGAGAGTTTTCAGGCGTCTGCTTCCGATCACCGGCCCTGTTCTTCTCTGTTTACAGGTAAATCTTTGTGTTTTATTTTACCTTTTACCTCTGAAAAGGGTTAGTCTTTTGCTTCATTTATGCCTGCCTTTCTCCCCCATTACCTTCTTCTTTCTACCCTCTTGAATTATACTGGATTTTGGCCACTTTGCTGTTTTTGATCTGTGAAAAACCTAATTTTCTCTCTCATGGGTTACAAATTTTGCATGTTCTTAAATCTGGATGGAAAATGATTTCTGAGCTGCCATGGAAAGAAAGCGTATCTATTGACCCGATTTGATTAGAGAAAGAAGTTTTTTCACCGGAAATTTTGATGCTTCTAGTTCGATGTGATTTTGTTGCATCTACTGTATATTTTGGCTGATGTGGCGCCTTGTCTTTTCCAAGAAATATAGGGCCTGTTTCGTATCTTACTCAAAATATTTTTAAGTACATCTCTTGAAAACAATTTTTTTTAGTGTTCAAAATCTTGTTTGGTATGCAATTTAAAATTATTTTTAAGTATTAAAATTTAAATTGAATAAAGAGATCTAAAAAAGAGGTCGAAGAAAAGGGACGAAGATGAGAAATGGGAAAAGAGAGGATCGGAGGAGAGATAAATAAGAAAAAAGGGAGAGGATGAGAGAAATAAGAAAAAAGAAGAGAGAATGAGGAGAGAGAAGAAAAAAGAAAGATAGATTGGAGTGAGAGGAGAGGAGAGAGAGAAAATAAAAGAGTGAGTTTAAAGTTTAAAGCTCCAAAAACTCACTCTTAGTGTTTTTAGAGAGTAGATTATTTTTTAATTTAGTTTTTACAGTTTTTTAAATAAGCATGCCAAAAAAACTTTTAAAACCTAAAACTTAAAGTGTTTTTGAGTTTAAAAAGTTGAATTCAAGTAGAGTGTCAAACAAGCCCTTAATTTCTTGGAGAATTTTTGCAAAGACTGAACCTTTTTTATAATCTAGCATGGACCATGACGTTTTTCTAATTTGATTCCTTTTGGTATGTATAATCTTTATTTCCTTGGGTATGAAAATTGTATCATTTTATTCTGCATAAAAAATGTGGTTTTTTTTTTAACTTTGTTATTAATTGGCTTATTTGCAGGTTGAAAGAAGAAGAAGCCGTTGCGATGACGTCCTCTCTCAGTAAGGACCTCATCTTATTGATTATGCAGTTACTTGATGAGGAAAAGTTTCAACAAGCTCGTCATAAGTAATTTTCTGACCCGAATTACCGTGTCTTTATATTTGTACATGTTTTTGCAGCTCATGCTTTTCTCTAATTTTTTTTTTTTTTAATTTTTAATTTTGATAACAGACTTGAGCAAGAATCTGGACTGTACTTCGATATGAAGTATTTTGAGGAATTTGTGTTCGAAGGGAAGTGGGAGGAGGTCGAGCGGTATCTCTTGGGGTTCACGAAAATAGATGACAACCGATACTCAATGAAGATCTTCTTTGAAATTCGTAAACAGAAGTATCTCGAGGCATTGGATAAGTAAGCATTTGATTTGTCAAGATTTGCACTTTGTTTATAAACAGATGCATTGTTTGTTTTTGTTTTGGATTTGTTATGACATTGTATCTGGTTTAATCATTTGGAATTCATCAGGCAAGATAAAGCCACGGCAGTGGATATCCTAGTGAAGGATCTGAAGATGTTCGCGGGTTTTGATGAAGACTTGTTCAAGGAAATCACTCAGCTCCTCACATTAAACAATTTCAGGTAAGTGTTCTGCACAAATTTTGCGAGCTTCGAGTTGGTTGTAGTATGATTCTCTCAACTGGCATTATGAAATTGATTGGGGTTATGCAGGGAAAATGCTCAGCTCGCGAGTTACAGAGATACAAAAACTGCAAGAGCCATTATGGTCATGGAACTTAAGAAGCTCATTGAGGCCAATCCTCTTTTCCGTGATAAAACACAGTTCCCTCAGTTAAGACATTCAAGGTTGCGGATGCTCATTAACCAAAGGTACAATAGTAATATGCCATAAGAAAAATAAGAGAATTTGTGTTTCCTTCATGTTAGGGGATTGTTTTTCCTGTGATTTGTTTTATAATATTTGGTTTGTGTACGGCCAGAAAAAGAAAAAGGTCCTCATATATCCAATTTCCAGTTTGATGTTTTTGATCTTTTACCAGTCACCTTTATATTGCAAATGAACTGATTTTGGAATGAATATGGCAGCTTGAATTGGCAGCATTCCCTTTGTTCAAATCCTAGACAGAATCCTGATATAAGCACCCTACTTGTGGATCATTCTTGTAAGAATTCCAATGATTCATTTGCTCAATTAACCGCAAACAGTCAGCTGACGGGTTCTGCACCAAAAGCTGATGGTATTCTTCCTATGAGTGCAAATGGGGTACTGTCCTTGGACTACTTGATTTATAATTTTGCTTTGGAGTGAAGGATTTTTCTGACTGTTAAGTTATTTTTACCATCACTTGAATTTCACCTATCAGCCCTTCCAACAGCCGCCAGCGCCAGTTCAACCTCCTCCATCCACATGGATATCTATTCCCCAAAATCATCCAGCAGCTTCGGGAGGAGGTAATGGTTTAGGTAGTCTAACAAATCCAGGTAGTCTTTCTTTTTATTTCTATGTAATTTTCCCCAGGGCTTAGAGAATGAATAAGCTTGCATTGTCATTTCCGTTAAAATTCTATTGCCTGGTCTAGCTTCATCGGTGAGGGGTCCTGGGGATTCTGATGATTTGTTCAAAACGCGATTAACTGGGGTTCCAGAAAGGGTAAGCTTAAAGTCCGTCTACATGAGCACAGAATTTGAATTTGGACCATACTTATGTATACACTCTGTAGGGTATGATGCAAGGGATCAATCTAGGACAAAGTAGCACTGCATTCAACGCAGCAGATTTCCCAAAGACTGTTGCTCGGACCTTGAATCTGGGGTCAGTTCCCACAAGCATGGACTTCCATCCTGTTCAGCATACACTACTTCTGGGTTGGTATCTCTGAGGTTTCCTTTAATGATGTTGTTGGAATACAAGACGATTACTTTTTCAATCAAAAGAGAAGAAATACTACTTCTTAGATTATAGGTATTTGTTTAAGCAGCAAGTTGATAAGGGGACTTTTTTTTTTTTTTTGTACCAGTCGGAACTAACACGGGGGACATAAGTTTGTGGGAAGTTAGTTCTAGGGAGAAACTGCTGTCGAGAAGTTTTCAGGTATGGGATATCGGAGCGAGTTCAATGATGCTGAAGGTATGTTCCCTTATCAACCAAGTCATTATACAGATGACATTTACATTATATGTCACTGGAATCATCTTAACCTATTTGATTCTAATGACACTCAGGCAACTCTGATCAAGGATCCATGTGTCTCAGTAAAGCGTATATTATGGAGCCCTGATGGTACTCTATTTGGTAAGTTCTCGAATTGGTAAGCTTGAATATGATCCACGGTAGCTTTTTCTAGAAAACTTTAAGTGCAATTGTTCTTTCAAACAGGAGTTGCATATTCTAAACACATTATTCAATTATACGCTTATTTTGGTGGGAAAGAGATTCACCAGCATTTGGAGGTAGGTTCTGCATCTTCTACCTTTTTATGTATATTTCATTTTGCTGTTCTCTTTTCTAATACTTTTATCAATTTCTAGATCGATGCTCATGCTGGTAGTGTTAATGATTTGGCATTCTGCAACCCGGCTAAGCAACTTTGTGCCATAACTGGTGGTGATGATAAGGCCATTAAGGTTGGTTTTGAAGAAGTGGTGATATAATAGGTCGTAGAAAACACGATAAACTTATACATCGATTTGTGTTTTATAGGTGTGGAATGCAACTACTGGGTCAAAGTTGTATACTTTTGAAGGTCATGATGCTCCCGTGCATTCTGTGTGCCCTCATAACAAGGAAAATGTCCATGTAAGGACTTCACTTTATCATTTTTTTAATCCCTTGATTTGTCTCTCTTCATTTGACTTCTATGAATGATTTACTCTGTTTTGAAATTCAGCTTATGCCTTTGTGTTTCAGTTTTTCTTTTCAACATCAGTAAATGGAAAAATAAAAGCATGGCTATACGACAGTATGGGATACCGGGTGGATTACGATGCTCCTGGTCACTCAATCACAACAATGGCCTATAGTGCAGATGGTAAAAGGTTGGTATACCACTCCTTTCTAATGTTATTGCAACCTACATCTATATTCTGGGCAACAAGAAAATTCAATCTTTACATTAAACGCAATGCAGGCTCTTTTCATGCGGGACAAGCAAAGATGGAGAATCTCATGTTGTTGAATGGAATGAAAATGACGGTGTAATAAAGAGGAATTACGTAGGATTTCAAAAACCATCTATGGGTGTTGTTCAGTTTGATACAAGCAAGAATAAGTATTTAGCTGTTGGCGATGACTATGCAATCAAAGTTTGGGATATGGATAAAATCAATATTTTGACTACTATTGATGGGAAGGCGGTCTACCAGTAAGTTTCCTTTAAAACTACGAATGACGAGTAGTAATTATATTCTAACGAAGTTATGGCTGTACTAAAATGTGAACATTTTCCTTTTGAAGGCTAGTCCTTGCATTCGCTTCAACAAGGAGGGCTCTTTATTGGCTGTTTCTGCAAACGACATTAAGGTCAAAATTTTAGCTACAGTGGATGGTCTTCAGCTGATGTGCACTATTGAAAATCACTCGACTATTGCTACAAGAAATGGATCTGAGACTGCAAAAAAGGTCAGCTTATCAAAATTTCTATTATGCCATGAATAGAAGAGTCTTCACCTCTTTCGATAAGCTCTATGCAAGGTGCAAACTTTCAAGGATTGCAACTGTATTTAATGATGCTGGTTGCATCATGTTTTCCTTGTGCAATTTTGTACCACGCGGTCATGCACAATGTTTTTGCTTCGTCCTTTTAAATTCTAAATTTTCAATTTCAGTAATCTAACTATTTAGTTATAGTCTACAATAAGTCGAGCATGTTTTGACAGAGTGGTAGCACCAGAAACATGGAGGAGGTGAAACCAACTAGATTAGCTGAAGAAGCAAACACAACAAGGATCTGGAAACCCACTCAGATTAGTGAAACTTCTCAGCTTCGGACCTTGAGGCTCTCGTCTATAATGAAAACAGACAAGGTTGGATGTCTTATCGTATCAGATACTCTCAATTATTGCCCATCCATTTTGCCGATAACTAGGCAGTAGTTCACTGTGATATTCTGGTATCTCATTGACTATGCACTTGTGATTTGACAACTACGCTTTGCTTTTGTTTTCTTTTTTAATCACTGATTTTCCAGTAAAGAAAAGGAAAGTTCCTGATTGTCTTCTCTTGTCATCGTTACAGATTTCAAGGTTGACATACACTTATTCAGGTAATGCCATTCTAGCATTGGGATCCAGTGCCATCCATCAACTTTGGAGGTGGTCACGGGATGACCATAGTTTGCGAGCAAAGGTATAAACTCTATATCTTCTTGGATTCTGTTACATATAGTTCAAATTTGATGATTGTATCCTTCCCGTATTCTAAAGCGAGGATTATGGCCACATGCAATTTTATGTCGCTAGGCAACGACCAAGGTTACCCCACAGTTCATTCAACAACCTTCAGGCATTCTAATGACGAATGATCTTACTGGTGCTAAACCTGATCATGCACTACCTTGCTTTGCTTTGTCTAAGAATGATTCGTATGTCATGTCAACCTCTGGAGGGAAGGTATCTTTGTTCAACATGATGACATTCAAGGCAAGTTTTATATCTCAACATAATTTGGTCATGGTTCAGCTGCTTTTACACATATTATCTCATGAAACACGAAATTTTATCTTCCCGAAATTGGTTGGGGCTCTTGATCAGTGACGAGTTTATTTGTTTAACTACAGACGATGACAACCTTCATGTCTCCACCACCTGTGGCAACAAGTCTTGCTTTCCACCCTGACGACAATAATGTAATTGCTGTTGGCATGGATGATTCCACCATTCACATATACAATGTCCGCATAAATGAGGTATGTGGTTTTGTAAGGCCCAGTGCACAAATTACTGCATTCGTGTTTACTATATAAATACTTAGTTACATATATATCTCGGTGCTCACTTTGTTCCTGGTGTTAGGTTAAGATCAAGCTTAAGGGTCACTCGAAAAGAGTCACGTGTCTTGCCTTCTCCTATGTTCAGCATACACTTGTTTCTCTTGGAGCAGATGCTCAGGTTAGTAATTCATCCTCATGTAGGCATCTCGATGTGATTTTCAGTTTAATGAAAAGAGAGAATTGGAAAATGTACACTTTCCTACTGTGGCTTAGATATCGAAAGTGTCAAAACAAGTATCGTCGTTGTGAATAATTCTACACAAAAAGATTTTTGTTTCAGTTTGGTAACATAATTGTTGTATTTTCTTTCCCCAGCTTATTGTGTGGAACTCTGATAAGTGGGAAAGGGAGAACAGTTGTTTCTTGCAAATTCCGGCTGGAAGGACTCCTACGGCAATGGTTGAAGCTCAGCTTCAGCATCACAAGGATCTGATGCACATCCTTGTAATCCACGAGAGTCAACTTGCCTTATACAACTCGTTGAAACTTGAATGTGAAAAGCAGGTACTTTTATGGCGGCACGCACACAGTTATGATAAAGTACACCAGTTTACATGTTTTTTTCTTCAAACTATTACATGTTTTCTGTTTCATGTTTCAGTGGATTGTAGAAGAACCTGCAGCACCAATCTCGCACGCAACATTCTCTTGTGATAGCCAGCTCGTGTATGCAAGCTTTATGGATGGAACCGTGCGCGTGTTTACATCAGATCTTCAACTCCAATGCCAGATTAACCCCAATGCTTATCTCCCACCTGATGTCAGGTGATTAACTTTCCCTTGCTACATCTCGATTGATAATTTGTATTTCTATTCCTACACCAAGTTTAACAAACTGTTACGGTCATGATTGACTAACTTCTTTTCTAAATTTTTTCGGCAGCAGTTCTGCATCACACCCTCTAGTTATAGCTGCACATCCCCAAGAGCCAAACCAGTTTGCAATCGGACTAACAGATGGAACAGTTGTTATAATCGAGCCACTCGAATCAGGGGACAAATGGGGTATGCCACCACCTGTCCACAATGGCCTCCATACTACTGCAACTGAAGGAAGCTTGGGGATTGGAAGGCAACTTCTCCCTTCCGAAAAGGCCTAGTTGGGACTTGGATTTATTTTTCTTTTCTTTTGGCCATTTCTATAGTACTTTGGAACTTTTAATTTCTGGGGCTAGTCCAATATGCCCAGAATAGTAAATGTCTCAGACTTGCTTTGCTATGCTACAATGACTCAGTTCACCCTCATTCGAATTAGATCATATTTCGGTTGGTTTTGATATTTTATATATATATATATATATATATATATATATATAGACTATATTACTTTTTAATTCACCACACCAGCAAGACAGCTGAGATGCTAATTACTCGATCTGCTTGCTGCTGAAGCTGCCAGAATACGGAGGAGAATTAAACTCTGATGACAAGTCTGGCTAGCACAACAACACGGGAGTAGAAGACGGTAGTTAACAGTCACAAAACCTAATACCAAAAGCAAAACTGTAGTAACAGACGGTAAAGACATATATATTGCAGGCCGCAGCTGAAAATCAAAACAATTTGCCAACTCCCCCAATAGTGACTCGACTGTATAGACCCAAAGCCATCATCCATGGCCCTCCGCCCCTCCCTCTCTTTACACCTTCTGCTTCTGCTCCCACTAATCGGCTGCCGTTCTTGCTGCTTCTATCTCGTCCGACGTCGGAGGATCTTTATTTGGTTAATTTTTCTGATTTTGCAATATCTTAGGGTGAATGATTCCTCTCTAATGGGGTCTGTGAGTGTTTAGGATCGAAAGGATGAAATTTTAAAATGCGATTATGTTAAGCTTGCAGGCTTCTTCACCTTGCTGCAATTTGTACGTTTTACAGACCTTTACTAAACCATAGCTTGCATGCTTTTCCTGGGGATCGTAGAGATCCATGATCGTGACCGTTCATCGATTAGTTTTCGTTAAGTACTATTTATATTTAATTTTAAATTTTGAAATGATTTCTGATCGCACGATGTATGATGAACAATCACGATTATAGGATCCCAAATATCCTCAAGAAAAGAATCCTAAAACTGACGAGGATCCTTTTCCCTGAAAAAAAAATACCTCATATGCATGGCACTTGATTATTTTAGAAAGCAAGACCAACTTGCATCATCTAAAAGGAGGAATGGTAAACACCTAGTCAAATAAGGAGGCGTTAATTGACGGAAATTTGATTTAGGGATGAATTCTAAACTCAAGTGCAAGTTCAAAAATAATTCTAAATTTTACATAAAAAATAAGATCATTTTTTTCTAACATTTTGGATTGAATAAATCAAAAAAAAAAAAAAAATCTGGTAATAACTACTGATTGTTATTGGCGGAGTGTGTTTTATTAAATTGAGCTTCCGTCAATTCTTTTGACGGAATTTCAGAGTCGGTCTAAAGGCTTACACGAGTAACACGACATTAAAATCCTCCTAAATTTCGGGGACTAAAACCGTAATTAATCCAACCAATGCCAAGTTAAAACCCAAAAGTCAATGAAGTTAAACTTAACCCGACAGCACCTTCGTATTAAGGCAACGACGGCCAAACCATAGCCTTCAGATCACGTCTAACATCCAAGATCATATCCTTAGCTACATATCCTACGGTGATTATCTCTCCGTCGTTTTCGTCCTCTGTCACCCTATCTTTTGTGCTTCTCTTTCCAAAATCAAGGTGCTAGTGGCTACGGTAGCATCAAAATCTATTTCCCAATTTACAATAATCCTCAAAACCCTAGCAAAAAAACCCAATTCCCAAAACCCTAAATTCCCCCTCTCCTCAAATTCTCTCTCAATTAGGGATTTCCTCTTTTTAGAAACTCGTTTCTGGGCATGGAGATGGACAGCCTCTGCTCAAACGGCCTCGTTTTGGACGGTTTTCTCTGCTCTGTGATGCAGGCTGTGGTGGCTGAGGCAGCTATTGCTGCTGCTGCCAAGTCTCTTGCTTTGTCCTGCTTGATGGTATTCTCTCTTACTTTACAACAATTTTGGCTCAATTTTTTGTTCTGAATTGTTTTTATTTATCAATTTTATGGTTTTTGCTTAATTTGTTGTGTTTTGGTTTAGTGCATTGGGGGGTTTTCTGTTATTTTTTTGTTTGTTTCAAGAACTAGGATTTTCTTCCATATGTAGCTTGAGATTCGATTTTTGTGGATTTTATTTATATATTTTGCTTGATGTTTGTTTTTCATGGTTTTGCTCTACTTAAGGACCATATGAATTTGTTGAGATGCTTTGTTGGTTTCCAATTTTTCGATTTTTTCTCTGAATCTTGTAGGATAGTTGTTTCTCATACATTTTTATAATTATATGATATCTGATATGCTGGGGTTTTAATCAGTGTTTTTTATTGTTTAGCGAGTATTTTCGTACGGATTCAAACTTGATCTGTGCCACAATCTGTTTTTTCCAAACTTGATTTGTGTTTCCCTAGATCTTGACTTTGTCAAAGTTTGAATCGTATGACCTGGAAGTAAACAGAATATAATTAACTTGGGGTTCAATTATATGATGGCCTGATCATTGTTTCGTTTGTCGCTTTTACTTTACGATGTCCTCCAGATGAGATACTTCCTGTGCCATAATGATAATGTGCGAATAGTCCTAAATTATCTTGAATTCCTCGTGTTTCATGGTGGTTGGCACATGGTTCTGCTGAAACTAGAGTATATTTCTGCTTTAATATTGTTCTTATAAGGTGGAATATGTTGCAGGGTTGTAGAAAAATGTAGTCTACAACTCAATTTGTCCTCATGGGGAGGGGAGGAAAACGATTGTCATGTACTTATGTGTTGGCTTACAAATTTAGAACTAGTTTTTTCAAATTTCAAGTAGGACTAGCTTTCTAGTTTATTAATCAGGTTGTTCAAGTACCTTTCTAGGCCATAGTTCTGGTCTTGAACGGATAATGTTGCTGGGGTAGGTTTTAAGTTTCCAACTGTTGTAAATTGAAATCTGAAAGCCTTTGTTATTGGCTTGATCGTCTATCTCTTATCTTATGATTCTTATCTGAAAATGAAAGTAGCCATCGGTAATACTTCCATTAATGTATCAAAGTCCAACTCCTCTGATCGAGTAAATGAGGCTATCTTAGTGAGCATTTAAGCTAAAGTCGTTTCTGACCCTGTGTATCTGTAGCATGACTTCTTATAAAGCTGCGTTGTTGTAATCTAGTTTCGCCTTCTTGGATTATTGTCCCTTTTGCTTCTGACTTGAACTTTTTCAGCTTACTTGGTAAGGAAACTACTTAATTTTACTTGTATCTCCATTCACATGTTTGTGGTTTTTTCAGACGGGATCTGCGCCAAACACGATCAATGTTTTTCCCAAAGAACCTGAGGCAGTCACAGGGTTAGTGTTCGGACTTGCCATTTTATCTTTTATTCCTGTGATAGGGAATTTAGTGAAACCAAAATTTCTTTGCAGGTTTCCTATCACTGAGCTTTATGTAGTGGAAAAACCTGGTCCTGAGAACAAAGATGCAAGTGAAACTGAGGACGATGACGATGACGACGACGATGCTGCTGCTGGTGATGACCAGGATGAAGATGGTGGGGACGAGGATGCCGCCTCAGGAGAAGAGAATGAGGGTAAAGGTAATCCAGAAGACGAGCCTGAGGCCAATGGTGATGGTGTAAGCGAAGAGGATGGTGATGATGATGAGAAAGAAGATGAGGAAGACGATGATGACGATGACTGACGATGATGATGGTGATGATGGGGAGGAAGAGACTGAAGACGAAGAAGAGGAGGATGAGGAAGATGAGGAGGAAGACATTCCTCAGCCACCTGCTAAGAGGAGAAAATGAATTTATTTATTTATTTTTTCTCTTAACTTGCCGCATTTTTCAAGCTATCGGGAATTTGGGGTTGTAGGAGTTGAGTAATTTAGGTGGCACGTCCACATATGCTAGAGATTTTTACAGTACTTGGTTAAGCTATCAGATTTCTTAGTTGTACACCTTTAATAATTCTCTCTCTCTCTCTCTCTCTCTCTCTCTCTCTCTCTCTCTATGGATAGGAATTACAGTGGCGTTTCGTCTTTTAAAATCATTTCCCGTTAAGATATAATTGCCAACTGAAAAAATCCTAACTTGAATGAGTTGGTAGTATACCAGACACGATAAATCGATTCTCTAACCAAACTGTTGGGCAGATTTTGATAGAAATAATAAACAACAGACGTCCGTTTCATAGTTGGACGATTTATTTCGGCATGTATTGCAGTTGAAATTAAAGCGTCAGAACCTCTAGGCCCCCCTCTCAATTAGTTCTCAACATCCACCGCTAAAAGATTTAGGCAGCATAAGCACAGGAGGATCCCAAGCATAGGAAAATTTGACTGAAGCACCAGCGGCCAAGCTATCGCCTCTGATGAGGACGCACTCGTCCCCTCGCTTTTCTAGGATT
Source organism: Pyrus x bretschneideri (assembly GCF_019419815.1). Lineage (NCBI taxonomy): Eukaryota > Viridiplantae > Streptophyta > Magnoliopsida > Rosales > Rosaceae > Pyrus > Pyrus x bretschneideri. The sequence continues at coordinate 7,718,437 of NW_025999390.1, read as the reverse complement.
GCTGGATCAACAGGTTCCACAGTCTGAAATCCTTGGCAACTCAAGACTATGTGGTTTCGAGCACAATTGCAGTTGTTCGTCACAACAACGTTCCATTCGGGCTTGCCTCCTACCTCTCTCCCACTCCGGTACGTGCCGATGTTGAGGTTGTCCAAAGAACAAGCACAAAAACCTACAAATTTCATCAATCAAATAGTTGAAAAGCAAATAATTTGGAGTGTCGTGGAATCGAGTATAAGATTTGCATAAATCATGTGTAAGTGCGTCTAAAAGCGCATGTATTAATATCAGATACAGGGATGTTATACACATTCGTTGTACGCAAGATTACACACACACACACACACACACACACACATATATACATATAACAGAGTTTACTCAAGTTGACTCCATTTGTTATCTAGGCAAATTTTTAGTTGAGAAATGCGAATAGAGACTACCGAAGAAAACAAATAGACAAAAGCATTGCACTATCACGTTACCATTCCTAGCGAGACTGAAAAGAAGAATCACGATGAAGGACATGACCAGGGCAGCCATTTTACAGAAGTTTATGTGCGAACTTCTGGTTTTGAAATCCTTGGTGGAATAAAGATGGTGATTGTATGGTCTAATTTATATTCAACGGCAGGGGACTCAAGTCTACAACTATGGTAAGGCAGTAAAACCAAATCCAAAATTACATCTTCGAATATCTTGAAGTGTTGGAGTTTCATTGACATAATTATAGCAGTCAACAACATATGTTATTTTATTATATTTTCTGGTTAGATTTGAGTTACGTCATACTATGGATTAGTCATAATTTGATATTAACCTCTTCATCCAAGAGAGTCAAAATTAAAGCCTACTACTCATGATTACAGGTGAAAGAAACACTACTAGATTACAATATAGTAAGTAATTAAAACCTACAACTCAAGATTATGTTTCTTCAAGGACACTTGCAGTTGTTGGTCATGACCAAGTTCCATTGTGCTTGCCTCCGACCAATCTCCTGATTGGGAAGTACTGGTATTGAGGTAGCACAACGACTAAGAGCAACCACAAAACCTTACAAATTTCATGAATCAATTAGTACAACAAGAAAAAAGATGAGTTTCGTTGGGTCAGAAATGCTTCCCCGTGAATCAGTAAACCCATATCATTATTGAATAACATAGCGTATAAATCATGTGTAACTGTGTATAAAATGGACTTACTATATACATTCGTTATATGCAATAATAATCGACAATGTGAGTCATTTAAAAATGACTACATTCTTTTGTTACTTGGACACAAAGTTGTAGTCGAAAAATACAGATAGAGTCTACTGTAGTAAAATCAATATATAAAAGCAAATATAGTATTTACCTTCGCTAATGAAGCTGAAAAGTATCACAATGAAAGGCTTGACCAAGGCAGCCATTTTAGAGAAAGTGAGTGTGCTGAAACCCTTTATGAGTTTTGAAATACTTGGTTGAAGACACTTTGTTTTGAAATACTTTGTTGCAGAGAGACGGTGGATGTGTACATACATGGCCTGATTTATATAAAATTCGGAAGGGCATTCGAATCGACAACTATAAAAAAGCAATAAAACATATTGAATGTGTGCTACATTGATGGGGAAAAATACTTCTGATTATATCATCCAAGTGATGTACAATTTGCAAATCATTCTAGACGTGGATTACGCAGGTTAAACGGCCATGAAAGTAAACCAAAACCCTTGTACCGATAAGGGCAAATTAAACCACAAAATATTTCTCTGTCAAAATTAAAAAAAAAAAAAAAAAAAAAAAGCAATATTGTTCATAAAAATTAAAATAGAAATATTTCAAAAGCTTCAAATTAAGCTAGGCATCCACCTCAATATCTCTCAACAAGCACCAACAATATCAGCAGATTTAGGAAACATAATAAAAGGAGGATCCCAAGCATAGGAAAATTTGACGGAAGCACCGGGAGCAAAGGTACTGCCCCTTTAGAGAAGGCACACGTCACCTTGCTTCAAGAAGATTGATGGATCAACAAGTTCCGCAGACTGAAACCCTTTGCAATTCAAGATTATGCTCCTACGAGCACACATGCAGTTGTCGGTCACCACCACAATCCATTCCGGCTTGCCTCCAACCACTCTCCTGCTACGTGTAGTACCGATAGCGAGGTCCGTGAAAGACGGTGAGCAGGCAGCAAAACCCTACAGATTTCATGAATCAAATAGTTCAGTAAAAAAAATTGTGTCATACTGCTATAAGGGGAGAAATGCTTCATCAAAGGCGTAATGTTAATTTTGGAAAGAATGACGTTACATATATTCCTTGTACGCGATGCAAAAATTTCTATACATATAAAGAGAGTCCTGAAAAACTTATAGGCTAGGGCATTTGTTACTTCCGGTAAAAGTTTAGTCGCGTAAGCAAATCAATATATAAGCGCAATTATACTAGTATTCTACCTTTGCAAATGAGACTGAAAAGAAGAATCACAACGAATGATTTGACCAAGATAAGCCATTTTGGAGAAACGTGTGCGTGCTAAAGATCTTTGGTACTGAAGTGCTTGGTGGAAGATAGATGGAGGTTGTGTCACGGTCTAATTTATATACAGTAGCATGTAAAGGGATTTTAATAGACAACTATACGGTTCATGCTTTAACAGATTATGGTCATGAACTCAAGAATAAATGCTTTTAATTTCTATCATAAAATGGTTTAGAATTCTACAGATTCATGCTTTAACTTTTGAGTACCAATTAGGTGTCTGTTGGGTTCAATGTAAGTGGTTTTTTTTTTTTTTTTTTTTTTTTTTGTCAAACGATAGTTTTGGTTTTCTTAGGGTTTAGTAACTTGTTTGTTCCGTGTTCCATATTCCACTTAAAACGTCTTTACATCACTTCCATTGGCAAAAGAGACTACAATAAAACATGATCATCCAAAATGTGTAAGCCCAACCAAAACGAAAGGATTCAAATCAGCCTAATAGACTGCACAACAATTTTACAATTTGAAACAAGGAAGAAAATCGAACATGTCTTATAACTTCAGGTGCATGAGATGAGTAGTTTTTTAATGAGCTTTACAATTCTGTCTTGGATAAATGTGTAGGCCAAATGATGGTTCAGAGTCTTAATCTTTAATGCAATTATCCTTTGACTGGGGGCAATCGAAAACATTAGTTTGGGATGAAAAACAATCGTATAACGCACATGTTTGATGAACCAACATTAATTCCTAGGTACATAAATAACTTTAGGAGAGATTCAGAGCTCGTTTGAATGTGCTTTTAAAATGACTGAAAACACTTTTGATGAAAATGTTTTTAGAATCAAGTTTTAGTAAAGATGCAAGTAAATCCTGAAAAAACACTTAAATGCCTCCTAGAAGAAGCACATAACTGGTGCTTCTTGCAGAAAGCATTTTAAGTGCTTTTGGAATCTAAAAACATTTTCTCCAAAAGCGTTTTCACTCAATTTAAAAGCACATCCAAACAAGCACTCAATCAGCTGATTTATTGTTTCTGCCGATATATTAGAAATTGATTTTATTGCCTTACATAGTTGTTGATTTGAATCCCCTTCCATATTTTTATATAAATTAGATTAGACCATGAACAAAGCCACCATCCATCTTCCCCCAAGTATTTCAGTACCTTAAGATCTTTAGCACACAGAAATTTCTTCAAAATGGCTGCCTTGGTCCAGTCCTTTATTGTCATTCTCCTTTTTGGTCTCATTAACAAAGGTAAAATAGATGTATAATTGCTATATCACGTTCTCAAACAGGCTATGTCTTTATCGTTGGAGACACTGCTACATTTTGAAAGTCTACAAAGCAAACGCTAGTTGCGATTTCTTCAAACCATGCTGAGATTCTCGCTCTGTATGAAGCATCACGTGAGTGCTTCAGGTTAAGAGCAGTTATGTTCATATTCGAAGCATTAGTGGTCTTATTTTCGTCGTTGACCTTCATACGACAATCTTTGAAGACAATGCAGCATTATCAAGCAGTTAAAGAAGGGATACATCAAGAGAGACAACACCAAACACATAGTGCCGAAGTTCTTTTATTCTCACCAGCAACAACAGTATCAGAACATTGAAGTCAAGCAAATCCGTTCCTAGGACAACCTGGCCGATCTCTTTACCAAGTTATTGCACAAGTCGACTTTTCAGAAGCTCGTCCAAGAAATCAATATACGTAAATTATTTGAGTTGAATTGCTTGTAGTTCTCTTATTTGGAAGTTATGTTTAACTCAGAGGGAGTATCCTGAAGCATACTCATTAATGTAATCTTACTCATTTCATCTTAATGTACTCTTTTTCTTACGATTAGGAGTATTTTTTCCACTGGATTTTTGCTACCTAATGAGGTTTTGATGAGGCACTCATCTTGGGATAATCATACTCCGTTGAGTTCACTACTTTCGTCCTATTTGACGTTTGTTTTTAGACATTATGCATACTTCTCATTTTTCTCCTTAGTCTATAGGTTTTTCACCTGCCTTAGGTTTTACCATAGCGAGGTTTTGTGAGTTTTACTACCAATGCATACTTTCTTTAAATTTGAGACTCGCATTCGCCTGTTGTGCTGCCGGCTTCATCAACTATTCTACATTATCTGCTGAAAATCTAATGCGATGTTTTGTTTGAGTATTTACACACTCGAGGGGGAGTGTTGCAGTCATATTTAGAATAGAAATGTAATTGTGTAAATCCTAGTGTATCTAGGGATATCTTTGAATATTCCCTTTAGTAGTTAATATTCTATTAGAGTTGTAATCCTAAAAGGGTAAGGATTTAATCTATCATACTACTATAAATAAAGGCACAATGTGATGATACAACACACACCTCACAATTAAATCTCTCTCTTCTCTTTCTGATTACCACCGGCCTCCCCTCTCTATTCCGTTAGAATAGTTCAGTCAAATAGGCTTACAACAATTTTACAATACTTCAAATTGTTTTGTTTAGTGTTACCAAACTAGCCCTCAAAATTTTTATTATCTTTTTCTTCACGTTATTGAGTCGATGTGATGAGAAATAGGACCATCCACACCTTTGCTAACGGTTTCAGTGGGCAATTTGAAGGGGTTTTCACGAATACTTAAACGTATGAATACGAAATAGGTCAACGGTTTGGGATTTATGTGGACCCAAAAATATACTATAACAGATGTATTAAATATTATATATATAATGTAACATAACAGATTGTTCTTTAAGGTATTGTCGTGTAGATTTCATTCCACATTAAGTATTTACGAAACCCGGTCAAGAAATCAAAGATTCAATATAATTTATTGCTTCTGACAAAAAAAAATCTGATCTTTTTGTTTCTGCCAAAAAATTCTGATTTTATGCCTTACATAGTTGTTGGTTACTGTATATAAACCAGACTATGAACGCAGCCACCATCCATCTTCCCCAAAGAATTTCAGTTCCGAAACGCACAAATTTCTCCGAGATGGCTGCCTTGGTCAAGTCCTTCATTGTGATTCTTCTTTTCAGCCTCATTAACGAAGGTACAATAGTTGCGTAATTGCTTTAATATATTGATTGCTTTGGCACCCTCTATTTTTGTTTTCTCGATTAAACTTGGACTCGATGTAATACAAATGTCCCAAGTTCTATACGACTCTTTACGTGTAAATTCCTGCATACAACGAATGTTATATAATAATTATGTTTTTTTTTTTTCTTTCTGAAATTAACACTACACCTTTTATATACACGCACTGAGATCACCCTTCTTGGCGAAGGTAAGAAACGCTGACGTATATATTCTCAAAATCTCACAGGAATGTGCCAAGAAAAGTGCGCTACGATCGACCTGCAAATTAGACAAGAGAAAACAGGGAAGTTGGTGCAAGCAAAGCCAGAGTTTCAGGTGAGGGTATTGAATGCATGCCCATGTCTGCAAGGGAATGTGAAATTAGACTGCAATGGATTTCAAACTGTTGAAGTCGAAAACCCCGTGACATTGCTCAGATCTGGGAATGAGTGTCTCCTCAACAATGGCTCATTCCTTACACCATTTAATGAAGTTGACTTCGTCTATGCTTGGGACACAGAGTTTCCATTCAAGCCACTTTCCTCTGACATTAAATGTGATTGAGAGGGGAAGAGATGTTTAAGCTGTTTTTTCATCCCAGGGGAAGAGATGTTTAAGCTGTTTTTTCATCCCAAAACAATGTTTTCAATTGATGCAAATAAAAGTATAATTGCTTTCATTTTCTTATTGAATTAGATATTTTAGATTTTTTTTTTATTATTGTGTTTTTAATGATTAAGTCTCTAACATGTGTAGCTTAAAATTCGGGTGTAGTGAAATTAGGATTTCATAGGATTTTAATAGACTTTAAAATCCGAAAGTAGTAAATTAGATTTTAAAAAAGAATTTTAAAAGACTGAAATTATAGTGCAATCAAATTAGGATTTAAAAAGATTTTAAATAATAAATTGAAATCCAGAGATAATCAATTAAAATTTTAAAGAAAATATCTAAATTCAAGCGTAGTAAGAATATCAAAGATTTGTTAGGATATTTAGATGAATTTAAAGGTGTTTGGTATAAATACCAAAACCCACTTCACAACCCATATTCCAATTCCAAAACCCACTTCACGGAAACCAACTAAAACCTCCATGTTTCCAAATACCCAATGTTAGGACCCGACAGTTGGGCCTTTCTCCTCTCCTTCAGCTACAGGCGTTTTGTTGACAATTACCTTTGTCTTGTCTTCAAGCCCAAGCCCCATAGCAAGGGTTTCCTTCTCTTGTCTTGGTATAAATGTGTAAATCGCAGCCCTATGGGGTTAATGAATGAAAGAATCCTCTCTTCCTTTTACCTCAATTTCTTCCCCTTTCTTCCTTTAATTTCCTGCACTGTTCTCTACTTGTTAACATTTTGTCCTTTAATTTCCTTTAATTCAAACTTCGGTTAGTCTAAAAGTACCAGAACAATATCATCGAAAGAAATTTCGTTTAATGTTATACAAAGGTTTTATTATTCCAATTTTATAATAATTAGTAGCCATATCTAATTTTTCAACTTTGTAATCCTTATAAAACCAAAACAAAAGAAATCAATACCTACTAAGTGAAGTGCATATCTTATATATCCAGTTAAGAAATTATTGTTTTTTTGAATTTTGAATTAGCTAGGCAGAAAAATATGAAATGATAAATATAAAATATATTTCCATATGTGGAAGCGGTATTATAGAAGGGGAAAAAAAACGATAAAATCTTATAAAAACAAATAAAATATGAGGTGGAGAATGCTTGTTGACATAGAGGTTAAGTATTGAATTTAGTTTTTAATTTTAGTTAAGATACTAATAATCTTTTTTCTAAGATTATGATGAAGATTTTTATTTTCTTTTAAAGTGTTGTCTTTTATAATCCACTCCACATTGAATAAATTGACATCCCCGTTAGTAAAGGACAGATTCATTGTCTTAAATTCAGATTGACAACTTTTTTTGTTTTTTTTTTCCAATCGGATTGACAACTATGTAAGGCAATAAAATCAGATTCCAATATATCGCCAGAAGCAATATATTTTCTTGACGCTTCGCAGGAAGATTGACATTTCCCCTAGACACGAACGACTCCTATCAACATTGAAGTCGTACCCAAATTATTATCAACATGATTAATCAATATGGTTGATCGAGGAAAATGCTTACAGATTCGTTAAACCATTTGATGCCGAAGTAATGTTCAACAAAAATAATTATTTGAAAATGAATTCTAATGTGAACTTGCTTAATTGATTATAAGATGCAGACAGTTTGACAATATAAGCAACATAACAAGAGAATGTCACCACTTATAACAAAGCAAAATTGAACTCCAATTATATAAATAAAAGCCAGGGAGACTACATCGTTCAAATCGATTAACACGATCAAGAAACAAGTTTCACTTAAGAACGAGTAATCGTGGAGGATAGTAGCTTAAAATGAAAGGCAGTATCCCAAGCGTAGGTGAAATTGAGTTTATCACGGGCATAGATTGGATGGACATTTTGGAGGTCACACTGGCTACCAGATTTGCTCAAGATTTCAGGATCAATGTCTTCAACAGTTTTAAATCCACGGCAAGATAGCTTAGTGTACAATCGAGTACAATCACAGTCATTAGAGATCGTTACGTTCCACTGCTTCTTGTTTTTGACTAGCTTCCCCGTTGCAGACTGTTTAATTGAAAGGAACTTGTCCTCCCTGCAACGTTGGCTGTCACCTGCAATGTTATGGAACATATATATATAAGAATAATGCTACATGAATTACAATCGTGGCCAGAGTACTAAAGTAACTAGAACAATTAAAAAGTATGTTATTTTCTCCCCAAACTTGTAAGGAGGTGCTAATTTCATTCATGAACCTTAATTTCAACCATTTTTAACTTTAATTTTAATCAATTATTTCATAAACTTTTATAATAGACCAAGTTTTTTCCTGTACTTTAATTTTATAATTGCAAAAAATTTATTAGTTTTATATTCCTAATATGGATGGTATATTGTTTTTCTTCCTCTTCCCTTCCGCCAGTTGATCACTCCATATACTTTTGTTTGAATTTTACGATTTAGGGGGAAATTAAAGTTCAAGAGAAAATTGCCCAATTATAAAAGTTCAGATGAGTAATCGGCTAAATTAAAGTTCCAAAGGAAAATTGACAGCTCCTTATAGTGAAAATTGAAGGGTTTGGATTGCATACAAAAAGTGAAAATTGAAGGGTTTGGATTGCATACAAAAAATTGAAAATTGAAAAATGCAAAAATCATTCTAGGTACTGATAATTAGCAGCTGGTTTATGCTTTAAGCAATATTTCAAAGAATTATAGTGGAAAATGTGGAAGTGGAGCTTTAGCTCCTACAATGAGACTGCAAATGAAAACCAGGCCGAGGATGGTAGCTGCCATTGGACTGGAGACAAACAAGAATGTTTTTTCATTTCTTGGCTGGCCTTGTTGTTTGATAAAAATGTTTCACAACAAAACCCAATTTATAAGAGCTTGTATGGTAACAAAAAGGTAGAAAAATTAATGCATGGTAAGTTATATGGTAAAACCGTTGTACCAAATAAAGAAGAAAATACAAGAAGAATTGTAATTAAGGCTCCACGATAAAATTTATTTCAAATTCATTGTCTAGAAGGGATGTACTAGTACATATAGAAGTAAAAGCATTTAATAGAATATCACTCCTAAATATCTTCTTGGATTCTCCCTGTTTAATACAGATTTTAAATCTAAAAGAACTCTTTTTTACGAGTATAAATACATCATTCTATTTATAGGTTCATTTATGGTAATGCAATTATTACATACTTTATTCTCAGCCCACTAGTTGAGTCTTAAAAATTGCTTACTAACTTAACCGTCAGAGAGCATTTGGTCGATACCCCACCAGTGCCTAGGTTGTCTTACGATTGTTTGCTCTTTTACAGGTAATCGAGTTTGTGCATCTCCTCCACACAGTGGTGCACAAATTTGGTTCCAGCAATATTCCATATAAAATTCGTGTAGTTTACACATATTTTTAACATGTTATTGAATAAATAAATAAAAAATTGTAATAAATTTTCTTTTTAAGATTATCAAAAAAGGCCAAAATTTTCAAAGTATTTGTTTAGCAAAGTTGTTGGTCAATAATATATGCACATATTTTTCATGCACCACAACATTAACATCCGAATTTTACTAACTATATGGGTGTATCAAACATATAATGGTAAATGCTAATGTATTAGACACATAACTGACGAGTTTGATGATCAATATTTTATTATAAGTAATATGATTATTCTAAACTATTCGAAGCTTAAACGCAACGAAGAAAATATAAACATCAAAAAATGCATTTGTAGAGAATGAGATTAAAGATGCATTTGCACCTTTTTAATTACAAATTGAATAACGAAAGTGGGATAATCAATTGGTATGAAATCAATGATCATTCTAAACGCAAAATGATCGTTTTTTCTTCTCTCTGCCTTAATGGAGAGAGGTTGATTGGGCTCTCCATCTTTCTAGTGAATTCTCACTTGTTCATATGTTAGCATGCTAAATGCTTAATTTCTCCTACTCCTTTGAGCTTAATTTTTCTTCACATGTGGACTTCCAGGTTTTATTTTTCTATACATCACCTGTTCAAATGTTAGCATGCCAATTGCTTACTGAGATTGCTTAATTTAGTTGTATTGTCAATTTCTAGTTCCCTTGATTTTCTTCGTTATTTTTATGCCCTAGGCTTGCCAAGATTTGGATAGGATTTTTCCCTTTCGCTTATCAATTTTTTTTTACAATAAACAATAGAGTGATTAGATTAATATAAACCAAAATATTATGAAATTACATTATCGAGCTCCAAAGAAATGAGTAGTTCTTTATGATTCAGGAAGGAAATAAAGCATACTAAACCATATTTTGTTTTATTTTTTTGAACAAATGCATATAGTTTTTTTGAGAACACATTGTGTTATTTTCTCACTCCTTGCGATAACCTCGAAACCAGATCTTGGGCTCAAGGTCGGATACAAAATCCAAACACCAAACTTGGACCTCATACACTTAAACCTAGATCCAGGACTTCGAACTGAAGCGATCCAAACCCAAACCCTGAATTCTTCTTTTGACCCCTAAACCCGAAGCCCTAATGTTAGAGGTGGAGTCGTACTGAAGAACCTAAAGGGTTCGTCTAGTGGGCTAGATGAAATTGGATATCAAGGATATAATTAGATTGATAGGGAATTGTAAAACAGAACTTGTAATATATGTGTAAAGATAAGTTAGATAAGTCACTGTATTGCAAATACATAACTCATAATGTCCAGTCTTGTCTATCTCATATTTTGATACAACAAACAACAAACTAATCTGTTTTAATTGGTCACAACTTATTCTATCCAACCTTTCGGGTTAGGACTTAATTATTGCTTATCCTTATCACACTTTTATTCTTGCATATCAAAGTTACTTATCTTGCAACTCCTTTAACAAGAGAGATCCCTATTTTTTAAATAAAAATGAGAACATCCTCTTGACCATTAAATTTGATTTTAATGAAATTGTGTGACCTATGATTTAATATCAACCACACAATTTCATTAAAGCCAATCCAACGATCAAGAGGATGTTCCTATTTTTTTTTTTAAATGAGGATCCATTTTGTTAAAAGATCCTCTTATCTTGTACGTCTGGTCAATAAACGCACTTTTAATTTGTTGAATTCTGAAAATTTACCTTGTCACAATCCAAATTTGAATGAAAAAACACCTTTTGATAAGCTACTCCATAAAGTCGTTCAAATGACTTTTTTTTTAAAAATATTTTTGAAAAGAACATAGGGGGTGTTTCGTGATTCAGTACTACGGCTTGGTAGTATTCCTCTTTACTTGGAAATGAAGTTTTAGGTTCGAATCTCGTGGATGACAAATTCGATGTCAAATTAAGTTACCTATTGTGTGACTTAACCGAATTCTCTCTCTCTTTAATATAAAAACTTTCCATATCATTAACGATAATGATTGCACCTAGAACGTATATATTTTAAAATAATAGAAAGCCTTTGACCAAATAAGGGCTTACCCAGTTTCCACCCAAAAGATTAGAGGAGTACCTCCCCCGAAGACTACTAACACAATTGAGACCTGCCTTGGTTGCCTAGTGATTTCATAATTCAGACATTTGTCTTGGGTTTCTAATATTTTAATAGCAACTGAACATATAATAAATAAGGTACAAGCTACTTCGTTTGCATATATGTGCTGGTCTGTAGTTTCTTTTTACAATCTTTCATGGCAACAGTATTTTGGTTCATGTTCATTGAAGAAGCCAACCAGAGGTTTAGAACCATTATATTTTGATTTTATGATCTTTAATGAAACCAACTAGAGGTTTAGAAGTTAGAATCATCATATCTGGAAGAAAGTTGAAGTTTCATTAAAAAAAAAAAAAAAGGCAATATATGAAGTAATCCAATTTCTTATAAACATATGAAATGTTACTCATTTCCTCGATATAGGAATTCATTTTCAACACGTCCCCTCACATGCAGCGAACTTTCAAACCTAACACGTGGACAACATACAAATCGAGTAACGTGGAGCACTTGTGACTATTGGCTTTCACACAAGTGTAAACACGGGATTCCTAGCATGTCAAAATTAGGGTGAGTGCCACGTAAGCCCTGACATATATGTGGGCTTCAAACAAATTGAGTGACCTATTGTACGTTCCACGTAAGCCTTAACATGTCAAAACTTTAATTTGTTGGTGGATATTTATTTCACCATAATTTACATGTCTGCAATGAGACAAGTTGCTCTAACACCATAATGAATGTTGAGATTCCCATAAAACTAATTGATAATAAGGAAAGTAACTCAACTAATTATTGGCGCATACAAAGTCTTTTATTTTTCCAATGCTAAATTCACTGTTAACAATTCTCTTCTAAATTACTTTAATTTATTCTACTTAAAAAACTTTCTCGTAACCTAGAAGTAAGGGATCGAGTACGTTGTCTTATGTATGTGTTTGGACCTGATTTTACAATATCGGCCCGAGTAATCGAGGTCGTTGGATGATCAGAATTTTAAACCGTTGAATGACAAAGTGGTTGAAATGATTTTCAATTATTATTGATAAATAATGTTGTGATTTTAATCATGATATTATCTCGTAGTAATATGTTAAATTATTTAAACCTAATATTTGTCTAAATCCCAACTAATTTGACCACATGGAATATTATGATATGGATGGCATCAATTGGATGAATTCAGGTATGGTTAGATCATGCAGAAGCCTAGATAAGCTTGGCTTTTGGTGGTGATATGACAAGCCTAGGATTTGATGGTGATGGAGTTATGATGAGGTAAGAAGCCTAGATAGGCTAGACTTTTGATGATAAGGTTTGAAAAGTCATGATGTATGGATGGGATGAAATTATGAGATGGTGATAATTAGAAATGAATTTAATATTCATTTAGATAAAGCCTAGGAACATAGGTTTTTTGGAAGGCTAGGTTTTTAATGCATGTTTCTCAGGTTGATGCTGTGAAGATGGATGGAGGAAAACAAGTGGTGAAGCCATGTCACCAAAGATCAAATGCAATCCTTTAAAGATCAAGTCACGTTAGATACATGAGAATTTGAAATAGGACTCTACCTGAGGATCAGGCCATGCCAAACAAGTATATCAGTCCTATAAAAACAGATGCAATGGCAACGGAAGAAAGACCACCAATTCAACACACAGCTGCCTTGCGCAAAACCTCTCAAACATTCTGAGATTTTTTTATTTTCTTTTTTCCACCGACACATCTTCAGTTTGGATAAACAACACTGTGACGTCAACTGACAAACACCTTCAGTTTGGATAAACAGCACTATTGTCGTAGAATCAGCCGACCGATGAACACCTTCAGTTTGGATAAACAGCACTGCGTCGAGGCCGACTGGTTACCTATCAAAGTCTCGGTCGAGAAAGGTTTCCGAATCCTTATTGGCAGAGGTCATCTTATTAGCCTTCTCGGCGAAGTAAGGTGTTATGAGTTACGACATTCGGCGCATTGAATGCTGAGTGATTTTATGATTGGATACTCCCAAGTGAGTTTCAGAGTTCGGCATTATGAGGGCCGAACCACATTTACTATCAAGACACACATTACCCTTGAATACTTGTGTCTATATAGTCTGGTGTCGATTCGACGTGCTTATACTCTCACAAATATAATCACCATGACCGAATCCAACGCCAACAATTCGTGAACTTCGCAGAACTAGCAGCCTTGTCTTCAGACTTGAGAACCAGAAGGCTGAGATTTCTTCCTTCCTCGGCCGCAGTCACAAGATAAAGAAGTCAGCAACGCGCTCAATGCAACATCACCAAATTTTCGGCTGAGCTCGGCCGACGAGTTAGCACGCCTCGCATTCAACCGAAGGACGTAGTTAGCTTATTAGTTACTCGGTCTGCGCACCACGTAGGCTTTGTAATAGGATCAACAGTATGATATGTCGTAAGTAAACTTAAACTAAATATTACGAAGGGTATATGCTAGTGTAAACATTTTGATATTCTTTTGGTCAAATGATATAATTTAGTAAAAAGATGAAACAAAATTGGAAATACAATACAACAACAAAGAAAACACTAGAAAAAACCACAGAAAGGCCTAATAAAGAAGGATTGGAAGGTTTGGCTTTGTCTTTTCCATTGAACCCTCCTCAAGGGAATTTGATTGGCTTTTTGTGCGCAGAAAATGACTGGGAAGAAAGTGGCATTGGGATTTCGTTTTTATATAAGACGGCAAATGGGACAAGTGGTGAATAAAAATCCTTTCTGGCCTTTTGTACACAAGGCATTTTTAGTAGGTTTTGACATAGTCGTTCGATAATACTTGAAACTTATCTTGATATTTTTTGTTTGGGCAAATGCTATTCACAATCTCAGAACTCTCCGTTCTTTTGTGAATGTAACTAAATTGCGGGGGTGCATAACACATTTTTTATAGTTCATATTAACTGTTTTTGTGAATGTTTTACGATAATGAAATATTGAGTTTCGAATGCAGAATGACAAATTGAGTGTGCGAATAAGAATTAATTTTTGTTATTAGCAGAGTTTAAATATCATAATTTCAATCCAACTAATATTGAGGCATTTTGTGATAAAATTTCATACCTATTGGACTGTGCATGTGGTAATTAACAAGTTAAAGATAATATCGATGTTACTAGAAGTGGTAATTTGACATGGTATTAAAGTTAGGGAGTGGGCAGCACTACCATATGATGGGCGGGTCACCTTGGCCTTGTGCGACGATGATGGGTCCCTTGGTCACGTGTGTTATGTGAATCCCCTTGGCTCAATATGGTTCCAGATGTGTGGATCTCTCATGTGTAACCCACTAATTGGGTCCCATGAGGGGATGTGTTGAATTATCCCATTTCGGGCAGAGACAAAGAAGAAGAGTTTAGACATCTTAATCTTAGTCCAACTAATATCGAGACCTTTGTGGTAAAACTCCACACATATCGAATTGTTCATATAGTAATTAACAAGTTAGGAACATTATCATTGTTATGATTCAACTAATACTGAGACTTTTGTCATAAAACCTCACACATATAGTACAAGTAATAATTAACAAATTGAGGCAATATTAATATTATAAAAATGAGTCTTCTGTCGTCTCTCTCATAATTTGACTGTATCGTCTTGTAACATGGATTGCTTTTCAAGACTAAATTAAAGTGTGAAACCATGAAAGCGAAAAGCA
The DNA here is from genome assembly GCF_019419815.1 of Pyrus x bretschneideri. Lineage (NCBI taxonomy): Eukaryota > Viridiplantae > Streptophyta > Magnoliopsida > Rosales > Rosaceae > Pyrus > Pyrus x bretschneideri. The sequence continues at coordinate 7,703,147 of NW_025999390.1, read as the reverse complement.
CTCACTCATACGCAAGCTTCCCCAGTTGTTTCTTCTCGTCCATAATATTCTATCCACCCACTATCCCACAAACATCACAACCACATCTGATCCAACCCCATTATTGAAACCAAATCTGCAGAACTTGTAAGAGACTCCGACCCCATCATTAAAACCAATACAGAAACAAAGAAACTGCAGAGGAAACTTGTTTTTGTTTCTTCTTCATTTTACATGTGTGAAGGTATGCCTTCTCTGGTGATTATTTCATTGCTTTGCTATGGGCTGTACTGGGTAATTCACAGCCACAAGTCATCAATCTCAGTGGCTTCATTGAGCACCGAAGAAACCCTTTTTGTGAATAAAACAGCTGCAATTGGAGCTACAGATGATGACTTTATCTGTGCCACAATTGATTGGTGGCCTCCTCAGAAATGTGATTACGGAACTTGTAGTTGGGGCTCTGCTTCTCTTCTCAATCTGGTAAGCCTATTACATATCCTCCTTTTTTTTTGTGCAATTTATGTCGTGTGCAGTATACTATAGTTCGAAGTACGTAGTAGTTAGCACTTTATTAACTTACCAACCAGTCATTGCTTCAACTCTGCGTATCCAATAGAGGTCTCTGTTTTCTGTGTTCTGTATAGTTCAAAGTAGTAGTAGTTAGCATTGTATTAACGTACTAACCACAACAGTTACTCAACTACTACCCATTTTGGTTTGAATCTCCTAATATTCATTTAACAGCTGCTGCACTATTACAATTTAATTTGACGGTAGTTTTCCGCTGTACATTGATTGACGTTGTTGCCAAAGCTTTTCCTGACAGTATTAAACCGCAATTTATCTAGAAAAAAAAAAAGAAAAGTGTTGAACCAGCCAATGTTTGTAATGGCCTTCTCAGTTTGACCCTTAAAAGTTAGAGGATTATGATGTTAATACCTTTACTTTTTTTTTTTTAGTTTTACTTTATTAGGGGGATCAACAAGAGCAAAACTATTACAATAATATAAGAGTTAAAGAGTTTCCAACTCAGAATGCATGGTTAAAAATTCAATACTTATGATCACTACAAGTCTACAGTAACACATATTTTAGCTTTATTTTTTTTGGTTATGAGTCCGGATTTTCGTCGGATCCTCTTTGTAATAATCTAGAGATTCGTGAATCGTGTTCGTTCATTATACATCTTACGGTCAGAAATCATTTTAAATATTTTTATTTAAAAATAAATATAAACAATTATTGATAAAAACTGACCGTACGATGTACGATGAATGGACGCGATTTACAAATTTCCATGATCCTTACCAAAAAAACTCCGGAGAGAGGATCCTGTTGGTTTGGTTATGATTTGTCAACTAGTACAACTGACCCACCCAAGATGCTATTCTCATTTCTTAGCACCAAATTGCAACTTTCAGAAAAAGGTTATGCACGAAATTGCAACTTTCAGGAAAAGGTTAAGAAAAAGATGATGCTTATCAAGAATCATAATATCTCTTTTATTTTTTTGGGCAAAAGAAACAAAGAAGCATAATTCCCCCCCTCCTTTACTATTACACATTTTTTATTCTTTTTATTTAATTAATTCTTTCATAACTATATTATTTACTAATTCTAATATGTATTTTCTTGTTTTTCAATTGTTGGTAGGATCTTGACAATGCTATATTTTTAAATGCTATAAAAGGTAAACAAGTCATTGCTTCAACTTATACACACAAAGGCAATATATATAGCGGTGTGTTATCCACACACTTTTTTTATTTCTCACATTCCTTGTTGATTTCTGTTTCTTGATATTCTTCAATTCATCTGATCCGACGGCCAAAAATTAGAAGGGTATGTGAGAAGTAAAAAAAAGTATGTGAATATCACATTCTAATATATAAAAAATCCAAAACAGTTCTAACTAACGGAAGTGTATAATTCCATTATTTTGTTGCAGCATTTTCACCCTTGAAAATTAGGTTGGGTGGCACTTTACAAGATAAAGTCACATACCTGACAGATGGAAGTCAACCACCTTCCACCTCATTTGTCAAAGATGGTTCGCAATTGTTTGGTTTCTCTCAAGGTTACTTACCAATGCCTAGATGGGACCAACTAAACAGTTTCTTCAACAAAACTAGGTAATTATACTTAAATCTTCTCATGAAACCTTATCGCTATATTAATTAACCATAACATGATATAATTTTTATTTTATTTTTTTATTTTTTGAAACAGGGCTGTTATTATTTTTGGTTTAAATGCACTCATAGGTAGAAAAATAGACTCCAATGGTGCTGCTACGGGTGCTTGGAATTCAACCAATGCAGAATCTTTAATAAGATATACAGTCGACAAGGGATACACAATTCATGGTTGGGAACTTGGTAAGAAATTTTACACATTTTATTTGGTTACTCGCGATATTGGACTTAAGTACTTTAAACCACTTGAGTTATAAGTCTTTTACAAAATTTGTACACATTAATTGCCGGTACAAATGCGAAACTAAAGCTATACTTGGAATAAATTTCAGGAAATGAACTGAGTGGGAATGGAGTTGGAACAAAAGTTTCAGCAGACCAATATGCAGCAGACACACACACTCTCCATGAAATACTGCAGAAAATTTATGCAGATTATGGATCAAAGCCACTAGTCTTAGCACCAGGAGGCTTCTTTGATGCCAATTGGTTCACAGAATTTGTTCATAAAACTCCTCTTTCCCTTAAAGTAATCACTCACCACATATATAATCTTGGTCCAGGTATATTAATTAACATAGCTAATTAATCTGCGTTTTTCAAAATCACTTTCCTTTCTCTGGAAATTCAACTTGTGGAATGACACTTTGCCTTTTTCTTTGTCTCGTATTAACTAAGGTAGTGCTGGAGATCTCGTTGACAAGATCCTAGATCCAGATGTTCTCGATGGTATTTCGCAGACCTTCAGCAGCCTACAAAACCTTGTTGAGACATCAAACACTTCAGCAGTGGCATGGGTTGGTGAAGCAGGAGGTGCTTACAACAGTGGCCATAATCTTGTTACAAATGCTTTTGTGTTTAGTTTCTGGTAATCAAACTTGTCCTGGAAACTGATTTCTCCTTCTTTAGTCTTTAGGTATGTGATGAAAAGAGGTTATGTAATTTTTTTACCAACCAAACAGGTACCTAGACCAGCTTGGTTTGGCAGCATCTTATGACACCAAAACATATTGCAGACAGACATTGATTGGTGGAAATTATGGGCTCCTTGACACCAACACCTTTCAACCAAATCCTGATTATTACAGTGCTCTTCTTTGGCATCGTTTAATGGGAAACAAGGCCCTGTCCACAAGCTTCTCTGGGACGAAGAAGATACGTGCCTATGCTCATTGTTCAAAGAAGACAGTAAGCATTCATTAAACTGGACAAAATTTCACATAGATCAAACATAAAGGTTATGCTTAATTAGCTAATCCGTTAAGCTAAGGTTATGCTATCACGTGGTTTTTTTTTTCCCTTCTGTTGTTTGATTCATTAATCGTTTCTCGCTAATATTATCAGTTGTTAGGAGACTAACCTAATTAAGTAATTGATTTATGCAGAAAGGAATCACAGTGCTCCTCATCAACCTAGACAGTAACACTACGGTTCAAGTCCGAGTTTCGACTGATAGTACTGGCAGGCTTGTGAGTTCTGAAAGCCTTCAGAGTTCGAAAGATAGTGATGATGCAAGGGAAGAATACCATCTAACAGCTCAAGATGGGGACTTGCAGAGCAAAGTAATGCTACTAAATGGGAAAGCACTTAGTGTAGATTCATCCGGGGATATCCCACCCCTGGAACCGATAACAGTTAGGCTATCAGATCCAACTACCGTGGCGCCATTCTCTATTGTATTTGTTCACATTCCAAACACAACTGTGCCGGCTTGTGCATAGAGGCTTTTGGTGAACAAAGACTTGTAGATCCTTTTATTTTCATACAAAGAGATGAATAAATAAAAATAAGAAATGAATTTTAGAGGATGCAACCACGTTATAAATTAAAATTAGAAATTTATTGGTTTCTTCATGGTGATCCCCAAGAATAATTTACATTACTTCAGAGAGTATGATGTTTATATAGAAGAGTTTGAAGCAATCATCTGTGCCGGCTTCGTTTTACAGCTTCACTCCTTTTATGAAGTTCGGATGCACTCAAAGCAACTTATAACGCATTCTATCTTCAAAGTGATAAATGGTGGCGTACTGCACTGATTATATATGTTGATATATAGTGGTCACATGAGATGATGCGGATGAAGTAAGAAGGTTGTAGACGTCTCAGGCAACTGAATTTGAAATGAGAGAGCAAGGTAAATTAAAGCATTTCATGTAAAGGATGTTGATCTAGATATATTAAAACATGACATGTTTCCGTGGACATGTCCTCGTCTTGGTATCCCTCTTCATTCTCCTCCTCTTCGACTTCGGAGAGCTAAGATTTTACGGGGAGGATGAGCTCGGGGACTGGAAAGTGACTCGGAATGGCAATGAGGTTGGAGAGTGCGTTGGGTGAGGTGGTTGAGAAGCCGATGAGAATCATGAGATGAACGTCTGTGCAAGTGTAAAGTAATTGCTCTCTGATTTTGGTTTGCAATGTAGGTGATCTATGTGATGTGGTTTGCAATGTAGGTGATGTGGTTTGCAATGTAGGTGATCTATGTGACTTTTCCCATAAGATTTCTCTCTCTTCGGGTTAGGTTGCATTTGAGCTTTTTGACCTGAAAATAAAGCTAAAAACTCCAAATTGTACCGTACGTGTGGGGGTAGATGCAGGCAAATTGGTAAGTTTGAAATTCCCCCATTGTAAAGTTCCTTTTTTTTTTTAATTATTTTTTTTTTATTATTACAAACGATATTCCTATTCTAAGTTACATTAAAAGAATGAGGGGAATTGAACCAAACGTGCTATGAATTGAAGAAGAAAACAATATCCACGAGAGCAATCTACTACTTCCACATAGTAAATATACTTAACCTATCATTTTTTTCTTTTCCTTCCAAAATTACTAAGTACACACAAAAAACCTCACAAACTTTCCTAGTTTTCAAAACGTGTAATTAATTGTTGAGGAAAGCCGTAATCATGGAAGTTTCCCACGTAAACGAGGAACATATCAAAAGCATCCCTATAAATAATAGATACCGATCGAAAAGGTTGATTATTTACAAGTTTACGAACCAAAATTAAGACCTCATGGCAAGCATGCTCTGTTCTCTTGCTCTCTTCGTCTGCATAGTCTGTTTTTCCGCTTTGATTCCGCAGGCCTCCCCCGCCCCATTCCTCTTCCCGGAAGCTCAATCCACCGTCCTCCCCGACCCTTCAACCTTCTTTGCCCCAAAACTTCTCTCAACTCCACTCCCCACCAACTCTTTCTTCCAAAACTTTGTCCTCAAAAATGGCGACCAACCCGAGTACATCCATCCCTACACCATCAAATCATCCAACTCCTCCCTATCTATCGCATACCCGTCTTTCTCCTACACATCTACCATCATATCCACAGCCCCTTTTGAACCCGATCTCACCATATCTGCCTCGAAAACAAACACCGGAAAAGCTCCAAACAACAATGACCACCATGTGATCTCTGACTTCAATGATCTCAGTGTGACATTGGACTTTCCCTCCTCCAACCTCCGCTTCTTCCTTGTCCGCGGCAGCCCCTTTCTTACCGGTTTTCTTTATCGCCCCTCTGCGCTTACTATATCAACTGCTCATACAATTGTCTCATCATCACCAGCTAGTGGCTCAAAAACCAAGTTCATCATCAAGCTCGACAACAATCAGACATGGCTAATATACACATCCATTCCAACTGATTTATCTGACAGCGGACCATCCACGATAACTTTTAAAGTTTTTCCGGGATTATTCGATTTGCTGTAATACCGGATCCTGACCCAAAATCAGAGGCAATTCTCGATCACTTCAGTTCTTGTTACCCAGTTTCTGGTGCAGCTGTGCTCCAAAACATCAATACTTTGACATATAAATGGGAAAAGGAAGGTGGAGATTTGCTTATGCTTGCTCATCCTCTCCATATTAAGCTTCTATCCAATGCTACTGTTTTGCAAGATTTTAGGTATAAAAGCATTGACGGCGATTTAGTTGGTGTTGTTGGCGATTCGTGGATGTTAGCATCAAAGCCTATTCCGGTCACTTGGAATTCTGTACGGGGTGTGCAAAAAGATTCGTTCCCCGAAATCATATCTGCACTTCGACGAGATGTTGACGCTCTTAGTTCAACAGAAGCTTCTACTACATCTTCATATTTTTATGGAAAATTGGTTGCTAGAGCAGCAAGGCTGGCTGTGATAGCCAACGAGGTAGCTTGTCCTGATGCGATCCCGGCGATCAGGACATTCTTGGCGGAGAAAATAGAGCCATGGTTGGATGGTAGCTTTAGTGGCAACGGATTTTTGCATGATAAAAAATGGGGTGGACTTGTTACCAAGCAAGGATTAACTGATCAGGGTGCCGATTTTGGGTTTGGCGTTTATGCTGATCACCATTACCATCTGGGGTACTTTATATATGGAATTTCCGTGTTAGCAAAGATTGATCCTGCATGGGGGCAGAAGTACAAGTCTCAAGCTTACTCGCTCGTGGAGGATTTTCTCAACAAGGATGAACGATCGAATCCAAATTACCCGCGTCTGAGATCCTTTGATCTCTATAAATTGCACTCGTGGGCAGGTGGGTTGACAGAATTCGCAGACGGGAGGAATCAAGAGAGCACGAGCGAGGCGGTCAATGCTTACTACGCAGCTGCTTTGATGGGAAAAGCCTATAAAGATGCGCAACTTGAGGCCACCGGATCGCTACTCACAGCCTTGGAAATACAGGCAGCTCAAATGTGGTGGCACGTAAGAGAGGGCGGAGAGAATCGAATTTACCCGGAACCTTTCGCAAAGGAAAATCGAGTAGTGGGAGTTTTATGGGCGACCAAGAGAGACACCGGACTTTGGTTCGCTACCGCGGAGGCAAAAGAAATCAGACTCGGAATCCAAATGCTGCCTGTTTTGCCAGTCACCGAGGTTCTGTTCTCCGATGCAGGGTATGCCAACGAGCTCGTGAGTTGGGCATTGCCGGCGCTCAATAGAACAGAAGTCACCGAAGGATGGAAGGGATTTGTGTATGCGTTACAAGGGATTTACGACACACAAGGCGCTTTGAAGCAGATTAGGAGCTTGAATAATTTCGACGACGGAAACTCCCGGAGTAATATTTTGTGGTGGATTCACAGTCACAGTAGGTGATCAGCGTTGTTGCATGACATTTTTTTTCCTGGGTTTAATTTTAGTATTTTTTTGGGTTTTAGCTAGATTCAAGTTCTTTGTGTAACGAAATTGAATCAATTACAAGTCATTGTTTATTTTCTTTTCGTACTTGCTGTCGTATTTTAACACGAGAATTGCAATGTTGTTCATTGTTGTTTCATCTGATTGCTGGAGATCATTTAAGAAGGCATACCAAATAGTATTAGACTAAAGTTAGCCATAATAATTAGATACATAATCTAACTCGTCCATTTAATGTGAGTCGAACATAAAATCTTTCACTTTGAAGTATTAAAGTATCAGTAGACTGTAGTACTAACCGCAAGTGATGTAAAGAAAAGACTATGTTACATGTATCAAGGGGGTCAAACGTAGATATAAGTAGCCAAATATTTTTATCACTTAAAAACTAAAGTTTAGTCATTTTTTTTATTTCTAAGAGAAAAATGTTAGGTTCAAATTTCGTTAGTGATGAGTTAGATACCAATTATTATTCAATAATGTTATTCATACCATGTTTTTATACCATATTTATATACCATCTTAGGTGGCATCTGATGTGGACAGCCATATCATTTGAAAAATTTGCAAAACCCAAGGAAATGAAGGAGAAAGACTCCTCGTATATCACAATCATCATTTAATTAACTATTTTTTCTTAATTATTAGTTTTTTAAATAATGAACTAAATTTAAAAATCTGATTGATTTAAATGATGTGGCTGTCCATATCAAATGCCACATAAAATGGTATAAAAATGTGTTACAAAAACATAGTATGAATAGCAATCCTCATTATTATTTGTCTTCATCTCTTGTATAAAAAAAATAGGGTAATAAAATAAAAATAGCCCAAGTATTTGAGAAAATATATGAGGCAGAGCTATAGGAAGCCCAAAGACAGAAAGCTCGGGCCCAAACAAACTGGCTCGCTTATTCTTTGTAGATAAAGCGCTAACAGTCCCTCTCTCCCTCTCTCCCTCTCTCTCAGGGAACGTTAACTGACAGAGAGCAAAGATGGGTACTCTGCTCAAGTTCTACAGACCCTTGTTTCCATACTCGAGTCGGACGATTCAACTCGGAACGCAGCGTTTCCACAGATTATTCAAGCCCAATAGGAGAATTCGCTGCGTGGCTACTTCCAGCCACTCTCAGCCGTCTATTTTAGGCGGCGGCGGCAGTAAATTGGGGAGTCCAGAATCGTCGGAGCTATGGCTGCACAACACAATGAGCAGGAAGAAGGAGCTTTTCAGGCCCAAAATTGAAGGGAAGGTGGGCATGTATGTGTGCGGAGTCACAGCCTATGATCTCAGCCATATCGGCCATGCGCGCGTCTACGTCACATTCGATGTTCTCTACAGGTCCATTTCTATATGATTTGTTCAATTTCTCGATTTGGGTTTTTTTTAAATGCTTATTTTAGTGACATTGTTTCGGGAAATAGGCAGATATCTTAGGCATTTGGGATATCAAGTCACATACGTTCGGAATTTCACAGATGTTGATGACAAAGTAAGTTTCTTTTCCCAAATTTGAATATTTCCATTTACGAAATATTCGGGCTTTGGTTATGGGTGTATTTGAATAGTTTGTTCGGAATTTAAAGTTTTCGACTGATATTACCTTTGGTATGTTTATGCATCCTGTTCACTTTGTTTTGTGTTACGGAAGTTGGATGCCAAGTACCGATTACTTTCCACATTGGTATTATTACAGGATAGCTGAGAATGCACTTTTCAAATTCTGTAGATAATTGCTAGAGCAAATGAGTTGAGGGAGGATCCTATCAGCTTGAGCAGGCGTTACTGCGAGGAGTTCAATCGAGATATGACCTGTCTGCATTGCCTGCCTCCTTCGGTGGAACCACGAGTGTCGGATCACATGCCACAGATCCTTGATATGATAAAGCAGGTATTCGTTTCCACCTATGCTTCAGAATCTATTAAAAGTGTCACGTTAGGCTTTTAGCATCTTGGTGGAGTTGTTACAAACTTATAATTGTATTTGTGTGCGTTAGTAATTTTCGAAACAGGGGTTCTCTTTCTCTTACCCCATTTCTTGATTTGCTTCCTGTGCAGATTATTGAAAATGGATACGGGTACACATGTTGATGGGGATGTTTACTTTAGTGTCGACAAGTTCCCAGATTATGGACGTCTATCTGGGCGAAAGTTAGAAGATAATCGAGCTGGTGAGCGGGTTGCTATTGATTCAAGGAAAAAACATCCTGGTGACTTTGCCATGTGGAAGGTAGTGTCTGTAGACTCACAGAAAGTGATGATAATGTATGCGCTTGCTGTATACGAGATGGCATCTTTATCATTTTATTTACATCGACAAGGCTGCCTTGTTCTTAGAAGTTTCATTTTCTTACTATAAAGCATTCATTTGCTTGTTCACACATGTACACATACTGTTGTAAAATATGTTAATATTATGACTGGGAAGAATTAATCAGGTGAGGATTCTGAATGTTTGCAGTCTGCAAAGGAAGGAGAACCCTTCTGGGACAGTCCATGGGGCCCTGGTAGACCCGGCTGGCATATCGAGTGCAGTGCAATGAGTGCTGCTTATCTGGGTTACTCTTTCGACATACACGGTGGAGGGATGGACCTTGTGTTTCCCCACCATGAAAATGAAATTGCGCAGAGTTGTGCTGCGTGTAACCACAGTAACATTAGCTACTGGATACACAATGGTTTTGTCACCATTGACTCAGAGAAAATGTCCAAATCCCTTGGAAACTTCTTCACAATTCGGCAGGTAAAAAGCATTCCATACTGTTTACATTGGTCAGAACATTTTTTTTTTCTCTGAGAATTTTTGCCACAACTTTTATACAGATCAGTACTCTAGCTTTTCGAATGAGTCTTTCTGATTACTTTTCTAATATATATTATTCTTCTTCCAGGTTATAGACCTCTACCATCCATTGGCTTTGCGACTTTTCTTGTTAGGGACCCACTATCAGTCTCCGATCAACTACTCTGATGCGCTGCTTGAAAGTGCTTCAGACCGGATTTTCTACATTTATCAGGTACCCTAGCATCCTACCTGTCTCGGTAAAGGATAGAAGAAACCTCTCTTTCTCTTTCCCTTTGTCCAACCCAAAATCGAATGCAGATTGAAACACCTGAACTTTGTAGATCACAGTTGATGTTTTGTCAGGTTCAGTCTGTAGTGCTTCTTCAGATGTAGTTGCATATTTGCGATAATATGTTTTAGATGCCAACAGGATTTCGAAAGATGCTTAGAACTTTTACCTATACAGATTTTTTAAAATTTGATGTTTGATGTCTACTTATCATCGATTAATGTGTTGATTTCATTTTGTTTTAATCAAATTTACTTTCCGTTGCAGGCATTACATGATTGTGAAAGTGCTCTGAGCCAGAATAATGCGGTAACCCTGAAAGATACCATCCCTCCTGATACACTGAACAGCGTCAACAACTTCTATAATGTTTTCTTAACGTCAATGTCAGATGATCTTCACACTCCTGTTGTTTTGGCTGCACTATCAGACCCATTAAAAACCATCAATGATCTGCTACATACTCGTAAGGTATGGATGATACACCCGTTAAGTTGTGATTGAAATTAATTGAATGTGAAACTCCTAATGTTTAGGATGCTGGGTTTTGTTTGCGAATACAAATAATTTAGGTTTTCAGAATTACATATCAAATGAAAATTCAAAGCTTATTGAACCCGAGCTCCTATTTCTCACTAACTAAGGTTAGCTGTTTCTCTCGCAAGTTTTCTTGATCTTTGTTTGTAATTTATAAATTCATACAGGGGAAGAAGCAAGAACTGCGGATGGAGTCGCTGGCGGCTTTGGGAACGATAATTAAGAATGTTTTGAGCGTTTTAGGTCTGATGCCTGCAAGTTACCCGGAGGTACAGAAGTCGGTGCCACAAGAAATCTAAACAGGGTTCTGTGACAAGCCCTGTACGCCGATGCTTCTATGATTTGCTTGGGCTTATCGCAGAACACCTATCCTTTCTTTTGAATACGGTTTTTTTTCTTTCTACAACGCGTGAACTGTTTTTATGCTGCAGATTCTGCAGGAGCTGAAGGATAAAGCCTTGAAGCGTGCAAAGTTAACCGAAGATCAAGTATTGCAAAAAATCGAGGAAAGAAATGCAGCGAGGAAGAACAAAGAGTACGAAAGATCAGATACAATTAGAAAAGATTTAGCTGCTGTGGGGATTGCTCTTATGGACAGCCCAGATGGAACGACGTGGAGACCCACCGTACCTCTTGCAATTCAAGAGCAGCAGGTTGCAACTACTTGAAGCAGATCCCGCTGTGAGCACTGTCATAATTCTTTAGTATCATACCATGTAGAATTAGGGCATATACAATTTTCTCTCCTATGCAATTCTGAAAAAAGTAGGCTTTCACTTTCCGAATGGGAATTATACGATTACGCATTCATTCAACAAAGTTTTTGCCGTGAGGCGGTTCCCGATTCTTATAGCTTTATCAACGTTGTGAATTTCAAATACAAATTCAAGAAGGGTGAAGCTTTGATATTATTCACTAAGTAAAGAACGCATGAAGTTCATCCTACAAGGTATCTTATGCTATTTCCCACTGCAGTGGGCAGTTATAAAATTCCAGCCGATGTTCACACATAGAAAGAATGATTCTGCACATCCTCTGCGACCCTCGCAGCACCCTCGGTTGAACATAAGTATGAACATGATGATTCAAACACCATTCTCATGTTCAAGCAAACATTGCATCGTCCAGATCAGTTTGTCTTCTACCGAAACATTTATATCCGCTTTGATCAAGCCAAAGAACACACCTTATCTGGAAAGTTGGATGAGTTAAATGGCAATTGTCAACACGATATGCATCCATCAAGTCAAAGATTTAAGCATATACTTTTATATTAATTTGAAGTGTCGTGTCCTTTGCTTTATCTTTTAATATTTTCTTTCAAGCTAGAAGACTGAAGGCCATCCATACTTTTATTATTTCCCCACAATCTATTTAAAACTAAAACTGAGGCAAGTTCAGGCAAGATAGGTGATATTTTTGTACAAAAAATAAAAAGAAACCAGAGGATGGAGTAAATTTACCTTGTCTAATGCTAGCCGCAGCAAAGGCGGTTGTCATCTATATAAGTGGCTTGGATACCCATCATCCATGAACCCACTGATACATCATCATGAGCATAAGTCTTCAATGATGCACTGCATACGAAAGGAAACAGAAATAAGTCCAACAAACTCACTCTCCCAAGCCACGTTGCAATAGAACCTAAGCATACTTGATAACATTGAGAGCCCTTTTCCCCAGCTATAGCACTCAGAACAGACCTGTTTATGTTTATATACTGAGCTAAGTTCTTGGATAGTATAATGAGGGAACCACCCGCATGTCGGAAGTACCTGAAAGGGAGAGGAATGGTAAGAATGATAAACCAAATCTACCAGTACATAGAAGTGTCAAATTTAAACAAAAATCTTCTTAGCCTGTCAGTATATTGTACATGTTTACCAGATATATACAGAATTGTCCAACTTGTCAATGTCTTTTAATATTAAGCATAACTCGCTCTTGGACAGTTATATTTCTTTCTCATGTCAGCATTAAAACAGTGAAACTGAGAATGTTTTATCCTGGACTAAAAGTCCAGACATGACATAATTCTACAAAAGATCACAGACAAAAACAATCTCTCTGTAGATATGCAGAGGCTCTAGTACGAAGCGAATCTTAGGCGATCAGATTTCTTTCCATCGTGACGATTAAAAAAACACTCAAATGACCTCCTTGTGTTGGCGCTTTACTAGAGCCAAATCGTGGGTGTGTGCGCACACATCTGGATCAAGTAATCAACACATAACCAAGTATTAAATGCCCACTAGATGTTCTTCCATAGGTTCGATCACTTACGATTTCTGATCCCCAAATTTCCACCAGTCAGGTTCATACCAAGACTTTCCCCTGCATATCAAAACACTTGTATAACCTTACAGACCACAAGATCTACATATATAATTGGAATCAATATCAAGTTGCACGAAGGTATAGGATGGTAAAGTATATACTCTTCAGCAATCACATCTCCTGACTTCATGCATCCGATATAAGCACCATCTTGAGCACGACGATGTTCAAGAAGTCCAATCAGCCCCTCTGTGTTTGGTCAAGAAAAGATATTTTAAATGATGTATGAAAAGTTCTGATGAATAAGTTGATTCTAGTCTTGAATGTTCTATTAAGTTTATCAGAGATTCAGAATCGAAGTTCTACCAAGATCAAGATTGATATTGTCATCAACTTTGACATAAAACTCAGCATCCCAATTCTGAACCGCAGTACTGAAGAAGAACTGTGCTTTCTTGGGCATCTCTTCCTGAGCCTCCTCATGACCTTCCTAATATGATAATGTTACAGTTTGAAACTATGCATTTCTCTTGTCAATAAAATCTAAGTTATCAAATATATAAGAGGAATCCTACAACTATAATTAGATGTTGAACTATTAGTTATTATGCATTAACAAATATTCAACGTAATAAACCACTTAGTACTACGGTCTAGTGGTATTTTTCTTCACTTATTAGTGAGAGGTCTTAGGTTCGATTCTCGCCAAAGGCGAATTTGATCCACATTATTACTAGTCCATTGTGAGGCTAGGTTCCCCCCCCCCCCCTCTCTCTCTCTCTTAGTGTAGATAATATGATTTGTTCAAAAAAAAAATTTTTAAAAATTCAACGTAATACAATAAAAGCCTAATCACAACATATGGACATAACTTCCACTACGCATCCAATAAACTGACTTCCAAAAATTTAGCTAAAGAATTTCCCCGCATACATTTATTTGGCATCACAAGTTATGTACCACAACATCACAATTGTGTGGCTACTACAGTCTTGGTTAAAGGATTGAACAGATGTGTTTTAGTAACCCTGAGATTGTATTGCTTACAATAATTAAGAAATCCTTCGTCGAACGACTTTCCTTATCAATATTCTGATCTAAGCTATCACCCCGATTGGCACTGCAAGTTAAAAGCACAACCACAGGTACAACACTTTAGTATAGTGACTCTACCAAGCAAATAAATGAATAATTAGAATCAGGAAAGCATAGTATTAATACTGAGATTAAAGTTCGAGGAAAAACCTCCGACCAATTACAAAGCGTATAACTACTCCTCTTTCTTCTAGCTTCCTCAAAGCATCACCTGCAAAGGCCAATAGGAATGTCCAATAGTTGTTAGTGAACAAGTTTAATTTTTCCTTAAAATGACCGCAGTAATCACGAATCCCACGAATCCACAATATCTACCACCTCAGCTACATACACGCAGGTGTTGTTGAACACCAGGTGTTTACCATGGTCAATTCAATTCAGTTAACCTGCAATTGCTGCCTGATATATCCCAATAACTACACCTAAATGATTGTCTTAGTATGCATATCTAACAGCTTTAACTTGATTCGTACCATACAACTTATTCTAGCATCCGTAGTGAAAATAGGCCAAGGGAGTGCCTGAATGAGCACTATGGGATTATGACAAATACCTTGACTTTCACAAAGGGACTACTTTAATAGGATGAAACTTAAAACTCAAACCAGAGGAGTCTAAGTAAAAAGATTGAGAATCAACACTTAATCTGAATTCAAGCGATGCCAGCATAAAGTTTAATCAGAGAAGGAACACATGGTAAATCTGTATAAATTGCCATCAGAAATTCCAACTGACCTTTGGGCATCCAAGACCCTCTAAACATATTTCGGTTAAAATGACTACCAAATCCAGTATAAACTCCAACAACAGCGAGCAATCGGCCAGATGAAGACACCTTTTGTTGCAAGTGGTTCTTGAGGTACCCTTGACTCTTGGCCAGTGTCAAGTCCATCTCAGCTTCCACAATCCTCCTCTCCAGGTCCCTATAAATCAGTACCATTATTACCGACACTAAAACTAGGCACAACTCAAATAAACCGAATAAAGAGAAATGAAAAGTAGGAGCATACTTGCATCCAAGCACTGCTAACTTGTCTTCTACCGTAAGAACCTTTGGTCTCTGAAATATTACAGAAGTAATATCGAATCAAAGACAAAATTCACCAATTTTCGCAATTTTTCATCTCGGCCGGTTGTTAACTTGGTGATCAAAATCGAAAAATGTAAAACTTTTACACTAAAGTTTGAAACAAAAGAGCAGCGTGCTCCACTCTACCCCCAAGTTCGAATCCCGCTCCCGTAGTTTATATTAAATAACTACAAAATATCGAATAAAAAAATTTCTGAAATCAAACCTGGCCCAAGTTCTTCTTTAGAAGATTAGAAAGCACTGTTCTGTTCTCCGCATCCTGCCACAACCTGCATTTCCCAAACAACAAGTCATCAACTTTGATAATTAATTACCATTAACTATTAACACGATATCGAACCACTAAATCGTATCAGATCAAACAGAAAGCTCAGGAATTTGAATTCGAATAGTAAAATTTGAAAATCAAGGCTGAAAGAGTCCAATATTTGGAAACAATTTTGAAACGCACCGGCCGGCGACGTAGAGCCAAGCGACACAGGAGAAGAATGCCATGAGAATGGATGGCTTGGAGGTCTGCAGGGGCTTCGATCGCCATCGCCGATCTGATTTCGTCGTCGTCGGCAAACCCTCCATCTCCGATTCCGAATCAGCAGAGAGGAGACCGCGAAAAGACTAGAGCAATGATTTGGGCGAGATATTGGAGGTGCAGATTTAGTGATTGGGACAGGGATTTATGAAACTGACGTATCATATTATATGCAGAAGTTGGAAGGCATATGAATGCTAAAATCTAAATTTTGAAATTTCGGAGATAGAGAGAGAGAGGTTTGGTTGGAAATTTGGAGCGGCTACATTTTAGGGCCGACGACTTAGGTCTGGGCTTCTGAGTGGTCCAGTTCAGTTTAATGTTGGGCCTCCAAGTTTTATGAGTTCATTTTTTAGAAGAAAATTCTAATTTTTTTTTTTTTATGTATACGATAATCTACGCTTTACATTAAGAGGAGGAGAGAGGTTTGAACCCAGAATGCAACGGTTTGAATTTGAAGAGAAAAGTTTTAACCACTAAGTCAATTCACCATTGCTATATCCTAAGTTATTTTAATTTACATGGAAATTGATCCAGACTTTGGATGGCAGGTACAGTCCCACTGCCTTGAACTCACATATCATAGTGCGCTGCAGTGCTCAACATATGCAAGCCGGACAAGAAGCGGTGTTTTTGGTGGCAAAAAATAAGTAAAGCGTAAGAACCTACTATTGGGAGTAAACAAGCCCGGATATTTCACATCTATTTCTGGTAAGTAAATGCGTTATAAAAGTAGAGAGTTTAACACCTAATGTGATACTGGACGTCTGCCAAACATTATTCTCATTGACTTGCAAGTGGAGTAAGCAAAAATTAATAACACTGTTAACTACAACCGGCTGGTTTGTCCGCAGCACAAGACTAAATCGTCAAAACGTTTATAGAATCAAAGACGACGCTAAAGCATCAAATACAGAAACATCACGATCATAGCCGAAAGAGAAAAAAAAAGGCAGACCAATTCGTAATATTTCTTGGAATTTCTTTCGTAACCATAAAGATACAGTCTCCCTAGCTTCTGAACAGGAAAATATAAGTCCTCCATTGCAGAGAGGGTTCCTACTTCTCCATCTTTCTCTAACTCCTCGCGGCACCAGGTAACAAACTTGCCAGCGATGGAACCCCTTGGTTTCTCATTTCTTCTTGTGTTCGCCTCATTTCTTCAGGATCTGTGGTCAACATAAAAGATACTTATTGAGGAACTCTTACAAACGTATACTCTACCAAAGTATACTACCGTAAACAGGCATGACAAGACAAAAAAAGGGGATGAATATTAAGGGCATTTGTAATATCAACACAGATGGCATTCATTGGTATCATTGGACGAGATGAAACCACAAGCAATCCACATACAGAAGTAAACAATCAGAAGTTAAAAGGTAACAATCAAGTACGTTTTAATTATGTACAGTCATCTAACGAGTAATAAGTCAAAATTTGAGTAAGGTAAGAAAATATGTTTTAACTATATGCCCTAGCTCTCAGAAAAGAATTCAGGCATGCGAGTTCATATGGATTATATTGATGAAAGTAAAATCTAAAGCAAATCAGAGCCTTAACCCCACGGATGGAATTTAAAAACCTATACCAAGCATAGATCACTTACCCATGTTCTCCACTAATTTCGGCATAAGAAACACGACAATTAGCATAAATCCAACCATCAGTCCCATGGGGCTCTTTACAAGAGCCATTATGGAGAAGGGTTCTCTTATCTGCAATGAAACAAACATGACATGAGGTGAAAATTTCATAACGATACAGAAATGTGGTGAAACATATAAAGAAGAATGAGAAAATCAAAACCAACCTCATAATACTGTTCCTCTCTCAATGGCTCCAAAACAAACTCATTCAGTGGCCTCCTATTCTCAGTCAGTGCTGCCTGAACCTTGCCTGGGTTTCTAGCACTAACATCAACTCGGACCTTAACATTTTTACAAAAATGAAAACATGGGAATATCAGATTTGTGATAATTTCATTTCAAGAAGTATAAAAGAGGCGCTTATATAGAAGAGTCTCACCGGAGAAAAGAAATAGCCTATCGCAGACACTTCGATCAAATGAGTCCCCGCAGGCACATTATGGCTTTAAGAACACATGTTAAGGAAATATGGTATACATATACATGATACACAAGGCAAATACAAAGCATCAGAAACATACTTATCAAGATAACCAAATAGGATACAATGAAAAAAATCCATCAGGCCTCAGAAAGGTAACACTTTGACCACCATTTAGTATGACTTTGATATTTGATATCTTTCCGTAAGGTGCAAACCCTTTCACCCCGAGACCTGCATACAAAATTTGTGAGTTATACACACCAGGATGCAACGTAAAACAACTTTTTGCTTGGAAGAAATTAAAGTTCAATATGGGTAAGTTAAGTGTAGAGCGTAATTCAGACTACTAACCCTCCTAGAACTAACACAAATTTAGCTAGCAGTCCACACTGGAACCACTCAGCCGTAAAAATCCTTAGCATCACAAACTACCTGAACCGATCAAATTAACACGAAACCAGTCCTATTCCACAAGCCCTAATCAGTTTACATCTATCTCCTCATCCCAATACAACAACAAAGCAATCAAATTTAAGACCTTTCACAGCCTAACCCTTCCTTTTGAATTCGGAATCAAACTTAAGACTTTTCACAAACTACCCGAACCGATCAAATGAATTTATTTGTTTCAATTAACACGAAAATTTCACCAAAAACTGCAATCTAAATCACAAATTTCAAACTTTTCTGTAAAAACAAAAGGGTAAAAAAATACAATCAACAGGAAGGTAAATTCAATTGAAAGACTTACTGGGTGGGATCTTTACTCGGCCATGAATGGTGTATCCATCGGCAGAGCTGCAACAGATAATTTAATTAGAAATTTGAAGAAAATTAATTTCGAAATCGTTGATGCATCGTAGTTAGTTTGGGTAAAGAGAAGAACTTTTCAATCGTACCCGGGAGAAATTGCGAGCGACGAAGAGATGAGCGAAAAGCACAACTGTAGGAAAAGCACGAGAACCACCAGATTGGATCTCCAGCTCCGCGCCATAACGAAACACTGAGAGAGCTTTTGCGAGAGTTTCAGAGTGTCTGTGTCACAGAGAGAGAGAGAGAGAGAGAGAGAGAGAGTTGAGAAGGATCTGGTGTGTTACGGAATTTGCTAAATTGTTGTAGCCGGCGAAATCAGGTCCGTACTTGTTTACTCTGATTGAATCCGTATTGTGCAGTGAGTTCTTCTACATCGCAGCAATGAAAACACGCCACGTGTTAATCATTCGAAATCCAACTTTTTTGTTATTCTTTTTTGCTCAATGTAGGTGACATGGCAAAAATTGTACACAAAAATATATATATATATATATATTTTTTTTTTTATAAGTACCCAAAATATTAAGTAGAGTGAATTATCCATAAAAAATTATGGCTTTGCCACTTAGTTGTTCAAAATATAACAAGTAAAGACTTATAAGTAACAAATAAGATGTGTAAAGATAATATCCAACATCCACCATTTTATTCACTAATAAAGTTTTACTCGTCTCGTTATGAAAAACTAATGTTAGTTACTCTTGTCAACTTTTCTTCTAATGTGCTTATCGGTTTGGAATTGATAGATCCATTATGATAATGATCGACTGATTCAGGTAAGACTTTTAGTAAATCAAACAGAGTCAATAAACCTAGATTATGATCTTGGACTTGTTTTTCAATTGTTCTTGCATTCAACTTGATATATTGAAGATGTAATTACTTGTTTTGTTCTTGAGAGTCGATCATGACTTTAGACGAGCTTCAAAATCAAGCCTTTCGTTAACAGTTGACTTGCTAACAAGTGTTTCAAATTCGGGTTGGCCATTCTCCACCCGCTAGCAAACGCTTTGTTAACAGGTCCACCCGCTTACAAAATGATTTGTTAATGATGACCCGTTAACAACCCAACTAACCATTGCCAGAGTGCGTGAAATGAGATTTTACTTTGAACCCACAATGGTTTATTACACTTCAGGGCTCCACGCTCATTGCCCATGATGGTGAAAAAACAGGTATGATAAAAAAAAATTATATTCAGTGCCTTCTCTCCCTCTCCACAAACCAACCGACCCATATTGAAGACAAACTTTCCTGCTCGTAAACTCAACAACTTGAAGTCCGTTCAGAACGGAAGAGAGAAAACGGCCCCATAAAAGAATCAGGCTTCCCAACAAATCAGTCTTCGATAAAATGCTATAATCCCAACTTTTTCGAGCACCAATCCGAAAGGTTAGCTATTACAAATCCTGCAAATACCTGCAACATGCCACAGAAGCAACAAAAAGAGTTCATAGATGCAACAGGACATAAGTTCGAATACGTATATTGCTAGTGAGAGATCATTTTCTCCGAAGGTGAGTGTGAAATGCTGAAACCAAGCGCCTTCTGGAAAAAAGTTTTACAGAGGTACTTCACTAGTAACTACGGATGCTAAATAATTCAAAAATATAATGCTTATTCATGAAAGCATCATACCTGAGCAGAACCAAGTATGTAAACTACTGAATAATGACGGCCATGGATGAACATGTCAGCAACCATAGCAAGGGGGATGGTGAGCGACATGCCCAAGGTGGCAACGAGTGGAGTTGTCCACACAACACATAGTGCCCTGTCAGAAGTTTTTACTTATTGGTCGAATAGAAAAGCGGAAGATTAAAACAAGAAGTCTGTGAAAACGCAAGTGTGAATCGCAGATTGAAAATTGATTGTTTAAACATACCAGAAGTAGTCGGAGAGTACACTTCCAATAAAGCCGTTGGCAATAACAACTTCTTCCAATTTAGCAGAGTGAGGAATCATAAACTTGGGCTCAATGCCCAACGCTGTCAACGGCCAAACTGGAAAATAAAAGAAAAATTAGAGAAAATAATGATTCAATCAAAGAAGTGATGGATTGCCTTTCACTTTCATGTTTCCACCAAGCTAGCATTGTGCCTTGCTTGATTTCTGGAAATCAGAGTCCGATAGGAGAAAAACTGAAAGGAATCATTAATACTTAAGCAACACTTACTAAGCCACCATAACGATACAAGTGTAAACAATCCAATATACCCAAACAACTTTTGCACGTCAACCCTTTCTCCTCCTTCGCCCGCAAACTTTTTAAGAAGAACTGTAGCATTGAGAGTAAAATGAATGTTAATATTATTGTCAAAAGAATCTAAGAAAAATTTGTGCCAAGGAGTAAATGAAAAAGGATATCTCCCAACCGGTGAATAGACCATATGACATGGCTGAGAGAAGACCAAACATATCTCCAACAAGAGAGCGTTTCCCGTTGCTGAACAAAAATATCAACTGTCAATCCCAAAACACGCATTACAAAGAGCAATTTGATATTATATAATGGCATTGTTATGAAAAAAGAGATCTTTTTTCTTCCATAAAAAAGAAACAAATATAATGTAAGTTATGATAAATTTGACGTAGACAACAGAGATCAACTGATTAAACATACGCGGCACTCAGTTGTGACTCATCCGTGGCCCATGTTTTGCCCAGAGTTGTCATAGCTACACCAGCCATGCTAACAAAGACAGCGACCACCTTTGCTACATTTAAAGAATCTTCGCCCAAGAATGCACCTACAAAAAGAGTAAAGAGTCCTGACTGTCGAGGATAATACTGTTGTACTTGCAACACTTGTACGCGCGAGAGCAGCATTTGAAAAATACTGAAACAATAAAAAATAATCAATAAGAATTTTCTTGACATCCTTCACAATAATTTTGAATTATCAATTCAAAGAAACATATCTCGGACTCAACAACACCTAAAAGTCAATGGAACTATATTCTTGAACAAAGTAGCTTTAGGAAGTTCCTTACCTCCGTAATAAACCAGAGAGGGGCAATGTAAAACCCATAAGTAGCAATTTGCCTCGTAGTAACCTCTTTATCATGTTTCAGCACATTTAAATCATCTTTGTATTTAGAAACCAAAGCCTGTTCTTCTGCATGAGGTGAAAGGTCTGCATCACTGTCTTTTCTGGTCAAGGACCCATGAATTTCCAATTCAAAGTCTTTCACTCCATTGAGTTTTAGAGTAGAACTAAATCCAGCAGAAAACTCATTCATGCTGCTTTCTGCATTTTTACCACTTTTAGAGGAGCGGCGTTTTAGAAAATTACACAACCAATCCTTAATGAATGCTATTGGGATGTAAACTACCATAAGAGAAGCTCCAAGATATGTTACTGCAAATGGCTGCTTATAGTCCGTAAATATACCCTGCAGAAGTCACAATATTGGTCAGCTAGAACCAAACTGTGCACAGTATTATCAAATATATAGGTAAAGACAATGCGCCATATCAAAGAACTGAAACAATAAATTTCTATACCGCATGACAAATTTGCAGCTTAAAATCCGACTATTCAGGTAGATACAGTTGAAGCAATTAGTTACACTCACAATCATCTGCTAAAGGGGTTCAATTCACCACAGCTTTTAGGAAGCAGCTCGAATTTTGAGCTGCATTGATAAGTGCATTATTTCCTATATTTTTATGTCAATTATCCCTAGGTTTTGTTAAGAAATTGATTTTAAAAGAGCCTTATTACTTCCTTTGCTTAATTTCAGCTAATCTGTGCACTTAGAACGTTTTTGGGGATAATTTGACTTTCCGGAGGAGTTTTGATGTAAGGCCAATTGGAGGAGAAAGCTAAGAAGCTGAAAATCGTTGTGTCCAACTTTCATATTTTTCCATGGAGCCAAACGCTCCACTTTTGTAAATCATTCCCGCAGAAGTTGCATTCCCGTCAGAACTATGCAGCTGTGGGAGAACGAAAATTTGGAGGCTTTTTCGATTTTTCCTAGTGACGTGCGATATATGCGTGGAAAGCTTAAGACATAGAGCTATAATTTCCTATTTTTCCAGAATTTTCCAGAAGCTAAATCGAACCCAAAACTGGCGTGCAACATAGGTTACGTGCTTCCCAAAATTTCCTAGTTGGTGTCATTAATTGTTTAGGAATTTGTTTTGTTTTTGGAGAGTTTCTACCGGATCTTTTATTGTTTTTCTAGTATAAATAAGGCGTCATAAGCTCTCTCTATGTATGACCGCAACCACATACCACACCATTCACCATCACCGCAATTCGCGAAGAAGAGTTTAGGGACGTGCCTTGCCATGGATTCCTCGTTCTATCTTTCTTTTATTTTTATTTATATGTGTAACTAAGTTATTTTCTAAAGTTTATGATGAAGCCATGAAATGAGTATTTATGCATATTTGATTCTTTGGTAATTGCTATTTGATTCTTTGGTAATTGCTATTTGATTCTATGTCATTGTATATTCTTAATCTTTATGCATATTTTATTCTAGATTCAGATTTCTAATGATTGATCACGATTAGGAATTTTGCATCTAGATACTTAGAAAAATCAATTAGGTTTACTGGAATTAAGATTAAGAAGAGTAGATAAACCAGCAAGGATAACCAATATCAAGCTAGTCCTACTTGGTTGACATAACTCTTCTATGGAGTTTTTATGTGTTTAATTGTATGACTAACCAATAGGATTTAGGTTATCATGTAGAGATACACATGTTGATGGCTGACCACATGTTACCTTAGAAAGAACAACCTTTAACATTGGCATGGTAATGGGATAGTAGTTCGCTATAGGAAAAGTAAGTATGATTGTTGTTGGTTGATTCATAACTTAGACTTCACTGTTTCTCAAATTATTATTCTGTTGTGTGTTTATTTTAATTAATTGTCTTTTACTTTAATTGTTAATTTTAGTCTTAAACAATTATTCAATTCAATCTATCCTTTATTTATTTGATTAAGTCTAGTGTGATTAGTCAGTTAAATTAGTACTAAAGAAATCCATGTGGAATCGACCTCGCATTTGCATATCTTACTACAATTGATTCGTGCGCTTGTGAGTTTAATTTGGTTTAAATTAATCTAGTATTTAGGTTAGTTTAAATGCACATCAAGCATCACTTCCCCCACGGTCAAAGATGATCAAATAGTCACAATTGTTTACTAATAGAATTGTATTTGGCCACCACATAAACACCAAGCTAAATTCAAGAACAAAAAAACAAAGTTTGGCTTACCAACTAATCAATCAAAACTTTCATTACTAAGATTGAGATGAGAGCATGGAGGCTCAAAAGCAGTTAAACATAGAATGTTCAGATTCAACTCAGTCTTAACCAACTAAGCCAAGGCACAAAACTCAAAAAAGGTTCAATCTTGGTGCGCATTTCGCGTCCTTCAGTCCCTAAGGCACCACAGATAACTGCGCTTATGCACTTGAATGCTATTTCTGTTCTGTTCCAGAATATGCTATATTTAACATTTCTAACGGCTGTCCTCCAACAAAACCTTTGCTTTTCGCTATGCTGGTTAAACCCAGAACCATTAGTTATACCCCATGGTTGCAATACATCAAGGGGACGAAAACGAAGGAAAAGAACAACCTTTACTTACTAATGTTTTGATCCCTACTAACTCATGAACAACTAAACTAATATCTTCACTATGTTTCCTCTATGGGTGAAGCACTACGACGTCGTCTTAAACAAGTTCAAGCTAACATTCAATCTTCTAATAAAGTTCATCACTTGGGTAAATCCTTAACAAATTCCAATCATTTCCAACCCAAATAACTCACAAAACCCATCCGAAAAAGTCAAATCAGATACAAAATGCATTACCATGAATCAAATTTGACCCAAAACTGTAAAATTAAATTACTAAATTGCATATTTTCAAATTTGGAAAGAGTAAAAGAAAGGACAAACCTGGGTAACTTCTGCAGAGGTGACCCAAATGACAACAACAGCAGCAATTAGGAACAACCCAGCTCTGTACCTCCACTCCATCATAAACCCAGCAAAACCCAGATGGACAAATCAGAGGAATTTCAAAGATCTGATCGGTTGGTTGATCCTCCTCCCTAGATCTTTGATATTTTGGCCCTGTCACCGACCTATAAGTATTGAGAATTTGAGATCTTGAGTGCTGGGTGACAGGGTCTGGCGTGTATATAGGTGAGGAGGAGAGAGAAAGGCCCGGATGGGGCGGGGCTGCTCGTTTTCTTGCAACAAAATGAAGAAATCCGGAAACTTTGGGAAGAAAAAGAAGGGAGAGGGAAGTTAACCAAAATAGAAATAAAACTGAAAACGTTTTGGTTGTTATTATTTAAAACCCTCTCTGTTATATGTCCCGTTCTAAATTCAATTTTAATTAACTCCAAATTTTCATAATAATTAGCGGGGGAAAAAAAAACGTTTTTCATACTAATTAACAAAAATTGTTAATTAGTATAATCTTTAACAAAAATTAAAAAAATACTAATTAACAAAAATATTATTTTTTATACCATAATCTTTAAGAAAGTATCTGCGGAGGGGTTAATTTTGTTGAGGAAATTTATTAAAACTTAATTGGGTATTTTTGATAACTAAAGGATTTATACTACGTTCGCAACTTTTATGTTAAAAATGAAATTAGAAAGCTATAAAAGAAAATATTTATAAAATAATAAGGTTTTTTTTCCAATAATATTAACGTTATTATAATTATTTTAAAGTTGTTCATTGGTTGAGAATTTCATGCTCTTTAACTCTATTTCCATCTCTTTCTTTCTCACTTTCTCATGTCCAATCAAAAATAAAGTTGAAAGCTATGGAGGACTTAAATCAAAAATAAAGTTGAAAGCTATACGGTGGACTGGTTGGATAGATTATGATCAATTACAATGGACTTAAATCAAGTTTTTTATTTATTGTGTCGAAATATGAAATAAATAAATCAGATATAAGGGATTATGAATCATTTGGATTATATAACCTATCTTTATGCATAGATTACAAATCTTATCTTACGTGTCCCTTCTAATCTAATATTATTCATAACTTTTAATCTCATTCAACCTATTAAATGGACCCTTATTGCATATTCCAAGTTCCCATAGGATAGCTTCAACTAGAAGAATCTGATTTTTTCAACACAAATGGAAACAAATTAAATATATGGGCAGGACTCCATATAAAATGAAGACGAAAGATACTCAGCAACAAAATCATGTAAATAAAATAATGGCAACACTTTTTTGAATTTTGTAGGTAGAAAAGACAGTATGCATGACAAAAGAAAATGGCATTTATAGAGAGAATGTTGTCATTTATAGAGAGAATATTGGCATTTTTAATAATGTTGCAGGCAGGAGAGAATATGAATATAAAATAGTAGACAAATATATTCTTCTTACCAATAATTTCAACGTGTACACAAATTTATCATGCATTTTTTACCTAGAAGATAAGTTACCAACTAAAGTCAATTCCTCTTCACTTATTACCAGCTGATTTTGAAGTTTGGATCCTTTTAGAGTATCTTTAAAGGAGGAGTCAACAATTTTATATTAGCAATAACAGTAAAACAGACAGCATTAGTATTTTTCAACCAAATTTCATTCCTATGTAGTATGATATGGATTAACAGTAAAGGTAGTTGCTGTCAAATTAACAACAATTTCAAATCTATTTTTAGTGATAAATAAATATTTTTGTTGTTATTATTTTTTTAATTCATAGTACAATATTAAAAGTAATAATGTAATAATAATAATTCAAATTTAACATATCGCTTGGTGAACAAAATTTAAAAAAAATCAAAGTATCACATAAGCATTCAAATTTAAATTTTATGTTTACAATTTGACATCTATTTTGGAGATGGTCTTATGTATTGTTGCCTATCAAAATGAAAACACAAGGTTAGACTGTTTTGTTTCTCAATTATTCTAATTTGTTCCTACGGAACCAAGGTCGAAAAGCTTGAAAAAAAATTAGTCATTCACAATCATTGGTGAAAAATTCCTCATAAAACTATAGTTCGTTTGGAAATATTTTTAAAATGACTGAAAGTTTTTTTGTAAAAGTGTTGTTAGAATCAATTCTTAGTAAAAACGCAAGTGAATCCTGAAAAGCACTTGAAGTGCTTCGTCGAAGAAGCACATAACTAGTGCTTATTCCAGGAAGCATATTAAGTGATTTTGGACCTAAAATTATTTTCTTTAAAAACGCTTTCAGTTATTTTGAAAGTATTTCCAAACAATCCCTTAAGAGTTAATAACTGTTTTTAGAAATCGAATAAATTCGATCTAATATACATAAAAGGATGAATACAATAGTAGTTACGGTAGCTTTTGCGGTAAGAAATGCCTTAAAAAATCAGTAACGTGTTGCACTTTGAGTTCCTTGCCTTCCAATCCATAGCAAGTCAACTTACGTAGTTTTGAATTTTTGAAATATATTTGAATCATTTTGTTACCTATATTCTAGCGAATTACAAGATTGAATAATCGAAGATGAATTACGAAAATTATTTCCCAGGAATTCAATGTCTTAATAGTTTTCTCATCCTTAATTGGGCTGGAGTTAACACTTTGAATTTTTGGGCATAAGCCTTTTTAGCCAAGTTTGATTTAAATATAATTTTTTAGAAAAATAATAAAAAGGCCCTCATAAAATAATTTTTTAATTAAAAACTCTTAGACAACTTTCTTTACAGACAACAACGCTTGCGCAGATTGGGATCGTATGAGATCAAAGCTAGCACAGGGGAGTGGAAGGTGGAGAGCACACAACATTGACTTATCGCTGGAAAACAACGTAAAATTCGATGGCAGGTGGGAGACCGTGAGGTGAAATTTTTACAGAGAGAGGACGGGTGGTTATGGGGCGATTCATAGTGGTGGGAGTGTTAGCTTTGGAAGTCGGATGGAGTCAAGAATTGATAGATTATACGGATAAACTAATTAAACTGAATCTTTTCCTAATGATGCAGAAATAGAACAATATCCACTATGTTTTGCATCACCATTACACACAACCTCTGGAAATCTTTTCAAACGAGAACTTGTCCCTTTAGGTGCTTCAGAAACCTTTCCGTCTACAAAGAATCCTTCTCTTTCATCATCAGTGTATGCATCGGCAGGAAGTTCGAGATCAAAGTTCTTCTGAAATTTCTTGCATTTGGATTCCAACAATTCAGAGTCTCCTGAACGGCCTTCAGATTGAGCTGGATAAGAGCATATCGGTATGTTCCTAACTCGAACAAAACATGAAGGTGACTGTATACTTTCAGCGGCTGAAACAGATATTTGAGTAGATGAGCTCCCACCCCCAGTAGCCAACAAGCCTCCGTCTTCAGCCGATGTTTCTCAAATTCATTCCTTCTTGTTTCATGCATTAATTTCCTTTGTCTTCCATAAAGCAGATGGAGGTCCTGAATCTGGATGGACGGAAGACATTTCTTTGGGTTCGTACCTCACTAAAAATACACTTATACAACGAGATTTTCGACCGTTGAATCGATGATCAAGAATTGACTGTTAAATCTTTGATCAAGAATTCAATAAACGAGATCTAAACTCTACACAATGATTTTCTACTACGGTACAAAATCCAACTTCAAGGTGATGAACCCCACAAAACCTCTGCAACAACAGAGGCAGCCTCTGCATCAGAAACAGAGGCCTCCCTCACTCTCCTCAATATTTCCATCTTAAACCCTCTTTTCTCACTCTGCTCCTCCAACCCCTGACCAACCTCCACCAGCACTGCGAACCCCGCTACGCACCTCGAAAAAGGAAACTTCCCCTCTCCTTCCTCCATTTTTGTCTCCAACCTCTGTAAATTCATGAGCTTCTCGATCAAGTCCTGCCCAAGCATCAATTCGATCACTTCCTCCCTCCCAAAAACGCAATTTCAAGAACGCAGTTCATCGCCGCCGCTCGAACCGCCATGTCATCAGCCCCCAGGAGGCTGATAATTCTTGGGATTTCTCCATTGATATCATCCACCAAAGGAGTTCTGATGATTTTCACCAGCCAAGTGAGAACTTGAATCGAACAGCTCGAACCCATTTGAATTAAAGCTCGAACGATCGGACCCATTAAAACCAATCCAACAAAAACATCTTTGTTGAATTGAACCAGAGCGAGAACAGCGAGAGCAGCCCGGTCTCGAACCCGATTTGAAAAACTTGAATCACAAGTAATAAATTCAAGAATTGAAAATACCTTTGCTCTCAGAATTAGTTCTTGGTAATCTTTATCGAATCCCTGGTTCAATCTGTTCTCTAAAATCATCAATGCGTTAACTTTCCAATCGTCCTCCGAATCCTCCTCCATCGTTTTCACGAAACCCCAGACGTTCTTCCGATCGATGTGCGCCTGAACCTCCGCTTCCACGGCGTACCCAATTTGGGAAATCTTGTAATTGGTGACTTGGCGGTGGAGGAGGGACCGGAGGCCGTAACCCTGCAGCTTTTGGAGCTTTTCGAGAAGGGTTTTGAGGTTGCTGAGCAGCTGGTTGAGGGTGAAGAGACTTGGGTCGCTGGAGATGATGGGGTCGGCCTTGGTTCCGAGCTCGAGAAGTGCCTCAATGGCGGCGTTGATGTCGTAGTTGTTGTATATGATTGAAATAGGGTTGCTCTGTAGGTCTTTGGAAGCTTTCTTCAGAGATTCTAGCAGCGGATGAACGTGGTGGTTATCTTGCTCCTCCGTGGCGTCGGCCATGGTTTTGGTTTGCTTGGGTTTGAAGTTCTGTGAGTTACAGGTGTTGGTGAAAGAGCCTGGAACTACCAGTCAATGAAGGGCAGGAGCCGACCAACCGTTCAAACCACACATATGGGACTTACATTAAATTTTGAGTGCAATTAATTACTACTTATTTCCGTGATTATTTTTCAGTAAAACCAATCTGGCTGTCCGATCAGACCAAATCAATCTGGCGGTGTAGGTTGTAAACTAAAAGGTTGGAATTAAAATGGAGTTTTAATTGAATGGAAATTAAAATATTAAAAAAAAAAAATGGTATGATGCGGGAGAGAGTGGAGTGAAAAAATGCAAAAAATTTCTGTGCAAAATTTATTTATTGCTCATAATTTTATTTTTGGATATTTTTTCTTTCAATTATGCATGATAGAGTATAATAATATCATTTTTTATTTTTGATTGATAAAAAGGGGAAAGGATCCTCGTCGGTTTTTTTTTCTAGCAATCTGGAAGATTCCGTAATCGTATCCGTTTATCGTATATCGTACGGTCATAAATTATTTTAAATTTAAATTTTAAAATTAAATATAAATAGTACCTAATAAAAATTGACCACACGATGTACGATGAAC
Organism: Pyrus x bretschneideri; assembly: GCF_019419815.1. Taxonomy (NCBI): domain Eukaryota; kingdom Viridiplantae; phylum Streptophyta; class Magnoliopsida; order Rosales; family Rosaceae; genus Pyrus; species Pyrus x bretschneideri. The sequence goes on along the minus strand of NW_025999390.1, from coordinate 7,673,027 downwards.
AGACAATATCACGGGATCTTCCGGATCCATAGAAAAAGATCCGTGCCAGATCATTTTCCGATAAAAAGAATTCTAATAACATATAATATAAATTATATGGAAATGACTGAACTGTGAAGATAAAGGAGGTTACCGAATTCAACCCACATGCCAGCAACTAGAGAGAGACGGTGGTGAAATGGGTGCATAATTGGATATGCTCCATGGGTCTCTCTCGTTTACATGGAATGAGAATAATAGACACAGAGATGCACACTATGTTGCACATGAGGTTTTCCCCATCAACTATGCCTTACAAGAAAACCAAGTGCTTGGGCCAAGGGTCAGTGGTATGTGTTTGTTAGCGTTCATAATTTGTCTGCCATCAATTATTTTGGTTATTTTTCGAAAAATCTTTGTTAACAAAGGACCAAAATAACAAAAATATCCTCAATTTAGTAAACAATGGGTAAAAATAATTGACAAAAAAAAAAGTGGTGGATATAATCACTGGCGAAGCTACAGAGGAGCAAGGAGGGGTGGGCGCCCCTCCGGTCATCGGAAATCGCCACTAAGAGTGAGAATTTCGCCCCTTCAATCTTCTAAACCTGCTAATATAGGTGCGTTTCGCTACTGGGTTTTGGTTTCAAGGGAAGATGAACCTGGTTTTGTTTAGATAGCATCATTTACCTTTTTAAAAACTCAGTGTTCCTTTTAATGAAACGGTGCAGTTCGGTGGGCTCCTTTAGTTTCTTTTAAATTTTTAATTTTATTGATGTGGTTTTCTTTCCGAACCGCACTACCAGCCCACCATTTTAATTCTCTTCCGTCTCTCTCATTTGTTTAGATTATTAAAAAACAAAGGTTGACGTTTGTAATTGTTCTTCTTTAATTCTTGTTATTATTTCCGGTATTTAAAATTATTTCATCTTATTTTCTTTTAGTTCTTGAGAAATGGTGACTTTGAGGGCTTGTTTCAAATATACAAAAGTTTTGTAAGGAAAATATCATTAGTGTTCCTATTATGTGAGAGTGTTTTTGATATTACTGAGAGAGATGTTTACATTGCGAGAGATGTACAACAGTTGTGTGATAGCTTGATTGTTTATATTGAGAGGGATGTTTTTGTTTTTATTGACCATGAGTCTATTATGCGACATTTCATGACATGAAATATTGCCAACAATAATTACAACTTGTTTGTATTGACAAACTGTGAACAACATTAAATTGTCTACTATCTAAAATGATTTGATTTTCCTACATTTTTGTGGAACCTATTACGCTTTTAAATTTCGCCCCTCCTCCCGAAAATTTCTGGCTTCGCTGCTGGATATAATATGATTGATAAATATGCTACAAGTAAAATGAATGCAATTTATATAGCTAACTAATTTTTCTGTGCATTTACAATAGAAAGAACAAGGCCATTAAGTTATTAACAATTCGACATGTTAACAAATTAAATTCTAAATAATCTGAACTACATGTGACTTGTAAGATTTTCTTTTAGGTTTGACTGATAACTTAAATCTAATTTATATGTGCAAATAATGAATAATTAATTTGTTTTTTCTTATACTTTTTCGTGTAATATTCATGTGAAAAATATCACAACTTCAACTCAATAAAAAACAATGCAGGACGATACAAATCACGTATCACGGACTTTATGTTGTGCAACCCACTTGAGGTTCAAATAAATCCTTCCAGATTTAGCAATGTCTAGCTGATAACAGTCTTGATATTCCCCTTCCATCAACACCCTGGTTAGTGTCATGATAACTCTTCCTATTCTATCCTGCAAGAATAGAAGAATTTTTTTTTCAATGTGAGCTTCGTGTTAGTACTAGTCTACTCGTGTTTATGAGACTTGTATATTTATTGATATTATGCTCTAAAGTATGAAATCAACGTCAACCATGTTATGATATGTAGATGAGTACCACTGTATGACGATGTTACAATCGTGTCTTATATATTAAACAGGTTAACACAATTAAACTAGTATGGAGAAACATTACCTTTCCAAAAGTGTCATGGTCCCAAACTTCAACCATTAACATTTCATGCAATGCATCCTCCACCATGAAGTCAAATGTTTGATTCCAAACTGGATTCAAATTGTTCATTACAACCTGAAAAAGCATAAGACAATGATAAATTGAAATTAAGATACAATTCTGAATTAGAGGTTATTGACGGACTCCGTAGCGATTTCAGCACTTTTATCTGCCCTCTAAATGAATATTTTATGTTTTTTATATTCAGATGAGGAGTGCGAGAAGTTAAAAAGAGGTGTGAAAATCACGACCCAAATCATTACAAAGTCAAACAAATTTGGGAACTGAAATCTCACCCTAGTTTTGGCTTTGGCTTCAGATTTCTTCATAATAAGAACAACAAAAGGGTCGGCCTTCCCCATAAAATCCACAACTGGTAAGTCTTCTGCAGATATCACTGTGACAGATAGCACTCCTCTTACAAACACATCCTTCTTCTTCTGGGCAGCTGCTTTTTTCATTTTTTCTAAGTTATCTGCTCCACTGGGTTCAATCTTAAGAGCCTTTTCCAAAGAGGTCAACGCAAAGTCGTGGTCGAACGGGCCTACGATGTTACCGTCTGTACCAAAAGGACAGTATAACAGCTCCAAGTGCACCTAAGGCAAAGAACATATGTGCATTTTAGATTTATAAACTCTACTAACCCTAAACCGTAAACCCTAAACTCTAAACTCTAAACTGAATGCCGGTTTCCACTAAGTCGAGTAATTGGCTGGTTCCAGACACCGATCTAAAATACTTTTCACATAGTCGATATTACCAAACTTTGATCAAATATCAAATATCAGAAGATTACTGTAGATTGGTTATCGGTACCAACCAATCTCTTCATTTTTTGTATGCGGATTCGCTAATTATCAGTGGTTTGGAATTGCTGAACACCCCTAAAATGTACATTTTTTTATAGGGGAGTCATTAGCTAATAGCCAATATCAGTTACTAATCCACTATCTGCTACATTGTCGATTTGCCAAATTTGGACCAAATATCAACAAAGTATTGACAATATTGTAACATGTGTTGGGGATGAGTACTCAGTACTGAACAATCCTTTTCCATTCTTGTATGCGTTTGAAAGTAAATCCCATTCTAACCTGACCCCTGTATTTAGCATCTCTCTGGATCTCCAAATCCTTCACCAACTTTAACCACAGATCCTTCACTTTACCAGGCTCAAGCTGACTCAGTTGCACTTGAGCACAGCCAATGAGCTCTGCAGCCTGAAGTCCTTCATCGTCAAAAACTCTTATCGTCAAGTTTTGAGTCGATGTATCTTCAACAATGAACTCAAAGTGCTCATTCCAGATTGGATTCAAATCGTTGTCCTGTAGTATATGATAAATATTTTTACATATTCAGATAAGGGAAATCATACATACTTTAGAGAAACATGAGCTGTCTTACAATGACTTTGCTGGTTTTCATTCTGTCACGAAGTGGACGTATGAATATCACAGCAAAAGGATCTGATTTGCCAACAAGGTCCTTGTTTGTCAACTCCTTAGCTTCCACAAGCTTCACATCTAACATTCCGACTGGCTTCAACTCCAAGTCACTGTCACATAAACAAAATTTTAGCCGAGGAATATAAACTAGCAGATGAAATCTGAAACTTTATGAATGAGAAATATGTTCAAGAAAAAATCTACAGTTTGAATTAAGTATACCTATAATCTCCAGGTATTATCGGTATAATATTACGTACTGGCCAAGTTATACAATCTTCAATAGCATCTCGTATCGTTTCCTGACATAAAATGACAATTTCATTACATAGCAACGTCAGCATGCCACAATTTTTCATGCAGAATGTAGAAATCACGGGGGCCATGAAGGTTCTGATAGTAAGAGAAACTAGGATACACAAAGGAAAAAACTTGCTCAGACCTCAATAGCATCAGAAACGCCGGGAATAGATGATATATCACCACCAGAAATTTTAAATACAAAATCCAGCTTTTTCTGCAGGCATAGGCACAAGAAATATGATATCAAACGATATTACATGAACATAATGTTATAATAAAACTTATAAATTGTCAGTATATGCTTTTCATTTCTAAATATGCATGACATCAAACTATAGTACAGAAACTTCGGTTCCCAAAAGTAAAAGTATGCCGCCTCAAGAAATTTTACAAAGCAATAGCAAAAACTTATCACACACCTTTTCTCTTAAGGAATAACAAACAGCTCCAAAACAAGGGAAGTCGCCGACTAGTGGTTTGAAGATTAACCTGAAAACCCCAGTGAATCCAATATTTTTCACCTATATGAACAGTTCGAAAAAAAAGACGATAAGGCATACTTCAACTTCTAAGACATGCATGTCATGAAACCTTCAACTTCTCAGACATGTCATGAAACCGTATGTTTCATTTACCAAACAAACAAACCTAGATTTCACTGAAGAAAACTACACGAGAAACATTATTATATTTATTCTATTATAAAAGCAATATTAGGGAGGGGAGTCGAATGTATGATATCAGGAACAGGGTGAATACTCTTAATTACTTCTTGAGGTATAAATTTGATGAGCATTACCTGTACAGGTAGTGCAAGACCAACTCTGGTTTTAATATCAAGCACAATGTTTGGATTACCATCCCACTGAACCTCCAACTCCATAGTGATTCCTCCTGCCTCACTTTCACCTTCAACGATTGAAACTCCTAAAGGGTACCAACTACATGTATAAGCATCAACAACAAAATCTAGTCGGCGTATAAGACCATCTTGTAAGCATGAACCCTACCTGTGAATTGTGGAGCCACTGTGCCAAGGGTCAGTTTAGAGAATTTGAGTGAAGACAAGACCATTGGCCTGTATTGTTCGAGTATCGGTTCTACATTGCTCCTTATCAGCTCTGATGCTGCCTACTCCATCAAAGTGCACCCAAACGAAGGAAGATTTTGACTATTAAAGAGGTGAAACAAAAAGTGTGCTTAAAAAAGAGCAGAAAAGAAAAATTACTTCATCAACGTATGGCCAAATCTTCTCAAGATGGTGGTTAAGCCAATTCAACTGTAATTCACAAAGATATTCTTGTTAGCATGTAAAAATCTCATGATGGTTTGAGTTCTAATGATCATTTAATATGATATTAGAGGTTACAAGAGGTCCTTGTTCAAAACCATTTTTTTTCGTGAAATTGCGATATATATTCTCGATTGCTCTAATTTGTAACTTATAAAGAGGGGATTCGACTTTGATGCAAGAGAACATGCACACAACCCTAGCTAACTGATCTAATCTGCATCTGCTTCGAAGTCTTTTGTTTCTCGTTAATTTATAAGACATGGAGTAAAAATGCACCTATGTCTTTTTCGTGCCCAACCCTGTCTTTCACCCACCTACCACCCATTCGTATTGAAGGACATACCCTACCATTGAATATATAGCAATTTCTTTCATACAAGCGATACCGAAAGAGGAGAACTGAACACCCAACCTAGACTGGATGAGTAAATGAACCACTTAAGCTTGCAAATTGAAACTAATATGCACAAAAGAAACTTACCTTACAAAACCAACTTAGAATTATTTCCAAAGGATTAACATATTTTAAATTTTGAAATATGAGACGTGTGGTTCATGAGTCAGACATGCAAACCCTAAAGGCAAACTATGAAGAGAAACACAGAAGTTAAGGTTTGTGAAATAAACTCAACTTCTGGCGATTTGTGAAGACAAGCCAAGATGGATAATACTGAGGTGGAAGAAGCTTTCTGGAATCTTGCACTGTCATCCTTGCAAACGCAGCCACTGTCTTGGCCTAATAAAATAATAATCCACATTAACAAAAAAATTAACAAATAAACAAAAATTAAAACCAAACAAACATGCATAAATAACAAAGACATTTTATCAAAAACAATAATAACAACAATTTGATTGTGATTTAGTTTACCAAATCAGAACGAAATTTGGATCGGATTCTCTCGGCCCGAGCAAAAGCTACGATCAACCCAATGCCGATGGCAATGCCGATTATCAATCCAAAGAAGAATTCCATTATTTTCCTTTCTATTTCCGAGATTATGACGATGGAGCTTCTTCGGATTCGGAGAAGGGCCTTCTAAGAACGGAGTAATTAATTGGTCCAACATGATTGGATTGGATTGGATTGGAAGTTGAATGATCAGAACATTAATAATTGAGTGATTAGTTTGATCTGGAAAGAAGGGAGTGATATGGTGTTTTCAATTTTTTTTTTTCAACTTCTATTTTTTTTTGGCCCCAAAAAATGAAAACTCTTCTAATAACCGCATCTTTTGCATTAACATCAATTAAGGTGTCAATTCATTTTCTAAATTTCGGAGCAAAAAACAGATAAATTCATTTCCCAAATTCACCATCCAAATTCTTTTTAATTTTGAAAAACAACTGATATATTCATACTACTTAAATAAATATTTTGGTTAAGTCACACAATAAGTATGCATTAATAATTAAATTTCTATCAAACTCTTCAACTTCATGAGTCTAAACAAAGAAATTTTTTTCAGTGTGCTCGAAACATGAGGCGAAACACAACATATCATTATATTGTATGATAACATGTGGTATTCTGTCTCATGTATTGAGTACACTGAAAAATCTCTCATAAGTTCTTAACTAAAGCCCTCCCACTTACACGTGGGAAATAATCTTAATAAATTCCTATCAAACTCTTCAACTACATGAGTCTAAACAATGAGAGATTTTTCAATGTGCCCGAAACATGATGCAAAACACAACATATCATTATACTGTATGGTAACATGTGGTGTTCGTCTTATATACTAGGTACACTGAAAAATCTCTCATAAGTTCCTAACTAAGAACCTCCCACTTACACGTGGGAAAGAATCTGAATTTTTAAGTCAAATGGTATTATTCACTTCTAAATGAGAGGTTTTAGATTCAATTTTTAGCAAAAACGAATTTGAATCATATTATTGCTAGTTTATTGTGAGATTTAGCTTACTTCCTCACCATTAATATAGATAACATCATCTGTTAAAAAAAAAAGTCAAGATTCTTCTTTTTTATATTACAACAAAAAAAAAGGTCAAAGGAGCTAGAAGTGCAGCGCCATGCCATCAAGAACGATGTGAAAAACTCATTTTAATTGCCAGCACAGGCTACTGGCCACGGACGAATAATCTTTTGTTGAAACTTTTGGAACGTCAATCTCCTTTTGTTATTCGTCCTAATCGTGTTATATAAATCGGGACACTTGGCGTAACATGCATGCATGCACATACGTTACACAACAGGCAGCACCCTACTTTTTTGTTTTTCTTTTTCTAGGGAACTCGTATCAAATCTTCCTGACCATCTTGTGACGAATCTTAATTTAGTTATAGAATTTATTCCTGTTTTCTCGTTCACATATTTATATATACTCTTAATATTTTAAAAAATATTAATTAGTACTACACTTTTATCTTTATTTTTTAATAATAAATCTTATGTTTAATTCTCATTAAAAACAAATTCAAACCAAATTATATTCTTGTGTTAGAAAAAAGGGTTCCAAACAAAGTCGTTTTAGCACAAAGCAAGGTGTGAAATGAACTAATTAAAGGTACAAGTGCCTAAAAAACGCCAATCGATTAATTTATTCACTAATTAAAGTTACAAGTTCTATTAATAATAATTGGACACGTGTTACAGCTCCACGTTAACCTCTTCACACAAATTCAATTTAGTTTAACTCTAACTGATTCGAAGTCAGGTGGACATCTCGGATTAGGATGTGTTACATATGTAGTTGTAACAGGTTGATTGTTTAATTTGTAGTATAGTGATGAGTGTATATCAAGCAAGCTCTAATACGAGATGAGGTCACATAAGTAAATTCACTTACAAATTTTCAAGAGAAATGTTAAGAAAGATCTTTCATAAATCGATATTTTATAGATTTTCTATCGTTTCTTATTTTTAGCGCAATATTTTTTAATTATGAGATTTAAAATTTTCATAAAGTGTCCTGCTTGAGAAAGTCACGTACCAAATTTCAAAAAGAAGTTATAAATAAAAGCCGTTTCTCTTTCCGCCCAGACAAATCGCACACACGCGGAAAAATTCTCCGTTCTCTCTCTAAATCACTCTCTGCTCCGTCATTGTCAGCAAATCACCATAACCGTCTCGCTCTCTCTGTCTCTCTCTCTCTCTCTCTCTCTCTCTACAATCTCCATATCTGTATATATAAAGCTGTGTAGCCGATCAAGACCGTGGCAATGGCGGGAAACGACTGGGTGAACAGTTACTTGGAGGCGATCCTTGACGTCGGTCCGGGCCTCGACGACGCCAAATCGTCGCTGCTCCTCCGTGAACGCGGTCGTTTCAGTCCGACTCGTTACTTCGTCGAAGAGGTCATCACTCGCTACGATGAGACCGATCTCCACCGCTCCTGGGTTCGGGTATGATTTCTATTCACAACGCCGTTTCGATTGTTGATTTGATTCGGATTTTTTGAAAGTCTCGATTCTCCGTAATTTTATTGATTAATTTTTGCTAATTCGGTGGTTTTGATTTCAGGCTGCGGCGACGGCGAGGAGTCCGGAGGAGAGGAACACCAGGTTGGAGAACATGTGCTGGCGGATTTGGAATTTGGCTCGCAAAAAGAAGCAGGTTCTTTTATATAATTTTATTTTTTTCTTTGGAAATAATTTGACTTTTTCTGTTGTTGATTTCATTGTATTCAGCTGCTAAATGCTTCAATTGTGTGTTTGTTTGTTTGTTTTTTCATTCGTAACTGAGCAAATGAAAATAAAAATGGTAAAAAATATTAGAAGTAGGACGAAAATCGGATCATACAAAATCGGATTTTGCTGATTACATTGAATGAATTTTGTTCACAGTTAGGATTTTGCCTTATTGGAACGAGAAGATTGTGAAGCTCATCCCTTTGTTTTTATTTCTTAATTCTCCTTTGATTCATTTATTTTTTTAATACAAGCAATATTACTTTTAATTACACAAGGGGAGTGGGGAGGGTTTGAACCCAAGACACAAGAGGTTGAGGTAGAAGGCCCTAACCACTTGGGCAATCGATCGGTTTGCCTCCTTTGATTCATGTTAGAAAAGAAAATAGGAGTGGAAATCATTTCCTGTTGCTAACTATTGTTCCATTTATTGAAGGGAAGACTTGTGTTTGTGAAAAAGAATAAGTGATTACTAACAGGAAGTGAATTTATTTTATTATTTACTTTGAGGAGGGAGGTGGTTTAAGTTTTTGGCTTTAAAATGTTGGTGTTTGCTTTGCTAATTGTAATTGATCAGATTGAGGGAGAAGAAGCTCAGCGTGTGGCCAGACATCGTCTTGAAAGGGAACGAGGCAGGAGAGAAGCGACTGAGGATATGTCAGAAGACTTGTCTGAGGGAGAGAAAGGAGACACGGTTGGTGACATTTCAGCTCATGGTGGTGATAGCACTAGAGGAGGAAGAATGAAAAGAATCAATTCTACTGATGCAGTGGAGAACTGGACTAGTCAACAAAAAGAACAGAAATTCTACATGGTGTTAATAAGGCATGAGCAGAACTTTTTTATGCATTTAAACTTTTAAACGTTGATTTCATCAACAAGAATTCTTCATGCAGCCTTCATGGCCTGATCCGTGGCGAGAACATGGAGCTTGGTCGTGATTCTGATACTGGTGGCCAGGTAACTTTTGGGAATATAAATTGTTATTTACAATATTGATCTTGACGTGGATTCAGTCGACGACTTTTGAAATCATTTATAAACTGGAATTAAAAAGCTTCCTTATTACTTGCTTTGGAGTATAAAGGTTTTCATCATTATCAGGTCAAGTACGTAGTAGAACTTGCCAGGGCCTTAGGTTCAATGCCTGGAGTTTATCGGGTTGATTTGCTAACAAGACAAGTGGCAGCTCCAGATGTGGATTGGAGTTATGGGGAACCAACTGAAATGCTGAATCCATTAAACACTGAGAATTCAAAGGAGGAGCTTGGGGAGAGTAGTGGAGCTTATATAGTCCGGATACCATTTGGCCCAAGAGATAAATATGTTCCAAAAGAACTCCTTTGGCCTCACATACCTGAGTTTGTTGATGGTGCACTTACCCACATTCTACAGATGTCTAAAGCTCTGGGAGAGCAAATTGGAGGTGGGCAACCAGTTTGGCCCGTCGCAATTCATGGACATTATGCAGATGCAGGTGATTCTGCTGCTCTTTTATCTGGTGCCTTGAATGTCCCAATGGTATTTACTGGTCACTCACTTGGACGAGATAAGCTTGAACAACTTTTGAAACAAGGACGTCAATCAAGAGAAGAAATAAATACAACGTACAAAATAATGAGACGGATAGAAGCAGAGGAGTTAACCCTAGATGCCTCTGAGATTGTTATCACAAGCACTAGACAGGAGATAGACTCACAATGGCGCTTGTATGATGGCTTTGATCCAATACTAGAACGCAAACTAAGAGCAAGAATCAAAAGGGGTGTAAGCTGTCACGGCAGGTTTATGCCTCGCATGGTTGTAAGTATCTCATATTTTTCTCTTCATAGTATTTTTATCAAAATTTTGGCCTTTTTTCTCTAAAAGGACAAATATTAAGTGATAGAAATGTTATTCTTACTAACTATCAGTTCCCCCCTGTTTTGGTTAGGTAATACCTCCAGGAATGGAGTTTCATCATATTATTCCACATGATGGTGACGGGGATGGTGAAGGGGAAAGACATGATGATAGTTCTACTTCTCCTGACCCGCCAATTTGGTCGGAGGTTATAACTTTTCTTTCTTCTCATATCCTCCTTGCTTGGATTTTAATTTATGATGCTCCTTTTCTGTATGGTTGTTCATAACAAATAATCGATTGAGATACTTGTTTTTCTTGCAGTATATATTTGGTTATAATGTTAAAACTAATGATTTTGTATTGGCAGATCATGCGTTTCTTTACGAATCCACGGAAGCCTATGATACTTGCCCTTGCCAGGGCAGACCCTAAAAAGAATATTACGACCTTAGTCAAAGCATTTGGAGAGTGTCGTCCACTGAGGGAACTTGCAAACCTTGTATGTTCAAATTCCTTAACTGCACCTTCTTACCGGTTATTAGTCTGCTGACAGCAAGTATATCTGTACATGAGGCTTCCTTTGTTCACGTTTTGTAAATAAAAAATTGTGCTTTATATATGTGTTATTCAGATACTTATACATTCTGTCATTACAGACATTGATAATGGGAAACCGTGATGACATTGATGAAATGTCCAGCACAAATGCATCTGTGCTTCTTTCCATTCTTAAGCTGATTGACAGATACGATCTTTACGGTCATGTGGCATATCCGAAACACCACAAGCAGTCTGATGTTCCTGACATTTATCGTCTGGCAGCAAAGACAAAGGTACTTTTATCTTTTATTAGCAGTATTACAACTAGATTAACCACCTAAAAAGTGCATGCAGTTTGCTTGTAGGTATATAATTTTTCCTGAGGTTCTGGATGTTTATGCAGAGTCAGGTTTACAGTTGTACTAAATTTGGCTAGGCATGCTTCTAGAGATCACTTCTTTGAGTTATAAACTTATAAATTATAATGAGTTTTTGTTGTATGGCGTAAATGTCACAGGATAAGAACTTTGCAGTTTCAATAATTTTACATGATATTCAGTTGTTATACCAAGAAAGTTATATGGCTCAGTTAACAGTGATGTTGTTGATTTCTTGGCAGGGTGTTTTCATCAATCCAGCTTTCATTGAGCCATTTGGACTTACTTTAATTGAGGTACATGTCTCTACATTATCAAAGGAATACATTTCAGATGTTAATTTATATAAAACCCAACAGAAGATTCTTTGTTGAATAGGCAGCAGCTCACGGCTTACCTATTGTTGCCACACAAAATGGGGGTCCTGTTGATATTCATCGGGTATGTCTACCTGGAAAACATTCCTATTCCATTTAAAGATTTTCTATTTTGCTTTTGGAGCTGTGTTGAGTTAAGTTATCGATACTTTTATCAATACTAATTACCGAGTTTGGACAACTGAATTGTGACAGGTTCTTGACAATGGTCTACTAGTTGACCCCCATGATCAGCAGTCAATAGCGGATGCCCTTCTGAAGCTTGTTTCGGACAAGCAACTTTGGGCAAGATGCAGGCAGAATGGACTGAAAAACATTCACCTTTTCTCATGGCCAGAGCATTGTAAGACATACTTAACTCGCATAACCAGTTGCAAACCAAGGCAGCCACAGTGGCAAAGAAATGAAGCTGACTTTGACAATTCACAACACGATTCACCTAGTGATTCTTTGAGGGATATACAAGATATATCTTTGAACTTGAAACTCTCACTGGATGGCGACAAAACTGAAGGGAGTGCTGCTCTTGATAATGCTTTAGAGACTGAAGACCGTGCTGCTGGAGGGAAGATTAAGGAGCAAAATGCGGTTTTGACATTGTCAAAAGGTGTTTGTGAAAAGGCTGGTTCGACAGAGAAAGCAGACAACAGTTCTGGGGCTGGTAAATTTCCAGCATTCAGGAAAAGGAAGTATGTTTATGTAATTGCTGTGGATTGTGATACAACCTCAGAGTTTACTGAGATCATTGAGAAGGTTACTGAGGCAGCAGAGAAGAAAAAAGATGCAGGACCTATCGGATTTATACTATCAACAGCATTGGGCATATCTGAGATACATACTCTTTTGGTCTCAGGAGGTTTGAGTCCTTCACAGTTTGATGCTTTTATCTGTAACAGCGGTGCTGAGCTCTACTATCCATCTTCAAGTTCTGAGGATAGTCCTTCTGGGCTTCCCTTTGTGGTGGACTTAGATTACCGTTCACACATTGAATACCGCTGGGGAGCAGAAGGTTTGAGAAAGACGTTGGTTCGTTGGGTTGCTAATTTCAACGAAAAGAAAGGAAGCGAAACTGTTACAGAAGATGTATCAGCGTCAACTAACCATTGCTATGCGTATAAAGTGAAAGATCCAGCACTGGTAATATCTCTTGTGTGTGTCTCTGTTACGGATTCATTTTTATACTTTTTTGGTATTTAGTGTTGCAAATTGCATATGACTACATTAATACTTTTGGAGGTCACTGCTTGAGAAGAACTGCTTTATTTTTGGCGTTTTTGACGTCGCTTATGTCATGACAGATTCCCCCTGTTACGGAACTCCGGAGACTCATGAGAATTCAGGCTCTCCGTTGCCACGTTATATATTCCCAAAATGGCACCAGGCTAAATGTTATCCCTGTGTTGGCTTCTAGATCACAAGCTCTCAGGTATATAAATGCATCCCTAAGAACCCGTGAGATCCTATTTTTCTTTTGTTTTGTACACTGCCAAGTCTTTTTAAGGATTAAATAACATCTATAGTGTCTTCGTCTTCTTCGTATAACTGACATTTAGTCTCCAGGTACCTGTATGTCCGTTGGGGCTTGAACTTGTCAACTGCTGTTGTCTTCGTGGGAGAAAGTGGTGACACGGATTATGAAGGCTTGCTTGGTGGGCTACACAAAACTGTGATACTGAAGGGGGATAACAGTGGCGCTCGTAAGCTTCATGCCAACAGAAACTATCCTTTAGAACATGTCTTTCCAGACGACAGTCCCAATATGGCTCAAAGTGAAGGATGCTCCCAAAATGACATAAGAGCATCATTGGTGAAACTAGGGGTTCTTAAGCGGTAGAAAACCCCGAATCATGCACTCTTGTGTTCGATTCCATATTCTCTATACCTTTCCTTTTTGAACTGCAAATCACACATCCCTCTAAAATTCTTATCGATATTACTTGTATTGTCGTTAGCATTTTTACTCTAGCAATTCGGATGCCGGTTTTCAGCGCAAACCCTCCTCTGCTACAATGTGAACCGCTTATACAATTTTCTAGTTTTGTTCAACATCAGAGGAAGTTGTGCTGTTATCTGGTTTTGTTAAGCATATATAACCATGTTGATGTTGGATTTTCTTGGTTACTAAAATGTTTGTGTGTAGACGTCTGCATATCTTTTGAATAAATTGTTAACCAAGCTTGAACATATACAGAAGAAGAAGATAGCAGACTTAGAGAGGGGGAGACAGTGAGAGAGAGAATACTTGGAGAAGAAGTAATCTGTTTGTTTTGATTCTTTTTCATTAACTGTTTACATCATCCTTATAGTATATATACAACTAATGTTGCTTACACTATAAGCTAACTGTTTAACAAACTACTAACTACTTGTCCAATCTTATGACACTTGTCAAGAGTATAGCCCTTAGATTGATTACTCCTTACATAAATGTTCCCACAATTCATATCTTATTGGTTTCTTTGCACCAGAGATTTCATGTTGGCTTGACGGTATTTTAAATCAATTCCTGCATAGCACTACATGATTTTATAAATACGTGATTGACTTGAAATAGCATGGTACTGTAACTGCATATGAGTTTTCTCATCATGAATGCCTAGTGTGCAGAGCAATTCAGCCATTTGATTATTCTAGTACAGGCTCTATTTTTAGGCTTGGGCCAGCAAACTAGGTTTCCTTTTGGTCCCTAATCCCTATTGATCTAGTCGAGTTCGTTGCAGACATGGCCACGCGGTTTGGCTGTTTGCATGGGCATGTCTAGGATTTCCATCACTCCATTCTTTGACATTGCTTTAAAAAAGATAATAATTGTTCAAAATCTCAATAAAGATAAAAATCGATGTATTTAGAACAAAATCAAATAATTTTTTTTTTTCAAACGATATATTTTGTTATATTAGCTAATGATGAGTTGAATCAAAATCATCATGTACGAGTTAAACTCTTTTCCACCACTATAGTAAAATGTCACTTGCCAGTCACATAATATTATTCTTTCACCTAAACCATAACATGCGTATTTGTTTTTTTATATAATGATATATTGACACTATGAAGTATGAAAAATACATTAATATCGAACTCGTTATTTACGATATTCGAACTCTAATACACATTATAAAATGAAACATATCAATCCCGTCAACCACTAATATTATAATGTATACAGAAACATATATTAAAAAGGGAATCATTCTTCTATTAATAATAATCCCAAGTTGAGAAAAAATATGAGGAAAAAATCATATTAATTATCCTACATGTGAAACCAAACTAATTACCAAGACTTCAGTCATTGCCTATAGGACTCACAGTCTTTCACTCAACTTCCACTTCTTCTTTCTTCTCCTCCTCATTCCACCATTGCTATCCTACCAAAACCTAATGACTTAACTCAAAATTTCCTTCTCTTTCTCATTTTCTTTCAAAAGAGAACATTATTTAAAGGCGGGCAGTGTGTGCGGCCAGATTGTTTGCCCATGGCTGGCTCTGGTTACAACAGCACTTGTTTGCTATACCCTTCTCTTTTTCTCATCATTTTCTTCTCTTTCATGAACCACCATTTCCACTATTTCCCAATTCCTCACAACTCCACACTTTCAAACCACAAACGAGTCTCCGGCAAGTACTGCAACAACGATCTCCAAAATGCCAGCAGAAATAGTACTGCTCTTGATCATGGGCCTACTGTAAGTTGGACAACCTATATATATATATATATATTCAGAAAGCTAGCCAGTGATCACATTCCTTGTGTGTGTGTCTGTCGGTTTTTCTCTAATGCGGGATAAATCTTCCGATATGTAAGTAGCAGGTCGATCGCTGTGTGATTCTGCTCATTCTGCAATTATCCAGCAAGATATTTATATGCATTGAGAGAATTTCTGAAACATATATATATATGTATGATTCTACTCCATTGGTCTCATCACATAGAGACCAAAAAAAAAGATCTACAGAAAGTATATAAGATCAATATACATTGATAATTTTGTTTTTCACTTAGAAAATGTAGTGATATCGTTTATATGACATGGTTCTAGTCTTTGTTGAGTCTCTTGGCCAAAAAATGAAAGGAAAAAAATAAAGAAAAATGGTGGGTTTTACAATTTTGTTTTGTGTATACATACAGATGCAAGTGAAGAAGAACCAGTTTGAGAAAATAGAAGATGGGATGGCAAGAGCAAGAGCCGCGATACGAGAAGCTGCTCGATCAAGAAGCTATACGTCATACAAAAACGAGGATTTTGTTCCAAGAGGATCGGTTTACATCAACCCTTATTCCTTTCATCAGTTAAGATTTTCTCCTTCTCTTTTGTTAGACTTGGTCTTTGGGTTTAACCACTTTGGGTAAAATTCATCCAAGATTCTTAGTCAAACCGGAGCAAATAGCCTCCTAATCAGTCGCTATAAAAATGCTTCATTTGTTTTTTCCCCCTAAAATGTTCCACTAGCCAAGGAGCTACGGAAAATTGAACGAAACCCCTAAGTAAGAATCCACTAGCAATCTGAAAATCCATTAGCAATTGAGAAAATTTCTCAGTTTGATGTTTGAATGATAATAAAATAAAAAACCTTGCACCATGAAGTTAAGGATGTTTTTATAATGTATCACAACTCTACTTGCTAGGAAACCTAACTCAACTCGGAAATAACAAAATACCAAAAGTATCCTTGAATCTTTGAATGTTGGCAGGTATAGTAAACGAAGAATTCAATTGGCCAAAAATGCCCATATGTCACGGCTATGTGGTGAGTTCAACTTGTAATACCGTTCTCTCTGAAGCGATTGGTCACATGCCTAACTCAGTCACTTGAGCCTATAAATTGCAATGCATGAGCCTTGCCCTCGGTTTTATACATATTAGTTGTTCCTTTGATCCGTTAACCATCTGTTCTAAATTCAGAAACATTAAGCTGGTTCCCAATTAATTCATAAAATTTGAAAATACCCATTCTGTTTTTTGGAGCATGATGACCTGGGTAGGGCTTATGAATTACAGATGCACCGGTCACTTGGTAAAATTTGGAGTTTGTCTATAAATTAAGAGGCTAAAAAAGTAAGATGAGAGTTGATCATTTTCGGGTTTTCCCTAGGTGTGCCATTGTTAGGGTGTGCAAGAACATAGCATGGGTGTTGTAGTGGTGCACCATAGGCATTAACTGAATGAGCTTTGCCTCTTTTGTGCTTACACAGTTCTGGCTCAATTTCTCACAGACTGAAATCTTGCCCTAATTTGTGTAAGGAATAAATGTTTTGGATTTACAAATGTTGTACTTAGATGTGGACTTAGGAGCTGCAATTTTCATCTGTCACAACCTTAAATTCTTCGGCCTAGTTCTGATCGACTTTGTACTCTATAGGATTCTGATTTACAGAGGTCCCCAATTCTGCTAGGCCTTTAAGAATAGGCTTTTGCAATGCATGCCTGCATGTGACATTGCATGCAGAAACATAAGCATGCATAATTTGCAGTTGCAGACTCTCCATGGATTCTAGGGTGGGCACCAAAGTGGCAAAATGCTTTTCTAAATTTGCCTTGTTTTCAAATTGTTAATTACTTAGTAGGTCGATCCTTCTTCAAGGATATATAGTTGGCATTACATTCTGAAATTCCAAAGAATAATCGAACCACTTTTTAAACTTATATGTTAATTAACATAATTTTTTTCTTTCTATAATGTGGTTAACCACAATTTTTTTTTAAATGTGGGCACGTCATTGATATTTTTGACACCAAACACTTGTTGATATGTCACCAATAAACTTGATTGCATGTGCAGTTCACTTCAAGTTACCGCACTGTAGAATGATTGAAATTATAAATTTGTACAATTGATTCAAATCCATGCGTGTACATTCACAATTACGAACAAGGTGTTGGCAGACTGGCAACAATATTGGTCATTTGTAAAGTTTATTGAAATTCAAGCAGTAAACTAACTACATCGGTTTTGCACTTAGAATTTGAGTTTAAAATCTAGGATCTTGGGCGTAGCCAAAAACCCTAAGCACCAAATGGTGATCTTACACCATAAGGTAATCAATTTTGTTAAATGGGATTAGAAATGATATAATTCACCACATATACGGACAAGCGTAGGGATTGTATGTGCAATATTGAAGCTTTTTTCGAATTGATGCGTACAGTTTTTCTTGCAGTTATACTAGGTGCTACATATAGTGTACTGTTTATTATTTGCTTAGACTCTTAAGCATATATCATCAATTAATATCTATAAATTGATTCGTTATCGTTTTGTATGTATGATATGATCTTTTAGGAGCCACATAGAGATGGAGAAAAGATTTCGAATTTGGTCGTACAAGGAAGGAGAGCCACCACTCTTCCACCAAGGGCCGATGAACGACATTTACTCCATTGAAGGCCAATTCATGGATGAAGTTGAGTTGAGTGGGAATAGCCCGTTTGTGGCGAAAGACCCTGATGAGGCCATCGCGTTTTTTCTTCCCATCAGTGTTGTCAACATTGTGAGATACGTCTACAGGCCTTACACCAGCTACTCTCGTGTCCGGCTCCAGAACATTGTCGAGGACTACATCAGAATCATATCGAAGAAATATCCACACTGGAATAGAAGCAATGGAGCTGACCATTTTCTGGTCTCTTGTCATGATTGGGTATGCCACTCTTTCTTTCCACCTTTTCAGTTTGATTTTATAGTGATACCACCAAAACTTTAATTGTGATTCAGATTTCATCTCATATCTCTTAACCCTAATCAATAAAACTATTTGCACCATATTTACTGATGATTGCATCTACCCAAAAGGAAAAACTCAATTATGTACGTGAGTTTCACATGATTCTTGTATGTGTACCGCCGTGATTAATGATCAGTAAATTTGGAAAATATAATATCACTCAAACGTGAATACTAACACATTTGAACTTGAAGACTTTATTAGTTAACGATACTCATAATTCGATTGCAATTTCAGGCACCTGATATTTCGGCTGGACACCCTAAAATTTTGAAGAACTTAATTAGAGTACTCTGCAATGCGAATTGTTCAGAAGGTTTCCAACCAGTCCGAGATGTCCCCCTCCCCGAAATCAAAATCCCGTTTGGAAAGTTAGGCTCTCCCCTCCTTACCCATCCCCCTAAGAACCGTTCAATCTTTGCTTTCTTTGCCGGCGGTGATCATGGAGACGTAAGAAAGATACTATTCAAGCACTGGAAAAACAAAGACAAGGAAATCCAAGTCCATGACTACCTCCCCAAAACCTTAAACTACACACATATAATGGCGCAGACCAAGTTTTGCATGTGCCCTAGCGGGTATGAAGTTGCAAGCCCTAGAGTGGTTGAGGCCATATATGCAGGCTGTGTCCCAGTGATCATTTCTGATTCCTATGCGTTGCCGTTCAGTGATGTGCTTGATTGGTCTAAGTTTTCGGTTCATGTTCCGGTGGCAAGGATACCAGAGCTGAAGGAAATTTTGCAATCAGTTTCTGAGCATGAATATGTGAGAAAGCAAAAGAGGGTCATGCAAGTGCAGCGCCATTTTGTGATCAATAGACCTGCTAAGCCATTTGATATGTTGCATATGGTGATGCATTCAGTGTGGCTTCGGAGGCTTAATCTGAGGCTGTTGAAGTGATGCCAATTAAGTGGGGGGGTTTTGTACAATTATGCTAGAATTTGTACAATTGTGTTTTTGAGTAAATAAATTTTGTACCATCTCGCAAACAACTGCGCTGCATTAGTTATTTAAATTTTTTTTTAGAGAATATTAGTTATTTAATTAGCAACGTGGAAAAACAAGAAATATTGATCGCAAAATTTGTTATAGGCAACCAACAATTTTTGCGGAAAATTGAAAAGTTATTGCAACACCGTACGTGCATTTGTACGTTTTAGGTCATGTACCTTCAATTGATTACCATACTTTCGATGATTATATTTCACTATGGGCTCTCATATTTTGTAGGTAAGTGTGAACTAGATATAAGTTTAATCTCGTCGAAGTTAAAAGTTATAAAATTATATATTTGACTTGAAATTTGTTGGTGAAGGTTGTACTAACTCTAATACATTATGGAAGGATTGAATAAATGAGCATTTTTTTTTTCTTTCCCCCACGTAAGGCCTTCATCATAAGGTTAGACTTTAGAAAAAAAAACTTAGTACTTTAGAAATTCAATGACTTAATTTGTAATGAATAAAAGGCACCAAAAACAAAAAAACTTGTATGAAATATGGCCCAAACGGAAAACCCAGGACCCAATCCTATTATCAAGCTATCTGTAAACAATGAGGAATCCTATTCAATTAGGTTGTCCCTCAACAAAAAGGAATCCCAGACTCTTTCCTTTTGCTCTTGTCCTTTGTATCAAGAGATCAGAGTTCTCTAACTGAAACGTTATACTACAAAGTTTCTTGCCTTTTCGTCAGCCTTCAGCCATATACTATGTCCTCTGGAAACTACGCACCGGAGAAACGACCCACACTAATAGAATGGCTACTCCTCTCTCTCTTCGCCGTCTTCATATGTTTTATAATCTTGACCATACCCCTTGAATTTTTAGCTTCGGTGGAAAATCCCAAATATAGCGTCTCTGACCGAGTTCAACTACACAACTGCCACCAACAACACTCTGTACTACAACCTTAACCTCGGCATCACAATCAGAAACCCTGACAAACGGGCTACGTAGACTACCTTGGCATCCAAGTAATTAACTGCACACTACCAAGAGACGACATTTTATGTTTTGACTTTGAGCAGCTCGATAGTACCGTTTCATCAGGGCCACAAGAACACCACCATCTGTTTGGGCCCAAAATAGCTTAGTTTATAGTCGTTCTTGGTCCAGTAACATTCATCTAAAATCTTGACATGGGCTGTCTAGTTAGGGTTGGTCGAATCCTATTACGAAGAGGATTGGTTTAGATAAGGGTGAGGTAGTCGAACCCTAGTGCAACAAGAAGTCTTAAAGTTACGGATGCTTAGAATTAGAGCAACTCCAATGTTGCAAAGGCCCCCTAGGGTTATTCACTATTGAATCCACCCAGTGAATAGTAACTGCCCTTACTGAACAGTAACTATCTTTTGCATCTCTACCCCTACACTGAATAGCCCTAGCAATAGGCAACAAAATATTAGTATTTTTTTTAATAAAATAATCAATCTTTCACCAATTCTTACATTAATTCAAATGGGAAGTGTGAAAGTTTCAAGTTTTAACATTAATCTATCAAGTCAACCAAGAAAAACTCGTTAGTCTTAATTTTCAGAAAAAAAAAAAAATCAGAAAGGCAACAATCCCAACAAATAAAATAGCAAAAGGGTTCATCGAGCTGATTGATTTCGCTTCAAGGGTTTGTCGAATTTGATCTGCTTTCCGCATGATCTAGCTATTTTCTCAGCTGGGTCGTCATTTTTTCCTCTAAATTCTGTTGGGTTTTTGTAAAGTTTGGAAATTTCAGGGATTTTGGTGGGTTGTGTCGATGGCGGATAGAGGCGGTTCTGGGTGGTTCTGCAGGGGTGGGAAGATGGTGGGTTTGGGTGTTTGATGGTATTTGGATTTGATTGTTTTAGGGTTTGTGAGAAATGGGTTTGAAAGCTGAGGATGGTAAAATGGAGGCCTGGGACATCTGCAAATCAAAGGTGAGGAGGAAGAAGAAGCAGAAAGCTAATAGGGATGAGCTAACGTCACCCTGACATCATCCTTGCATAATACCCACTCTGGGTTCTCGGGCCAGCGATTCCCACGGGCCCCATCGGGCTCAATCGCCAGCTTGGGCTGGACCTTTTTGCTCGGGCGTTTTGGCATTGTTTGATAGCCAGTTTATCGGGCTATCAGCTCCGGTGGAGCTGCTCTTAGAGGATGAATCTGGTTTGTTAAGGAGCTTGGTTCAAAGTCTTATAGGGGTTAGGATTGGCCGAAACCTGATCAAATTGGGTTGGGGAGTTCTAATCCAAGTAAATTTCTAGCTCGACCATAAGGGGGCTTCGCTGCTATAAATAGTGAGGGGAGTGCATCATTCAGGGTCTCTTGAAATCAATACATAAATTGCCTTACATAAAGCTTCTCAACAACCTTGAGATTTTTTTCTTCTTCCCTTTCTTTTTGCCAACACATCTTCAGTTTGGATAAACAACACTGTGAAGGTAACCGGTGACATCTTCAGTTTGGATAGACAGCACTAGAGCCGTAGAATTAGTCGACTAAGGAGCTCTTTCAGTTTGGATAGACATCACTGCTTCGAGATCGAATGGTTATTTATCCAAGTCTAGGTCAACAAGATTTTCGAGTCTTTGTTGGTAGAAGTCATCTCATCAGCCTTCTCGACGAAGTGAGGTGTTACCAGCTTAGTAGGCTCGGCACATTGAAAGTTGAGTTTTATTTTATGATTGGATATTCGCAAGTATATTTAGAGTTCAGCATTCTGATAGCCGAACCACATTTACAATCAAGACATTTATCTCTTTTAAGTATTTGTGTCTGTACAGTCTGGTACCAGTTCAGCGTACTTATACTCTCATGAATATAATTACCGAGATTGTACCCGGCATCAGACGATTTGTGACTTCAGGCTCTAGAACCGAAGGCAGAGACGTGTTCCTTCCTCGGCCGCAGTCGTGAGATCAAGAAGTTAGCAGTGCGCTCAACGCCACATCAACATAGTTACTCCCTGGCCGACGAGTTGGCACGCCCTACACACAACCGAATGATGCACGTAGGCTTGGTATTTTTTAAAGTCAACACCATCTTACAGAATATAGTCATTCGGGGGCAGCAATATTTTGTAGGGTTTGGGGAACGTGATCGACTTTCCAAGTTTAAATTCGAGACTGCTGCCGACGTGTTTAGTATTCACTTGCAGCTTGCTATTCAGGCCAAATTATTTAAGTTCTTCCTTGGTGAGAGACCTTACACTACAAATTTGGACTGCAGGTTAATGGTTCCTTTGATGACAGGATCTTTTTCAATGCGAACATCTGTTGGTCGTGGTAATTTCAATGCTACAAAATGCTTCGATTCGTCCTTTTGATAGCCCTTACAAATGTAATTTTTATTCTATTTCTTCTTGTGTAAATTTTTTGTGGATAAAGAGAGTTTTATTTTCTGATGCATGGATGATCAGGGTTTTCTCATATATTGTGGGGTAATGTTATTATTACCATATTATTATGTATAGACTGTCTTTGAGATTTCAGGGCCTCTTTTGAAAAATTTATAAAGGGGCCCTTCTTAAGATTGTCTTCCAAAATATTTTTACAATATATTGATGCTAGAAATCAATAACTAAAACTGAAACAAACTTTAAAACTCACGCTAATTATCACTTCTAAATATTATTATCTCTACTAATTAATAAAACACAATTTTGTTTAGAGACCCCTTAAATTTTAGACCCTGTTCGGCCGATCGCTCCCCACCAAAATCGTCTCGGATTATGCCATGACTTTTATACCACACTTATTCTTTCACACTCCATTCTCCACGCCATCTCCTTTCTCCTCCCATTCACACACAATCTCCTCCTTCATTCCACTATTTTTTTTTTGAAATTTTATTTGGTTTCTAGTTGACAATATTTTTTCCCTTCACTGTTATAAAATGAAAGTTCTAGGAAGGTAATCATACATAATGTATGTATGATGAAATAATATTTGAAATCAACCAAGTAAAAAAATCACAAGACACATTTTAATTGATTTTAAATTAAAGTGCATGAAAAGTCAGTAAGTAAAAAAATAAAAATTTCTCAATAAAACACAAGAATAACAAGCTGATTTTTTTTTAAGATAAAAAATGGCTCTTTTCACTCAGGGTTGCTAAAAATGTTTGCTCTCAAATGATGTTTGATGCAGCAAAAACAACCAAAACCCTTATCCAATTCATACCATATTTTTGTACCACATTTTCATACCACCTTAGGTGGCATTTGAATTAATCAGATTTTTAATTAGGTTCATTATTTAATAAACTAATAATTAAGAAAAACTAGTTAATTAAATGATGATTGTGGTATACGAGGAGTATTTCTCCTTCCTTTTCCTGGGTTTTGCAAATTTGTCAAATGATGTGGTTGTCCATATCAAATGCCACATAAGGTGGTATAGAAATGTGGTATAAAAATATGATATGAATAGCATTACTGTAACATCTCACATCGACCAACGGAGCGAGGGTGATGTGCCTTATATGTACATGCCCACCTCCATATAGCACAAGGCCTTTTGGGAGCTCATTGGCTTTGAGTTCCATCGGAACTCTGAAGTTAACGAGTTCGAGTGAGAGCAATCCCATGATGGGTGACCCACTGGGAAGTTTTCGCCTGAGTTCTTAGAAACAAAACTGCGAGGGCGTGGTCGGGGCCTAAAGCGGACAATATCGTGCTACTGCAGAGCCGGTATGGGATATGACATAATAGTATCAAAGCCATTATGTCGTTCAGTGCGAGTGTGCTGACGAGGACGTTGGTCCCCTGAGGGGGGTGGATTGTAACATTCCACATCGACCAACAGAGAGGGTGTGATGTACCTTATATGTACATGCCCACTTTTATATAGCACGAGACCTTTTGGGAGCTTCATTGGAACTTCGAAGTTAAGCGAGTTCTGGCAAGAGCAATCTCAGGATGGGTGACCCACTGGGAAGTTCTCGTGTGAGTTCTCAGAAACAAAATTGTGAGGGTGATGTGTCTTATATGTACATACTCACCTCCATATAGCATGAGGCGTTGTGGGAACTCACTGACTTCAGGTTTTATCGGAACTCCGAAGTTAAGCGAGTTCGGGCGAGAACAATCCCAGAATAGGTGACCTACTGGGAAGTTCTCGCGTGAGTTCCCAGAAATAAAACCGTGAGGGCATGGCCGGGGTTTAAAGCGGACAATATCGTGCTACGACGGAGTCGGGACTAGGATGTGACAGAATGGTATCAGAGCTACTCTGCCGTTCGGTGAGAGTGTGCCGATGAGGGTGTTGGGCTCCTAAGGGGAATGGATTGTAACATCCCACATCAACCAACGAAAACGGGGTGATGTGCCTTATATGTACATGTCCACCTCCATATAACTGAGGTCTTTTGGGAGCTCACTGGCTTCGGGTTCCATTGGAACTTCAAAGTTAAGCGAGTTCGGGCGAGAGCAATCTCAGGATGGGTGACCTACTAGGAAGTTCTCGTGTGAGTTCCCAAAACAAAATCATGAGGGCGTGGTCGGGGCCCAAAGCGAACAATATCATGCTACGACGAAGTCAAGATTAGGATGTGACAGAATGGTATCAGAGTCATTTTTCCGTGTGGTGCGAATGTGCCGATGAGGGCGTCGGGTCTCTAAGAGGGGTGGATTGCAACATCCCACATCGATCAACGGAGAGGGGGTGATGTGCCTTATATGTACATGCCCACCTCCATATAGCACGAGGCCTTTTGGGAGCTCACTGGCTTCGGGTTCTATCGGAACTTCGAAGTTAAATGAGTTCGGGCGAGAGCAATCCCAGGATGGGTGACCCACTGGGAAGTTCTCGCGTGAATTCCCAGAAACAAAACCGTGGCGAAACCGATCTGGGATGTGAACATTACTCCAAAAACAATGAAGAAAAATATGATTTCTTTCCTTCTAATGCGCTGCTAGTTTTGCCGACTAATATCACTCGTGCATGCAAGGACGGTATGCGGCAGCATCCCTGAAAGATCTCTAAAAACACTATTTATTTTCAAACTAAATATTTGGCATTGTTTACATCTTATAGTGTTCCATGTGTAAATATGTTAAGTGAATTAACAAATGAAAAACAAGTTACCATATAAGAAAGTACTAATTACAAAATCTCACTAGATTAAATTGTACTTACACTAGTAGAGCAATTTAGATAAAACAGGTCCACCGATGAACGTACACTGTAGTGTCTGACCCAATAATGTATTATTATCTAAAAAAAACTGACACTTGACAATATATTATTACACCACAAAATATCACATGATGGTAAATCAGTTATATATAAGTCGTTTTCCGTCCTTCTCTTAGAGGGAACCATTAATCTAGTGGGTCCCACAATGTGGGCTCAATCCATCAACGGTCTTTCCCATACCTGGCTGATTTGGGAAGGAAAGTAGAAGCAAAATCATTAACTCCACAAAGTTGGAAATTTGGAGGGAAAATTAGTTATGAAGCGCTCGAACCAACCATTACTTTTGCACTTCTAGTCACGTGCACGGTCAACCGCCAGCACATGATCGGCTTCTCTCTCTTTACCGTCGAGGGCTAAATCTGTAAAATTCTACGCTCGTACACTTCACGTTCTTCCCTTCCTCTCGTTCAAATATTCAAAGAGCCACGAACAGAAAGAGAGAAAGAAAGCGCGAGAAATATCAATATTTTCTCGGAAAAAAAAAAATCTTGGCAACCAAACAGTCGATTCAATTCCTCTAGAGAGAGAAAGTCAAAATAGAGAAGCGCTTGATACTAATTGAGATGAAGAGCTTCCAGCGCGAAGTACTCCTCTGCGTCCGTACTGCTTTGTTTCTGCATTTCGTCGATCATCGCCGTCGTGGTGATCTGCGGCCACCATTTCGATTCTCCGGTGATAATATCCGACTCCAAACAAGATCGGTACACTCCTTTATGGATTCCAGGTGGTGCAGCTCCGAAGCAAGCTCAAGGGAGCGTATCATCGCCTCGCCATCTCGGATGATCCATCCAGTACTATTCAACGATTTCACAGCAACGACTTCGTAAATCAGACATCACTAGTAAGTTTCCGTCAATTTATCGTCCAGTCAAGAATTTGAACCGCCATTGAATCAGGTTTTTCTCCTAACTTTTGCATTTTAATTTTCTGTAGTTTTTAGCTAGCTCATTTTTCTGCTTCCGACATTAAAACTGTTATTTCTGAAACTTTGAAATCAGTAATTTAATTTAATTTTTTGTTACTTTCTGAAACGATCGATCACAGAGACACAAAATCCCCAAAAGGAAAGCGAGCGGAGAGCAAAAGCTGGAGCAGGGACTCGCCCGAGCGCGAGCTTCGATTCGCAGAGCAGCTTCGAGTCCGAACAGTTCGTCAACACCAAACGACGACGTACTATTTCCCGGTGGATCAGTCGTGTATCGTAATCCCGGCGCGTTTTATCAGTAAGCTAGCCTAAGCCGCCTTCTTAATTCGTTTCATAATTTCCTTTTCCGATCAAATTAGTAATTAAAATAAAAAGAAAAAACTGAACATCTCTGGAAAATTGATCGTCGTATTAATTAAATATAAAGCTGTTAAACTGCATGCTTTGCTTGAAAGGCACCGTTTGGGTAGCTATAGGGGGCGGCATAGGGTGGAGTGCGCACTCATTTGTGTTCTGCATCGTACCACATACTCACTCCCCCGTATACTCGATTGCTGCTGAAAAAGAGGGGAGTCATGAACTGGAGATAAATTTTTCTGGGTTCCGTGTTCCCCACAAATAAAGGATTAACAAGTTCTGCGAAGCCGACACGTATTAACTAAGATAATTTTTTTGCCAGGTGTTGGATGATGATTGTTATGACCACGTGTTAATCCTTTATTTGTGGGGAACACCAGCTCGCCTAGTGTTTCCGGAACCTAGAAAAATTTATCCTGGACTAGGCGAGTATACATGTTGGCATTCCTTTTATATTTATTCATTTGCTAATGGGTAATGTTAGAGAAACTAAATGATGTATCATCAATAGGAATAAGCACGTTTATCAACATTTAAGTAATAAATCAATCATTAACTTTTATATCCTTTAGTTTTCAAATTTTGTCTACAAATTTAGTCTCTTAGCATTACTCTTTGCTAATTGAAATTTAACTCTTCCATCCAATCAAATTTGGTTGACTTTATCTTCATACATGTAATTTATAGTTAGTGTACTATTTTTTAGTACAAGTTAGTGTATTGTTAGAGAAATCAACTCATTCAATTTAATGTGTTGGAATTTAGTATATTATGTGAATAAATATAGTCTAAAGCGTGATGTACATAGTCACATCAGTTAGTATTTTGAAAGTTAATCTAAAAAGTTCGGTGTCTCTAACATTAATTTACTCGTAAAATTTATTAACATCTATGAGTTATAATTGGTGTAATCGATAAAAGCATTTATGATTATGCCATGATTCATAATTAGGAGTAGGATTTAAATAACGTTGATGTTACATGTTCCGTCAATGATTCCGCAATACATGTAGGATTATGACTTTTAAACTATGGTTTAATTAAGTACCCAATTTAAATTAAGGAAGTTAATAGCTTAAGCTACCTTCATATCATGTGCATTCATGGAATCATGGAAGAATGTGAATTGACGCATCTACCCTTCAAAGTTTTTAGTATTTCACCGCATGCATTTGGACTGCAGGAGCTACACCGAAATGGAGAAAAAATTCAAAGTGTACGTGTACTCGGAGGGGGACCCACCGATGACCCACGACGGCCCATGCAAGGACATATATTCCATCGAAGGGCGGTTCATACACGAAATGGAGAATGGGGCAGCGGGCAGGAGGTTCAAGACCGAGAACCCGCAGAGGGCGCATGTTTACTTCATGCCCTTTAGCGTGACTTGGATGGTGAAATACCTATACAAGCCCTTAACCTACGACCTCACCCCTCTGAGGAACTTTGTGTCCGATTATGTAAGGATGGTTTCTGTGAGGCACCCCTTTTGGAATAGGACTCTTGGGGCGGACCACTTCATGCTCGCCTGTCATGATTGGGTTAGTTTCTCTCTCTCTCTCTCTCTCTCTCTCTCTCATGCCTTTAATTGATTGGTTTTGCTTCTGTGATATGCTTTGGTGATGAGAACTTTCTTGGCATGCTTGGATATATAGTTATGGGGTAGGAAGGATGTAAATGACGTTTTGGTTTGAAGTTTCTGTGGCTGCAACTTGAGGCATGGGGAAGTATAAAAGTGGAATGGTCATCTAATTAGTAGTGCTCTGCAATGGGGCTGAAAAGTCTTGGGACCTTAAGGAAGCTTCTAAATTTGGGCAATATAGATATCATCACACAAAGGAGAAAAAGAAACAAAAAAGAAGGTCCTACTTGGTATGGAGGGGTCCTATTTGGCATGGCCCCTTCCATATTATCTTTAAACTTACTGAAAATAAATTAACCAAAATTGTTTGAAACTAAGAAAAAAGAAATCGGTATACCACTCTCATATTATCATAAATAATTTTTTGAGAAGGATCAAAATTAGTAATTACGTAGTGAAGAATATTATATTTATACATTCAACGCCACTGTTTTATTTTTTTCTCAATATTGCCTTTATAAAAATTAAAAAAAAATGTTGGTAAATTTGGTAGTTGATAATAATGGTGATGCTAGAAAAGCATCTTTTTAATTTATATTTTGTAAAACATATAAAGTGGCTGTTGATGGGTGTATTTCAATTTTAATGATTTAAAGAATTTTAAAAAGTTGACCAACCATCAACAATCACATTTTGTGGTTTACAAAGCGTGGTTTAAAAATATAGTATTTCTAACGTTGCTCAGTTAAAAATTGTCAATTGATATCTAAAATAATCATCACGTACTCACATCCTTATCATTAATTATTAGAAATTGCGCCAATGAGAAGAGAAAGTGCATGAGGACTAGCTTAGGAGGACAATTTACATATAACGGGTTCACAGACAACTGTGGCATCTTGGTCTAATAATGACTTTTTATGTGGAGTGAAACTTACACATAGTAATGCATTATTGGATCGAAACATCACGTTGCCGGTGAAATGGCTTCATACAATTCCATCTCTTATCTTAGAGACATAGTTTTTCCATTTTGATTTTGATGATTGATATGCAAAGTTATGTAACAAATAAAAACTGAAATATTTGATTAATTGGGTCAAGATAAAAAATGAAATCAAACCGAAGATAAAAAACTTGGAGGGGGAAGGGAGGCATAAAGTATTTGCTAGTTTCCAACTTTCATGATAAGGTGAATTGTTTTTTATTTTACAAGAGATTAAATGAAATTTTTCCAACTAAATATTCTCAGGCACCCCGTGCGTCAGAAGGAAACCCACTTCTCTTCAACACATCAATCCGAGTCCTCTGCAACGCCAACACCTCCGAAGGCTTTAACCCTCAAAAGGACGTTTCCCTCCCTGAAATCCACCTCTACGGCGGCACAGTCTCCTCCAAGCTCATCTCACCGCCACCGCCCAACACCCTGCGTCCCTACCTTGCCTTCTTCGCCGGCGGCCTCCACGGCCCGATAAGGCCCATCCTCCTGGCTCACTGGAAAAACCGCGACAAAGACCTTCAAATTCATGAATACCTGCCCAAAGGCCTAGACTACGACTCTATGGTGCTCAAGTCCAAGTTTTGCCTGTGCCCTAGCGGGTATGAAGTGGCCAGCCCTAGAATTGTTGAGGCCATTTATGCCGAGTGCGTGCCGGTGATTCTATCGGAGCACTATGCGCTTCCGTTTAGCGACGTGCTGAGGTGGGAGGCGTTTTCGGTTAAGGTTGAGGTTTCGGAGATTTCGCGGCTGAAGGAGGTGCTGATGGGTATTCCGGAGGAGAAGTATGGGAGGCTGGTGGAGAATTTGAGGGTTGTGAGGAAACATTTTGAGTTGAACCAACCGGCTAAGAGGTTTGATGTGTTTCATATGATACTGCACTCCGTTTGGCTTAGGAGAATTAACCTTAGAATTGCCTAGATAATTATCTTCTTTTGTTTATATTTAGAGTAGTACTATCCACATACCTATTTTTACCTTTATACACCCTATTAATTTATACATACAGAAATGAGTGCAACTTTTAATCAGTATTACTAGCTACTATCACATCGTACATCTCATCTGATCTCGTAAAATTGAGCTTCGTACTCACCTCACAAACCCGACGTTCTATATAGCAGCCTCTAAGTACACAAGGCATCCCCGTCGATGTGTCGAATAAAATACTTGGATGGAAACAACAATTCCTTAGTTAATTAGTCTCCGTTAACAATCACAATGTGATCAATTTACAAATAAAAGACAGAGTTCAAGTGCACAGGGTATACGAAACTATTGAACTACATTTATCAACCACAATATTGCTGATTACTTTTCTAGTTGAAGTCAGACACAACCACTTTTAGCAAACCAGTTGTCGGCGAAGACGGTTCGTAAATGTGGTACAAATAGCAGCACTTGCTTCTCATGAATAGTGATGGTATGCATTTACTGAAAGGCATAACCTTCTTGGGCACTAGCAGAAGCATGGAAACTTACATACTGCATGTCAATGAGAGTGCACGCAGTATCAAACATGAGCTTCGGGCCGATCCTTGCACTCTATAGTCACCATTGAATACCCTTTTCCTTACAACTCTCAATCCAAACCACCGTCTTCCTACTCTCCTACTCACTATCTAACCCCAACAGTGTCCTTTGGGAGCTTGCAAGCCCCAAAGTAAGGTCCATTAAAGTTCCTAAAGCAGGAGCTGGTGCAACCTGCGCTCCACATTAGTACGCATGGTGCCCTGATGAATATTGTACTTATTATCTTGGCCTCCTCCCATAAGCCCAGATGTCTTCACTTCTTGTTGGTATTTGGGTTATTTTCCGAACGGGCTGAGGGCGGTGGTGGCACGGAGGACGGTAATGAGGTGGTCTTCAACGGTGGCAAGGTGGTGGGAGCCATCGATTGTGCTGTCAGTTGATTGATCAGAGACTTGAGCAACACATGCCAGGCGGGCATTGTGGCTCCAGGCATGGCCTTCTACTTTGTTGCACTGGAGATCCGCCAGTGCGAGGTCTCCGAGAACAGACCCGGCGGTCTGTCCCGGTCATTTCAATGGTGGTGCGCTCGCTAGGGTTTACAATGGTGTGTTCAATGTTGGAATCCCACATCGATGGGTGCAAAAGAAAATAATGGGTTTAAATATGATTGTCCAACTCTAAGTTAATATCGAGGTCTTCTGTGATAAAATCTCACATGATAGATTGGGTAGATGATAAAATTAAGAACAGTAACGGTCCTAACAAATTAGGGCTGTAGTTGACATATCGCTTGGCCGACACGTTGAGAAGCCAAATGAGATTTATCAAGTTATCTTTGTTTCCCTTATTTCTTCTTCCAAGTTCATGCATTTCCACGTAGTTTCCTACGGTCTTCGATCACTTTTTGCGCATGGGAACCGTCAACTAACTGACTTACGTCAAAAAAAATCAGATCTTTGTTTCCCTTATTTCTTCTTCCAAGTTCATGCATATAGACTTAGTTAATTTCCACGTAGTTTCCTACGGTCTTCGATCCCTTTTTGCGCATGGGAACCGTCAACTAACTGACTCACGTCAAAAAAAATCAGGCAAAAATAACTCATTTTTGTCTTTTGATAAACTTTAAACTAGCTTATTCCAGAATAATACTAGTTATATACACGCGCTAATGAGATATCTCAACTAGATGTAACACGTTATTTGACAGTTATATATAGATGTTTACATGCGGTAGGCGCAAATATAGTTAACACACGTGACCAAATTATGTTGCAAGAATCTCTCATTTCCGCTTTTGATACACTTCAAGCTACCTCATTATCAAATAATATCACATTTGCCATCTATTATCCCAACTATTATCCGTCGTTTGTTTAATATGTATTTCTTTTCATCTAGCATCAACCCTAAGGCCTATGGTTTAAACATACTACTATACATTTGCGAATATGATATCCATAAATCAAATTTGCAGAAAATGTAGATAGTTGTAAAATGTGGTGAAGAATATTTGCATATTTGCGCCGTAATTACTAATTATATAGTTAATAACGTCTATAACTAAAGCACTTTTAACCAAAGTTGGGCTCATTTGGTAGTGCTTTAAAATGATTGAAAAAAAATT
Organism: Pyrus x bretschneideri; assembly: GCF_019419815.1. NCBI lineage: Eukaryota > Viridiplantae > Streptophyta > Magnoliopsida > Rosales > Rosaceae > Pyrus > Pyrus x bretschneideri. The sequence goes on along the minus strand of NW_025999390.1, from coordinate 7,640,293 downwards.
TAAATAAAATATTGTTGGGATTCCAAAGTACCTTAAAGTGCTTCCTAAGAGAAGCATCAGTTATTGTTACTACTTCAAAGTCAAAGTAGGTTTTTTTTTTTTTTTTTTTTTAAAAGGTACATTAAAGTTCCTAAAGCAGGAGCTGGTGCAACCTGCGCTCCACCATTATAACGCATGTGCCCCTGATGATATGTACTATATATCTTGGCCCCTCCCAAGTAAGCCGATGTCTTACTTCGTGTTGGTATTTGGGGTGTATTTTCCGAACGGCTGAGGGCGGTGGTGGCACGGAGGCGGTAATGAGGTGGGTCTTCAACGGTGGCAAGTGGGTGGGAGCCCTCGATGCGCTGTCATTGTTGATCAGAGACTTGAGCAACACATGCCAGGCGATTGTGGCTCCAGGCGAGGGCCTTCTACTTGTGCACGGAGATCCGCCAGTGCGAGGCTCTCCGAAAACATACCCGGCGGATCTAGTACCCGGTCATTTCAATGGTGGTGCGCTCGCTAGGGTTTACAATGGTGTGTTCAATGTTGGAATCCCGGGTGCAAAAGAAAATAATGAGTTTAAATATGATTGTTCAACTCTAACTAATATCGAGGTCTTCTGTGATAAAATCTTACATGATAGATTGGGCAGATGATAAAATTAAGAACAGTATCGGTTCGAACAAATTAGGGCTGTTGTTGGCATATCGCTTGGCCGACACGTTGAGAAGCCAAATGAGATTTTATCAAGTCATCTTTGTTTCCCTTATTTCTTCTTCCAAGTTCATGCATATAGACTTAGTTAATTTCCACGTAGTTTCCTACGGTCTTCGATCCCTTTTTGCGCATGGGAACCGTCAAATAACCGGCTCACGTCAAAAAAAATCAGGCAAAAATAACTCATTTTTGTCTTTTGATAAACTTTAAACTAGCTTATTCCAGGATAATACTAGTTATATACACGCGCTAATGAGATATCTCAACTAGATGTAACACGTTATTTGACAGTTATATATAGATGTTTACATGCAGTAGGCGCAAATATAGTTGACACACGTAACCAAATTATGTTGCAAGAATCTCTCATTTCCGCTTTTGATACACTTCAAGCTACCTCATTATCAGATAATATCACATTTGCCATCTATTATCCCAACTATTATCCGTCGTTTGTTTAATATGTATTTCTTTTCATCTAGCATCAACCCTAAGGCCTATGGTTTAAACATACTACTATACATTTGCGAATATGATATCCATAAATCAAATTTGCAGAAAATGTAGATAGTTGCAAAATGTGGTGAAGAATATTTGCATATTTGCGCCGTAATTACTAATTATATAGTTAATAACGTCTATAACTAAAGCACTTTTAACCAAAGTTGGACTTGTTTGGTAGTGCTTTTAAATGATTGAAAAAACTTTTAAATAAAATATTTTTGGGTTCCAAAAGTACTTAAAGTGCTTCCTAGAAGAAGCATCAGTTATGTTCTACTTCCAGAAGCAAAGTGTTTTTTTTTTTTTTTTTTTTTAAGGATCCACTTCCATTACTAAGGATTGGTTCCAAAAACATTTTCACCAAAAACGTTCAATCATTTTAAAAGCACTTCCAAACGAATTATTAACTAGCCGTAATTAACCAAATTTTCTAATGAAGGTACCCTAATTTATCTACCTTTTGATCATTGTGGGAAACTTGTCTTACTAATTTGTCTACCTTTCAAACCTGTTTCCTAACCCTCACAGTACGCTAGCAATTTGGTCAAAATAAGGCAATTCGAAACCATAGCCGCTGATTACTGACGTTTTGATGGAATACTAAGTCTCAAAAAATTTAAGATATAAATTAGTTACAAATAAACTACAATATATTAGAGAGAGAGAGAGAGAGAGAGACTTGTTGAGAGACTTCATTCTAAAATAGCCTAAAAGCGCTTCTAGATCATAAAAGAAATTGCTTCAGAAGCATTGAAACACTTTTGACAATTTCTGGAAGAGTAATAATATTTGGATCAGTTCATCATATTCGGTTATCAGTTATCTTGCAGTCATAAATTAGTTTGAATTTTTTATTTAAAATTGAAACACAAACAATGAAAACTGACGCACGATGTACGATAAATGACTAAGATAAATTGATCCTTAAGATCCTCACAAAGAGAATCCAAAGAAGATCTTTATCCGAAATATTTGAACGCATATTTCTGATTACATTCCTAATGGAAGTTGACCTTACTTATGCATGTCAGACCTTGGAACATGGTCCGGTTCAGTCGGCCTAGCCTGCAATCGAGAACCGAACTAAATATTTGATTACTTCAAGTTCCATCAGTTTTGTTCAACTCCGAAAAGAGAGAAACTAATAAGAGGAATGTTTACCCAAAAAAATGAAAAAGGGAAACTAAGAGGAAAAAATAAACGAGGAAGAGGTGAGAGGGAAGAAGTGAAAATAAGAGGTAGGAAGGGAGAACATAGGAAGAGATCAACAGCGTATAAATCCACAAGTATTAGAAAATGATCGCCAATGTATTTAGTAAACGTATTAGAAAGTGATCAACAACATAATCAGTAAATGTGACTATCACTATTCTAGCAAAAACGCTTGCAAAGAGATGGATAAACCAGTTGATTTGCCTAAACAGAACTGCACCACGTCCAGAGAGAGAGAGAGAGAGAGAGAGAGAGAGAGAGCTTGGGAAAATAGATTGAACATCGGAATATCAAAAAATTTAAGGGGAGCAAAAGCCTGTAATTGACTTCAAGGGGAGCAAAATGGGGGCAAATGAGGGAGTATTGGCATTTGCAACTGTATTGGATTCTCTTCCTCACTTTTACTTAAACGCTAAACCTAGCTTTTATCATCTTATTCCTTTTTTTTTCCTTTTTCTTTCTCTTTTCAACTCGGTTCCAACAGTTCAAACAGCCTAAATGTCATAAAACCGACTCCAAAAATAGCAGTTTCACCCGATTCCGCTGGGCCAACCAATGCTGACATTGGCACAAAAGAGAGCTACGAGTCTAGGACCCAGGCATCTACGAATGGTTGAACCATGGTCCAACATTACCATTCACATGCCCATTGCTGTGGATTCCGACACCATTTGGGATGAGCGAAGGAGGCATTCCAACGGTCATCTGGGGTGGCGTTGAAGGATATAAGCCATGATTGTGTTGGAGAGCGTGAGGGCTCACAAGAGGACTGCCGGATGGACTGCCTTTACGCTGCTGCTGAAGGGTATGGATCTGCCTGAGGCCTTCTTCATGGATGCGTGAAAGTGTTTCCAACTCCTTCATTGATAGAGCTTCCAAACCCGCCCCATACAGAGGAGCATGTCGGGACATTTCTTCCTGAAGTGATGCCTCAAGGGTGTGAATATATTGCTACATGAGATAAGGAGACGCATTAATCAAACAACAGTCTGGTATTATCCCAAATAGAAGATAAACCAAATATGAAACTTAATAAGCACCGAAGCTAGCTGCTTCTGGTGATATACAAATAATTAGGAGAAGGGAATATTAAGGTGATCATGAAAAAGAAAATGAAGGGAAAAAAAAGAGCATTGGCTATTTTGAGGGCAAAAACCTGGCAGGCCTGCAATTTTGATTCCATCCCATCAATATACGCCTCACACAGAGCAACCTGCTCTTCTTTCTCCCGTTTCTCTCCTTCTGTTTGCCCCACTGTTTGTGTCAATCGCCGTACTTCATCTTCGAGAGACTGTCGAATTTCCTCTCGGGTTACATTCTCTGTGGCATACCGTTTAAGTTCTTCATCAAATCTTTTACGTGCACCTTCAGCGCTCTTCAACCTTTCAGCAAGAGCATTTTTCTCCTTCACCAATTTCTGTCACATTCATCCATTGCAGTTAGAAAAGGGTATGTCTTGGTAGAAAAGCAAAAGACAAAAACATCAAATCAAGAAATTATCATAAACAAGGGTCAATCCAAATGTCATCAAATAATTACGCCTACTAATATTTTCTGTGAGTTCAAAATGAATGAATACTCGCAAGACTTTGGCATGAAAAACATTTAAACATGCAGCTTCCATAGATGAAATCCCTATTGCACGATCCAAAATCACGATTCATATCAAGATGTCAACTCAAATGGCATGCAGACAAAAAATGAGCCCATAACATAATAAAAACAAATATATGCTGAAAAATTAAAAGCTAAACCCAACTTCTGAAGCATCAAATAACCTGATATGAGAAAGAGAAAGCCTTTTGAGAAACTATTAAATACAGAAGAACACCTGCTTGAATAAAAGGCTGTGAGGTCATTTGAGATGACAAGACAAAAAAGCAAATTTGATACCTTCAATTCATCACGTTTTCGAGACTTCAATTGAGAGAGTTGTGTCTCTGCATCATGAAGGCGATCCTGAAGCACTTTCCTCTCTGTAGTGAGCTTTCTGATTTCATCATCTCGCTCAGAGCGGTGCCACTCAAGCTGACTCTCAACTTCTTGTATTTGTTCGGATAGTTCCTTCTTTTCTCGAGCAAAGCGATCAATCTCAGCCTTCATTTCAGACTGCCACATCATGACATGCATCAATTCTAATATTCTCCGGAAAAGAATAAACAAGATGCAATAATCGTAGCCATATCACCTAAGACAACAAGTACCTTAAGACGAGTGTTAGTGGCCTCAGATTCACTCAGTTTTTGCGATATAACAGCTTTTTCTTTAACCATAGTAGCATTTTCGGCTTTCTTTTCTTCACGCATGCGAATTATTTCATCTTCACTAGCACATAACTGGTGCCACAGAGCAGCACGATCAACATTTGCAAGTTCAGCAACCTCCCGCATCATACTCAAAACTGGTCTGATAATTTCTTGTTCTTCAGAAGCCAGCATCACCAAGATATCCAAATCTAGATCAACTTCACGGTTACTATCTGTAGTGCTAGTGGCTCGATCTACAAGTCTCTTTAGCATTCTCCCTCGATAAGTCTCGTCAGCATACCATTTCAATAATAATGTATACAGCATCTTCACAAATCCCTTAACACAATGATCTCTAGAGAGGGCCAATGCCTCAGCAAGACCAAGAACTGAAGTAAAATCGTCTCGTTGGACTCTCAGCTGTTCATTGGCATCTCCCTCTGCTGCAACATCGGTCTGCTGAAAATTATCCCCAACAAATCTACCATCAAGATTCAATCTTTGAGCAAGGCGCCTTTCCAAAACCATGGCCACAGAATGAGCCACAATGGCACCACGAGCTACAGCTCTCTCAAATGTTTGAGAGGCTTCAACTGCCAAACAAGGTATGGATAACATCTCAATCAAGATGTAAATGTCAGAAAAGAGACAACTCGAGCGGAAAGCCTGCTCATCCACCGGATGAAACCGTTCAGAAATCGGTCCATGTTCACCAAACAAGAAAAGACCAGAATTCAATGTCGAGCAAGTGTCACTAAATTCATCATCACAATCAATATCTCTAAGTATGGTTTCAGCAACATCTCCCCAGCTATTTACAGTTCTACTCAAAAATTCAAGAACACAAGGAGAAATGTTGACACCCAAATTCTTTAGCCTAACACGGACAGATCTGACCTACAATAGAGAACAAAGAAGGTTACGCATACGAAGAGAAAGGAATGCAAAAGTAAATACAATAATATAAGTGGATTTTTTTTTTCCTTAGAATAATGTAGTTAGGTAATTATTCAATCAAGAATACGTTATACACATACGGCTTCGGGGAGGTGTTGGCACTGGGATGCAGCTTTAAATATAAAATCTATGGTTGCAACAAGAGGCTCATCATTTGAATCCAGCAAAAACTCAAAAGATTGAGATAAAACTCGTTCCCACACTTCACTGCCACAGTCCAGTTGACTCAGAGCATCAAAAACCTGAGAATTACAATAAAGATAACTTAAAAGAAGAACAATGTAGCAATAGACTTGTGCAAAGGTGCACATGCTAGCTAGATTGCTTTCCATAATATATGTAAGATGCTTTGTATTAAATAGATATAAAAACACATCTGGAGAAAGCAAAATATCTTTGAACGACAATAAGTAAATAAATCTTACAGGTGTCCGCAAAGCAGGTTCTGCATCTGGCTTTTGAAGTCGTTCTATAAGTGCAAAAGCAGCAAGTGGATGCTCTGAGTGCTCAACCAACTTGGGCACCAAAGCAACAAGATCAGACTGCAAATGCTTTGGCGCTTTATCCAGTACAAGAGCGATCTTTTGTGCCGACTGAGGCCGACGTCTTGGTTCAGGACAGCCTTGTGGAACAGCTCCATCTAGAGCTCGCAACGAGTTTACAATCAATCCTAAGAGCTCCTCTGATTGCTCTGGCCACTTGGTCTGAAATTCAATTTGTTAAAACAGGTCAGTACTATCACTTAAGCTGCATATCAAATACTAGATCAACAATGTAATGCACCTTTGAGCGAAGGGTCACATTTTCCAACACCCCGGCAGATGTTTCTGGAGGACAAATTGGTTTTCCAGGAACAGTTTTTCTAGGTACACCAATCCCAGTCACGTCAGAGCTTTGAACAGCCGAAGAGCTGCTGCTAGTTTCATCAGCGCCAGTATCCAATCTTTCACATACAGATTCTGTAGCTCCATTTTCTCTATCGGGTTGCAACAGACTAGCAGCTCCGCTTCCATCTGGAGACTTTGAGTTTGTATCAGACAAGTCACCATTAGAAGTCCCTTCTGTAGGTTGGCAACACTCAACCATAATGTCCAAAAGTAAATCAATGATAGCCTGCTGCAGAACTTTGACTCCCATAAGCAAATTCATCAAACTAGGGGAAGATTCATCATTCTTTTTGACCTTCATCCCATCACTGCTACCAGAAAGCTTGGTCGGAAGAAGCAGGCGTTTTACTTTAGCAGGGTCATCAAGATAAACACGGAGCCCAGTCAGAAAACCAGCAATAGCACCAGCATCCATCAGAAGTTTTTCTCGTAAAGTGACCTGTGGCTGTGAAGGATTATCTCCGTATGTGAGGTGAAATCCAGCTCTAGAAAGTAGGTTTCTAAAGATATCTTCTTCATCACCACCAATTCCTTCACTGTCTTCAGAATCAACAAGCTCATCAGGATCTGTTGTCAATGCATCCTGATCATCCTCCGAAGCAAAAACCTGACAGGCAAAATGCATACCAATAGGCAACCACCATAAAAGAGTAGAAGGGGAAGACCATTCTTAGTCAAATTGTATTGCTACAGTGGCAAGCTAAAAGATAGTGAGACGTATAAACTGACTGCTTAAGTTAAATGGAAATTTTATTGCTCAAGGCAGAGACATTAACAAGGTTAAAACAAAAGGAAAACTAATGAAAGGGGTTTGAAAACTTTGAGTTTTAACGATAAGGACAAAATAAAGGTAAAGTGAATAGTACCAGGATTGACTTTTTACTGTAAAAATGTGGTTTTTCGTTAAAGTGAACAGTACCATGAGCTTTTCGTTAAAACTCCCTAAAACAAATGTACCCTTGTTCTAAATTAAATGTTACGCCGACAGATGAAGCAGGCAAACTAACATCAACCATCCCATGATAACAACATAAATATATCTCAAACCATGTTAGAGAAGACGTGTAAAAATTAAAGAACCAAACAAATCTTCCCAGAAAATTAAAAAAATCGGTATCAGCACTTAAGAATCAACAAACTTGAACATCAGACAGACAGTATAAATACAACCATGATTAGCAGGCTGTCTATAACTGAAATATGCATGTAAACACTAACCTCGAGATCTGAAAACTCAAACCAAGGACAGCAGTCCAATATTTCGCAAACAAAAACAACAGTATCACGAACAAGAAACCCTGCATCTGCTTCCAACATATCCGACACCTTCATGAATTGTAAAACAGAATTGTTCCAAGTCTTTGTACATATAGATGACTCCTTCCACACAGTTTTAGCAGGGTTCTTTTGATTCACAACAGCCATCCTGTATCTAACCCAAAAGTTTTTATCCAGATCACTACCAACTGACTGGTCACTCTCCAAATAAATACATATGGTGTCAAAGGACTCATATACACCTGCATCACGGAAAACAAATGTCAGTAAAATTAAGAAATGCAAACAAATGAGACCACCTTTTTAGTGGAGAATATGTGTGACTGCTGCATACCAATTCGAAGTTCACATCCACCAGCTTGGAAGAATTTGCTAAAGATTTTTCGGGTCTCCATTATTTCCTTAAAAGACAGGAAATTCTCCACCTTCCAGGTGAAGGAACTTCTTTTTCCGTTCTTATCAATCTGCGAACCAGCACTGCTTGACTCAGTATCCTGATCAGTAAACTCTTGCATTATTGATGTCTCTTTCAATATAAGGACCTCCGCTGAGAATACAACAGTGTCCAGAATAAGAAACCCTGAATCTTGATCAAAGAGACTAGTAAGCGTCACAAATTCACGCCAGCCCCAGTCCTTTGCAGCTTTGGAGTAGCGATTCTGAGACTCCTTCGTGACAGACTTCTCCTCCATCCTCTGGTTAACAACAGACAAACGATGGCTCACAAAACAACTCCAGTCACTAGAAGTGTTCCGTGAATCAGTAACTTCCAGAAACACTGAAAGGTGGCATGGTGGTTGAGACTGCCCTGATACCACAAAAAATATGGAAAATTTTCATCAGTTCACTCTCTGAGGCACAAGCTGGATAGGTTTTATGTTGTCTACCACATTAACAAAATTTTATCATTCCACCATATGGCATTTCAAACATTTCATGACATCCACAATCCTAAGAACTAAATAAGCATGCCTCAGCATAGCTCAAGTAACATCGAGGCTTCGAGCACAACGATCAGAGTAGCAGAGTATAAACAATATATGCAAATTATGGTGGTTTATGCTATCTTAGATAGCATTAATACATACCATATTTGCAGTGGCCCATGATGCCAAGTAACTACAGATGCAGCTCCATACGTTCAAGTGGTGGGATAATAGGGAAGGACATGTAAAATCATTTTCAAATAGGATGAATAAGGTACTACTAATCCTCAAATATCTGTATGAGATTGTATCACATGGTTTCATAGCTTTGCAACATATTAATTCACAAAAAGAAAGAGTTATTGATTGTTACAACAAATTATTGAGAATAAAACAGAGAATTCTCTTGTGCAATAGTGCAATAGCGAAGCATACCTCGGGGATAAACAATGAGCCGACAGTCCCGATTTCCAATCTGAAACCTCCTGCTCTTAATGCAAAGACCCGTTATCTTCCTCTTCTTTAAAAGATCCTTCAACCTAGTGAAGTTGTCAATCCTCCAATTGAATTTCCCCATGTGACCATCCAACTTCCTTGCCCCACTACCACTCCTCCCCATAATTAATCCTCCATTCTTCGAAAAGCTACTAAATTCCTTTATCACATGAAACGATGTACTAAACACCGCAGTATCATCCAATAAAAACCCCGACTCAGTCCCAACAAAATCTGACATCTTCATATAATCATTCCACCCCAAACTAGTGTTATCCCCACTCTTATTATCAGCAGCAAACCTCCCATACGAGTCCCTATGCATGTGATTAGTCCCAGGCTTCTGGTTCAACACCGACATTCGAAACAAACACCAACAACTCCTATCAGACAACACAACCGTCTTGTCCGTGTCCTTGCTCTCCAAACACATTGACAAAAACTCCACGCCGTTCACCGAGCTCTGGTACACACTAATCCTCAAATTACACTCTCCAGCAGGAAACACCGGGCTCATTATCTTCTGAGTCTTAATCATCTCCTTAAACAAACTAAAGTTTTGAACTTTCCAAGTGAACTTGCCACTCAACACATCAGAAACCGGTCCGGCCACCGCAGAACCTGACATCATCGAGCCGATGGACGATTGGAGCTCATTGTTATTGTTATTACTATCTCGCGTAAAATTAACGGACTCATTCAATATCAAGATGTCGGCGGTAATCAAAACGGAGTCCGTATTGAACAAATAACCTAATTTCGAATCAAAGACAGTAGAAGAAGGCGTAAAATCGCACCAACCGTGAGATTTCTTCTTGCTCGAGAACCGATGCCAAGAATCGCGATGAATGGTCTTAGAATCGTCGGCGAGGTTGACGATGGCGAGCCGATAACTCGCGAAGCAGTCCCATTTGGACGACGAGGTGCCCCGCGGGTCCATGATTTGGAGGTATATCGAGATGTACCCCGGCAGCGCCTGTGAGTCACCCTTAGGGTATATTAGCAACCGGCAATCGTATCCCCCTACCTCGAAGTACTTGCTCCACAGTGCCCTAGCCTTGATTCTCGGAAAATTCTGGACCGTCCATCGGCAGACCGTCGAGTACTCGCCCCGCCGATCGACGGTCACGCTCTCCTGTGCCCCCCCGCCGTCCCTGGACCCCACGGAAAGGTCCTCCGGCGCCGCCGCCGGTATCGACGGAAGCTTTTCGGAGGCTCCCGAATTCGGCGATGAGGTGGCGGGCTGCGAATGGTCCGCCGAAGTGGATGCGGCGGAGGAGGACGACGACGACGACGACGATACCGCCTCGCACGATGATGAGCTCTGCTGCTGCTTCATTAGGGGTTTCGTTTCGTTTCGTTTCGTTCGCGTTTCTCTCTCTCCTCACTCTCTGGTTTTTGTATTATTTATTTTTATTTTTGATCAATTTTAGGGAGGAGGAGAGAATGGTGTGTGTGGTGAGCGCCTTGAGAGGGTACAAAAAGAAGAGGAAGAAGGGAGGGCACTTTGGACACAAAGCGGCGCATTGTAGTTAACCTGCGCCGTCCCTCTGCTTCCCTCTGCTTCTCTCTACCCTTTTTGTATTTTTTTTTAATTTATTTCTTTTTTCCTAATTTTTTGCCTCTCTAAGGTTTGGCTAGTTGTGATCCTCTACGTCCAAGTTTCATTTCGCTACGTTAGAAGACCGTTGATCTGGTGGCTATTGCACGTGCGATGGGGCCCACGTGGGTCATGGGGCCAATCGGGGGCTATGACTGCACGTGCTTCGGGAAGATCCGCTGCTGCCCGGGGCTGTTTTTTCTTTTCCAGCTGCATGGGGCCACGTCATCGTTTCTAATACTTTTTGGACCGTTAATATACTCTTGGATTTTGCCTTTTTTTTTAGCTTTATTTTCACTACTTGAGAATTTGGTGCGACGACCTTTTATGTTTATTTATTATCGAAAATGTTATTTTCAATCCAACACAAAAAATTTGTTTTTTTTTTTTAACAAATATCTCATTAATTGATAAAGGGGCATTTTAAATACATATCATTTCTTCAAAAATAAAAATAAAAATCATGAAAAATTCAATTTCAAAAAGATTCTTGCAAACCATATCTAAAACTATTATTATAAAGTATCACTAATCGCCAAGTAAGGAGTAAACATCAAAGCACTTGTCTAAATTCATCGAGAACCGCTACGACTACACAAATTAATAAAATTATTAAACTTTGAGTCACAGAAGATAAAAAAAAAAAAATTGTTAACAAAACTAAAAACAAATCCTCATATATACTTTTTTGTTTGATTATATTGAACTAAAATGTTAAACATAAAAAGGTAAAAAAGACCTCCCATATTTTTTTGGTCAAATAAAAAAAGACCTTTCATCGTCCCATGTCTTTCGTCACACACTGATGTCTGCCTGTTGACTCTCCTCATCTTCGACCAGTGCATATGGTGAAGGCATTGGACAGGCGTAAGAAGAAATTTTCCCTTTCATATTTTGTATTGTATTTATGAATTTTGTTACGTTCTAATCTCAATATTACATTTATGAATTTTGTTACATTCCAATCTTGATACACGCTAAGGATCAATACTTGACCATCCTATGAACCGCTTGAAAATCAAACCAAGACCAAAAAGACAATCAAACTAAACTATTTGTTCAGTTTCGATTTTGATAGTTCAAAAACATAACCAAATAAGATATAAATTAATATTTTTGTTTATTTATGTTGGGTATATTCAAAGCCCAATTATAAGTCTACTATTAACCCAAAGGCTAAGTAAACCCAACTTTAGGCCCAAATATGTTAAAAGCCTTATTCCTTAGATTTTTTTTTTCACCTTTTCATTTGTAGGTTAGAAAAATATATATTAAAAAAATTGAACCAAATTGAACCGAATCAAATCAAATAATAATTTTGATTTGGATTTCAGTTTTCTCAAAAAGTCTAATCGAATGAAACCGAACCCATCTTTTCATCGCACAAATGTGAGACAAAAAATTGAATATGAAAAGCTGAAAATTGACAAATTTCAAGTGGGAAAATGAAAATATACAAAAGCATACAAATTTTGAAATGAATAAAAAGCCCTAGTTGCGCTAAAAATAAAACCCTGGGGAGAGATAAATAATATAAAATAATACTAGGTAGATTAAATTTTAGATCAAATATACTAATTATGTGATGTGTCACCAATAAGAGTTGATTTCTCTAGCATTACTCAACAGTATAAGAAAATATTTTTGCTCAACATCATAAACTATCGTGTATGTTCACCAAAATCATATGCATAATTATTTGCCACATGTTCTTTCACTTAACATTGGTTAAATTTTTTTTTTAAATTGAAAAAATAACATTTAATGCAAAAGTTAACTAGAGCTACGTGAAAGGACACGTGACAAATTTTAGGTGTATAATGCGTGTACATACTTATGGTGGTGAGCAAAAATGCTTCCACAATATAATAGTGTTTCAGCCACGTGTCAGCGCACAGGGTCGGTAGATTTGTGAAAGCTCTGTAATCCCAAGTGTGACTCGCACATTTCCTTCACCAGCATCTAACTCGGAGCCCTGACTCAGCCCCAATTCCTCCGAGTCTCTGACAGTTGATTTCCCGCCTCGCCGAGTCCGACCCGGTAAACCACTGTAAGATCGCCTAAATTCTCACTCTATTACTCTGATTTTCTGTGTGTTTAGCATTTAGCCATGAGATTAAGTGGATCGTTTTGACCTTGGACTTGGATTATTATAACTGTTTGGATGCCGAGAAAAGTTGGGAACGTGAAAGAAAGTTAAATTGTGTGTTTAATCTGTATGTGAGGGTTAGATTAAGAAAATTCAACGGCAAAGAGCGGCTTTCAAGTTCTTTAGTTCTTAATTTTGGGGTTGTCGATTGTGCATTTGTCTGTGAAATTGTGAGTTTGTAAGGATTTTTGTTTTTTTATAGGAAAACTATAATTTGCTCAAGGTGTGATATTTCAGCACTGCCTACTAAAGTTACACGTTTTGATACAATCACCATCTCGATGGTCAGATGGTGAGTGTGTATATATTCACATAATTATATCTGGTCGTCGAGATGGTGATTGCATTAAATACAGAGTAGAGTCAAATCTGATAATTTCACTCTTTTACAATTTTGATTTTACTACTGAGTTTACAAAAATGGATGTTTTAAGATTTTTGTGTTGTATGCAAAATAGATTATGGTTTCTATGGTGGCCTTTTGGCAACTGGGTAGTGTTACTTTTCAGTGATTCCGTCGTGCTTAGCTTGAAAAGGGAGGAGGGTTGTGTTCGGCACGACGGAATCCTAACAGAACCCTTCTCCCTTTTGTTGTTATATCACATTTGTGTTAGACATGGATCCTGAAAACAAAAATTTCATCACATTTTTGTTGTTGTATAGGCAGCTGGGCGCTCTGCCGGTATTTGACGAAGATGTTTTCTTTAGGTTTAATGGTGCCTAAAAAGATTATGCTTTTATGATTGTGATTTCAGATGGAAGAAGTTTCTCTCAACACCGAGCCAGTCTTTGACGAAGGGGATGACTATGAATTGGAGGGAGATTTTACCGAGCATGATCATGGAACTGGGGAAACAAACAGAAAAAAGGACCCCGGAGAACCTACGGTGGGTTTGGAGTTCGATTCATTTGATGAAGCATATGATTTTTACAATCTCTATGGTAAACAACAGGGCTTTGGCATCAGAGTAAGCAATTCATGGTTCAGATCAAAGAAAAAAGAGCGGTATCGAGCAAAGCTAAGCTGCAGCAGTGCAGGTTTCAAGAAAAAGAGTGAAGCCAATAATCCAAGACCCGAAACAAGAACTGGTTGTCCTGCAATGGTCATTATCAGGCTGGTGGACTCCAAAAGGTGGAGAATAGTCGAATTAGAGCTTGAACACAATCATCAGGTGAGTCCACAAATCAAAAGGTTTTACAAGTCGCATAAGAAAATGATTCTTGCTGCCAAAAGTGCTCAACCGCCCCCAGAGCCCGTTACAGAAGTTCATACTATCAAGCTGTATCGAACACCTGTTATGGACGTTGGGTGCAGTGGATACTCAAATTTTAGTGAAACTGAAGGTTTGAATTCGACTGATCTCGCTAAGCACTTGGAACTTAAAGAAGGAGACACTCATGCAGTTTATAACTACTTTTGTCGAATGAAACTGACGAACCCTAATTTCTATTATTTAATGGATCTTGACGACGATGGACGCCTGAGGAATGTGTTTTGGGCTGATGCCAGGTCCAGGGCTGCATATGGCTACTTCTGCGACACGGTCGCAGTAGATACAACATGCTTGGCAAACAAATACGAAATCCCCCTGATTTCATTTGTTGGCGTAAATCACCATGGACAATCGGTTTTGTTGGGCTGCGGCTTCCTTGGGCAAGAGTTGGAGGAAAATTTTGTTTGGATGCTCAAGGCATGGCTCAAATGCATGCTAGGGCGCCCTCCACAAGTTTTCATTACTGATCAATGTAAGCCCTTGCAAAGTGCAGTGTCTGAGGTTATCCCGAACGCTCGCCATTGCTATTGTTTGTGGTATATCATGCAGAGAGTTCCAGAGAAATTGGGAGGACTGAGGGGATACGACGAAATCAAGAGACAATTGCACAAAGCAGTCTATAATTCCTTGAAGATAGCTGAGTTTGAAACTTCATGGGCAGAAATGATCAAGCGGCACGAACTAGGGGATAATAGATGGCTTCAAACATTGTACGAAGATCGGCAGATGTGGGTTCCGGTGTACTTAAAAGACACATTTCTTGCAGGAATGATCCCTATCCGAGAACATGAGAGCTCGACTGCATTTTTTGATGGTTATGTGCATAAGCATACGTCTTTCAAGGAATTTGTCGATAAGTACGATCTAGCTCTACATCGGAAGCGCATGAAAGAGGTGGCAGCGGATGTGGAGTCGAGGAGTTCAAGCTTTGAACTAAGAACGAGATGTAATTTCGAGGAACAGCTACGTAAGGTGTATACGAAGGAAATTTTCAGGAGGTTCCAGTTGGAGGTTGAGGGCATGTACGCCTGCTTCAACACAAGACAGGTGAATGTGACTGGGTCTATACTAACCTACATAGTCAAGGAACGGGTTGAAGTTGAAGGAAACGAGAAGGAAGTCCGATGCTACGAGGTTTTGTACGAATCAGCACAAGTTGATATACGATGCATCTGCAGTTTGTTCAACAACAAAGGTTATCTATGCAGGCATGCATTGAACGTTCTTAATTACAACGGCGTAGAAGAAGTCCCGTCGCGCTATATTCTGCCACGGTGGAGTAAAGATTTCAAGTGCAGGTATCTTCTCCATCACAGCTCGAGTGATATAGACGCGTATAACCCAGTGTACTGGTATAAGCATCTCTATAAACTTGCCCTTCCCGTTGCGGAAGAAGGGGCACAATCGGAAGAAAATTATAAGACTACCTTACTAGCATTGGAGGAGTTATTAAACAAGTTTCATCTTGTAGAGGATAACCAAGTGTAACAAAGAACGGTATATGATAGTACTGTATACAAATATCCTCTTGAAAGATGACTCTGCTGCTTCTTTTGAACTGCATTCATACGCTCACTCACTCCTACACACACAAACTTGGGCAATACCAGAGCAGTTAGGGAGTCTTTCTAGTGCCTGCGGCAATTGCTATTTTGTAGTGTATATAATGTGCAAAATAGGCAAAACCCATGAGTTTCACAAAGTTATGTTTTGCTGATGAACACGAACTAAGCTCTTCGGTCTATTAATCAAAATCACAATACAAGAAACAACTAGATAAAATATGACCAGCCATAAATATAATAAACTCATCAAGCTATGTTTCAAGAAACACACAACCTAGCGGCCAAAAGATAAACAAGAAAATACAACCTGAACCAGTTCAAAACTCCCACAGGCTACACACACAAATGAGCGATTTGAAATCACATAAACACAAGAATCTGACAACTTACGTCTGTGGAAGTTTAAATAGAAGAATCCCATATACCCAGAAGAGGAAGAAAACGAAGTAAAAGCACGTTCCAATTTCACTTGTTTGTCATGCTCACTACTTCAAGCAGGAGGGTAGTGCGAGGCCATGGCAAACGAAAGCCAGCACAACATAAATTACTACTAGCACAAGGAATATCAATGCAACCCTGCAAGATTCAAAGCACTTGGTAAGTGGGGGCAGACAAATAATGCATTTACATGAATGAAAATACTCTTGCCATAAAATTTACGATAAACTGAGGTTTGAATATATAGTCAAATTGACTTGGCAGTCAAGCAATCTAATATAAAACATTACCATTACACAAAAGTATAAAACGCTGTTGCTAGACAATATAACACAAGCTGTGGTATCTTTACATAGCTGAATTGACAGTCTAGTCTAGCAACATAATATTCCATACTGACAGACATAAAAACATCACTGTTGCATAAAACACTCGTGCCAGACAATCTAGCACAAACTGTGGGTTGAATACGTAGTTGAATTGACAGTCTAGCAACGTAACATGTTGGACACACTAGCTTTGTAACTTTACCATTACATAAAACACTCTTGCCAGATAATCAAACACAAACTGTGGTTTGAATACGTAGATGAACTCACAGTTTAGTAATGTGACCGTCTGACATGAAAACGTAACCCATTGCATAAAGTACATACAACTCTTTAAATCATAGGATGAAAAGAAAAGAAAAATTGATAATTTCGACGTTTCTGTAGCTATTGAATTGAGCTTTGAGTTTAGAAAACATACGTGAGCTTAACATTTTTCCACCACACACTGGTTCTGAATCGGCGAGCTTGCTTTCTGAACCGGAAGGTATTGTCTTGCATATTAGCAGTTTTATCAACCAGCAACTCCAAGCGATCCCCTCTATCCAAAACTTTGTCAATGTTCTCAATCATCACATTTCGCACCTACAAATCCGAAAACTCAATAAGAAATCAAACCACAATCGATAAGAAAAAGAATGAACAAACTGGATCCACATTCCACGATTAAACTTGGTCAATTGGTGACAAAATTGACATCTTTCTACCTGGCTCATTTCGCCTTTGAGTCGATTGATCCTATCGGCATTAGGATCATTGGAGTAATACTCCATCTGCTGGCTCAAAACCCTAGAAAACTCATCGTTCATGCCGTAAGCCTGAGCCGAATGAACAGCGCGGCCGTAGGTCCTCACGAATCTCTGGTGGATGTCCTCCAGAAAAGCGAAGGGCATTCTCCCTGCACCAAAAATCGAACAAAATAAAAAAAATTGAAAATTGGGGGAGGGAAACTGTGCGAAATTGTGAATTGGGTCAAACAAACGACGACGTACGGGCAGCGGTCTCGTCGGCCATACAGAGGACGGTGAGGCCATCGGTGCGCTTGACGTGGAAGATGTAGCGATCTTGAGAGTAGGAGACGTGGGTGTCGCTGTCGCCGGGGATTTTCTCGAGGATTTGTCTGGAGATTGTGCTCGCGTTCGTCGCCGTGCCGCTGAACTCCGCTAGCACCACCGATCCCCGTGCTACCAGCGCGTACAGTATCGCCATCTCCCCGCCACCACAACCACCGCCAAGATCAGCTCAAATCTTTCTCTCTCTCTCTCTCTCTCTCTCTCTCTCTCTCTCTCTCTCTCTCTCTCTCTCTAAGCAATTACGGGAAGCTACCGACGGCAACCGACTCTCTCTTTCTTCTCGGTAAGATTAGCTCAAATCAGCCATTTTTGGTGTTCAAAAATCGAAAATGAAAGGTTTCACTCTCTCGCTTTCTCTCTCCATCGCCCTGTTAAGTCGCTTTCTCTCTCTGTCGCTCTGTTAACTCTGTTTTATTTTTTATTTTATTTTATTTGGCAGAAATTGCTGAAATTGTGGATTATTGAATTATTCATAAAACGGAATATACAGCAAATGACATGTGGACTATTGATTGATTGAAATATAAATCAACGGTTTAAAGTCATCTGAAAAAGATTTGCTAAACATAGTAGTTGTAGTTTTCATTCTTACGTGGATAATTCAGTACCGTTAGTGAGTTGTACAATATATAGAAGGTTCTCGCACGGCCTCACGAGGAGAAGAAAAACTTATGTAGTGTCAGTCAGTAAAATTCAGTGATAAGACAAGTTCAACATAAGTTTTTCTTCACAATGAGATAAAAAGTGTATATTTGCTCAGGTTTCACATTATTGATTATCGCTAGGTAAGTGTGATTTTAATCAACATAATTTTTAAAGTTCATACTCATTTAATGATAATCAAGAAAGCGAGTACAAATTCTCATACAATAAGAGTTCGTGTGACAATCACGATTCATACTAATAACACTTTCCAATGACCAAATCACTTACGAAAACAGTCTACATAAATATTAAAGCTCTTATTTGTTAGAAAAAGTAGTTTTTATGCATTATTGAGTGATTTTCCACAAAACAATTCGAACTTTTTTATTTAACTTTTTGATGTCTTTATACTAAAAACACTTATATCCAAAATGACAATATTGCTTCCGAATTAGGATTGAGAGCCTCGTATGAATCAATAATGGTTCGGTTAAGATGGAAATCAGTATAGTCCAGTCTAAAATTTAAACAAATGAATTCTTATTGTTAATTATTGTGAAGTTCATCCATTTAGTGAAAATTAGCTCATTTGCTCAACAAAAAAAATTGAGGCACCCCACGTAAACGACTCTTAAGATAAAGTTTGACACTTGGTTACACATAATACAAGAAAAAATGAAAATTGTATCCCAAAATTCATGCTTGCCCTGTAAGAGATATTGGTCTTGATTGTTTCCCACTCTCAACCAATGTACTATATATCCCTTGAACAACAAAACAAAACAAATTAATCATATTCATTAAACAACAACAAAAAAAAAAAAATATTTATATTGATATATTTTTGGTATAATAATGAAGGCGTACGGGCGGCCAGCCATGGAATGGATGGCCTCAATTCAAGCAGAAAGGCGGGTTTTTGGATGGTCCCATGCTTTTGATAGTGTCATGTGCCGGCCTATATATTTCAATTTTGCTTCTCAAATAACCAGCGTGTGCCCCCCCCACATCCAAAAGGTCCTTGGATATTTTATGGAAGATGATTTTTTTTTTTTTTCTGTTTGAAATTGGCTTTGGTAGCTTTTATGTGTTATCCGTCTTACGATCGACATGTATATAAAAAAAGTAAATAAATACTTGATAAAACCCCCATGGGAAGACGATGCCAGCTTTCTAGTTTCTTTTCTCAGATGCCTTTGTTTCATTTTACAAGTTCTACTGCCATCTGTCGCATTCTCGTCTTTCTTTGTAGATATATTTGCATTTATTTTATGTTCTGTCACGCGTTATTTCTATGTCTATATGTGTGACTATTTCGCTCAAAGTGTTTTAAATAATAACCGCTGCATTTTTTTTTCTTTTTACTTTTGTTTTAATAAATGATATTATTTTCACTTTCATCTTACTATGAAGTTTTGAATATTAACGTAAAACTTTCCGTTGAGATTCTTGAGTTTTGAACCCCATTTGACAATGTTGTGGGTTTCACTACTATATTTTTTCACTTTTTTTTTAGTTTTCGGCTTAAATATCTACTGAGTATACATTTGTTGCTCAATAAACCGTAAAATTGCTTCCAAATTCCTAAATAAGTTTAACTTAATGCTCAAGAAAAATATTTTTGCGAAAATAAAAAAAATTGAACTTTTGTCAAAACACGCAAGCGTTGGGAGGGCTCGACTCATGCAAAACGAGGCAGACTCAACTCACCAAAACGAGGCAAACCATGGCACAAAACAAGGCAGGTTCTGCTTACAGAAAACAGGACGGGCTTCTAGGACACAAAACAAGGCGAAGTCTGCGCATGGAAAATAAGGCAAGATACGTTGCACAAATCGAGGCTAGCCTTGTGCATGGAAGACAAGGCTGGTTCCATGCACGTCAAAACAATGCGGCCTCTGTGGACGCAAAAAGGGGCAGACTTTTGGCACACAAAATGATGTGGACACCTCACGTGCAAAACAACGCAAATCCGGGCACACAAGACGAGGCGGCTCCGCGCACATAGAATGAGGCAAACTCCCGGGTGCTCATAAAACGAGTCGGGCTCCATGTTCTTCAAAATATATTTTTCCGTGCAAAATCTATTATAATTCGTATTTAAACACTTGTAATCAACAATTTAAAACCTAAATTTAAAGATATTTGAACCTTTGTTTTTGGTAATTTTTCTTTTATCTAAATCTGAACTACATATTAATAAAACCCTTTTTGTCCACCAAAAAATGGTGAAAGACTATTTAACAAAATAAAATTTTGTCATTTTTTGTTTAAGCTTCAACTACATGTGATTTTACAAAAACCTTTACAAAAATGTTTTGAGAAAATAAAAAAATTGCAATTGTTTACAAAAACGTGGATTTACACTCAATGTTTTCAGTCGGTTTTGCAAATTCATACATAAATTACCGTTCAATCTATTTATTTTCACCTTCGCCTCACTGTGAAGTTTTGAAAATTAAGGTCAGACTTTCCGTTGAGATTCTTGAGTATAGAACCCTAATTGACTATTTTACGGGCCTCACTACTATATTTTTTTTTAGTTTTCGGCTTAAATATTCTATTAAATATAAATTTGTTGCTCAATAAACTATAAAATTGCTTCTAAATTCCTTTAAAAGTTTAACTTAATGCTTAGGAAAAATATTTTATGAAAATAAAAAATTTGCATTTTGTCAAAAAGCATGAGTGTTAGGCGGGTTTGACGCATGCAAAACGAGACAAACTATGACACGTAAGACAAGGCAAACTCCGTTCACCAAAAATGGGGTAGACTTTTGGCACGCAACCAAGGTAAGCTCTGGGCATGAAAAACAAGAAAGAAGATGAATGTTGGAAGGAAGCTGAGTTTTCCAAGGCGATATTAGACCCGCCTGAATCGTTTCATTTTCTTTTTATCTTTACGTTATGCAGGTGGAGAGGGAGGCAAAAAGGGAGGGGAGAGAGACATGAAATAAAAGGGGGTATATACTTGATGCATGTCAAAAAATTTGAGTTTTTTTTTTTTTTTTTTTGTCAAATTGTAGATAACATTGACAAAACAAATCCAACAAAAACAAATTATAACTATATAGCTCTAGAAAGGACTAGCATACAAAAATAAGACGCCACATATGCAACTAAAACATGAGTAAATAAAACATGAATAAAGGTTTTTCCCTATAGCAATTACATGTGGATTTTGTATTTTCGATTGAAATTTGAGTTGTTGGATTTATTCTAGTTTCATGAAAATCTAATTAGTGCAGTTTATATGCCGATTTACACAGTACCTACAACATAAATTGGTTAAACTGTGATAAGGTAGAAAAAATTAAGACACGAATTAGAAGCAGGAAAAATAGGAACTAATACTTATACTTAATTCTAAAATAAAGAAGAAGATAAACCTATAATTAGTCCACTTGAAGTAGTATTTTTATTAAAAATTTCGATGTACTTCCTAATAAAAGCACTTTTGAGCCGATGTTCTTTTTAATAACAATGTCCAGAGGGCTTTTAGGTCCTTCTACACAATTAATTGGGCCTCAGGCAAACATTTAAAGGTCCAAATGGACAAGCCCTTCATTTTCGGGCCTCAGATTTTCTTTTCAATTCTTTTATACCTCCAAAAGAAAAGAAAAAAAGAATCCTCTCAATTTCTTGATAAAAATAAATAAATAAGTAAATAATTAGAAAAACCACAATTTTATGCCCAGAACAAGGGGCGGGCTTTTGGCGCAGAAAATGATGTGGACACCTCAGGTGTAGAACAAGGTAAATATGGGCACACAAGACGAGGCGGCTCCGTGCACATAGAATGAGGCAAACTCCCCGGTGCTCATAAAACAAGGCAGACTCCATGTTCTTCAAAATATATTTTTCCGTGTAAAATCTATTATAATTCGTATTTAAACATTTGTAATCAACAATTTAAAATCTAAATTTAAAGATATTTGAACCCTTTATTTTTTGGTAATTTTTCTTTTATCTAAATCTGAACTACATATTAATAAAACTCTTTTTGTCAACCAAAAAATGGTGAAAGGCTATTTAACAAAATAAAATTTTGTCATTTTTTGTTTAAGCCTCAACTACATGTGATTTTAACATCTCTAATTTTTAGAAAGAAAAAATTAAAAAATATACACTAAATATAAATTTTAGCAACTGACACACCCTGACCCTGAATGTCCACTACGACTCCGAATCGAGCTGTGCTAGCCGACACCTAGAAGGTGACGAAGTCATAAAGTGTAGTGATGTGGAAAAAAAAAGAAAAGTGAATAAATTAAACTAAACTAGAACTAATTAAAATTAATAGTGAAAGAGTGCGCGGTCCTGGGAACACATCCCAGTCTCGACTCCGTCGTAGCACAATATTGTCCACTTTGGGCTTACCATTCCTTCATAGATTTGTTCCTTCACAGATTTGTTTCTGGGAACTCAGACGAGAACTTCTCAGTGGGTCACCCATCCTAGGATTACTCTCGCCCGAACTCGCTTAACTTCGGAGTTCCGATGGAATCTGAAGCCAGTGAGTTCCCAAAAGGCCTCATGATATAGAGAGGGGAGCATGTACATATAAAGTACATCACCCCCTCTCCGTTAGTCGATGTGGGATCTTACAACATCTCTATTATTTTTCCCTTATTTTATTTTTTTACTTTTCAGCTTAAAAATATTCTACTAAATCTACTTTGTTGCTCAATAAATTGTTAATCTGCTTCCAATATATTGTAAAGATTTCCTTAATGCTCGCGGAAAATGTTTCGAGAAAATAAAAAATTTGCAATTATTTACAAAAAACGTGGATTTACACACAATGTTTTCAGGCTTTTGCAAATTCATACGTAAATCACCGTTCAATCTATTTATTTTCACCTTCGCCTCACTATGATGTTTTGAAAATTAAAGTGAGACTTTCCGTTGAGATTCTTAAGTGTAAAACCCCAATTGACTATGTTATGGGTCTCACTTACTATATTTTTTTCACTTATTTTTTGTTAGTTTTCGGCTTAAATATTCTATTAAATATAAATTTGTTGCTTAATAAACTGTAAAATTGCTTCCAAATTCCTTTAAAAATTTAACTTAATGCTCAGGAAAAATATTTTACCAAAATAAAAAATTTGCATTTTGTCAAAAAGGATGAGTGTTAGGCGGGCTTGACGCATGCAAAACGAGGCAGACTCAACTCACGCAGAACGAGACAAACTATGGCATGCAAGAAAAGGCGGGCTCCGTTCACCGAAAATGGGGCAAACTTATGGCACGCAAACGCGGTGAGATCTGAGCATGAAAAATGAGGCGGAATACGTCGCTCAAAAATATACCAAAATGATTCAAATTATTGCTAGTGCCACAAAGTGAGCGTGACTTTCCAAGTGGCAATAACTGTTGTTTCTTATATGTCTACGTTTTTCATTCTTAGCTCATTCTTTTCATTTACACAAGAAAAAACTACCCTAGAACTCTAAGGCCCTGTTTGGCAGCTCGGACTGTACTGACTATTTCTGTCAGATAGGATAAATAGCCACCGGATAGTACTGACTAAATTAGTCGGGCGTTTGGTGCAGTATTGGATTAATGACCGTATTATTTATACTGTGTTTGGTACTGAACCGGATAAGACAAGAAAAAAAAAAATTTAACAAAACTTTCTTTCTTTGTTGAACTTTTCTCATATTTATACCTATTGAAAACCACATAAATTTTCCAATAACAAAGAAAAATAGTAAATTTCATACATCAAGTATGGAGAGCAATGCATCTTCTTCATGTTGTTTCCAAACCCTTCTACTTCCTTTTGGTTGACTATGTTCACTTTCCATTCCTACAATTACATACACAACATGTGAAACACCCTTTATATTGGCATTACGACATCTAATCAATAATGCATATAATTAATAGTAAGTGATAAAAATCATAAGCATATCATCACACTTTTTAAATAAATACATAACCAGGTTGCACTTTGTTCAAATAAAGTATCATAACCGAATACATAAGAAATCACTATTTGTTCAAATAACAAACCATAACCAAATCACAACATGCATATGTAAAAAAATTTAATAAAATCACACTGTGCACGCCACTCATTGTACATATTCATAGCCAAAGTGTTTCTCCATGCAGTCCATTCTTGTGTAGGTTGAACACTGTCAATCCATGCAGTCCATGCAATCCATTCAAGTACCACACGCTAACAATGAAGCATGCCACAATCTTTCTTTGATCCATGTCTAGTGATAATATAAAATAACATTATTAGATAGTGGCAAAAAATTAAGTAACTGGAGCATGAATGCATAATAACATTGAAAACGGAAGGAAGCATGTTAACACACACACACGCACAATCTGCACACACACACACACGCTGCACACACACACACACGCTGCACACACATACACACACACACGCTGCGCGTGCGCGCGCGCCCACACACACACAATCTGCATACACACACACACACACACACAATCTGCACACACACACACGCTGCACACACACACACACACACTCTGCACACACACACACAATCTGCATACACACACACACACACACACACACAATCTGCATACACACACACACACACACAATCTGCACACACACACACACACACACACACAATCTGCATACACACACAATCTGCACACACACACACGCTGCACACACACACACAATCTGCATACACACACACACACACGCTGCACACACACACACAATCTGCACACACACACACACACACAATCTGCACACACACACACAATCTGCATACACACACACACACAATCTGCATACACACACACACACAATCTGCACACACACACACGCTGCACACACACACACAATCTGCACACACACACACACACACGCTGCACACACACACACACACACACGCTGCACGCGCACACACACCCTGCACACACATACACACACACACCCTGCACACACATACACACACACACAATCTGCACACACACACGCTGCACACACACACACACACGCTGCACACACACACACACACACCCTGCACACACACACACACACACGCTGCACAAACACACACACTGCACACACTATCTGCGCACATCGCTGTACACACACACCTTGCACACACACGCACACACACAAGCTGCACAAACACACACACACACACACACTGCACACACTATCTGCACACATCGCTGCGCTACACACACACACACTGCACACACTATCTGTGCACATCGCTGCGCTACACACACACACACTGCACACATTATCTGCGCACATCGCTGCACACACACACCCTGCACAAACACACACGCTGCACACACTATCTGCGCACATTGCAAGCACAGACACACACACACACAGAGTTAAAATTGTAAGTTCAACACCAACAACAAACCCTAAATTCGACCCCAATAGAAAACCCTAAAATTCAAAAATTCTAATTAAAACACAAAATTACATAATCAATTGCATAATTAGAGAGAAAATGATAACTAGATTCAATCAATTGAAAGAAAATTGCAAGAAAAATAGGAGGGGGGGAAGAATAGAGGGAGGGGCGGAATCCTAGAAGAAGAAATCTGAAAAGTATTGTGATTCAAACGAAGAAGAAGAAGTTGAGAAGACGAACCTGGGATGAAAGGAAGAGAGAGTGCCTGGAGAGGAAGAAAGAGCACCTGGAGAGCACTGGAGAGCGCAGAGATGGCGAGGAAGACTGCTCTTTCCAGAAGCCCGACTAATTTGTACCGTGTATTTGCACGGTATTACTAAGCAGGTAAGCATCGGTTAAAAAAGGTGGGCCCGGATTATTTAATCCGGTGCTTATTTAATCCAAATGATCACCAAACACGGTACACCGTATTATTAGTCCTATCCGGTGCCTTATACGGTGTACCAAACAGGGCCTAAAACTCATTTTGCTTCTTCAACCCTTAAACGTATTGACTCGGAAAATTATGGGGAGAAGTACGTTTTAATGATACAAGCGAAAGTCTAAACTTCTTTAAGCTACAAGGAGGGGATTCAAACTCAAGCGCAAGAGGATGGGCATACTAACGTGCCAATTGGACTAAGTTACGTCTGCTCGTAGAAACAGATGTTAATGTCACAGCTAAATAACGGTTAAAAGAAAAGTTTTTTTTTTTTTTTCTGAAAAAGGAAAGCACCTTTCTTGTGGTGCAAGCCTGCAAGGGTAGTAACCGTACAGTATGGTAGTAAGAAGAAGGCTCAAACAGCCAGTTTTGAAAGTTCATATGGTATGGTAACCGAACCGATACCTATAAATTGAAAAAGTGAAACAAAACAGGAGTTTTGAAACAGAAGGTAAATGTAAAACGATTGGAACAACAATGTATAAGGTTACATACTGTGTATTTCTAGGCGAAAAGAAATCAAATTGTATCCAACCAAGAATCAAAATCATCCACTTCTTTAGACTTTGTTCCGGAAATAGACGATGATTGAAAATCATGGACAGCCCTTTGTTCTTGAGGTTGAGACAGACCGCCTTGGTTAATCAGTATCGATGTTTCATTTATCAACTCATCAAGCTCATCATCAATGGTAGCAGATGAATCCGGGACTTTTCTTTGAGGTTGAATCGGCATCAGGGAAGCATCTACTTGTACAGAAAAAGTATTACGAGGCTTGAAAGCAGTTGAATCATTTATCTTGGTCTCACCAAATGAATCAAGAAGCAGATCCAGTTCCAGTTCCGTCCGCCTCTGCAGTTGATGGCTCAAATGATTTTACGCTGGCTTGTGTTTCTGACTCTGGTAATTTGTGTTCATACTCCGAATTGCCAAGTTTAGGATCAGTAGGAGAATCAGATACCATAATCTCAATATCATGGTCAGGAACCTGAACCTCCTCCGAAAAATCACTGCAGGGTGATTCTTCAGGCAATCTTCGGGCTACTTCCTCATCACATGTTGTTTGCTCCGCATACAGCTCCGGTGGCAATAGATCCGCTTCAATGAAAAGCCTCTGCGGTAAGTCAATCTTTTCCAATTGCTCTGCAAGAGAATGCAAATTCAAGGAGAGAAATGACACCTCATGAGGTGCAGCAGCATTCTTATCCTCCACAACAAAATTATCATCTCCAATCCGTGATAGAACGCTCTCCCCCCTGACCGAAAGCATAGTTTCTATCCCCTTATTCCATTCCCCGAGCAGATCATTCTCCAAACCAGGAAATGTATCCAAATACACGATTGACTGAGACTGAGACCGCGCCTCATCTATCAGATGACAAAAGTCTGCACCCTTACTCTTTGGAACAACTACATCAGAGGCTCGATTCGAACCATCAGCTGCTGGAACTGGATCTTCTGAACCTAAATCTAACTCTTCCTCGTAACGATCCCAATTTGATGGGAGGGCAGACGCACCCTTAGTAGGGTGAGTTTTCTCTTGAACTTCCTTTCCCAGCGGATTCCTTGCGGTTCCAGCCTCATTTCCCTTGCCGCCCCCAACGGCTGAGGATTTTGCTTTCGGCTTTGGATGGTACTTCTTGCTATGGTGCTCGGAGTGTGCCCTCTTCGATTTTGCTAAAGCCTTGGCGTCCATTGCCAGATAACTGGTTTACATTTACCAGAGCGAAAAAAATGAACTAATGTGAGGTTGCTATTGCTATTATCTAACATATCGCGTGCGCAATTTCGACGCAAACACTAACGGAATTGGCTAAAAGGACCGATGCTCCACATTAAATCGAATTCAGATAACAAGTGTCGCCGATTTTAATTTAAGGACCAAAGCTCCAATTCGGTCTTAGTTTAGGACTATTTCTCCAATTTTTGCATGATAAATTCTTAATAAATTAGGAAAGATAATAACAAATTCTTAGGATGTTATGGAATCTGGAACGTTTAAATACCTGGAGAGTAGAAGAGCCGCAGTCGACAGAGCAAGTAAAGGAGCGGTTTGTAGGTTTTGGGCCGCCGGAAGAGGTTGTACGGACACGGAGGGGGGGTCGAGGCGGAGGACCGCGAGATCGTTGGTAGGTTCTACTTTCGCACAGAGAGGGGGAGAGATGAGGAAGACGCAAGAGGGGCTTTTTCCTTTCTTTCCGGCTTCATGCCACATGGGCTTTTGGGTAGCAAGTGGAAAAAGGGTTTGCGCATCACGTGGGCTTCAAAAACCGGAAGGTAGTGGGCTTGTTCAATATTTGGGAAGAGAACAATATAAGAACCTCTAGTCGGTCCGATTCAGTTTGGACGGGCCCTAAAAGGCATGAACCGGAATTTTTTTGTCAAACGATAGATTTTATTAGATTAGATGTTAAATTAGCCATCGACAAAGTTCGAACCCACGCCGTCATGCAAGAGCTCAACATCTTTCCACAACCGGAATTTGATTTGGTATTTTCCGCTTGATTTTTCTTTTTTTAAAGAAAGACTTGGCTCTTCAATAACAGAGAATGAACTCCTCTTTAAAAACATCGTGGTTTTTTCACAAAATTTTGTATTTATGATCGGAATAGTTCATATTATAAATCACTATATAAAGATCATTTCTACAAAAAAAAATCAATTAAAATTAAGATTGTCTAGTCATCGAACTGTATAAGAATATATGGACGAACTTGGCAAAAGAATTATGAATCATCCATCTATTTGCTACAATTGGTTTGCTAAACAATCTTAGTTTTAATTGATTTTTTTTTTTGCAAAGATGATCTTCACAAAGTGATTTATAATATGAACGATTCGGTCATAAACACGAAATTCTATAAATAGGCAGATATGTATAATAGGATTTCAATTTTGACCAAGTATTATATAATGACATATGATGCACAGTCTTGTGACTCGATACATCGGAAAATATCCCACTTTTGTGGTGTTGCCTTTGAGCTTGATGCGAAAGGGGTGGAGGACATGATCAACTCACCTGAGCAATTGTCAAGGAACGTTTCTTTTCATGTTATATACCCTTCAATATGACTCAAAGCAGTAGTCCCCAGCCTCCGACAATTTTTTCCAATCCCATGTGAACCAACGATCCAAGTCGCAGCTAGACCACATTACTGTCAATTATTGGCATAAGAATATCCCGATCCCAAACAAAATTACAAGGAAATCAAACGCCAAATTACAAAAGTCCTTTCCCATATCTTTATCACCCACAAGCTGGAATCCATTTCATTAATGATGATGATGTATCCCACTCCAGTTGCTTTCAAATACCATAACTTGTAGTAATTTTTCTGCAGCACCCCAATATAGTTCTTGCTTAAACTTGTTTCATAACCCGAAAGCTTTTGTTCGTAGTCTCTTGTTCGAGGATCTGTGTCAGGCCTTGAGATCCATATTAGTGCGATTGCATTGCTTTTTTTTCGTTTAGGGTTCGGTCATGTTTTCGTTGCCAATTGCTTTTTGGTTGAATGCTCTAATTTTGACAGGATATCAGGATGAGCTATTCACGTGTTGGGCCAAGTGGTCACGCTCGTTCCAAAGTCAGTCAATGTACATTGTTCGTATTGGGTTTTTTACACCAACACATTAGCACGTTGAAATTGCCAGAATGGAGCTTATGGAGTTAGAGTACTTTGTTGAGCTTCAAACCTTTAAAATAGACCTTTGCTGGGGAAGATTTTGCAGAGGTCATATGATTTGTTACCAGAAAAGCATTGTACATGGAACATGCATCACTGATTCATGTAATGTCATTGCCATGAAAAATTGTCGTGTTAAAAGTGGTTGCGGTGAAAATAGGCACAAGAAATCTGAAAATTAAACAAGTTATCGGCCTTGGCATTTTCGTTTCATGCAAATCAATCATCTCAGAGATGATACTAGTGGATTCACGAAGAAACAAATTATTTGACTTGTCAGTCCCACACCCCCACCCCCCACAAACATACAAAATACCTCCGCCGTACATTATCATCCATTTTCACTTCTCTTCCACTCAATCAGCTTCTCAAACAGCAGCCTCGCAATCTGCCTTTAAAATAGAGTGCAATCGCTCCCCTTCAATGAGGCACCCCAAGTTCCAATAACCCTAAAAAAACCACTCCAACCATGCCTTCTACCAAGCAGCTCTCAGCAACCCTCCTCATCTTCTCAATCCTTTTCTACTCATCCACATTCTCCATTGCTTGCTGCTCATGCAAGAATCCCAAGCCTCTCCAGCGCCCGCGCCTATGGCTGAAACCTGCCCTAAAGGACACACTGAAGCTAGGGGCATGTGTGGACCTTCTAGGACTTATCAACCTCCAAAATGGAAGCCCGCCTACTAGTGGTTGCTGTGCGTTGCTTGAAGGGTTGACCGATTTGGAGGCTGCTATTTGCCTCTGCACTGTGATCAAGGTTAATGCGGCAGGGCTTGTCAACTTGGAAGTGCCAGTAGCTTTGAGCTTGCTTGTTAGTGCCTGCCAGAAAACAGTCCCTCCTGGCTTCAAATGTGAATGAGATTTGGGAGCTAATCACAAACTCTTTGATGTGAGGAGTACAATGTTGTTCTTGTGTGAATATAATGTTGCTAGTGTTGGTTGTTTATGCTCTTTCTTTTGCCATGGTTGTTCCTATTTACAGGCAAGCATGTTTGCCTATACGAATAATTATGAAAAGTTGTTGTTGACGTAATTTGGTGCTATGAATTAATGGATTTAGCTCATGCTTTAAATCTCATGGCATGTTATTTTATAAATTAATTACTTTATATTTTTTACGGTTTAGATTAATTAGTTCGGTAGCTGAGTGCTAAACTAATTTACGGTTTAGATTAATTAGTTCAGTAGCTGAGCATTACTTACATCGGGAAGCTACTTTTATTGTCAATGTCTTAGTTTCTAACTTTTTATGGGCATCCATTTTCCAAATTTAGTGGTGAAGCCAAGATTTTAAGTTAGGAGTGGCTTCTCACAACTGTACAGAATACACTACAACGCCACCAATAATGGCAGCTCTACAACACGATCGCGAATCCCGCTCGCACGCTTGCAAATCCATCTCTTAGCCAGCGTCTCATCCATCATCTGAAATCCAAGTA
Organism: Pyrus x bretschneideri; assembly: GCF_019419815.1. Lineage (NCBI taxonomy): Eukaryota > Viridiplantae > Streptophyta > Magnoliopsida > Rosales > Rosaceae > Pyrus > Pyrus x bretschneideri. The sequence goes on along the minus strand of NW_025999390.1, from coordinate 7,609,031 downwards.
TTGATCCTTCTTCTTCTCTCTGCTTGCCTCTCTCAAAGTCGTGCTCTCTCTTTCTCTCCCTCTCTCCCTCCCTCCATCTCTATGGTTCTTTCCCTCTCTCAAATTTTCTTGCAAATTTATATTGAATTCATTGCATCAGTTTTGTGATTTAATGGCCTTTGATTGCACGTTTTAGTTTTTAATTGGAGGCTTGTTCTGGACACTGGGGTAGACGGAATTGGATCCTCTCTGAGGCAAATCCTCGGGATCCTCCTGATCCAATGACATGGACCGTTGAATTTTAATCCAACAGCTACAAACAAAGGGCCCCTCTAAAAGTTATAATAATTTTAGCCGTTGGATCAAAATCCAACGTCCCGTATTAGTGGGTCAGGAGGATCCCGAGGCTTTGCCTCCGAGAGGATCCAATTCCGGGATAGACATCTATCTATTTTAGCCACTACTTTGACGCTCTAGATTTTTGGTCTGATTTTGATGTTTCTTTGCTATGTGATGATGGTGATGATTTTTTAGTTCCACTCCATTTCATTAGTATGTTTCAATCAGTTGGAAGCCGTGTTAATTGACAAGGAAAACAACCTAATAGAAAGGCTAACGAGAATGAAAATTGCACATGGATACAAGCAGAATTCAAGCTTGTCAACGACCACTAGCACCATGTGAAAAAAATTAAACATGATTTTAAACATTCTCGAAAATCACTTTAAACCATGTGAAAAAGAATAATCATTTTAAATAAGTAATGTCTAAACCATGTGAAAAAAAAATTATACTGTTTAAACTTTCAGGTTTTAGAGAAACCAGTAATATGCTACATGACGAGATCCACGGGAAGCATTCTCGAAAGAACTCTTAAAATGGCCAAATTGATCAAGCAAAAGCGAAATCCACCTTTTGTGGAAATTTTGCATGAAATGAGGAAAAAATAGATATTGCATTTAGTGCTAAAGTTTTAGGTATGCCACTTTCGTGCATCCTCTTCTAGCTGATGGCACATAGAAATAGAGCTATGGAGAGAGATCTGGTATTGAAAATTCAACCTGCAAAATTGATCACAAAAACTTCATCCAAAAGCGCTTTGACCCTAACCCCTGCTTTTGATTTAAGCAATGGCTAAAATGGCAATGCCAAGTGGTGGGTCCAAATCGTGTGCTGGTGCAGATGTGCTGAAATTTGATTGGTTGATCATCAGAAAATGCTGACCATCTTGTTCTATAAATAACCTCCCAATTCATCAAATCTCCTACATGCCTCATCAGTTTCTTTCCCTTTAAAAATAATCAGTGCACACACAGATGATCCTCCCTGTAATTTTCCACGGCTTTCTTGAACTGTGCAGTTTCCAGAAGAATTAAACTGGCAGAAATTTTTCATGCAGATACAGAAACAGTTCAAGAAAGCTGTGAAAAACCACCAGCAGGATCTGAGTTGTTCATAAAAAGATTCTGATTGTCTCCTTCAAGCTTCTATGCCCTCCCATGGCTACTGGTTTTCTTCTGCAGTACTTTTGCAGGAATATCCTCATTCCAGCTCTATATAACACATACGCTTTTGTGTTTATGATGTGTTTTAGCCTTTTTCTCTCCTTATGTATCTTTGTAGGGTTGTGATTTCCGCACTCACTTTTTCTCCCTGTGTACTCTTTCATGTTTTTATTATAGGGTTTGGATTGAATAAGTCATGGAGAATCAAGGAAAAGAATGAACGTGTACAGAAGAAGAAAACGCGAGTGTGAAATTGCAAGGTTTTCAAAAGTTCTCTACAAAGTTTATGTATTTTTTTTCTTCTTTGGGTTGGTAATAAACTTCATGAAGATTCATGACTAAAAGCTTGCAATTCTTGTATTTTTTCTACAGATTAAACCCGCAAATTCTTGACAAGAAAGACTTGCACATGAATAGTAGGCTGATCGACAACACAATTAAAGGTCAACAGTCTTGAATTCGACGGGCGTACACTCAAATTAATCAGTGTATTATAGTACCAAAATAGGCCTTTGAGTCATTTACAAAGTGCTTTTCCCTAGCTTGATTCCTCTTGAAGAAAAAAGGCACCTATGTCTATGTGATTGCAACATTCATCAAGGCAGACCATAGGCACTGAATGATCAGCTTCAACCTTGTCATGTTCTTCCTATGGGGGCTATGGGAAAAATATGAGTCCTTTTCCGTATAAGAAGGTCGATATTATTAATAGGCCGGTTTAGGGCAGATACTAGGCCTGGTTTTAGGCTGTTAGGTCTGTAGCTCTACCCAGGCATCCACTTTTTGTCATGTTTGATTTTCTTTTTGGACGCGGGTTCAGTGCTTTTCACGGACTTTTGCGTATAATACATCATTGTAAAGCGTTGAAAGTTAAAGTACATATGAATAAAAATAACACCTTCCCTTTTTATCCAGATAATTACGTTTGCAAATAACACTTTTAGATTTAAACTATAAATCCTAACATTCAATAGTGAAGTTTGCGAGTCATCACTTGATTTTATATAAATTACACGTCTAAAGAGAAGTGTTATCCGTTTGGGTCTATAACCAAGTTACGACTCCAAAACATCCCACTCGGGCATTAGGGTTTAGAATTTAGAGTTTAGGGTAAAACAATAAAGGCTACGGAACCATGATTCCGGGATGTCAATCCCAATCACACTTCTCTACGGTGCAAGGAATGCGTGTGAGTTAGATTGCATAAACAACTGAACACACTGCAGAAGGGTGTGAAGTCCTTTTGCTGAAGCTCAGGAGACATGGGGTCTTTTCTTGCCTCCTCTTCTTTTTAGAGATCAGTAATGAGTCTATCATGACTCAAGCCACCTCATATTTACTTTTGATTTATACGAGTACGAAGAATTGTGTAAGATCAGTCTGTTTAGTGACATTCGATCTCTACTTAGTTGAAAATTGAATCATTTTTTACAATTACTTTTGATTAGAATAAGTATGAAAATTCTTGCTTTACTAGTCTGTTTAGTAACACTAAATCGATCTCTGCTTAGTTGAAAAATTTCTCATATTCGACAATTACTTTGGAATAACATGTGTATGAAAATTTTTGGATGACTGATCCACCTAATGATATCTGATCTCTACTTTATTAAAAAATGTCACATATTTGACTTATGACGATAAAAGATGTGAAAAATTCAAACTTTCCATCAAAACCATTCAATTCATTATTGATCTTCCCAAAATAGCCAAACCTCTGAGATTTTTTTTGGATCTTGTGTAAAAATCTCATTTTGGGAAAGAAAGGTGAGTCACATGACAGAGTGAAAGGGCGGTCTCTTTTTGCCATCTATAGTTGACAAGAAAAGGTAAGCATGCACAATATTTTGGGATTTGTTATTTGTCACTTTGACAACGTTATTTCACTTGTATTGTTGTACTTTAAAATTTGTTTTTTCATAAAAAATAGAAATTTTGATTAGGGCATTAATACTAATTATCTCACAATTATTTGCATAATAAAATGTTCTAAACAAAACAACTCTTACCTTTCCTTGCTAGCATGCACACAATTGGCAACATGCACAAACAAGAGATTGGTTCAACTAATGGTTAACAAGAGAGACTTGGCACGCTTAAGGGCACTCACTTAATTATTTAGGAAACTTTATGAGATTTGGAAATGCAACAAACAAGAGATTAATTAGTAGCTCACAAAAACTTTATGAGATTTGGTAATGCAACAATCATATTAAGTGGTTTTCTTTTTTGTCGTTTAGTGTCTCATACTGTATTGGATAATTCACTATACCTCATGTATGTTAAAAGAACAAATGAAGAAACTTTGTCTAACTTTAAGGTAAAAGACGGATTACACGTTAAGAAAAGGTATCCCTTCTAATCTCCACAAAATAGTATGGTAATAAGAGCTAAGTTTCCTCATGTCTAATCCCTTCTCATCTCCTAGAAAAAATCATTCATCTCTATCACATATACGTTGAGGACGTGTTTATTTACTGTATAAGTAATGAGAATGTCATCCTTGATTGTTCAAGTATGAGATAAACAAGCCTCTAAGTGATCATAACATCAAGTTTGAGAATGATATCGATACATGAACAATTAGGTATGATTCGCATTCTCAGCTTCTCCTATTTTACATAAGTAATGTCTTCAGTGTTAAGTCAATTTTTTTAATCTGTTCTTAACTGAAAACCATGGACTTCTAATTTGTTGTTTAATAGAGCCATTTTCTTCACCAAACTATACCCCAAGAATGGACAAGCCCATGCCCACTATTGGGATCAAAATATCAAAAGAAAACGACTCAACTTGGGCTATAAAGCCATATCAATATAAAACTAGCCAAACCACAAAAACCAAAAACCTGTATATTGGATTGTGTTGGTTCGAAACACCATCAACTCCGGTCGGCTGGGTTGATGAGTTGAACTCCAACCCAAAGGTCCAAACTAGTGTTAATCTTAAACGATTCACAAAAGAGCAATTTGCAAATACGTACGCTTATAAGATAATTGCTACATACGAACACGTAGTTTCGTGATCTAAAACAAGTCACCCCTAATATTAACTACTTAGGGGTGGAAATACGGGTCTTTGGGCCGTGGATCTAGAACTTATTACTCGGCTCTATGTAAAAGCATCCGGTTTTTATTTTTGATCTTTAAAATGGTCCGAGTTGGACCCGGCTTGTTAAAAACAAGTCCATATTTTTTATGTGTGGGTAATCCGATCAGACTGTTTAAGAGTTGTTATGACACTTGTCATTTTATTAGTAGTCTACAATAAAACCCATAATCCATAATTCCATATCTATCAAACGCTAAGAAGTAAAACAACGATCAAACTTCTTCAAACAAAGAGTCATAAGAGTCCCTCAAGAACATTTGGTGCTCTTGATTTTGTTAGATGTAATTTTTTCGTAACAAAAATATTTAGAGAGTATTTTATACTTTGTTTTGTTATACGACATATGATTGAAAACAGATCCGTTCCACTAATAAAAGTACATAAAATCGAACCAACTCAGACTCGTTTAAAAAGAAAAAATTCGTGTGTATCGAACCAAAATGAACCCTGCTCCACCCCTAGAGCTGCTTGTTGGTTATAGTAATATTAATCTTCTTAATGCCGAAAGTTTCAAATTCAGAATCTCCTTTCAATCAAAATAATACTCCACAAAACTTTAGGCTTTAGCTAGACATAGCAATGCGGTTGTGGTTTTACAGACTTGTCTCCTTCCTTTTTAAACGCAATAATAATGGGTTCAACTGTTATCAACACGACCGTCGAGGCTCAATCCCAAACACTCAGACTTTTTGTGCGTGTTCGTATCGTGTTATCAAAAGTTGTGCAGAATTTCGCCAACTCTAGTGTAGCGATACGGGCCACTAGTAATTATGGGCCATGAGGCCCATGAGGACAAACCTTTATGCCGAAGCAAATGGTCCAAAATAGGCGTCCGATGCTTTCTCTGTCCCCGCCGTGAAGCTCAATGCAACCGCAAATGGAGACAGTTAGGTAAGACTGTTTAATATTACCCAAAAAAACAATTAAAATTTTTTTTTTAATTTCCAGAAAACAATTAAAATTAAATTAAATTAAAAGAAAAAAGGGGGAGTGCGTGGGATCGGTGGAAACGCATACTGACAGACTCGGAGAAAAGAGAGAGAAGACTTGGCGATTGGGAATTTTTGCTACACAGCGGCAGAGGTGACACGCAACGCAACGCAACGCCCGCCCTCCGCCGGCTCTGGTTAGCCGCATAGTCCATTCACCTGCTAACGTACGCCATCGCTTTTGGACTGACGACGAAGCAAAACAATGGAGGCTCTGCGGACGCCACCTGTCCGTTATGTTTTGTGAACGAGCATCGATTCTCCTCGGCTGGTTCGCCGATCCGATCGCCAAAACCCTAGCTTTCTCTCTCTCGCCTTTCCCCATTTGTTGAGAGAGTGGGCGATGATCGATTTCGATTCTTAGAGAGAGAAACAGATAGGGAGTTTTAGAGAGAGAGAGAGAGAGCATTATAGGAAGATCGGAAAATGCAGAGACGGAGTCCTCCGAGGCACAGACACGATGGGACTTCGCCGCTGCCGCTTGGGATGGATTGGAGTCCTCCTCCTCGGAAATGGGTTCGTCTGCTTCCGCTCTTTCTCTCAATTCCAATTATTTCAAGTTACTAACTTTGAAAATTGTGTAATTGAAGATCATTACTTTCTAATTTAAGCTTGTATTTATAATTAGTTCGATTGTGATTTTCGTATAATCCATCACGTAATCAGTTATGAAGGTTAGATTCACTTCCTAGGGTTTAGCTCAGTTTCAGCATGCACTCACATTAACTGTTTTTACTCTTTAATAATCTCTTGTTAATTGCAACTTGTACCTTATAAAATTACGATTTTACTTTGTCAGCAAGTAATTTTATTTTTTTCGCGATTGGCTTAAGATGATCGTATAACCACTAGGAATGATAAAAATATAATCCGCAAGCAGAAGTTAAGATGGATCTACTCTTCAATCACCATGTTACCGAAAGAAGAAAATACATTTTCGGATTAGCAACCTCTTCAATGAAAAGATCAAATTTGACCTTTTTTATTAACAATTCGCATTTTTGTTCTCATTTGCGGATAAGCTTGTTGCATTGTTCTTTCCTGCCACAGTGGCTTTATATAAATATATTGCCAATCATTGTTACAAATACTCATTGGGTATCTGCCTAATCCAAAAGGCTGACATTCCTATTGCAGAATGGACGGGACACAGTTTGGCCACATGATCCTCGCACAGGATGGAGTTATTGTGTCACTATTCCTTCGTGGGTTGTCCTTCCAAAGTCAAGAAATTCAGATCCCGTAGTGGTACTCAAATTGAACGATTCTCCAGTGTTTATCTATTCCCAGGGTTAGATGTTGTTTTATATTATCTTTTAGGACTAAGTACAATTAGGAAATCTGTATCCATCGTTGAACTTTCATGTGTGAATCTTTCAGTATCTCCTGCTGTTGCCTCGGTCCACAAGTAAATTAAATATGTTATTGGAACGTTATGGTCTTTAGGGTTCTGCAATGTTATTGGTTGCTATTATGGTCAGTTTGGGGAATAGAATGTTAAAGGTGATCCTGTAGGTGCCTTGTCGTTTCTTGTGGGACATAGCAAGTCTTCCTTATATTACAGTAAAATGTTTCTGACTATGCAATGTAATCACTTGGTAATCTATGATTGTGACAAACTTGATGTCATTCGATTATAATATAGATATTCTTTGTGGCAGTCAAGATTAAGATTTCTATTTGGATGAATCCAACTTTTTTTCTGTTGGATTTGTGTAACATATGGATAATAGATTGATCATAGCTTTTGGTGAAATAAACATTTATACTACCTACATGCGCAATGGTTTTTTCAAGCTCATTGTATTTTGCATTTGTTCACTACCAGTCTTTTGCATGGGTTCTATTATAACATTTTAAGGGACAGTTCTACAGGGTTGAGGTTGGTGTACAATCACCAGAAGGTATTACAACTACACATGGAGTGTTAAGAAGATTTAATGATTTTCTGAAGTTATTTAGTGATGTAAGTACTGACTTTGGATTGTCTGTAAAATAGGTATTTACTTTATGTTAGTATGGTAATTCATATGAAATGACAACTTGGTTGTTCTCTAAGCACTACTTTAGGAAACGCACTGTTGATTATCGCTTTGTTAAACTAATCAAAGGACATTCTTAATATTTGTTTATTGGCTGTTACTTGTAGCTTAAAAAGGCATTTCCCAAGAAAAATCTCCCACCAACTCCACCCAAGGGACTTTTGCGGATGAAGAGCCGGGAACTGTTGGAAGAGGTAGGTAACATGAGTGTCGTTCAATGGAGGACAACAAACTCACTCTAGTGTAGTTCATATTCTTAACAAGGGGGGATTACTCTTAACTGGAAAGTGTAATATTCAATTTCAACCTTCAAACGTGTGTGTACTCGTGCACATCTAAAAGGGTGATTAATATTCTTAAGAAGTTTCAGTTTTGTTGCAGAGAAGGTGTTCGTTGGAGGCTTGGATGACAAAGCTGCTATCGGATATTGATATATCAAGAAGCATTGCAGTGGCGTCCTTTCTTGAACTAGAGTCTGCAGCTAGGTCTTGTATGTGACTATCTTGTGCATGACTGCTGTGACACAACCCTTTTTTTTTGTTACACGGATTCCTTTTATAGAGTTTTAATGTATTAATTCCTTGTCATAATACATTTCAGCATTCCAAGATGCAAGCCAAAACACTTCAGACGCGAGTTCGCTTCAATCACCTTCCTATTCTATCTTACCTGCCATTGTAGGGAGTTCATCAATCACACCAGATTATGGAAGTGATACTGCTTATGAGACATCTGAGCTAGGAACACCAAGGCTAGGAAGGAATGACAGTTCTGACATTGGTCTCGAAGATCTGGTATTGGATGAAGATTTAACGAGCCCAATAGAAAAGCTTGTGAAGTATGGCATGACCAATATTGATGAGGGACTATTCATGGGACAAACAATACTAGAGGAGTTGGAAGGCCTTCCTAAGCATAAAGTGAATGCTAGACATGTCAATAATGTTGTAGGGAAGGATACATATAATGGAAATGCTTCTAAATCTTCAATTCTACCTCGTAATGGAATGGAACTTTTCTCTGAGCCAGAGCGTAGTAAAGTATTCAACCATGCTCGCAAGCTCTCAAATGAAAGTGTGGGAAGTGATGCCAGTTCTCTAAGAGGTAGTGAAATGTCCAACCCTGGTGTTCCAAACTCATCTGGTGATGGTTCTCTTGACCATCTTGGAGGTGCTGAGGTTTCAAGCATTATGGAAATGCTGGGCAACACAGAGTTACAACCTTCAGGTGGCACTCAAATAGTTCTCCCATTAGATCAGCGAAACAAATTGAACAGGGTTCTCTTGACCATGCAGCGAAGACTAGTCACAGCAAAAACAGACATGGAAGATCTAATATCTAGACTCAATCAAGAAATAGCAGTGAAAGATTACCTTGCAACAAAGGTATGTCAAATTAAGTTAACCATGCTCTTCATGATTTCAATTGCTAGACTTATATTTGTTTGGGATGGAGAACTTCTTGATTGTATCTAATTTGGTTATTTGTAACATGACATTTTTAAAGGACACAAATAAGTACATTTTCAATTTAAGGATATCTAATAGGAGAAATAAGCCATTATAAATAACCTGGAAGAAATGTTTGTCCCGTGCCAAGACCACTTGGAAGCTTGTCATAAATTCTTGTTCCAAACTTTTCACTATGAAATAAATATCCAGTAATTTTGCAGTGACATAGTGTCTAACATGTTTCATATATCGATTACCTCGCCCTCACCTCCGGGGCCAAACCCTTACAGTTGCATTTCCAAGGCTTAATTGACAAAAATATTTGTTTTCCCCCTCAATGAAAAAGAAAATCCATGAAATTTAAATTGTATACTTAGTTTTTATGCTTGCTTTACATAGACCTAATTATGAATTGCTGCACAAATAAATTGTTGATAAAAACTACTTTACATAGACCCAATAGCTGTGACACTTATGAAGTTATAGATTTTGACAAAATCCAGTTACAGTCTGTCGGCTGAAAGAATTGGTACACCATTTGATTTCACAGAGGGAGTTCATAGACTAATTGATTGGGTCCTACAGGTCAAGGATTTGGAAGTTGAACTTGAAACTACTAGACAGAAGAGTAAAGAGAACCTGCAGCAAGCTATTTTAACTGAGAGGGAAAGGTTTACCAAAATGCAGTGGGATATGGAGGAACTCCGGCGGAAGTCATTGGAGATGGAGTTGAAGTTGAAGTCGGAACAGGTTATTGTTCTTAAAGTTTGTCTTTTCATTTTTTTGGGGTCAGTCTGTGGCCATCCTTTTTATGATCTGGATAGTTATACGATATATTCAAACGCTACCAGGACAAGAAGTCATGTGCAGAGTCAACAAAAGATTCATCTGGTCGAGAGAAAGAGATATTGCCGCAGGAGTTGGATCCTTACAAGGAGCAGCTTGAGAATTTGTCAAAGCGATATGAGAGCTAGAAGCAAAATCTAAAGCAGATATTAAAGTTCTTGTTAAAGAAGTTAAATCCTTGCGCAATTCTCAAGCAGGACTGAAGCATGAACTAAGTAAATCACTGACGGAGAAATCTGAAGCTGAGGTATTTTGTCACTCGTCCAATAGTATTGTTGCATTCTAACTTTTTCAAACTAGTTCTTCTTAGGTTGTTGGGTTAAATTGGTTCTGCTTTCTGTTATTGATCCAGATAATTGGCGTCCTTCCTTTTGATTATTACTTCACTTATATTCCACAATACCCTGGAAGCTTTATGTTTTGGTCCTAAGACAGATGCATTGATAGAACAACATGGCACATTTTCATCTTGCTTTCAGAAACAAATTAAAATTTTAATTGATATGTAGCTGACGAGCCAGAGAGTAATCTATTAGTTAGGTTTGATGTTTTTCTTGTTTTCATTTATTTTTCTATTTTTCAGAAGCTCCGCCAACAGGAAAAACAAATGAGCAAGCTTGCAGAAACTGCTAGAAAAAATTGTTGCATGAATGCAAAGTTCTTCATCAGCAACTTCAAGAATGCAATATCAATTTTCCTGTTGATGATTCTTCAATTCTACCAGAGGCTTCAGAATTGTTGGATGCTTCAGACAACCGTATCAGTCTCTTACTTTCAGAGGTACTTTCTACTTATTTCCCAAGTTTCTTTCGTTTGCCAACTTTTATTTTCTGGCATATGGTCACATTACAACACTTCCAAATTTGGCCCATCTTCAACAAATTAAAATTAAATTTGTTTGTATGAGAAACATAATGTGCTGCACGTTTATATGTTTCTTGCTTCAACAATCAGTTGTAAACATTTGTAACGTATGGATGGCAGCATATTAACCGTTAAATTATACTTTTCCTAAATCGCTCTATATTTGACGTAGTGCAATTCCATTTGAGTTTGAAGTAACTTTAAAGCATACTGATTTTTGGCTTAAGCATTGTTCCCATTCTCGTAAACCATGTCTGAAGTAACTTTGCAATAATTGATCAGGCACAACTCTTAGCTCAAGACGGTGTAGCTACTAGTGAAGTTGACAACCTCGATGATGATACGAGGACAACAGACAATGAGTTAAGGAAGATTCTGGCAGAAATTTTTTCAGAAAATGCTAGATTACGGAAACAGGTGAACTGTCTCATACGTCGTGCTCACAAAACGGATGTCCAATCTATGAAAGACGAGGTCCTTGAAGACGAACTTCACTGACGAGTAAGTAGGAAGGTGTCAGGATGAATATTGTAAATTTTGTCCTTCTTCAAAAGAAAGAAAAAAAAGGAATAATTTGGCCACTCGCATCGTCTCTTGTTTCATGTATTTCTTGCTACACGACACTTCAAGCTTGTGGTTACACATATACGAGTCTCAAGAAAGTTTGTGCAATCTCTGGTTTATCAGAATGTTGTATTCTTTTTTTCTGCGATGGCACCAATAAACGAAAGAGATGAATGGAAATTATTAGTGACAAACGTGTTTCTCTTCTGTTTTGGCTTAGAAATTTGAAAGTAGCTCTGCTCTTTTCCGTTGCATGCGCGTATAAGCCAATCATAATTTTGTCAAACTTTTCGGATGCCAGTCTTTCGTTTATAAACATGAACCCTACGATGTTGCTGTTTGTCTTTTGGTACTGCTGCCTTTTGCAATCGTAGTTGCAGCTTTCCTTTCATTTTCCTCGGTTAAAAATTGACATTCTGGGTTGTGACATAAATTCTTCATCGATTTGTTAAAATATCCGACTTTAGGTATTCATGACACAAGTGAACGAATTAGGGAGATGATTTCGACACTCCAAATATCACTTCCCGCACTCACTCTCAAGCGGGAGGAGTGCGGAACTGAAGTGCCAAAATCATCACCCTTGGATAAATCTCCACCTCTGAATACCTTGAATTCTGAAGAATGCCTGTCGAATGCAAGCATGTACAACTAGCCTGAAGTAATGAGCTTACCTTTTTCTAATACAAGGGAAAGAGGATTTCAAACACAAGCTCGAGTGCATGCATAAGTGCTCCTAACCACGTGAGCAAAGCTGCTTTTGATTTCTTTGGTTGGCATGACCAAGCCCCACCCTATCTACCAAACGTACTTACGCAATCGAGCAAGAGAAACCAAAATATGTTTTGGAGCCTCTTTGCTTAGCAAAATAAATGAGCATTAGAGATTTAATTTGAATAATTTGCCATAATGCAGCAACGAAGTTTCCCATTTTAAGAATAAATCGATCTCTCGAAAACAACATTCGTCCATGAATTTTGTTCGAAATGGCTAATGTTACATAGTAATCTACACGAGACGGAGACAAGGGAATGGCGAGCATTGTGCAGCGGAACTCAGTCACCCTAAACATTCACGGCCATTTGCCCAAGTGAAGCGTCATTGTTTCTGCAGTCAACCCAAGCACAACTCCAACAGAACTGCATGAATGAAAAGAATTAAACAACTAACTTGGGAGAACTTGTAGGAGACCAGCACACTTGATGACCTAGCGAATACTTGTCTGAACCATTAGACCAACATATCGCTCTTGATCTAACAGTTCAGACAGTGTTGTGCGTCAAATTTCCCACGTGAAAAGGGCTTACTTCAGCTCACAATCGAAGGCAAAGGGAAATCGCAGGGACAACAAAATTTGAATCGAAATTAAGAGAACAGTGGGAAGTACTAGAACTACCTCAACAGCAGTTATCTAACTCGCGTGGCTCCACAAGGATGTAGAGTGGCTTCCATTAAGCCTGCACTGTCCCTGAAATGTCACAATCATCATTCATCAAGAGCAGCTAGCACTTGAGATATCAAAAGACTTACGAGTAGCATGCACTCAATACACAACAATGCTTTCAAATCTGAATATCCCTGAAGTTTTAGGTCAAATTATGATGCCGGTCCTTAGAGTTTGGTACCCGTAGGTTCGTCTTTCAGCAATTTTAGATTTTAGTCTGAATTTTTAGGTCAAATTATGATGTTGGTCCCTAGAGTTTGGTACCTGTAGTTTCGTCTTTCGCAATTTTAGTACCCTATTTATCAATGGTTGCAACCCAAGGACAATAATCTACCTTGACATTAGCCAGTCACGTAGGTCACTCGTTGAAAAATTGCAGCAATGACAAATGACAGGCCTAAAATCGCAAAAATTGAAACTAGAGGTACCAAAGTGGAACTTCCGCCAAACTACGCAGACTAGAATCGTAGTTTAGCCTGATTTTTAAGTTCATAAATGCGTAAACATTACCTTAACCTCAGGCAACCCAATAACGCATCCACATTCGACCACTTCAGCCCCAACACGTTCTAGAAACACAGAAATTTGTTTTGGGATGATGTGAATTTCAAGGAGGGTACTCAAGCAGTATAAGGAAGAAGATGAACAAGAAATATCAAGGCCTCAACAGCAACCACTCACCTAAAAGTCTTATTGCTGCTGATAAGGTCCCACCGGTAGCTATTAGATCATCAATTACCAATGCACGTTCACCGGGCTGAGCAGCACCAACATGCATTTCCAGGCAGTCGGTTCCATACTCGAGCTCGTACGCTTCTGAAATTACTTCTCCTGAATAAGCAGCATTGTTAAGTGAAGATTCGGTACAGCGAAGAATGAAAAATGCAAGGTACAAAATAGACGCTACATCAACAACCAAGACCTCACTTCCAAACATCCCAATGTTGGAGTAAATTTTGCCTAAAACCGGTTGTCTATCACGTGACGAGAGAGAGAGAGACACAGGTTGTATATTGTGGTAAAAAAGAAAAATAGCCAACAGCAACGTCGCCCTAGTAAGAAAGGCCTTATCCTAAATGAAACTAAGCACTAAACAATAGATAAAAAGCATATTACCAGACATTAAAACTACGGCTAATTGTAAAACTTAGCACGCTGGACTGCTTAAACGATGGGGGGCAGTACTTTAACAGCCAAATCCAATAGACCTTTCAAAGGCTCAAAGGACACTAGCTTTACATAACTACTTCAAAAGTTGATTAAGGAGGACTGAGTGCATGATTAAAAAGGTAATTAGCTCCTGGACATAAAAAATTAAAAAAAATAAAACTAAGCAAATCAAGCTAATTACAGTTGAGCGTACCCGGCAACTTTCTAGGTTTACGTAAAGGGACGAACTTGGCACCAATTGCTAAAGCAACTGAAGGACCAAACATGAACCCTCTGGCTTCCACTCCTGCAGATTAATCATAAAGACAAGGAAGTATGAAAAGCAGACCACGTAAGAATTAATTATTTAATAAAATTTAAAATTAGGGTTGTCGTTATCATGCTACTATTTGGTAAACGATATCACCAACTTGAAGAAAACAGTGATTGATTAAGGCCAATAATTGGGACGGTACAACGTTCAAAACATCCTTCTTTTTAGCACTGACTGTTCATCTGCCATGAGGACAGCAAAATGTTGATGAACATCCACTCGGAGTTAACCATCCACATCAATAGCTAGCTTTCTTCACTTACGTAAAGTGCCGACAGGAAAGCAAAGGTTTCAAGGAGCAAAAAGATTGATCTGTGAGAAATTAGTGCTTATCCTTTAACTCGGGAGACTTTCTCTTGCAGTAATGACCGATACGAGAATGCTATCCTTACCACATTTGTACCGCCTCTCCAATAGAGGTGGGACCCACCTCTATTGGAGAGTCGGTACAAATGTATTAAGTGTAGCATTAATCGAAACCAAATGAAATGATGATATCTGAACGATTGACTTTTTGTGGAATAGTAATGGTATCAGGTTGGTAATTAACATAATGGTCACACAATCAGCAGCAACAGAAATTTCTCAATTGTTTGAGAATGCATTTGAGGTTAATACTTTTATTAATCAAAATAGACGAACAAAATCGTAGAATTTCACAAAAAAAAAATCCTTAAAAATCAGAAAGAACGCATCGGCAAAATTGTTTGTGAAGTGGTCGATGAATCTTCTATGTGTCCAAGCAACCAGAAAAATGCAGCCGTGTAGAAGAATGCAATCAGCTTAAGGAAATTATACAGAAAAATGAAGAAATCTGCTCTGTTTTGAGCTTGTGATCCCACTGCATTAGCCATAGATATAATTATTGAGGGGAAGAAATTCGGAAACAAAAGTGGTCAAATTAGAAAATCATTAATCTGTAAAAGTGCATAAAAACAAAATAGGAAAAATTATAAACTAATTTGGCTAAGATTAATGATGTATGATACCAAAAAACAAGCCTTTTTAAGATATGGAAAATCTTCAAGGGCATCAGCAAGGATTGCAACTCCACAAATTTATTTCTCAAAACAATCGAAGTGGGGAAAAACCAGTAAAACCCAAGAGCCAAAAGACAAAGTTCCAGACAGCAACTCATAAATTAACTAATTAAGCTCACATTTTAATATTCAGAACATTAACAAACCTTAAAAAATACTTCAAAAAATTGTACATATATACAGCTGTATTATATATATATATATATATATATTGAGAGAGAGAGAGAGAGAGAGAGAGAGGTGAGAGGGGGAGAGTACCGGCGACAACAGAGATGTCCATGTCTCTGTAGCGATCAACAAAAATGTCGACAACATGCTTGAAGGCCTTGTGATCAAGCAACAATGTTGTTATGTCTTGAAACATTATCCCTGCATACATACATAATAAATAATAAACAAATAACCACACAAATCATCAGACTTCACAAAAAAACACTGACAATCTACTTAAAAAAAATACAACAAATTAAAAAATAACCCAACAAAATAAACAACTAAAAAAATGGAACCTGGTTTCGGAAAGTGAGGCACAACCCTGATGGCTTCTGATATGGCTTGGAGCCTTGGGTCTCCTTTCAGTCCATTTTCTGCTGCAAACATTCTCTCTCTCTCTCTCTCTCCGGTTTTTCTCTCTTTCTCTCTCTACAAATACTCGAAAGGAATGGATTCTGCTCTCTGGGTTATGAAAATTTATGGGTTGAAATATATGTCAAATGGGTTTTGGGTTTTTGGGTTTTCGGATTTTCCCTCCTAAAATCTGAACAGAAAAGCTCAAATCTTTGTTCTTTCTTCTCTCTCTCTCTCTCGGTGAGTGTTTGGAGTAATTGCTGGCTAGTGGTTCTTTGTTTTCTTCATTTATTATGTTGGCCAAACCACAGCACTTTGGAAGATACGTAGGGGAAGTTTGATGGTGACGCGGTTTAACTGCACGTGTACTGCACGCTGCATGCCTTTTGCTGTAACGATGCACCCTCCAATCCGACGGCCACGATCCTCCTCAAATCCCACCCTCCTCGATCAATCCAGCGTAACAGTAAAATAACACCACCGGCAACGCACACTGTAACTTTGCCCCGTTTTTCCCTGCATGCACTTTTGTGTATAACGAGGTAGAGGGCATTATCGTCATTCCACATTCATTGACGGCTAACTATTGGCAGAGAATCCAGCCGCAGGAGATTTTGCAGATTTTGGAGGTGGTCCCTAGGTGGTCCTGCACGCCCATCCCCTTTAACACATGCTTACCTGGCTTCGTCCAATCTTATTCCACCCTACACGTGGCATGATCGTCCGAGATACACGCTACATCAGCGACGCATTAGTTTGTCGTTTCCTTCTATTGACCATATATTGTTACTTTATTTCTGTGGGCCCTCGTAGTGGATACGATGAGGTCACGGCTCTCAACTAGGGGAAAACATGCCCAACGCTCAATAGGGCGCGTGCTAGACAAACTATCGTGAAAAACTGTTGTTCTAACCTGTGATAGAAACGCATTAGGGACGCAAGTGGGGGGCAACACACGGAAGGAGATTGGCCCCGCGAATTCAAATCAACGGACAGGATCGCTGTTCATGTGCACGCGAGTGTACCCTCAATACAACATGATAACATGATCATTAAGCTCTCCCCTTTTCATCCACGGACCGCTCTATAGCCTACACAAACTCTCTCCCTCCCAAAGTGTCCCAAAACTCAAATCTCTCCTTCTTTTTTATTTCATTATGTTATCTAACATAGATTTTGTTAGATTAAATATTAATTTAGTCACCGATAAAGTTTTAACTCACTTTATTATGTAAGGATTCAACAACTTTTCATCACTGCAGTAAAGGGCCATAGTAATATCGCATTGATATCATAATTTTACGTTTTATAATGAGCAGACTGTTTTTTTAATACATCTCTCGTATAAGATGTATTGAGAAGATAAATGTTAAGAACATCTCCAATTAAGGAATCAAAAAGTTCACACCAACAGTAATATTTTAAAAAAATACAACATTAGTGTTTTTAACCGAAATACTAGTGTCATGATGCGATTGACAGCAAAAGTAGTTGACGTCAAATTTGACATCAACATTTAATCTAGTTAAAGTGATTAATAAATGTTTTTCATTATTATTATTATTATTTTTAAATACTTATTATAATTATGAAAAGTAATTAGTGTAATCTCTAAAATAATAGCTTACATTTGTCATATGGGTGAAGACAAAATTAAAAATAAAAAAAATAAAAAAAAAGTGGTGCAAGCTTTCAAATTTAAACTTTATATTTAAAATTCGACATCTCATCTGGAAATGTTCTAAGGGAACTCTCCATGAACTCTCTGTCATCTCAAGTTTTTGCCACAATGTTTTATAATGTTGGCACAAGAATTGGCGTTAAATTGTGAGATATCAAATAGTCCACAAAAAGTTCCACTTTGAGAAGTCTTGTTAGCATTTCTCTTAATGAGAAAATAAATACACATATCATAATTTTTTTAAAACAAATGATATTATCTACACTAAAAAGAAGAGAATGAGTTTAGCTTCATAATGAACTAATAATAATGTGATTCAATTAATAATTGAATAATTACATTACATAACAATGGTATGGATACGCTTTAAATTCATTCCCATTTCAAACCAATTTCACATGTTTTCCTCCCTCTTTACATCTTTATGATGTCTCCTCGTACGGTGCTTTTGGATGGTGGAGATCCACCGCCGTAGTCTGAGATCACATCATGGCCGTCAAAATCAAATATCGGCTTAGGGTATGATGCAAGATCTTTGCCTTTTCTGGTTTACACGCAGAGTCAAATGCAAGGGTAAAAGGGTAAAGTGAAGAAGAAGGTCCACACACTCCTAACCTATGGACTTGACGACCCTAATTTCCCCATGCACCAATCGTTGATGTTGTTGGTGTTCAATTGCACCCAGTCTTCCACAAACATGACGTGGAACATGTTAAACGTGAGTTCCAAATGCATATAACTTTGATATATATTGTTGGCAAATCGTCTACCAGTGAAGTTTTAGAATCAATTGTTATGTAACATTGTACGGTATGTGCTTTTTTTATTTGTTTCAAACAACTATGAGTTTGATCTAGTTCCACATTTCTTTGTTGGTTTTGCAAAGTTATACTTGTTTCAACTCTAACTCTTGAACCAGAGGAAGGACCTACCGACCGATTTTGAGAGCTGTTTACAGTTCTAAATTGCCAGTTGACCGAGGAAGACCACACTTATAGGAGATTTTTTCCCAATTTAAAGAAATTAATATCGATTCTCCCCTCCTCATTTGAAGCTACAAAAATCCTTAGTCCAAGAGTTTTTAAAAACATTATTGATGTAAAAAAATGTGAATTAAAGATTCCACTGAATTGAACATTTCCATGGCTCAATGGATAAGCTAAGGATTTTTTTTTTTTTTTTTTTGTTTAGAATAAGGTTAACCAACATGTTAATTAATCGATTACGATAAATTGAATTAGAAATTATATGCATGGCTACTTTTTTGGTGATATACATAATTACTCACTTTGTAATAATGATTGTTGACAACATAGTACTCACCTGAAGCTACGAAAATCCTTAGTCCAAGAGTTTTATAAAACGTTATTGATGGGAAAAAAAAAAGTGAATTAAAGATTCACTAAATTAAACTTTTTAATTTCTCAATAGATAATTTGATAAGCCAATGGTAAATTTTTTACGTGTTTTAGAACATGGTTAATCAACATGTTAACTAATTAATTACCATAACTTGGATCCGAAATGATATACACGACTAATTTTTTTAGTGATATAAATAGTTACTCACTCTGTAATAACTAACACTTTTACAAGTACTGATTGGCTAACCACAACATAATCTTTTACATATCTTTTGTTTCAAAAACTAAGAATTGAGTAATTAAGTAGCAAAATCTTTCTTTGGATATGAAGAATCATAGTTCTCGGACCTCTATTCCAAATTTTGTGGCTGAGAATCTTGACATTAAATGACATCCTTTTTGGATTGGGGACCTACAAACGTTGCGCATGATTTAGTTTATAATTAATTAATGAACAACTCGTGGACAAAGAACCATGAGGTTATAATGATGAAGCTTATCTTATGGCGTCACATCGTCTCAAAACCTAACCTCAACCAAATCTTCAACCTTAATTATAGTACATAATCAAGTAGATCAAGATACTGACCAGCTGTGTATTTCACTTCTAGAGATATAATAATTTACCAAATCCGGGAATCTGTACCCTTAAAAATTGATCCAACGGCTGAAGTTATTATAACTTTTAAAGTGAATCCCTGTTTGTAATCGTTTGATCAATTTTCAATGACACGGATTTCTAATTTGGTAGATTAGAAGGAAGAGATCCAGAGAATATCTCTTTCCTATAAAACACATGACTTGTTTGTTTGTTTGTATGAAATTAAAGCCTCTTCTGGTGCTTATAATTGAACTAAATTGATAATTAAACACTTGTGTTTAGTCATTATTTTCGTTTGATTTATTTAATTTGATAATCAATAATCAAGAGGCATGTGTTAAAAAACACCTCTCTATGTTAAAATGATAAATAAAAAAAATCGTGTCCAGCTATATACGGTAAAAGAATAAACTACTAATTGTATCCAACTGTATAAAGTAAAAGTAAAAATTATAGTTGACAATTTTCCTTCATGTGTTTCTTTTTGGCTTTTTGAAAGTTTAGAGAACATTAGTTATTCTCGCCACCAGCGTTAGCCAATACCC
Organism: Pyrus x bretschneideri; assembly: GCF_019419815.1. Classification (NCBI taxonomy): domain Eukaryota; kingdom Viridiplantae; phylum Streptophyta; class Magnoliopsida; order Rosales; family Rosaceae; genus Pyrus; species Pyrus x bretschneideri. The sequence goes on along the minus strand of NW_025999390.1, from coordinate 7,588,955 downwards.
ATAATCTTGAAATAGAAGAACTTACGCATGGCATATAACTGACACCTGCCACTAGTATGAATTTATGTAAAATTTACAGATTGCACAGTAACTGATGATTGCTGACAACAAAACTCAAATTTTAGTGGGTTAGCACCCAAGACAGATACTTTACCAATTGAGCCAACCATCGTTGGCATTCATGTGTTTCGTCCCCTCCTAATTCCTTTAGTATGCAAAAACATTCACTTTTAACCTAAGTATATCCTCGAACACAATAAATGATCTAATCTAATTTAGTCATGGATACGAAACGAGACGTATGTAATATGATCATCCACCAAGCATATTTAAAAATTTATAATCAGCTACTTGAGTAAGTCACATCACACACCTAGTCCTAGACTCATAGCTAACAAAAAACAATGATCATTTCTTGTTTAGATATCACATCAAAGAAATCCCTTTTCGTTTGTTTATAATTATCCTTTCTTTCTGCGGCAACGAAATATATGGGCTTGTCCACAGGCATCTTAATATATTCTTTTTTTCTTTTTTCGCTACATCTTTGAGTACGTTTTAGGAAAAGGTGTCTATTTTATTAGGGAATAGTTTAATCTTTATTAACTATTGAAGGACTGAGGACAAAAAAGGGAGATTAGCTCGTGGATTTGTTAATTATGAGTGTGATTTATCCATAGAGCTCGATCTCCATGTACGAAGTGGAAGATTTGTGGGTTAGGGTTTGTTGATACATGTGATCACCTTTAACCAATCATGTGTGTTTTGGAGCTTCTACTTGCCTTCTAAATTATTAGCCATCTTGATTACGACAATGAGAGATTAAGAAAGTCATTTGCCCCAGGAAAAGTTGAGGACACGAAGTTTGGACAAGTCTCCTATCAAATAAAATGGGTGTTTAATGCTTTGCTCTAATATTATTCTCCGAGAGATATTTTGGGTCTACGAATTGTCTAACGTAATTCTAGACTTATTATTGGTGATGGTTTTCATGTTTAATAGTAAATTATTATCCTCTTTGTACTTGATTTTGGAGAAACAAATCTCTAGTTTCAAGCAAAAATAACCCTTAAACTAATGAGCTCCTAACTAAAATTTAGGAAAGGATTAAAAAAAACTAATGAGCTCCTAACTAAAATTTAGGAAAGGATTAAAAAAAAATAAAAATAAAAAATCGACTCAGGTCATGTTCTGTATCCACAGAGAATCATCTAGGAGATCCTAAATTTAGGGAGTGAGAAATGAGCTTCTAGTGGCTCTCTATAACTAATGCTTACTGTTTCAATATTATTTTAAATAATTAATTAATTTTTATTGGCTAATTATTGTCTCATAGTCATTATGGCTGTAAAGTAGGGGGTATGGTTCGAGTACAACTTTTTTACAGAGCTCCTAAAATAACATTTTGATAGATTAATTAAAACTTTGAAGTATAAATTAGAGGGCATAACTGTAGATTTTCTAACTATCTCACCTACAAGCTATTCAAAGTCTTAAAGAGTTTATAATATATTTTTCATCCGAACAACAAAAACATGTTAAATACATATATAAATGTGGGTTCAAACCGGCACCACATTTGTCGAAGTTATGCCTTCACAGACATTCTCGTAAATAAAATACCTATTTGATTTATTTATTTATTTTTTAAAAGAACAAATCGTGCATGCATCAGCACATGTAGAGAGTCTAGTATAACATAGACAGGTTTAAAACTAAAAGGATTCAGCAAGTGGCCCAGCGGTGAGGGCGCGGCCTGGGGCTCCCCAATAAACAAAAAAATGTGGGAGGACGTTGGTTTGATGCTCTGAGCTGGTGAGTTTGCTTGAATGTGGTCATGGGCAGGGTGAAATTCCCAATAGCCTATTCGGGGCCAGAAGAGTTGGATAATCATGACTTGCCACCAACCGTTCCCTTTTTTATATTAAAAAAAAAAAAAAAACTTTTTAGTGACCCTTGAATCAATAGCATAGATTAGGGGAGCATTAGACGAGCCGGGGCAAATGGGGCTAAATCAGTTGGGGCCGAGGCTTTGAACCTTAACTCACCCTTACCCATCAACCTAACAGGCCCAATAGATTAGGCCTAGAGTAAAGGTTAGGGCCGGGATTTGACCCTTCAAGCCTCTTTATCCAATCTTTTTATTAAGTCGGTATCCCATCCAAAACCTTTTGACCTTATATGTCATGCAGCTCGTGTACATCCCTCATGGTTCGAATTCGTCACACGCGTCACGCCATTGCGCTTCCACGACCTATCCATTTGGGGGACCACACAAGAAGAGCAGTAGCGCCCTGCTCCTATTGCCAAATGGCGGGCAAGCACAGGGTCCAACACGACGTCGCTCACACGTAAGATTGACTCTATCCAAAAGCCCCCAAGAGTCGGCGATGCTAAAGTAGAAGGATAGCGACCTTGGTCTCACATGGCATATGCTATCGTGCGCCCAAGGCCTTCTGTTTCCCTCTGCGGAAGCTTCGCCCCCCATCTTCTTCTTCCTTCTTAGATTCTTCGATCGATTTTTTTGTCTGAAAATTTGAATTATCGAGTTCTGAGGAGATCAGAAATGGTTCCAACGGTGATGGCGGAGCCCTGATGTGCTCGGCAGTTGAATAGCCATGGCCTTCTCTGCCGCCGCCGCCGGCTCCAATCTCCGGACCTCCTCTTCTCAACCCTACTGCAAGGTACTCTCTCTCTCTCTCTCTCTCTCTCTCTCTCTCTCTAGGTTTGAATAACTGCTGCATCTTGTGTTTGGTTTCCGAGAAAATAGAAGAAAGTATGGAAATTAGGGGGAGAATAAAATTTTGGCATGTACTGTGTAAGCTGACTAATCGTATGCTGTTAATTAGATTCAATCAATGTGCTAATCTAGGGTTTATAAGTTTTGTTTCAGATATTCTTTTTAGGGCACCCAGGTGAAATTTGTTGAAATCTGGTAGCATTTTGCAGAATTGTAAGATTGCAGGGATTGATGTTAATGTGGATAAAGTCGAATTATTTAGAATTTCATGTGATTTTGTCGCTTGGGTCTAATTTTGTTTTGGGATTTGTTGCATTGCCATGCTGTTTGATTTCGATTTTGCGCATTTCATTGCATATAATTTTTCGTAGAACCGATAATAACACAATCGTTTACGAATTTTGATTGTAAATGCTGCTTGTAATTTTGGCTTTGGTTTCTAATCGAACAAGTATTTACTTATATGGGTACAACATTTCTGCAGTTGTGCTCGCTTAGATTCAGCACAAAGCAGAACAAAGTAGCTTTTAGAGCTACCACGGAAAGGAAAGGCTCTTCCTTGAGGGTTGTTCGATCAGTCTTGAATAACAGGAAGTCGAGCATTAGTGGCAATGGAGCTTCTGAACCTGCAAGGATTCTTCTTGAGAGGTTGTTTGCACAGACACAGAAACTGGAAGAGCAGATGAACAGAAATTCTCGTCATCCTCAGGATGTCCAGCTAGGATTTAACCTTGAAATCCTTGAGTCTGATCTTCACGCTGCATTGGCAGCACTAAAGAAGAAGGAAGAAGATTTGCAGGATGCCGAAAGAAAAGTTTTCTTTGAGCACTGTGCATTGCACCGCACAAAGGAGGAGCTGGAGCAACGGGAGAAAGAAATTGCTGCAGCTTCTTGCAGGTATGAAAAAATAGGGGAGGAATTGAAGCAGGCTAATCTTCGCTTATCTTCTCAGGCCTGGCATATAGAGGACCTAAAGCTTCAGCTTAGAGAGAGAGATCAGGAAAATGCGGCTGCACAGTTGGCACTTTCTTTGAAAGAAGAGGAATTGGAACAAATGAGAAATGAATTGCTGAAAAAGAGTGAAGAAGCTGCTAAGTCCAAGTCTGAACTTGAATCCAAGGCTCACCTGCTGAATGAAGCCAATGAAGTTGTCAAAAAACAAGAAGTTGAGATTCAAGGACTTCGGAAATCTCTGCATGAGAAAGAAGCAGAATTGGAAGTTTTTCAAATGCAGAGGAAGCATGAAGCGGAGAAACTAAAAGTTGCAGAGGACAAATTGGAGAAGCGGACAATGGAGTGGTTATTGGCACAGGAAGAACTTAACAAATTAGCAGAGGAAGCATCCAGACACGCACGAGAAACTAATGAAACTTTAGAGGATTTCAGAAGAGTGAAGAAAGTTCTTGCCGACGTGAGGTCAGAGTTGGTTTCATCTCAGAAATCTCTGGCATCTTCTAGACAGAAAATGGAAGATCAAGAGAAGCTTTTGGAAAACCAATGGGAAGAACTTGAACAACAGAAGGGAAGCATTACGTCTTACTTAACAACTCTGAAAGATGCCCAAATAGAATTACAGAGTGAAAGATCAAAGCTTAGGATTGCAGAGGCTCAAAAGAGTGCGCTTGAACGTGACTTATCCATGGAAAAGGAGCTTATGGAAGATTTACAGGAGGTGTTGAAGAAAGAGAGGTACTCTCTGCATCAGGCTATCAATGGGATTTCTTCTCTCCAAAATAAGCTAGACAAGAAAAACGCTGAATTTGGGAAAATGCGCAATCTTCTGCAGGATAAAGAGTCGGAAATGGTGGAGGCTAAGCTCGCAATTCAGCATTTGAAATCTGAGCGGGATACCTTACAGGTTATTTTGGATGAGAAGGATTTGGAGCTTTTGAATGCAAGGAATAAGCTTGAGGAAGTAAATAATGAAGTTGCAGAGCTAAAGATGCTACTGAACAGTAAAGAGGACCAGCTTATTCAAGCAACTACTCTGCTCAAGGAGAAAGACGAACATGTAAACATGATGCAAAATGAGTTGAACGATACAAAGCTCAAATATTCAGAAGCTGAAACTGTGGTAGAACGGATTGTAGAACTTTCTAACAAGTTGGTTATATCCATCAAGGATGATGAGTCGCTTGATGACATGAGCTACGAGTTACTGCAGCAACTATGGGAGAAACCAGCTGATGATCGTTTTGGGTTGCAAATAAAACAGCTTCAAACAGAGCTTGAATCAGCAAGGGACAGCTTAAGAATAAAAGAAATGGAAGTTCTAGCTTCTCAGAGGGACCTTACGCTCAAAGACGAGGAGCTTAAGATGGTTCTCGGGAGACTAGAAACAAAAGAAAAAGAAGTAAAGCAATTGAAAGAAGAGGTAGAAGACGCTAATGATCTGAGAAAGCTATATGCATTGGCGCAAGAGAGACTGGGGGAGAAGACCTTTGGAGACTTGGCAATCGAGAAGCTTCAACTTGAGGCAGCCCAACTAGAAGTTGAAGCTGCAACCAGTGCACTCCACAAACTTACAGAAATGAGTGGGGAACTTTTACACAATGCCAGCTTGAGCATTGAGGCCAACGGAAGTATATTCTTTCCAAATGGTTACGATCCTAGCATAAGTATGGTGGAGAACAATGAATGTTTAACTGAGGTGACAGCGGAAGTTGCCCGGATTTCGGCTTTGACTGATAAGCTTGTGAAAGAGGCTGGTGTTGTAAGTGCAGGGCCTGCTGCAGGTCAGTAAGGGTAATTTATGAGCTGGTGAGCTTATATCGTGTACAGATATGCCACTGATCTAATGTCCTAGAATTGGTGAAGTAATTGTCTGCAGTACTCACCATAAGGCATCTAATATGCAGATGCCAAACCTATATAAACGTTGTACAATGTGTGATTCATAAGTGATTAATGGTGTTTTTAGTTCGTAAATATTGTGTACTTTAACCTTTTTATCTGTTTTCACCTCCTTGCGTTGGACACAGCTTGGCTTCTTTCTGCGAACCGCAGTTTGACGTATGCAGGAGAACAACCTACGGAACATGGCTACGCTGTCACATTATGTCCCATGCCAAAGAAACAAAGATATATGGCAAAGAATCTTACAAATGTCGCAGGAACGCTACCGTGGCGGTATATATGTGCCATGTAAGTCCTCTCTCCTTGTTAGATCAGGGTGTAGCTAAGTTTGGCTAAAAATAATGTACTTAAAAGATAAAGATGACCATATATTCCTATTTTCTTTGTTTACGTTCGATTCCGTTGTGCTACAACTTGATTTTCTTGTACTTGAAGTTATTTTCACATGGAGATTTCGTGGAGAACATTAAGGGAGTGAGACCTAAGATAATTGAAGGTCCCATGTTTACATGTGATTTATGTTTTGTTTCTCAATTAACGAGTGAAGAGAACAAAGAGTGAAATGCGTGTTAAGGCAAGACTCTCATAGCCAACCAAAAACCACATGGCAAGCATCTATTGGATAGGCGACGCACTTTTGGACACATAACAAACACCTTGGGACGGTGATGCCACTAAAGCCACAGAAAGCTACGTCCCAATTGCAAGAGAAACTCTCTGGCTCGATTGTCAGGTTGCCTTCACCGGTTTCCCGGAAATAATCTCCATACGGTAGAGATGATCAACACAAATGAGTCAATTAAAATATATACATTTATATATACATATAGAGCGAATATGTTTGCCCTAAATTCGACAGTGGTCCGGTTTGTAACGCCGTTCTCCAGCTTAAGTTAAAGAGTAAAATGCCCTAGTGATACCCAACAAACTAGTTACAGCATATATGCATGGTTGAACTTAAAACTAGTTCTGGGCAGATGAACTGTGCATGAAACTACCGAGCAGGACCGGTGGTAACACCTTCTCTGAAAAGGATATTTTTCATATTAGGAGGAATCCATGCCGGGTTTCCAGAATTCTGACCATCGGTATGCTGAATCTCATTCGGTGTAGCACCGCTTTGTTGTTTCTTCACCCTGGACCTCCCCACCTTTGTTCCAACAAAAATGCCTAGCTTCATGGCTGTAAATATGCCCAATGCAACCAGAAGTGGCCTCACTGCCCAATGAAAATCCTCAAGATGCTGGTACTTCTTCACTATTCCTGGACAAGTATCAAACGTAACCAATTCCACTTCAGCAGGATCAGCTACAAAGGTTGAGTTCTCTTCCCCAAAGGTCAGCATTCCCGGGAACTTGACCACAAGGCACCCATTTGGTAGGATCCACGTTATTTTCCCGGTGGCCCACGCCCCTTTCCTCTTACGGGGCCATTCAAATCGAGGGCTCAATACATTAGCTTTCAGCTTGACAAACTCACCCACACAGTAGGACTCTGCCATCTGAAACTCTGAAGAATTTCCCTTCCAGAGAGTTTCCAGCCCTATAAATCCAACAGCTACATTACCATCACGATTGATGGAATGAAGAATACCTACTGGTGAGTGTTTCTTGTCTTCCTTCTTCAAGCGTACCCAATCACCAGCTGCCAAGCCAAAAGTGACCCGCTCCAGTGTTGAAACATGAACCCTCAGTGGGTCATGGATGCCATGGACTCTCACCAAAACAAACCCATCTTGATCTGCGTCATGTTCGACACCCACTACTGTGCCTTCTGGAATATGCATGTTTTCAGGTTTGCAGCAGTTTGGTGGCTTTCTGGAACGCACCGTGTCACCCACTTGCAGTTGATCCTTTGAAAGGAACCACTCAGTGTAACCAATGCTACTCGATTTTTCCTTGATTGTTCTTATCCCAAGACCTGTCCAGTCTCCATCACTGGAGATTGTACTCTGCAAGCTGCTAGTGTGGTAGCAGTTAATATCAAATATGTAAAAGTGGTGAACGGAACTTCTCTTTATGCAATGGTTTCTTTAAAACACAACTGAGCAGAGATAACGCTACATGCAACTTCTCATATCAATTATGAAAATTGAAATGTTGCCATCAGTCGGAAACTACTGTTGTAAAATGTTTTTTTTTTTTTTCTTTCCAATTTTTACTTCCTATACAATTACAGTAAGTAGTTCATAAGGTAAAATTGCTTCCACAACCATGTAATAATCACATCATAACTACTTAAATTAAGCAATGATATCTATTGGAGAATAGGATCCCACATTGGGCATATGACAACAAGAAAAAAAAAAAAATGCAATTAATATATTGGAGATTCCACCCCTAATATCACTGAGGCCTTTTATGATAAACCCCACACCTAATGCTAGATGATTAAGTGGGGACAATATCGATGATATTGGTGGTGGACCATGCTGGGCCTATAAAGTTTATCAATATCAAAAAGCTTGAATAGTTTAATCTGACTTGCCACAAGAACCATCAAGATTTTGTTTGTACTTTGTAAAATGCAAGCGTATTATCTAGATGAGGATGCTGTTTATGGTGGACCTAAAAGATTGCTTATACTGAGAAAAGGTGTCTAAGTTTACAGAAGTATTGATCCTACACTAGACATAATGAAGTGACCTGCTTCTTATGCATTAATTCTTATTTGGGTTAGTAAGAAGAATGACATTATTATATGAAAAGAAGAGGAACTCCTCTTCTCAAAGACTCAGAACAAAATTATAAACATAGTAGAGGAACCATACCTTTTGAATAATGTCAATATGTCCGTTATTAAAGGGCGACTCCTCAAATCGTACTCAAAGCAACCAAGAAGAATATTCTCTATTGCAGGAGGAAGGCCACTTGGTATGTCTGGTTTTTCTTGCTTCCCAACAACTAAATAAGATATTTCATCAACAGATTTTCCGCCCCAAGGACGGACACCAGTCAACATTTCCGCAATGCTGCACCCAAAACCCCACGAGTCGGTCTCAAAAGATATTGGACCTCTTACTTCTGGTTGCCATTGTTCAGGTGCCATGTAGTTTGGGGTTCCAATCCTCCGAGTCATATCTGAGCTTATCAATGGTACGCCAAGCAATAGATAAGGAATACCAAAATCACCAAGAATTGCTTGGTCCTTTTCATTCAGAAGAACATTTGAAGGTTTAAGATTAAGAACCAAGATGCCCTTGGAGTGTAGTTCAAGAATCCCCGCAGCCAAACCAATCCCATACCTGTAAGTTGTAACCAATAGCACAAGTAAAAACCGAGCACCAAAATCTTTGGGAAATAATAAAATTAAGCATTGCTAGTGGTCTAATCAGGACCCAACTAACCTCAAAACATCAGGAAGTGAGAGCTTCCCTCCTCTGAGTTGTGCCATTTTGTCACCGACGGATCCCTCATATAATCTCATGATGATGCATATCTGAGTGCACAAAATCCAATTGCTTTTAGCAAGCTAGAAATCATACAGGCAGGACCGAAATCTCCTTATAGTGCATGAAATACAAAAAAGCGACTCACCTTTCCATTGATGATTGAAGTTCCATATAGCCAACAAACACCGCCAACTCCTTGACATTTGTGAAAAATATCTTTGAGTTTATCCAACACAGTCCTCATGTTGTCTTCTTTGATTGGATGGAACATCTTGATAGCCACCTCATGATACTCATCATAATCTTCTGTTGACTGATGATGGGTTGCTAACCAAACATCACCAAAGGGTCCCCTCCCAATTCTGTGTCTAAGTTTCAATTTTACAGGTTCAATCCAAGGACTTGTCTGTTCTGAAGAGGCTCCAACAGTTCTCAGGCCATCAGAATCACGATCTAAAATCTCGTACTCAAATGAAGCAGACGGTTGGTTAGCAACAACTTGTTTAGCCATTTCTCGACCTGAAGACAATGCAAAATATTGCATAGACGTCACCATCACCAATAAAAATTAACACAAAATCATATAAATACATAAATACACAAAAACTCCTATGATCTTCTCATCGCAAGACAACAGAGAGTTTTTGTAAACAGAACTATGCCACTGATTCACTGAACCAAGGGCGAAGTAGCACACTCAGATGTTGCAAACTACAACAGCGTATGTTAATCAAATTATTTGGGACTATATCAGGTCCCTTCTTCTTTCTTTCTTCATCTAGCCTACATCGATAGAGGGCTCATGTTCAAAGGGACTACAAATGAACCGAATGCGAACGAAAATACACGCAATAGTTGCACATACAAAGCAATTCAAACGCAGAAGAAATCAAAGGAAATGGGATGCATAAAACATATGATCACCGAAGTTGTATTTAGGATTTTCATAACCAGAAAACCCAGAGAGCTAAAATCCTCACACTTCATAACTGAGCATTAATCAGTTGTTTTCCTTCATCTGTTCTTTTGACCAAAAAAGCATCAAACTTTATCTCCCTTCAGATTCTTCAATTTCCCAGAAACCAGACCGACTCTGTTTGGTTACTGGGAAAATTTAACTTCGCCGATTCACCTTTTCACAATTTTTTGGTAACCCATTAACGCAAAAGTTAATTGGGTTCCACCGATTCGATCATTCCCATGACAAACTAATCAAACAAGAGGCATATAGCAAAATGAAAAAATTTCAACGGAACAAACAGAGACTAAAAGCTAAAAAGAATACCATAAATCCAAAAAAAGAAAAGAAACGAAGAATTAATGGAGACTAATAAATACTCACCGAAACTTGGTGATGAGCTCCAGATGAGTTTGATATTTCGACGAATTTAGAGTGGAATTTACATACGTAACACTCTCTCAGTCTGAGAGAGAGGTCTGGAATCTGAGAGAGCTTCAGAGAGAATAAAAGAGAGAGAGAGAGTAATAATAGTATATACAACAAACGAAATGAGAACTACTTCAAGTCTCAAAACTCCTAGTTGGGCTAGAATCGGTGAAGCTGCTGGGCCCCCTCTTAATTCTCTTTTATTATCCTTTTCCTTTTTCTTTGCCTTTTGCTTTTCCGGTTTGATTCTAAGTAAAATTCCCAACAAACGAGATAAAAGAGCAGTCAGTACTCACGAAAGCAATTTACATAGAATAAGTTTATTATCGGATAATATTTTATGTAGTGTAAAAACAATTTACATGTAAAACTAAGTTATTAAAATAAAATAATAAAGTAGCATAAAACCAATTCCATGTAAGTACTTTACTCAAAGATTTGTCTTTATTAATCCAGACTATTATATAATCTGATTTATATCAATTAGATTGATAAGTAAGTAAAAATAATATTTTCACAATTAAATCTTAACCGTTTATTTTCAGTGCAATTGCGATTGTGCCTTTTGCTGCACGCAAAAGAAGTTTTGACCAATTTTGTTATTCAATCAATCTTGAAGTTGCGGGAAAGAAGCGGAGGAGGAGTTTAAGAAGCAACTAATCACATTCAATTATTGGACGTTGCATTCAGATACAAGATGACGGCAAGAAAATAAAAGATAAAAAATATTAAAAGCGAGGAAGAATTGTTGTTCGTTGGATTGTTTCGTTGGGATACACCTGTCCCACTTGTATTTTAATAAACGGTGCTGATGACTGATGGGTAAATTAGTTGTCAGACAAGGGTAAACCTTTGGAAGGGACAATAATGGTGAAAATGTTACTTTCATTTCCTTCTTCCATGCCTTATTATAATTTGATTAAATAAAGAGAAGTGTTATTGACATTTCAAAATTTTCATTCTATATTTTTCATAAGTGTATTTTTCTTTATAAATATAGAAAATTTGAAGTGTAGAATGAGAATTTTGAAGTGCTGATAACAATTTTCTGAATAAATACGAAAATACTTTATATTTTTGTAAATGTAATTTACCCATTTGTCTATTTAACTACCAACCATACATATGTATACACGTGGCATATGTGCAACTGTATTATTGTATAGGGTTTACGTGCAAAACAAGATGGTTAAAACTTGTTAGTGTTGTGATTGAACACAACTGTGTGATGTTGTTGGGTAAATCTGTCGCATTACACATGCGTGATGACAAGGATAATTTTTTATTTTTAACTTTAAAAGAAGATAACTGATGGTAAACTAGGGTTATTTACTTATTATGGGGAAGACTCACACAGACATTTCAACCTTCCTCTGACTATAAGTCTGACTTCCACACGTTGGCAGGATAATTAATGTTTGTCACTCGATGCAACTCGGGTTCACGTTCACCTCGTCATTTTGATTAATTAAAATACTACTACTTTAATCTAGTCTACATTAAAGGAATAGATGAAATTTGTATCTCGAATAGTGACTTGAAGAAGAATACTACATCTATCAGAGCAGAGCAATTCATCACTTGTCATGACAATAAATATATTTCTAGGCTTATTGTGCGCCTTATTTATATTCAATAAATAAGATTTTGACATGTGCACAACGACGCATCGGTGAATAGATAGAGGGAAAGCTGAATTTTCTATGATTAAGTTTGTCTTGATACAAGCGGTAATAAAAGAACAACTGCAAATCACGTGCAGCAATAAAATCCAAAGGTACATATTGCCCTTGTACCGAAGCCCTGTTCCTTTGGGCTTAAGAAAACGTTGAAACCCATAGTGATGCATCTTTGCTTAATTTTGGGCCCAATGAATAATATTATTTTCATGTACCAAATTACACATTATGCATGTATCTCTTATGTGCATAGTATTCACAGGTATCGGAATAACAAAAATTTTATGATGCTTCGATGTAAGGGATATTCCGAATCTTTTAAAAATTAGATTCTTAAATTTTTTTTTTTAACGATTAATATCCCTAAGTATCCGATCTTCTAGAGCACCATAAAAAATCACCTTGAAACAATTTCAATATTAGCATTTAGGTAAACAAAACTACCACTAATTTCTTAAAATGGACAATGGGAAAGGTGCAAGGAGTAGAGCTGACGGGTGAGTAACACATAAGAACATGCCCTTGGGAGGGAAACAACAGCTGAAAACGGCTGCTAATACCCGGTAGGCTAAGGAGGAAAAGGAGGAATCCGTCGGATAAAAAAATTTAAGGTAGCAAACATTCTCTAGAATTTCTCTTAGATTCGAACACACAGCTGACAATACGAGCTGCAAGGTACATTCGCCAAATTTTAAAGAGTGGTTCTATCACTCACTGCTCTATTCTGCTCACCTAACACATCCAACCTGAGACTTACTTATATGGATCGGGTTCACTGCCACCGAAAATCCTCTCCAACACTGTACGAATCCCATGAATCCTTTCGTCCCTCGGTTATTCAAATTACACATCCACCACATATTGAACCAGAACAAGAAAAAACACAGTAATTTCATTCATTTAACATACAAATATTATTATTACAATTATATAGTCATAGACACAGCAATCCGATTTCCCATTTGCCCCCATTCCAATTCACACCTTACGCGAAAAACAAACCCAAGAAACTCAAAGAGGAAGGACCTTCTTCACAATCTGGTCACTGAGATTGGCAATCTGTGAGTCAAGCGACTTCATGGTCTCCTCCTTCTGCTCCTCCAACTTCGCCAACGCCTCCTGCAGCTCCGCCTCCACCTTCTTCCTCCCCTCCGCCAACTTCTGCTCCACCTCCCCCTGCGTCTCCTTCTTCATCTTCGTCAGTGCCGCGGATATCTCCGCCCTCGCCGCCCTCATGATGGCGATGCCTTGCTCCTCAAGCTGCTTCACCTCCTCCGACGTGTCCTTCACGCTCCCCAGCTTCTCCCTGATGGCCGCGTCCCTCTCGTCCATGAACTTCCCCAGTGGGCTGTAGTAGAGCTTGTCAAGCGCCACCATCAGCAGCAGGAACTGCACCATCTGGATGGGGAGGGTCAGGTCGAAGTCGAACAGGGCCGCCTTCTCGAATTCCTCCGCCAGGGACGGTGGCGCCAATGCGAGCGAGGCGGCCGCGATGGCGGAGAGGGAGGAGGATAGGGATACCAATTGGGGCTTTGTGAGCTTTGGGAGGTTTGCTGGCATTTTGGGGATGGAGATTTGGAGTGGGATTCTGGGTTTTGGGATTGGGGTAGAAGGGGAGGAGGAGATGGGGACTTTGGACGAAGCCATGATCATGTTGGCCATGGCGGAGGGCTCTGCTGGTTTCTGTGCTGTTCTCTGGATTTTTGGGATTTTGAGAATTCTTTGGGATTTTTGGATTTGGGGATTTGAGGGGTTGTGAATTTGTGAGGGTAAATCTTTGGGGAGAGGGCTATCTCAATTCCTTGCCACACATTTATGAGGATTTTATGGATTCAAAGGGGGAAAGGAGTTTGTGGTGAGTGATGAGTGGTACTGTGACAGTCCCACATGAGGACCCAAAAAGTTGGCACCTTGGCTACAAATATAAAATAGCCCATCATCCAAACCTAGTCCAGGCCCAAGTAGGTTTTGAATCCCAAGTATGGAGAAATTGGAGTCAATGTGAAAAACAACTTACATGCACTTGAAATATCACAGTGACGACATTGTAAGTCAAATCACACTTATTTATGGGAAAGCAAAAACACATAACAGTGCGTGATTAATTTTAAGTTGTGTGACTATGGTATCCCTGGTGCAGGTAAGTTTCTCTCGTCACGAAGCTTCGAAAAGAAAATCCCTCTTTATGTACATTGACTTGGCTCCAAAATCTTTACAGCTACACTTTTCAGGTGTTGAGAATTGGAGCAGTAGAAAATGAAATTTATATAAGCGGGCAAATGACTAGAGTGTAAGGCCATATGTACTTTTAATCATACTATCTAATCAATTTAGGCCCGTAGGGATAGAAACCATACTGTAGCGCTAATCTGTTCTCCAGGTATCCCTTCTACCATACCGTTTTTCGTGTTTTTCGAAACAAAACCCGAATATCTTCCTAAACCCAAGCAACAACCCACTGGCTATGCTTGGCGCACAAGTTCTTTTAGATGTTGTTCCAACAGCTGACAGTTTGGAGTATGGAAACCATTCTCCCAATAAGAAGGGCAGCCTGCTCTCATTGTGTTGGATAGAAACTTCGTCATCACAATGCGGGGACTTTGGATTCTTGATGTCATCAGAATCATAACATACCTCGTCATTCTGTTCTACGTCTTTGCCATTCTCTTCTTTCTCAATGTCAGTCGGGTCTTCCTCTTGAAAGCTCAATGATCGCGACAATGACCTGCACATATTGAATTGACAAGTACACAGCACAATTGAAAAATAAAAGACCAGCAGAGAAACGCGGTTAAGAAGCAGGGCCTGGCAACAATGGTTCTTATTATCTGTGTAGGGAACTGCAGAAATTTCATGTTTTTGTGCTAAAAATTCTTGTAAAAGAGAAATGGCAATAGGGAGAGCCTCACATCGTGTTTTGTTTTAAAGCAAGGAACCCTTTCTTTGATGATTGGCTCTTTGTCATGCTGTAGTTGATTGAAACATGCCGGACAAAATGCAGCTGCACATACCAAACAACACCAGTTGACATACATGAAGACAACACAATGTTACCACACCAAGCATAATAGTAGCCAACCGGATAAATGATCAATTTCAGAAACTCAAGGGATCTGCCGCATACCTGATCACCGTCTTTGATGCCATAAAGTTTGATATGATCAGTTTCAACAAGTAGCTTCTGATTATCGTAGCACAAGCAGAAATGACCCCACACATGTGGCCTCCATGAACCATATTTAAATAAGGAACATCGTTAATGATACGAATACGGCTGTGTAATGAAATTACCAACTCAAAAGTATAAAAACTGCTAAGCTTCACATCTGAATGCTAACAAAGATAAATTTCTGTGATTATATGGTTTTGCAGCTTTTGCTTCTCGTCCCAAATATTTAAATAGATGAAGTGAACATACCATGAAATTTTTCCTGGTCCCCTCTGTGGCATGTGACTGAAAACAGCCTCGACTGCCTGCTTTAATTCCAAAATAGTGGCTGTCATGGAAACTTGAATATCTGTGAAAGGGAAGATTTTAGTTCATGGAACTCGCCAGGAAAAAAAAAAAGGAAAGAAAGAAAAACATCTCGATTCATGCAATTCTCAACCAGAAAAACAAATAAAGGAACCTTAAGAACAATGTACATATAATGAATTAGATATGAAGAAATCAAATCAAATCAAATCAATCATACATTGGCCCTGAAATTTTGTGCGGCGCAAATTTGTCTTTCAAAACCAAGGGAACCTTAAGAACAATGTACATAAAATGACCTCCTACATTCTCAAAATTTTCTCAGCAACCAAGCAGGCAGCAACGGGATTAACCATCGTGACAGAGAATTACAAACATGCCTAGAAAATGAAATTAGAAATTAATAGGCGCAATGCACAACAGCAACGGGAAAATTTCAAATTCCTTCCTAGGATTAGAATCAAATTGTAACTCAGAAGAGAAAATACCAAAAAATTTAGTCAGTTTTCCAAAACTTTCTCAGCAACCAAACAAGCCACCAACAATGCACCATAGATTTTCAGAAACGAGAAGAGAGAGAGAGAGAGTACCGAAGCAAGAGCCATCCAATTTGAGAACGGAGAGCCGGAGAGGCTCCTGAGGAAGCGCGGAGTACGACAAGCTCTTGCGGGAGAAGCCATCGACGAGCAGCAACGGCACAAACGGCAGAGAATTGGAGCGACGAGGCCGTTCTATCGACGACCGCCCAACTGGGACAAAATCATCATCGTCAATTCTCAATGCGCTATACGACATAATAGCTCTACGAATTTCTCCCGGACAAACCCCTCAACCATCGCCTTATACACACAAAAAAAGGAGCTCCAAATTCACTAAAAAAGGACTCAAAAGTTATAAGAAAAATAAAGAGGGATTAGATTCTTAGGGAAGAAGAACACGCATTGTAAGATTAGGGTTTCGGAGCTTCTGTCGGAGGCAATTCCAGACAGAGAGAGAGAGAGGGAGGAAGGAGAGGGAAAGCGAGCGAGAGGGAGATATTTCCCTCTACTTTTTTCTTTTTTCTTTTTTATTATTATTTTTTTTTTGTAACAACCAATACATCTATGATCTTAGACAACCAATACCTAAATGATCAAAAGATAATCCAACGGTCATCCTCTGCTGCCAGAATTTGAGGTGCACGAGTTCGATTCCGTAACAACTTTTGTTAAGACTAAGAATTACATGGAAAAAAACCTTACTTTTTCTCGGAATTGGTATTGTGTGTTGTGCCTTAACAGAAACACGAGCTTGGGCCACTCATTACTACGATTCGGTGATATTTCTTTTCATGTGAAAGTAAGAGATTTTAAGTTCAAATTTTGTGGATGTGGAATTCGATACCAAATTAGACTGCCTATTGTGATTTTGCCGAACTTCCTCTCCTTTAGTACAAAAATATCGATGTACTAATAAAAAAAACAAAACATGAGCTTGCATACACGCACAATTAATATAGTTCCAACAAAAAACTACGATCAACAGTATATATGAAACTACATTTTGCGTTTACCGTCGCTTCAAAATTTGAGCATATGTGGCCGAAATATTGGAAGAAGGAAATATTCATGGTATACAATAACAAAGCCCAAACAAACTACATCAGCAAGCAGCTTGCCAATGCCAAATTGTGCAGCCGTTGTTTCTAACACCTGCTGGTTGGTACAGAAGAATACATACACTCCGTTTCCAGTTAACGGTTAAACCCACCACTGGGCGGATGTCTCCGGTCTTAATACTGCACATCTCACTCCAAGAGCCTCATAATCGCAAAATCAAATTTGGTGGTGGTGTAAACAAGGGCAGCAACGAATCGTCTTCAGGTGAGAGAACTAGACATTTGTTGAATATGTTACTTCCCTATGAGCTTATAGTAGGCATACAACCCAGAGCCAATGAAACCGAGAGATTGACCGATAACATTCAACTACCAAATAAGAAAGTTAAAACGCGTCATTTTCTAAATCAAATAGTGAAAGAGTGATTTTATTAGAGCGGAGAATAGTTTGCACTTACAATATCAAATGGAAGGCCGCCGAATAGCATCCAGCCAAGTCCAACGGTAAAAAAATCCTATAGCAGTTTAGTGACCAGAAAATGTAAGAGATATGAAATGTTACGTTAATGAAGATATCTGTTCAATATCAGAGTCGCATATAAAAGCAATGTACCTTTCTTCATTTATTTTCTGAATTAAAGTAACTTTCATATCCATTTGATCCATTTATGACATTAAGAAAGCTCAATCGCCTTACATTTTCAAATTTCAAATTATTCACATGCATAAAAGTATGGCCACACCACCTGGAGAAATTCATAGAGGCTGCTAACTTATGTTGTTAATACATCTAAGAGACAGAAATATAGGCTACACAAACCTTCAAGTTACCGCAAATTGTCTGCGTAAGAGCTGAATTCAGAGTTGTGTTAAGGAATATGCTGTAATTCAAGAAGAAGGCTAGTATACAGGAACAAAGCAAGACCGCCTGCCAAAAGGAGGAAGAAAAATAGGAAACAACAGTGGATCTCAATCAAAACCACAGGAGTTACTTGGAAGTTGTATTTAAGTAATGCAAGAAGAATAGGCTTATTATACTTGAGTAATTGATGTCAATTGAATTCTATGAAATGCCAAAAAACCTGGAGGGAAGATGTAAAATGCTACATAGAGAAAACCTTGAAACTCATTCCGATGTTCTCAAAACTTAAACAAACATGATGCAACAATTGCAAGTCCAAACACGTCACTTCCACCATATATCAACTATATAACACTAATTCATGTAGGCCACATAGACAGCTGGGGGCGAAAAAATTCAATGAAGTTCTACATGAAACATGGAAGATTTATCTTGAGTTATCAAATAACAACATGAAATCAAATATCACGTTAGAACAATATTATACTCATGGAACCCACGAACCAAACTGCAGGTAACATTACTTTAAAAGAAAACTGGAAAATATCAATAAACTAAACCACCTTTCGACAACGATGCAATAAAAGGGAATAACTGTACCAATCAATAACATATTTAAATAAGTATAGCTTATAACTTATAAGCTACCAAGACACAAAGCCATGCAAAAAATACAGATAAAGAGCATTTCAGGAGTTGGAAGCCCGCTTTTGGACTCTTAAGTGTGTATGCATTAGCAGAGAAGAGTGGCATTGGTGAAGAATGTACCATAAAACCAGGTGAAAGAAGATGAGGAAACTCGATTGTTGTCTTCAAGTCACCACTAATAAAAGTCAAAAACAGCAAAATCGGTCCGCATGTGAATCCTGTCATAGAGAAACAATACCATATGTGTCACAGCTTGATTCAATTAAATGAAAATATCTATTTTTCCACAAGTTAAAAAAACCCGAAAGTGCACAAGTTGAGTCGGGATGTTTTAGCGTACCGTTACACCACATGAGGCCAAAACTATTAAGGCCACTGGATTTCCCTGACAAAAAGAAACTAACAGTCAATATCTTAGAAACCTGTCAACCAGCAAAGTGGAATCCACTGGATTTCTCCAAAGATAAAATGTTAAAGTATTACCAATACGGGCTATGGTTGCAAGATATACTGCTGTCGTGATGTTGGATAAGAAAACAACACCATAGCCATAGGCATCAAATGACAAATCCCGAGATCCGGCAACAAATGCACCAAGAACAATCAGGCCGACACTGATAACAACCTTAAAATATTCAGTTAAATGAGAAAATCAGGTAGATGGCCAATAAAGTAAAACACATAATGTAGAACCATTCTTCATCACATTCGCTCATGGGATAATACAAAACTCTCTCACTCGACCAATTCATGAGCACAAACAAAAGTGCCAACAGGTCAGTGTTCAGAACTTTCATCCAATCAAAATGTATATAATTCTTTACGTATATTTAGAAGAGCAGATTCTATACATATTATCATCAGCATATACAGAATAAGTTACATACAAAGGGCCACTTACCTTCGAACAATGGGAGATGTATATCTCTGCCCAGCCAAAACATACTCCATAACCATTGTAAATACCACGGTAGTTCTTCTGAGGGTGGTGTACATGGGAACATTCACTCCACGGACAGACTCCATGGTGGCTAGCTTTCAAGGAGAAATAAATGAACGCACAAACATGAATCACAAATACAAGAAAGCTACTGATCAATAGTTACCGATCAACACTAGATTACAAAATGCGTACCATGTACAGCAAATAAGCTCCTGCAAGAGGAAGGGTTTTCTTCAATGTCTTTAATGGTACAAGTGTTGTGGTGTTGTTGTCAGAAATAATCGAAGATTCACCTACTGTGAAAGAAATCATCTTCCAGCGTCTCAAGGTGTAGAGAAAACCACATGAACATATCATCTGCAGTAGAAACCATAAAAAAGGAAAATGTCTTATTTTTTATCATTAGCTATTCATTATGCAAAGCAAACCATGAAGTTACGCACGAAAAGCATTCAAAACAAAGTCCACAACACCATGAGGTTAGACTGTGTCTTAATTATGATTAAAGAAATGAACTTTACACAAGAACAGCACAAGAAAGCAGGCAGCAGACTTAAATTCCGACCAAAAGACGAAAGATTAATGTAGGATACGTTTGGGAAAATACCTGAAAAAGTGTGATAACGTTTGCACTTGGAAATTTATAAGACGAGAGAGCTGCCTTGTTGAACATCACCAACATCACTACACAACAAAATGGGAACAATTAACTAAATTCACATTCTTTAAAAATTTCACACCCGTTTGGGATTGCAAATAACTTCTAACCATAAGTGCTTCTGCTAGAAGTGCTTTTATTATAAACACTTTAAAATAATTTATCTAAGTTTTTCTACAGAACGCTTTTAGCCAATCCCAACTAGGAATGCAAAAAACCCAAATTCATATCAAAACAATCTCGCCCATTAAAGCTTCCAATCTCCTTCAAATATTTTGATATCCAATTTCAATTTCTTTGAAAGTTTGAAACTTTAATTTCTGGGAATCAAAAGCTTTGAAAATTGCAGCATAACAGGATTAAAGGGGCGTGTAATTTACCTGCACAAGCCATGTACGAGATTGCAGCGTAGGCTCCACGTCTGGTCATGGCGGATCCTCTGAAGAGCTTCTCATCGTCGCCAGCTCCGATGAGTCTCTCTCTCTCCTGGTCCCTCGGAGGATCCGACACCGGCAATATCGTATTCTTGACCGAACCCGACATCTCTAATCTCTCTGTCGGAGTCTGTCTGTGATCAGAGAGAGTTCAACGTTAGGGAAAGGAATGGGACAAGAATTCAGTTCAAACGGGAGAGTCGAGGCTCGTCTGGGGCGGGTTCAAATTGGCCAGGTCAATTGGTCCCAACCCAGCGGGTCAATTGGGCTTAGTTTTTTTTTTATTATTTTGGTCAAGGGAGTTTTCCTAATTTAATGAAGTTGTACTGGTTTGATACTAACATATTTTTATAAAAAGTTGGTATTAAAAAAAAAAAATTGAACTTAAAATGGTATTTGGTAAACACTTAAAATAACTTATTTTCATAGTTTTTGGTGAAAAAAACTGAAAACTTGAAGCAACAAAAATGACCTTATTCTCACATTACATCATAATCATTTTTTTTCTTCAAAGTACAGCAATACCAAACTAGCGGCAAATGCTGCTTTCTACAACAGCTACTATTCAATCTTCATTGGAAGTTTCTTGAAGTCGTCACCGGACTCACAACAGTGCCGTCCTAGGAAAATGTTCATATCATCGGGAAAATCAAATATTTAGTAATTTGGATGGGCTGAGTATCTATTATTTTTTCGACAAAAAAAAAAGTACCTATAATTTAGTGAAATTTTTCTTTAATTCATAAGTTGAATTTTTTAAAGTTGACTTGACGAAGTGTTAATACAGTATTAACTGGATTATTGTGTGACTTAACTCATATCTTATGTTATTGTTGATTTTGAAATGTCAATTTTCTTGTGATGAATAATTTTTAGCTATACACAATTGTGATTCACTTGTATTTATTTTTTTTGCTATGCAATGCAATTGGTATATAACTTTTTTTTCAAATTTTATTATTATTAAGAAGATGAGAGAGTTCGAAAATATGATAATAATCTAGGAAAATGAATTCAAAACCCGAAACGAATGGATGAACTAAACACCCTATTTATTGTGATATTGGCTTACATGCTAGACCTGTCACGTAACTCTAATTGCAATATAAACAATAATGAAGTTTAAGCATCTTTAGCGGTAACTTCAAACCTCTAATAATATTGTTGAACACAATACTTCAAAGAAAGATAAGGTTTAAAACCTTTTCACATGTCTTGAAAAATTTTAAGAGTAAAGATAACTAAGATTATGCGTAAGTTACTTAGGCCATCTCCAACTGAGGGTTGGCCAGATGGCTCATTTTAGCCATCTAGTCCTCCAATAAATTAATATTTTAATAAATAGTACATGCCCATATTTGCCTCCGTCTCTAACCGAAGGTCAAAGGGACATAGGGCCAAACATAATTTATTATTTAAAAACTACAACTTAAATTCAAATCCAACGGCTAAGTGACATCAGCTAGCCGTTGGATTTGTATTTTTCTTTTGCTATAATAGGGTGGATATGGCTATAATTCACACAACTTTGAATTCAATCTATTTCAATTCAATCTCTTTCTATTCAATCTTTTTCAATTCAAGTTTGCAATGAATTCCAACTTTGGATCCTCTTCGGATTCCAACTGGGGGTCCTCATCCAATTCCAAATTGGAAGCAAAATGGGCGCAAATGAGATGAGAAGATGAGCAGTTTGATGAAGAAGTTCAAGTAAGGCACAACAAACAAAACAGAGCAGCAGCCATGGTGTGTCAGCCAACTAAGGAACAACCTCAATAGGGTGGCTCTATTGCTGGTCGCTCTTAAAAACCACGAAACAGAGCGATGTCGCATGCCAATCTAATGAACAACTACTTAAAAAAAATATGAAACAAATTTTGTGAAATAAAAGTTATAGGAAAATTTTTCTAAATAAAAAATAATAATAAAACTATAAAAATAAAATAAAAAACAAATGCAACACCTAGCTGACGTCAGTTAGCCATTGCATTTGAATTTTAGCTTAAGGATTCATGTCGGTTATAATGATTTTTCTGGTCAGCCCTTTCAGATTCTATGGGGCCCTATTAGATTTCACGAGCCCTCTGGCCTAGCCCTCGTTGGAGACGGCTTTCGAGCTATTTTCGGCCCTCTGGACCCTTCGGTTGGAGATGGCCTTAACCCCAAATGATGTATAAAAGAAAAACAAGGTTTCTTTCTTGGTGCCCCAACTTCCCCTCGTTGAAATGACATTTTTTGACTCTTTGCAAGATATAATTAAACTTGATCATTAGCAAACGAATATAATTACAAAGTACAAGTTCAAACGACAAAACTAATTATTAATCGATGGACTTCAACTTAAAGTTAAAAGAGAAAAATCAAACAAAATTCCAAGCAATTACCTCATATATTCTATGTGTTGGGTTCTATTAAAAAGATAATGTCGTTATTTGAAAATTAATTTTATGCGTCTGTAACAAAAAATTTAGCTGATTTCTTTCAGATTTTGAGTTCAGCTATCATGGTTTTATGTTCTAGTTAAAGAGAAATGTTTATTTATCCGACTATCAATATTAAACATTAATTATATTAATTTTGTATATAAATGTGCGATCAAATTCAAATCTAACACATCATTCATTGTGGAATCACAGGAGGAGGAACCTTGGACTCTTGACATTTTGATTGAAATGGACAAAGTTGGTTGGCTTGTTTGCTACTACACGAATCTTCGAGGAAACCAAGTTGGTGGTAGTGATCCTAATGCCCTCATCCTACATAGATCTTCGATTAGTTAGATTGAACGTCATGAAAAGGACATGATCAAAATATCAGTACTTTGAACAGAGAGTTATGGGTCTCTATAATTGAGAAAAGTGGCAGATTTAGATAGGGAATATATGGGGGCGGCTGCCCCCACTCAAGAATTTGTGGTTCCATTGTTCTTCCCAAATGCTAAGGTGGGGGCAAAATGTTCGTTAAATTTTCTCAAGGAGGTTGGACAAAACAAGCAATTGGTAGTTGAGTAATGTGTGTTTGCATCTTGTCTTAGCAAGAAAAACAAATTATGGGGACATATTTAGGATATCAAACTGCGTTAGGCTAAATTTATTTTACGTACAAATTTATCAGAAAACTTGATGATGACTTTCACATTCTTGTTCTTTCATACTTAGTAACTTTCACGTTCTTACTCAATAGTAGGCTCTGTCCCTAAAATTTTTGAATCCTCCGCTACTTCAAGGACATTTTTGTCCACAATGGAAGCACCTTGGATGTCCCTTAATTAGGTGATACTGTTGTTTGCGATAGTTTTTGGTGCCTATATATGAGGGGACCTCTCAAAAAGATAAGAACATGAATAATAGTGAAAACTACTCCCACTTTTACTTGCCTTCAAAGTTCACACTTCAAAGGCATATATGAATGTGATGCGCATGTGGGTTCTTAACATTATTTTTGTAAGGGTTGAACCAGACAAACTTTGCAAATAACATGCGATCGAGGTAAGTGACTGCTTTTCTGGTTGTTTGATTAAGCAACCCTAAACTCACGTTTAGCATACTAAAGCACGTATGGCTTCTTCGGGGTAAGCTAAGGTTCGTGAATATTTGGATATCTAAGTCTTCAATTCCATAATTTTTGGTCCCCTGTTCTGGTGGAGTATGTTGGCCCCGTCTAGGTGTAGGAAATCTAGGTCAAAGTAATTAAACTTTGTCCTAAGTAATTACGAATCAAAGTCCGGCTACTGCACTCTCACCATTTAGGGTGTGGCACTCCACTGCTTCGCCTAGCAGCACGATACTTGCATTGCTCTCTGGGATGTTGTATATATAGTCTATTACTAACACTACAATTTAGTGGTATTTCTGACTACTTATAATTAGTAGTGAAATGTCTCAAATTCGACTCTTATGAGACTATGAACAGTGAGTTTGTTATCTAATTAATAAATTAATCATTATCTGATTTCTATATCTTCTACATATGTGCCTTGGATCTTTTAGATGAGATTTTGGTCCAGTTAAATAAAGGTTAGGCTGGACTTGCATAAAAAGTTTAACCTGTAATTAACAAGATGCGTCTTGTTAAGAAGTGTTCTTGAAAAAAACCTTTGTTTATCAAACGCCATTTGTATTAGAACGTATACAAATTATCATGGACTTTTATAATCCATGAACACTTTTTAGTAAAACGCCGTTTTAGAAAATCAGAATAACTGACTATTTGGAGACAGATTAAATGAGACCATGCATAGAGGTTCAATCCAGTTAGCTAATGGACGCGCTTTTGATCACCTTCATCATGGAGTGATATATATTCATCTACTGATCACACTACTTGTGTTACTGGATTTTGGAGCCAACATATATACCAAAAATCTGTTGATCTCGATTAATATTCTTTCAGTTCCCACATTATTAGATAATTTATATTTAAGGTTTACATGTAAAACTCCGACACAAAGAATCCTTATTTTTTTAATAGATGAAGCTATATACAGCTAGAGGATCTTTGTACTTAGTAGTTAATAAAATAATTTGAATGATTAAGAAGGTCAAGGGGATTGTTTGAATCATTCATGCATGCATCAACATGTGTTTGATGGTTTTTTTCCCGACATGTATATGTATAAGTTATCAAAAAGTATTAACTAATTAAACTCATGTGCATGAACTATTTAAAAAGAGTTATTATTTATTTATTTATTTTATTATTATGATCAAATGTAGATTTTGTTAGATTAGATGTTAGATTAACCACCAATGAGGTTCGAATCTACGACGTCATACAAGAACTCAATACATTTCCATCACTGTGATGAAGGATCACTTGCGAACTATTTAAAAAGAGTTGCCACTGGCCAAGGTTTGTAACTTTGTTCGTATGTTGGACTTGAGTGCCCAAAAGGGTTCACTTGCTTGGTGAATTTCCATAACTCGCATATTTTTTATTGTCATCTTTTATGTTACGAGTCGCGTTTCTTTTAATCACTTGATATGTTTGATATTTTTAAGAAAATCGTTAATTTATTTAATACATGTGGCTGAGTCGGGATGACTATTAATCTCTAATATGATTAAAATTTTGTAAATCTGTCTTGAATAATATTTTAGTTTAATCATGACATTTGTACTCTATAATTACGTTAATCAAATATGGGTTCACAATGAGGTATACAATGTACCCATGGCACAGACATACAAGTTTTGTTGATTTTGTAATATTGAAAAACTTCGTAAGTTCAAATTCATCATTGCCAAGGTTTAAAACTTGAAAAAAAAAAAGAAAAAAAAAACGAAGGAAATTACACTTGGATTTTGGAATTAGCCCATCAAACAAAAATCCATTTCATAAAGTTGTGGCCCGTTATCACAGCCCTCGTGAACCAACTGATAATTAAGAAGCCCATATCCAAATCCAATGCCACGTAAAAGCTTCTTCTATGTAGATTTCCTCAAGCAACGACAAACGTCCTTCACCAACTATAGGTCTACAAAGTAAGCCTAAATTCCTAATACTAATTTTACCATTCCAACATCATCAAATATAATTTGTGAAGATAAAGACCAAATAAACATTGGTAGTTTGCAGTTGCGTTCACATTACAGATTCAATTCTCTCTTCTAACTTATTTTTAGGTTGTAGACACATAAGTAGTCACATTGATTAGAGCCTAGAGCGGATACCCTTATCATCTGAGTTTAAATCTCCTCTTGCAGTTTAGATTAGTTTAAGTAGAATATCACTCGGATAAAAGAGAGCATTGGTAAAACCTTTCAAGACAAACGTGTAGAACACAATCATGGACACCCATTTCTTGTGGGAGGAAGGCACTTGCTGCATTCCATGCTCATCAATGTTCTCATAATCTTCTGCATACAACGGCTTTTTTACACAACGCTCCTGATCGCGCGTTCAAATTAAAAGAGCACTGTGTATACTCGTTGCATGCAAAGATTTCTCGAGTTATGCTTAATCTGTTCATTGTTTTGTGAAACATATTGTTGAAGTCTCCAGTGTTGGCTCCTCTGAGGAACGTAACAGGAAGCGTGTAGGAGGATCACGGGAATCTCACTTGAAAGTGCAGCTGCTGTGATGATACATAACATTGTCCAACTCCGTCCATTATAAAAGTCTCGAGACATGTCACAAAACTAAATACTTACAGCACCATTTGACGAGTCGAAGCTCCGACGGCTTACACTTACTTGCTATTCATTGGATCCACAGGCTCCTTCCTCTATCCGCTGTATGAAATGTGAACAAAATCATCTTCGTCCCTCATCTATTGCAGACATCAAGGTATCTGAAAACAATGCAAGAATTATTACAACCACAACTTTGGGAGCAACATATGATTCGATTAGGGCCTACAATAAAAATGAAATGAGCTGAGGAAGGCTCACCAGTGGAAGGTTTAGTGTTCTTGAAAAAGACATATATTGGTTTTTTTCTGCTAAGCCTGATCCTTGGCCTCATATAATCAACGATTTCTCCAAGAGAATTATCAAAATGGAACAAGTATCTGCAGTCAAGAGAACCCGTTCATAAGAGACAAGCAATGAACACAAATGAAATCGAGTGCGTTTTTCTTGATGTATGTAAATCTCATACAATGACATCGATCGGTGGCAGTAGGTGCTTTCCCACACTAATCTCATGCTGCAAGAAAAGTCATAATTTATCATGAAGTTCAGAGATTCTAGTTTGAATGTTTGAAGGTTGTATTTGAATGTATTGAACGGTTGAGATTAGAACATCTAAACAGTATAGAGTGAGCCCCGTGTATTAGTTAGTAGTGTTTCAAGTTGGCCCGTGCGGACTGCGGTGCACATGACCTCTCTTACACGAGGGGAACCGCGTGAAATCTCAACGGCTTTCTTTTGTCCTTTGCTAGCATCACACTATATGTGTGATTGTTTTGCTGTAGTGTAATCGGATCTAAGAAAGACGGATGAAATCGTGGAGCTACGTACTCCCATCGCTGCTGAGTTCATCTTTCTTCTTGCTGCTTTATAACTTTTCCAGAAATCCTACAAAAAACTATACACATTTACAGAAAACAACAATGAGGACAGTGAAATTCATTCCAACTTCTGCTACCAGTTTGAAAAATATATTGAGACCTGCATATGCAATGTGAGTCACCATCATCATCATCAATGGCTTCAAACCCCTCTACTGCACTACTAAAACATATCATCCTCTTCCAAATGCATGCAATCAGCATTTTTGGAGAGAGAGAGAGAGAGAGAGAGAGAAAGAGAGAGTGTGTGTGGCTTTTTGGGAGAGCTCCGTATTATAATTTGGATGTGAAATTGTAATGTAGCTCTTGTTTTAGGTGTTGAGCAATTTCCTCGGTAGCAATAAAAATAAATCTCTTGTTTTGAGCAAAGTGAAAAAACAAACATTGAAATCCGGAAGTCAGAAGAAATAAAAAAAATCAATCGATCACGGTGGGACTCGAACCCACAATCTCCCGCTCCGGAGGCGAGCGCCTTATCCATTAGGCCACGCGACCTTCTTATTGGTTGTTCCACTTCTTTATTTATATAGAAACAACAACCAAAAGTAAAATGCTGAATAAAGAACTCGTTTTGATTTTGGAGTTTAAGAAATAAAATCCCTGTATATTTTCCTTACATCCATTAATTCATAAATTAAGCTCAAGCCTTTCCTTTTAAATGGAACGTTTAATTGGACGTTTGTCATAGCTTTATAAAATAAAATAAAAGTACTTAAAATAAAACTCTAATTGTTAGATGTCTTGTAATTTTCAAGAAAAAGAAAGACCACTAAATTTGTTTTTATTCTTTTTCTTATTATAACAAAAGTACAATCAAGATTTCGAGAATAAAAAACATTTAACTAACCACATAAGAAAGTTAGTTGTCCACCAATATCAACTTATATTTATTAATTAATCAAGACGCCACATCTGCGATTAACTCAATATATTTAATATTACCCTATAATTCTCATTTTAATACTTTAATTATCAGCATAACATAAACACAACTTTTGTTTTTAAGAAACATAAACGCAACCCTTTTTTTTAATAAATGATATTATTTACACAAAATAAGAGAGGGTGATAATTCTCTTTACTTAAAAATGAGAGGTTTTAGATTCAATTTTAGCCAAAAAGGAATTTGAATATACAAGCAATTTAAACCTTAAGTCATAACAAAATCGTAAACGAAATATTTATTTGGATTAGTGAGTAAAAAATGGAAAATATAAGGTAAATGAGGGAACATATTTGGAGGAAACTTGATATAGATCCAATTTTGTGAGCCAAAATTGAAAATAGTCCACTTATGTGAAATAGGTCCGGTGACTAGGATTACACATATGCATTGTTACTTTTGCATATCAATATATCCTTAAGATTATAAATTATTATATATGTAAATGCACATAATCACTCAACTTTAGGATTAATAGTTGGACGGATTCCTTAATTTTAGGATTTGAACTAATCCGTTAATAACTTAAAACTCTCTCATAAGAATTATAGGTTGGGTGATTTTGGGGTGATTATGAGGGGTGAGAAGGTGATCTGAATGCCACACTTGGTTTCGTTGGTGTTTATCTACCTGTATTATAGGATTTTTTATTTTATTTTTTTATATAGGAAACTTCATTTTAATCACTGGCAAAGATGATTGCAGACTAAAACCATAGTAAGATCAAAATCTTATTTTAGTCCCTTGACACATTAATCACCTCATTTATTAATTATATTTCGATGTTTTAACTATTTCTCTTTTTCTTCCTAATTTTAATGTCTTAATTATATTTCATTATGGTTCTAATTTTTATTTCATTCATCGTAATATATTTTGTTGTAAACATTAGATAAACTAGTTTTTGTTATACAATATATTTCGATGTATTTTGTCTTCTTCATTTAGGTATATTAAATTCATAATGCATACATTTAGGTGCACATTTAAGTACACACATTTCAATACAAACATTTAGGTACATTAATTCAATATAATACATTTCGGTATTAGATTTTGGTACATTAATTCAACATAATTCATTTCGATACTAACCTTTCGGTATTAACATTTAGGTACCCTAATTGAGTCTTTCAAGTTTGAAGAATGCTAAATAAAACTAATAAATTAAAAAAAAGGCAAAAAATAAATTAAAATATGTATATTAATGAATTTAAATATTTAATGGGAGACATTAAATAAAAAACACATTAATTATTTTGAATACATCAAGGACTATAATCAATATGTAATCTAACATCAGGTTTTTATCAAATTTCAATCTTCTTGAAGGACTAAAGTTGAAAAACCCATTTTTTTTATTGTTTTTATTTTTTTATATACTCTCTGTATTATAGATTAATAGTAATTTATCTACCTATATCACATGTTTATAATAATTTATCTCAAATTAAATGTTTATCAACTTGTACCAGAGGTTTTTGCTCATAGTTTGTAGAGTATATCTGCTTTCTAGGTATAAAGTATTTGCCTTCCTATATCATAGGTATACATGGAGGTAGACAATACTTTTGCATATCTACCTATATAATAGGTTTTTGTTTATAATCTACCTCACATGTTTTTCTTCTTTATGATATACATATAGTATAGATCCTTAATTATATATCAATATCACAGGTTCCTTACCTCCCACAGTTTTTAATTTTTGATAAACTTATCATATTTGTAGTATATAGTTTTTAAAATATTTGTTATTAGGAGGTGGGTAGATAAAGCCATATAAAAATTTAAATCGATTTTTATTTTTACTTTAAAGGACAAAATGGGTATAATAACAAATTAAATAAAACTGGACTTGATTTGAAACAGTCGGATTTTTTGGACTTGAATATAAGTATGGAAAGAGATCATTCTTGAATTCCTTCTATTAAATCTGTCTAATCAATTAATTAATTTAAATCTTTAAATTTAATTTAACAGTTACAATAGAAAATTTATGTAAAAATTATAATAATTTTAATCATTAAATTAAATTTTAAATATTTAAATTAAGTAATTAGATGAATTTAGTGGAAGGGAGACGATCCCTTTCCCAAGTTTACAGATTTTTGAAGGTAAATATTTGTTAGTTTACTTTAGGATGTCTCTATCAATCAAGTAGGTATCTCCGTAACCCGTACGCTCAGTCGCGCCTCCTTTTACTAAAATAGGTCGTGCTCCACCCCATCCGAACCCATTCATACAAACACGCTCACACGTGTCATAATTGTTTCAGACACGCCGCCCGACACCACCGCCAGTCTCTCCCAGGTTCCCATCTAGATCCCAGATCTCAGATATAATCGACGGCTTCTCGCCCTCCACGTCACTAACTCCAATCCACTATTTAAATTCAGCTTTTTCTCACTCTCTCTCTTGTTCCAGACAAACAGAGAGCAAACAAACCCAACTAAAAAACACGAGAAATTTGATTGGTCGTCGGCTGCTCCGAGATCCGACTCGCCGGACTGTCCACGCCGCAGATCTAGAGACTCCGACGTCGACGGTAAATAACCAAAATGTACGCCCCTTTCTATTTTTAGAAACTCAACCTTCCTCCAGATTCATTCAACCAAGTGAACCGTTTCGTCATTTCCATTGAATCTCAGCCCGCGCGGTATATTAAATCGGAAGCGAATCAGATCGACGGCGGGGATGGCGCCGAGCACGATCCGGAAAGCAATCGGAGCCGTCAAGGATCAGACGAGCATCGGCATCGCCAAGGTCGCCAGCAACCTGGCCCCGGACCTCGAGGTCGCGATCGTCAAAGCGACGTCGCACGAGGACGAGCCGGCCAGCGAGAAGCACGTCCGCGAGATACTGATGCTGACTTCGTCGTCCAGGGGTTACGTCCACGCGTGCGTGTCGGCGGTGTCGAAGCGTCTGGGGAAGACGCGCGACTGGATCGTGGCGCTCAAGGCGTTGATGCTGGTCCACCGCCTCCTGAACGATGGCGACCCGGTGCTCGGGGACGAGATCGTGTACGCGACTCGGAGGGGGACCCGCCTCCTGAACCTATCGGATTTCAGGGACGAGGCGCACTCGAGCTCGTGGGACCACTCTGCCTTTGTGAGGACTTATGCTCTGTTCTTGGATCAGAGGCTCGAGCTGATGCTGTT
Organism: Pyrus x bretschneideri; assembly: GCF_019419815.1. Classification (NCBI taxonomy): domain Eukaryota; kingdom Viridiplantae; phylum Streptophyta; class Magnoliopsida; order Rosales; family Rosaceae; genus Pyrus; species Pyrus x bretschneideri. Next base: position 7,557,169 of record NW_025999390.1, on the reverse strand, counting down.
CGAGAGGAAGAGCGGCGGCGGAGGCGGCGGTCTTGGTGCGGGAGATCGACAGAGCTCTGGTGGTTCGTATGGCGGGGCTTCGAATTTCAGGTCTCCGCCGCCGAGAAATTACGAGTATGAGTACGGAGGAGAGCGAGATCGCGATTATGAAAATGGAGGAGGGATGAGGAGGTCGAGGTCGTACGGCGATATGAATGACTCGGTGAGTCGAAACTGGGCGAGATGAGAAGAGAATTGTGAGCGTGACCCCATTGAGGGAGATGAAGCCGGAGCGAATTTTCGCGAAAATGGGTCATTTGCAGAGGCTGTTGGATCGGTTCTTGGCGACGCGGCCCACCGGGTTGGCTAAGAGCAGTCGGTTGGTTCTGGTGGCGGTTTACCCGGTGGTGAAGGAGAGCTTTCAGCTGTATGCTGACATTTGTGAGGTTTTGGCGGTTTTGCTGGATAAGTTTTTTGATATGGAGTATCCGGATTGCGTTAAGGCTTTTGATGCTTATGCAAGTGCGGCGAAGCAGATTGATGAGCTGGTTGGGTTCTATGGTTGGTGTAAGGATTTGGGTTTGGCGCGGTCGTCGGAGTATCCGGAGGTGCAAAGGATTGGGAGCAAGTTGCTGGAGACATTGGAGGAGTTTGTGAGGGACAGGTCCAAGGGAACCAAGAGTCCGGAGAGGAAGGTGGAGCCTGCTCCTGTGGCTCCAGTTGAGGAGGAGCCCCAACCCGATATGAATGAGATTAAGGCTCTGCCCGCGCCGGAGAGTTTCACTCCACCGCCGCCACCTGAGGTTGTGGAGAAGGCGGAGGTGAAGCAGGAAGTGGTAGGGGATTTGGTGGATTTGAGGGATAATGGGGTTTCAGCTGATGCACAGGGTAATCAGTTGGCTTTGGCCCTGTTTGCCGGTCCTGGTGGTGGTGGAAGTGCTAATGGATCCTGGGAAGCTTTCCCATCAGACGGGCAGCCCCAAGTCACCTCGGCTTGGCAGACTCCAGCTGCAGAACCCGGGAAGGCGGATTGGGAACTGGCGTTGGTGGAAACAGCAAGTAATTTATCTAGGCAGAAGCAAAATCTTGGTGGTGGGATGGATCCATTGTTGTTGGACGGCATGTATGATCAGGGCATCGTGAGGCAGCATGTGAGTACTGCCCAATTGACTGGTGGTAGTGCCAGTAGTGTAGCATTGCCTGGGCCGGGCAAGAGCGCAACACAGGTGTTAGCTCTTCCCGCCCCAGACGGGACGGTCCAGGCGGTGAATCAGGACCCATTCGCTGCATCATTAACCGTTCCGCCACCATCCTATGTGCAAATGGCGGATCTGGAGAAGAAGCAACATTTGCTTATGCAGGAGCAGCAGCTGTGGAATCAGTATGCCAAGGAAGGAATGCAGGGGCAAGGCAGCTTACAGAAAATCAGCGGGACCGGATACTACGGAGCAGCTCCTATGGCAATGCAACCCTACGGAATGCCTCCGGTGAATGGAATGGGGATGCCGCCACCGGCCGGGTACTACTACGCTCCTTACTGATTTTTGTGATCCTCATTTGCCTGCCTATAAAATGACTCCTCTTTGTTAATTCTGTATGCTATTTTCTGGCTTTCTTTAATATCTTGCTTGAATGTACTAAACCTGTTGTGCATTGATGGTGGGGGAGGAGTGGGACTGAAATTATGAGATCAGTCATTTGTTGGCGGGGACTTTGAATGCTCGGATATACATAAAATCGATTTGTGATCTTTTTTTGTTTTGTAATAGTAGATTTTCTCGACTTTTTTTTTATTTTTTATTTTTTTTACCATGAACAAGATATCTTTGATATTTGTTTTGAGAACAAAATTTAATTCATTCGATTTGATAACCATATGTATATGATGCAAAGCATGTTTGGTCGTCTATTTAATATCACAAGGCTATAGTTGTTTGATTCTTAAGTTGCTTGGATCGTTGGCATGCTACGGTCCTTTTGAGGTTTGTGAGTTATGTTTTCTCAGACAGACAAATCACAGTTTGACGGGTGTGCGTAAGCTTTTCCTTGTGATTATGATGGGTTAGTTTTGCATATGTGTCAGCTTGTCATTAGCTTGTAAGGAGCAAAGAAATACTCGTATGTATATAGATGAATAAAACACAAAATATGCGTACTTAATAGTCGCTTGTTTTCCTCCAAACTGAATCGTGTCCACTCCTACTTAGGCTGATTACAGTTTTGGTTTGTATGCTTTCTCATGTTATTTCCAACTATTTTTAACGCGGATCCAAATTTGGACATAGTTGGACTTATAATCTAAGATAAAAGAGAGTTCGAGATTGTAAGGATGATTAAGTCGTGGATAAGCAAGACCTGCGACATATACGATAGACAATAGTCCAAACAAGCTTGGAGGTGTCAAAAGAAAGCAACGAGAATTAACTGAAAACGACCTCCCATGCCACTTTTGACGACTCTTTTATTCAATGTACGGACTAGGAGAGAGATACAAAAATGTCATAAACCCATGGCTTAAATTTCTTTTGTTAAGTGATCCCATAAAATATATTGAGATTGAATTTTACATTCGAAAAAAATGGGACTTTGCATGTACTTGTAAGCAGTTGGGTTATTCATCAAATTGTTATTTGGTTTTACGGTGAATTTTTAACTTACTTCAAAACATGCAACCAATGGCAGAGGTACACTATGGCTAGGGTGGGCTATGGCCTAGGGTGAGTTCCGCCATTGCAAACACCCATTCTTTGTTGTTAAATTGACCATTTCATGCTATTGACATTACGTAATGTTTGTGATATTCTTTCTATTTGTAAGTATAAAATTTCAAGTGAGACTCAATTTGACAAATTTATTGTGTGGTTCAATCCAAATCTTGTTACGTAATTAAAAAAAAATAAAAATGGGGATTCCTCTCATTGTTTTCTTTGTTGAGAAAAATATGAATGTTATATGCATTAATACAAATAATCATACTTATGAAGCATCGCATGCTTGCTTTTTAGTCTTCGAGTTGTAGACAATGGTGAGGAAAAACAACAATATTGTCTTCTTTAGGTTTGTGGACAAACTGTCAATTGGAAGGGAGCCCACAGGTTCCTTTCCTCCTCTATGATATGTGGATCCACCACCACCAATTATTCGTGAATCTGGCACCAAGTAATATGTGACTCATGACCCACCTCCCACACATACACATACAGTCAAATTTTGTGCTTTTTCGACTTTTAACCTTTCGCTTTTGTTTTTGTTTGATAAACGCTAGTCTCCAACTTTTTATGCCTAATTGACATTTGGGATCCTCTTATTGATTGGATTCTACCTGAACCTTCTGGCCAATCCCACTAAGCAAAGTTGGCATGGTTTATCCAAAGCAAATGTTATTCTCATTCTCAGTTTGTCACTATGGTACTCGTAGATTATAAATAGGGGATCAGAGTGTAATTGTATGACATGAATATTGGACTCAATAGACGAGTTTGATTGTAAAAATGAAAATGCTTGGCCCTAAACGGCGCATGTGGTGTGATTGAATTGAACACGAACCTTCTAGCTAATCCTACCATGCAAACCAATTATTCACCCTCTTTGCTCGTCATTATGCGTTACAAAATAAAAGTATTGAGAATTAAAGTGTAAAATGAAAAACTCAAAAATTAGAATAAATTGAGTTTTAGAGATAATGATAAACGCTCCTAAATTGGCCTCGACCATAAATAAAAAAAACTTAAATAAAGATGTCCGAACATCTCATTCATAAAGTATCTCGTCTGGAAACAGAAGAAAAAAGAGTCCTTATAATATTGGCAGTGTCGGTGGGGAGATATTTGACCTATTGACAACTGGCTTTGGTCATTCCTTTGACATTTCACGAATTTGGCGCCCATAATGGGTCGGTGGGTGGGTCCTGGTAATAACAAGCTGCACTTGCATAATTGCATGTGTGTATTGCTTGTTAGTTTATATACAATTGTAGGGGCTTATTAGGAAACAAGTACAAATTAGTTGAACTAATTCATTAACTAACTCAATTTTGATTAATTACAATCCCAACTGCAACCTAAAAAATAATTAGTTTTACCTAAAATGGTTGGCCAATCCAAACCAACACTGAGAGGTCAACTGCAGGAGAGCTCTGGAGAGTCCTACTGTATAACTATGTATATTTGGGTATATTGTACTTATACACAACGATATGGATTGGAGTAAATCACACAATAGCTCAGCTTGATAAATTAGTATCGGATTTGTAATTTACGAGAATTAAAAACTTCAGATTTCTCATTTATACAAGTGAAAATGGAAGACCATAAACTATAGCACTAATGGCACTATACATTGCCTTCCAAGTAAATCATATCCACCTGTTAAATTTTTTCAAACTTTTCAGTGCAAATTTATCTGTTAAATTCCGCAATATATGTTATGCATTTTTGTTAGTAGAGCGAAAGCATTAGTTGGTTAAATAGTTATTCATTATGGATGAGGAAATCAATGGAGATTAAATCTGCATCAAAGTACATAAGCATGATTATTTTCTACCGCTTGTAGCAAAGCGCCACCTGCATATGTTATGCATCTATGCATCCTAGAATTTTCACTTTCTGCATCTTGGGCGGCTGAAGATGAAGATAGGTCATTAAACTCTTGGCAATGAGGGGGTGGAGGACCACATGAATGATATAAACCCTAATTTCTGCACTCTGCAGTATTATTTGCACCATTATTTCTGCAGTTGAACCAACTCTGCCCGTGACCTGATAGCTGAGCTGATTGTGATTTTGCAGTTTGGCATTGTTCAACTCTGGGGCCAGATGGGCCCAAATTTGTCTATGAGGCTCATAAGTATCATCGTTGGATAATTGGAGTTTCACTCTTAAATTTATTGACAACGAAAAGTAATCAAAATTTTATAAGTTTATATACGATTTCTAAATTTTTTAACGTGAGACAACTCTTTACATTGCCATATGTTTCTCTCACGTGATGTGAGAGAGACAATAAAAGGATATATATGCGGTTACAAGGACAATTTTTTATGCATAGAGTTGGCTTCCAACCCGTAATGCATGTGAAATCCATAGTACATTATAGTTGGGAGTTATTCATGTAAGATAAATATGATCTATAGAAGTCGATGAAAAAGCCATAGAGCCATGATCTTCAAAGTTGACCTTCTCATCTCTGCCAGATTCCCAATGCTCATGCAACAATAGATTTTAGTTCAATAATGAGAGTTCAAATTATGTGAGAGCATATGTCACTTTCCTATAGACAAATAATTCCTAAAATTCTTCTATTTGAATCATTGTACGAAATCAACATTGTCTCTAAATTATGTGGACTACTAATAATGTGGTTCAAATTTGTATTTGGTGAGAATCAAACTTTAGAATTCTTACTTAAAGTTACAGGTAAATAGAAATATCATTATATCATATTACTAAGTGATACAAAGTTTGGAATTCAAGAGAGATCATAGATATTAGAAACAAAATAAATATTACAAGCCCTTATATTCTGAAGAGCTTTGGCCAAGCCTAGTGGATCTCCTATGAATTTTCTCTAGTGTACATCAAAAGTTCACATTTAAGTTTCATATCTGAATATGATCTGTTAGATCTAATTAGGTTAAATGATTTAACTGCTCATGTATAATTCTTGGTGTGCATTAGAGAAAGCATCTCCACTTCTATAATCTTGTACATACTTTATGTCGATGAACAAATTTAGATCCACACGCTTGCGTATCCACTACTCCTAAAAGAATTTGGATCCAACGTACCAAAACAAATTTAGATCCACTACTCCCTGTATTTATCTTTCTTTTCTTAGTTCATGTGGTTGAATGAACACTTTTATCGTAATGATGAAAAACAATTATCTGATAGATTTTGGTACGAGTTCGATCTCTATCAACTTTTTTCCCTTAACAACTAATTGTCTAACCCGCCAACGTTATCTTTATACTAAAGTGGAAAATGATAGCATTATTTTCAAGAAAAAGAGAAAAATCTTCGTAAGAGAACATCCGGTACATACAAAAGCTTTCGTATTACATACTGATGGGAAAGTTTGTCTATATATATAATTGTGTCTTTTGCAATGGGCCTAGCTACCTGCATGTGACATTCTAACGACTCTTTTGACATAATACTTTATAGATGAGAAATTAAGCACAAATCATAAAACAAACCGTACAGCTCTTATTAGCAAGAGGGTTTACAAATGTCTACAACACAAACATGCATGAATCTCACTATGGAACAACGAGACGAAAATATAAAACAAGCAAATACTACGTAAAGGATAAGGAGAAAACGGCGAATTAAGGAGACTTACTGTCGATATACTTAACTAATTAATGACAGAGATGATAGTACACACTGTTTGTATGATGGTGAGTACGATGAGAAAACCAGCTGCAAAGACAGAAATCATTGCCCAAGGTGTGTCGAAATACTTTTGTTTCAAGCTTGCCTTTGATTTGTTCCACGGCTTTCCACAGTAGTTGCTCAGCTCCTTGGAAAGATCAGCAAAGTAGTAGTTTTCGTTGTTCGAAGAAACCCCAACGCAAAGTTTGTTAATCAGAATAGAAACCTTATTGTTGTCGCCGAGCGTATTCACAAAAATTCCGTACTCAACAAGGAGATCTACATCCATTGGGGTGTTTACAAAACCATCCATGATGCGAAGATAATCACTTATGTGATTCTCCATGCAATGGCATTGTTCGAATACAAGGAGATTTCGGAGTGTAAGCTCCGTGTAATCGTGTATTTCTACTTGTGGAATTTCCAGAATACCTTTATCAATATTGAATGATATATCAAACAAATGTTTGCTTGAACTGACCTGAAACTTGACACCAGCCTGGTGTAATTTCTTAGCGCATGGTGTATTTAGAGTACTTTCGAGTGGCTTTTCAGTTTGTGACCTCTTCAAAGATGGTAGATGTAAAGTTCTTATCAAATCAACAAAGTGTTTTACTGGATTTGCTTCCAATCTAGAAGAAATTATGTTCTTCAAGTTGTCTTCATTCCCCTGTAAATGCACCGTCTTCTGGAAGAACTTGTAAGAAAGCTCTACTAGTGAAGGCAGGTCCTCAGCATTATCCAAGTTAGAAGTGACATCTGCGAAAAGATCTTCAAGAATGAAAAATGGCAGCTGATTTTCAAGTAAAATCATGTCAGGCGCCATATTCTGCAACATCCATGGTTTAGTGAATATCCAGTCATTATCATCCTCCAAACGCTGGGAAAAGTTCCTCAATAAGAGCTCAATGATGAAGGCGGCATCAACAAAAATGATTCTTACAAATACATCACTCTTAAAGTCCCTGGCTTCTCCATCATAACAACCACGCAGTCTTGCTTCTTGGGCCATTATTTTCTTCACATAAACCTCCGAGTCTACCCCAGTCCGATGTAGAAAATGTTGTAGGTACCTCATGTTTGTGTTCTTCCATGTATAACAAGTCTTTGTTTTATGGTGGAGTGGGCCTATTGAGACTGCTTTCGGTGTGTAGGCCTTCTTCCTCACGCACCGTAGTCGCTCAGGAACTTTGCTGATACAACAGTGACGGGACAGGGGTGACAGGTCATTCAAATCCTTTGTTATCGAATTCACTACTGAGATGCGGGCCTTTTCTATGTCATCTGGCGCTTGAGCTTGAGTGGCTAAATTTCACTTTCTTCTTGACCATTGTTCTGATTTTAATAGATGAGGTTGAATTGATGAGGATTATAGATCACTGGCACCATAATCAAAAAATATTTCATTCAATAGGTTGACGTGAGTCCCTATTCGAATAGGAATGTAATTATTGATTGGAGATTTGTTGTGCAACGAAAGCGGATTGATTGCGGTACCGTCGGTAAAGATGATATGGGAAAATTAAAGCAAAGATAAACAGAGAAAATAACAATATAAGAAACTTAACGTGGTTCGACAACTTGCCTACGTACACGTGGGAGGGAGATCTCACTTTCCACTAACAAGGCAACAAGTGGAATACAAAAGGAACACTCTTTGACTCCCAACCTCACTTCCCAATAAAAATCCCAAATACACCCTTGTTGGTTTTACTCACAAATTAGAGTACAAAACCAAACCACTCACTCACTAAAGCAAAACCTTATTTCTTGAAACAAACCAAGAAAACTAGAGAAGCCAAAAAAAATGCTTTGCTTCTTTCTTGTTGCTTTGCTTCAAATATGATTTTGGGATATTTGATACTTTGATGGAGAAGCCTATTTATAGGCTTTGAGAATGAATCACCATCATAATTTTTTCCCAGCCGAGCACCATTATTTGTGGCCTAACTTATGACCTAATTTTCCCACTTAATACAATATTAAAAATTGAAGTGTGCTTGCCTCATCATTACAAGAGATTTTTCAGTGTGACCCATACACGGGGTGATACACGACGTGTTTCTGTACAAATTGTGAGATATGTGTGTTAAAAAGTTAATAACTTAAAAAATAAAAGCAAAGATAAATAGAAAAAATAACAACACAAGAAATTTAGCGTGGTTCGGCAATTTGCCTACGTCCACAGGAGGGAGATCTCACTTTTCACTAACAAGGTAACAAGTGGAATACAAGAGGAACACTCTTTAACTCTCAACCTCATTTCCCAATAAAATCCCAAATACACCCTTGTTGGTTTTACTCACAAACTAGAGTACAAAACCAAACCACTCACCCATTCAAGCAAAACCTTATTTCTTGAAACAAACCAAGAAAACTAGAGAAGCCAAAAAAATGTTTTGCTTCTTTCTTGTTACTTTGCTTCGAATATGATTTTGGGATATTTGATACTTTGCTTCAAATTATGCCATCTCCAAGGGTATTTCTTCTGATACCCTTCATGCACCCCTTTTCATAGGTAGAGGTGCGCCGCACCGCTTCTCAATATGAGGTGATTTGTAGTAAGTTCAAGCATTGTTTGAACTTCTTTGCTAAAATTGGCTTGGTCATCATGTTAGTTGCATTCTCATCTGTGTGGACTTTCGACAAACAAATTTCTTCAGAGTTGATCCACTCTTTAATCTTGTGATATTGGATATCTATATGTTTTGACCTCGCATGAAATACTTGATTCTTAGCAAAAAAAATTATAGCACTTTGACTACCACATTGCAGCTGAACATCCTGTTTAAAACCAAATTCTTCAACCAAACCTTTCAACCATAAAACTTCTTTCGCTGCATCGGTTGTCGTCATGTATTCCGCTTCTGTAGTGGGCAATGCAACAATTGTCTGTAGGATAGACTTCCATGAAATCAATCCTCCACCGAATGTGAAAGCATAGTCAGTCATGGATCTTCTTTATCTAGATCTCTTACATGGTCAGAATCAACATATCCGGCTACCTTGCTTGAAGCTGTATTTTGGTCATACAATAACCCACAATCAATTGTGCCAGCAAGATATCTAAAAATCCACTTTACCGCATTCCAATGGTCCTTTCCTGGATTTGCCATAAAAACAAATTGGGGATTGTGGATTTGCCAAGCATACAATTCAAACCACCCATTCCACAACAAGTTCAATACAAAAGTCAAATCATATAAAATAAACAAGCATATCACCACATAATGCCATCATTACGTAAATCGAAGAGACATGTTATCACGATAAGCCAATCAAGCTCCATAAAATCTCAGTCGCCCTCTAAGATTAGCAACACACTAGAAGAACTCATGATAGTTGACTAAAAAGTCAACCATCAAAAAATAATATAAAATCTCAATATCTTTTTTCACGGAATTGAACCCAAAAGTTCTCAAATTTGAGCTAAGATGGTAGATAGGGGGTTATGAAATAGGTTATAGGTGATGGAAGGGTGAATTTCGACTAAAAAATGGTAGAAATTGGCCGGAATCAAACCGGGTCACTGCTGGGTACATGGGTCGGCAGGTGAGCCCGTTTCACCTTTTTTTTTTTTTTTCCTATCTCATTTCCCCTCATTTCCCTCTTTCTGATTGGTCATCATCCCTATCATTTCCCTCATTTCTCTTCTTTTCTTTCCATCACAACCATTCATCTCTCCCATTTATTTTCTTTTCCCTTCATCCGAGCCACGCACGTGGCACATTCCTTTGCTCCAGAAAATCTGGAACCTTCTAAATGAGGGTCAAATTACAAAAATATCCCTAACTTTAAACGTTAATAACTCTCTCATTATAACTCCATTTCACGAACGGTTTGCGTTTACACGTTCGTGATATCGGGCTTTATTCGAAAATATAATTTGTGACGATGAAAGGTTTACGGATTTTAAATAATTAATTTTCAAACTTCACTCTTCGTAGATTGTAACAATGAAATCTAGGAACGGGATTTCACAAACACAACAATCAAACTCATATTGGGTGTATCCACAAGATACCATGAATGTATCGAACCGCTTGTACCACTCACTGTCTGGGCGATTGCTTCAAGCCGTACAAGGACTTCGTTAATCTGCAAACTAGTACTTCTTTTCCTAGTTCTTTGAATCCTTCTAGCTGCTGCATGTAAATCTGTTCGTCTAGTTCTCCATGTAGGAAAGTTGTTTTCACATCTAGTTGTTCTAACTCCAGATTGTACATTGCTACAATCGATAAAATCACTCGTATCGAGGTATGTTTGATACTGGAGAGAGAATTTCGTTGTAGTCTATACCTTCTTTTTGCGAGTATCCTTTGACAACAAGTCAGGCTTTAAACTTCTCTCCATCATTTGCTGTGACTGCTTCCTTCTCTCGGTAAACCCATTTGGACCTAATAGCCTTCTTTCCCTTGGGCAATTCCACCAATTCCTAAGTTTGATTCTTTCTGAGCGATTCCATCTCTTCTGCCATTGAGCTTCATACACCGAGCTCGTTCTAGCAATGTTCTATTCATTCTTTCAGCAACTCCATTCTGTTGAGGAGTCTTCTTAACTGTAAAGTGTCGAGCAACACCTTCATTCTTGCAGTATTCTAGAAAAGTGTTTTCCTTGTATTCGGTCCCATTGTCACTTTTGATGCACTTCAACTTTCTGCCAGTCTGGTTTTCGACTTCAGCTTTCCATTGTCTGAAAACATTAAACACCTCGGATTTGTGCTTCATGAAGTACACCCAGACCTTTCTGGAATAATCATCGATGAAACTGACGAAATATTTGGAACTTCCATGTGATGCAATCAGAGAGGGTCCCCACATATCAATATGAACATAATCAATAACTACTTTACTGGTGTGGGACGAGGTGCTGAAACTGACCATTTTCTGCTTTCCCATGACACAAAACTTGCAGAATTCCAGTTTGTATCCTTTTACGCCTTTTAGTAGATTCTTCTTGTGCAACTCGTTCAGCCCGCGCTCACTGAGATGGCCTAGACGCATATGCCATAAATCAGTGTTGTCATTTTTGGGTTCTATATCAGTGGCAGCAGCAGCAGCTTCACCTAAAACGATACCTTCGAGCAGCTTGTACAGGTTTCTAACTTTCTCTCCATTCATCACAACGAGAGCTCATTTGCAGACTTTCAGCAATCCGCCTTTGGTCGACAAACCAAAATCTAACGTTGCTAAAGAGATCAAATTCTTCTTTAACTCGGGAATATGTCGGACATTGCCCAGTGTTCTGACAATTCCGTCATGCATTTTGATCTTCACTGTACCAATTCCGATAATTTTGCAGCTAGCATCTTGACCTGTCATGAGCCATCATGTATTTTAATTTTTTTACACGATGCATGACCTATCATGAGCCACTACGCAATTGGAAAGACCATGGTTCTTTGATTTTTTTACAACAACAAAAAGAAATAAGACAACCCAATAAAACTAACAATTTTCGACAATTAAAAACTTTTTTAATTGAAATCATGTTTCTACGGGCAAAACTTTTTTATCTTATGTCTCTACACAAGTCTAATAAAAATAAAATTAATTGATTTAACAAACGGATCAGGATCCTCTCTTAAGAAAATAGTGAAGATCTTCTTGATTAGGCCCATCAAGCCGTTTAAATTTTATCAAACAACTACAATTATTATAACTTTTAGAGAGACCTCCTGTTTGTAACCGTTTGGATAAAATTTGAACAGTCCAATAAACCTGATCAGGAGGATCTCACCATTTATTTAAGAGACCAAGCTGACGTGACGTGGCCTTGGAATTGTGACATAACCCTTTGATTCATCACCGACTGCTCAAGTGGATATGAATTCTACATGGGGAAGTACATCAATAATCTTATATCTAAATATAAGTAGTTCACTCCTGTATATATGCGGAGTCTTTTGGTAATAATATAATAATATCCAATTGTTAAGATTCGTCAAGCACGATACAATTCATATAGTAGACGGAAGTGATTAATTGAAAATAATATCGGTGCATTGTTGTAACTGATACTGTTAATGAGATTAAGTGTTTAAACGACTCAAGGATAGAAGAAGAAAAATAATTCCCTCACTTATAGCGCAATACAAATTGAGATAGGATCCTCATCGGATTTTTTTTATAAAGATCTCGAGATCTTTTAATCATGTCATTTCATCGTACATCGTGCAGTAAAAAATATTTAAAATTAAATATAAACAGTACCTAACAAAAATTGATCGTACAATATATAATGAATAAACATGATTAAAAGATCTTTGAAATCTCCACAAAGATCAGGCGATAATCTTATCTCATACTAATTGCCGCGAGATGGGTTTACTGGCCTTTTGGGGATGAGAGCGATAAGCGCAACTCCAGTCAACAGGATTTGGCCTAGACAATGTTTGTGGTGGGATGGACGAGCAACCTCAATTTGGCTTGCAAAGACAACCACGTAATTGCAAGGGTACTTTAGGCATTTCATATCCTCCACTTCTATTATTGACAATATTTAAAATTTCTTTGATAAAATGGATGTTTCCGTGGAAACATCAGAAAAATCAAAGAAAGATATGGAAATGAAGTGAAGTCTAAACTTCAAAAAATAATGGAGAAACTTTTAAATTTCGGATAAAATTGATAGATTTCATTGATATTTTCGACATATCATTTAAATATCGACAAACTATCATATGACATTTCCTAAAATTTCATTTTAAATGTCCACAATTTTAGAAAATTTCCATTAAAAGCAACCGAAATCAATACATTTATCGATATTTTCATAAATTTATATATTGATATTTCTATAATTAACGTAGTACAGCTGGTGTTAGATTAATTTAATCAAACCACAAACAGTCAACAAGTTCTCAAATTGTGTACAAATTGAAGGAATGTGATATTCATTACAAGTAACCAATCCGTAAGGTTTTGGAGTGGTTGGAAAACTATATGTGTTGGAAGATCTTTGGTTTTGGGTTTCTAACCATCAATAAAAAAGTGACATCACCAAAGGTTATGTCGCCTGGCAATAATATCTCTTCACGTGGAGATAGATGAACTTTCATTTAATTGACATATATACCTGAGGGCCGTGAGGCCAATAATTGTAGAACGGAGGCATACTATTCAAACATAAAAAACCAAAATCTTCAAGAAATAAAAAATGCATCCCTCTTTAATTCCGTTTCTTCTCCTTTGAATCGTCCAAAGATTAGAATTAACAAACATGAGTATTCAAGGAAAGAAAAAGCATATGTAGAAATCACTTCGTAGTATGTATGAAAAGTATTGAACTTCTATTCAAAATAAAGTGAAATTCGCATCTGCTCCTATGGTAGATGAAAAGTAAATCAATTTTTTTTTAAAAAGTAGTGCTACACTTACCATTTATTTCTACTATTATTTATATTATCTCTTTAACAGATGTAGGGTCCACTAACACATGTGCATGTCCACCCGTTTAAGACGAAGGTAAGGGCGATTATTATTCACAAACATATATTTTTTTATATTTTTTACCTTATCATTCACGTGTCATTATTGCTTTATATTTTCAATGAGATTTACAACTATTCTCGTCGCGGTACGTGTCATTATCGATAAATAATATACGCTCAAATTTTTGTTAAGATTCTCTACCATTCATGTAGGCTACGTGTCCTTCTCCAATTTTTTGATTTTCTCATATTTCTCAATTGTGAGTTTGCTTGATCAATTGTGCATAAATTTTCTCTCACATGTTGCACCCTCATCTCATGTCATATGACCAGAGTAACAAGCACCCAAGCTTGAAGCAAAGCAATGTTTTTCCCAATCAACCAATTTGATTTCTAACTCATTTTTTTGTCCTAACAAAAGGATATGGGAAGCAGAAAACCAATATAGGAGATTGTATTAAAACTAAATATTGGATTGTATTGTGTGGAATGAAAAAGATGGTTGGGTATTTTTTGGATTTTTATTTGATTATTTTTTGGATTTTTAAGACTTTTTACTTCTAGATTAATCCTGCCTGAAAATCCAACGATTGTCAGCCTAGGAAAGCGAGCGGGTGGCTCAGGTGGGTGCCTGTGGGGTCGAGTTCGGCCTTCTGCTGCGTGACGTCATACTGCCACCAGGCACAAGGCTCGGCAGTTTTTGTCTGGCAATCCAACGGGTTGCTGCTCTTGGCCCAACAGCCCTCCACTTTTCGGTTCGGTGGAGTTGAATTTGTTGCGTTGATGGCAATTCAACCCAAATGCCAAAGCACAAAAAGGCCTTGTTGACCTGCTCTAAAGAAGATATATACATGTGGTTACATGGCCAAATTTCTCATGCTTAGGGTTGGCTGGGTAACATCGGACCCATAAGAGCTGGTGAAGAAGCTATAGAGCCATGATCTTCAAAGTTGACCCTTTCCTCTCTGCCAGATTCTAAGTGCTTAACTAACCATAGATTTTAGTTCAATAATGAGCGATTAATTCTCTGAGAGCAGATGCCACCTTTTATAGACAAATAATCCCTACGATTCTCCTATTAGAATCAAATTACGAAACCAACATTGTCTCCCAATTTTAATATGAGTGAGTAACTTAGAATCAATTCCCAGTTTCAATCCTATAAATCTAGGATGTCCAAACATTTTTCAATAAGACTTTTATAAACCAAATTGGACTCAAACATCCGGCCAAAATACACCGTCACTTATGCACATATTCTAACAACCTATGCATGCCTAGGCGATTGTTTCTAGCATTTGTGTCCTTTTTTATACAAGCCACATTGCAAGAGGGAGATACTGAACCTAGAACATCAAGTACATCAATACTGCCCTTAACTACTTCAGTTAAAAGCCCTCTACATCATTCTTCTTGATTGTATGCATGAGATGAGATAAAGGCAAATCTTTGTGATTCAACCAATTAATAAATTGGACACTTTTTGCAAGCGGTGAATTGCCCCGGTGAATAGGGCATTCTCTTCAATCCACCTCGGGTTCAAATCTTTCCCATCTCCTTTGTCTAACTTAGAGTAGTAACGTCTTTTGTAAAATAGATAAATAAATAAATTGGACACTCTTTTATCTCCAATAGAAAGAAAGAGGACACACTGGGGGTTAGATTTGGGTCTAATCACAAGGCCCAATATACGAAGAGGTTTCCATTTACGCATTGTTGGGTTGGGCTAAATTTCCTTGTGCTTGGATAGTCAATAGTGATGATGATTCAACATTGAATGGAGGGCCGGTGGCACTAATATGAAGCACCAAATCGAAGCCCTAGACTTGTATTTTGTATTCAAATTAATTTCCCTCCCACGAAAAAAAAAAAAAAAAAGGTGACAAAACAAACATCGATGTAGTAGTGTATATAGGCTCCTAACATTTCTGAATCTTCAGCACTTATGAAAGCAGCTTATGCTACATATTGGAATTGCTATAATTTTGTTTGTGGTCCCACGCTGAATGTGGGGTTGACTTGTCATACGATTAAGAGTATCTATCTTCTTAGATTTTATGTGTTCAGTTTTCATATTTTTATTATCATTTGTATAAAAAGAGAATAAGTTGTAGATCCTAAATAAGATGTAACAAATCAAGGGTGTATTTGAATGAGCGGATTGTCTTGTCTTTGAGCTTTAGTTTGTTATATTGGGTATCGTCTTTGTAAATCTATTAAAAATTGACGTGGGTATAGTTTATGAAGTGTTTTTTTGTTAAGATTGTGTTTAACTTTCTTATGGTAATGACATATTTCCTAAGGCAATAAAGCTATTCTATAATGCATTTCAACAATTAAAATTGCTGAATCATCATTTAAAGATCATTTGTTAAGAAAATCATCCACATTCAAAGTATTTGGCCATCTAAATTGTGGAAATTTTAATTAATTCAATAAAGTTAAGCAAAAAAATTGGCAAATATGACAGGTGGATATTTCATAATCTAAATTATGGGTTTGCTGATGGAATGTTCTCTTTTTCGTCAATATAAAAAATTTGAGTGTTTCCACGTTTTGTATCAATATATTGATGCCATGCATTTTTTCTCAAATATGAACTACCCCATCAGATTAGTGTACTGAAAAATTGTTAATCGCACATAACATTGTTGTGATTAAAAAATAATTTTTGTCACTTGCGTTGACAACGAAGCAATCAATGCCGCTATATAACATTCAAAATTCAGCAGGTGTTTTCTGCTCCAAATTGCATTTACATTTTTACCACAATCGCACTTGTGAGTGTACGAGGAGGATCCCCCAATTGACAATTCCTTAACGTAGCCAAATATTTAATTAAAAGTTGATTATTCTTTTTGAACAGCCAATTAATTGTTAGACACTTTTGGTAGAAAATCCCAACCTTATGTAAATCCAGGTAATTCCCCGCCTTAATTTACTAGCTACCTGTCCCTAACTACCCCAATTCATTTTCCATCTGACAAAGTGACACATCGCTTTTTATAAGTCGGTCAAATGAATCGTGTTTATCAAAAAAGAATCCTCGTCGGATCTTTTTCATATTTATCGTATCATATCAATTATTTTATTAGATTGTGTTGTGTCAAACGTGTTACTTTGGTATTTTATTAAATTGTGTTATATCAAACATATTATCTTAACAAATTCTTATATATTGACCCGATAATTGTCATGCAATAAATTACCATGCTTAACTTTCATTTTAGTCATATCCTATAGCAAATGGCACGCAAGCACAAAACAAAAAGTTGCCCAAGAATTATCCGACAGCGTGGCTGGCAGAATGGAGCGTTCAAACACATTCTAAATCTCCCCGTTCTGTCACACAAACACGTGGTATGTTTTAACATAGTAGTGCATGTCACTTATCTTGTCACGAAAACAAAAGCGAGCCAAAATTTGAGTAATTTTACTGAAGGACAAAAGATATTTTAGGACTTAAAGGGCAAATACCTTGATTGTTTGTCCACCATGCCAAACAAAACTCATTGAAGATCGCTTGTTTGGAATCTTTAAAGTTTAAAAAGCTAAAAGAAAAAAAAAGTGAAGGTATCCCTTTGATTTCACGAATCACATTTTTTCACTTTGAAAAAATCAATTAAAACAACCCAAATAAATTATAAAAATACTTAAAAAGAAAAATTATATAGAATTACTCCTCAAACAACCCACCGGGTTTGTCCCGATTTCGTTTTCTTAATAAGTTATCTGCAAATTACAAAAAAAGAAAAAATGGAAAATATCACAAATGTACGCCATTCATCCTACTCTTTGAAAATGACGTCACTGGCCATACTCATCAACGACCCGATCGCATCCGGCGGGAACTTCCTCGCGAACAGAAACGGGTCCCGCCGTTCCCTCACCGTCAAAACAGTGTCGTTCCCGCTCTCCTCCTCGTCGCCGTACCTGGCCTGTCGTTCCTCAGCGATTGTATCAACTCGGGCCCCACCTCGGAGGCGTTGTACGTGCGGGGGTGGCCGTCGAACCTCCCCCGCCAGTCCACGTGCGTCAGCGTGGCAGGCACTAGCCCGCCGGGGTCTCGCATGTTGAGGAGGGTAGGAAAGTAATTTTCCTCGGGGTAACACGTGTACCAACGCTCGCACGGTAGCTTGAACTTGGACCAAAGCCGGTGGTCGCCCACCACCATCCTCGCGTGCTTCCGCTTCAGAACCCAAAACTGGGACCCGATCCGAAACTCCTCCAGCTTCACCTGCGGCAACATCGCGTCCGCCCCACGCGCCGCCCATCTATCGTACGCCCCGATCTCGTTATCCAGAACCTCGATGAAACTCTTCTTCGATCGGGCGAGCGTCCGGTACGTGAAGTTGAAGGAGTGGAGGGGGATGCACGAGGGAGAAATGAGCGCGAACATGGCGTTCGTTTTGTCGCCGAGAAGCGCGTGGGCGAGCAAGCGGCGCGCGGCCGAAATGAGAGTGGAGGTGAACCGCTGGGCAGGTTTGGAGGGGATGACGCGGTGCGCGAACACGCCGGAGAACGGCGGGTCGTAGGGGAATCGCGGGTCGGCGTGGACGTAAATGGAGAAATGGGTTTTGGGGATTTTGTTGAAGAAGAGCTCCCAGAGAGGGGAGAAGGGGAGAGGGGTGGTGGTGAGGAAGAGGAAGGCGATTTTGGGGCGGGCGGATCGCGGGGGGCGCGAGTTGACCCGAGCGGCGAGGCGGAAGAGGGAGTCTTCATCTAAAGGGAGGGACTTTGGCGGTGAAATTGGGTTAAAGTCTGTTAGGGGTTTGGAGGGTTTTGTGATTTGGGAGGGGGAAATGGTGGCGGTGGTTTTTGTGGCCGTTGGGCTGTTGATGGTGAAGATCACGGTGAGAGGGAGACACAGAAGAACGGCGCAGATGAGAGATAAAGGCGTTGGGGAGAGCATGGTTAATGGTTTTCGTTTGGAGAGAGATAGAGAGAGGACAGAGGAGAGAGAGACAGTGACTGGTGGGATTTTTAGTAAAATGGAGAGTGAGATTTGGTGGAAGAAGAAGAAGAAACGGCGGGGATGAGATTGATGACAACCCAAAAGCGTTAATTTATTTTATTTTCTTAATAATTTATTTTCTTAATTTTTTGTTTGGAGGGAATTAAGGGGATTTAATATTAAATGACGTGATTTATGTGTGAAACCTGATTAGACTCCAATTAAACCTGGATAGATTCCTTACAATCCTTAATCCTCGATATTTGTTTATTAATTTGAAAGCATGCATGACATAGTAATCATAATAAAGCATGCATGGTGGGGGTATTTGTGTTTCGGTGATGAAGAATGGATAATACACATAAATAAAAATTATTTATATTAAAACATATAGTGGAACAGGTCGTCTTTTACTATATTAAAAAAATTTCATAGTGATTTAGGATGAATTCCAAACTAGTTTTTTACCGAGCGAATCACATGATGGCGGTAAGAAAAAAACTGAATTACTCTTCGAGTCTTTTTAGGAAAATTTTATTTGAATTCATAAAACTTCGTTCTACATCCAACTTAAACTTTAAATGTGAATTGTCATTTTTTATCCTATTGTATAATTACCACTAACTGCAAAATAAAACTAACAACAAACTAAAATTTATCATTAAACCCACATCTAATAATCAAACCCTACCATCATGGAATCTTTATCCTACATTCATTCTAACTAAAACCTAAGACGTTTTCCTAGAGAAAAACAAGCTCTTTTTGAACGATGGATGGTGATTTAAAAGTTTTGAATCCTCCAACTAAAGTATGAATCGATTTTTGCAAGTTTTTTTTTTCTTTTGATTTCAATTTTATTAGGATTTAGGAACAAAATCAGCACATTTTTTAAAGCATAATTACTAGCAGAAACATATATATGGGATTTAAAAATTTAAAGTCTAGCAACTTGTGCGAATGTCACGCTTTCTTCTCCTTTCATTTGTGAGGGGTGGAGGCTATACTTTGCTTGTAGTCTTGATGGCAGTGCATAGCAGCACTATAGCTATTGTTCTTGAATTTAAAGGTATTGAGATGCTTCGATCTGGTGAAACAAATGTATGTAGTCTCCAAAAGCTTCCCCTTTCTTTCTCTTGTTTCAATCAATATTGGTTTTCATAATTAATTCGGTTGTTTGGATGTCAAAAATGTTTTGATTTCATTAAAATATAGAAAACGTGAGGTTCAAGTAGGTTCATAGCATGAAAAAATATGCCCTCAAATTTACAGTTTATTTTTTTTTTATCTTGATTATGATAATTAAAACATAATCTTGTTTTGATTACGAAATTATTAGGTACCCTTATTGTCATTTAATGGGAAGAAATTGTGCCTCTACTTCTATGCAAATTGGTGTAGGCCTTGCAATTACCCCTCAGCATTGCAAGAACATGACTTTATGAAATGCTTAGGGTGAAGGCAAAAAGTTTAAGATAATCTTTGTCTCTTTCGGTTGTGGTGAGGTAAAACATGAACACTTCAAGTGCATGCCACGGCTGGCATTGAATGAATGCTATTTTTCATAAAAGATTGAGTGACATCTACCGCATAGAATGAGTTGTAAAACGTTGATTTGAGATCTTTATTTTCTAAATGGGTGTAAAGATAAATTTATATATTGAATTGGTTTGTGAGGGTAGTTTAGATAGTAAGTTGGGTTTAAATAGATTTTGAGAATTTAATTAAAAGTAATGTTGATGTAGAAAGTAAGTTAGATGTATAAAAAAAACTATATAGGTTCAACTAAAAATTTTCATCTTTTTATCTCTGAAGGGAGATAAATTGCCGAAACGAAGCGAACAAGTCCTTTTAATGCCAAAAGGTTGTCTGAAAAATCAGAGCCGTTCGATTGGGACGATGACTGAGGGTGTTCGAAGGCTTGGATCACAGAAGTTGTCAGTTTTTTTTTTTTTTGGGGGGGGTGGGGGGTGATATGTCTTGCATACCATGGCAGATATGCACGTGACCAGCATGCAAGTGATGTGGACCCCCTCTTGTAAGTGGGAGAGGTTATGATCACTGGGCCCCCACAATGATGTTCGGTGGTAGGGACTTGGAAGATAAAAAAACACGCAAATATCCAAGTTTTGCTTATTTTTTAAGAAAAATTAATAAAAAAGATTTGAAAACTTTGAATTTTAATGATAAAGATAAATAAATCGTAAAATGAATAGTATCAATATTGATTTTTTAGTTTAAAAATATAATTTTTTTGTTAAAGTTCATATTTTTCGTTAAAATTCACATTTTTCTAAGCATTGAAGCCACACTTGAACCTATAAGGAGCTCTTCGAAAGAACAACTTATATCTGAGGCACACCAAAAGTTATATATATATATATATATATATATTTTTTTTTTTTCAATAAAAATAATTGTTAACAAGTCACGTTATTTATTATTTTTAGGCTCATAGGGTTTATAAAGAATTTGACCTAACATGTGGCGTACACCAAAATTTATATATATATATATATATATATTTAAAGAATAATTAGTGGCAGGATACGAATATTCATTTTTTTCGTGTCCGAAAAGGTGATGGAAAACTTCACTTTGCTCGTGATTGCAATTGTAAGAAGAATTGAATTTCACACCAAAGCTTCGTTTTGTGTCAACAATTTGATTTTGATATTGAGATGATATGATATTCGAGCTCAAAACTTTTGGTTTTAAGAAAAATATTATTAATTAACTTAGTTATAAATTATGCGCGTGTCAAATATTGGGTTGGAGAGACAACAAAAATGGCTATATCCTCTTATTCATGCAACAAGTTATGCTAATATCTCTACTAATAGAATGCCAAAAGTGAGTTTTGGTGTCTCAATGCTTCACCAATCTACTAATAGAATGCCAAAAGTGAGTTTTGGTGTCTCAATGCTTCACCAAAAATAAATGGACACAAAAACCCTTGAAACAAAAAAAACTTAACTCATGCAATAAATTATACATAAATTTAATAAGGGATAAAAAGGTAAAAACATTAACTACATAATTTGAAACATGAAAGGAAAGTGAAAAATAATAGATAGTTGTCAATTCAATTATCAGTTATATTTCAACTTCCCACTATTGAAACCATAGAGTTCGATGATATTCCCACGATCTGAGTTCAATTGAAGGTTCAAACTACCACATACCACCGCTATATACAAATGAATAATCGAATGGCGTGTTTACGTATCAAGTAGTTGAATCCCGATTACGGAGTATTGAAGCGTTTACCAAACCTGAGGGAATCAAAAGAATCGTGGGACCCACACAAAATCAAGAATCCAACTCCCCAAATTGGAGGAATTGGACTCCTTAGATGGGTGAGGTATTTGGATTCCGGGTGAGTGAGGGAATCAGGAATGTATTTTTTATACCTGTTATGACCCTCTCATTATTTCTAAAATTTCAAGTCTGCCACTCAACCCACTAGCCCACCACTCCCTGCGCACCCTGCTTTCATGCGTCTGCGCCTTACTTTCCAATTGCCACCTCCCTGTGTGATCGTGCTTCACTTCCCATCCCACTAGCTTAAGAACCCTAGCCATGTATCTCGCAAATCGGATTCAAAATCAACCACCCAAACCCAAAAAAATAAACAATTCAAATCCAAACCCACAAATACGTGGAAGCAATCCCTATAAATCATGAAATACTTCGCAGGTGGAAGAGGTGGTGGCTATGGGGTAGGGTGTATGGGGAAGGTGGAGGTGAGGGTCAGGAAAGGAATGGTATGCAGACTTGCAGAGAGAGGAGAAGCGTTCTATACTTCTATTCAACTGGGTTTGAATAAGAGCATTATTAAATTGTTTAATATTTTAATATTGGTAATTCAATAAATTTGTATACAATTTTAATTTTTTGGAATAAAGGCTTGAAATAAAACAAATTAAAATGTTATTAAAAATAAATATACGGATGAAATAAAACAAAATAGAACAATGGTATTTTAGTAATCATATTGATTTTTATGCCGATTCAAGTGAATTAGTAAACAACTTATATGGACTCAACATCATTGCTACTCCGATTCCAGACAATTTTAGTAAACAACTTCAACAGGAATCTGATTCTGATTCCAACTCATTTCAATTCCTCTTCAATCTAATTCATCCTCAATTCAATTCTTCTCAATATGATTACGGATTAGTAAACGCGCCTGAAAAGAGCTCATCTTTCAGAACCAGACTCCGGGACGCGTCTTGGAACCCATCCTTCTTCACATCTTCGATCCCGGGCGCTCATTTTCAGGAGTCCAATCTCCGGGCCGTGTTCCTCCACCTACACCGCCGCTGCCTTCATTGCCATCTTCTCCAGGTACCCAACTTCCCAATTTTAAAAACAAGGGTTTTTTTTTTTTTTTTTTTTTTTTCTTGTCGTTAATTTGTGTATGTTAAAAAGATTGGGCATCTACATAGCCACGGAAAATCCCCAAGTCCAATTCTGATTTTTCACTCTTATCATTTTCTTTGTTCCTTGCAGATTAGTGAAAAGGATTGGGACTAAAAAGTCGAAGCTTTGAAAAATGAAAAATTCCATGGATCACAAAATGGGAGCAGCAGAGTACCTTTGCTGTTGTTGGTGCAATGCAACTAATCAGGTATCACTCTTAATTATTTTGGGTTGTCATACTTTGCTTTATCGAGTTTTTCTTTCATTTGGATTAGTCAATTTATTGCTATATTTTAGGTCGGTTTGTTCTTCATAGAGTTTGGAAATATATTCATACTATTCGATGGTCTAAGGCATGTGTGCAAATCTGGTGCTCTTGGGAATGGAATCTAGAAGAAACCAAGGAACAATAGCTTTTTGGAGTGTCTTGGAACTTTTCAATACATGTTTTACGTTTATATGCTGCAAAAATCTTGATTGTGGATCACTCAATGATTCGACTTATGGTTGCATAGATTTAAGTTTTCTAATATGATTTTCTGTCTTCCTTCTCCTTATGCTAAAGCTTCTCAACCAACTGGATGGATATATGTTGGATTGTGTGGGTGAAGCCGGTTTCCTTTCTCCACTTTTTATTGATTTCATTTAAGTTTATCTATGCCATATAATTGTTTTGGGAGTTTATCGGAATTTAATTCAATTCCTCTGTGTTTCATTTTTTGGTTTCTCTTTGGCACACTACCCACGTATCAAATTGGTATGGTCAGATTTTTCGGGGAAAACCTTTTCTCTTCATCCCCTGCTCTATATTTTCATGTTTTTATCGTCTCTTTTATTTTATTTTTTCTTTTTTATGTATCAGATAGCAACTATGGGTCTATACAGAAAGAAAGTTACCCAGATAAACATAGAGAAGGGAAGTGACTACTTGATTTCCATGGCAACTGGAAGCGACAAGTCCAATATTTGGTTTATTTGATATTTGATGTTTTATTTAATGTGTATGATTTAATGAAATGCCTGAGAAAAACCATCATGATGCTTGGTAAACTTTTTCTACTAAAAAAATGTTTGACAAGAGAAATCCTGAGCAAAAGATGTCTGTCATTTTGAAACCATTCTCTTTGCATTCTTCTTTATGGAGAACTTCTTGCACGCATAGATTTTTTTAATAGCGGATTGTTTCTCCGTTCATTACAGAAATCAAGGTGAAGAAAATGAGGGCGAGGTAGAGGTGAAACATATCGAGACAGAGTCTTCCTTGGTACAACTTTTCAACTCTTAATCTTTTATTCCTATTTCTCAACCTCAATCGTTTTGGTCCTGTTAAGCTTAAGTAGGGATTACAAACTTGGACGTGCATATATGTATACTTACCATAATTCATTTTGTGTTTCATTTTGGCAAGCTTAAATAGGGACTACAAACTTGGACTATTAATCGGTAGTGGGTATATATGCGTTTCATTTAGTGGTTTGCATTACTAATATCAATTCCTTATATACATTCTCCTCATTTCTTTTTGGTTAAATAGGTTTTGGTGCAATGAATTAGTGGAGCATTCAAACAGAAATACATGGATCACAAAAAGGGAGCAGCAGAGTAATTGATCACGGTCTTTTTCGTTCTTCATTTACATGGTTGCATTGCTCGAAAATATTCTCATTTGTTGCTTGGACTTTTGATCAGCGACTTTTTTTTTATGCATATTTTGTAATGGGTAGTTGGTGGAGGAACGTCGGTCGCTCTTTTGTTTATTTGAGTATTACATTCGATTGTATTGCACTCGGTTTCTTGGTACCAGACTTCTGATGAAACTTACAGTTTATGAATTTATTGTAGGTTAATATGATGTTTTCTTAATTTCTACAATTATAGACTTGGGTAATGTCATTACATTTACGTGTTGAAATTTCGAAAAAAATAAAATAAAATAAAATAAACCAAAACAGACTGAGGATGAATATATGAGGCAACCTGAAGTTCTTGGATAGTTTTTATATTTTTTTATTTAGCTTTTAGTTGCAATAAATTATAAGGATCTTTTTGCTACACTTTTTTTTTTTTTACATATTATAGATAAAATACTTTAAATTCCTACCTGTAATATTAGAGATGATAATTACCTTTATTTTATGTTTCTATACATTGAAACAATAACCTCCTATAAAAACTTGGTTATAATTAGTATAAATACTTTTGTCCGTATGCAATTATTATGCATATTAATTTAGTCTTGTTTTCTATAAATAATATAATTTATATTAAATATATTTAAACTACAAAGATTTGAATACAGAATCTCAAATATAAAGGCGAATTCTTTTAACCAACTAAGCTACAAATTATTTGCTTAATCCAGTATTCTTCTAAGCCTTGCAAGATTGTATTACAAATTTACAACTATTTTTTGAGTTATTTTTCTTTTCCTACTACGTTGGCCCTCCCGAGTGGCCATATTGAGGAGGGTTTGGTGAGGAGTTAGGTTCTTTAGTAGGTGTTTGGATGCATCAA
This sequence comes from Pyrus x bretschneideri, assembly GCF_019419815.1. NCBI lineage: Eukaryota > Viridiplantae > Streptophyta > Magnoliopsida > Rosales > Rosaceae > Pyrus > Pyrus x bretschneideri. The sequence goes on along the minus strand of NW_025999390.1, from coordinate 7,531,488 downwards.
ACGACTTATATTCACGTTTTTTTTATATAACAATCGGTTGTAATAACACTTTTTTTTTAACAACTGTAACTGTCTACACAAACAGAGTGGAGAATGGGCTAAACCTCATGGACTAACAATAATGTAATTCAAATTTTCTTTTGACGGAAATCAAAGCTAAAATCTTTACTTAGTAGTAAGCGAAAGACCATTAAACAATTGAGCCCATTCTTAAAAACCTAAAACATCAACCTCATTTGCCAAAAAAAAAAAATTGTATAAAACTAAGTGCACTGCCGTGATTGTCCTAGCAGTTAAGCCAATTTTTTTTTAAACTTATTACGTCATAAAACTCGATCCTGATTAAAATAATAATATCGTTTATATTGAAAAAAAATTCCCCTCAATAATATATCAAAGTTTCACTGGCCCATGTTGTGTGGGATTGGGTCTCCCGTTGTTTTTCCCTGGGCAGCTTTGCGGTTGTTCTGTTGCGGGCCATTTTGTTTTTGGGCTCGTTGGTCGTCTAATTTGTTCGGTCCTTTGCTTTTTTTTTTTTTTCCTGTTTTTCGTTATTTTGTTTGATTAGATGCTCGATTAGTTACCAACATTTTTGAACTCACACAGTCATGTAAGGGTACAATTTATTTTTATCATTGTGGTAAATGGACATTTGATGTTCGGTCCTTTGCTTTAGGAGGTGATTGTTGGAAGCAAAGTGCAATTACAATTGAAGAAAGAAAAAAAATAATAATAATAAGAACCCTATAATGCTCAAGTCGTTAGACTTGTTACGTGCAGTGATAGACATGAAGCGGTATACTAAGGTGGTAATGCGTCGAAATTTATTTTCCATCTTCACTTAGGTGGTCGTGTCTCATAACACATCATACGTTGTTATTTATTTTGTCTAATATACCAAATAGAAGAAATGGATGTAACACACATGTACCACTCTTACTAATTAGTCTAATCGCTATTGACAAACACGTTATAATATGTTTTAATTTTTTTTCACATAATATCGAGAACATAATCACGTCACAATGTAAGTTGATTGTCTTTTCTATTTTCTCATTCCACCTTGAAAGATTGAACTTTTTAATTTTGTTTCAATTCACTTTTATTGGGTAAAGTAACAAGATTTAAATTCATGATGAGTTGTTAGCGACTAGAGAGAGTAGAGCAGGTTTTTCGGAATTGGATTGGAAAGGATGGACGGCCAATGTTAGCAACTGTGTGAGGTTGGGGTTGCTTAATTAAAGGTGACGACCGACACTGACAAATACTTATCAGAAAGTCTCAACTCATGAATGGATACACCTAAACACAGACACGGACATGAGAGAGAGAGAGAGGGGGGGGGGAGAGAGAGAGAGAGGGACACCTGGGGTGAGGGGAAGCAGGCATGTGGATGAGTGGGGGACACACCCAAACCCCCCACCTCCCTCAATTCAATTTCAAACCCCAACCCTACTCTCCCTTTGAAATTATTGAGTCTACAGAAAAACCCCAAACAAAAATAATAAAGAAAGCAATACAAACAAAACTCTCTCTCTCTCTCTCTCTTCTTTCTCTCTCCTCTACTCGTAGTCTTGGTGGAACTGCATTTTGGGTCAGTCAGTGTCCTTGAAAAGGAGAAGTCTTTGAGGGAGAGTCTCACAGTCTAGCAAGAAAAGTCACAACCAGAAGCTGCCTCAAGTTCCCAACTTCCCACAGAAGCTGCTTCACTTTTGCTTCTCTCTCTGAAGTCTAAACCCAACTCTCTTTTTCTCTCTCTAGAATTGGTTAGAGAGGATGCCAAGATCAGGGCCAAGACCATATGAATGTGTGAGAAGAGCTTGGCACCGTGAGAGGCACCAACCCATGAGAGGTTCTCTCATCAAAGAAATCTTCAGGTTCCCCCAACTCTCAATTTTTGCATGTCTAATTTTTTGGTTTTTTTTATTATTTTCTTTTCTATGGGGTTTTGAAATGTTTAACTTATTCAGTAATCACTTATAAGTGCTTTTGCTTAATTAGGGTTGTGAACGAGATCCATAGCTCAGCTACTAAGAAGAACAAAGAATGGCAAGAGAAGCTCCCAATTGTTGTTCTCAAAGCTGAAGAAATTATGTACTCCAAAGCCAATTCTGAGGTAATCTTTATCACTTTTTACTTTTTAATCTAAATACTAACTAGGTTGAGATTAAAAGTTAAATTTTTTCTTTATTTCTACTTTCTGCATTCTCTGAGTGGGAGAAACAGAGCTGTGTTGTATAATACTGGATTTTACTTATTTGGTTCTTTTAAAGTGTTGTGCTTTGCAATTTATGTTGTTTTATAGGCAGAATACATGGACCTTAAAACCCTTTGGGACAGAACAAATGATGCCATTAACACGATAATTCGGCGTGATGAGACTACTGAAACTGGAGAGTTTCTTCAGCCTTGTATTGAAGGTATCTACAACAAATTTGGATTGCATAATTTCTTGCTATTGTTTAGTATTTGTTTCGGAATGTGCATATGTAGTTCTCCACTTAATAAACTGTTAGTTTCCATTGTGAATAAAGTATAAACATCTGTGTTGACCTCTCAATTTTTTTTGTAAAACAACCCAGCTGCTCTCATTTTGGGGTGCATAGCGAGAAGAGCTACGAGGAGTCAACGGAATACTAACCCAGGGTGTTATCTGATGTCCGTGACTTCGCATGTCCCTAGCATTTCTCCTAGTGTGGTAGAGGATGCTAATAAAAAAGATTACACGTCCAATTTGCAGTATAGGCCACATTGTTCAAATTTTGTTAACCCCAAAACCACTAATTCAACCCCTCTTGTTTTTGAACCTAGATGCTCTGTTGCCCAATATAACGACTGCAATACTATGAAGTTCATGGTTGCATCCGAAAATGTTCCTCCTTCGGGTTATGACCCATGTTTCTCTAGGGAAAATCTGGCAACATTTAATTTTCCTAAATACCCTCTGTACTATGGAAATCTTCCTCAGTTCAAAGAACCGAAACCAGGTTTTGCTGTCCTTCCCAAACCAGTTTCTGACCCCTTAGAACCTGCCAAGATAGGAGTTATCCCAAACCTGCTCTGTAATGGAGGTAAATCAAATAATAACACACAAACAGAAAGAAGGGACTACCATGAGAACCCATGTTTGATTGGTTGTGATTTGTCTCTGCGGTTAGGCCCACACTCTAATCAACTCCCAAGCGGTGAGAACAGTCAGCCCCAGGAGGGCAAAGATGTTGGCGTTGAGGAACGGTTGAAGTGTCGTGATCAGTCACCGCAATTTGATAAACAGTTTTCTCTCACTGCTAAGGGTAGTGAGTATGGACCAACAGACTCATGGGGTAGGTTGAGTTTTGAGGGCGAAGATTTATATGTCCAAGCAGCAATGAGAAAGCGGAAGGCAGCTTTTAATCAGCCAACAGAGGATTCAAAATTTTGTAGGCAGCCGGAGCTTCCTTTCAGCCACTTTAATGGAAGCATGAGGAATGGAGGTTGGTAGACTAACTGTTGCTTTAGTAAAGTTAGTTTTTCATTATCTTGACATTGGCTTAGCGAATATGTTTTGCCAAAAGCTTCGTTATGCAATCTCGATGTACTTTCTAGTTCCTAGATTGGTAATGAACTGAGCTGCTGATGTAGTGTTTTAAGAGACGTAATGTAAATTGTGAATTAAAGCACAGACTAGATGAGTGAATGGACTTCTGATCTGCAATGTACAATTAGTGGTATGCCATACATGTTGCTTTTGAGAACATAGAACTTTATGTACTGTACGGTGTTAAAACATCACGAAGCTTTGGGTTTGGAGTTACCCTTCCCCTAAACCTATTCTGATGTTGTGAGTTAGAGATTCATTGGAATGTTCTGGATATGCACTCGTTGCATGAAACAGTTGTCTCACATTTGGTAGCTTAGACGGACATTCCATTGGTTCTTAGTTTTGGGCCTGAAAATGCTCGTCAATCCAAATGAATCTTTCTTTTTTGTTATGTGCCGCTTACATGATGTAGCAAATGTGAGACGCGTTTAATGCACCGGTGCAAGGACGTGTTTCCCGTTCGGGTTTGTTTGGAGATCAGGTATGGGATCTATGTCAAAGGGAGGACACTCCCCCTCAAACCTAAACTTTTAATCTTTGAATCATTAGTCATCACAGATAAGGGTATGGACCCACCTTCTGATTTTGAGTAAGAAAGAAGGGATGGGGATCTTGTTTGTGTGAGTGAGTGGGGGACAAGAAATTTGTCTCTTTAATACTTGTATTATCCCAAGTAATTATTCTTTGTTTGCAACTGCCACTTTGTACAAGTGGTGGCTAATCTTTTGTGTCCCCTCCCTTCAGTCATTTGGTGGGGTCAAAACATATGCAATTCTTTCTTTGTTTCAGTATATTGGCATATTCTCTAAGGACGCGAGGGTGACAACATCTTAAGTTTATCACGTCTTATCATGTGTTTAAACGAATTAGTTTATAATACCGTCATCTTGACTTTCTTGTTGTATGTAAGTTCTTCTCAAGATTATGCCACGAAGTGGGAGTCTCATTGAAATTTCTACCTAGTCTCAATAGTATCATTAAATGCTAAGGAATCAAAAACCCTTCTATACAATTCTGCTACTTGATTTCTAGTCTTCACCTGATGAGAGAGAGTAAGTGGAAGAAGTAGCAGAGGTCGACAAAGAAGAGGAGAAGGAGGAGGAGGAGGAGGCAGGAGGTGTAGTGGAACTCGATCTGCAAACGCCGGTGAAGAGGTAAAATAGGAACTGCACTCTTTTCCTCTTCCTCCTCAAGCTCCTTAAGTGGTATGGCAGCAAGAAATCTTTTAATGAACTGTCTACAACACTCTTTTCCACTGCATATTACTTCTAATCTTTCCTCTGAATCATCCTCTGCTTTCTCTGTTTTCCCATGCATGATGCTCGAATCGTCGAATTTTAGTATGTATGCCTGGTTACACCCCTCAAAGAGCCTCTCACCCAAAGAGTCAATGATATAGTATGCATCAGCTTCAACCTTCAGCACGAAAAAGTGGTCGTTCCAACTTACTATGTATATCCTCGGTTCGTAAAGCTCTCTGTTTTTATCTATCTCATTCCATATGTCGTCGAACGACATGAGTCCCTTCAAGCTCTCGAACTTCTCCGGGCTGAAGAATCCGATAAAGGATTTCTCAGGCGAGACACCAAGAGGTCTAAGATCAGCTTCCAAAACCGTTTCAAGGTCGAAGTGATTGTTGGAAATAGATTTATGTAGGTCTCGTTGCTGCAGAGTTTTTGCCACTCTGAGGAACCTTGTGTGATGAGGCTGTCGAATTTGGATCTTGTAGGCATTGAGTGTTGGTGCGAATGCAGCCAGTGCGCGATGACCGCAACAAGGGCTGTGCAGGCACTCTCTCCGGCGACCTTTTCACTCCGTTGATCAAAGGACTGCAAAGAACGCATTGGTTTTGAGCTTTGCTTGCCCATCTCTGCTTTCTACTTCCCTTTCTTCCCAGCAATTTGTGGTGCATTTTCCATGCTCATGATCTGATTGTGAAGAATATTCAGCAGTACAATTTGATATCTGTAGAAAAGTAAACCCAAATGAGCCTTTTGTCTTATTAGTAAGAATCATTGAACAGGCTGGAAGTGTATTCTGAAAACCGTAAGTGCTTTTCAGGACGTTAGGCGAAAAAAATCTAAAAGTGCTGATGAGTCTTAGATGTGATTTTTTGAGAAGTGCACTGGTCTTTTGAGCAAAAGAACTTGACGTTCTTCTAATAAAAACACTTCTAACAAAAGTGTTTATGGGCAAAAATGCTTCCTATGAAAACAATACGAAATGGACTTAATACCTTTATAGAATCACTGAGATTGTTGTCAACGGAAACTTTGCACTGCATTGTCCCTACTAGTCTTCTCAACAAAGGGCTCCACTTTTCTCCTAGGTGGTCTTCCATTCAACCACTTCCTCTTCCTCGAGAGCCAACTCTTCTGCCCCGAGTCAAACTGAGTCTCATGACTCAGGACCGATCCTGACTCTCCCTTTGAACTCAAATCTGCATTGACACCACTGTTAACGAGTCCATTCCCCGGTGACCCTTCTGAGTCGGACAAGAATGACTCCTCCCGGTCACTCATGCCTCGGTCCTCACGACTCTTCCTCTCATTGCTTGACTTCCTAAAGCTCCTGAAGTAGCTTACTCTTCGAACCAACTTGCCCTTATCTGACTCGGTCGAGTCTTGACCGAGTGCTGCCGAGTCATGCAAGTTTCTCACCTCAGCAAAGCTTAGACAAACCTGCGGGCACCATCAAACATTGAAAGTCCATAAGCTTACAAAGAAATAAAATGAGGCGCTTATTAATTTAAGGATCATACTTGCATTCTTCCGAATACGTATTTTGGCCATATAATTTATAATCGAAACCTTCAGTCAATATACGTTTTTCGCAAGTAAGGGGATATGTGCATCCCCTATGTGTTATGATGTTATGCTGGTGTTACCAATAGTGAAACGAAAAGATGAAGAAAAAAAATGAAGGGAAAAATAATTCTGGTTATTAATATTACCCAATTAAGAACAGATGATGTAATAAACGGGCATTGCCTTAAATTGGATTTAAAACAGCTAATTAAGCATATAGCTTTCATGTTCCAATAAAAGCGGCTTATCCCATTCATTTACGCTTAAGAAATGCAACTTTGTATGTTTGGGTAAAATTAGATATGACTAAATAACTGAAAACACCATTAATCGTGTCTGTAAATTTGCAATTAATTAACTTGAGTAAATAAAAAATTTTGACTAAAAAAAAATGAAGTTAATTTACCAAAAGGGTAGCTTCGCTGGGAGTCGTCCCCTCCATTTTCAAAGTAACAGAGAGCTTCCTCTGAATCTGAGACTCCATTGTCGATGCCAATTCTGCTAGGTTCAACGAAACCGTCCCGAAAACCGCCATATTACTCTTTTGTTCCGCACTCTCTCCCTGAAAATCACAAACGCAGAAGAATAATCAATTTCAAATATTCAACAACCAGAAGCAGAACCAAATCCGATTGAGCGGATGCGCTCAACCGTACACCCGAATTCGAATAGTTTAAAGTAGAACATCGCTTATATAAAAAAAACAAACACAAACCCACTAATGCTAAAAGATCAAAGATTAGAAACTTACGTGTAACAGGGTAAAAGTCAAATCCCAGGGACTAAAGTTCCCACCTTGCTTCGACCCAAAATTACAGAGGCTCTGAAATTCATCATCCCATTCAATGACTTGACGACTCAAAAATCTCTGGCTGGTGTAGTTTTTCGGCTGCCTCGACGATCTTCTTCCATAGAATGGAACCAAAACTCCAGGCCCTCCAGGCTTAGACCCTTTCCATTTCACCTCAATCACACCAACACTCTCCTTCTCCTTCTCAAAATTAAACCCTTGCAGCTTCAGCTGGCTCACCTTCACGTGAAACCTCTTTGTTCCGCCTGACGGCCACGGCGACCACTTCATCTTGTGCCGGTAATTATGATACGCTGATTCAACCAGACGTCAGTCGAATTCAAAACCTGATGACCTTTGGTCGTATGTATAAGATAGCCAACAAGTTACAAGGCGACCGGCGACGGATTCAGCTTCTTCAATGAATTCATGTGATGAAAAGGTACGAATATTTATGAATTGAGTTGTAAAGGAAATTAAAGAAATGGGAGTCTTTCTTTATAGGGTAACAACGACAGCTGTGGTTTTCTATAAGCTTTATGCATGGCCGAGTCTCTCAAGAGATCCCCATACGACTCCCAACCCCGCGTTTTAAACGACTCCGTGTGAGCGACCCAATTGGCCCACTTCACACGTTTTCGGATATCCACGTGAGTGTCACGTGAATATACCACTTGGATTGTCTGGCAAGTTGTGACAGGTGTGGGGTGGGAGGCAGGGGATCAGAGCTTCGGGATTGGGGAGGGGTTTTGGCGTCATCGAGGGTGTTCGGGTGGTGACACGTCAACGGAGGACAGGTAATACCGCACGTGGGATTTGTTGTTGGGATTAAGTTATATGGATGGATTTGGACGAATGAATAAGGCGTGTGTGAATGGGGGCCAATCACATTGCGTAGTGGATGATCTTCTGAGAAGAAACGTTGTTAATTTCTTCATATATTGCCACGTGTACTTGGACATACGATGCTGTAGAAAATGCTGAGGAGAAAATTACGTGCAATCTTGTAAAAATTACGAGGCCATAATCGGACAGTTGGAGTCTAGAATTCGCAATTACATTGCGTAGGAAAGATTAAGATAAGTTTCAAGTTACACTTCGTCCAGCACAAAAAATATAATTTATGTACTATGGTATAGAAATCTAGTCTATAATATTACTTCAAAAAAACAAGACTATTTTCTTTTCTTTTGATAAAACGATGTATAATGCTATACACGGAGAAGAAGATACGAACTTGATTGTAAGAAACTAGACCACTGTCGTGACTAACTAGCGTAACTTTTGTAATTACATCAAGATCTTTGATTCATGTAGATTATTCCTTGTATTCATTTGAAACCTTGACCATTTTCGTGACCAACTAGCGTAACCTCTGCAAATACTAGATCATTTCTTGGACCTATTCTTTCCTTTCTTGTCATCTATTTCAAATTATTTGAGTTTTTAAAACCGAATGTCATGTACTGAGTGTATGATAATCTAAGCATAGAACCAGAAAAACATAAAGAAATTAGGGAAAGGTAAGCTCCAGCCTCCAATTTTATTGTTGTAGTATACATCATTTTGCACGAGAGTTTGTCTTGTTCGGGGAATTTGGTTAATTAGAGGTTAGCTGTCCTAAAACATTGGGAAGCCTCCAAGAGATAAAAGTTAAGCTGCTATATAATCCTGTTAAGTACTTAATATTAGTGCACGAGTAGCTTTTGGTCCTTTAGTTTAATTAATATTAGATGGCTACATGCCACCTATGTGAGGTTAACTTCTTAATTTGGCCTAATTGAATATGACAGACAAGGTTTTAGGGCTTTTTGGGGTGGAAGTAGAGAGAGAGAGAGAGAGACGATCGCATCATATACAATATCATACCTAAATTTATACATGTGTTGTGTTATAGTCATAATCTATCTGATTTTGATTGTTGTATCACGATTTACATATGCAACTGATTGTATCAATTTTTTGTACTTTTATGTTCAATGTTTCAAGTTCAATTATCCTGTCCTTCGTTTTAAAAAAAACCCAGCAAAATGTTCAATACAAAGAAGATGAAAGAAAAATCCTAAAACTAATGTTGGGCCGTCATAAGGCCTTACCTAAATAGAAGGTTGGCTTAGGATTGGCTTGATGGGAAATATAGCCCTCCCAGATCTTTTGTGTTATACAAATGGAGGGCTTGGATTTAATTGTGACCGGGTCATGCGCACACGATCCGCACAACCCATATGTGCAGCAGAGAAAATCTACAGTTTCATTTCGGTTGCTTTGCCTTGCTTCCCCAAGCCCATATCTTTTTGAAGGACATTGGTAATCTGCACTTGGAAATAAGAAAGTTCCATTCACACATTTATTTATTTTTACTTTACACATATTTTTGTTAATTTTTTACCATTAGTCTTCTTTAATTCATTCAATCCGACAGTCAGAAAAAGAGGGTTTAAGAAGTAAAAATGGGTGTGCAGGACATCACTACGCTTGAAAATATTATAAGATGGATACAAATTTCACTTGGGGCAATTCTTGAGTCATGTAAAGTCTCACATTATAAACTAGACGAAATTCAGTCCCGCTTATATTTAACGGTTTAACTACTAATTGCAACGATGTCTATTACATAAAATTACATACTTATTGAACTGTACACGTAGTTAAGCATAAGATAATTTTAATGTTGATCGACAAGTGGGTCGATGGACCAACTATGAAACCTTTCTATTAGTTCACCCATATTCTACAAATGAGAAGAGTAGCAAAATATGGCCACTAGAGAGGAGAAAGCTTTAGATGTAACTGCTTAATTGATTGCATATGAGATGAGTGTTGTACACATTAAAATATATATATGCAACTGAGTGTATATAAAATTTATCGACTAAGTGGGTAAGCAACATGAACCAAGGCAAGCGAAGGTTCCACTACTTGTTTTTCTGCTTAGTTGAAATTAAAAAGGCTTTCATATTATTAATGGTATCTAATTCATATTTTATTTGCAAAGAATTTGAAAGTAGCCATGCATGTTTTTCAAAATTTGCAAGTTGATGCATGTTTTTCATAAACTGCTCACATCTTTAACTTTAAGACAGTGGTTAAATAAGGTACATATTTCTTTGCATCTGGAAGTGAAAACCCCTTTTCGTGCCTAACACCACGACCTAGGTTCATATATTATCAATATCACTTTAAAAAATCATCCGTATTTTCTCCTTAAACTTTTTCTTACCTATAAATTAATAACAATTTGCTTGACTTTCTTCCCTTAATTATGAGTTTTATAATTATATTTTTACACTACTAGGACTAATGCGCACTTGGTGTTTAATTAATTAATATGTTAAAATATGAATAGACTATAAGTATTTTTTTAAGGACAATATTAATAATTAAATCATATGCTATAACATAAATAAAATAATGTGTTTCGTTGATATATAATGTTTTTTTCTCCTTTTCATATGACACATGCTTTTTAGAGTTCTTGCACGATGACTGTGTATCCTATTATTAAAAGGCAATGAAGTATAATTCATGACTCATTAAGCTTCTATAAGAATTCGATCACTCCAAAATATACTATTCAGATGTTGAGATCTTCAAGCTCGAGAAAATAAAGATTTGCAAAAGCCATAGTTGCTGCACCAAGATTTGTGGTTGGTAGTTGTGTTCAAGTACTATTGGTTGATATCATTTATTGATTAATTCATTATAATATATATGATATATGATTTAGCATGTTTGTAGTCTCTATTAAGATCTGGAAAATGCTGAGACATGAATTTAAATAATTTAAATTTTTGAATGAATCGAGATTATTTTCGTTTCAATGAATGTAACGCGAGGTCATATTTAAATTTAACAATAATAACAATAATAATCAAGCCTTATCTCACTAAATAAAGTCAATTATATAAATCTTAGAACACAACTATATTTGGTTTTGCGCAAAGTCTTCCGTGAAATCCAAGTAGTACTCTATGCATTTTCTTTTAGTCTTTTTCAAAGTCTTCCTAGGCCTTATTCTATCCCTTTTGCCCTAAGCCTCAATTCCATAGTCTCATTTTCTAATCGGAGCACTTGTAGGTTTTCGATTTACATGTCCAAACCATCTTAATCAATTTTCTACTTTACCTTATATATCCTTATTCTTAATCATATCTTTTCTCGTTAGCCCACACATACCATGAGGCATATTTAGCTCTAAATTGATAAAATTAGTTTCCAACCAAAATTGTCACATCCCGGCCCGGGAGGGACCACTTCCCGGGCCCGCTCCACCACCGTAGCACAATATTGTCCGCTTTGGGCCCCGACCACGTCCTCACGGTTTTGTTTTTGGGAACTCACACGAGAACTTCCCGATGGGTCACCCATCCTGGGAGTGCTCTCGCGCGCTACTCGCTTAACTTCGGAGTTCCCATGGAACCCGAAGCCAGTGAGCTCCCAAAAGGCCTCGTGCTAAGTAGAGATGGGAATATACATATAAGGATCACTCCCCTAGGCGATGTGGGATGTCACAATCCACCCTCCTTAGGGGCCCGACGTCCTCATTGGCACATCACGGCCAGGGTTAGGCTCTGATACCAAATTGTCACACCCGGCTCGGGGCGGACCACTTCCCGGGCCTGCTCCACTACCGTAACACGATATTGTCCGCTTTGGGCTTACCATTCCCTCACGGTTTTGTTTTTGGGAACTCACGAGCAACTTCCCAGTGGGTCACCCATCATGGGATTGCTCTAGCCCCCTTCTCGCTTAACTTCGGAGTTCCTACGAAACTCGAAGCCAGTGAACTCCCAAAAGGCCTCGTGCTAGGTAGGGATGGGAATATACATTTAAGGATCACTCCCCTGGGCGATGTGGGATGTCACAATCCACCCCGCTTAGGGGCCCGACGTCCTCATCGGCACACTCGCGACCAGGGTTAGGCTCTGATACCAAATTGTGACATCCCGGCCCGGGGCGGGTCACTTCCCGGGCTCGCTCCACCACCGTTGCACGATATTGTCCGCTTTGGGCCCTGACCACGCCCTCACGGTTTTGTTTCTGGGAACTCACACGAGAACTTCCCGATGGGTCACCCATCTTGGGAATGCTCTCGCACGCTACTCGCTTAACTTCGGAGTTCCCATAGAACCCGAAGCCAGTGAGCTCCCAAAAGGCCTCGTGCTAGGTAGATATGAGAATATACATATAAGGATCACTCCCCTGGGCGATGTGGGATGTCACAAAAAGGCTAAAGGAATCGGGCTAAAAAAATAATGCTAAATTTGACCTAGAAGTAATAATGTGAAGGATGATAAAATATAAATCTGCATAATTAGAAAAATTAACCCTAAAATAGTCTTTAAAATAGGCTTATTATATTAACATTCCACAAATTATTGAATAAACCACACATACTTAATACACCTCGCATTTGGCTTTTCAATGAAAAATTATCTTAATACACCTCACATACTTCCCCATAATACCCTCACACTTCACATTCTCAATATACACCTTACATTTTCTATATGCACCCCATATTTTCTATACATCCTACATTTCTCAAACATTATAAAGCTTTTAATTTGGACAAAAAATGCCAACTGGAATTTTGACAAAAGATGCCGTCTGGGATTTAAAGTATATGTGGGTTGTTTTCAATTCCACCATTAAAACCTATGTCGTCTGTTTTTAATATTTGGTGGTAATTTTAGGTGTTTAATTTTTTATGTAATCCTTGTGATCCCTAAAAAATGAATATGAGCATAGAAGCTTGAATAACACAACAAAAAACAAGATTAAATAATTATCGATGTTGTCAATATCACTAAAACAATAAAAAATATGTAGTCTTACCTCATGTAAAGCTTCCGAACATTGATTTCGTGTTTCATTCGTCAAAAATAATTTTTCTCAATCAACATGTTTGTAGTTTCATTGGTTAGAGTTTTGTTCAACAATGGAGGGTCAGAGGATTTTGATAGTTGAAGAAGATAAATAATAGGGGTGTGATATCCACACACCCTTTTTTACTTCTCCCACATTTTTTTAGTTTTCAATCGTCAGATCAGATGAATTGAAGAATATCAATGGATATAAATTAACAAGGGGTGTGTGAGAAGTAAAAAGGGGTGTGTGGATAGCACACCCCTAAATATTATGTTAAAAGTGATTTGTGGTGTATTTAGATTTTTTTTTTTTTTAACCTGATAAGGTCAAAATTACCATTGCATAGTAGGGTAAATAGGTCATTTAATATTAAATTTTAATGTGAAGGGATCCTAATATAAAAAACCTTAAAATATTAGTTTAAGAAATCTTAAACATAATCAAGGATTACGTTTCCATGACTGGAGATGGCCTGAGATTACCTTAGCAAATGGGAATCGGTGACAACTGACAACTCTGAGTTGTATGTGATACGAGTCCATGTGATAATTCCATCAATTGTCCCTCTCATTAAATGTTGTAAAATCCTATCCAAATATTTGGTCATCAATGTTTGGAAACTAAAGGCCTAAAAAAAAAAAAAAAAAAAAAAAAACTCGTGGGTTAATCTTTAATTATTGTTATTATTATTTTGTGTTCAGTTTGGGAGGAAATAAAATAATTAGGCTATCGATCTATCTCGACGCTCAATTTTTAGCCTTGTATACTCTTTTTGTGTTGAAAGAAGAAAAGATTGTAAAATATTGAGTTGAAAGATTGTAAATTGTTCTCATCGTGATAGTTGTATAATAGTGAGATATCAAAACAAGGAACATGAAATACCAATGTGAGTACCTTTTCAAAGGATGCCTCGATGGAATGAATAGTCATGAGTTTTTTCTTCTTAAGGATTTAATTACCAAGAAAGTTCTTGGAATAGCGGTTCGTTCCTTAATATTTGTGGTTTAACTTTTCTTTTCTTAATACCCAACTTTTCTTAATTACCAAGAAAGGTCTTGGAATGGGTTTCGTTCCTTAACATCTGTCGTTTAACTTTTCTTAATAACCAACTTTTTGTATGACGAACTTAAGTTTTCTGTGAAATTTGATGAACAATGCCAACCATAAAATAAAATAAAAATCAAGATTTAACCTAAAAAGCTTGAAATATTAACTGACCATCAGATCCAGATATATCCAGAAAACTTAGTAGTACAATGCACAAGCAAATGGGTAGCAGTTTCATGATCATTTAAACAACCTTCACAACTTACAAATAAAACGGTTTCACAATAGTGAAACTATTTATGCACATTCTTTCCTTCTTTTGCACGTTCATGTTTATTTTGACGTTTCCATCGAATAAAGCGAGGAGAACAATCAATCAGGGATAGAATTAATGGATTGGAGGCCTTTTAATTATTTTCTTGATTTCTGTAGAACAAATGACTCTATATATGTGTGTATGCGCGTGCGTGCGTGCGTGCGTGTGTGTGTGTGTGTGTGTGTGTGTGTGAATCAGAATTTGAGGATCTTGTCATGCTGTCGAACTGCTTAATTCTTATACCTGTTTCCCTATGTCTTATTTATGCTTAGCAGTAGTACGGTTCAATATATGAGCTAGCAAGCTGGATCTGCATGGCGGTATTTCTTAGACCAAAAAAAGTTTTAGGGTTTCACAGCACATGGTTTTGCTGTTCCCAACTTCCCACCATCACTGCTCCAGCCTGTACAGCTTTGCTGAAATTAAGTTTTCCTGTAACAATATTATAGGCACCATGTCTTTGTCGATTAGTTCTAATTGCATTCCATCCATCCAGTCTAGGTCATTTATCCTTAATCATATTAGGGTTTTGACTATTTTTCCAATTTTACCCCTATGAGTGAAAGAAACTGATCAATAATTTCTTTTGAATAAAGAAAACTTCTAACTTCCTATTAACTCTCTGAATTCTCATGTCCAAGTAACGATCAATTCAAATTTATTAATTTCGTGTTAAATTTTAATCATATTGTCATATCGTGTAAAAAATATACATAAACTATGCACCATGTATTATAAAATTGGGTAAAGATAAGATCACGATTCAAGTTGAGGAAAAATTAGAAAGGAAATTATACATTTTCCATTGGTTACTGGTTACTACTAGGTACCTAATAATAGCACGTTGGTCATTTGAGAGTTTAGTTTATGATCAAAACTTTGAAAATAAAACTGGAACCTTGCGTCGTGACGTTCCACTTGTAGTAAAATAATGCTGCCACTTGCATTATTGAAAGAGCTTGGTTGGGACCCATCATGAAATTGCAAGAACATCCTGCCTGCCCCCGCTATCTCCTCTCAGTCAACCAAACCAATGAGCTGTCCCATTTTTTGCATTCAAGTTGAAATGTTGGGAATTAGATCCGTTTTGGACTTTAGTATCTGAAATTTAAGGATCAATTCATATGGGTCGTATAAATTGAATCTAATAATTTCTATTAACTTATTTTTTTAGTTCACCACATAAAATCAATGGTATTAATTTCTTTTATACATAATCAGTGATCCAGATGAATTGATCTTTTGGTTTCAAACACTAAGGTCCAGAACGGATCCAATTCCGAAATGTTGAACCATTGGGGACCCATCTACCATCCTCCACGTCACATATGCAAAACCAAAAAGATCCCAACCCTCCGATTCAACCACCATTACTTTCATAATTTCATGCCAATCTAGGAAAAACAAATTCAAATTAAATCAAATAAAGGTTAGTAGAGAAAGAATTGGACATGCTTGAAGGTTGAACCACAAAACCTCCCATTTTGATTATGTCGTTTTCTTGCCACTAATGACTAAGCAAAATATAATTTGCTTAGAAATTGAACAACACTCAACCAAAAATAAATAAATCCAACTCTATCTCTTTGTAATTTAAAACCACTTTTTGTACCGTCTATTTATACTCTTAATTAACTCTCTGTTTAACTCACTTGTGAGATTTGAACACAGTATCCTATTTAGAAGAGTGAGAGACTAATTTCATTAAGTTAGTGACGATATATTATGTCGTCATTATATAACTCATTGTGTCTACAACACTCATCCAGTATCTTATGATGAGTGTTGTAAACAATGTTTTAGAGGTGTGACAATTGCACACCTTGAGGCAAGGCTCGAAAGGCTTATGCTTTGCCTCGTGAGACTTTGACGGCTCTAATTTTACGCTTTCAACCTTGAAAACATTGATTGTAAACATAATATATATGTGGAGATTCAATGCATACTAGTAATTTGCCTTCTTTATTTTCCATTTTTTTAAAAGAGAAGCAAAAATTCGTCCCAACCACTGAACCACTCCATGGTGATTAATAGTCTTTCTTTGATTTTATGTTTTTTAAACACATTGAAAAAATCTCACAGTACTCAATTTTCTTTAACCTAGATTAAATTTAGTACTTAATCAAACATCTTAATGAATATATCGAAGTTAAATAAATTGATAGAAATGAAAATTTCTCGAGATATAATGCTTGTTTTTGATGCCGCCGATATTAGAAGAAGGGAATCGAACTTAACGAATTCGAAACTCTTACAAAAGGTGAGGTTTTGAGAAAAAAAAAAAAAGAACAGCATGGGGAGATATTTATGTCCATGTTAGCAGGCAACTATTTACAAATCAAATCCTTTATTTCATTTGCTTACCTTTTGCGAGCCAAATGTTTTGCCCTGCAGTAAAACAGCGGAAAATAGCGGAGCTCTGTAGTTGTAGTTGTAGTTGGCAAATGAACAAAAGTAGTCGGCAACGGCGGTTGAAAATTTGAAATGAAAAATGAATAAAATAGTCATCTCTTCAATATATTATTGGGATCTGTCATCTGTTTCAATACAAAAGACCTTCTCTTTTGACAGTTTCTCAACCACATTTTAAAAAAAAGAAACGAAAGGACTTCACCTCAGATCTCTCAAACTAGTGACAGAAGCACCCAAAGTTCCAAGCGGATTTAGGAAAATGCCAGACACCCCCATCCCATGCCGCAATTTCACTTCTCGTTTCTGACTGCTCCCTATGCTTCTCTCAACTAAGTGAGAGGTGAGAGCTCCCTCTCTCTCTCTCTCTCTCTCTCTCTCTCTCTCTCTCTCTCCTGGATTTCTCCTTTTCCGTTCCATAGTTTTTTAATTGATGCTCTGTATCTGATTCCCTTCACATAAATCTTAGTTTCTCTGCAACCTGCTGGCCAATTGAGAACTACCCTTTGGTTATTAAGCATGATTTTCTTCTTCTCTCGCATAAAATCTGTTTCTTTTTTAATTTTTTGGTGATTGGAGAAGTACCCATCATTTGACATTGCCTTTTAAAGTCTCTTGATTTCACATCTTTAAGTTCACACGTGAACTGGGTTTTTGTCAAATTTGGTGCTTTTGAACTCTGAAAGTTAGAATTGTATGAGATTACTGCCACCCAGCTTACCATGTTACTCTATTTGGGTTTTTTTAGCTGTATTCAATGCATTAAATTAAGGATTTAGGGGTAGTTGGTGGGTAAGAAAAAGTTAAGCAGTTGAATGCTTTTCGCCAATTCACATAAGTGCCTTCATCTTGATCCTTTTCTGGGTCAAAGTTGTCTGCGATTCTCCTGCTGGCCAGCTCTTTTCAACTTCCCTGGTACTTCTCACCTCTCTCTCTCTCTCTCTCTCTCTCTCTCAATTCAGCTTGACATGTGAAGTTCTATGCCTCCTTTGGTGTTGTAAATCAGTTTTTGTTCTGCCTTGACTTTTGATCATATTTTGGGATTATGCTTACAAGGCTAATTTGGTGGATTCTGTGATTGGTTACCTCATAGTTGAAAGTGTTTTTTTTTTCTAGGCATCCTCCTTTCCTTTAGGGTCCTTTGTATTGTAAAGATGTTTTGCGTCTTCTCTGGTTAGTTCTATTGTTCTTCTTCAATCTTCCATTGTTTGAAATCTTAGTGAAGTACCGGTTTTCAGTTGGCCATGGGGGATATGAATTTCATTCATTTCATGGGGTTCATATTTCTGTCTGTTCTTCTCTCTTCTGGAACCTGCCTGGCTAGTGTTCGAAATTTTGGTACGATTAATTCGTCGTTTCAATGGGCTCAAATGGACTGGATTGACAATGATGGGTTGTTTCTGTTATCTAACAAGTCCGAGTTTGGTTTTGGCTTCCAGACTACTCCCAATGACGTCACATTGTTTCTGCTGGTTGTTTTCCACATGGACAGTTCTAAGGTAGTCTGGACTGCGAATAGGGGTTCCCCGGTTTCAAATTCTGATAAAATTGTGTTTGATGCTAAGAGTGGTGCGTCTTTGCAAAAAGGTGGAAGTGTGGTTTGGTCTACGGATACTGGTGGTAAAAGCGTATCTGCAATGGAATTGCAGGACTCGGGAAATTTGGTTTTGCGTGGAGATGACAATGGAGTAGTTTGGCAGAGTTTTAGCCATCCAACTGATACCCTATTATGGAATCAGGAATTTTCAGAAGGAATGAAGCTTGTAAGCAATCCTAGCTCTAACAACTTGAGTTATATTCTTCAAATCAAGTCCGGGGACTTGGTTCTTTCTGCAGGTTTCAAAACACCACAGCCGTATTGGTCTATGGCGAAAGAAAGCCGTAAAACAATCAACATAGATGGTGGTGTAGTCACTTCAGCAACTATCAGTGAAAATTCATGGAAGTTCTTTGATCGATCCAAAGCGTTGCTATGGCAATTTATTTTCTCGAGCAATATTGATGCAAATGCCACATGGATTGCAGTTTTAGGAAGTGATGGATTTATCTCTTTCTACAATCTTCAGAATGGAGGGTCAAGTAGTCCTTCAGGAACAAAAATACCAAGCGATTCGTGCAGCACACCAGAGCCTTGTGATTCATACTTCGAATGTTATAGTAACAACAAGTGCCAGTGCCCTTCAGGTCTCAGCTCACGTACTAATTGCAAGGCGGGGGTTGTCTCCTCTTGTGATCCTTCGGAGGGTTCTACGGAGCTTGTAAATGCTGGGGACGGGCTCTATTATTTTGCGTTGGGATATATTCCACCTTCTTCGAAAACTGATTTGAATGGTTGCCAAACGTCTTGCCTTGGCAACTGTTCGTGTGTTGCTATGTTCTTCCAAAACAGTACAAGAAATTGTTTTCTGTTTGACAGATTAGGTAGCTTCCAAAATTCTGACAAGGGCTCTGGCTTTGTTTCTTACATTAAGGTCTTGAGGGATGGAAGCAGTGGGAGGAGCGGAAACAACAAGAAACACTTCCCTTATGTTGTGATCATAGCCATCTCGACAATACTTGTTATTTGTGGCCTACTTTTTATGGGATACCGATACTACAGGAGGAAGGGAAGATCACCAGAATCTCCTACAGGGACCTCAGACGAGGAAAATTTCTTTGAAAATATGACTGGGATGCCCATTCGTTTCAGTTACAGAGATCTCCAAACTGCAACAAATAACTACTCGGTGAAGCTAGGGCAAGGAGGTTTTGGCTCGGTTTACCAAGGGAGTCTCCCAGATGGGACTCAACTGGCTGTGAAGAAGTTGGAAGGCATTGGTCAGGGAAAGAAAGAGTTTCGAGCTGAAGTTAGCATCATTGGCAGCATCCATCATCTGCACTTGGTCCGGCTCAGGGGCTTCTGTGCAGAAGGAAGTCATCGACTTCTGGTTTACGATTACATGGCAAATGGGTCTCTTGATAAATGGATTTTCAAGAAAAACAACGGAGAATTCCTATTGGATTGGGATACAAGATTCAATATAGCATTGGGTACGGCTAAAGGGCTAGCATATCTCCACGAAGATTGTGATGTGAAGATTGTTCACTGTGACATAAAGCCTGAAAATGTTCTCCTCGACACTAATTACCTTGCCAAAGTCTCAGATTTTGGTTTGGCAAAGCTAATGACCAGGGAACAGAGCCATGTTTTCACAACGCTAAGAGGAACCCGAGGGTACCTTGCACCGGAGTGGATCACCAACTACGCAATATCAGAGAAGAGTGATGTGTACAGCTATGGAATGCTCTTGCTAGAGATCATTGGTGGGAGAAAGAATTACGACCCGACAGAAACTTCAGAAAAATCCCATCTTCCATCTTATGCCTTCAAGATGTTGGAAGAAGGCAAAATGAAGGACATCCTGGACACAATGCTAGGGAAAGATGAAGCCGACGAGAGGGTACACACAGCCATTATGGTTGCACTGTGGTGCATACAGGAGGATATGTCTGTGAGACCATCCATGACGAAGGTTGTCCAAATGCTTGAAGGCCTGTATCCCGTTCCCCAGCCTCCAACCTCCAACTCAATGGGGTCTCGCCTTTATTCGAATTTCTTCAGATCAGTCAGCGGGGAGGGGACTTCCTCAGGACCATCAGACTGCAACAGCGTTTCTGCAGTGCGCCTCTCCGGCCCAAGATAACATTTGCTGAAGATGAGAGGGATGTACACATTGTTTACTACCATATTTCTGTATATTTTTCTCCGTTTACGCAAATTTTGTAACCCTAGCCGTTACTTTTCTTTTAGCTCAAGTTATTTATATTTTTCTATTTTCCTATTTTTCTTGGCATTGCTTGTTCAGTAAATAATGAGTGTTCAATAGTTGAATATGTCCCCAAAATAAAATACTCCGAAAGACAAAAGGTGCAACTTTCTTGACCTCCCGCTTTGATTCCCGCCCCGTTGCCATCTCCGATGCGACATAAGGATTCTCCATTACGTTTTGTCGGTCCAGCACGGGCCAGTAATGGACCTACTAACAGACTCTTCGTCTAACGATACTTTTCTTGTTAATGTTAAAAGGAGAGACCGGCGTTGAATTTCCTTACTCCTTGTTGGATGATACATCCCTCGTTAATGTTACAAGACATCTTAAGTTTGCTTTGACGGCTACTCGTTAATTAAATTGCGTGTAGGATTTCCTCTGGACTTGGACCCCATGGGATGCGGTCCTTTTCCTGTACAGACATCTCATCTTCAAATGCCCACAAACCCATTTCTCATTATCTCATCCGTCCGTTAGAAATGGCGCCAATTACCTCCACCGCCGCCCTCCTCTGCTCCTCAACCCCGTCCATCTCTACCCCCTCCTACTCCACCACATTCCCGTTCATCTTCAGCTTTCCCGCCAAATCTCCCTCAACGGTCAATTTTCGCGCCAATCCTCTTCCCGCCGTCAATGCCGCCACTTCAGGTAAAAGCTAACAAAACCCTAAATTCTCTGTTTGGTTGCTTGGAGGTAAAAGGAAACGCAATTCTATAAATTGATGCACCAAATGTTGAAAATCGCACGTAAAGATCACGTCTTGGGCAGAAGAGGACTGGTGCTTGCACTTACTGCCACACTGCCATGGATGCGTCCGTTCTCTGAATGCACGGCGGTGAAGGCGGCTGAGTGAGTTGAACAAAATCTCCGATCTTTTCGTTTATTAAGATTATATTTAAATATGTGCATAGTAATTACCGGGTTTTGTATTTGACATTTGGAAGGTCGGATGGAAGTGAATATGAGCTTATGAAGGAGGAGATCAGGAAGGTGGTGACGAAGGGAAAGGCGGCCGGCGTGCTTCGTTTGGTGTTTCATGATGCCGGGACCTATCAAATTGATGACAATTCAGGTACCGATATCTATATGCATTGACCATGCTTCTTACTCATTTCCACTACTCCATTGAATTTTCGAAGTTGGAGTAATTTCAATTGGAGTTAATATTCCTACACTTCCTGTAATACCTGGTCTTGTGGGTCGAGGATGTGCGAGTGGTTGACGTATGTTGCATTGTACAGTCAATTTTCTACGGATATGTTTCGGGTTGAATTGGATCTATTGTCTGTATTTCTTTCAAATTGGGACAAGTGCTCTACTATTGCTACAATGCATCTTCATTGCTGTTGTTAACTATTGCAGGTGGTATGGATGGTTCTATCGTTTATGAACTTGATAGACCGGAAAACAAAGGTCTTAAAACTCCTTTCAAGGCATGCCCCTTCTAAACTCTATATATAGATGTGTGTCGATTCAATCTTTTGGTTTCCATCGGGTTCCCGATTCTTAATCTTTTGCATAATGATTGAGTAAACAAATTATTCATACGATCTTTTATCAGCTAACTCTTCAGTGGATTGAATTGTTGGTTAGATTCTAGAGAAAGCAAAGAGTGAGGTGGAAGCAGTACACCCAGGTTTTCTATCTAGTGAGATACAGTTGACTAGGTTTTAGTAGTGCCAAGTGCTGTGCTAACATGTGGGTGTTTCCAAAACTAGTGTCCTGGGCAGACATGATTGCTGTGGCTGGAGCAGAAGCGGTTTCAATATGTGGAGGTCCAACAATCCAAGTTCCGTTAGGCAGACTAGATTCAAAGTAAGATGCATCAAGGTGGAAAAAACCAACATGATGCTTGAACCTTTCAATAATTCAGTTGCCAAGTATTGCTAGTGTTAACGCAAACCCTTAAAAGAGAAAAAATAGTTTCTAATTCTTGTAGGAGCATCTATCTAGTGCTACCAAAAGCTGATAATTCCTATTTTTAGAAATGATGCTGCGAATAGCTATATCTCTCTATCTCTCATCTTTTCTGCTTTTTTCATTTATTTATTTATTAGGGAGCCTGATCCCGAAGGAAAACTTCCTGAAGAAACTCTGGATGCTTCTGGTCTGAAGCAAAGCTTTCAATCAAAAGGCTTCTCGTAAGTTCATATATGCTAAACGTTTGCAATATTTGGTGGCCGAGGGTGTGGTTGTTGTTTATATCTAAAATAAACTGGATATGCATGAAGATTAAAGTCCTCGAGATATCAATGGACATTTTATTGATAGATTTGCTTAGTTTCTGCATTTAATTGATTTCTGTTGTAGTTATATGTTTATAGTGACTTGACTTGCTATGGGTTTGAACCATGTAATTTTTTTTTTTTTTCAGAACTCAGGAACTTGTTGCTCTGTCAGGAGCCCATACTATTGGAAATAAAGGTTTCGGGAACCCAACGGTTTTTGACAATACATACTTCAAAATTCTTCTTGAGAAACCATCTTCAGGTAAATAACAGTAACATGGATATAAGGTGCATAATAAAATAGGCTTAAGAAAAACTCGGGATCTCCCTCAAACTCCCGCTATTGGGGAATTTGTGTTACAGCTTGATAACTGAGCAACGATAGAAAAATAGGAATGCAATGGAGTAATGATGCTCTATTTTTAGAGTGAGTCAACTTTCACATTTCTGCTTGATCTTCAATGAATGTGTGTGTGTGTGTGTATATATATATATATTTATTTTGATGCACACGTATGCTTTGATCAATTTGCTTGGGCAACATAGACATTTGTTATGTTCAATGAATGCATCTATCATGATATTCACGATATAGGCGAAACAAAGTATTGTGACTTATCTATGTAGCATCTAAAATCAATGACTTGATAGAAAATTATCTTCTCGTTTTTGTTGTGCGATTTCTGATTCTATTCTTTGCATTCAGGTAGCATGATTGGCCTTCCCTCAGACCGTGCACTTGCCAAGGATGATGAATGCTTAAGGTCCATTTCCTTGTAGAAACTTTAATCTGTGTACTTTTCTCTGTTCTGTCATGTGTTGCTGGGCATTTAAGCCAGTCGACTACTCTACTCAGTTATTCATAGAATATTAAAATGAGTATAATCTGGTCAGAAGACTTGAAAAAAAAGAGCCAACAATTTAAACAGGAGTTATGCTAGAAAAATCTAAATTTGATGACAATCAATCCACAAGTTCCTCAAAGTGGTTGAGATAATTGTGATCGTTCACAATTTCTTTTATGCAAGGGTTCATGTTAGGAAATGAATTAAAGATTTTGTCACGGTGAGTTGACGCTACAGTTGTGAACATTTTAGAACGATGGCCTCCTTCTTTAACTACTTTGATCTTACACATTTCTCATAAATGCCTGATATGTCATGCTCTAGTGGTCAGAAATTAGAAAAATGACAGTATCTAATGTTCCATTTTTATGTACATGTAGTATTTGTTCCTTATTCATATCCAACTGAAGAGAAGCTTGTTTCCTGCACAGCTGGATCACAAAGTATGCCGAGGACCAGAATCTGTTCTTCGAAGATTTCAAGACGGCTTATCTCAAACTAGTGAATTCGGGAGCCAGGTGGAAGAGCTTGTGAAATAATTGCAGAAGCGAGCAAACTTGACGTTTATCACGCAAAGAGATCAAGAAGTGAAGCGTTGGCAATAACAGCCGAGTCTTGCTAGAATGAAGAATTAATTAGGTATATGTCATGAATTCATGGATTAGCTGAAAGCTTTAATTGAATGATTAGCTGACAGATAAGGTGAGACCCCAAGCAAGACTTATCTTGTACAATTAACATTATATCAAATAATTCAGCCTATTCAGATATGAAATAATGAAGTTTTGGACTACAAGTATATAGCTATAGCCCGTATGATGTGAGAAAGTCTAGGTTATTAGAGCAATCATAATTTTTCTGGTACTAATTCAACCCATCAAGGGCTTCTAACTTTACAATGTCTCTAATGGTGGGGTGGGGGATTTCCCATCCTCAGCTGTCACTGAGTTAGAACTTTCCAAATTCCAATTAATATGATGGATGTGGATTGAAAGTTGAAACTATGGACCTAAGCAACTGCAGATATTTGTTTTGGGTACAAAGAAAACATGGCCCACTTCCATACTTCCACGTGGAGGCCACGACGTATTTCATCATCGAATACATGACCCATTTCCTTTTGAATGAGTGTTGTTATTTGTACTGCATTTATTTATCGGTTTTTTATCTTAACAAAACCTTGTGTGTAATTGAAGATATATCGCCTTATCTCTTTCTCAACACGTGATTTAGAAGGATAAATATTGGATGGTGTTATCCACACAAATTTTTTCACCTCTCACACATCCCTTATTAATTTTTTCCTTTGATTTTTTTAATTCATTTCATCCAATGGCAAAAAATTGAGAGGAGTGTATGGAAGGTAAAAGAGGTTTGTTAGTAGCATCATCCTAAATATTTCAATTATAAGATAGAATCGCTCCTCTCTATTCTATCTAAGGTGGAACCAACACATGTGAGACTCATGTGTGACATTCAAATCTAGTTGAATGTCGTACACGAGGTTGCTCTATTCAGTTCATGCACACTGAGTTGGGGCCTACATGTGAGACCCACATCTAGGTTCCATCTAATGTGAGATAGCTACCATATGTAATAGTCAATGCATTTTAACTTTCTTACATGACAACACGTGATTGAATTAAAAAGTTGAAATATCCATGGTGCACATAAATCCTCCTACACGGCTACACAAAGACTCTGCAACATGACTATAGTTGATTTCTCAACGAACACCAAAACAAAGAAACTAAAGAGTGATTATATTAAGCGGAGTTCTTATCCAATAACATATGTCCAAAAGTATGCTTGTCTACTTGTGGGTCAAGCAACTCTTAAGGGTCATAATACAAGAATTCATGGATAATAAAAGGACATCTCAACTCCACCTTCTTCTTTAATTTGATT
This sequence comes from Pyrus x bretschneideri, assembly GCF_019419815.1. Taxonomy (NCBI): domain Eukaryota; kingdom Viridiplantae; phylum Streptophyta; class Magnoliopsida; order Rosales; family Rosaceae; genus Pyrus; species Pyrus x bretschneideri. The sequence goes on along the minus strand of NW_025999390.1, from coordinate 7,505,878 downwards.
TTGTTAATTTGGCTAGCTCTTATCTTTGTGGTCGCCAGTGGTTCTTGTTGGTGGGAACCAATGGAAGCATCTGCCAAGAAAAATATTATTGAAAATAATAAAATATTTATTGAATTGTGTATCTGAAAAAATACGCATTTTTTATTTATAAAAATATGCATAAAAGAGTGCAATATAATATTTTTAAAGTGCCAATAACAATTTCAATAAAAAACATGTTAAGGATAATGATCAATGTTTAGACCATTAATGTGAAATTTTAAGCATCAACCCATTTTTGAACTTAGAAGATAAACATATAAAGAAATAACTTATTAATAACACACACAAAAAAAAATTTACGTCTCAAACTGTAATTTACATATAAGAAAAAATGACCTGTTCTAAAAAAAGAGCACATATTTTGACACATTTTTTTTTTCCTTCTTTCCTGTCCAAGACTACACAAGAACAGTGCAGAGGAACAGAGGGTCCCCCTGTTGCCCGACTGGACTGTATGTAGTGTATTATTCAGTGTATGTATGTATGTATCCTTCTGTAATTAAAATAATCAAACCCTAATCCGTTAATTTAATCAATTACTTAAAAAATACTAGGTATGTTATAAATGGGTTCTCTAATTTGAATCTTCATCACATGTCTCTGCAAGTGCAACCAGCTTATCTTAAGTAATACAAATATACGCACTTAAGAATCTATATTATTTTATCTGATTAAACCAAATATATCACAGTAAACAGGCTTTCACAATATTAATGTATGCATTTATCCAAAAAAGAAATGTGAGTGTAAAGATCTATACATGTACATGCCAGATTAGTATATTTCACCCATTTGTGGTCACAAAGGATTATATATTAAACTGTGTTTCATTTTCTTAAATTAATCGACTTGTATGTTACTGTTAGTTATTTATTCAACGCATGTTATGCATGCATCAAATTTGAACTCATAAGATTGACTTCAACCTAGTTTGTTATAAGTTGTAACAAGAATTTTTATAGGTAGTTAAAACACAAGTCACGTAGTTTTTCATTCTACGTAGTACATATTACAATAACAGTCGATAACATAGTTGATTCCACTTCTAAGGTATATATAATAATTAAAAATATAAATCCATGTATAATAACGTTGAATGACTATATTTCAAGTATACCGAGAAATTGCTTAATTTGAACCTCTAAGTTACAATACTCTGAATTATTCTTTTTTTATTTTATTTTCAATTTATGTTTATATATCCTTTATATTAATATATATGTTGTTCAAATATCAAAGGTAGTGTTCAAGTCAAGTAGTATTCCTAAAGTCGGCCTAAGATTTCTTTTGTTCTATTTAGAAAAATATAGTTTCCATTTTCATATTCCCGTCTTTTGCAATCATAATCCAAGAAAAAGAAAAGAAAAAAAAAATTCTTTAACGTGAATGATGATGAATGAGAAATTTGATTTTGCAGTACCATAACAAGTTTCATATCAAATATTTATTAGCTCCGAGTAAGTTGTACAGAAATTCTATCATCAAGTAGCCTTATCTGAAGCTCTCTAGTAAAAAGAGACAAACAAAGAAATTCCCTTGTTGAAATTTAGCTAATTAGTAATTATTTTGTAGCTTTGATATACATCGGTGGCTCATTTTTTGACTACTTAAGCTTTTGAGGCAAGTTGTTGTCTAATAGACTAATATAGTCACATGGAAATTTTTTTTTTTTCAAATTGTTTGGAATGCGGTTTTCATTTCTTATTCCTTTGTTGGTTCATATGGTCGGGGTTACACTTATATTATATGTTTGTCCTTATCTACTCTATTGTTATGCAGTCTCTCTCTTTCTTATCGATATACCTATCCACCACATGCAAGAATAAACATGCATGTACGTATGTGAGAGAAGACATAAACTTAGTATACACTGTTGGTTACCATCCTTATGCTCTCTCTCTCTCTCTCTCCCCTATAATGCTTTCCACCACATGCAAGAATAGGCATGCATGCACATACGTGAGACAATACATAAACTTAGTATACATCGTTAGTTCATTCTCTAATGCGCATCTAATCATATGAATGTAGAAAACATGTCTTGAATGGCTTGTAAACAATGCCATGATCATATATCTTGTTTTTGTTGACTACTACATGATTCAAACATAATACAAAACTAGGAGGAAAAAAAAGGTGAAAAGGGTAGTGGGGTGGGCAAGATAAGCACAAAGAAAATGTGGGTTTTCTGTATTCCGAGTCAATTAATCATGCAAATATATACCTTTTTTGAATACAATTGCAAGGATAAGAGAAGAGAAGAGAAGAAAAGAGTGACATATCTGATGACCTCTGTGCGCAAGAAATAAGAAATTAGTGGGACACAGAGCACAGGTGGAAATGATATAGAATGTCGTGGAGGGTTAGAAATCGGAGGGGCAATGCATTGGCAGCTCCCCTGTACCTCTGCTTCCTTGTGTCTCTCCACTCTACTCTCTCTCGATCGCTACATGTATAAGCCACAAACATCGTTCACCTATACAGTGCCATTTAATTTATCTGCAATTTTTCACGTATTCCCACATTCTGAAAAAATATTTTTTTGGTCAAAAATTCTGAAAAATATGAACATACATAAATATAGGAATCTAAATTTGCATGAATTTGAACTTTGAAGGTAATAAATTATTACCACTAATAATAAAACTCGAAATTATGGTCGTTTCAACATGAATCGATCACTATATAATTAAAATACTCTAATAATTTTTTCGCCCTTGGATTACATCCGATGGTGGTTGACCAAGAATTTCCTGGTCACCATGGATCAGAAAAACGGTATTACTATTTTATGTCTATTATGGGACATCGATTGAGACTATCTCACTTATACTTAATTTTATTCAATTTTGATCTGTTATTCATTGATAAAGGTAATTATTTTAGGTGTATACAATGACATCGTTGGAGCTTCATTTAGGTTTGAAGTATTGACTTTGAGCTTAAAACTTAAAACCTAAGCAATTAACAAATTCGAGATGGAAAACCTAAAGTCTAATTCCTAAATGGTAATTCTCCATTCTAGAAAATTAAAAAAAAATCACTGAACAAAAATAGAAAATAAGTGCAACAATTTTCTTGTTAGAAATTGATTGATTTAATTTTCTTGAGGGGACATAACAATGGAAAATGAATTTAAATTTCAGATGCATGGTTGGTGACAAGTATATGATAAGATCACAAAACTGCATGACATCATCCTAATTTTATTTTCGGTAATGGACATCGACCCATCCTCAGAGTTAGTATATATGCACAAGGGTGTCCAGAGCTTGACAAAAAACACCACCATTTGGAACAAATCTTTTCTTTCAAGCCAACTTGGCTTAAAAGCTAAAACAGCCGATTAAGCAAAAGCAAAAGCAAGTTATTAATGAACAAAGGGTTCCATCAGTCTCATCACAATGCTTTGTTAAAACAAGTGGTTGATTTGAATTGTAGGCCCGAGTTTGTTTGCCTAATCCTCCTTTTTTCCTTTGTTATAACCTCATTATAAACTTAATCGTGTTTATATATCAGTGTTAGTTGTTTGTACGTAAAACCAATTTGACTTGTTATATATGTCTTTGCTCGGTCTGAATTGATTTATGCGTTATATATCAATGTTAGTTGTTTGTACGTAAAACCAATTTAACTTGTTATACATGTCTTTACTCAGATCTGATTTGACAAGAGAACGTTACAACTCTACATATATTTTCTCCTCAATTTTTTTCCTTCTCAGTTAAACAATTAGACTAGGTTTGTTTCTAATGTTGTTTGATGGAATCAGAATATTGTTCATCATAAATAGAAAGATCCTCTGACCTAGGACTCAAAAAATAAAATAAACCCAGACCTATTTCTTCTTTTTTATTCTTTAGCATTAAATTAAATTATAAAATATAGGTTTTGATATGGCAAAAATGACAGAGATCGCCATATCCATGCATGCGCATGGTTTATATTTAAGTCTGAAGACACAGAAGCAGCATATATAAATTAGTAACCCTAAAAAAGGCTAAACAGTAACATAGAGAGAGAGTGGTTGAGTTACGATCGAGTGGTGGCCCGAGAAGAATAGTGTTGGTTGCATGCAGCTCTTTACACACCCGACAACTTAGCTGAAATTGGTCGGTTTGTCACGACGTCATCTCTCTCTTACTATATCTTCACCCATGAAAATTCAAGAAAAAATTAGGGTTCCAGATACCCGCGGATTCGGGTTTGGACTGCGGGGGCCAGCAAGACAACTCAAAATATTAAGGTCTTGAGACCATTTTAGACAAAGTTTATCAACTTGTAATTCTTATGCGATGAATGTATTGAAGCAAGTTTTGAAGTAAAGATTTTCCAAAGGTCTTGAACTTGGAGTCAAACTGAGCTGGTAATTTGATTATCGTAGTGGAGATCTTTATAATGCTTAGTTTAGGAGATAACATTTATGACTTCAATGTTAACAAAGGGGTTTAGAACTCTGTCTTGGGCTTAAGCTTACTTAACTCCGAGCTTGTTTACTCCAAAATGATTGTCAGATTAGACTACATTCTATGCTAAGGAGTAAATGATGAATTTTTTTTAAAATATTTTCTCTAACAGGCTTAAGAACTTGAGTAAGATAAATTTGGCAAGATATCTCCTAAGACATTTAAATCCTTCCAGGGTGAAGCAACATAGGCGCATTCTGCCCTGCATCTAGTTTTTCAGCTATGCATTTGGAACTTTGACCATGGTCTACAATATGGTTTAGAACTTCGAAATCAGATCTTTGAGAAACAAACAAGCAAGGTTAGCCGGACTTGGCTAGCTCCGAATAAACGAGAAAGTTTGAAGCTCATTTCGAAGTGTATCAAGTTCATTTTACAATAATTCGGTCATCATCTATTGGTAACTATCCATCTTCAAGCAGAGTGCACTCTCAGAAGCATAATTAAGGGCAATTGTTAGACTATGATTTTCTGAACCACCGACATGTGACAATCAAGGTGGCAAGAAAAACCAGAATACCTGTAGCTCACAACTAATTCAGATTACTCTTCCTATAACAATTGTCGCTCTAAAAGTTGATATTGAACAAACGACGACACGATGACAACCAAGAAAGCTATTATTGACAAAGCGAAAGAGCGATCATAAACCAAAGGCTCTTCTCAAACGACCACAATTAAAAACAAAGAGGAAAAAAAAGATTAGAAAAGGATGCTGGCGACCCCTGCCTTGGGTGTTGGGTTCGACGGCTAGGGTTTTGTTTTCTTGATTTTCTCTAGCGGTAGAAATTATGCATTACTAATTCTAGTTAGTTGCTTTCAAATTTTTAATTTATTGTTTGATTCAAACATGACTTGTATTTAAAAAATTAATTGAATCGTATTCAAAAACAAAAACAAAATTAATTAATCACCTTAAGTATGCTTTTTTTTCATTATTAACTAGCATTTGCCTACACACTTTGTGTATATGAACATATTTTTTTAGAAAATGAGAAGGAGAGAGGGAGAGAGGGAGAACGTGGGGGAGTGAGAGGTTTTTTTTTTTTATATATTTATTTTAATATTGGAGGTATTTTAACATCACCTGTAGGTGAGGCTTAAATAAAAAACGGTAAAATTTAGACATGTGAAATTATATTATTGCCCATCATTGATAGAAGACTAATTTGCCTTTTCATCCTCTTTTGGTTGACAAATAAGATTTCATTAATTAGTAGAATGATATTACAGAGTGTGTATTCTATTAGGAATTTAAATGGTTATAAAAAAAAATTATAAATCGATATATATTCAATCAAATTTTTTAATAAATTCATGGCTATCCAATGAAGATTTAAAAAAGTTTATAAAACTTCATAGAACTCCGAGTGTATTCATTTCGTATTTTAAAGTAGTTCACAAAATTTCATATGTATTCATTATAATTTAATTTTAACGTATTTTAAAAACAAAGGATTTTAATAGACTTCAAGAGATTTTATAGTGTTTTTTAGGCCTTAGGAAATTAGACTGCTCCCCTAATATTTCAAATTATTTCAGTCAAAATTCACATGGAGTTATAAAACTTCTTTAAATTAAACTCCATAGATTATAACTCTTTCAAAATCATTTAAACTCGTAATTGAATACACCCTCAACTTATGTAAACTAATATAACATTCTAATAGGATCATAAATTGTGTTTTGGTTACAAAACATACTAAGGAGTGGAGATGGCATCATTAGGATCATCAACCAGTGTTTTTAAATGAGATAAACGATGAATTGTCTGTATCGTTAAAGTGTGGATAAAGTGTCGGTATCGATATAACATTTACGATATCCACATTTTATCGATACCGACAATCCGTTCTTTTAAAAACAGCGAACATCTTGTCTCCAAAAGAAATGTTCAAGTAGTTAAGTACATTTATTATTGGTCATTAGATCCTACGTTTGATTCCTCATTTCGTAGATCGCTCTTGTCATATATTAATAGTGAGGTGGTGCCGTTACGATTGCCAAACGTGTCTAGGTTACAATATAAATTTAGCTGTCTACATTTACGGTATCCACTCTTTATCATCATCGATAATTCGTCCTTTAAAAATAACAAACATTTTGTCTAAAAAGAGATGTCCAATTAATTAAATGCATTTATTCTTGCACCAAAGATCTTGCGTCCAATATCTCATTCCGTACATCGCTTGTGTTAGACATTAAGGGCTAAGGTGGTGACATGAGGATCGTCAATCGTGTATCGGATATAGATTGTATTTTGCTTAACCAACACTATCAACAGAATTAATACGATATCTACACATTATCAATAACAACAATTCATCCTTCAATTAAACAACAAACATCTTGTCTCGATAAAAAAATTATATCGTGCATTCTATATTCGATTCCTCCTCCCATAATATCGGTCAAATAAAACAAGAAAAAAGAAAGGTATCTTTTTTCACATTGTACAAGAAAAACCAAAAGAAGTAACTGTAAAATACTTGGTGGGGAGGGTTGGTGGTTATTACTTTGTTAGTAGGTAGTTAATGGTTGCCCGAAAACCGTAAAACCGTATCTGTTGAAAGTATAATGACCGTATAAGGCGTATTTGGTTCGGGCAGGGAGAGAGAGAGAGACCTGACCTGACCTGGATTTGGTGATTTAAAATCCGAAATCTATAAAGAAAAACGCCTCCTCCTCCGAGTCATAACCGAGTCAGCCCGGCGTCTCCACTCACTCAGTCCGATTCGCTTTCATTATTTGCTCACCTCCGTCAATTTTCAAATCCACAACAGTTAATACTTAATATTATATTATTATAATTATTGTTTCCAGATTTCATTTTCTTTAAACCCGAAAAAATGAAAAGGAAAAATCAAAACTCCAACTTTTGAATCCGAAAAGATCCTTCCTTTTGGGTCCGGATCCTCCGATCGTCTTCCGCCGTCGTCGCTGCCGTACTCTACCCCCTCTCCGGCGCTCAGATCCTTCAAGCCGTCTCTGCGGTTGGGCCGGAGGTAATGGAGTTTTGATTGTTGTTGTTGCGCGCTTATCGAGGTGAGTGGAAACTCTTTGCGCTTGTTTTACAGTGGCAGTCCGCTTGGCTGCTGAGAAAATGTGATGAAATGCCAGGAAAATGCTGAATCTTGTGGTCTTTTTTGTATTGATTTCAGCTTGAAGACTGAGTTCTGAGCTCTAGGGATAGCCGAATGTTGAATCTTGTGCCTTTTGTATTGATCGTTGATTTGTCTTACTGGTTAATTTGTTGCATGTTTGTTTTAGATCAGTGTAAAATTTGCAAATTTTTGTTCTGGAAAATGTGGCTTGTGTTTTGTTCTTGATGTGGATTTTATTATATAATTTATTTTATTTATTTTTCACTTTTAGAACTTGTTGGATTGTGATTGAACTAATTTCGGAATTTAATCCGAAGCGAGTATATCTATACTCTGTTTGTTTGCTGGGAAAGTGGAGGAAAATTAATCTAATTACTGTTTTTATTGGGCAATACCGTAATTCGAGTCCGTGTTCAATGGATAATAGTTTTGATTGCTGAGAAAGTGGAGGAAAATTAATCTAATTACTGTTTTTATTGGGCAATACCGTAATTCGAGTCCGTATTCAATGGATAATAGTTTTGATGGGAATAATAATTATTTTGTTCTTATTTTTGTAGTTAGTGTGTCATGGATTCGGATAATTTGGCAGCCACCTACGTGCTTGAGGTGGCTCATCAAAACGGTGTTCGTGGGCAAGCTGGTGTTGTTTCAGACGACATGAATGGGACCTTCAGCGAGAAGACTATGACGGATACTGCAGCATCAAACGGGAAAATTGAAAATGTTGATAAGCTGGATGACGGTGTTAATAATAACTCATCTATTTGGAAAGCCAAAGAGGCCAATGTCAACCCTGAAAGCAATGGTTTGACTGTTGCTTTGACTATTGCTAAGGTAGGAAGTGCTGGAGCCTGGATTTCAGCTGGTTGGTTTGAGTAATTATACGCATCGACCTGATTGCATATGTGTGTTGCAGGAAAACGAAGTGAAAGGTTCTACTCACCCAAAGCCCGCCAAAGTGCATAAAGGTCCAGGGAAGAGCAAGAATGAGAAGGCCCCTGGTGCCAAGAGCGTCTCCCCAATTTCGATGAAGAAAAGCAAAGATGGAAATGGCGCAGAGGCTAAAGCTTCTGCTTCGAATGGTTCAGCTGCTCCAAATTCACGCCCCAAACAGCCTAACAAGAGTGGATCATTTAATGGGCGACAGGTTCAGTCATCCAATGTAAACATCAATTTCAGCTTCGGTTTCCTTTTTTTTTCAGTTTTCCCTATCTTTGCAACGAATTTTGTGTTTTTGGTTTTTGATATCTTTGTTCTTGTTGATTAGTTTATCTAATCTCTATTTGATTCCAGCAGCAACCTGAAAAACCTGATGCAGAATTGTCTGAAAGCAGCGTGTGAGTTATGTTTGTGCTTGTATTCTATTTCTTTGTCTCTTTATTATAATTAGGGGTTTATATCTCTTATATTTTATTTTCTCTTCTTAATCCTTGGTGACCATCTTGATTTGAGATGTTTATTTTGGAAACCATCGTATTGAATTGTTAGCTCAGCTATTTGTTAATAATGATTTACCTTTTACAGGGAGAAGGCAAAGCTGAAGCCTTTGAAAAAGGGATCCCAGAATCAGGCTGAAGGAGAATCTCAATCCTCTTTGTATCCTTAACTCTTTGAGCATTTGTTGCTTTCCAAATGTGCTGGTCTTCTTACATTATTTTTCAGTTGCGTTTTATTGTTGTTTTATCATTTATCCTTAACAGCTGCTTAGAAGTCCTACAGAAGGAGATAAACATCCTAGGGTTGGTACACTTCCGAACTATGGTTTCAGTTTTAGGTGTGATGAACGAGCTGAGAAAAGGAGAGAGGTTAGTTTTCTGCATTTGCACCTTTCTGATTCTTTCCTATGCTCAGTCCTCCAACACTATTTCTGTTATCGAAGTAACATTTACAATTACCTTGGGCAGTTCTATACGAAAATGGAGGAAAAGATACATGCAAAGGAGATGGAAAAGAATAATTTGCAAGCCAAGTCTAAGGTGGTATTCAATCAATGGTGTTCAAGGGAAACCTCTGTGTGAATCCTGTTCTTAATATTAATGTTGGCCGTTCTTTTACAGGAAACTCTAGAAGCTGAGATTAGGATGCTCAGGAAGAAACTGACTTTCAAAGCAACTCCAATGCCAAGCTTCTATCAGGAGCCTCCACCTCCTAAGGTGGAGCTGAAGAAGGTATTGCTTTTTCTTTCAAAATGACAAATGGCATGATGCATGTTGGTAAAGGACATGCATGCCTCCACCTCCTTTGCTCATGCTGGTTGCATTGCCAGTTTTCTTATATTACAATTGTCGTATGTACATTGGCATTGCCTTTGTTAGATCTTCCTATATAGTCTCGCTTAAATTTCTTCTTCCCATGTGCAACTGTTAACAATTGTTTACTGGTAAAGTCTTGGTCCTAAGTGTTTTTTCGCATTCTTCAATCCCCACAAGAAGAGAGTGCATCTTTTACCACTTCTTGAGTTTGTGCTGCACCTTTTTCATTCTTGGCCAATTGAACATGTTATTCATGCCAAAGTTATCAATCGCTTAATCATATTCTCATGAACTTAGCCCATCCAGTCTGTTGGTTGGAACAATGGTAGCATCTGAGTTAGTGTTGACTAGTCTAGTACAGCTACCATGCTCCGTTTGATTGGAAAGGAGGCACCACAGACGTAATATTTTGAAGCTACCAACAACTGTTTTACCCAAAATTGCACTGCACATTACAGTTCATACTTTGTTAGTCTAGCGAAAGCTTATAAAAAAAATCGGTGTCAAGTTTCTTGACTAATATGTACTCTAAACATGCCTTTCTATTACCATTAGTTAAGCTAGCATGGCATCGTGATAATCCTTCTTCTCTGTACTTGGCTGTTATTTGATGGCATTGTGTTGCTTTATTTTTCGCCTTGATGTCTTTAGTGCAATTGATGCAGATACCAATAACAAGAGCCAAGTCTCCCAAGCTCGGACGTAGGAAAAGCTTACCTCCTGCAGTTTCTGAAGCAAATGGTAATACAAGTGGTCAATCTAGCAGGCTTAGTCTGGATCAGAAAGTCCCTCAGAACACTTCTAAAGGGCCCTCTCCCGTGCATCCAAAGAAGCCACAACGGAAATCTCTTCCTAGACTCCCGTCTGAGAAGACCACTTTACCTAATGCAGTGAATGAACGAAAAACGACTTTTAAGGCAGTAAAAGAGGAAAAGACCAACTTAATTGCTGCAATGAATGAGAATGCCACTGTGCCCACTGCAGAAAGTGAAGCTGGATCTCACACCCAAGATCAGGAGGCAGCAGTTCCCAAGGCCAAGGTAAGCGAAGAGCAGTCCCATACAGATGACGAGACAGCCGATGAAGAGCAACATCAGCCCACCTACATGCAAGAACCTATAGCCTCGGAGCATTGAGCACAAAGCATGGACAAAACTGGATGCGCAGAGAGAGCTCCATCAAAAGGACACTGTTTACTAAAATAAGAAAGGTAATAGATCTTATCAATTCGATGAAGAAGGCATGAAGAATTTTGCATTATGGTTTGTGATGTCTGTCTTGCCTGTAGTCAGCAGCATGGTTGTTTTGTGTGCTTGCTTTCAAGGTTGCTGGTCATTGTCATTGGAATTCTGAATTCCAGCTTTCTGCACTGTATGTAACTATTTGACAGGTTGTTTTTCTAAGTTATATGTTTAAGCATATGCATTAGTTGCCAGATAATTGGGAAGACTCGGGGAAAATTTTGGAAAAACTTTTGTTAGATATTAGTTCGTGCTTGGAAAATATATTTCAGCTGGTTCTGTTGAACAATTGGGAATTGCGAATCAATCAAGGCTGATTTTGTGTTGTAGATTTTCTCTGTCGCTTCGATGTCTTAAATTGTATTGCCTTCTGTATGTTACTTGAACCGCAAACAGGGTAAAATTGGCGTTCGAGGACTTTGAACCGTGGTTTCTTGGCACGATCTGAAACCAAGATGTCTTGCTAGTTTAACAGTTTTCTTGGTTGAGACGTGCATGGAAAGGTGGAGAGATTGAAGGAAGCGGGTGTGATTATGTAGAGTCCCCACTTCGTTAGAGGAGGCTCTGAGAAAAACTAGTGAACTGAACTCCTTAACGGCGTAGTTTTGAGCAAGATAAACCGAGCCCTCTTGTTTTTCCTGCATCTTTAGCGACTTTCAAACAACGCTCATACAATTTCGGTCTAGCTGCCTACTGCGATAATGATTTCCGCACATCTTTTGAATTGGATAAAGCAAATGAGAATCAAGAGATGTAAATAAGAAAAACGTTGGCAACTTTTGCACAAACTTTTACGTTCAGACTTTTTCACTTTAACAAACGAGGCGTACAGAAAATGAGTTTTTGGCTTGTGTGAACAAGACAAAACATCCATCATAGAGACGAAGTAATTGTGGCAACCACTATAGTAGGGGCAAATGTGGAACGTTAATTTATTATATTATTAGGTCAAGCCTACCATCATCCCAACATAAAAATCTTGATCAAAGATCTTGTTCAAACTTGCATTTGAAGCCGACCCTAACAAGGCTTTACCTTTAATCATATTAATTTTCACACTTCTGTTTTCCCTTCTGCACTCCAAACAAAGGGTGATTTTCACATTTTCGTTTTCTCTTTTTCGCTTCTCGAAAGAGAATTAAAGCGAGGAGCACCGAAGGAGAAAACAGGAGTATAAAACAAACTACTGCCATCATTTTTTTGAAATATCCATTGAACATGCCAAGGAAGCTTCTCAGCAAGCGAGACAACACTGTTTTGGCACATGGGAAAGGAAATTCACATAAATGTACAACATACCAATTCACATAAATGTACTTTACAGGACATTTTAATCTCAACATTTGATACCAAATCCTACATACAACTGGATGTTTTAATCTCGACCTTTGATCTCAGCGTAAATGAAATGGAACACACATTTTAAAACACAACTGAATTTTATTTAATATCATTAGAAGCATACATCGCAAAGGGCAGAGAGATACAGAGACCACTACATAATATGAAGAAGTTGCCGAGCACATTCCATGAACAAATGGTGCCTGAAAAACAGGGGCTTGGAAAAAAAACAAATCCCTCCCCAAAAGGAAAAGGATTGTCAATGGCAGACGCATAACAACGCCGCCAGGCCAAAGCCCCCAAACACAAGGACACCACAAATTCGGAACCGCCGAAAGCAACCGGATTACATGACTACAGACAAATCGATGGCCTCGCAACTCTGATCCCACCCTTTGAGGAAAACATACGACCCAACCATCACGTACGGCATACAAGTGAAAAAAACGTGAGCGACTCGGTAAAACCAACAACGGACTGACTTAGAAACTAGAACTAGGTATAGGATGCCTAAAATAACTTGGCCTAAGCATTGAACATAGCCAAGCAAAAAAGACAGGCCTCCTGCACCTAGCAATACAAACCAGAACTACTCGAAACTGGAAGGGCAACCTAGATCAAGCACCCGGAAGCAGTTTTGCTCAGGGATATATACGGCACAAGTACCTGGAACAGATCTCCAATGATAGGAAACCTGCAAAAAATGGTAAATGGCCATTTTTCCCTGGTAAAAAGGGAACCGGGGCACTTGACGACTAAAGACCCATAGCTGATGGGTCCAAAAACTAAACGAACTGTGGCTACTCACAAAAGCTGACTAAGATTTGTGGACTTCCTGACTACGTCAATCCTGATCACTGGTTGACGATTCTGATTCTGAAATGAACAATTACCAGTTTCTTCCCAACCTAGGAAAGTATGTCACAACGCCATAGCTGCTCCACAAGCCGGTCAACAGTGCTGCTGCTGATTGCGTTGCAATGCTGAAGATTCAAACCAAGAAGGGTCTGACCCATTTTCACCAAGGCAGGCAAGCTCTTGTCTGATACTAAAGGGCACCCAGACACGGAGAGGATCTGGAGATTTAGCAGGTCTGCATGGGCCAGAGATGCAATTCCAAAATCGGTGATTGCACACTTTGAGACGTCAAGATCACTGAGCAATGTGCAGTTCCCTGCAATAGCGGCCAAGCCTGCATCGCTGACCCTTCTACAGCCGTCAAGGTTTACGACTTCCAGAGTCCAACCATGTAGGTCAGCCAAGGATGAAACCACTTTGTCTGTTAGATTCACACAACCGCTGAGATTAACCTTCACCAGGCCAGCCTCACAGTTCTCAACCAGTGGGAGAAACCCAGCATCTGTTATAGCCTCAAGACCACTGAAGTCTACATGCTCCAGTTGAGGGCAAAGCTTACCCAAAAGAGCCAGGCCAACGTTCCCAAATCCAGGACACCTACGAATGGACAATGATCGAAGAGATTGGCATGGAGACACAGCAGGTGATCCAAAGTTTACATCTTTCAATCCCATGCAGGAAGCAAAAGCTACAGACTTCAATTTTGAACCACCAGTGGAAAGAGCACCAAAAAACCCAAATTGGGTGATCCTGTGGCACTCCTCCAAATGAAGGCTCTCAAGAGATCTTGTTGCTTTGCAAAATGACACCAACCCACTGTCAGATATGAATAGACATTTGCGAAGGCAAAACTGCTTCAAGTTCGGGCAACCTTTCCTACTGCTTGGAGACCTGTATCCGTAACACCTTGACAGGATGCAATAGTGAAGGACTTCAACTTCTGCAGTCCCTGACCATTGCCCATGAACAAGAAACCCCTCTGAGTCACGTTCCGGAGGCTGGCAAGGACAAGATCAGTTACAGCCAAGCCGTAGTGTCCAATAACAGCAAGTGACACATCAGAGATGGTCAAAGCCTGAAGCTTCACCTTTGTCAGGACATAAGAGGTGGAAGATAGCAAACCAGCAATTCCCTGATCCCCAACAAGACGGCAATTCTTGATTGAAATGGATCGGAGATTGGGGCAGCACTGGCCAATAGCTTGAAGACCTTCGTTTCCAATGTTGGAACAAAACTCAAGTGATACGTCAGTCAAATTAGGGCACTTCTTGGCAATTGCAATCAAACCCTTATCAGATATTGCAGGACACTGGGTGAGGTCAAGCTTCTCTAACAGATGACAGCGCTTAGCAATCTCACACAAGCCCTCATCTCCAACGGAGGACACATTCCACAAAGAAAGAACCCTCAGGGAAGGACAGCCATGGGATATTGCCTTAAGGCCAAGGTTTGTCACCCCACAAACAGAATTGCTTCCTCGGATCATAAGCTTTCCCAATCCACCACGACTAGCAGTTCCAACAGCAATAGCAGCAAGTCTAACATCTGTTGCCTTTTTTCCTTCCAAGCTCCTGGAAAGATATCCACAATTCTCAACTTCCTGATCCTCAGAATTATTTCCAGAGACCTCATCCTGAGACTTGAAAGATAGGTTGGTTGGGTTGCTGCTGAATTCGTCCGTATTGATATTACTTAAAACATTAAGCCACCGCCTGGAAACGCATGCACAAGCACTCCTTTCCTCACCTCCAGGTATCCGTTTAAAGATTTCAAAGAGGCACTCATCCGGTAGAACATCTATAGACACCTCCTTCTCAAAACGTCCTCCGCTAAAAACGAAGGGGGCACTGATGCGAGACCTCTTGCGAGGAGGAAATAGGACATCCGCATGGTGTCCAAGAGACAAGAAGAGACCAGCTTCTTTAGGGTTTGTGTATATTCCCCCAGGGCAAAAATCATCTTTACCTGTTAACCAAGAACACAATATTAACATCCACAATATGTTACAAATCCCTATCTAAGTCAACTTAATAAATTAATGAAGATCTAATCTAATAAACATGCTCAGCTGAAATAAAACATTCATCCAGAAACATAACAAGAAAAAAATTGAAATTTGAATTCAAAATTAGACTTTCAATCAAGATCTAAGATTAATTTTGATCAGAACAGGTCCCTAACTATTTGAAGACAGAGAATAATCTACCCATATTAATAAAATTTCACATCAGATCCATGATGCGTAAATTAATCCTCATCTAATTTCAGAAAGCAATAAATTCACCCAAAAAGAAGAAAATAAATACAATAACCCCCAAATTAAATACATGAAACAGAAGGCTGATCCATCCTTAGGGTTTCAAATCCAAAACTATCTCAGCTAGGCACCCAAAATTATTATTCCAAAAATGAAACTAAAATATAAAAGAATCACCAAAACAAGAAAACCCAACAGACAAAACAGGCTAGATAGTCAAAATTCCAAATATATCATCTCTGATCTACAAATTTAACAGCTAAACATCGTTCAAATCACAAATTTCAAACAAACCCACAACTATTAAGCCAAAAGTTAATAAATTTAAAAAAAAAAAAAAAAAAAATCTCGAGACTTACCGGAGAAACCGAGTAGCTTCGACATGGGTGCAGCTCAAAAACCTCCTGACGGTCGAAAATGCAAAGCTTTTGGCCGAAAAACCCTCGAAAGAGAGCAAAAAAGAGAAACCCAGAAACGATTAAGGCTGCAACAACGATCCGTAAAGCTTGAAGGCACTTATGCATGAGAGGTTGGAGCTACACGGACATGGAAACCCTATCAGATAGGGAAAAAAGGAGAGATGGAGAGGAGAGGGAGAGGGAGAGGGAGCTGAGAGAAATGAAGGGTGGGACTCGGTCTGATAGGAGATTTTATTGTGAATGACAGGGTTTCGGTACGTGACAATACACGCAAGATAAACTCACATGCAATGTATTTGGATATGAGGTGGGTTTCTTTGTAATATTCTGCCACCCACCCAATGAATACCACAAACCGTAACCTGCCTTTTTTTTCTCAGTTTGGTTTTGGTATTGAGGGGACTTGCCTAGTGGGGGTGTTTGGACACAATGGTGGATATGGGGGGTGTTTGGTTTGGATTTGATGTAGAAGGGGTATATAAATTATCCCCTCTCTATGGTAATGGTAACCATCGTGGTTGGTTGAAGAGGATGGACAAGGTTTCTTATTGGAAAAGGCTTAATGGAAGAACACTCTTTGGATTGCTTCTTGGTGAGTAAGAAGATTGCTAAGAATGCTATTGCAATGTGTGGAGGTAAATGGAGAATGAGGGAGTTCTTATATAAGATGAAATTGGGTTTGCCAATTTATTTGATTGCCTATTATGTTAGATTTAATCCAGGTTGCGAGATTTCTTACTGATTACGAGAAGCATTGTATGTGGTCCGGTTTTGTGCGGGTTGACATACTATTATGTTATATTTATCCTATTTTTATTTATTGAGGCTGAGGTGGATGCGGTCCGATATTTTACAGTTTGTTTTTCTATTTATGTGAGATTTCAAATTTCTACTTATTTTGATAGAGGCCGTTACCGTCCATCTATTTACGGTTTGATTTCCTATTATGTAATATTTATCCAATTAATTCGGATTTTTTACTTGTTTTGAGTAGAGGTTGGTGCGTTTCGATTTCGTAGGGCTTTTCCAAACTTCGCATCAAGCAGTGTAACTTTCTCGTTTGTTTTTACCTTAAACTAGTAGCACAACTGAACTATGCCAATTCATTTAGCAATTCGCTTTGTAGAGGTGGTGTTGCCCGATTCGATACATTTTGATTTCCTACTATGTTACGTTTAATCACAAATGCATATTTTTACTTGTTTTAGGTAAAGGTGGACAAATGGGTAGTAAAGTTAGACTCGTTATGTCATATAGGAAAAACGTACATTCAAAGGTAGTAACAGCCCAATTAGCAAATTGAAAAGATGACAACTGACCTCGCATACTTACAAAGATACACGGTCATTTGCTAATTCTTCACGTTAGCAAATTGAGTGTTGCAACATATTTTATTTAAAAGTACTATTTAGTAAAAAGTTTGAAAATAAAGTTAGGCCCGTGATAAGTTTATGATATTAACATATTCTAAAGTAAAATTTAAAATTTGGAGAGGACTGGAGTGATAAACCGAACCCTCACACAAGAGTCCAAATACTTTGTCGTCACTCTACGTACCTTAGGATAGAAACGACAATTCATATTAAACTTTTAAGTTGGATGTAGAGTAACAAAAGATACGTTCAAATAAAATCTTCCTTCTCATTTTTCAAAAAATGTGCTGCCCCGCTTTTAGCGAATTTTCGTTTTCGATATTATTCGCAATTTGAAGGCTAGATGTTGACACTTCAACTGGTGAATCAAAGAACTCGGCCGAAGATGGTGACTAAAAAAATAATTTCGGCTCAAAATTAAAGAAAATTGAGTAAAAGTGCGAGGGCATTATATGCTTTATATAATTAACTGTGTCAATAAATGCGTCAAAATTGATAAAATTTGAGTAGATATTAGATTTCTCAATGCATTTTATTTTCAAGAAAGATATGGTTTCATACACAAATAATTTTAGTTGGAGAATTACCCAACTTTTAGGGCTAATTTTGAATTAGTCCTAACCTTTTAAAACATTCCACATGACTACTAAGCATTTTAGAAAGTGGATATTTGTTTGGTTCACTAGTGCTAAGTGGCGATGTGGACAATCATTAATGCAAGTTTTTACTCTCAAGTCATCTATAGAGCTTTGAATCTCCAAATCGACACAGTTTAGCTAAGCAAATTTACAACTTAACTTGGCTAAAGGCAATCGATTTGGGGGAATTAAAGCTCTAAAGGCAATTAGTAGAGATCAACTTTAATATTTATCCACCTTATCCTTTAATGCTAAAAACTTCATCACTTTATATTGGTTAAGTCATCACTTAATAGCTGATGACCTAAAATATATCTAATTTTTAAAACGTTTAAATAGTTATTTAAAATATTTTAAAAGGTTAAGACTAATTTAAAATCATTCCACAAGATTAGATAGTTATCCCCACTTTAACTCCTATAAATAGGTCATTTAGACTTGAGAGTTGAAAAAAAGGTAAAAAGAAAGGAAGAAAAAAGTGGTACTTAAGAGTCAACCCATTTTGAACCCTTTTGCATCGTACCAAGGGAACAATGAATTTGAATTTTGTGTGTTTGCTGAAAATGACATTTGTTATGTTTAATTTGCCAATCATATTAAATATGTTAAATATCTTGTACCACATTGCGTACTTGAGACGGTTAATTCATGTTACTTTCATCTCTTATCTCAGATTACAATACATTCATGTTTAATTTGTCTTCTTATTTCAATCAACTTTTACGTTCTCATTATTTGATGATAAAAAATATCTATTTTTTAAGTCTCTCTTCAAAAATAAATTATGTGAAGAATTCATCTAATAAAAAACTGTTTAATCATCAGGTTTAGTGCTTAGCTGACAACGTGTTCATTTATTGGATAAAAGTTAGATAACTAAACGATTTCTTATTTGGTGATTTTTTTTTTTTCATAATTGATTTTTTCAAACCATTGTAGCTTGTAATAGATTCTTATACTCCTTCCTTGAACCATCGAAATAGAATGTCAGCTTATTTTCAAGTGTTTAATCACCCATTTCTCAGCACTATACTCTCAGTTGGTGTTTTTCAAATAATTCAATTGAATTTTGCAAACTCTTTACAAATTGGAAACCTCCCAAGTTGGAAATAATTAACTTGAACAACCAAGCTGCACTATTATTCTATTCCCAAATGGGGATCCAGCTGTGTGTATCTAATCATCCAAGCCTTATAATTGATAGCCACTCGATGTGGATACCATGGTTGGCAAAAAAGAGCCAGAGGGTTGGTTAAATTTGGTTCAATGCCAGCTCCAAGTTCATTGGTTCTTGGGTTGGGGGCCAACCTATTGGTGAATCGCCTTACTTTAAGGTTTGAAACCTTGACTTACAAGGTACTTTAAATTGCCCAAAAGAGAGGAAAACAAACCCCACCATCATTGTATAATCGAGAAGTAACGGTTGAAATTGAAAGGTCTGTTGAGGATTTTCAAATAGTAAATCTAAGATTGCATAAAAATATAAATTTGACGAGTGTTTTAGTTAACAATGATAACAAGTTATGTCATAGGATTAATTAAAAGACTTTTTTGTAGGTATTTTCTCAGAGTTTCATTTGTTATGTGAGGAGCTTAAATATTGAGCATTTAGGGGTATTATCCTCACACAATCACGTGTTTGATTTCTGACTGCCTCCAATTTTCGTATCATTTACATTGTAGTTCGACAAATGTTAGAATAGATAATAATTAACTGTTGAATGTGTTAGTTTAAAATCAATGTATGTACTATCTTACAATAAGTTTTACACGTACACATCAATAATTATCGCGCACGACACGTTGAATATAAGTAGTGTAGAATATTTTGATTATTCTCGCACTCTCTTCTCTACTCCAACGAGTAATTAACCAGCACATTTTGGGAACCTAAATCCTCAACTTGAAAAGAAAAGTCTAAACATTCTTAATAATATCACACCACTTGGCTTAAGCCATCTCATATATCATGGAATCCAGATCCAAGAGTGAATTAACTTATTAGAAGAATGATAACTGTGACGATAATTACGCAAGGCCTATCTTAATCTTTTACTTTTAGGATACTATATTGCAAGTGGGACGGACGGTGCTTCCCCTAGTTGTTCAATGTACAATGAAAGATTGCAGCCTGCATCGAGAGAGAGGGAGAGAGAGATGACGTGTACGGACTACCTCTCACCTTTCTAGGTTCGCTGTTTCTTTCTTCTGCTCTACTTTTCTTTTCCCTGTAGGATTCTCTTTTTGACCCAACTTGAACTTGCTGCTTCCCAAGTCAATTGTTTTTAGTCTTATAAATAGGCAGAAAAGAGAGGGAGTAGATTTTCTCCTTTCTTAATTTCCTTCTATTTTCCTTGCTTCCTTCCATACTTTCTCTTTATTTTTCTCTCTTTATAAAGAAATCAACGAAAAATATTGACGTTACTTAGTCTTAACCGTTCAAATAGAAGGAGTGAGGAGATAAAATGAGAGAGGAACTTGGAGAAGAGAGAATCCAAGTACTATTATAAGAGTATGCATTTTTTTTATACAAATAGTATGTTGAGATGGTAGAGAATGAGGTAGTCTTTACACTAGCAAAGGGAATTACGAGAAGATTATTGGAATCATTTTTCATAGCATGTTTACTAATCAGTAATTAAAGTGAACACGAATTTGAGCAAGCATGAACGGTGAATAAGAGTCATGACTACGAATCCCAGTCAATATTTTCTCAAAAAAAAAAAAAAAAAAAGACTTGCGATTGCCATTTCTCCATGAATCCCAATACCACATGCCCCAAGGAGTCATATTCTTGAAAAATAATAGGAGTGTGAGTCCCATGTATGCTAATTGAGATGCTTTTTGAAGCTCTATGTTTAGGGTGAACGATTGAGAAATCTAGACCACTTATTTTTACTTTTGCATTCTTTATTAGTTTATCTCATTGACTCATCTCACATTCGAATCTCTCTTTTGAACGGCACAGATTTCTAAGTTTGCTAGTAGAGTATCTCGATTCCATGTATGCAGTCCCATGATACCTACAAGAAACGCTTTAATATTAATCATCTCTCTCTCTCTCTCTCTCTCTCTCTCTCTCGATTTTTAAGCAATTTGAAATTGGTGCATCGTATGCATGTGTACCTGCTATGTTTGACCATAGTCCTATTCACCCAAGCACATCTTTCATTCTTTGAATCCTTGCTTTGAGGCTAATTAATCACTATTCTTTAATCTCTATTAACTATATAATTAAGCAACTAAATCTAGCAACTTGATTTACAATAATCCGTCCCACGCGGAGCCAAAGGCACAAGCACTATCCTTTCAGATCATCAGCCAGCTAAATTAAGCTAATTAATTAGCATGCAACCTCCCTGGATTAGCGGGTCTATCAATATATAATTAAGAAATATGATTTGCATTTGCTAAGAAGATGGATTTTGGATTGTCTTCGTCAGGAGCATCCGTATTCCAAGATTCTCTGAAATATGTTTTCCCAGCTAAATATTAGTTTAAGTTGTAGGTTAAGGATTTATCATGGAAAAACAAGAAAGAATATCTCATGACATCCCCTAATTAACCTAAAAGATTTCTTCTTGAAGTTGAAGGATCATGCTGGCCAACCCACCTTTTCTTTTCTAACGAATATATCCATGATCACCATATAATTTAAGGTAAAACTTCCTACGTCCAACTACATGCATATCTCAAGTGTATGTTGAAGGGCTCGTTTAGTACTGAGAATTGAATTAGATTGAATACTTCATAAGATTTAAAATTTGTTAAACTGGAAAATAAAGGTTGAGGTGAAGAATTATTCATTTTGCATGGATTTGGGAAGTTCGGAAGAAGTAAATTTCATTCGAGATTAGTTCATTTTTTTACTTGAACAAAATTTCTTAATTTCTTGCTTCAACATGGCTTGAATCTAATGAGTTATCCAATTTAATCGATTTCTAAACATCAAATGAGTCAAATATAATTACACCCATCAAAATTTGAACCTAAAACGTCTTACTGCTCTTTGCTCTTCCTTTTCCAACTTGGCCACCTACACGTTTAGGCCTTATTACAACATTTAATATGTTAATGTTTTTAACCTTAAAATTACCATGCATGTAAACAACTCATTTCACATCTCCTTACCTAAAATATTATGTTACAAGAACATTTTGTCAGCACATGGTGCGCGACTGTATCCCTAATGATGGTCAGTGGGTGCCCATATATCACTGTCATCACCAGCACAAGCACAATCACCACCATTCACCACCACATGTAACAAACTACACTCACATGAACCTCCATTCAACTAAATGTATGCTCATTAACCATTCCTATATCTAGGATCGTTGGTATACATATCAAACACAATTTGACACGTATTAATTCATTTTTATGTTTTTAATAGGCTATTTGTATATTTTTTTTAATTTACAAATAAATAAAATGACTCGTTTACTATAAAGAAGCGTTATTTTATTCATGCCTCAAATCATAGAAAAAGGCTAGAACATGTATTATTGGGCTGACCCATCTTTATGTTTAAAAATCTCAAATGAAGATGGCCCACATCCACTTTCAATGTTTGAATTTTGCACTAGTGTTTAAAGGAGTAACAAAACATGGTGCTTAAATGTCTTTGTCTTCTGTGTGTCCAAGAGAAGCAAGAGTGAAGAAATGTGGGGTCAGGAAATAATTTACATTGAACAAGTTTACTATTACGTTACTTTTCTCCTCAATAAAGCATATCATGTGTAAAGGTTTTTCACATTATATTGTTTTAAAAATCGAGACGCTACAATAATAGTAAACTCGTTTTATATCAATCGTTGTCATAGGTTGGACTTTGTTTTATAAAAGAACACTATTACATAATTTACATTACCTGGAAGCATACCACAAAATTTAAAAGGAGAAATTTGCAACAGGTTCACATTTCACGCATCCATTTTATTATTTTATTATTTTATTTATTTTGATTACAATTATTAAACGTGAAACATGGAACATGCATGACATAAAACATTGTATTTAGATTGATACTCAAAACACATTAGTCCAAAGTCCTCAAATTTTTTTTGACTCGGCTCCATTTAAGCTGGCTCACGCAATTTTTCCTCCTCTTAGGCATCATCTAAAGTGTCTCCTCTGTGGTTAGGATTAATTTTGATTTCGTTCGGTTTGGTTCAACTATATAAAAATAATAATGGTTTATAGATTTTAAAGGTTTCCATTAAATTTAAGTCTTTAACGCATCGTATGATCGAAGTTTGATGTCCATTTATCTGCTTTTAGTTGAATTGTCTAATTAACGCATCGTATGATATTGTCGCTTATAATAAAAATAAAAATAAATAGGAAATGGGACTCCGCATTTTACGTTTGGCAAAGTGATGGCTTTCAAAATTGTGGATATTATGGACGAGGAGCATTAAGGTAGGACGAAATGTTGAAGAACGTGATGCCACCAAGGAAGCACTAGTGGTATGTGGATGGACCAACCGTACATTGTTTTGACAAATAAATAAGGGCAAAGGTCTTAAATTGGCCCTTGTGACTTTAGGTAGTGTAACTTCAATTTTGTTAATTCTACCCATGCAATTTACGTTCACCATCTACTCAAGTAAATGTTCAATTTTGCGGATTTAACTACAGCACATATATTCACATAAATTAGTTGATTGTAAGATGATGATTGTATTAAATACATATAAGTATGGTAGACAATCCCTCAATTTTAATCAATTAGTTTTTACTGCTAATCGCACTTAACCACCTGGAATAACGCTAGTGTCAGTCTTCGAGTTTTGTTTTTTTTTCGAAAAAACAAGAAAATGGTTATTAGCGCTCCAAAATAGGGAAGGAGTTGAAGGCAACTATTTCAAGTGCTAATAACAACTTCCAAAAACAATAGCTGAGAAATAGTGTAAGGTAGCTATTGATAATTAAGTAAACCATGCAAAAAAGCAAGAGAGTTTTTTTAGTGTTTTCTTGGTCAATCATACAAACCCTCTTGCTCCCAAATATCGACGAGAAAATCGACCATTTCCTGTCATTTAAATTACAGAAATGGTCAGAATCAAAGAGGTTTGCTGAAGCATTAGCATAGGTGTGGAGCCAAGTCAACTTACAGGAAGAGGGATCGGCTGGGGAAAAGGCTTGTTGGTACTGAGTAAGCTCTCGTAAGTGGCGTTCCAGCTACAAAAATACTATCCAATCATCAGCGTAAAATTGATAATTCAACTGCCAGGAATAAAAACTTGCACAAGCAGCAACTGCGTGCCGATCCAATGTGCAAACAAGAGAGAGCTAAGATCAAGTGAAGACGATTAAGCGGTGAAGTTGGAAATCAGGGCACCTATTTCTACATGCTTGGAAGTGTCGGTTCATACTTTAAGCGTTAGGTTGACCAGTTCGGAGATGATTTAATGAATATCCGCAAGAGCCAATAGGTGCAAGGAATAAAAATTTCACCTTATTCTAGGTTCTCGAAGTTCCTTCTGGCGTTGAGGCTGTTTATTTGCAAGCCACTGATTCCTTGTCTGGTTCCAGAGTAAAAGACCTGAATCCATTTAAATTTTGAACATTAAAAATTTAGTTTGACAGAACAATTTGATTTAGAGGCATGGTAAAACAATACTATGATTCCGGACAAATAGTAAAGCCACATAGTTTCAGAAAAGCACTGCAAAACCTATCATCCATTGCTCTTACTTTGCTGGTCTAAAATATTGCAGCTTGATAATATGGCAACAGCAACACCAGGCCAAACTTCTATTTTTCTCAAAGATAGCTAAGATCAATCAAAGAATGATGACATAAAAAATAAAATAAAATGGTTATGCAATCAAACTTTCGTGAATATCCACCCACTGTCTTCTCTTTTGTTGTTGAAGATAAATAAAACGTGCATGGATATCAGTCAGACATGGCATGTCCACAAAAAAATTACATTGAAGAGAAAGAGACACAGAGAGAACTTGCCATGATTTACAAATGCAGTTGTATTGCTTGTGCTGCCAGAAGTACTGTGGGAATCAAGGGGATTTGAAGTGCTAACAGATGAGATGCTTTTCTGAGACTGGACTCCGCTGTCCTCCATTTCAGCACTGCTAGTACTCCAGAAATCCTCTGATATGCTATTTTTTCTCACTGATCGACCTTGAATTCTCAGTCTGTTCGATGGCTCATCAACTGGAATATGTACACGGGGTTGGCTACAGCATCCAAGACAGCCTCTGCTCTGTTACAAATTAGGTTGAAGTAACCACAAAAAATGATTAGTGCCACAACTATCAATTTGATTTAAGATACAAAAGTTTATGCCAAACTGTAACAAGTAAAAGGAAATTGAAAATTAATACTACAGGGGCATATAATCGACATACAAAAAATTTTCGGAATCTCTCTAAGCCTCCACACCCCAGAAACAAAGAAATAAGGAAACAGTTGAAACGCGGATGCATACATGTCAACATGATTTAAAACTGTAGAATCCTCCAATTAATGAAACTTCCACCTATAATCAAATCTGGCTTTCTTTTTCAGGTAAACTAGACAGAACCTTACAAAAGAAAATGATGCAAGCTCCTCAGCATGCACTCTCACAGAAAAAAGGTTTGCATTGCTGTCAAAGGCAATTCATAGTCCGCATAAGAAAAAATATAAAGCGAGCATTCAACAATAATGGAGATATACGGCCATGCATGAATTTAGACCTGTCATTATCCATAAAGCGAAAATATCACTGCACTGGTACCGAATTCAACCATTGCAACAATGAAGCCTTGTAACTAAAGTTATTAAACTCAAACATGAGAAAATAACTTAGCCACTCAAACTCACGCCACCAGATCCAAGTTCAACAAACGGCACTGACAATCCAATTACGAAAAACTCTTATAACAAGACAAGGCATTATCATTCCCTGGAGTAGAAATTCATTACAAATAAATTGTTTACATATGAAAAAGAAGGAACATGCATCCCTTACTCTGAAAAGAGCCTTGCATTTCGTATTGATTTTCTCCATAACTACAACCACAAAAGATCGAAAACAAGCACCGGAAAACACAAAAAATGAACAGCACGGTCTCTTCTCAAAGCATCTCTCTGTCTGAGACCAAAAACAACACCCATAATACATATTTCCTATAGAAATCCATGCGAAGGGAAACCCCTAAGAATATACTCACCAAATGCCTAAGGTTTGAAGCAAAGAATGTGAAATAAAAAAGCTAGAAACACATTTCCAAGTTCACTCACTCTCAGGATCGCTTAACGAACAAGTAAACCAAAGTACAAAGATTCTAAAACAAAGTTAAAGGAAAAAGCTTGAGCTACAGAAGAAACATAAAGTCCCTGTTTGGTCATCCAGAAAATTAAGGGGGAAAACAAAGTACAAACAGCAAATTTTCACTTTTAAATCTTCTTCTTTTTTTCCTGTGATGTCAGCATCCCAGAAAGAGCAAAATCAATTTTACTACACCAAGGAGTTGCATATCTCAGATTTCAATTTCAAGAGTCAATACTTGGAAAAACAAATCTCATCTGACATGTGAAGTCTCACTTTAAATATTCTTCCCTCATTCTCTCAATAACCAGACAATTAGAGCAGAATGCCTATGTTTGGTTGCTGAGAAAATCAACATAAACAATCCTAAGTTTTCAACTTTTCTTCATTTTCCTTAATTTTCTCAGGAAACAAACAGAACACAACCTTTTTTCTCCAAAACATAACAGAAAGAAAGAGAAACTCACCCCAAGCATGTGAAAATGGCAGAGACCCAAGAGGGGAGATATCTACAGCTTTTCATCTAGAAGCGGCCAAGCTCAAACTTTTCCACCAAAATCCTGAATCCAAAAAGGAGAGAAACAAAACCTCACGATCCTGCATAATCCCATACGGATACGGCGTTTGACAGATGGATACGGGTATCCGACGGTTTAGAAACGGGTATCAGACGGTCTGGATACGTGTAAGAAAACCTCGCGACGGAGATGACGCAATGTGGTGGAAGGAGGCCTCGCGAAGAAGACGACCTGATCTGGTGGAAGAAGGTGTCTCACGGAGACGACCCGATCTGGTGGAAGGAGGCTCTGCGAAGAAGATGACTGCTATACGTCGACATGCCGTTTGTTTGTTTCAGTAGAGAAAACGACACCACATATTTTTATTAATTATTTTTAGTGTTTAAATGGGAATAAAGCCCGAAATTACAAAGCCCACCGACTCTATAGACTATACCACGACCACCCTTTCTTTTTGAGAGTTTGAATTATACAAATTTATATTTGGTTAATTAATTTTTTTTATTGTTGTTTATAAAATATATTTATTATATAAATTTTTGTATCCAGCTGTATCATGTCTTTATTTTTAGAAATTCGATATATCCCCGTCTTAGATTGGTTGTATTCTCGTATTTGTGTCTATGCATCCTAGCCCATAATTTTCCAACAAAAAAAAAAAATTAACCCACAATTTAATGTTAGCAAAATTCATATGCAACCTAAGATCTATGTTTCTATTTGATTCCAGGGAAGAAAAATACATTAAAATCATAAAAAAGAAAAATGATTCCAACCGCAATAAATAAAAAAGAAACTTTTTATTTTGCAATTGTTAATTTAATTTAATTAGAATGAATCTGAAAGATGGCATGGTTGGATTGGAAATTGGGTATATCATTCGTGTTAGGTCCTTTTCTCCTTAATGGAACAGATGGCCGTCTGGTTGGCTTCTGATTCAACCAAAGGGGCAACCCTTGTTCTTCTTCAACTCTTTCCCCTTCTCTTTTCTTTCTTTCTTTTTATTTTCTTAATATTTTTATGTGTCCTTGTCAAATGTGAGTAGGGAGACAGAACCAAAGGTTACAACAACTTCTGTGAAATTCTAGGATTGTGTTGTGATGGATTCCATCATGTTTTCATCATCCAATTAGTGTTCTTTGGAGAGAGAACCTCTTCGAATCTCTTCCATCAAGCCATCGCATCAAGTGATCCGGATCTTTAAAATTTCATTAAACGGTAAAAAATTATCACACCTTTTCTCAATGATGAAAACAGGTGGACCGTTAGATGAAATTTCAAAAACCCGATCACTTGATCCGGTAACCTTGGTGGAAAGAGACCCGAGCCATGTTCCTTTACATCATTTTTCTTGTTGCTGTATTTTTTTTAGATGACACCTGTTATTGGATATGGGGTAAAAGGACTCAATTATTTGATTGCTGTGGGTATATGAAGTGTATTCTGAAGTTCTGGTCTGATTTGGGTGAATCAGAATATTGACATAAAAATTGAAATGAATAAGGCAAAAAAAGGTGTCAACTAATTTACAATTATGTATGCAACATGAAAAGCACCTCTCAAATGTATCACTTTCAACACTAAACCAAGAGAAAGAAAAAAACACTAAACCAAGAGCAGCAAGTAAAAAATTGAGAAGATGTTCTGATTTGTGCTTCCACCAAGTTGGCAGTGTGACGTTTAGCACAATACCAAATTCCTATACAAGAAGTTACCTTCACGAATATAAAGAACAGTGAATTTTCACTCTATTATTTTGTGTGCCCTTTTTTTGGTTTTAATCTTTAATCTTTGATTTGTTTAATCCATACTATAAAAATAAATTATAGTGCAGAAGGGGTGCGCAAAAGTAATTTTCCTAAAATAAAGTGAACTTTAACGAAAAGTTCTCGATACTGTTCACTTTAACAAAAAATCACCTTTTTTACACTAAAAAGTTAATCATGTTACTATTCACTTTACCCTTTATTTTATCCTTATCATTAAAACTCAAAGTTTTCAAATCATCTTCATTAGTTTTCCTTAAAACAAATAGCATCTGCCAGTTATGTCTTTCTTGGTGAGGTCAGATGGGGAAATTCCATTGCATTATGGGCAGGGGAACTAAAAAAAAAAAAAAAAAAAAAAGGCAAATGCAATATCACAGTTGATGGACATTAGACTTTTATTTGGATATTATTTGCATACGTTTTTGTACACGAACTAACATTGCTAGTAACTAGTAGGAATTTACATTTGAATTAATCAACTAGGAACTACACTTTTAGAGGAAACACAACATCTAAGTGGTGAGGATTGGAGGAAGGTAGTCAGATTTGGTGCCGAAAACACGAGCCTTGGTATCGGGAAAATATTCGAAGCCAGGCAGTGTTGTTAGAGCTCCATTATTGCTTACCACAATGGGGTAGTGGAGAAGGTGACCTGTAATGTCATAAATCGTGTCGCTCGAGTAAAATTCCCAGTTCCCTTCGGCAATCTGGTTCACTCTTCGGATGCATTCCAAAGATTCTGGATGCAAGAAGGAGTCGTCAACCACTTTGAGGTGCTCATACCATAGTGCTAGCCTGAAAGCATAGATCTGGCCCCTGGCTGGGATTGTCGAAGCTAAATGGTTAGGTTGGAATGCTCCTATAGCAATCTCAGAGTCCCTTGCCCCATCCATTGACCTTTGGTTTATGTTGGCAGATCCAATGATTATGTATTCATCATCAACTAAAAAAAGACATATGTTAGAAAAATTACTTTAATCAATATTGGAACATAATGACTAGTAATCTGTGCGAGGTATCTAACATGTTACGTTGCTAAGCCGTGATTCAAGACCATAAATTCTGACGTGCTATGACATGTTACTAGACCACGAATTAGGACTGTTCATTCTAACATGCTAGTTCTAATGGAAATATGCGGTTATGAGTCACTTACCTATCATCATTTTTGAATGCACGTAAATCATGAAACGCCGGGCCTCTTGAGCTCTTTTGTAATCGGTGTCTGGCTCTGGAGTCTCGGGAGGTTTATATTCTCCATCCATCTCCAACTCCCGGTTGCCGAGGCAGAAGAATGTGAGATAATCCTTAGGGTTTGCATTTGAGCCCTTTTTCTGAAGGGCTTCTGAGATATCAGTGTACATCATCTCCATTGTCCTTCTTTGCCAATCCAATATAGCCTGAACAGAAGCACTCTCAGGCATACCTTCTGGCCACATTGGGACAACAATGTAGACGCTGAACCTCTCTCCGACTTCAATTTTGCTAACAATCTTCAGCGAAAGCTCCTTCGGTATAAGGTGTAAAGCATTGATATCCTCATCTCTAATGTCTTTTGATCTCCATCCAAATGAACTTCCAAGAAAATACTGATTCTCAATGTAAATGAAGTTTTTGGCTCGCCGGATGGCATGGATATAAGCGTCTTGAATGCTTCGGTCGATGATGTTATTCTTCCCACTCACAAGTCCTATTTGTGTTGCTTCAAGAGGCTTTTCAGGAAAGCCAAAAGCAGCCCCATTGTCAATGGACCTGAATAGTTGAACGTTCCATGATTCGTCGTTGTTTGAAAACACATCTTGTAAAGGGTGAACTGTGATTTCTTCAAGTTTGCCTATTGGAATTAAAAACTTCTCTCCAACCTGTTTTTTCCACCTCTGCTCAAAGTTGTATAAGACATCCCAAGCAACCGGCCCTTCCAGTTTACAATGAATGTCATGCCAGGGCTCCCTTGGACCACCTTTCCTAATTGAAGAGCCTGCAAAGTTGGGCTGATGGAAATCATTCTGGTGGGTTGTGCCTAGGGTTGCAAACAAGGGATGTTCTTGAGTATCATATCTTCCATCACAAAGATCAATGCCTCCGACAAAGCTCACAATCCTCCTCTTTTGTGATCCTCTGCCTGATATCTCACTGTCCACCACAATCGTTTTTTGATGGTGAGTAAACATTGTGGCAGTCTGAAAACCCTGAATAATGCTTTTCCCTACATCAGGGTTCCGAGGGCATAAGAAGCAATGCACTTTTGTGTTTCGAAAATATTCTTCGGTTTCTTGATCATGAGTTGTCATCAAACCATCCTTCTTCAGCTCCTCAATAGAAGTTCTATCATCCCAAACAAGCAAAAGAACCAAAACGCCCTCATCAGCCTTCCTCTTAAGAAGCTGCCCTAGTGTAATGTCATCTTTTCGCCTTCTTGGGTCCCTTAACAAGGTTATTTGAGTGTACACAGACCACCCAGTTATGTAAATAAAGTATCTTGCATTAGTGATTGCATCAAAGACGTCCTCCCAACATCTTTGCGGCTCATATAATCCGCCTAGGGGCATAGGAATATGAGGATTAAATTCATCTGCAATGTGCGAATCTTGGTATAGAGTAACCCTACAACCCTGCCTTTGATTGAAAAACGTCCGAGGAACACCTTCATACGTAGGGTTTCTAATCCCAAGTGACCAGTGAAAATCTTCTGCAACACTGGAAAATTGTAACTTGACATGAATTTTAGAATTACCATGGATGGGATTGTGATCTTCATCCAAAATTTCAACCCATCTATCCGCCCCATAACCCTTGAGTATCTCCTCAACTGGTATATATGCTCTTCCAATTAGGGTTGCCCCAATGAGATCATCATCTTTGACAGTGAATATAATGTGTGAGATGTTGTGGGCACAGTAGATGTGAAATTCTTCCCCCCATTTCGGTTTGTTTGGATCATTTACCATTCGTGTACGCCCGACCCTTGCCTTGTCTAGATCAATTGTTGCATAGAGTTTGGATCCAACAATCTATATGCAAAATGTATATGGTAAATGTCAGAGTGAATTATGCAGAAAAGTATTAGTTTTGGAGGAAAATGAACTTGATATAAATATATTTGGCAAGGGATGTATAATATACCTGCTGGGGTCGGCAAAACACTAACTTCTTGATTTGAGTTGCAAACCTTTTAGGTGACTTTGGTACACCCACAATGTCAAAAGTAAAGGAAGAAAAAATATCAGGTAAAAACACTTGAGCAAAAGAGAAATTAAGCATTCAAATACGGTCAAAAGTTTGAAATATGAGACATTATGCATCGTATTCCAGTACAATTCGTGGAAACAAAAGTTACAGTTCACCAGATTAATTTGCATGGCTATTTTACTCATAAAAGATGATGCACCAATTTTTGTAGCAGAGGATTTGCAGGTAACCAAGAAAAAAAAAAAAAAAAAAACAGCATAAGAAAGGATAAGAAAGATTTATGAAGGCAAAGTCACATGCTCACAGGACATCTCTTTATCTTGTATGGGATGAAGAGGATTTAAAGTTAAGAAAGTTTTGGAGAAACAAAATTTGCCACATTCTTGGAGGCATTATAATATGTTTGGTACAACTTGGGGATAATGACTTTATAGTTTAGTCAAGGATCAAAAGCTTTTCTCAACAAATATTTCATACATATTATGTTGAAAGTATAAATCTCAGATTGAAAAAAAAAGAGATTTTGCATGTACTTATAAGATAAGATAGTTCATGTGTAAAATCCAACAGCTACACGTACACTACGTCCCCCGATTTATGTTGTCCACATAAGATGACGTGTTAATAATGAATCTCACATCAAGAAAAAGAGAAAACTTGAAATCATCAAATTTGCATAATATTGTTTTAAAGAAGTGCTGTGAAAAGTCATTTGGGTTTTATTGTGCCACCTCGTTCTACAACTTTGCAACTATATCATACCAACAAAAAAAAATTATTTACAACCATATCAATTTTTACCCTTTTACATGATTTTGAGGGGACAACAAAAAATAGAAAAAGTATAAAAGAGGCAATTTTCCTTGGTCGGGTTATGCTCTGTTTCCCGCATAACCACTTCTTATGCATTATAACAACATCATACAACAAAAAAGTGACATCCAAATTAACTAGCTCAAATAGATGATGTACAGAATTAAAAGGCTTCGGTTCAATCGTGCTGAAAAAACAAGGTACCTTGCACAACAAGTTGAACCCGCATCCAGTGTCCAGCCTATCAACTTCATATATTGTTGCATTAAGCATCCCATGAAGCAGACTTGGCATTGTATTTATTAACTTCCGTGACTAAAACTCTTTTGGGAATTGCTCGCCTGCAACAAAACATAAAGGTAAAGCATATGCATGTATATATACATACATTTATAAAAGAATACTATATAGCTTCAAGGAAGAGTTAAAGCAACATAAATTGAACAAGCTTCTAAGGATTTTATCTTATGGGCAAAACTTTAACGAATGTATATAATATATATATATATATATATATATATATAGAAATCCTTTAATAAGAGAGATCCCTATTTTTCTAAAAAAATAGAGACATTCTCTTAACCGTTAGATTTGACCATAATGAAATTATGTGTATAAAGACTTACGTGGGCGGTGTGTATGGTATTGTACAAAAGCTACTTTGTTGGGGAGAGATTTGACGAGGTTTTGGAATAAATGATATACATATAGAAAGAGGGAGGTAGGGGGAGAATCTCAGTCAGTTTGTCTAGGAAGGAAGGGATATATCTGCATAAAATTCAAGCTCGAATAAGTTCCTTCTTTGCTTCCAAGGTGCCTATTGTGCACCTTCCAAGTCATTTGGTGAAGATTATGTAAACCAATGTACTTTATGTACAAACCAATTTAATGTATTAATTAATTATGGAATATGCCAATGTAACACATTATTTTAAGCCTGTACTAGTGGTTAACGTCATTTTAATTTACTTTACAAAAGAAAATGAAGCAAAAAACGTTTTGGGCTAAAAATTAGATTCGGGCCCAGAAATATAGCAGAATACCAAATTGGTGCGATACCATTATTATATCATGCAAACTTAAATTCTACGGTATACCGAAATTTTGGTATTGCCGTATCAAAAGTTTGATATGGTAATTTGTACAAAGGTTTGGGTACAATAATCATATCGAACCCACTTCTAAATTTACTAACTACTTGTTGCTTGAGTGCTAATGTAAAAATGTCTCTACCAATTTATAAATGGACAAATTTAATCGATTGGTTTTATGAGACGGACAAGGATTGTCTGCCCTCCCACTTCTGGTGCCCTCCTATGCTCTCCTGTTTATGTTGTTACAGTTAAGCCACGTCAACATTTTATATTACTATTCATTTTTGTCTTTACCTCTATAAAAAATTAATATAAAATGTTGACATAGTTTAACCGTGATCATACAAAATAGAAGGATATGAAAGTGCATCGAAAGTAGGAGGACAAACAATCCTTATCCTTATGAGACGGCAATTGATTCTGTGTTGGAAAGAGTAAAAAGAAAGTCAATGGGAGTTAGTCAATGGGGAAGAAAAGTGTTGTAATGTGGTTGGATTATGATAAGTTCATGGTTGAATTTTCTTTAACGTAGTAATAAAAAGAGATTTAAAAAAAATAGATATATTAAAAAAGTAGTTATAACAACAAGCACGCAAACAAGATATTTTTTTTCAATGGACTCTAATAACTCACACAATCAACCAAACTCGGAAGAGGATCCGGTCAAGATTTCTTTCATCAAAGACCTATGATTAAGTGATTCAAGATATTAAAATTTGATTTAATTGCTACAATTATTATAATTTTTAGAGAGGTCTCCTATTTATAGCCATTGAATTAAATTTCAACGGCTTGGATCACCTGATCCTGAACCTTTGATGGGAGAGATCCGGACCATATCCTCTTCCACCAAACCCTAGTTCTTGGTATCTCACAACTCTCACAATGTTTCAAAGTGTTTCTCTTGTATTTCATTTACAAAAAAGAAAACCCTGTAGTCCTATCTACAAGTAGGTTTTAGGGTACAAAGGAATCCTTCTAAGTAAGCTGATACCCTTCTAAAAGAGGAGTAGGATTCTCTTTCCTTCAATTTCCCTGTTCTTCCCTCCCGACATCTCACACTCTCCACTCCGTCTCTCTATAAAAAATGTCAACACAATATGTTGATGTAATTTAATCGTGATCGTTCAAATAAGTGATGAGAGAAGAGTAGGGAAAAAAAGAAAGAAGATAATCCTACTCTTCCGAAATAAGAGTTAAAAAAAAAAAAGAAAAAAAAAAAGAAAACTAAATCACGAATCGGATAGGTCGTCTAGCTATCACGACGCATCGCCCAGCACCAATAAACACGCATGAAGTCTCTGCCTGGATCCGACAAGTAGGCAGGCCGATCAATCCTACGATATTCTACACTTGCTTCCTTCTCGAGTTGCTACTTGCTATTCCAATACTGAATGCATCTGCATGTCTAAAGCTTTCAAGAACCTTTTGCAACAATTAGATGGCGAGCCAACTTGACAACAACATCCTTTCATTTATTTAGTCCGGAAGATAGTGTTAAGCCAAACATGGAAAAGGGGATCAATAATTCAAGCCACGCTACATGATAAACTGAAAATAGGTCGAAAATTCAAAGCCAAACAATAAATTTGGACGCCAAAAGGTCAATAATTTAGAAACCCTTGTGGTCCTAGAAGAGTAAATAACCAATCCGGAGTCCACAAGAGTCTTTTGAGTCAACCCCTAACCAAACACCTTAATGCCCATCCGAGGAAAAAGAAAAGGTCTTCAGAGCACTTCCAGTGTTGGTAGGTCTCCCGGACAACTGACTATTGCATCCCCTTTAGTGAATAGTAATTGCTTTTAATAAACAGTAATTGCATTTTGCATCTCCATCCCTAAACTGAATAATCATAGCAATAGTCAATAAAATATTAGTATTTTTTATTTTATAAAATAATAAAAAATAATTTTATTTTTTATTTCGGATATTATTTTTAATCGGTCTCATTGTATCACGTGTCATTAAATAAGAAATTACAACACAAAGTATTTGAGAAAATATAAAATTGTGGTGTAAGTTGAAGATAATGATAAGATATTTATAGAAAAATTAAATCATTTTTTATTAAATTTTTACATTTTTTTTTTAATTTTATGCCTCGATGACAAAAAACTGCACATAACCGTATACAAAACCCCGCTCATATCGTGAGAAAAGAGGCTTTAGGACCAGGATTTTTTTATTAGAGTAAACAATATATGATTTTATTTTATTTTTATATTTTATTTCTGTTGGTAAGAAATAGTAAATGCAATTTCTTTTTGGCCGGGAGAGGGAGAAAGGATCATATCATGACGCTCATTTCCTTTTGTTCCAGTTGTCAAGAACCTGAGGGTGTTTATAATGGCTGTGCAGGTGAATGACTTTATTGCTCACACTCTCTCCCTCTTTACTACGTTAGACTTTCCGACCTAGCAAGCCACCGACAGTCCTTATAAATGCCTGTACTCTTCCCTCATCACTCTAAAATCTCATATCCCAAAAACTCTCTGTGGATATTTCTCAAAAATCATAAAAACATGGTACAAACAAGGAAGTTCAGAGGAGTCAGGCAGCGCCAGTGGGGCTCTTGGGTGTCAGAAATTCGCCACCCATTACTGTAAGTTCACCATACTCTCACATTCTTCCATTTAATACTTCATCCACCCCCATATCATCATTTTTAACTCCAAACACTAACAGTCGGATGGTAACATGTCAGACTGTCTGACGAGAAAGAATCTAGTAACATAACATGTCAGATTAACAGCGCTACTCGATCACCATGCTATTGAAATGATTCTTACTTTCTCCATTGTTTTTGTTTTTTTATTTTTTTGTGTGTTGTTGTTGATGGTTTTAGGAAGAGGAGGGTGTGGCTAGGGACATTTGAGACAGCAGAGGCAGCAGCAAGAGCATATGACCAAGCAGCAATTTTGATGAACGGACAGAATGCCAAGACCAATTTTCCGATATCAAACAACAATTCCGACCAAGAAACGAAACCAGCCAGCGGCCAAAACACTCCATGGTCTCCGAAAGCACTTTCCAAGCTGCTCAGCGCCAAGCTCAGGAAATGCTGCAAAGACCCATCTCCCTCCCTCACTTGCCTGAGACTCGACAATGACAATTCCGACATTGGGGTCTGGCAGAAGCGCCCTGCTGGATCGCGGGCGAGCTCCAATTGGGTCATGAGGATTGAGCTTGGGAAGAAGAAGAAGCAGAGTTCTGATCATGATCATCAAGAGGAATCACTGTCGTCCTTGACGTCATCATCAAGTTCATCGTCAATGGTGGGGTTGATTGAGGGTGGAATGAGTGAGGCAGATCAGGATGAAGAGGATAAACTTGCAATGCAGATGATAGAGGAGTTGCTGAATTGGAATTATCCAATGCCTTCAGCCACAAGTAATGTTCACGAAGGAAATAATATTTAAGGGGAATTCTATATGCCGGAATTCTTAACCGTTAAGTTCTTGATAAAAAAATAATAATTGGAATTTAACAGTTAAAAATTTCGAAGTATAGAATATTTCGAAGTACAGTAGAAATATCGATAGATATTACCAACCAGCTGAGCTGCTTGAATTCCTAGTGTTATTAGTCCTCGAAGTAGGGAGGCAGTTAAGTGCTCAATTTGCAGCTACGTACAGTAGTTAATTAAATCATAAAATGCCACCACACTGTTGTTTTGTGATTGGTGAACAAATTGTAGAAAGATTTGTAGATATTTGTCAATTATGTGTGTTTGGTTGTAGCAATACTTGGTTAATTTCAGTATTTGTATAAACTACATCTATATATTAACTCGAACGATATTATATTACTCTTAAGAAGTTACTAAAAAGTGGTTTGGGTAACAAGCGAGCATGCCTACGGTTCCAAATACTAGGAACCGAAATCAAACCGTTATTTTAACTTTTGGTCTGATTTCAAACCAATGGAAACCATTTCAAAATTGCAAAAATTAACCGTTCAATAGAGTTCGGTTCAATCCGTATTTCTGTTTGGTTTTCGATCCCAAATGCCCAACCCTACATTATTATATGCACATAAATAAATTCTGCCTAATCGGAAAACTCAAGAAAGAAGGAATCACAAAGCACACAACTTGTTTATTTACCTGCTACTTTCATAGAAAGAATAATTGAACTTTGACTTTGTCCAGTACATTTCAATTAAAACCCTAAAAATGATTCAATTACTTCAAAAGATGAGAAAAGAATTGTGAAGATTGTTCTCTGGTTGTACTTACAGACAAATGCAGAAATAGAAACACAGTAAAAATAATTTGGCTCATGAATGAACTGATGATTTCCATACATAGGTTAAATCTAAATTTGGTGTATAAAGCATCTCTACTATCTGTTTGAAAAAAAATGAGATTCACATATATTGGTGGACTCTATCAAAGATGTGATACAAATCTGATACGAAAATAATATTAATTATGATTAATTATTTGAAAATAACATCTGTTTAAGCAGTGTTAACATCACATACCCATCATATTTTTTGTTTCAACATCAACTTAGAATTTCTAATTTGATTGACAAGCATATATACCACATGCTTGGACAATTTTAGATTTCTACCGCAGAATATCTGAAGAGTTATTTTACTGTAAAACATATTTGTCTTCCCAAAAAGAAAAAGCTCTAGCGGTAAATCCATTAGAACCGAAATTCTGGAGTTTTTAGTTCCCTTGGGTAAAAGGTTGTGTTTAACAAAGATTTACGAGGAAGGAGACATTGAAAACACAAGTGCAAAGAGAAGCTCATCATGTTGTGAATGACGAATACAATACCCGAGTTTCATAATTCAAATGAAAGGAAAGAAACCCAATTTCCTAAACTCTTCCCAACGCATTCATGGATTTTTCTTCCACTAATTCAGAGGGAGAAAAAAAAAAAAATGAGAGTCGAACTCCTGTCGTAAATACCAAAATGAGATTTTTTTGAAGTTAATCAACTACCAATAGTTGAAGAGGTGAAGAGAAGCAGATGTGGATTTTTCAAGGCAGCGAAATAGGACAAACACATCCAGTGGTGTGAATTAGAAAGAATTAAGACCACATGAACTGCCGCCCAAACGTCCGTTGGATGACAAAGCTAAAAGAGAAGGGACTGCCCTTGGGTAGGTGGGGATGGTCAATGACCATCAATGCTCCATACATCAAAGAGTACTAATTAATGGGTTTTTTTCAGTGCATGTGATTGTCGTCAAATGGGAAGTTAACGCAGATGTGACAGTGATATTTGTAGTCACAGATAAATTTTAGCTTTAGTTTTGCTAGCGTCATTCGTGAGCGAACCTGCATACGAGAAAATTTTGGCTGTCGCTGCATTCTAATTTCTAACCCCACCCGCATCAATGGTTAGAGTCACTCACATGGACTCACGTGCGTGAGCACATACTCTGTTTCGTCGTGGATCCGTGCAGAGTCTCGGAATAGAATCAATGTTCTGCTTCGATCGTTTTTAGAGTGTAGATTGAATGGAGTAGTAACTACTCTGTTAGAATAATGTTGATGGATTAGCTCGATAATTACTGGGGTGACCGCTAAATTTTGAATTTTCTGGTTTGAAAGAAACCATTTATTTTGAATCATTTAAATTTGAGATATTAATTATTTTCTGGCAAATGACAAATAAAACTGAAATCTTTCAAATCCCAAAAGTAAAAATAAGAAATTACAGACTGTAAAAGTAGGAACCCAGAACTTCTATTTCGGTTTGTTTCTGAAGATATCAACCAGTAGCTTCAATGAGTCATACTTCCCAAGGAGAAATCAAAAAACACAAGATTAAACATAAAACTTAGCTAATAAAATTGGCAGAATGGCCTTGTCGCCGTGATGTTTAACGGAGAGACATGGGACAACTCTCAAGGGTTTCCGGATGCCATAATAAACGGCTCTTAGGTCTTCCAATGCTGGTCACATTCGATCAGCTAGGTACTTCGACAAAGAGTTGATAGGCTTCGAAGAATCAATATGTTCCACTCCGCGGCGCTTGATCTTGATTCGTGCAAGGTAGTCGGCTGTAATCCAGGCAAAGCTCAACAGCGCCACATTTCCAGCAACATCTGGCTCTTGCAAATGGATTGATCTTTTCACCCATTTCGGGTGGTAAGTCACCTGGTACCATGCCGATGCCTTCTGCTCATACAGTATACTCCTCTCATCATCAGTAAGAGATTCAATATTTGAATCCCTATTCTCAAAAACTAGCCTGAATTCTTTTTTAAGAGCACTGTAGGATTGCTTCAACCGCTCCTTCAGCTCTCCTTGTTTCTTGCTGTTGGATTTGGGGATGGACCAAACATGCCCAGTAACAATCTCTTCTTCTCTCTTAACTTTGTATTGCCCCATTAGACCCTTCACCTGGCCATCATAAGAGCACTTTTTCTCCCACGCATCAGCTATAAAATCAGTGGCTCCAGGAATCTCCAGATCCATATCATATGGGATGTCACCGGGAGTATAATTCAGCTCCAAAGAGGTTGCCATTTCTTCGTCATAAGCATCTCTAATGTGGCGATACAGTCGCCCCAAAATTTTAGTTGACTTGTACGTCTGGTACTCCTCTTTCCCCATGAAATCAGGGTACATCTTTGGCTTTAGATGTGCTGGCAAGGCAACAGTCTTTCCAGTTTTCGGAAAATCAACTGCTAATGCTGCATACTCAGCTAATAGAAGGCAGTTCTCATCCATAGCCCCATAATCACTACGGTCAGCATGAACCACATGTGCATTGCATATAGCCCCTAAGTTCTCATTCACCATGTTTTTCGCAAAAAAATTTATAATATCCTGAGGTATAAACATAATGACGGTAAGAGAATCAAAAGATGTCCATGAAAAACTTTGGGACCAAAATAAAATAGTGTAAATCAAACAAGAGAACACAATTTATTTAGAATGTAAACCTAATAAATGAAGAACAAACCACAAAGGAAACATCACTTGATTCACTTTCAGACAATACGTCATAATTCTGCCACATCTTGTTCATATAACCTTTCCATCAATGGATTAAGTAGAAGAATAGTTATCTTGTACAAAAAAGAAAACCCATTTGCCAGGAAACTTGACATTGACAATTCATGTTGATAGAATATAAAACAATTATTAACTTGCATTTCATGTTGCTAGATATATTGTAGGAGTGTGAACATAAAATTCTGTAGTCCCCATCATACCAGCTTCAACTTCTAGGAATAACGCTAAACTGAAGAAGTTTATGACACGCATCCTTAATAGTACAACCATAACCAAAATGGTGGCATCAAATGTGTTTCCAGGGAATTAGTTGATACACGCATCCTTGATGGTACAACCATAACAAAAATGGTGGCATCAAATGTGTTTCCAGGGAATTAGTTGATAGAAACTTACTCCTATAGAGCATAAAACAAAACAACTCTTGTGAGCATAAACTATACATGATATCAGACTGATGACACTATCAACTCTAAAAGAAAATTCACATATCTGATAGACATGCGGTTTTATTAATCTTTGTTGTTGAAGCATGCAAGATAGTGAAAATGCTGTTTGTCTAAGAAAAGAATGGCATATTGTCCATTATAGAAAGCAAGCATGGAAAGAGAAGACAATTAATCATGTTCCAAAATATTCACAGAATCTTGAAGACACCCAATGAAAAGGGCAAGTACCGTCTGAGTTATAGGACGCCCATGAGGTTTGGCTTCTTGAGGATCATACAACATAGGAGTCCAGCTCTTCTTACTTGGGGGAATAAGATCTTCATCCCAAGTAACAAAGTAAAGGTCCCCATCGAGGTCACTTCCAGAAGCTTCATTTGTGTGGGGCCTATCACCCTTCCGAGGGAAAAGAATGCAATCATGCAAGTGGTGTAACTCAGGGGCATCAACTGCTTCAAGAATCCTTATATCTCCGGGATGAAGGCAGGGATTCTTTGCTATCACAACAAGCCCCTTAATCACTTGAAGATTGTTCTCAATCTTATCAAACCTAGAGCCATGATTGGCAAAACAATTCTGTAGCGACGGGGTAGACACTCGGACAAAGCACTGGCCTTGCTCAAGTACCCCTAGCTCATCTAGACATCCCATAAGCCATCTTCCAGAAGGAACAAAAATCCTAGCCTTTTCCCTAAGGCCCCAGAGCTGAGCAGCTCGTATACAGGTTAACATGCCCCGTAGATGAGGTTCTGTCTGGGGCTTGAAACCAGCACTCAGCATTATGGCTGCTGCATTTCCTTGCTCAGCGCAAGAGCCAGTGAGAACATCAAATGCCACATCCGTGTCCACAAGCATCTGGTTTAACCTTAAAACCATTCTCTCCTGCATTCTCCAGAATATCTCATCTGGAACATCCAGTGCAGACAGTAATGTGATAATCTGCCTGTTCAGAAAACCCGGCTGCAACCTAGTCCAAGAACAAATTTCCAGTATAGTATGGCATGACTCAAACTTGTTCATACTAGGCCTTAAAGAAAGCCGGTGCCCATCACCATTGGATGGCCAACAAGCCACAACCCCTTTACAGCCAGCATATCTTATTTGATATGCACAAGGTGGATCTCTGTCAAGTTTCAACTTCTCAGCGACTTTCATTGCAAGGTCAGGAGTAATCTTACCAATCCCATCAGAAAAATCATACTTACCCTTCTTGATATCTGGAAGGGCAAAATTAACTTCACTTAATGGAACATCTACTGTTGCATATGTAGACGAAAAGCATAGGCCCATCCTAGCAGCACATTTAGCAATATTTTTGTTGGCGAACTTCCCCATCCATGTTTTGATGTCAAGGATAGTAATGTTCATGCCTTCAGCAAAAAACCAGGCAGAACGGTCCCTCAATTGATTGGATGAGAAGGCCAAGAAAGAGTACTTACGACTACACAAGTAAAAGCCGTCAGTCAAAATTGTCTTCACCCTTTTGAATACATTTGTCTTCTGAGGAGAGGCGTTCGTCATAATTTCCTTCACAATAGGAGCAACATAAGAGTTCAGAACATGAGAGTTGATTGTCTGCATACCTTCATCCATAAAGGTAACCCTTAAGAACCGATCAGCAACTTCCTTATACTTTCTAAGAACCCTATTGGAAAGTTCAACCTCTGGTGGAAGACAATAGGCTTTAGTTGGGGTGATAATCAACCTCCTAACTTCAGAAATGTCATCCAATCGCTTAGGATCCTTGAAAAGCTTGGGGTTCTTCAGCAACCAATCTTGAACAACTTTCAGTCTCTTACAGGCATCAAATTCTGGGTGCTTGTAAGTGCACAAGTGCTTCAATGCAGCCAAATTAACCTCCTTTGGTTGGCTCCTCAGTAAATCAAAGAAACTGTCCGACAACTGGTGCTGATTAAAAATGCCCTTGTGCATTACTGCATTAACCAAGAACATTATCTCAAACGAAATATCATCCTTATAATGAATACAGAAGAAAGGATCTGAAGCAGGCATTCCAAAATCAGGTTCGTTTTGAACCTTAGGAGGCCTTTTGAGGCAAACCTCCCGCACCCTGCATTCTCGAAGATAAGCCATAGTCCTCTTCAACTTTGCACCATGTCGGGGGGGTATTGAAACTCTGTAGCAATTACAACGCCCAATAGCCCCACTAGGAGTAAAATCTGTCGTTCTAATCCAAGGATCATCATCATCCAACAGATTAAATGGGACTGATTGGTCAATGTCATCATCAGCAGTTCTATACGAAACCAAGGGTGATGAAGCCAGCCGCAACAGAATTACATGATATGCAGTATCTGTGTATTGCTTGATTTCGGAAATGTCTCTTACCAAGAACTCTACCATAAAATCGCATTTAATGACTGCATGCTTCCTTATCCCTTTAAATGAAAATGCAATGTCTCTGGTAAAACAAAATTTGCATGTTCCATCAAAGGCATCC
The DNA here is from genome assembly GCF_019419815.1 of Pyrus x bretschneideri. Classification (NCBI taxonomy): domain Eukaryota; kingdom Viridiplantae; phylum Streptophyta; class Magnoliopsida; order Rosales; family Rosaceae; genus Pyrus; species Pyrus x bretschneideri. The sequence goes on along the minus strand of NW_025999390.1, from coordinate 7,462,327 downwards.
ACAATAAAGTCAACACCATAAGCGGGTCCTCTCCAAGCAACAAAAAACTCATCTTGATGAACTAAACTTCCAATCTCGACACATACATCAGATAACTTGAATGGAGTTTTATCCCTCCTCCTCCTATTCAAGAAATATGGATTCTCAGGGCCCAAACTTACTTTCAATGGTTCATTGTTGTAAAAAAGTTGAGAACGCCCTGCTGCATCCATAGCAGAAGTTACTGACTCAGTCATGGCAAAATGCACAAATGCATGAGGCTCCACCATGATATAATCATTTGTTCTTGCAATATTTGAAGTATCAATGAGCTCAAAATTTGGAAAGGACTCTTGAGGGGTCCAAGATGTTTTCAACCGGCACCTATATACAAGCCCAATTTCATCTTCCAAGTACGTTACAAGATCGCTTGCCTTCACATGTCTACCAAATCCACCAAAACTAAGTTGAGTTACCACTGTGCTAGTTTCACTTGCTTCAGATTCCATTTTCTCTACAAATATTCACTGTCTGACACAAAAGAAAATGACAAAAACCAGATCAGTACGCCTGATACAAATGAACAAACATTTACTTGAGCAGAATCAGCAACATAGATTAATATTCACACAATAATTCAACCACCAAAGTCACCATCTGGTAACGAAGAACTCAAAAAAGGGTCCTCAGCAACCATGACCAAGGAGGATGGGAAAATTATAATCTTCTGTTTGACAAAATCTAAAGAAATATAACACACAAAATTGTAACAGACTCATACCTCATTCACGAAATCCTTGCTGATTGGAAAAGAATGTTGTGCACAAACCCAAAGATTAAGGTTCCAATCAATCAGTAAATCAAACCGAGTGGAAGAATAGCAAACACAATACAAAACAACAATGTGGTTTGGTGTTGGGTTTTCCACTCAAAGGAAAAGACGGCAAGAGAGATTGGAAGCATAAATGGTGTAAAGCAAAACAAAAACAGTGATCAATATGTCTGGTTTAGTGGTTTGGGGACAGGGCTTCCACAAGATGGGCGCTCCCACACCTTCCTTGTGTATCTCATAGTTCAATACACGCATACAAGACAGAACGCAACGTATTGGCGAATCGCCGTGGAATTCAAAACATCATATGTTACCAAATGAAGAACACTGAAAACCCATTAACCTCAACTAATTGAAATCGAAAAAAAACTCCATCTTCCTCTTTAGCCCCAAGACAGCGATCTAGATTCATTAACCTCAACTAAAAAAAATACATAAGTGTTCGCTTTCGATTAATCTCCTACACTTTTGTAGCAACATGATCAGATTCATCAGAACAACAAGTTCCATTTTTTGCTCAGAAAAAAAAACAAACTGAACAAATTGTTATCATACACACTTACAAAAACCAAACTCAATTTCCACTGTCGGGACTTAAATTTTCTGAGGAAACTGCATCCGATTAGAACGAAATTCCATTTCATTGATACATAATTACAACCAGAAATCTATCAGACCATGTACATACAACCAGAAACAAGAAAAGCCCAAATTTTCCCCCACATTTCCTCGGGAAACAAACACAAATGAACAGAAACTGAGGAAGAAAAGCAGCACTGACCTCTTGAGTTGGAGAAGAACTCGGAGCGAGACAATATGTGAGAGAGAGAGTGAGTTATGTGTCTCGGTGGTGGAATGTGGGGGGGTTTATGAGTGAATGAAGGAAACGTGATCTTGCGGTATTGTGGCTTTTTGGCTTCCCTTCTTCAAGAAGTTCCCGCTTTGTGACTCTGACTAGAATGGAAAAAGGAACGAAGTGTTCGATGAAAGTCACATTGGAAATACTACAACTTATATACGACCAGTTTATACAAGTGGTGTTTCGGTCAAATAATATAATGTTATATGTTAAAAAACGTAAATGTAGTATTGTTTTATTAGAACTGGATAATTTAAATTGCACTTTTTTCTTTGATAGAGGGATTTTAGGTTTGAATTTTGTAGACGGTGAATTCGATACCAAATTAACTTGCCTATTGTATGGTTTAGCTAAACACGTCCTCTTCTCCGTGTAAATTATGCCGTGTACTCAAAAAAAATTGTGCTCCTCCCTTCAGAATTTCGATAAAAACATATAAATTTTTGCAAAAGAAAATGTGAGTGATTAGAAAGTTAATCAAAATATATTTTGAAAAACAAACAATCAAATTAAAAAATAACTAATTACCACATGCGTATGTACCAAGAATCTCTTTCTTAAAAAATAATAGTAAAATAATTGTAACCTTTCTATCTCATGGGGTATCACTTTGTCCAATCATAATTAAAATTCGATTTTGATAATTATCATTTAAATATTTTTATATGTGTAACAGTAACATTAATCAAATTGAGATCCTGAATATATTACAAAAAATTGTTAATTATATTTATATATATATGGATGACTAAATCATTTCTAATTTGGTTGGTCTTCTGCACATATAATATCAAGTAATTGAGAAAATAAAAGAATCAATAATTGATTTACAAAATTTGCATAGTTAATACGTTAACAGCAAGTGAGTGGATAAAACAATCAACGGTGGACACATGAAGTGGATAAAACGAAAAGCCACGTAACGTTATATTCACAATAATTAATCTTTGTAGTAATGAGGTTTAAAACTTGGCCTCTAAGGGTGCGTTTGTTGCACCAAACAGTCTCGGACTGGACTAGCTTCAGGGACTAAGCTGAATTGGCTTAGACTAGACTAAGCTGGACTAGCTTAGTGAAGCGTTTGATGCAGTGTCAGACTAAGTCACAAACTATATTTTTTTTGCCAATTTTAATTCACTTTTGCCTTAAAAATTAAACAAAAAGTAATAATTAAAGGGCACTGAAGTATCGAAATGAATGGACCCAAGCAAATTTTCTTTCCCCTTCCTTCCCTTACCCTTCCTCGTTTCTCTTCTCCATCATTTTCTCTCTATCAAATTATGCATCCAATATCTTACTTTTCTTGTTTAATTAAGAGAATTTGTTGGTTAACCATTTGCCAAGCCTTCAGAGATTCCAAAAAGAAAGGTAAGCCTTCTAGTAACCAATTAAACCTACAAATCCTTGAAAAAAAAACCCATAAACTAGAAGAAAAAAACCCACAAACCCAGAACAAAAATCGATTTACTAAGATTGCGAAGCAGTCATGGTGGAGATGACCCAGTCAATGAGGAGGTAAGTCGAAGGCAAAGCCAAATCAGTAGCTTCAAAGCCACAACCATGACAATAACGAAGCAGCGAAGGATAAGAAGATGGCAAAGATGACCCAGTCGACGAGGTCATCGTCGGAGATGAAGCCTCACCCAAAGATTGTGTCGTCGAAATCGACGTCGGGGAGGTGATTCAAGCAGGACGAAGAAGTTCTTAGCTAGTCCGATGGTTTTCAAGGGGACACGCCAAGAACGGCTAGTGAGGTTGTTAGTGAAAGCGAGTCCTGGCTAATCCCATTAAAACTAGTCCAGCTAGGAAACAAACATGGGAGTAGACTAATCTTTAGTCTAGTCCAGTCCAATGAACTTTAGTGAGAGGAAACAAACACCCCATAAATATTATTATTATCATCGGTATATTTACATGAAGAGGTGAGATAATAAATTAGTTGTCGACTCGCTATTTTCACATTTCGCTATTTTTCACATTTGAATATAAGATTTCTCACTTATAAATGAATAGAAAGACCGATGGATTATAGTTTTTTTTATCATCACTTAAATATGACTGAATTGGACTATTTGTCCTTTAAATTGGCACAATTGAACTTTGATGTTTGACCAAAAATTCATGAATATTAATCTCTAAACTTGTCACAATATGAAATAATAATGTTATTGAATAATATCTTTAGAATTGCCGTCCAAAACAAAAGAAGAAAAAAAAAGTGATGAAAGTTCTTATAAAGTTGCTCAAATAGACCCTGGATTCGCACAATGAATTTAGGACAAGTTCACAATTAATACTTAGTTTTTAGTTCAAAGATCAAAACTTTTAATTGGACTAAAATTTAATGTTCCATTTGACAAAAAAATAAAAATAAAAAAATTGTTCCAAATATTTTTTTAATACAAAAAAGGATTAAAAAATACCGACCAAAAAGAAATGAAAAGATAAGATAAAATACGAAGTCCTTAGCTTTCATAGTTAACAGAGGGAATATTCCCCATAACCCACTTGACGAATATTCTAATTCCGCTTCTAGATATAATCACCTCTCCGTCCTTCTCTCTCCCCTCTGTCTCTCTCTCATCAGACCCGCACGTCGCCGTTGTTGGCAGAACATCTCGCCGGAAAATTCCCAGAACACTTCGGGCGTCGCGGTGTAGCGCGGGAGCATGAAGTTCTCGAAGAGCCTCGGCATCCTGATCGAGGAGGCCTTGCCGGAATGGCGGGACAAGTTTCTGTCGTACAAGGACTTGAAGAAGCAGCTGAAGCTGATCTACCCCAAAGACGGAGACAAACCTCCCAATAAACGGCCTAGATTGTCCGACGACGACGACGATCGTGCTGACGGCGAGGGCGGTGAGGTTTCCAAGGAGGTAACGGATTTCGTGAGGTTGTTGGAGAACGAATTGGAAAAGTTTAATGCTTTTTTTGAGGAGAAGGAGGAAGATTACGTTATTCGATGGAAGGTATAATTTCTTGATTTTATTTTGAAATAATTATCTAAGAATACAATTCTGATTTTGGGAATTACGAGAATTTGTTGATAAATTGAGAGATTGGATTGCTGCTTGCGAATTCGGAAAGTTAACGTTTTTGTTTGATAATTTTGGTTTAGCAGATAGAAATATTGTGTCTTTGATGTATAATATTGAATTGGGATGAAATTGATTGGTTTTTGCATTGTTTTAGGACATTGTTTTGCCGGAAATTTTGGTTTCAGTAGCAATCTTGTAGATTTAGGTATGTAATTTGATTTGACTAGCCAATTTTGATGCATGTAATTTGGTTGAATTGATCCCGAAATTGGTCTTCTGTTTGTTTCAGAGCTCCATTTGACTTAAAATGTCGGGTTTTGCAGCAATTGGTACAACCACTTAAGGCATATAAGAACTTATCGACATTATATCAGTGTTGTTAAAGAAAAAGTATGATTTGTTTGATATATATCTGTCTTGTATTCCGCAATCCACTGCCCAGAGCATTCATGATGTGTCTATCTACGGAACATGACAAAAATCTTTACCTATATTCGCAACATTAATTGCCGATGAACTTCTGTGGTCTTTTTTTTTCTACACATAATTTGATGCAGGACTTTCCTGGCTGCTAATTTGCTAATCCTTTTGTCTCCAATTTTGTATATATCATCAGTCAAATGCGGTTTGTTCTTCAACCCTTTATCACCTGAAGCAGTATGTCTGTATTATAAGTTTGATTAGCTAATTGAATTTGGAAAACTTAGATCACTTTTTTATTAGCTAATTGAATTTGGAAAACTTATCACTTTTCTTTTTTGTGACCGTCAATTTAGTTTTATTGTGTCACACAATTCTTCTATGAGTAATCGCCTTACACAATATGATTAAGGGAGAGCATGACATGCTTCATGCTTTCGATAGTCTTTGACCAAAAGCACTACTGTAATCATTGGTATTGATGCTTTGTTTGGCATGTTATGATGCACAAGTATTACTCTTTTCTTCGCCAAGACTTAACGACTTCTATTAATGAACTTGCAAATACACTTGGCCCCTGAGTTTTCTATGTATTTCTTTGGACCTGCCAATTGGCGGAAAGTGTGTCCTAAGATGCAGAGGCATTGCGACTTTGATTATTTTTTAATTTGTGTACTTTCTGGTTCTGATTTTGGAATACAGGAGCTGCAAGACAGGGTAGCAGACGCAAAGGATTCCAATGAAGAGTTGATGAATGTAGGGAGAGAGATAGTTGATTTTCATGGAGAGATGGTTTTGTTAGAAAATTACAGCGCCCTTAACTATACAGGTATACATCTTTATCTTGTGTTTGTGTGCAAAACTTGTAAAAGAGATGCCTGGTCTTGAAAAGATTAACATTCTGGTTGTGCACGATCGTGCATGAGACTACCAACTATTGAATCTCTTATTGTTGTAATTGAAAAATAGTAATTACAAAATATAACATGTTTATAAAGGTGTAAAGCCCAATAAAACTCAACATGGGCGAGTTCAGTTGAATGAATGGCTAATATTGATAAAGGAACTTGTCAATCTTATTTTAGTTTTCCTAATTGTTAGAATCTTGAACCTGTGCTTTTTGGTGTTTTTTGCTTCCTATTTCCTCGACAGGTCTATTGAAGATACTAAAGAAACATGACAAGCGAACTGGTGCTCTAATTCGCCTTCCCTTTGTCCAAAGGGTCATGCAACAACCATTCTTCACTACTGATGTACTAAACAAGCTTGTAAAGGAGTGCGAGGTGATGCTCGATCATGTTTTCTCCAAGAATGACCCATCAGCCCCATCTGAAGCAACCGAAGTGGAAGAACGGTGTGAGTCTACGACTGTGACTGAAAATAGAGATAGGATATTTAAAGCGCCTACTGAACTTGCAGAAATAAAACAGATGGAGAGCGTCTATGTGAAGCAAACTGTGTCGGCATTGCGTGTCTTGAAAGAGGTACGGAGTGGAAGCTCAACTGTGAGTGCCTTCTCATTGCCCCCTTTGCAAATAAATGTGATGGAAGAGGATTTGAAGAATATGCCTGTTTTAGAACAAGTAGCCAAATAAATGTTTTGAAAAATTAGGGATTGAATTTCCTTTTGGTATTGAATTTAGACCAATCATAGATACCAATTGTATTCTCATAACGGTGGGATCGAGCCTTTGAAATCCCATCCCTTTTTACCCTGACCACTGTTTGCATGTCAAACTGAAGTTAACTCGTGTGAAGATGATTGTCGCCCTATCTTATAATTATCAATTGTTGCCCCCTTTTTATGTGAATTTTTAATTTTTGTACAAAGTTTCAGAATTTTAGTTTTCATTGCCCTTCCGCTAATTGTCATTGTGACGGTATTCCAAATCAATAATGCATTGCCATATTGTAAAGTTATTGTTCTAAAAATCCTCGCCAAGCGTCGCCTAGTCCCTGTCTAGGCGCTGGGCGGTTAGCCACCGCCTCGATTAATGCCTAGGCGTTTGAAAATTAAGAAAGGGCGTCTAGATCTACTAAGGTGCCTGCCTAGACCGTCTAGGCGCCCGTCTAGCCTGACCAGACCCGTTTAGACATCAGCTTAAGTTGTGACTCACTTAGACAAAAAATAAATAACTTGTATTTTGCATTTTATTTTTTTAATAAATTGTAATAGACTTGTTGAATACTTAAGGAACACACATTATATATTTGTTTTCCATGTTTTTATTATGTTTCAATAGCTCATAATATATGTCATTTCATTTTGTAGTTTATGATGAAATCATATATATTTTAAGTATAAACAAACATTTATTTACATGAAATATAATAGATTTAATTTTCCGCATATACCTCGTTTAGCCGCCTAGGCACTAGATCCCAGCCCGCTGGCCGACTAGCGTTGACGTCTTTTAGAACTTGTGTAAAGTTGCATGATATTGCATTATTGGTTGGAATTACCGTCAAGTTTGGAGATATGGTCAAAGTCCGGTCTTGATGTTAGCTAAATCTTTTTGCCCTACACATACATAACGCACCTCTTTGACTTCTAAACTTTTCGGTTCCTCCCACATTTTACCTACCCTTTTTCTAATACCGACTTCTTTTGGTATTGGCCAACACACTTTACATGAAGAACCTAACATCATATCTTTACTAGCACCAACCCTTTATAAACTCTCACAAACTGGGAGACCGTCAGTTGAAGAAACTGGAAGAGCTTCTTTTCGTTTGAAGAATTATGTCCATTGTTGAAGAAGCACCGGACTTTCTTCAAGTTTTTTCCGATGGATCTGTAAAACGCTTTTCACCCGGGGTGGCATCTGCCTCACCAGAATCAACCGACGGATTCAAGTCCAAGGATGTGATTATTGACTCATCGAAACCCATTACGGGAAGGATTTTCCTTCCTGGTAATCCAACATCTTCGAAGAAGCTTCCGGTTGTGGTTAATTTTCACGGTGGTGGCTTCTGCATTGGCTCAACCACATGGCTTGGCTACCATCATTTCTTAGGAGGCTTAGCTGTTGCATCCCAATCCATTGTTGTGTCCGTTGACTATCGTTTAGCTCCAGAGAACCGGCTCCCCGTAGCTTATGAAGACTGCTATTACACGTTCGATTGGCTTAGTTGCCAAGCAAGTTCTGAACCATGGCTAGACAAAGCTGATCTCTCTCGGGTTTTTCTCACCGGGGACAGCGCTGGAGGGAACATAACTCACAATGTTGCTGTGAAAGCCATTTGCAATCGAATCGGTCACGTCAAAATAAGGGGATTATTGTTGGTACATCCTTATTTTGGGAGTGAAAAGAGAACCGAGATAGAGATGGCTGAAGAGGGAGCAAAGGATGTGGCGAGCAATGACATGTTTTGGCGACTAAGCATACCTAAAGGCTCCAACCGAGACTATTTCGGATGTAACTTTGAAAAGACCGGACTGTCTGCAACCGAATGGAGCGATGAGTTCCCTGCTGTAGTTGTTTATGTGGCTGGCTTGGATTTTTTGAAAGAGAGGGGAGTGATGTATGCAGAGTTTCTGCAGAAAAAAGGAGTTAAAGAAGTGAAGCTGGTGGAGGCGGAGAACGAGTCTCATGTGTTTCATGTCTTCCATCCCGATTCAGAGGGGGCCGGTTTGCTTCAGAGAAACATGGGTGAATTCATCAGGAGCCATTAGCGATTTCAGATGGCAGTCACTAGGGCATTCTGATATGAACCATTTGTAAAATAACGGAGACATGAACTCCTTCTATCTGCATTTTAGTAATCATAGTCATATGCATGCAAAAAAAAAAAAAGCTACTCGAAGCTGTTCATTAAGTTGAAATTCTTAATCAAATTCGACCTGAACCAGCAAATTAACCACATTATAATATGAAATCCCATAAATTTCCATCCATATACAGTAAGTCACAAGACTATATCACTATACTTAGCCAACGTACACAAGTATACAAGTCCAATGCTAGGAAGGTTGTGCAGCTAATGGCATTTTACATCATTCGGGCGTACTATCGGAAGTGCTCATGAAACCTCCGAGAAACCCAGCTCCGTTGCAATTTCCGCACAACATCTCCTTCCTACCACTATAAGGAAACAAGAACAGTGAGAATGAATAGCAAAACGGTTTGTTTCAGTGAGTCTCTACACCCTATACTCTCCAGGAAAACTAGCACATTGTTTTGCCCGAAAATCGTAGTTTGAATGACAGAAAAGGCGTTACCCGCAGAGCCAGCACGAGTCACCGGCTTTAAACCGTCCACCGAAGAGATCAACAGAGTTCACTCCACTACCTTTGCATTGCGAGCACAGAACTGCACCTGCCCAATTCACAGTACAAGAATATAATTTTCCCCAAAAGGAAAATTGAACATATATATGCTTTTAGAGTTAGCTTACCATTTGCATCACAATCAGGGCAAATCATGCTGTTCGGTTTTACGCTTTCATTGCTTTTCTCAGCCTATTGGGATGAAAAAAAAAAACACCAAAATTTCAGCATGCAACGTATACAGGCATCAAAATTATGTCAATAAAGAAATTGCTGAAACACGAGCGTCTAATCAAAATTATCTTTTAAGCGTCTAATGCAAGACTTTCATTTCCAATCTAACATAATAAGTGTTCAACCTGTCATTATGGATGTGGGGCGCGTATTGCCTCTAACCTTAACACGTGATTAACATGCTCTAATGGTAATACCAAAGTATGATGTGATCATCCAACTCATAGACAATAAACTCGAATACTAGATACTTTGAAAATTAGAAAGTAATTCAATGTTAGATCGGGACAAAAAGTAAAGAACCTTAGCTTTGAGATTGGTAAATCTAGCGGCAGGAGAATTTTGGAGCAGCTTATCTATTCGAACCAGCTTTTGAGTAGCGTTATGGTTGCCTATCCATCATTGTGCATACATTGATTTAAGTCAGTGATCAAATAACAACCAAGTTTATGAGAAAGAACATTAACTAGCGGAAATTCTAAAATGAACCGGCTCATAGCATGGAACAGGTGAATGAACGACTCAATATACCGCTAAAAATCCAATGGCTAAGGATCCAACCCGCGCATACTATGCTCCGGTCCAAACTAAAAAAAGCGGATAACAGGAGGAGAGAAGCGGAGAAAGACCTGGTCGTGGGGTGATTTTCGAGGAACTTGAAGGTGCCAAGTACAAAGCATAAGCCATTGGAGAATGAGGAGGGAGCTAGCAAGTTATGATGAAAACTAGTTTGAATGGAGATTGAGTAGGTAGAAAACAAAGAAGAGAGAAGTAGCAGGCTTATCTGCTCGTTTCCACGCAAATGACAGGGCAGCGCAGCTGCTGCCTTTAGCTCCTTTTCTGTCCCTCAAAATTACCATTTTGCCCGTAAACTTAAAATGTGCACAACTTCTTTGTTAAAACACCGGTTTTCGCAGGCATTCACGACGATGAGTACCGTCCAAATGAAATCGAATATTGATTACTACGTGTCTTGAGCTCAAAGGTCCGACAAAAGATGAAATTTATGCTTCTAGAGGCATTTTGGTCATTTCACATTAAGAGAAGCTATTTTACAAAGAAAATTAAGGAAGAGTTGTAATACTTGAGAAACTGGATGTCATAAATAGATGCATTTTTGGAGGTTGGTTACAAGTCAAGCCCAATAGAGGTGAGAAAGTGGGTGGTACAGGGTTAGGATCAACTCCTTATACAGTGACATGGTTGGCCTTTATCCAAACTTCGAAGTCGTCTACTTGTTTGGATCGAGAAAATCATAAGTTACTAAAAAGAAAAATAATTAAATATTAGAACAATTTCTTTCGAATCAATTTATAACTTGAATTTTCCAAGTTTGTATTACGAATCGTAACACGAGCCTTGCATATTTTTAAATTTTTTTTTTGCGCGCATTGAATTAGAAATCATTTTGTTTTTTTTTTTATTAAGAAAGTAGTATCCGTTTCATGTCAATGTTGTACAATTTTTTTTTTCTTTTTGGTTTTTTAACAAATACTTTTTTTCCCGTATGATTAGGACCAAAAATCAATTACAGTCACTCAACTTTTTTTTTTTTTTTGAGTTAAATGATAGATTTTATTAGATTAGATATTAGATTAGTTATCGATGATGTTTGAATTCACACTGTCATGCAACGACTTAACACATTTCCATTACTGTAGTAAATAGTCACTTGTTACCATGAAAATAAAGAAAGAAAAAATAATGTTTTAAAAAAGAAAAAATAGTAAATTGTATCAATGGTCTTTCATCTAAAAATCTATTACCATTAGTCCCTAACTCATCAAAATGTGCAGTTATGATCAGTTTCATCAACTTCGTCAAACTTTTGTTAACATGAGTTATGTTGGAAGGACTATTGCTACAATTGGGATCGCTCAACTCATCAAAACGTGTAGCTATGGTTATTTTCGTCAACTTCGTCAGAATTTTGTCAAAACAAGTTATGTTGGAAGGACTATTGCTACACTTGAATTAAAGTTGAGGGACCATTACTCGAATTAGGATAAAGTTGAGGGACCAATGATAATGAATTTTTAGTTGAGGGACCATATACATTTTAACGAGTTGAGGAACAATGGTAATGAATTTTTAGTTGAAAGACAATTGCTACAATTTACGCAAAAAAAAAATCCTGAAAAATCATTTTGCAATTGCGGACAACTCCAAGGACAATTCTGGGATGCGGCTACTTATATATATGTGGCTCCCAATTACTGTAACCCTATCACTCACACTTTCTCTTGCTCTCCTTTTTCGTCGAGGTCTCGTCCCTCTCTCTCTCCGCTCTCTCTGTAACAACAAAAATTTTCAAATTCGCGTTTTCATCTAACTTTTTCAATTGCAGAATCCCCAAAACTCAATACTTTCACTCTTAATTCTTCCTAACTCAGGTATAATTCTCTATCTCCAAAACCCTAATTTCTCCGATTCAAAGTTCAAAACCCTAATTTGCGTCTCGAGCTTCGAAAAACCCTAATTGGAAGTCTCCATTTCTCAGCAGAACATGGGCGAAACAAGGGATGACGTCTACGACGAGGAGCTCGTCGATTACGAAGAAGAGGAGGAGAAGGCCCCTGACTCTGCAGCTAAAGTCAACGGCGAAGCCCCCAAAAAGTGAGTTTTTGTTATACGGATTTGCTTACTTATTTTTTTTTTAGTCCGTTGTTTGGTCGATCGGAATTAAAAATTCAACCTTTTCGTTATTCTAATTGCTTATTATCCGTTGCTTGCATATGATTGTTGTAATTCAAAATCCGATCGTAATGCAGAAGTATTCTGATTGCAGTTGAATATTATTTAGGTCTAAGTTATGTTCGTAATTGCTTTTTTGCAGGGGATATGTTGGAATTCACAGTTCAGGGTTCAGAGATTTCCTTTTGAAGCCTGAGCTTCTTCGGTCTATTGTCGACTCTGGATTTGAGCATCCTTCTGAAGGTAAACTCTTGAACTTAGACTTTTCGATTGCTATTTTGTAGCCGAAGTCAAACCATGTTATCTTGATTTTTTTTTCCTGTTTCATGGGTGAAGTTTATGATTATGTTTTTGGTCATTTAAGTATATTTGAATCCCCATTATGTTATTTTTATCAATCTATTTCTTTTTCGGTTAAATATTTAACTTCTCGGGCCTCTTCTCATTTGTTTTCTTTTATGTGCTTAGTTCTAATTCAGTTTACTTCATGTTTTTCAGGTAATTTGTCCTACTATCATAATCTTGAATTCAGAGAACTATTAGAGTTTCGGTAAAGACTTTCATAAACAGATTGGAGACGTTATGTTTTACTTACCAATGGTTCCTTCGATGCGGTTTTCTTTGGTTCATCAGTGCAACATGAATGTATCCCTCAAGCTATCCTCGGAATGGATGTTATTTGTCAAGCTAAATCTGGGATGGGAAAAACTGCTGTTTTTGTTTTATCATCTTTACAGCAGATTGACCCTGTCGCAGGCCAAGTCTCTGCCCTTGTCCTTTGCCATACTAGAGAATTAGCATACCAGGTACATTTGGGATCTGATTATAATAGTAATGTGCTACTGAATTTTTTCCATCTGTTCCTGTTTATTCAATACTAATTTGCGATTGAACTCTTGTGTAGATTTGTCATGAATTTGAGAGGTTCAGTACATACTTGCCTGATCTCAAGGTTGCTGTCTTCTATGGTGGTGTTAATATCAAACTTCACAAAGATTTACTGAAAAATGAATGCCCGCACATTGTTGTTGGAACTCCTGGAAGAATACTAGCACTGGCAAGAGATAAAGACCTCTCCTTGAAGAATGTGAGGCATTTTATCCTTGATGAATGCGACAAGATGCTTGAATCACTTGGTATGGATTTTACCTATTTTGAATTTTGGTTGTGCTCTGATTTTTATGTATGTCTCAGTTAGTGTCCCCACATCTTAATATTTGCTTCTACTCAATGCAGACATGAGGAGAGATGTGCAGGAGATCTTCAAGATGACGCCTCACGATAAGCAAGTGATGATGTTTTCCGCAACACTCAGCAAAGACATTCGCCCGGTTTGCAAGAAATTTATGCAAGATGTAATGTCCCATGGCCGAATCTACTTCAATTTTGAAGTCTCTTTTTTCATAATCCCACATTCTCCGAGAGATTTTGTAATTAAGTCGAATCTGGTGGTTACATAACGTGCTTACCGTTGGCATCGTGTTTATTTGGATACCACCATAGTCAGCCGTTTATTTGGAATTTGCGGCTTGACAAGGGTGTTCATCTGGAGTAAAAAGCGAGAGTAAGACACAAAGGAGGCCATCTACTAGGAGTTCTCTCAGTTGTGGGATAAGTGCTTTGCAATCTGCATTAGTATTTCCTTAGGTTTATCTTCCTCGTTGGGTTTGGCTTTTTTGTTTTTAGTAAGTCATCTTGTGGGTTTAAATTTGTAGTCCAGTGTATTGGCATTATTTTCCAGTCAAGGGTGAGAGCGGTTGGGTGGGTGGGTGGGTGGGTTGGCGGTGTTGGGGAGCGGGGGTACTCATGTTGGTGTCCCCACTGGGATCAGCCTTGGTCAGCAGTCAAATTTCTTAATAGATTGTATTGAGCGTCAATGGTGGTGGCTTAAAGTGATTTAGAAAAAGTTAACTTCAAGGAGACAAAACAGATGGAGCGGAATCTTGATTCAGGAGATGTGCATCCGTCATTCATTTCGTTCTGGATTCTATTAGCTTGAGGAAGGCCCCTAATATGATTTACTGTGACATTTGTTCCTTTCAGCCTATGGAAATATATGTTGATGATGAAGCCAAGTTGACCTTGCATGGTCTAGTGCAGGTATTTAGTTTGCAAGTGGTCTTTTAGTTTATTACACTTATTTATTCATATAATTATTACCTTTCACTGTTCCTTCATAAAAATAAACAAGAGTCTTACCTCAATAATCTAAAATTTCAGCACTACATCAAGTTAACCGAGGCAGAGAAGAACCGCAAGTTGAATGACCTCCTTGATGCATTGGACTTCAATCAAGTTGTTATATTCGTCAAAAGCGTTAGCAGAGCTGCTGAGCTGAACAAACTGCTTTCAGAGTGTAACTTTCCCTCTATATGCATCCATTCTGGAATGAGCCAAGAAGAAAGGTTTGTTACTAATTCCTATATATTATTATTCCATATTGTATTCCTTGGCGAGTTTTTACTTCTTGTTACTCTGACACCTTTTTGTCACAAATTTATTTTTTTTTTATTGGATTTGGGATATTTCATTACCCCAACTTTTGCTTTGGTTGATCTTAGTAGTTTATGTCATTTTCCATCTTTAAATCAAAGTTTTCTCAACAGTTTTATAAAATTTGATTCAAACTATTAGCTAACCAGCTTTGTTTCGGTGTTTATTATACTGTGTATTTATTTATAAAGTTAATGATTCAGTGTCTTATATTTTTTTTTCTTCTCTCTATATAGTTGTCTGGTGTTATATAAATGTTATTTTTCTCAAGTTGCATGCCTGGTGACTCTTGTGCTTTAGAGTTTTTTCATACTTTTAAATTGATGTTATAGGCGATGAGTACTCTCTCCGGTTATCTTCTGGTGTTTGTGTCCCACTGCCCCTATTTCTCTCCTCTGATTGCCCTTGTGTCGTTTAAAATGTTTTGTTGAACTTGTCGTCATTTTTTGGCCTAGTTATTTCATTTGGGAGGGTGACCGTTTAATTTTAAATTGTATCTCTTTTGTAGGTTGAAGCGGTACAAGGATTCAAGGAGGGTCAGAACAGGATTCTCGTGGCAACTGATTTAGTCGGTAGAGGAATCGACATTGAGCGTGTTAACATTGTTATCAACTACGACATGCCAGATTCTGCTGACACTTATTTACACAGGGTAAGTTGATATTATGGTTTGATTCTTGAAATAAGTCTTGTCTAACTGAATTTTAGCTTATGTTTTGTCTTTTGATTAGCGTCTGTTTATCTTTTCTTTTTGGGTATTGTGGTGCATAATTATATGCCTTTGGTTCCTTTCCATAAAAGGAAAACTAAGAAAGAATTCTAGTTTTTCTTTTGGGGTTACTTGTAGCTGGAAGAGAGGCCTGATATTGAAAATGTATTTTGATGATCATAATGCATGAGCATTTATGCGGTGTGGTTTACTGTTTATATAAATATAGATTAAAATGCAATTCTATTATGTCTTTTGTCTCTTATGTGAATGGCTGGCAACTAATTTATATTCATATGTAATAGATCTGCTACGTTAAGAGTGTATTATAGTTTTTGGGTTCAGAATAAGATCATTTACATTGTGCCTGGTACAAAGATGGATGGTAGTAGGTAGTAGTATTCTGATGATTAACATGACGATGAACAGCTAACACATTCACGAATATATCTTGGATCTAACTTCTTGCTTTCACATAAAAATTCTGACAGGTTGGCAGAGCTGGTAGGTTTGGCACCAAAGGTCTTGCTATTACGTTTGTTTCATCCGCAGCAGACTCTGATGTTCTAAATGATGTATGAAATTAGTTATCCACGTGTGTTCTCTTCTGTTTATTGTAATTTTTCCGTTGTTTTAAACTTATTGGGTATGCAAATGCAGGTTCAGGAGAGGTTTGAGGTTGACATAAAGGAGCTTCCTGAACAGATCGATACTGCCACATACAGTATGTTTTCTTTGCTGGATATTTTTTTTCTGGTGTTTTGCTTTATAGTCAACTTTTGTTTTTGGTCTAAAGGTCAGAAAATAACTGATTGGAATTAGGAAACAGAAGCACCTGTATCACATTTAACAATCTTCTCAGATTTGTTTTTATTTTGACCGTACAACACCGATAATTTGCCTTTCTTCAGTAAAAATTATTTTTAACAGTTAACATCCCCAGTTTTTTATTCTTGAACAGAAAAATGAGATAATAAAAAACAAAAGACCTATCTTTTGGGGTTTCCCTAAATAACTAACCTCGCCAAGTTTATGTTTTATGAATTTTTTTTATTCTGTTTTATTTAGGAAAAGAATTAGGGTTTATTTTTCTAATGAAAACAGTTAGCAACTTAACCACATGGCAGTAAATGGTTGATATTTTCCTTCTCTTTCCATTAATGTCCTGCTATTTCTTCATCGTTTAGTTTACCAGTTTTGATATGTCAATCGTTACTGCAAGTCGGACCATAATTCTAATTTACTACTCGCGTCTAGCCCTTCCTGTGCTTCTGACAGGTGATTAGCTGAATTTACGCGTTCCTAATGCACTATCTTCTTTGTATGCAGTGCCATCTTAATTGAAGTTTACATCTCAGTATGAAGGCATCATTTGCACTGGTGGTGGAGGGTGTTGCAAACCGTTCTGTTATTTTATCAGACTGATTTTGAACGATTTGTTTTATGCGGTAGAAGCTCGACGCTGATGTATAAGTGTTTTTAAATATGGGTGTGTAGAAATTTGCGGTCCTCCACAACCTGTTACCCTGTAGGGCTTGGTTTGAGATGTTAGCAGAGTTGGAAATTTTAGAATTCATTTGCAGTATTATGTATGAAGTACCAGCCATCTCGCAGGGTCGGTCAAAACAGAAAGGATGAGACACTAGGAGGAGGGAGAACAAAGAAAATGTTATTTGCTTTAATATTATTTCGTGTCGGTATTGAGATTTTACTATGAAGATTTTGTTCGACGTTATTTCTGTTTATTTTTATATCGGTATCTGATAATGCAAGATTTCTGAATTCCGAATGCATTTCTATTGGGGAAATGATGATGTCGAAAAACCTGTTTGTAACAGTTCTGTTCGAGAAAGGATGAAAAGCATTTTTTACGTTCTTGTTTAATCATATTTGTTGTTTTTGTTTAATTTATATAATTCAACGGTCAAATAAAAGAATGATCGTGTGACAAGCTTAAAATGACCGAAGTGTCCCCGTTACTATTTTGGTAAATTACGAAGTCCAACACACTAGGAACTGGTTCTAGTCACCCGTTGTCATAATCACACTCTCACCCATTTGCAATATTTGGGACATCTCCGATGTACCCGAAAGTTTTTTCAGACTCAAATCGGAAACTTAAAACCTATAAATGATGGCTTTTAAGTCGAACCATAACTTATGTTTGGGGAATTGATTGACAAGCTACTCTCTTCTTCAATGCACCAGCACTAAGATGCATTGACGAATACGATGTAACTCACAGGACGCGAGGAGTTTTTTGGTAGTACAGTTTCACATTGTTATATAGTGTTTTTAAGTCACTTATGCTAAATACACAATATCTGTTTATCAATAAATTATAACTGCTATCCGCCTATATTTAATACGTGAATTAATAAGAATACATGAAGGTGTAACTGTTGCAATCAAAAATGTTTTTCACAAGTCATAGTGTTCCCCGAATTGAGATCTCAATTTTGAGTCTGTATAGAGCACTTTCTCATAAATTATAAACCATCGAACTGAGTCAAACACCATGAGCCATGGCAATAAACACTTTCCTCATCTGCAGATATGTGTTTTGGAATAACAGGAAAGAGAGTTAATAGGATGCAGTTCTTTGCTCCAATACTGTTCCTATTTATAGAAGTCGGGCCAAGTTGATGTAAACCATGCCTAATACCCATTTCTTCAGTGGATATTATATTCAAAATGGTATCCATATACAAGAATTTCTACATCCTTTTTCATCTTGCAATCCTATTATCTGTAAGGTAGTTTTTACTAGCTAGTACTACGACTATATTTGGGAATATGTATTTATATACATACATACATATACATGCATAGAATAGAGAATTTTTTATCTGTCTATGGCACACGTAATACGTGGTATAAGATTTCACATGTCTGATGTCTTACTTCTAGCGTATATTAATGGAAAACAAATACATATGTTATAATTTGAGTGAAATAATAACGTCACATAACTGTATTTGGAGTACTCCTAAAATTTGCTCACACGAAGTGTTAATAAATCAGGCATATATTATCATTCTCTAAGTTAGTATAACTACTACATATATATTTCATGCAGGAACTACTGCGCACCAGTTTGATGCTTTATATTGCTTTAACGAGTTTTGTGCTTGGCGCTGTGGATGAAACCCGAAGTAATATTTTTAACGTGCTTGACTATGGCGCCTTTGCAGATGGCCAGCACGATGATTCCGAAGTAATAAATATCTTCATGCCTTCAACTTTGTGTCTGCAGTTTTTTTACTGTAATTAGTTAATTACGTTTTAATTCTTAAATCCTCAAAGTTGCCTTCTAAGATATATATATATATATATCTTGTGCAATGAAAGGCCTTTTTAAAAGCATGGAAGGAGTTGTGTGAAGCTGAAGGAAGTTATTATGGTCTGCCAATGCTTGAAATACCTTGCGGAAAGACATTTAAACTGAAACCCGTGCATTTCCAGGGCCCCTGCAAGTCGAGATCTGTTCAAATTAAGGTACTAATTAATTTGTTCATTGGAGCATTTTGAAAATGTCAAAGTAGTATTCAGATAGCAGAAAACGTTTTTGGTAGTTAGTTATGGTTGAAATAAATAAAAAATGCTTTTTTGGGAGCTTCTAACCAGTATAAGTTGTTTCATATGTGTTCCATCGATGGACTCAAATTCGAATCCTTCTTCTTGTAGTGTAGAATATCACCGGCATTAAAAAAAGTAACTGAAAAGTTGGATTATATTTTTGTAAGAATAATTAATAATGGAAAATCATGAGAGTTTTTAACTAAGGCTCTAATACCGCATGTAAGAATAATCTGTTCTTCAAAATTCGAAGAAGATAAGTCATAGCTTGACTTCAAGAGTAAGCTTCTCCTCTCTTGCACAACAATATGCTCGACTTACAATAGGTCTAAGTCCATTAATGAGCTGCCTATTCTGTGAGAGCGCTGATTACTATTTATATTGAAATAATCCTATTAAAATCGTGTAGGATCCGAAACTGACACATAATTCTAATCGAACTATGAGTGCTAAGTATCAAGATTCATTTAAAGCATTATAACCGGTTCTAACTCCCACTGTCATGCTCACATTCTAACAACTTTTGGATCGATTATTTACAGTTTTGTTCAGTATTCAAATTGATCAATTGAAACTTAATTTTGCTGGATGCAGTTTTTTGGAACTATCATTGCTCCTGCGTATATAAGTGGATGGACTGGTTGTGTTGGAAATAGCTGGCTACTATTTTCAAACGTGGACAACCTCATGATCAATGGATCGGGAAAGATTGATGGCCAGGGTGAAAATTGGTGGAATAAACCAAAGGAACACCACAAACACAAAGTACACATTTCTCATTCTATGTGCATATTAACCTTACCCATATTACATCATGACATAGGTAACCAAACTTTAATTTATGTCCAGGAAATAATCAGATACCAGTCTCTCGATTTTCAGGGTAAAGGAAACTGCTATAGTCCTACAGTAAGACCACTCTTCTTAATATTGTCGAAACATATTAGGAAAGTGATTTTTAAACACTCATTTTCACACTCCGCACTTTTGTTATATTTAACATTTGCATTGAATAAATTAAAAGAGAATCAAGGAACATGATTAAAAAAAAAAGATATGTATAGAACGATAATAAAAATCATTTCTCACTTTTAATTTATAATAGAAATTTAGGTAAGAAGTGGCTAATTGGTTATAAGAGAAATCCTAAAAGAAATTTAGCCCCTTCTTTTAAACTAAAAACAATCCTAATAAAAGAAGTGTCTAATTAGTTACGTGTGATTGTATTGCAGGCTTTACGGCTCAGTAACTGCTCTAATCTTCATCTTAGGGGACTTACTCATGTTAATAGCCCAAGAAGCCATATTTATATCAGTAACAGTGAAAATGTAACTCTCACTCATCTCAATATAACTGCACCTGAATCAAGCCCTAACACTGATGGAATTGATCTCTCAAGCTCAAAAAATGTGAGCATCCATGAAAGTACCATTGCAACTGGTAATCCCAATATCTGTTACTTAATTAGGTGGTTCTGTTCGTATTAATAAAAATAATGATTTTACTTTTTATTGATTTTAGGGGATGACTGCATTGCTATCAAGGGAAATTGTTCCAAGATCAATATTACAGGGATTATGTGTGGCCCAGGGCATGGTATAAGGTTTGTCAATGACCTAATTTCTCTTTTGTTGATATAGAATCTACATAAAAGAGAAACTTACATGAAATAGATACAATGTGTGCATCTCACAAGAAAATAAAAAAAGGGGCCTTGGAGCAAGTGTTTTCACATGAGTTTCTTTAGATTACCAAATTCAAATTCGATTTTGCTTTCTCTATCCACAAGACAAGAGATGGAGCAAAAACATATATATGAAAGAATATATTATAAAATGAATTAGAACTTTGTTTGATCTTGTAGCGTGGGAAGCCTTGGAGCACAAGGAGCGTTTGAAACAGTTGAAGAAGTGTTCGTGGGAAATTGTACCCTCACAGAGTCCATGTATGGAGCAAGGATCAAGACCTGGCAGGTAGCGTTTAGGGACAACAATATTTTGGGCCAAACTTTATAATTAACGAGTAGTGTTCGTTGGCTACAATGAATGTGGACCACACATTTAGACAGGAACCATCAGTTACTTGATCAATAACTTTAATTTAAGAATCTCATAAACATTGTTGTTTATCAGGGAGGTTCAGGGTACGCCAGGAACATCCATTTCCAAAACATCCATCTTAGGGAAGCCAAAAATCCGATCATCATCGACCAATTTTACTGCAATGGTCGACACGATTGCAAAAATTCGGTAAAGATATACATGAGTTTTGATAACATATTGACTGTTATTAAAAAAATAAAAATAAAAGTTTTAGTTAATTACACATGCAAAATTTCTAATTATTTTGTGCAATTAATTAATTAATTAATGTTGCAGACGGAGGCAGTGTCAGTGAGCAATGTTACATATTTTGGTGTGAGGGGAACTAGTGCTAGGAAGGATGCAATCACATTGAAGTGTGCAAGTACAAATTGCACCAACATTTCAATGAACAAGATTAACATTTCATCATGGGACTATGGAAGTGAGGTTTCTGCTTATTGTCTGAATGCAAAAGGAACATCAAGCTGCTCCACACCTACTGTGCCTTGCCTGAACGGTGTTTGCGAGGGTGGAGGTGACTGTGGAAGTGAAGATTTTGTCTTTTATTAAAAATTCTAATGAAGGTGATAGTTATAGATCAATTAGGAGTGATGAATTACAGGACTCCACCAATTCTGGTGTGTAGATTTTTGAAAGATAATTTTAGTAACGATCGAGTGGTAAAGAATAATGGAATTAGAGAACACATTTCATATTGGTTGCAAGTGCCCCTTGGTCTTCTATGTACCTGAATTTGATTTCTCTCTTTGTCCCTTTGCTCCAATATTTTCCTCTCCACAATCCATTTTTTATTGATGAACGTTTATTCTAAAAAACTGAAATTGTTATTGACAGAATAATTCATGTGCATGCTATATGGATGAGATGTATATATATTGTTCTTCGCATAGCAAATTTAACTTTGGAAATAAAAATAACATATTGTATCAAAAAAAAAAAAAAAAAGAGACACTTAGGAAATAACAAAACATTTGAGAGATGCTCTCGCCATGTAACATATCAATCAACTACATGACAAGAGAAATTATTAAGAAAAAAAAAACCCCAATAATTATGTAATATATGAGGTGGTAAAAGAATTTCAGTTTTAAGAAATCCAACTCCCACCAACTATGCATGCGGAACTCCAATAACGACACTGTAAAAAAACATCATTTCCAGACAAAAGGATTTCGCGTTAAAGGTTTTGTCTGACAGGATTTTGTCGTTAAAGGTTTTGCTCTACAAGATTTCGTCGAGCAAGGTCGTAGCTAGAATGTTTGCCCGACTATGATTGATCATGAAATCAGTTTAGTTAATCTTATAAGTGCACTACGATCGTGATGCTGTGTCTAAATTTCACTATATAAAGTCATTATTAATCTGATCAATTATGATATAAAACATTCTACGTATTAGATTAAGGTATATACGCACAAGTTATAACACATAATTTTAGTTCTTATGGATTAGAAGAATGTTTTAAATTTTTTAGAAATACTGCATGAATCATGGATTCAATTATTTTTTTTAACAAACGATATTATCTACATTAAGGAGGAGGGGTGGGTTTAGCCTCACAATGAGTTAGCAATAATATGGTTCAAATTCACCTTTGGCGAAAATTGAACCTAAGACTTCTTACTTACAAGTGAAAAGGAATACTCCTAGATGAATATTTTAAATTTTGTAATTGTACACTTTCCATTTTTGGTACATATCTTCAGTCGCTATGGATTCGATGAATGTTTTATAAAAATTCAAAAATTTAAAAATATGAAGAAAAAAAGAAGAGGGAAAAAAAATTGTGGCAGTGCACTTTGAAAGAAATAATATTAGGTAGTGACTGCATGCATAGACTTTATTTTATGAATAATGTTAGGGAGATCAAATTTTTTAAATTCAATTTGTAAACCAAATGATGTGGTTGTTGATAATTAGATTATTACTTAAACGTTGATTAACGTGCTTATTTCTTATTGGTGACACATCATCTAGTTTGCATTTTGGTTTAAAATTTGTTCTCTCTAGCATTACCCTAATTTTATCCCAAAATAAAAATAAAAAAACAACCCTGCTAACCGTGGACTGTATTTTACATACATAAAACAATTGCATACCCAAATGTACTGATTAATAGTCATTAATCGTTAATCCTAGTATAGTGACTGCATGCATGCACGGCCAACTCCCACACCATGTATAAGAAGAGGGAGGAGCGTAGGGTGATTATCGGTAAATTAAGTTAAGAAATTGAGTTTTAATTCATCTCGCATATACTTACGTACTGATAATGGTGAGGAACACTGCAATTTCTGGACTCGATTCATTCTTGCTTAGTACTAACGTCACTTCTTTCTCTACTAAAATTAGCTTGTCATTTTATTTTTTTAAATTCTGTGTGCAGGACCTACATCTAGTTTTGGCATTGGATACGGGCAAAATGGTACTTATAATGTGTTTGATTTTGGTGCATCTGGAGATGGCGTCGCAGATGATTCACAAGTAATTAGATAAATCTTTTCCTCACTTTAATTATATGATTTTTTTCCTCACTTGAAGGCATGGCAAAGAGCATGTGGAACTCCAGGATCTTCACAAACCCTAAGCATCCCACAAGGGAAAACCTACTTACTCAACCCTCTCAGATTTTTGGGTCCTTGCAAGTCCAACAATGTTCAAATTCAGGTATATCTGCATATATATGGTTTTCGTTGATTTCTTTTCGTTAATCCTTGTACTTGATTAATCAACTAAGGTTTAGGGTTATGCATGCATTTCCTCTTTTAATTATAATGTGTGAATGATTAATTTAACGTCTTTTTGAATTTAATCAGGTTGACGGGAATATTGTGGGTCCTTCCGATCCTAATGTATGGACAACGGCGTGCGAATCTGGATGCTGGTTATGCTTCGAAGACGTGAAGGGTCTGATCATCAAGGGAAGCGGACATGTAAATGGGAAGGGTGCAATTTGGTGGAACCAAGTAGGTAAATTAACTCACAACTATAATTAAAATACCGTTTTTCATGTTTTATTTATGAAAATTAAAAACTCATCAGGTTTTTTTTGTTAATATGTATGTTCAGGAGGATAAGTTTCATTGCAAAGCACCATCGGTAATATACCTTTTTACTTCTCAGGACAGCCCAAGAAATCATATCATGATCCATCAATGCACTGGTGTACATATATCAAATGTCCACCTAATGCACCTGAAAATAGCCCCAACACTGATGGCATTGACATCAGTTGGTCAAGTCAAATAGATATACGTGACTCTTCCGTTGGAACCGGTAATTCACATTACTTTATATATATTTGAAGCTTAAGTATCTTTGTATTCATAACTATGAGTTCACTAGTATTTCAACTTGAAGTTTTGCCAAGTTTGTGTAATTGTAACATTGCTTAACATTATTGACGTGATGTCGCCTATTAAGTTAAATTTTAACATGGTGATCAATGATTTTATACTTGAAGGCACGTCAACATGGCATATTACGTTGTGGACACCCATGATATTTTTTGTCATTGTTTAGTTGTTTATGTTATTTACTTGCATATATTCTTCGTAACATATGATTAATTGTTTACAATACATAGGTGATGACTGCATTGCAATTAAGGGTGGCTCTTCTTTTGTATACATAACAAATGTGGCATGTGGACCAGGTCACGGTATTAGGTATGTGAAAAAGTTGTCTTTTACATTTTCGTCACAAAATGAAACTTGACGAACAATAAAAGGGTCCCTAAATCCTAAGCCTTAGTTGGTTTCAAACAACCTAATCAAACTATTTTTCTAATTGACTTTTTAACTGTATGCGTGTGTGTTCTGTTTCTAAAGTGTGGGAAGCTTAGGACAAGGTGGAGCTGATGATAGAGTTGAACAAGTGCATGTTCAACATTGTACCTTCACCGATACTCAAAATGGTGCAAGAATCAAGACTTGGAAGGTAAATATCATTTACGTTTTTAGGTGGATAAAATTTGTGCATGTGTTGATACCCTCTAATGTAAATCGGTCTCTTACAATAGTAGACTTTCTCTCTACAATATATCATTTTTCTGGACGAAACAGTTTGTGATGTAACATGTTTTTCAAATAATTATTTTAGATATTTAATAACACTCTTCTTGATTTGTTTGAAGGGAGGATATGGTGCAATTTTAGATGAATTGATACAATTCCAATACGTCATGGTGCAATTTTAGATGAATTGAAACCTCATGGTCTATTTTGAAAATCACCTCAAACTTGAAGGTGTAAAATCTAATTATCCTTATTTTTAAAGGGGCTTAGATTCACTATATAAAGGTTTCTTTGGTTTAGGCTATAAACATGAGTGACGTGACTTACACTGGCTTCCAAGGAACTTCAGCGAGTGAACAAGCTATAACACTGGATTGCGGTAGCGTGGGTTGCACCAACATTGTAATGGATCTTGTCAACCTAACTTCGGCTGTGCCTTGAAAGCCAGTACTCAAAGCTTTATGCAAGAATGCCAGTGGGAAATCAAGCTCTACTACACCTGTCGTTCCTTGCCTATCAGAGTGATCGATCCGTCGATGCATATTGCAATTCAATTTTGTAGTTCATTAGATTTCTTTTTTCTTAAGGTAGAAGTTACATTTTCTTTTTCGAGTTCATTTGGCCGTTGCTGCCAATCAATAAATTGTGCCCCTTTCATTTTCTCTCTCTTTTCTTCATTCCTGCAATATTAAATTTGAAAAGGAACCTTTTGAAAATTGTGATTTTTATTTTTATTTTTATTTTTGGAAGAAAAGTCGATAGATTCATTGCCATAAACATATGAAGTTACAAAACCCAGTTACACCAAGTTTTCCTCATAAAGTAAATCTGATATGAGGTCTGGGGTTTCTCAAACTAGTTACAATTAGAGCCTGAAAGTAAACCAAATCGTGCAAGACGGTGGACGGTGGACGATGCCATTAGCTTGTCGGCAAACATGAGTAGAAGAAACTCCAATGATTGAGGCCAAAAGCTCCTTCGAATCTTCAATAACGAGCCCAATCTCAAACTAGTCATTAGAAGAATCCTAGGGAGCTGCCGCAATATGGAGCGAAACGCTCTCAAGAATAAAATTTTGAATAGGGCAATGCTAAAGAGACTCAAATTGTAGACTAAATTTATAAACTAAATGATGTGTCACCAATAGAAATGAGCATGCTTATCAATGCTTAAGCAATAATCCAATCATCAACTTCCATGTTCTTTAGTTTTCAAAATTGAGTCTGCAAATTGAGTCTCCATAGCATTACCCTTTTGAATAACCCCTTTGCGTCGCCAAAAGCAAAGCCTCACGAGCGGCCACTGCCTCCACATGTAAAGGAGAAGAAATATGGTTTATTTTCCTCCTTGTGGCAGCTACAAAACTTCCCTGATCGTTAAATTAATCATGCCAACTCCCCCCTGCTTAGAAGATTCGTTCCAAGCCCCATCAATGTTGATTTTCAGAAAATTTGTCCGAGGCCAAGACCATTTAACGTTCTGATGGAGGCGTGTACTTGCAGTCACAGTTGGGACAGCAGTTCGAATGAAAGCCTGCCACCAAGAGATGCATCTGGACGCGAGAATATCTGGGGCCTCCATTGCATTTTCCACAACCTATTGTTACGAGCACCCCAGATAGCCCAAAGAATCATCAAACAGATAGCAAAGTTCTCGGGGTTCAGAACCGCCACCCAAGAAGCAATCCAATCCATCGAAGATGAGGAGCGATGAGGACATGGTGGAAAGCCAACTGGAGAAGCCATCCACACGCACCGAGCAAACGCACAGTCACGCATAAGGTGAAGAGTGGATTCACCAAATCCGCCACGCAGGTGATGTGTTTTCTTAAGATTGCTAATTTTGGTGCTTATAATTTGACCTATCTTTGATTCTACTAATACTCTTGATATCGATTTCCTTTTTTTAAAACACACATGTTGACTACCAGAACACTTTGGTACGGATACTGTTTTCCACTACAACAAAAATGTTTCGAGACAACATGTGCCAATTATTTATTGTTTAGGGTTCTCCGCTCCAAGTTCAACTCACTCTTTCCCCTTTGTTTTGTTTCTGAAAATGATTTCAAATTTTTCTCTAAGTTCAACCAAAACTGAAGACTCAAATAGATGTAGCTAGAAATTTAAAGAGAGGATGAAGTTGGAGAAAATTACTTCCAAGAGTGTGTATAAGGAATTAATTAGGCGTGACAAAGAGAATTATGACTTTCTAAAAATAATAAAAAAATTTGCCCAACAAATGTTTTCGTCGAGCATGTCTTTTGTATTTTTTTTCCTTAAATCCTTACTTGACGATTGTTTTGTGGGGCAAAAATTTTTGAAATTTATTTATGGGTAAATTACACTTTCATACCTCAAGTTTGGGGTTCATTTCAATTTCTTACAACATCTTCAAAACATTTCACTTTCATACCTTAAGTACTATTTTATTTCAAAATAATGTCTCCATTACATTTTTCATTCATTAATCTGTTAAGTGCTGAAGTGACTGCCAGATTTATACCACGTGGATGCCAAATGTGTGCCACATGGCAAAAAAAATAATTTTTTAATTTAAAAAAAAAAACCTAAATCTTCTTCCCAAAAAAAAAAAAAAATTGAAAACGCAGAACCCACCCGTCTTCTCCCTCCAGAGCCTCCCAACCACCTCCCTCTCCTCCACTCTCTTCATCTCCCCTCCCATCCAAAAACCCATCTCATCCCACCCCACCCCCACCCCCCCCCCAACCATTTTTCTTTCCTTCTCCTTTTTCTTTCTTTTCCCATTTCAAAGGGACAAACCAAAAATCAAAAGCCTTGTTTTTCACTCTTCCAGTTCCAAATCCCAAGTATTCTTCTAAGTAGAAACCCAAACCCCATCTTAAAGCAATCTCTTTCTGTTTTTCTTCAGACTCAGAATAGATTTTGGTGGCGGTGGCGGTGAAAGAACACCCACCAAATCCAAATGGAATACACCACAAGCTTAAGGCCTCAAGAATTTAGAGAGAAGCCCTATTCGTATTCCCCCATAAACTCACCGAGAACCAACAACAATGGCACAGCCACCAATGCCATGGTCTGCAACAGCAGCAGCAACTCGGCGGTGGCGGCTCAAATCCCGACAACTCCGAAAGTCTCAACTCCCATATCCGAAACCTGTCTGCATCTCGTGGGTCCGATCGATGTCAATTTGAGGTTAGAATGAGAGAAGGGGGAAGAGAAAGAGATGGAAGAGGTCGCCGGAAATAGGTGGGGTGGGATGGGGGGTTTGGTCGCGGGGAAAACGATGGCCTTTTTTTTTTTAATAAAAAAAATAGGGTAAATATTATAATAATTTTAATGCATTAAAATTTATTATTTTTGCCATGTGGTGTGCTACGTTGGTAGTCACATTAGCACTTAACGGACTAGTAGAAAAATCACTTTGCGCGACGTAGGTGCCTTCGTCGCGCAAAGTCAAGAATCGTTGCCTCAGGGTTTGCGCGACGCAACTTCGTCGCGCCAAGGCAGTGACAGTAGGGTTTGCGCGACGAAGAAGCAACCTACGTCGCGCAAAGTGTATTTTGCGCGACGTAGGATGTGCGTCGCACAAAGCGTCTTTGCGCGACGCATGCTCTACGTCGCGCAAAACCGCTTTGTGCGACGCACATCCTACGTCGCGCAAAATACACTTTGCGCGACGTAGGTTGCTTCTTCGTCGCGCAAAACTCTCTTTTTTTTTTTTTTTTTTTTTTTTGACAAAAATATTTTTATTTAATTTTTAATAAATATTGTAATTAAATTATAAACAATAATTAATAAACCAAGAAAAAGTATTTAATTATAGAATATATGAAAATGTACATACAAGATGTCCAAACAAAAAAGACAAAAACTACAACAAGTAGTCTTCTAGGTTTGATACAACATGCTACTGGGTATCGGCTAGGCGATGTGGCTGGAGGGTCAAAGATAGAGCAAGATCAGGTGCTGGCATCAGGATTTGCAGGCCGGACATGTGTAAGGCCCGTAAGATCATACTTATCTTCTCGTCCTGGGCCGATAACTGGGTTGCAATCTGGGCTTCCCGGGCTATTTCTTGGACCGCAATCTGAGACGCCGTGAGAGTAACCTCAGTAAAAGGTGTAGGCTCCCCAATCAATGAAGCACTCACGACTAAAGCAGTAGCTGCTGAAAATGCGGAATGCACATTGGTTACACTCCGACGACGAGTGATCAACTACGACATCTATACACTTTTTGAACCATAGAAATATAATTATAAAATGACTAGGCATAAAGTCATAACATACCCGCTGTATTTTAGGAACTTCTTGTTGCATAACATCTGATTTTAAGCGTCTCAAAATAAAGGGTCCCAATATAGATTTCATGCGGACAATCAAATCTCTATCTTCACCAATTAATAGATTTTTCAAGTCAACATCCTTAGTAGTGAAAAGATCTGGCACCATAAACTCCAACATAGACCAAAGCTCCTACAACAGAAACATACAAGTCAATGAGTCATTTATCAACAAAACTAAAATCTAAAAGAAATTAATAAAAGCATGAGTTCCACTACAAAATCAATAGTAATACCATTCCTCGATTCTCTTCCCTCCATTGTATACCTTCATTCTCAGCAATTTCGATGACCTACACAAAGCAAGTAGTAAGAAAAATTTTGAACAAAGCTTATATTTATGAAGTTGAGAGATCAAATAATCCAATTAAAGAAACCAAGATATACTTTGGACAGTTCTGAGATTTCTTCTTGCAATGTTTCCATAAAAAGATGGGAAGGTAAAATTCAAAGATCATTACTTTCATTATAGCCAAATACCCCCATGGCAGGGGAAGAAGAGAAAAATAAAACCTCCAGTAATTGTTATCAAAACTCAAACTTCCCAAAAAGAAAACAGAACAACAGTAGCAATATACAATCGAGTTAAATAACACCAAAACAACAGTAGCAATATACAAAAAAGGCACCATCATAAAGTAAGAGACATTTTATTTACACATACATTAACTCAGCCACCAGTTTGATCAGTTTAATATGCATTACCAAGCATTCCACTATTTCCCCAAAAATTTCATGCCAAAGAGAATTTAAAACCCCTACCGATTGCTTCATAACCATGCGACCCACACCCTGTGATAACCCTGAGGAATTGAACCGTTGTACCAGAGCAGACAAGTAAATAGACCATACCTAATAAAATTGCAGACCAAAATTGTTCAAAGAGAAAGCAAAAAGAAAATTGCAAACAATTACATTGTGCATAAGTTCCAAACAGTAGATGGATTTTTAAAAGTTTCTTGGCTTGTTTGACATGTTGCCCATGCAAATCAATTGTTATCACATTTTCTATGTCCTTGTTTCTGCAGATTAGAACATTAGCTTAGTTTGTCTACACTTGTGCCAATTTAGTTTGCACCTTCCCCTAGCCAATCGAAAGATAAGAGGTAACATTAATATCTCAACTTGAATTCAACTCATTTTATATCAAATATAACTAAATACATTACAAAACAGTTGTCCGTGAGGCTTAGCCCTCTTGGAAATAGAACCTTAAACTAACACTCAAGGGCCATCAACCTAGGGTAAGGTTTTCCCTAGACCATTGGGCAGATGAGGAAATTGATGGAGGGAAACTAATGGATGTGCAAGGTGCAAGCTTTGAGTTATTGCGAAGTATTTAATGCTGCTTTCTTGGATGTAAGCCCACAAATCTAGAGAACACATTGGACAACCACTCCACGACCCATAGCAAAAACTGACATGCATGCCTCAAAGCACAACATTCTTTTCAATACACAGAAAACACACTTCCCAAACAACAAAACAAACATTGTGCTCTTAGAGAAGCCCAGACCTGCTCAGCGAGGTAACCTGCATGTTCCCGTGCTCCTCTTGAATATGTCGTTGCAGCCTGCAGAAAAATGTTCCCTAGTCAGTAAGTTACTAAAATAACTGCTGAAAGTAAGGTGTTAAAACCATCTTACTTTCTGATAGTAGGACCTCATTGAATCCCAGTGCTCCTTTGCAGTTCCTCCGAAGGCATGATATTCATCTCCTTGAGCTACACTGAAAAATAAAGAAGGAAAGAACAAAGATAAGACATTGATATAAATATAGAATTTTACATATTTGGGTAGATAAAGGCATTGCTATAGCAGGATAGATCACAGTTCGTTCAAAAGAAAACAATTCGTTCAAATGAATAAATCAAAACCTTCATTCTGAGCAAAATAAACCACTACTATAAAAGGAAATTAATCCCCATCACAAGAGAAGATGTAAATGCAAAAGAAGCATCAGGAGTTCCAAGTTCAGTACCAAAATTGACCTGCTGTGCTTCCACTGAGCCAGAGGTGCCAATGACTGCAATCGGAATCGGAATCGAAGTCCTCGTCGTTGTGGGAGAGTTGTTGGGGCTTGGAGGCTGATCGGAAGCTGAGGAGGAAGGCTACGGGAGAAGATGAGGCGAGGATGAGGAGAGGATAAGGAGGAGACTGCCTGGGTGCAGTCGGGAGGATGACTCTTTCCCATTTTGTTCAGTGTAATATGGGAAAATTCAAAGTAAGCGCCTATTTTTAACAATTGAACCGCCACAATTTTAAGAACTTGCGTGACGGAGGGATAGATGTTGACGTCGCGCAAAGTGTTTTGCGCAACTACCTCTTTACGGCGTCTCGCAAGTTATAATTTTTTTTTTTTAAAATAATTGTAAAATTTATTAAAAATGTGACTTTATTCATTTTAAATTTAATTTTTTTATATAAAACCCATAATAATATATTTTTTCTAACAAAAATCCGATCCGAACTACAATAATAAATTTAAAGTTACTTAATAAATATACATACTATTTAATTTCTTAAGTATTATACATACAAAATAAATAAATTAAAATCTACTTAGTAAATATATATACCATTGAACTTGATGGGAAACGCATTGTACGAAATTAGTTTCAACAATTGAACCGTCAAACTTGTTTGTATATACTTCGAGATCGCATACGCCAAAAATCTCAAAAAACAAACATTCAGAGATCAAGTAATGGGAAAAAACTTTTTGACGGTTATAAACGAAAAATCACGATTTAACGGTTATTTTAACTCCGATTTTGATGATTTTTTACAACTACACTCCTTGACCCTAAATGAATACAACGAAGTAATACGATCATCAATTTAAAATATTTACACAAGTGGATACCACAAAATCTTATGTTATGCTTGATGAAAGTATTAATAAACTCCAGTGTTAGGGAATCTATCGTTTTGATGGGATACGCATTGTACAAAACTAATTTCAATGATCAAACCGTCAAACTTGTTTGTATATACTTCGAGATCGCATACGCCAAAAATTGCAAAAAATAAATATTCAAATATCAAGTAGCGAAAAGAAACTTTTTGACGGTTATAAACGAAAAATCACAATTTAACGGTTATTTTAACTCCAATTTTGATGATTTTTTATAGCTACACTCCTTGACCCTATATGAATACAACGAACTAACTTGATCGTCAATTTAAAATATTTACACAAGTGGATACCACAAAATCTTATGTTATACTTGAACTAATTGTTAGGGAATCTATCGTTTTGATGGGATACGTATTGTACGAAACTAATTTCAACGATCGAACCGTCAAAATTGTTTATATATACTTCAAGATCGTATACGCCAAAAATCGCAAAAAACTAATATTCAGATATCAAGTTACTGGACAAACCTTTTCGACGGCTATAAACGAAAAATCACGATTTAACGGTTGTTTTAACTCTAATTTTGATGATTTTTTACAGCTACACTTTTTAACCCTATATGAATACAATGTACTAATTCGATTGTCAATTTAAAACATTTACACAAGTGGATACCACAAAACAAAAATCCAATGCAAAAACCGCCCCCCCCCCCAAAAAAAAAAAAAAAAAAAAAAAAAACACTTTGCGCGACGTAGGTACAACTGCGTCGCGCAAAACATCTTTGCGCGACGCAGTTGTACCTACGTTGCGCAAAGTTTTTTTTTTTTTTTTTTTTTTTTTCCTTATGAGTACAAAATAAATAAATTAAAATCTACTTAGTAAATATATATATCATTGAACTTGATGGGAAACGCATTGTACGAAATTATTTTCAATGATCCAACCGTAAAACTTGTTTGTATATACTTCGATATCGTATTCGCCAAAAATCTCAAAAAAAAAAGACATTCAAAGATCAAGTAACGGGACAAAACTTTTCGACGGTTATAAACGAAAAATCACGATTTAACGGTTGTTTTAACTCCGATTTTGATGATTTTTTACAGCTACACTCCTTGACCCTATATGAATACAACGAAGTAATTCGATCATCAATTTAAAATATTTACACAAGTGGATACCACAAAATCTTATGTTATGCTTGATGAAAGTATTAATAAACTCTAGTGTTAGGGAATCTATCGTTTTGATGGGATACGCATTGTACAAAACTAATTTCAACGATCGAACCGTCAAACTTGTTTGTATATACTTTGAGATCGCATACGCCAAAAATCGCAAAAAACAAACATTCAGATATCAAGTAGCGGGACAAAACTTTTTGACGGTTATAAACGAAAAATCACAATTTAACGGTTATTTTAACTCCGATTTTGATGATTTTTTTATAGCTACGCTCCTTGACCCTATATGAATACAACGAACTAACTCGATCGTCAATTTAAAATATTTACACAAGTGGATACTACAAAATCTTATGTTATACTTAATGAAAGTATTAATAAACTATAAATGTTAGGGAATCTATCGTTTTGATGGGATACACATTGTACAAAACTAATTTTAACGATCAAACCGTGAAACTTATTTGTATATACTTCGAGATCGCATACGCCAAAAATCGTAAAAAACAAACATTCAGATATTAAGTAACAGGACAAACCTTTTTGACGGCTTTAAACGAAAAATCACAATTTAACGGTTGTTTTAACTTTGATTTTGATGATTTTTTACAGCTACACTCTTTAACCCTATATGAATACAATGAACTAATTCGATCGTCAATTTACAACATTGTTTGTCGCCAAAAGAAAAGCAAGAAACAATGAACTAATGCAAGAATCCCAAAAGAAAAGCAAAAGAGCAAAAAAAAAAAAAAAAACTTTGCGCGACGTAGGTGCAACTGCGTCACGCAAAGTTAGGGAAAAAGCGGTAAAGAATTCCTGGTTTGGCGCCAAAATCTTGCGTGACGCACAAAACGTCGCGCAAACAGCCTTTGCGCAACGGCACTTTGCGCGACGCAGGCTGGCGTCGCGCAAAGGTGTTTTGCGTGACGCAGGTGTTCCTACGTCGCGCAAAGCGTCTTTGCGCGACGCCAGCCTGCGTCGCGCAAAGTGCCGTTGCGCAAAGGCTGTTTGCGCGACGTCTTTTTTTTGCGTCTCGCAAACATACTTTGCGCAACGAAATTTGCTCCGTCGCGCAAGCTGCCGTAGTGCAAACATGTTTTTCTACTAGTATGGATGGAAAATGTAATGGAGGTATTATTTTAAAATAAAATAGTACTTAAGGTATGAAAGTGAAATGTTTCGAAGATGTTGTAAGACATTGAAATAGACCCTAAACCTGAGATATGAAAGTGTAATTTTGAAACATACGACTTTGTCCGATAAAATGCTATCTTCAGACAAGTTATAATCATAAGGTCAAGTTGGTCAACGCACTTGACTCAATGAAATTGTCGTTGGTAATTTTGTCATTGAACAATATTTGCCCAACAAAGTCTTAATATTTGGCGGGTAAGCATATAATCGACGACTTTTGCCCGACGAAATTCGTCAGGCAAACCATTAGGCGATGAAATCTTATTTGGCGTAACAAAATGAAAATGATGTTTTTTTAGCAATTACATTTAGTGCATTCAAAGTTCAGCTAGCGAGCAAGTAATAACACTGAACTGTTGTACCTTGCGTTGGACCATTGTAATGGATCATTTCAACTTAACCTTCATTGTGCCTGGAAAGCCATTCACATCTTCATGCAAAATGCGAATGGAAAGTCAATCTCTACTGTACCTGATGCTGATTGCCCTTCCAAATGGGATGTATTATATGTTAATGTTCAATCTCGAAGTACTAGTGCTTTTATAATAAGATTATTTGTTGAAAGATTATGGGCTCGTCGTGTATTAATTGTGTGAATTGGGAAAATAGTGATATGTTACCTTTATAAATATTTCCCTAAATCATGTCTCAAGATCTTTCTTTCAAAGGAATTAGTAAATAAATCAAGTGATTCTTTATGCCTCATATGCAAGTAGTGGATTGCTTTGACGGATAAGACCTTTCGTTTTAAATAAATGTAGTAAATAATGTTGTTTGTAATAAAATATTCACGCACCATACAGATTAGTAACCGAAGTGATCATTACATCAAAATTATCATGCAGTGCATCATATAATCGTTTAAGATAATAATGAAAGAGAAATGGTAAAGAGACTCTCAAAGTGGAATAAGAAAAGCTTCCACACGTTGACTTAAGGCCACATGCTCAAGAGAAAATTTGAATTCAAGATTAACGAAAATAAGGATGCTGTTAATGCGTATCTATGTGACTAACAAGCATTAACGTGTGACCATCGTTAATATGCGTGAACGTAGAATTGTGTGAAAGAAAGAAAAAAAAAAAAAAAAGGAAAAACGAAACCCTCAAACTAAATGAAACAAGCGTTTGCATATTCTCAGTCATATATATGTTCTTCTCAACAAACTAGAAAGAAAGCTTCACGAAGGTGTACTATGACTTCTGGTTTTTCCGTACAAAAAATGATTTACCACCAACCTAGTTTAAAAATCTCCAGTCAGTTGGAAAATGCTTCCAAATTGGAAATGGTGGTTGAAAATATAGGGTTAAAGAAATTGAATAAAGTTCTTTTGCTTTACCTACTAAGAATTTGGTACACTGGTACAAATTTGCTTGACTCACACTGATTGTGATAACGATATAGATTTGTGATGAGTGCGGTATCTAATTGTGTTCCTTTGTGATGGTTTGGTTTTGAGACTGCATTGTAAAAGTCACTGTACTGTCCTTTTTGCCATTACTAATTTACGTTAATATATAAGGGGCACGATTTAAATAGTAACATAATAAGCAAACAGGTTTCTGGCTAGTAAGCTAATTATATATATGGAAACTAATGTAATTAATTGAAAAACATTTTCTAAAGATATATTCAGTTAAACTATAAGATGACTAGTAATTACTGAAATCTTAATTTTACACAAATGTTCTATATACGTGGCCTACAGAGTTTCACTTCAACCTAGTCAACCATTTTTTAGGAAAAAAATCTATTTTCTGTGTAATATATTTGCATCTGGATTCATAGATGTTTAACTTGGAAAAGAAAAATCGCAATCAGAAAATACAAGGAAATGAAGAAAACTAAGATCTCAATTTTATGATTTACTTTGATGAATATGAAAGATAAGCATTACCCGCTCTCAATTTTTTTTGCAGCCCCCGCCGGTTGCGGCTAGTATATATATGTATTGGTACATAATCTCAAACAATTCATATCCTTATCAAATTTATTGCTGGACTCCAGAATATTTCTTTTGTTGCTTCAATTCTGGTTTAATTTTTCCCCCGTTTCGTAAAAAAATGCAGGACCGACTCGTTAGCCTTTTGATATTTAGCATTGTGCTGTCTGGGTTGATTGATATTGGGTACAGTGAAAAAACATTTGATGTTCTTAATTATAGGGCAGTTGGGGATGGAGAAGCTGACGATTCTGAAGTAACTTCTCTCTTTTCTTCTTTGTTTTCACATTCATATGTTTTGTACAGGTATATGCTTTGTGTATAGGTTCTCTATTGATTATACTTGAGTTCTGGACCCCTGGACATTCAGGACGTTCTATCCCAAATACATGAATCAGTAGTAATGTAACACATATTCTTTTTTAAGTCGTCATGAGTGGTTCAAAAACAATTAATTCGTCACATTATTAAATCAAAAGCATGCTTTACACCAAAAAAATTATTTTCATGAAATAGGACATAAATGTGTTATATTTTAATCAGTTCTTTTTTTGTTGAATAATAATTTTTTTACTATAGTGTTGTTATCCATACATTCATTTTTATCTTTTATACGCACCTCTCAATTTTTGGACGTTGGACCAAATTATTAAAAAGAACTAAGGACATATATTAACGGATTGTGTGTAGGAGCTTGGGAGGTAAAAAAAAAAGTAAGTGGATAAAATCGTTCTTTCGAATACTACTTGAACAAGTTAAAAAGAATAAACTTAAATATAAATCATTGTGTTACTTAGCCACACTTTCCACTCCAGCATCATTGTATAGAAAAAATAATGAACCGTTCTTATCTTTGCATGTATAGGCTTTTGTAAATGCATGGAAAGCCTTATGTGGAGCAGATGAAGTTGGTGACGTACCTACACTAGTTATACCCAAGGGAAAAACCTTCTTACTGCAGCCTATCGAATTTGAAGGCCCTTGCAGGCCTACGAGGGTCCATATTCAGGTAAATCTATAAGGAATATTTATGGCAAGCAAATTTAATAAGGAATTTATAATCCTCTAATTATAGCTAAGATTTCCCTTCTTCATTCGTCTTTATATTTCCCTCTGTTGTTTTTTATTTATTTTGTATCCTAACGTGCTCATTCGAGTTTGAATAAGAAAGATTTATATGACACATGTATTGGGTCACTGTGGTATGAAACGCTACGAGTAACAATGTATTCATAGCATATGTAAGTCTCTTGTGCTTAATAATCTTTAGTGATGTAAGATATGTGGCTATTCTGGTAGTAGGCTCAGGTTCATCCATGGCTATTGTCCGTTTATTGGTGCAAACTAAAATTATTCAGTAATATGACTTCAACTTTTGAAAAATGGTTAAATGTTCCTTTCATATTGGGTCCGGAGAGTAGGTCCTGGGGAATGTAGTGGCTCCCAAAACGGTGGATGCATGGAAAGAGTGCCCATCATCAAATGCCTGGCTCCAATTTACAAATGTGGCAAATCTCACGCTCGATGGTTCAGGAACAATCGATGGCCAGGGTTCATCTTGGTGGAGCAATAGCATTGCCGATCAATATATCTCCTTCATAAATGTAATACTCTGTTCGTATCTATTGAAATTATAATATAATCACCATACATCTAAGATGCTTATCCCATCCAACATATTTACAGGTCAATGAGAAGAGCTGCGAAAGACCAAAGGTTAGTATGAATTTAATTATCAGACTATGAATTCAAACTATTAGTCAAACTGATTTTCTTTTAGTAGTGTGTGGTGCAAATTTATTATCTGATCAACAAAACTATTTAGACACGCATAAGACACAATAATTAACGCACTCTCTAATATAGGTTGATCAACCATTTCATTTGAAAGTGAAACTCACTTGTATTAAAGCAGTGTATAAAGAAATGTATCAGTTTTGTGTGTTAATCCCGATTTCCTCACTATCGTTTGTATTAAAAACATAGCATTACTTCATCTGGTAGAATGCTACCATAGGAATTTGTTTGAACCGATATCATTTTAATCCATATTACTAAATTAAGTTGGGTTTTACCAATTACTGCAGGCTCTACACTTTAACAGACTGTAACAATCTTCGTTTAAGTGGACTTACACATGTCAATAGCCCAAAAGCTCATATTGGTATAACCCACTGCATCAACGTCGATGTCTCCCATCTTACTATAATTGCACCTGCCGAAAGTCCGAATACTGATGGAATTGATATCTCAAACTCTATCAGTGTCAATATTCATGACTCTTTTATTGGAACTGGTAATTAATTTAAATTCATTTTATGTAATTAATCCTGATCATTATTTTGCAGGCCATTGCAACCAATTAGTTTTTTTGTGCATTTTGTTACAACAGGTGATGACTGTATCGCTATCAGTTCTGGGTCTTCCAACATCAACGTTACCAACATTGCGTGTGGACCGGGCCATGGAATTAGGTTTATCCAAAATAACCACACAAAATATATTATATCAATTTATTGACAACATTAATTAGATGTTGAGCATATAATTAAGTTTAAAGTAATGTTAGGAAGACTAAAATTTTTAATTAAATTTTGTAGACCAAATGATGTGATTGTTAATAATTAGATTATTACTTAGGTGTTAATTAACGTGCTTACTTTATATTAGTAACACATCATTTGATTTACAGATTAGGTTTAAAAATTTAGTCTCCCTCTCATTATCCTTAAGTTTAACACTCGTTGTAACTTTATATACTTTGTCTAATTCAGTGTGGGAAGCTTAGGTAAAAATGGAGCTCATGAAACAGTAGAAAATGTTTACGTGAGAGATTGTAGTTTCAATGGAACTCAAAATGGAGCAAGAATCAAAACATGGCAGGTATATATAATTATATGTACCATAAAAGATTTATGTATATGCACACCTTATCTTATCCAAGTTGGTTAGATCAATATGATCTCTTCTCTACACCCAAATTGAAACTTTCATCCCCGTAGTTTAAATGAACTATCCCATTGTTTGTCCAAAGGAGAAATTCCATTTATATGGTTAGTATTTATACGTTCAGTCTCCAAATTAAGATACAGTTGACCCATTTCCTGTATTTGCATCGATTCTCTAAGATATTGTCCTTGTTAATTTTCAGGGTGGATCTGGCTATGCTAAGAACATAGTTTTCGAGAAGATCACACTTGTTGCAGCTGCAAACCCTATCATCATTGACCAATTTTATTGTGATGCTGAAGCTAAACTAAGCTGCGAAAATCAGGTATATTTACTTTCTCTTTTTTATTTGAAATGTTTAACAGTTCATAGGGTAATGTTATTTTACCATACTTATGATGTCAAACTATGAATTTGTATTTCACATGCAACAAAATTAGAATAATAAATGTGTCAGATTTACAGTTTAATTGACAAACGTAAACCATTTTGCATTACTAAAGATTCTGGCAAGAGAACAATTTTTCCATAATATCACATTTGTTGACATGGGGCTTGACTTGTTCCAAATATTGATGATTAGACATCAGCTGTGACCGTGAGCGATGTGAGATACATTGATTTTCAAGGAACTTCTGGAAGCGAGGAGGCGATCAAATTAAACTGCAACCAGATTCCAGGCTGTCAAAACATTGTTATGGAAGAAATTCGTATCACCTCTGCTGTTCCTAGTAAGAAGATTTATGCAAGTTGCAGCCATGCCAAAGGAACCTGCAATGACAGTACTGTGCCCGTACCTTGCCTCGACACGTGATCGCACTGTTCATGGCTTCTACTTGATCCAACTCTATGTTGTAGTTCCCTATGGCCTTGTAAGAGCCTTATTATATTCGCTCTTTTCTTGGAGAAAATTTCAATATTATATATAAGAAGTGTTTTTCAATATTCTAAGAGTTTTATTTGATCGAAAATTTCAATATTATATATAAGAAGTGTTTTTCAATATTCTAAGAGTTTTATTTGATCGAAAATTTCAATATTAGGGTTGTCAATTGGCTAAAAAATATATTGGAAAATAATCAAAAGAAAACACTTTTAGTTGGTTATAAATATTTACCAAGGTCTGTTGAGCAATAAAACTCAGTTCATGTGGAATT
The DNA here is from genome assembly GCF_019419815.1 of Pyrus x bretschneideri. NCBI lineage: Eukaryota > Viridiplantae > Streptophyta > Magnoliopsida > Rosales > Rosaceae > Pyrus > Pyrus x bretschneideri. The sequence continues at coordinate 7,421,482 of NW_025999390.1, read as the reverse complement.
GGGGGAAAGAAAAGGTTCAAAACTCTAATCATCCAAATAGAACCTATTATGTTAAAATGGTTCTTGAATAAGGTCAGCAATGGTATTTGCAAAGAAACAACGATGTTAACTCTCATGTATACGTTCACCGATTAGAGCTCGGTGATGATTGACTCCTCGTTTTGCATCTTGTCGATTAAGATTATAACCTAGAAACCAAAATCAAACAAACATAGAAACATATATGAGAAATTACACAAATCAGCAAGGATTTTAAAGATTCGGAATGTAATGAAGAGAGGAAAACATGAGGAAAACATGCTTATATGGCTAACATGATCAAAGAAATTGCAAAAAACAACAAATGGGGAAAATTACAGAACATGGGCATTTCCTAAAACTCCCATCATGTTTTCCATTCCAAATTTTTTTGGGCATACAAAATGAAGCTTATGGAATGAAGAGTAAGATTATTACCTTTGCCAGACCCAAAGTGGTTGCAAAAGCTTGAAAAACCACATGCCAATCCTACCAAAGTCGAATCGACAACCGAAAGGAAACCCATTAAACCCACATTCCAATTCAACCAAAATTCAAACTTCACCTCAAATTAGATCAACAGAAAGAGAAATAGGGGAAAACCCAAATGCCATAGGATAGAAAAACAGGGGAGAGGGAGAGAGAGAGAGAGAGAAAAGGAGATTACAATGAGTGAGTGGGCAAAATTTGAAAGCTTCGGTGAACTCGTGGCTCCCCTACGACTCGTTGCATCAATAGGATTAGAAGATTCTGGAAATAAAAAAATTACCGACTGACCATAAATTCAATTAAATAAAATTTTAAGAATTTCGTAAAATCCTGGAACGAATGCTCACAAAAGATGAATAACATATAAATTTAAACAACAAAAAAATGAAACATACCTCAACAGAACAGATGGGCAATAGTTATAAACTATTGGCCTGGAAATAGTTGACAAACCACAACCCCATGTCCATGATGTCAACACTGTCGATGTCATCACCTGAAAAGGTATGCAATATATGTTTGTTAATTTCTACAACTAAAATAAAAAACCAACATACTTACTCATGTGTTATGTTTTGTGAAAATCCAAATGAAAATGTATTAAAAAAATAATAATAATTATACAGTAGCAACTCTTCATAGAATTCTTCTATCTCCTCCACTTTTTGACCATGATGTCTGCTTCCATATTAGGTAAACAACACATGAATACATTTAGGATAGAAAATAAACGTTTATTTTAACCCTGCACCAATCAGCTAAATTTCGCAGTAAGCACAGCATTTTCATTCCCCACTTAACAGTGAATTAACTATCTACCACTGCCAGATAAATAAGCATTGCTCTTAAAATGATACTTAATAAACTTAACCTTCTTCTTAATTAACACGAAACCGCAGATAATCACCCAAACCAAACTGTTATTCAGTATATAAAGCAAATTACAAACACTTGGAACAAACATTTCAAATTATAAGATCTAATTATGCAATTTCAACTCGATTTTACTCCGACACAATCAAATTTCACACAACTAAACACGAAACGCATCGAATTTGAGGGCTTAAGAGCAGCATTACGTGCAAAAACTGAAATTTCAATCACCTCGGGCGATCAGAAGCAGAAGGAAGAAGGCCGAGCAATCTGGCACACCTAAAGGAGCTCAGAATCTTCTCGCCGACCTTTGACAAATCCATCGCACCCCCTTAATAGGGGACCAAAAACGAAACCCCAGAGCTCTCACTGCCCTCGCTCAAATCGCCATTGAACACAAACGGATTCGCCAAAACACTGCCCAAGGGAGACAGATTCAGCTGCATTTCAATTCGAACCATGGAAAATGGCTAACCCAATTTTCAATCACTTAAAAGTAGATCGAGTGAGAGAGAAAGTACACTGTCGTAATAAAAAAAAATCAGGCAATCATGATTTTCTATCAGAGCAACCACGAAGAGAATAAAATCCCCAAGAGCAGAGAAAGAACTCACCGAAATTGAATAGAAAGGAGAGAACGAACCATTGATGAGGAAAGTGGCAAACCAAGGAGAGGGGCGACGTATGAGTGAGTTTTGGGCTGTGGGTTTCGGATTTCTCGTTCAGGGGAAATGGGGAGGATTCTAGGGTTTGGGGAAGCAAAGAGCAGGGAGAAATAAGGAGGAGCCATCCGGATACCCAAAAAAGGAAACGATTTCTAGGGTTTGATGGGGTGTTCAGGCAGTCGGACTTGCTGGGGAATGTTTTTTTTTTTCGAAGCTATGGCTGCAAAATGGAGGCGCGGCTAGGGTTTTTTTTTTTTTTCTTTCATTCATTTGCAGAAAGGTGAGAGAGAGCAGAGAGTTCTCGAGGGGTAGGAGGCCTCCACAGCTGCAAGGGTTGGAGAAAATGAAACAATGGCACAAACTCATTTTCCTTTCTTTGCCAAACATTGGAAACAAAGTAAAAAGAAATTTCCTAACCCTAACACAACCTCAAAAGGAACCTGGCAAAAAAAGTAATAAAAACAAAATGGACCTAAATTAAATAGTCAAAATTCTAAAATTTAATATAAAAATTGTTGCCTGGAATGATCTAATAGAAATGGGTGCATTTTGCTCACCATTTGAGGTGGTGGTAATGCTCATTACTCTACGTATTATTATTAAATGAGTTTAAATCTTAAGATTTGTGTCTATCCACTACACACACTTTGAAATTTAAACTTGTCCAATGGTGATAAATAAGGTGGTGAGCAAAAATATACACAGGGTCAAGTGTCGATTTAGTTCCTGAACTATCATCTTAGTGAAAATTAGGTCTCTGAATTATTTTTTTGGTATAATAAGTCTCTAAATTCATTAAAAATTGCTAATTCCATCTCTACTATTATATTCAAAGCTATTTTATCCAATTTTTGTCAACTTAAGTCAATTGACACACTTTAGAGTGTAATACCATCATTTTCTCGCCTATAAGCCCTTAACATTTCATGTAGGTTGTGTGACACATCCCGATCAAAATTAAGTCACATCCCACATCGCCCAGGAAAGTGGGTCCTGTAAGCCTTATATGTATATTCTCATCTCTACCTAGCACAAGGCCTTTTGGGAGCTCACTGGCTTCGGGTTCCATAGGAACTCCGAAGTTAAGCGAGTTCATGTGAGAGCAATCCCAAGATGGGTGACCTATTGGGAAGTTCTCGTGTGAGTTCTCAGAAACAAAACCGTGAGGGCGTGGTAGAGGCCTAAAACAGACAATATCGTGCTACGATGGAGTCAAGCCCGGGATGTGGTGGGGACCCAGGCCAAGATATGACAATTTGATTGTTTCATCCCACATCGCCAAGGGGAGTGAATCATGTAAGCCTTATATGTATATTCTCATATTTACCTAGCACGAGGCCTTTCGGGAGCTCATTGGCTTCGAGTTCCATTAGAACTCCGAAGTTAAGCGAGTAACGCGCGAGAGCAATCTTATGATGGGTGACCCACTGGGAAGTTCTGGTATGAGTTCCCAGAAACAAATTCGTGAGGGCGTGGTCAGGGCCCAAAGCGGACAATATCGTGCTATGGTGGAGTCGAGCTCGGGATGTGGTAAGGGATCGGGCCAGGATGTGACAGTTTGGTATCAGAGCCAATCCCTAGTCGGAAGTGTGCCGACAAGGACATCGGACCCCTAAGGGGGGTAGATTGTTTCATCCCACATCGCCCCAGAGAAGTGGATCATGTAAGCCTTATATGTATATTCTCATCTTTACTTAGCACAAGGTATTTTGGTAGCTCACTGGCTTCGGGTTCCATTGGAACTCCGAAGTTAAGCAAGTAGCGTACGAGAGCAATCCCATGATGGGTATCCTACTGGGAAGTTCTAGTGTGAGTTCCCAGAAACAAAATCGTGAGGGACGTGGTCGGGGCCCAAAGTGGACAATATCGTGCTATGGTGGAGTCGAGCTCGGGATGTGGTGGGGGCCCGGGCCAGGATGTGACATTGTGAATCTAATGTCTAATTTACCCTCCAAAGTTAACTCTATATACTATTTCTTTATGAAAATTACCACTCTACTCTCCAATATGTATCACATATAAGTAACGTGACTTAAATTAACGGAAATTGAATATAGTATCTTCGAATCTAATATTAAGGACGTAATTTGCAGATTTTTATAATTCAATGACTTATTTTTTTGAGAAAAAAAATAGTTCAAGGACCTAATTTTCACTCAAGTGATAATTCAAGGACTAAATTGACAATTCACACATATTATCATATAAAATTATTCATTTGATTTATTCAACCAAATAATTTTTGACTTTCATATAAATTAAATTTGAAAAAGAATCTAAACCCTAATCCCTAAACTGGTAAACTCTAACCCTAAGCCAAGTGTCTTTTATCACCCCCTTAAAGTTGGAAATGGATCATCTCTGGATCACTTCCACCTAATTCACAAAGTTCGGGATCCAGACCATTGAAATTTGATCAAACGGCTAAAGTTATTATAACTTTTAAAGTGGACCCCTGTTTATAGCCGTTGGATCAAATTTCAATAGCTCGGATCCTCGAACTTGGTGGATTATGAGGAAGGGATCCGGAGAGGATCCTTTTCCCTTAAAGTTGAAGGGTACAAACAACTTTCTTCAAAGTGCACGAACTTGTTAAGAGATAGTGACTTAGTAAATAAATATACGATTTTATCTTTTGAGGAAACAAAACTAACTTGGATAAATTTGTTGGTCACTAAATCTCATACCATAAGGCGATCCACCTCAATGTAGTCAGCCCGAGTGTGAAAGTAAGAGCAACTCAACGTTGCAAAGGCCCCCTAGGGCAACTCACTACTGAATAGCCTCCAGTGAACAGTACCTGCTTTAATGAACAGTAACTGCCTTTTGCATCTCCACCCTTAAGAGCAGCTCCAGCAGAAGCAATTGCTCGATGAACAGACTTCAGCACAGGGCCTGATTGCCTGAGGGAGGAAGTCCAGCATTGGTTGGCGAGGGAGCCCGAGCAGGCCCTTGGATTCGCGCCGCCCCGAGCACCTGAGGTAAGTCTGACGTCAACTGATGTTAGGCACTTATTTTAATTTTTTTCTATCAGGTGCGTGGTGTTCAAGCTCGCGTGGGTGCGTCAGGGGACAGAAAGTCCAAAAAGGGGCCCGCGGTGCACTAATTTTTTGTTACCGTTGGGGAGCCACGTAGCTTCCCCACGCCCATTGGATTTCAACGGATACAAATTGTGGCCGTTGGATTTCCAACAGTAATAAAAATTAAAAAACCTTATTTAATATCAGCTGTTGGATCTGAGATCAATGGACCATGTTATTTGACTTTAAAAATTGAAAAAAAAAATACTGTTAAAAAATCAGAAATGTTACCGTTGTGCCATGTGGCACAATCTGGAGTGTTGAAATTCAAATTTGTTTAAATCCAACGGTATAGATTAATTAGGTGAATAAAAAAATTTAAAATTTTAAAAAAATTATTAAAAATTAGAAGAAAAAAAATTTGAAAAGTTAAAAAAAAAATGATTTTACTTTTCTATAAATATCTTCTTATTATCTTCTACCTTGCATCACAATTTCATATCTTGTCAAAGTTTCAATTCGGATAATGACATGTGGCGCAATAAGAACAATTAAAAATCTTATCTGAAATTAAAAATAAAATTATTTTGTATTATTTTATAAATAAAAAATATACTAATATTTTATTGCTATTGTCTTTTCGAATAATGACATGTAGCACAACGAAAACGATTAAAAATGTCACATTCTGACCTAGGCCTCCACCACATCCCTGTCTCGACTCCGCCGTAGCATGATATTTTTAGCTTTGGGCCCTGATTACGCCCTCACGGTTTTGTTTCTGGGAACTCACATGAGAACTTCCTAATGGGTCACCCATCATGGGATGGCTCTTGCGTGCTACTCGCTTAACTTCGGAGTTCCGATGAACTCCAAAGCCAATGAGCTCCTAAAAGGCCTTGTGCTAGGTAAAGATGGGAATATACATATAAGGCTTAAATGATCCATTCCTCTGGGCGATGTGGGATGTTACAAAATTATCACATCCCGACTCAGACCCCTAACCACATCCCGGACTCGACTCCACCATAGCATGATATTGTCCGCTTTGGGCCTCGACCATGCCTTCACGATTTTGTTTCTAGGAACTCACACGAGAAATTCCTAGTGGGTCACCCATCATGGAACTTCTCTCGCGCGCTACTAGCTTAACTTCGGAGTTCCAATGAACTCCGAAGCCAATGAGCTCCCAAAAGGCATTGTGCTAGGTAGAGATGGGAATATACATATAAGGCTAAAAGGATCCACTCCCCTAGGCGATGTGGGATGTTACAATCCACCCCCTTTAGGAGCCCGACGGCCTCGTCAACACACTTCTGGCCAGGAATTGACTCTAATACTAAATTGTCACATCCCGACCCAGACCCCTACCATATCTCGAGCTCGACTCCGTCGAAGCACGATATTATCCGCTTTGGGCTCCGACCATGCCCTCACGATTTTGTTTCTAGAAACTCACACGAGAACTTCCCAGTGAGTTACCCATCATGAAACTTCTCTCGCGCGCTACTCGCTTAACTTCAGAGTTCCGATGAACTCTAAGTCAGTGAGCTCCCAAAAAGCATTGTGGTAGGTAGAAATGGGAATATACATATAAGGCTGAGAAGGATCCACTCCCCTAGGCGATTTGGGATGTTACAATCCACCCCCTTTAGGGGCCTGATGACCTCGTCAACACACTTCAGCCAGGAATTGACTCTGATACTAAATTGTCACATCCCGACCCAGACCCTTACCATATCTCGGGCTCGACTCCGTCGTAGCACGATATTGTCGGCTTTGGGCCCCGACCATGCCCTCACGGTTTTGTTTATGGGAATTCTCACGAGAACTTCCTAGTAGGTCACCCATCATGGGATTGCTTTCGCGTACTACTTGCTTAACTTCGGAGTTCTGATGAACTCTAAAGCTAGTGAGCTCCCAAAAGGCCTCGTGCTAGGTAGAGATAAGAATATACATATAAGCTAAGAGGATCCATTCTCCTGGGCGATGTGGGATGTTACAAAAAATCTTATCCGAAATTACAAATAAAATTATTTTGTATTATTTTATAAATAAATAAAATACTAATATTTTATTGCCAATTGCCAGGACTATTCAATGTAGGAGTGGAGATGCAAAAGGTGGTTACTATTCGCTGAGTGGATAACATAGTGGATAGCCCTAAAGGGCCTCCACCACGCTGCAACTACTCTAAACTGAATAGTCATGGCAATAGGCAATAAAATATTAGTATTTTTTATTTTATAAAATAAAACAAAATAATTTTATTTGTAATTTCGAATAGGATTTTTAATCGGTCTTGTTGTACCACATGTCATTAAATAAGAAATTACAACCCAAAGTATTTGAGAAAATATAAAGGGTAAAGTACAAAAAACTACCTTAACTATTGGTCTCACGACACTTTCATACCTCATCTTACGAATTTGTGCCAATACCATACCTCCGTCAGTTTTTATGTTAGTTTCTCTGTTAAGTGCTAACGTGGCTTGACTTAAATAGTGACATGGCTTAAATAAATTATTAAAATATTGAAATATTCATTAAATATTAAAAACTAAAAAAAAATTAAAATCGTTTAATTTTTTTTTTTTTACATAGGGACCCACCCCTTTTCCCCCTCCCGTCTTTACCAAATCCGATCCACCCCCTTTATTCCCCATCTACCCCATTTCTCCCTTCTCTCATTTGCAACCCCACCCACATTTCTCTCATCTTCATCGTCGACTCCATCCACCAACGACCATCACCTCCTTCCCCATTCTAACTGACGACATCGAAGTCGCCAATCTCCAGCACACCAACCTTACCCCTCTTCGGGTACCCAATCCCTCTATTCATCTCCTCCCTTTCCTTACCAAACTACCCATATGGGTTCAAATACTTCTACAAATCCTTGACAGCCTTGTTGCCCCACGATTACCAAGAAATCGACTTCGTCATCGGGTTTGCAGAAGTTGAGGACCGTATTTGCCACCTTCCTCTGTTCCCGCAGCCCAGCACCATCTTCAAGCCCAGCAAAACGCAACAGCAATCCCGCGCCCACCACCGCTACCGAGTCTCTTGTGAATAGAACTTGGGTTTTTTTTTCTCCTGGGAAAAATTGAATGGTTTTGCTTTGTTTGGTTGCTTGAAAAATGTGGGAGAAAGGAAATGATTTTTTTTGATATTCTGAACGTTCTATGTTCTTAGAAAAGTGAGGTAAATTGGAAGATGGGTTTTTGAACTTTTGTTAATGTTGTGTTCTTAAGATTGGTGGGTGCTTTGTTTTTGATGCATGCTTGTAGGTTAGAAATAGAGAGAGCGGCGGAGGAAGAAAAGAAAGGCACTTGGTGGGAATAGGAGTGGCTAGTTTGGGGTGGGATCTGGGTTGGGTTTGGGTTAGGGGAAGACGACAACCTCGTCGGCCCCAACCTTAACATCTCTTCCTCTCTCCCTTTCTCATTGACAGCTTTGGAGACGGCAACGACAGCGGATCGGCAGTGGGCAATGGAGTAGGAGAGGGAAGCAGGTCGGAGCTTACAAGTAGATCTGAGAAATGAGGGCGGATGAAAAAATCCAGGTGGGTTTGGTGGGTTCTAGGCACGGCAAGAAAGAGAAGTGGGGAGGAAAGAGACTACGGGAGAGAGAGGGGAGAAAGAAGGTGCTGGATGAAGGTTGGGGGGGGACAGGTGAGAAGCGGACGAGGAGGGTGGGTGGGAAAGATTTTTGGGGATACAGAGAAGGGAGAAAGGCAAAAGAGATAGGGAAGAGAGAGAGAAAATTAATATATATATTTTTTAATTTGTAATTATTAGTGAGTGACCCCCGTATCTAGCCACGTCAGCACTTAACAGAAAAACTGACGGAGGTATGACATTGGCACAAATTCGTAAGATGAGGTATGCATTGTCAATTTAAAAAGATGGGGTATGAAAGTGTCGTGAAACCAATAGTTGAGGTAGTTTTTTATACTTTACCCAAATATAAAATTATGGTGTAAGTTGGAAGATAGTGATAACATATTTATAGGAAAAATTAAATCAATTTTTTTTTAATTTTTTTTTCGGAATTTTTATTCAAATTCTTTCCCATGTTAGTCGGTTCCCACATCTCTCTAGCTCTCCCTCTTTACCGACGCAACCCTTCCCCCTCATTTCTGAAACCTTTCTCTCTCTCTCTAATCTCTCTCTCTCTCATTCTATTTTTACAGCTTTGAGAGCTCTCATTTTTCCTCTTCTTCAAAACCAAAGCAAATCAAACTAACAAACTCTAAAATCTCAATTTCCTGGATGAGAGGAACTCGAATATGTCCTTGCATGCATCATCAAAGCACCATTTGGGTGATCCACCATTGAAGCCGAGAGCTTCAAGCTTCCATTGCTCAAACCAAGATGAGGTTATTGCCCTACTTCAATTGCTTGAGTTAGTCTCTACCATTTGTCTGTGGGTGCATCATCAACCTCGACGACGAACTAAGGTGAAAGCCGTTGAGTTTGAAGCCTGCTAGGTTTTATATTTTTTTTTAATTTTTACTTTTTTATTAATTTTTTACATTTTTTTAATATTTTATATTTTTATTAATTTTATATTGTGGCTGACGTTGCCCTGAAGTCAACCTAGCGTCACCTAGCCTTCGGGCCTTTCGGGCCACCGATTCAAGCCGGTCCTCTCACTCGGGCCCCCCCTCATCCACACACCTGCATAGGCTGGAGCTTGCAGCTCTAGCTATTGGGTTGCAAAAATCACCAGTCCATCGGGCTAGGAGTCCCGATGAAGCTGCTCTAAGAGAGAGCGCATATTGGAGGGGTTTACTTTATGTCATAAGATTTCTAATTGAAGCATGATAGAAAAGCCAATCCAGATTTCTTTCTTTGTTGGCTTCCAATGGAGTTGCCCTTTAGTTGAACTTTTTATTTACTCATTTTTGTATGCAAGTTATTTCTTGTTAAATATTTTTGTTTTACATCAACCCTCTTTTGTTGGGGTTTGCTCAATGTTTCTATTCTTAAAAATATCCCTTATCTATTGTTTAACCAGCATTGTGCTCAATGTGTCCAAGAGTTCAATCAGATGAATCCAAATTAAGAAAAGATAAGAAATCTTTGATTTTGTATTGTACACATAATTGTTGATCAATTATTTGATTTCGCTTCTGAATATACCATTAACTAATCAAATCAGCATTGTGCTTAACGTGTCCAAAAATTCAATCACATGAATTCAAATTATGAAAACATGAGAAATCTTTTGATTTTGTATCTTACACGTACGTGTCAATTAATCATTTGATTACGTATCTGAATATACCTTTAACTAATCAATCTTATTCAGGGTCCAAATTAGACAGTTCAATCGCAAAAGAACCATCCTTCTTATTATGTACTTCAACAAGTTAAGATCAACAAATGTGAGCGATCTAGTACATACTTGTGGATTATTCAATCAACATTTAAGTAGTAATTCAATCATATAGAATCACGTCATATGATTTATAAAATATAGTTTAAATAAATAGTTTCTTTAGCATTGTATCTTTGACATATCTATCGATCAATCATTTTATTACGTATCATAGTATACCATTACGTAGTCAATCTTTGTTAGGATTAAAAAAAAAGGGGGGGGGGGGAGACAATTTGAATGCAATCCCTAACTATCAATATTCTTTAATTGAAACCTTGTCTGTTTTTAGTTTTTTTATTGAAGTCTCTGACATTAATGTAATAATATAAGCTACTATGGTTTTTATATTAAAATTTGAAATTTGAAATTTGTATTTATTTATATTAATGAGATTTTAAATAAAACTCATAATTTGTTGGATTAAAAATAATAAAATATAAATTAGTTGGATTAAAAATAATAAAATATAAATTATACTCTGTATTATATTGTGTGCATATATATATATATATATATATAGATACATTCATCAAATTAACAAAAAAAATTATTGAACCAAAACATGGGTACATTCTTCAAAACCATAGGAAATAAAAAAGAAGATATTATGCTTAATAACCTTAGTAAATTTCTTCGATTAAATTTGACATGGATACATTCTCAAATCAACGAAAAAGAATGAACCCATATAATTTTAAAAATAGATTTTATATTGAAAAATTGGGTACATTTTGTATTAAAAAAGGGTACATTTTACATATAACAAATTGGTATATTTAAGAATGGTACGTTTAAGATTTAAAATATTGAAAATTATAGGAATGGGTACATTTAAGATTAAAAAATTGAGATTCTTTTTATAAAAAAACTATTGGGTACAAACTTATTCTAATTTTTATTTTGGAAATGTTTGAATCGAAAATTAATTAGAAGTTTAATAGAGGTGTGAGTATTAAAATCCCAAATCAATTACTAATTTTTATTTAACAAATATGCAATTAACATTTACATTCATTATCACATTAATGCTAAGGACTTCAATCAAAAATTGAAAACTAATAAGGTCTCAATCAATGAACATTAATAACTAGGGACTAAATACTAATTTTTTCAAAAAAAAAATCATAACAAAATAAAGCAAAACTCGATTTTTTTTTTTTAACTGAATCAAAAGAGATAGGGGCCAAGTGAGTAACTGCACCAATTTTGTCCCCTAACAGCAAATTATCTTTGTAAGTTCCAAGTGAAGGAACGTGTGGGCGTATATGGACTTAAAAAGAATGGTGCTATCCACGCATTCTTTTTTATTTTTCACATATTCATCTCAAATTTCGGCAGTCGGATCGAATGAATGAAAGAAGATCAATCGATAAAAATCAATAAAGGTGTATGGAAGATAAAAAAGAGTGTGTGAATAACAATACCCTTAAAAATAATCCTTAATAGCAGTATAGCTGTCATCATTTATTTACAAACCAAACTGTCATCCTTAAATAAGATTTTTCAGTAAAAGATGAATTTTAGATTGAATTTAGATGTACCTACAAATACAATTTGTACCTAAATAATGAAACTAGAATAGTGATTAAAATCAAAATTATGAATGTAAACTACAATTTTATCCAATGATGAAAATCCAAATACCCCAATTTTGTAAGAAGATTATCTTCAAAAATGGAGTTGCAAAGCTTTCACTTTGAACGTGAATCGTGCGCCATTATGACAGCATCTTTGTGTCCAGTTAAACTTGGTGAGTCAATGTAACTAGTTCTTGAATTCAACAAAGCCGCGGGTTTAAATTTAATTTTTTTTCATAAAAAGAAGAAAAACAACTAATCCCGCACATGAATCTGTGTACATTGTTGTCATTTTCTGCATCCAACAACCGTAACGCTTCTCACTTTGCATGTTATCTCCAGAGGTGATTTAAATACATTAATTACAGCGGATATGGATGTCGTGAACGAAATCCAATCAAGGTGATAGTTGTTGTGAATTTGAGAACGGATGCCAGGAAAATAAAAATAAAAATCATATACGGGAGGTTATAAAAACTTCTGCACTCGAAGAACAATTGTCATGCATCTATTTGTGCTTATAAACAACTTGCTATGCATTATCCTAATCTAAAATTTTGAATTTAGGAAATTTCCTAGTATGCTTCGTGGTGCCATAAAACTTACCTAACGTGACTATCAACTTTAAACACATGTCATTTTTTAATTGAACTGTTTTGTGTATGTAACTGTCATATGAATGAGAGTTGTCACGTGACATCAAGGGCCCCACATTTTTCACCTATTTAATGTAGCTTTGTACCAGTTATTTACCGCATAGCATTCTTAGTTCTTCTCTTACATACCTATCACTTCACTATCAAAATGTCCTCCTCCAGTGTAATAAGCCAAGCAACACTCCACACTCTCAACAACACTAATCGAGAAATTTTTTCTCGATTGGTGATCACTCTCCGCCGTGATGTAGCGGAATCCTTGATGATTATGGCGTTGTGGCTCTTCCTTCAGGAGAAGGGCTACAACAAATTCGTGCACAGGATGGTGAGGCTTTCAAACGCTGTACTCAGTGCTTTAGCTGACGAAGCTGTCCAATGTTTGAAGTGCCTAGAGTCTACCGATTGTCCTAGAACCATTTCAAGAACTTCACCCAATGGTGGTAGCCTACGCCTTACTAAAAGGCTCCTGGGGAAGGAAATTTCACTCCAAATCATCAGCGTAAACCGATACACATTAATCAGTGGGGTAAAAAATTTCGTTAACAATGTTTGTGCTAGAATTTTTACTGACATTTTGCAGAGGATTTTGTTTCCTCTGTCCCATGCACATTTTAGTCCGGAGGATACTTTTGTAATCCCGTTATTCCCAAACGGGCTGTTTGGTAACGTGAAAATAGTGAACCCCGATAGCTCCATCGACCATGGTGTTCCCACCGGAGGGTTATGGGGTTGGAGCCCTTTTCTTGAACTGTCCGTGGATGATCGGACTATGTTCCTAACATTTTCTAGAGGCTTCCCTGTGTCACAATATGAGGTCAAGGAGCTATTCATGGAACTTTTGGGATCTGAAACCTGTGTGGAAAATGTGCAAATGGAAAATGTTCCTCCTAACGAACAACCTTTGTTTGCTAAATTGGTGTTGAGTACCGTAGTTTATGTTGATCGTGTTCTGAAAGGTACTCGAGTTTCGAAGTTTAGGATCAATGGAAAACACATATGGGCTCGGAAGTATGAACGCAGGGATTAGACGTGATGATCTCAAAGAACAAAGCTCGACAGTTTCTGATGTTTAAGATTTCAGGTTCTTCTTGTATCTTTTTGTCATTAGAGCTGTGACATTGTACTCAAATCCTATATGGATGAAAATAAAATGCTTTGTTTCAGATTTAGTCTTTGCAATTACTTATTTTACTTCTCAAGTTCTATACTATTCTGAATTGTAGTATATTATTTTGAACCCTCGCGAACATCTAACTCATATGCTGATGATGCCGAGAAAAAAGAAAACAAAAAATTACAAGCTAAAGACTTTAACTTCTAAATTCCATATTCATAGTCTCTTATTTGTTAGTGTGACATTTTTTTTATTTGCTTAATCATGGATTAGAATTAACATGATTCATTGGAATGCCATAATTTAATAGTATGCATTTTAGCGCTCAAATTTCTATATGATGTAGCGCACATTTAACAATTCATGCATAGAAAATAAAACGGCATATTTTTGTTTGTCGTTTGGCAACGGTATCTAACGAATGGTCATTAATACGTACGAAAAATCATTTGTCAGACCGTTATACTACATCATCTTACTGTAGAAGTGTGATATAACTAATCGTTCAAAAAAATAATGGGGTTTTAGATTTTAAGGCTTCAATAAGATTGTTTTTAGATTTTAACTTGAAAGGTTTTCAAAATCTAATATAAGTCCCTATTTTTAAAACCTACTATATTTAAGTAATTATAGCACATTTATTATTTATAAACTTACCATTCGAAATTCTTACCCATCCATAATTATGTTTTTCATTTTGTGCTCTGATCATATTAATAGATAAAAATTTATTCAAAATTCAAATTCTCATTATTAAAAAAATTCAACAACAAAACAAAATCAATTTATACATAACATTCGGTATCTTATTTTATTTATAGGTACAGAAGTATCGGTACATAACTTTAGGTACTTTATATTATTCATAGGTACAGAAGTATCTGTTTGTAAGTTTCGGTAAGAATATATCGGTACAAATGTACCGGTACGTAACTATAGTATCTAAACATACATATGTACGTAATATGCATATCATATATATGGAGAAATTCATGCACAATGAAAATTATATTATAATATATGACTTTTCTTATTATGGGAACTTAATAAAACTATCAATGATAAATAACATTTTTATTATTTATGGGAATCAATATATAGCCTACAAACAAAAACCTCAATAATTATTACAACCTATTTAATATTAAAAAGTTACAATTAAATGCCAAGGATTAGAATTAGTTTTTAATCTTAGATAAGGTTTTATTCAAAAAGTAATCTTAGATAAGGATTAGAATAGAATTTTCCGACAAAAATATTATATGTTAAAACCGAAAAACAAATAAGCTTTTAGGCTTCAATCTACATCATATATCAATTTCCTTCTATCTATCAATTCACAAGCAAAAGTTTAACTCCATTATTTGAAGGCCTTTCTTTTGACTAGTTAAACAAACTATGTGATACACTAGTACCACTTAGTAATTTTCATCTATATGTGTTAATTTTAATCACTCTCCCTCCCCCTTGTGGCCCCGGGATCTCTCGCAACATTGCAAGAACGGTTGCATGTATACCAAGTGTGATGGATTATATGTGCTAAGTTGGAAATGTTTTTTTCACACTTTTTTGCATGTTAACCAAGTGTTCTAATTTAAGACCCATAATTATGTCGTTTTAACCTTTTTTGCATGTAAACCAGGTGTGCACAGTCAGACCAACTGCCAGACCAAAAAAGAAAAAAGGAAAAAAAGAAAAGCACAATAAGGCCTTTATATTCTTTCGTTTGTTTCTTATTACCAGCGGGGTCTTACCGTTTACTGCTTTTAATTTGGTGAAACTTTTGAACAAGCTTCTGTCTTTTTCTGGTAGTATTTATATTTTAAAGCTCCAAATCTGAAAAACAAAAGTTTGTTCATTGGTCAAAATTTTACTCAATGTAACAGTCAAATCCTGTCGCATGCCACTAAATCATATACAAATAGGATTTAAAAATGAAATCGCCATCAATCTTCTCATTCTATTTAAAATTAGTCAGTGTTTACATATTATTTTACAAATATTAACTAAGTTTAAAATCGTTTAATCATCTAACAGTTATTGAATAAATTAAAGAATAATATTTTCAACGTAAATATTGAAATTTTAAAAATATTAATTAAAAACTCATTTGGAAGTGTTTTGAACATGACTTGAAACGTTTTTGGTGAAAATATTTTTTAAATCAATTCTTATCAAAAATCCAATGTTGGATATTGGAAAAGCACTTGAAGTGTTTCATGTAAAAATCACATATTTGATATTTCTTCCAAAAAGCACTTAACGTCTTTTGAAATTTAAAATCAATTTCACAAAAAGTGTTATTTTAAAAACACTTTTAAACAAGCCATAAAAAGTAAAACTATTTCTATTTAGTTGATTTTTAAAGAATAATTTGACAAGTAGACAATTATGATCATCAAGTAACATTATAAGAAGGACATTAGAGTTAAGTAGATAATCGGGAAGGTACAAATAAAAAGGTTAACAATATCCGTTTGTAATAAAAACATTTAAAATAGGATTTGGAAAAACCATGTACAAATAGGATTAAATAAAACTATATACAAACAAAGGAATATTTTAATGTGTTATTACCCAAAACTCCATTCAAAGTTCCCCTGTCACAATACTAGAAAGAAAAAAAAACATTAACTAAAAACAACATAAAATTCAGTAGCAGTAGGAATCCATATTAAAATAACAAAAACTTTATTTCCCTATATATAATATGCACATACGAGCATCCACCCAATTTTAAGTCAAAACCTCTATGGCTCCGTCCAATTTACAGTTAACCATGTTTTTTCTTTTCTTCTCTACCTTCTCATCAGCAGCCAAGCCTTTGTGTACTCCATGAACGATCAAACACATACAACTTTCTCCTTCCCCACCTTCACTCCTCAAAGCTGTAACAATGGTGACCTAATATGCATGGGCTCGGTGACTGCAAATAATGGATATTTGAACCTCATACCGGAGCCACAAGAAGCCAATTCAAGTAGTTCATCTTCTTCCTCACAATTGTATAAGGTTGGAAGGGTTTTGTATCACCTCCCGGTGATTGCCTGGCCGGCGTTTATCTCCACCACCTTTACTGTTAGGATTTCTGCCTTTCCAAACACAACTGGATCTGGAGACGGAATGGCATTTGTTTTTGCACAGGACACTAGTCCTTCTCCACCTGATAGCTATGGCTCGTTGCTTGGACTCCTTGATAGATCAACTCAAGGTTAGTTATATTTCCTATTAAAGTTTTATTTCTTGATTTGGAAGGCACGCGTAATTTTTTTTTTTTTCTAATGCTAGTTGGACAACATTTACTAGTTACATTAGTTTCACACTAAACGTAAAATTTACTTGTTTTGTCTATTATCAAGACCAGTTATAATGAACTCTTGACATGTCATATAATGTGGTTTACTACAACCACGTCTCATGATTAGAAATATAGAATTTACCAAAATTTAAAAACTTTGATATTGTAGAATATGTGTAAGTGCGTGCGCACGTATTATGCATATACATGTACACTTTTTTTACATACTTGATTGATGTTGTCTAAAAATTAGGTGGGGTGGTTAAACAAATGGCCATTGAGCTAGATACTTTCATGAATCAAGAATTTGATGATCCAGATGGGAACCACATTGCCATTGACACAACAAACGTAATGAACCCAGTTGTGGCAAAGAGTCTCAACACCACAGGAATTGACCTCAAGAGTGGAAGAGACATCAGATTCACAATTGGCTATGATGCTTGGAGTCAGATCCTCCAAGTTTCTGCTGGGTACACTGACATCCCAGCAACACTGATCAGCATCCTCAACCAATCAATTGACATGTCTAAAGTTGTCCCAAGTTCAGTTTATGTTGGCTTCACCGCCTCCAGTGGGACCCTCCAAGAGACCCATCAAGTACTTGATTGGGTTTTCACATCAGTGGAGTTACCAGGAATACCCTTAGGGCCTGCTGACAAAGATCATCACAATAATATTAAGAACATATGGGCTGTTGATCTTCCTATTTTCTTGGGTGTGGCAATTTTGATAGCCTGCACTTACCCTTTGATTTTGAAAGTTGTGAAGAGAAATCATAGGGATGGAGAGGACATAGAAAGCCAGTCAAGAACAGCTGCAAATGCCCCGGAAATGTTCACTTACAAACAGCTTTTAGTTGCCACTCAGAACTTCAGCAAGGAAAATCTGCTGGGTGCAGGTGCATTTGGAGTTGTTTACAAAGGCATCCTCTCATCACATCCTCCTAAAACTGTTGCTGTCAAGAAGATTTCAGCAACCTCCAAAAAAGGTTTGTTCGAGTTGCATTGCTTTCTAATATACCGGAAAGAAAAGAATTGTATGACAACTGTTTAGACCACATTCTTGTACTACATTTCGTGTCACACATATGTAACAAATGTTACACACAATATGGTACAAAAATATAATCAATGCATCATTTTTTTTGGTTCAGATACTGCAATTATTTTCCTAATAGTTTCTTTTGATTTCTGTTTACTGAGACAATTGTATGTTCAAAATCCAAAACAGGTGAAAGGGAGTACTTAGCAGAAATATGCACCATTGGGCGCTTAAGGCACAAGAACATAGTGCAACTCCAAGGCTGGTGTCACGAATACGACCATCGTTTCCTGGTCTACGAATACATGCCTAATGGAAGCCTCGATCAATACATTGGAAAACCCTACCTTGATTGGAAAACAAGGTACAAGATCTTAACGGGATTGGCATCAGCATTACTCTACCTCCATGAAGAGTGTGGCAACCCTGTGGTGCACAGAGACATTAAACCAAATAATGTGATGTTGGACTCCAATTTCAATGCTCATCTAGGCGATTTCGGGCTAGCGAGACTAATGTTCCAAGACTCATCAATTACAATCCCTTTGGCAGGAACTCCCGCGTACATAGCCCCGGAAGTACTAGGGTTATCTGCGAAAGCTACCCCAGAATCAGATGTCTATAGCTTTGGAATGGTGGTGCTAGAAGTGGTATGTGGGAGAAGATCAAAAGGGTTCATGGATGATCATAGTTTAGTAGAACACGTTTGGAATTTGTATGCGAAAAATGCGTTGCTTGATTGCGTGGACCAAACATTGGACGGAAAATATGAGGAGGAACAAGTAAAGAGGACATTGATTGTAGGGCTTGCATGCTTGCACACATATTCCATGCTAAGACCAAAGATACGGAAGGTGGTGCAAATTCTTATGAACCCTAATGAGAAGCTATTCGAATTGCAGGATACGAGGCCGAGGCCGAGTGCAGTTTATTTATCAGTATCTTCTTCTGCTCCAACGACTGAATTTGGCTCTAGAAATGCTTCATACACTGCCTCATGACCAATTTTCAGCAAAATTAGTTTTTTTTTTTTTTTTTTTTTTTAAGCTATTCTTTCTAGTAAATTTTGTAAATTCTTTGGTGAAGTACATACTTTTTCTCCTCACGAAAATGTGATGTAATATGAATTAACAAAATAATAATACCATATATTTTCATCTTTAAACTGATTGATTTCGCCGCCAATTTAGAGGTAAGGAGAAGTCTTCTTTCGAAACACACGAGAGAACAACTACTCAAGCAAGATGAAAAAAGAATTTTCCGCTGCCGGGAGCCCACCTTGGCTTCAAACAAATAATCCAGTTTTAATTTGCTACAGCGGATTCTTGCTAGCTTTGAACAGTTGATTTGTTTATATATTTTGAGTTATTCGATCGGCTTATGTAATGGTGTGAGTGCTCCTCCTTCTCTCTACAACTCACTTTCGCACAACCCTATTTTGATCAGTTGTTCGCCTCTCCCGCCACCCTAAGGGGCGGCACCTCCTCCATCCTTCTTTGTGATGGCTCTTCCATCCTATTTTGTGGTGGCTGCCTATTTGATGGCTATTCCACACTCTGTGGTGGTTTTTTTCGCTTTTCATCTCTCCCCCCCCTATCATTTTCCTTTTTGTTCTCTCTCTCCTTGTGCAACTCGATCGGTCTCCCCTTCCCTCCATCTCCACCTCAGATTTCCTCTCTGTTCTTTCCATGTCCCGCATCCTAATTTAGCTTGCCCACCCACTATTTTCCCCACCACCACTTCCTCCCTTCCCGGCAGCGGAAAATTATTTTTTGTTTTATTTGTTTATCTTTTTGACAGAAAAAGTAAAGTAGCTGACCTACGTAATAATATAAACAAAATAAATGAACATATTAGAAAAACAATCCGTTGTAGCAAATTAAAATTGAAAAAAATAGTCTAATCTGGGTCTGGCTCTCAGCAGCAGAAAATTATTTTTTTGTTCATCTTTTTGACAGAAAAAAATCTACTTTGCCTACATAATAATATAAATGAAAAAAATTGAAGATGATAGAACAACAATCCGTTGTAGCAAATGAAAATTGGAAAATTTGTCCAATCTGGGTTCAACTACTCACTAGTACAAAAGAGGTTTTGCACAACGCAGGACTTTCGTCGCGCAAAGTCAAAAAAAGGTCGTGCAAAAATTAGCCCAACGGACGTTCGTCGCGCATTCACCGTTGCGCTAAGTGCGTGAAAGCAGGGTTTGCGCGACGAATTTCCTGCGTCATGCAAAACCACTTTGCGCAACCTAGGTCCTGTGTCGCGCAAAACAACTTTGCGCAACTAAGAACCTGGGTCACGCAAAGTGGTTTTGCGCAACGCATATCACTTCTTCGTCGCACAAACCCTTTTTTCGCAACTAAGAACCTAGGTCGCGCAAACCCTTCTTTTTTTTTTGGCCAAAGAAGTTTTTTTATTTAATTTTTAATAAATATTGTAATGAAATTCTAAACAATAATTATTAAACCAAGAAAAAATATTTAATTATAAAATATATAAAAATGTACACACAAGATGTCCAAAAACAAAACAAAAAAAACTACTAGTCTTCTAGGATACATCATGCTACTAGGTATCAACTGGGTGAAGTGGCTGGGAAGTTGAAGGTGGAGCAACATCACGTGTTGGCATCGGGATCTGGAGGCTGGACATCGCTAAAGCTTGTACAATCATACTCATCCTCTCGTCCTGGGCCCTAATGTGCTCGCCCTGGGCCGCAAGCTGACCTTTTAGGGTTGACACTTCCTCCTTCAAGGCATTGACCTCTCCTGTGGACGATCTGGAAGAGGAGGCACCCGTCTCACGAACCCCCGCCTTCCCCATACATCGAACAACCTTGCCATAACGACGACCCAACTTCTGATCGAAGACCTCAGTCACGATCTGAATATCTGCATCCTCGGGTACATTGACGTCCTCAATCAGGGTCTCCGGGGGAAGCTGGGATGTTGCTTCTTGGAGAACAGCAGTGGACTTTTCCACCATAACATCCTGTAATAATAAAGAAAAAACATATAATGTTCAATAACAAAATATAAATAATATTTGAACGATTCGTAAAAATAAGAATAATAAGAATTACATATACTTACATGAAGCTCCTTAGCGGTCTCATTGCCGGGTCGAACGTAAACGTCATTGAACAAGTCAATCTGTGGGAACTTAGAACCCTCCTAAAAAAAATCATTAAGTAAATTTTATTAGTCAATAATAAAGAATAAAATGTATAAAATTTAAAAATTAATATACTTTTACCTGACGTCGTGCCTCAAGCCTATACAAAAAGGGCTTCGAACCGGAATGGTGGAGAAGTGTCTTTGAGTCCCGAGCTTTCTTGCCAGCAATAGATTTCTTCTGTTAAACATACAATATACATGTTAGTGCGATTATTTGAATGAAATTATTAAAAAAAGCTTAAAAAGATAACAAAAACAGTAAATTATTATTAAAGTATTATGTACATACCACAAATTTTGGATCCATAAAATGTTTACAGAGCCACTCCCAATCCTCTGGCCGGTCCCTCAACTCGTTTGGGCAACCCTCTAGGCGAGCAATCTCCGGATCATCCCATAGCTGAAAATGCGTGTGAAAAGCGCTCTTCCAATCTTTGTACCGGTTTGCTAAGGTCCCCTCTAAGTAGGCACTGACCTCAGGGGATAAGTCCTTAACATCAAAATTGACCTACAAATATGAAAAACAATAAAATAATATTAAGAAATTTAATAATATTAAGATAATATACTTTGGTTTATAATATTTGTAAACAAAATTTAAAAAAAAAATGATAAGGGCTAAAAATTAATTTACTAACCGACAACTTGTCTCGCACCAGTTTCTTCCTTGATCCTATATGAATACAATGAACTAAGTCGATCGTCAATTTAAAATATTTACACAAGTGGATACCACAAAATCTTATGTTATACTTGATGAAAGTATAAAAAAATTCCAAGTGTTAGTGAATCTAATGTTTTGATTGGAAATGCATTGTACGAAATTAGTTTTAACGATCTAACCGTCAAACTTGTTTGTATATACTTCGAGATCGTGTACGCCAAAAATCGTAAAAAACAAAGATGCAGAGATCAAGTAACGGGACAAACCTTTTCGACGGCTATAAACAAAAAAGCACAATTTAACGGTTATTTTAACTCCGATTTTGATGATTTTTTAAAGCTACACTCCTTGATCCTGTATGAATACAATGAACTAATTCGATCGTCAATTTAAAATATTTACATAAGTGGATACCACAAAATCTTATGTTATACTTAATGAAAGTATAAAAAAACTTCAAGTGTTAGTGAATCTATTGTTTTGGTGGGAAACGCATTGTACGAAATTAGTTTCAACGATCTAACCGTCAAACTTGTTTGTATATACTTCGAGATCGTGTACGCCAAAAATTGTAAAAAACAAAGATGCAGAGATCAAGTAACGGGACAAACCTTTTCGACGGCTATAAACAAAAAAGCACAATTTAACGGTTATTTTAACTCCGATTTTGATGATTTTTTAAAGCTACACTCCTTGATCCTATATGAATACAATGAACTAATTTGATCGTCAATTTAAAATATTTACATAAGTGGATACCACAAAATCTTATGTTATACTTAATGAAAGTATAAAAAAACTCCTAGTGTTAGTGAATCTAATGTTTTGATGGGAAACACATTGTACGAAATTAGTTTCAACGATCTAACCGTCAAACTTGTTTGTATATACTTCGAGATCGTGTACGCCAAAAATCGTAAAAAACAAAGATGCAGAGATCAAGTAACGGGAAAAACCTTTTCGACGACTATAAATGAAAAAGCACAATTTAACGGTTATATTAACTCCTATTTTGATGATTTTTTAAAGCTACACTCCTTGATCCTATATGAATACAATGAACAAAGTCGATCGTCAATTTAAAATATTTACACAAGTGGATACCACAAAATCTTATGTTATACTCAATGAAAGTATAAATAAATTCCAATTGTTAGTGTATCTAATGTTTTGATCAGATACGCATTGTACAGAAATAGTTTCAACAATCTAACCGTCAAACTTGTTTGTATATGCTTCGAGATCGTGTATGCCAAAAATCCCAAAAAACAAAGATGCAAAGGTCAAGCAATGGGACAAACCTTTTCAACGGTTATAAACGAAAAAGCACGATTTAACGGTTATTTTAACTCCGATTTTGATGATTTTTTAAAGCTACACTCCTTGATCCTATATGAATACAATGAACTAAGTCGATCGTCAATTTAAAATATTTACACAAGTGGATACCACAAAATCTTATGTTATACTTAATGAAAGTATAAATAAACTCCAATTGTTAGTGAATCTAATGTTTTGATGGGAAACGCATTGTACGAAACTAGTTTCAACGATCCAACCGTCAAACTTGTTTGTATATGCTTCGAGATCGTGTACGCCAAAAATCACAAAAAACAAACATGCAGAAATTAGGTAAGGGGACAAACCTTTTTGACGGCTATAAATGAAAAATCATGATTTAACGGTTATTTTAACTCCGATTTTGATGATTTTTTACAACTACACTCTTTAACCCTATATAAATATAATGAACTAATTCGATCATCAATTTAAAACATTTACACAAGTGGATACCACAAAGAAAAAGGCAATGCAAGAACACCAAGAAAAAAAAAAAAAAAAGACTTTGCACGACGTTCGTGCCCTGCGTCGTGCAAAACGGCTTTGCGTGACGCAGGTGGGCATACGTCGTGCAAAACATCTTTGCGCGACGCCAGTCTTTGTCACTCAAAGATGTTTTGCGCGACGCATAAGATCCTACGTCGCGCAAAGCTGTTTTGCGCGACACATGAGGACCTACGTCGCGCAAAGTCAACGAAAAACGCGGTAAACCTTCTTGGTTTGGCGTCAAAAGTTTGGCGACGAATGACGGCGTCGCGCAAAGCAGTTTTGCGCGACGTATGCCCACCTGCGTCGCGCAAAACCGTTTTGCACAACTCTTTATTCGTCGCGCAAAGTACGTTTGCGCGACGTTTTGTGTTATACGTCGCGCAAACGGACTTTGCACTACAAAATTTTCTTCGTCGCGCAAACATGTTTTTCTACTAGTGACTAGTAGTGGAAAATTATCTTTTGTTTTGTTTGTTTATCATTTTGACAAAACAAAGAAAATTATTTTGCCTATGCAATACTATAAAATAAATAATTTATAAAAAAATAAAAATAAAAACTATTTTGCCTACGTAATCATATAAATAAGGTAATCGAAGATAATAAAACAACAATTCGTTGTAGCATATGAAAATTGGAAAATTTGTCTAATTTGGGTTCACTTCCCAGCAGCAAAAATTATTTTTTGTTTTATTTGCTTATCTTTTTTACAGAAAAAGAAAAAGTTCGCTTATCTTTTTAACAAAAAAAGAAAACTACTTGTCTACGTAATAATATAAATTAAATAATTGAAGATGCAATAATCCGTTGTAGCAAATTAAAACTGGAAAATTTGTCTAACCTAGGTTTGACTCCCAGCAACGAAAAAATATTTTTGAACAGAAAAAGAAAACTACTTTGCCTACGTAATAATGTAAATAATTGAAGATAATGGAATAAGAATTCGTTGTAGCAAATTAAAACTGGAAAATTTGTAAAATCTTGGTTCAACTTCCAGCCGTGGTGGATTATTTTTTGTTTTATTTGTTTCTGTTTTTGACAAGAAAAGAGAATTATTTTGCCTACGTAATAATATAAATAATAGAGCTACAATCGCTTATAGCTAATGAAAACTGGAAGATTTTGCCCACGTAATAATGCAAAAATGCGTTTGCCGGGAGTCGAACCCGGGTCTATTGCTTGGAAGGCAATTATCCTAACCGTTGGACTACAAACGCTTGGTGCCTCTAAACATGGCCTTTTTTTTAATTACATACGAGGACCGCATCTCCTAGAGATAATACCTAAATCGTAGCATGGCTCGCCCTAGTAATATAACATATTTACTTGCCCAAAAAGGATAGAGTCTATTTTCACCAAAAATAAAAAGAGGATAGAGTCTATAAGAACTAAGGCTATCTCCAATAGAGAGTTCGTTTTAGCCCTTTGACCTTCCAAGATATTAATATTTTTAATGAACAGTACATCACCATATTTGCCTCAATCTCCAACCGAGGGTCAAAATGTCATAATGCAAAACATAATTTATTATTTAAATTTAAAAACTACAACAACTTAAATTTCAAAACAACAACAACTTATATTTAAAAACAATATTAACTTATATTTTACAACTACAACAACTTAAATTTAATATCCATAATCAACATCATCTTTATCATCCGCCATTGTAAAAGTGTAGTCAGAGGTAAACAACTGCCGTCGGGTTATAATATCTTCTTTTTTTTTCCTATCAAAATAAGCCTTACTCAATGAAGTGTAATTCAAAGTGTTTCTTTCCATATTCTTATCATCCATCTCTTCTTGTATTTGTTTGGCCCGTTCTTCATGCCTACGGTTCCTTTCTTCCGCGGCAATGGCATTTTGCTCTGCCATGAATCGCAACAAGGCTGCCACTTCATGTAGAGCAACATAATCATCATTTGCCTTGCCCTTTTCCTTCAACCTTTGGGCCTTGTTTCGTCCCATAGCCCTAGGTATGGAACCTTCACCTGAAGACAGATTTTCTACCCTTATTTGTTGAATGGTAGGAGATCCATCTTCATCTATATCTACAGCTGAGGATGTAGTTCCGAACACCGGTGTAGGACCTACTCTATGTTGAGGTGGATCTTCAAATAACACCCACCCTTTACAAATTTCCCAACAACTGTAAAACTGAAAGGGTTTCGAGCTGCCCTTCATATACAATTCCTCCGCTTGGCGTACCTAGAAAATATAATTACAAAAATTAAAGAAAATTAATTTATGAAATTAAATATATTTACAAAAATTAAAGGAAAATAATTCATGAAATTAAATGTAATATAATTAAATATTTAAAATAAATTGCAAAAACACTTACTTCGTCGTAACAGTATGCACCACTTTCATGTCTACTTGCGGCTGCTAACAGTGCTTGATGCCATTTGTTCAAACTTGGGTGAAGATGTTTCTTCCATCTTGAAGAACAACTCTTGTGGTTTCGGATATTCAATGGAGTGGTGCCTACGTAGAACTCTAAGTATTTTTTGGACACTCAAATCCAAACACCTTCACTTGTTTGAGAACTCCACCTCACACTATCTTCCGACACCTATCTATAAGCCCTGCAAAGAGCTTCATCTTCTTTTCGGGTCCAAGCCCTACCTTTTATTGCAAATGAGGCCATTTGGAAATTATTGAAAGAATTGAAGGGAATATTTTTGAAAGAGGTAAGAAAATATGAGAATTGAAGTAGTGTAGGAATGGTGAAAATTTTGTGAAGAATGGTGAATCAGTAGTTCAAGTATTTATAGAAAAAAAAATGAGAAATTTAAAAAATTAAAAATTAAAAATTTGGCCCAAAATAATAATAATAAAAAAAGAATCCAACGATAACTGGCGTCAGCTAGCCGTTGCATTTGAAATTTGGCCTAGCATTCCTGTTAGTTATATCCGACAGAAATGCTCAAATTTATGGCCTGGCCTGGGGCTGGCTGGCTGGCTCATTTGGGCTAGCCGGTTGGCCCTTTGGCCCTTGTTTGTCCAATGGGGCCCACGAGGCCTTTGACCTAGCTCTTGGTTGGAGACAGTTTTAAGACGTTTTTCGGCCTTCTAACACTCTAGATCCTTCGGTTGGAGATGGTCTAAGAAGACTAATTCATTCCAACTTTCGACTTTCTTCAACTAACATATAAATAATAATTTGGCAACTAATTTAAATGATGAAAAACTAAATCTTGATTGTGAAACAGAATTGACACTCTTGTAAACCCATCACATCACTCGGATTTCAACTTTATTGACTCACCATTTTTTAAAATTGATTAGTTCAACACTTGAATATTGAAAAATCATTAGAAAACCCAATTTTACTAAACCTACCCTAAAATCAGTAATTCCATGCTTTCAAAACCAGAAATGAAATAAACTAGGAGTAATAAATAATATGATTCTCATTCATTTCGTTACTCTTAAGTTTTCTGACTTCCTATATCTCTCATTCATGATAAGTAAATATGTTACAATTATAGACATACACACATGAGAAATTGAACAATTTTTTTTTTCCCAACATTACATGAAACTTTGTGACAATATTAAGTAAAGTTTATACTTTGGTTTGTGTTTTTAAGTTCCTTGTCCATCCAACTGGACCCTCCTCATAAGCTTCTTTTCAAAAAAAGTTAACAAATCTAAGGAAAAAAGAAACAACGAGTACATGAAAAATGATTGTGGTGACAAAAGCAAAGGCCAAGAAAACTGAAACATCTTTCGAAATAGGTAAACGACCACCTAAACACAACTTTACGGATTTTCTGGTCAAAGAAACATGGAAATGATTTTCGTTGTTCTGCATTATTTTTGTTTCTTGATTTTTTAATATTTAATTTAAATCTCAAAAAAAAAAAATAAATAAACTGGGAGGTCGCAATTGTGGGGAAGAGGGAGGCCACTTTGTCTGTGGAGGGGCCCTATCATAATCTCTCGTCCACGTAGCTAACTTTTTAACTTCTATTCTTCTACACCCAAAAAATTATTTACTATTATAAAGTCATATTACTTGCTGAGTTACAGCGATGTCTAAAAACAAATGTAATTTCTGTTGGGTCTTTATTCTTTTTATTTTTAAGTTTATTAGGGTTTTTATTCTTAGAAGTTTCAACTTTATTGACTATAACGACAGTCGCGATAATAAACAGATATGCGACAATGATAGGAGGAAACGTTCTGCTCTCTCATGGTCCCTTAGAATCTTAATTTAATAAGAAGAGTCTTAATTTAATATTTAATAAGAGTATTAATTTATTAAAACTTAGTAAATTTTTTATATGCGGAGCAAAATTGTGATAAAAAAAATTTAATTTTCAAATTGTCATGTGCATTAACAAATTATTTGTTGGAGATGCTTTTTTTTTTTTTAATAACTTGGAATATTTCATTGCCAGGGCTGAAGCCAATAGAGTGAGAAAGCCACTAAGGGTAAGCAAATACATAGGAAAATAATTGGAAGTAAGGCCATCTCCAACTGAGCCATTAAAGGGTCATAGGCCAAAATATAGTCCGTTTTGACACAAAAGTCGTCTCCAACCGAGAGTTGGACCAAAAGGCTTGCGGGACCCATTAGGCCATAAATCAGCCACAATGCTTGCAGGCTGGCCAAAGAAAGCTAACCAGCCATCCCAATTTGGGTAGACCCAATCTAGTCCAACAGCAACATGACATCATCCTGACACCAGCTAGCTGATGTCACGTCATGTAGCCGTTGGAATTTGAATTATTATTTTTTCAGACGAAATTTAAAAAAAATTCTAATTTTTTTTTTGTATAAATACCTAAGTCATTTCTCACATTCTTTTCATCATTTCATACTATCTTAACTTATTTTAATATGGTAGTTTAATTCAATTAACTAATAAATTAAAGAACAAGTTTAAAATAATAAATTATTGAGGGGGCTAAAAAATAGCCCTATTTGGTTGGAGATGGGTTTTGTGTCAAAATAGATTATGTTTTGGCCTATGACCTTTTGGCTCGCTCGGTTGGATATAGTATATAAACATGGCTTGGCACTATTCATTAAAAAATAATTTCTTGAAGGGCCTCTATCCAGATTATATACAATCTCCAACCAAATAAACATGGCTTGGCACTATTCATTAATAAACAGTGTCATGCCATATCTATATACAATCTCCAACCAAAACGGGTTATTTTTTAGCCCCCTCAATAATTTATTATTTTAAGTTTGTTCTTTAATTTTGTCGGTTTATTGAATTAAACTTCCATATTAAGATAAAGTTTCCAGACATATTTTGAGGGCTACTTATCGTTAAATGTTGTTTTAAGTTTCATGTTATTAAATATTTTAATTTTACTTGCATGTTAACAACTTATACATTAAAATGAGGTAAGATAGTATGGAATGGTAAAAAGGATGTGAGAAATGATGTGGAAATGACTTAGGTATTTATTGGAAAAAGTTAGAATTTTTTAATTTTGTCTTAAAAAAAAGGCTATATGACGTCAACTAGCATCACAACTAGCCCCAACTTTTAGGGTTGGCTGACTGGCTATGTTTGCCCAGCCCTCTGGCCTTTTGGTTATATTTTTGGCTTGGTGGGTCCCAAATTTTTTGGGTCCAGCCCTCCATTGGAGATGAGTTTTGTGTCAAAACGGGTTATGTTTTGGCCTATAGATCTTTGGTCGGCTCGGTTGGGGATGGCCTAAGGGAGATTGAAGGGCACGAAGCAAGACCACGCCATCCCCTACAACCAACAAAAGAACTAACTAGGTGGGCAAGGTAGTTTGTCCTTGTTCAAAACCCACACAAACAAATATGGGGGCCGAATGATCCAAACCAAGTCGCACATGTTGGAGATGCTCTTAATGTTTACTTACCATGAGAAGGAATGAGATTAGATGCATTATTTTTATCATTCTTTTGGTGTTAGTAAACAGATGAATGAGAATCACTCATTTATTTCTAATCATTGATTGTTAGTAAACACAAGAATGAGAATAGAGAACAACAAAGTATGGTAATTTGATTAGCCTTGAGCTATTTTATAAAATCAATTAAGTAATTATACTATTATTTTTTGAACTTCCTAATGTAAGACATTTCTTTACATCTTTATAATTATTATTAGCACTCAAAAAATTTAATCATATAAAGTGTATTCTCCTCACATATTCACATCTTCCCAATCGTTACAAGTCTAAGCTAACAACTCTCATACGATACCATATTTAGCTTGTAACCCAAAATTCTAACCCAAGGATACTACCATTTCTTTTCTAAATATGAACGGAAGAAACATTTTACTTCTAACATAATTGACACTTCATGAAGTTACATTCTTTGCAAAGGATTCTTGTCTCCAAACACACATTTCCAAAGCAATAATTAATTAAGCTTTGCAACTTTCTTGGCGTAGCCTTCACTTTCATTTGTCCAAACGTAGACTTCACTTTCATTTGTCCAAAATTTTGGACTTGTTTGACGGTTTGAGTGCTGGCTGACCGGTCGGTTACATATTAGTCTCGAGAAGGCACCAATTTCTATATTGGAAACTTGACAACTCATCATTTGTTGGGTTGTGCAAGTGGTTAAGTTGAACAATATTAGTGTAAATAACTCCAAAATCTTGATAATTAAGTCTTTAATCCATAATTAAGATTCTTAATTAGAAAAGGCCTTGCTAGTATTTCACGTTGTTTCTATGAAAATCTCTACCCTAAAATCTTATAAAAACGCAATAGTTATAAGCTAATTAGCAATATAGAGAGTAGTTTAACCTTTTATAAGCCTTTACAAGGTTTATTTTTTCATTAATGTTGGACTCTTTTTACCTTCACTTCTAACATACCCCCTCGCACGTGTGTTCAAGCCAAAAGCATGGACAACACAAATTGGGTGACGTGGAGCATGTATGACTGTTGAGCTTCACACGTGGATGTCAACCTGCTATAATATTATGGAGACAATTGAGATTCCACCATAAAACTCATTGACAATATGAGGCATAATTCAACCTCTTATAAACCTTTACAAATAATTTATTCATGGGGTTTTTTGAAATGGGTCCAAAGTAACTAAAAATTGGACCTATTTCAAAAGTCAAAAGTCACTAAAAATTGGACCTATTTCAAAAGGTAGTCTATAAAATTTGACCTATTTCAAATTTTCCCTTTATTTCATCGATGCATAGTGCCCTAGGTTTATATAACTTTATAGTAAGTGATATAACACGTTCAACAGCCTAGCAGCTCAGCATTTTTAAACGTGCTTCTGCATTAAGCTCTTTTATTCAATAGTTGTTTCATTAGAATTAATGAATTATATCAGAAAGCAATACTCAGAGGAAAAACACAAATAATTCACACACATTTGCCTGACTATTAATCCTAATTTGACAAGAACTTAACAACCAAGAAGCGCTTGGGATCGTTCCGCATCACAAATTGGTTACCTGTCAAAATCCAGTTCGAGTTTTCAAATGAAATAATTGGGGAAAGAACATGGGTTTTGGTGGGCGACTAGCCATTAGGGAAATTAGTAATTCAGGCAATTCAACATCAATTTCGAATACCAAGGAGAATCAAGACTGTTTAAGAAGACATGTGAGATCTTCTTTATCAAATTCCTCATTTTCTATTAATCATATATACAGGGAGATAAAATATTACAAGTTGATCGATTAGTAAATTTAGAATATATTTACGATCATTTTTATATTTGGTTTAACAATGTTCCTTTTAGCACTATTCTCATGCTAACATTTGATATGTATGGTTTTAGGATCCGCACAGGTTCTATTGTAATTTTATTTTTTTATGACACAAAAATACTGCCTACATTAAAAAATGTAGGAATAGACTAGACTTCACAATAAATCAGATATAATACTGTAATTTAAATCTGCTTATAAATTTTATTCTCTCGCTAAAATAATGTGATTTCATTTCAATGTAAAAAAAAAAAAAAGTGCAATGATTATTTTATGTGGGCCAGGTGGAAGAAGAAACGCAATGAACCCTCCCAATACGGCATATCCCCTCCCCTTGTTTGGAAATTTCTCACCGACAACAACCCAACCCTGATGAAGAGGAAAAAGGAAAAAAATGAAAAAGAAGGCCCGTACCCGAATGCCCACAGACCCAAATTAGAGAAAAACGGTTGCGGTTTTGTATTGAATTGAATAGGAATACCGAATACTGAGGTCACGTGGTGCAGCCCACGTGAGGATTCAAACGACTTACAAAATACAAGGTCGCGTAAAGCAACTTCCTTGAATCAGAATCTATGCTCCCTTTCTTTCGGACTTGAAACTCACATTTCAATTCAATTCATCATTCATTTCACACACTCGCCGCTGTTTGTTTTTTCATTTTCGGGAAGGCATTTAATTGTGTGCACGAGAAATTTTGATCGTGACGTTTTTATATTTTCTGATGATTTTTTCTTTCAAATTTATATATTTACATCAAGAGATAGTGTGGATAAATTAGTATCAAACTCGGATTTACAGATTCAATCATAAGATCTCTCTATAAATGCAGTAGTAATATTACTAAATTATAGTACTATGTGATTTTACTCTGCTTTTTTTATTTTATTTTATATAGCGATATATTTGCACTAAAATGTGAAAGAAATTTGTATTGAATACGCTATTTATGAAATTCAGTTTGAGACATCTTATTTATAAGTGAAGAAAAATTTCATCATATTGTAGTATTAAATGTGTATATTTTTAAGCGAACTATTATTGGCATGGTAAATGTATATTTTCTTGTTTCATTTTGTATTTATCACAAGATTCATCACTAAAAACAAATATAATATCTTATGTTAGTTATATTTTTATTTTTTATGGTAATATCTAATGTTTAGTTAGAATATCTCTAACAATACTAGTTAAATTTTTGTTTTTGTACCTAACACATGACCCAAATATTAATATGGCTAGTCATCGCATCCAACAATACTAACTATTTTAGTTTAAGTTAAAATATTTTAATATTATTTTTCTAAACTTAACAACCCAAACTTTTTTTTTTCTTCTCAAGCCTACAAACAATACAATCTTATAGTCTAATGTTTAGCAAAAATTTAACAGTCTCCTCCTAACTAAATTTGGCTAATTATTATTCACATAGTTAAGATTGGTAGTCAATTAGCTAGCCTGTCAGAGATTATTTTTCTGCATTTTTAGTTAAAACAATGAAAATCTCGCATTTAACTAGACTGTTAGACATATTTTTAATGAATACGTGACAATAATATATGAACAGAAAATCCCATAAGCATTAGCACTATAGTCTTTTAAGTTAATGCAAGCCCGACAATAATATATACGTTTCAAAGTTGTCATCCCCACCCTCCCTCCCATCCCACGATAAAAGTACAAATTAAATCCAAATCCAAAAAAATCGTGACTACCTCAAAATCAAATGCATAATTGCACAAAAATGCAGACTGTTCCTGCAAAAGCCTAAATAAATACCACGGACACAGATCCTCCCTGGATCTAAGCTTAGGGATCGGGATCATTGAAATTTGATTTAACAATTACAAATATGAAACTCTCTAAAAATTATAATAATTGTAACCGTTTAATCAAATTTCAATAATTCGAATCTATCTATTGATCTCTAGTCTTAGATCCAGGATCTCCTAAATACCACCTCCCCTCCCACACCAAATAAAAAATGGAACTTCCACACCAGATACGCTCCCAAATTTAATATTTTTTAATTATTATATTACCCCCGTTTCTCTCACCAAAATCCAGCTCTCACTGCCTTCTTCTATCACTTTGAATCTGACTTCTTCCTCCTGCTCCTCCTCCTCACTTCTCTCCCTTTCTCCCCCACCACCGCCACCGCCACCACCGGCGAAAACCCACCTCCAAAATGGGAAAAGGTGGCTCCCTGAGCGAGGGGGTGATAAAAAAGATCCTCCTCTCCTACACCTACGTCGCCATCTGGATCTTCCTCTCCT
The DNA here is from genome assembly GCF_019419815.1 of Pyrus x bretschneideri. Taxonomy (NCBI): domain Eukaryota; kingdom Viridiplantae; phylum Streptophyta; class Magnoliopsida; order Rosales; family Rosaceae; genus Pyrus; species Pyrus x bretschneideri. Next base: position 7,387,697 of record NW_025999390.1, on the reverse strand, counting down.
TCACCGTCATCGTCTACAACAAATACATCCTCGACAAGAAGATGTACAACTGGCCCTTCCCCATCTCCCTCACCATGATCCACATGTCCTTCTGCGCTTCCCTCGCCTTCCTCCTCGTCCGCGTCTTCCGCCTCGTCGAGCCCGTCACCATGTCCCGCGACCTCTACCTCTCCTCCGTCGTCCCCATCGGCGCCCTCTACTCCCTCTCCCTCTGGCTTTCCAACTCCGCCTACATCTACCTCTCCGTCTCCTTCATCCAGATGCTCAAGGCCCTCATGCCCGTCGCGGTCTACTCCATTGGCGTCTCCTTCAAAAAGGAGTCCTTCAAGACTGACACCATGGTCAACATGATCTCCATTTCCATCGGCGTCGCCATCGCCGCCTACGGAGAGGCCCGATTCGACACCTGGGGCGTCATGCTCCAGCTCGGTGCCGTCGCATTCGAGGCCACCCGCCTTGTCTTGATCCAGATCCTCCTCACATCCAAAGGCATTACCCTCAACCCCATAACATCTCTCTACTACGTGGCTCCTTGCTGTCTGGCTTTCCTCTTCGTCCCCTGGATCTTCGTCGAGTACCCGATTCTGCGTGATTCCTCGAGCTTCCATTTCGATTTCGTGATTTTTGGGACCAATTCTGTTTGCGCATTTGCTCTGAATCTCGCCGTGTTCTTGCTCGTCGGAAAGACCTCGGCGCTGACGATGAATGTTGCCGGAGTGGTGAAAGATTGGCTTCTGATCGCCTTTTCGTGGTCCGTTATCAAGGACACCGTGACCCCGATCAATCTGTTCGGCTACGGCCTCGCGTTTTTGGGGGTTGCCTACTACAACCACTCTAAATTGCGGGCTCTGAAGGCCAAGGATGCGCAGAAGAAGGCCGCGCAGCCCGACGAGGAGGCCAGCAGGCTCTTGGAGGAGAGGGAAGGGGAAGGAATCGGGAAGAGGAATGAATCCCAGAAATGATTTTTTCCGAGCCCTTTAATTTGATCCGGGGACTTCTCTGATTTGAGCTGGATTATGATAATAAAAACAAAATGGGAATGTAGGTGGTGGAAGAGCGTAAAATGGGTCCAATTCGAAGGCGGAGGAAATTCGGGTTTCCGGTATGTTGTTCTAGATTTCTGTTTTATTATGATTAGCAATATATAGTATTGTTTAAGGGATTTGAGATTCTGCAAGTGTTGCTTATGCTGCCAAATCATGTATGTTAGCAGAGGAAGAATCTCAGTTGCCTTGTCTTTTGTTTCTGAATTTTTCCCTTTTTATTTGTATTTGTGTAGGAACTCCTTATTTATTCATATTCGTTATCTTTTTGTCTCAATGGGATCGCTGTGGATGAAAATTACATTATAACTTTGATCACATTTTGGTTTCTCTGAGTTGCACTCATGTTTGAGTAGAGACTTCTTCCTGAAATGGTTAGACAAAAAGACTCAACTCTGTGAGTGTATAGCGTGCACCGGGGTTTTGGCCGTTAGATCCAACCATACCTTTGCTCGGTGTATGCCGTGCACCGGAGCATAGGAGAATTTTCACGGCGGCACACAACAGTTTGTCAATGCATTTTGAAGATGTCATCTTATCTTCTCACCATAGTTATGACAATTCGGCTGTTATTTGACTAAGACCAATTCCTTGTGGGCATATAAGTTAGTGAGTTAGGTTAAAGCTAGAAAATTTGGCCCAAGCTGCTATCTCGCATTTACACGGTAATTAAACTAAGTTATCTTAAACCTTATTAATACCTACAAGACTGACCTGTTCTGTGCTCTCAATGCGATCCGATCCACCAACCCTTAATGGACCAGGACGGGTTAAATTTGCCGTGTAGGTATGTTAGTCTTATGGCGTATAAGTTTTCGGTATTTCCTGCAAGAAAATTGCTTGCATGGGTTTAATCCTCCATTTGGTAGTTAGATTGTGAGACAGATTGCTTTCTTGTACACCGGCTGGGTTTGCTCGGTTCCTTACCTTAAGCTTAAAGCTGTTATGTGGAACCTGAGGTGCTCCAAGTCAGGATATTGTTCAAAGACACGTACAGCCCCGTCATTTGAGTCGTACTAAACCATGTTAGTTCATCAGTTTACCCGAAAGGGAACGAAGGATTTTAGATTGACTTATCGACCTGTTTTTGGAAAATGCCGGATGACATAAGTTACCAAGTTTCTTTGGGCAGTTTCTCTTGGTTGGAACTTCTGCTTTGGATTTGGAACTCCATTTGAACTACAATTAATGACTTTTGAGTTTTGGAAACTTTTAGCTGACAAAAACTGAACGTGCATTTCTGTTTAGACGTTTGAGTACAAGACTCTTTCTTCCTCGTTTAGATGCGGAATCTATTTCTGCTACATTGTCGTCTATAGGAGTCCAAAACTTCTCTCTCTTTGGATAAGTTAGAAGCTGTTAAAATGTTCATTTGGTGGTAAATTAACGTGTAAAAATGTTGTTACTGAGGTAAATCTGGGACATTATTGAGCAATTTATGCGGCATGAGATGTCACAGTAACGATGTACTTATATTGTAAGGTAAATGTATGACATTATCAAGAGAGCAATTAACACGACGCGAAATATTACACAAATAATATACTCGTACTATAAGTCCTGCTCCGTTTACAATCACAGCCTTCTACCTCGATGAGTCGATGACTACAAATCACGCGAATCGCTGAGCTTCCGACACGAGGCGACGTTGTCCAAAGTTGTTATGGTTAAATCATTATTAATTAATTGGGGTTAGTTTAGTAGAAGTTTCAGTTTTTTGTTGCATTTAACCCGTTGACTCGTTTTGCTTATTACGAAAATCGTAAGAGTTTTTCGATATCAACATATTTTAGCAAACAATACGCACAGCAGCACATGGGAGCCTGTCTTACTCTGCCAACTGGGGGACAAAGACATATTATAATACGTGTGGTTCTAGTGGCATTGGGACAATGCTCATTTTTTTCCTTGCTCTGCATTCGCTGCAATTTCAGCGTGAATATGTGCATTGTTTGTGCTGTTCTAGGGTTTGGGAGATCAATTCTGCTAATAAACACTTTTGGAAAAAAACGCTTTTGTTCGGAACACATCAATTTTTTTTCTTCTTCCAAATGCGAGTTTTTCTTCTTCTCAAAGAATCCAATGTTGTGTGCTTCTCTAAAAGGAGCTCAAATTGTGATTTTATAATTTAAAATTATTTTTAATCTTTATGCCCCTCTCAATCATAAACGTTTATTGTTATCCTAAGCCTAAGGTAACTTTCCACTGGGTGGCCCGTGGGCATTTGGGGTACCCGAAGCAGGAAGGAGGTATGGGGTTTCGAAATTTTCAAGATTTTAACGATGCTCTGTTGGCTAAACAGTGCTGGAGATTGATTCACGAGCCAAACTCGCTTTGGGCTCGTCTTCTAAAGGCCCGGTATTTTCCTCATTGTTCTTTCCTAGATGCTAAACTGGGGGGGAGAGCGTCTTGGGGCTGGTCTAGTCTTTTGGTTGGGAGGGAGATTCTGCTAAGAGGTGCTCATTGGCAAATTATGAACGGTCGAAGTGTCAGGCTATGGCATGATAGATGGGTGCCGTCTATCCCGGGTGGGAAACCTTCGGTCATTGGGGACGTGCGGGTGTCTAGGAACATGAGGGTGAGCACAGTGATTAAGGAAGGGTCCGGATCGTGGGATATTGAGGCCATTAAGCCTCTCATTTCTTCGGTGGATTATGAGGCCATTCTGGATACGCACATTGGCGATGGGTATCGGGAGGATAGGTTCATTTGGCCTGCCACGCGGAATGGGGTGTACTCTGTGAGAACTGGGTATCATTGGAAGAATGCTTGCTCGAGACCCATGAATGATCGTGCCTCCTCGTCTTCATCTGTAATCCCGAAAAGGGTCTGGAGATGTGTGTGGCATTTGAGGACTACCCCGAGGGTTCGAAATTTTATGTGGCGGGCCTTAAACTGCGCTTTGGCAACGATGGAGATTCTGTTCAAACGCTACTGTTCTCCCTCGCCGGTTTGTCCAATTTGTTTGGATCAGGTTGAATCTTTAGAACACATGTTTCTTTTGTGCCCATGGGTTGAGCCGATTTGGTTTGGGGGCCCGTTGAATTACCGGGTGAGTAGAGCTAATATTTCGAATCTTCCAGCTTGGGTTACTTCTTTCTCCGAGTCTAACTTGGGCTCAAAAGATGACATTGAGAGGATTCTGTCTATTGTAGCGATAACTTGCTGGCAAATCTGGAAATCCAGATGTAGTTTTGTGTACGAGCATAAGCGCATTTCCCCAAACCAGGTCATTATGGCAATTGGGATCTCGGTGAACGGGTTTATGGAGGCAAATGGTGCTCCTGAGGGCAGTCCCCAGAGGAGCTTGGTCTGCTCTAGTCAACCTGCTCGTTGGTTTCCCCCGTGCCATCCTTTCATGAAAGTGAATGTTGATGCGAGCTGGGAGGCTAATTCTAAGAGAGGCTTCGCTGGAGTTGTTATCAGGAATCATGACGGGCATGTCGTGGCGGCTAGGCGGGAGCAGATTGGGGCGCCGAGTGTAGTGGTGGCGGAGGCTTCAGCGATTTTGCTCGGGTGTAGCGTGGCCAAAGCGATGGGTTTGGAGGAAATCATTGTGGAGTCTGATTCTAAGGAGAATATCCTTAGTTTAGATCAGGGTTCTACGCGGGGCAGCTGGGAGGCTTTCCCCGTTATTTCTAAGGTGTTGAGGCTTAGGGAAGAATTCCAGGTCTGTCGCTGGTCTTGGGTTCCGAGATCGGCCAATTCGGCGGCGCACTCGTTGGCGTCGAGACATAATCCGGAGATGTGCGATGTTACTTGGGTTAATCACCCCCCATCTTCTCTTGTCCATGTTCTGAACAAGGATGGTTTACCATGTCCCCATTAATTTTGGTTTTGGTTGGGGAGGGGGTGACCTTGGCTTGGGTGCTGGGTCGGTTGTGTTATGCCCTCTCCGTAACTTGCTGTTTGGTTTTCCTTGTTGCTTGCTCTTGGTGAGCTTCTGTGGTGCTGTGGCTTCGGCCCTGGTTTATTTGCCAGTTTTCAAAAAAAAAAAAAAAAAAAAAAAAAAAACAATCCTTTATAAATGAGAGTGCAAGGAATGGGTATCATTTTCTTTTCCGTTTTCCTGTCACACAAGCAATAAATAAAGGAAATTTTAAAGAAAACTCTTGGTACTGTTCACTTTAATGAAAAACCACATTTTTACACTAAAAAGTCAATCTTGGTACTATTCACTTTACCCTTTATTTTGTCTTTATCGCTAAAACTTAAAGTTTTCAAGCCATTTTTATTAGTTTTCTTATAAATGAATGAATCATATGTGTTGAAAATTTGTTTCAACCCTAATTTTTACAAGGTATCGAGCCGAAAATTTTAACCACGAGTTGGTGGTCTAGTGGTAAAAGATGAATTGTGAGGCTTCCTTTAAATTAAAAACTGAAGGTCTTGGGTTTGAAACCCGCTGCTAGTGTGGAAGCCAAAATTGTGATCAGGAAGAGGCTGAAATGTCTGTGTGAGCCTTTCCGTCCTCTTGGAAGGGGTGGATAACTGTGGGTTGCCACTAGTTATCCCCTTTTTTAAAAAAAAAAAAAGACCTAAACAACTTAAGAATCACGTCCCGATTATTCCATATCAGTCATATTCCCAAAAATGTAATATCCAGAAGCATATACTACCTAAAAATTGACTAAAATTGGGTAAGACTGGATGATAAAAAGAATCCACAAGTGCGTTTGTTGATAAATTGAGTTAGATGCTCACAGGTAACAACAATACAAATGAGATAAGGTGTCACGTCTTGACCAATATTTCAATTTTTGGAATGCCGCCTTAATTTGGCCTGTTATTTGAACGTTGTATCAATGTAACAAGGATTCCTGATTGGAAATTGTAAGGGTCAAATGGGTAATTCCAACTTTTTCATCAAACAAGGGATCATCCATTTCTTATTAATTTGTGTTTAAGTTTTAAAACCCCACATTAAACTCGGCTGGGTGGAAAATTAAGAAACATGTCTATTGCTTGTCCTCTTTGCCTTTGTAGCCCTAGGGGCCCACCTTGGTTATAGGCCCAACAAGGCCCATAATCAAATTGGCACAGCTCAATGTTACATATAGGCACTTTGGAAACGAAAACGAAACACGAACCAAATCGGATCGTATTTAGTGGTTCGATTTGTCAGTTTTGACATGGTTTCGGTTTTGTAACCAAACCGAAGTGTAGAAGACTGTTTGATTTCGATTTTAACTTTTGAAAACACACCGATACTGAACCACACCGTAAATATTAATAAACATTTGATTAAATATTCATTCTTGGACCCCAAGATAATTTCTAAAAAATATATATAATAACACATGTCGATCGTTCATCCTATTCACTAAAGCCTTTTGGCGACTTGTCTGAGTTGGAAGATTCCTGTGACTCTGCACGAAACTTTTCCTTTCTCTTTCTGAAATGGATTCTTAGGTTTGCAGTACCTTGGAAAGGAGCTTCTTGCGACAAAATGGCTTGCATATGTTGTCGAGATTGACGTTCAGCCTCTGAGTTGTTGGCAACAACCGGCATCATATGAGCAGCATGCACCGAACATTCATCTAGTTTTTAATTATATCATCGTTCAGTATCTCCGCATACAAGTCTTCATCATAAGTACCCTGCAATTACTAATTAACAAAGGATCACGATTCATTAGCTGGACATACAATGGACTAAAAACCACCATCAGTTATGCATTGATTCTTGGACCCATGATAATTTCTCAAAGAATAATACATATTAAGACGAATGAAATGAGACCCTCTTATACATAAAGCATACATATGTGTAAATTTTAAATTGTATATATTTTCTTAAAAATCAAATTGAAACCTTTTGAAAACGCACTGAATCGAAGCAAACGGCTGATTTCATTTTGATTTTGGCTTCCAAACCGCATCGAACTGAACTGTGCTCACCTCTAATGTTAAATAGCATTTTGGTACTAGTTTTACCTCACTTTCGGTCCCACGCCACCATGTGTCCGGAGGTCAAAAGCAATGACCGGCTTCACCTCCCTTCCATCTCATAATCTTCTTGCTAGAACCATATCCTGATGTCCATGTGAAAGATCATGAAGAATTCTGTTTGGTATATTTTTCTCAAGAAGACAACTAAAACTAACTGAAGAAAAAGTTTTACTTGCTGAAAACAGAAAATGTGAGAATTTATAGTTTTTAGATGAGAACCATTCGTCGGCCTTTTCTCTCACCCTGTCCTCTCTCTTTTCTCTCCTTCTCTCTCCCTCACTTCTCTCACTGGTTACTCAAACAAATTTCAGAGGACGATATCTGCCACGAGCGCCCTTCAACCCGAGATAGTTCAATTTCGCTGCTATTCGACTCCATCGTTGCATGCTATAGTCATGAAATGGTAGTGCGCATAGTGGGCACTTGAACTGTTTGGCAATCTGAGTTTTTTTTTTTTCTTCTCAAGCTTTGAAGATTCACAGTTGCCTCCCAGCCTGCATTTTTTGTCTTTGAATATTTGATAGTGATCTAAAAATAAGTTTCAAGTTCTCATACCAAATGAATTTATGAGTCTTATGAATTGTAGTTAGAACTATGTTCTTTGAACAAATAAAAATTTTCAAGTCCAAGTTTCTAAATAGAATACTAAACATGCCCTTAGAAACGGAGATGAAGTTCCTTAGGACTCAAGATATTCAGGAAGAACAGGTTGTTCCAGCTCAGTGCCGTTGATAGTTCCTGACTATTGAATGGAAATAAGTTCATCTTCAAAGTTCTATCTGTTTGTGCTTCGCTGATTTCTTTTATCGACCTCGATGATGAGAATGGGGCTTTAATGAGTTCAACTATGCAACGTCAAGAATTCCTCGTCGAAACACAAGGTTAGGGATGTTGAGAATTGTCCACATCGGTGAGGGGACAAGTTTGCTATGTGCTTATATGGTCTTGAGCTACTCCCTATATTGCCAATTGGTTTTATGGTAGAACCCTAATTTCATCATGGTATCAAAGCAGGTTATCTCACGTGTGAAGCCCAACGGCCACATGTGCTCCACATCACCTTGTTGTGTTGTCCACGTGTTAGGCTTGAAAATTGGCTACACGTGTGAAGCCCAACGGCCACATGTGCTCCACATCACCTTGTTGTGTTGTCCACGTGTTAGGCTTGAAAATTGGCTACACGTGCGGGGGCGTGTTGAGAATTGCTTTCTGAAAGACTATACAGAGAGAGTTGATCAAAAAGATAAAATTGGCTACACATGCGGGGTCGTGTTGAGAATTGCTTTCTGAAAGACTATACAGAGAGAGTTGATCAAAAACATAAAATTGGCTACACGTGTAGGGGCGTGTTGAGAATTGCTTGGCTACACGTGCGGGGCGTGTTGAGAATTGTTTTCTGAAAGACTATACAGAGAGAGTTGATCAAAAAGATAAACGACTACACAGAGAGGAGACACTTACTGCTGATTGATCAAGTAATAGAGATAATGGAGCAGACCGTTTGTATGATAGTGAGTAGGAGGAGAAACACAGCTGCATTGTCGTCTATTTTTTTCGGCAGCATCTTCTATTGATGAATTATTTCAATGAACCGAAGAGGGTGCTCTTTTTGATTTGGAGAGGTGAGTGTTCACTTTTGTTAAAGGTTATTTGTCCGTAATGTTATGGCTGGTAACATTTCGGTCTAATTCTTAAACATATGATATTGAAAGCATGTATAATTGTTGCTTTTAGTTTCCAGTTTAAAACAGAGAAGGAAGGTTTAAAACTTCGCCGCGATGTTGTAGCAGAAGGTAATGTGAGTTCTGGAGAGATGCCCCAACCCGTATAATATCCCGGCTATCTGGTCAAGAAGAGATGTTTGCTTTCCGTCCAGCAGTAAGTGGTGTCCTGTTTCTCTAGTACACTAGTTTCCGATTGCTTTCTCTCTTCCACTCGTAAAGGTATGGTCTTCCTGTGCACTGAGGATGAATTATCTGTGTAGGTGTTGCGCTTGATTGAAATGCAGACACCGGTATATCTAGAGGAGTCCATAGTCCTCATCCTTATTTCCAGAAACAACGCCGAGAATTTGAAAGTATATCTTCACGGAACATACAGTAGCAGTCGTCATACTAAGCCGCAGAATTGTTGTATCAATGTTGCTTCTTCCTGTACATTTTATGATTTTTCATTCATTTTTATCTCGTTACGGTATGAACTAATACGAAGCCAGGCCTACAGGTAAAAAAAAAAAAAGGAAATCCTACGGAGTCTGAATTTGCCATTACTCAACAGTTGACACTATATATCAAAAAACGTTGGTTCTTCATTCTTTATTTCTTATCTGCAATTTTAAGCACGGCGAAGGATTTCTACGTGAATGGTGCAGTGTAAATGATATTTTTGGAATAATAATAACAATATAGTTTCAACAAAAAAAAGTTACAAATCTTCAACAAAACAAACAAACTAGCGAACACAAGGACATAGCTTGTGGAAATAATTCCTTGCTACTAAGTGTTTTTTTAACGAATTCATTGCAACTAAGTTTTTTTTTTTTTAACAAATTCATTACAACTAAATTTGAATTCTCTTTTTTGTAAATTAGTGTCAAAATATATATTGTCTTTGTAAAAATTATGTTGTCACTAATTTTAAAATATTTGTTAGTCTCTAACATGCACGCTATTTTGTGAATACAAATTCGTTGAAAACTCTGGCACAAGAAACCAAGGCAGAAGGGAAATTGATCAGAATCACTTGGTTTTGCTTGCATGAGGAATGAGGTGTACATAAAGTAGATGCGAAAATGAAATTTTGGTTGTCACTCTTTCAGTTGGTATCATCTTTGACTCTTTGACCATGCAACTTACTTTGAAGTCGATAAACACATTTTGTATCTTTTCAATTGGTGAAATCATGATTCTCTGAATCTGATGACTTTAAGTTAATCTCAAGCCTTTATTCGGTTCTAATAATTGTTTGGCGGCTAAATAAGGAATAGACATTATCAAATAGTACTACAGTTTAATGTTATTTTTTTTTTATTGATAAAGAAAAATTTCATATTTAACTCATACAATCACACAAATAACGATAAGGTATTATATGTGTTGAGTTCAATACTTAGTAGTTAACCTATTGTGCGGTCTAGCTCAAACTTCCCATTCCTTTTAATAGAGTAATCCTTCTTCCCTTAGGGATCAATATCAAAATTACAAGGTCAAGGAAGAACATTTGCTACTGTATTTTTCAAGTAGGAATAACTCCTAAAGGAATATGCCATTCAAACGAAGTGACAATGAAGAATACCAATTCATTATAACTACTAACCAAATCAAATCATACTATTATACATGGATAAAAGAATACGAACACAATAAACAATTTATTTAAAGAGGCACAACTATCTATCTCATATACAACAGTTTAGTTTGACCCGACCCGACGCAATATCGATGAGCCTAAAGTCAGGGTGTCATAAAACTACTTGATTTTTAAGGGTCGAGCCTAAGCATGAGCACAACTCACCTTAAAAGTCATGTTTATTTAAATTATGGTTAAAACTGCTTGATTCTTGTAGTGAATAGGGGTTCCTTCCTTGGATGATATTGGAAACAAGGGTTTTCTACTTTCTATCTTAAGTACAACCATTGAGTTGGCCCGATCTCAACACGAGCATGATGAGGAATATTTGGAAGCTGGGATCGTGTGAAAGAAAATTTTGTGTATTATCGAATACATTTAGTAAGAGGACCGAGACTTGTGAAATTACATAATTAATTCAAGCATTCGTGAAAAAGTAGCATGCATCCAAAAGTTGACTAATTAGTGGCCATATACCAGAAGAAGAGATGTCAAAAACTATGTGTAAAATTGATCAGATAGTTCTTAGTTGCAGTAGTGGACATGATAATACACCACCCCACTCATCAATTATGATACAGTTGTTAAGTACTAATAAAACGCCTGGCTTGTTGAAAAAGGGCTACAAGCCTACAAAACCATGCACATTCCGTTTTGTTTAGGACCACTGTTTTATCTTTTGACTCAGTGGAGGTTCCATTTCGATAAGGTGCATGTGGCTAAAATAGATACATCCCACTCATGGCTCAAAGTGGAGAAAACAAATCAATCCAGAAACAAGCAACGAACTGTTTACACAGATACGACAGGGGATGCAAGTAGAGCCTTAGCTACTAGCCAAATCTTTTCCTTTCTTTCTTCCAAGGGATGTTACTTTGGATGTATCTTAAGTAATCATACACTGTTTATATAAAAAGTTATAACACATAATAATGCGTAATTGACTTGAAATATTATTACCGTGACATCTCCCTTGTATGTAAGAAAGGAAGTCAATATACTGCATAGTGACTATCATGGGCACGATGGATAAGTATGGTTGATTAGGTGCTAAATGAAACACATTTAAGGGCTACAAAATAATTGAGTAGAACAGAACTAGATCATCCAATTCAAAATTAATTGGATGATCTAGAGAGCAATCTCCATTAATTATGTGGTGTATTACTAGTATCTGTGGCTATGTCGTGTATTAGATTTTGCATCTTCGAGTGTAGTCTAGTCTCATCCCCAAGAAAAAAAAAAAAAGGATATGTACGAAAAGAGTTGATATCATTTTCCTTTATAAGCATAGAACAAAAACTAATCGGGAGCGTGGTTTCCATTATGATTAGTAAATGTGACATAAGTAATGTTATTTTTGTTTTAATTGGGATGTGGAATTGTGGATGTATGATAAAAAAAAAACTCTGCATATCATTTTATTGAAGACTAATGGACAAACTAAGAAAATGTAGTATCAAATTAATATTACAATGTTTCTCTTATCATTATAAACTTGAGTTCAACATGAACTACAAAGCCAGTATAATTGATAATATCCTCAGCTGTACGTGGTCATCATATATCTGGTTCAGCTGATTTCATATCCTGAAGATCAAACCATCGACATATATATTAGAGTGTGTGTGTGTGTGTGTGTGTGTGTGTAGATATAAGGAAAATGATAGTAGAACTATAAGAGAGTGTAAAGTTTGTAGAGATATTTACTGGACATATTCGACGTTGATTCGTGTAGAAGGAGAGTGTGAGATCGCTGCAAAAGCATCAGTTGACATTGCTACGGTAGAAGGGCAAGGTGATTTGTTGCAAAGATCAACCACCTTCACGTCCACCGTAGCACCACCCTTGCAGGGTTTATTACGTCCACTCAGGCACCTCAGTCTATATCGCCTTCCACACGCAGCACCATTGTCCCACAATCCTTCACTCACCGCCACAAACAGGTTCCCCGGAGGGAACTGGTCTTGCCTACTCCCAAAGCACTTTGTAGCTGCACAACAATTACAATGGCATTAAGAAAATGAATTGTCATTCATAATGGATCAGTTAAGAAATAGAGCATATATAACCTAAACTATATATGTTTTTAGCAAAGTATTAGACATGTTATGTTGTCAAACTGTAAATTAAAATCATAAATGAATGTGTATGTAGTTCTAATTCACAATCTCTGACGACATAACATATTGGATATCTTTATCTTTATTGGGTTGAGATTAATATGTTGTTTGCTCACGTATGTAAGGAGGACCGTAGGAAGTTGCAGTGCCGATATCACCAGAGACTAGCCTTACGTCTCTGCAGAATAAGCTTAACACTATTAACATGACTAAGAGCCTCATGTTCACAACTAAGTTAGAAAACATATACATTCGTTTTGGGGCATGGCTATATATAAAGGCATTGGAGCTCCTCTCTCTCTCTCTCTCTCTCTCTCTCTAGATTTCAAAATGTTCAACTGCTAAAAAAATGTTCTGCGAAGGAGTAGAGATTATTCGCAGGTTGAAAAATCAAGTCAAACAGTTCAATATCTTCTAGAGTAAAGATACTTGCATGCATCTCTCGGGATGTCAAAAATGTCATTGGCATCCCGAGGGGTGCATGTGAGTCCTTATTCCTCTCAGCTTTTTAAAGCTGTCGTGGGGTTCAGAAAAGGTTATTGACTACCTCGGAACGTATGAGCTAGGTACGAAGTCTCATGACATAAAGTAAAAAAATCACATGAAAGTATAGTTTTTTTGGACAAAACATGAAAGTAATGTGTGCTGCTTTTTAAAGGGAAAAAAAAAAAAAAAAAACGTGTGAGAAGCACATTACTAATTCAAATTTGCTTTTGCAAATGCCGACTATTAATTGGTAGAGGTGATAGTCTGAAATGTACCAACAACCAGTCCTGTGTGTGAACGCAAATTTCTTTATAAATCATTTAATTGTGAACTATTTTGGTACCCTTTTTTCATCAATAGAAGCATGAAAAATTTGAACTTGAGATTTCTTTCAACGTTCAAAAGGGATCAATGTACCTTAGGCTAAGAACTAGTTGACATGTATATAGAAGAGAAAAACCAAACCAAACCTTTGGTCCTTGGTTGACTAGGCACTGTGTATGAACATGATCGAATAAAGTTCATTAAGAATTGCTTAGGAATGAAGTGACCAAACACGCTAATTACGGCATACCGTCAAACTTTCTTTTTTAATTAACAGAACGATATTTTAAACAACTCTAATTTACGAGAAAAAGAATTTGAACTTGAGTGCAGTGAGCACACTGGCTTAACTAACTGATCTAACCAACTTCTATTATCTAGTCCTGACAGTTTACACAGGTTGGAATTCAACAAATTCAAAGTAGTAGTTATACAACTTTTGACCATTTGATTAAAATCTATCCTTTAGTGATTTCCGGAGCTACTAATACAATTATGCTTTGGAGATCCTCACCCTCATATGAAAGATTGCAGCAATCTCTTTTGGTTTCCAGATCAAGTTTGCGTTTCCAATCCTACTGTTTTCTCCAGGCCTCCCTTCCTCATTGTGCACACAAAAGCAAGGGATTTCAATGTCCAAAGTTTGGAACAACCTGGGATAGACATTATCATATATGACCTAGTACACTGACCTAATTCCTCCATAGATTAGAGTAGTTTAAATTATCGCTTTGTCAAAATATAGAATGTACCCTATAATTCGTATTCATCTACATTTTTGTCAAATAGTTGATGCACGAAAAATTGAATTTGAGTCCGCAAGCCAACACAAGACAATATGTTTCAAGTTTTTCCGTCAAACAAAAATAAGATAAATGGTAATCTTTGATACAAATTCCGCGCTACCATTGGACGAAGTTGAAATTGTGCCAGGCCACTTAAGCCGGAACAAAGTCTCTAAGAATATTCTTAATCCGTTTTTTGTGTGTAAGTTACAAAGTTTATAATTAAATTTGCTTATTTTTAACCACATATACATACCACTATGCACTCAAATTTCGAAATCCTTCATTTGAAAAAAAAAAAAAAAAAATATTGTCACTTAATACTAGGTATGTCTTCACTTTGTAAGTGAGATCTCTCTTATGCTCGATTATCGTCATAGACGAATTTTAACCACTTGATTGCTAGATCATTGTGAAGCTTAGCATAACCTCTTTAATATAGATAATATCATTTGTTCAAATAAAAAATAAAAAAAACCGGTTATAAAATATTGGGCACTCAGAGACTCTAAAAGAAGTTGGAAATAGCATAAGAAAACGTGTTGGTTCAATTGGGACTGCCTGGCGGGCCATGATGGATCCGAGTGGCACCGACCAGTTATCCTTCCACCGCCAAGAACGGGAGGTCATCGTTGATCTGTGAAGCCAGCCTTACGCGGTGCCCTCCATTCTAGGAACCTGGAAGCCCGGGCCTTCGCCCAAGCTCCACGGCCCAACTCCCAGAATGGGCGGGCCAGAAAAGAACCACAACGGACCCGACCAGCTTGAGACTGAACCAGCGTCCCAACACCTTAATGTCCCACTCGGGCAACAAGCTTGCGTTGCCAAGCCCGACTGTATATGCGGCTTGTGCATGATATATAAAGCGTTGTTTATAGCTGCTGATTGTCGATGTGGACAAGTTGTAGTTGTTGTTCTTCTCTCTTAACTTGTACTTTGGCAACTCAAAATTTTGGCTACATTTAATCAAATTGTATTTTCTCAATCGCGCAACTTCGGGAGTTGAGATTTACATTGTTGTGGACAAACATTAAAAAAAGGGATGAATCGACAATCAAAACTCCCAAAAAAAACAGGTGGTGTTCCTAAAGTTTAGGTTCTGCATATTCTCACACAATTATCTTTCCATTTCTTTTTATTTAAGGGTGAAATTTCAAGTGATCAGTGATGTATATGGATTAAAGTTCCAGCAAGAACCTAAAATAATAAGATTAGTCAGTGTTACGAAAAAGAAAACACCATGAGAACTACCTGGCATTCTAGATGATAGACACGACAAGGAAAACAAGTTGGAGAGAAATGCAACTGCTGCGGTTTGGTTATCTGGTTCTTCGAACTTCCAAAAACAAAGCCATGACGTATTGGTTTGGAAACGAAAGCAGAGATTCGGATCCTAAATTTTCAAATATGAACAAAAGGTTGCAGTGCCCAAACCAATCATGGTACATTGTCCAAAAGACAAACATAAAACATGTAATGTGTTGGGGGTGTCGGTAAGTATGTGTTGGGTTAGGACACTAAAATACTAGGATTTTGCTTCTGGAGGAGACGAGACCAACACGCCGGTCGACTAATTAGATCGATACAATCAAATCAATCTCATCTAAATGTTGATAACTATCAATTTAAGTTTTGAACTCTTCTGTATCCCTGTATATATATATATACGCGCGCGCGCACAGATGTTCATATGAGGCAGATGATTTGGGACTTTTGTATATGCCACAAAAGCTTTCGAATTAAAACAGAGGTGTAAATAAAAAAGTGTTGGTTCAAATTGGAGTGGTCCAGCGGGCCATGATGGATCCGGATGGCACCGACCTGTTATCCTTCCACTGCCAAGAGCGGGTGGTGATCGTTGCTCTGTGAAGCCAGCCTTACGCAGTGCCCTCCGCTTTAGGAACCGTGAAGCCCGAGCCTACGCCCAAACCACACGGCTCAACTCTCGGCTTGGAACGGGCGGGCCAGAATAGAGCCACGACAGAGCCGACCCGCTGAGACCAGACCAGCGTTCCAACACCCTGATGCCCCCACTTGGGTTATAAGCTCGCGTTAGTAAGCTCGGCGACTGGCGCTCTTTGCTCAAGGTATATAAAGCTTTGTATTTAGCTGTTTGTAGCCGATGTGGGACAACTTGTAGTTCTGGTTCTCTCTTCACTTGCTCCTCTATTTGGCAGCTCTAAACTATGGCCATATTTAAATCAAATTGCAGTTTTAAATATAAATTTATGGAGTGAAGATATACATTGTTGTGGAGAAACATTAAAAAGGGTTAAATCAAGAGTTTGAAGCTCTCTCCCACCATCAAACTCCTCATGTAAACAACTCGAAACGACCTTGTTTTTTTATTGTTTCAATCTTTTCTCGTCATATCCTTCACACAAACACAATTTTTATTTTTAATTTAGGTTTTGTAAAGTTTCAAGTGATCGGTGATATATGCTGAAAGAAATGAGATTGCTCAGAAAGTGTAGCAAAAATCACCATTAAAGCTACCTGGTGTTCCTATAGAATGCTTGTCAATATTCCGATTTTGCATCCAAGTTTGTGCAGGTTTTTGAAAAAACCAAATATAGCAAGAGAATTGTTATTAGCACTCCAAAATATCTCATTCTTCACTCCAAACTTTATATATTAGGAAAGAAAAATACACATGTAAGGAGTGTAGAATGAGATTTTTGGAGTGCCAATAACACTTCCCTATAGCAATTAGTATAATTCATAATTATAGTCAATTTTTTTTTTCTTATTACTTAATTCTCTTAACTTCTGTCTCACTTTTTTCCTTCAATTAATTATGTCAAAATCAAAAATCAATCCGTCATCTAAACGGATCACTATCAAATAGTTCGATTCAAATTGGGTGATCACATATTCTGGTTAACAAGCTGATGAGAACCAAACAATTCAATGTCGGTTTAGTTCCACTGGTTCATCGGGCATCAAGAAGTAGGTTTATGACATGTTGGTTTGGCAACGAAAAGGGGAGATTCGGATTCAAAATTTTATATATGAGAAAAACTTAATCCATGTACATTTGAAATCAATTCACAACACTCATAGTCAAGTGCGGTTAAGTGTGTGAGTGAGGAAGATCTTATATCAAACTAAGAAGTTACGGTAAAAATATTACAAACCAATCATGTCATGCTATGTTTGAAACTTGAAAATATGTGGTGGTGTGATTAATTTGGAATGCCACGATATCATCTGGAGGATGTAAGTCCTTCTCATGTGGGGTGAATTGGGTTGGTAGAATTGTTAGGTAGGGATAGGACACTAAAATCACTTGGGATTGCTTTTGGTAAGGATGAAATCGCTTTCTAATGACCAAAATACATTTTGACTGTGTATGCTTGATAAACTTAGACATTTTCGCCTATTTACTCCATAAACTTGTAAGTCATGTTCATTTTTACCATGGATTTTTATTTTAGCCAATCATCCCGTTAAACTCTTATAAATATCCAATTACCATACCATCATCAAATTTTTCATAATTTCACTCATTCTTCCCTCCACATCGATGGACGGAGGGAGGTAAAGCCCAGTGGGGGCACACGCCCCCTCTCATCCCTTTTTTTTTTGCATTACAAATTATTCAATCAATCATTCCCTTTTTTTTCACTTTGCAAATTATTCAATTAATCATATTAAAATAGTGAAAATCCTCTTTTAGTTTTTAAATGTGCATCCGTCTTGTATATTTTTCTCTCACACTAATGTCTAAACATTGTTGAGTTGCATGTATTGGGTTAATTAGTACAAATGAGCATTAGATTGTCAACAATTAAAGACAAAATTAAACAATAGAGTAATAAAATTAGGCATTTGGAAATTAATTTTTTCAGCATTTGTAAAAGAACTAGCTTTATTTGTCCAAAAAAGGAGCACAAATTTTTTAAGGTGCCCCCTCTTAGTTAAATTTATGGTTTCGTCCCTGTCCACAGTCACTTGGACAACAATTAAACCGCTTAATAGGGTAAAAATGTGATTATTCTGCACTTAGATGAGTTGTTATAAAAAAAGACTGATAGAATTCGTCAACAAAAAAATTATTGAGTAATAGAACAGTGAGAAAGTAACTGATGAAGGTGTAATTTGACTGAAATAAAAGGTCATGGTGAATTTTGAAAAAGTGAAACAATTTTAGGTGTAAATCTACGAAAACCTCAAAAGTCAAAAGTGGTTTATAGTACTGGATTTTCGAAAAAGCACATGCTAGAAGCTTTTTCAAGTAGCACTTCTTAGTGCTCTTTTAGAAAACAGGTTTTCTAATAAAATTTGATAACTATTTTAATGAAAATGATTTTAGTAAAAAAAAAAAAAAATGATTATGAGCAAAAGTATTTTATAATTATAAAAATTCTACAAATCATGCCTATTTATAAAAGAGAAATGTTAGGTAGATTTTCTAAAAAGTGTGACACTATATGAATTTTCTGACATCTCATATTTTTTACGCGTTTTATAATATTTGTAGATGGATTGACGTTAAATTGTAAAGTGATAGAGTTTTTTTTTTTTTTTTGTAAGGGAAGTGATAGAGTTTTAATCTAACTGAATTTGCTTAGTATTTATCTTTTTTAATAAACCAAAAAAATAAAAAAAATGAGTGAATCCTGGAGCGACCCAAACGCGACCTTTTGCTTACACAAGTGAGAGAAGTAGCTTTGCAAACCCGGACGCAAAACCTAACTCCCTATACTGTTTCCCCTTCCCCATCACCCACCTCAAGAGCCACCACCCCACCAAACCATTCCTATTCCCCACACAGAAATAGAGAGAGGGGGCTGCGACTGTGTGTGAGAGAAGCAGAGAGAGAATCCAATTCCCACCTACCTCTTCTCACGCTCTCGCTCTCTCTCTCTCCCCCCCCTTATTTTTCTCTTCCTCTCTCACTCCTCCTCCCCCTTTCGTTTTTATCGCCTCCTTTTCCGAATCAAAACAAAACCCAAATTCCGTATCCGCAATTTTTTTCCATTATCTGCTGTTTGTTCCTCTCAGTCATCTAATAAAAATGGATTATTCGATTACCCATTTGCCAAAAGTCGAATCTTTGTCTCTCAAGCACTGTGAATCGGCTTGAAACCGTGGCAAATAATGCGAGTGTCTGTCACTAAACCATAGAAGAAAGCGTTTTACATTAGGTTTTGATCAATGGGGAGGAAGCAATTCCAAGTTTTCGATGATAAGAGTGATGGGTTTCTCTCTGTTTGCAATTTGGGAAATTTGGGATTTCAATGGAGTCCCGAAGAGGAGGGTTACCATCCCGGAGGCTTATTTGCAAGCGTTAGCCAAGTGGGGATGGGCTTCGGGGTCTCGCCGGACCCTCCCAATCCACGCCGTGATGGCGGGGCCGTGAAGCTTCCGTATGCCGAGCAGTACATGAAGTATGTGGAGGGGATTAAGAATTTTGGGGTGGGGGAAGAGAAAGGGGTGGTGAAGAATAAGAAGGGCGGTCTGAAATTGAAGGTTAAGATTGCTAACCCTTCAGTGAGGAGGCTAATAAGTGGTGCAATAGCCGGGGCAATTTCACGGACGGCTGTGGCACCATTGGAGACGATAAGGACTCATTTGATGGTTGGGAGTTGTGGGAGATCTACTACTGACGTCTTCAATGATATAATGAAGATTGATGGGTGGAAGGGGTTGTTTAGGGGAAATCTAGTCAATGTGATTCGGGTTGCACCGAGCAAGGCGATAGAGGTAGGAAGAATTCTTTCGTATTAACTTGTTTTAGGTGAATGACATGTCTGATATCTTCAACTTGCTTCATATTTACTGTTATGTGCTTATCTTGTCGGTGATTTGGCTTGTTCTGTGTTAGGTGTAATTAATGTATTAGTGTCAAGTTCTTTTTGATGTAATATGGGTTCTGCTGGTTTCCCTTTGTTTGTTGAAACTAGGAGCAAGTCAAGTTTCATACTTTTTCATGTGGCATTTAGTTTCTCTGAACATATCAAGGGCGGCGTCCCATACGCGTTGAGCAGTCTGTGAAATTAATAATTGAGAACATTTCTGATTTAATCCGAAAAGCTTGGTCTTTGGGTTCCACAAGATATCAAGATGTTTTTTCTATGAGATCACAGGTCTTTTTTCAGTTTTGTTTTCTCACCGTCAATCATGTGGTACGATGTAGCTTTTAGTTGCACGTGTTTGTGCTTTTCATTCTAGTCAAATGATCTGCAAGATATGGTAAACTACTTTATGCAGAACTTCAAGGAGGAACCTTGTGTGAATTGGAGAAATTGAATTCGTTGCATGGTGCTCTTCAGTAGTTATAGAATGGGAAATGCTGGGGCAAATTGTTGATTTAACGTGCTAATCAGTTCTCCATTTTGTACCCTTTTTTAGTTATATCATCTTTGATCATTGAGGAGAGGCACTATAATATTAAAAGGAGGTGGCCGATCTTGCTTCGTGCAGAAGGCACCTTCCTTTTGATATACCTTGTTTCAACTGGCCTAGTCTGTTTTTCTGTGTGGCCAAGAAAGCATTTGTTTAGTGTCTACAAACAAATAAAGAGGATTTAAGGCACCTGTTCAGTGTACTATAGCTGTTGTATTGTGTGTAACTCAAATTTGGCGAGAAAATCAATTGGAACTTCCCTGCATGAATATGATTTTCATTACAAAGATTTAAAGATTTCAATTCTGCATGTTTAATTGGTTTTGTATTTGAATTTCTGCTATATATTTTTTTTTTTTTCAGCTGTTTGCTTATGATACGGTTAACAAGCAACTGTCACCAAAACCTGGAGAGCAGCCCAAACTTCCAATTCCTGCCTCGTTAATTGCAGGTGCTTGTGCTGGAGTGAGTTCAACAATTTGCACATACCCTCTTGAGTTAATTAAGACGCGGCTAACCATTCAGGTATGTAAGGATTAGCAGAAGTGTGTGCCTATCTCAAGTATGGCCGTAGCAATCACATAATGATGTCATTATATTTGCAGAGAGACGCTTATGATGGCCTTCTGGATGCATTCTTAAAAATAGCGCGAGAAGAGGGACCGGCAGAGCTCTACAGAGGTCTTGCCCCTAGTCTTATTGGAGTAATTCCATATGCTGCCTGCCAATTACTATGCTTATGATACATTACGGAAAGCCTATCGCAAGTTTCTCAAGCAGGAGAAGATCGGCAACATTGAAACCCTTTTAATTGGATCAGTAGCTGGTGCTATTTCAAGTACTGCAACATTCCCACTCGAGGTGGCACGCAAGCACATGCAGGCGGGAGCCGTGAGTGGAATCCAATATAGAAATGTGCTTCACGCCCTCACCAGTATACTTGAGAAGAAGGGGGTTGAGGGTTTATACACTGGGCTAGGCCCGAGCTGCATGAAGTTGGTGCCTGCGGCAGGGATTTCTTTTATGTGCTACGAAGCATGCAAGCGGATACTGGTAGAGGAAAAAGAGGAAGAGTAGAATACTTTCCTGAGAAATAAATTAATATTACATATCGGTCCTGGCAGTGGTAAGGACACGGGATAACTTATCTCCGACACAGGTTTACTTGCCCATTTTCTTTCTTTGATTGCTGGATATTTATTTTTTTCGTTCCTTCACATTTTGCAACTGAGTTGAGGGGAGCCTTGTCTTTCAAGAGGTTAGACTTGATGTTTTTGAGGATTAATTTAAATGGCATTTTAACTGAGCAAGCAGATTACTGTTGGCTTGATATGTTACATGCGGCTCCAAGGGTGTACACATTGTACGCGTGCCTTTCTTTGTAGGGTGCCCTTTATTTGTTGCTTTGGAGAATTTACCAGCAATTCCCTTGGCTATCCTTGTCCTTGCATGTCAGCTCGTGTCGCCATTGTCGACGTACACTGCCGAAATGCCACTACTAATTGGGTGTATGTGACAAGAAATTATTGCATGGTACGGCAATAGTCTTAAGCATAAACTCCTCAGTTGTATTGTAACATGCGAATTAATTATATCATGTGGCATAGTTCCGGACAATAATCTTTTGCTGCGGACACTGCTTAGTTAATGCACACCTTCAACTTTTGAGCCTTTTGATTTCTCTCTGTTTCTCTCTGATTCTATGAAGGCTGGCTGCCCACAACTACTTAATAAGGGTACACAATTGCACATCCAATTCCAATAGGCCTGTACTTGTTCTCCGTCTAACTCACCTTTCTAATTTGTTGAACATGCAAAGGTGACCCCACAATGAGGGAAATCTCGGCGGCTATCACAGTTGTATCTCCCTTACGTCTCTCGTCACGTAACTCATTTTAGAAATATGTCTCTCGTCACGTGACTCATTTTAGAAATAGACACAAGGGAGACAACAACAGGTAACGATGAGACTCGTTTTAGAAATAGACACAAGGGAGACAACAACAGGTAACGATGAGAGCGGTGTGGGGTAACCAATAATTTCACTTTAGGGTTCACGTGCCAACAACCAGCAGAAAGAAGCAATAAAAACACCTGATTCACACGCATTCTAGAGGTCGAGCAGAAGGAATGCCATTGGTCTACTAGAAGAGCATTTCAAATTCACAACATTCTAACACAAATGCCGGCTTAAACAATGAACCTAGGAACAATTTGAATCTTCTGGTAGCAGAAATAGCGGTATTCTACTACAATTCCTGAAAGAAATTTTATCGCAGCTAAATAAACACCACTAGAGAGACGAATCTAAGAACAAAAGTCAGACATCAGATATATGTTTCAACTCTGCTCATACTCGATGCCTTCCTTGGCGGCAGCAGCAGCATCAGCAGCCATTATCTCGTCGAACTTCTCTGATTTTCCGAGCAGTATTTCAATCTAAATAACAAGGAATCACATGATACCATCAGCCTCCAAGACAAAATTAGAGAAGTAAATGAATAAATCCAAGTAATGTAATGCATTGTAAGGTCAAATTAGAAACTGAGAAAATCATAGAGCAGAATGATTAAACCAACTCTTAAACTCATAAATTACTCACAAACAACTTATAGAACAAACGCAGGTTAAACAAGCACTTCACATGTAAAAGGAGGAGCAGAGAACATATTTTACGATCAGAAAGAACTAAGCCAACACTTTGCTTTGAAGGTCTGACAATTCCATTAATGAGATCAATTATCTAGAGAGTCGGATAGCTAAGGAGCTGACATCTAAGTCCTCACCTCATACGCATAAGCATCTAATATTCCAACACCATGTCCATGCCCCGAAGAATGGACAGACCATCGTGCACGCGCCAGTAGTTGGTTAAATTCCAGAAACAAGCAAACTATGAAAACTACGGTGCCCCATTTACGAGAACAAGCAGTACTTTATTAATATGGAGCTCCTTTTCTTTCAAACCATCAAAATTATGTTTGCCCATCTTCCTTGTTTACATATAAGTTTAGTTGCTAACATCTAACAATGTTTCTAGAATCCCCTATCCTTGGTGCATTTTACCTTTGCCTTTTGAATTGGCCGCCCACCTGCATCCTCCCTCATGTTAATTGTCGAAGTCTTGATTCCTGTATGTGTTGCATACAACAGCAAGTTGAAATATATATGAGGAGCAATTACTACACAAAAAAAGGACTATCAGAAAGGCACAAGAACCGTACTCTTCTCAACGGCCAATCCATTGTTCTTCAGAATCTCAGCAATGGTAACCACTGTGGCAATAGCTGTAGATATACAAGCAAATTATGAATCCTTAGTACACAAAAGATACAAATTTTCCACTTCAATAACAACAAATATAATGAACGATTTGACACAGTCGAGGAATGATTATGGACAAGCCAATACCTAGGCAGCATTACAGTTCTAATCCATAAGCGCACTTGTGACAGGAGAGACGATAATCAAAATGAAGACATAAAAGCATCGACAACACAATAATAACCTTACTGAATTACCGAAAAGAAAAAAAAGCGAGGGCTAATGTAATGAAACAGTACCCATTCCGAGAGCGGAGAGCTCCACCTCGTTGTTCTGCTGCATGTACCTCTACAAATACCAAATTGAAAACCACTGAGTCACTCAAAACACACACACACACACTACTGTAACTAAGAATAAACATGAGTACAAGATGAAATCAACAAAACTCTGCAGCCACCAAAAAATCGACAGCGAAACAGATGAACAAGGAGAAAAGGGGGTTTTGTTACCTTGGCGAGGCTGACGTAGAAGAAGACGGGCTTTTTGGTGTTGGAGACTTGGATGCGATTCTTATTGTTCTTGTTGTATGATGCGTCTGTAATTTGCAAGTTGTTCACTTCTTCTGCCAGACCCTCCATTGCTTCTTCTTCTTCTTCTTCTTGTTTGGCTCTGCAGAGGGGGAGAAGAAAAACCCTAATTCCTCACGGTGTCTCCGAAATCTCTCTGAAATCTATTAACCCTGGACTACCGAAGGCTCGAGGGGGTTTGAAGAAGTGCTCCAGTCCTGTCCCACTGGCTCTACAAGTCAATACGCCGTTTTACAACTCATCTTACCGAAATGATATATTTGCCCTCCCAATTTATTATTTTTACTTCTACAGGTGGTGTTCAACTTAGTGTACTAATCTAAATTACGTAAAGGAAGATTCAAATTCGATACATAAGGGAGCACATTAGCTCTCACAAATGTGGCCTTGTTTTAGCATGATGTACTTCGCTACCTTAGTGGTGGTAATATGATATGATCAAGAAAAACTTGAATAAGATAACCTAATCAACCAGCTAATCAAATCACTCTTACAAAAGATGAGTCCACGTGCATTAAAAGTTGGTACCCAAGTGCACTTGGATCCGTTTGCCGGAGGAGTGCTAGTCATCTAGCTTGTCAAGTTGCACTACCCAAGTTTTTCTCCGTGCTTCATCAGGGTATCAGTCATGCGATTGTGAATATGTTTGCAACAAAAAGTGGCCGCATAGAAATTGTGTTCAACCTACATGAACTTAGTAACATAGGCTTGTTTAATGAAAGAATCAGTATTTCAATTGTAATGCTTACATCGACCAAAACAAAGCTTGTCCTTTAAAAACAGACCAATTACTGAAATAAATTGCTTTCTACATCCTCCCCTCGAGTCCTTGACAACAACCATAACAACAATACTGCACAACAAACAATGGCTAAGATCATCAAAGTTCAGGAAAACATACTTCAGTAGCGAACAATAAATACTAGACAACGGGACAATAAGAACTATACACAAGGCGTTCTCTCGTTTTTCTTCCACCCGACTCCCTTTTGGATGTGGAGACCCTGTGTACAAGTTCAGTCGACGATTTACTTGATTTCTTGTATATACACACCGATGGTGTAGAGAGATGCCGGTTCCACAATATTATTGCATTTGAAATGAACTAACAGTTGATGCCACATTGACCGTTTGATGCAGCAGTTGTTTTGTCCGAAGTGAATGGGTCGATGCGCACCCACAGCAAGGAAAATATTGATGCAAGAAGAATAGACCACACGATGACGATTGTAGGGGTGCGATTTTGCCGACCCAACAGACCCTTCAAGAATGGATACAGATGTGCTACGACCCATAGGGCGAAAAACAGTTTGCCGAAGAGTGGACCCCAAGATTGGTAACCGCTATTTATGGCATATGAAACACCGGCCACGATACCTACCATGTTCACAAGAAGAACCGTGGTTGGAGGGATGAGAAGTGATGTCCATTTGAACACGTAGAGCTCAGCAAAATCCCCATCCTCATCAGATGCCTTTGACGTCACAGTGAAGTTGGTATCAATCCCAGCAAGAACTTTCAGGAGACCTTGGAAGACGGCGAAGAGATGAGCTGATGTTCCACCAATGATCCAGAACTGTTCGTTTCTCCACCAGTCTTCAATACTGACTCCACTCCACCTTAGCTCAAGAATACCAGTTGCAATAATAGAAACAAAGAGCAGAATGAACCACATGCTAGCGAAGTTACTTATCTGCATAAACATTCAACAAATTTAGTGGCTGCCCAGAATGATGATCTGGAGTGTGAAAATCCTAAAGAATCATCTTAATGAATTCTTCCAAAAGTTGCAGAATTAGTGTATATTTTTTTTTTTTTGGTATGTTTTAAGTAAGATCGACACAGAACCAGTACTTACCTCAGGAATGATAAACTTTTCTGTGAGAAGGCAAAAGGCAGGAAGCAAACAGTATGCAATCAGTGGTATAGATGTGAGGGGGTAAACAATGGTATTGATGTATGCAAGTCTCTCTAAAAGCTTCAACTTGCCATTGTAGCCATACCATATGGGACAATGCCTGCTGAGCAGAATTTCAATGGAACCCAAGGCCCATCGAAGCACTTGGTTCAAACGATCAGAAAGATTGATGGGAGCAGAACCCTTAAATGCTGGGCGTGGAGGCATGCAATAGACTGATATCCAACCACGAGCATGCATCTTAAACCCAGTTAAAATATCTTCAGTCACAGAGCCATAGATCCATCCAATCTGGTGACAAACAAAATGTCAATTATTGTGGATCTAAAATCACAAGTTCATTCAATAAGTATTTTGGAACAAGGGCTGCTAGGACCTAAATTGCTATACTTACCTCTTTTCCCCATTCACTCTTGTCTTCATATCCACAGCTAATAACATGTATGGCTTCCTTCAAAAGAGTTGCAGGATTGGTTGTAGGCGGAATACCTCCCTGTTCCATGAATGTGGCTGCAATAAAAACTGGTGATTGACCAAAACGCTTCTCTAAGCTCTTCTGAGACATAAGAAGAGTCCTCTCATCATCATAACCTGCAGAATATGAAGTTATCTCAGTCAAATTTGCAAAACGCACGGATGCATCAAACATCATTTTGGTTTTTCTGTTAATTTTCGTCAATATCAAACTCCCAATGTTTTTTTTTTTTTTTTTTTTTTTGAAGTATTATCAAATGAGCAGAATTGTTAAAAGTTTTTGTTATATGTGATGAGATGGACACACTTTCATGAATAACTCACAATACTGTAAGCGGCAAGATATTTGGAGAAAAGAACTTAAAAACAAAAAATATAATAACAAGAAACGACCTTCAACACCCTCCTCAATGTCTTCCATATTAAAAATGGGAATGGTGGATTCCGTTCTTTTAGCTGCCCTCTTCTTGTCAATATACTTCTTATTGCTAGTCTTGTTCTTCTTTCTTGAACCACAACAACTCTTTACAATAATGTTTGGCTGCAAATCTTCCTCAGTCAAAACCGGATCATACCCATATAGAGCTTGTCTGTTGAAACAACAACCAGTTCCCACATAGACTGGACCCTGGATGCCATCTAGCCCTTTCAAGTTAATCTGCAAGTAAGACGAAATAAGAACATAATTTACCAGAGTGTATCCATACTAACTGTCACACAGAGTGATCTTAGTAATTGGTGGTTATAAATCAAGTAGTACATACATCAAAGAAGACAATGTTCCGATTGGCATATCTATCGTGTAAATCAATGCCATCAAATCGCTGAGGGAACTGGACATAGCAGGTCTTCTTCCCATAAGCTGGGTCCATCATGAAACACATGGCTTCCTTAAGAGCTTTACTGTTATTGAAGTAGTGATCACAATCGACATTCAAGAGATATGCACCATTTGTCAGGACGGCTGAAACTCGAATCTACATAGCACATGGTGAACCAACCAAGTTAGAAAATCAAAATGGTTTTGGTGATGACTTCACTTCATCAGGTAACAATCTTATCTTACAAAACTTGTTTAAGAGATGATGACAGTTTGTACCATAAAATGTGTCATGGTGTAATTGGTCAAGGAAATATTGAGGGTTCTAACTGGTCAAGGAAATTTTGGAGATCCTAATTGGCAAAGAAAATATTGAGGATCCTACTTGGCCAAAGAAATATTCTAACTGGTCAATTTGGAATTTGTCCAGCTTTAGCATAAATGTTGACAAAATATAGTTCCAAACAAATCAAACCACTGGCATTACTACCAAGAAAAGAAAACTGATATCATAATCAATTTGAGGGGAAACAAACCAATGCATTCATTGCTCCAGCTTTTTTGTGATGCTGGAATCCAGGTCGCTTCTCACGAGAAACATAAACAAGTCGAGGCAGCTCATTGCCATCAGTATCAAGGCCCCCACTGTGACCTAAGAAAACCTGTTCTTCCACACAATGGAAAACTAAATTAGTATGAAAACAAGAAGAGGGGGCAGAAACCCAAATGCACTGGATAAAAATCCAAGTACCTGGATCATTCCTGGATGGTCCCTAGGGTTGTTCCCAGGCCATGGAGTTCCATCCTGCATTGTCCAACCTTCTTCGGGCATTTTCTGTGCCTTGGCAACTAGGGCATTGATCCGAACCTTGAATTCTTCATACTCTCTCTGTGGGCAAAACAAATATGCATTGAGACTCCATTCGTAGTGCTAAAAATGAATGTGAATTTACCACAATCTGCTCACTAAACATCCGTTAACTCTCTTAGGTATAATTAACTCACGATTTCAAATTTTAAACTATTTGAACCGGTTGCAGCAATAATCTACAAAAGCATAACACTGTTTTTCATTTTCCTTTTGCGCACTTGTGTCAAACACAAATTTTGATAACTAATTGATAATCCAGAGTCCACCTATCAAGAATTGAAGTAATTGTCTTGTTTGAAATTATAAATAATGCAAACTATCAATCAATGTTTTAAAGATGAAATCAGATGGGGGTTTATGTATTAACTAATTTTGAGAAACCATGCAACATATTGAACCTGTGTGCGCTCACCTTCATTGCTCTACGCTCTTTTACGAAAGAAGGCTGTATCTTGTCCTTTAAGTAGTCAATCTTTTGGGCAAAATAAAACTCAGGGGCTCTAGGTTCAATGTTGTGCTTCTTGCAAAAAGGTACCCACTTCCTAGCAAACTCCGCAGTTTCAGAAAGAGATTCAAATGTAAGCATTGCTGACCCATCATCTGACACATAGCAAGAGACTTTGTCCACTGGGTAATCCACAGCAAGTATGGACAAAACAGTGTTAGCTGTAATCAGAGGAGGCTCTTTCATGGGATCCACTGTACTAACGAACACATCTATGGGAGCTAACTGGGATGGCTCCCCATCACGATCATACCTGCATGGCGAAAACTATGTTTAGGTAAATAAAAACGATAATGAAACTAATTTTTAAAACCTGAACAACTATAGATTGTCACAAATACTGTGAAGTTGGCTAACCTCAGTGTGAGCCTATCAAGATAGGTCTCACGGTTAATGGGAAACCATTTTGGAAACTGATCCAGAAGCCAGGATAAAGCAAACCAAATCTCACAGATGACTGATGTTAACCATAAAGGGTATGCATCTTTCACTGGGTGAGTTGCACGGTATTGCAAGAAGAAACCCAGAATAATAAGCCGGAGTATGATCACAACACGATAAGGTGTCAGATGAGATGAAGAAATAGGCACGATGCGACTCAAAGGTTGTCTAGCATCATCAGCCCTGAGACAAAGCCAAAAGAAAAGAAAACGTCATTATCAAGGAAAATTTGCACATATGAAACACTTTTCATTCCCGTTATCTATAATGTGAAGGCAAAATGCTTGCTAATTAAAGCTTTTACTCACATTTGGAGTTCTTCACCATTTGAACCAGTGCCTTCCATGTCCCCCTTTCCTTCAGCGTATTTACTAGTCATCTGCATCATATTTTTGTCCTGTTTGAGTTTCCAGCCTTCAACCCTTTCTTTCCAGTCAACATTTCCTAGCCCATAAGAATTCAAGTCCTTTGATGGGTCCACTATTCTTACTGGAACTGCAATAATAAATAATATAATCAGATAAATATTTGACCAAACCATTTATCAGAGGACTTTTTGTGGGAATGTAACTAATTTGTACCTGGCTGTCGCGGATCCAAAGGACCTGATGTAGTTCGCACAGATTGGTTATCAGGTGTGGCACAGGGAATCTCACCAGACACCTGAAGAAATTAAAGCATAAGTTCAAAGCAAGATAGAAAAGAAATGCAAACCATACAAGACTTGTACTGTAGTTAAAAACAGTAATTTCAGCTAAGAGTAGAAATACTCCCAAGTTACACACAGGAGGAGCTAGAAACACTTCCTTTCACAAATGTTAGTTGCAGTATCAAATTAAAAGGAGCTAGAGAATCAACCAGCTCATTTCGATGAACATGAGAGTTTTTTATTTTTAGTTTTACAATAATTCAGAGATAAATGAGTGATATGAAGAAGTTTCGTTGCTAATCGCTTACCGACTGCCCATTCGTGAGAAGGGGAATTGGCTGTTGAGATTCATGTCTCGAGGAAGATGAGAGATCAGCATCTTCTCCTTGCCACTGGCGTCTAGCATTGCTAGTTCCTTGCGCATAATTGAACTCATTCTCCAGATCATCAATGTCATCCTCATCATCATCTCCATCCACTCGAGGACTCCCTAAAGCACATCAGTTTGAGTAAATTCATTTCCAGAATCATATCTAAAAATCAAAACAGTACGAATCTGTTGAGAAAAACAAGCGAACCTTTGTGCCTTTTATATCTAGTCTTGCACTGTGGGCAAGCCTGGTTCCCATCTTTCCGCTCATACTCATAACAAGGTCGACAGACTGGAAAGGCACACTCATTGCAGGCAACAAAGACATCACCAGTGGCTGTAAGTCCAACAGTATCACCACAAATCTGACATATCTGCCCGTTCAGATTCTTTACGGGTTTGGGCTGCATTGCAAATGAAAAAGTTCAAATTCGTTAAAGGGCAATTCAATGAAAGTATCAAGGAATTTGATATGCTTCTGCAGATATTCTATGTTTTTAGCAAATAAAGAGGCTCTGTTTTAAGAGCAATATATTGCTACAAGGAAACTCAAAGAATGCACACAATTACCATGATCAATGTCGTAATCAATTAATCAATTCAGAATTTCATTTCAAGTAATGTTAATTAATCAATTAATCAATTAATCAATTACATTGCTGTAGTTTCGTTAAGTGAATTTGAACTTAACTCAACTGCGATTTTGCGATCACCGAAAATAGAGGTTTTTTTTTTTTTTTTTTTTTAACAAACCGAGAATAGAGGATTAAGTATCAAGATCTTAGATTGATTGTCGAAAAATAAGATAACCATCCAACTACAAAACAATCCTTACAAAACTAATAGTAATTAGATTGGGTTGTCAACAAGTGTCGGCAAATCAAGCTATAATCATCAAAGATTAAACATTTCTAAGATCTGATTAAAATTACATTTACTATTCCCTAACAATTCAAAAAGCAAACATATTTCCATAACAAATCATAGCTTCAAATAATCAAAACTCAAATCTCCAACTTTGACTGCAACATCCCCTCCCCCTAGTCTCAACCAACACTCAAAATCCAATTCCAAAGCCTACCCACTTCCGATTCAGTAAAAAACCCCACAAAAAATCACTGAAAACTCAGTCCCACCAGATCCACACACTCTACAAAAACCCACATCCAAAACAACACAAATCATCAAAAAGACGAAATGGGTAACTCCAAAATCGAAATGGGTAGTTCCAAAAACACAATTTACCGCGCTATCGGAATCGTGGCGAATCCGAACGAGCTCGTTCCTCTTGTAAGAGCCAGCCACCAGTCCTGCATTGGCTTCCATGGCTGCTGCCGCCCTCAATTCTCAAGCTTTCCTGAGATTTCGATTCAGTGGTTTGGGATATCAGAGAGGAGAGAGATCTGTCGGCAAAAGAAGCTGTCAAATTCGTCGCCCGTTCACTACGACATCTCCACTCTCTCTCTACTCATGACAGCTTGCTTACTCTTTGCTTGTCTTTTTATCACCATATTTTTGTATTTTTGTATTTTTATTTATTATTACCGGATGAACCGGTTGCCCCCGTCCCAAACCCAACACCCATCTTGCTTTTCAGTCGTTGTGTCTTGTTTTTACGTGTTTTTATTTTATTTTGTTTTTTTGGATGGAATTATTTGTTTTTTTTTTTTTAAATTTAACGAAAAACTCCCGGTACTGTTTACTTTAATGAAAAATCATATTTTTACACCAAAAAATCAATTCTAGTACTATTCACTTTATCATTTATTTTGTCATTTTTGTTAAAACTTAAAGTTTTCAAGCCCTTTTCATTAGTTTTCTCTATTTTCTATTCCTTAATTTGTTAGGAGATTTTTTGTGGATGGAGTGGGTGATAAAAATGATACTTTTGCACCTAAAAATTTGACAGGTATTTACTCTTGTATTTTCTATTCTTCGAAATTACTAGTTCAAATTGACAATTTGACAATAAAGCATGTCGTATACGGTATTTACCTTTATACTAAGAGCACTTCCACCGTGTGCTCTCCCCCGAGGGACAAGCCTGTGAACAGTGGCAGAGAGCCCGAGCAACCAAGTCCAGCGTGTGCTGGCGATGGAGCCCGAGCCGGCCCGAGGGAGAGGCCTGGCACGAGTTGCCAACCCGAGAGCCTGAAGGCAACGTGACGTGGGTTGACATCAGGGTGATGTCATCCATAATATAAAATTAATAAAAATATAAAATAGTAATAAAAAAAAGTAAAATTAAAAAATTGTAAAACCCGGGCTTCGAACTCAACGGCTTTCGCCGGAGTTCGTCCCCGAGGTTGATGAACACCCACAAACAAATGGCAGAGATCCTCCTCCACCGCAACTGCCGCCGCACCCCATACCACCTTCGCCCCCACGCACTCGCAATCCTCCTCCTTCCACTAGCGCTCCCAGATCGCATGATTTGGGATTTGTTTTATGGGGAAATAGGAGAGAGAGAGTTTGGTTAGGGAGAAGGGAAGATCAGGACCGTTATGGAGGCTGAGGTGGGTGGGGTGGTGAAGATGGAGGAAGAGAGGAGGAGGGTTTGGGTGCGTTGGGGGGTTGTGGGGGGGACACGGGTTGAAAAGAAAATGTTTGGGCTTTTGGAATGGTGCCAACGCACCATGTGAAAGAGTAGAAGAAAAAAAATAATAATAATAAAAAAGGTTTTGGATTGGATCACCATGTGAAAAGAAAAAAATAAAAATAATTTTTTAATAGAAAATAGTACAACGAGATCGATTAAAAATCATATTTGAAATTACAAATAAAATTATTTTGTATTATTTAAAAAAACTAATATTTGATTGCCTATTGTCAGGACTATTGAAGTCAACGATAGAGATGTAAAAGGTGATTAGTGTTCATTAAGGACAGTTACTATTCACCAGGTGGATAGCATAGTGTATTGCCTGAGGAAGGTTTCACACGCTGGAGTTGCTCTAAATCATAATTCTTTTTTTGGGATTATCACTATACATAAAGGTGTATTCAATCTTAATGAATTCCCATATAATTTTTTTAACTATTTTTATTGATGCATTAAAATACACGTTCTTTAAAATAAAACATTATGTATATATGTTATACGCATATATGTACGTATTTTTCACGCTTGAAAGTTTTAACTCTCATGTCTTCGGCATCGCTTGAACATAAGAAATTATATATGTTTCTTGTAGGTTCTCAACATTTCTGTTGGCCTTCAAAATTCAATGTTTTAGTTAGAGGGTCATTACCATCCTCATAACAACTTTGATTACAGTGGTCACGAAAGATAGTGGTTTAAAGCCACGTCCGCATCAAGAGATGTGATTAGTGATAACGCATTTCCCAATTATTTTTACTTATTTATTTAAAGATGATGACATCAAAATTAGATAATAATGCAACGTAAAAGAAAGTATGTACTAGTACTTGGTGTATTTGAAACACGGTATGATACACTAAGTGCAATAATACAGTTAGTTGAACATTAGAAAAGAAAATTTTCAACTAATTGTATTCTGACATGTGATGTACTAGTCCGTGTTCCTAGCACATTAAATTTTTTTCCCAATTGAGTTGCTTTGTTGACTTCAGACAGTTCTGTCCAATTGAGCACGGACACATGTATGTAACCGGTTGGGTGGTCTCTATCAAGGAGGAAACAATAAAAAATTGTTGTGTATTTTTAAGTCTTAATTTTTGTAATTTATTGTTTGCCGGTTGGTACCAGGCTGTAGTGGGAGGTGTCGGTGGCCTAATTCCTCCCCTTTTAACAGTGGCTTGTTCAGCTCCGCCGTCGGAATAGTTTTGCATTTTTACCCCTGGCCGTAGTATAAGTAAATCTTCTTCAAAGAGAACCGAAAGCCCCTACATCCACCGGTTCAAGGAATTAACTTGGCTCCATAAACGATTAAGAATCAAGACAAGTTCATTCACAAAATACTTATCCCTGCAAAAAAATAAAAATCAATAAAGCATGAGTTTGTTTTGTCGTTGAATTGTATAAAAACAAATTGATTGTTACTATCATACCTGTGTTGTTAAAGTTGATTGAACAATTTTAGTTTTAATTAATTTTTTCATAGATGATTTTTATTGAGTGTCTTATAATATGAATAGTTATGATTATAAGCACTAAGTTCTATGAACCAGTCACAAAGTGTTTTGAGGAACTCTTCCTCACCCATGAGTGGTCAAACATTGTTCCGGATCACAACTTAACTAACGAGTAATTTATCAATGTGGGATTTGTATGTACTTCAACATACTCACTTCACCACGTAATGTTCTAGTGGGCCACATGTACAACAAATTCATAATCAATCATTTAAGCCTAGAAGCAAGGCAAGACAAGATGAAGACTCAAGAACAATCAACAGCTCATATATGGTAAGATTTCAAGTGCCACGCTACCGATTTATTACTAACCACACTGATATTACCCCCAAACTTGTCAACTTATTGCGTACAAGACAAATGTTGAAGTTCTATCACAAAAAAACACCAGGCCTTAAGAATGAAAACATTCATTACATATTATATTTTATTTTGTCACTCTTTCAATTAGAGATTCGTGTACTCTTCCTCAAATGTAACTACCAAATGGTTTCTTAAATTTTGACAATACAATTCGTATCTAAGAGATACTAAACTTAGGACGCAACTTGTAACTTAAATGTGTTAAAAGCGTTTAACCATACACCCGAGTTCCCTTTTCAATCTCTTCCTTCAATACCGCTTGTGTAACATATATATTATATTTTAGTCCTTGGATGGAATTTAAATTTAGATTTATCCATGGTATAACATCAGAACTTCAATGTTAAGGGCAATATAGTTGGTTGATGATACATTGATACTAGTAAATTACTGTTAAAACATCATTTCCATCGTTCCATGGAGAAGAATTGCATGTAGACTAAAACACAATTAACTCTTCTTCAACCACAGGTTCAAAGCCCTGACGAGGTTTTAACAAGACCACAGTACACACCATATCCTCTTATAGCCACCACTACTATTTCCATTTGCTGTCTCTGTGCTATTATCACTCCTATGAATCAGCTTTCCTCCTGGACTTGCACTCTTTGCACACAGATCTACTAGTGTTTTCATTTTTGAGTCATACCTACCCTCAGTTGCTGTCGCCACAGTCGGAGCAAAACCGCACCATATCAACGACAGCAGAGTACAAAAAATGGCAAAGCAAATGAAGTACTAGCGAAGATAACTAATAGAAAAACTAATCTAAGATTCAGCATGCCCAAGTCCTTTTGCGTGTGATGTTTCAACGGACGCTTCGACTACGGATGTTGTGTCGCCTCCACTTTTGCACTCGCAACTTCTTATGAACACTCGGATCTTAGTGTCCTACGAGGATCAATCCGCATTTGCACTACCACCCGCTCCTCTCCGGCTTGCTGTTGTGTTCTTCAATATCTGCGACAAAATTAAAATGACAAATGTTACCTACAAGTAAATGCTACATTCCATCAAACTTGGCGTGAATTACATAAAATGGTATATAACAATATTTAGCATATATAACCTCTGTCTAGTAAACAATTAAGACTTTCAGTAAAAGCATAAGCCTAGTGGCAGTTCTGCTAGGATTGCTTTCAACTCAGTCAGGGTTTCTGAACGACCAACACTTTTGGATCATGCTAAGAAGTTGGACACTACTTAATACTTTCCAACTCAAACAATGACAAGGCATAGAATTTGGGACTCATACTGATGTTCCAAGCCGTCTAAACTTTTGCAAAATGGCATGTGTATAGCTTGTGAATTGGATAGCAAAAGAGTACCCTTTGGCTCTAAGCACCGGAACATTTCTGCGCCGTCCCAACATGGTATAATGTGTGAAAAAATGTTTTACTGTAAGTAAAATCACATATTACTATGAATTACCATTATAAACTACATGAAACATGTTAACTGGGATAAATTTGAAGCCACTAGTCAGTGGACCAAAGGGAGTTTGGCACCATTATAATTCTATTCCATAAACTCCCCATGCCTCTGCAACTTTCTTTCTTATCAAGCAAAGTAATGGATTTGGTGGGGTAGACCCCACAGCCCCTACCCCATTCATTACACTTTCCATTTTTTATAACAAGTGATAAGGTGATACCAAGGTGCTCCCCAACAGAACTGTACATTTATCCCATCAAATTTCCTTTCCCACAGTACCCCATATCCAATTGTTTTGTCACATATAAACACATTCCAACTAGTGATTCTATGTTGATTGAAAACATATATTTGTATGCACCTAGCATCACTAACTTTAAGAAATGGAATCTGATTTAAGGAGTTGGATTCCGATTTCAGATTACTAACTATGCGGACGCAACATATCTGACTATAATATGTACAAGTACTTAATATTATCACCATTTGACGGTTAGATATGTTATAACCATCTGTGTTCACTTCCAAAAAAACATATCTGACCGTCAGATGGTGATATTACTAATTGGACTCCTTGTCGTTGTCACCCTTTACGGATTAGTAACGTGCTGTGAAAGACTGAAACCATAATGATAATGGGTAATGATACACATACTTGTCGAAGCATCTGATTCTCATTCTGCAAAGTGGAAAGCCTCTCATCAAGCTCAGAATTCTTCTGCTCCAATTCTTTGACTCTCACTTCCAAATCATTCAAATATGCCTTCTTCCTCTCCCTTGCTAGCTGTGCTGAAACTCTGTTCCTCAACAACCTATTAATTTTGCACCCACATAATAAGACAATTCACCAAAATACCAATGACCCCATCGCACAATAAAAGGGCAGAACGGTAAAATCATCCAGAAAGAGGTGCATCTGAACCCACCTCTTCAGCCGCTTGCTTTCCTTGTCTGCTGGATTTCTTCCTCTCTTTCTTTGACTCTCACCAGCCGCTTGGACCCGGTCTGGACCGCCAACGAGCCGTTTTCCAGGCCGGAAGCCGACGCTCCCGCCGATTCGCCGCCGATCTCCGGCACTCTTCTGATCTCCTCATCACTTTCCATGCCTGAATTTAGGCAAATAAATTTTTATTTTTTTGGATCCAATAAACGAAAACAAAAAATACAAGAAATGTAGAAAGTCAACTGCTTTTCATCTGAATCATGTAACAGGGCAGAGTTTCCCGGGAAACTAGCATTTCCCGGGAAACAAACAACCAGCCAGCTGAGGAAATCGTCGACTCTACATGACCCAGATGGGAAATTTCCAAGTTCTTTGGATTTATAAAGATATACTTGTTGAACTCAAGCTTTCAACTTATTATCTGGAACAATGTAAAAGCAAAGATTTTCCATCCGAAAAAGCATTTTCCCGGGAAAATAACAACTACCCAGCTCAGAAAATCCTGGATATAACAAAACCCAAATGCGAAATCTCGAAATTCTTCGGATTAGCAAATAAGGTAGACAAATTGAAACAAACCAAAGATATACTTTCTGGAAAGAAAGAAAAACCCCTTAAAAAAACTACTAAACGAAATGAAAAATCAAACCTTCTTTAACTTCAAGATGAAATGCGGAGCTGGAAGACCTTTCGCTGCTGGAAGGCAGAGAGCTCGCAGCGAGGGAGCTCGTCGCCTGCTCTTGCATTTTTCTCTGCTAAATCCAATCCAACAGGGATAGAAATAAAATCGAATCTTCTGCGGCTTCTTTCTGCCGAAACAAAATTAAAAGAGCGGGACAATAATGTTTGAGTGAGTAAATAGCAGAGAGAGGTGGATTTGCTGCCGTCAAAGGCTGTGCCGATCTGAGGGTTGTGGGAGTGTGAGCGTGGAGAGTTGTGAGCCATGAGGTGTGGCAATAATCAAAGGTTTGGAGGGAGGGAGCGTGGAGGTTTGGTGACCGTTGGATTGGGCTTTGATCGAACGGACGGCGTGGAGGGTTGCGAGGGAGGTGCGGTGAACTGGGACAGTGTGGGACCACATTGTGTGCTGGATGTAAGTGCATGTGCTTCTTCATTTTGGGGAAGCATCGAGAGCTAGGTTTGCCATGGAATTTGGATACTCCATACCTTAGAGGTAACGTGTGCGTGACTGTCTTTAACTTGATAATCTTTATTGACCGTTAACATGACTATTAAGTAACTGCATAAATTCTGGATATGGACAGCCAACAATTAGTCTAATAGTAAATCATTACTATTACATCACGTAATTGAGCATTTCTCTTACACATCAGTTTCAAATAACTGCATTATATTTATGGGATTGAGCAATCTATATGCTGATTAATATGATCGTTATAACGTACGTGCATATTATCGAGTTGTTGAATACATATGGAAGTGAAGCTGCCCAAAGGAAAGCAAGGGAGATCATTAGACCAATGCTTATAAAGTGAGCTAACTATAACAAGGACGTTGGGTACAGAAGCATGGTCAAATGTTAACCAATTCGAAAAGATAACATATCTTGAAGTTGTTTAGGTGTTCCTTACAAGCCAGTTTTTAGGGATAGGTTATACATGTAGTCTATTAACAAGAAAAAAGGTTATAAAAAACCCATTTAGAAAAATCCTAGATAAATAGAAAATAAACTATATGCGATTCACATTTGAGGTAATACTGTACCGGCTGAATACATATCAATCATGTTCACACATATGAGAAGATTCAAACTTGAAATCTCTTTTAATCATCGATAATAAATATTACTAAACAATGAGTATGCTAAATTAACATATCTGATGATTCGATTTTTACCTGATAAGGGTGGTAAGTCTTTCACTCTTGATCTACCTTCCCTTGGGTGAATGGTAGATTGCCTAGTATGTACAATCACGATGAAGCTCTTTTCAGAGTTGTGGAGGCAAAGAACTCGAAGACGACCCAATACCAGTTAGGTTTGACAACTCCACAGATTTGTGATTTCTGAAACATGAGTTTGCCTTTTGATTTTAGAACATTTAAATGTACCGTCAAAGAAAAGACATTAGATATCTCTAGATATCCCCTTTGAAGATACCAACTTGAGATGTTAGGTGCGAAGTTGCCTTCCAAATTTACAACTATGTAACTTCATTTTTGGTGTCTTAGATGCAACGTACAAGTGTTGGACCACAACTATAAGGAACAAAGTAAAAAAAGGCGCTTATAGTTTTTAGTTATTTTGCTTATTTACTTGTGAAATGTATTAAATTCGATTTTCATGAATGACGAGTTTGATATTAATTATAGAATATAATAGAAAACATCTAACAACGCACTTTCTTTTTTTCTTCTTTTCCTGGCTTCGATGTTTGGATTGAGAATTTTGGTTTCTCAATCCTTAATAATAAAGAAAGTTAACTATAAGTATTTGTTTACTAAAAAAATGCCGTCAAATATCCTATCCGTCATTGTATTAAAAAACAGAAAGGAAAAAAAACATATATAAGTAACTTAATTATGGCAATTTACTACAGTGACGAAAAGCAATCATGCCTATTCACTATGGTGTAGGTTCGATCTTCATCAGTCTCCCTACCTCCTAACAACTAACAACTTAAAACGCTATTGTTTGTCAAATAAAAAAAACTACTTAATCCATGGTTTACACTAACAATAGTACAAATGCTATGCTAGAATACGTCACTGTAAATGACATACATTGCTAAACCTAACGGATTAAATATGCGTTGAAGAATCCAATTAAAATAAACGGATGGATCTATTACGTATATATACTATACACTGACGTATACCAGAACTCTAGGATAGATGCCTATCACTTGTACGTAGACTGACTTTTTAGGTTGGACCCAAAGAAAAAATTTACCAAGCCTTCTAAAAATAATCCTCCATGACATGAAGGAATGGTTTCTTTCAATTTATCCATACAATATAAGTAGAAACGTAGAGATGGGCGTTCAACCCTTTTTTGACTAAAAGCTTTGTCTATTTCTTCTAAATCAGAAGCAAATGGAGATGGGCTTCTCCCACCATTTCCACACTGCAACGTTGGGCATCAAACTAATCTGTCGGCATACCACTTTGTCGGTATCCTCGATTTATATGAAATGCCAAAATAATTACAAGAGGTGATATGTTGGAACATCATTTCTTAAGTTACAAGAATTTCAACGAACATGTTCAATATAATATCCATACTACATAAGAACTCATACAAGCGATATTAGAGAAGGGAAGACTCGGAGATTGCTTATTCTATTATGCGGCAGCTTATATACGCACAAAAGTAATGACTAGGAACGACTGAAAGCCTAAAACCACTCATCATAAAATGCACTACAAACTAGGGCATCTCGATTCATGCATCGGATTTTCGGGTGGTGGTTGATTTTCGGAAAAGAGCACGAAACATTTTCAAGAATTTGCTTTTGAAAGAATTAGGGTTCCTGGTTGGGACAGAACGGCTACGGGGGCATGCAGCGAGTGCTGCATTTGAATGGCTATAGGCCTCGAGTCCACCGGGTTTGGCACTTGGGCAGGGCCTCAGCTCTCTTGAGTCGGCCCTGCCTTCGTCTCTTTGCAACACTAACTTATCGTCCCAGATCAACCCCGACGATCCTTGTCTCCTAAATGTCGATGCAGACCTTGCTAACGTTGCCATGGCCTTCTCTCGGACAGTCGTGAACTTGTGATGGTATTTGGTTTGTGCAGGAATTGTGGTAATACCAATCTAGATGATTAGGCTATTATATATAAGAGAGGAAGAGAGAAGATTCCAAAGGGAGAAGAAACCGAAAGAGGTCAGGGGATGGCATCTAAACGAATAACACGCTTTGAATCGGTCTAATCTTATGCTTGAAGTTGTTGCTTCTATTAAACTAATGTTGTAAACATATTCTGTTTGTCTTTTAGTGTAAGATCAAAGCTCTCTCTAGGCAAACGAAGAAGATAGAGGTCAAATATTTTTCATTACCAACGTTTTCTGATACCAAATATTATTTCGAACTAAGGGAAGACTTCATTCAGCTAATCTTTTTCTTTTGGGTACATTGGATGTGAATGAAACCATAATCCGAGCTAACATACCCTAATCCAAATTTTGTCCCCACCCGTCATCATCAAGCTAGCCCGAGGCCAACACAGATGTCACAAAAACAAAAATAAGGTGAGACTTAAACCCTATCAGATGTCATTATAACCATTTAAGTACCTGATTTACACATTGGTTCACTAGACAGTATTAGGGGCAGGCCGTTGATAGGGAACCCGAGAATCTGGAACGCCTTCCTCAGAACGTTTGTCTTCAAACCATTTCACAACTCTTTTGCGGGGAAGGTTTGTCACATGCACTATGCTGCTGACCATTGCATTCTGTATCACATATCAAACATACAGAGCATGAGGAAACCGCGAACAAGTTCTTTTAGCTCAAATATCAAATGAAAGTGCATTATATCGTTCAAAATCAATCAGCATAAAACATTCACTTACAGTGGGCCGCTTTGTTTTTCTATAAACGCTTTCAAGGGTTTCAACTTGCGCTTTCTTCAGTCTCTTTTGAGCAAAAAACTTTTGTTGCCTGACATGAACGGGCACCTTCACTGCAGGTTCAAGCTTTACAGAATCTGTAGCCGTTTCCACCACGGTTTCTCGAGTTGCTTCCACAACAGCTTCTACAGACTTTGTTTGGGACACAGATATCACTGTAGCAGGCTCATCAGGTAAAGCAGCACACATCATCAAAAGACTAGGAGGGGGTTCACGAAGCAATTCGAGAACAACAGCCCTGTCAAGACAAAGCTCAGCTGCAAGAGTTTTTATCTGCAACAAAAAGGAAAAGCGAAAATTGAAATTGATTACAGTATCACACTTGCCAGCATAACGAAAAACCCCCAAATAACGGGAAGCAAATTTCCACGAATACTAAACCAGAGTTTACATAACGTGGTTATCTATTTTTGACTACCAAGTAATAGAAAAATATGTTTTTCCTATCTATTTCTCGTTCATCCACACTTCGATTACGAACTTGGGTTTATAATTTTGAGCACTCACGCCTATAATCACCACATTTCCTCGGCCTCCTTAGAACTAGAAAACTTATTTTTGAATCAAAGAATCACTATCTAGCAGGATATGAAGCATCCTTTATCTTCAATGTCGTCTTCAGTACAGTAAATGTTTGAAAATTATCAACAATTACACAACTTTTCACATATTCATCAAACAAAATCTCATATTCAAAGACAAACGGAAACACTTACGCTGGTTTTGCGCCGACCAACTTTCAAAGCCGCCGCCAATCTCCGCAGCTGCCAAGTCTTCAACTTCACCGGACTTTCCTCTTCCTCCTCCTCCTCATCTTCATCATCATCATCTCCTTCTTCTTCTTCTTCTTCTTCGGCATAGCTCTCAACAACAAAGTCGTCGTCGTCATCATCCTCCTCTTCATCATCGTCATCGTCGTCATCAACATCATCGTCACCGTCAATTCCCAGTGCCTCTGCAACTTCCTGTTCGAGCTTCGACAGCTCTTCTTCCGTTAAATCCTCCTCGTCAAACGATGCGTCGTCGTTTTTGAGATCCTCCTCCAGCAGCCTAAACAGCGCATCTATCGCATCCTCATCCACATCCTCCTCCTCCACCTCCGCCTCCTTTACCTCCTTCTTCCCCAAACTTTTCTACATTTAACCACAATTCAAAAGCAGAATTTCAGCTTTTTTCAAAACAGAGAAAGCACTTTACAAAAAAGCTCATTTCTTAGTTCTTACCTTCTTCATCTTCGTTTTGGAGGGCGCGACTTCAGCGCGGTGGTTCCGGCGGCGAGCCAAGGCGAGCGTGGACGAAAACCGAGTCGGAAAGTGACGTGGCAGTACCAGATTGGTGGGTGGCCGTTCTCTGAGGGAAGACGGCAACGGTAGAAAGTGAAGCCCCTTGGGTGTGTTGAGCGCCGAAGCGAAAGCCATTTTGCTGTCAGTGCAAAGAATACGGGATGGGTATGTTTTCGCCGCCAAACGGTACCGTCTTAAAGGTCGTAGAACCGCACCGCTTCCTGCCCGAACGCCGATGAATAAAACCAGCGCCGCCTTTCTGCCTCCGGGTTCAGGATTTATCTACTTCTTTCCCAGTGTCCGTGTAAACTGTCTAAAGCGTATTCAAAACGACCGTACTTTCGCGCGTTTCGTAAGCTTCAGTATGCTATAGGCTTTAGCCCTTAGCTCTAATTACCTTTTACTCCTCTTGGGGAAAATAACGCAATTCTCACACTGCATTTTTACAAAATCGCATCATTTTATGTTTTTCGTCAATAGTCTTTCTATTCTTGGGTTAAATTAGTAAACTAACAGGATATGGAGATCTGGAGATCTGTAAATCGTGTTCATTCATCGTACATCGTACGGTTAGTTTTTGTCAAGTACTGTTTGTATGATTTTTGACCATATGATTCACGAATTTCAAAAATCTTCACAAAGAGGATCCGGATTCATTGATAAATACTAGATTTCTAACTTTTTATGGTCACCACATTATTTATGTCAAATTATGCGATTAGTTGTTATTTCAAGACTCGTTACGAATTAAGAAAGCAGTAAAAATTTATGTTGACTATTTATATAAAAAAACAATCTAACACCTACCCCATTGTACTTAGAACAACTCGATCCCGTGTGGGTAGGCCGGCTCAAAGCCCCCAAAACATACCAACACCCCTCTTTTCTCCTCCAGCCCAGCCTAATAGGCTGGCACTCAGCCCAAGCCAGGCCATAGACCGGCCCAAAATGTGCTGAGCAATCAGTTGCCTTCTGTGACATCACGTTGGCATCAACATGACGTCACAAGCCATCTTCTACAGTAGTTTCTGGTTTCCCGGCGCCACCAGAAGACCCCCTTCGTCGTCTTCTCTGTTGGACTCCGCAACCACAATCCCAACAACACCACCCTTGTTCAAGGCTCATCAAGCTCTTGATGTACATCGACACGCCGTGAAGAATGGAGTTTCCTTTTTCGTCTTCATCACCGCGCTAGATCCGAGCCATATAGTTGATTTCTCACTGTTGAAGAAGTCGATTTCTCATTGCTAAAGAAATCACTGGCTTGTGGTTTTGGTGGTGAAGGGAGAGGGAAGGACAAAGGGGGAAAAGAGGGTGAGGATGAACGGTGGAGAGCTTGGGGACGCAAATGAAGTTCTCTGCTTTTCCATTTTTTTTTCCTTTTTTCTTAAGTTTTAAAATAAAGTCTGAAATTAAAAATAAAATTATTATTATTTTATTATGGCTTTTTCTATTAACACCCCACAAAATGTTGAATGCACCCCACATAAAAATTTAATGTTAAATGACTTATATACCCTATTATGCAATGAAAATTTCGACCTTATTAGGTTTTTTTTTAAAAAAAAAATCTAAACACACCCCAAATCACTTTTAACATATTATTTATCTTCTTCAACTATCAAAACCTCTCACTCTTCATTGTTAAACAAAACTCTAACCAAGCTATCTGCGTTATTTTATTCTCTGATTTTGATTTCAAAGGAGATTAGTACTACATATCTGCTTGTGATTTCCTAGGAAACTATACTACCCAAGCCTATTAT
This sequence comes from Pyrus x bretschneideri, assembly GCF_019419815.1. Taxonomy (NCBI): domain Eukaryota; kingdom Viridiplantae; phylum Streptophyta; class Magnoliopsida; order Rosales; family Rosaceae; genus Pyrus; species Pyrus x bretschneideri. Next base: position 7,342,886 of record NW_025999390.1, on the reverse strand, counting down.
TGATTGATTTAAGCTTAATATTTATTTACAATTCCCAGAAAACCCGATTATTTGAAAGCTTCTCTCTTAGGAAATTTTCACCATTTTCAATGGTGAATTACTGCAACATAACTTATTCTATTCAATGCTTAATTACTGCAATATAACTCATTCCGTTCAATTGATGCCTCTCAAGTGAAGGAAAATTTGTGAAAAACATGTTCATTTAAGCAACATCAATAGCATGCAATTAACAATTAAAGGCGGAATCATGCTTGTATGCACTTAAAACAAAACATTTACCCATGAAATTCAAAGCCTAGTAGATAGGTGAACCAAGACTCAACTCAAAACAAAGTGAGTTGAGAAATCAATACCTTTGTAGATTCCTCTTTGCATAAGCAAAGGCTAATCACCCAAAGAGAGGGCCTTCATTCCTTGCATCTTGGATCCATGGATTTGGATGGATGAAAAGGTTTCTCCAAGTTCCCAAAATTGAGAACCTCTAAGTCTCCACACCAAGGTATATTGTAGAAGAAATGAGTGACCTAGAGGAAGTAAGATTGCTAGCTATTCCCTTCTAGATTGGCCGGCCTCTTTGAGAGCAAAGGGAGGTTTTTGTGTTCTCATCTTTACTCCCTAGAAAACCCTAAGGATGAAATGGCTATAAAGATGTCTTTATACCACCTCACAATGGAGTGGCAAACTTGCAATTAAGCCAAGTTCACTACCCTCCTCTAAATGGCCGGCCTAAGGGGATTTTATTGGGCTATTTGGGCCTTTGTGAATCATTATTCATTAAGTTGTCATACAACTTAAGTCAATGGACTTGACGTTCGAAGCCCATTGGGCCTTAAGGTCCAAAACTATCCCGAGGTCTTTTAACGAACTTATTCGTTTGATTAATAATCATATTAATTAATCCTTGCCATAAATAATTAAACCATTTAATTATTCTTACTCATCTCCGTTGAATCTTCAATCTCTACCTTATACGGTGTACGATCCATTAGGTTCCTTTTAGCGAGGCAGTGGGTGATTCAAACTCTTTCAAATCGATTGTGAATTGAAACTTACTTTCAATTCTCCCGTTAGTGATAATACACTTTTAGGGCTTCCACAAACCATGAGTGACACCTAGCAGCATATCATGGTTACCCAAGCTAATCAGAAGAGGTGGAGAACCTATTCAGTTTAGGATTACAAATGCAATACGGTCTTTCTCTAATACAATACTCTTGACCACATTGTTTGGTTTGATAGTTTATTCATGTCTACTATCCAATGTGAATCTTGTACTTACATGATTACCTTGAATGTGATCTGGAACGCATTCCAACATCTCATTCATACTCTGGCCAGAGATTCTAAATCATATCATAGAGTATTCTCCCTCAAACAGTTTGAAGGTTAGAGATCCCTTGTTGCGCATTCACTTGCCTCCATGGCTAAGTGGCTTAACCCCAACGATGCCGTGGACACCTTGATAGAGTGACGTTGACATAATCAAAGATTAAGGACCTAACCACAAGACAACTGTGATGTCTCAGGTCAAAAGACTAATTTGCATTATCCCAACCATGAGTTCTCATGTGACATGAACATGAGAACTCTTCGTTGATCGTGTTCAGTGAACTCATTCTCTATTGAGCACCTACGTACTTGTCTTGATGTCACACACACCAATGACTCGAGACTAGTCACTCTCCCTGAGAGAAGACATAGCACGTACTGATCTTAACGGACTGTCAATGCCCAATTGACAATCCTATGATCAGGAACGTTTAGGATGTGTCAACGAAAGAATGGTCTCATGAATCTAACTTCTTTAGATCGCATTCTTCCAATCACATATTCCTTGGACTTATCGTTTAAGCATATAACATTTATATTAGACGGCTCAAACAATAATCTTTGCCCTTTACATTTAAACTACATTAGTTTGAAATGAACTACATTAGTTTGAAATGTCTGTAAAGTATCATCATATGATTGGTTTTAGGGCACATTTCCAACATCAAGTGACTATTTTCTTCTTTCCACATCAATCACACAGAATGTTAGAGTTTTACTCCAAATTCAATTTAATTTATAAAAATTAAAAATGAGTATTATAAGATTTGAAGAATGTGGGGGTGTGAGGGTAGTTTGAGAAAGTATGTGAGGGTGTCGTAAGATAATTTTTAATTGAAAAAACAAATGTGAGGTGTATTAAGTACGTGAGGTGTTAATATAATAAGTCTTATTATTTTATAATAAAAATCAGTATTTTAATAAAATTGACTAGGTTATTTTTTGTTAGGGGTGGAGATGCATTTGGCCTATTACTGTTCATTGAGATCTATTATTGTTCACTGAATGAATTAAGCAGGCTGGATGTTGGCGCATTTTTTTAGGGGTGGACTTTCTCTTAGTGAAAGATGAGACGATCAAGTTGTCAAAAATACAGGTATGATTACAAATGTTGTATCTCCCTTAGTAATTCAGTTACATACAACATTCAACTATCAATTTTTCAAATCATTTTGTAATAAATGCTGTAAAATAAAAATTTACGAAAACACAAAAATTTGTACTATTTAAAATTTTAACTTAAAAGTGTAACATGAGAAAATAGAAATCCGCCGGTATAGTTTTAAAAATCAACACAGGCTTGAGTTGGTAAAATGTTAGTTTATACTTTAGCCGGCCCCGAAACCGCTTTTTCAAAGACAAACGACGCTGCGTTGGAGCAGAACTCCGTCGTTTTGGTTTTGCCGTCCACAGAAACGCGTACCAATAGTAATTCTACCATACCAAAGTGAGTCTCATAACTCGTTTCTGTCATAGTTTTTGTCTGAACTAAACCGAAAGTATGGCAACGGTTCCATCTCCACCGTCATCCGCATCGTCAAAATCGTCAAAGGGATGGATAAACAGCATCTCAGCAATCGCCTCTCGCGTCTACTTCTTCCTCATCATTCTTCAGATCCCGCTTTTCAGGTACTCCAGTTCTCACTCCATTAATCCCCACACTCTCTGTATCCAAATCTGTGTAATTTTCTTCTAATTTTGATATAATCCCTAGTTGTTCAACTTGCTTGGCTATCTGGGTTTGCTTTATTTTGCTAATTTCCATGTTTTTGCATCCGGGTATTTGGTAGTTTTTCGGTTTATCGAATCTTGGTCGGTAAAAGTTTGAAACCCTCTGTGGGTTTGTCTGGAATTTGGATGCACATTTTGAAGCTATTGGGACCGTATTGTTGATTTGGAGTTAGATTTTACTGAAGGATTAAGTATATTATTTGTTTTAGATTGGTCGATCGAAATTTGTGATACCCGGAGTTTGGCTTTTGGATCTGCAAAAAGGGATTTAGTTTAGCAGTTGAATTGATACACCTCTCACTCAAAACCATTCGGAATCTGGATCAGACAATTTACAGCAGTGGATGAACTGAGATAGGCGTAGTGAGAGTTGACTTGTGCTTAGAGGAAGTGTATATTTACTGAAAGTACTTCTTTAGGGAACTTATTTCTGAGAAGCGGGTAGGATTGCTTTGATTTTCAAGTATCCATATTTATAGGTTCGTGTGGAACCTGTATTGATCTGGAAATGGAGGTTGATTCCCGTGGTAGAAAACTTATTCGGGAATTTTAGGTGTTCCGCAGTGCGTTTATTTGAACTGATATATTGTATTGGTATTGAGCTGTTAAGTTTTAGTATTCATGTAGTACGATATCTATTTTGTTCTTTGAACCTCCATTATTTACTGCAGGATTATAAATCCTTTTTGGCTTTCTTGTTTATTACATACTTCATACACATGCTCATAACTTGTTTTGACTCCGTACTGAATTTATCACCTCCACGCATCTATTCTCTCATTGCATCTGCATGCGTGGTGACTGTTAAGTACCTTTTCGTATCATAATTGAGCACCGTTTTCATCTTAGTTCAAAAGACACTTTGTTCCTCTGGATAGTCTTGATCAGAAGAAGAGCATCAAAATCATTTAAAATCTTTGTTCGTTTAATTTCTGTGCGGATGCATTTAGAAGAAAAAGAAAAATTATAACTCTCTGTGTTCGTCTTGATAATTTTCTGTCTCTTCCTTTTCTATTGTTACAGAGTTCCATGCAGATCTGGCATGTGTACCACACCGTTGCATGTCACATCTTCCCAGCTGATTGCAAGTGAAATCTTTCCTGTTACTGCAGTCAAGGCCCTCCTCTACCCCGGAGCTGTTGCAAATGGACTTGCAAAAAACATGACTGTCCCAAGTTGGAATAACCTATTGGACGTCTATAACTTGACTAGTGCAAAGGAAGCCTCTCCAGTTACTGATCTCCAGCGCTTAGAGGTTCTATTTCTCAACTGACACTTTCCCCTTTCCGTTGTTTAAATGGATATTCAAATTCTATATTGAGGAAGCCTCCAATTTCTTGTTTATTCAGTGTTGCTGTCTTACGAATTATTACTTTTTGGTTCTATTTGTATTCTTTTCCACTCAATTTTCCAACTGTGACTGGGAGTCGTGTCTACTTTAGGAAGGTTAATTTTCTTATCCAGTTGGATTGATAATGATTAATGAGTATGATAGGAAGCTAATTTAGGAAAATCAGACGATCGAGTAATTGTTTTGTACTTTGTTCTATGCTGTCAAGGGATTCTTTTATGCAGATGATTTGCATCGAGGATCCATATTCATCCTAAAGTACCTGGCTGAAATTTCCTCTCCCATGATTTTCCTTGGACGGGCATTAGATATGCCCTGGAGTTCACATAGAGTTCAATATCAGCACTAGCAAACCAATAGGATTTCATGTTTGACAATCTGAAGTAGTAATCTAATATCTGTTTTTCGATAAATTCACCAGGTTCTAGCCGGAAGTTACTTCGCTGTGGCTGGAGCTCTTGTGGGAATTCTAAAACGAGGGAGGATGAGCATGTTCGGGATGCTTCTAGTTCTCTGGGGCCTCATCAAAGAAGGGATTCTCGGAAAGCCCGTGAACACAGACCCTACAAAAGCGGTGTTTGTCTACCCAACCATGCTCATTGCTGTAATCGCTGCTTTCTCGTCTGTAAAGTACAATATGAAGAAGGCTGCCGCAAGAAGTGCACCTGCAGCTAGGCCCATTGCAAAGCCTCTTCAAAGGTCTTCAAAATCTAAGCTGAAATGAGTTCAAGTATGTAATCCATCAAATTTTTGTTCAACCTTTCGGAGTTCGTGAGGAAATTGTATGTTTCAGAACTGCATGTTTTCGTTCCAATATTTTTCGTGTTTCTGAAAAAAAAAGAAAAAATCGTCAGTGTTAAAAATTGCAGTTGTTTCTCCAATCTCTCGTATAAAAATTACAGTTGATTCTCAGATAATGCTTCCTGTTAAAATACATCTACAAAGATTCAATTCCGTACCTATATTTTCGATTGCATGGAATTTGGTCCCGATAATTTGCCCAATGTTCCAATCCGAGCGCATCTGTCAACGTCTTGTTAATTTCTTGTACGAAATCGTCGTGCACATTCTCGTATTGGATATTACTTCTGAGTTATATCAATACTAGGAGAAAAATATGTACAAACCCAGACAACCAAGTCAGAGGTAGACTGTGGAAGGCTAAAAGAAAATACAAAGAAGTAGAAAAAGAAGGATTAGGGGAAGAGGTCTGCAAATAGCGAAGAAGGCAGGTTGCTTTAGAAAATTATAGGGTGTATAGTATCGTTAGCTGAGAGAATCAAACCAGTATTAGGATTGCTTTTTCCATTTAAAATTGCTCGTCTCTTCTTAAAACTCCCCAACCAAACTCATTGTTTCATTAAACAGTCAAAACAAATTCATAACCAGCCTAACGACGTCCTTTACTTCATCTTCTTCCATGAGATTCACACCTCTGCAAATAAAAACTTGGGGTCACTGGTTGGCTTCATCTTCTTCCATGAGATTAATTAATTAATGTGGTCAGAGAATATGATTGTGCTTCGTCGTTTGTTCTTTGAAATATTACATGATATGTATTGTGGTGTATTGTTGAGTATAACGATTTATATGAGGAATGTTCGAGTATAGTGATATGATGAATTATGAATGGCTTGATCCTTGTTTAAGGTACGTAGGCAGTTTAACGATCTTGTATTATACTTTGTACCTATCCTGGAGGCGGGGTCTGTTGGATATACGAATGCTTGGTGATGCCACGTATCAATTCTAGACGGGATCGGGAGCGTGACATATATAGTTGGAATTTTTCATTTTGTCAAGACTGGTAGATGACTACTATTGCATAATTGTAATATGATTGAAAAATGGGACACTTTATTGGTTTGGTTTGGAGTGAGGTGAGAGAGGGGTCCTTAAAGTTTTAGTCAAGTGCCATATCAATTACGGTGTTGAAGCAATTTCAGTGGTGTGGGTCCCAAATCTAGCATATATGATACATCAAGGAGGGAGAAAGGAGTGCATATTTGCTCACCATAATTCTCACCACTCAACTTATTATCATTAAATGAGTTTAAAATTTGAAATTTGTGTCTATCTATTGTACAGATTTTCAAATTTAAATTCATGCAATAATGATAGAGAGAGTAGTGAACATCACCATCACTTAGAACAAGTATAGCAGGGCCTTTAGCCCGATGGACCATGGACAGAACATGACCAAATCGCTAGGGCAATCAAGTATAGCCCATGTGTGCTTTAGCGCCGGAGGGGGCCCAAGCAACAGGCCCAACACGAATCGCTGGCTCGAGAGCCCAAGGCGGAGATGATGCAAGGTTGACGTTAGGGTGACGTCAGCCACGATTTAAAACATGGGTCATCAAACCCCTCGAGGGAGAACACCGGAATATTTGGTAGGGATTCATCCCGATTCCAATCTCGACTTAAAACTCCATTAAAAATTGTAATTTAAGCACAAAAATGATGCTAAAATGAAAAGGAACAAGATTTTACCACTATGAGTAACAACCGTGGTCAAGATTGGTTGGGTTTGGTCACGGAGCTCGCCTAATTTTCTCGCCAGATTCTGGAAAAACAAAACAGAAAGCATGCACAGTGAAAAGAACAAAATTTAACCATTAAGTCTTCACTTGAAATCACAACACCAACAAGAGAATCCCAAAATTCAAAGGAACAAGGAAATCTCACCTGAAACTACAAGCTAGAGCTTGAAGCTCATGGGTCTAGGATCACTACACTTCCCAGTGCACCGATGGTGCATGCAAGGACCCAATTATGTTCCTAAAGTTGCTAGGAGTCCAAATATACAAGTTACAAGTTCACGATGTGAAGAAATGGTAGGGAATTATTGTGATGCTCTCGGTGCTTTATTCGAAATTACAAATAAAATTATTTTGTATTATTTTATTGCATATTGCCAGGGACTATTCAGTTTTAGGGTTGGAGATACAAAAAGCAGTTAATGTTCATTAAGTGGTGAACAAAATATTCCCTGTATCCAAGTGGGAGCATGTATCTTTACTCCAAGTAGAAAGTCAAGATTCAACTTACATGAGTTTGATATACAATATGGCAGGTTTACATTAATATAAAATATCGTTTATATCAACAATAAAAAATGTTTTGATTAGAGACTCACAATTTTTTTTTTTTTTTTTCGGAAAGCATGTCATTACTGTAAGTAAGTACAGGTTACTTACCATCAGTAATCTTGCGGCCTTTGAACAGTTAAGACCCATCCCTAATTTTATTTTATTTAATTCTCCACATGAAATGACCAAATTATCCTTTATAGGTGGAAGTGTTGACCTGACCAATTACTGCAGAACTTGAATACACAAATGGATGACGAATTTGGTACAAAATTATTTTACATGCCTTGGTCCATTATTTTAATATGACACAAAACTAAAGGCAATGATATTTTAAGGTTTATATAGCCGACCATACTTTTCTGGTGAAGCTTGTTGCACATTTTATCAACTTCATGTATATACCAAAATCACCAATGCATTCCCTATGCAATTGTACTTGGATTATTACAAGTTTCACTTTTAGGGCACATTTTATGTAAGATTGGCTTGACTTGGACTATTTATTGGGACGGATTTGGATTGGAATTTGACTTGGGTCGAGTAATGGCCTAAAATAAGCCTACACAATGAAGGTATAGTCTCAATTTATTAAGTTGTTAATTAAACCCATGTTTTGGGCTTAAGTAGAAATTTTATAGGAAATTGGTTAGAATGATGAGAATCAATGCTCAACTGCAAGCTGATCAAAATTAAATATCGATTAAATATTGACAATATAACAATTACAACACTATAAAAACTTATCATTTTGGTAATAAGCCTTAAAAATGATTATTTTGGCCAATTTTCTAACTTTTAAGTCACTTTAACTCTGTGCTCAATAATGAGAGCTTGAAATCCAAAGTCGAGTCCGCTGCCTTTGGGATTTGAGCAATGACAGTTCAATCGTACTTGCGTCATTCGTTAATGATTATATGAACTTTATTTGTTTCTTCTGATCGGAAGAAGTGCACATTTCAAACTGCTTGAAACTCTCACCAAATTGAATACCTCGAGCTGAAGAAAGCTAGCACAAACATTGGCAGATTATGAATGGAAAGTATGTGCGGGTTTGGATCGATACATGGATTCCTTTCGTTCCATTGGGCTGACCATCGCCGATGGGGAACATACGAGTTAGCCGAAATACAAGGGTGAATTCTTTATTAAGTTCGGAGACAGATGGATGGAACATCAAATTTTCACAACTGGTCGTGTTGGCTGAGGATTATGATGCCCTGTTAGAAACTCCGATCGGCGATGCAGAGCTCAGTGACAAATTGGTGTGGCCTTTTGAAAAGAGGGGAATTTTTTCTGTCAAGTCAGGATACCATTGGACGGCCTCGAGGAGACCATCTCGTAGAAGCCAGGGTCCATCGTCCTCTACATCTATTCCCAGCTCTCTCTGGAAGGTTATATGGACCATACATACAACACCAAAGGTTCAATGCTTCATGTGGAAAACCCTTCACTTTGCCATTGCAACAATGACGAACTTATTCAAGAGGAGATCGGCATAATCCCCTATTTGCACATTGTGTTATTTACACGAGGAATCGGTGGAGCACTTATTCCTTCTATGCCCATGGGTTGAATTAATTTGGTTTGGGAGTGCTCTTAATTTAAAAATTAACCGTGCTCTGATCACCAACTGTGCAAAATGGCTAATTGACATTGCTATGATAAATGGGGGTTCTAAGTCAGAGGTTACAACAAGGCTCTCCTATATTGGCTTCCCATGTCGGCAAATCTGGAAGGCCCGTTGCAATGCGTTGTTTAATCATGTTCCGGTTAACCCAAGACAGGTAGTCATCTCAATCGCCAATATGGCTGGCACTTTCAATGAAGCTGATTGCCCAGTGCGCTGCACCTCTCGGCTCAGTTCCCCTGGTGCTGTTGAGGTCCATTGGTCTTCGCCTTGTCCTGAGTTTATCAAAATCAACGTTGATGCCAGTTGGAGGCCAAGTTTGCAGGCTGGCTTTGCAGGTGTGGTTGTGCAGGATATGGAAGGAAACTTTATGGCAGCTTGTTGATACTCCATCAAAGCTTCTAATGCAGCGGTGGCAGAAGCAAAGGCGCTTTTCCATGGATGCGAATTGGGTATCTCCCGGGGATGGAACTCGGTGATCATCAAATCTGATTCGATGGAATCCATTGCCAGCCTCAGGAATACTTCAACTCTTGGCAGTTGGGAAGCCTTCCCCATTCTTATGGAATGTAAAAGATTGGGGGATATTTTCCAAACTTGTCGCTAGTCTTGGGTTCCAAGATCGGCCAATCGTACGGTGGACTTCATTGCGTCGAGACAATGTAGGGAGATGTGTGATGTTATGTGGGTCGATCGACCTCCATTTTCCTTTGTTCATGTTCTTTGTAACGATGGTCTCCCATGCCCTCCCTATACACCCCGGTAGTGTGAGTGGTGACATTTTTAGCATTGAATGCGACGTCATTGCTCCTTGGACCACTCACACTACTTTCTGCTTTTGTTGGTTCTCAGCTATTTGCCTTGTTGTAGGCCCTTTGTATTTCTCTTTGGCCTCTTTGCCCTGGTTCTATGGATTCCAGTTTCCAAAAAAAAAAAAAAAAAAAAAAAAAACCATCGTCCAAAAAATGCTCCAACGCCATCCTTATCATGGAGGAGGAAAATAAAAGAGAGACTAGACCTAGTGACTTCTTCTGCAAATACTGGTTCATTGGTAAACAGGTACGTATATACTCGCCTCCTTAATTTGCTATCTGCAACTTCGCTTTTCATCTTTTATTCTTGCAGCCTACAGGAAAATAGCGCTTTTGTGGCAACATACATTCGTCACATAAATATAAAAATTCAGCACATTTGACGATATGTGACGAAATCCCAATGTCACAATTATTGTCACCTACCTAACGTCACTGATAATTTACATGACAAATATTAGATTCGCCACATATTTTCCTATTATGTCATGTTATTTTTGTCACATATTAGATTTATAAGTGACGAAATAAGTATTACAAAATAAAAAAGTCAATGACCTATGCTTTTCGTCACATATCAAACTTATAACTGATGATTTTATTGCCACCCAATATGATCCCAGAATGATATAATTTACACTAAGTGATGTTGAAATCGTCACATATTCTATTGATACATGGCGCAGCTTATGTCTCGCATATGTTGAAATCAAATACCTATTTAAGAATAATACGTGACAAATTAATTACTTGTTCCTACTTCGTAATCTAGAATTGTAATTCATAACATAAGGTAATACTCCACACTTTCGTTAATCAACAATTAAAACACACACTTAAGTCGAATACATAACCAAGCGTGCGCCCCCAAAATAACATAAACATCCCAAAATCAATCTAATTCATGGTGACCTATCTCAATAATAGCAAATTGTCATGAAGGGCACCAACGTCTATGCATAAACAGCTTGAGGTATTAACAAAAAAAAAAAAAAAAAAAAAAAAAAAGCTAAGACACATTGAGATGCTAACCAAAGAGGTCTACCATGTGCATGCTTCAAGCTCAGCCATGATTCCAAACTCATCATCCAATGACACTTGCATGAAATCTGATGGAGGTGCTTCTTGGAAGCTCCTCCCTAACTTCCTCTTTCTTTTTCTTCATGTTATCCTAATAAAATAGAAACATATCAGTTTTATGTGTTCAAACAGATCAGCTACAATATGATTAAGAAAACACAACTTAACCATTTGTATATGATCCTTAACGGATGTAAAAAGCAAACCACCAGGTATGTATAACCTGTCTTCACATATTATTTTGTAGTTTGTGTTTGAACGTGGGTTAAATTGAACTAGGCACTAAAAGTTTTTCTCAAAAAGTAACAAGAAGCGTCAATAGCATAAGCATTTACTGGTGGGACAAACAAAATGAAGAGAAACATAAACTAATTAAGAACACAATTGTAATTTATTTCATAAAGGCCGACTCCAAACCTTTCAGCTTCTAGCTAGTTATATCAAGTTTTTTTTTCTTCCAAAAGTTCTAGCTAGTCATTTCAAGGGAGTTGCAAGTTAATATCCAACTACAAAAATGATAAGCCGGTGAAGTGAATAACTTAAATATTGTCTCGAGCAACATCATTAATCCACTGGCCGTTCTTGTCTTTGTGGAGAGCCCCCAATTGTCAATCACAGGTAATGGAGCTCCTACTCAGTAATGCAGAAACATACATTAGAATACATAAACTGCATAATGAGTATTATAAGAAATTTAATTTCATTACCTTAAGAGCCTTCCTAGCATGTTGGATGAATAGCCTTGCCCTTCCCTTGTGGTGATACTTTTGTTTCTTCCAATTATCAGCATTTTGCTTTGAAAGCTCCTACCTTAACTGTGGTACACATGACATACAAAAGAAGATTTAGTTAACTAAAAATGTGTAAAATTTGGAAAGTTCCAAAATCCCATACTAGTAATATATAAAGATATATTTCAGTTCTACATATTCATTCAAATTTTCATAAACACTATATAAAATGCTTTCAGCTCTAGTACTGTTGTAGCCATTCTCAAATTTTACCAATTGGAAAAGCATAATTAAAAGCGATGAGAAGCATAACGAATGCAAACAATATATGCATATGGTTATGCCTAATGTTAACAAAATACTTGTAAAGCACCTTTATATTACTGTACGGCAACCTTATATAGATTATTAGAGCTTTATCACAAAATTCTCTCTTAATAAAAAATTGTTGTTCAACTATATAAGAGAATGTTGGTATCTAATTTGGACTTGTACTAGGAAATATTATATAGAATACATACCAAAAAGAGTGTAGTAGTGTAAACATTATCGCATAACTAGTCCCAATGATTCTTTGGTCTCCCATTCCACATTAGATCATTTGGAAGTTTAGCTCGTCCTCTTGCATGCGTTTCACATGACCAGTAGTGCCGATGTAACCGGTGCCTAAACTGATAGTACAACTTCACCATCTTCTTTTCAATGTATTCAATAATCTTTCGGATGGGATAGGTCCACCATAAATAATACCTATTACTGAACATAAATATATGCAAGTGAGTGTTTGAAATTACTATAAATAAATTGAATTAAATTCAGACTCACAAGCAACTTGAAAGGTAAATCTGCATCAGAGCTTGAGCACCTTCAATCCTGAAAATCATGAAAGTATAAGAATTTCATATATGTATATACAAAAGTAAATCTGCATCAAAGCATAATTAAATGGGAGCATAATATAGAAATTTTAAAGCTGACTTGTCAAATTATAGACGTAAAATCAATTTACTAGTTTCAGCTTCCTATCCCCCCAACAAAAGATTTTCCATGTATCAAATCACAGCTTCCTTATTCCCTAATTATTAACCTACTTATTAAAGTACTGGCATAACACATTTCTGCAACAACATTCATCATAACAAGTGCACCACCAAACTGGGAAGCCAAAAATGTTTACTTGTTATAATTCCAAGCCAAAAATATTTTAGTGTTCAACGAAAACCATTATGTGACGATTTCTTAAAAAAGCCTCACTTATTTTACCTAAATGTGATGAATTTTTAGCGCCACAAAAAATTTCATCACCTAATCTATGTTTTCTTGTATTTTCTAGTATATATGTGATGGGTAAACTTTTATTCGAGTGATACTGAGGGGATGGAATCCGAACACAAGACTCGAATACAAGGGTAAGCGCTCTTAACCAATATATGAACCCCTTGCATCGTTGGTTAACTTTATAATCAACGCATTTGAATTTATGTGGTTAATTTGAACTTTGGCCAATACATAAATTGCATTTGTTTCCACCATCACTTTCCTTTTGAACTTTTGGTTTATGATGAAAACAAGTGATTTTGTTTCGTTTTACGATGAGTTCAGTGTGTTTGTATAGTCTCAACCATCAGGAGGGGAGTCGAAGAAAGGAGCATTCATCAACCTCCATATAACAGAGAAAATCCGTAGATCCCATTAGTAACTTCGATGAGAATGCAATTGGATAGCCTGTCTCCCTTATCTTCGTATTGTTGTATGGCTTATTATATTAATACTCCATAAATTGTTGAATAAACCTCATATATTTAAAATACCCTACATTTGTTTTTTCAATTAAAAATTATATTAATACACCCCACATACTTCCCCATAATACCCTCACACCCTAAATTTTCAATATACATCTTACATTTTCTACATGCACCCTATATTTTCTATACACCTCACATTTCTCAAATCTTATAAGGGTTTTAATTTGGACAAAAAATACCGATTGGAATTTTGACAAAAGATGTCACTTGGGATTTAAAGTATATGTGGGTTGTTTTCAAATTCACCATTAAAACTCATGTTGTATGTTTTTAATATTTGGTGGTAATTTTAAGTGTTTAATTCTTCATGTAATTGTTGTGATCCCTAAAAGATGAATACGAACATAGAAGCTTGAATAACGTAGCAAAAGTAAGATTAAATAATTATTGATGTTGTCGAAATCACTAAAACAATAAAAAAAAAAATGAAGTCTTACTTCATGTGAAGCTTCCCAAACATCGATTTCGTGTTTTATTCGTTAAATATAATTTTTCTCAATCAACATGTTTGTAGTTTCATTGGTTAGGGTTTTGTTCAACAATGGAGGGTCGGAGGGGTTTTGATAGTTGAAGAAGATAAATAATACGTTAAAAGTGATTGAGGTGTATTTATAAATTTTTTTTTTAAATTGAATAAGGTCAAAATTGCCATTGCATATTAGGGTAAATAAGTCATTTAATATTAAATTTTAATGTGGGGTGCATTCAACATTTTGTGGGGTGTTAATATAAAAAGTCTTGTTGTATTTATAGAGTTCTCGAGTGACTTGGGCATGTAACTGAAAGGGCTTACACACCATAGGCAGTCTCCATAGGCCCATTTCACCACGGCAAGTGTTAGGACCCGTCCTTAATTTATAGTATTTTGATACTAAAAGTGTGAAATGACCAAAATGCCCTTAGAAGCGAGAATGTTGACTTTTGTTGACCTTTGTGTTGTGAGACGTATGAACCATTATTTTAGTGTCCTTATAGTACTCGACGTCACAAACGCATGGGTGCAAACGGAATTGAATTTGGAGCTACGATGGATATTTTACGGAACTACTAAGCTGAAGGGCAATTAAGTAAATTCACTATTCTAGATATTTTTGTGTATAGATTGAAGCCCTTTGTTCACCTTGTGAATAATTTAGTTTCTTTCTTTGAGGTTTATGTGTAACAAAATTTTTACTTTTTGTATATTGTGGAGGTTGAATTTTGTATGTTGTGAAAGTTGAATCTGTGCAAATCCATTTGTTCTTAATTTTTTGTGCATTTGGAGAATTTTGTTTCCTATTTTTTGTGTTTTTAGGTGGTGGTGCATAAGTTAATCTCTTTTGTTCTAAGTTGTAAATGATTTTCATTCCATGTTATATTGAGTTATGTTATTGCAGCTTTGAAAAGAGATGGAGGGTTTTTGTTTAGTCTGACAGAGGGGAAGATAAAGAGAGAAGTGGATTATGTGCATGAATATGGGGAATGTACTTATTTATTTCTGAGTGTTTGAATTTGAATTTTTATTTTTGTGGTTCACATGTATTCAAGTTGGATTGGTTTTTTGTGGTTTACCTCCACACCCAAAAAGTAAGTTAGCAACTATTCGATGCTCCCGGCCCCTCTACGAATTGAAATATGGTTTAAGATAATTAACCTTCTCGTCATTATATAAGAGTGCCTGACACTATATGATAATATCATACATATATTTCCTTTTACCATAATATAACTGGCAAGCCTCAAATTCTGCCGACATAGGAAGTCTTGCATTTATGGTAAGCTTTTCTTGCACATATTGGTTTATTATTAAGAGAAATGTTGATCAGGGAGTAGCCAACTCTCTACATGAAAAGTCCTTTAACTTTCCAAAGATGTGCTATTATTTAGAGAAAGTTGATCTACTTTTCATTGCACTTAAGTTTGAATAGAAGCTCAATACTTTACATATCTGCTATGAAGTGATTTCTACGTAAGCTTTTTCTTTCCTTACACACTCGTGTAATGTGTTTATTATTTGCAGTCTTTGAACGAATCAAAGGAGAAGAAACAAAACTAAATAGAGGTATGTATTTTTTGTTTATGGAAGATTTTAGTTTTATGTTTGAACGGTATACACATGCCTCTGTTCTACAATTATTGGCCTTATGCCCCAAATTATATTGGCCATTAAATGAAAGTTCGTCTCCCTTCACGTGCCTGATGACATAACCTTGTTGATGTCACTCTGCTATTGTTGTTGTCATCAGCCAAAGTTAAGAAGGATTCATGTTTGAGAAAAGAACGAAATGGTTTCTTGTATGAAATTATGAATATCACATTTCATTAATTCGTGCACAACTTGAGCTAGTGATTTATGCAAACTATTTGACTATTATAGCATGATTAAATTATTCTTTTACATCTTCCGTTAATTTATGTTATTTGGTCTTTTCAATTTATTTGATCATCTTCAATGACGCAACTTTCATTTGAATATCTTTGAGTTGAATAGTTTGGTTGTGTATATATGTTTCAATTTTATAAGTGTCCACTATATATTAAGTACAACCTGCACTAATATTGTCTTTAATTAACCACTTAGGCCTAATATATAGATGGTATCCAGCCCAATGAACCTCAACTATGAAGTCTTATCATCAAAAGACTCTGTGTAATTAGGAATTAACTACTTATATTTAATTTTTAAATTATTAGTGTACATCCCCAATGTGAAATGCCTCTCCACATCTGCTTATCTTGTATGGAGAGCCAACTTTGCACACCACAGTCTATACGGCTCCACTTGAGCAGTCGGTAATGAATTAAAGGGTTAATTCACAATTCCAAGGGGACGGCGCGTCAGCTTGGTTTGTTAAATCAGTTGGTTTTGTTTTTCAGACACTTGCCTGTAGAGACATAAAATATAAAAAATTTGTCTATAGAGACATGTTTCCGAATAATTGTATAGATGGACAATCCATGATTTGTTAGTTTTTTTTTTTAATGTCGAATATTTGTTAGTTTTATTGGGTTGTCTTATTATTAATTTTTTCTTTTTGTTATTGCCAAAATATCAAAATACCCAAAAAAAAAAAAATCCCTCTTTCAGTTGCGTAATGGGAAATGACAACTCTATAAAAATACTACAAGAATACAAGTTTATGACTTATTATTTGCAGATACTATTATTTTGCTCTATATTTTTCTCTCATCCCATGTTGATTAAAACAAAATATAAGAGGGTAGATAGAAGAAATTAATTTAATTTGACTGAACACACTCTTCATAAATATATAAAACAAAATTTAATTTTTTCGGGTGTATATATATATTTGCAATTCTTGGATTAATAATTTTCTCTATTATCTAGAATAGGTTTTATTGTTGTCATGTTTTCTCAATGCTTGGATTAATTTTCTCTACCATCGAAATTTTTTTTTATTGATGTGTCACTGATCATCATTTCGTTGTTAGCAATTACGATTTGGAGTAACAAACACATCAGCATTAAGTGGAAGGAAGCAACGAAGCTCCACAAAACCCTGGCATTCAGTTAGCAACTTCAATGAGTGAAGAGTTGGGTGATTTGACTCCCTTGTCCGCTTCGTGTTGCATCTACAAAGTTCCTGAACGACTACGGTGTGTAAATGAAAAGGCCTACACACCTCAAGTAGTCTCTATAGGTCCGATTCACCATGGCAAGAAAGGCTTAGAAGACATGGAAGAACACAAGAAGAGGTACCTGCAGTATTTTTTAAATCGGACTAAGGTCAGCTTGGAAGTTTATGTAACGAAAATACAGGTCAAGGAACCGGAACTGCGCAGTTGCCATGCGCACAACATTGGGTTGTGCAGTGATGAATTTGTAAGAATCATTCTTGTGGATGCCGCGTTCATCATTGAGCTCTTATTGAGGTACGAGGGGGATAACGAGCCCGATAGCGATGACCGCATCTTTGGCAAACCACGGTTGATAAATATTATAAGACCTGACATGCTTTTGCTTGAAAATCAACTGCCATTTTTCATTCTTGAGGATCTCTTTGCCACTGCGGAGGTGCCCGCTACGATGCCTTCAGTATTTGACCTCTCTTACAAGTTCTGCATGGCATCAAAAAGAGACGATTCGGGATCTTTTTCTAGTTTTAAAGTAGAGCATTTTGTTGATTTGATTAGAACTTTACATCTACCAACGGAGGAAGAGAAGTCAAAAAATCAAAGGGCACTCAAAACTCTACCTGTACCCAGCATGACGAAACTACACCAGGCTGGAGTCAAGTTTAAGGCAAGATCAAGCAATAATCTATTTGATATATGTTTCAAAGGCAGAAGTTTGGAAATTCCAAATCTAATAATACAGGATAACACGGAGCTTGTATGTACTCATGGAAATTCCAAATCTGATAATTTCAAAGGCAGAGTGTGTACTCCGAAACCTTGTTGCCTTTGAGCAATGCCATTGCGATTGCAACTACTTCAGTGATTATATCATCTTCATGGATTATTTGGTGAACACCCCAAATGACGTGGACTCTTAACATAGAGTATGGCTCTAAGTTCTTAAGAAGCACATCCTAAAAATATTGAAAACAAGTATGGACTCCATTGGAGCCGACCTCTGAGTTTCAATTGCCGATTTATGGATCTTCATGTGTGAACCACTAAATAGGGAACATTATCAAGTTGGGAACATTATCAGTGTCGTTATCAAGTTGGGAACATTATGGATCTTCATGTAGATTTCAATTGCCGATTGGACATGTGGTAATTATCAAGTTGGGAACATTATCAGTGTCGTTAGAGTGAGGTCCCGGACTTGTTGATCTAAAATTTCAATAGTCTCGTTTGTTTAGTGAGGGGCCGCATTTACATGCTTTCTTTCCATGCTCCTAACATTTACCTGTCCGAATATGAATCTGCGTTATGGTTTGTTTGCCTAATGAAATCTACATGCTTAAATCCATGTGTCATATGCCATATGAACTTATATCCATTTGTCTGAATTCGAAATTTGCATGCCTACCTGTCCGCTTGTCGGAGCCTACCTAATATTCGTAGTTTCATACCTTTTTTTGTTAGCTAGTTTGGTACCTTGATTTTCAATTGACTTCAAGCTAAAAGAAAAGGAAAAAAAAAAAAAATAGATTTCTGTGTACACTTTTTCTTTCCTTGCATACTCATATTTATTATTTATAGTCTTTGGACGAATAAAAGGAAAATAAACATCATTAAATAGGAGTGTGCATAAGCCAAAAAGAGGTGTTCGAAATTCATTTCTTAGAAAAGAAAAAAAAAAAAAAAGTATTTGCGTATTGGAGTTATGCGCAAAAATTGTTTTCCACGTTCCGATATTGCATTCAACTCATGCATTACTTTTCTGCACCAAATGGTTTATAGACATGGAAAAAATATAAGGGT
Source organism: Pyrus x bretschneideri (assembly GCF_019419815.1). Lineage (NCBI taxonomy): Eukaryota > Viridiplantae > Streptophyta > Magnoliopsida > Rosales > Rosaceae > Pyrus > Pyrus x bretschneideri. Next base: position 7,323,943 of record NW_025999390.1, on the reverse strand, counting down.
AGATAGAACAAATTAATTCAATCCGACTAATGCCTGATTTGGTACTGAGATAATTCTGAAAAAAACTAGTATAAAAAAAAGCTGGGAGCTGTTTTTGTGTTTGGTAAACATTCAACTTCAGCTTTTTTTCATAGTTTTGGGTGAAAAAAAGCTAAAAACAAGAAGTTGCAAAACCCAGCTTTGAAAAACTGGTTTTTTTTTCACATCTGTTTTACATAAAAGTTTACCAAACACTATAATACTGCTTTTTTTTTTTCAAAAGCACTTTTACAAAAAAGTTTACCAAATATTCTGCTGCTTTATTTCACAGCTGCTTATTCTCACAGTACAGCAGAAGCAGCTTTTTTTCAAAGCACAAGCAATACCAAACCAGCCCTAAACCCACCCCTCATAAATATATAAAACAAAATCTACTTGTTAATTTTTTTGTTCTTATCTACAAAACCTAAATTTTCTTCCTTGTTTTTGACTTTGGAAACACTTCTTATTTTAACCTTGGGTAGAATTTTGTTCTGTCTTGCATGTTTTGACTGGAAGCTTGAGATCTATGAAGGAACACACTTTCTAGAAAAACATTGTTGAAAAACGAATTAAATTTGAATTTCATTGTATGTAAAAAACTTATTTACATATCCCTATTGCGTACTAAATGTGGAGACAAATGAAGTCTAAAAGAAAAGGTTTCGACGCACGGTGAAGCATTCTTATTTCTTCCTCTTAAAACATTTCAAACTTTCGTACCAGAGCCTTGACCCACAGCTTGAATATGAATCAACTTGATACTGGTGCAATATGCCTCTTTTCTACAATTATGGGCCTCATGGCCCCCAATTATTTATGTCTGTGAAATGAAAGTTCCTTAATTTCCACATGTAGAGATCATTATTGCCAGATGACGTAATATTGGTGATGTCACTCTGTTATTGATCGTTGTCAGCAACTAAGGGTTAAGGAGGATTCATGCAAACTGGTTGATTGTTATAGTTTGATTAAAATAATCTAACAGTACTACGTTAAAAATTATTGGAAAATTTGCTATAATAAAATTAATTTATATAATTTTAATTCATTCAATTCGACGATTAAAAATTGATAAGAGTGTGTAACAGATAAAAAAATGTGTGTAAATAGTACCACTCTTTCATTATTTGGTTGTTGAAATAGAAATAAGGATATGAACGATTGAATGATAGAGACAGATGATTGAAATGCCTAAAGTACCCTAGTTGAATTATATAGTTGTCTTTGCAAGCTAAATTGAGGTTGCTCCTCCATTCCACCACAAACATTGTCCAGGGCAAATTCTTCTGACTGGATTTTCTCTCATCGCTTTCATTCCCAGAGGCCAGTAAGCCCATCTCGCAGCAATTATTATTGCGCTATTGAGAGAATATTCCACAACATTTCTCTCATTAACATCATAAGTTACGAAGGCTAGCACAATATCAAGGCTCTTCCAAAATTGCGTTGTCAGACTGTCAAGTCATTAATTGGAGAACTAGTATCAACCACATGTTTACAGGTGAGGAAAGATAAGGGTAGGTAGCTAACATAACTCACGTCATTAATTTAATTGGTGATTTAAACACGTTCAACAGAAACATATTGAAGAAGAAATGGTTATATATAGCCAGCCTATAATTGTGCTATTGTTAAAAGAAAATTTATATATCATCTACCAGAGGAGCTATGTATTGAGTTTTCTTAGTCATCTACAAGAGGCAAATTCAACGTGCAAACTTGCTTGTTTTCTTGTATACAAAGCAGGTGAGAACTCACTTCATTTTTTTTTTTTCATTTTCAATGTGAAGTACTGTTATTGACACTTCGAAACATTAGCACGCACTCATTCTCAAAACAATAAATTTCACTTCTAAATGTGTTAGATGACTTATTTTTAGTACCTATAGAAACTCACTTCTCAATTTATAATCTTTCATCTGGCTTGTTTCTTCTCCCTGCTATGTTTGCACATATCGATTTTTTTGAAGCTTTTAGTTTCATATTTACCTGTTAAGGGAATGCTGCAGCTTTCTTGTTAATATCTTTTAATTGAATAGTTTGGTTGTGTACATATGTTTCAATTTTGTTTGAGCTGTGGATATATGTTTCACTTTTATAAGTGTCCATTATTAAGTACAATTGTACACTGATATTATATTTAATTAACCACTTAGGTGTAATATATGAATAGTATTCGAGCTTAATGAATTTTAACTGTTGGGTTTTATTACAAAATACTCCTAATATTTAAGACCAAACTTCTTATACTTAGATCTTCTTGTCGATGTACTTCCCCGACGTGGAATTCCTCTTCACATCCTCTTGGCTTGTTTTGATCCAAATTTACACCACCACATGGCTCCACCTGAGCAGTCGAAGATGAATTAAAAGGTTATGTCACAATCCCAAGGGACGTCACGTTGTTAAATCAATTAATTTTTTTTTTTTTAATTTCTTTTTTTTTTTGGGGGGTACAAAAATCTACTTATATGTAAAACGTACATTTTGTTTTTTGTGTTAAATCAATTAATTTTATATTTTTACTTTCTTTTTTTTGGGGGGGAGGGGGTGGCGGGGGAACAAAAATCTACTTATGTGTAAAACCTACATTTTGTTTTTTGTTTTTGCCTTTTCAATTTATGTATTTTTTGTTTTTTGAAGATTTAGCTTTTTACGTTTGAATGGTAGTTGGAAATTGAAATTATATTGTCCGTTAAATGAAAGTTCGTCTATCTTCACGCCTTGTTGATGTCACTCTGCTATTGTTGTTGTCTTCAGCCAAAGTTAAGAAGGATTCATGTTTGAGATAAGAACGAATTGGTTTCTTGTATGAATATCACATTTCATCAATTTGTGCACAACTTGAGCTAGTGATTTATGCAAACTAGTTAACTATTATAGCATGATTAAAATATTCTTCTACATCCTTCGTTAATGTATGTTACTTGATCATTTCAATTTATTTGATCATCTTCAATGATGCAGCTTTCATTTTAATATCTTTGAGTTGAATAGTTTGGCTGTGTATATATGTTTTATTTTTATAAGTAACCACTATTAAGTACAACCTGCACTAATATTATCTTCAATTAACTATTTAAGTCTAATATATAGATGGTGTCTGACTCAATGAACCTCAAATATGGAGTTTTAACATCAAAAGACTCCGTATATTTAGGAGTGAACTACTTATATTTAATTTTTAAATTATTAGTGTACTTCCCCAATGTGAAATGCCTCTCCACATCCTCTGATGTTGTATGGAGCCAACTTTACATACCAACATCTATTTGGCTCCACTTGAGCAGCCGGTGATGAATTAAAGGGTTATGTCACAATCCCACGGGAATGTCACGTCAGCTTGGTTTGTTAAATCAATCAGATTTGTTTTTTAAACACTTGCCTGGGTAGACATAAAATATATATTTTTTTGCGTATAGAGACATGCTTATTGTATAGATAGACAATTCAATGATTTGTTAATTTTAGTTTATTTTTACTGTCGAATATTTGTTAGTTTTATTGGGTAGTCTTTTTTTCTTTGTTGCCTAAATATCAAAATACCAAAAATAAAAAAGAAACTCTTTCAGCTGCAGGTGAGACATGACAACTCTATGAAAATACTACAAGAATACAAGTTTATGACTTATTATTTGCAGATACTACTATTTTGCTCTATATTTTTCTCTCATCTCACATTGATTAAAACCAAATATAACAGGATAGATAGAAGAAATTAATCCAATTTGACTAAACGCGCTCCTCACAAATATATAAAACAAAATTTAATTTTTTTGGGGGTATATATTTGCAATTCTTGGAATAATAATTTTCTCTATTATTTAGATTGGTTTTGATTGTGGTCATGTTTTCTCAATGCTTGAATTAATTTTCTCTGTTAGTGAATAATTTGTTTATTGATGTGTCAGTGATCATTATCTCATTGTCAGCAATTACGATTTGGAACAACAAACACATCAACATTAAATGGAAAGAAGCAACGAAGCTCCACAAAACCCTGGCATTCAGTTAGCAACTTCAATGAGTGAAGAGTTGGGTGATTTGACTCGCTTGTCCGCTTCGTGTTGCATCTACAAAGTTCCTGAACGACTACGGTGTGTAAATGAAAAGGCCTACACACCTCAAGTAGTCTCTATAGGTCCGATTCACCATGGTAAGAAAGGCTTAGAAGACATGGAAGAACACAAGAAGAGGTACCTGCAGCATTTTTTAAATCGGACTAAGGTCAGCTTGGAAGTTTATGTAACGAAAATACAGGTCAAGGAACCGGAACTGCGCAGTTGCTATGCGCACAACATTGGGTTGAGCAGTGATGAATTTGTAAGAATCATTCTTGTGGATGCCGCCTTCATCATTGAGCTCTTATTGAGGTATTGTTCCCCTATCCAGCTGGAGAGCAATGACGGCATCCTTAACAAACCATGGTTGAAAAAGTTTATAATACCTGACATGCTTTTGCTCGAAAATCAGCTGCCATTTTTCATTCTTGAGGATCTCTTTGCCACTGCGGAGGTGCTGGCGATGATGCCTTCAGTATTTGTCCTCTCTTACATTTTCTGCATGGAATCAACGAGTTTACATGTAAAAAGAGACGATTCGGGATCTTTTTCTAGTTTTAAAGTAGAGCATTTTGTTGATTTGATTAGAACTTTACATCTACCAACGGAGGAAGAGAACTCAAAATATCAAAGGCCATTCGAAGCTTCACCTGTACCCAGCATGACGACACTACACCAGGCTGGAGTCAAGTTTAAGGCAAGATCAAGCAATAATCTATTTGATATACGTTTCAAAGACGGAAGTTTGGAAATTCCAAATCTAATGATAGCGTATTCCACGGAGCTTTTACTCCGAAACCTTATTGCCTTTGAGCAATGCCATTGCGATTGCAACTACTTCAGTGATTATATCTTCCTCATGGATAATTTGGTGAACACCCCAAATGATGTGGAATTGCTTGTCAAGAATGGAATTGTTGAAAATCTGCTTGGTGACAAGAATAAGGTATCTACTCTGATTAACAGCCTTGGCAAAGGTGTTGTGTTTGACAAAGCATCATTCTATTATGCTACTCTTACAGCGGACATCAACAAGTACTACAAAAAGCCGTGGAACGAATGGAAGGCAAATCTGAAACAAAAATATTTCAACACAACTTGGGATACTATTTCTGTCATTGGTGCTCCTATAGCGATCATACTCACTTTCGTACAAACGGTGTGTTCTGTTTACCAAAGCGGTCAACGCTAAGTTTCCCATTTAAGTTCTAGTGTGCACAATATCTACTTGTTAATTTGCAGTTGCTTGTCTATGCATGAAATTTAAATAATATGTCTCCTTTGTACTTAAAATAAAATAAAATAAATAAATAATATGTTGAGGAAAAGTGTCATTGTAGCCTTTCATCATGGGAAAGGTCATAGTGAGATTCATGAGTTTCATTTGACTGCTCATCAATTTTTAATGTAGTGCTCACCAATTTCAAATTCAGGCATCCCAAGTGCTGAGCCAGAAAGCGCCAAATCTTAAAGGAACACTCAGAAGCTAGACACTCCTTTGCTTCATGTTGATAAACCCAACCTAAATTATAGACACAAAAAGTAGGAAGGGTCACAAAATTTTGTTCTTTCCTTTAATTTCCCCATTCTTTCCTTTATCGCATTCTCCCCTCAAATATCTCCCTTTATCGCATTCTTTCCTTTAATTTCCCAACCTTAATTTTGGTTCTCAAAAGTTTGTACATTTTTCCCCTTCATATAGACTTCACTAGCAATTTAGCCCGCGCAATGCTGCGGATTTTAAAACTAATTAAATGTGTGAAATATATATCAAAATCTATTACATATGTTCAATAAGGGTAAAAAGATGTTTGTAGAATATATTACATAGAAAAGGTATTTTGGTTACTTTTGACTTTGTTCTCTATTGCCACTAAGTACTTCACTCTTCTTTCTTCTTCGTTTTCCTGTATATGGGGTGTACATTTTTTAATATTACACCTTTCAAGTTCATATTATAAACCAAACAATGAATCAAGCAAAAACCACAACTTGGTGCCATCAACTAACAAACAAAAGGAAACCCAGTTAAACCCATATTGCAATCCAACTAAGCTCCCACATCTTAGGTCAGGATTGTCAAATAATTTATACATCGTCAATTTCATGTAAGACTATGTGCAATCCAAATCAGATTGTGATTTGGAAAATATCTGGATTCTTAAAAAGTTAAAGCAAAATATTTGCATTTTAATTACCAACTAATCAACCATATGACAACAAATCAAAACAAATTACCAATTTTAATCAACTCAAATTTGAATTCCATTAAAAAGATAATCAAAAGTAAATTCAGCAAAAGAAGCTTATTAAAATCGTATGTGAAATAGTTAGAGCAGTAAGCATAACACACCGGTCTGAGTTCTACCAGTATCTTTTGAACCTCGACCACTCTAACCTGCAAGAAAACCAATTAACCAATAAAAATCACCAAAAAAAAAGAATCCAAATTCCACAATAAGCAAAAAGAGTGAGAAAAATAGTGGCTACATTGAAGCCGTGGATTACAAAGTGAGTAGTAAGGATAACTTAAGTCATAGGAAGCTGCAAACTTAAGCAGCAGACTAACTAAATGAAAAGACCAGAGACACCTCCAACATTTCCACTATTTTGCTAATTGAAAAAGGTAGCGAAGGATGGTATGCACTAAGTTATATGGATTAAAATTAGTGTTGAAGGTGACTGTTTGGCTGTACAAATGTTTCTCCCCCTCCAGATATATAATTCTGGCAAATGTTCAACAAAAATATATGAATGTATGATGTACACATAACCCAAACATATCTAGTATCATCATGTGATGAAAGAAAAGAAACAAAAATATATATTATTATTTCATAAGAATTTGGTGTCTTCTGTTCTGCATTACTGGATAATTGTGAAGAATTTCAAAGGTTTGTAACATTCCATAGTCGTAAGGGATTCGTATATGGACAGAAGATGGAAAAAAAAATCAAAATCTTTTATTTTTATATATGCTTGTGAATTGAATTGTACAGCAAAGTTAATAAGATGTAAAGTAAGTGGTTCTTGACATCATAAATTCACCATATATGCAAGGTTGTATTACTGCATATACAGTCAATTTTCTGTCAGTGTCATGGTACAATATTGTATAACTAATTAATACAATTTTTTGCCTCTTAGTTGATCAATTTTTGAATTTTTAGGTATTAAATTATGTTTGAAAGATATGAAAGAGACAAAACATGAGCTCACCCATGTTCCTCCCGGAGGTTAATTATGCAGGATGGTTGTAACAAATCCCAAAACATGGAATTAAAGCACCAAAATAAAAAAATAAAGAAACAAATTAAAGTAAAAGATAAAGATGGACCCTTTTTGTATTACTAACAAACAGTATGCCAAGCTAAGAATAATTAATTGTCGGATTAATATGATTACTCATACCGGCTTTCCTTCGAGCTTGTGTCCACAACCGGGACACTACTTGGATCCTCACATCTAATGCTCTTCAAGCTTTTGTATCAATGAGATCGAACTTTTGATGGACCCAAAATTACTCTTACTCATTGCTCTTTTCAAATGAGATGCTATCTTCTTCTTTTCCTCGAACTCATCAACATATACCGTCTTCTGCGAAATTTTCATCATCCTTGTAAAAACCCCTAGTGCTCATATCCCAGCCGCTTTCTCTCTATACAAAATCATATACAACTTTGATTGAGATCTGCTGATGAATTATATGCACAAAAGGGTACTCTTAATAAAGAGTAATGAAAAACATATTTATGTTGGATTGATTCTGGGAATTTGGTCGAAGATCAAAATACGAACTAAATATCAAGCAAGAAGAACAACTTTATCAACTGCTTTAATATGAGCCAAAAGCGCTTTCTGCTTTCAGCATGATCTGGAAGTTGCAATGCTATCTATGAAGCGTTTGATACTCGTATTCCAGGGTCCAAAATGAATTAACTATTAAAATACAGATCTTTTAGGGATAGTTTTCAGCCATGCTTCCATAGAAATGAAAACTCAGAGCTTCTATTTGAAGCTAGTTAAAGTTAAAGAGATTATCATAATTCATTCAAATCTTTTGGTCCACGATCAAAAGAGCAAACCCTTCATAGATTTTTAGGCAACAATCAATAATAAATAAAATTAAGAGGAAACCAAATAAAAAAAATGGATATTTTAAGAACCAAAAACTCTGCAATCAAACAAAATATAATCTTCACAAAGTGTAGAGAAGAGAAGAGGAGAGTGAGGGGGCTTACTATCCTTCAAGGCAACCATAACCTTCAGATAAAATTCAGACCAAAAAAAGCCACAAATTTAACGAAAATTCGTGCACAACCCAGAAATTTAAAGGAAAAAAATCCACGAAAAATTAACTAAAACCCAATTATATTAACAAAAAATTTGAAGCAGATCTTTGAGTGCAATAGATGCAGAAGGTACCTGAGGTTCTGAAGAATAGTTTGAGACCAACCTCGACGCCGATCATCGCCGGAATCGTCACAAAAACGTCGGAAAACTCTGAGGAGTTTTCGAAAATCCTCGTCGAAACCCTAACGAATCGAGGCATGCGACTGGTGTTTCTTGTTCCTAAGATGAAAGGGAGACGATTGGTGAAACGGTGAGGTCCGATTCGCTGACAGTCGAAAGAAGAAAAGGAAGGGAGAAGGGAGAACGAAGAAAAGAGGATATAAAAAAAAAAAAAAAAAGTATATATAGTATGTAAAAATGATGGCATACCTGTAATAACACAAACTTAACATGGGTAAAAAGAAAATGACGGCATCACGGAGTTACAGCAGGCAGTAGTCAAGTTTAAAGTGGGATCGTCCGAAAACTAGCTTGCTATCATCATATGGATCATTTCGTGAACACTGAAAAGGATGAACAGTTGCTTGTTGAGCATGGAATAAGGAATTGCTGCAAAATACGTCTATTTTGCTACTCTTTGTGAAGACATCGGAATAGAAGATAAAGTTGCATGAGCTTGTTGAATACAACAACAAGAACAAATCCATTTTCGAGTGTATTCCTTAAATTACTTATCACGAAAATGACACTATTCTAGTTCTGTAGTCGATTACAAATCAAAGCAAGTATTTAGGTCATATAAACTTGCGAATGGAATAAACGAATAAAGCTACATGAACTTGTTGAATACAACAACAAGAATAAATCCATTTTCGAGTGTACCCTGTAAATTACTTATCACAAAAAGGACATTATTATAGTTCTGCAATCAACTACATAGTATTTAGGTCATGTAAACTCGAGAACTTACTAACCATAGCTAGTTGGTACTCACATCCTTTACTTTCCTTAGCCAAAATTAGTGTAAAGAATTTGATGAAAACTAATATTACATTTTAAGATTCTGAAATTAAGTACTACAAAAAGAAAAGCCTTTATTTACATCAACACCTCCTGAAATTCAACATTCCTTTTACTTTATCCCATGAAATACAAGAATTCAATTAATCAATAACAATACAAATGGTTTCTATAATTTCTCATTAGTAAATCCAATAAGGTCGGCCTCATTCACATGGTCGTTACATAGACCTTATTAACAATTGATCAGAATCCAAACTATTTCACAAAGAAGACACAAACACTATAATTCAGACGATCTAATTCAACCACAAATTCAGATGCCATAATTATTCAAATTTCAGTTTTGAATCACATACATATATACTTGATATGTTTTACGTTTTGTTTCTATTAGTCTATCTTGTGATTTTATATTATCATTACATCAATAATCTATTTGTAGATGCAACCTTGTTGATCTGTTTCCAACAACCTCCTTCAACGATCCAACTAACGGAGACTGGATTCAATAGACAAACTGATGATGAGCATCTCGTCGCTTCCGTAATTTATTCACTCTCTATATACTTATGGAATCCCTCGTGAGCATTGTGAAAGCATTGAAAATATGCACTTACGGGCTTATTCTACTATGGTCAAACTGTCAAAATGTGAAGGTAAAAGAGATTTACATTGATGAAAGAAGAAACATTGCAAGGGTTTATAAGAAGTTGAGCTACTTTCCATATTGTCAATTGATTTATCGTGGAACCTTAACTTTCTTTATGGTATCAGAGTAGGTTGGCCCACATTTGTGTCCCAACGGCCACATGTCACCAAATTCGTGTTGTCCACGTGTTTGGCTTGAAAAATCATCACATGTGAGCAGACATGTGAGAATGTGAATGTAAAAGAGCCTTACATTGATGAAGGGAGAAAGAAGTTGAGATACTTCCCATATTGTCATTGGTTTTGTGGTAGAACATCGACTTTCTTTACAAACAACCTTATTGGAAGGCAAATCTTTCTTCTTCTTTGTTCGTTTTTATGTTTGGAAAAATAGATGCATCCACTTTTCTGCTTCAATGATACTCATTCAAATTTAAATGCTTTAAAACTGGTTTAAGAATATGCGGATATTGCTTGCTCATATTGCAGAGCACCTCCGCACCCAAAGGTAAGTAACTATTCGATGCCATTATGTACTTTCTTGCCATTATATAAGAGTGACTGCGTCACTATATGACAATATCTAAAATATGGTTTAAGTATATAATTATTAACCTTCTCGCCATTACATATAAGAGTGCCCGTGTCATTATATGATAATACCATATAATATTTATTTTTACAATAATTTATAACCTGCAAGCCTCAAATTCTGCCGACAGAGGAAGTCTTCAAATTCTGGTAAGCTTTTCTTGCACATATGAGTTTATTACGAAGATAAATGTTAAGGAGATTCTCTTAAAAGCGAAAGAAATTTTTTTTCTACACCCGTAATACAAGTAGTACATCACATGTAATTATTTAAGTGGTGAGAAATTTTATTTTTATGTTATTAATTTTGTAACACAAGAATCTAACCACTTGCATAGAGACACGTAATATACCATTCCTTGTACCAGACACATTGAAAAATCATTTCAAAAGTGGGACCCTTCATGGACTCTCTGTCACCTTATGTTTTTGGTTCAATGTTTTATAACGATGGCACAAGAATTGTGCCAAAAATATGAAGTCACAGAGAATCTACCAAAAATTCCATTTTGATAGAATCTCTTTATCATTTTTCTATTATTAAAGTCGATTTGTAGGCCTTTAGACGATGTTATAAGGTACAATTATTTGTTCAGACTATTAAATTCAAAACAAGGAAAGGAATACAATAATTGGATTTCAAATTATTAGTCATTTCAACTACACCTAGTTATCTCAATTCTCAAATACACGTGTCATAATTTGACAAGAAAATATACATGCACTATAACATTTTCTATTTATTGTACTGAATTTGGCTTGGTTGCCAAAGCCACATATTTTCTTTTAAGTTTCTCCCTCCATATTTTCTTTTAAGTTTCTTCAAGGTATCCATGAATAGTTGGAATTTTTCTTAATCAAAATAAACTTTAATCATCCATGATTAATGATTGTAATTAAATAGCAAATAATGCTTGTTCCTCCGGAGAAGCTATTTATCTTCCACTTATAATTAATGTATCTTCAACTTATGAACTTCACAATTAAAACCGTTCACGATCTTTGTCATTATTTAAAAATCATATTTGCAACCAAAAAAAAAAAAAACATTCAATTTAGATATCGTTTTTTTGTCCATACGTGTCAAATCAATTAACGATTTTGAACATTGAATTATATCAACCATATATCTTTGTCATTATTTTATAGATATCGTCTTTTAATTTTACAAGTGTCTACTATTAAGTACAATCTGCATTAATATTATCTTCAATTAACCACTTAAGCCTAATATATAGATAGTATCCAGCTTTATGAACCTCAACTACAAAGTTTTTTATCAGAAGACTCGTGTAATTAAGAATGAACTACTTATATTTAACTTTTAAATTATTAGCGTACTTCTGCAATGTGCAATGGCTGTTCACATCCTCTTATCTTGTATAGAGCCAACTTTACGAGTCCAAATCTTTTGCACCCAAGAATCCATATGACCTCTCTGTGCCTTTTCTAATTTAGTTACATCTGGTTTTAACTTATCTTCAACTATAAACTAAATAATAAATAAAAAAACCTAGCATTGCATTAATCCCCACCCACCCCGACCCTACCTCGCCGGTGGACTTCCTCTCCTCCTCTCCTATCAGTGCCGGCGAGCACCGGTTCGTTGTCTTCTCTCTTTCTCTTTTTCTTCTTTTTTTTAATTTTTTTTTATTTTTAAATTTAGGTATTAATGTAAAAGGACAGCTGTCAACAAAAAAATGGCACAGAGAGGCCGAGGGGTTTTAGGGGCAGAAAATTTGGCGAAGAGATCCTCCCTATCAAAGTCCACTTGGATCAAGTGATTCGGATCTTTGAAATTTGATTAAACGGTTAAAAATAATTTTTTTAAAAAAGTTATAATAATTTTAGCCGTTTGATTAAATTTTAAGAATTCAAATCACTTAATCGTAGGTTTTGATGGAAGAAATCAGAAAATGATCTCTTTTCGAAAATTTGGACTCCAACTTTACACACTAACATTTATTTGCAACGGAAAAAGATCATCTCCGGATCTCTTCCACCTAATCATTCTTATCAAACAATCTGGACATTAAAATTTGATCCAACAACTAAAATTATTAAAATTTTTAAAATGAACCCTTATTTGTATCCGTTAGATCAAATTTCAAGGATCCAAATTATTTGTTGAGTAGGATTATGTGAAAGGGATTAAGAAATAACCCCTTTCCATTTGGCGCCACTTGAGCATTGGGGGATGAATTCAAGGTTTAAGTCACAATCCTAATGGGACGTCACGTCAGCTTGGTTTATTAAATCAATTAGTTTTGCTTTTGTAGACACGTAGGGACATAAAATAAAATAAAAATTGCCTGTGGGTTTCCGAATAATTGTATGGACAATTCAATGATTTGTTAGTGTTTTCATTGTCGAATATTTGTTAGTTTTGGGTTGTCTTTTTATTTTTTTTGGCGAAAATATCAAAATACCAAAAAAAAAAATAAAAAATAATAATTCTCTCTTTCAATTGCGTGGTGGGACATGATAGCTCTAGGAAAATACTACAAGAATACAAGTTTATTACTTTTATTTGCGGATACTAGTATTTTGCTCTATATTTTTCTCTCATTCCAAGTGGATTAAAACAAAATATAAAAGGGTAGATAGAAGAAATTAATTCAATCTGACTAAACGCTCTCCTAATAAATATATAAAACAAAATTTAATTCTTTATATTTGCAATTCCTTGATTAATAATTTTCTTTATTATCTAGATTAATTTTTGTTGTTGTCATGTTTCTCAATGCCTGGATTAATTTTCTCTATAACCGAAGAATTTGTTTATTAATGTGTCAGTAATCATCATCTCGTTGTTAGCAATTACGATTTGGAACAACAAACACATCGGCATTAAATGGAAGGAAACAGCCAAGCTCATGACATCGAAAACCCTTACATTTCCGTTTGCAACTTCAATGAGTCAGGAGTTAGATGGCTTGCCTACCTTGTCCAATTCGTGTTGTATCTACAGAGTTCCTGAACAACTACGGTGTGTAAATGAAAAGGCCTACACACCTCAACTAGTCTCTATAGGTCCGCTTCACCATGGCAAGGAAGGCTTAAAAGACATGGAAGAACAGAAGAAGAGGTATCTGCGGTATTTTTTACGTCGGACTAAGGTCAGCTTGGAAGATTATGTTAAGAAAATCAAGGGCAAGGAAGCGGAATTGCGCAATTGCTATGCGCACACCATTGAGTTGTGCAGTAACAAATTTGTAAGAATCATTCTTGTGGATGCCGCGTTCATCATTGAGTTCTTATTGAGGGTCCAGAAGCATATCGTGCCGGATAGCAATGACCGCATCTTTCACAAACCACGGTTGATAAATTATTTAGTACCTGACATGCTTTTGCTTGAAAATCAGCTGCCATTTTTCATTCTTGAGGATCTCTTTGCCACTGCGGAGGTGCCGAGGACGACAATATTTGACCTCTCTTACACTTTCTGCAAGGTATCAACGAGTTCATATGTGAAAAGAGACGGTTCGGGATCTTCTTCTAGTTCTAAAGTAGAGCATTTTGTTGATTTGATTAGAACCTTAAATCTACCAACGGATCAGGAAGAGAAAGAAAATCGAGGGTCAGTCGAAACTCTAGCTGTACCCTGCATGACGGAACTACACCAAGCTGGCATCAAGTTTAAGGTGAGATCAAGCAAGAATCTATTTGATATGTGTTTTCAAGACGGGATTTTGGAAATTCCAAATCTAAATATATCCGATAGCACGGAGCTTGTACTCCGAAACCTTATTGCCTTTGAGCAATGCCATTGCGTTCCGAATTGCAACTACTTCAGTGATTATATCGTGCTCATGGATAATTTTGTGAACACCCCAAATGATGTGGAATTGCTTGTCAAGAATGGAATTGTTGAAAATCTGCTTGGTAACAACAATGAGGTGTCTACTCTGTTTAACAGCCTTGGCAAAGGTAATTTGGTTAGCAGAAACGGATTCTATTATGCTACTCTTACAAAGGGCCTCAACAAGTACTACAAAAAGCCGTGGAACAAACGGAAGGCAGATCTGAAACAAAAATATTTCAACTCACCTTGGAGAACTGTTTCTGTAATTGCTGCTACTTTGATCATCATACTCACTTTCATACAAACGGTGTGTTCTTTTTTCCAATGCGCTCAACGCTAAGTTTCCCATTTAATTTCTCCCTCTTCTTTCGCATTTAATTTCGAGTGTGCACTATATGTACTTGTTAATTTGCAGTTGCTTATCTATGCATGAAATGTAAATAATATGTCTCCTTTGTACTTAAAATAAAATAAATAAATAATATGTTGAGGAAAAGTCTCATTGTAGCTTTTCACCATGAGAAAGGTCATAGTGAGATTCATGAGTTTCATTTGACTGCTCATCAATTTTTAATGTAGTGCTCAACAATTTCAAATTCAGGCATCCCAAGTTTTGAGCCAGAAAGCACCAAATCTTAAGCGAACACTAAGAAGCTAGACACTCCTTTGCTTCATGTTGAACAACCCAACCTAAATTATATATTAACACAAAAAGTAGGAAAGGACACAAAATTTGTTCTTTCCCTTAATTTCCCCATTATTTCCTTTATCGCAATCTCCCTTCAAATATCTCCCAACCTTAATTTTGGTTCTCAAAAGTTTGTACATTTTTCCCCTTCATATAGACTTAACTAGCAATTTAGCCCATGCAATGCTGCGGGTTTTAAAACTGATTAAATGTGTGAAATATAGTAAATATATCAAAATATATTACATATGTTCAATAAGAAAAAAAAGAGAGTAAATTATAGTAATAGTCCATCAACTTTAATCAAATTGGCGCAATAGTCCATCGACTAAAAATCTATTATCATTAGTCCCTCAACTTATCAAAATGTGTAGCTATAGTCATTTTCATCAATTTGGTCAAAATTTTGTTAAAATAAGTTATCTTGGAATAACCATTTATATAATTAGGGTCCCTCAACTCATCAAAGTGACTAATTATGGTCATTTTCGTTAACAACATCAAAATTTTTGTCAAAACGAGTTATGTTGGAATGACCATTGCTACAATTGGGTTAAAGTAAATGGACCATTTCTCCAGTTGAATTAAAGTTGAAAGACCAATGATAATGAATTTTTAATTGAAGGACCATTACTCTAATTGAATTAAAATTAAGAGTCCATAGCTACAATTTACTAAAAAAAATAGATGTTTGTAGAATATATTACATAGAAAATGTATCTTGGTTACTTTTGACGTTGTTCTCCATTGCCACCAAGTACTTCACTCTTCTTTCTTCTTCGTTTTCCTGTAGATGGGGTGTGCATTTTTTAATATTACAGCTTTCAAGTTCATATTATAAACCACAACTTGGTGCCATCAACAAACGAACAAAAGGAAACCCAATTAAAACCATATTGCAATCCAACTAAGCTCCCACATCTTAGGTCAGGGTTGTCAAATAACTTATAAACTGTCAATTTCATCACCAACATTACTTGTTTGAAATTTCATTTATTACATGTAAGACTATATGCAAGCCAAATCAGATTGTGATTTGGAAAATATCCGGATTCTTAAAAAGTTAATGCAAAATATTTGCATTTAATTACCAACTAATCAACTATATGACAATAAATTACCAATTTTAATCAACTCAAATTTTGAATCCCATAAAAAAGATAATCAAAAGTAAATTCAGCAAACGAAGCTTATTAAAATTGTAAGTGAAACAGTTAGAGCAGTAAGCATAACACACTGGTCTGAGTTCTACCAGTATCTTTTATTGGTTAATTGGTTAAGCGAAAGATAATCAACCAAGCAGGAAGGGGTTCGAACCCCCTTGGCTGTAATGTTTTTTTTTGTTTTTTTTTTTAATAATATTTTGGTTCGGTTTTCGAACCTCAAAAACCGAAAGCGAACCAGCCAGATTTGGTTCGATTCGATTTAACAGTTTTCGGTTTGGTTTTTTTTGGCTTCAGTCTGGTTTTCAGTTCCTTTTTTTTTCGATTTTCGATTTTTTGAACCCCTAAAGGAAGGGTGGTATGCACCAAGTTATATAGATTAAGATTAACTCCCCCTCCAGATATATAATTCTAGCAAATGTTCAACAAAAATATATGAATTTATTGTACTCATAACCCAAACATATCTAATATCATCATGTGATGAAAGAAAAGAAAAAAAAATTATCTTCATAAGAATTTGGTGGCTTCTGTTCTACATTACTGGATAATTGTGAAGAATTTCAAAGGTTTGTAACATTCCATAGTCGTGAGGGATTCGTATATGGACAGAAGATGAAAAAAAAAAAAGCAAAATCTTTTATTTTTTTTATATATGCTTGTGAATTGAATTGTACATCATAAATTCACCATGTATGCAAGGTTGTATTACAGCATATACAGTCATTTTTCTATCAGTGTCATGGTACAATATTGTAAACTAATTAATACAATTTTTTGCCTCTTAGTTGATCAATTTTTGAAATTTTAGGTATTGAATTATGTTTAAAAAATATGAAAGAGACAAACTAAAACATGAGCTCACCCATGTTCCTCCCGGAGTTTAATTATGCAGGATGGTTGTAACAAATCCCATTTAATTACATTTCAACTACAAACATGGAATTAAAGCACCAAAATAAAAAAGTAAACAAACAAATTACAGTAAAAGATAAAGATGGACCCTGTTTATATTAGCATAAAATTCTACTTCATATTCAAAATATTACTACCAAACAGTATGTCAAGCTAAGAATATTATTACTCGTACGGCCTTCCTTCAAGCTTGTGTCCACAACCGGGACACTCCTTGGATCCTCACATCTAATGCTCTTCAAGCTTTTGCATCAATGAGATCGAACTTTTGATGGACCCAAAATTACTCTCACTCATTGCTCTTTTCAAATGAGGTGCTATCTTCTTCTTTTTCTCGAACTCATCAACATATACCGTCTTCGGAGAAATTTTCATCATCGTTGTAAAAACGCCTACTGCTCATATCCCAGCCGCTTTCTTTCTATACAAAATCATATACAACTTTGATTGAGATCTGCTGATGAATTATATGCACAAAAGGGTACTCTTAATAAAGAGTAATGAAAAACATATATATGTTGGATTGATTCTAGGAATTTGGTCGAAGATCAAAATACGAACTAAATATCAAGCAAGAAGAACAACTTTATCAACTGCTTTAATATGAGCCAAAAGCACTTTCTGCTTTCAGCATGATCTGGAAGTTGCAATGCTATCTATGAAGCGTTTGATACTCGTATTCCAGGGTCCAAAATGAATTAACTATTAAAATACAGATCTTTTAGGGATAGTTTTCAGCCATGCTTCCATAGAAATGAAAACTCAGAGCTTCTATTTGAAGCTAGTTAAAGTTAAAAAGATTATCATAATTCATTCAAATCTTTTAGTCCACGATCAAAAGTGCAAACCCTTCATAGATTTTTAGGCAACAATCAATAATAAATAAAATTAAGACGAAACGAAATAAAAAAAAAATGGAGATTTTTAAGAACCAAAAACTCTGCAATCAAACAAAATATAATCTACACAAGTGCAGAGAGAGAGAGAGAGAGAGAGAGAGAGAGAGAGAGAGAGAAGAGTGAGGGGGCTTACCATCCTTCAAGGCAACCATAACCTTCAGATAAAATCACACCAAAAAAAGCCACAAATTTAACGAAAATTTGTGCACAACCCAGAAACTTGAAAGGAAAAAATCCACGAAAAAGTAACTAAAACCCAATTATATTAAATCAAAAATTTGAAGCGGATCATTGAGTGCAAAAGATGCAGAAGGTACCTGAGGTTCTGAGGAATAGCTTGAGACCAACCTCGACGCCGATCTTCGCCGGAATCGTCACAAAAACGTCGGAAAACTCTTGAGGAGTTTTCGAATATCCTCTTCGAAACCCTAACGAATCGATGCATGCGACTGGTGTTTCTTGTTCCTAAGATGAAAGGGAGACGATTGGTGAAACGGTGAGGTCCGACTCGCCGGCTTTCGAACGGAAATAGCTCGCCGTCGTCATTAGCCGAGTGACAGAGATAAGAGCAGTTCCACCCTTAAAGACTTTGCGCCAGCAGCAGCGTATTTATCCAGTCAAGTAAACAGTAAAAGACCAAAGTATCTCCATTTATAAAAAAAATAACCTAGTCTATTTTATTAAAATATTATTATTTTTTATTATAAAATAATAATTTAATTTTAAATTTCTGACTTCTTCTTCTTCTTCTTCCCACTTTTCCCACTTTCTTCCTTGATTTTCCAACTGTGCGGTCAAGCACAGTTTTTCGGCAGATGAGGGCTTAAAGTTGGTGATGGCGTTGCGATCACGGAAGCGCTATGCAACAACGTCGTAGGCCCTGGCGGCCTCGTCCTCTTTGTTGAAGGTACCCAGCCAGACGCGCTGGTGCTTCTCGTAAATCTAGGCACCCCAGCGTCTGTTGGGTTGCAGGACCACGCCTTTACACTTGGAGGAAGGGAGCTTCCGGGACTCGGCCTCGACACCGCTAGTGCCGCCGCTGCTGCTGAGCTCGGGGTCGAGAATCACGCTGCTGGCGCCGCTGCCCTTCTTCTTCTTCTCTCTGGACTCCTTGCTTCTTCTTCTTCTCTTTGGACTCTCTGCTTCTTCTTCTTATCTCTGGACTCTCTGCTTCTTCTTCTTCTCTCTGGACTCCTTGCTTCTTCATCATCTCCTCCCCGGAGCTTGCCAGCCTATCTGCTCGGCTAGAGTGGATTGGCTGGGTGCCTGGCCAATAATTTCGCTGGGTGCCGGCCTAAAGGTTCCCCGGTGGAACTGCTCTAAGAGCGAGAAGGGAGAACGAAGAAAAAAAAAATATCAAAAAAATTAGGAATATATACTTTGTAAAAATGATGGCATACCTGTAATAACTCAAACTTAACATGGGTAAAAAGAAAATGATGGCATCACAGAGTTACACCAGGCGGTAGTCAAGTTTAAAGTGGGATCAGCCAAAAACTAGCTTGTCATCATCATATGGATCATTTCGTGAACACTGAAAAGGATGAACAGTTGCTAGCATGGACTAAGGAATTGCTGCAAAGTACTTCTATTTTGCTACTCTTTCTGAGGCCATCGGAATAGAAGAATAAAGTTGCATGAACTTGTTGAATACAACAACAAGAACAAATCCATTTTCTGAGTGTACTCTTTAAATTACTTATCACGAAAATAACAGTATTCTAGTTCTGCAGTCGACTACATATCAATGTGAGTATTTAGGTCATATAAACTTGAGAAGCTTACTAACCAATAGCTAGTTGGTACTCACGTCCTTTACTTTCTTTAGCCAATCTTTAGTGTAAAGAATTTGATGAAAACTGACATTACTTTTTAAGGTTCTGAAATTAAGTACTACAAAAAGAAAAGCCTTTATTTACATCAACGTCTTCTGAAATTCAACATTCATCTCACTTTACCCCATGAAATACAAGAATTCAATGAATCAATAACAATACAAATAGTTTCTATAATTTTCATTAGGAAATCCAATGAGGCCGGCCGTGTTCACATGGTCGTCACATAAGCCTTATTGACAACTGATCAGAATCCAGACTATTTCACAAAAAAGACACAAACACTATAGTTCAGACGATCTAATTCAACCACAAATTCAGAAGCCATAATTATTCAAATTTCAGTTTTGAATCATGTACATATATACCTGCTATGTTTTACGTTTTGTATCTATTAGTCTATATTGTGATTTTATATTATCATTAGATCAATAATCAATTTATAGATGCAACCTTGTTGATCTGTTTCCAACAACCTCCTTCAACGATCCAACTAATGGAGACTGGATTCACTAGACAAACTGATGATGTGCATCTCGTCGCTCCCATAATTTATTCACTCTGTATATATCTTATGGAGTCCCCCGTGAGTATTGTGAAATCGTTGAAAATATGCACTTACGGGCCTATTCTACTATGGTCAAACTATCAGAATGTGAAGGTAGAAAAGTTTCAGATTGGTGAAAGAAGAAACATTGCAATTGCTTATAAAAAGTTGAGCTACTCCCCGCATTGTCAATTGGTTTTATCGTGAAACCTCAACTTTCTTTATGGTATCAGAGGAGGTTGGCCCACGTGTGTGGCCCGACGGCCACACGTCACCAAATTCATATTGTCTATGTGTTTTTTTTGAAAATTCGTTACATGTGAGCAGACATGTGAGAATGTGAATGTAAAAGAGCCTCATATTGATGAAAGGAGAAAGATATTGTGCTACTCCCCATATAGTCATCGATTTTGTAGTGGAACCTCAACTTTCTTTACAAATAACCTTATTGGAAGGCAAATATTTCTTCTTCTTTGTTCGTTTTTATGTTTGGAAAAATAGATGCATCCACTTTTCTGTTTCAATGATACTCATTCAAATTTAAATGCTTTACAAATGGTTTAAGAATATGCGGAGATTTCTTGCTCGTATTGCAGAGCACCTCCACACCTAAAGGTAAGTAACTATTCGATGCCTTCTCGCCATTATATTAGTGTCTGTGTCACTATATGATAATATCTAAAATATGGTTTAAGAATATTATTAACTTGCTCGCCATTACATAAGAGTGTCTGTATCAGTATATGATAATTTATACTATTATTAAGAAAATTTTATTTGTCAACTTTTTTCCCCTTTCTCGCCATTACATAAGAGTGCTTGTATCACTATATGATAATCTATACTATTATTAAGAAAATCTTCCTTGTCAACTTTTTTCCCCTTTAGTAATTTTGTACATTTCGACAAAATAACAATCATATCCCTATTTTACCTTTTTTTATACTTATTTTTTCAATTTTACCCTCACTTTTGTTACACAATATTTACATAAGGAGGACAAAACAGTAATTATGTAACATTAAAAAAATATGTACTTATTACGAGAAATTGTTCACACACACAACGTATGCGCTCTTTGCTAGTACCATATAATGTTTCCTTTTACAATAATTTATAACCTGCAAGCCTCAAATTCTTTCGACAGAGGAAGTCTTGATTTCTGGTAAGCTTTTCTAGAACATATGGGTTTATTATTAAGAGAAATGTTAAGGAGCCTCTCTTAAAAGTGGAAGAAATTTTTTTTTTCTGTGCTCGTAACATAAGTGGTATATCACGTGTAATTATATAAATGGTGGGAAATTTTATTTTTTATATTATTAATTTTTTAACATATTGAAAAGTCTTTCCAAAAGTGGAACTCTAGTCTCTATGGACTCCTTGTCACCTTACGTTTTTTTATACAATATTTTATAACGATGACACGAGAATTGTATCAAAAATATAAGATGACAGAGAATCCACTGAGAATTCCACTTTGATAAAGTCTTCTTATCATTTCTCTATAATTAAAGTCGATTTTGTAGGACTTTAGACGATATTATAAGGTACAATTATTTGTTTAGACTATTAAATTCATGGGTGTTATAATTTGAACAAGGAAAGGAATACAATCATTAAATTTCGAATTATTAGTCATTTCAACTACATCTAGTTATCTCAATTCTCAAATACATGCGTTATAATTTGACAAAAAAAATATACATGCACTATAACATTTTCTATTTATTGTACTGAATTTGGCTTGGTTGCCAAAGCCACATATTTTCTTTTAAGTTTCTTCAAGTTATCCATGAATAGTAGAAATTTTTCTTAATCAAAATAAACTTTAATCATCCATGATTAATGATCGTAATTAAATAGCAGATAATGCTTGTGTTCCTCCGGAGAACCTATTTTTTTTTCCCACTTATGATTAATGTATCTTCGACTTATGAACTTCACAATTAAAACCGTTCACTATCTTTGTCATTATTCAAAGATCATATTTGCCAAAAAAAAAAATCATTCAATTTAGATATTGTTTTTCTATCCATACGTGTCAAATCAATTAACGATTTTGAATATTGAATTAAATCAACCATATATGTTTATAGTGGAAGAAAAATAAGGGTAGGTAGCTCGAAGAAATTGATTGATCAACCTGTCTACCTTTTGTAATGAAGAAATTATTAAGGTTTTACCCTGATAAAATCAATTTGTAAATCGGGGAGTAGCCAACTCTCTATAAGCACATGAAAAGTCCTCTAATTTTCTGAAGATGTGCTATTATTTGGAAAAAGTTGATATGCTTTTCATTGCACTTAAGTTTGAATAGAAGCTCAATACTTTTCATATCTGCTATGAAGTGATTTCGCGTACATCTTTTCTTTCTTTACACACTCGTGTTTATTATTTCTAGTCTTTGAACAATCAAAGGATAAAAACAAAATAACACAGGGATATGCATTTTTTGTTTCTTGAAGATTTTAGTTTTTATATTTGAATGGTTGTATGCATGCCTCTGTTCTACAATTATTGGCCTCATGCCCCCAATTATATAGTTTGTTAAATGAAAGTCTATCTATCTTCATGTGCCAAATGACGTAACCTTGTTGATGTCACTTTGCTATTGATTGTTGTCATCAGCCGAAGTTAAGAAGGTTAATGTTTGAGATAAGAACGGATTGGTTTCTCATATGAATGTCACATTTCATCAATTTGTGCACAACTTGAGCTAGTGGTTTATGCAAATTGGTTAACTATTATATTTTGATTTGATTATTTTTCTACATTCTAGGTTAATTTATGTTATTTGATATTTTCAATTTGTTTGATCATCTTCAATAATGCAGCTTTCTTTTTAATATCTTTGAGTTGAATAGTTTGGTTGTGTATGTGTGTTTCAACTTTATAAGTGTCCACTATTTAGTACAACATGTACTACTATATATTGTCTTCAGTTAACCACTTAGGCCTGATATATAGATGCCATCCGGCTCAATAAACCTCAACTGCGAAGTGTTATCATCAAAAGACTCCATATAATTAGGAATGAACTACTTATATTTAATTTTTGAATTATTAGTATACTTCCCCAATGTGAAATGCCTCCCCACATCCTCTTATCTTGTATGGAGCCAACTTTACACACCAACATCTATATGGCTCCACTTGAGCTGTCGGTGACGAATTAAAGGGTTACGTCAATGATTTGTTAGTTTTTTTTTTATTGTCGAATTAGTTTTGTTTGTTAACTCAAATATTTTTGTTTTTTAGACATCCGTAGAGAGAAAATATTATTTTTTTGCCTATGGAGACATGTTTTCGAATAATTGTATAAATGGACAATTCAATGATTTGTTAATTTTAGTTTTTTTTTATTGTCGAATATTTGTTAGTTTTTTTTTTTTTTTGGTTGCGAAAAGATCCAAAAAAATTTTTTTTTTGGTGGAACATGGCAACTCTATAAAAATACTACAAGAATACAAGTTTATGACTTATTATTTGCAGATACTACTATTTTGCTCTATATTTTTCTCTCATTCCACGTTGATTTAAAAAAAATATAAGAGGGTTGATAGAAGAAAGTAATTAAATTTGACTAAGCAAGCTCCTCATAAATATATAAAATAAAATTTACTTTTTTCGGGTGTGTATATTTTACAATTCTTGGATTAATTTTCTCTATTATCGAAAAATTTGTTTATTGTTGTGTCAGTTATCATCATCTCGTTGTCAGCAATTACGATTTGAAACAACAAAGATATCAGCATTAAACGGAAGGAATCAACGAAGCTACAAACGACATTGAAAACCCCCACATTCCGTTAGTAACTTCAACGAGTAAGGAGTTGGATGGTTTGCTTCCGTTGTCCGCTTCGTGTTGTATCTATAGAGTTCCTGAAGAACTACGGTGTGCAAATGAAAATGCCTACACACCTCGAGTAGTCTCTATAGGTCCAATTCACCATGGCAAGAAAGGCTTAGAAGACATGGAGGAACACAAGAAGAGGTACCTGCAGTATTTTTTAGATCGGACAAAGGTCCGCTTGGCAGATTATGTAACGAAAATAAAGGGCAAGGAAGCAGAATTGCGCAGTTGCTATGCGCAGACCATTGAGTTGAGCAGTGATAAACTCGTTGGTACCAATAGCAATGACCGCATCTTTTACAAACCATGGTTGAAAAAAATTATAAGACCTGATATGCTTTTGCTTGAAAATCAGCTGCCATTTTTCATTCTTGAGGATCTCTTTGCCACTGCGGAGGTGCCGGTGACGATGCCTTCAGTATTTGACCTCTCTTACACTTTCTGCAAGGTATCAACGAGTTTATATGTGAAAAGAGATGATTCGGGATCTTCTTCTAGTTTTAAAGTAGATCATGTTGTTGATTTGATTAGAACTTTAAATTTACCAACGGATGAGGAAGGGAATGAAAATCAAGATTCAGTCGAAACTCTGTACCCAGCATGAAGAAACTACACCAGGCAGGAGTCAAGTTTGAGGCAAGATCAAACGATAATCTATTTGATATATGTTTCAAAGATGGAATTTTGAAAATTCCAAATCTAAAAATACAGGATCACACAGAGTGTGTACTCCGAAACCTTGTTGCCTTTGAGCAATGCCATTGCGATTGCAACTACTTCAATGATTATATCATCCTCATGGATAATTTGGTGAACACCCCAAATGATGTGGAATTTCTTGTCAAGAATGGAATTGTTGAAAATCTGCTTGGTGACAACAATGAGGTGTCTACTCGGATTAACAGCCTTGGCAAAGGTGTTTTGGTGTTCAGAGATGAATTCTATTATGCTATCGTTGCGAAGGACCTCAACGACTACTACGAAAAGCCGTGGAACAAATGGAAGGCAGATCTGAAACAAAAATATTTCAACACACCTTAGAAAATTATTTCTGTCATTGCTGCTACTTTTCTCATCATACTCACTTTCATACAAACGGTGTGGTCTATTGCTCGCTAAGCATCAACACTAAGTTAGGCACTCCGTAGTTTTCCAATTAACTTCTCCCTGTTATTTCCCATTTAATTTCTAGTGTGCTCTATATATACATACTTGTTAATTTGCAGTAGCTTGTCTATGCGTGAAATTAAATAATATCTCTTTTGTACCTAAAATAAAATAAATAAATAATATGTTGAGAAAAAGTCTCATTGTAGCTTTTCACCATGAGAAAGAAGGTCATAGTGAGATTCATAAGTTTCATTTAATTGGTCTTTTCATTGCGTTCAATTTTTAATGTGATGCTCACCAATTTCGAATCCAGGCATCCCCACTATTGAGCCATAAAAGCACCAAATCTTAAGGAACACTCCTCAAAAGTTAATCCACATAAATTACTCAAAAGCTAGACACTCCTTTGCTTAATGTTGAAAAACCCAACCTAAATTATATATTGACACAACAAGTAGAAAAGGTCACAAAATTTTGTTCTTTCCTTTAATTTCCCCGTTCTTTCCTTTATCTCATTCTCCCTTCAAATATCTCCCCTCCCCCCCCCACCCCCCCTTTATATAGACTTAATTTAGTGACATTGTTATGTTTAAGCCAAAATCAAAAAGACACATGTAATCCTCTCTATTTAGGGATTAATTTTCTATTTAGGATGCATGTTGAATTAGGGATTTACGATTTAGAGTTTTGATTGTTTCTGGATTTGGATTTGGGTATATATACGTTCTATTTTCTGGGAAACTATACAGGTTTTACAGAGAGGGGTTAGAACTTTTGAGAAATAAAATGATTTTGAAAAGCTTTGTTTTTGCCCACTCACACTTTCTGTTTTGCACCCCTCCAAGTTCTAGTTTGGAGCGCTCTTTTGGTGGCTTACGAGGAATTCACGGCATCCCTGACAAATTATCACCAATGTAGGATCACCTTTGGGTGTTGTATAATTAGTATTCGTTCTTCTGGACTTCACTTAGGCTATTTGTGCTCTGATTATGTTTGTCACACTTAGTCTCATACTAGCGTATTACCTTAACTAGTTTATCTAGTGGTTTGGTTTTTATTTATTTGTAATTTTATTATTATTATTGTTTTCGCACTGTGCACACGGCTACGTCACCCTCACGTGACGGCCAGCACGTCTTGATTTTGGTTGGGATGTGTCATCATTCATGTCATCTTTTAATAAATAAATAAAACCTATTTATATATTTTTATATAGATGAATTTTATTATATAAATTTAATTAATTAGTGTGAAAATAATTTATTTATGTAAGGGCAATATAGTAATCAACCGAGTTTTCATTCC
Organism: Pyrus x bretschneideri; assembly: GCF_019419815.1. Lineage (NCBI taxonomy): Eukaryota > Viridiplantae > Streptophyta > Magnoliopsida > Rosales > Rosaceae > Pyrus > Pyrus x bretschneideri. Next base: position 7,297,186 of record NW_025999390.1, on the reverse strand, counting down.
GATTGAAGTGAATTAGTAAATAACTTATATAGACTCAACATTATTCCTACTCCGATTCCGGATAGTTTTAGTAAACAACTTCACTTGGAATTCGATTCTGATTCCGCCTCACTTCAATTCCTCATCAATCCAATTTCTTTTCAATTCAATTCCTCTCAATTTAATTACGAATTAGTAAATACGTCCTTAGGCCGAAGAAAAACAGAAAAGTGATTTCTAGCTTGCATACGTATAAGAAGCTCCCTACTGCATTCAACTCATGCATTACTTTTCTGCACCAAACAGAAACAGGTTTGTAGCCATGGAAAATTATAAGGGCTTTAATTCAGTATGACTAAAAGCGCTCCTCGTGTCACTTTTAACTTGGAAAATGCTGGGTGGCTGCCTTCAAATCTTCAATAATAGAGCTCGCTTACAAGTTCTTACAGGAGACTGGCTGAATCCGTATGAGATCCCGAAACCCAAACCGATCTTTTTTTAGATGAATAAATTTTGAATGGTACAATGAGCTTGTTTAGGAGGATTCTCACCCTTAGCTCAGGAGAGGATCCTGATTCATGTTTATTGTTTCTAATCTTTGGACCAATTCAAAATAGAAGAAACAGAATTAAAAGAGGGATGCATATTTTGTTTCTTGAAGATTGTAGTTTTTTACGTTTGAATGGTAGTTTGCACGCCTCATAGGTGAAGGGACCATAGGTCATGGCCTTGGATGTCCTTTCTATCTCCTCATCTTTTGTGTAATCATGGTTAAACTACGTCAATATTTTATATTGATTTTTTTTATAAAAATAATAAGATAAAAATTAACAAAAATATAAAATGTTAACGTGATTTAATAGTGACGATACAAATAAAAAAAAATGAGAATAGCACCAAATCAGGAGGACAGACAACCTACCTTCCAATTATATTCGTCCATTAAATGAAAGGTCCTCCATCTCCACGTGAAGGGACCATTATTGTCAGATGACAATTAAATGAAAGGTCCTTCATCTCCACGCACTAGTAAAAAAAACACTTTGCACGACGTACGTACATTCGTCGCGCAAAGTCAAAAACCGTTGCCTAAGGGTTTGCGCGACGCAACCTTCGTCGCGCGCTAACCGTCGCGCCAAGGTAGTGACGGTAGGGTTTGCGCGACGAAGAAATAACATGCGTCACGCAAAGTGGCTTTGCGCGACGCATGGCCTACGTCGTGCAAAGCCACTTTGCGCGACGCACAGCCTACGTCGTGCAAAGCCATTTTGCTTTGCGCGACGCATGGCCTACGTCGTGCAAGCCACTTTGCGCGACGCACAGCCTACGTCGTGCAAAGCCACTTTGCTTTGCGCGACGCATGGCCTACGTCGTGCAAAGCCACTTTGCGCGACGCACAACCTACGTCGTGCAAAGCCACTTTGCGCGACGTGCGTCCTACGTCGTGCAAAGCCTCTTTGCGCGACGTGCGTGCGTCGCACAAAGTAGCTTAGTGGCTTTGCCCCGCTTTGGGTGACGTAGGGACATGCGTCGCACAAAGCCACTTTGTGCGACGTAGCTTACTTCTTCGTCGCACAAACCCTTTTTTTTTTTTTTGGCAAAAATATTTTTTATTTACTTTTTAATAAATATTGTAATTAAATTCTAAATAATAATTAATAAACCAAGAAAAAGTATTTAATTATAAAATATATGAAAATGTACATACAAGATGTCCGAACAAAAATAGAAAAAACTACAATAACTATCTTCTAGGTTTGATACATCAAGTTACTGGGTATCGGCTGGGCAAAAAGTGGCTAGGAGGTCAAAGATGGAGCAAGATCAAGTGATGGCATCGGGATTTGAAGACTGGACATCGAGATTTTGCTTCATAGTTAGCCTGCTCAGCTCCAAGGCATCAAGTAACTGCAAGAAATTGTGAAGATCAAATATCCTACACAACAATGCTTATTATATGAAAAGAAAGATAACTACTTTTTCCATCAACTCCATGCCTGCATATATTTAGTTTTTCAATGGGACCTCAATATCTATTAAAAAAAAATCTATTAAAAATCTATGCATATATAACACATTTTGGTATCAAATACCAGCAGCACAATTGGGTTTCTTTTTATTTTCTCTTTGTTGGCAGAAGTCTAAAAGCGATATTGACTAGAGCATATAGCAAACACAATTATTATTTTCAAAACTGATTCCTGATGGGGGTGGACCTCCTTAGTGAAATGGAAGCCCCACTCTAATTATACGAAGGCGACCCATTTGCACTAATGATAAGACTAAAGCAAGTTGTAATTAATTTGAAACCCATCCTAAACTCAAACCCTAAGATTATCTAGCAACTGAAATTAAGTGAGATTCAAAGACAGAATCAAATACAGAATTTTTGTAATGTTATTTACAACTTGAACTACAATCCTTTTGTATTTCACGATTTATCCTAATGTGTGCTAGGAAATGCTAACAATCTTAAGATTCCTCTTCCTGTCACATTCAAAAAGGTCATTTCTCCTAACTTTTGTATGTACAAGTATTTCATTGTTACATGTTATACCAAGTCAAATAATTAATTAAACTTAACCAGATGAAAGAAATATCTCTTTTAATCAACAGAGGTGAGAACTCGAATTGAAAAGTTGTTTTCAATTGTAATAGAGATTATTACTAAACCAATACCTAATTAGTTATAATATGAAAAACAAAACATCGGAGCGGGAGAAGAATTAAGAGAAGAATAGAAAGCATGTCGATGTGCAAAAAGCGATTAAAAAATTAGAAAAAGTAAAGAAAGGTGGATGGTTTTACTTTGGTTAGTGCCTTTAGAAAAGCCTATTCTCATTGCTCTGAACCCACATGTTACTGGTGCTTTAGCTCTCAATTTTTTCATGTACCAAATTCCAGCTCCAACTCCAAAGGCTCTTGCAACTGTCACTCCACTAATCGTCCCTGCAACATTAACAAAATACAAATCCAACTTATAGTTAAGCACACAACATCCAAGCTATACTTGAATTTATGAAATTTTATTAGTGCAAAATCTCAGAAGTGAATCACCTGCAAGTACTCCATTCCTCCTATGCTGAGAAAAGCTATGATCTGCATCCTTTAGATGTGTCCTGACACTGAAGGCAACGGGTGGTCACCGGAATATCAAAATCGACGCGAATTCCATATTCGGGGACTTGATCATCCGGTTGGTTTTCACCAGCGTTTCTCCAATACACACTAGTATAAGTAGCACAATACTTCAACATTAACCTCAGAGACTCAGTGGCTTTGGGATAGTAAGAGCAGCAAGAACTTGTCCTCAACGCCGAGGCACACTCAGGCAAGTGCCTGCAATGAAGGGATCGGTGAGAAGAATGTGAGGGTCGAGTTTAGAGGATTCGGAGCATAAGAGGATCTACTGATTATTGGTGTTCACTTTAATGTCTTTTTCTCTTTTTCCCTTTTACTTTATCTGCTTTTATTTATGCTTTGTGACTGGTTTTGCTTGCTTGGTGCTTTTGCTTTATGGGAGTTTATTAAGAGAGAATGTACATTTTGACCAAGCAATTATGATAGAATTAGAATATAATCCTATTTAGGTTTTCTTTTTCTATGGGTATTGTAATAGAGATTATTACTAAACCAATACCTAATTAGTTATAATATGAAAAACAAAACATCGGAGCGGGAGAAATTACAAACGTATCTAACAAAGAAAGAGAAAGATGGAGCCTTCACAAGGGTTGTGTACGTGAGGCTCCACTACGTGGCAACACTCTCGGAGCAAGAGGCATCGGAGCGGGAGGCACAGAAGGCATCGGAACGCTGGATGACCCAGGAAAAAGGTGCCTCTGGAAGAAAGCTGCAAGCCTTTGACGGTCATCAAGCTCATCAAGCTTCCTCTTCATGCCTGTCGAATAATTGTTGGCAAGCACGTGCAAACTTCGGTTCTCGTACTTTAGCTGTTTGATCTCCTGCTTAAGACACTCCACCTCCGCCATCAAGGATTCAACCTGACGGGAGCGAGCAAGAAGGCGTTGGCCCATGTTGGACACAGAGCCAGCGCACTGAACGCTAAGAGCCAAGGACTCTTGAACGGCCAACTCATCGGACCGTCCTGAAAGCAACTGACTATCTTTGGGAGTGAGGAGGTTCCGAGCTACTATCGTAGCCGTTGTTGCATCTGTCATCACAGAGTCCTCATTTGTAAGAGGGCCATGAGAAGATAAGAAAGACGGGCACCATACCTTATCCTGACGCGGCGCAACCGAATCATTGCTTAGACTCAAATTTAAGCAAATGTTCGATGGGTTAGATGAGCTAGCCATTTTTCAAGAAGTTAAAAGAGAAGGGTTGGATGGAGTGAAATCTCGACGGGCCGGAGACGATTTCTGGGCAATTTTCAAGTGTGCATGCTAGAGGTGATCGATCACCTTTATTAAAGGAGAGGCGTTCACCGATTCAGAAATTCAAAAAGCCGGAATTTCCTGCGCAAAGTTCGGCGACGATCTCTCGGCTTTTCAGAAAACGCGTTCACTTTGTCAAAAGATCTCTGACAAAGTGAAAACACGTGGAGGCCATCATCGCAACTACACATCTTTAGCCGACAAACGCAAAGTTCGACGACGCTTTCTCTACTTTTCAGAAAACGCATGCAGCTTTGTCAAAAGAGCCGCATCCGCACTACTACGTGTCGTTCAGAAAGCGAAGGGGCGTCGCTCAGAAATCGAAGGGGTGCCTGCTCAGAAATCGAAGAGGCGTCGTTCAGAAATCGAAGGGGCGCCTGCTCAGAAATCGAAGATGCGTCGTTCAGAAATCGAAGAGGCGTCACTATTGGGAAATCCATATATATGTCGACCTTCATCTTTTATGGCAAGGCAAACCTGAAGAAAATGCCCAACTCTTCCTCACTTTTGAGGGCGCACTCCCAGCAAAGCCTTTCGAAATACTCAATTTTTTCTTCTTCCCCAAAGATGATACCAGATGCCTGGAGTACATATGACCCAGGAGGAAACGGTAGATGGAAGCATGTGCTGATTCATTCACCGCTTCTTCAAAAGCAAAGGTATCTCATATCATCAAGGTCAAAAGCAAAAGTATCTCATATCATGCTCTTTCCCTGTCCTTTTCTTTGTCCTTGTTCTTACTCGCATGGCAAAGTGAAAGAAGCAATCAGCTGGCACTTGGAGTCAGTCTTCCGATCTGGAACCAACTGCCTGGAATCCCTTCCCTGATTGCTTACCTAGCGTTGCTCTCGAGTAGTCATCTTCAACGGTTGATACACTTCCAGAGAAGGGACCACTTCTGCAAAGGGGAGCAAGTAAGGCAAGTGAAAATGATACATTGAAGCATGTGGAGACAAGCTACAACTGCGTATGCTGAGCTATCCTCTAACCCTCTTCAATACGAATTGGAGAGATTGAACAAAGAAACAGAAAAAAGGGAGGAAGCTCAGACCTTCGGGGGAGACCAAAAGAATCCTGCTGCTCAGTTCAAGAGTAGCACAAAGGAAAATCAACGAGTGGAGGAGACCAAAAAGAATTCTCCAGCCCAGTTCAAGATTAAGCCTGTGGAATCACCAAAGATCAACAAAGGAAAATCAACGAGTGGAGGAGACCAAAAAGAATCCTCCAGCCCAGTTCAAGAGTAAGCCTGTGGAATCACCAAAGATCAACCCATCTTCAACGAGTGGAGGAGACCAAAAAGAATCCTCCAACCCAGTTCAAGAGTAAGCCTGTGGAATCACCAAATTCACCAAAGTGCTCAAAACTGCCCAGATTGTGTTTTTAAGGCAGTTTTGAGTGTTTTGGGGCTGTTTTGAGTCCTTTCGTTTGTTTTAGTGTTTTAAATGTTTTGTTTTGCATTCTTTGATAACCTATTTATGTATGTTTATTGAGAGTGCACGCTTAATTTTCAATGAACATGCTTTGTTTTATTTGTACCCGTTTTGCTTATAAGTACAAAATAAATAAATTAAAATCTACTCAGTAAATACATAAATAAATTAAAATCGTCAATTTAAAACATTTACACAAGTGGATACCACAAAAGAAAAAGGCAATGCAAAAACCCCAAAAGAAAAGAAAAAGGCCAAAACCAAAAAAAAAAAAAAAAAGGGACTTTGCGTGACGTAGGTACATTTACGTCGCGCAAACCTGTTTTGCGCGACGCAGTTGTACATACGTCGCGCAAAGTTGGGAAAAAAAGCGGTAAAGAATTCTTTGTTTGGCGCCAAAATCTTGCACGACGCATAAACCGTCGCGCAAACGGCCCTTGCGCGACTAAGCTATGCGTCGCGCAAAGCGGGTTTGCGCGCCAAATCTTGCACGACGTTTGGCACTTTGCGCGACGATCCAACCATCAAACTAATTTCAACGATCCAACCATCAAACTTGTTTGATGATTTTTTAGAGCTACACTCTTTAACCCTATATGAATACAATGAAGTAATTCGATCGTCAATTTAAAACATTTACACAAGTAGATACCACAAAAGAAAAAGCAATACAAGAACCCAAAAGAAAAGCCAAAAAAAAAAAACAAAAAAAATCACTTTGCGCGACGTGGGTACACGTGCGTCGCGCCAAACAAATTTGCGCGACGCAGGTGTACCCATGTCGCGCAAAGTGCTTTTTTTTTTTTTTTTTTTTTTGGCTTTTCTTTTGTCCTTTTGTTTATGAGTACAAGATAAATAAATTAAAATATACTTTCTAAATATATATACCATTGAACTTGATGGGAAACACATTCTATGAAACTAGTTTCAACGATCAAACCGTCAAATGTTTGTATATACTTCGAGATCGCGTACGCCAAAAAATCTCAAAAAACAAACATTCAGAGATCAAGTAACGGGATAAAACTTTTCGACGGTTATAAACAAAAAAGCACGATTCAACGATAGTTTTAACTCTGATTTTGATGATTTTTTAGAGCTAAAGTTGGGGAAAAAAATGGTAAAACATTCTTGGCTTGGCGTCAATATCTTGCGCGACGTAGCCGAAGTCGCGCAAAGTAGCTTTGCGCGACAACACTTTGCGCGACGAAGGAATGCGTCGCGCAAGGATGTTTTGCGCGACGTATGTGCACCTTCATCGCGCAAAATCGCGTTGCGCGACGCATTCCTTCGTCGCGCAAAGTGTTGTCGCGCAAAGATACTTTGCGCGACGTTTTGAATTTAACGTCGCGCAAATGTGCTTTGCGCGACAAAATTTGCTGCGTCGCGCAAACATGTTTTTGTACTAGTGACGTGAAGGGACCATTATTGCCGGATGATGTAATCTTGATGAATATCACGTTCCATCAATTTGTACACAACTTGAGAACTGGTTTGACTGTTTGTAGTTTTATTGAATGAATCTAATGCTAGCAGTACTACGTTAAATTATAGAAAAAATATCAATATACAAATTTATAAAAATATCGATATAACGATATCGGTTGATTTTAATAAAAATTTGCTAAAACTTGCTGTTTAGTACTACGATCTAATAATATTTATCTTTATTGTTAGCTTATTGTGAGGGTCTTAGCTCACTCCCACACTCCCTTAGTGTAGATAATATTGTTTATTAAAAAAAAAAATTTGAAATTTTAGGAAATATCATATGGCAATTATCAATATTTAACTAATATGTCGAAAATATTAACAAAAACTGTCAATTTTATCTTAAATTTAAGGGTTTCCCTAATATCTTTTGAAGTTTAGACTTCACTCCCCCATGTCTTTTTCTGATTTATTTTTTGATATTTTTACAGAAATGTTAACCGTATCAGGGAACTTTCAAACATTGTGAATAATGGAGATGGAGGATACGAAACGCCTCAAGTACCCTTCCTTATATAGCTGTCTTGGCAAGCCAAACTGAAGTTGCTCGTTCATTCCACCACAAATATTGTCCAGGGCAAATCCTGTTGGTTGGATTTGCTCTCATGTCTCTCATCCCGATAAACCACTAAGCCCATCTCGCGGCAATTATTATTGTGCTACAAGTGAAGGAATTTTTTTTTGAGAAATGTTATTGGTATTTTAAAATTTTTATTTTACATTCTTTATAAGTGTTTTTTTTTCTTCTTCTAAATATAAAAAATTATGAATGTAAATGAAAAATTTAGAGTACCAATATCAATTCCTTTTTTTTCCTTTTTTTTTTCTTCTTCTGTAAGTTACGAGGAAGCTAAATTAATGGATCACAACAAGTGAGATAAATCTGGCTCCCACAATATCGAGACTTTTCCAAATTTACGTTTTGTCAAACTGTCACCACATTAATTGGACAATTAGTCTCAAGCACTTTTGTTTTTAGTTAAGGAAAGACAAAGGTTAGGTAGCTATATGATGAATCACGGCGTTAATTTAATATGGCCCATTAAACACGTTCTGCAAAAACATATTGAAGAAGAAATGCTTATATATAGGTAGCATATCATCGTGCTATTTTTATAAGAAAATTTATTTTTTATCTACCAGATGAGCAAGTAATATGTATTGAGTTTTCTAATTCATCTACAAGAGGCAAATCAACCTGCAAACTTGCTTGTTTTCCTGCATACAAAACATGTGCGAATTCGCTTCATTTTTTTTTCTTTTCATTTTATAGGAGAAGTATTGTTACTGATACTTCAACAAATTATCATGCACATATTCTCAAAATAATAATTTCCCTTCAAAAAGAGTTAGACGACATATTTTCAGTATCAACAACAACTCATTTTTCAATTTATAATCTTTCGTCTAGCTTTAATTTCCCTTCAAAAAGAGTTAGACGACATATTTTTAGTATCAACAACAACTCACTTTTCAATTTATAATCTTTCGTCTAGCTTTTTTCTTCTCCATTGCTATGTTTGCACATATCCATCGGTTTGAAACTTTTAGTGTCATATTTACTCCTTAAGGGAATGTTGTAGCTTTCTTCTTAATATAGTTGAGTTGAATAGTTTTCTTGTGTATATATGTTTAAGTTTCGTAAGTATCCACTATGAAGTACAACTATTCACTGATATTATCTTCAATTAACCATTAGGCCTAATATATGGATAGTATCTTCTTATGTTTTTTGCTGAAAATTTTTTTTTTTTCTCTTTAAACCATCTCTAACCCTTGGAGTAAAACCTAAAATTTTTAGCAAAGAAAATTTTGGTTTTAACCCAAAAACAGTTTTTTTGCTAACCCTTCTAGCTTAAAATTTTAGTCATAGATTATTAAAGAATGGATTTAGGCTATTTTTAAAATAAAAAAAAATTATGTAGACTATCCTAAAATAATTTTATGAACATTTTAACCTAAAAATATTTAAATTCTGATACATATTGAAAAATCACTAAATCGACACATGAAACTCATGAAACATTATGGAAGAATATGAAACAAATGATAGAGATTTGTGTGGATGTTTTGGAAATGGGAAGAAGTGGTTTTGGAAGATGGTAGAAATAAAAATTGGAAGAATTGTAGGAGAAAAGTGAGTTTTGTGTTGATGTTTGAACAAATACATAGGTATTTATAGAGTTTTTGGGTGAATTTTGAGTTAAATAATTTTTTTTTAAAATTATTTTAGCCGTTGGATTTAAAGTTGGATTGTTAGATTTCATTATATTTAATCTCAGCCGTTGAATTCAATAAATATATAAATATAAAACTAAAAATTAAATAAATTAAAGTGGACCGTTCGATCTCTAAGATTCATTTGAATTCTGCCCCGTTGGATCACCAAAAATAGTCATTGGGCTCATGTCACAGGGCGACTAGGTGAGTGTGTGTGTGTTGGGCCATGGGTGCGTATGGGCTGAGCGAGTCCAATCCACTCCCTTTGTTCCACTCTCACACGTGAGCTCCACCACTAATTTTGGGCTAAATCTTGGGGGGAATTGAGTGTTCTTTTTTTCTTTTTTTTTTTTTTTTTTTTTTTTAGTTCTAACCCTTAATCCTATTTTAGCACAAGGGTTGGAATGAAATTGGGGGAATAGAAGGGAAAATTTGAGACTTACTCCAAGGGATGAAGTTTGTTTTAAAGTTTAAAATGACCCCACTTTGTTGGCATTTATAACCCCACATCTACCTTTCTGTTCACTTTTTGTCTTTTGAATGATTTTTTTTCTCATATACAAGATAGATGAGCATTTTTAGTTTTTGTTTTTTTAGTAAACTTGATATAAGTTCAATTTTGTGAGCCATAATTTGAAATAGTCCGCTTTAAGTTTTTGTTGAGATAGGTCCTATGGATTACATGTTAGTTTATTTTTATTTTCATAACCCTAATATTTATAAATTGTAGTAAATATGTAAATGCACATAATACCTTAATTATAGGATTAATTGTTTTATAAAATTTACTGTCATTGATTATTAATTTGTAGCTGAACTTTTCTCCTTCTTTTTTGTTCTAAAACTCTTTTTAGTGTTTTTCTCATCAATATCATTGTTTTCTTATGAAAATAATATTCATTCTATGAAATTCGTTGGTGTTTATTTACCTATATCACATTTTTTTTTATGTATCTCTCTATTATTTTTTATATTCTACCTATATCACAAATTAATTGTATTAATTTACCTATACCACAAGTTTATCTGCCTATTCCATAAGTTTTTGTTCATAATTTACCTATAATATAGATTGATTTAATATTTTTCTTAATCTACCTCTATCACATATTAAATGTATTATCTACCTGAATCACAAGTACCTATATCACAATATTTCTTTGTTGTTGATAAAAATGTACTATATATGTTTGCTTATGAGTTTAAATATATATATATATATATATATTAATTTAAACTTAACTCTATCCAATTGCATAGTGACATCAAAACTCCATAAAAATACTACACGACTACGAGTTTTTGACTTATTATTTGTAGATACTACTATTTTTGTCACATCCCGGCCCGGGAAGATCACTTCTCGGGCCCGCTCCACCACCGTAGCACGATATTGTCCGCTTTGGGCTTACCATTCCCTCACGGTTTTGTTTTTGGGAACTCACGAGCAACTTCCCAGAGGGTCACCCATCCTGGGAGTGCTCTAGCCCCCTTCTCGCTTAACTTTGGAGTTCCTACGGAAGCCGAAGCCAGTGAGCTCCCAAAAGGCCTCGTACTAGGTAAGGATGGGAATATACATTTAAGGATCACTTCCCTGGGCGATGTGGGATGTCACAATCCACCCCCCTTAGGGGCCCGACGTCCTCGTCGGCACACACGCAACCAGGGTTAGGCTCTGATACCAATGTCACATCCCGGCCCGGGGAAGATCACTTCCCGGGCCCGCTCCACCACCGTAGTACGATATTGTCCGCTTTGGGCTTACCATTCCCTCACGGTTTTGTTTTTGGGAACTCACGAGCAACTTCCCAGAGGGTCACCCATCCTGGGAGTGCTCTAGCCCCCTTCTCGCTTAACTTCGAAGTTCCTACGGAACCCGAAGCCAGTGAGCTCCCAAAAGGCCTCGTGCTAGGTAAGGATGAGAATATACATTTAAGGATCACTTCCCTGGGCGATGTGGGATGTCACAATTTTGTTCTATTTTTTTTCTTCTCAGCCGTACGTTGGTTAAAAAAAATATGAGAGGGTAGATAGAAAATTAGAATATTTTTGAAAATGATAAAAGAATGTAGAATAGAATATATACACACACACACACAGATATTTGAAGAACCAAAAAGTTAGAATCAAACATGTAGAATGATTTGTAGACAAAATGAGAATAAATGGATTAAAGTTAATGAATTATTTTGTTTTTATTGAAGAAAATAAAAGCAAAGCAGGTGATCATATAACTTGGCTGCAGACACGAAAGTGTTAAAAAAAGATACTCTACACTTAGTATCAGAAGAAAAAATGTTTGGCAAAATTGTTTACCAAAAAATATGAAAGAAAAGACAAATGTTATATATTTTGAGCATAAAATGTTTCAGCATTGCATACGAAAACCTCAAACATAGGGTGGGTCTAACATATTAACAGAGCAAGTATGAAAATTTATACACCATTTGACAAACCAAATCAAGCAGTGCCCAAAGATTAGAAAAATATATTAAAAAGTAGAAATTGTATTTGATATGGATTAAAATAATTGAGTAATTGTGAGCGCCTTACGACAAAATGAGGATGATTGAGGGTGGACATAGCCATGGAAAAATATAAGGGTAGATAGAACAAATTAATTCAATCTGACCGAACCCATTCCTCATAAATATATAAATCAAAATCTACTAGTTAATTTTTGGGAAAATAAAATCTACTTCTCATATATAAAACCTACCTTTTCTTCTTTGTTTTTGTCTTTGGAAACACTTCTTATTTTAACATTGAGTAGAATTTTGTTCTGTTTCTTTCATGTTTTGACTGGAAGCTTGGGATCTAAGAAGGAACAGACTTTCTGGAAAAACATTGTTGAATAACAAATTATATTTGAATTTCGTTCTACGTGGTAAAATTTTTATTTAAATCCAAACGATAAAGTAATTAAATTTTTTTTCTTTTTTATGTTTCATATTTTTTTTTATAGTATTTTACGAGTTTCATGTGTCTGTTAGTGATTTTTTAATATTTGTCAGAATCTATATATTTTTAGGTTAAAATGTTCATAAAATTAAATTATGATATTCTACATAATTTTTTCTTTTAAAAAAGTTACTTTAAGAAAAAAAAATCTAAATTCATTCTTTAATAATCTAGAGCTAAAATTTTAATCTAAAAGGGCCGGATAAAAAAAGTTATTTCTAACTTAAAATCTAAATTTTTTGAAGTAAATATTTTAAATTTTAACTTAAAGATTGGAAATGATCTAAATGCCAGAGACAAATAAAGTCTAAAAGAAGAGGTTTCGACGCACGGTGACGCATTCTTTCTTCCTCTTAAAACATGTCAAACTTTCGTACCGAAGCCTCAGCCCACATATTAATATCCAACAACTTGCTACTGGTGCAGTGTGCCTCTGTCTACAATTATAAGCCTCATGGCCCCAAATATTTATGTCTGTTAAATGAAAATTCTTCCATTTTCGTGTGAAGGGACCATTATTGCCAGATGACGTAATATTGGTGATGTCACTCTTATTGATTGTTGTCCCCAACCAAAGGTTAAGGAGAGACATGGATCATCTCTGGTTCTAATCCATCAAGTTCAATCATCCGGATCGTTGAAATTTGATCTAACGGTTATAAATAGGAGCTTATTTTAAAAGTTATAATAACTTTAAGCGTTAGATTAAATTTCAACGGCCTGAATGATTGGACTTGGTAGATTAGGACCACTAAATCCGGAGAGGATCCACAAGGATTCATGCAAACCGGTTGAATGTTATAGTTTGATTAAAATAATCTAACAGTACCACATTAAAAATTATTGGAAAATTAGCTATAATAAAATCAATTTCTATTTTTTTTAATTATTTTTAGTTCATTCAATCCAACGGTTAAAATTTGAAAAGAGTGTGTATAAGATAAAAACATGTGTGTAGATAGCACCACTCTTTCATTATTTTTTTTCTTTTTAAAAAGTTACTTTGAGAAAAAAAAAAACCTAAATTCATCCTTTAATAATCTGAAACTAAAATTTTAATCTAAAAAGGTTGGAACGAAAAAATATTTCTAAGTTAAAACTTAAATTTTTTGAGCTAAATATTTTAAATTTTAATCCAAAAATTGAAGGTGATCTAAATGTCGACACAAATAAAGTCTAAAAGAAGAGATTTCGACGCATACTTTCTTCCTCTTAAAACATGTCAAACTTTCGTACCAAAGCCTCAGCCCACATATTAATATCCAATAACTTGCTAGTGGTGCAGTGTGCCTCTGTACTACAATCATAAGCCTCATGGCCCCAAATATTTATGTCTGTTAAATGAAAGTTCTTCCATTTTCCCGTGAAGGGACCATTATTGCCAGATGACGTAACATTGGTGATGTCACTCTTATTGATTGTTGTCCCCAGCCAAAGGTTAAAGAGGGACATGGATCGGTTCTTGATCCAGTGGTCCTAATCCACCAAGTTCAATCATCCGGATCGTTGAAATTTGATCTAACGATTATAAATAAAAGTTTACTTTTAAAGTTATAATAATTTTAACTGTTAAATTAAATTTCAACAACCTGTATGATTAGACTTGGTGGATTAGGACCACTAGATCCGGAGATGATCCACAAGGATTCATGCAAACTGGTTGAATGTTATAGTTTGATTAAAATAATCTAACAGTACCACATTAAAAATGATTGGAAAATTAGCTATAATAAAATCAATTTCTATTTTTAATTATTTTTAGTTCATTCAATCCAAGTTATCCAACGATTAAAATTTGAGAAGAGTGTCTATAAGACAAACACATGTGTGTAGATAGCACCACTCTTTCATTATTTGGTTGGTGAAATAGAAATAAAGATATGAACAATTGAATAAGAGAGGCAGATGATAGACAATGCCTAAAGTACCCTAGCTTAATTATATAGTTGTCCTTGCAAGCTAAATTGAGGTTGCTCTTCCATTCCACCACAAACATTGTCCAGGGCAAAGTCTTTTGACTGGGTTTTCTCTCATCGCTTTCATCCACAGAAGCCTGTAAGCCCATGTCGCGGCAATTATTATTGCGCTAAATTATGAGAGAGTATTTCTTTTTCTTGTATACTTTGACTTGTTTAAACATTTCTCTCATTAACACCATAAGTTATGAAGAAGCTAAATTAATCCAGTACTACAAGTGAGATAAATCTGGCTAGCACAAATATCAAGACTTTTCCAAATTCAAGCTGTCAGACTGTCACTACATTAATTGGTGAATTAGCATCAACCACGTATGTTTACAGGGAAGAAAAGACAAGGGTAATAGCTACATAAATCACGACAGTAATTTAATTTGCTGAATTAAATACGTTCTGCAAAAACATATTGAAGAAGAAATGGTTATATATAGCAAGCCTATCATTGCGTTGTTGCTAAAAATATTGTTTTTCATCTACCAGAGTACCAGAGGAGCAAGTAGCTAATTCATCGTACAAACTTGCTTGTTTTCTTGTATACAAAGCAGGTTCGAGTTCACTTCTTTTTTATTTTTCATTTTCAATATAAAGTACTGTTATTGATACTTTGAAACATTATCACGCACTTATTCTCAAAATAATAAATTTCACTTCTAAACGTGTTTAATGACTTATTTTTAGTACCAATAGCAACTCACTTTTCAATTTATGATGTTTCATCTGGCTTTTTTCTTCTCCCTGCTATGTTTGCACATGTCCATTGTTTTGAAGCTTTTAGTTTCATATTTACCGGTTAAGGGGATGCTGCAGCTTTCTTCTTAATATCCTTTAGTTGAATAGTTTGGCTGTGTACATATGTTTCAATTTTATTTTAGCTAAATAGTTTGGCTGTGTGTATATGTTTTTCACTTTTATAAGCATCCACTGTTAAGTACAATCATACATTGATATTATCTTTAATTAACCATTTAGGCCTAATATATGGATGGTATTCGAGCTTAATGAATTTTAACTGTTGAGTTTTATTACCGAAAGACTCCATATATTTTTACCTCAAAAACAAAAAAAAAGGACTCCGTATATTTCAAACTGAACCAGTTATAATTCCCCGAATTCCTCTTCATATCCTCTTGTGGCTTGTTTCGAGCCAAATTTACACCGCCACCACCTATATGGTTACACTTGGGCAGTCGGAGATGAATTAAAAGGTTGGGTTAAATACACTAACACCCCCTGAGGTCTATCGTGTTTTCACAAAACCCCTTTACGTTTGAAACATAACACTAACATCCCTTGAGGTTCTAATTCACTTTCACAAAACCCCTTCAGGACTGACATCACCTTAAAATAATTTCTTAAAGACAAATTTGCCCCATTATTAATTACTTTAAAAAATAAAAAAGGCTTGTTAAAAATACATATAATAATAACCAATATAAAGAAAATAGATTTTTTTTTTGTTGGACTTCAAAATCATACATTAACCATAAAAAATAAATAAATAAACTGATAGAAAGCCAATGCATCTTCGAATCTTTCTCTCAATTTTTTTTCTTTCTGTTCTTGCCCTCAAATCGCCACCTCCAACTCTTCGTCAACCTCCTTCACTCCTTGTTCACCCAAACTAAAACCAATTTCGACGAGAAAACGATATGGAAGAACATGGAGAAGAGTACCTGATTTGGCTTCTGACCACATTCATACTCTGAAACTCCCAAAGGATTTAACAGGAGAAAGATTTGTTCTGCTAGGGTTTTTCTAATTAAGAAAAGAGGATTGGGATATGAATTAACAGCGTAGAGGAAGAAGGTAACAAGATTTCTTCAATTTTCTTTTATTTTCTTTTATTGTTTAATGTAAGATTTTAATTTGAATTTTTATTCTATTTATTTATAAAGGATTTTTCATAAAGTAATTAATAATTAGGGCAAAATTGTCTTTAAGAAATTATTTTAAGGTGATGTTAGCCCTAAAGGGGTTATGTGAAAGTGAATTAGAACCTCAAGGGGTGTTAGTGTTATGTTTCAAATGTGAGGGAGTTTTGTGAAAACACGATAAACCTCAGGAGGTGTTAGTGTAATTAACCCTTAAAAGGTTACGTCACAATCCCAAGTGACGTCACGTCAGCTTGGTTTGTTAAATTAATTAATTTTATTTTTCACTTTCTTTTTTTTAGAGTTTTAACGAAAAGTCCACGGTACTCTTCATTTTAACGAAAAATCATATTTTTACATTAAAAAGTCAATCATGGTACTATTCAATTTACCCTTTATTTGGTCCTTATCATTAACACTAAAAAATTTCAAGTCATTTTCATTAGTTTTCCCCCTTTTTTTTTTTGGGTGGTTGTTTTTGTTTTTGTGGTTGGGGGGGGGGGGGGGGGGGGGGTTGGGGAGGACAACAAAAATCTGCTTATATACAAAGCCTACATTTTCTTATTTATGTATTTTTTGTTTCTTGAAGATTTTAGCCTTTTATGTTTGAATGGTAGTTGGAAATTGGAATTTATCAGGAAAGGTAGACTAGGTGGTTATGGAAAGACGTCTTATTTTAACGTTCAGTAGAATTTTGTTTATCTCTTGCATGTTTTGAGGAACACACATATAGCATTTTTAATTGAAGCATAGAGAGTGACCTGTATGTAGGGGGAGGGCAGCTGGGATTCTCAATCCCTGTGAAAATATTAGGATTGGTATTTTAATTTGGATTAACTTGTATATGCGGGTATATATGTATAGAGTCTCACTGTATATAAAAATGACTTACATAAAATGTGTACGTTAAGGTAGCACCGTCACAAATCTATACGCATCAACATGTGAAGAGGTTAAAATAGGTGGTAACTCGTGATATGTAAGGCATGCCACAATGGCGTACCAAAGGTGTATAAACTTTGCCTACCCAAGTCAGTCATCAATCAAATTGAAAGTATTTCCAGTTTGTGGATTTTTTTAACCTTCAATATTGTTTAAGTTAGTTACTTCCCATGATAGTACTGAGATTGATTTTCATAAATTCCTCCTCATCTATTAAAATCAGAAATGCCGGGGAATAAAGTGGAAGATAGCAGCAATCAAGCTCCAGAGGACATAGAAAGCGCCAACGAAGTGGCTTCGAAGAAAGGGAAAGATAGCAACAATCAAGCTCCAGATGACAAAAAAAGCGACGACATAGTGACTTTGATGAGAAAGAAATTGGATGGCTTGTCACCCCTATCCCCTCACTGTTGTATCTACAGAGTTCCTGAGCGACTACGGTGGGTGAAGAGGCCGCTCTACACACCCCATGTAGTCTCAATAGGCCCACTCCACCATTACAGAGATAAAATAGATAACAAAGATCGCAAAGTCTTGTTATACATGGAAGAACACAAACAGAGGTACCTACAACATTTTCTACGTCGGACTGGGGTAGACTTGGAGGTTTATGTGAAGAAAATAATGGCCCAAGAAGAAAGACTGCGTGGTAGTTATGAAGGAAGAGCCACTGAGTTTGAGGATGATAAATTTGTAAGTATCATTTTGGTTGATGCCGCCTTCATCATTGAGCTTTTATTGAGGAACTTTAAGCGTTTGGAGGATGATAATGACTGGATATTCAAAAAACCATGGATGTTGCAAAATATAGCGCCTGACATGATTTTACTTGAAAATCAGCTGCCATTTTTCATTCTTGAAGTTCTTTTCGCATTTGTCCCTCCTCAAGATCTTGTCGCAAATGATGGGAGGCCGCGTTCAATAATAGAGCTCTCTTGCGAGTTCTTCCAGAAGACGGTGGTGCGTTTAAAGGAGAATGAAGACACTTTGGCGAATAAAATATCTTCTAGTTCGGAAGTAAAACACTTTGTTGATTTGATAAGAACTTTACATCTACCACCTTTGGAGAGCTCAAAAACTGGAGGGCCCACATCTTGTTGTAGTCCTAAGGTTAAACACTTATGCGATCGTATAAGAAGATTTCTACCAACTAAGAAGTCACGAACGGAGAGGCCTCTAAATACACCATGCGCTAAGAAACCTCACCAGGCTGGAGTCAAGTTTCAGGTCAGTGAGAGCTCACAAACTGGAGGGCCCACATCTTGTTGTAGTCCTAAGGTTAAACACTTATGCGATCGTATAAGAAGATTTCTACCAACTAAGAAGTCACGAACGGAGAGGCCTCTAAATACACCATGCGCTAAGAAACTACACCAGGCTGGAGTCAAGTTTCAGGTCAGTGAGAGCAAAAATTTGTTTGATATATCATTCAATATTAATAAGGGTATTCTGGAAATTCCACAACTAGAAATACACGATTACACGGAGCTTACACTCAGAAATCTCCTTGCATTTGAACAATGCCATTGCATGGAGAATCACATTAGTGATTATCTTCGCATCATGGATGGTTTTGTAAACACCCCAATGGATGTACATCTCCTTGTTGAGTCTGGAATTTTTGTGAATACGCTCGGCGACAACAATAAGGTTTCTGATCTGATTAACAAACTTTGCACTGGGGTTTCTTGGAACAACGAAAGCTACTACTTTGCTGCTCGTTCTGAGGACCTAAACAACTACTGCCGACAGGTATGGAACCAATCGAAAGCAAGCTTGAAACGAAAGTATTTCAACACACCCTTGGCAGTGATTTCTGTCATTGCAGCTGGTTTTCTCATCTTATTCACAATCATACAAACAGTGTGTTCTCTTATCTCTGTCATTAACTAAGTATCAATCCTTAATTCGCCAATTTCTCCCTATCCTTTACGTAGTATTTGCTTGTTGTATTTGTTTGTCTAGTTTGTCCGTAGTGAGATTCATCTGTGTTGTAGGCATTTGTAAACCCTGTTGCTAATAAGAGCTGTACGGTTTGTGCTTATTTCTGCTTAATTTCTCATCTATAAAGTATTACGTCAAAAGAGTTGATAGAATTTCACATGCAGGTAGCTTGCAAAAGACAACTATATATAGACAAACTTTCACATCAGTATGTATAATACGAAAGCTTTCTTATGTACCGGACTCATACATCTGACCACATGAAACTTTTTTGGTACAACAATAGTATTAGTCAAGTAGTTGTCAGGGCAAAGGAGAGTCGGTGAAGAAGGACCAATATATGTCCAATCCTACAGATTGGACAGATTTTATGGATGATGATATATAAGGATATGGTCAAAAAGTCAAGTCCTAAAAACTGACTACCATGAAAGAAGGACCAATATATGTTCGAGAGAGTGAGGGGAGGGCGTTCAAATCTTCCAGTGATCAAAGTAACAAACCAGTCATAACCAAATGCTTTAGCCGAAACACGAAATAACCACCAAACATAAGAATTCGAGAAACCAAAAATAAATGCAAACAATTACAATAAAATTAATATTTAGCATAATCAAATTAACAAACAATGCATACAAATTTATTTTCCTTGCTTCTTGCACATCCTCTGTCTGTGGGAAACATATAAATTTTTTTTTTACAAAATCCATTAATCATTTCATGAACTTAACAACATCCATAATTACAGTGGTACTCTGTGGTGCAATTATAAATTGCAGTGTGTATAGTATTATAACTTTTAACCATGTAGATGATGTATAAGTGAATAATTAAAACGAAGAGTAAACATAAGCATACAACAGATTAAAGATGCCGTGCAGAAAACTTACTTGTTGAACCACTCAACCCTATATTTCATCTCCTTCTCTGCCATACCAAAAATCTACACAGTTGTTTAAAACCAAATTCAGGTCTTTCCAAAACTCGCGGAGATTGTTTGAAAAACACGAATTTAGAGCAATAATTCAAAACCAATGAAAACAAAATCCATACTCAAAGAGTAAAAATTAACCATCTTGTTCATTCCTAACTCACAGGAAATACCTAGGTTTCACTTTTACTAATGTCGAAACACCGCCATCATTGATCAATTAGAAAAATAAGACCCAATTTGACTACACCCAAACTCACAGAACACCCAAATTCCCAACACCCATTGAACAATCTAACCATAAATTTCCAAAATCATGGGCGCATTGTTAGGGGCAGATGCCATTAGAATCTTAAAATTCCGAAAGGTAAAATCTTAAAACCTAATGCTGAGGCCCATTACGAAACATAGAGGAATTATAACCGTAACAAATATAATCAAATACGCACCAAATCCCTAGCACGAAGCAATTAAGATGAAAAGCTCTTAAATCAACCACCAAAGTCAAATTAACAATTGTTCCCATAAAAGAAGTGAAATTGGATAAAAAGATACCTGATTTCGTTCAGAAAAGCGAACTGCGAAGCTCGAGTCGCCGAAGCAGCAGGCGCACGCGGACGATTGTGCAAAAAGTGAAATTACCTCCAAGCTCAGGTCCTGATTGGCAAATTACTTGGTTCAGAGTTTGTTTTTACGGCCGTCAAACGAAAAAGAAAACCAAAACAGATCCGGCCAAAATCGGAGAAGAACAGAGGGAAACGAACGCAAAGACCGCGAAGACCTGAAACTTACAACAATTAATTGAAAAAATTTCTTCCTAACCAATCAGAAAATAGATAAACAAATAAACCAACGCACCTAAAATTTCTTCCTAACCAATCAGGAAATCTTGTGGATCCACCACCATTGAGAAATGGCTTTTATTGGACATGAATTGTGGGCAATGACAAACCAGTTACCAACCCAATGCTAAATATAAATGTAAATTTTTTTCGAGACGAAATTAAAAGTTACAAAGAGAAGGCGCAAGGGCATGAAGATCTCGCCTGGGACGGGAGATGTGGCAGAAGCAGGTGTTCTGGAAATCACAAGCATGCTTCTGAATATTAAACATCAACATTACTTGCATTCCAAAATATGTTATAATGCACCCTCTTTTTTTCTCATCTTTCACAACGTAGATTAGTTAATGATGATTTTTTTTTTAAATGTTAATAATTGTTTCTTTCGCATCACACAAAGAAGGATAAACAAAATTGAATATTCTTTAATACAAGTCCATTTTTTGTATGACTTACTAGAAATAGTCCACTTTATTAGAATACGTACGATGATTGTAATTAAACTTTATTTTATTGTTACCTTTTTATCAAATTAATTTTTGATTAAATTAATAAAATAAGTAATGTTATTCCTTGATTGCAGGAATACTCATGTTTATTGTTTCTAATCTTTGGACCGACTCAAAATAGAAGAAACAGAATTAAAGAGGGATGCTCATTTTGTTTCTGGAAGATTTTATTTTTTTATGTTTGAATGGTAGTTGTTTGCATGCCTCTGTTCTACAATTCATGGCCCCATAGGCCATGGCCCTCAATTATACACGTCCATTAAATGAAAGTTCCTCCATCTCCACGTGAAGAGGCCATTATTGCCAAATGACGTAATCTTGATGATGTCACTCTGTTATTGGTTGTTAAAACCCTAAACAAAGATCTTCCAACGTGCATAGTTTTCCAACCACTCGAAAAACTTCACGGATTGGTTACTTGTATGAATACCACGTTCCATCAATTTGTACACAATTTGAGAACTGGTTGACTGTTTGTAGTTTGATTGGATTAATCGAACGCCAGCATTACTACGTTAAATTATAGAAAATATCAATATACAATTTTGTGAAAATATCAATATAATTATATCAGTCGATTTTGATGAAAATTTGCTAAAACTTGCTGCTTAGTAATACGGTTCAGTAGTATTCATATTTACTTATAAGTAAGAGATCTTAGGTTCAATTTTTTTCAAATTCAAATTTGAACTATATTATTGCTAACTCATTATGAGTCTTAACTCACTTCCCCACTTCATTAGTGTAGATAATATTGTTTGTTTAAAAAAAAATTTAAATATTAGGAAATGTCATATAGCAGTCTGTCAATATTTACCAATATGTCGAAAATATCGATGAAAACTATCGATTTTATCCAAAATTTAAGAATTTCTCTAATATCTTTTGAAGTTTACACTTCACTTCCTTCCATATCTTTTATTGATTTTTCCGATAGTTTCACGGAATATTACTGTATCGGAGAAATTCCAAACACTGGGAATAATAGAGGTGGAGGATAGGAAACGCCTAAAGTACCCTTCCTTATGTGGTTGTCTTTGCAAGCCAAACTGAGGCAAATCATGTTGGCTGGATTTGCTCTCATGTGTCTCATCCCAAGACAATTAATGGATCACAATAAGTGAGATAAATTTGGCTACAACAATATCAAGATTTTTCTAAATTTACGTTCTGTCACTGTCACCACATTATTGGACGATTAGTCTCCATCACTTTTGTTTTTTAGTTAAGGACAGACAAAGGATAGGTGGCTATCTGACGAATCACGACATTAATTCAATATGGCCCATTAAACAAGTTCTGCAAAAGGAGGCAGATTCCTGTCCTTTTTTTTTTTTTTTTTGTATTTTTTTATTTGTATGATTATAATTAAATTACGTTAATATTTTATATTATTATTTTCTTAATTAAAATTTTATTTTAGTTGTATTCCAAAATATGTTATAATTCACCCTTCTTTTATCTTATTTTTCACATCGTAGATTAATTAATGATGATTTTTTTTAGAATATTAATAACAATTTCTTTTACATCATATAAAGAATGGTAAACAAAGTTAAATATTCTTTAATATAAGTCCATTTTTTGTATGCCTTATTAGAAATAGTCCACTTTATTAAAACATGTACCATGATTGTAATTCAACTTTATTTTATTGTTACCTTTTTATCAAATTAAATTTTTGATTAAATTAATAAAATAAGTAATGTTATTCCTTGATTGTAGGAATACTCATGTTTATTGTTTCTAGTCTTTGGACCGATTCAAAATAGAAGAAACAGAATTAAAGAGGGATGCTTATTTTGTTTCTAGAAGATTTTAGGATCTGTTTGGTAATGTACTTTAATCCAACCTTTTAAATTTAAAAACAATTTCAAGTTTTAGACCTTAAAAACTTGTTTGGTATGATTATTTTCAAAAAACTGAACTAAAGACTAACTCAAAAATATAATATATTATCTAAAAACATAAAAAGTGAGTTTTTTGAGTTTTTAAACTTAAACTCACTAATTTATTTTTTCTTCCTCCTCTTCTCACTCCATGTGACATCCCACATCGTCCAGGGAAGTGATCCTTAAATGTATATTCTCATCCCTACCTAGCACGAGGCCTTTTGGGAGCTCACTGGCTTCGGGTTCTGTAGGAACTCCGAAGTTAAGCGAGAAGAGGGCTAGAGCACTCCTAGGATGGGTGACCCTCTGGGAAGTTGCTCGTGAGTTCCCAAAAACAAAACCGTGAGGGAATGGTAAGCCCAAAGCGGACAATATCGTGCTACGGTAGTGGAAGCGGGCCCGGGAAGTGATCCGTCCCGGGCCGGGATGTGATACTCCAAATCTATCTCTTTTTTCTTCTTTCTCACTCCTTTTTTTTTTTCTTTTACCTTTTTGGTCTCTTCTCCAATCCGTTCTCTTTATTCGTTAGGTTCTTTTTTCTCACTCATCTTCCACTCTATCTCGTCTAATCATCTCCCTTCTTTCTTTTGCCTTCAATCATCACTTACTTTATTTCCTCATCTCTCCTCTTTCTTCCTCTTTTGCAACCTGCTCTTTTTAGACCTCTTTGTTGTAGTTTAAGGCGTAAGGTTTAAAAATTTTAAATTGTAAATCAATCAAGTTTTTGAACCTTAAAGAAAATTATTTTCAAGAAATATTCTTAAAAAATATTTTGAAAAATGATAAAAAAATTTAAATAAGATACCAAATAAACTCTTAATTTTTTATGTATGAATGGTAGTTTGCATGCCTCTGTTCTATAATTAATGGCCTCATAGGTCATGAGGTACGTCCATTGAATGAAAGTTCCTCCATCTCCACGTGAAGGGACCATTATTGCCAGATGATGTCACTCTGTTATTGGTTGTTAAAACCCTAAACAAAGATCTTCCAACATGCATAGTTTTCCAACCACTCGAAAAACTTCACGGATTGGTTACTTGTATGAATACCACGTTCCATCAATTTGTACACAACTCGAGAACTGGTGGACTGTTTGTAGTTTGATTGGATTAATCGGACGCTAGCATTACTACGTTAAATTATAGAAAAATATCAATATACAAATTTGTGAAAATATTTATATAACTATATTATTTGATTTTGATGAAAAGTTGTTAAAATTTTCTGCTTAGTACTACAGTCCAGTAGTATTCATCTTCATTTATGAGTAAGAGATCTTAGGTTCGATTCTTACCAAATGCAAATTTGAACTATATTATTGCTAGTTTATTGTGAGACTTAACTCACTCCCCCACTCCCTTAATGTAGATAATATCCAAAATTTAAGAGTTTCTCTGATGTCTTTTATATATCCAAAATTTAAGAGTTTATATGATGTCTTTTGAAGTTTACACTTCACTCCCCTTCGTATTATTCCCCTAATTTTTCCGATATTTTTCATGAAAATATTAACTATATCGAATAAATTCTATACACTGGGAATAATAAAGGGAGAGGGTATGAAACGCCTAAAGTACCCTTCCTTATGTAGTTGTCTCTGCAAGCCAAACGGGCGTTGCTCGGTCATTCTACCACAAACTTTGTCCAGGGCAAATCATGTTGGCTGGATTTGCTCTGTCTCTCATCCGGAGACAAATAATGGATCACAATAAGTGAGATAGATCCGGCTACCACAATATTGAGATTTTTCCAAATTTATGTTCTGTCACTGTCACCACATTAATTGGTCTCAATCACTTTTATTTTTGGTTAAGGAAAGACAAACGATAGGTAGCTATATGATGAATCACGACATTAATTTAATATGGCCCATTAAACACGTTCTGCAAAAACCTATAGAAGAAGAAATGCTTATATATAGGCAACCTATCATCGAGCTATTGTTATAAGAAAACCTATTTTTAATCTACCAAATGAACAAGTAATATGTATTGACTTTGCCTATTCATCTACAAGAGGCAAATCAACCTGCAACTTGCTTCTTTTCCTGTATACAAAACAGGTGCGAATTCGCTTTATTTTTTTTTTCTTTTCATTTTAGATGAGAAGTATTGTTGCTGATACTTCAACAAATTATCATGCACACATTCTCAAAATAATAATTTCCCTTCAAAACGAGTTAGACGACATATTTTTAATCTTTCGTCTAGCTTTTTTCTTCTCCAATACTATGTTTGCGCGTATCCATCGGTTTGAAACTTTTAGTGTCGTAGTTACTCCTTAAGGCAATGTTGCAGCTTTCTTCTTAATATCTTTGAGTTGAATAGTTTGGCTGTGTATATATGTTTAAGTTTCATACATATTCACTATTGAGTACAACTATCAACCATGCATTGATATTGTCTTCAATTAATCATTAATCTTCGAATTTCAAAGAACATATTATTCTTACATGAAAATCATATTGATTCTATGAAATTCGTTGATATTTTTAATATATCCCCTTATAATTTTTTATATTCTACCTATATCACAAATAATTGTATTAATTTACCTATATCATAAGTTTATCTGCCTATAATATAGATTGATTTAATATTTTTCTTAATCTACCTCTATCACATATTAAATGTGATTAAACTCTATGACATTGTTCATACTCTTTCATGTAAGAAATATGAATTTCATAGAATCAATATCAACAAAGAAATATTGTGATATAGGTACCTGTGATTAAACTCTATCACATTGTTCGTACTCTTTCCAATTGCATAGTGACGTCACAACTCTATAAAAATACTACACGACTTCAAGTTTGACTTATTATTCGTAGACATATTTGCGTCTTTAGCGGCGTTGATGTTCTATTGTGTAAAAAAGGACATTGATTACTCTCTGTACAAAGAAGGCGAGCGGAGGTGAGCAATTGAATGCACAACTCAGATTTTGGATTTATTATGATTGAGTGTTAGTTAAGTTCCGTAGATTTTTTTCCTTTAAATTTCTGGGTTGTGCTCAAATTTTCGTTAAATTTGTGTTTTTTTTGGTGTCCTTTTATCTGAAAGTTTTGGCTGCCTGAGGATGGTATGTCTCTTCACTCCTCTCTTTCTCTCTCTTTAAACTCTTTTTATAGATTATATTTTGTTTGATTGCAGAGTTTTTTGTTCTTAAAATCTCCAATTTTTTAATTTGGTTTCCTCTTGATTATTCTTGCCTAAAACTCTATGAAGGGTTACTGTTCATCACCAATGTCCGGACGGATTTCCCTCGGTTTTTCTTATGCTGAGACTGTTATTTCGGCTTTTCTTCTTTTCCGCTTTACTTTTGCTTCACCTTCGTTTTTTAATTATTATTTTATTTTTCTCTGTGTGAGACTAAAAGCAGAGCTTTTTGTGAAGTTAGTGTTGAAAGTCCAAATCAAAATAAAGTGACTGAAATTGGTGGAATATAAATACTTTTCTGCTAGATGTCAATATTTTTCAAAAGTGACAGAGAGCAGAGTGACAGCCTTTCCTTTTTCAAAAGTTGAAGACTCTTTGTTCACTTTTTCTTTCTTTCTTTTTACATGTATTTGTCTTCATGCACGTCCGTGAGCACGTGCAGAATATATTTAGAAAAAATAAAAAAATTTGAAAACTTTTAGTTTTAATGGACAAAATGAAAGATAAAGTGAATAATATCAAGATTGATTTTTTAGTGTTAAAATGTGGTTTTTCGTTAAAGTAAACAGTGCCAGGAGCTTTTCGTTAAAGTTTCCAAGATATTTTTTAAATTACAGCATGCTACACGTGACGTACATGTTTTAAATGTATTTATATACGTAAATAGACAAAAGAAAAGTCGAATATTTGATGTAAATGAAAAATTTTAGATCATGTTAGAAGAAATCACAAAATAAATCAATTAAAACAGCTGTATTCAAATAATAAAATCGATCTTTATAGAATTTACATTAACAATAAAGAAAATAATATTTAATAAAAAATTGATTGAATCATATTATTGCTAGTCCATTATGAGACTAAACCTACTTCATTCCCCTTAATGTAGATAATATCATTTGTTAAAAAAAAAAAACAGTCATCTAACAATTAATTTAATCACATTATTATTCGCGTGTAATTTTTTTTTTTATAACCGACATTACATGTCTTTTAAGATATTTCGAACGTATTTAAAAATAAAGAAATTGAATCACATTATTACCAGTTTATTATAAGTTACTAATTTTAAAATAAAAAATAAAAAAACTACACCAAAAAGTTAATTATAAAATTACCCTTGTATTATTTTATGCATTCATTTTGCTGCTTTTGATTTTTTTTGGTTGAAGGACATTTTGGCCATCCATGACCTCAAAGTGGGGCTCTGGCTTTATATATAAAAGAAGATTAGTCTTTGTTTTGCATTGTTTGTTGAAACCACTTAAGTGGTTCTTTTGTTTTTTCAAGTATAGCAAGCCTTCCCGTAAGGCTCTTTTAATCCATTCCAGCAATAAGAAATTGAGTAACCCCTGAATTTTGGGCACTTCTGTAAAAGCAGGCCAATTTCAAAACTGCAATTTCACACGCGGATGCACCTAGCAAAATGGAAGTGAAGTACTAACATTTTACAAGGCAGAACCTTCAAATGGTATTTTCTTAACTTCTCTGTTCACAAATTACAGATTGCATAACAGACCTATTTCTAATATTGGAAACACTATTTGATATTTGAATTGATACTTGAGTTGAATGAACATCAGATAGGTTAATCAATTTAGATATTACATTTCATTTTTGTATTATGTTTCTCAAAATCATATTTTAATCGTCGTTATTGGTGTTAAATGTGATAATGAAGCTTTATAATCAATGCAATGTATTATCTAATATCATGTTGATTTTGTCATCTGAGTTTCTTAGAAAGCTCGCTGCGCGGTTATTTGACTTTTTATTTGTATTTTTTAGGAAATTGCAGAAACCTGGCATTGAGATTTGGTTCTTTCAGCAGTAGGACCTCAGGATTGAAGACTGAGTTATTGTAAGTTTGCTTTCTTTTTCTTTTGTTTTGGCAAGCGAAATCTCAATTATGCTCCACTATTGTTTTATAGTGTTTTTGTTGACGTTGGTACACTCATATTACTGTAAAATGAGCTCTTTATCTTGGTTTGTTTGGCATATGGATAATTTTATCTACTCTAATTGATATGCCCAAGTTACAAATGAGGACTATTAGGTAAAAAAACATTAGTTGTATAATTCCAGGAAAGGTGTAAAAAAACATTAGTTCTTTTTTGTTTAACTCTTCTTAGTGTTTTTCTTATCAATATCATTGTTTTCTTATGAAAATCATATTGATTCTATGAAATTCGTTGATGTTTATTTACCTATATTACATATTTTTTTTAATGTATCTCTCTATTATTTTTTATATTCAACCTATATCATAAGTTTATCTGCATATTCCATAGATTTTTTGTTCATAAGTTACCTATAATATAGATTTATTTAATATTTTTCTTAATCTACCTCTATCACATATTAAATGTATTATCTACCTGAATCACAAGTACCTATATCACAATATTTCTTTGTTGTTGATAAAAATGTATTATATCTGTTTGCTTGTGAGTTTAAATATATATTTTTTAATTTAAACTTAACTCTTTCCAATTGCATAGTGACGTCACAACTCTATAAAAATACTACACGACTACAAGTTTGACTTATTATTTGTAGATACTAATATTTTGTTCTATATTTTTTTTCTCATCCCTACGTTAATTAAAATAAACAGAGGGTAAATAGAAAAAATTAATTCAATTTGACCAAACGCACTCCTCGTCATAAATATATAAAACAAAATTGACCAAATGCGCTCATCGTCATAAATACATAAAACAAAATTTACTTTTTCGGGTGTATTTATTTGCAATGCTTGGATTAATTTTCATTATTATCTAGATTAGTTTTGATTATTGTCATGTTTTCTCAATAGTTAGTTGAAGCATGTTAAAAATATCATTGCGAAGAATTTGCTTATTATTGTGACAGTGATCCTCATCTCATCGTCAACAATTGCGATTTGGAACAACAAACACATTAGCATTAAATGGAAGGAAGGAGCAAAGCTTCATATGACATCGAAAGCCTGTGCACTCCGTTACTAACTTCAATGGGTCAGAGTCAGGAGAATGATTTGCCTCCCTTGTCCGATCCGTGTTGTATCTACAGAGTTCCTGAACCAGTACGGTGTGTAAATGAAAAGGCCTACACACCTCAAATAGTCTCTATAGGTCCGCTTCACCATGGCAAGGAAGGCTTAGAAGAAATGGAAGGACACAAGAGGAGGTATCTGCAGTATTTTTTAGAGCGGACTGGGGTCAGCGAGAAAGATTATGTAACGAAAATAAAGGGCAAGGAAGCGGAATTGCGCAGTTGCTATGCGCACACCATTGAGTTTAGCAGTGAAAAATTTGTAGAAATCATTCTTGTGGATGCCGCGTTCATCATTGAGCTCTTATTGAGGAGGGACGGGGAGCATATCAAGCCCGATAGCAATGACCGCATCTTTTACAAACCAGGGTTCATAAATTTTATAGTACCTGACATGCTTTTGCTCGAAAATCAGCTGCCATTTTTCATTCTTGAGGATCTCTTTTCCTTGACAAAAAAAGAAGAGGATCTCTTTCCCACTGCCGATCAGGTGCCGGCTACGAAGCTTTCAGTACTTGACCTCTCTTACGAGTTCTGCAAGAAATCAACGGGGTTTTATATGGAAAAAGACAATTGGAAATGTCCTACTTCTGTAGTACATCATTTTGTTGATTTGGTTAGAACTTTACATCTACCAACGGCGAAGGGGAACTCAGAAAAGGGAGAGCAACTCGGATTTCGAGGTATACCGCCCTCGACGAAACTACACAGGGCTGGAGTCAAGTTTCGTCCGGTGAGATCAAGCGAGAATTTATTTGATATACGTTTCAATGATCAAGACGGAATTTTGAAAATTCCACATCTAATAATCGATGATGACACAGAGCTTGTACTCCGAAACGTTATTGCCTTTGAGCAATCCCATTGCACTCCGAATTCCTACTTCTTCAGTGATTATATCATCCTCATTGATCATTTGGTGAACACCCCAATTGATGTGGAATTGCTTGTCAAGGAGGAAATTGTTGAAAATCTGCTTGGTGACAACAATGAGGTATCTACTCTGATTAACAGGCTTTGCAAAGGTGTTGTGTTTGACAGAGATGAATTCAGTTATGCTAAGCTTACAAAGGACCTCGACAACTACTGCAAAAATCCGTGGAACATATGGATGGCAGATCTGAAACAAACATATTTCGACACACCTTGGAAAATTATTTCCTTCATTGTTGCTACTTGTGTCATCTTACTCACTATCACACAAATGGCGTGGACTTTTACTCGCTAAGTATCAACATTAAGTTAGGCACTCCGTTTTCCATTTCATTTTTCTTCCTGTTCTTTTCCCAGTTAATTTCTACTCATGGTAGCTTTTCACCATGGAGTACCACAAACTCAAGACCGTTACTAGTTGTATCATTATTTCTATCATTTCTTTAAGGGCTGATTTGGTATTACTGTGCTTTGAAAAAAAATTAGGGATCCCTTCCCTTAAAGGCTCCTCCTAATACATGGATAATGTTGTTCGGTGAACAACTCTCCTCCTCATCTTCTTCATAACTCAAAAATTTCACACTCATTGAATCAAGTAAGCCTTGTTAATACCTTTTTGGAGTTTGATCTACCAGTTCTTTAATAATGCAAACAAAACTACATAATTTTACAGACACAATCATATAACAAAAGTCTAGTGGTACATTACTCTGAAGTGGCTAGAGCTGAATGCAATACATCTTCCAGATGGTTCTCTGCAGCAGCATGTTGCCTTTTCTTGTCCTCAATTGCTAAAACATCCAAAGCTTTATCCTGCACGAATACATATCTCATAGACCTCCCAATCTTTCTAGGACCTAAATAAAATTTGACCAATTAACCAAAGTAGAAAACTACCGGATGCTCATGAGACTTTGTCTTCTCTAATTCCTTTCTGTGTTCGGCCAATTCAACCAGCACCCTGTGGTTAATTTCTGGGGTGTAGTGTATGCAACCAAGTTCTGTACTTCACATTCCAAACCCCCTCCCCCCAACAAACCCAGAACAGTAATGAAAACAAAATTTAATCCTTAAATTCAATTAGACAAAATCATGAAATTTTTTCTAAAGCCTAATTTTATTAAATCACAAATTCGAAACAGATTTTAACATGCAATACAACTATAAGATAAGAATCCTTTTAGACTAACCTCGATGGTGGGGGTCGTAGGAATCGTCGGATTATCCTCGGAAAACTCGAATCCAATGTTGATGTGAAATTCAATATGAAAGGATAAAGAAGAGGAATTTCAACTAGAAAGATTTGGAGCACAGTGGCTGCTTGGTGAGGAGAAGTCGCTCCAGAAGGTTTTCGAATGAAGTTCGATGATGGGGAACTCTGAGTATCACTGGTTTCAGATGATCGGTGAAGGGGAGGAAATTGAGAGCGATGGAGGGCTAGTTTGAAAGGGACAGAAATCCCCAACACTCAAAAGCTAAAAAAACCCAGAAATCCCTAAAAAATCCAGAAATTCAAAACCACAAAAATCCAATCTAAAAGATCCAATTAGCAAGATCGTTTAACATGAATCACGGCCATCCAAACACAAACTGTAGTTCATAACTTTTGTACAGAGTAGAACTCTTACCTGCAGATTTACCGCGTCCTTGCGACTGCCAATACTGATCACTAGGGATGAGCAAAATACACATGGATTTAGGTAACCGTTGTTATCCGTCCATTTAAAGTTCATAGTTACGGTCATGGGTAGCCGTTTAGATGAACAAATGGTTATGGGTAGTGAGATTTACAAACAGTTAAGGGTATAACCGTTTATCCAGGAAATTTAAATTGACGGTTATGGGTATTACCCGCGATTATAATGGATATTCATCGGTTATGGGTATTACCCGCAGTTATAACAGGTATCCATTTACCCATTTAATTTAATATATGTAAAATTTAATAAAAAAAAAAATTAAAACCCTAAATTTTCAATCTCTCTGCTAGACTCAAAGTCTCAAACACCCTGTCCCCCGGTCATCTCTCCCTCATCGTTGCCCTCTCTCTCATTTTCGCTAATCTTTTAGTTACCTGCTATAGTTCCTCAATTTCTGTCACAAAAGCTTAGCCAATCTTTCTTTTTTAGGATTGTCTTCCTGATGTGCTTCGAGTGAACTTGATTCGGCTTTTGTTCTTATTTTTTGGTCGCATATCAACACCATTGGCCGCATATCACAGTTGAAGGAAGCTAGAACCACAGTTGTTACATCTAGACTAGCTGAGGATGCTTGAGACGACAAGTGTGATTCGTCATTTGTAGACATGCTGCTAAGTCGCAAACTTGCCTCTACTCAATTCTGAGACCTCCGTAAGCCCATTGAAAACGTTAGATTGGAATCTACTCAGTTATTACGTCTTCGTTGCCCCATACATATTAACGTGTTTTGTATCCGTTACTTTTCTATGTATCTCATACATATTACATGTTTATTATGTCTAATCGTCTAAAATAGAGAAATGCATGCGAAAATGAACCTATAATAGTGTTTAATTGCCAGAAAATGAAAATTATGACAAAATTATCATTTGTAATTTTCAAGTTGTTAAAAAAAACATGTAGAGGGTGAAAAAAGGGTAAATGGTTAAAAAAAAGTTAAACGGGTTAATGGTTATGGTTAAATGGGTAAACAGTTATGGTTAAATACGTACACTGTTATGGTATGGTTAACCATTTATAAACAGTTATGGGTATGAGTATAATTGTTTATGCAATTACCCAACGGGTAAACAGTTATCCGAATATGAACATAAACGGTTATAGGTAAATAACAATTCTGAACATTGAATTAAATTAACCATATATTCTTATAGTGGAAGAAGAATACGGGTAGGTAGCTCGAAGAAATTGATTGATCAACTTGTCTACCTTTTGTAATGAAGAAATTATTGAGGTTTTACCCTAATAAAAGCAATTGGTAAATCAGAGAGTAGCCAAGTCTCTATAAGCACACATGAGAAGTCCTTTAATTTTCTAAAGATGTGCTAGTATTTGGAAAAAGTTGATATGCTTTTCATTGCACTTAAGTTTGAATAGAAGCTCAATACTTTTTATATATGCTATGAAGTGATTTGTGCATACATCTTTTCTTTCCTTACACACTCGTGTTTATTATTTCTAGTCTATGAACAATCAAAGGATAAAAAACAGAATAAAACAGGGATATGCATTTTTTGTTTCTTGAAGATTTTAGTTTTTATGTTTGAATGGTTGTATGCATGCCTCTGTTCTACAATTATTGGCCTCATGCCCCCAATTATATAGTCTGTTAAATGAAAGTCCGTCTATCTTCATGTGCCAAATGACGTAACCTTGTTGATGTCACTCTGCTATTGATTGTTGTCATCAGCCAAAGTTGAGAAGGATTCATGTTTGAGATAAGAACGGATTGGTTTCTTATATGAATGTCACATTTCATCAATTTGTGCACAACTTGAGCTAGTGATTTATGCAAACTGGTTGACTATTATAGTTTGATTTAATTATTTTTCTACATCCTCCATTAATTTATGTTATTTGATCTTTTCAATTTATTTGATCATCTTCAATAATGCAATTTTCTTTTTAATATCTTTGAGTTGAATAGTTTGGTTGTGTATATGTTTTTCAGTTTATTAAGTATCCAATATTTAGTACAACCTGCACTACTATATTATTTTCGATTAACCACTTAGGCCTAATATATAGATGACATCTGGCTCAATAAACCTCAACTACGAAATTTTATCATAAAAAAATTCCGTACAATTAGAAATGAACTACTTGTATTTAATTTTTAAATTACTAGTGTACTTCCCCAATGTGAAATGCCTCTCCACATCCTGTTGTCTTGTATGGAGCCAACTTTACACACCAACATCTATATGGCTTCACTTGAGCAAAAGGTGATTAATTAAGGATTTGGATCCTCCCTAGATCCCCTCCCTGGGGATCTCAGAAATCAAGGCACAAGGACCGTTTATTAAAGATCGTGCGATCATAATTAAATATTTTTTTACGCAAAACGAGAATGTTTTACTTTTAAAAATATAAAAAATATTTAATTATGCCCGCACGATCTTTGATAAACGGTCCTTGTGCCTTGATCACCGGGATCCCCAAGGAGGGGATCCGAAGAGGATCCAAATCCATGAATTAAAGGGTTATGTCACAATCCCAAGGGGATGTCATGTCAACTTGGTTTGCTATGCCAAATAGGTTCGTTTTTTAGACACTTACCTTTAGAGACATAAAATAAAAAATTTTTGCCTATAGAGACATGTTTTCAAAAAATTGTACAGATGGATAATTCAATGATTTGTTAGGTTTTTTTATTGTCCAATATTTGTTTGTTTTATCGGTTTGTATTATATATTTTTTGTTGTTGCCAAAATATCAAACAACCAAAAAAAAAAACTCTTTCAATTGCATAGTGGGATATGACAACTCTATAAAAAAAATACTAAAGAATACAAGTTTATGACTTATTATTAGCAGATACTACTATTTTGCTTTATATTTTTCTCTCATCTCATTTTGACTAAACGCGCTCCTTATAAATATATAAAACAAAATTTATTTTTTTGGGTGTATATATTTGCAACATTAATAATTTTCTCTATTTTCTAGATTAGTTTTGATTGTTGTCATGTTTTCTCAATGTATGGATTAATTTTCTCTATTAGCAAAGAATTTGTTTATTGATGTGTCACTGATCATCATCTTGTTGTCAGTAGTTACAATTTGAAACAACAAACACATCAACATTAAATGGAAGGATGCAACGAAGCTCCACATGACATCGAAAACCCTTACATTCCGTTAGGCCATCTCCAACCGAAGGCTGGCCAGAGGGCTCGTTTTAGCCCTCTGACCCTCCAAGATTCTCCAAGATATTAATATTTTAATGAACAGTACATGGTCATATTTGCTTCTGTCTCCAAACAAGGGCCAGAGGGCCAGATGACTCGTTTTAGCCCTGTCACAAAAAACCGTTTCCAACGGAGGGCCAAATGGCTATAGGGCCAAACATAATTTATTATTTAAAAACTACAACTTAAATGTTGTTTAAGTTTCATGTTGTTAAATTTTTTTTTTTATGTTGGTTAATGTTATTAATATTGTTTAATGTTGTTTCATGTTACTTAATTTAATTTAATGTTGTATAATGGCTTAGGAGGTTATAGAAAAAAATAGAATTAAAAAAAATATGAAACAAATTTTGTGAAATAGAAGTTATAGGAAAAAAAAATAGAATTTAAAATAAAATGAAACAAATTTTGTGAAATAGAAGTTATAGGAAAAAATGAAATTTTAAAAAAAATATGAAACAAATTTGTAAAATAAAAGTTATAGGAAAAAACTAGAATTTAAAAAAAAATATATGAAAAATAGAAGTTATAGGAAAATTTTTGTAAATAAAAAATAATAATAAAACTGTTAAAAAAAAATTCAAAGAATTCCTGTCGGTTATAACCGACAGGAATTCCAACATAAGCAAAAAAAAAAAAAAAGGCTAGCCCTCTAGCCCTCTCCGATTCCGTGGGGTCCTCTCAGATTCCAGAGCCCTCTGGCCTAACCTTCGGTTGGAAACAGTTTTCGACTATTTTCGGCGCTCTGGCCCTTTGAACCTTTCGGTTGGAGATGGCCTTAGTAACTTCAATGCGTCAGGAGTTGCATGGTTTGCCTCCCTTGTTCCCTTCGTGTTGTATCTACAGAGTTCCTGAACGACTACAGTGTGTAAATAAAAAGGCCTACACACATCAAGTAGTCTCTATAGGTCTGCTTCACCATGGCAAGGAAATCTTAAAAGACATGGAAGAACACAAGAAGAGGTATCTGCGGTATTTTTTACGTCGGACTAAGGTCAGCTTGGAAGAGTATGTAAAGAAAATAAGGGGCAAGGAAGCGGAATTGCGCAGTTGCTATGCGAACACCATTGAGTTGTGCAGTGATGTATTTGTGGGAATCATTCTTGTGGATGCCGCGTTCATCATTGAGCTCTTATTGAGGTATGGGGAGCATATCGTGCCCGATAGCAATGACCGCATCTTTCACAAACCATGGTTGATAAATATTATAAGACCTGACATGCTTATGCTTGAAAATCAGCTGCCATTTTTCATTCTTGAGGATCTCTTTGCCACTGCGGAGGTGCCCGCTACTATGCCTTCAGTATTTGACCTCTCTTACAAGTTCTGTAAGAAATCAACGTGTTTATATGTGAAAAGAGACGATTTGGGATCTTCTTCTAGTTTTAAAGTAGAGCATTTTGTAGATTTGGTTAGAACTTTAAATCTACCAACGGAGGAAGAGAACTCAAAAAATCGAGGGTCAGTCCAAACTCTAGCTGTACCCAGCATGATGAAACTACACCAGGCTGGAGTCAAGTTTAAGGCGAGATCAAGTAAGAATCTATTTGATATATGTTTCACTGATACGGAATTTTGGAAATTCCAAATCTAAATATATCCGATAGCACGGAGCTTGTACTCCGAAACCTTATTGCCTTTGAGCAATGTCATTGCAGGAATACCGTCTTCACTGATTATATCGTCCTCATGGATTATTTTGTGAACACCCCAATTGATGTGGAATTGCTTGTCAAGAATGGAATTGTTGAATTAAAATATGCTTGGTGACAACAATGAGGTGTCTACTCTGTTTAACAGCCTTGGCAAAGGTGTTTTGGTGGACACAGGCGAATTGTCTTATTGTCTTATGCTACTCTTACAAAGGACCTCAACAAGTACTACAAAAAGCCGTGGAACAAATGGAAGGCAAATCTGAAACAAAAATATTTCAACACACCTTGGACAATTATTTCTGTCATTGCTGCTACTTTTCTCATCATACTCACTCTCATACAAACTGTGTGGTCTATTGCTCGCTAAGCATCAACACTAAATTACGCACTCGTAGTTTTCCATTTAATTTCTAGTGTGCGCTAGATATATGTATTTGTTAATTTGCAATAGTTTGTCTATGCGTAAAATTAAATAATATGTCTCCTTTGTATCTAAAATAAATAAATAAATAATATGTTTAGAAAAAGTCTCATTATAGCCTTCCACCATGGGAAAGAAGGTCATAGTGAGATTCATAAGTTTCATTTGACTGGTCTTTTCATTGAGTTCAATTTTATTGTGGAGCTCGCCAATTTCAAATCCAGGCATCCCCGCTGCTGATCCATAAGTTAATTCACATAAATTACTCAAAAGCTAGACACTCCTTTGCTTCATGTTGAAAAACCTAACTAAATTATATATTGACACAAAAAGTAGAAAAGGTCACAAAATTTTGTTCTTTCCTTAATTTCCCCATTCTTTCCTCTATCTCATTCTCCCGTCAAATACATCTCAACCTTGATTTTGGTTCTCAAAAGTTTGTACTTTCACACCACACCCCGACACACACCCCCCCCCCCCCCCCCCCCCCCCCCCCCCAACTCCTTTATATGGAGACTTAATTTAGCGAAATTGTTATGTTTAAGCCAAAATCAAAATGACACATGTTGTGAGAAATAAAAGTTGTACTTTAAGTAATATCTCAACTTTGTTCCTAAAATAAAACAAATAAATAATATGCCGAGAAAATACCTCATTGCATGCACGTACGTAACTAGTTAAAAAAGAGTAATGCTACATTTATTACATTTTCATACTACATTTGTATCATCTCTTCAATAAAGATGCGAGCAATACCTGCGTTGAAGTAGGAAAGGTAAAACCTGTATATGAAGCAGGACAAATCACACTCTCCCGCCAAACCCATCAACACAAAACCCATTTCGCAAATATATACAACAGTCATATCATATGATAAATCCAAGAATCGTTGAAGGGACATGTGAAATATAAAAGGGTAAAAGGTTGTAAAAAATATAGACAACTAAATTCTTTTAGATATATATATATATATATATATTAGACAATATTAATGTCGCTCATAATTTATCTATATAAACAAATTACAATTGTTGTCGGCGATATTTTATGTTATGAAAACGTCGCAAAATAGGCTCATTATCAAGAAAAGCAAAAATATATCTCTCAATGTAAACAACCATGATATCCATCAACCATTAATCTCCCATTTTGTTATATAGCGGTGTTTTCACAATAGTTATAATAAAAAACGCTTTATCCATCGAAGTAGTTGCAACCGGTAACACTAAAGGCATGTAAAAAGTTTATACCTTAACTTACAACTTTCATTGACACACCCCGACCGAGGTAGGAGCGTGCTGGCCGTCACACAAAGGCGACGTAGCCATGTGCACGTGCGGAAGCTAATAGAGTAGTAATAAAAAGTACGAATAATTAAAAACTAGCATTCAAGTACCAGAATAAGTGCTAGTTAGTGCGATACAAATTCAGAGCAGGTCTATAGCAGTCCAAATAAAATAACAACCGTAGTACGCCCGAAGGCGAACCTACAATGTGGAGTGTCTGTCAGAACGCCGAAAAGCTCGCAAGGGAAACCACCGCAACGGCTAAGCTACTAGAACCTGGAGGGGCGCAAAACAAAAGTGTGAGTGGGCAAAAACAAAGCTCTTTGAAAACCATTTAATAAAACACAATCTAACCCCTCGCCGTAAAACCTGTATACTTCCCAGAAAATAACATATGTACGTATGTATAGATATGCTCAAACATGCTCAAGGGTATGCCAATCATGTTCAATATATGCTATGTCAAAATCTCCTAATGATATGCCAGTGCTCAGGTGTGAGTCGTATCAATCGCACAATCCTCTGGCAGCCGGAGTCACCTAACTTGACCTGTACGGCTGTATACAGAGCTCAAATGTCAATCTCAATAACTAAACCTGCCCACGAGTCGGAACCACCTAAAGGGTCTGTACGACAGGCCTGGGTGTAACATGTATATACGCTCTAGTGCTACGATCACGTGAAGGCTGTGCGAATAATCGCGGGTCACCTACGAGTCGGAACCACCTACTGTGGTCTGTACGACAGGCCTATGCACCTAACTTGGATCCAAGCTGAGCGTATGGTGCGGGAGGTGAACAACACGTGAAGGACTGTGCCCTACTCTGGGCGGGAGCACTAACACCGGGGGTGCAGGTTATGAGCTCTCTAATCATCTCTAACCACTATTTAATGCAATCGTTAATTAACGCTTACCTGGCACTCACCTATGCCTCCGCAGCACCCACACATAAATATATATGACATATGCATATGTATATGTATGCCACAAATGATGCATGCAACGATGCATAAACGATAAATAATAAAGTACATGGCATAAGGCAATTAACCCTTTTTAAATCAATTTCTGGGAATATAAATGTATATAGGTATATACGGAAAACAAAAGCCCACTCACTGGTATGTAGAAGGGTCGTAGCCCCCCTGCCTCGAATGTGCACGCTCGTCCTCGGGATACGTGTCACCTATATGCGAATTAACTATAAAAACGTTAACTTTAGAGCACATAACCGTCCGTTCAAAATAACTTCTCATACATTGCTCAAAATGGACAAATGAATATACCAACGTGACCTACACAACCTCACGATCACAACCATATTTTTAAAATAATTTTTGGACCACGCACGCGCCCCCACGCGCCTGGAATGGCACGGGTCCACGCGCCCCCACGCGCGGCCACGTGCACGGCACACCGACGGAATATTCCGTTGACTGACGCCGTTAGTCCTGTAGGAATATTCCGTTAAGTCCAACGGAATATTCCCCTGTCTTCTCCGGCGAGCCGCCGCCGCCTGCGCCGTCGCCGGAAAACTGGAAATTTTTCAAACTTCGTTTTCTCACTCGTTTTTCAACCATTTTTCACGTTCTTTATACCAAAATGAAGCTTAGGACTAGTAGAATCACGTTAGACTACTTTTAAGGCCTAAAAATCAAAGAATCTCACCTGCAACAACGATCCAAGTTCGGCCAACTTTGAAACTAAGCTTTCCCGACATCCAAATTCACCCAACGAAGCATTCCCAAGCTCCTTGAGGCCTCACTAACACATCTACAAGCTTAGAATGTCCAAAAACATACTAGATTAGGTTTGCATGAACAGTGCTCAAAACGGAGCTTACGAGATCGACGTGAAAACGACTGGTTTCTCACCTGAAAATGGCACCACTAGACTCCTCTCGGCCTCACCATCACGATGGTGTACCTGGTTCCCTCGATCTGCAAGGTTTTGGGTGGTTTTGGGTTTGGTCCGTACATATATGGTGAAGAAGAAGGGGAAAGAGAGAGACACGGGAGGGAGAGAGACAGAGGGAAAGGGAAGGGCAGAGAGTGCAGGTGTGTGTGTGTGGCCCAACACATGCCACAACACACAAAACACCCCACTAAGTGACGAAAACACACTAGGGGCAAAATTGTAATTCCACACGTACGTGTTAATAATCCCGGGACGGGATGTCACAACCTACCCACCTTAATAAAATTTCGTCCCGAAATTCAAAACGACCAAATAAAGCCCTTAGTAGCCAAAGAACAATCTAGGATACAAATCCCTCATCCGATCTTCTGTCTCCCACGTCGCTTCCTCAACGGACTGGTTCCTCCACAAAACCTTCACTAATTTCACCGTCTTGTTCCGCAGAACCTTCTCTTTCCAATCGATGATCGTCACCGGTTCCTCGTCATACGTCAAGTCTGGGTTAATTTCCAACGGTTGAGGAGGTATCACATGGGATGGATCAGCAACATAATGTCTGAGCATAGACACGTGAAAAACGTTATGTACTCTGGCTAGCTCCGGAGGTAACTCCAACCTGTAAGCTACCTCACCAACTCGCTCCACGACCATGTATGGTCCGATGTACCGTGGACTTAATTTTCCCTTCTTCCCAAATCTCACTACACCTCTCCACGGCGAAAGCTTCAAAAATACCCAATCTCCGACTTCGTACACCCTGTCTGTAGCATGCCGATCCGCTAAACTCTTTTGTCTGTCCTGTGCCGCTTTCAAATTAGTCTTGATTACCTGGACGTTCTGGGTAGTCTCCTCAACAATCTCCGGACCTACTAAGACCCTTTCTCCGACTTCTGACCAACACAACGGTGTGCGACAAGCTCTACCATACAAAGCCTCAAATGGTGCCATGCCAATACTTGAATGAAAACTATTATTATAGGCAAATTCCATCAAATCCAACCGCTGGTGCCAAGCGTCACCAAACTGCAACACCGAAGCTCGCAGCATATCCTCTAAGGTCTGTATAGTTCTCTCTGACTGCCCGTCGGTCTGTGGATGATACGCCGTACTATAAAGTAATCTCGTGCCCAAGGCTTCCTGGAAAGCTACCCAAAACTTCGATGTGAACCGTGGATCTCGATCCGAAACAATACTCACAGGGACACCGTGGTACTTCACAACCTTCGAGATGAACAACTCCGCTAAACGGCTCAAAGAATACTTCTCTCTCACTGGAATAAAATGAGCCGACTTAGTGAGTCGATCAACGATCACCCAAATGCCGTCAAAGCCATTATGTGTACGCGGCAACTTGTACACAAAATCCATGGTGATATTTTCCCACTTCCACTCGGGAACTGGAAGCGGCTGCAACAACCCAAACGGCTTCTTCCTTTCTGCTTTAACTTGCTGACAAACAGCACAACTGCTCACATACTCGGCTATCTCCCTCTTCATACCTGGCCAATAATAAAATGGTCGAATGGTATGATACATTTTCGTAGCTCCTGGATGCATGGCGTAAGCCGAGATATGTGCTTCATCGAGAATTTCTTTCTTCAACTCCACGCTCTTAGGCACGAACATTCTACCATCTAGCATCAACATGCCATCCGAATCTCGAACTCTGAGGTCTCGCCTCCTTCCTTGCTCACGAGCTTGAATTAGTGCTTGAGTCTCTCGATCAGCTACCTGAGCTTCAAGTACCCGATCAACAAGAATTGGCCTAACTTGGAAATTAGCAAGTAACGCCACTTCTCGATCTTCAGCTTCTAACCTCACTCCCGTGGCACGCAAGTCAGCCAAAAGAGAAACACGACTAGCGTACAACGCATTAATGCGGCCCTGTGACTTCCTACTAAGCGCGTCAGCCACTACGTTCGCACGACCAGGGTGATAATCAATCGTGCAATCGTAATCGCTGAGCAACTCCAACCACCTCCGCTGACGAAGATTAAGTTCCTTCTGAGTAAAGAGATACTGGAGACTCTTGTGATCTGTAAAGATCCTGCACTTTTCTCCGTAAAGATAGTGTCTCCACAACTTCAACGCAAAAATGATAGCAGCCAACTCCAAATCATGTGTAGGGTAATTCATCTCATGAGGTTTCAACTGCCACGAAGCATAAGCAATCACCCTACCCTGCTGCATCAATACACAGCCCAAACCATTCAAGGAAGCATCGCTATAAACCTCGAAATCACCGCTATCGTCTGGGAGTGCCAAAACAGGTGCATGAGTGAGACAATGCTTCAACTGTTGGAAACTCTGTTCACACCTATCATCCCACTCAAATTTAACATCCTTCCTTGTTAACCTCGTCAGTGGTAAGGCAATCACCGAAAAATCCTTAACGAATCTCCGATAATACCCTGCCAATCCAAGGAAACTTCTCACCTCGGTGACGGTTCGCGGTTGCTCCCAATTCTCTACCGCTGCAACTTTCTGAGGGTCAACCAAAATACCCTGAGCAGAAATGACGTGCCCCAAGAACGCAACTTGGTCTAACCAGAACTGGCACTTGCTAAACTTAGCATATAGTTGGTGTTCCCTCAACCTCTTTAACACCAAAGTAAGATGTCGAACATGCTCCGCTTTCGACTTAGAATACACCAGAATATCGTCAATAAAGACAATGACAAATCTATCCAAGTAAGGCTGGAATACTCGGTTCATCAAATCCATGAAGGCAGCTGGTGCATTCGTCAACCCAAATGGCATAACCAGAAACTCGTAATGACCGTAACGAGTCCTGAACGCCGTCTTAGGGACATCATCCCTACTGATCTTCAGCTGATAGTAACCAGACCTCAAGTCTATCTTAGAGAACACGCAAGCACCTCTCAGTTGATCAAACAAATCATCGATACGAGGTAAGGGATAACGGTTTTTAATCGTCACCCGGTTCAATTGCCTGTAATCGATACACAGCCTTAAAGTTCCGTCTTTCTTCCTCACAAACAATACTGGAGCGCCCCAAGGTGAAGTACTAGGCTGAATAAAACCCTTATCCACTAATTCCTGCAGCTGCACCTTTAATTCCCTTAACTCTGCGGGAGCCATACGATAAGGAGTCAAAGAGATAGGATTAGTACCTGGAAGCAATTCAATAGTGAACTCCACATCTCGATCTGGGGGTAAACCAGGTAAATCCTCGGGAAAAACATCAGGGAAATGTCTGACCACTCTCACATCCTCAACTCGGCTAGGAACGGCTTCCTCTAGCACCACATGAGCTAAATACCCCTGACAACCCTTAGTCAACAACTTTTTCGCTCGTAGCGCCGAAATAACACCATGTCTCACCCCACTCTGCTCACCAACAAAGGTAACCACGGGTAGTCCAGGACGACGAAATGTAACTACCTTCCCGTAACAATCAATATTGGCACGATTGGGGTGCAACCAATCCGCGCCCAAAATCACATCAAAATCCACAA
Source organism: Pyrus x bretschneideri (assembly GCF_019419815.1). Classification (NCBI taxonomy): domain Eukaryota; kingdom Viridiplantae; phylum Streptophyta; class Magnoliopsida; order Rosales; family Rosaceae; genus Pyrus; species Pyrus x bretschneideri. The sequence continues at coordinate 7,253,018 of NW_025999390.1, read as the reverse complement.
TATCTAACGGGATAAGATCAGCGGGCATAACCACGCCCTCCACTATCACTGGACAACCTGGGTACACGCGATCCACAATACATCTCTCCCCTCTAGGCATAGCGAACTCTAAATCATACCCTAGGGGTGTGGGGCGAGGTTGCGTCACTTGAGCAAATGTATGAGAAATCACAGAATGTGTAGCTCCACAATCAATTAAGACTCTAGCAAAATAACCAAGAATATTTAACGTACCCATAATCAGATCCGGGTTGTTCTGAGCATCCTGCAAAGAAATGTTGTGTATACGCCCCTGGCCCTGCTGCCGTCCGCCACGACCTCTGCTCGCCTGAGCACCACGACTCTGCGTACCACGCCCCTGACTGGGCTGACCGGTCTGTCTCGAAGACCCTGCACTACTGGTAGCAATCTCTCCTGTCTGAAACTGTCCTCCTTGATACCATTGAGAACCGCCGGTTGAAGCTGGAGGATACGGCATATAGCCGCCCGAATACTGAGGGTAACTACCCTGGGAGTAGGGGTCCTGAGGATACTGATACTGTCCCGAGGCATAGGGTACAGCATCACCCTGGTAGTGGTAGGCACCACCTCGACCTGCCTGTCCGTAACCACTAGGACCCTGGATCTGCTGGAGTGGTGCAGGTGGTGGCATAAAGGTCTGCTGTGGTTTCTGCTGCTGCTGGCCCTGGGGACAATGTGCCGCTCTATGTCCCACCTGTCCACATGTGAAGCAACCATTGCTACCACGTCTACACTCACCGAAATGCCGGTTGTTACACCTACGACAAACTGGGGCTCTGCCTCGCCCACCATCGCCCTGCCTCTGGCCTCTAGTGCCACCAGAAAATCTACCTCCACGACCCTGCCCAGTGGCACTGAAGCCACCACTCGAAGAACTAGAACTAGCTCCACCTCTCTTGAAGTTCTGAGTCTGACGGGGCCCAAGCGATGCTTGACCTTTACCTTTGTCATCTTTCTTCTGGTTGCCGTCCTTTTCTTCATCAGTATCGCTCGACATATTCTCCGAATCCTCGATCCTCAGTAGTATCTCATAGAAGTCCCGATAAGTCTCGCTGTGGATTGCAGACGCCATAGAACGCCACTTCTTCCTGGTGCCCAAACGAAAAAGAGGGAGCATCTCCGCCGGATTACCAGCGACATCAGGGTGGTAACGGGACAAGTCAGTAAACTTACGGTAGTACTCATTCGCTGACATCTTCCGCTGTTTCAGTTCGGAAAACTCCTGTTTCTTACGGTCAATATACTCAGGGGGCACATACCTTCTCCTAAACAACCTCGTAAAAACATTCCACTCGACCCTCTGATCCGGAGTCAACCTACGAAGCTCCTGCTCCCACCAAGCAGCCGACTCCGTATCAAGAAACCAAGCGGTCGTCTCAACCCATCTCTCCATAGGCAAGTTCCCCTGATTATGTAGCACCCGAAAAGTCTTCTCTATGTGTTCTAGCCAGCGCTCTGCGTTCTCGGGTCCCTCACTGCCCTTAAACTTATCCAACTTCAGATTGTACATAGTTTCCAGAGGAGTCCTCTGGGGAGGGCGCATCACTGCCTGAAGGGCTGTAGCAAAAGCTTCCCCCAATTGAGTAATATCGGGGAACATAGGCTCAGAAGAGCGACGGGGTTCCCGACGAGGCGGCATAGTTCTGACAGAAGACACCAAAATTATTAGAATACTCACAAGGACACAGGACTGCCAAACCTAGGCTCTGATACCAAACTGACACACCCCGACCGAGGTAGGAGCGTGCTGGCCGTCACACAAAGGCGACGTAGCCATGTGCACGTGCGGAAGCTAATAGAGTAGTAATAAAAAGTACGAATAATTAAAAACTAGCATTCAAGTACCAGAATAAGTGCTAGTTAGTGCGATACAAATTCAGAGCAGGTCTATAGCAGTCCAAATAAAATAACAACCGTAGTACGCCCGAAGGCGAACCTACAATGTGGAGTGTCTGTCAGAACGCCGAAAAGCTCGCAAGGGAAACCACCGCAACGGCTAAGCTACTAGAACCTGGAGGGGCGCAAAACAAAAGTGTGAGTGGGCAAAAACAAAGCTCTTTGAAAACCATTTAATAAAACACAATCTAACCCCTCGCCGTAAAACCTGTATACTTCCCAGAAAATAACATATGTACGTATGTATAGATATGCTCAAACATGCTCAAGGGTATGCCAATCATGTTCAATATATGCTATGTCAAAATCTCCTAATGATATGCCAGTGCTCAGGTGTGAGTCGTATCAATCGCACAATCCTCTGGCAGCCGGAGTCACCTAACTTGACCTGTACGGCTGTATACAGAGCTCAAATGTCAATCTCAATAACTAAACCTGCCCACGAGTCGGAACCACCTAAAGGGTCTGTACGACAGGCCTGGGTGTAACATGTATATACGCTCTAGTGCTACGATCACGTGAAGGCTGTGCGAATAATCGCGGGTCACCTATGAGTCGGAACCACCTACTGTGGTCTGTACGACAGGCCTATGCACCTAACTTGGATCCAAGCTGAGCGTATGGTGCGGGAGGTGAACAACACGTGAAGGACTGTGCCCTACTCTGGGCGGGAGCACTAACACCGGGGGTGCAGGTTATGAGCTCTCTAATCATCTCTAACCACTATTTAATGCAATCGTTAATTAACGCTTACCTGGCACTCACCTATGCCTCCGCAGCACCCACACATAAATATATATGACATATGCATATGTATATGTATGCCACAAATGATGCATGCAACGATGCATAAACGATAAATAATAAAGTACATGGCATAAGGCAATTAACCCTTTTTAAATCAATTTCTGGGAATATAAATGTATATAGGTATATACGGAAAACAAAAGCCCACTCACTGGTATGTAGAAGGGTCGTAGCCCCCCTGCCTCGAATGTGCACGCTCGTCCTCGGGATACGTGTCACCTATATGCGAATTAACTATAAAAACGTTAACTTTAGAGCACATAACCGTCCGTTCAAAATAACTTCTCATACATTGCTCAAAATGGACAAATGAATATACCAACGTGACCTACACAACCTCACGATCACAACCATATTTTTAAAATAATTTTTGGACCACGCACGCGCCCCCACGCGCCTGGAATGGCACGGGTCCACGCGCCCCCACGCGCGGCCACGTGCACGGCACACCGACGGAATATTCCGTTGACTGACGGAATATTCCGTTGACTGACGCCGTTAGTCCTGTAGGAATATTCCGTTAAGTCCAACGGAATATTCCCCTGTCTTCTCCGGCGAGCCGCCGCCGCCTGCGCCGCCGCCGGCGCCGGCGCCGTCGCCGGAAAACTGGAAATTTTTCAAACTTCGTTTTCTCACTCGTTTTTCAACCATTTTTCACGTTCTTTATACCAAAATGAAGCTTAGGACTAGTAGAATCACGTTAGACTACTTTTAAGGCCTAAAAATCAAAGAATCTCACCTGCAACAACGATCCAAGTTCGGCCAACTTTGAAACTAAGCTTTCCCGACATCCAAATTCACCCAACGAAGCATTCCCAAGCTCCTTGAGGCCTCACTAACACATCTACAAGCTTAGAATGTCCAAAAACATACTAGATTAGGTTTGCATGAACAGTGCTCAAAACGGAGCTTACGAGATCGACGTGAAAACGACTGGTTTCTCACCTGAAAATGGCACCACTAGACTCCTCTCGGCCTCACCATCACGATGGTGTACCTGGTTCCCTCGATCTGCAAGGTTTTGGGTGGTTTTGGGTTTGGTCCGTACATATATGGTGAAGAAGAAGGGGAAAGAGAGAGACACGGGAGGGAGAGAGACAGAGGGAAAGGGAAGGGCAGAGAGTGCAGGTGTGTGTGTGTGTGGCCCAACACATGCCACAACACACAAAACACCCCACTAAGTGACGAAAACACACTAGGGGCAAAATTGTAATTCCACACGTACGTGTTAATAATCCCAGGACGGGATGTCACATTCATACCTCTTGGTATTCATCAATTTCTTTAAAAATCACTAATTTCATCTTCGTAATTGATTTTGAGGGGAAATGATAAAACCAAACTTGTCATGAAATGTAGTTTAGTTACTACTAGTTTAAGGCCTAAAACGAACCAGTTGAGACATTTATGTTACGTTGGTTCAATATATAGTTCAAAAGAAAAATTAATCGAATTAGACTACCCTATGCGAAACAATTTACTGTGTTTCTTCATCCACCAAAATACCCTAGAAAATGTTATTTATGTTTCACTAGACTCCAAATAGATGAGAGTAAAGGGATACACATGGCTGCAATCTAGTTGCACCACATTACAAAGAGGGGTAATTTGGACGAGTGGTCCCCCATATGTCAGTGACTAAAGTCTTATTTTTTGTTTTCAATAAAAGCAAATGACGCCGTTTCACTTAAGGGGTTTTTCATTTTCCCAGGGTTCAAAACGACTGTGTTTTGGCTTAAGTTTTACAAAAAATGAACCACCAAGCGCAGTAGTAGCATAATCTGGGCTTCATTTCTGGTGAGCGGAGGGGCGGCAGCCTCTTCTTGCGTTTATGTAGCTGTATCTGTTTGGGTCCAAAATAATATTATTGGGCCGAGCGTAAGTTTATGGTCGGCCCAAAGTTTTTCCAAATGTACTAAGCCGCTCAGTTAAGGCGTCCGAGTCCTATTACAAGAAGGAGTGATTTGGATAAGAGCGGATGAGATAAGTAAGTCCTAATGTAATGAGGATTCTTGACCGGATGAGGGCGTTTAAGCCTGGAAATGAATGCGGCCTAAAAAGGGGGTTAAGTTCAAAGTCCTAATAGGAGTAGGATTGGTCGAGATAAGGTTGGATCAGAATAAGAAGTCCTAATCCGAGTATGGTTTTAACTCGATTGTAAGGAGGATTTGTTGCTATAAATAGATAGCGGAGTGCACCATTTGAGAGCCCCTCAAATTCAACACACAAATTGCCCTGCACAAACCTCTCAAACATCTTGAGATTTTTTTGTATTTTTTTTTCGTCAATACACCTTCAGTTTGGATAAACAGCACTGTGAATGCAACCGGTGAACATCTTCAATTTGATAAACAGCACTGTTGCCGTAGAATCAGCTGACCGAGAAGCACTTTCAGTTTGGATAAACAGCACTGCGTTGAGGCCGACTGGTTACCTATCCAAGTCTCGGTCGAGAAAGGTTTCCGAATCCTTATGGCAGAGGTCATCTTATTAGCCTTCTCGGCGAAGTAATATGTTACAAGTTACTACATTCGGCACATTGAACACCGAGTGGTTTTATGATTGGATACTCACAAGTGAGTTTCAGAGTTCGACATTCTGACAGGCCGAACTACATTTATCATGAAGACATACATCTCTTTTGAGTACCTGTGTCCGTATAATTTGGAGCCGGTTTGACGTGCTTATAATCTTACAAATATAATCATTGTGACCGAACCCGGCGCCGACGATTTGTGAACTTCGCATAACTAGCAGCCTTGTCTTCAGGCTTGAGAACTCGAAGATCGAGATGTGTTCCTTCCTCGGTTGCAGTTGCAAGATTAAGAAGTCAGTAGCGCGTTCAACGCAACATCAACAAATTTTACTCCTTGGCCAACGAGTTGGCACACCCCGCATCAACCGAAGGATGTAGTTAGCTCATTTGTTACTCGGTCTGCGCGCTACGTAGGCTTCGTAGTTTTTAGGATCAATAGTATCATATGACTCATACGGATTAAATATACATATGTAAATATATATATATATATATATATATATATTTCGTTGTTCATATATTTATATGACATGCCTGTTGGACAAATTTTTCTACGCTTGCATGGGAGGAGAATTCTCTCCCCTCTTAATCTCTTTTCCCTTCCCTCCCCTCATACTTGAACGGTTACTATTAAAATACGTCAATATCTTATAATAATTTTTTTATAGAGACAATAAGACAAACGATGAGAATACGAAGAAAAAGAATCATAATTCGCTTGCATGATGCATACGTACATATGGACAAAAATTCTCGAAGATTCCAACCCCGAACCATTCAGTATGGGATTCGGTCTGCCTTATTAACTGCGGAAACCATATAAATAAAATATACATAATTATTATTAGGATTGATTTAGTCCGTTGGATAACAATTTGATCTCGGCCGTCCGTTGTTATAGGGATTCTGTGAGTCTCCTCACACTCCCTCATTCGAAGCATCCCACTCCCAACAGCTACCCACCCTCTCTGTCTCTCTCTCAAAGCAACTGCTGCAAGCCTGCAACTCTCTCGAACCGACCAACGAAGCCTCCCTCCACCACAAAAATCCGGACAGTCACCACCACACACAGCCAGCCATGAGCCACCATGATCCAGCGATTCTCCGTTTCTCTCTCTCTACTATTTCTACAGCAACGACGAGCTCAGAAGTCCCCGTTTCGCATTCCGATTCTTCATCCGTCATCGCCGCCGTGCTTGATGCTGTGGCCACTTCTTCTTTTCTCTGAAACGGAAGAGACCCCGATGATTGAGATCCCGGACGTCCTGCATGTAACCGAGAAGCCCCGGTAATCGATCGTCTCTATTTAGGGATTAATTTTCTATTTAGGATGCCTGTTGAATTAGGGATTGACGACTTAGAGTTTTGATTGTTTCTGGATTTGGACTTGGATTTGGATTTCTGGATTAATTTTCTGTGGATTTTCATGTTCGACTTGTGCTATTGGATTTGGAATTGGGTTTGATATGTTTTCTACTGGAAGCATCAAATCTAAAGGACGATAGGATCTAATACCTAGATACATCCAGGGAGAGAAATATTATGATGGAGGAGCGTAAGAAGTCATACATTCCAGAACTTAGATGCAGACTTTTAGGCTGAAGAAAAACAGAAAAGTGATTTCTAGTTTGCATACGTATAAGAAGCTCCCTACTGCATTCAACTCATGCATTACTTTTCTGCACCAAATAGAAGTAGGTTTATAGATTTGGAGAAAACTATTTCTTCTAGTTCGCAAGTAGAACATTACATCAACCAAGACTTACCATCTTTGAAGACAACATTGAGGTGTTTACTCTGATTAACAACCTTGGCAAAGCCCAAGAGCCCTGGGGTCCAAACCATATCCTCCTCCTCTCAAGTCACAAACCTTCCCATGCACTGACCGCCTTTGTTGGGCATAGATGTTGAGAAAGCCACCTACCGTGGAGAGTGATTTCACAATGATGGGCTCCCTTTCACTAGGTGTACAGAAACACACAAGCGGGTTATTGTCTTATAGATTCTATGCCTCCCGAAATGCCGCCACATTATTCTTCAGCGCTTTCTGTACCAATGGAGCTCCAATAAATACCGTGGCAGGTGACTTGAAAGTAAGCATTCTTTGTTCAACACGGTCGTCAATGATTATCGAACCATCACTGATATTAACAAGCCTTCCATCAATCAAATCGACATTTTTCAACAATTGGGTTAATTTCGTCAACTTGGGGAATGCCTTCTGATACCACTCTGGCGGCAAAGGCTCTTCACCAAACTCCTCCGATAAATGATACAGCATCGCATTCAAATGCAAAGCTCCGGTTCGCTTAGCCATTAGATGCTTTGCGCCCTAGATAACCTTCTCTTTATGTCTACAGGCCATTGTTCGATAGGAAACATAAAAAACCCTCCAAATTACCCTTCAATTTCGCCCTCCGAAAATAAAATTGCAACAGTAAGAGGACCTGACTTGATTGAGACAATACATCAAACAGACGGCGTGCAAGTTTATTATCTTCACGTAAGACTTGAACAATCAACCATTCGAGGTTGCTTAATCGGGAATAACAAAGGTAAAGAGAATGAAATTGGAACCTTTCCGGTAATCTTTGTTGTTGGGAACAGAATCTTGAGAGAACCATGCCGCTCGTGGACTTTATGGACGGGCTTGGGCAGGAAATCTTGTTGGATCCACCACCATTGAGAAATGGCTTTTATTGGACATGATGAATTGTGGGCAATGACAAACCCACCCAATGCTAAATATAAATGTGAATTTTTTTCGAGACGAAAATAAAAGTTACAAAGAGAAGGCGCAAGGGCAAGAAGATGTGGCAGAAGCAGGTGTTCTGGAAATCACAAGCATGCTTCTGAATATTAAACATCAACGTTACTTGCATTCCAAAATATGTTATAATGCACCCTCTTTTTTCTTATTTTTCACATCCTAGATTAGTTAATGATGATTTTTTTTAGAATGTTAATAACTAGTTTCGTTCGCATCACATAAAGAAGGGTAAACAAAGTTGAATATTCTTTAATATGAGTCCATTTTTTGGATGCCTTATTAGAAATAGTCCACTTTATTAAAACATTACCGTATTGTAATTCAACTTTATTTTATTGTTACCTTTTTATCAAATTAATTTTTTGATTAAATTAATAAAATAAGTAATGTTATTCCTTGTATTGTATGAAGATTTTAGTTTTTTATGTTTGAATGGTAGCATGCATCGCCTCTGTTCTATAATTAATGGCCACATAGGTCATGGCCCTCGTTATATACGTCCATTAAATGAAAGTTCCTCCATCTCTACGTGAAGGGACCATTATTGCCAGATGACGTAATCTTGATGATGTCACTCTGTTATTGGTTATTAAAACCCTAAACAAAGACCTTGCAACGCGCATGGTTTTCCAACCACTCTATGATGTCACTCTGTTATTGGTTGACTGTTTGTAGTTTGATTGGATTAATCTAACGCTAGCATTACTACGTTAAATTATAGAAAATATTAATATACAAATTTGTGAAAATATTAATATAACTATCTCGGTTGATTTTGATGAAAATTTGCTAAAATTGCTGCTTAGTACTACGGTCCAGTCGTATTCATTTTCACTTATAGGTAAGAGATCTTAAGTTCAATTTTTGCCAAATGCAAATTTGAACTATATTATTGCTAGTTTATTGTGAGGCTTAACTCACTCTCCCACTCCTTTAGTGTAGATAATATCGTTTGTTAAAAAAAAAAAAAAAATTGAAACTTTAGGAAATGTTATATGGCAGTCTGTCAATCTTTATTGATATGTCGAAAATATCGACGAAAACTGTCGATTTTATCCAAAATTTAAGAATTTCTCTAATATTTTTTGAAGTCTACACTTCACTCCCCTCCATATCTTTCACTGATTTTTCTGATATTTTCACAGAAATATTAACTGTATCGGAGAAATTCCAAACTGAGGTTGCTCGTTCGTTCTACCACAAACATTGTCCAGGGCAAGTCATGTTGGCTGGATTTGCTCTCATGTATCTCATCCCGAGAGACCACTAAGCCCATCTCGCGGCAATTATTCTTGTGCTGTAAGTGAATGAATTTTTTCTTCTTCTATAAGTTATGAGGAAGCTAAATTAATGGATCACAATAAGTGAGATAAATCTGGCTACCACAATATCGAGATTTTTCCAAATTTACGTTTTATCAAACTGCCACCACATTAATTGGACTACTTTTGTTTTTAGTTAAGGAAAGACAAAGGATGGGTAGCTGTATGATGAATCACAACATTAATTTAATATGGTCCATTAAACACGTTTTGCAAAAACATATTGAAGAAGAAATGTTATATGATTAAAAAAAGAAGAAGAAATGCTTATATATAGGTAGCTTATCATCGTGCTATTGTTATAAGAAAATTTATTTTTTATCTACCAGATGAGCAAGTAATATGTATTGAGTTTTCTTATTCATCTACAAGAGGCAACTCAACCTGCAAACTTGCTTCTTTTCCTGTATACAAAACAGGTGCGAATTCGCTTCATTTTTTTTTCTTTGCATTTTAGATGAGAAGTATTGTTACTGATACTTCAACAAATTATCATGCACACATTCTCAAAATAATAATTTCCCTTCAAAACAAGTTAGACGACATATTTTTAGTACCAATAACAGCTCACTTTTCAATTTATAATCTTTCGTCTGGCTTTTTTCTTCTCCATTGCTATGTTTGCACATATCCATCGGTTTGAAACATTTAGTGTCATATTTACTCCTTAAGGGAATGTTGTAGCTTTCTTCTTAATATCTTTGAATTGAATAGTTTGGATGTGTATATATGTTTAAGTTTCATAAATATTCACTATTAAGTACAACTATGCACTGATATTGTCTTCAATTAATCATTAGGCCTAATATATGGATAGTATCTTCTTTTTTTTTTTAGCTGAATTTTCCTTTTTTTTTTTATATATATATTTTTTTTCTCTCTTTAGACCATCTCCAATGCTTGGATAGCAAAAAAAAAAAAAAATTAGGTTTTAGCCCATAAATAGTTTTTTTTGCTCCAACCCTTATGCCTAAAATTTTAGCCCCAGATTATTAAATAATGAATTTAGGTTTTTTTTTTAAATTAAATTTAAAAAAAAAAATTTATGTAGACTATGAAACACTATTTTTTTTTTTTAAAAAAAATTTAACCTAAAAATATTTATATTCCGATAAATATTGAAAAATCACTAAATTGACACATGACATGAAACACTAAGGAAGAATATGTAACACATAATAGAGATTTGTGTGGTTGTTTTGGAAATGGGAAGAAATGATTTTGGAAGATGGTAGAAAGAAAAATTGGAAGAATTGTACGAGAAAAGTGAGTTTTGTGTGGATCTTTGAACAAATACATAGGTATTTATAGAGTTTTTGGGTGAATTTTGAGTTAAATATATTTTAATTATTTTAGCCGTTGGATTTAAAATTGGACCGTTAAATTTGATTATATTCGATCTCAACCTTTGGATTCAATAAATATAAAACTATAAATTAAATAAATTAAAGTGGATCGTTGGATCTCCAAGATCCATTTGAATTCTACTTGTTGAATCACCAAAAGGAGCCGTTGGGCTCGTGTCACAGGCCGACAGCAGCCTGACATCCCCGCGTGGGTGGGCCAGCAAAGTTGAGGCGGGTTGAGTTAGTGCGCGTGTGCTAGGTTGTGAGCGCGTCTGGGCTGGGCTGGGCGAGTCCGGTCCACTCCTTTTATTCTACTCTCACACGTGGGCACCACACTAAATCTTGGGGGGAATTGAATTTTTTTTTTTTCCAGTTCTAACACTTAATCCTATTTTGGCACAAGGGTTGGAATGAAATGGGAGGAATAGAAGGGAAAATTTGAGACTTACTCCAAGTGTTGGAGTTGGTCTTAAAGTTTAAAATGACCCCACTTTGTTTGCATTTATTACCCCCACCCCCACCATCTTCATTTTTGTTCACTTTTTGTCTTTTGTATTATTATTTTTTTTCTTGTATACAAGATAGATAAGCATTTTTAGTTTTGTTTTTATAGTAAACTTGATATAAGTTCAATTTTGTGAGCCATAATTGTAACATCCCACATCGTCCAGGGAAGTGTAACTTGTAAGCCTTATATGTATATTCCCATCCCTACCTAGCATGAGGCATTTTGGGAGCTCACTGGCTTCGGGTTCTATCGGAACTCCGAAGTTAAGCGAGTAGTACACGAAATAAATCCCATGATGGGTGACCCACTAGGAAGTTCTCATGTGAGTTTTCCAGAAACAAAACTGCGAGGGCGTGGTCGGGGCCTAAAGCGGACAATATCATGCTATGGTGGTGGAGCAGGCCCGGGATGTGGTGGACCCCGGGCTAGGATGTGACAATAATTAGAAATAATCCGCTTTAAGTTTTTGTTCCGATGGATTACATGTTAGTTTATTTTTATTTTCATACCAAATATACCCTAAAATTTATAAATTGTAGTAAATATGTAAATACACATAATACCTTAATTATAGGATTAATTGTTTTATAAAATTTACAGTCATCGATTATTAATTTGTAGCTGAATTTTTCTCCTTCTTTTTTGTTCTAAAACTTTTTTTAGTGTTTTTCTTATCAATATCATTGTTTTCTTATGAAAATCATATTGATTCTATGAAATTCGTTGATGTTTATTTAACTATATAACATATGTTTTTAATGTATCTCTCTATTATTTTTTATATTCTACCTATATCACAAATTAATTGTATTAATTTACCTATATCATAAGTTTATCTGCCTATTCCATAGGTTTTTGTTCATAAGTTACCTATAATATTGATTGATTTAATATTTTTCTTAATCTACCTCTATCACATATTAAATGTATTATCTACCTGAATCACAAGTACCTATATCACAATATTTCTTTGTTGTTGATAAAAATGTATTATATTTGTTTGCTTGTGAGTTTAAATATTTTTTTTTAAATTTAAACTTAACTCTTTCCAATTGCATAGTGACATCACAACTCTATAAAAATACTACACGACGGCAAGTTTGACTTATTATTTGTAGATACTAATATTTTGTTCTATATTTTTTAAGGGTAGATAGAAAAAATTAATTCAATTTGACCAAACGCACTCCTCATCATAAATATATAAGACAGAATTGATCAAATGCGCTCATCATCATAAATATATAAAACAAAATTTAATTTTTTCGGGTGTATTTATTTGCAATGCTTGGATTAATTTTTATTATTATCTAGATTAGTTTTGATTATTGTCATGTTTTCTCAATAATTAGTTGAAGCATGTTAAAAATATCATAGCGAAGAATTTGCTTATTATTGTGACAGTGATCATCATCTCGTCGTCAACAATTACGATTTGGAACAACAAACACATCAGCATTAAATGGAAGGAAGCAGCGAAGATCCATATGACATCGAAAACCTTTTCACTCCGTTACTAATTTCAATGGGTCAGACTCAGGAGAATGATTTGCCTCCCTCGCCCGATCCGTGTTGTATCTACAGAGTTCCTGAACCAGTACGGTGTGTAAATGAAAAGGCCTACACACCTCAACTAGTCTCTATAGGCCCGCTTCACCATGGCAAGGAAGGCTTAGAAGAAATGGAAGGACACAAGAGGAGGTACCTGCAGTATTTTTTAGAGCGGACTGGGGTCAGCGAGAAAGATTATGTAACGAAAATAAAGGGCAAGGAAGCGGAATTGCGCAGTTGCTATGCGCACACCATTGAGTTTAGCAGTGAAAAATTTGTAGAAATCATTCTTGTGGATGCCGCGTTCATCATTGAGCTTTTATTGAGGGGGGACGGGGAGCATATCAAGCCCGATAGCAATGACCGCATCTTTTACAAACCAGGGTTCATAAATTTTATGGTACCTGACATGCTTTTGCTCGAAAATCAGCTGCCATTTTTCATTCTTGAGGATCTCTTTTCCTGGACCCCAAAAAGTGAAGAGGATCTCCTTCCCATTGCGGATCAGGTGCCGGCTACGAAGCTTTCAGTACTTGGCCTCTCTTACGAGTTCTGCAAGAAATCAACGGGTTTTTATATGGAAAAAGACAATTGGGAATGTCCTAGTTCTAAAGTACATCATTTTGTTGATTTGGTTAGAACTTTACATCTACCAACGGCGAAGGGGAACTCAAAAAATGGAGAGCAACTCGAACTTCTAGGTATACCGACCTTGACGAAACTACACAGGGCTGGAGTCAAGTTTCGTCCGGTGAGACCAAGCGAGAATCTATTTGATATACGTTTCACTGATCAAGACGGAATTTTGAAAATTCCACATCTAATAATCGATGATGACACAGAGCTTGTACTCCGAAACCTTATTGCCTTTGAGCAATGCCATTGCACTCCGAATTCCTACTTTTTCAGTGATTATATCATCCTCATTGATCATTTGGTGAACACCCCAAATGATGTGGAATTGCTTGTCAAGGAGGAAATTGTTGAAAATCTGCTTGGTGACAACAATGAGGTATCTACTCTGATTAACAGGCTTTGCAAAGGTGTTGTGTTTGACAGAGATGAATTCAGTTATGCTAAGCTTACAAAGGACCTCGACAACTACTGCAAAAATCCGTGGAACAAATGGATGGCGGATCTGAAACAAACATATTTCGACACACCTTGGAAAATTATTTCCTTCATTGTTGCTACATGTGTCATCGTTCTCACTATCACACAAATGGCGTGGACTTTTACTCACTAAGTTAGGCACTCCGTTTTCCATTTCATTTTTCTTCCTGTTCTTTTCCCACTTAATTTCTATTGTGCACTATAATGTAAATTTGCAATGGCTTGTCTATGCGTGAAGTTAAATAATAATGCTTTGAGAACAAGTGCCACGACTTGTCGCCCTCTCCCACTTCTCCTTCGTAGTGGGGTAGTTATCTAAGCACGTTCCCTTGCATCCGTATATTTCTTGTGGGCTTTTTACCTTGCACAACACTTTCCCCTTGGATGATTGGTAGTGGCCCATGAGTCGAAACCAGATTTTATCCTCCCACAGTGCCCCATTTTTCCCTTTTTTACGCATGTGAAATAGGGGAAAACTGAGTTTTTCGATCTCATGGGGCCTTGAAACTACACTCTTTAAGCCAAGCTAAACTTGAAGCACTTTTTACTAAGGCCAAATTTGTGGAATTTGCTTTTTCTAAGAATAAATTTACTGAAGGTAAATTTACCGAAGCCTTCATTTCTTTACGAATGAGGACTGACATCTTCCCACTATGATTTTCGAACGAGGATTTACGAAACTAACACATTACGAAAGTGGACTGACATCTTACGAACTGACGAAATTTAACTGAGTAGGTTGTCTGACAGGCTATACATATATGTACCTAAGCCTTCGTTTCGTTACGAATAAGATCTTCCTACTATGATTTTCGAATGAGGATTTACGAGTGAGGACTGACACGTTGACATGATTTACGAACGAGGACTGACACGTTACGAAAGTGGACCGACACGTTGACATGATTTACGAACAAGAACTTACGAACAAGGACTAACACGTTACAAAAGTGGACTGACATCTTACGAACTGAAGAATTTAACTGAGTAGGTTGTCTGATAGGCTATACATATATGTACCTAAGCCTTCGTTTCGTTACGAATAAGATCTTCCCACTATGATTTTCGAACGAGGATTTACGAGCGAGGACTGACACGTTGACATGATTTACGAACGAGGACTGACACGTTACGAAAATGGACTGACATCTTACGAACTGACGAAATTTAACTGAGTAGGTTGTCTGACAGGCTATACATATATGTACCTAAGCCTTCGTATGAATAAGATCTTCCCACTATGATTTTTGAACGAGGATTTACGAGCGAGGACTGACACGTTGACATGATTTACGAACGAGAACTTATGAACAATGACTGACATGTTACGAAAGTGAACTAACACCTATATCGTATTTATTATATAGATCTCTATCCCATCTTGTCTGCACACCTACATACACTTTTACCTGATTTACACACACATACACACACATATATACATATATTTATATATATTTACCACGTATGTTTCCTGCTCACACATATAATCCACAATGCTAGGCTGCACACCTAGTTGGCATATCTAATCTGCACACCTATATATACATATATCAATACACACACACACACACACACACACACACACACACACACACCGACATACTTGCTTCTCTCACTCTCTCTCTTTATAAATATATTTATAAAAAATAGAGTTTAGTCGGTACCATTAGCAGCCGTGCATTAGAGAGACCATATTTGTCTTCATCTTTTTTTTTTTTTTTTTTTTTTTTTTACCTATTCGATCTCAAATTTTCGATCTTGGATGGGTCTTTGCCCATTTGATCTTAGGTTTTCTTTATCCACTCGATCTTAGACTTCCGATCTTGGTTGGGTCTTTGCACATCCGATCTTGGGATTTCTTTTCCCACTCGATCTTAGATTCTCGATCTTGATTGGGTCTCTGCCTATCCGATCTTGGGTTTTCTTTTCCCACTCGATCTTAGATTCTCGATCTTGATTGGGTCTTTGCCCATCCGATCTTGGGTTTTTTTTTCCCACTCGATCTTTGATTTCCGATCTTGATTGGGTCTCTGCCCATCCGATCTTGGGTTTTCTTTCCCCACTCGATCTTATGTTTTCGATCTTGATTCGATCCTTATCCCTTCGTTTTAGATTTGAATGAAATGCAACTTTATTTATCAAATAATAAGGAGATGTCAACAGACATCCAAGGATACACCATTCAATATGCAGGGAAGATAAAAAGGGATTTACCCTTCAACATTGCTGGAAACAGAAATTTAAATACAGAAAACATAAACACGAAAAGCTAAATGTGGTACTTTCTCAAATTAATTGCATTCTATGGGCACGACACATACTGACCTGTTTCAACGTGCATGAGTTTATAAGCTCCCTTTCCAAAGGCTTAGGTCACCTCGTATGGTCATTCACATATGCGTCCAAGCTTCCCTGCATTCAAATATTTTGTGTTTTCCATGACCTTTCTCAATACCCATTCTTTTAACCTGAATCTTTTCAACTTGACCCGCTTGTTGAAGTAAGCAGCAACTTGGTTCTGATAGTTCGCAAGTCGTAGTGTGGCGATTTCTCTTTGTTCCTCGACTAAGTCGTGGGTTTCAAGGTAGGCACAGTAGTGCCCGTTGGAGATGCAACAATAGTGGTTGTGGCCTGCTTTGATTGGATAAGTTCTTCTTCCTCTAGTTTGATGATTCCATCAGCCCAAGCCATTATCTCCCTCATGTCTAATGGTGGAATTTCGATTAATGACCTACACATCTTTGTTCCAGGCAACACCCTTCTCAGAATGCCAAAGACGCAGTGTGAGCTGCCCTCCTTATCTTCCTCTTCTGCACGTTTTCTCTTGGTGCCGACCACATTTTCCACTGCTTTTCTTGCTTCAGCCTTCTTCAATGCCTCATTGGCTGTCTTTTTTGTTTCTCGCAATTCCCTCGTTAGCTTTCTAAATTGTTCCAAGGCGAAACTGGGTTCAGTATTTTGGGAATGAGACCTCACATGCACCGATCGAGTCCTTGCATCTCCGAAGGGATTCAGAACTTCTTGTGCGGATCCAGTTATATTTGTAGCTTGATTTTGTTTCTTTTCCCACAGATGGCGCCAACTATTGGAGCGAGATTTCTCACAAGAAGAAATGCCTCCACAGATTCGTTGACCACAATCCTCACGTTCGCCGAATCCTTCGCTAAAGATACCCCTGAATAGTCTTCTTCTATAGCATGCCCGGGTGGTACCTACAAGAGATACTCCGATGCTCAAGTCAGTTGATTGATTTTCTATTCTCTGGATTTTCTCGAGTTCTGATTACGTACCTTGTTCTTTGGCTCATCTCCCTATTTATAGGATTGCATGCTTGAGGATCAAGCACCACGACCAATCCTCCTTTCCCACTTCTTTAGTGGTCATCTGTCATATGACTGCATGCTTTGAGAACAAGTGCCACGACCTGTCGCCCTCTCCCACTTCTCCTCCATAGTGGGGTAGTTATCTAAGCACGTTCCCTTGCGTATGTATATTTCTTGTGGGCTTTTTACCTTGCACAACATTTTCCCCTTGGATGATTGGTAGTGGCCCATGAGTCGAAACCAGATTTTATCCTCCCACACTAATTTTATTAAATCACAAATTTGAAACGGATTTTAACATGCAATACAGCCATAAGATAAGAATCCTTTTAGACTAACCTCGATGGTGGGCGTCGCAGGAATCGTCGGATTATGGTCGGAAAACTCAAATCCAATGTTGATGTGAAATTCAACGTGGAAGGGTGAAGAAGAGGAATTTCAACTGGAAATATCTGGAGCACAATGGCTGCTTGGTGAGGATAAGTCGCTCCAGAAGGTTTCCGAATGGAGTTCGATGATGGGGAACTCTGAGTAACATTGGTTTCAGATGACCGGTGAAAGGGAGGAAATTAAGAACGAGGGAGGGCTAGTTCGAAAGGGACATAAATCCCTAACACTCAAAAGCTATAAAAACCCAGAAATCCCTAAAAAACCCACAAATTCAAAACCACAAAAATCCAATCTAAGAGATCCAATCACCAAGATAGTTTAACATGAATCACTGCCATCCAAACACAACCTGTAGTTCATAACTTTTGTATAGAGTAGAACTCTTACATGCAGATCCATCGCTTCCTTGCAACTGCCAATACTGATCAAACTAAACCACTTCACACCCAACATGTTCTCATGCCTAACAATCACTACAATTATTTTGATTACATTCAAGCCTAGACCAACATTTTCTTACATCAAACAGCTGACTTTAGTCATTCATGGTTTATTACTTTTGACAAAAGTTTTAGATTAAATTTTCGATCTTGGTTTCCCAAATGGTGGTCTACTCACGGACTAACAGCTAGTTTATTGCCGTAAGATCTTATGCAAGTCCTCTTATCTGGTTTCCAGAAAAAAATTTGATAGCAGCCGTTTCGACGACAGAATTTCACTTCTACCGTTGTTTATGGCAAAATACAAAGTCCCTTGGATTATGAAATGAAATTTTGAAATTGAAACAGGTGAAATTTATTGTTCCCGATGGGTTAAATGGTGGGATAAGTTCAACCATCAGAAGATCATCAACCTGGTCCTCTCCGACTTCCCCATTGTTTCTGTCCCAGCGGTTTCTTCACCAACAACAAAGGCACTGCCAGAAATCTCAGAACAAACTCAATCCTTATCATACATTAGTCCTTCATCATCCCTTAAAGGAAAGTCAAAATCCTTTAGTTCAAAGAAAAAAGAGAAATCTTCACAACTCAAAGATTTAGCCCAGAAGCTCATGGCAGAAGCAACTTTGCTGCATGAAGAAGACGTAGAAATAGACTCTGACTCATCCGACGCTTCGTCACAACTTCCCGCCAAGTGGGCGAACTATCAGGATTCCCAAGACC
This sequence comes from Pyrus x bretschneideri, assembly GCF_019419815.1. Lineage (NCBI taxonomy): Eukaryota > Viridiplantae > Streptophyta > Magnoliopsida > Rosales > Rosaceae > Pyrus > Pyrus x bretschneideri. Next base: position 7,234,269 of record NW_025999390.1, on the reverse strand, counting down.
CATTTGAAATTTGAATTCAAAAAGTAATAATTTGTAATCATTTCAGATTTTTACCCATGCAAATCCTACAGTAGAAGCCATGTGATTTTATCACCGAAAGTAGCATCAGCAACAACAACAATCATTCCAACAAAACACTATTCATGAATAGTAAAACCACTTTTACTATTCATCCATCATTTCAGAAGCAGCATCGTGATTGCACAATGAAAAGCATCATCATTCAATAGCTTTTACAGCTTACAACACATGCAAGCGGGATTCCTGGCCTCAAACATCTCATCCAATTCTACAAAACCAAAGCTCAAGCTTTATTCGAAGCAGGCTGAAACTTCTGCGTATTCTCAACAGAACAGAAGATCAACATTCAGACCTCACATATCTCATCAGATCAAAATTATAAACACTTGTATTTTATTATTATCGAGGATGCTTGCGAGCTCCATTGTTTTCCTCATCAATTGTCAGCAGACAAAATTGTAAGCCAACAATCCAGTTTCAATAAAACTATTTTCAAATCTTTATCTGCATCATTAATTTTAATTCATTATTTTCATTATGAAGAATATTTTTATCACAACGGATTTTGATTATCTTATTCCCAGTCAGTTCATTGAGTATCTCAAATTCAAGGTAAATACCGATAAGTCTTTCATTGAATTCTTCCTATGCATTTACAGCCTTTGGTATGATATCTGCAAGCTTAATGATCATAATGACTGTAGTCTTGATTGTTGTCCTCATAATTTCTATCATCATCAATAGATAGATAGCATGACTACAAGTTTGACTTATTATTTGTAGATACTAATATTTTGTTCTATATTTTTTTTCTCATCCCTACGTTGATTAAAACAAAAAGAGGGTAGATAGAAAAAATTAATTCAATTTGACCAAAAGCACTCCTCCTCATAAATATATAAAACAGAATTGACCAAATGAGCTCCTCGTCATAAATATATAAAACAAAATTTACTTTTTTCTGATGTATTAATTTGCAATGCTTGAATTAATTTTCTTTATTATCTAGATTAGTTTTGATTATTGTCATGTTTTCTCAATAGTTAGTTGAAGCATGTTAAAAATATCATAGTGAAGAATTTGCTTATTATTGTGACATTGATCATCATCTCGTCGTCAGCAATTACGATTTGGAACAACAAATACATCAGCTTTAAATGGAAGGAAGCAGCGAACCTCCATATGACATCGAAAACCTTTGCACTCTGTTACTAACTTCAATGGGTCAGACTCAGGAGAATGATTTGCCTCCCTCGTCCGATCCGTGTTGTATCTACAGAGTTCCTGAACCACTACGGTGTGTAAATGAAAAGGCCTACACACCTCAACTAGTCTCTATAGGTCCGCTTCACCATGGCAAGGAAGGCTTAAAAGAAATGGAGGGACACAAGAGGAGGTACCTGCAGTATTTTTTAGAGCGGACTGGGGTCAGCAAGAAAGATTATGTAACGAAAATAAAGGGCAAGGAAGCGGAATTGCGCAGTTGCTATGCGCACACCATTGAGTTTAGCAGTGAAACTATGTAGCTTTTACCTTTTCTGCAACAGCATATTACCTTTTCTTGTCCTCAATTGCTAAAGCATCCTTTTAGACTAACCTCGATCGTGGGCGTCGCAGAAATCATTGGAAAACTCAAATCCAATGTTAATGTGAAATTCTTCACGGAAGGGTGAAGAAGAGGAATTTCAACTGGAAAGCTAGAGCACAGTGGCTGCTTGGTAAGGAGAAGTCGCTCCAGAAGGTTTTCGAATGGAGTTCGATGATGGGGAACTCTGAGTATCATTGGTTTTAGATGATCAGTGAAGGGGAGGAAATTGAGAGAGACGGAGGGCTAGTTCGAAAGGGACAGAAATCTCCAACACTTAAAAGCTAAAAAAACCCAGAAATCCCTAAAAACCCCACAAATTCAAAACCACAAAAATCCAATCTAAAAGATCCAATCACCAAGATCGTTTAACATAATCACAGCCATCCCAACACAAACTGTAGTTCATAACTTTTGTACAAAGTAAAACTCTTACCTGCAGATCCACCGCGTCCTTGCGATTGCCAATACTGATAGGGATGGACAAAATACCATAGATTGGGTAACTGCGGTTACCCATTCATTTAAAGTTCACAGTTACAGTCATGAGTAACCGTTTAAATGAACAAACGGTTATGGGTATAACTGTTTATCCGTGAAATTTAAATGAGCGGTTATGAGTATTACTCGCAGTTATAACAGGGTATCTATTTACCCATTTAATTTAATATATGTAACTTTTAATTAAAAAAATTAAAAACCCTAAATTTTCAATCTCTCTGCTAGACTTAAAGTCTCAAACGCCCCATCCCCTGCTCATCTCTCCCTCATTGCTGCCCTTTCTCTCATCTTCGCCAATCTTTCAACTACCTGCTATAGTTCCTCAATTTCTGTCACAAAAGCTTAGTCAATCTTTCTTTTTCAAGATTGTCTTCTTGATGTGCTTCGAGTGAACTTGATTCGGCTTCTGTTCTTATTTTTTGGTTGCATATCAACAGCATTGGCCGCATATCATAGTTCAAGGAAGCTAGAACCACAGTTGTTACATCCTGACCAGCTGAGGATGCATGAGACAACAAGTGTGATTCGTCATTCGTAGATGTGCTGCTAAGTCGCAAACTTGCCTCTACTCGATCTTGAGACCTCTGTAAGCCCATTGAAAACGTCAGACTAAAATCTACTCAGTTATTACATCTTCATTGCCCCATACATATTAGGTGTTTTGTATCCGATACTTTTCTATGTATCCCATACATATTACATGTTTATTATGTCTAATCGTCTAAAATAGGGAAATACATGCGAAAATGTACCTATAACGATGTTTAATTGCCAGAAAATGACAAATTATGACAAATTTTTCGTTTGTAATTTTCAAGTTGTTAAAAAAAAACATGTAGACTGGAAAAAAAAAGATAAACAAGTAAACGAGTTAATGGTTATGATTAAATGGGTAAACGGTTATGGTTAAATGGGTATACTGTTATGGGTATGGTTAACCGTTTATAAACAGTTATGGGTATGGGTATAACCGTTTATACAAGTACCCAACGGGTATAACTGTTTACACGATTATGCGGATATGAACATAAACGGTTATGAGTAAATAACCGCGGTTACCTGCTCGCCATAACCATTGCACATCCCTACTGATCACTAGCAAATGATCAGATCGGAACTGAAACGAAAGAGATAGAGAGATCAAAAAAGGCAAACACAGATGGAGAGAGAGGAGAAAAGAAAAGGAAAGGGAAAATGAAAGATGCTGAACACGAAAAGTGAAAATGCAAGGTAAAGCAAGCAACCCAGTCGAAAAAGAGAACCCTAAAGATGATCAACGCGTGGATCAAATGGGCAAAACTGACTTTTGACTGTAGAAAAGTGAAAATAGCACGGCAAGCAGAGAAGAAATCAGGGGCATTTCCGTCCTATCACTATTAATGAACATTGCCAGACTCAATTGAGTTTTAGCGTATATAATTTATAAATCATCCTTACAAAAATTTTAACTAATCCAAAATCATTAAGACGTTTCTTTGTAGAGAAGAAAATGGATGAATACGGTTCTACAAAGAAACCCTAAACCCTTAATTCAACGGTCATATGGTTTGAAATTTGGATATTTTTGGTAGACATGATATTTGAAGAAATACCTAAAAGATAGATGATTCGGATAGCTGAAATACAATACAAATTGGACCTCACAAAAACTTATGTCAAAAGTTATGTAAAAAAAAAATGATGTCAAATTACATTTTACACCCTTAAGTTTAGGTGCAATTGCACTTCATACATCATTTTAAAAACATTTTAATTTCATATATTCACTAACATTTTCGGGTGAACTGCCAATTTAGTCATTGAATTATCATTTGAGTGAAAATTATGAGGTCTCTAAACATTTTTTTTTCCCAAAAAAATTAGTTATTGAATTATAAAAATCTGCCAATTACTTCTATAATATTAGATTCCAAGTTACCATATTCATTTTTCCATCAATTTAAATCATGTTACTTGCATGTGATACACATTGAGGGTAGATTGGTAAATTTTCATAAAGAGATAGTGTATGAAGTTAACTTTGGAGGATAAATTAGACGTTAGATTCGCAACCTATATGAAATGTTAAGGGGTTATAGGTAAGAAAATGACGATATTACACTCTAAAGTCTGTTAAGTGACTTTAGTTTTCCAAAAATTAGATAAAATAGCTTTGAATATAATAGTATGAATGAAATTATCAATTTTTAATGAATTTAAGTACTTATTTTATCGCAAAAAATAATTTAGGATCTAATTGACTACACTAGGGCTTGGACCCGAAAAACTCGTCTGCAATGAGTTGTGGATTTGATGGTATTTCAGAGCAAAAAGTGTATTAAAAACCAAGACTAAGATGACGGTATTAAAAGATGACAGTATTTAAGGACTTATATTATAAGTGTATTAAAAAATTAAGATTTTAGAGGATTTCAAAGATGACGGTATTTGGAGACGAGTCTTTTAGGGCTTGGACCCGAAAAGAAGATGAAGCTCTTTGCAAGGCTTATAGATGGGTGTCGGAAGATAGTGTGAGGGGGAATTGTCAAACAGATGACGGTATTTGGACTTGTGTGTCCAAAAAATACTTAGAGTTTTATGAAGGCACCACTCTAATGAGTATTCGAAACCACAAGAGTTGTTCTTCAAGATGGAAGAAACATCTTCAGCCAAGTGGCATCAAGCATTGTTAGCAGTCGCAAGTAAACATGAAAGCGGTGCTAATTACTATGACAAAGTAAGTGTTTTCACAATTTATTTTAAATATTTAATTATATTACATTTAATTTCATAAATTAATTTTTCTTAATTTTTTTCTAGGTACGCCAAGTGGAGGAATTGTATATGGAGAGCATCTCGAAACCCTTTCAGTTTCATAGTTGTTGGGAAATTTGCAAAGGGTGGGTGTTATTTGAAGATCCACCATAGAGAGCTGCTACGCCAGTATTCGGAACTACATCCTCAGTTACAGATATGGATGAAGATGGATCTCCAACCATTCAACAAATAAGGGTAAAAAATCCGTCTTCGGGTGATGGTTCCATACCTAGGGCTATGAGACGAAACAAGGCGCGAAGGTTGAAGGAAAAGGGTAAGGCAGATGATGATTACGTGCTCAACATGAAGTGGCGGCCTCATTGCGATTATTGGCAGAGTAAAATGCCCTTGAGGTGGAAGAAAGGAAGTGTAGGTATGAAGAACGGGCCAAACAAATACAAGAAGAGATGGATAATAAGAATATGGAAATGAACACTTCGAATTACACTCCAATGAGTAAGGCCTATTTTGATAGGAAAAAAAAAAGAAATTATGAGTCGACGGCAGTTGTTTACCTCTAACTATACTCCTACGATGGCAAATGATGAAGATGATGTTGATTATAGATATTAAATTTAAGTTGTAGTTTTTAAATTTAAGTTAATGTTGTTTTCGAATTTAATTTGTCATTTTTAAATTTTAGTTGTAGTTTTTAAATACAAGTTGTAGTTTTTAAATTTAAGTTGTTGTTGTTGTTTTTTTTTAAATTTAAGTTGTTGTAGTTTTTAAATTTAAATAATAAATTATGTTTGGCCCTATGGCCCTTGGTTGGAGACCCTTTTTTGTGACAAGGCTAAGGTTATCTCCAACCGAAAACTAACCAGAGGGCTCGTTTTAGCCCTCTGGCCCTCCAAGAAATTAATATTTTAATGAACAGTATATGGCTATATTTGCCTCCGTCTCCAACCGAAGACCAAAGAGTCATAGGGCTCGTTTTAGCCCTGTCACAAAAAACCGTCTCCAATCGAGGGCCAAATGGCCATATGGCCAAACATAATTTATTATTTAAAAACTATAACTTAAATTCAAATCTAACGGCTAAATGACGTCAGCTAGCCGTTAGTAGCTGACATCATGTTGACGTCAACTAGCCGTTGGATTTGAAATTTTCTTTTGCTATAAATAGGGTGGATATTGGGCTATAATTCACACAACTTTGAATTCAATCTATTTCAATTCAATATTTTTCAATTCAAGTTTGCAATAAATTCCAACTTCGAATCCTCTTCAGATTCCAACTGGGGATCCTCATCCAATTCCAAATTGGAAGCAAAATGGGCTCAAATGAGACGAGAAGATGAGGAGTTTGATGAAGAAGTTTAAGTAAAGCGCAACAAACAAAACAGAGCAGCAGGTTGCGGCCATGGTGTGTCAGCCAATTGAGGAACAACCTCAATGAGGTGGCTCTATTGTTGATCGCTCTTAGAAACTATGAAACAGAGTGATGTCGCATGCCAATCTGATGAACAACTACTTCAACCCCAACTCGATGTACACAAAAAAGGATTTCAGGCGTCACTTCCGGATGAGGCGTCATGTCTTCGAGCATTTACTTTGTGATGTCCAGTAGGTCAATCCATACTTTCGATAGAAGTGGGACAGAGCAGGCCGCCCTGGTTTTTCACCTCATCAGAAGGTTACTGTTGCACTCCGAATGATGGCCTATGGCTCCCCAGCTGATTCATGGATGAAACCTATGGTATGTCTGAGTCTACATGGCTTGATACTCTTGAACAATTTTGTGACACAATTGTTCAAGTTTACAAAGACGAGTACCTCCACGAGCCAATTCAAGAAGATCTAAATCGGCTCCTTTGCAAAGCTGAAGACCGTGGGTTTTCGAGCATGATAGGGTCATTAGACTGCATGCATTGGGATTGGAAGAACTGTCCCACCAGATGGCAATGAGGCTTTTAGCGGAATGTCGAGAAAGCCAACTGTTATGTTGGAGATGGTTGCCTCATATGACACATGGATCTGATATGTTTTCTTTGGAGTCCCTGGATCCCAAAATGACATTATAGTTCTTGGGCGTCACCCCTCTTCAAAAACTTGACGGAAGGTAAACTACCTCAACTTCACTACTACATCAACAACCGTCAATACAATATAGGGTATTACTTGGCAGATAACATCTACCCAAAGTGGGCGACACTTATCCAAGCAATTCCAAACCTTAGGAATGACGTAGAAAAGTTGTTTACCTTACACCAAGAGGCATACAAGAAAGATGTTGAGAAAGCTTTTGGTATTCTACAAGCATGGTGGAAGATCATTAGCGAACTAGCAAGAGGGTGGAGTCGAGAAAATTTGGACTCCATCATGATGTCTTGCATCATATTACACAATGTGATAGTGGAGGATGAGCGAGATGGGTATATTGATGGAGAGTCCGATGACGACCAAGAAGATCTAAATAGGTCAAGAAGGGCTCGTGCAAAAATATATGATTGGCCTAATTTGCCTTTCAATCCAAGAACTGGTAGTATCTCTATAATTGAGTACATGAGATGCTATAGAATGATACGTTCTCGTGCCACAAACAAGTAACTACAACAGGATCTTGTTGCACATCTTTGGGCCAAAAGAAGCATGGAGTAGGCGTTTAAATTTTATGTTGTTAAATGTTTTTAAAAATGTTGTTAAATGTTTTTTTTATGTTGTATATTTTGTATGTTGGTTAATGTTATTTAATATTGTTTCATATTGTTTAATGTTGTTTCATGTTACTTAATTTAATTTAATGTTGTATAATGGCTTAGGAAGTTTTAGGAAAAAACATAATTTAAAAAAAATATGAAACAAATTTTGTGAAATAGAAGTTATAGGATAAAAATAGAATTTAAAATAAATTAAAACAAATTTTGTGAAATAGAAGTTATAGGAAAAAATGAAATTTAAAGAAAAATATGAAAGAAATTTTGTAAAATAAAAGTTATAGGAAAAAATGGAATTTAAAAAAAATATGAAAGAAATTTTGTAAAATAAAAGTTATAGGAAAAAAATAGAATTTAAAAAAAAATATATGAAAAATAGAAGTTATAGGAAAAATTTTGTAAATAAAAAATAATAATAAAACTGTAAAAAAAAAAAATTCAAATGCAACGGCTAGTTGATGTCAGCTAATCGACAGGAAATATGATTTTTCTGGTCAGCCCCAGGCTAGCTGGCTGGCTGCATGCAGCCAACCCTCCAGCCCTTTCCGATTCCATGGGGCCCTCTCAGATTCCACAGCCCTCTGGCCTAACCCTCGGTTGGAGACGATTTTTGGCCATCTGGCCCTCTGGACCTTTCGGTTGGAGATGGCCTAAAACGAGCTCTCTGACCTTTGGGCCCTCGGTTGGAGATCAAAACAAATATGGCCCTGTACTGTTCATTAAAATATTAATATCTTGAAGCACCAGAGGACTAAAACGAGCCCTCTGGCCAGCCCTCAGTTGAAGATGGCCTGAGTACAGAAAACAAACTCAAAAAATTTAGGGCAAGTAAGAGAGAATAAAGGGTTAATTTGGGGAATTTGGGAAAGCGGGTGGCGGTACAACATATGAGGAAGTTAATAGTGGTGCTGTGAAGCTTTTCGTATTGTTGAAGGTTCGGTAGACGTTGTCGAGGTCGCGGTGCATGCAACCTTGTGCTGGAAAAATAGATGACTGGAAGAGGGTGGGGAAGATGGGTTTGAACGAAATAGAAGGAGGACGGCGTTGCTTGGGAAGACGCAGAAGGAGGGTCCTGCAACGGATATGAGAGAGTTGGGTCGTTAAGGGTTGTTGGGAGAAAGTGTGGTGTGGGCCGTGTGGCTGGGTCTAAGTTGGCTGGAGATGAAGAGGTAGGTTCAACCAAAAGGCTACTAAAGAGCTCACCTTCGTTAGCAGTGAGATCAATGTACCTCCGTCTATAATTGGTGTCGAAGAGGAATAAGAGCCCTATTCGGAAATTATTTTAAATATTTTTATTTAAAATTGAATACAAATAATATTGATGAAAATTGATCGCACGATGTACTGATTTATAAATCCTCACAAATAGGATCCAAAGAGGATCTTGATTGGCTGTTGGATTTAAATTTGGGCTATTAGATCTTTTTTGTACCGTTAGATTTGATTATATTCGATCTCAACGATTGGATTCAATAAATATATAAATATAAAACTAAAAATTAAATAAATTAAAGTGGATCGCTGGATCTCCAAGATTCATTTGAATTCTGCATGTCGAATCACCAAAAAGAGCCGTTGGGCTCATGTCACATGGCTAACAGCAGCTCGACATCCCCACGTTGGTAAACCAACGAAGTTGAGGCTGGCTGGGTGAGTGTGCTCGTGCTGGGCCATAAGTGCATTTGGGCTAGGAGAGTCCAGTCCACTCCTCTTGTTCCACTCTCTACACGTGCGCTCCATCACTAATTTTGGGCTAAATCTTAGGGGGAATTGAAATTTTTTTTTTTAAGTTCTAACACTTAATCCTATTTTAGCACAAGGGTTGGAATGAAATGGGGGGAATAGAAGGGAAAATTTGAGACTTACTCCAAGGGTTAAAGTTGGTCATAAAGTTTAAAATGACTCCACTTTGTTGGCATTTATTACCCCACCATCTTTCGTTCTGTTCACTTTTTGTCTTTTGTATTATTATTTTTTTCTCATATACAAGATAGATAAGCATTTTTAGTTTTTGTTTTTATAGTAAACTTGATATAAGTTCGATTTTGTGAGCCATAATTAGAAATAGTCCGCTTTAAGTTTTTGTTGAGATAGGTCCGATGGATTACATGTTAGTTTATTTTTATTTTCATACCAAATATACCCTAAAATTTATAAATTGTAGTAAATATGTAAATACACATATAATATCTTAATTATAGGATTAATTGTTTTATAAAATTTACTGTCATTTATTATTAATTTGTAGCTGAACTTTTCTCCTCCTTTTTTGTTCTAAAACCCTTTTTAGTGTTTTTCTCAACAATATCATTGTTTTCTTATGAAAATCATATTGATTCTATGAAATTCGTTGGTGTTCATTTACCTATATCACATGTTTTTTTAATATATATCTCTCTATTATTTTTTATATTCTACCTATACCATAAATTAATTGTATTAATTTACCTTTATCACAAGTTTATTTGCCTATTCCATAGGTTTTTGTTCATAATTTACCTATAATATGATTGATTTAATATTTTTCTTAATCTACCTCTATCACATATTAAATGTATTATCTACATGCATCACAAGTACCTATATCACAATATTTTTTTATTGTTGATAAAAATGTAGGCTTATTATATTAACACCTCATAAATTGTTGAATAAACCTCACATACTTAATACACCCCACATTTGCTTTTTTAATTAAAAATTATCTTAATACATCCCACATATTTCCCCATAATACCTTCACACCCCACATTCTTAATATACAACTTACATTTTCTATATGCACCTCATAAATGCCGACTAAAATTTTGACAAAAAATGCCGCCTAGGATTTAAAGCATATGTGGGTTGTTTTCAATTTCACCATTAAAACTCATGTCGTCTGTTTTTAATATTTGATGGTAATTTTGGGTGTTTAATTCTTCATGTAATCCCTATGATCCCTAGAAGATGAATACGAACATAAAAGCTTGAATAACACATCAAAAGCAAGATTAAATAATTATCAATGTCGTCAAAATCACTAAAACAATAAATAATATGAAGTCTTACCTCATGTGAAGCTTCCGAAACATCGATTTTGTGTTTCATTCGTCAAAAATAATTTTTCTCAATCAACATGTTTGTAGTTTCATTGGTTAGTGTTTTGTTCAACAATGGAGGGTCGGATGGGTTTTAATAGTTGAAGAAGATAAATAATACGTTAAAAGTGATTTGGGGTGTATATAGAATTTTTTTACTTTTTTTTAACCTAATATTAAGGCAAAATTGTCATTGCATAGTAGGATAAATAAGTTATTTAATATTAAATTTTAATGTGGGGTACATTCAACATTTTGTGGGGTGCTGTCATATCCCAGTCTCAGCTCCGCCGTATCACGATATTGTCCGCTTTGGGCACTGACCACGCCATCATGGTTTTGTTTCTGAGAACTCATACGAGAACTTTCCAGTGGGTCATCCATCCTGATAATGTTCTCGCCCGAACTCACTTAACTTCGGAGTTTCGATGGAATCCGAAGCCAGTAAGTTCTCAAATGGCCTCGTGCTATATAGATGTGGGCATGTACATATAAGGCACATCACCCCCTCTTCGTTGATCGATGTGGGATGTTACAGGTGCTAATATAAAAAGTATTATATTTGTTTGCTTATGAGTTTAAATATTTTTTTTAATTTAAACTTAACTCTATCCAATTGCACAGTGACATCACAACTCTATAAAAATACTACACGGCTACAAGTTTTTGACTTACTATTGGTAGGTACTACTATTTTGTTCTATATACGTCAATTACATGAAGTTGAATCAGTAATATTTGTTCATTGTTATTTCAGTTTGAATTGTGTTGCGGATGTTGAACGATGTGGATTAGTTTTGTTTTCTTAAAAGGTACTTGTATATTTGAATGATAATTTTCCAAAATTACTTGTCTAAAAAATTATCTAAGAATATAAACTCGAGCATGTTTTTATCAAAACAATTCGAAAACATCATGATAAATACGACTAAAGCTCCTATGGAAGTAAAAGAGTAGTCACTTACAATCAATGTTTACGCTGGCTATTAGTCATATTCATGGCATCATTTTTTTTTTTTTTTTTGAATTTAAAAATTATGTTCTTTTGTTATTATTAGGTTTATTTTCTATAAAATGAATGGAGATTTCATCCAAGTCATTGTAGACCTCAAAGAGGTTTCAAGTTTTTTTTGTTATTAGGGCTTGAAGTCTGATAGTTTGTTTTCACGATTACAGTTAGCTAGGGTTTTTAACTTTTTTAATTTTCCAGATTTTATGTTTTTTTTTTATCATTAATATTAGTTAAAATTTACTTAAGTATCCATGTCATTTAACGAATAAATAAGAGCCCTTGAATGTTATAAAATCTAAAGGGTACAAAGAAATGTAAAAATATTTGTCCATTGATCCTAAATATACATCTTTTTCTAAATTCTTGTCCAAACATCTTGGAATGTCAATAATGATTGAAATATTTTTTGGTTATGGTGCCAGTGATCTATAATCCTCATCTATTAAAATCAGAAATGCTGGGGAATAAAGTGGAAGATAGCAGCAATCAAGCTCCATATGACATAGAAAACGCCTACACAGTGGCTTCGAAGAAAGTGGAAGATAGCAGCAATCAAGCTCCAGATGACAAAGAAAACGCCGACATAGCGACTTCGATGAAAAAGAGCTTGGATGGCTTGTCACCCCTGTCCCCTCACTGTTGTATCTACAAAGTTCCTGAGCGACTACGGCGGGTGAAGAGGCCAGCCTACACACCCCATGTAGTCTCAATAGGCCCACTCCACCATAACAAAGGTAACAAAGATAACAAAGATAACAACGGTAACAAAAATAACAAAGATGACAAAGACTTGTTATACATGGAGGAACACAAACAGAGGTACCTAAAACATTTTCTACTTCGGACCCGGGTAAAATTGGAGGTTTATGTGAAGAAAATAAAGGACCAAGACGAAAGACTGCGTGGTTGTTATGAGGCAAGGGCCAAAGGGTTTAAACGTGAGTTTGTCAATATCATTTTAGTTGATGCCGCCTTCATCATTGAGCTCTTATGAAGGTACTCTTTCGAAGATTTGCGGGATGATAATGACTGGATATTCAAAAAACCATGGATAGTTGCAAAATATAGCGCCTGACTTGATTTTACTTGAAAATCAGCTACCATTTTTCATTCTTGAAGATCTTTTCGCAGATGTCAAATCAAAATGGGAAAAAGATGAGCGGCTGCCTTCAATAATAAAGCTCTCTTACAAGTTCTTCTACGAGACAGTGCGTTTACAGGGGAATGAAGGCCATTTGAAGGATAGTTCAGAAGTAAAACACTTTGTTGATTTGATAAGAACTTTACATCTACCATCTTAAGAGAGCTCACAAACTGGGGATGCACTCAAAAGTACTCTAAATATACCAGGCTGGAGTACATCTTGTAGTCCTAAGGTTAAACGCTTCTGTGATCGTATAAGAAGACCTCTACCATTTAAGAAGTCACAAACGGAAAGGCCACTCGAAAGTACTCCAAATCCAGCATGCACTAAGAAACTACACCAGGCTGGAAGAACTCTAACTACACCATGCGCTAAGAAACTACACCAGGCTGAAGTAAGTTTCAGGTCAGTTCAAGCAAAAATTTGTTTGATATACAATTCAATAATAAAGGTATTCTGGAAATTCCACAAGTAGAAATACACGATTACACGGAGCTTACACTCAGAAATCTCCTTGCATTTGAACAATGCCATTTCAAGGAGAATCACATACGTGATTATCTTCGCATCATGGATGGTTTTGTAAACACCCCAATGGATGTAGGTCTCCTTGTTGAGTATGGAATTGTTGTGAATACGCTCGGCTACAACAATAAGGTTTCTGATCTGATTAACAAACTTTGCATTGGGGTTACTTGGAACAACGAAAACTACTACTTTGCTACTCTTTCTGAGGACCTGAACAACCACTGCCGAAAGCCATGGAACAAATCGAAGGCAAGCTTGAAACAAAAGTATTTCAACACACCTTGGGCAATGATTTCTGTCTTTGCAGCTGGTTTTCTCATCGTACTCACTATCATACAAACAGTGTGTTCTATTATCTCTGTCATTAATTAAGTATCAATCCTTAATTCGCAATTTTCTCCCTATCCTTTACGTAGTATTTGCTTGTTTTATTTGTTTGTCTGGTTTGTCCGTAGTGAGATTCATCTTTGTGTTGTAGACATTTGTAAACCCTGTTGCTAATAAGAGCTGTACGGTTTGTTTTACGGTTTGTGCTTATTTCTGCTTAATTTCTCATCTATAAAGTATTATGTCAAAAGAGTTGTTAGAATTTCACATGCAGGTAGCTAGGCCCATTGCAAAAGACACAACTATATATAGACAAACTTTCACATCAGTATGTATAATACGAAAGCTTTCTTGTGTACCGTACGTTCTGTTTCGAAGTTTTTCCTCTGTTTCCTGAAAATAATTAGCTTTATTTTCTACTCATATACAGCTGACCACATGAAACTTTTTAGGTACAACAATAACGTTAGTGAGTTGAACAATTAGTTGTTAGGAGCAAGAGAGTTGGTGAAGATCTAACCCGCATAATTGTTGAAAATATGCATGGTGACAAAAATGAGGTGTCTACTCTGATTAACAACCTTGGCAAAGGTGTTGTGTTGGACAAAGAAAGATTTTATTTTGCTACTCTTCCAAAGGAGCTAAACAACTACTAACAAAAGCCGTGGAACAAATGGAAGGCAAATCTGAAGCAAAAATATTTCCACACGACTTGGACAACTATTTCGGTCATTACCAATATTTTTATCATCGTACTCATACAAACGGTGTGTTCAATTATTTCCGATGTGCTCGCAAAGCATCAACACTAAGTTAGGTACTCCTTAGTTTCCCATTTAATTCCTCCCTCTTCTTCCCATTTAATTTCTATTATGCACTATATGTACTTGTTAATTTGCAGTAGCTTGTCTATGCGCGAGATTAATGACCAAATTGGTGAACACTATCTCAATTAGAGAAGTGCATGGTAAAATGTGGTCTCTTAATTCCTCAATGCAAATCTCTAACCATGTGAGCAAAGTTAGATTTGTTGAATATGGAGATACAGGTACAAATAATGAAATGCAATCTATGTGGTATAGGAAAAACACATCGTACAAGCGCCTAACCTAAAACACAGTATCTAAATACACTGGACTAGGCATTATTTTATCAGTCATGCATGGAATATGTCTTACACGTCTCTCATGTTCAACAAATTTTATCTTGGGCCTGAAAGGCACACCGCAGAATTGTTGTCTGATTTAAAGACGTCTGTATAAAGTTGAGATCCCCTTGCGGCGGAGGTTGGAGGCTGAGGAACAGGAAAGAGGCCTTCAAGCATCTGGACAACCTTAGTCATCGATGGCCTCAAAGACATATCTTCCTGTATGCACCATAGTGCAACCATAATGGCTGTCTCAACCCTCTCATCACCTTATCTATCCCTAACTTTGTATCGACAATATCCTTCAGTTTTCCTTCTCCCAACATCTTGAAGGCATAGGATGGAAAATTTGACTTTTCAGAAGTTTCTGTCCTGTCGTAGTTCTTTCTCCCACCAATGATCTCTAGCAATAGCATTCCATAGCTATACACATCGATCTTCTCTGATATGGGGGAGTTGTTGATCCACTCGGGTGCAAGGTAACCCCGGGTTCCTCTTAGTGTTGTGAAAACATGGCTCTGCCCCCTAGTCATTAGCTTTGCCAAACCAAAGTCAGCGACTTTGGCAAGGTAATTATCGTCTAGGAGAACATTCTCAGGTTTTATGTCACAGTGAACAATCTTTGAGTCGCAATCTTCGTGGAGATAAGCTAGTCCTTTAGCTGTACACAAAGCTATATTGAACCTTGTCTCCCATTCCAACAGGGATTCTTCGTTGTGTTTTCTGAAAATCCATTTATCAAGAGAACCATTTGCCATGTAATCGTAAGCAAGAAGTCGATGGCTTCCTTCTGCGCAGAAGCCCCTGAGCCGAACCAAGTGCAGATGATGGATACTGCCAATGATGGTAACTTCGGCTTGAAATTCCTTCTGTCCCTGACCAATGCCTTCCAACTTCTTCACAGCAAGTCGAGTCCCATCTGGGAGAATCCCTTGGTAAACCGAGCCAAAACCTCCTTGCCCCAGCTTCACCGAGAAGTTATTAGTTGCAGTTTGAAGATCTTTGTAACTGAAACGGATGGGCTTCCCAGTCAAGTTTTCAAAGAAATTTCCTTCTTCTGATGTCTCCGTAGGAGACTCTGGCGATTTTCTCTTCTTCCAGTAGTGTCGGCATCCCATATAAAGTAAGCCACAAATAATTGCAAGTACTGTCGAGATGGCTATGATCACAACATAAGGGAAGCGCTTCTTGCTGCTTCTGCTCCCCCCAGTACCACTGCTTCCATCCCTCAAGACTTTAACATAAGAAACAAAGCCAGAGTCCTTGTCAGAATTTTGGAAGCTACCTAATTTGTCAAACAGAAAACAATTTCTTGTACTGTTTTGGAAGAACAGAGCAACACATGAACAGTTGCCAAGGCAAGACGTTTGGCAACCGTTCAAATCAGTTTTTGAAGAAGGTGGAACATATCCCAACGCAAAATAATAGAGCCCGTCCCCAGCATTTACAAGCTCTGTAGAACCCCTTGAAGGATCACATGAGGAGACAACCCCCGCCTTGCAATTACGACGCGAGCTGAGACCTGAAGGGCACTGGCAGTTCTTGTTACTAAAACACTCGAAGTATGAAGCGCAAGGTTCTGGTGTGCTGCACGAATCGCTTGGTATTTTTGTTCCTGAAGGATCAATTGACCCTCTAAGATTGTAGAAAGAGATAAATCCATCACTTCCTAAAACTGCAATCCATGTGGCATTTGAATCAATATTGCTTGAGAAAATAAATTGCCATAGCAACGCTTTGGATCGATCAAAGAACTTCCATGAATTTTCACTGATAGTAGCTGAAGTGACAACACCACCGTCTTTGTTGATTGTTTTCCCGCTTTCCTTCGCCATAGACCAATACGGCTGTGGTGTTTGGTAACCTGCTGAAAGAACTAAGTCGCCAGACTTGATTTGAAGAATATAACTCAAGTTGTTGGAGCTAGGATTGCTTACCAGCTTCATTCCTTCTGAATATTCCTGGTTCCATAACAGGGTATCAGTTGGATGGCTAAAACTTTGCCAAACTACTCCACCGTCATCACCATGCAAAACCAAATTTCCAGAGTCCTGCAACTCTATTGCAGATACTCTTTTGCCACCAGTATCTGCAGACCAAACCACACCTCCGTCGCTTTGCAAGAACACACCACTTTTAGCATCAAACACAAATATATCAGAATTTAAAACCGGGGAACCCCTATTCCCGGTCCAGACTACCCTCGAACTGCCCATGTGAACAACAACAAGCAGAAATAATCGATCTTGTAGACTAGTTTCAAATCTTTTGAAGCCAAAACCGAATTCGGACTGGTTAGACAAGAGAAACAACCCGCCATTATCGATCCAATTTATCTGGGCCCCTTGAAACGGCGGATTAATTGTGCCAAAATTTCGAACAAGAGCCAGGCAAGTTTCGGAAGCGAGAAGAATAACAGACAAAAATATGAAGCCCGTGAAATGGTTCAAATGAATGAAGTTCCAAACTCCCATTGCTACTGCGAAATGTAGGTAGGATTTTAAAGTTCGGAGATTGAAGAGCAACACAACTAATCAAATCACAGAATCTAGAAGGTTCAGAAACCGAATCTATCACATTCCCACTTTAAACATAATCCCCATTTTTGTCCAAAAGGATTAAAGACATAAAAATAAAAAAAATTATTACAACGCCAAAGAAAACATATAAACTTTGCATGCAACGCTGAACTGAGAGAGAGAGAAGGGAGGAAGGGGGGTGTTTTACCTGTGAAAAGCAGCAGACAACTATGAGCCGGAGGAAGGATCAAGAGGCTTGACAATGCAATGGAAGAAATAGACCAACATTTCAAGTCTACAGAAAGAAAAATGACACATTTTCAACTTTACAAGTCTAAACTGGACCATTGGAGTCATACTTTTCTGCTGATATTGACATTTCAAGTCTACAGAAAGAAAAATGATACATTTTCAACTTTACAAGTTTCTGCTGATATTTATATATTATTATATGTCAATTTTGAAGAAGAAAAAAGATACATTCTCGTGTGTATAATAGCGTTTAATCTTCCACTTTACTTTCTCTATATTATAGTGAGTTTATACGTTCAAACCTCACGAATAAGAGTTAAGTTTAGAATTAATTGAAAAAGCATCAATGATTACGTATGGACAAGGAATGTATGATGTCAACTGTGTGTCAAATTTATATGGTTGGAATTTTGCACTTTGTCAAGATTGGAAGATGACTCATCTCTTGATTGAAAAATGGGGCAATTTATTGGTTTGGTTTGGGCTCTGGTGAGAGAGCGGTCCTTAAAGTTTTTGTCAAGTGCCATATCATTACGGTAGGCAGGATATGTTGAAGCAATTTCAATGGTGTGGGTCCCAAATCAAGGCGGAAGAGTGCATTTTTCTCACTATTCTCAAGTAGTGTTAATGCTCACCACTTAACTTATTAGCTATGAATAAGTTTAAATTTTGAGATTTGTATTTGTTCACTACATAGATTTCGAAATTCAAATTCATGTAACAATGATAAAGAGAGTAGTAAGTATTGCTATCACTTGAGGGAAAGATTTTTCAATGTGACTGGTACATCGGATGGTACATCACGTGTTACTATACAAATGGTGAGATATGTGTGTTAAAAAGTTAATAACTTGAAAAATAAAATTTCTCACAATTCCTATTAAAACACATGATGTACCACTTGTGTTTCTGTCCCAACTAAAAATTTCTCTACTGAGGATGTTGATCAAAATATTCCCTGTATGGCTGTATCCAAGTGGGAGCATGTATCCTTACTCCAAGTACAAGGGTCAAGATTCAACTTCCATAAGTTTTAAATACAATATGGCAGGTTTCCATTAGCTTTACTGCAAGTACACGTTACAATTAGTAATCTTGCTGCCTTTGAAAACTTTATGTCACGACTTGTCTTTAATTTTATTGTATTTTATTATCCACAAATGTAAAATGACATGTTACTCTTTAAAGGGGTAAATGTTGATGTGATCAATTATTGTTGAACTCGAAGATACAAATGAATGGCGTCTTTGATATAAAATTATTTTAACATGCCATAGGTCGGTTATTTCTGTTGCTGGTGCTGTTTCTTTCCTCATACTTACTCTTGTACAAACAGCGTGCTCTATTAACTATGTCCCTTAACTTTTAAGTATGAACGACGACTATTTCATTTAAACCGTGTACTTCAAAATAAATTATTTTGCAAGCTTCTATATATTCAGTTGCATCATTCTGATGTTCATGGATTTGTGTATTTTGCTCATGTACGTGTTAAGTCTAAAGACAAAGAAGAGTGGTTGTATAGTGGTATCAAATTATGACCACTCCTGATGTGTTCTCATATTCTTTCTTGTGGAATATAATCTTTGCTGGTAAAGCTTGTTGCACATTTTATCAACGGCATGCATATACAAAATCACCAATGCATGCAAATGAGGGTTGGCTCCGTTGGTAAGCTCCTTGTCTTGTGTGTCGCCCTATCAAGGTTTTAGTCTCGCTGTCAGTAGTCCTCGTTGTTGCGTGATGTGTAAATTTCTACGTAAATTCATACCGATGATAGTTAGGTGTCACACGTAAGTCTTTTCGGCTAGAAGTTGTGGGTATGCCCTACCGCTGATGGTGAGAATAACCAACCTCCCCCCCAAACTATTTTTTTACCCCCAAAAAAAATTATTGCATTCCCTATACAATTGTACCTAGATTATCACGAGTTTTAGAGCACATTTTATACACAAGATTAGCTTGACTTGGACTAATTATAGAGACCGACTTGGATTTGAATTTGACTTGGGTCGAGTAATGGCCTAAAATAAGTCAATAGAGATAAAGTATAATCTCAACTTATTGCGTAGTTAATTAGCCCATGTTTGGTTTTAAGTAAAAACTTTATGGGAAATTGGTTAAACTGATGAGAATCAATGCTCAATTGCGAGCTAATAAAAAATAATTATCTATCAAATATTGATGATATAACATTCATAACATTACAAAAACTTATTCTTCAGCAATTGAAGTTTTAAAAAGGGATACTTTGGATGCGGTTCCTAATCTTTAATATTCTTTGATTAAAACCTTAATAATATTCAAAGTTTGATCAAGGTCCCTTGACTTTGTACACCTCATTATACTACTATTAATATTTATAGTTTTATAGTTTTGACATTAATTGTTTGATATTTTATGAAATTTATAATCTTATAAATTTAAAATCCCTCATTATAATACTATTAGAAATGGTTACAATAAAAAAAATTCAAACATTTTGATTGAATAAATGGATAAAAACTATGTAAAAATAAGAAATAATAAATGGCAAAAGAATGTATCCATAGTGTTAAAAAAATTGGTACATTTTACAAAAAATTGGTACATTTCACATATAACAAAGTGGTACATTAATAAAGAAAAATGGGTACATTATAAATAAATTAGGGAACAGATAAAAGATTAAAAATTATGAGTACAAATGAATTTTTTAAAATATAGGCACTAAAAGAAATTAATACATGTGTAACATCCCACATCGCCCAGGGGTGTGATCCTTAAATGTATATTCCCATCTCTACCTAGCACGAGGCCTTTTGGGAGCTCACTGGCTTTGGGTTTCGTAGGAACTCCGAAGTTAAGCGAGTAGCGCGCGAGAGCACTCCCAGGATGGGTGACCCATCGGGAAGTTCTCGTGTGAGTTCCCAGAAACAAAATCGTGAGGGCGTGGTCGGGGCCCAAAGCGGACAATATCGTGTTACGGTGGTGGAGCGAGCCCGGGAAGTGGTGCCACCCGGGCCGGGATGTGACATTGGTATCAGAGCCTAACCCTGGCCGCGTGTGTGCCGACGATTGTAACATCCCACATCGCCCAGGGGTGTGATCCTTAAATGTATATTCTCATCCTTACCTAGCACGAGGCCTTTTGGGAGCTCACTGGCTTTGGGTTCCGTAGGAACTCCGAAGTTAAGCGAGTAGCGCGCGAGAGCACTCCCAGGATGGGTGATCCATCGGGAAGTTCTCGTGTGAGTTCCCAGAAACAAAACCGCGAGGGCGTGGTCGGGGCCCAAAACGGACAATATCGTGCTACGGTGGTGGAGCGGGTCTGGGAAGTGGTGCCACTCGGGTCGGGATGTGACAACATGGGTACAAAATAAAACTAAAAAGAAAATACTACAAATTTAAAAAAAAATGTTGCAAATTAAAAGTGGGTACAAACTAAAAATATAAATATATGATACAAAGTTTAGGCATAAAACATAAATATACCATATGTAATTTTTTTATCATTGATTAAATATACAATGTCACGTGACGGTATACACATGGTTACAACCACAAATAAAACTTTAAAAAAAAATATGGGCACAAAAAGAAACTAATATATGGGTACAAATTAAAAATGAAAAGAAAATTGGTACAAATTAAAAAATATTGTAAATTAAAAATAGGTACAAACTAAAAATAAAAATATATGATAAAAAATTTAGCCATAAATATAAATATACTAATTGTAACATTTTTAACACTAAAGGAATATATTTAAAAATAAAAATATTTTATTATTCAAATAATTAATGACGTTATTAATAACTTTGATAAAAAAATTCAAAATAAATAGGATTTTAATCAATAGAGTAAAAAGAAGGATGTAAACCTAATTTTCCCTTTTAAAAATGATCATTTCGGCTAATTTCCCTAACTTTAATTTACTCAACTTTGGGCTGAATAATGAGAGCTTGAAATCCTAATTGTTATGCAGAAACTATCGAGTTCAGCAGTGATGAACTCGTAGCAATCGTTCTAGTGGATGCCGCTTTCATCATTGAGCTCTTGTTGAAGTACAATTTCCCTGAACTGCGAGATGAAAATGACCACATATTTAACAAGCCCTTGATGTTACATGATGTGTGGCCAGACTTGCAATTGCTTGAAAATCAGCTGCCATTCTTCATACTCGAGGATCTTTATGATGCGGAAAAGATTACAGTCTCTTTTAACAGTAAGGACTGTGAGAGGCTTTCAATAATTAATCTCTCTTTTGAATTCTTCACGTCTCTTATGCATATACAGTGAATAGAGGACAATCTAAAGAGAATATCTAAAGTAGCACATTTTGTCCATTTTATAAGAAGTTTATGTCTACCGTTCGAATCACCGGAAAAGTTTATGTCTACAGCATGAGACAGCTACAACGGGCTGGAGTCAAGTTTAAGGTGGGATCAAGCAAAAACTTATTCGACATATGATTCAGTGATGGGATTTTGGAAATTCCCAAATTAACATTATGTGATGCAACATGGCTTACATTCAGAAATCTGATGGCCTTTGAACAATGCCAATGCATCGAGAATTACGTATATGATTATGTTTTCACCATATGATGTTTCGCAAACTCGCCGGAGGATGTGAAGTCGCTCGAACGGTATGGAATTTTGGAAAACAGACTGTGTAACAGCAGTGAAGGGTGCTCTCTGATTAACAACCTTGCAGATGGGGTTATCATGAACCCTAATTACTTCTGTTTTGCTACTCTTTGTGAAGACCTGAACAAGTACTGCACAAGGTCGTGGCACAAATGGAAGTCAAAATTGATAAAACATTTTTTCAACTCGCTATGGGCAACTAAAGAAATTATTGCAGTTGTTATTTTGATAACGCTCACTGCCATACAAGCAGTGAGCTCTGTTATCTCTGTTATCTCTGTTACTAAAGGTTGATTAAATTCTGGTCTCATAAGTTCAAAAGTTTTTATCAGTTGAAGCAAAATAAAGGTTGGTTTTACTTGTTCATCGGGATGAAGTAGTAGAGACAGTTAATACAACTTATTTGATTTTGATACAAATTTGTAAGGGTTTGTTTACATCTTATGCAAATCAAACAGTTGAATAAAATGGACTTATTAATTTAAATGAGTAAAGCCGCCCTTCAACTTGTTCATTTTTTGTTTGTTTTGCGTGCGAGCAAATGATTCTGCTATTAATAAGAGAAAGAGACAGAGGTTTCATTGGCTTTAATAAAATAAAAAATAAAATAAAACAGAACTCTTCCATTGACCCACTTCATATAGCAGAGGATCAAAATGATCTGCATTCATATTTTCTGACGATCAGCTCCAAAGGAAAACTAAAAACTTGGTTTTTCATACATAGCATTAGCAGGTGCGGCTTCACTTCCTCTGTATTTTTCTTTTCAGTTCTTTATCTTTTCTCATGGTTTGCATCCTTCCGCGTTGCCGCCCGCACATCGATCTTTTCTTCTTGAAGCAAAGGTTTTCTTTTTTCTGTTTAATCTTTGATATTACAACTTTATTTATCAAGATCGAGCGTATTACGTACATGCAGATGAGTCGGGCTAGGAAATTTTAATTAGTCTCGGTCTGTTTTTATTGAAAAGTTAAGAGTCAATTTACGCCTTAAGGTTTCGGCATGCAATACAGTAGCACGATTTTGAGTTGGATTCCCTTTCCTACTTTTCCATGGCTCGTCAGAGTTCATATGAACTCCGAAGGCATATGGCGGGGTTTTTTTGTTTCTTACAGAAGTTTGCTCGAAGTATTTTAGTGTAATGTGTGCATAATGAAATATTTGAATCAATGCAGATAACAATCTTAGGCGGTAAAATGGAAGGAATCAATGAAGCTCCAAATGACATAGAGAACCCCTATGATCCATTACTCGAGGAGTTGTGTAACTTGTTACCCCTTTCCCCTTTGCGGTGCATCTATAGAGTTCCTGAGCGACTGCGGCAGGGAGATGAGAAAGCATACACACCACAAGTAGTCTCCATAGGCCCACTTCACCATGGCAAGGAACACTTAAAAGCCATGCAAGAGCACAAAAAAAGGTACCTGCGACATTTTCTAAGTCGAACTGGGGTAAGCTTCTTTGATTATATACAAATGATAAAGGAGCAAGAGGGAAGGTTGCGAGGTTTTTATGCAGAATCCATTGAGTTTAGCAGTGATCAATTTGTAAGAATTGTTTTAGTGGATGCTGCCTTCGTCATTGAGTTCTTATTGAGGAACTATTCTGTAAATTTTCGAGGTGAAGATGATTACATTTTTAACAAACCAATGATGAAGCGGGATGTGCGTCCAGACCTGCGGTTGCTTGAAAATCAGCTGCCATTCTTCATTCTTCAGGTTCTTTTCAACACATCTTTTTCTTCTGCAAATCAGCAGCCTTCGTTACTTAAAATTTCCTATTTTTTTATCAAGGGCGTAATCTATAGCAAGGAAAAAGAAGACAATTTTGACAAAATATGTTCTTCTGGAGTAGAAGTACAACATTTTGTTGATCTGATAAGAATTCTTTACCTACCGTTGAAATCAAAGCTATAAAGAAATTTAAAACCACAGCCGCACCCCAACATCACAGAGCTACTGCAGGCTGGAGTCAAGTTTAAGGCAGGAACCGGCCACAGCTTATTTGACATAAAATTCTCCGGTGGGATCCTCGAAATTCCGAAGATAACAATAAATGATACCACAAATATGAGAGTCAGAAATCTCCCTGCTTTTGAACAGTGCCATACCAAAGAGGCAAATTACCTAACTAATTATGTTTTCCTCATGAAGCGTCTTGCGAAAACCCCGAAGGATGTGGAATTGCTTGTTGAGTATGGAATTATTGAAAATTGGCTAGGTGATACCAAGAAGATATCTACTTTGCTCCATGACCTTGGCACCAGGGTCATCGTTAGCAGCCACTATTATGCCACTCTTTGTGAAGATCTGAACAACTACTGCAGAACTCCCAGGCACAAATGGATGGCAAATTTGAGACAAAATTATTTTAACTCGCCTTGGTCCATTATTTCTGCTGTTGCAGCTGTTATTCTCCTCATACTCACTTTCATACAAACTGTGTGCTCTATCAATTCTACTGCTTAAGCATCAATGACCGCAAGTGTCTCCTTCTCCGGAGGATCTGCAAGTCTCTCCTTCACCGTATCCTCCGTATCCTTAGAAGTGTAGCCTAGTCTTTGAGAGTACAGAGTTTGCATTAGCAATCTCAGGTTTCCTTGAAGTTACTGTATTAGATGTTCCAACAAAATAAAGTATTGAAGAGTGTGATTTTATGTTGGTTGTTTTTTTCCCACAAGAAGTGAAGATTTCCATTAAAATGTTGCTTTAAGCATCACTTTCTTGATAGTTACCTTGATTATTGATTCATTTTGCTTTCATCATTGACCACCTTTTCGACACGCACAAGGATATGGAATTGCTTGTTCAAAAATGTAATTGTTGAAACTCAATGCTTGACAGGAACGAGGTTAACAAACCTTATTAATCCGAAGAAGTAATTGTTCCAAAGAAATCTCTTTACTGATCTTCAGTAAAGACATCAATGCATAACACAGAAGTGCAAGGCAATGTTGAAACAATACTCTTTCAATCTCCATGCTCTCTACTTTTTATTGTTGTGGTTGCTGCAGTCAACTTCCGTTCAAACAGTGTCTAATCTCTTTCTTTCGGCATCACCTGTTATTATTACTGGATTGTAGTTTGTTCATGACCAAGGAAACTGATGAACATTAAATGATAACGATTAATCATTTCAGCTATTTACAGCACTTGACATTTGCAGATGACCAATTTCACATATTCAAGAAATCATCAGTCTGTTGTCGAGTGATGTTAAGAACTCCTAGAACTTACTGAGTTAAACTCATTGTAGTTGCTGCAACAACTTCTCCAATTCTTGCTAGTTCTCCACAACAACCCCAAATTCGATGAATTCTTCACTGATCAATGAATCACAAAATAGCCTCTGATATTTGAGCTCACATTGTAAGAAACTCGTTGCTTAAACATGAATCCTGTGTACAGAAAATGAGTTTCCTCTATATGTAACCACTCTAAAATCAGCCCCCACACACCATATATGGCCTTGCAGTTGCAAAGCTCCTTTCATCCCTGCTGTTTCCCATACAAACTTGAAAAGCCCAAGTGCACAATCCTTCCCATGCACAAGCATAAATCATTCTCACTACCGCATCTATAAACC
The DNA here is from genome assembly GCF_019419815.1 of Pyrus x bretschneideri. Lineage (NCBI taxonomy): Eukaryota > Viridiplantae > Streptophyta > Magnoliopsida > Rosales > Rosaceae > Pyrus > Pyrus x bretschneideri. The sequence continues at coordinate 7,208,484 of NW_025999390.1, read as the reverse complement.
CCACCGCAAACATCCACTTCAATATCTCTAACATGCCCATAGAGGTAAAAAAACAGAACTGTGAACAAGCACTGGGATGAATGACCCAATGTCTTCGTCAACTTCTTCTGCGCTAGGCTTTCTTGATGCCGGACTTCCTTGTGTCCTATGCTTCTAGGAGTCAGCACATCCTTGACTTGAGACAACCCCTCTTTCATGACCTCAAGCTTTGCTACAGAAACGGGTAACTCTCTTTCATTTTTCAACCAATCAATGAGGTTGCTTTGCTACGGAAACGAGTAACTCTTTGCTACGGAAACGAGTAACTCCCTTTCATTTTTCAACCAATCAACGAGGTTGTTGTGAAGAAGTTGAGGTTCCACCATAAAACCATTTGGCAATATGGGGAGTAGTCTAATCTCTTACAAGCCATGCAAGCTCCCACCATAAAACCATTTGGCAATATGGGGAGTTCTTCAACCTCTTAACAAGCCCATGCAAGCTCCCTTCTTCCATCAATGTGGGAGTCATTCTCAACACGCCACCTCAGGTGTGGCGAAGTTTCAGTCCTAACACCGTGGACAGCAACAAGCAAAGTGATTTCACAATCATGGGCTCTCTTTCACTAGGTGTACCGAAACACAAATGGGTTATAGATTCTACCTCCTGATAAAGCCGCAACATTATTTTTCAGCGCTTTCTGTACCAGTGAAGCTCCAGTAAAGTTCCTGGCAAGTGGCTTGAAGGTAGGCATTCTGTTTTCAACACGGTCGTCAATGATAATCCATCAATCAAGTCGACATTTTTCAACAACTGGGTTAATTTCGTCAACTTCCGGAATTCCTTCTGATACCACTCTGGTGGCAGAGGCTCTTCACGAAACTCCTCCGAGTAATGATACAGCATCGCATTCAAATGCAAAGCTCCGTTTCCCTTAGCCATTAGCTGCTTTGCACCGTAGATAACCTTCTCTATTCAATTCGGCCCTCTGAAACTAAAATTGCAACAGTAAGATGACCATAACTTCATTGCGGCCATACATCAAACAGATGGCGAGGAAGTTAATTTTTTTCACATAAGACTTGAACAACCAACCATCCAAGATTGCTTAATCAGGAATAACAAAGGTAAAGAGGATGCGATTGAAACCTTCTCTGTAATCTTGTTGGGTACAGAAATCTTGAGTGGAGAAGGAAAAATAAAGCTATGGCTGGCGTATCTTAAATTTTGATTCAGAAACTGGACTTTATGGACGAGCTTGAGCTGGAAATCTTTAGTTGGATGAGAAATAGGCTGTTACTGGACGTGAATTGTAGCCCAACACTTATATATATATATATATATTTACTAATTAATAAAACATTTATTGTCAACCAAAATCCTATGAAATTATTAGTTTAATCCTTTAATTATTAAAACATAATATGAATAAGAAGTATGAGGCAAAAATATAATTTCACACAACCAAATTTTACTTTTTTTTTTATTTCAAAGTCTCGCTTACATGTAATCCTAATATATTTCTAATAACAAAATAAAATTTAAAAAAAAAAATTTCTTGCTCTCATATTCTCTATCACTCTCTTCCTCTCTCCTTCTATTTCAAAAACAAAAATAAAAAATTTTCTTACACACTTTGTTTGTGCCCATATGCTAGTATATATAGGGATACGATCAAAGGACAAATATTTTTACAAACATTTTTACACTTTTTTGTAGCCTTTAGATTTTATAGCATCCAAAGATTCTTACATATTCACTAAATGCCATGAATGCTTATATAGATTTTAACTAATATTAAAGATAAAAATAAAACTTAAAAAAACATAAAATTTGAAAAAAATAAAAATAAAAATAAAATAAAAAAGGAAGAAACCCTAAAGGAGGTCTGTGCAACCCCCATCCCCGGTCTGCAACCTCATAGTTCCCTCAGGTCTGCAACTTCCATGCTTGAATCTCATTAGGTAAGCAAAACAAAAACCTAAATTCAATATTGTTGTTCGTATATGTATGATGATTAAATTTGGATTTGGAAAAAAAAAAATTAGTTTTGTCTGTTCATGTATTTGAAGATTTTTCTACTCTTTTAGTTTTTCAAATCAAACATACAACTATCTTAATACGTTGTCATATGTTTCGAATCTCGACTGAACTCAAAAGGTTGGCTTATGTAACGTTCCTGTAGGGTTTTTTATGTTGGTACCTATGAGAATGTATGCTTTTGGTTCTAGATTGTAACTTAGATATTGATTTTCTTGCTTCACTTCATTTCCATGTTTCAACAATTTTTCTATTGAAACACAGTGGACAGCATATTGAGATAGTTGTTTGTTAGATTTGAAAAGAACTCGTCAAATACATGAATTGACAAAACTAAAAAAAAAATTCCAAAATCTAATTTAATCACCCTACTTATACGAACAATAATATAGAATAGGGTTTTGTTTTGCTTATCTAATGAATATTCAAGTATGGAAGTTGTAGAGTTGGGGGAGAGGGAGGTTGCAGACCACATTCCTCATTTTCACGATTACAGCTAAGATTTTTTTTTAATTTTTAAATTTTTTTTATTTTTAGCTTTAATATTAGTTAAATCCATGTAAGCATTCATAGCATGTAATTAATTAATAAGAACCCTTGGATGTTATAAAATCTAAAGGCTATAAAGAAGTGTAAAAATGTTGGTAAAAATCTAAAGGCTGTCAAACTTAGTATCGTTCCTTCAATTGATCGATACAAAATTCCGATATAAAAGAAGATCAAGTATCAATCTGCTTCAAGTATTCGTTCCTCACTCTTTCATTAAATTGACAAAACTAAACCCTAAATCAACAACTGTGACATCCCACATCACCCAGGGGAGTGCTCCTTATATGTATATTCTCATCCCTACCTAACACGAGGCCTTTTGGGAGTTCACTGGTTTCGGGTTCCATGGGAACTCCGAAGTTAAGCGAGTAGCGCGCGAGAGCACCCCTAGGATGGGTGACCTATCGGGAAGTTCTCGTGTGAGTTCCCAGAAACAAAACCGTAAGGGCGTGGTCGGGGTCCAAAGCGAACAATATCGTGCTACGGTGGTCGAGCGGGCCCTGGAAGTAGTCCCGCCCAGGTCGGGATGTGACAATTTGGTATCAGAGCCTAATCGTGGTAGTGATGTGACGACGAGGACATCGGGCCCCTAAGGGGGGTGGATTGTGACATCCCACATCACCAAGGGAGTGATCCTTATATGTATATTCCCATCCCTACCTAGCATGAGGCTTTTTGGAAGCTCACTGGTTTCGGGTTCCATGGGAACTCCGAAGTTAAGCGAGTAGCGCGTGAGAGCACTCCCAGGATGGGTGACCCATCAAGAAGTTCTCGTGTGAGTTCCCAGAAATAAAACCGTGAGGGCGTGGTCGAAGCCCAAAGCGGACAATATCGTGCTACGGTGGTGGAGCAGACCCTGGAAGTGGTCCCCCCGCCCCCCGGGCCGGGATGTGACAACAACTCACACTACCTCCCTCAAAATTTTTTATACAAATAAATATGAGTGTGGATTTGAAATTGAATCGAAGAGGTTTTTGGGGTTTTTACCCAAAGATGAGAACGAAGACTCAAAAGACTTGAAGGTATTTTGCACAAATCAATGAAGGCCTTTGTGCGCAAGGTTTTCTTCCTCTTTTCTTGTTTTTATTCTTTATCAGTTTTTTTTTTTTCTAATTTTTTTCTTTTTTTAATGTTAATTATAATCCACGTAAGCATCAAAGTCATTGAATGATTCATTGAAGACACTTAGATGTTATGTAATCTAATAGCTTAAAAAGAATGTAAAAATGTTTGTCAAAATCTTTATCTCTTGATCCTGTCCCTATATATATTATGTGTGTGTGTGTGTGTGTGTGAATTTATTTTAGGACCCAAAGTCAAGAAGATCTCACCTCAGATGGAAGCGAACGATGAAACGATAGCTGATTGTCAGGAGCCAAAGTCAAGAAGACCCAAAGCATCCGCAATAACATTTGCTTCATGAAAGATATGGCAGAAAGAGGTATTGTGGAAATCACGACCAAGCTTCTCAATTTCTTTTTTAAAGCATACAAAATATGTTATAATGCACTCCATGTTTTTTTTTTTTTTTTTCCGCATCGTAATTGAGACAATATTAAATTTATGAGAGTGCTAATAACAATTTTTTTCTTATATCAGATAAATAGAAGGCTAAACACAGTTGAATATTCTTAGATATAGGTTCATTTTTTGTGTGCCTTATTAGAAATAGTCCACTTTATTAAGACAGGTCCAATGATTGTAATTCAAAGGTATCTTACTGTTACTTTCGTACCAAATTAATCCGTAATTAAACTAATAATTAATGTTATTCCTTGATTGTAGGATTATTATCTCTTATTGTGGAAATATTAAAACATTCCCTATAATTTTCTTTAAGTGAATGGGATCTTCTTCTTCGGGTCCTTCTTCTTCCTTTTCTTTATTCTATCTCCTCCATCTTATTTTTCTTTTATTAATTGGATATTCGTCATTTTTTCTTAATGAGACTTCCTTTCCATTTAAGATCTTCTCTTTTTTTGTGTATTTTTTTTCTCACGCATCATCTTCTTACTCATACATCACCCCTTCGTTCTTTGTGTTAGTGTGATATTTGACTAAGCAATAGTCTTATACATGTATTTTAAAATTGGTTTTTCTTGTTTGCCCTATAATATAGGTATATTATAATGTGAATTTTTTTTTTTTGAACTAATGAGATTTTTTCTTTGGAACTACTTTTTTTTTAATTAATTTTTTTAGATAATAGTTAGTTTGAATATTCAAAATTCAAAAGTCAAGGAATTTAAATATATATATATTTTTTTTTTATCTAAAATGGCAAAATTGATACAACATATGGAATTGGATAGAGTGTTGTTATGTCCATCACAATGTCTTATCTTTGCACCTGCTTTTAATAAAAAAAATTAATTACAAGTTTATCCATTTATAAAATGATCGATAAGGATCATAAAAGATATATACTAATAATAGGTTGGACACAAAAAGGTAATTAAGAGCCGTAGAGTTACATTGAGTCGTGAAAGGAATGGAGAATATGTAGTTATGTACACCGAATTCTCAAAAAAGACATAGTATAAGGATAGAAGGAATTATGGAAAGTGTGGATGTCATTTTCAATTTTTCAATTAAAGGGTAAGAAGCTAGCAACTTATGATGATTGGATATTGATGGTAGCTATTGAAGTGTATAATCACACATCAACAACATATTTGGAGGGTCATTCATTTGCAGTAGATTATCGTCAGAAGAGACTTAGTTGTTAGGCAATAGCATTTCAAAATGTTTTGAGTAATAATAGTGGGTAATATGTGAGAACCAAATGCATATTAGCCACAAGATTATATTAGTTTATATCCACATGCTTAAAATATTTGACAGCTTAATAAAGCAAAACAAGAAAATAAGTTTTCTAATGGTTCATAAATTTTAAGTTGGTTTTGCTTTATTAAATCGTCAAATATTTTAAATATTCAAATCTAAACTAATATAATCTTGTGGCTCGCAGCTCTCGTTGAATACCTAGACTCAATCCTAAAAAAAAATATATATATATATTAAAATAATAATAAAATTAAAAAACCTGTGTTTTTTTCACCCCTATCAAAAGCCCCTTACAAAAAGTAAAACCCTTTAAAAAGCCAATTTTCATATCCATTGTAATGGATAAAAAGTGCCCTTGTTTTACTACCATTGACTATCACAGTCTAGATAGTTTTCAACTATTGTACTTAATTGGATGAAGTGTCTGGTCTTTGATTATTTTTGGGACCCAATTGGAATTTAAAATCATGTTAAAAGAGGTTCATGTTCTTCTTTCACAAGCATGAGTCTTTAAATTGTCTTGTCCATGTTGGAATGGGAAATAATCTGTACTGTAGTGGTTAAAATTTGAGCTTTTAATTTTTGAATGTGTTTAAAGACTTCATTTTCTTCCCTTTCAATTAAGCTAAAATTTTAAGAAAGCTGGTAGTTTCAACTGCGCATGTTTATGAAAAGAAACATGTTGCAGCTGATCATGGTTTAACTAAATCGTAGCTGGAAATTAAAGAGAGCTGGGTTATGCATATGCATTTTGACTGAGATTCTTGATTGTTTGGTTTCGATTCTTTATTATGATAGGATGAGCGTTTGATGCTCTTTTTCTTTTTCTTTCAATAATTTACATGTAACATCCAAAGCAAAACAGTTTTTTTAGTACATCAATATTTTTACACTAGGGGGAGGGGGAGTTCGGCTAAGTCACACAATGGACAACCTAATTTGATATTGAATTCGTCATCCACGAGATTCGAACCTAAAACCTCTCATTTCTAAGCGAAGAGGAATACCATCAGCCCGTAATACTAAGTGGCAATCCAAACTTATTTTTGCTCTTTTTTTTCTCAAGGTCCGCCCTGCCATAGCTAGGATATGGTAATTAAATTGGTAATGTTTTATTTGCAACTGACTTTTGAATCTCATTTATCTGAAAACAACTAAGTACATGTCATGGCATTTATTAGTAATTCACAATGGCAGAAAAATTTGTAAATTGTATCTCGAATTGAATGATTAAAAGTTCTAATGGATATGTTGTGTGTTTTTAAGCAACTTGCCTAGTTAATCATATGCATGCTTTTTTTAAGAAAACCTAGCTAGTTGGCAGGGCAAACCTTGAGAATTTGGGGCCTTAGGCAGCCTTTGAAGTGGGGTTCTAGAATTTTTTGATCTCCGACCCTTTGTACATTGATGTATATAAAAAAAAATTAATAAATATATAAGAAAAAGGAGAGTTTATTATTACATCAATATCACTAAAAATTAATATAAAAAATGCATATAAACGTTACTTAAATTTTACACATTTAGACGTAAATGTACTAATTAAGTTTACATAATCTAATATTTCAACTAATTTTTTTTTCAATTGCCTATGATTTTATTTTTTGATATTTTATTGAATTTGAATTGTAAATATATATATATACACACACACACACACTTTAAATAAAATTTAAGGACCACTTATGAAGTAGGGGCCCTAAGCGGACGCCTACTTTGACTACGGTTCGGCTACCTCTAGGGCCGGCCTTGCTAGTTGGTACGAGGAGAAGTTGTATTGAATTTAAAAAGGATAAGTACAATGTAAATTTAATTTCGCAGCTTTTATTAACAATAGACCATTTTAAAAAAATATGTCCAATGATTATTATCTTTTTGTCAAGTTTGTCCTAAGGCTGAAAATTTTAGAGAATTGTAATACCCTAAATCATAAGAATTAAATCTCTTTAATTATGTTGTATTGAGTCTTTTTACTTATTTAATTTACCTATATCATAATATTTTTTGTCGATAATTTACTTATATCTCAAGTAAATTGTTTTTATGTAGCTACCTATATTATAGATATTTTTTGGTAAATTACATAGTACCCCAGCCCTCAGGTTTAAGGTCTATTACAACCTCATATAACATCTTTAAAACATTTCACTTTCATACCTCACATACTCTTTTATTTCCAAATAATACTTCTGTTAGATTTTCCATACATTATTCCATTAAGAGCTGACGTGGCTGCCACATTTGTGCCACGTGGCAATTTTTTATTTTTTTTATTTTTATGAATTTAAAATTAATTAATTAAAAAAGTATATATTTATATATAAATAATAATTAATAAATAAATAAAAACCCTAAAACCTATCTTCCCCGACCCATTTCTCCTTCACTCTCTTCACCTCCCCTCCCTTCTTGTCACATCCCGGCTCGGGGCAGATCACTCCCCAGGCCCGCTCCACCACCGTAGCATAATATTGTCCGCTTTGGGCTTACCATTCCCTCACGGTTTTGTTTTTGGGAACTCATGAGCAACTTCCCAGTGGGTCACCCATCATGGGATTGCTCTAGCCCCCTTCTCGCTTAACTTCGGAGTTCCTACGGAACCCGAAGCCAGTGAGCTCCCAAAAGGCCTCGTATTAGGTAGGGATGAGAATATACATATAAGGATCACTCCCCTGGGTGATGTGGGATCTCACAATCCACCCTCCTTAGGAGCCCGACGTCCTTGTCGGCACACACGCGACCAGGGTTAGGCTCTGATACCAAATTGTCACATCCCGACCCGGGGCGGATCACTTCCCGGGCCCAACTCCACTGTAGCACGATATTGTCCTCTTTGGGCTTACCATTCCCTCATGGTTTTGCTTTTGGGAACTCACGAGCAACTTCCTAGTGGGTCACCCATCATGGGATTGCTCTAGCCCCCTTCTCGATTAACTACGGAGTTCCTACGAAACCCGAAGCCAGTGAGCTCCCAAAAGGCCTCTTACTAGGTAAGGATGAGAATATACATATAAGGATCACTCCTCTGGGCGATGTGGGATCTCACACTTCTCTTTCCCACTCCTTCCTCTTCACCTCCCAGCCACACCTGCCGCCTCCTCCTTTCTTTCCCACCCCACCAAACCCACTCTCCAATTCCCCCGCAACCCCCCCCACCCCCACAAATTTGGCAGCCACGTTGGTGGTGGAAATCGGTACTTTCAGTTCAACTAACAACTCTCGCTCCTCTCCAGCGTACATATCTCCAAGTCGGATCGACCTGGATCCTAGAGCAGTGGGCCAACCCGTGAGTGAATACACATCTGTGATCTTGGCCGGGCTTGAACCCGAAATGACACCAAGTTGGAGATTGAGATCTTGGACGGATGAAACTGGCGTCTCTAGGCTTCTTGGGCGATGATATTGGTGACGGTTTGTGTTGGGTTTGAGGAAAAAGAAGGTTTGTGTTGAATTTTTTTTTCTTTTTTTTTTAAAAAAAAAAATAGGAAATTATGAAAAGGGGATTGTGGAAAAAGATGCTTACTTTGGGGAGGCGTAGGGTGGACTTGAGGAGGGAGAAGCTGGAGGGGGATTTGGGGACGATGGGTTGGAGCGCTAGAAATGGAAAACCAGTATAGGGTTGTAATTGCTGGGGTTGTTGGGGAGGTAGGGGTGGGGTGGGATGGGGTGGGTTTTTGGATGGGAGGAAAGGTGAAGAGAGTGGACAAGAGGGCGAGGCCCCGCCATCGTGTAGGAGAAGACAGAGTTCGATGTGGAGGAGAAGGTGGAGAGAAGGAGGTTGGGGTAATTGACTGGGAGTTGTTTGGCATTGGGTCTAGATTTTTTAGGTTTTAATCTTCTACAAAATTTTGAATTTTCTGCATTTTTGTTCTTGGGTTCGGATTCTGGAAAATTGGGGTTGGAATCCATTGAATTTTTGGAGTTATTAGTTTGGTTGCCAAGAAAACGAGGGAAAATTGATGGGAAAGCTGGGTAATCTGTTTTAGAACAAATTTGGGTAATCTAGGTGGGGTGGGGGGTTGCGGGGGAGGTGGGATGGAGGGGTTTGGGTTGCGGGGAAGGGGAAGGGGTGGGTTTCTGGGACATATATATATATATTTTTTTTGGTACTTTTCTTTAATTAATTTTTTTTAAATGCATAAAAATTTTATTTTTTTGCCATGTGGCACAAATGTGGTAACCACGTCAGCTCTTAGCGGAACAATGGATGGAAAATCTAACGGAGGTATTATTTTGAAATAAAATAGTATGTGAGGTATGAAAGTGAAATGTTTTAAAGATGTTGTATGAGGTTGTAATAGACCTCAAACCTGAGGAGGTACTATGTAATTTACCCATATTTTTTACTTGTAATCTACCATTTCATAATTAGTTGTATTCAATTATTAAATATATTTCACTTGAACAATTTTGTAGTCTGCTTATTATATAGGTATGCACAAGAATCAGACTCAATTTAAGAAACAACTTGAATTTTTGGATCGGACCGGGATGACTGGATCTAATTGCCCCATAAAAAAAAATTGCACACAGTTAATGAGAACATAAATCTTATCTCTCCAATTAAAAAGAACTTAAAATACAAAAATACATGAAAAAGATGGACATAAATAACTGTGACTCTTTTGAAATAAAAAAAGAAAGATACATGCCGGGTTGAATACATGCAAAAAATACTTTCATTTATTGGATTTGGTCACAATACATTTATGGACTTAGTATAATCACTTACTAGCGATCAAATATATTGTAATGATATTCAACAACCTTATATGACATTTAATGGGTGATTTTGTTAAGTACTTCAATATATTATAGTTGGTCATCTCTTCTATATATTAATTCGTGTATTTTCTAATTTTTGTTAAAATTCATGTATGTCATACGATTCGTGATAAAATATATTGTATACAATACATATATACATATATAATAAGACAAAGTACCCAAAACTATGATTGAACATACTTACTGAGAATGGCATGCAGGAAAGCCTCAATAAGCAATATGGACCGCGTAGTTGATATGATTGAATATGCATGCAAGGAGGTACTTCATGACTAGTTCACTAAAATCAACAAAGCATATATATGAAGTAACATAAAGCTGATCTTAAAGTGAAACAAAGAATCTTGCTAAAAGCTAAATCATGGAGTGTAGTAGCAGACATTAATCAATGTGTGGTTACTTTTTGACCAATAAAATTTGCATTTTTTGCACTTCTCCCATGAGGTCAATGAAGGAACCCATGAAAGGTGTTTGCTAAAAAGTTTTGGAATCCTATGTGAGTTATATATGCTTTAAACTAAAATATAGAGATATGTTGATTTAGATACGTCTTTGTTTTGGAAGTTCATTAGATATTGTCAAAGTTAACCCCACCCGTTAATCAAAGAACCGAATGATTATTTCATTATATTGATATTTTGTTATGAACTCAGCGGACTAACTACTGGTCATCTTTTATTTCATCACACAGATTTCTCAAACTCACCCAAAATGATTGCAAGGACCAAACATGGCCATCATAGAATATATCTCAACTGGGTTATTAGCATTATAATGCTCACAATTAAAATTTGACTGTAAATATGGTTTGTCGCTGAAACTAGAAGCTCCTGTATTATTTTTTTTTTATTGCTAAGGAAAATGCTAAAGGGATCATTGTTTTAAATCTTATGTAAACCACATGATGTTTTAGTTGACGATTGGATTCATTAATTTAATGATTTAAAGAAGGAATACAATCATCTACCGCCACACCGTATGGTATACTATACAAAATATGGTTTTAAAAGATGTGGTCACTCTAACACCACCCGCTACCTCATAATTATGTTTCAAAATTCAAATGGTTTTTAGAGAATGAGTTGACAATGAATATCAAGCTAACATCTTTCCTCGAAGGAGCGATAAATATATGCATGGAAACTTACGTAACATAAAATATATATGTATGGGCCGATTGGGGGTTTCGAACCCTAAATTCTAGAACTAGACTTTGATTCTAATACCGTGTTAAACAATTACTATGTCTCAAATGTATATCAAGCTAACAAAATAAAATTACCCTGTTATCTTGCATTAGTTTAATCTCATGGTACAATATAAAATGCTAACTGCAAAAGTACTAAATGTTATTGAGTCACGCACGTACTTAATGATTAAATTGAAGATGGCCAAGTCCTTGCTTGTTTTGTTACATGAGTCCTTTAAGAGGCAACCCTGAAACCGGAGTTCACTGGTTCACCAGGACCCTATATATGAACTTTATGAGTGGCAATTAAGAGTTCGGACTGATTAATCAAGCAGCTACATGTGGAGTAAAAATATAGAATTATTCCTTTAACTTTCACCTTAATTTGCAGTAAGTGATCCCAAAACTTAATAACTCCTTAATTAGGGTTTCTATATATATGTATGTGTTGGGCACAAAATGATGCATTCAACTTTCATCGATGACTACACCATAATGGTGATTAATGTATTACACTATATATATTTTAACCCTTGTCACCATTTTTTCATTGGTACATCATTTTTAATCCAGCAATAGCAACCAAATAACTACGGTAATTGTTGCTCATGTTTCTTGTAGTGTATCAAAACACGCATGCACGATGATTTTAGATAAAAGAAAGAAATGGAGTTTGAATGACGCTTTCAACTAATACTCCTTAATTTAGGGTTTCTATACACGTGTGGCACAAAATGATGCGTTCAACTTGCACCCCTAATAATCCCTTAATTGGGGTTTCTATAGAAGATATGGAATCACTCGCGTCGGAGTGTTGGTTTCACCAAAAGATATGATTATTTATGGTCCATCCGTCCATGCATGATGTGAACAGTTCCTTTGGTACATATATATTTGCTTGCTTTCTTTCTTTCTTTCTTTCTTTCTTTTTTTTTTTTTTTGGGTCCTTTGATTATATTTATTTGCTTGCCTTTGCAGATATATGTATGCATGTTCTGGATACTCGTTTACAATTCTTTAAGTTCTCAAATATTCCTTGGACCACTCTTAAGATAAAAGCATTCTTGATACTCGGGATGGAGCATCTTCCTTCAATCTGCATATATATCCTCTCTCTCTCTCTCTCTCTCTCTCTCTCTCTCTCTGTGTAAATCAGTATCAGAAAGTAATTAATCAATCAAATACTTGCAGCGAGTAGAGAGAGAAATGTTTTACGGTACAGGTTGTAGTACACTACATGTTATTGTATAAGTAAAAGGAAATTTTATTTTTTTAAGTTGCTAATTTTTTAACACAAGTATTTCTAACATGTGATATACTATCTCATGTTCCCGATCACACCAAAAAACATCTCGAGCAGTGATACTTCAGTCATCCAAGATAACAAGAGACAATTAATTAGATTAATAGTACTACATGCGTATCATATCACAAGAAAACTCATAAAATGCCAAATGATTTAGCTTAGTTAAGGTACATCATAATTCAACTTAAGCTCCCTAACAAGGAGAAATATCCAGACAATGGAAAGAAATGTGGGGGAAGGAAAAGGGAATTGAAAGAGGAAAAAAATATAGAGGGTGATCATCTGGCACACAATAGGGGCTAGCTAGGTAGTTCAAGTCATCATATGGGAATCATGTTTCTTCTCTCAGTTCCTTCAGCAAAGTACAGCAGTACCTGAACAAGATGAGAATCACACATTTATATATTGGTTAAAAAAGTTATTAAAAAAAGTTATTAATAGCTCCCAACAGAGTGCAGAATGATTTGCTTTCGGGTTCGAGGAGGAACGCTCTGTGTCTTGCGGTATTCAACTTCAAGGAGCTAATATCACTTAGTCATTTAATTTACTTAAAAACTAACATATACAAGCTAATATTGCTTAGTCATCTATTTTACTTAAAAGATAACATATACATTTAGGTATGTGCATATATACTCACCGTAAAGCATGAAAATTCTGGGAGGAATTAAAATGGAGACTTGTCATCGTTGGAGTCCCTTGGAGCATTACATCTGAAACATTCCGTTCTGCTAGCGAAGTTGTGCTCATTGCACCCTGACCTGTGTCATTTAATTGAACAATTACCATTATTTTCATGACATGGTAAAGTGGTGGTACATACACAAACATGATAAAATATATGGGCGTAATATTGCTACACGTACATGTTATTATATATTATTGAACCTAATAGCTGCAATGCTTCACTCGAACAGATGCAACTGTTGGGCCAATACCCAACTTTTCAGCCAACAGTATTTTGTGAGCGATTTTGATCAGTAAAATAAAACGACAAAATTTGCAAATTTACCTTGTGCAAATCCAGTCTCCAGATTTCCATCCGGAGCGACCAGAGCTACTTCCACTGCTGCCAAAGCCAAACCCTCTCAGTGACCTAGGCATGTCACCCTCAAAACCACCGCCCCCGCCACTTGACAATTCGTCCTTAGACGCACCACACTTGAAGCAACTGGAGCGGCTGGCAAAGTTGTGAGCTCCACAGTTGCCAATGGTGCAGTACCAGTCGCCGGGGCGGACATCTGGACCAGTGGTGAATCCAAACGAACCACCGCCACCTCCACCTCTTCCACCACCAAAACTTCCATACTCAACTCTCTCCCCACTTTTTGCCTCCCCACACCTCTGGCACGAGTCCCTCCTTTGGAAGTTGAGATGGTGGCATGACCTACAGTTCCAATCTCCCGGCCTGCTCATCTTTCTCTATTTGATCTTCTAGATTTCAGACATGATCAAAACAATAATGTATTAGTTAACTGAAATACTTCATGTATCAATTTTTCATATCAATAAAATATAATCATTGTGTCGAGCAGGTTCCTTAAAAATATCATTTATCAAAATGATAGGCACGGTAACCTAACCTACAAATGCCCAGGAGTAAACTTGAAATTTGAAAAATGCCTCACCTTAAGAAAACAAAGTTGAATAGAAATGCCTGAAGAAGATGAGACTAGTGATGGAGGAATTTGGTGATTAAAGTGATGGGGTTGGGGAGGTTTTTATATTGCTTAAGGGCCTCGAGAAGCGAGTGGTGGATTGCACCCAGTAGAGGTTTAGGTACGTGGTTTTTCTTTTTTGATATTCTCTTCATCACTTTGCCTTCCTTGAACAATGGAATATAACACAAAATAAACTAAAATTAGAAAAAAGAGATAAAGAGAAATTGAAATGGGATTCTAAATATACTAAAGAGAGAAAATTTTAAATTTGATGACAAAGCTTTAACTACTGTTTTTTTAGGGTTTCTATTTGCTAGAGGTTGCAAACGCAGGAACATATCCATTATAAATTTCTTTGGTTAGTTCCATAATTGCCCTTCTTTGTCCAATCATTTTGTATTCCCATAGCTATAGGTTCTGTTTGGAAACACAATTTTTTTTTTATTAAAATGCAGGTATTTCTTGAAACAACTTGTTCTTGTTTAGGAAATGTTTTTAAATGAATGAAAACGCTTTTAAAAAAAATATTATTGGGAGCACTCTTAAAGTGCTTCATGCTAGAAATATCAGTTATGTGCTTCTTGCAAGAAGGACTTCAAGTGTTTTTCCTGGATTAACTTGTATTTTTACTAGCGATTGATTTTAGAAACATTTTCTCTAAAAACACTTTCAGTCATTCAAAAAGGCTTTCCAAACGAGTTCTTAGGAAGCATATAATAGGTGTTTCTTGCAACACATAAGCATTTTTAACTTTTTTTCTGCCAAACATTGCGAGAAACACATTTCAAACATGCCCATAAACAACATAGTTTTAGTGTCAATTAGCAAACCAATATGAGATATGATGAATCTCTATAAGCTATCAGATTGATTACTGCTTAAATGTCACTTTATTATTTACTATGATAATATATTTGTCCACCCCTATTAAAATATATAATCAAAGGATAACTAACCCGTTTAGTGAATCCGGAATGATGAGCGGTGATTCGGTATATTAAATCTGTCGACGGAACTATAAGATGCAAAGTCTAGAGAATTGAGATGAGACTTAAGAGTAAAACTCCATCATTATTGTATGTTTACATCTACCAACTAAATTAAATCATTCAGAGGCCATAGATCTATGCATACATATTATAAAAACTTAAGTATAATTGTAATGTTACGTAATTATAAAGCATATTGAGCAAGGAAAAACATGTTGATTTGACTTTGTTAAGTTAGCTGTACCATATATATATATATATATATATATCTAGAGGTCACGTCCCCACAAAAAGCAAATAGTATGCATTGTAAGCTCTAAACACAGCATAGCCGTGCAGCCAATATCATAAAATTATTGTATGAACCACAAAAAATTCTTTTGACCATATAGTTCATATATTTAGGACCTTCATTAGCAAACAAAGCCAACAATCTTGTTGAGTCAGGATTGGATAAGCAAGAACAAAATTCATTGTATTCTTGCCAGAGAAAATGAATATTCCTCACACGTCGAAAAACCTTAGGGCGAGAAACGACCCCACTACTCTTATTCTTATCTCACAATTCATAACTAAGGAGTGGTCAAGTCTGCTTTTATATATGTAATTAAGAACACCCCATCATGCTAATTGGGTGTCACTATACAAGGAAAAATGGTTGTTGCTTTTCAATATTTTCTGAATATTCTTTCGTTGTACTTAAAAACCAAATTTTATTCCTCCATGTCAAAAGAGTACACTACCATATTTTCTCTTCTCCCAACGGCCTACTCCCAAAGATTAAAGGGATATTTCACTTGAGGCCAATTTTTTATTTATATATTTTAGGATTAAGTCATTTTCAATTTGGAAGAGTAAATTTAGGTATGTGACCTAAGCTGAATTTCCTAGACATTATTTTGTCTTGTATTTTTGGAGTACTCACCTACAAAAGGTCAGAAGCCTCTCAAGTTCAAGTATTTACTTTTCTGGTTAGAACTCAATGTCTTAGGGCTAGTGTACGTAGCATCTACTTAAAGACCACTACTTCATTACGATCATGTGATGGACATCAAATCGTGGCAAACTCTAAATATATAAGCTAGGCTAGTGAGATGATGGGGTTATAAGCTAATTGTTAACCATTATGCCGTCTGGGATATTTCAAAATAAAATCTGCATGGCTTCCACTTAATAATATTCCATTTTTAAAGTATCAAAATAAAATTGTATAAAAAAAAATATTATATTCCATAAGTCAGGATATTATATCCATGAATCGCATGAATCACCCTCACTCATCACTAGATCTAATCTTCTTATGCATAAAATATGATCACACTCGTGCATGTCAGCTGCTTCGCTAAATTAGAGAAGATATGTCACCATTGCCCCAGACATAGCTAGGCACATAACCGAAGCCAAACATAAAAGCTGTTGCATGGCTAAGGAGCTTCAAACGATGAACGTCCAAATTTTAATATATAATTGAGAGAACGTGGAGTAGTGGAGGATCAAAATCAAAGAAAGAAAGAAAGAAAGGAGAAATTAATTGGTAAGAGTTTCGATAAAGATAGACGAATGGAAGCTGATGGATGATGATGGAAGAGGAGTCTTCGAGGTTCAAATTTTGACCATCTTTTAATCCTTTTCTTTTTCTTTTCTCACTAGTAGTACTGATATGCATGGCTTTTTCACTGTCATTTTTTCCTTTTCCTCTCACAATCTTCGTTTTGAATCTTTGAATAATTAAGGGGATTGAAATAAAAATAAAATGGAATTAGTATTCAAGATTACTCACCATGGCATTTTTCTTGGGGAATGGTAAAGAAGGCTGTAGCAAACTGTGAAAAAGCAAAAAGAAAGGAGGAGGGGACTGATTCGATTCTCTCATTGGGAAATGCTTCCATGCATGACCATGACCAAGCCCAGCCCAATGCAATACACCCAAACGTATATTTCTTTTCGCTTTCTCTTTTTAATCTTTTAAATTAAATAAAATGTAAACAATTCTGATTAAAGCCATGTTAAGATGTTTGTGTCCAAGTAGTTCATACATTTTGAGTTTTGTCTTCTTCCCTTATCTGCCAATGGAGAAAAAAGTGATAGGTGCAACCATAACTTTGGACCAGTTTCTAACTTTCACATGCATGCAAGCTAAAAATTTCTTTTTATATATAAAGATTAGAGGATTATGCGAGCTATATTTCTGTGCTTGTGTTTATTTAAATATTTTATCACCAAAACAAAAGAATAGGAAAGATTATAACTCAATTGTAGTCAAAGAAAATATAAAAGCACAAAAGTGAAGTTGTATTATACATTTTTTTTTCAAATGACTGGTATACGCGATTTCCTCATTTACGTAATTTGTGGTTAAATAAGTCGGCAAATTTTGGATTCGACTCGCACTGGATTGGCTTAGCATCATGCACCATAATTGCCAAAATGAGAGATTTTCTAACTGTTAGAAAAGTTAGCAATTTTGGTATATTATTATTATGTTAAGGTGAATTGATATTTTAGGCATTATATTTTCTAATATAATAAGGATTGTGATTGGTTTCTCTTTTTTGGTTTAGAATTAAGTCTCCATAAATACGTACACTTCTTGTAACTTTGTAGGAATTAAATCTTGCAAGATGTAGTTTTTTAAGGATATATAGTCATCTTGGCAATTTTGTAGTGTTCTTCATTTTATTTTTGTCCATACAATAAGATTCAGAGTTTCCAATTTTTTTTTTGGATGACTTTGGATGCGGTCCCTATTTATCAACGTTCTTTGATTAAAACCTTGTTGGGTTTCGATTTTTGATTGAAGTCCCTGAAATGAATGCAATAATGCATTTCTATGTAGGTTATTATAATTTTTAAATTAAAATTTCATATTTGTAGTTATTTATATTGGTGAGATTTTAAATAAAATCCGTAATTTGTTGAAAATATTAAAAAAATTATACTTAAATAAAACTCATGTTTTTTCATTACTTATATTAATGACGTTTTACATACAAAAAATTGGTAATTTTTATACAATACATTTTACTTACCAAAAGTTGGATCATTTTATACAAAAAAAAAAAAAAAAGGTGATACATTTTATATAATGGGTACATTTCATATTAAAAAATAAAATAAAAAAACAATGGGTACATTTTACACAAAAGAGATGGTACTTAAAAAAAAATGGGTACATTTTACATAGAACAAAGTGGTACATTTTTAAAGACAAATGGGTACATTATTACTAAATTATGGGTACAATTACAAATAAAAGGTCAAAAAAAATATGAGTAAAAATAAAAGTTTGGAAAATATGGACACAAAAAGAAATTAATATATGGGTACAAACTAAAACTGAATAGAAAATTGGCACAATTTAGAAGAAAAAGTTGCAAATTAAAATAGGTACAAACTAAAAATAAAAATATATGATACAAAATTTAGCACATAAATATAAATATATCAAATGTAACGTTTCTTACACTAAATGAATAATTTAGAAATAAAATTTAATTATCTTGATATGTAAAATATTTTATTATTGAAATAATTAATGATGTTTATTAAAACCAAGGGACATTGATTAAAAATTGAAAAGAAATAAGGTTTCAATCAATGGAGTTGAAAAAAGAGGGATAGGAACCTAATTTCTCTTTTTTTTTTTTTTTTTTCTAGTTCTTTGATTTGTTATTATGGTATTAGAGCGAGCTCAATCTCGATCCTCTTTGGGTTCATTCTGCTCTTGCAATTGTTTGGTATCGCTCATCATCCCTTCCACTTCTCATTTTGTTCGATAGTTGTTAGTTTTCTTGTGGTTATTTTTGTCAGATTTTAATTTACTTTGTTTTCTTAGGTGTTTTATTTTTTATTTTTTATTTTTATTATTATTTTTATTTTATTTTATTTTATTTTATTTTACGGGTTGGTTGGTATACTTTTTATGTTAGTGTTCTTTTGCTGAAATTATGAATTATTGTTTTCTTAATTGCCTTCGTCGTTACTCTTCTGTGACGGAGTTCTCGAGCAGTAGTTGTTAAAGGAGAAAACAAAAATTGGTTGGACAAACAGTAGAAGCTCATGCCGGTCGAGGATGGTTGTTGACCGCAAAACGGAAGTTGGCGTTTGGTTTGGGACAAATAATGGCTATTTATGCTCCATGTCACCTTTAATTGCGATAAGTTTGTTTGAAGTAGGCATTAGCAGTTTGTCTGTTTGTTTGGAAGTTTGCATTGGCAGTGGTATTAACATTGAAATTTTGCATTGTCATTGATATTACGATTCAAATCTTGCATTGATATTGACACTAACATTAGAATGTTGCACTAGCATTGACAAATGAAGTTTTGCATTGCCATTGACACTGGTGGAATTTTGTATTGAAATTGGCACGGACCATCAGCATAAGTTTTCTTCTTGACGAACTTATCTTGTTTAACATAAGATTTTCGAACCTTCTAATTAACCGAATTGATGTACAAAATTTAACATATGGCATGCATGCAACTAAAACGGGAGAAATTGGGAATTACCGAACTACATGCAAACATACAGTGATTCATGTACATTACAGATTATACCTTGCTCATAGTATTCATTATCTTCAAATAACAGCGATAATACCACGAAATATATTTATTTGTTTTTATCTTATATGTCTACGTAATGCGTGTTTGGTTGCATGCACGTGAGGTGGTAGAGATGAGTGTGACATTCTCACACAATGATAAAAGTTACCTCTTTTCTTTAACTTTTTCGTCCTCCAAAATCTTTTACATTATGCTCGTAGACTCCCCTAAATGTCCATCTCTTTCATCTTTCTTTTGCACGGTTTTCCACCCTTGCCCATCTGCATATATCTTTCATCTTTTGCTACAGAGAAGCCTTTGGGCATTTAGTTACACAACAAAATACAAAATCCCTCAAATTTTCTACCAAAAAATTCCTCTTTATTCTGGTCCTATTTTCCAAACCAGATAGACTAATCATAGGAATGTGGGAGATATCATTGAGAGTGGAGAATATGATCATGAATTCAGTATTCAACGGACTGTAGTGGAACTGTGTTGCCAAACTGCAAATTCACGACTGATCAATTCTTATGTAAACTCTAACCCAAGCTAACAGGCTCTCGAAAAACCTTAGTAACCTTAGTCCAAGTATTACCAAGTTAATTTCTTCTTGAATTGGCAAGGATGTTTTAATGGTGCTAGTTTTTTTGTATTTTCCGTTAAGAAAAAGGAAATTACAATACAAAACTCCGAGCACAACTGAAACCTAAACAACAAAAAATTGAAGGTTGAAAGAGAAGTCAGCGTCCCAAACAAGAAAAAATTGTAATTGTAGGGAGTGATCAAGAGAAGTCAACACATCTGTCGTAAAATTTGCCTCTCTAACAATATGTTTGAAAAGAAGCAACCAGTGTTGGATTTTTTCTTTGGATTTGCCTCTCCACAATAAATTTTTTCAAATGTGAATGTTGCATGGTGAATTTCAACCCACCAGAAAAAAGAATGTGCATTTTCTTTTGCTTAAGGGTAAATAAACTCGAAGATAGAAAACACGCAAAAGTGACAGTTGTAAATGAACTTTGGTTATGAACAACTATACTTAGAATTTGCTAGTATTGCTACCTAGCTACCGTCTACTTCTGAAATTTCTAGCCTTGTGTCGTTGCCTGGTTGAAGATGAAATTGCATCAATGCCGGTTCTCTAGGAAAAGGAAGAGCAATTGTTTCATGCTTAGCATTAAAACAACATCGGACATGCTTGGTTGATCCACGGCTCTTTCTTGCACGCACAAAAGTCCCATCAAAATTTCTCTCATGACTTCACTAATTGAACAAGAAGCAATCAGTGTTGGATCCATCAATTCTATGCTCTTGCCTTCTTTCCAAAAACTCCAAGCCTAAAACAATCAATTTCACACATCTAATTAATTAGCAACAAATACCTTGACATATATAGAAAGTAATTGGAAATATAGATGGAGTTGAGGGGTTTATTAAAGTAGCTTACTCTGCCAAGTAAGTTTAGAGAATGATCTGCCACAAAGAAGGCTGTATTCTTCTTGCCACTTATTATCTCTAATGAGATCACTGCAAAAATGAACAGATCATGTTTTTCAGAAAAGAGGCCATTCATGGCATACTCTAAAAACACATAACACGTACTAACAATCAAAGGAGTTAACACTCAACAAGCTACACCTCAAGGTGTGAGAGTGAAATTTATTGAAATATAATGTAAAAAGTGAAGAAAGTTGAGGTTACACTATAAAACCGATTGGTAATATGGAGAGTATAGCCAAATTTACTTATAACCATGCAGGATCCCTCCTCTCATCAATATGGGATTCGTTTTTGACAAGAAGGTACACCTAGTCAAGTGGCTATATAAACCTTACCTCTCAAGAAAAACAAATACAAAAAACAAAAAAAAGGAGGGACAGTAAACTCACAAAGCTACGTAAATTATCTCTTTTTTGTCACCTACAACTGGTGCAAAGATAATGCATAAATTGAAGCTTAGAACTTAGAGGTCTAGATGAAGACACCAGCCATATATAGGAGCTATACCTAGCTTTTATTGTGAAATTGAATTTCTACGATTAAACAAAATCTTGAGTGATTCTTAAACTGCTTTCCAACACAAACTCAATTGCTCTTCAGCAAAATCTTCTTACTCTTTCTACAATCTCAAAGTCTCCTTTGGAGCAAAAACTGCCTATGATCCCTGAGATAATTTTTTTTTACAGTTTGCTAGCCCGTAGTATAATTCGGTTGATGTACAATTTCAACCACCCTAATTTCCTCTCCATGGCACATGTTTTATACTAAGTTCAATCCAACTTCAGTGATCTCGATGGACATTTGTAGCATTATTTTGCCCTTCATGACCTTAACATTGCTAGAGTTTTACTGCTTTCTTTACATTTCTAGTTAATTTAGATTTCAAGTTACATAGCTTGGCCATCGGCCTAAATTTTACTTTTATGAATGTTTGTAATCTTGATTCCATCTTGAAAAATTACATTATGTTTCTCTGAAATCTTGATAAATATGATATCAAAGCATGTTAATTGACTACATCCAAATTGAGTATGTACTTTGACTTGCCGAAACTATGGAATTTACTACCTTGTCTTACTTTTGCACTTAAATGACCTATGTAGAATAAGTAGCATATGTGTGCAACTATGCAGTGGTCTCACGTAGGAGATGGTGTTGAAGAATACGAGAATCTCAAATTGGAAAATGGACAAAAAAAAAAAAATTACAATACATATAACTAGATGGAGTCGACACACAACATTGTGTAAATATAAGGAAATATATATATCTATTAATTAATGAAACCCTCTTTGTCAACCAAAAGAGGATGAAAATATTACTTAGTCTTCTATCACACAAAAAAATGATGGGTAATAATGTAATTTCACATGTCCAAATTTTACTGTTTTAAGCTTTGCCTACAGGTGATGTTAAAATTCCCCCAATATTAAAAACAAAAACAAAAACCTCTCACTCCCCCCCCCCCCCCACCACGTTCTCTCTCCCCCTCTCCCTTTCAACTTCTCATTTTCTAAAAAAATATGTTCATACACACAAAATGTGTAGGCAAATTCTAGTATATATATATATATTATAACTAGATGGAGTCGACATGCAAATGTTGTGTAAATATAAGGAATATATATAATAAGATTAAAAGTAGATGGAAGGAGAAAAAGTAGGGAGTGAGAAGAGAAATTTGATAGATTAGTTGGTATAATTACTATATTATCCTTACTGTTTATGTTAATTATTCAATTTATTAAGACTGATAAGGGTATAAAGGAAATTTTACATTTTTTGGTTGACAAAGAAGGTTTTCCTAATAATAGTATAGATAAATGATTACACTTTTAATGACATCAAAACCTTTTGTGATAAAGCTATGATCTATACCTACAATGATCTGAAAGTGATTTTTTTTACATAATATTAAATGATTCCACTTCAAAATGACATAGAAATTTTTGTGACAAAATTTCACACATGCGCTACTATGCAGGTGATAAGATGTACATGTCAATCTAGCGAATGTTCCACTTCTAATGGCACTATGATTAAACCCTCACACATGCATTGATGCATGCTGTACAAGTTGTACAATAAGATAATACCGATATGGTAGTAGAGAGTCGTTGTGCGGTCTATCTAAAATCTTCACAAAAAGCAGTCAAATAAATTTATTTTTGGACTGCAAAGATGCAGTCTCCACTCAATTGGATTTGTATACCGGTGGGCACCCGAACATGGCGGGCTGTTAGATAAACATAATTGTATATGATATATTACAACATTAATACAAGTGAACTAAACTCTACACCAAACAGCAGCCTTTGCTACCTAGCTAGCATGTATTGTTGAAGTCGTCACATCTATTGTAGATTGATGTCTTTGCCTACTTGAAGATGAATCTACATCAGTGGAACTTAGCTGACTCCAAGATGCAGGTTCTTTTTTAGGAAGAGGCAGAGCAAATGTTTCATTGCTTAGCATCAAAACAACATCCGACATATTTGGTCGATCCATAGCTCTTTCTTGCACACACAAAAGACCCACCTGAATGCATCTGGTACCTTCATTACTCGAACAAGAACCAGACAATGTCGAATCCATCAATTCATTGCTCTTGCCTTCTTTCCACAAACTCCAGGCCTAAAATTAAACACCCCAATTTCAAAAATCATAATTAAAAAAAAAAAAAAATTAGTACACACATTGCCACAGTTGTAGAATTTGCTTACATTGCCTAGTAAGTTTAGTGGATCATCAGCCTCAAAGAAGGCAATGTTCTTCTTGCCACTTATGATCTCTAATAAGATCACTCCAAAGCTAAACACATCTGACTTTTTGGAAAAAAGGCCACCCATGGCATACTCGGGAGACATATAACCACTAAAATCAGAGGTTAAATGCATCAGGAACTGAATTAATTAAAGAAAAAGGTACAGAGACCATATATATCAAGACCAATATTGGTGTATGAGCATTATGTTAATTCTCGGAAAATAACATGCTGCAAAGCCTTTTAACTTACAATGTACCAACAACCCGGCTTGTTTTTCCTTTAGTGTCACTGTCTGCGAAAATTCTCGCCATGCCAAAATCCGATATTTTAGGGTTCATGCCACTATCCAAGAGAATATTGCTCGTCTTTAAATCGCGGTGAATGATCCTTAATCTTGAGTATTTGTGAAGATATAGGATGCCTTGAGCAATCCCTTCAATAATGTTCATGCGCTTTCTCCAATCCAAAAGCTTCCGTTTGGTTGAATCTGCACTCAATCGAACAAAATCAATGAGAAAATAGGAAATTATAACACCAACATTAAACATATGTAGAACGTGTAAATAGCTAAAAGATCAAACTGCACAAACCAAAAATGAAAGAATCCAGGCTTTTGTTGGGCATATACTCATAAATTAGTATACTTTCTTCTCCTTCAATGCAGCATCCCAAAAGCCTAACCAAATTCCTGTGCTGAAGCTTACAAATAACTAACACTTCGTTTTTGAACTCCTCCAACCCTTGCCTCGAAATTTCGGACAACCTTTTTACTGCAATTTCCCTCCCATCCATTAGCAAACCCTGCAATGGGTAATTTTCATTACATAAAAAACCAAGCACGTTGAAGGTTTCAAAAAATTAATCTTGACAAAGACGAATAAAATTGTGATTAGCTATGTAAAGCTGTGAATTAAGTTTAACTGACGGCTTGCCTTATAAACAGGGCCATATCCACCTTCCCCCAGTTTATTAGCCTTGGCAAAGTCATTGGTCGCAGTTTGTATAGAAGAAAAACTAAACAAGGGCAATTCTTGATCCTTTTGCCTGCCTAATTCCATTATATTCACAATTTTAGCTCCGTTATATTGAATTGGTGACACGTCGGTGGAACCAATTTGGAATAATCTCACTTGATCCGAATTGATAATCTCTTGTTGTCTGCTTGCTTCATCTCCTGCTTACATTAAGTAGGAAAATAGTGTCAATCATTACGGACATTGAGCAATGCAACCTTGCTAATTACAATCACATGAACTGATCAAACCTTGAAGTCTCTTTCCATAATGCAGATAGCAGCATAACGATATTGGCATAAGAATCAAGAGGAAAGCCAAAGGAAGTGCAATAGCCAGCCAGAATTTCAAATTTTTACCATCTGAAAAGTGAAAGACAATGCCAACATTTTGCTAGTAAGTGTTAATTAATTAACACTAACAAAAGTAAAAAAATTGAAGGAATTAAAAAATTTGTGTAAATCTCACCATCTACAAAGAGGGAGATTTGAATTTGAGTATAAGCGGGTTGACATACTATCTTAGCCAACTAATCTCCTAAACCTTTTGTAAACAATAAGTCTTCTTGACTGAGTTTGAGATCTCTCCAATAGATTCTATTTTGCAGGACATAATTTATCTCCAAACTCTGTTATAATACTGGAATCGTGTGATGTGTATGTTATTATATTCAAATTTTTATTTGAAGGTGTATAATTATAAGGAAAACTAACGAAAAGTTCAAAATTTTTTTAGTTTTAATGAAAAATGACAAATAAAGTGTAGTGAATAGTACTAAGGAAGGATAAAAATGTGGTTTTTCGTTAAAAGTAAATTGTACCAAGAATGTTTCATTAAAACTCCTATTATTACATGCAAGTTACAACCTTTAACTGTAGCTATATGCTATTGAATGCGAATATCGTTTCAGATTAGTATTATAAGTTATTGTAATTATGATGGATATGTATATAGTCGTCTCGCATATTTATTTTTTCATTAAAATACATTGCTTAATTCCATAAGGTCAAACAAGAAAACTAAAGAATTCCAAAATACCTAATACGTTTCTGAATACAAACTACATGTTGATTAAACAATGCACCGAGATAAGAATATAAATTCGCTATTTGGTTGTCACCATTAATCCAAGTATATACTAATGTATTTTTGTTGATGTTACCTTATTAATTATTGCAAACTAGTATATACTATGTATAGGAATGTTCTGTTGTAGTTAAACTAGTTGTCTTGTTATTATTATACTAATGTGAATAATTAATCCGGGATGATCTAATAATATAACATGACAAATCATATAATAAAAAAACCAAACTTTTGATTGTATCTTGCACACCCTTATTTGGGAACTTTAACGAAAAGTTTCCAGTACTGTTCATTTTAGCGAAAAATCATATTTTTACACTTAAAAGTCAATCCATGGTATTATTCACTTTACTATTTATTTTATCATTATCATTAAAACTCAAAGTTTTTAAGTCATTTTTATTAGTTTTCCTTCCTTATTTTGTTCCTATTCCTACATTTTTATTTAATTATTCAATTTAGAAGGGCAAAACTAAATACGACTATGTCAAGAAAGAAAATATGTGTGAGGAAATCACTTTCTCTTTTCGAAACAAGGAATGAGTCAAAACCCTCACCCTCTCTCTCGAATCAAAATAGAAGGGATTTTTGGTTTGGTCAGTTAATTAAATTTAAGACATTAATAGTTCTACTTACCACTTGAAGAAGTACTACCACGAATGTAAATAATCCCAGAGCCCTTCTCATCAACAACCTTCAAAATATCCTTCTTACTCTGATAATAAAGTTGACAAACTGGTTGACCATCTTGAGCCGCAACAAATGCAGTGCAAGAACAATTGCTCTTGCACAATGTTTCACAATCACTAGTACCCATATAAATGGATCCATTATTAAACGCAGATGGCAACGAACCATTCATCACAGAAAAATCATCGCCACGGTCACACATAGATGGTAAAGTCGCCAAGCATTTTCCGGTATTACCCCCGCTTGAGTCCTCACACAAACTATGACTCACAGACCAAATATTCCCGTTTGCCAAAAAAAACTGGTCCAAATTTCCAGTTGAAGACATGACAAACCATATGAGGTCGTACTTCTTATTGTTGCTAAAGGTGTAGTAGGCAGCCTCTTCATCAATGGTTTGGTACCTAAAAGTGTAGTCATTATTTTCAGTTGTGTTGTCAAAAATAAACCTTAGGTGTTGTCCATCCCAGAACGCGATATCCATCTGGCGTCCATCTCCTCTCCAAACAGTAAGCTTTGTGAAGTTGATCCGGTCCATGGTTAAAGTGAAGAGACCACGAGCTGGGTTTTGGGGGCTTGCCCAAGAAACAAGGATGTTATAGCTTGGCTGCGTTTTGTTTAGTTCAAACAACCCTAGTTCCATCCCAGGAAGATATGTATCACTTGGTACATCAAAACTTTGCCATATAACAGTACCTATAGAAATCCGACGAATTAGATATCGATGTGAAAATAAATCTCAAGGGTCTGAAAACACAAAAATGTCTGAATTATATTATATATGGAATTTTGACATATAAAAGTACTAATAACTGTTGATCAACAAAAAGAAAAAGATATGTTGGCCGTTGGGGTATGAAAACAGATGTTGTATCCAATAGGGCTACATGTTAAAAAGGGGAATATTGGAGAAACAGAAATTATATACTATCAAAATCTCAGACCGTGCCTGTATCTGCTTCTTTAAGCACAAAATTTCCAGTGTCGAGAAGCGTTGCAGTTGTGTTGGGGGAGGAGGCAACATTTGCTGCGTTGACTATGACTTGCACTAGTCGACGGTCAGAGAGAAGCAGATTCCCAGACCGGATTTGTAGCACACCGGAGGAATCCAATATGGCGACATCGCGGTTACCAACCCAGACAACCTTGGTAGCATCAGCTTTGAACCAAATTCCCAGGTAGTGATATCCCGAAATGGTTTCGTTGAAGAAGCCAAGCTCGAAAATTCCACCGGCTGAGACTAGGGTTTTGTTGTCTGTCAGCATGTCTGCAGGTGTGAGTGTGTCTTTTGCATGAGATGGAGATGAAGAGAAGGAAGACAAAGAGATCAAGAAAATTGTAAGAGGAAGAAACATGGCCATTAATTTACAGAGATTAAGGTGCAGATCTGATCATGGATTATTTGAAACTAGTGATAGTAGAGAGATCTAGATGAAGATCCAGCTATGATCTATCCAACAATGAAAACCCAGCTAGGCGCTTAGCTAGCTGAAGCCTCATAATTTTCACTAGTCAACTGTTTGGGGTTGTCTATATTCTGAGCCAGATTGAAATAGAAATACATATATATATATATATATATATTTATGTATATATGTATATTGGTCAATAAATTACTCACAGAACCGGCTTACAGTTTTGTACAAACCAGTTGACCCAAAAAATTACAGTTTTTTTCTTAAGATGAAAATGCTAAAGAGTACATAGAATCCAACAGAATTGCATGCCAAAGAATCGAACACATAATTCGCTTCACATGGTGACAAACTGACAACTACATGTTTTCAAAGTCATCTTAAACTTTAGGCATTGAATAATTCTTAACTTTCACCAAATTAAGAAAATTCTTATCTTTTAATCCCTGTACAACTAAATAATAAAATTAATACTCAAAGAGTATAGTTCTAGTAGTAATGCATATACTTTTAAGTTATAATATTAGTAGGTTAAACATTTAGTTGTTAGGGGAGGAGAATAGGTAGGTATAAAACTCATACCGTAGTGCATAAAGTGCGTAAGCATAGTTGTTTTTCACCACTGCAGTAAAACGCCATTTTATTAAGGGTGCATTTTTGCTCGCCACCTTCAAGTGGTAGTAATGCTCATCACTCTATTTATCACCGTTACATAATTTAGGTTTTGAGATCATCTAATGATAAATAAGATGATGAACATTACTATCACTTGAGAATAATGAACCTTCTATTAAAAAACCAAATATGCAATTCTGACATAAGAACATTACTATATTCTATTTTCCGACATAAAAAATTGTTTACTTTTTTTTCTTCTTTGGTATAAAGAATGGATGATGACCGCAGAGGTGGGTGTATTGACTTTGACAATATCAAACTTTCTTTCACGAATGCTGATAAGATTCTCAAATGGGACTCTTTCTGGATGCTGCTACCTCACAGTTTAACATTAGTTTTTCTACTAATATTATAAAATATTATGTAAAAAATATGAACTGACACATCAATGCAGAGTCCAACTTTCAAAAGAGTCTCCTTACATTTATCAAAAATCCTGGCCAGATTTTATCAACAAAATTCTGGTCAAAGTTGAGCTTCCCTTTGGTTAATCAACTCAACGCAAATATAGTGAACCTCGTTAATAGAAAGATATTAGATTTGCTAATGATAATGTCCAAGCCCTAAGTTGTAGGCGCATATCCAACAGATTTTCAAAAATATCAAATTTAGTGCTTGGATCCGGCCCATTATTTAAAACCAAGCCCATTAAGACCAGCCCAAATCAACATTACATTACAATTCCCGCTTGGTTTTTAAAATCCCGCTCTCTTTTATTTTTCTTTTTAAGCGAGAAAATAAATTAAAAGAAAAATGTAAAAACTCACATTTTCTCTCAGACTTTCACATTTTCTCACCAGAGGTTAGTAAAGTGGGAAAAATGCAGGCGGAGAATTGTAGGGTTAGGGTTTCGATTAAGCTTCCGAGTTCACACCATGGATTCACCTGAAATTCCCAAAATCAAAGCCAACACTTCACCTTCCTCAGATTCTCCTCCAGTTCAAGTAAATTTATTTTTACTGCCAAATTTCAATCTTTCTGTTTTTGGATTAGGGATTTTTTTACTTCCTTATTTGTGATAATTTTTTAATCTATAGGTAGATCTTTACCCTTTATTTATACCTCCTTTTTGTTGTTATTTTTTGTAGTAAAATTATTGTCTATTTTTGTGAAATAGGTGATTTGTGGATGTGGGTTTTGGTTTAATTTTTGTGGGTTGAGGTTGGTGGGATTGGTGCTTTGTAGGGGTAGTCAAAGTTAGGGTTTTGGACATTTGGAATTTGAGGGTTTAGTGGTGTTTTGTTGGAGAAGTTGAATTTGTGATTTTGGGGTCTTTCTCAATGTGCAATGCAATCTGTTGTCTGCGAGTAATTGATGATCAAACGTTGAGTCGAGGCGTTAGTAGTTTGTCATTTCTGTTTCTGAATTGAGCATTGGCTATGTTGGTAGGAAATTGAATCTTTATTCATATATGTTTCCTCTAATTCAGGAGTCACCAGTCTTCAGTTACATAAGCAATTTATCACCAATACAGCCTGTGAAGGCTTCACATGCAGTGCAAGGGTTCCCGGGACTTAGCTCTCCTCCTCTTGTGTTCACGTCACCACGCATAAATACACTCCGGAAACAAGTTTCCTGAAAAGGTCCAGTATACACTGAATTCTAGTTCCAATTGTTTTTTCTTGGGCAGTCTCTTTGTTGTTTCCGTGTTTGCTCACTTTGACAGTTTCTTTATTTTTACCAGGCCTCAACACCCGCAATTATCCAGTGTAGGAAAAACGAAAGCACATGATGAAGCCAAAAAGTTTGTTGATGTTCCAGTTGATTCCAAGAAACATATCACCCAACTGCAGATGGGATTGATTACTGATACTCAGGACTGTGAGACCAACAGTTCCTCGGAGGGTGTCGATGAATACTTAGCTGATCCCATGGAGATGGACTCTACGAATTCTTGTCAATCAGTCAATCCATGTTTGAAAGAATCTATCAATGCATCTGAATCTGAGGCACCACCAGAGAAGGCTAAAGAGGACCTTGACGGAAAGCAATTTGATCCAAAACCTGTGAAAAATAAAGTGCATAGTGATGGTGAGTTGCCATCTTCTGAGTGCCCAAAGGTTGGATCCGGCTTATCCATCGATAATGCTTTCAATGGGGAGTATCACCTAGGTTTTCATAATCAGGTAACTTCAGATTCTTGGCTTTACATTATAAGGAAAAGGACTAGGACATTTGATTACAAGGGATGTGATTGTTCCACATGTTCTTACGATTGATCCAACTTTTAAGTTACAGGGTATCGGAGGTAGACAGCAGGATGATTGTGATCATAACCCTCCATCTCCTCCTGGACGTTTGCAGATTGGTCAGGTGTATGAGGATTGTACGGAGAAGGTTGGTGGAACCTCAAAGGGAATGATTGGAAACATGATATTGCATGCTCCTAATAAGGTATGCCATTTCATATGAGTTTTTAGTTACTGTATGCTGCTAGGATATATTTAATTTTTCTGTATAATAACCGCAAGATTATTGTAGGTCAAAAATGACCAAGGTGGCATGCATAGACGTTGCCTTCAGTTTGAAGAGGCACCTCCTTGTGCCACTGGAAAAGGAGACAGTTCTTCTGTAGAGAAAGTTAACAATTCAGAACCACCTGCCAGCACAGCAGAATTGGAGATTGTGCAAGTACCTAATGCAGCAACTTCCAAGAGACAGATGGGAGCCTCATTGCCACCTCGGTATGGTGGAAGCTCTCCTTTAACTGTTCCCAAACCATCAGGTATTGGCTTGCATCTAAATAGCATAGTCAATGCTGCACCTGTTGTTCGTGGTGCAACAACCATAAAATTAGCAGATCACTACATTGGTGTGCAAGTTATGAAATCATCATCTGTTGTGAACCACCATTTACCTGAGAATGTTAGGGATGAAACTGAGAATTCAATTGCCGCAAGCTCCTCCATCACCCAGTCTCCCGATACTGTGGAATTTGAGCGTCATGGATCTCCACCCGAGAAGAGCAAATTAGATTCTCAGAATGTTGATAGTTATATGGAGTTGAACCAATCTAGCTCACAAAAGAAAAGGTCAGAGGCATGGTCTTTTATGTAGTGTGGTAAGATTCATTCATCATATCCATCTGCAGTTCAAATACGTGTTTGTGTATGACCCCTCCAGGAAAAAAACACCAAGCTCTAAAGATAGTGATGGGTGCAAGCGGTGCAACTGTAAGAAGTCCAAGTGCTTGAAACTGTAAGTTGATCTACTTTTTGTTAAATATTATAAGTGCATATTTGTTTGTCACATTTTAATACATTTCTTTGCAGTTATTGCGATTGTTTTGCTGCTGGAGTCTATTGTGCCGAAACTTGTGCTTGCCAAGGATGCTTTAATATACCTGATTATGAAGATACGGTTCTTGAGACGAGACAACAAATTGAAGCCCGTAATCCACTTGCATTTGCTCCCAAGATTGTACAGCTAGTGAGTTTCCAACAAAATTGTGGTACTAACCCTTTTCGGTTACTGATGGTATACCTTAATCTTGTAAACTGAACGATTGTATTTGCTTGTGACAGGAAGAAGAAATTCAATTTACACCAGCCTCAGCAAGACACAAAAGGGGATGCAATTGCAAAAAGTCAATGTGTCTGAAAAAATATTGTGAATGCTATCAGGTCTTGAATACTGATCTATATTTCCATGCCACAGTGTTTGTTATCTTTTCTTTTCAGTTCATCTTATATTTGTGAATTGCTTCATCTCAAAGGCCAATGTTGGATGCTCCAGTGGATGCCGGTGTGATGGATGTAAAAATGTTTATGGCAGAAAGGGAGGTAAGCCTCTAAACCAAGAAACAGTGTTTCCCAATTCCATGTGATAACATTCGTAGTGTACTTGTTTTACTATGGATAACAAAGAATGTTCCCTTCATATTTATAGAATAGTGTATTCATGCCGTATAGTCTACTATGTTGTGTTGTCTACTTGTTGAAACATGATTTCACATATCAATGGTCTTGATAGACAGCCTAGAAACAGAATTAAGAAATCACCTAACAAATGGATCATAGAATATTACATAATTTTAGTGTATTCATTAGGACTTACTTTTATCTAAAGCATAATGCCTAAAAGAATGGGCTTGTGAAAGTAAACTAGAAAGAATTGTTGCTTTGCTGAAAGATATATGGAACTACACACAAGTATTTGTTTGCCAGAAAAGTTGATCAGTTAGACTCTGTTTGTCTTAATACTGCACTTCAATCTTGTTTTCTATAGATTTTGTTCCAATAGAGCATGGTGTGATTAAAGACACGATCAGTGACAAAGCCGGTAAGGAAACATTTGATGAGAAGCTGGAAATGGTGGCAACAAAGAAAGATATTTTGTCTACTGATTTGTATGATTCACACAACCACACTCCATTGACGCCATCATTTCACTGCTCAGAGTAAGAATCATTGTTTTTGAAGTCCCAATTATCCTGAAACGCTAAATCATAATGTGATTCTAATTAATTTTGATTGTTTATTTTCTTTTTGTCTAGTCATGCAAATAACATACCAAAATCCCCGTGCCTTCCTACAAGTTACCTTCGATCACCTGAATCTGATCTTACCATCATATCATCTTATGAAAAATCAACAAGATCCCCTCTGAGAAATTCAAAGACAGGTGGCATTCTTCTGGAGACAAGTAAAGAATTATCGAATATGGGTTATTACCACTGGCGAGAGGACTATGACAACATTGGAGTAGCGCATACATTTTCAACAAGATACGATGCTGCCCCCACTACATGCCATATTACTCCATTATCAGATCTTTACTCAAAGGCCTCTGCTTCTTCCACATCATCAAGAAGTGATTGGAAAAATGCTTCACAAGCTCAGCTGTGTCCTGGAAGTCAAGGTCTGTCATCTAGTAGTTCTCTTCATTGGTGCAGTTCACCTGTCACCCCAATGGCTCGGTTAGGTGGGACGAAATCTTCTCAGGGTCTTGACTTTGACAATGGGCTTTATGACTTTCTGCAAGAAGAAACGCCTGAGATACTGAAGGACAGTTCTAATCCTATTAGGTCTGTGAAAGTTAGTTCCCCCAATAAGAAACGGGTTTCTCCTCCTCACAACCACAATCATGAGCTTGGTGCAAGCTCTTCAGGGAGCTTGAGAAGTGGCCGCAAGTTCATATTGAAGGCTGTCCCTTCGTTCCCACCCCTTACCCCTTGTAGCAATTCCGAAGGTAGTAATATCATTCAGAACACTAGTAACCTTCACGATAAGGGCAGAAAGAAATGAATGGCCGTGACACTGATGGAGTCCACAGTGAGTACCTCGTCATTCCACTGCTTGCTACTCATATTATAGTTCTGAAGTTGTCATCAAAATGCTTACCTACATGTTTCTTGTTTCAGTTTTTACTTTGGGGGTGTCTCTGGTTTTTACTTTTTGCAATTGGAAGCAGAAGACGTTTGCCGACATTGTTCTGTGGGCTCAGTTGTCCGGTTCGAGTGTGGAAACATCTTCAGATATCTTACAAATATTTTCCCCCCTATTTTTGTGATGTGCAGTCATTCGATTTGGTATGTAAGTGTACCAAAGTGGCAGCATTTCGCAAAGGTTATTGCATAAAATTGGAAACGCAACATTGTCATCTTGTTTCTCATGATCTTAGTTATCATTTAATTGTTGTTACAATTTTATTCCCACTTAGGCAATGACTACTGATTGTCCCAGTTCTTGGTAATTTTTGTTATCCTTTTCTATTTTTTGTAATTTCGAAAAATAAGTTAAATTCAATCTTATGGGATAACGATTTATTCGATAAACATGATGCTAAAAAAATTTGTAATTTTCTTTTTTTTATTAAATTCAACTATGCACAGATTGGTAAGGCCACTCTGTAACTGAAAGCAAATTGGCAAGAATTTTGGTGCTCAAATGTTTATGGCATTTATTGATGAAACAGAGGTCCTATGTTTGTATTGCTTGCATAAAAAGAAAGAAAAAAAAAAAAGAGAATTCGTTTGTGGGCTTGTGGGCTGGGGGTGAAATTTGTGGATAGGATTTGAAAAGCCAAATTGGCCCAGGCTCGGTTAGTTTGAATGCTAATCTAGGGTTTAAATCACAGTGAAAATCCAACGGCTAAATCAGGCTATGAAGTACAAAGTATAAACACTCAAGTATCCATTAAGAACCATCATTCTCTACCATTTTACATGCATTACTAAAATTTCCAAAATACTGACATATTCAGAATCACTTTTATTATCAAAACAACAAAATTTTGTGGATGGGGACGAAGAGATTCCATCCAGCTCCCATCCCCTACCCTAAACAACACACGTACAAAGCTCGCAGCAACCGGGCAACCAGGACGCAAGTACAAGAGTCAGCCTCGGTTAGAAAGTTATTGCAAGGAAAAGAGAGTACCACGGAGAGTGAGATAGAGATCACAAGGCACTAGTAGCTATAAGAAATGCCACTACCATGTATATATGCCCATACCACCATCTAATGTAGTATGCCCCTTCTAATCCTCTATTTTTTTATTTTTATTTTTTATAATCTCCTCGTTTGTATTCCCTGCGCTAACTCACCATTCCCAGATATCTTCCGCTAGTAAGATCGGGATCCCTCAAGCCCCAGACTAGAAGTTAGCCAAGTACAAACGTCATCGGTCTCTTCAGGGATTGTGTAGTGACCCAGCCTGCACTGCCAAACTAGGTAAGCATTCAAGAAATTGATACTGAAAAGAACAAGTCCTTGAGGACGAATGACATACCCGTTGTATTTTCTAAACATGAGATTTCTAAATCCTGCTGAATTCAAGGTCTGCGCAGATTTCTCTCCATGTTCATATGCGACCACATCATCACCTGCAATGAAGAATTAAGGCATCCTTGGAAGTTGCAATTATAACCAATTAAGACGAGCAGGCAACTGGAAACTTGCAAATTCTTCAAAATTACTTATGGAACGGGACGTAGGGGAAGAGATTCTACCAAATAACTGAAGCTATACTACCAAATATGAGAAGAATATGTTTACCTAAGCCATGACATAACAAAATGGGCAAGAATGCTGCATGCCTTGCAGCCTCGTGTGACCTTTCCATCTGGTTCGTCAAAGTTCTGCCACACAAAAAGAAAGACGGATGAACCGACTGCTTATAACAGAATGTGTAGGTTGTGCTGATGTGTTGTACATGAGCAATTTTAAGTCAGTGCGCAATGCGCATATGAAAGAGGCCAAACCTTGAACATGGAAGCCAGCCACTTAAACCAACAATTGCACTTAGGTTAACTGGGTACGGGTTTCCATTCCCATATTGCCCTAAAACACGGCACGTGGCTGAGTAGAGGGCAGTTGCAGCACCCATACTGAAGCCACCAACACCAAGTTTTACTGTTCATGATAGTAAAAAGTAACTAGTCATACAAAAGAATTCGTAATTCCAATCAGAAAAAAATACCTCAAGAACACATCATTTTACACAGTCGATCATTTTATAAGAATATCCGACTCCCAACTTAACAAAACTTCATCAGTTATTTCCCCCATAGAATTTGTTGTAATAGCTAAACAACCAACTTCCTCTGCTAATAGTTCTTTGTTGAAAGTTACCATATCATTGATTGCGTAAATTTGCTAATCACAAGAACCTTCTTGGAAAAATAAGGTTAGAGACATTTCAATAGCAAAGGTGAAGATCAAGTGAGAGTATGCAATTCACTTGGTAAAAATCAATTATGCAATGAACTTGTTCCATGACACAAACAAAATTAAATAAACTGGATGAAGAAAATGCAGGAGATAATAGGAGAACTGATCATATATACTTTTTCTCAGGTAACTCATGGCTCATGAGAGCTGTATGAACAAGAAGGCAAATAAGTTCACTATAGAACAGTGGAGGTTGGAATTTACAGAGAAATTTGACTATTTTCCCAATTCCCCGAACTCTTTACATTTTAATCTTTTAAGTCTACCAAGATTTATCAGCCGCCCAAATATTTTATGTTAAATCCTTAACTGTACACAGTTTCTAACAATTGTAACTAAATACTAGAGTTAGAGCTTTCAAGAGAACTTACTATCAGCAGGCTCTGTTGACAAAAGATTTGCGACATGCGCTGCTGAGGCATCTAACCCCTCCATATCATCAGGAGCATCTTCTGAAATTTCTCCCATGTCAAACCCTGTAATAAATCACCTGAACACTTTAGACTATGCGTCACATATATTTTGGACAATCATTGTCCATATGATAAAGCTCAAAGCCAACCTGGACTTGATGGTGGTTTTCAGAAAAAAAAAAAGATAAATACGGAAACTAAAACAATCTTACAAGCAGTGCAAGGGAATCCGCCAAATAGAGCTACAGGTCGAGAAGGAGCAGTAGGGCAAATCCACTTAATCTGTATAATAAGTTCAACAAATACAGATAATAAATTCTATTAACCAAACTTGGCAGCATATTCTGTAATAATAGAAGGTTTAAGGCTGCTGGTGATGAATGTTGCTTAATGGTACAATGAAACTTAAAGTTACCATCCTTACATTAGGAAGAGGAAGGCTTTCCAAGAGCTGGGACCAACTGCAAAACAAAGCACACAGTGGGAAAATCCAACTTAGTCACTACTCAGTACTCACTAACCACACTCGTCAAATGAGCAAAATCTGAGCTGGAATAACATAGTATTTTGAGTCCAATAGCTACGAAGGTTGGTGGCACACTTCAAGCTTGAAAACCAATACAAAACAATTTAGGAAACACTTCTTAAAATCATATACAATATAATTTTGGGAGCACATATAATCAAAATAAGCATAAAACTAATCAATAATTGTAGAATTCTGATGCTTTCAAATGTCCTAGCTCAAAATGGTCCAATCATTCTTCGTTAAAACGAATATTTGAGATTAATTAGTCCTGAATGAGTACTATGTCAATTATTAATTAGTATATTTCAACTTGATTATCAGCTTAAAGGGCCACTAAGCTAGTCAAAAAGTGGTCCCCTATTCTTGTCATTGGAATATTCAAATACTTGATTCAAGACTTCTCCGTCAGGACTCAGAGTGAAACGAAAAGGAAGAAAAAGACAACTAATCACATTGTACTCAGGATTCAATTAGATTCTAATTGCAACAGAGTTCAAGGAATTAGTTAAATAACAGACTTTTCCAGATCAGGACAAAGACATATTGACATTGTCCAGCTTCTCCTCCTTTGTCCTTTATGTGCAACAAACAAGTCCACCATTCGCTTACAAGAATATGCTCATTTAAATGGAAAAGGAATCACACTCACGCCAAGTGTTTCATATAAAGAAGGAATATCAGGCTCACATAGATGACAATTATAAAACTGCGCATTCTTAACATCATAACTATTGATCCACGCACATCCGCAATCCATGATTAGCTATAATTTGATCATGCATAAGAACTTAAGTTCCACTGATGGATCGGTTTACATGGACTAAGTTTCAACTAAAGCGATGACAAATTGTAACAAAATGCAAAGAGTGTTTTCAAATCACAATAGAACAAATGATAGTCTGCAAAAGAATAGCCGTAGTACCTTGAACCCTTATCACCAAGGCCATGTAGCCAAACTATAGTTGCTTGGTGTCTCCCTTTAGGCCTCACTACATGGGTCCTTCCAAACTCAAACGCCCTGCTACCAGTTCTACTACCTGACATATTGCAGCAGCAAATTGTCACAACATAAAACCAGCAGGCCTAATATAATCAGAATATCGGCAAGAGCCAAGATAACTAGTTGTTACAAGCTACTTTACTCCATATACAAACGAAATAGACATCAGCAGACAGAAATGACTAACCAGAAGCGGCGTTGGAGCTATTGAAGCTCATTCTCTCTGCACGAAATGCACACCGAAGAGTCTTCCTACAATTGAGAAACTCAATATTGGCTTTATCTATTTATACCAATGTAAGGGGGTGCACATGTAATAAAACCCATGAATCTGCATAAGTCCTAAGACAAGTTAAACAGTGGTTCTAATCAACAATATCAGAAAGGGAAAGGCACCCAGAGAAGAAGAAGGCGCAGGATAAGCTAGGAGGATTTATGAGCACAAAAATGCAGAAAAAATGAACTATCAAAGTCTTTTGGAGTGTGCAATGCTCATTGTTCACAGAGATTGAAAGCAAAGAATCTAATGCTAGTGGGCAGCAGGCAAAGTAAAGCACTTCCAGCTACAGCAACCCAAGAATACAAAACCACAAATGGATTTTCTTTCTGAAATACGAAGGAAAGTTCCATTCTTTTTTCAAATAAATTAAAAAAAAAAAAAAAAAAAGACATTTTGAAAGATACCCATTAAATAAAAATAGAAGTTTGAAATGTTTCACTAGTTGAACGAGGAAATGAAATTGCAGGTGCTGAAAATGATCTACGAAATATAGATATATATATATATATATATTATTGAATAATAAATATTGCAAGTGAGAAAGAAAAGTGGGGTTTGATCTTTTTAATTTAGTACCAACCTGGTTCCCAAAAGAATAATGGCTTTTTCTCTTTCTTCTTACTTCTCTGTGTTTTGCTTTTCTTTGTTTCCCACAACTTTCTCTCTCTGAGTCTCAGCCTCTGTTCTCACTCCTTTTCTTTTTTGTTTGTTCATATGAATCAATCATACCTCAAAAACCACCTACAAGCACACAGGCGGTGAAATTTACAAGGTCTGAAAACTACTCACTTTCTTACAGTTTTTTGCCAAATGCCCAGACCAAAATGCCCTTCCCATGTCCCACCACTTGTTTATAATTTACCAGAGTTTTCCATCTTTCTTTTTTTTTTTTTTTTTTGTAATTTTTGCAAATATCCTGTTAGAAAGATCAAAAAAAAAAAAAAAAATTGATTTTCACTCTTTTTTATCCCATTACATTTTCTCTTTTATTTCTAACCATAAGATTGAAAATATTTAATCTACACCGAATGGAATTAAAAGAGTTTTGAATCCGAAACAAAGTGGATTGAGGAGGAAGGACACTGATGAGATGCTAAACCCTAAATCGGTAAATACCTTCTTTTTCAAAATATTAAACTCCACATACCTCAATGGAGGTTGAAGATGTTTCTTGTCTTGGATTGAGTTATTGGGATGAATGTGATACATTTTGCTTATAAGTGGATAGAAATATTATTAAACTGTGCTTGAATTCAATAGTTAAATACAAATGCAAATTCAGCAAATAAGTAATTTATAAACTATATAATAATGTTTGGAACTTTAGACGAGGGATTTCCAAGTATCAAAATATTTAAATTAAATTAGTTAAATACGTTACAAAATGAGATTAAAAATGTACTACATAAACATTACAAATCTACAAACAAAGGATTTTCAAATAACTTACAAGAAGTCATTTACCAATCCGACATTATTTAAAACTCCCTCCACATGCATTACATGTGTAGACATCTCAATTCAAATCTCTGTCTTCCATTTCCTTTTTTTTTAATATCTCTCGTCGAGAAACAATGCAAGATATGCAACCCATTGGGACAATAAAGTGGTACATTAAGATTCTTCATCTTTTCTGCCT
The DNA here is from genome assembly GCF_019419815.1 of Pyrus x bretschneideri. Taxonomy (NCBI): domain Eukaryota; kingdom Viridiplantae; phylum Streptophyta; class Magnoliopsida; order Rosales; family Rosaceae; genus Pyrus; species Pyrus x bretschneideri. The sequence continues at coordinate 7,167,963 of NW_025999390.1, read as the reverse complement.
TTTTTTGGTGTGTAAATTCACCTAGTATCCTTGAGTTTGTTCCTCAGATGGCATACTTGTTTACCACAAGCAAAAGTGGCATTCCATCTGTCGAAATATAGGTGAGGCCAACTCTCATATATTTGTGAAGATGCTCGTCTAAATTGGCACTCCTCTATGCTACTTGTGCTAAAATGCAATACAAAAATTATTAACATTAACTACTAATTCTTACATTTAGTGATATTTTTCCTTTTGATTTGTTAAGCTCCAACTTTGTTGTGGTTACATTGAAAGGAATTGAAGTCGAACTTTCAATCGACCGTATACCCTAACTCAATTACTAGTAGTACATATTCTCCCTCTCCGCTTGAGTTAATCCTATTCTTTAAAGACATATTTGCTTACACAATGAAAAAGAAAGACGGTAAATATCTTATCATACAACTATGAGGAATTTAGGACAAAAGAACGTCATAAAGTTTTAGTGCTTTTGTTTTATGTGACTTTTAGTTTTCCCTTTTAAGTAGTCAACCATCACTTATTGAAATCAGAATCATAGTTATCTATTTGTGCAATGAAAATTTTGGTTTACATACAAAAGTGAGACTCGCAATCTTCTTTGCATTTGGAATAATCATGGGATGGGACTCAAACAGATCTCGCACTGATGATTTTTAGCCTTATTTAACCTATAAATCACATATTCCCGTCCATCAAAGTGGATATCTGAGTGTTCCTAATCAGACGTGATTAATTTGTTAACACCATGAGTTAGACATTATAATTAGGTATTTAACTCTCTATTCATGGAAATCGAACATAAGACATCTCACTTATACATGAAAACGAATACTATTGAACCATATTACAAGTAATTATTGATTTCCTGATACAAAACAATCTTTACACGGAGGAGAATTCTCTACCCTCCTAATCTCTCTCCCCTTCCCTCCCCTTCTATTTAAACCGTTACGATTAAATCACGTCAACATCTTATTTTGAATTTTTTATAGAAAGAAAAAGACAAAAATGTGAGTGTGAGGGGAGGGAAGGGGGATGGAGGGAAGGAGATGGAAATAAGAGGAGAAAGAATCCTACTCCTTTTACACACCCTTTTTAGCTTTTGATTTCCACACACCCATTTAGCTTCTTACACAATCCCTTGTATTTATGGTCACCAAATTGAATAAATCAAATGAAATCAACGGTTATAATTAAATAATGATGAGTAAGAAGCTAAAAATGTGTGTGAATATGACTTCCCTTTTCTGATTCCTTTGAGACTTCCCCAAACTGAAAATATAATTTGATTGCTTATAGTTTGGCATCAAAGTGTAAACACTTCAATATTGTAACCAAAATACCAAATCAATGCCTAAGAATGGCTCAAAATGGAGATTAGACTAAAGCTAATGATGCTTAACGAATAATATTTTCGGGTTGTCGAAAATTTTCTGAATTTTATATTATTAACACATTCCACATGTTCTCCACTCTGCAGGCTCCAAGGCCTTGTTAATTATTTTATAAATAATTAATTCATCTGCTAAATGCCTGTGAGTCTTGTGACTATCATATGCATATATAAAATACAAGCAAGTTTCAATGTGCTTTGTTGTATATAGGGCCTACCTCGCTGCTTCTGCTGTGCTGCTGGGCCTCAAATTACTGGATTATTTTTGGGTTTTTCCATTTTGTTTATTTATTTTATTTATTTATAAGTAATTGCAATGAGTGACAACATCATGTAGTATATGGTCGAAGGAGTGTGGCCTTGATCATGCCTAAGAAAATTGTTGGGGAAAAACTCCCCTTGTGGGGCGAAGTAATCCCTCATCAGTCATGAGCAGCTCGGCTCGTTTGTTAGGAGGAAAAATATAAGTGATGGGTTTTCAAGTGCAGAAATGAGTTTGTCTGAGAATAAGATGAATGAAGGTAAGAAATCAAATAAGATGACGTGCTACACCAAATTGGGGATACAATGAGATAAAATTTTCAGAATTTTTTAGAAATTAGAAAAAAAAAAAAAAAGGGTTCAGAAAATAATTTATAAATTTCAAGTTCTAGATAAGAAATCATACAAGAGATGTTGTGGCTTGATATGATTCTCCGAAAATATTGTGTAAGATGATATAAAATTTTAAATTCTATCAGTAGTGTCATATTTGGACATGGTTTTAGTATTGTAAGCTTGATACATATTGTTGGCTCATTCTTTGATAATTTGAACTTTAGAATCTAGTTCATACTCAACAAGATTTCAAAACCTTATTTGCAAGGGGTCCTTAGTTTGATTCTCATTCCGCCCTTCTGTGTTGGTTCATAGAAAATAGTAGAGCTACACCTATATGATGGGGTTACAGGCTTACAACTCATCATTTACATATATTGCTTTGATAGTAACCTTTTTTATTTTTGGTTTTTTAATTTCATGAGGTTGTGGGATCCAAATTTAGAGGTCTACTTTTGATTCTTTCCAAGTCTTTTCTACTTGGTTTGCAGCTTCTTTTGTTCCTTGCTTGGTCTATTCCCTTTGCATCTTTTGCAACCCGTTGGTTTTAAGGCTTTTTTGGGTGCTTGTTTCTTCTTGCTGCTTTGTAATTTGGCTCTTTGCATGGGAGCTCTCCCTTTTGTCTCTTTATTTGGTGTTACTACATTATTTATTTACCAATAATAAAACGTATATGAAATTTTTATTATCAAGTTTATGTATCAAATTAAAAAAAATAGAGATGATTATGATAGCTCTGCGGTTGACAGTGGTGTTATTGCAAATAGTTTGTATAGTGGTGGAAAATAAGATATGTAATTGCTACACGGTTAGCTGTGTTTCCTTTTCAGTTGGCCAGCAGATGCTATCAATTCGATATTCCGGCTTTCTATATGCTCCGAGGGACCTTATTCTTTGAGATTTTTTAGCCGTTAGATATTATATCGAAACTTGTGATATTATTAAGTTTATTGAAATTTTCCGTAAGAAATCAGAATCTGAAAATCTCTGTAGTACAGATAGAATTCAACATTACAAAGCTTTTATCCTTTCAATTATCTGTTGAGCAATTTGTAGCGTCAAAATCTATGAGCTTTAAGCCATTTCAATTTGTCCAGCAGCTGCTCTACTTTTGGCAGCTGATGATTCAATATCATATCCTCCAAACCTTGAATTGTCAAGCTTTTCGCCTTGTCCCCAGACAGCATAAGCTTCTTCCCCATGAGCGGCTTCATCACCAATCTCCATATCCTCCGCGGACATCCGTAGCGGCACTAATAACCGAATCAGGTTACATATAATGCTTGTGACCACAACATTTAGTGTCACAATGTAAAAGATCCCGAGCAGTTGGATTCCCACTTGACGAAAGCCGGTGTGCACGTGGCGACCTCCCATGTGGAAACCATAGAATAGGCCAACATACGTACCGTATGAGGTATAGAACAAGTAGCTAAGCCGCGGGTGGGCAAAGAGACCGGTGAGGATTCCACCAAGGGCGCCGGCGATGGCATGAGTGTGGAAGACAGCCATTGTGTCGTCAACTTTCTGAAGGAGCGAAGATCTCTTGTGGACAACCGTCATGGTAAACCAAGGGATTGAGCCAGAAAATAACCCCATCAGTATTGCTGCCCAGCCTTGCACAACACCTATATAGGAGATTGAAAATGCAACCGTGGCTATTAGTATCTGGTACCGGAATTTGATACTCCAAACCTAAAACTTAACTTCGAAGAAAATTGAGTACAAGTGAGATTTTATCATGGCGTTGTGCCTCTTAAAGACAAGATGTCCTGCATAGAGAATTTATGAGCCGGATACGCAAAATTGTAGATTTTGTGAACTTACCAGCAGCAGGGGTGATGCAAACTAAACCAGTGATCATTCCCTGAACTGCCCCTATGACCGAAGGTTTACGGAAGAAAGTGATGTCAAGCAAGAGCCAAGTGAGCAAACTGGTAGCAGTGCAGACATGAGTGTTCAGCACAGCCAAGGAGGCATCAACACTGACCACGTAAGGGTCTCCGCCATTAAACCCTGTCCAGCCCATCCAGAGAAGTCCTGCACCAGTCAACATAAGAAGAATGTTGTTGGGAGGAAAACTTGCCCTGTCTTTCTTCGAACGTGGACCAACCTGCATCGCGAATTAGACCCCGAATCAAATCATACTTCTTAAGAAGTTTCTGGTTTTGAGACATGTATTGCAAAAATGTTTGAAAAGAGGAGACTTCAGAGGGTAAGAGAAAGTAATTTTGCTACAAAATGTGCTCCACATAAAAGTTTAGCAATTGAGAAGATACCTAGCGTAGTGTAACTGTTAATATTAGTGAGAAACACTTAATGAATCAAACTACATAAAGAAGAAAAGAACCTCGCCTGTCAACTATTAATGTTCGATGCAATGATATTCGAGTCCAATAACAGTTTAGTCCAGTTTTTCTTTTTCATCGAGAAGGTGCTTATTGTTTTCTACTATGATAGAGATTTCCAAGGGACTTATTTATGAAGACCCGGAAAAAGAAAGAGCAAAAAGAAGAATGAGAAAGAAGGGTTTTCCTACCCAATAGGCAGCTGTGAACCCAGCAACACCAGAAGAAAGATGGATCACATACCCACCAGAATAATCAATGAGTCCTTTCTGGACAGAAACCCGTTAGGGCTCCAAATACTAAAAGCTCCAATGGTGTATGAAAAAGTTAGCCATAAAGGCACAAACAACATCCAAGCATAAAAGTTCATCCTTCCCAAAAGTGCCCCAGCAATTAAAATCAAAGTAATTGCTGCAAACACAAATTGGAAATAAACCATTGTGGCATTTGGTATTTTCCCCATAAATGCCGGCCCCAACAGATACTGCTGGTTAAGTGCCACGTCAGGTTTCCCCCAAAACCGAAGACCCTCGATTAGGACATCCCCAAATGACATTTGGTATCCCCACGCAACCCAACAAATAAGAACACAAGCAAATGCATAGAGTGCCATGAAGGCCGAGTTCACAGCCCATTTCTTCTTCACCGCGCCACCGTATAGGATTATGAGCCCCGGGACACTCTGGAGGCCAACCAAAGTTGCGGCTGTCAGCTGCCACGCGTTGTCACCTTTGTTCATCCACTGCCGGACTGGCATCATCCGGTATGAGGTTACTAGGCAAAGGTGCGTATGTGATGTTGCTCATTTTGTTTCCTTATCACAACCCAAAACAATGTCACACACAAGCACTCAAAAGGTGCTTAAGCTTGAGTAGTTTGTAGAGAACGTGAGGATTTAGCACCAACTAAGCAGTGCTTTTATTATAGAGATTAGGGTTTTGATTCTCACGAAAAAAGCTGTCAGTGTGATGTTCAATTTTTGGTGTTATTTGATTGATTCGTGTTGTTGCTAAACAATGTGTCCCCTTTTTCGTGTATGAGGTGTCCGACTGCTACATGTAGTTTTGGACATTTGGCGGGCATTCCAACCATTTTAACTGTATCTTCATAGATGCATCGGCCGTTTAGCTCGCTCCCAGTCATAGACTACAGAACATCATACAAAGAGGTGAAAAATGATTTAAACATTGGTTAAGAGTAATGTTACACTTACTATAATTTTCATATCACATTTGTATCATTTCTATAATAAAAATAAAACTTACTACCACACGTGTATCCTATTTTTATTATATCGTGTATATCCTTTATGTGGACAAAATAAGACTAGAAGACAAGCAATATTAAGTTCTAGAATTCCAAAGGTTATAGGAATTACCAAAACCAGGAAAAAGAAGAGAGAGAGAGAGAGAGAGAGAGAGTAGAATGGGAGGGGAGGGGTACAAATTGGAATCACCTGCTTATAATTCTAGGCGTTACAAATATCGACAATAAATTTGAGGGCTTGAATATAGACAAAAATCCATATTAAGATAAATTTTTTACTTTGGCGAACATTTTGGATAAAAACGCACACCATAAACATATGTATTTTGTTTTATTTTGCGTTGGATTTAGGAAAATACTTACATGTATTAATGCAATTATCATTCAACGGTTAAATAATAATTATATTAAATACATGTATTTATATAATTTATATATGACCGTCAAATGATGTTTACATTAAATACATATAAGTATTGTAGTCAATTTTTTAAAACGTACCGGAAGAATATGTGTTGTATATACTATATTCAGTGTGGGTTGTGGCTTCGGATGAATAAAATAATTTCAGCTATGAAAAGATGAAAGAATGATTCAAGACATGTTGCTTTCTTTCGAAGTGTTTCTGTCGAGAACTGATTTATTAAAAAGATATGTAAATAAGTCTTATGAATATATTCAACCTGGCCAGTCAATGTTTGCACAACTAAAAGAAAAACTACACACATTAGATGACTTTTTTGGTACTTAAGATTGAATTTAGACTGAATAACTTAATAGATCTCAATAGATTTAAGGAATAAATAAAAATGTGGTACAAATTTCAAGCATGAATGAGTTGAATCGTGATGGAAAGTTTCAAGAGTAATTCTTACTTTACTATCGTGCAGTATTTTTGTCACATCCCAGCCTGGTCGGGACCATTTCTCGGGTCTGACTCTACCATAGCATGATATTGTCCGTTTTGGGCCCCCCAGCACACCCTCATGGTTTTGTTTCAGGGAACTCATATGAGAACTTTCCAGTGGGTCACCCATCATGTGAGTGCTCTCGTGCGCCACTTGCTTAACTTCGAAGTTTCCATGGAACCCGAAGCCAATGAGCTTTCAAAAGACCTCGTGCTAGATAAAGATGGGAATATACATATAAGGATCACTTCTTTGGGCGATGTGGGATGTCACAATCCACCCCCCTTAGGGGCCCGACATCCTCGTCGGCACACCACGGCCAGGATTAGGCTCTGATACCAAATTTTCACATCCCGGCTTGGGTTGGACCACTTCCCGGGCCCGACTCCACCGTAACACGATATTGTCCACTTTGGGCCCCCACCCAGCACACCCTTACGGTTTTGTTTCTGGGAACTCAGACGGAAACTTCCCAGTGGGTCACCCATCACGAGAGTGCTTTCGCACACTACTCACTTAACTTCGGAGTTCTCATAGAACCCGAAGCCAGTGAGCTTCCAAAAGACCTCGTGCTAGGTAAAGATGAGAATATACATATAAGGATCACTCCCCTAGACGATGTGAGATGTCACAATTTTGGTTTTCAAACTTTCAGACAACTTTTTTTCATCTTAATCTCATACCAAAATAAAGATTGTGTGATATTTTCATATTTATATTAAAATTTTCATTAGAATCTCTATTAACGCGTGACATGACGCTTACATGAACAACAACAATGCTGAATCGTGGCATGGTGAGCCCAATGTGGACATATGACTGTAAAATATATTTTTTGGCAAAATAATAATAATAATATAATAATAATAATAATAATAATAATAATAATAGGATATTAGGACAGGTCCATGGAATTTCCATAGGCCCCGTGCAATATTTTTTAGGCCTTATTATTTTATTAAAGGAAAACTATCTACTTTTCACCAGATGATAGTAGGATGGTAGTTGGTTTTTTATTTCGACGATATACTTACATCAAATGGTAGGAGATTTGGCTTAGACGCACAACAAGACAATTCTAATAATTTGGTATTGAATTTGCAATTAATGAGATTTCTCACTTTTAAATAGAGAGAAATATTACTAAAATGTAAATTTGTAATGTTAAATAACCACATAAAAAAATCTTAGAGGTCATTCATTCTACTTCTAGTACCACCCTCGCCCAAACACGCGAAAAACTTTCCAAGAGATCATTCATCCACTAGTACCCTCTGCCAAACATTTTATAAGGTTCACTAACATGCATGGGTAAACAAACATGAACAGAGCCCCATTTTGATACAACAAACCATTTTAATTGTCAGTATTATATGAACTCTTTTTAGTTATCTAAAAACGCTTATTTAGAAATGTTTTTAAAATAACTGAATGTATCCAACTTTTACCAAAAACCCTTTCACGTATAAAGTTGGCATGTCATGACTGACAACTATACAAAACAAGCTTTAAGTTTTAACAAATAACATAGAACTTCAAACTAACAAGAGCTCTCTCCTATCAATTTAGTTTTATTTGATTCGATATTTCAATTAATCTAACTGCGAAGAGAGGGATTTGAACTTGGAGGCAAAAGGGCAATTACACTTGTAGCTAACTTGGCTACATCTAAGCCTGCGGGCTTGCGCTCTCTACAACCAGTTACCACTGAGAAAACATGGGGTTTCCATCAACAGTAAGAATCCAAGTCATCCTCCATGATCTTCTTCATCAGCAACGCCGCCTTCTCTCGGGCTCTCGGTGATCCTCTGACCGAAATATCAGCTACCAAAGTTGAGAAGTCCGGCAGCCGCAAAGCGTCTCTCACGCAGCCCTCACTTTCATCAAACAGGAGCAGGAGGATTTCAGCCGCACCTTCCTTACTCAGCATGCACCTCCCTTTTAACACTTCTACCATTGAGCTCACAATCTGGTCGGTTTTGCTCAAAGCATTCAGTCCTTCATCAAACCTCGCAAGAAGGCCAAGAACCTGGAGAGAAGTTCCGGCTAGATCCTCGCTGTCACTGCTCTCCAGCACTTGGATGAGCGCTTGAACAGCTCCTTCTCTCACTGCCAAAGTGCAGTTCCCGTGGAACCGAACAAGCTCAGCTAGAGAGCTGAGGAGGTGATGGATGGCAGGGCTGCGAGGGCCGGAAATGACCTTGACTAGTAACTGGATGGTGCCTGCTACACCAAACTTGGCCTTGTTCTTGTCAAGCATTGCCAAACTGCAAACCAGAGAGGAAGCTACCTTGCCGGACTCCGCGGAGGTCAAAGAGGCAATTATCGAATTCAGATGTTTAAGGGTTTTAATATCCGCTAGAGATTGCTTCAGATCCGGATTCAGGGACAGATTGAAGAGGACAGACAGCGAGAGAACCTGAATGCTGTCGGAGGAAGATTTCGAGAGGGCAAGTAAGGTGGGGATGGCTCCTTCTGTCTGTGAAACCAAGCTCCTGTTTTGGGGACTCACCTTGGTGATGGAAACTAAAGTCTGGAGAGCTTTCTGCTGCACTCCGTGAGAATCCGACTGAGCCTCCGAGAGATACTGCCTGATTGCCTCGCGAACCCGAGGAGCTGACATTGTTGGGAGTACTGGTTTCAGAGCAGGGGCAGGCATGCTTAAGCAGTCTTCAGGGTTGAAGCTTTGTATACAAACTTACCAAGAAAATGATCACACAAAGTTGAGACTTGAGACAAAAAATTCGAAGATTCCAATGCTTCGTTTCATCGAATTCTTGGAAATAAGCTCCAAATATCTTTGGTCTTGGGGTCCCATAACAAGCACTATTAGAGGATATTCCAAACGCATAAGACACAAACATCCAACAATTTATCCGCTTTACCCCTCATTTTTTACTGTCTTTGACCTCAAAACCATAGTCAATACAATGAAATGGTTTCCGCACGCACATTTTCTCGTTCTCCGCACCCATGTTTACTTTTACCCTTTATTTCTTCTTTGATTTATTCACTCTAGAGTCCAAAAAAATCAAGGGTGTGCCAGGGCTGAAAAGTGATGTGCGGTAATCGCTTCCCAGTTCCAAACAAAAAGAGAAGAAGAAAAGGAGTGTAACATAAGTTTTGTTCTAAATTGTTGACGATTTCGAACAACACGTAACATCTTTCAATGGATAAATGGAAAGTAAGAGACGATTATGTAAAGGCATTATGAACCATCGATTTTTCTTTGAAAAACAATGTATTCACGATTATTTTGATCTTCGGACACAATTCAAAAATATTAGCGACTCAAAAGAATCCAATTCCAATGAACAGACCATGAAACCAAAATTATCACCGACTGAAACATCGGTCGGACACAATCTCTTAAGAACTACGGTAAACAAGCCAAAAACGAATTATTGAAACTACACAGTATAAAAAACTGCCTCCTCGTCGCGTAAATCAAATTTTTATTTGTGCAAGAAACTTGTCGGGCGGATCAATGATGACCGTCTGGAGGACCTCCTTTGCCAACCACTTCCAGCTGTTAACAGATTAGAGAAGTTGATTATTTCAAGCACAAGTTCATCTATTTACAAAAGATGTAACAGAGACTACAACGTAATTATCTACCCATACCGTAGTGAATAGACACAGAAAGAAACGACTTTCAACACGAGGAGGGATAGAAGAAAAGAATAAAAAGGAAAGAATAAGACTCAAGCCAGTCACCTTAAAAACTTGGGTACAGACAGGGCATTCATATATCTTTCCTTTCTCCAGCCAAAACCACACGACATCGTGCTCATCTTCTGCAGACATATTCAGAAATTACAGTTAGGAAACCTCGGAATGACTTAAGTTGACCAGGGATAAAAATATTATGTAACTAAATGGAGAACTTTACCTCCTCCCTCAATACCAGGGCATCCAACTATTCTTTTGTCATAGACAGACTTGACAATTGCAGGTGCTTCCTACAAGACCGAAAGTATAGTAGGATCAGTTAAATGAGAATGTTGATTGAAGACCAGCACATATTTCCAGTTAAATGGAAGATTTTGTGCACAGTTTTACACACTTTCGCATTCATTTGACATTTATGCAAGGAAATGAGAGGTAGAGTGCACAAAGAGATTTGATATTGACAAGCAAAGTTTTATTCTTTCACTAAAAAGACAGGATCTCCCGCAATTATTAGGAATTTTCAAGATTAGGAATACAGTTAAAAGACTTCCACGAGCACTGGTTTACACAACTTCTAAGACAACCATCGGTCCATCACTCTTTGGCAGTTAAAAGAAGATTAAGATGATTAGTCCCTTTGTTTTTGTTAAGCGAGATGCCCTTGGCAAGCCGGGCAAGCCCATGCCATAGAACAGTGAAGCACAAAATCTGGTAACATTAAATTTCCAATCATGTTGCGAATCACATTTATGATGCATACTTGTGAATGATGCAACAAGAACATGTCAAAAATGCTCGAAGTTCCTTCCTATTTACCGACTAACTATAACAAAAATGAAATCCAAGAGATCAAATGGAACTACTACCTTGGTACCGAAGGGACCAACAGGATAATTGATTTCAAGAACGTCCCTTCCCTGCATGTAATGAGATCAACCACTAAGAGTAGCGCGTAATTAAGAAAATCTCATATCTTCGTAACATTTCGATAAAATTGCAAACCAACAATCGTAATTATCAACCTCAAGCTCGGCAGCAAGTTCCTCAAGCTCGTGACCGGTAGCAGCCGGATGAACTTCTTGACGGTTTTTCTTGAGAGCTTCATATACCACAAAACGAATATAAATCAACACATTATATATAAAATCTCCAATTCTTGATACCGCACAGAGGATTAGGGTTTCAATGTGAGAAATTTTGCATTTTTGATGCATAATGTAATCACAATCATTAGCAGGTAATCCGCTTCTCATTTCTGAAAATCCGAAAAATAAATAAATGCGCCTACATTTTCCAGGGAACCAAACAGAAAATAACAACCTAATCGAGATCAGAACAACGTATAAATAAGGAAGAAAATGGAGACGCACCGGAGGTGGAAGCGGAGGCAATGTGGGGGGAAGAGGGAGGCGCGGATTTGGCCAACGGCGTCGACGAAGGGGAAGGACGCCGAGGAGGTTACGAACCGACGGGTGGGATTGAGAGACGAGGATCTGCGTGAGGCTGAGGCGGCGAGGTTTTGGAGCTGAGCCGAGGAAGTAGATGCCACGCGCCTCACATTTTAGCGGCCGTCTCGGTGAGAATTTGTTTGGTGTTTTTGATTATTTCTCCTCTGCGGAGTGCGGGACGCAGCGATTGCCAAATTTTATGCGCGAGAGTCACTCAGAAGCTGAATTACTTTGGATTTTGCAGCCTTTTATACCTTTTTGGTTCGTCGGATCGGGTCAGTTTTTTCCTTTTGTATCGGGTTAATCTTGTAATTACCATTTTACCACTGAGCTAAAAGATTTTTTCAGTTGGGTGCTAAGTTTAAGGTCGGGCAGTGTTTGGTTAAATCAAACTAGTTATCCTATTAAGAATAGGACCAAAACAAAAAGGAAAATTTCCCATATAAGAATCATTTTATCAACTTTCTTTTTTCTGTATTTGTCTTTTTTTTTTTTTTGAAGGATCATTCTTATTCTCTTCCTTTTACCTTCAATTTGCTTAAATCATTCTTATTTTCTTTCCTTTTACCTTCAATTTGCTTTAGTTGGTGTTTAATTGTTGTCGTGATAGTCGTCACCATTTGACCCTCACACAATTAACAGGAAGTTTTAGATCTAGTTATCACTTAAATATTGGCTTGAAACTAAAAGCCATGGAAGATATTAAGTTATATATTTAGACATTGAGCGTTTCAATCCAATCTTGAGTGTTATAATCCAATATCACCTAAGTAATATATTCAGATATAATTTTTAAGGACCCTTTTGGGGCCAAATTATTTGTTATATGCATTTGTAACGCCCTTTTATTCCGACGTATAACAAATCATACGAACTCAAACTCAAATTAAGAAAAGGCACAAAAATATGACCATCTAGCAGCACAAGATCCACAAATCCTCATGGGTAAAATCCGCATACAATAAAACCGCATCAACGAGATCGCGTGCCTAAAACTCATAGTACCCCAAGCAATACTTATTTCTCAACATACATATCCTTGAACAATCCAATTATTTATAATCTAAGCTAGTCTGATCCACCAAAAGTGGAACAAAACATCTCCCTTCAACTCGGCTAAGGGGAAACATCATCGTACGAAACCAACCCCTTCTTCCCTATTGGGCTTCCTGATGATGACCTAGACCTGCTTTTTCCGCTCCGAATTGGAGATTTGGAATCCAGAGAGGACCTTGATCTTGATCTTGATGGGCTCCTGCTTCTGGATGGAGATCTTGCCCTCTCAACCCGAGGAGAGACACGTGATCTAGACACTTCCACTGGAGAACGACTGCGGCTTTGGATGGGGCTACGACTTCGGACAGGGCTACGGCTCCGACTATAGTTTCGGCCGCGATAACGGGGGCTACGTGATACAGGACTTCTGCTTCTTCTGCTTCTGTACCTGCAGATATGTGTTAAATGATATGATCCAACCACAAACATAACGACTAAGGCGGGAACACAATCATATGGCTCCAAGTTTTATTTCAAATACATATCTTTTTTGGAAACCCGGACTCTTCACCGACATGCAACTCAACATAAGCAGCCTGATTACTAGTCATGCACAATAGATGAAGCTTATAAGAGGGCGATCAACATACCTAGGAGGTGTTCTTCTTGGTGGGCTTCTATAGCGCCTCGGAGAGTACCTGGACCTTCTATAACTCGAATATCTAGAAACACAAATTGGCCATGCACGTTATGTGCAATTGCAATGCAAAAACAAAGCTGCCAGTAAATCATCATATCATCTTACACTAGCTGATGGTAAAAGAACTTTCCAAAAGACTTGCAAATTACCTGTCACGATCACTTCGACCACCACCATAACGATAAGATCTCACAGGAGACAAAGAAGGGGTTCTGTACCTCCGTGCATAAGAGTACCGCTGACTGAAACCCCGCCCTCTTCTAATGCGCTTTGGTGAGCCATCAGGTGAAGCACTTCTTGACAAGCTCCTACCCCGATCTGGTGACATAGGCGACCTTACCCTACGCGCTACTGGGCTAGGACTCCTTGAATAGCTGCGACGGTTATTCCTGCTAGGGACCCTCAACGGACTGCGGCTAGCAGTTTTCCTAGAAGGAACCCTACCTGAACTTCTACTTGCACTCCTTCGAGAAGATCTAACTGGGCTTCTGCTTCTTGAAACTCTTACAGGGCTTCTGCTTGCACTCCTTCGAGAAGATCTAACTGGGCTTCTGCTTCTTGAAACTCTTACAGGGCTTCTGCTTGCACTCCTTCGATAAGATCTAACTGGGCTTCTGCTTCTGGAGACCCTTACAGGGCTTCTGCTTGCTCTCCTTCGAGAAACTATGACTGGACTTCTGCTTCTTGAAGCTCTAACAGGGCTTCTACTAATTGACTTGCGCAATGATTTTCTTGGTGGACTTCTGCTTATGCTTCTTTGAACTTTTACTGGGCTTCTGCTATATGGTGGGCTCCTGCTTACAGGACTCCTGCTTATGCTTCTTTGAGACCGGCCTTTCACTGGACTCCTACCCTTCCAGCCCCTCATTGGACTTCTGTTGAAACCTCTGACTGGGCTTCTACTGCTATCGCTTCTAACAGGACTCCTGCTGATGCTCCTGCTCCTCTGAGGGGGAGGAGGGCTTCTACTAACACTCGAACTCCTGCTCTCACTCCGTTTGCCACTTAAACTTGGGCTCTTGGTCAGGACTCCTCCTGGGACTGATACTCATACTCTTACTCATGGCCCTCTTAGGGCTGAAGCTTCGGCTCCTGCTCATCAACTTTTAATAAAATACCAGATCTGGAAGAATCGGTAAGCATAAAGAATAACTGAGGTGTGACAAGAATGGAAAGAAGACCTAGATTTCCCTGGGTGATCATCAACTATGTCAGGCTTGTCTATCTGCACTTTTGTCATATTTAGCACCTGCAAGTCCATTGCTCCGCTGCTCTCCATTCTCCTTAGGATATGCACCGTCTTTCACAAGCACTTCTGCTTCCTCCATCTTTTTAGAGTAGATTGAAGCATCACCTTCGTCTGCAAGAAGTGGTTGGTTTCCAACTGCATAAATTACAGAAGACTATAAGAATGAAACACAAGTCAATTAGTAAGACAGTGAAAAACAGTTTCTCAGTTCTGCTTGTGTGCATTGACCCATTGTAATAATGTCCTGAATCATCTTAGCTCAAATTCATTTTTCCATTAAGCACAGCAGTTCAACATTAACAATCCAAAGTCGCAACAAAACAGATATTCAAGTTCAACCCACCAAAAGTAAAAATATAAGAAGCTTGAAAAATGCAGGTTGCATATATGATAAATAAACACAATTCAAGGATAGCTTTGACCCATTCACTAATAAGATGCTGAACCACAGGATCCTTACATATAGCAAACCCAGTCACCAATAGCTATATTTGCTCATTTCTCCAAAACAAATATCACCCCCACCCACCCCCTAGCTATAAAAACCAAAGTTGCAAAAGAAAAGGTAAACAAGTAAAATCTTGACCAAGAAAGATTTACCACAAGTAAAATCTGCGAGCAAATAACTACTATCATCTTGAAGGTGAGATACAACAATTATCATAACAGATTTACCACAACTCAAGAATGCTAAATGAAATCAAGAAAATTAGTTTAAGTACCAGATTTTTCAGAGATGTCCTTCTTAGACTTTTGATCCTTCCTTTGGGCATCCAGGCCATCATCTTCACAGCTACTTTCACTTTTATTTTCACTCTCAGAATCAGTAAGACCGTCCGATGCCCTAGAGAACAGAATTTAAAATATCAGCAAAGTGCGAATTTAAGTCCTTATAACCGTTCGGATGTCATATAATAAAACCTATACCATTTTCTGAATAAGGTTTCCTATAAATAAAAACATATCAGACGGGAACTTTATCAACTAAAGGGGCTTTACAGCACAGAGACATAGCAACAAGGACTAGTGAGTGTACTATACAAAACACTACTCAAGTAAAAAAGTATTTTCATGTGAAAAAGTCTGAAAAATAAGGGTGAAACTATAAAATAACTTTTGAATTACAAATAAATATTAAGCATATAACCTTTTTGATCTGATCTTAGATTTCTTATCACGACGCCTTCGCTTTTTGTCGCGCCTTTTATCCCGCCTTTTTCCACGTCTCTGCTTGTCTCTTTTAGAAGACCTCTTTCTTTTCTTACGCCTGTCATCACTTGAAGAACTAGCATAAGATGATGAGGACAAGTCCGAGTCAGACTCACTATCTGACTCGGATGATTCAGATTCGGAATCTGAGGAACTGTCTGATTCAGATGAATCATATCTCCTTCTCCTCCTCTTCCTTCTATCTTTTGAAGATTTTTTGTGTTTTCCCCTTCGCCTCACTTCATGACTATTAGCTTCTGAAGAAGCATCCTTCCCAACTTTCACTTTACTTGCTCTCTTTATGTCTGCACATACAAACAATCAAATAAAAATAATAACCCTTAGATACCATAGTTTTCATATTGCTGAAAATTAGGTAAGATACAACTATGTAGTTTATCCATTATTATTACCTTCATTATAATCGCCACAATTGATCACTTTAACTAATACAGTTGGTTTCCCATCTTCATCGCCCGCATTTTCAATCTTTTTGAGGACCTCATGTCCTTGTACAAGCTTCCCAAAAACTATATGCTTTCTGTACAATGATATACAACTGTAATTAGACTGAAGAATATACGTTGTCTCATCAGATATTGAACAGTCTGAGGATATCATGTCACCACCAATTTATAAAACTGACTACTAAATGGCAAACAGTAAGAAAACTTACACAAAAGCAAACAAAATCAGGTCAACAGTAAAAGAGAAGTAAAAAGAAGAGAATGAAATCATACCTGTCAAGACTACGATTAGCTGCAAAAGTGATGTTGAAATGAGAACCTAAAGAGTCACGATCAGCAACAGACATAGATAGAAGGCCAGGTCCAGAGTGTTTTAGCACAGGTGACTCATCTGAAGAAAAGTTAACTAACACTATTAATACTCACAAGTCCCCAAATTAAATAGCATTGAAATAATAACTTAACTAGACCAGAAAACACACATACTAATTGAACACTTGGCAATTTCAAGATAATTCTACTCAGTTCATAGACTACACTTCCCTGAGCAATGATCATTGCAATTCCTACTGAAGGAAGCTTGTGACAGTGAGACATGATCACAAACTTAAAAAGTAGAGACAAAGAGTGAACAGGGGCTACAATCATAGTTTATTCATAAACATGAGTTGATAATTGAGCTTATAGAAATATTGCGAGACAGAGAGATAGTGATGCAGATACTGTATATTACCTGGAAACTTCTCCCCATAAATGCTTTCACCAGCTGTGCCTACAGAACAAACAAAGAAACCCCAGTAAACCTCAGACTCAAGTCACATTAAAAGGGACCCTCCACTATGCTTGGTATCACTAGAGTAAACAGCATTAAGGGAGCAGCATTACTAAAATAGGGTCATCATTGGTAGTTTTTTTTTAATATTAAGCAAATCAATTCTTCCACCAGAATTTAAAATTGTGGTTTTCAGTGTGATTATCCATAAACGATTTCAACAAAAAAATATATCACAATGCCTACTACTGCCTGTACAGCTAAGATCCCCTTTATGCTTCTAAGTCAGCTCACCAGGGATTGATCCCTGTCCCAGTGAAGAGGCCTTTTGTAATTGATTGTGTTTACAGCCTATGCCAATAATCTCTCTTTGCCTAGTTTTATGCCCCTTCGTTTTTAGCTCAAGCAAGACCCTTCTAATTTTCCAGAACTTAACAATCAAAATCAAAATCAAAGTTCAAACATAGCAAAACATTTAGAACTTGATCTCCAATCAGCATCTGTATTTTCCAACATAAAATTCCTAATCAATAAACATAAATATAATTCTGTATATTCAAAGCCATGAGTATATCATTATGTGGAAGCCTAATTGAAATTACGTTTATCATTACAACATTAATCTTAAACAGGCTGCATTATGCCATCTCATTTGGTAATCATACATTCAAGCACTACTATAAACATCACTGCTTGAAAATAAGTATTGCATACCCAAAATCAACCCTTTAATTCTCATAAACTTTCTTGAAATTATGTGCCTTTTTACTTAAACCAACATTTATCAACACTTTTTTTCTCAGTCCATCTCCAAAGAAATGATTTTTTTATTAACGAACATTGAATTCAGACAAGAATGTACAACATGATTTTGGCCAAGGTTAATGTGCAAGCTGGAGTGACACATTAAATGCAAAAGCTGCAGGAAATAAATAGTTATAATACTTACCATCTCTTTTGACAAAATCGCCACCCTGAAAAACAGACAACATCCATTAATCCCTTAAGTTATAAAGGAAATGTGTATGCAAAACTGGGTGGGCATGACAAAGCTAGTAAATTTCAAGGATATACAACTTAGTAAGTACAACCTTAAAACTATATCACAAGAAAAGCAGTCGGGACCATCAGCCCTGTATCCTACAGCATAAACAAGAGTAACTGACTACAAGACAAACCACTGCTAAGTCATGCTCAACCAGAAAATCCTATGGAAGACGAATCTAAAAGTAAGATAAGGAGGCATACCTGTGCTATATAACCTTTTATAATACGATGGAAAAAGGACCCTTTGTAGTGCAGTGGTTTTCCACTTTTTGGACTGATTCCCTGCTCTCCTGAGTATTCAATAAAACAACAAATACATGAGAAAAGCAAACCTTCTGATCTTACTCTGGCACTATATTATAGCATCCCCAAAGAAGGGAAAAAAGCGCAATCTCAGAAGCAATACAAGAAATTGATTATACGAATTGTTCAATTCCATAGAGCAATTCATGTAAACAAGTTCGTTACAGAATCCCGTATATATGAATAACAAATCAGTTCTGAACCAAATGATATAGTTTACCTGTGCATAGAGCATGGAAATTTTCTGCAGTCTTGGGAACAACATCAGAGAAAAGCTGTAAAGCAATCACCAAGGAAATTATAAATGTCAAACTCATTAGGAAATGCATGAATAGTCACATAGCAAGAGCTGAGACAGGCAACAAGAACTCATCATTCATCACAGTTTACACCGAACGACAAATATTGACTGAATATATTTGTTCATGAAAAGTACCTCAAAAACCATTCTTTCATAAGGATCACCATCGACGGACACATCCATGAAAACAAAGGGGTTCTTCTTCTTCGTCATTTGTTTATCTCCCAGAAACAAAACTCAAACCAGCATAACCACTGATACAAGGAACTAATTGCACCTCACCGAGCCAACCACAGCCGTATTAGTAAATTCAACGATAAAAAAGGGGAAAAAAAATCTACTCAACTATTACTCAATCACCCAATGTACAAATATGATATGTTCTAACTGTAAATAAGTATTTCCGGAGTCAGAAAAACGATCATATTTACCATAGAAACCGCCCCGGCTTTACCCAAAACCCGCAACTAAATCCACTTAACAGATGTAAGAATCTAAACATGCAGACATATTTTTAAGTTCCAAGTCCAGTACTAATTACATTAAATCTTATCATCTATATAATACAAGCAAACCCAGATCAGAAAATGCAAAAACAATCCTAATCCCTAATCAATAACCAAATCGAGCTCCGAATCCTTAAACCCTAGCTAAATTTCCACAAACCCTAAACCCAAATGCATGCGCAAGACAAAATAACCACATCATCGAACTAAATTGAAAACATATATAACTTTATTTCTCTTTGAACTTTCCAACTAATGAATTCAATTATATCAACAAAAAGTTTAACGAAAAATAAAATTAAAAAAACTCCGAATTTTCTACCGCAACCATGTAATTTATGATGCGGTAAATGGCAAAAAAATTAGGTTTCTAATTGAGAAAACAAGGGTGATGAAACCCTAGAGAGCTCACCTGAGAGACGCAGAGAGCCACAGAAAAGTGAGGAGACGAGGTGAGAGAGTGAGGCCTGTCGACAAATACCTAACCTCCAGAAGAAATATATAGAGGGGGCCTAGTCCTAGCTCTAGCTGCTTCTGCTACGCGTGAAGTTACTGGACTGTCCCCGTTCGGTTCTTGATAATAGCATCTTGACAATATTGCCCCTCGTGCCTGCGGTTTTCTTGTCCCTTGCCGATAAATATATTTAGAAATGCACCGCATCAGCTATAATTTAATATCAAAACTTGACATCTTAAACTTATCATCAGAAGGACATCACTAGATTATAATGTTAATGTTAGATTAATTATATAAGGTTCTTCTTTCAATCAATTGCAAGTTCATGCCCATACGTAGGTTTACCCCTATGCATAAGTACTTGTTTGAGTCATGCTTACGCATGAGTTTCACATTACTTTTTATTCGTCAATTCATCAATCAATCATTGTCATAAACCTTATTGTAAAAAATTTCATTTTCTTTAAATATGGTTAGACCTCGCATTTGAAGGAGTTTGATGCATCGTGCTTAGTTGTTTTTGGTTATTCTCTTATTCACTATTATATCCAATTAAATTATTGGAGATCGTGTTTTCACCATTACTTCATAGGTCACCGATTTCACCTCACTTGCGGTGGGTTTGATGACAACATTGCTTCATGTGTCGGTCATAGACCTTATTAGGCTTGCTTGGAATTTCATTTTCGTGCATGTAACTTTGTTCTTGCATTTTTGTAATTGTAGTTTTATTTCATCAACAATATTACTTTTTCACTTGAGACGAAACTTATTTCGATATTTTTAAATGAGAACGTGTTTACATGAGACTAAGAAAAAGAATAAAGTTAGATGCCAAATTGGACTAAGGTGGAAAATTACGAAATTACAAGGATGAAATATCAAAATCGGCATCGCATACATGTTCTCATCGGAGAACAAACGGCATGTCGTTTGCGCTTGAAAGCTTATAACGAATTAGCAGTCGGGGTCGTTCAACCCGCGGGACGACGCTAATGGCGAAGGGTTTAGAGCAGCAGGAACTGGAAGAGCAGCCATGGCGGGTCCTCGAGTTCTACAGCGGCATTGGCGGCATGGTACTAGAAAACCCAATACCTCAAATACACCTTTTTGGCTTTCAGTTTTTGCTTCCAGTTTTTTAATTCTTCAACGCTTTTTGCTCAAGTTTGCATCTTTCCGATTATCAGAGGTACTCGCTCATGAAGGCAGGAGTGAACGCCGAAGTTGTGGAAGCGTTCGACATCAACGACACCGCCAACGACGTTTACGAGCACAATTTCGGCCACCGTCCCTATCAGGTTCTTCCCAGTTTTTAGTTCAATTTTGTAATTTTATCCAAATTCAAGCTTCTTTTTATACATTGTGCACAGCTAAGTACAAATTTGTGGTGCTTGATTACTTGAGGATCAAAAGTTTGTAATTTATGGCTACCCAATTTGAGTTTCTTGCACTTAGGGGCCCGTTTTGTAGTAAGCACTTTTTCTAGAAGTGCTTTTATCCGTTGAAATTGTTATTGAAAGTCCAAGTGCTTAACGCTTCCCACGCTTCTATGATCCAGTAAAAGCTTTTCTTCCAAACGTAGTTGGAAGCACTTTTGGTTATCAAAAATCACGTTTAGTCACTCCATAGGCAGTTCCCAAAAGGCGCTTTATCTCTTAAGATGCTGTAAGTTTTGGGGATCAAAGATGATGTAGAATTAAGAAATAGGATTGGGATTTTCAGGATAAGGAATAAACAAACCATGGATAAACCCAAGCGAATCTGTCTTAAATCTAAAGCGATTCCCGCGTAGTCCAAAGAAAAAAAGATCCAATTTCATCTCTATCGAATTTTAATATCAGAATAGTGGATATAATTATGATGCACTGGGTTAGGTCCACTTACTTTTTAGTTTGTTGATTTCTAATCGATTTAATTGGAATAATGGAAAATAGGAAAGGAATAGTAATATTTGAAGATTTAACGAGACGACTTATCCTTACATTTATTATAATATTTATAATAATAGAGAGAGGGATTTGAACCCTCGATAGTTCTTTGTTTTTAACTATACCGGTTTTCAAGACCGGAGCTATCAGCCATTCGGCCATCTCTCCGAAAGATAATTTCTTTACAATTTGTTTAAGGTATCTGGTGTAAATTGCTTTCCATGTGGTTCTGTGTTGGGTCAGTTTGGATTTAATACCATTTGTTCCGATGTTTTGCTGCTTTTGTAGTTGTTCCATTGTTACTGTTTGGCTTTCCAACTGCTCAGACATGATGTTTACTAGGTCTACTTGAGCTCATCTTGTACTGAAGTTTGAATATTCTTGTTTGTACAGGGTAATATTCAGAGCCTTACTG
This sequence comes from Pyrus x bretschneideri, assembly GCF_019419815.1. Classification (NCBI taxonomy): domain Eukaryota; kingdom Viridiplantae; phylum Streptophyta; class Magnoliopsida; order Rosales; family Rosaceae; genus Pyrus; species Pyrus x bretschneideri. Next base: position 7,145,978 of record NW_025999390.1, on the reverse strand, counting down.
CTGCTGATCTTGACTGCTATGGGGCGGATGCATGGCTTCTTTCTCCTCCTTGCCAACCTTACACTCGACAAGGTAAGTTTGTCATAGTTGTTCTATATACAGATGTGTGACATTAATTTGCATAGATTTTCACTAGCTACTTATGGATAGGTCTTCAAAAGCAATCTGGCGATGCTCGGGCATTTTCATTTCTCAACATTCTTGAGTTGATACCACACACATCTCGACCTCCAATGATGTTATTTGTGGAAAATGTTGTGGGATTTGAGGTCTCTTTCTGGAATTTTTAGCTTAATTGTAGGTAAAATATTGATTTATTTTTATTCCAGTTCCTTTGTTTTATCTCCTGGCTGCAGACATCTGATACGCATACAAAAATGATAGAGATATTGGGAAGAACAAATTTTGTTATGCAGGAGTTCGTATTGAGTCCGTTACAGTTTGGTGTACCCTATTCCAGGCCACGCTATTTTTGCCTGGTAGCCCTCCTCTCCCACTGGTTCTCTAGGTCATTCAGAAACTCTTGGAACTCTCTTGCTCTTATTATTTCCAAGAGTTTTAACACAGATATTCATTTATCTTGCAGGCAAAGAGGAAACCTTCAACCTTTCACAATCCAGTTTTCGATAATCAGCTTCTTCACTCGCTGGGGCCATTATTAGGGGATACAAATGCCGATGAGACAGTGCTCTGTGAACTTGATGAACCACAAAAGAGCCAGGATAAGTTACTTGAATCTTGTGAGCCTATACAAAGCTTTCTTGAATTCAAGAATTGCAGTGACCAATCGGAGTCCAATTTTGTGGAGACCACTACTAGTTCTACAGATACTGATGGAATATTGGAGAAAGATGAAGGGAATGGATATTGTACCGGCATCGTAGATCAGTACATTGTTCCATTAAGCTTGATAGAGAGGTGGGGAAGTGCCATGGGTATCCTTTTTCGTTATTGATAAATTCTTAACATGAATATCGTCAGTCTACCTTAGGAAACTCTCTAAGAGTGAAAAGTCAGAAATTTTATGCATAATGGATGTTAATGCAATGAGGCTATAATAAGGAAAATCTCTATTCTTTATGTTATTTTATTGAATAACTCTCTCTCTCTCTCTCTCTCTCGCTCTCTTTCAAGGAATCCTTAATGCAGCTTAGATATTGTCTATCCTGATTCGAAACGATGTTGTTGTTTTACAAAAAGTTACTATCGATATGTGAAGGGTACAGGCTCCCTTTTGGCAACTCTGCAGGTAAGATTACACACTTGGATTACTATTGGAACACGTTAGGTTTTGATACTTAAGAACTCCCGCACTTATTAGATTGGAACACTATTTCAAGTTCATGTACTTCACGGTTCTGTTCCTGGTCATAATATGACTCATCAAGAAACAATATCCAATGACTTTTGTGCTGCTTGACATTTACAAAATTGCGACATATATGCAGCCAAAGAATAAGGATAAAACATCTTCATTGAAGGAGCATAACCTTCGATACTTTTCCCCAAGGGAGGTATGCTGATATCATTATACACATCTTTTGTAGATTTCTCCATTTATTGGTTTCATGTTTTCATGTTTTCGGTGTGTCAATTGATAATTTTCCTTTGACCTACTTAGGTTGCTAATTTGCATTCTCTCCCGGAAGATTTTCAGTTTCCACAGCAGATAAGCCTCAGGCAGCGGTATGCCATTATTTTATCAACTGGTTCAGCTTGATTTGTATTTTAGCAGAAAATAAACAATGCCGTGTCTTTTATTTGATGAAAATTATTCGGTGTATGTCAAGTCAATAAATGAGAAGTACAAACTTTTCAGCTTCTCATTTTGTTGGATTCTACAGTTAAGCACGACAGCCGTTGTTCAGCAAGACTGACGTTTTCTGTCCGTTTATTTTATGCTGCAGTTATGCATTACTGGGGAACAGTTTGAGTATAGCAGTGGTTGCTCCTTTACTCAAATACTTATTTGCCGGATCATCATGATTATTCTAAGAGACCCCAATTTAGTAGATGCAGCTCTCACCTTCAGCTTTACGTTTGGCTCACTATATCAATCAATAAGCTTAAACTTCTCTCCCCGGATATCTCTGCGAACTCTAACATGTAAGGCATGGACTCTGTGGATTCGAGATAAACAACTTGAACGTATCGATAAGAGGTTTTCTGAAGCTGTAAGGTGTTTGCATGTGGGGCTGCTATGTGTGCAAAGAGTAACTCAACCACGCATATCATCTGTAGTTCTACACTGAGTGAAGTGTCCCCAATCACATTCATGGATGCAACTGTGTTCAGCGAATACTTTCAGCACTACGTTGATGGAACCTTCGTAGATCATCACTCAGGTGCTTGTTAATCCTTCCGCCTACGGTCTACCATCACAAAACATGTTCGGCAGTAGGTTGACATGAACATGAACCTTGTACTCTTATTTGGGAAACAGACATGAGATTATAAGTTTGCAAGAAAGATAGTTTTGAATTATAAGTTTGTTAGTTTTGAATTATAAGTTTGCTTCGAGCAGTTCCTGAAGCACAACAAACAAAGGATCTGTGGGGATTGAAGAAAATCTAAGATAAAATATCATGCATAAACACATGTAGGGTCCGCTTGGAATTGCTTTTAAAATGGTTGAAGCGCCTTCTGTAAAAATGTTTTTGAAACCAATCATTAGTTAAAATGTAAATGAATCCTTAGAAAAAAAAAAAAAAAAAAAAAAACACTTGGAAGTGCTTTCTACATGAAGAACATAACTGGTGCTTCTTGCATGAAACACTTTAAATGCTTTTGAAATTAAAAAAAACATTTTTTTTAAAATGTCTTTCAATCATTTTAAAAGCACTTCCAACCAATCCCATAGGAAGTTTGACAAGCAAGACGAATGAGTTAATGTACTCTTACTTCATGTCCTCATTGATGCTTCCATGGGAAGATGAGTAAGAACCCGAATGAAGTAGAGCTAAGACGATCTAAATAAGTAAAAGACTAACACAAATACTAAATTTTGACATGTCAATTGTTTGGGTAATTGATGAACTTAATTTTATACTTTAAGTTATAAAAAAAAAAAAATTGACAAAACTAATTAAGTTCTTAAATTGTCATATTATTAAAATATGAGTGGAAGTCCGAGTTAACCAGAGATTTTTCTTGTATTTGAACTTTCGGCACTGAAAATATACTTTAAAGTGAAACATATCAATCTTATCAATCACTTATATTATACCATATGACGTATCGACTTGTGATTCACGCAAACTAGTGGGAAAAATAAACATTATTGGATGAATTATCTATAGTTTGTAAAACAAAAAATATCATTATTTGGTTTCATTTAATGATTAAATTTAAAGACACGTGACCATCACGTGCTTGAAAGCCACCGACTTATTTGAATTTGCACGTTGCACGTGACCGGGAGTGTCTTTATATTGATTTCCAACCGTTAGGGTGGGTCGCGTACAGTCGGCGTGCAGAGCAACGGCGAAGTGGAAGGTCTTCAATCTAGAAGGAAGACGAAGTCAGAAAGATGCGCGTCTTTCTCCATGGCACCGGCCCAGTGGTTTTGCGAGATCGATTGTGCCCATCACCTCAGGTAAACATTCTAGGGTTTCGATTTGATTGGGAAACCTATCAATTTCGTTTTTTTTTTGTTGCACATTTGAGAGTTTTGATTTTATTGGGAAACTTATCAATTTTAGGGTTTTGATTTCATTCTTTCATGGTTGTGTGGAAAAGTGCCCCTTCGTATTTTATTTTGACCTAATTTTCACAAGTTGATTAGCGTTGTATGTATTCTCTGTTTATTTTGTTTTTTCGCATACAATTTGTAGGTGTGGAATTTGAATTGATACATGTTGGCTTTGATTTTGGTTGCCTTAGTTCATGGTTGTGGTTGATAGTCGCCTTAATTCATGATACTCGGTGTACTATTAACCTTTAATGCTTTTCTTGGTTATCGTTGCCTAAATACATTATTGCCTCTGTTTTTTCGCAATTTTTTTTCCCAATATTTTGTTGCTCAGTTATCCTGATACCGAGATTCAGGGTTGTCTCGGTATATGTTGCCACAATTCATGGTTTTCTTGGGTTATTATCTTGACACATTGATCATTGTTGTGTCGACATATTTTTGTGGAAGTTCATAGTTGCCTTAATTATCTTGATGCCTCAGTTTATTTGTATTAATGCCTCAATTTGTTATTGGTTTTGGTTGTGTTTGCCTAAATTTATTGTTTCAGTTATGGTTGCCTCTGTTGTATTGATGCCTCAATTAGTGATTGCCTCGGTTTATTGTTGGTTTCAGTTATGGTTGCCTCAGTTGTATTGACGCCTCAATAGTGGTTGCGTCAGGTTTATTGTTGGTTTTAGTTATGGTTGCCTTGGTTGTATTGATGCCTCGATAGTGGTTGCCTCAGTTTATTGTTTGTTTCGGTTATGGTTGCCTTGGTTGATTGATGCCTCAATTAAGGGTTGCCTTGGTTTATTGTTGGTTTCGGTTATTGTTGTCTCAGTTGTATTGATGTCTTGATTAGTTGTTGCCTCAATGTACTGTTGGTTTCGATTATGGTTGACTCGGTTTATTGTTTGTTTCGTTTATGGATGCGTCGGTTGTATTGATGCTTCGATTAGTAGTTGCCTCTGTTTATTGTTGGTTTCGGTTACAGCTGCTCGGTTGTATTGATGCCTCAATTTACTGTTGGTTTCAGTTATGGTTGCCTCGGGTGTATTGATGTCTTATCATTGCAGTTTCAGTTAATTATTGCCTCACTTTATTCTTGAATAGTATTGTTGCCTTGATTAATGGCTACCACAGTTTATTATAGGCATAATACATTGTTTCCTTGGTTTATTGTTGCCGCAGTTTTTTCAGTGTGTTGTTACCGTGCTTCAGGGTTGCCTCACAGTTATCTTATGCCTTCTATTTATGATTACCTCTCTTTCTTGTTGTTTGGATATCCTGACTCATACTATCATAACCATTGGACTCATTGTTACCTATAGTCAACGGTTTATTTTTGCCACTGATATTTGATGACTATTCATGGTTGTCTTGAACTCTCATTGTACTGGTGTATTGTCGTATTGATTAACTGTTGGCTTAATATGTTGTTCTCATCACTCATACTTCCGACTGTTATTTAATGTCTCTATACATTTTTGTCCCGGTTTTATTGATTTCTTGGATAATAGTTGCCCTCAGTTTATTCCTGGCTACCTTTTGTCTCATTCTTCCCTAGTATAATGTCGCCTTAGATCATGGTTGCCTCGGTTATTAGTTCATGATTGTGGTTGATAGTTGCCTTAATTCATGATACCTCAGTCTACTATTAACATTTAATGTTTTTCTTGGTTACTTGTTGCCACAATTCATGGTTTTATTGGGTTATTTTGATACTTTGACCATTGTTGCCTCGGTATATTTTTGTGAAGTTCATAATTGCCTCAATTTTCTTGATGCCTCATCCATGGTTGCCTCGGTTGCATAGATGCCTCAAATAGTGGTTGCCTCGGTTGTATAGATGCCTCAGTTATGGTTTTATAAGTTGTTTTGATGCCTTTAATTTATTGTTGGCTTCAGTTATGGTTGGTCTCAATTGTGGTTGCCTCGGTTGTATTGATGCCTCGGTTAGTGGTTACCTCTGCTTATTGTTGGTTTCATTTATGGTTGCCTCAGTTGTATTGATGCTTCAATTAGTGGTTGCCTCAGTTTATTGTTTGTTTCAATTATGGTTGCCTTGGTTTATTGTTTGTTTTGGTTATGGTTGCCTCAGTTGTATTGGTGCCTCGATGGTGGTTGCCTTGGTTTATTGTTGGTTTCAATTATGGTCGCCTCAGTTGTATTGATGCCTCGATTAGTGGTTGCATAGGTTTATTGTTGGTTTCGGTTATTGCTTGCCTCAGTTGTATTGATGCGTTGTTTAGTTATTTCTTCGATGTACTGTTGGTTTCAGTTATGGTTGACTCAGACTATTGTTGGTTTCAATCATGGTTGCCTCAGTTGTATTGATGCCTCATTCTTGTTGTTTCAATTAATTGTTGACTCACTTTATTCCTGAATAATATTCTTGCATTGATTAATGGTTGCCACATTAATTATGGGCATAATACATTGTTTCCTTGGTTTATTGTTGCCTCAGTTTTTTCAGTATGTTGTTACCTTGGTTCATGATTGTGTCACACTTATCTTATGCCTCAATTTGTGATTGCCTCTTTTTTCTTGTTGTTTAGATATCCAGACTCATACTGTCATAATCATTGGATGCGTTGTTACCCATAGTTAACTTGGTATATTTTTGCCACTAATATTTGATGAGTATTCATGGTTGTCTTAAACTCTCCCAGTGTACTTGTGTATTGTCATATTGATTAACTGTTGGCTCAATATATTATTCTCATCAGTCAATACTTCCGACTGATTATTTGATGTCTCATATACATGTTTGTCTTGGTTGTATTGATTCTTGAATAATAGTTGCCTTCAGTTTATCCCTGGCTATACTTTTACCTCATTTTCCCCCAGTATCTGTCGTCTTAGATCACAGATGCCTCAGTTATTAGTTCATGAAGGCCTAGTTATCTTCATGTCTTTATTCACAGTTGCTTCAATTATTTTGATGCCCTAATTCATGGTTGTTCATTTTTTTTTATTGTTGCCTTAGTTTTTGTTGCTTCATTTCATGGTTTTCTTGGTGTATTTTTGTTGAAATTATTAGTTGCCTTTGCTATATTGATTCTTCAATTAATGGTTTCTTTGGTTGTATTGATTTATCGGTTTTTGTTTGGCTTGGTATGTTGTCACAACTCTTAATTGTCCAGTTATCTTGATGCCTCGTTTCATATAAATTTTGCAAAAAAAATTAACCTGCAAAATTAGGTAAGTAATTATGTATATGCACAATTTGGAGGCACGTGTTCGGATTCAAAATTGCAGAAAATCTAAACCAGTCTATTCTGATTCTTAACATACAGAATCTGTAATGTCATCTCTCATCCAAAGTTCCATATTGCATGTGGCCTGCTTGGCTTACAACTGCCATCGCATACATAGATGTGAGAACTAATTGGAAAGTATGTTACACATTGTATCTGTTATTTGCTGAAGTTATTTTGATTCTCTGGTTCCTTGTTGTCCTAATTGTTTTTGCACATCTTCTCCCTTGGTACCCAATTCATGGTTGCATTGATTGATGTTGAAACCGAAGAAAACTCGGATCCTGCTATGAAATATATCATGAAACTTTCAAGGTTGGTAGTTGAGACTTGTCCTCCAACCCCTGTGTTTTCATGGTATTTGATCTGATTCCATAGTTTGTTCTGTATGTTGACATTTATGCTAGTGATTTCTTTCACTTTACTCTGTTCAATTCAGTTCAATTTAATGAGTGATAGTGGTTGCTTCAATTTTATTGATGCCTCATCCATGGTTGCCTCAATTGTGTAGATGCCTCAAATAGTGGTTGCCTTGGTTTATTGTTGGTTCCAGTTATGGTTTCCTAAGTTGTATTGATGCCTCGGTTAAATGTTGCCTCAGTTTATTGTTGGTTTCAGTTATGGCTGCCTCGCTTTATTGTTGGTTTTAGTTGTGGTTGCCTCAGCTTATTGCTGGTTTCGTTTATGCTTGCCTCGGTTGTATGGATGCTTCGATTAGTGGTTGAGTTTATTGTTTGTTTCAGTTATGGTTGCCTCGGTTTATTGTCAATTTCAGTTATGGCTGCCTCGGTTGTATTGATGCCTTGGTTAGTGGTTGCCTCGACTTATTGCTGGTTTCGTTTATGCTTGCCTCGGTTGTATTGATGCTTCGATTAGTGGTTGAGTTTATTGTTTGTTTTGGTTATGGTTGCCTCAGGTTTATTGTCAGTTTCGGTTATGGCTGCCTCGGTTGTATTGATGCCTCAATTTAATGTTGGTTTCAGTTATGATTGCCTCGGGTGTATTGATGCCTCATCATGGTTGTTTCAGTTAAAGGTTACCTAACTTTATTCTTGAATAATATTGTTGCATTGATTAATGGTTGCCACAGTTTATTATCGGCATAATACATTGCTTCCTTGGTTTATTGTTGCCATCAGTTTTTTCAGTGCGTTGTTACCTTAGTTCATCATTGCTTACCAAACTTCTTTTTCTTTTTCCTATAAAAGAGAGAGAAATTTGGTGATGTTACCCAGAAAGGATTAACTATTGGTTGTATAGTATAATTTGAGAAACTTGCAACTTCTTATCCTTGTTTATGAGATTGTTTACCCCCGGTGAGCTTCTAACAATCTCAATTTATGTGGAACTTACAGATTGATCTTGAATTAGCATAAGTTGTTCTTTGAAATGGTCTCAATAGAATGGAGGAAGTTTTATAGTTTACTAGAGTGTCATTACCATAAATCTTGAATTAGCATAAGTTATTCTTTGATAAGATCTTTGATACGATCAATGAAGGGAGCTTGGAAGTTTCCTGCCCTTTTCTATTTGTTTGTTGTTTTCAACATTTCTACTCCTTCTGCAGATAGGAGCTGAAGAAAACTTGGATGCTGCTGTGAAATATCTCCTAAAACTTTTGCAAGGTTCGTAGTTGAGCCTTGTCCTCCAAACCAAACCCCATGTTTTCATGGTATTTGATGATTGATCTGACGCATCATTTTTAGGTTTTCTGTATGTTGACATGTATGTTAATGATCTTTTTTCACTTCACTCTTGTTCACTTCGGTTCAATTTAATGAGTGACTGATGAGATGGCTAAATTCTGGAATATTTTATTGTGTCATTTGTGTTCCCTTCTGGGAGATTTCTTAGTTAACTGGACTAATTGTTCAAATGTTTTTCTTATTGTAATTTCAATGTAACCTAGTATCATGATGTTGGATAAGTTCTTTATACAAACTGTGAGAGATGAGCATGACCATTTGTACTTATTTTGAAGTCTGTGGGGGATTTATGTGTAAAAATGAAAGGATCTATGTGGGGGGTGAAAGTGCTGGCATTCAACAGAACAATAGCATTTTCTTGAAGAAGGCAAGAGAAACTTAGAACAGACATTTTATGATTTATTAAGGGAGCATTGGTTGGAGAGTAGTGATTTGGTCATCAAACTTGTTTAAATGACTATGCTTCATGCTTGCGTAGGATTTTCTAAAGATATATGAAAAGACCAAAAATGTGATGCCATCCTTTAAAGAAGTAAGAAGGGCGAGCAAATGATCCCACATACTGTGTATGTTTTGAGTGATCCTCTTCTCTTTTTTGCTGTCTCCACCATGGTTTCAACCCCCCTCCCTCTAAAAATAAAAGCTTAGCCTTTTAAGGTACCTTCCTTTTCTGTATTTTCTCATTCATTCAAACATTGCCCACCCATTGTTTGAGTTATAGTTTTATCTGAGTTCAATTTTGCGAGTTTAGTTTTAATCGGTTTCCGTGGTTGATCTAATTGTTGTATAACTTTGATTTGGTTCCTTTTGAGCGTTTTTTATTTCTCTGAATCTCACATTTTCGTTGATGTATCTTGATCATACCTACATGATACATCCTTATATTTCAATCTTTCTCATAGATTTTGAGCTAGCATTTCTGATTTATGGTAGGCTACTAGGCTCATTTGTTATCAGGACTGCTTTTACCTGTGTTCCTATTGGGTTTATGAGTTAATTGTCCATTTCCTTTTGTAACTTGTGGATTGTACAAACAAATTCAGTGGCAAAATAATATATGCTCTTTGGTATAAGACTCAAAACAGAATTATATGCTCTTTTGGGAGGAACATTTGCCGATCTGCCCAGCTGCCCAGCTGTGTGAAATGTTTAATATTAGTAGAAAAATGCACTTAAAAGGCTAAGTAACAAATTCAGTTAAAACTACATTATGTAGATATTAGGAGGGAGGAAGTGGCTGTTTTTCTTTGGTTTGGTAACCTCACCGCCGTAAAAGAATTCACTCCTGGTGGCGGTGGCAGCTTCAGAATGAGGCTTGTCTTAGGCCTTTGTCTGCAGTTATGCAAAGTAGGGTTAAAATACATGAAAAGCTTGTTTTAATATGGATATTTGAGATCAATTCTCATCATTCTGCAGTGTTAAATCCTGGGAATGCTAATTGCGGGACTGACATTGTATATACAGAAGAAACTCAGAAATCAATGTATTTATCTTAGACATGGTCTAATTTATCAGATACATGATGAGAAGATTATGGTACAAATATCTAAATCAAAGTATCTTGACTACATAAAGTGCATCAGATAAGGTAGTGATCGGTATAAAATTTCAACAGTGTAACTAGCTGTTCACTTACATTTCAGGTGTCAGAAAAAAGGATTGCGGAAAAGAGTACCTTGGAGAAGCAGGGAGAACATTGAGTTACCACTATTTGACTTGACCACCGTAGCCAAGCCACTAGTGACTGCGCAAGCAGCAACAAGCTGGGAGAAGGTGGCCTTGGACCTGTGTACAAGGTAATATAAATTCATGCCACTAAGATGAGTTACTTTGTGAAACAAAATTTTGGGACCTGTTAAAATGATGATCCATATATTGGGCACATTGATAGGAGGGACGATATTGCAGTCAAGAGGCTATTGAAGAATTCTGGACAAGAAATGAGAGAGTTCAAAAATGACATTATACTGGCAGCCAGACTTGCAATCTTGTAATAAGCTTCTGGGTTGTTGCATTTGGCAGTGTGTGTAAAGCTTTTTGTGGTGGTAGATCCCTCAAAAGCAGCCTGGTTTCTACGCTAAACAAAGTGTCCCCGAATTACCATCAAGAACGCACCCGTGTTCAAATAATTCAGCACCTACATTGATAGAACCTCGGTAGGATCTTCATTCCGGTACTTGTTCATCCTTCAGTCTACCATCAGAAAACATGTTCGGCAGATTGACGTGACCCTTGGCAGTCTCAGTTGGGAAACAATGACATGAAATCATAAGTTTGCAGTAACGGTATTCAATTTATTTTGCCAATTACCAAGACAAATACTTGAATTGTGAATAATGTAAGAGATTTAACCCATGTCGCGTGCAGTCTGATAATAGCAAGGTCCGGTTCAGGACGTTTGGTGGTTTGCTTTGAAAGCATGTGCCGTTATTTGTAGGAACACTTATTACTTTATCAGTCGAGCTCGGCTCCGCAGTGACGGTTTTGACACTTTTGGGGCTGTAAAGATCAAATACGTTAGGCCAAAAGATGTAACTTGTGAACTATATTTGCTTCACGATAGCTTCCCACTAACGCTGTGGCATTACTTTACTACGATAAGTTTACCTAAAACTTTTCATTGTCTTTAACGTCATGTAAAGTTGTTGTTGATGAGTTAAACAAATTGACAGTTGGGGTTAAAAATGATGAATGGTAAACTTCTTTGTTTCATATAGATAACTAAAGTGTCTTCAAATCATATAAATTTTCTAAATATGATTTTTAGATGATTATAAGAGAACAAATAGTTTCGATTATGACGTTTGTACGGTGAAACGATATCACACTAGTGGGAAGAAGGAAAGTACTATCCTTTGGCAATTTGGATCACGTGGCCGTTTACGACTGCACACAAACTATAGTAAAATCTCTTTAAAGTTATGTAGTTAGGATCAAACCAATATTATAACTTAAGGGAGGTTATTACTTAACAAAGGTGTTTAAGCGCTACAATTTAGACGGTGAATAACATTGTTGAGTTTTTTTCTCTCAAATGGCAACTTATTTTAGCCTTTCACAAAGCCAAAACTTATAACAAAATACCTGATAAAAGAAGGAATAATCTTGAAAGAGAGCTAAACGTCTTGTGCTTCCACTTTTTGCTTCTCTGTAGAAAAGATGCCAATGCAATCCTTGAGAAGCCTTTTTGTGTGTTTGTTCTTATTCTCCTTCCCTTCCTAGGTATCTCATCTGCAGCTACGCCATGCACAATCACCCCAGCTTGACATATTAGAGACGTCGAAACTCTGGTTTCAGCGGGTGGAAGCTTTCAAATGGGATTGTACTGATGCTGTTGTGTGGGTAGCCAACAGAGAAACATCAATTGGTGATTCTTCAGGACTTTTAAAGCTCACTAAGGTATTCTCGTCCTCCTTATCAATAGCTCAAACAGCATTGTGTGATCATCGAATTCATCAAGAATCGAAGGGAATCCGGTATCGCAACTCTTGGATTCTGGAGATCTTGTGGTGCAAGTTGGGAACGGAACTAACCCGGATAACTTCTTGTGGCAGAGTTTTGATTATCCTTGTGACACATTCCTAGCGGAAATGAAGATTGGTTGGGACTTGGTTACCGGTTTAGCTAGGTATGTATCGTCTTGGAAGAGCACATAGGATCCTGTTCTAGGAGAGTTTTCAATACAAATGGATCATCGCGACTTACCACAAGTTGTTTAATGAAATGAGCTAAGATGCAGGCTAGAGAAGGCTAGAAGAGGATCATCGTGGCAAATAATCTCTATGGAAAAATGTCGGCAACCCTAAGGTCCGTTATGAAGAAATGCGAAAGAAGGATGACGGAAGAGATGTGGAAGAAATGAAATATATAAGATAAATACAGGGAGATGAGAAAGTTTAGCGTTTTATGAACTAATTATGCAGAAAATGTGTTGGCTCGGATGGGTAACAATGTTGTCTTTGTTACATCTTGGACTTCTAATTTTCCTTTTTAATTATCTCGACAGCTCTAGTTTGACTCTTTCTCTGTCTTAGTTGTCCTTTTTAGTTAATTTTGTCAAGGAAAAAAAGTGTAATTTTTCGGACTATATCGGTAATGTCAAATGATTTTGATTATTGTGAGACTCACTTGCACTAACGATAAAAAAATAATATAAGCACGCATAAACTATTTTTTTCCAAATAAAAAAAAAGAATAACCTTTTATTTCAAATATTATTAGTGTATTAGATACGAACTATTTTTTCTTTTTCCAGTTACGAAAACACTTGAATTTTTTTATAAAAATTTCAATTTGTTTCTAACAATGTTTTTAATAGAAACACTTGTGAGTGTAAATATTTTCAATAAAAGTAATCTCAAACGAGTCCAAAGGATTACTTCATCTTGCAAAACTTGTTCACCAAGTCCTGCTTTTAGATTGTCATTTTCATTAAAAGAAATTTGTTGGACACTTTTTTTTTGTTTGGAAAAAGATGCTTAAAAATGTTGGACACTTGAGAAGCAAGTTAACACTCAAATACTTCTAAATCAACATTAATTAAAAAAATAGTAAAAATCCATCCACTTCATGAAAAATAAATTTTAAAAAAAATTAGAAAAATCAAAGTGATATAATCTCCTAAAAATTAGGTGAAAATTACCCAGTTATGCGCATTACGCACTCTCCCTTCTGGCCGAGGGCAAAACTTCAAACGGACGCAAAAAAGGAAAAAGGAAAAAAATAATAAAAAATCAAAATATAAATTCGTAAACAACTTTATTTTCTTCATATTCTCACACAAACAGAAAATTGCAAACCCTAACTTTCTAAATTTCCTCCCAATTCCAAGCCCGCAATTCTCAACCCTACAGGCTGGAAATCTCCAATTGAAGCCAAAACACAGAGGATCTAGGGCGGTATTTCACGTGAATTGATCGAATTTCGCAAAATTTCAAGCAAGGTGAGTCGAATCTGTTTCAATTTCGATTTCTAGGGTTTGGAATTTACGCTCTCAATGCTTTGTTCGTTTACTTTTATGTGAAATTGAGTACGTTTGGATTGTTTTGCGAAAGATTTTGGTGTTATTTGCTTGCCTAGGAACTCCGTTTCTGATTTTGTATTAAAATTTGGGGCTTTTCATTTACTTGGTTCAGTGTGATATGTTGGGGCTTTTGATTGATTATATTTTGTTTTGTTTTACTCTAGTCCAAATTATTTGGTTTTGTAAACTGTTTCACTACAATCTGGAAAAGTTGTCCCCTTTCTAAGTTTTACAAATGTGTATCTGCTGATTTGTCTTCGTTTTTTCGTGTAGTTGTTGATTTTACGGAACTCTTAGGCTTCGTTTCTAATTCGAAGATTTGATTTCTTGGTTGTTACAGGTTTTGACATGCTAGTAGGCATCATGAGATTCAAGAAGGGAAGCAAAGTGGAGGTACTTAGCCAAAAGGAGGTGCCTGGGGGAGCATGGCGCTGTGCTGTGATTGTCTCTGGTAATGGGCACACATATAGTGTTAGCTATGATTGGTCTGGCAAGGACAGTCAGGCAGTTGTGCATGGAGTCTCAAGGAAGGATATTAGGCCTTGCCCTCTGCCTGTTCAAAGAGTGGAGAGTTGGGCAGTTGGTGATGTTGCGGAGGTGTTTGATGTTGGTTTCTGGAAAATGGCCACGGTGATAAGGGTCTTGGATGAAAATTATTACTTGGCTAGGATACTTGGATCTTTTGAGGAGTTAAGAGTCCACAAATATAGGATCAGGGCACGCCAATTATGGAAGGATGACAAATGGTTTGTGATCGGAAAGGTAAACTTCTGTCTGCCTCATCTTTGTTTTATTTATTTTATCATTTCTATGCTTGTTGAATATATCGATAACAGTTTCAGGCCTTTCTTTTTATTTTATTTGCTTACTAATATTACTTTTGACAGGGTCCAGACAATCGGATGAGCTCACAAGCCCCCCAAATGAAAGCAAAAATAAAGCTACCCGCCAGGAATGATTGTTTACCTCCTCTGTACAACATCAGCTGTCAGGATTCCCATAGTGTTTCATCTGGATCTTTGAAGAAAGCTTATCCATATAGCTCTTCTATTGAGGGATATTCTCGAAAGATGAGGGCAATTGAGAAGGGGTGTGAGCGTCAACGCGTTTTTTCTGGGTCCCCGTCTTACTTGCTCAAAACGGTGGATGCTGTTGCTAACCCGCGAGAAAATCTGGTGGAAGAATACATGCATACATCCTTTGTTAATCGCACAACTGGATGTGTTGAAAAGGAGAGGAAAGAGTTAAATGGTGTTATTTCTTGTTTTGTTGAAAGAAGCTCAGAACTTAATGATAGCGATAGTGATGCATGCTCTGTTGGTAGTTGTAGTGTTATCAGTAGCAGTTCAAATAAGTTGTCTGGTCACAATTTAGCAGGTACTAGTCAAGATGTAGATACCCTTTCTAGTGATGCAGAGTCCTTTTGTTGCTGTGAAGATGCGCAAGAAAAATTTTCCCTTCCTCTAAAAGAGGATGTAGCAGCAGGAATCCATAGGTTAGAGTTGAATGCTTATCGCAGTACTCTGGTGGCAATGCATGCTTCTGGGTCCTTAAGCTGGGAACAAGAAGCGTTGTTGACAAATCTCCGTATTTCACTTCACATTTCAAATGATGAACATTTGATGGAAGTAAGGAACTTACTTTCCGCAGGAACAAACTTCAATATTAGATAACTTTTGATCTTTACGATGTTCAGTAGATTTATTGCCTTTCATACTTTGTAAGAATCAGAGAAATAATTGCTACAATTTATCCTGCTTATCTTGATTGTTCAATCTGTACTGATTTAAACCTGGGAAATTTGTACTTTGGAAATTATGTACCTGATTTTATAGAAGTGAATATTCCAAGTTCACCGTGGTTCTGTCTTTTCATTTGTTTTTAATAATCTTGTTACCAGTTTTTTCTCCATTGTAAGAAACAAGGATATATTGCTACATTTTGTTGTGATATTTTAGTTTCCAATGTCCAGTTATCTAAGTGTGTAAAATTTGTACTTAGGAAGCTGTGTACTTTGTCTTATAAAGAAGTGAATACTTGTAGCGTTTTTCCCTTTTGGAAGGTTTGTGCTTTGTAGTTCTTATGTGCAGCATTTAGTGAGTATGGAATCAGAGAGGATTTGTACCTATCCATGATCTAGTCTCTTGGGACCCATTACAGTTTGTTTAGTTCTATGACGATGACAAGGATGAACACTTGTCTCCATATACTTTTGGTTTTATATTAAGGACTTCTCTGTCTGCACTCTAGATTTTTTACAAGGTAAAGTGAAAAACCAAGTTTCTGATCCGGGAACAAGGATCACCATATTTCTGTTCTATCATTAATGATTGGTTGAGTGAGATGGTATCATTAAGTATGTGGAAGATTGGTTCATTCTGCATTACACATGGAATATGAAGTGTGTTGTCATGCCATATTATCTTTTTACTTATTGAATTGTGCTTGGTTCCTTGTTACCATGTGAATGCATACAGAGTTCCGTTTCATGATTCTTATTTCGAATCCCTGCATTTTCAGGGCCAAGGTTGGAGCCTTGCTTGGCTTGCCTTGCTTCCAAAGGCCTAGATGATGCTGGGATTTATCATCTTAGCGTGTACAGTGGGACTATCTATTTCCAATTTTCTTGGTGTATGACTATGTCACTAGTAAGTGGTACAATGGTTTCCTCTGTTTTTTCGAGGTGGTTCATTTTGGCTCTGCTGGGAACTGGAACACATCTTGTACAAAGCAGAACATGAACTTTGAAAGGTTCCCAGTTTGCTTGATACAGTTTACCTGATCTTTTGCTCTATGATATATCTCTATATTTTCTATCATTTTTTCATTTTTACTGTTGAAATATAGGACGTATTATATTGCTTGAGATAAAAAGCTATGTTAGTTTAGCACTATCTCCATGCAGTATTTGAACTTGCCCGGTAAATTTTCTGTTTTTTTTGTTTTTTTTTGTTTTATCTTATTGAACTCTGGAACGTTTTACATGATCCATATCCATCTGTTTATTCAATACTCCTTATCCATCAGTACTTTGTGCATTAGTATGACAACCTAAATGGCTTCGAATTTACTGTATAAACCCCTTTTTGGCATGCATTTATTTCCATATTAGTGTATGTACTTTGATGATAGTAATCTGAAGGCATTGATGTTTCTGTTTTGATTATGATATGAAATTATTATGTGATATATTTCTGTTGCTATTAATTGAAGCTTTTGATGGTATGCTATTTTTATTTTAAAACAATAATTTCTGATGCTATTAATCAAAGCTTTTGATGTTTTGAAATTGTCATATATTTGAAAGTCAAAACAATATAAGCGGACAGTTGGCTACAAGAGGTAATTCCCACAACTAGAGAGAAGTGAAAGGAAAGAACTAAACTACATTCTCCAAGAGATTTCTCGGAATTCAACATGGAGGTATGATCGGTTACTTATTGAGAGAAATTTGTGATTTCTAACACTCAATTGTATTCACATGTGAACTGTTGTGAACTATAAATTGAATTAGGATTTGTGTGAATGATTAAAGCAATTTGTAGTTATCTCATTTGTAAAAGAATCATTGAATCGAACTTGATTGCATTATGTACTGTTAGTCTGTTACCATACTTGAATGTGGTCATGGTATTTGTTGGAAATTTTCAAGGAATTTCACATGTTATTAGATGATGATAAGACACTGATTGCTGGTATTGGAGCTCAGATAAATGAATCAATTCAGATCACAACCATTTGTCCCAACTACATAGTATCATTCGTTGACAAGGTAATGCACACATTTCTTTGTATATAATTCTCAATCCTCTGTTGACAAGATCATGCAGTATAAAGTTCATTTTTGAGGGCTCGGTTGGTTGTACACATAGACCTGCTTAGAATCCATTGGAATTTTGGCAGCTTGCATGATGTTTATGATTCGAGTAATGAAATAGGTACGATGTGGGCGCGAAAGACTTCTCTAGATGGCAGTCTCATGAATGTATGCTGTGGGATAGTGTGATATACGTGGTACGCCATCTCAGCTGCCATGTTAGTTTGTAACATTATATTTTGCATCTCTTTTTCTTCATGTCTGCGGGGTGCCGTATTACTGGTAAATTTTGCTACTAGGGAATATGAAAACCTGAAGCTACATTTTACATTCTTTTGTCTGCGTTTTTCAACCCAAAAGGAGTCTTCCAAAAAGTTCACTATTTACTACTGCAAATTCTTTTTATATGCGTTTTTTAAGCGGACTAGATGTTACAGTCAAGCGTTCGAAATTCAGATTTGTCACATTGATCTTGAGG
This sequence comes from Pyrus x bretschneideri, assembly GCF_019419815.1. NCBI lineage: Eukaryota > Viridiplantae > Streptophyta > Magnoliopsida > Rosales > Rosaceae > Pyrus > Pyrus x bretschneideri. The sequence goes on along the minus strand of NW_025999390.1, from coordinate 7,128,021 downwards.
ACAGTTGAGCTTTCTTTTGCAGTTCTAATAATGTACGTGATAGGAGCATATTCATGCGACTTCATTAGCTTGTTCTCGTGCATTTATGTTGTGTTTACTTAGTTATTTTAGTGTTTAAGGCTACTTTTGTGTATTTTCAGGTTATAAGGCCAAAGTGTGCAAGAAGATGCAAATTGGAGTCTTTTGAAGCGAAAGAGGAATGAATGAGTTGAAGACTTGAAGAAACAATGAATTCTTACTCCAACGATGAATTCCTACCAAAACGAGGATTCCTACTCAAACAAGGTTTCCTACTTGAAGTAGGAAAGTTAACCCTAGGTTTCCCATTTTGGTAACCTTTCCTAATCTCAAACGTCCGTATTTTCTAGCCACTTTGTAGGCCTTGTAGCACTTTAGTACACAAGACCAAGGCCCTAGCCCACTTTCAAACCCATGCCGTGCCTTTCCCCTAATTCCCTTCCCTTGCCGTGCAAGGGAGGGCAATTTTGTCCTAGGTTTGCATTTAAAACACATGCTTCTAAACCCTAGCCGCACATTGCCCTTTTATTTCCGAATTAAACCTATTTCTCTCCCAAATTCAATCCTAGCCGCACCTTTATATTTCTGATTTAATTTCCTAATTTTGTAAGCCTTTGATTTAATTATAATAAGCTAGGGTTTATTTTCTGAAACCCTACACATTTTACAACTTTAGCCGCACCCTTGGAGGCTCTAAAAAATCATTCATTCTTCTCCTCCCATATCAGCTGCAAGTCCCCATCCATATTCACCCTAAGCCGCAACCATTCTCTCCCATTCTCCCCCATCAGCCATAGCCACCATCACCAACAAACCATTCAATCCGTGCATTCACCACCAATTCCAGCCACAATCCACCATTCCCGCAGCCATCACCAACCCTTCCAGCCACCATCCACACCTTTATACACCTTCCCCCATCCTTGCCGCACAACCAAACCTCCCTAAACCCATTCCCAAACCAGAAAAACATCCAAATCACTACACACCATCTCTGCCGCAGCAAGAAGAAAGGAGAAAGAGGGCTTGAAACGCGCAGAAATTCAAGTGGATTCGTTGGGCGTTCTAGGTGTAATCAATCCTTTGTTCGTTATGTTTAAATTCAATTTTATTTCTCTTTCTGTGAACATGAGAGGCTAAATCCCTAGTTAGCTATGGGGTGATTCGAAACCATGTTTATGCTTGCAATATGAATTAATTACCTTTGGTTGGAATTTCATGAGTTGTGGATTCAATTTGTTTAACTGCTTGATTGATAACTTATTTGTGTATGTTTATTGAGAGTGCACGCTTAATTTCCATGCATGAATATGACGCTAGAATATAAGTGAGTTTCACCTAATAGTTATGAACTTATATTCGCAAGTAGTGGAGGTTGCTTATAAACAATCGCGTTAAATGAATTCTTGACACTAGTTTCATGCTCATCATAGTAACGAATGTCTCGTCAACACTTATAGTTTTCATGATGCTTAATGATCTTTGATTGTATCTTTATTGTGCTTTTCACGTAAAGGACTTTTGGAGAATGTTTTGAATTGCGTGTGCGCTGTCCCATCTAATTCATTAACTTAAGGAGAACTTGACGGTTAATTTAAGCGGACCTAATTAACCCGGGGTGTTGAGTTTCATAATTCATCAAAAGACCAACTGAAAATCATCTTGTATCCAAGTGTAACATGTGTGGAGAAGAACCTTCTAGTTAGCATTTCATCCATATTTTCATCAAATTCATCTTTACAATCTGCCATTAATTACAATCTGTGCATTTAGTTTAATTTCGTCAAAACTTCAATCCCCCTTTACTTTAGTGTCCAATTTAGTTAGAAAGTGTCTTAGTTTGTGTTTCTAAGTGTTTTGATTCATTTTATTACCCTAATTCATCCAAAGTAGTCAAAGTGCTCAAAACTGCCCATAATGTGTTTTTAAGGCAGTTTTGAGTGTTTTGGGTGCTGTTTGAGTCTTTTGGTTTGTTTTAGTGTTTTAAGTGTTTAGTTTTGCATTCTTTGAGTCTAGTTTAGTGTTTTAAAATTATTTTACGTTTTTTGAGTCAATTTCCAAGTGATTTTGCAATCCCTCCTAATCTCTGGTTAAGAACGATCCCTACTTATACATATATTACAATTGTCACAAGAGGGTTTTAATTTGTGTGCTTATTTAGTTCGCATCAGTACGAGGTACCTTCGACACCAGGTCTTATCTCCTTCAGAAAATTGCTCAAGAATTGCTGTTAAAGAGTTAATAACTAGAAAATGCTGTCATGGATCTTCTGTTCCAATCGAACCATTTTCTTTTTTTCTTTAGATAATGAGCATTTTGTAATCAGGCTACTGTTATGCAGTTGTTTATATGAAATATAATCATTGTAATTGTGTATTTATTTGAAATTAGCAAGGAAATTACTCGACTCTCATACACAAACACAAGTATTGGTACAGTTTATATCTAATAAATAAGAAAATTCAACAATAATAGCATAAAGCTTCGCAAACATGGGCGTAGCCAAGTTGGTTTATAGCTCTCTTGAATTATGGCATAAAGCTTGTTTACAATGTTATTTTGGAACCTCAAAAACCTTGTGCTCCATGGCATGTTCAACAATAAGAAGCCAAGAATACTCCAAAAACCAAATGCAAACCCTATTCCCAAGCTCAGGTAGAGCCAATCATCTTCGAGTAAACGAATAGATGCTCCCTCTTTCTATCACCTGATGAACTTGGACCTTCAACATGGTTTGTGCTGCACTCCTCCAGTGGAGGTCCACAAAGTTTATTTCCAAGGAAACTGGACGGATCAAAGCTCTGAAGCTGTGCACTTACCGGAATCTTCCCTGACAGATTGTTATCGGACAAGTTCAAGTAACTTAGAAACGTTAACTTTGACACGCTTGCAGAAATCTGACCAGTAAGTTGGTTCATCGAAAAATCGAGAGATTCTAACCATTTCATATCACCAATCCTTGAAGGGATTTTCCAACCAAACGATTGTTTGATAAGTTGAGTGATTGCAAGCAGATGAGGCTGGTCAGCTCTTCAGGGATCTCTCCAGATATAACATTGTCTGAAAGGTCCAGGCTTGTCACCAAAGCAAGCTTATTGGTATACTTCGTTTCTCTACCTTTGCTCACCAAGATTGCATTCTCTATGTCGTAATCCTCAAAAAAACCATAATCGCCAAGTGAACAAGTGTAGAACAAAATGGGACCTCCCGAGTTTGAAAAGTTTGTCATGGCAGTGAAATTGTTGAAACATGTTGGTATTGCTCCGAAGAGGTTGTTGTCCGTGAGGTCCAGGATCTGGAGCTTTCGGAGACTACACAGTTCATGAGGAATGTTGCCGCGAAGCATGTTCGAACGGAGGCTGAGGACTCCCAAATGTGAAAGGCTTTTACCAATCCGTGTTGGTATGCTTCCAACAAACTAATTATTGTGAAGGTAAAGAAGGAACAAGGACACACATTTTAGTAGGGAAGTAGGTACTTCTTCGGATAAGCGATTGTTATGCAAGTGCAACAATAGAAGGAGTCCTAAGTGCCCAACGGATGCTGGAATGTTCCCAATCAAATTGTTGTTTTCTAAGTTGAGAAGTTCCAAGTTTTGCAGATTGTCCAAACAGTCGGGAATTTCTCCTATGAGAGAATTGTTGTGAAGTCGAAGAATTTGAAGTTGTTTCGGCCCATCAGTCTTGTCACATAGGAAATGAAACAGAGTTCCAGAAAACGATGAATTGGAAAGATCTAGTGAAGATACATTGGAAGAAAATAGAGGTAATGAACCGTTGAACTAGTTAGAACCTAGGTTAATTACTGCTGTAGAGCTGGAATCTATATTTGCTACAAAAATATTTGGAATCTTGCCATACAATTGATTGTAAGAGAGATCCACAAATAGTAATCCAACGGAAGAAAAGTTCCAAAACCAAGTCAGAATGGTTCCTGAAATCGCTGTATTCGACATGTTAAGAGCAAGGAGTTGTGTTTGAGTTTGAAGCCATGCAGGCAACTCTGATGGCTCCAGATGCCAAGAATTTAGATACAAGGTGTATAGTTGGAAGGGAGGAAACCAATCCAGACTAGTTTTCAGAGTCAGAGAATTTTCGCTCGCGGAAAATTCTCTTAGTCTTGTCAGATTAGTGAAATGAACTTTAGAGACAACACACTCTAATTGATTGTTATAAATGTTCAAATGTTCTAAGCATGATAGATTTCCCAAGGACACTGGAATCGGACCTGATATGGAATTACTCTAAAAGTCAAGCAGGCCTAAATTTTTGAAGTTACCAAGCTGGTATGACAGATGACCTGAAAGATTATTATCTGATAGAGCCAAATACACCATGCGACCTGAACTGCACCTAGAAAAGCTTTCAAATATTTCTGAAACGCCTCCGCTGAAATTGTTTTTTGACAAATCGAGAACCATCAGCTTACAGAGGTTTCCCAATGAGTTTGGGACTTTCCCATCAAGTTGATTGTCAAATATGTCAAGATTGACAAGGGCTGTTAAGTTTCCAATGTAACTCGAAATTTCACCATGAAAGTTATTTTCAGAAAGAACTAGTGTTTCAAGATAGCTAAAAGTATACAACCAGTTAGGAATGGGAGAACTGATAGAGTTGTAATCGAGATTAAGAACTCAAAGACTAGTCATGTTCGAAATTCCACCTGGTAGGAGATGCAGAAAACATTCAGACATATGTAGTTCTACCAGCTGAGAGGGAGTGTGTTTTTACCCTGCAACCAATGTGATACTTTGCTAAGATCTATAGCAGCAATGTTCAAGTGTTGCAAAAGAGAGAGGCCAGAAATCCATTCAAGGTTCTCAACTACAAGATCATTATCAAACAGGCCAAGAGCGCGAAGACTCAAGATGTTTCCTAGTTGAGGAGGAATTGTACCTCCAAACCCTGCTTCCGAAAGGTTGAGATATCTTAAACTTTTCAAAGAACCTAAGAAGCTTGGAATTTCTATGCCTTCAAAATCATTGTTGTGTAGGTCCAAGTAGCTAAGATGCTTTAAATTGAGCAGGGAAAGATTTAACTTACCACCCAAAGACTTGTACCTGGACAAACTCTCGCTCGAAAATTCCTCATCTGAATAATAATTTCCGAGGTGGAGCTCGCAGACATGGCCGGTTTTTTATCACAGACAACTCCAGTCCAGTTGCAACAGTCTCTTTCGCCGCCAACCCACGATAAAAGCCGGTTTGAAGGACCCTTGAGGTCTTGCTTGAACACCAGAAGTGCTTGTCTCTCATATTCTTTGCAAGGCGCACTGATGAGAATTCCATTGCATAAGCAAATGCTAATTGTTATCGCAATGCTTAGAAATCTGAGAAGTGAAAAAACCTTCACGGGGTTATCCATAAGGTTGTATTGACTATGTATTTAGTGCTTGAGGTGAGTGAAGAGTGATCAATGAGATCCAGTTATATAAACGTATTATTGAGGAGAGTGGTCCAAATTGGCCTGCTCAATAAATTATATAAACAAATTATCGAGGAGAGTGGTCCAAATTGGCCTGCTCAAGAGTAGAGCCAGGAAATTTCACAGGGGTAGGCCAGGCCATAGTTTTTTATTTAATTTTTAATTTTTGTTGAAACTTGCTGGGATGAAGGTGGTAGATACCGAATGGGTTTAATGAGTACTCATTTATTTTTATATCTCCATAGAAGTTCTGTTACACTATTATCACCACTACCGATATCATCACCATAAAACTAGGTCAAGCAACAGGCAAGTCGTGATTGCTATAGCCTCTCTATTTTCTATGTCCATCCCCTCGTCGACATCGACATCATGGTAGACAAAGTCGTCATTGACTTGTTTTTAGGTCAGTCAAGAGAAAAAGGACAAAATTGAAAAAATACCACAAAACTGGGTTCTTATTAGGGCAGAAATGTTAGTTTGGTTAATGTCTTCTCAAAATCTCTCTAGCCTCCGAAATCAGGCTAAGTAGTTTCAGGGTAATATTATCCTTAATAGTGGTGCGAGCACGAAACGGATACGACTGCAACGAGCTTAACAGAATAAATGAAACTTGATTCAGATCATGTGCAAAAATTAATTTCTAACCAAGTCATTATACATCACACATTTAGCAATATATATTAATTTCTAAGTGTTCCTCTTTTTTTTAGCAACTTCTCTTATTTTTCTGTTTAATCAATGTTATAATTCTGAAATTTTTAACAACTTGATCACTATATATTAATTTCTAAGTGTTTCTTTTTTTTTTTTTTAGCAACTTCTCTTATTTTCTGTTTAATCAATGTTTTAATTCTGAAATTTTTAACAACTTCACAAAGTCAATTCCATAGAGCTTTGCTTGTATTTGCTGGTAACTCATGAAGATTTCTGTAGAGAAAATGTACTGATAAGAAGTTCTTTTTTGGTCCATTCTATTGAATGAGGAGTTAAACTAGTATGTATAAGGGGAGAAAAAGGAAATTTGACAGCATAAAATGTCCAACTTAATTTGCAAAAAGTTTTATAGTTCAGGTCACATTGATAACATATTCAAAAGTACACCACACTGCCTTTTCCTCTAGTACAAAATGTAGAATCATATAGTAGATCACGAATCAATCAGATCATCATCGTCATCGGGAAGGGGTTGTGCAGCTGCATCTTTCAATTCTTGTTCATGCCTGTTAACACCACCACACCAGTTTGTGTTAGCAAGAATTTCTCATCAAAACTAGAACATCAATTATGTACTATCGCACCAAACCGTGCTAACAATTGCTTTTGAAAAATCCCATGCTTATTAATCATATTAGGGTTGATCATGAAACTTTTTGTTCAAACTTTTTTAATCAAAATGGTGGTCTATCACTTACTTTGCTTGTACAGCCATGTCAATATGAACCTCCGGAGGAGCAAGAGCAGGTGATTCAACAAAATGAAGATCATTTTTTCTGCAGGGACCAACGGAACATATTTCAGCACATGAGAAAGTTAAACAACGCAGGGAGAGGAAACAATCCAAACCATAAAGAAATATGGCAAATTCATTGAAATAAATGATGTATAAATTACCCTGCAAGCTTCCTGGCCAGGTATAAGAAAGGTTTCTCAAAGTTGTAATTGCTCTTGGCAGAAATCTCATAGTACTGGAGATTCTTCTTCCTGTGAAAGGTGACCTGCTTTGCTTTCACCTGCCTTTTTTTCATATCTACCTTGTTTCCGCACAGAACAATAGGTATGTTCTCACAAACCCTGGACGGCAATAGAACTTAGAAGACCTTCAAGTTAAGAAAACTGGAAAGGGGGAACAGCTGAAGGAAACAGAAAAAGGGTAGAAGGAAGACAAAACTGGAAAATCAGAATACTAAGAAAACAGTAAATAAATCTCAAGTAACACACCTGCAGAGATCGCGCTGCCACGTCGGGACATTTTTGTATGTCAAACGAGCAGTAACATCAAACATGATGATGGCACACTCTCCATGAATACTGAAAATCAAGAAAAATAGCAGATCATGTAAGTATTAAGTGCAGTAGCAATAGACATCAACCTATTCAAACAGTGGAGAAAAGAAGATTCAAAGATAAGGGCAGATCCAAACAATAGACAACGATAGACAAACAATGGCTACAAAACCATTAACTGCACCTTACTTTGGTGTAAGGACTGAAGATGTATATAATTCCTAGATAATTTGATTAAATTCAATGGTTAGGCATAACATATGTCAAAAGCACAATGAAATATAGATTATGTTAAAGAAATCAACCCCATCTCATTAAAGGACTTACACAAATCTAGAATAAAGAATTCTAGAACATTCACTAAGGTTGGTTAGCTAGATTATCCAAGTTAAAGTAGTACTTTGTAGAAATGACTAGAATGTTGTCTCTTAAGTTGGTGGAAGAGTCTAGAAGAATGGTGAGGTTTCCACCAACATGCAAGATTAGTGTAGATAATTCTAGCTTGGGAAGTTAGTGGAATTATCTAGATATCTCTAGCATTGTGTGTCCATGCTTCTCCAAGGTTCCATCCATGCCTATAAAAGGAGAAGGCATCCACACCATTTGTATCAACAAATCAACAAATCAACAAGCAAGCTTGTAAGCAAGCAAGCAAGTGAGAGTGAGAAGAAAGAATAGTCTTGTAAGAGTGTGAGTGCTCTAGAGTTTGTCTCTAGAAAGTGAGTGAGTGTCATAGCTTCTCAAGAGTGTCTTTGATAGTTTGTGTTGTAATATTTTGTTTGTGTAATACAAGTAATTTGTTTACTTGTATTGTCTCTCCAACACTTGTGCTAGAGTTATGTACTCTAAGTTTTTTTACCCCAACAGATTACAGTTAATCATGAACAGGATGCAATTAAAATAGAGGGTTGTGGTAAGACGACATACTAATAACCATCTCGAAGTCCACCAAACTTCTCCTGACCAGCTGTGTCCCAGCAGCAGAACCTGATCCACCCAAAATTTGTGCAGAAGTCCAACGGATGAACGTCAACACCAATCGTTGCTGCAATTCGCCAAGCCACACAGTAAAAATCCAAATTTCACACACAAAAAAACCCAAAAGTCACTGGCAATCACGCAGAGATAATAAAAGGAATTTATCTTCCTAACGTTCATATTTCTTTTCGAACTCTCCAGTCAGATGGCGTTTCACGAAAGTGGTCTTCCCTGCACCCAACAAATACAGCAAAAGTTAGGGTTTGACAAAATCTTATATCAGAATGAACAAAAAATAGGAAAAAGACGATATTGAAGCTAAACAAAGAGAAAAGCGAAAAACGTGTACCTGTTCCACCATCGCCGACGATGACAAGCTTGAAGCTGGGTAAATATACAGTTGCCTGATTCGGAAGAGCCTGTAATCAAATACAACAATGATCATTTTCGATCAGAACAAAACCCTAGCGATCGAACTGCCTAGAGAGAAGAGAGAGATTGCTTACCATAGCAAGAGAGCTGCAGAATGTGATTTGATATAGGGGTTTGGAGGAGAGGGAAGGGTTTGAATTCTGCGGAGAACAGTAGTACTGAAGAAGGTGAAGGACTTGCGGGTTTTATATCGGATGGACGCGGAAAAAGCACGCCAGAGGTTCGGCTTTGATTCAAAGCTATTTTTCCGCCGTTGGATTCCAGTCCCGCTTAAATTCTCCGCTTGAATTTTGTCCATACACGTGGCACCTACTTCCCTAATATGCTTAACAAATCAATTCGTTTAATTTAAATTGAATTTAAAAAATTATTCACACTATATTTTCCCTTTTTTTAACAGTTAATGGGGTCTATCCCTTACTTTGCCTGTACAGCCATGTCAATTTGAACCTCTGGAGGGGCAAGAGCAGGTGATTCACCAAAATGCAGCTCGGTGTTTCTGCAGAGACAAATGGAGTGACAGAATATTAACTTTCAGCCCACGACAAGGTAAATAAAACCGAGAGAGAAACGATCCAAACCTAAAAGAAAAAGTTGAAAATTCATTGAAATAAATGATGCAGAAATTATCCTGCAAGCTTCCTGGCCAAAAAATACTAAACCAGAAACACAGAATATCAATAAAGGGGATAAATAAATCTCAAGTAACAAACCTGAAGATATCACGGTGCCATGTGGGGACATTTTTGTGCATATGGCACACTGTCCTTGATACTGAAAGTCCAAAAAAGGAACATTGCATAAGTGTCAAATATAATCAAAGGTGCCAAAATCCTCTGGTTTACAGAAGTTGAACAAAACAAATAATTCCAAGATAATTGTGATTTGGTTTTTATGTTGAAGATTCTAATTAACCAAAGAACACGATGCTTCTATATATTGAAACACGTACATTACGGATAGAAGAATAATAATGCCAGCAATTTGAGGAATATATGCAACAACAACAAAAATCCTAAGTTCTAAAACAATAAAATAAGAGAATCTCGAAACAGAAAAGTGTTCAAAGCTTCGTAGTCGCTCCAATGGCGCTTTACTAATTCTCATAGATGTTGCTTTGCATGTGCAATTCATTATTCATAGGTGTGGTGTTTTCTAAAAAGGCCTCGATAGAACAGTGGTAGAACCCTAACCCTAGTTTTGCCTGCACATGTGAAAGTAGGCAACATTGCCAACTCAATTTAAGCTTGAATTTGCCTATGTGGCTCATCAAAAGGAGTTTGGTTACTCATTTGTCTACTCCATTGAATATGCTCTTACTAGAATCAAGTCTTGTTTCGAGGTGCTATGCTTTTACTAGAAACAGGTTTTGAGAAGCACAAACCCCAATCAAAACCTCATCAAAGCCTGTTAAAGGACTTTTGACTTTGTCTGTCAAAGGCCATGAACTGTGCTACGTGAGTTAAAACTTTCTTCTGCAACTTTATACTACGGTTTAGTGATGTTTCTTTTTTTAATAGGTGAGAAATCTTAGAGCATCCCTAATGGTAAAGGCAACCAAAGCAAGCAAGATTGTAGTGCAATGACGTGAAATATTGCTTACTCATTTGCCTATGTGGCTCATCAAAATGGGTTTATCTTCTCAATTGCCTGCATCATTGAAAATGGTCTCAAGTTCAAATCTGTCACTCGGTATTGCTGTCTAGTGAGAATACTTATCACTAGATTCAAATCTCGCCTAAATGCAAGTTACAAATCTCGCCGATTGCTAGCTTGAACCAAAAATACATTATGCCGGTATCAGTTCAATTTGGATTTGACAATGTCCCTCAAAGAAACCGAACTGTACCAAACCATACTATTATTTAACATTTGGTTCGGGCTCTTGGGCCCAAACCAAACGGTTACGAATCCTACAGCATCTTCCACAAAAGTTTCCTGAAAAGACAGGCTACATAGCAAAAGAACGACACTGCATAATATAGATTGAAAAAAATGTCGGAAGATGGCTGGATACGAAGCCAATTCAAAATCAAAAGAACTTGGCCTTCTCCAATTCACATCCTCAATTGACCAGGAAAATCAATGTTGGAACTTGTGTTTTATGTGGGACTTGGAGTCCCACATCGCCCAAACACCTATCATATTAAGTCTTTATAAGTGAGTTCACTCACTTATAGTTTGAAATGAATTGGGCCAAAGCCATGGACCTTGGGCCTTAGAATTGGAGAGTTTGGGTGTATATATTAAATGTCAAAGATGGGTCTTGGGTGTGCTGATCGAAATTTATTTGTTACTTACCAATCTGTTGATGGTGGAGAAAATCTGTACATGGGAAATGCAACTGCGTCTGCCGTTGCAGGGAAGGGAAAAGTGACGCTCAAACTCACTTCCGGAAAAGAGCTTTCACTTACCAATGTTCTGCATGTTCCAGATATTCGTAAGAACCTGATTTCTGGATCACTTATGAGTAACAAAGGTTTCAAAATTGCGTTTGAATCTGACAAGTTTGTAATCACCAAAGGTGGGATGTATGTGGGAAAGGGCTACCTGGCTGAGGGGCTCTTCAAAATGAATGTACTTTCTGTTAATGCTATGAATAATAATAACAAGCCAAGTGCTTCTTCTGCTTACTTGATTGAGTCCTCTACATTATGGCATGCAAGATTAGGTCATGTTAATTTTCGTTCTCTTCAAAGAATGGTTAACTTAGGCCTATTGCCAAAATGTTCCATGAACAAAGTATCTAAATGTGAGATATGCACAGAATCTAAATATGCAAGACACTCATATAAATCAGTGGAAAAATCCAACGAAATACTTGGTTTAATCCATAGTGATCTTTGTGATTTCAAATCCACACCAACTCGTGGAGGAAAGAACTATTATATTTCCTTCATTGATGATTGCAGCAAGTATTGTTATGTCTATTTGATTCATAGTAAAGATGAAGCTTTAAACATGTTTAAGACATTTAAAGCCGAAGTCGAAAATCAACTAGACAAAAGAATAAAGGTCTTAAGATCGGATAGAGGTGGTGAATACGAATCTAATGACTTTGCAGAATTTTGTTCAACACATGGAATAATACATCAAACAACAGCACCATATACTCCTCAACAAAATGGAGTGGCTGAACGGAAAAATCGTACATTGAAGGATATGATTAATTCCATGTTGAACAGTTCTGGTGCACCACATAATTTATGGGGTGAGGCATTCCTTGCTGCAAACACGATTTTGAACCGAATTCCACATAAGAAGACTAATCAATCTCCTTATGAAATCTAGAAAGGTAGGTTACCTACATATAAAACCTTAAAAGTGTGGGGTTGTCTTGCAAAAGTTCAAGTGCCTCTTCCGAAGAGACAAAAACTTGGACCAAAAACAGTGGATTGTATATTTATTGGTCATGCCAATAATAGTTCGGCATATAGATTTTTGGTTCATAAATCTGAAATTGCAGACATTCATATAAACACTATACTTGAATCTGCAGAAGTTGAGTTCTTTGAGGAAATTTTTCCTTACAAAGATAGGTCATATGTTTTGAACAAAAGAGTACATGAGGTTACTACAAGAAATGGTAACGATAATCATGCCTCAACTTCGAGAGTTCAAATCCAAGATTTGGAACCACGAAAGAGTAAAAGAGCAAAAATTGCAAAGGATTTTGGTCCTGATTTCCTCACTTTTGTGACCGAAGAAGAGCCTCAAACTTATAAGGCTGCATTAGTATCGTCTGAAGCACCTTATTGGAAAGAAGCTATTCAAAGTGAAATAGAATCCATCATGCAAAATAATACATGGGAATTGGTTAATTTGCCTCCTGGAAATAAACCAATAGGACACAAATGGATTTTCAAGAGGAAATTAAGACCGGATGGTACCATCGACAAGTATAAGGCTCGTTTAGTTGCCAAAGGGTATCGTCAAAAAGAAGGACTTGACTATTTTGACACTTATTCACCAGTAGCTAGAATAACATCTATAAGGTTATTTATAGCTATAGCGTCTGTGTACAATCTTGAGATACATCAAATGGATGTCAAGACTGCATTTCTAAATGGTGAATTAGACGAAGAAATATATATGGATCAACCTGAAGGTTTCATTGTCAAAGGTCAAGAAAAGAAAGTTTGCAAGTTGATTAAGTCATTATATGGACTCAAACAAGCGCCTAAGCAATGGCATGAAAAATTCGATCATAATATGATTACAAATGGATTTGTAATCAATGAAAGTGATAAATGCATTTATGTTAAGAAAACGAAAAATGCTTGTGTTATTGTATGTCTATATGTTGATGACATGCTTATAATGGGAACAAACAAAGATGTGATTAACTCCACAAAGAAAATGCTAAATTCTAGTTTTGACATGAAAGATATGGGGTTAGCTGATGTGATTCTTGGAGTTCGAATTCTAAGGAATTCAGATGGATATGTCCTAACTCAATCACATTATGTGGAAAAGGTTCTAAAAAGGTTTGGACATTATGATTGTAAACCTGCAGTAACTCCTTTTGATCCCATTCATAAACTTACTAAAAACGAAGAAGAGAGCGTATCTCAATTGGAGTATACCCAAGTTATAGGTTGCTTGATGTACATTATGAATTGTACAAGACCTGATCTTGCTTATTCAATAAGCCGACTAAGTAAGTATTCAAGTAATCCTGGAAGAGATCATTGGAATGCTTTAATAAGGGTATTAAGATACTTAAAGCATACAATGCACTATGGTTTGCATTACACTCAATATCCCCCAGTATTAGAAGGATATAGTGATGCAAATTCGATTTCAGGGAGCACAGACAGTAAATCCACAAGTGGATATGTATTTACACTTGGTGGAGCAGCTGTGTCATGGAAATCATCCAAGCAAACATGTATAGCACGTTCGACAATGGAATCAGAGTTTATAGCCTTAGATACAGCTGCTGATGAAGCTGAATGGCTTAAACATTTTCTGGAAGATATTCCATTCTGGCCCAAGCCTGTGACTGCAATATGTATACATTGTGACAGCATGGCTGCACAAGGTCGAGCCAAAAACGCTGAATATAATGGGAAGTCGAGACATATAAGGCGACGACATAAAACCATTAGACAACTACTCAAGAATGGAACTATTTCCATTGATTATATTAAATCTAAGGAGAATATTGCCGATCCTTTGACAAAAGGCCTATCCAAGGATCAAGTGGCATTTACATCGAGGGGAATGGGTTTAAAGCCAACTCAATGAGTTATAACTTGATGGAAACCTAACCTAGCTAATTGGAGATCCCATGGTCTAGGTTCAATAGGCAAACTAGTTGAGGGAAACTCAAAGTAAGAAACACACAATCTTTACTCATTCTTATGATGGAAAACAGTGTGTTGCCTGTTAGACGAAAAGGGTGAATAACTATTCTTAATAATGCTAATATCTTATGATTAAGATGAATAGAACAGGATATTCTTTATTAGCATTACCTATATGAGATTGATGTGGGGTCGCATCTTTGAGAATTGGTATGGCTACAATTCTCTAAAGGTCTCATGAAATCAGGATATGTTCAGGACCAAAATGAACTCAACCGTATGAATTGACGTGTGTTCAGATGTGATATGTGTGATACTTATTATTTCGATTTTACTACAAAAAATGATCAGTTCAAGATAGTAAATTCACTGCGTCATTAGGTAAAACCGATAAGTACTCACTAGAGAAGGTTCAAGTCCAAAAGACACCTATCCCGATGCGTATCATATCTAAGTTCTCTGGAAGTACATTACTAATGTAGCTAGTATCTTATTTTCAATTCAAATGTGGGGTATTGCTAAAGTTTGAATAGAAAATGTGGGGTATTGTTGGAACTTGTGTTTTATGTGGGACTTGGAGTCCCACATCGCCCAAACACCTATCATATTAAGTCTTTATAAGTGAGTTCACTCACTTATAGTTTGAAATGAATTGGGCCAAAGCCATGGACCTTGGGCCTTAGAATTGGAGAGTTTGGGTGTATATATTAAATGTCAAAGATGGGCCTTGGGCCTTGGGGCTCTTGGGCTCGGATGGACGAAAAACACAAGTTACGTTTTTTATTTTTTGGATTCAGTTTTTTCCGAAAGGATAAAACTGATTGAACAGTTACGATCAGTTTTTATTGAACAGTTGCATTCGGTTTTCTTTTTACAAAAACTGATAAGCATGAACGGTTGGAGAAGTTCAAATTATGCCATTATATATATGGCAATAAAAATCAGAAACGAGAATCAATTTTTCAATATTCATTCCTCTATATTTCGCTGAGAACCACACAATCAATTCGCCAAGAATCCAAGTTCGAGTGCAAGAACTTGGATTAGATAGTTGTATCCTGCAAGATAGACGTCCATTGAACTGCTGCACTGAAGTAGGGACGAATTTCTATCTTAGGAGATTGCTTCTGCAAGCCTCTATCTTCAAGAAACAAGTCAGTGATTTGTGATTTTATATATAATCTCATTACGTGTTTATGTTTTAATATATTGTATTTGTTGTTGAGTTTTACCATTCGAAATAAAACTGTGCAAATTGTTGTATAATATATACTTAACATTTGATTGGTATTAACAATCAACACTTACAAACAACAATACCAGAAGTTTCAGAAAAAAAAAAAACAAAACAAATGGTCCGAAGACCACGAACAATAATAAGGGAACTCTCAACCAGACGACAACTTCCACATCTACTCGAATGCTTCATCATCATCATCAGGAAGGGGCTGACTAGCAGCTGCAGCAAGCTCAGCCTCGTGCCTGTATTATCAATTACAAAATCAAACGTAAGCTCCTGTTTGCAACAACTCATCAAAAAGTACCAACACCAATGCGCCAAGTCCAATCATAAACCGTTTGCCTTTTTTCCAAATCTCTATATTCCTAGTCACTACATTAGACGTGTGTGTGCAAGTGTGGGTTGTGTGTGTGCGAGCGAGAGAGAGAGAGAGAGAGAGAGAGAGAGAGAGAGAGAGAGAGAAACTTTGGTTACGAAAGAAGACTTACTGTTGTTGTGCAGCAAGATCAATGTGCACTTCTGGAGGAGCCAAGGCAGGGGATTCGACAAAATGCAAGTTAGGATCCCTACAACAAGCCGCACTTTCAGTAACTTAAACTGCACTTCCAAAAGTCACAAGAAAAATACATTTATTTTACAACTTAAAGATTTTACCCTGCAAGCTTTCTGGCAAGGTACAAGAAAGGCTTCTCAAAGTTATAATTGCTCTTAGCAGATATCTCATAGTACTGCAGATTCTTCTTCCTGTGGAAAGTAACTTGCTTTGCCTTGACCTGCCTGTTCTTCACATCAACCTTGTTTCCACAAAGAACAATGGGTATGTTTTCACACACTCTGGAATTCGTTTAATTTAAATTGAATTTAAAAAATTATTCACACTATATTTTCCCTTTTTTTAACAGTTAATGGGGTCTATCCCTTACTTTGCCTGTACAGCCATGTCAATTTGAACCTCTGGAGGGGCAAGAGCAGGTGATTCACCAAAATGCAGCTAGGTGTTTCTGCAGAGACAAACGGAAGTGACAGAATATTAACTTTCAGCCCACGAGAAGGTAAATAAAACCGAGAGAAAAACGATCCAAACCTAAAAGAAAAAGTTGAAAATTCATTGAAATAAATGATGCAGAAATTATCCTGCAAGCTTCCTGGCCAAAAACTACTAAACCAAAAACACAGAATATTAATAAAGGGGATAAATAAATCTCAAGTAACAAACCTGAAGATATCACGGTGCCATGTGGGGACATTTTTGTGCATATGGCACACTGTCCTTGATACTGAAAGTCCAGAAAAGGAACATTGCGTAAGTGTCAAATATAATCAAAGGTGCCAAAATCCTCTGGTTTACAGAAGTTGAACAAAACAAATAATTCCAAGATAATTGTGATTTGGTTTTTATGTTCAAGATTCTAATTAACCAAAGAACATGATGCTTCTATATATTGAAACAACTTACAATTACAGGATAGCAAGCGATATGCCAGCACTTTGAGGAATATATGCAACAACAACAAAAAGTCCTAGTTCTAAAAAAACAACAAAATAAAAATCCTCGAAACGAAAAGTGTTCAAAGCTTGCATATCGCGCCAATGGCGCTTTATAAACTAATGCTCAAATTGTGTGCCTTTGCATGTTGCAATTCAATTATTCATAGGTTGTGTTTTCTAAAAAGGCGTAGAACAGGGTGATCCTGTTTTGCCTGCAAGAAGTAGCATGCCACTCTTTAAGCTGAATTGCTAGTGGCTCATCAAAGGAGTGGTTATCATGCCTACTCATGAACCTACTCAGTCTTTTCGTGCTATTTTACTAGCCGTTTGAGCAAAACCCAATCAAACCTCACAAGCTGTTAAGCCTTGTCCAAAGCCATTTCAGGCGTAACACTTCTCGCCTTATCCGGTTTAGGTTTCTTTTTTATAGTAGAAATCTAGAGCATCCTAATGGTTAGGCAACAAAGCAAGCAGATCAATGACGTGAACTATGCTTCTCATTGCCTATGTGGCTGGTTTCCTCAATTGCCGACTGAGTCTTAAGTCAAATCTGTAACTCGGATTGCTTTAGTGAGAAGCTTCTCACTAGATTCAATCTCGCCTAAATGCAAGTTTCCAATCTAGCCGATTGCTAGCTTGAACCAAAATTACATTATACCGGTATCAGTTCAATTTGGATTTGACAATATCCCTCAAAGAAACCGAACTGTACCAAACCATACTATTATTTAACATTTGGTTCGGGCTCTTGGGCCCAAACCAAACGGTTACGAATCCTACAGCATCTTCCACAAAAGTTTTCTGAAAAGATAGGCTACATAGCAATAGAACGGCACTGCATAATATAGATTGAACAAAATGTCGGAAGATGGCTGGATACGAAGCCAATTCAAAATCAAAAGAACTTGGCATTCTCCAATTCACATCCTCAATTGACCAGGAAAATCAACACTTACAAACAACAATACCAGAAGTTTCAGAAAAAAAAAAAAAAACAAATGGTCCGAAGACCACGAACAATAATAAGGGAACTCTCAACCAGACGACAACTTCCACATCTACTCGAATGCTTCATCATCATCATCAGGAAGGGGCTGACTAGCAGCTGCAGCAAGCTCAGCCTCGTGCCTGTATTATCAATTACAAAATCAAACGTAAGCTCCTGTTTCCAACAACTCATCAAAAAGTACCAACACCAATGCGCCGAGTCCAATCATAAACCGTTTGCCTTTTTTACAAATCTCTATATTCCTAGTCACTACATTAGACGTGTGTGTGCAAGTGTGGGTTGTGTGTGTGCGAGCGAGAGAGAGAGAGAGAGAGAGAGAGAGAGAGAGAGAGAGAGAGAGAAACTTTGGTTACGAAAGAAGACTTACTGTTGTTGTGCAGCAAGATCAATGTGCACTTCTGGAGGAGCCAAGGCAGGGGATTCGACAAAATGCAAGTTAGGATCCCTACAACAAGCCACACTTTCAGTAACTTAAACTGCACTTCCAAAAGTCACAAGAAAAATACATTTATTTACAACTTAAAGATTTTACCCTGCAAGCTTTCTGGCAAGGTACAAGAAAGGCTTCTCAAAGTTATAATTGCTCTTAGCAGATATCTCATAGTACTGCAGATTCTTCTTCCTGTGGAAAGTAACTTGCTTTGCCTTGACCTGCCTGTTCTTCACATCAACCTTGTTTCCACAAAGAACAATGGGTATGTTTTCACACACTCTGGAATTCAAAACACGGTAACCCCAAAAAAGTTAATATCAAACCCGAAACCTCATTGGGTGAAATCCATGCGATAACAAATAATGAAAAATTTGCATGCAAACCTGCAAAGATCCCTGTGCCATGTAGGAACATTCTTGTATGTCAACCGAGCAGTAACATCAAACATGATTATAGCGCATTGCCCATGGATGCTGTACAACAATGTAATTCAAAACCACAGTAAGAAAATGTCACATTTTGGGGATAACAATAAAACATGCATGGTGACTAATAACTACAAAATGTTCATGCATCCACCAGGAACAAAAACTACAGATAATGACATGAATGCATAGAGTATAAAGCATAATAAAGAATCCTTTCAACAAGGTCGGATTAAACTATTCTTAGTCATAATCAATAAAACAAAGGTTTCGTCATCACGATTTGCATTATCACATCTCAATGAAGCACGTAATCATTCGACTAAAAAAACAACATTGAATTAGCACTATACAAGAATAAGCACCAGCTTTAGACTTTGACAGATCCAACAAACCAAATCTCAAGTAACGCTTAATGCTGATAAGAATTTAGAAAGCAGAATACTTGTACTCAAAACACAGCCAAAAAACAAAAGCAAACAAGCTTGATAACAAACTCCAGCCAGAAATTAAAAAAAAAAAAAAACTAAAAAATACTCACTAGTATCCATCTCGAAGACCTCCAAACTTCTCCTGCCCGGCTGTATCCCAACAGTAGAATCGAATTTTTCCACAGTTGGTGAAAAAGTCCAATGGATGAACCTCCACACCAATAGTTG
Organism: Pyrus x bretschneideri; assembly: GCF_019419815.1. Lineage (NCBI taxonomy): Eukaryota > Viridiplantae > Streptophyta > Magnoliopsida > Rosales > Rosaceae > Pyrus > Pyrus x bretschneideri. The sequence continues at coordinate 7,108,600 of NW_025999390.1, read as the reverse complement.
CTGTCGATTAAACAAGAATGTGAATGAGTTACATAGATCACAAAATGGCAAGGGAACAGTCCAAAAAAAAAAAGACCAACTCAAAAGGGAAAAGTGGTACGCAAGATACTTACGTTCATATTTCTTCTCAAATTCACCAGTAAGATGTCTCTTCACAAAGGTTGTCTTTCCTGCATCGACAGAAAAGTTTCAATCAGGGAAAAACCACGGAATTACAAACAAATTACTCAATCCATATTGTCAAAGTTACAAACTTAAACCACAGTTTGAAAAAGAAAATGTCCACAATCACAAATAACAAAAACCTTATTACACCGAGACAGTATCAAACCACCAAACATATTATTTAAGCCGCATTTGCATTTGAATCATCATAACAAAGTTCAAGAACCGAAACCCCAGTAAACAATTTCTAGAGAAGCGAGAGGTTTAGATGTACTCTTAGTTCATTTCCACTGCTATTATCGATTTGCAGTAATGTGATCAACATCATGAGGAATCACCCTACAACTATATAACCACTCAAAAATCCAAACTTCACAGTTACAATTTCGCTACAACTAATCAAACTCCATATTTTCCAAGCGACAAAGTTTGCATCTGGCTCACTTGAGCTCAGAAACCAATCCATTTTGTCCAAGAAAAAAAAATTCAGAAAACGAAAATTTTCTGAGAAACCAAACAGATCATGAATCGGAAGAGAAAATGAAAGGCATACCTGTTCCACCATCGCCGACGATGACGAGCTTGAAGCTCGGGTAATCCACGGTCTGCTGATTCGGCAAAGCCTGCAAAATTTCACCCAAAATTTATAAACAAATTAGTAAAAAATCGGTTTTCTCAGCAGCCAAACAGAAAATACAAAGATCAAAAGAATCGGACAGAAATTTTCCCGAAAAAAAAAAGCAAGGACTTACCATTTGAGTCTAGCGCTGTGAGTGGCGCGGAGAGCAGGGCGAGTAGGGAGAGAGAGGGAGAGGGAGAGAGAGAGAGAGAGAGAGAGAGAGGGAACGAGTTGAGATTTGATTAGGGTTTATGTAGTCAGAGCCTTTTCAGAGACCCTAGCACATTATTATGTTAGCTTCAATGTGACGCAGGGATGTGGGCCGTCCGATTGTGACAGCAGGGATGATCTTGATTGACACGTAGCAGAGTCGGTTGACGTTTTGGACTGTGCCTGGTTTTGTCGGACCCGGTTTGAAAGATTGAGTTGGGCTCTTGGGCTTGGGCTTTAGGCTGGCGTGAACCGTTTTCAATCATTAAAAATGCTTTCGAACTCTCATTTACTTGTTCACTTTTTTTTTCTAGTTTCTAGCATAGATTCATGAATTGATGCATTTGACATGTGGATTTGATCTAGTGATATTTTTCTTATGATGTGTTAGAGGGCATTGAAAGTTTTCTCATGTTGAAAAGAAAGCTTTGCGTAAGTAGTTTGTATAATTTGGGTTTCTCTTTTATTGTCAATTGATTTTAAGTTGGATGCTCACATTCTGACGAATGTCAAATTTTCCATATATGGTCTAATTGCGTCACTTATATTACTTTTCAACTGTTTGATATCTTATGTATCACGATATAACACGAAGAATTAAGATTATAGGAAGTTAAGCTTTTGGCATGTTTACTTTGAATCAAGGAAGTCATGAATAAGAATGAGAAGGAACAGGTATCAAACCAACTCCTCCCCAATTATGGTGCCTTTTGGACTCACCAACGCCTAGCAAATCACCTTGACGAAGCACAAAACAGTTGAGAAACATGCTCTCTAAAATGGTTTCTTTATTATAAATGATATTATCATCTAAACTACATGACGAGAAGAAGTGAGGGTTTATTCGAAACGCAATGACGTTGAATGGATCGAAGAGGAATGTGCTATCTACCAGGACAATCTATCACCTACAATTTTTTGCAATGATTTTAAATCCTTTTGTTTTGGAAATAACTAATATCATTATCCTCCCATTTATTTTGCTCGTGCAAGTACATAACCATTCATAAAAATCAAACTGTTATTATACACTATTATTCCCCATTAGTATACATATATATATGTTTAAACTCACACTAATCCCGCCTCTTCTCTTCTTTAAAAAGCACTCATAAAATGAACCAAAAGTTCATCATCATCTTCATAATATAATCCAAATTAAGCGACCTCATTGTATATATGGCCTCATTTCCTCACGTTCATAAACTGAATTCAAACCCTAGCTCCAACCCAATTTGCATTTACCAAATTTGCCCTCACTGTCTAGGGTTTCCGAAGGCTCAACAGCTTCACGTCATCAACCACAGGTCCACACAGAGAAGAGAAGTCATCACTCCTCATGGTGTAATATGTGCTTAGAAACATGACACGTGTCCGGGTTGAAGCCGCCACGAATTTGAGCACCGCCCGCTTGTACCCGCCTTTGCCTTTGGACTCGTAAGGCACTTTCACCGTGTTCTTGTCTGCAAATGCCTCCACAATCATAGAGCCTTCGCATGAGTTGCTTGCATCTCCTACGGAGAATGAGAGCACATAGGTCTTGCCGGGGATGGTTCGAACGACTTGGGCGATCGCGCTTTCTTTTCCGGCCACAAGTTCGACCGCTCTTTTGCCTTCCGGGACTGAGAAGTGGTCTGAGTCTATGTACTTCACTGCTTTGAGGGACTCCACCATCCAGCCTGGTAATGGGGAGTGATCATCTTCTATGTTTGGTGGGATCAAGACTCCCCAAGATGCGTTGGGGAACACGTATGGTCCTTCTTCAAATCCAGCGTTTTTTAACAAGTTCTCTACATTAGGGTATATAATTAGGCAATTATCGACGTAAATCTAGATAATTAAGTTGATTTTACATGTAATGTACCTATAACATAAATTCACAATATGGTAACATTCTAACAACAAAATGTTATCCTAAGTTTTCAGTAAGTCCGACAATAAAGCGTTACCATAAAGTTTCAATTTGGTATACTTCAATTATGCATGCATCAATGTACGAAGGGGAGAGACATGATATACCCTACAATTTTAATACAGAATGGGAAAGAAGGTCATGGCAAGTTGTGATGTCCAAGACAATGTGGCCTAAAAATTAGGCACTGCACGAGCGTATATTGATGAGATTTGCTTTCAACACCAACAATTGATGCGTATATGTGTACACTTTATTGTGAGACTTGTACAAATAAACAATCCATATGAACTCACCATTCATGTTTTTATCAAGTTTAAATTAACGGCCTCAATTTATACAACGCAAACTTTGGTAGTGTCGCCTAATTAGCACAACTTTCACTCCAAATGAACGAGATATACGGTCGAGTGAGACCAAATTATGAAATTTCATACTTTTGTGAAACCTGTCCTACAAGTGACATGATCGACAAATTGCTTGTACACAAGTTTTTCTCAACTTATAGCCCCAGAGTCATGATTAGAGCCAACTAATAAAGAAGCATTGTCTATGGGACATGACTGAGAAATTACACGGAAATATGAGATCTATGGAATTATTGAGAATAGCAGAGATTTACCTAAATTGATCTATTTGTTCTCCCCTCCAGGAACCACTATAGTTTCTGTAGTATTAAAAATTTTACTATTGATGTCACGCACGTCAAAAACCTCGGCAGAGGGACCCAAAAAGGATATTTGTTATCCAATAATTGCACCCACAGCCCTGAATTATTTAGCTTTTCTAATGGGGGTGAAACGGTTGCTCCATACAGCTATACAAAATGTGTGGTCCTTCCTCATAGGAGGACCCCATTTTTATCTTAAGATAGACATCAGAATATCACATTGTATGTAACTAGGTCACCTATATTAAGCAATTACAGTATCAAATTCAAAATGTGATCGTGTTATATCATCAGACTGTCAATTTAAATATAACACGTTAGGTATCTGATAAGAGAACTTACTGTTGGTTGCTCGAGGAGGGTACAAAGTTCGGATGGCAACCGAATCGATCAGAGGCCCGCAAGCCGGATCCTCCTCGACTCCCGGGTTATGCAAAACAAGTTCAACTGTTTCATAATCCGCCTGAAACGCCCAAGCATATGAATCCCACCCGTTGCTGCTATACACTGTTTGGATGGGCAGCACTCCAGAGTCCGGTGCCACAGAAACGTTCAAACGTTCCTCTTGAGCACAAGTCCTCGCTGCACTAAAAGTGATTGAGTAGTACAACCCCTTAGTCACTTTAATGCTCTGCTTAATCGAGGCCTCATTTCCGAGCCTAACTGCGTAGGCTCCCTCGGGGACAACCAGCAACATGTCCCCTTGCTTTTGGCCTGACTTAATGTATTCCACAAACCAGAAATCTCCCACTTTGGTATGGCATATCGGCCGATCACTTCTGAACCCTTTATGTCTGAGGGCTTAGGGGGTAGCTCAAAATTGCCATTTTCTAAGTAACCTGCATTAGTGTATGACATTGTTTTAGGAAAGGAATAAATTTTTATCACAATAATCATTAATAACAACTCGACAGATATGCAGAATTAACTTAATAAAATTACAAAATAGAAAAGGCATATACACATGTTAAACTGCAATTGATGTGTAAAAGTAAGTGGGCATGGCCTACTTCGCGAACAAACATAAAAAATGGTACAAGAATGTGATCTATGTGACATATAAGTAATGAGTAATGTGTGTACATGAAACTATATGATCAAACCATAATCAAACGAACGTAGAAAATCCTATTGGTTACAAAATTATGACATTTTTCGAAGAAGAAATACTTTTAATCTATTCAGTTACAAACCCTTTTAATTCAGATGTTTGCTTTATCTTATGAGATGATAATTAACTAAACAATATTGTACTTCTAGACCAAGTTATGCATCGTTGAAAATGAATTGGCCTTTTTACGGTAAATGGTAATAAATTTGATGTTATACAAATGTAGTGGATTTTGGTGCGCTTGTGAAGATATTTTTAAATGGGATGGAAGACAGGTGTTACCACTTGTTATTATACAGTTGAGAAATGCTTAAGTTAAAAAATTAACAATTGAAATCTTTTATTCATTAAATTTAAAGAAAATTAATGAAAAATATTTAAAATTTTTTAATTTAATGATAAGAATAAAATAAATGATAAAGTAAATAGTATCATATTTGATTTTTAATGTAAAAATATAATTTATCGTTAAAAGTAAATAGTACTTACATATTTTTCGTTAAAATCCTTTTAAATTTACTTATATAATGACTTGTAGTTATCAATCAGCTTTTCAAAATAAATTTAGGCACCCATGTGAGGTTTCTGACACTCTGACAAGCTAGTAAATGGTTTGGTACCGCCACAGAATAATATTAATCACAGCCATCCCAACATTTACTCTTAAAGATCTGACGGGATAAGGAAATGGAAATCCAAAAAGAGCAGGTTCAATTTAGAGTTTAAATTTTGAAAAATTTATGGTTGGTTTATTATTTAAATATTAATAAATTATTTATTTTTATTGATAACATATCATATTTATAAATTTAATTTTCCTACCATTATCCAATTAAAAAAACCATCTGGATAAGGCAACAGATGCAGTCACAACTCAGAAAATGAGAAGAGATTGGTGAGACCTCAATGACAAATTTACCCCTCGAGGAATTCAAAATTTTCGAAAAATAGAAAACTGCTGAAAAAACTTAGGTGACCAGAAACCTCAATTCCGGTCACCCTTCTTCCTCTATGACCATGAGTAGACGAAGAAGACCCTCCACCCATGTATCCAAGAGATGAACCTATGCTTAAGTATGAGGCTATTTTGGTCTTTTCACACAAACTTCATACATAACCTTGACAAATTAAGCTAGTAAAAGGTGATATACTGATAAAATTTGTGTAGTAGTCCCTGAATTTTAGGTCAATTGAAGCTTTGATCGCTGGAAGTAATAATCTGTGAGCACTTGTCTCTAAATGCATCACAATGTAAAGTAACGATCATTTTAAATAACCTATTACAACTTTTCGTCGCTTATCTGTTCTTAAAACTCATTTATTTTGAAGATAATTTTTATAAAAAAAAAACCATTTGCTTCATTTTGTAACAAGTTTAGAAATCAATACTTATGAAACTTTAATTTCGACCAAATTTCAAGAAATATTACTCCAATTTCATCAACTATACTAGCAAGATATACGGCAACCATGAAGTAAAGTATGAAGCATAAAGGCCAAAGACCTAAGGAGCAAGATGAAGAACTAACAAAGACTAAATAAAGATGCTTGAATAAATAATAAAATGAAAATATATTTGTGTTAATTAACTAGCGTGATATAAAAAGCTTACCATCGATGAGGGAGAAGGCTGAGTGGCAAGTGGCAAACAACAGCCACCGACAACAAAACGGCTACGCCTCTCATAATTTTGATCATTCAAATTCAAACTCTTTCTGCAAATTTTTGAGGTGTACGCTGGTGAGCAGTGCAGAGTGGAAGGAAAGTGGGAGAGAGGAAGGGTTTATATGCATGTCAGCGTCCAAAGTTGCCCTTATGTTTACCTGAATATAACGAGTTTGCCATTCGAATTTCTGACTATCTTCTCGCCTGCCTGTGATATGACATGTTTAGGCTTGAGTTCTTTTGTTTTTTAATAAGGGGTGAAGTGAATGTGTCGACATGTGATCCGAATCTGTATGTATTGTGGCGGATTTGAACCTGAAGACAAAAGCTGTTTAAGGTCACATGGTTTCGTTCGACCTTGGTTGCTGCGAAGCATGCATGCCCACGACACCCTTGTATCCTCGCATATTTGAATACGTGTTTGCAATCCAAGTTCACGTTAAAAAGTGGTATTCTTGGATATGTTTGAGATAGCGTTCGAAAGGGACTGTGTTTTCTAACAATCAAAATTTTTTTTGTTTCTGTTTGATAAAAAAAATTAAAAATGTTTATAAGTCGTAAAACTGTAATCTAAATTTTCTTAATGAAGTACGTATGAGCATGAGTGTTTTTTTTTTTACAAAAACAATCTCGAACGTGTCGTGAAGTACTCTAACTTTATAGGAGCCAATTCAAATGTATGTATAAGAAATGGTCGCATTGTTTCGACCAATTGGCTCAATTAACTAGGGAGTGTACAATTATGTCTTTTAGAAATGAAAATGACGTTTGTTAAACAATTAACCATAGTGTGATAATAATGTACTTCAGTGAATGGAATTTGACAAAAAGTGGGAATGTTTTAAGTGTTAATGACATATTTGACCTTATATTATTTGGTGAGGCACTGAGGCCAAAGCACATGCCATTTATTAATGTTTGTTTGGTACACTAGTATTCTTGCCGGTGAGGTCTTATGAGAGAAATGAGCTCAAGAGAGGCAGCCACACAGTCTTATAATGCTCACTTCTTAATTAGCTCATTATGTTCTATTAACATATTACTAATTTGATTTAAATCTTAATAACAAAATAAGATGTACTAATGAAGATTTGAAAGTGATAGTTCGAGAGTGGAGTAATAATTTTTTAAGACGATATGAAACCGATATGTAGTTAGCAAGTTCATCTTTTTTTTTTTATATACAAATACAAATATGATACAACCAGCTAAACAGGGATAATAAAATCGTAAGGTTACTGTCATATGAAGAAAAAAAAAAAGAATACTTTTTTCATTTATTTGTACATTTCATATGAGGAGTTGTATATTTATTTTTTCGTATATAGTAAGAGATTGAAGAATTGAACTTCGAATCTCATATGCAAACAAAGAAATATTTTTATCACTTTACAACCCTTTTTGCATTGAAAATAAATGAAATTATTATTTTGTAGCTCATGACGATACAATTATGAACGGATTGAATAAAATTGAGCATCTTAAGACGGGCATGCATACTTCTCATGAGCAATGTGGTAACATATGCTAAAATATAGTAAATTAAAATTTTTATTTAAAAAGACCATTAAGCAAAATATCCATTAAATAAAGGATTTGAATTGGACATGCTTAATATCGGAAAGGATCATTTCCATATCCCTTCCATCAAATTCATCCTATTAATTAATCCAAGTATTTGAAATTTGATCTAATGATTAAAAACATGAGGCTTCTTTTAAATTATAATAAATTTTACCGTTGAATTAAATTTAAAGATCCAAATTGATTCATATGATGAATTTAGTAGAAGAAATATAGAGAATATTACTTTCCCTTGATATCCATTAAAATTACAAAGGTTCAAGATTCAAAAGACCAAAGTACCCCTAACCCGGAAAAACACATCACGAGGAATGTAGGGACAGTGATTGGGGGTGGTTTGTTGGGGGGACCCATATTTTCATCCCGAAAAATCTGAATTGATCGTAATCTGAATTTGTGAAGGATCGCAGCACCCCATGATTCTGGCCGGGTTCTGGGCTTGACATAACAGAAATATGTGGGCCTTTTTCTACCATTTAAAAAAAATTATTAAAAATAAAAGGGTACGAAGTGGGCCGGTTTTGATCCTGAGCCTCAAACCCCAGGATCGGCCGCATGTGGACGACCAGCGTAGGCCGGAATCTAGGGACCTGTCCCTTTACTTTTTGGACTCTTCTCAACGCTCACTGGCCCAAAGCTACGATTGACCACCTACCATCTACCATCTAAATCTATATTAATTTCTCTTAGTATTTGTACATGGATAAACAAATCATTTTAGGGTATTCCTTTGGATAAAGGGTATGTACATATATTTTAATGTAGAAGTTATAAGGAGTCGTAGAAAAGAGAAAACTTAGGAAGGTAATTATTAAATGGCAAGTCCATAGGGAGAATTTTTTAAAAGAAATTAGTTGTATACAAATGGTGATAGAAATGTGTGTTTTCTCATGAAATCGAAAAGCCACTACACATGAAATTATCTTAATTTAATTAAACTGTATAATTAGTGTATAAATTAAGATGTGATAGAAAAGTTTTTCTCATCAAAGAAAGATGTGACCATCCTTATTGATGATATTTTAAACTTAGATTAGATATACTTAAATTTCTGAACAATCACAAAAGGGAAGATTAGCCAATAATTACACAATGCGAACTTGGAACTGTTGGAAATTTTGAGTAGAAATTTCATTGTCTCACATTGGCCATTCCTAAAAGGTTTTCTCATTTTATAAGGTTTTGTCTCTTATAGATAGTGATTGGAGTAATAGACATTTGAGAATGAAATTGGGCTCAACCTTCGGTCTTGGCTCTTGGGCTTTGAAAATTAAATTCTTTAATTAATTATTTTTAATTAATTTCAAATTTAATTAAATTATTTTTTAACAGACTCATCTGACTGATGTCACATCCCATCCCAGACCCCCACCACAACCCGGTCTTGACTCTACCGTAGCACAATATTGTTCACTTTGGGCTCCGACCATGCCTTCACGGTTTTGTTTATGGGAACTCACACGAGAACTTCTCAGTATGTCACCCATCATGGGATTGTTCTCGCACGCTACTTGCTTAATTTTGAAGTTTCGATGGAACCCGAAGCCAGTGAACTCCCAAAAGGCCTCGTACTAGGTAGAGATGAGAATATACATATAAGGCTTATGGAATCCACTCCTCTGAACGATGTGGGATGTTACAACTGAAACCAATGGAAAAACGCAGAGAGCACAACACCCGTTTGAAGAGATGTCTCCTAATAATCACATCTCATTCTCAGACCTGTTGCGAAGAGACATAATCCCACTATATATACATCCATCTGCATGGCATTTATAACACAGAAAATATCAAATTCTTCTTCTACATTCCTAAACCTTCTCGTTGAGAGAATCACACAGAAATTCGCTAGTAGTTAAGTTTTCCGGTGCTGGAATTCTAACTTGATCGTTGAATCCTGGTGAAGCAGACGTCTGTAGAACTACAAGCACTGAGTAGGGACGAAATTTCTGTTTCAAGGATATTGCGGTACGCAAGCCTCAATCTTCAAGTTCTTGCTTTATATTTTTGTTTTGTTCATACTCTGTTAATTTTTCTATTCGTATTTATTATTTATTAACATGTATAATTATATCATAGATTGTTGACGTATATCCAACATGAACTAGAATACTTAATGGTTCCAAAAATCTCATTCAAAAAAATTTGGTTATTTTCTTAGATATGCGACAAGCATTGAAGTAGCCAAAGAATTTCAACCCTTGGATAAAATGCCAAAACCGATTGACATGAAATATACAGCATCACCATTTTCTCCACTTTCCAATTCCCACCACAAGAAAACAAGCACCCCTTTTCTTTGGAGGCAGAATCTTTGTTTCCTTACTTTCTCATGTTTTTCTGTTTGTGTGGTCACGATTAAATCATATCAATATTTTATATTACTATTTATTTTTATCTTATTATTTCAATAAAAAATAATATAAAATATTGACGTGGTTTAACCGTAAGCACACAAAACAGAAAAGCACTAGATAGCACAGAAAGTGAGAGGGCAGAGAATCTGCCTCCCTTTTCTTTCCCCAAAACGACTGTTCCTATGTCTTTTGGGCACGGGACCAAATGCATGCATGATTAAGTGTCATCGTCAAATTTGTCAGACCTCAGCCATTTGCATGAATTCATCGCTGCACAACGTTTTAGTTCGGTAATATTATATTATATAAAGAAGAATTTAGAGAATTGTTATATGTATTATAAAAATCTTATTATACACTTCAAATTTTTTATATTTGAAAAAAAAAACATTTATGAAAAGTGTAAAATGAAATTTCATTAGAATTTAGATTGAGACATTACAATGACAGTTAACCTATTTCTATATAAGTTTTTCTCCTTGATTACAACTATTCAGTACCTAATAACTCTTTGCAATAATCTTTGAGTAAATTTCATCCATAATTTGGAAATCAAGCCAGGAAATAGAGCAAGAAAACGAAGCTCGACTTTTAGGGTTCATGTATGGTTGCACACTTGCACGTGAAGTTGAAGTGCCATGCATGTTATATTATGATAACATTAACGACACTGCATATATGCCATCTAGATCTCTTTCCAAGTTGGATATATAGGCTCAATACAAACGTAATATTGTGGCAAAAATTTGGAGAAACGAATTCACAGTTGCATTACCAATATTGACATGAAGGAATTTCATATATACGAGCATATATTATGCATTATCCAATGAAAGCCACCACTCATTCGGATAATACCACAAAATTTGAAAAACAATTGTTATGGTTTTCAGATAATGAAAACCATGGATGATGGATGGTTTGATCTTGAGCTTGTTTCTGAAATCAACTTCGAACCAAATAGCTGCACTTTCTTTAGCTATACATGGAAAATGACATGCTAACCTATACACTTTAATTGGACAGATCGGTGGCTGTACTCTCCATGTGGCAGCATTTAATTAAGTTGTCTCAAGATAAGATCACTTCTTTTGCAAACAGCAAATTATAAAACTTAAACTAGAGGGGAAATGTTTTTTTTTTTAATTATTTTTATTATTATTTATTTTACAAACGGTAGCGCAAGTGAGTCAGATAACCATATATTAGGGGGGAGGACATTAGTGGAGATAGAACTAAGCTATGCGATTACAAAGAAATTATGTACCTTTTGATAAGTACCATGCAACTCATCAAGCTATCTAAGCTATGCGATTATTTGCAGGAACCGTTTTGGCACCACTCTCCAAATCACAAATTATTACATGGGTACGTTAGAATCTAGTATTTTTCTATTTGCGTGCCACTCTCGGGTGACACCGCCAGCACTCATGCATATATCCAGCAGTTGAAGAAAAGGGACATGAAATATAATGCCTATCCTGAATTTAATTCACCTAAAGCAACTTTACATATGAAGTGAATCTTCAAGATTGGATAGCATATCTCAATCTCAGATGGTTTGTTTTCAACTAATAATTATAAGGTTTCTGATGTAACACAACCCAACTTTTTGTTCAATGATTTGAATAATAATTTGACCTCCCAATTTTCTTGATACCTGGGGAAGAATCATAATCTTAGGGAGACAATGTGGAAGATGGTTAAACCATGGGGCTAATGGTACATGGAATGCTCGGTAGTAAATTCCAATTCGTGCGCGTACGATTGTTTGCAATTGCATGTATAGATACACTAGGTTTTCATTTTCCACAATGATTGTGTCAAATTAAAATTTAAGATGAGCAGATAATTCGATGCATTTCTGTTTTACAACTATTTTGATAATTTTTAAACAATAATACTAGCGTCACAAAGATTTTTGTCAAGCTTTAATTACTTATTGATGTAACAATTTCTTATTTGTCATGAATAAAAAAAATGAAATGATCTTATACATGCACAAACAAATGAGACCCGCTACTAAATTATTTTGGCTAATGAATCGTACATACGACTTACACTAGTTCCCCACAACCATCACATCACCAACATTGCTAACATATGCAGACAATTTCACTAAAATTTTCATGGATTCATGAATGTGAATAATAAATTTGAAAACAAGTATACTGTATACCAATTGAAATTAGGTAACATGCATGTTCAGTTAGGAACAAGAAAGGGTGTCGGCTGATGGACTTATTTACAGAGAGGAATGCATATAAGATTGCATGATAAATGATTGGACGTAGATCAATTTTGTTGAAAAGAGATGAGAATTTTGATTGACAGTGAAGACTGAACTCACTGAATAATGCATCGCATCACGTCTCATCTGTAGGTGAAAAGCAACATTTTGCCCATCTAGGTTTTCCAGTACAGGAGCCACCTAAAATTACAATACATGCACATGACGGAGGTCGATCTTCCCTTTCTTTGTTGTTTATCCACATTTAAATTTTGGATCTTGAACTTCACTTTTTCCACTAGACCAATTATTAACGTTTCTGCTCATCCTTCGTAATGGTATAATTGTGTTACGTATCATCCCATCCAAATTTATATGACGTTTTTTAAAAATTAACTGTAATTAATTTATGTGTTTAATTATTTTAAAATGAGCTCATAAATGTAGGAACAAATGAAACACGCTACCATTTGAACGTTCCTCGTTAGAGCATCTTCAATAAAAGATGTAAAATGCCTCAAAATGGACATTTTTATTTTCTTTCTCAGCCATAAACCTCTCTGATGGCAGAAATTCCAAATTTACATCTCTGATAGAAATATAAAGTTCTATATCTGGTTTTTACATCTCAATTTGCATCTCATTCTCCTCCAATCGGCTAAAGCACCTAGTCGCTTTAAATCAATCAAATTTTTTTCGATAAGAAATTCCTTTAATCCATAGACTGACCATGGTCAGTCTTTTGGAGACGTAGCATAGTTCTGCAGGAGGTGAAAGGGATATTGCTGGACACCCAAACACAAACCGAACTTCCCAGTCACCGGCCCTTTGCCTTGCCTTGGCTTTGAGGCAATTTCCATTTCTAAAAGTCCTAATGTTAGAATTGGAAACCCTGGATTCTGATCTGATTCATTGAGAAATCACACTTCTAGACCTATACTTTGGGGGAAGAGCGCAAAGACAGACGTTGTGCTTTAGCCAACTTGATTAAATCAAATTGCATTTATATGCATCACTAAGAGACCTTTTATAACTATTTCATTTTCAGTTTTTTGTTTTTTGTTTTCACTTTTTTTTTTTTTTTTTTTTTAAAAAAAATTGTAAGCTGAAACATGTTTGGTACATTTTTTCAATTTAAAAAAAAATGAAAACTAATAAAAATTTAAAAATTGAAAAAAAAAAAGTGAAAACTACTTTATTTTTAAAGTATTTAACAACTAATGTAGTTTATATAGTTTATGGTTTTGTATTGTGTACAATTGACCAATTTGAATTCAAGCATCGCCTCTCTTACTCTTAAACTTAATCCACAACCACAACAACAAGCTCTAGAACATTCTTAAGCTTTTAGTTCACAACGTTCAATGACTTATCATCCATTAGTTTCACTTTCATAAGGACTTCACAAGTATCACGTTCTCAAGCTTGAATGCCTTCTCAAGCTCTTCCACTAGCTCAATGGTCTCTTGAACGATTCAAAATTTCAAAGTAGCAACTTGAAACACCAAATTTTTTTGTTGAATTGCATGAGACCAAAATCAAATTAGTGACTTGAAACATCAAAATTTTTTTTTATGAATTGCATGAGATGAAAACCAAAGTAGTGCCTCAAAGTAGTGATTTGCTGCAAGAGGGGCACAAACCTAAACCAAAACCGTATGAAACCCAACTGAACCAAAACTAATTAAGTTGGTTCCATTTCGATTCTTAACCCAAAACCGCACCAAACCTAAATAAATTTTAATTTCATTTTCAGTTTTACCCTAAAACCGTACCGAACCAAATCATGCCCATCCATAGCTGAAAGGCCGTGAAGCGAACTTTTGTTTCACCAAGTCCAAATAAATCGTAGGTATGCTTAGGCCCACGGTCGAAGAGTTTCCAGTGTGCTGAAAACATCTAATATTATACAATTTACAAACCGAAATGACGAAAATATAATAAGAAAACTGTAACTGAAAAAAAAAAAACTTACTAACAAACTATCATTCTTGGCAAATTAAAGTTAATGTATTGCACAGTTTTAAACTATAAATTTTTAAGGAATCCACATCCACATCCACATTTCACAACCGCTATAGTATAGAGCAACTTACATAACACAAGTATACCAACAGCATGACCCTGTGCCATGGAAGTTGTCCTTCGACTACATTTCATAGCCAACAATAACCTTGCAAGAACATATTTGTACAGGCTACACACATAATATAGGACAACAAAAGCTAGGCAACCATTCTGGGTGCCCTATAAAGATCCAAAACACAAGTACTGTGAGAAATTGCAGAACTCAAGTCGATTCTTGATCCAATCATAGAGATTTTACTCGGAACATGAATAGAAGGTAACAAACGAGCAGCATAGAAAGAGTTCAAGAACACTTGTAGAGAAAGCAGCTTATTGCAATCAAACGTATTAAAGTTGAAAGTTGGATCGCACGTTATTATTGGAAAACAGACTTCCAGAATATGATAACCCTCAAGGAAGTTCCAATTTCGATTCTCAAATGGAAACAATTTGGAAAAGCTTCTAAAATAGAACACAATCTCCGTTTAGGTGTGGAAACATATACCAGAAACAATGCTATCATTTCATCCCAAGATTCATTCCAACAAAAAAATAGTTAAAAGAGGCAATAGCATGCTTATGGAATGGTGCGCTGATAGAGTGGCAAAGCTCCCAAAGCCTCACGCTCTGCTCTTTCCTTCTTCACCTGCAAACATAAGCATAATTTAGTAGTTAATGACAAATTATGTACCCAACATGTCATACATGTGCAAAATCATAGATTGTTTTTTCTAATTCAGTAGAACATCCAAAGCCTCACGCTCTTCTCTATATTGGTTATTCTATATCTTCTGTTCAGGGATTGCCAGAGAACAGAAACCATAACAAAAGGGAAATTGACGTCTTTCCCATCGCCAAATTACACACATGTAGCAAATTAGCAATAAACAAAGTCCAAAAAACCTTACATGTAAACATATCTTCCCATAAACTGTTTTAAACATAATCAGTCACTGGAAATCTTCTATGTTTTAGTTAAAAACTCAAACACGTGTATATAGAAGCTTCATGGTTGATGACACAAACACAAACTGAAACACCCAAGAAATAACTGTAGTAAAGAAGAAAACGAACGTTACTTACCAGAGTCAGCATTTCCTGAAGGTAGCTCCTGAATGGTGTTTGCTGTGCCTGCAAATAGCAAAACAAAGGCAAGTGTTTACGATGCCATTTTAATATTACATAAATATATGCTGAACTTGGTGGTTACAATATGCTGAATATGGGAGCCAACAGTACGAACAACATATTCAAACTCAATATTTTGCTACAATATGCACTGCACAACACATTCAAACGCAACATTCTACACATACTACTACGATTTCACAAAAACTCTTGTAGAATTGTATAACATATGAATTAGAAAGGCACAATCTTTGTTTCCAATTCACATTATATCATTCATGATTAATTTCTCAGTCGTACTAATCCAATATCAATCATAAAACTGCAAAATTGCAGTCAAATTCCACACACCACAAATCCCTATGAATTAAATCAGGGATTAGATTTAGAAAGCAAAGTGATACGGAAATGAAAAGAGGTAAGAGCAAAAGGCACCTGAAGATGGTCGGGAGGTACTCGTGCTTCATGGAGAGGTCCATGGCGCGCTTGAGACGCTGGTTACGAGCGTCCACAATCTCCCTCGGCAGACGACTCAGAGCCTCCTTGATGTCCAAATCGTAGTAGGGATCGTACAGATCGTCGTATCGAAGCCCTAATTTCCATTACCAATTTTAGCACAAATCAAATCAAATTAAATCAAACCAAATCGGCCTATACATACACCGAGATACATAGACATACAGAGAGAGAGATTAGGGTTTGTGAAAGAGGAGGTGTACCGTAATGGCGGAGGCGCTGGGAGACGGCCTTCATGTGCTGGCGGGCGAACCAGTTCGTCCTTGGATCCACCAAAGATTTCAGCAACGACGCCATTTTTGCCTTCTCTCTCTCAAGACTGAGTTTCTGAAATAATGGTTGAGATCTTGTTGGTGGCTATGGCTATGATGACTCCAGAGCCGACACGTCATTTTTAATCGGGGCACCGTGAGAGGAAAGGGCTTCTGGATCGGGTCGTTATTTTTGGGCCACCAAATTAAAGTTATTGTGATGTTGGGATGTAGATCTCTAGAAAACGGAGGCCCTATAGAAAAATAAAAAACAAAAAATTAAGGAAATTGTTATTAGTATTCTAAAAATCACATTTGACACTCAAAATTTTTTATAATTAGAAAGAAAAATACACTTGTGAGGAGTGTAGAATGAAAATTTTGAAGTGCTAATAATAGTTCCCAAAATTAAAAGGAGATAAAAGTAGCCAATTATCTCATTGAATTTTGCTTTTAGCCAATCTTCCATTTGAGTTTTTAAAAATAGCCAATTATGTTCCCTCCGTCAGATTTTCAAATTTTCTTTATCCATTCTTCTATTCATGTTTGTACACTTCCAAGTTCGAAGGATAACTAAAAAATCATTTCGTTGCACTCAGATGAGTCGTTGTAATGCAGAGGTTTATATATAAACTTGCTTGAGGAAATGTACTATAGGGGTGCGTTTGTTGCACTGGACTGTCTCGGATTGGACTAGCTTTAGGGACTAAGCTGGACTGGCTTAGACTAGATTAAGCTGGACTGGCTTAGACTAGATTAAGCTGGACTGATTTAGTGAAGCGTTTGGTGCAACGTCGGATTAAGAAGCAAGATTGCAATATTATATTATTTTATATTAATTTAATATATATTAATTAATATTTTATTATTACTTTGTCTTTTTCCTTTTTTTTTTTTCTAGAATCATCCTTCTCCAATATCTGTAACCTTCATTTTTCACTCCACCTCTCCATCTCTCTTTCCCTTTTTCCCCATTTTTGTCTCTCCGCCTATTCATCCTATTTCCCTTTTCTCCCCATTTTTGCCCCACCTTTTTTTTCGAGGTCATGTTTTGCAGAAAGACACAATCTTTGAGAGACCCATAGGAGGGAAAGAGAGAGATATCGAAATCAAGGGTTGCTTTCTTGCATGTTTTGGTTCTTCCAAAAACAAAAAACACAGGAGTAATACGATGTCCTCTGTGAGTCTGTTCTTGCATCTTTGAGAGACTCATAGGCAATGTCTCACTCCCCTCTTCTTCTTTTTTCTCTCGCTTCAGCTCTATGCTCTCCCATCGCTCTTTTTGTATTTCTTTTTTCTTCAGATTTGGTACCTGTATTTTCTGGGAAAATCATAGTTTGGGCAAGAAAAATCACTCAAAGTCACTGCACTCATGCTAAAGTTTTCAATCTTGTTGTTGGCGGAAGAATCTGGGTCACCATGAGACCCGTTTTTGTCGTCGTTCGGGTCAACCTAGATGGCAAAAAACCCTAAATCACCGACCTAGATGCCAAAAGGGCGCTAGGTTTACCGGACGACGGAGATCAGCGACAGTCGTTTCTGGTTTGGTCAGTGGAGAAGGGAGGGCTGATGCTGCTCATGCAGGTTTGAGCGACGCTACTTGCAGAAGAGGGAGACAGGACTAGCAATCCTATAGTTTTTGGGGATCCTTTTTAAGAACTCGTAGCGAGGTGAATAATCCGAGTGAGTCCGACCGAAGCTCATTAAATCTAATCCTGGTGTAGACCAAACAAGGGACTATAGTCTAGTCCCCCCTAATCCAGTCAAACAAACGGGCCCTAGAAAGACAAAAAGTCATATTTACCTTTGATTGAGAGTACTTGACTAATTTGAATAGAATTTGAATATAACGTTGTAATAAAAATTTAAGGCAAAAAACAAGAAAGTCTGGGTTTAAAAGAGAAAAGGCTTTTGTTGCAGGGA
Organism: Pyrus x bretschneideri; assembly: GCF_019419815.1. Taxonomy (NCBI): domain Eukaryota; kingdom Viridiplantae; phylum Streptophyta; class Magnoliopsida; order Rosales; family Rosaceae; genus Pyrus; species Pyrus x bretschneideri. The sequence continues at coordinate 7,090,192 of NW_025999390.1, read as the reverse complement.
GTAAGGTTTAGCCAGCCATTCCTAGGGTTAGAGTTTTATGGCGCGTTTACTAATTCATAATCAAATTGAGAGGAATTGGATTGAGGGGGAATTGGATTGAGGAGGAATTGAAATGAGGTGGAATCAGAATCAAATTCTTGTTGAAGTTGTTTACTAAAAATGTCTGGAATCGGAGTAGGAATGATGTTGAGTTCATATAAGTTGTTTACTAATTCACTTCAATCAGAATGAAAACTAGGTTGATTACTATATTGCCCTTACATAAATAAATTATTTTCATACTAATTAATTAAATTAAATTCTTAATTAAATTTATATAATAAAATTCATCTATATAAGCATATATAAATAGGTTTTATTTATTTATTAAAAGATGGCAAGAATGATGTTGAGTCCATATAAGTTGTTTACTAATTCATTTCAATCGGAATGAAAACTAAGTTGATGACTAAATTGCCATTACATAAATAAATTATTTTCATACTAATTAATTAAATTAAATTCTTAATTAAATTTATAAAATAAAATTATCTATATAAATAGGTTTTATTTATTTATTAAAAATGACATAATGAGTGTCAAATGAAGGGTAATGTTGGGATAATAAGAAACAAGTGAGGGCATAATAGGAATAAAAAATGCATTTCCGATTCCCTTACCCTCAGGGAATTCAAATACCTCACAAAACTAGGGAATCCTGTTCCTCCAATTTCAGGAATTGGATTCCTTGTTTCGTGTGGGCTCCACCACTTTTTTGATTCCTTAATATTTAGTAAACACCGGAATACTCCGTAATCGGAATTTAATTCCCTTTCCTTATTCCGATTACCGTTACGTAAACGCGTGATCAATGAAACGCAATGGAGAAGAATAGGGGAGTATTTAAAATTTTGTGCTAGAATGGGAGTATTTAAAATTTATTTTCTTTTTTTTTAAGCAAAAAATAAAAATTTTGTTGAAACGTAGATACTTTTAAATACTCCCATCCTAGCATTTTATGTAATGCTCACTGTTTCATCCTAAACTTGAGTTCGATAGTTTATGCTAGGATAGGAGTATTTAAAATTCTCATTTTTTTCCATTTAAAAACGGAGAGACGCATACTTTTTATTTTTATTTTTGTCAACCAAATAATTTTGTTGATCACAACCATAGTAAGTGGGTCCAATGGTAAGGGCGCGGACTGCAGCTCCTCAATAAACAAAAAAATGTGGGAGGTCCTAGGTTTGATACTCTGAGTTGGTGAGTCTGCTTGACCCTAGCTAAGGGCAGGGTGAAATTCCCCATAGCCTCTACGGGTCTGAAAGGGATGGATAACTGTGATTTGCCACCCGTTGTCCTCTTTTTTAGGAAAAAATAAAATAAAATAATTTTGTTGATCATGAAAACCTTCGTGCATTTATTGTTTCAAATAATGTCTTTAAATGGTTGGATTTATTTCCAAGAAAAATAAATGATTGGAATTATTGATACATTCGTAACCTTGTTCAAAATTGTTTTGATGATCTTGTGCGTGTACTGTTTCAAATAATATCTCCAAATCTTGGGATTTATTTCCAATAAAATACAATGGCTGGATACGTTGCTATGTTCATAACCTATATATGTACCAACGATCAGACTTTCCTATTTCTTGGACACGCAATTTTAATTATGCTTTAATACCCAAAGATCATTCTTGTCTTCGAGTCTCTATAAATTACATATTCTCTCAAACCTTTCAACGAAACAAGTGAAAGAGCAAATACACAAGAGAAGTGAAAATTTACAAAGAAAAGATGAATAAGTTTACAATCACATCTTTCCTCCTTGTGTTGGTGCTTTTGTCAAGCTCCACAGGTCTGTTTCAATTATGTTGAATCATATTTATTTTTGGGTAGCCGTTTTGCTTTCTATGACTAAAATAAGACTCGTTTAGAGTGCTTTTAAAATGATTAGAAGCGTTTTTAGAGAAGAAAAAAAAATTGGTCTCAAAAGCACTTAAAAGTGTTTTTTCATGATTTACTTGCATTTTTATTAAGGATTGGTTCTCAAAATATTTTCATAAAAAATGCTTTCAATTATTTTAAAAGCACTTTCAAATAAGCACATAACCTACTATATATTTCAGTTTCATATGGTCTAAACATCCATGCAATTAGCTTTTGGCATGGGTTTTTTTTTTTAGTTTATTTTCCTAATATTTTATCAATAGTACTTGGTTTTGCAGTAATTGATTTCTAATATATATATTTTTTAATTTTGGTTTTTATTTGCTCGGTTCCTTCCTTGCATTTTCCATGCTTTTTCAATAATTAATTAGTAATTTGATTGTGATTTCAGTTTGCAAGATTTCAATTGTTCAAGCTTCAAAGTGCTGTAATAATCACCCCGAGCAAGGAAAATGTGAAGATGGAAAGTGCCATGAATTCTGCATTACAGATTGCGAGAAAGGAGGTTTCTGCAAACATATTAGCTCTGGTCCTGTATGCCATTGCTACTGTTGAGCTTTTTTCAAAACAAGGATATTGATTTATCTCATATTATATTTTGAATAAAAATTGTGAGCATGTGATGGAGGAGGTTGTTCCTTGTTTGGAGTTTCATCTCCAACATGCATATGTGTAACACATCAATTGTGGAATAATATTGCTTTGGTTTTAAAAATACAAGGTTTATTGAATCTACAAACACCCGAAAATATAAAAGTGCAGATTAGAAAAAGGCATGCAGAAATCACTTCATTTTATTTACAACACATACTTCAATGAAAAATCATTACGAGTAGCCACTTCCCTATCAAATATAAAATCACACTCTTCAAACCTTTATTTTGTTGGAACATCTATTACACTCACTTCAAGGAAACCTGAGATTGCTAATGCAAAATCTATACCGTCTCAAAGACTAGGCTAGACTTCTAAGGGTACGGAGGATACGGCAAAGGAGAGACTTATGGATCCTCCGGAGAAGCAGAGACTTGTGGATCCTCCGGAGAAGGAGAGACTTGCGGTCGTTCATGCTTAAGCAACAGATATAACAGTGCACATAGTTTGTATGAAAGTGAGTATGAGGAGAATAACAGCTGCAACAACAGAAATAATGGACCAAGGCGTGTTAAAATAATTTTGTATCAAATTTGCCATCCATTTGTGCCTGCGTTTTCCGCAGTAGCTGTTCAGATCTTCACAAAGAGGGGCATAACAGTAGTAGTCAACCATCATCCGGCCCAGTGCCAAGGTCATGAAGCAAAGTAGATATCTTCTTGGTACTACCTAGCCAATTAACAATAATTCCATGCTCAACAAGCAATTCCACATCCTTTGGGGGTTTCGCGAGACGCTTCATGAGGAAAACATAACTAGTTAGGCAATCCTCCTCTCTCTTATGGCATTGTTCGAAAGCACGGAGATTTCTGAGTGTCAGATCTGTGTTATCGGCTACTATTAACGTCGGAATTTCAAGGATGCCATCCGAGAATTTTATGTCAAATAAATTGCTGCCTTTTCCTACCTCAAATTTGACTCCAGCCTGGAGTAGCTCTGCTGCGTTGGGTACCGCTGTGGTTTTAAGTTCCCTTCTAGTTTTTGATTTCAACGGTGGGTGTAGAATTCTTATAAGATCAAGAAAATGTTGTACTTGTACTTCAGTAGAACATATTTCGTAAGAATCCACTTCTTTTCCCTTTCTAACAATTTGGCTTACAAAAAAGGAGTAGGAAATTTCAAGTAACGAAGGCCGCGGATGTGCAGGAGAAGAAAGTGTGTCAAAAAGAACCTGAAGAATGAAGAATGGCAGCTGATTTTCAAGCAACCGCAAATCTGGAAGCACATCCCATCTCATCATAGGGTTGTTAAATATGTAATCATAACCTTCACAATTTGAGTCACGGCACCTCAATAAGAACTCAATGATGAAGGCGGCATCCACTAAAACAATTCTTACAAATTGATCACTGCCAAACTCAATGGGTTCTGCATAAGAACCTCGCAACCTTCCCTCTTTGTCCCCTATCATTTATATATAATCAGAGAAGCTTACTCTTTCCCTCGTTCGGTTTAGAAAATGTCGCAGGTACCTTTTTTTGTGCTCTTCCATGGCTTTTAAATGTTCCTTGCCATGGTGAAGTGGGCCTATAGAGACTACTTGAGGTGTATATGCTTTCTCATTTACCCTTCGCAGTCGCTTAGGAACTCTATAGACACACCGCAAAGAGGACAGGGGTGACAAGTTATCCAACTTCTCTTGTAATGGATCCTTGGGGTTTTCTATGTCATGTGGAGCTTCATGGACTCCTTCCATTTTACCGCCTGAGATCGTTATCTGCATTGATTCAAATATTTCATTAGGCACACATTCAATTAAGATACTTGGAGCAGACGTAAGAAAGAAACAAAAAGAACCCCGCCAGACGCATTCGGAGTTCTTGTGGAATATTGCAACTAAATATTGAAATAGAAAACTTCATTTTAATCCTTAAAAAAGATGAGTTTTAGACTATAATCTTGTGTAAGATTAAAATCCAATTTTAGTTCTTAGTACATCTAATCATCTCATTTATTAGTTATATTTTGGTGTTTTAATAATCATCTCATTTATTAGCTATATTTTGGTGTTTTAATAATCTTTTAATTCCTATTTTAATGTATTAATTACATTTAAATTTAATTTTCATTTCATTTATCATAATATATTTTAATGTCTACATTTAGGCAACTAATTTTTTTTTTATAATGTATAGTCCGATAACAATTTTGTATGTTCTTCATTTAGGTACATTAATACATTTGAATGTTTTGGTATATCCCTCGATACAAACATATAGGTACATTAATTCATCGATACAAACATATACATGCATTTCGGTATGTACATTTTGGTACACACATTTGAGTCTGCATGACCATGGCCAAGGGCAGGGTGAAATTCCCCATAGTCTCTACGGATCTGGAAGGGATGAATAACTCTGACTTGCCACCAGTTGTCCTTATTTTTAGGAAAAAATAAAATTAAATAATTTTGTTGATCATGAAAACCTTCGTGCATTTATTGTTTCAAATAATGTCATTAAATGGTTGGATTTATTTCCAAGAAAAATAAATGATTGGAATTATTGATACATTCGTAACCTTGTTCAAAATTGTTTTGATGATCTTGTGCGTGTACTGTTTCAAATAATATCTCCAAATCTTGGGATTTATTTCCAATAAAATACAATGGCTGGATACGTTGCTATGTTCATAACCTATATATGTACCAACGATCAGACTTTCCTATTTCTTGGACTCGCAATTTTAATTATGCTTTAATACCCAAAGATCATTCTTGTCTCCGAGTCTCTATAAATTACACATTCTCTCAAACATTTCAACGCAACAAGTGAAAGAGCAAATACACAAGAGAAGTGAAAATTTACAAAGAAAAGATGAATAAGTTTACAATCACATCTTTCCTCCTTGTGTTGGTGCTTTTGTCAAGCTCCACAGGTCTGTTTCAATTATGTTGAATCATATTTATTTTTGGGTAGCCTTTTTGCTTTCTATGACTAAAATAAGACTCGTTTAGATGTTCTTTTAAAATGACTAGAAGCGTTTTTAGAGAAGAAAAAAAAATTGGTGGTCTCAAATGCACTTAAAAGTGTTTTTTCATGATTTACTTGCATTTTTACTAAGGATTAGTTCTCAAAATATTTTCATAAAAAACGCTTTCAATTATTTTAAAAACACTTCCACACAAGCACCTAACCTACTATATATTTCAGTTTCATATGGTCTAAACATCCATGCAAGCTTTTGGCATGGGTTTTTTTTTTTAGTTTATTTTCCTAATATTTTATCAATAGTACTAGGTTTTGCAGTAATTGATTTTTAATATATATATTTTTTAATTTTGGTTTTTATTTGCTCGGGTCACTTCCTTGCATTTTCCATGCTTTTTCAATAATTAATTAGTAATTTGATTGTGATTTCAGTTTGCAAGATTTCAATTGCTCAAGCTTCAAAGTGCTGTAATAATCACCCCGAGCAAGGAAAATGTGAAGATGGAAAGTGCCATGAATTCTGCATTACAGATTGCGAGAAAGGAGGTTTCTGCAAACATATTAGCTCTGGTCCTGTATGCCATTGCTACTGTTGAGCTTTTTTCAACACAAGGATATTGATTTATCTCATATTATATTTTGAATAAAAATTGTGAGCATGTGATGGAGGAGGTTGTTCCTTGTTTGGAGTTTCATCTCCAACATGCATGTGTAACACATCAATTGTGGAATAATATTGCTTTGGTTTTAAAAATACAAGGTTTATTGAATCTACAAACACCCGAAAATATAAAAGTGCAGATTAGAAAAAGGCATGCAGAAATCACTTCATTTTATTTACAACACATACTTCAATGAAAAATCATTACGAGTAGCCACTTCCCTATCAAATATAAAATCACACTCTTCAAACCTTTATTTTGTTGGAACATCTATTACACTCACTTCAAGGAAACCTGAGATTGCTAATGCAAAATCTATACCGTCTCAAAGACTAGGCTAGACTTCTAAGGGTACGGAGGATACGGCAAAGGAGAGACTTTTGGATCCTCCGGAGAAGGAGAGACTTGCGGTCGTTCATGCTTAAGCAACAGATATAACAGTGCACATAGTTTGTATGAAAGTGAGTATGAGGAGAATAACAGCTGCAACAACAGAAATAATGGACCAAGGCGTGTTAAAATAATTTTGTATCAAATTTGCCATCCATTTGTGCCTGCGCTTTCCGCTGTAGCTGTTCAGATCTTCACAAAGAGGGGCATAACAGTAGTAGTCAACCATCATCCGGCCCAGTGCCAAGGTCATGAAGCAAAGTAGATATCTTCTTGGTACTACCTAGCCAATTAACAATAATTCTATGCTCAACAAGCAATTCCACATCCTTTGGGGGTTTCGCGAGACGCTTCATGAGGAAAACATAACTAGTTAGGCAATCCTCCTCTCTCTTATGGCATTGTTCAAAAGCAAGGAGATTTCTGAGTGTCAGATCTGTGTTATCGGCTACTATTAACGTCGGAATTTCAAGGATGCCATCCGAGAATTTTATGTCAATAAATTGCTGCCTTTTCCTACCTCAAATTTGACTCCAGCCTGGAGTAGCTCTGCTGCGTTGGGTACCGCTGTGGTTTTAAGTTCCCTTCTAGTTTTTGATTTCAACGGTGGGTGTAGAATTCTTATAAGATCAAGAAAATGTTGTACTTGTACTTCAGTAGAACATATTTCGTAAGAATCCACTTCTTTTCCCTTTCTAACAATTTGGCTTACAAAAGAGGAGTAGGAAATTTCAAGTAACGAAGGCCGCGGATGTGCAGGAGAAGAAAGTGTGTCAAAAAGAACCTGAAGAATGAAGAATGGCAGCTGATTTTCAAGCAACCGCAAATCTGGAAGCACATCCCATCTCATCATAGGGTTGTTAAATATGTAATCATAACCTTCACAATTTGAGTCACGGCACCTCAATAAGAACTCAATGATGAAGGCGACATCCACTAAAACAATTCTTACAAATTGATCACTGCCAAACTCAATGGGTTCTGCATAAGAACCTCGCAACCTTCCCTCTTTGTCCCCTATCATTTATATATAATCAGAGAAGCTTACTCTTTCCCTCGTTCGGTTTAGAAAATGTCGCAGGTACCTTTTTTTGTGCTCTTCCATGGCTTTTAAATGTTCCTTGCCATGGTGAAGTGGGCCTATAGAGACTACTTGAGGTGTATATGCTTTCTCATTTACCCTTCGCAGTCGCTTAGGAACTCTATAGATACACCGTAAAGAGGACAGGGGTGACAAGTTATCCAACTTCTTTTGTAATGGATCCTTGGGGTTTTCTATGTCATGTGGAGCTTCATGGACTCCTTCCATTTTACCGCCTGAGATCGTTATCTGCATTGATTCAAATATTTCATTAGGCACACATTCAATTAAGATACTTGGAGCAGACGTAAGAAAGAAACAAAAAGAACCCCGCCAGACGCCTTCGGAGTTCTTGTGGAATATTGCAACTAAATATTGAAATAGAAAACTTCATTTTACTCCTTAAAAAAGATGAGTTTTAGACTATAATCTTGTGTAAGATTAAAATCCAATTTTAGTCCTCAGTATATCTAATCATCTCATTTATTAGTTATATTTTGGTGTTTTAATTATCTTTTAATTCCTATTTTAATGTATTAATTACATCTAAATTTAAATTTAATTTTCATTTCATTTATCATAATATATTTTAATGTCTACATTTAGGCAACTAATTTTTTTTTTTATAATATATAGTCCGATAACAATTTTGTATGTTCTTCATTTAGGTACATTAATACATTTGAATGTTTTGGTATATCCCTCGATACAAACGTATAGGTACATTAATTCATCGATACAAACATATACATGCATTTCGGTATGTACATTTTGGTATACACATTTGAGTCTGCATGACCATGGCCAAGGGCAGGGTGAAATTCCCCATAGTCTCTACGGATCTGGAAGGGATGAATAACTCTGACTTGCCACCAGTTGTCCTTATTTTTAGGAAAAATTAAAATAAAATAAAATAATTTTGTTGATCATGAAAACCTTCTTGCATTTATTGTTTCAAATAATGTCATTAAATGGTTGGATTTATTTCCAAGAAAAATAAATGATTGGAATTATTGATACATTCGTAACCTTGTTCAAAATTGTTTTGATGATCTTGTGCGTGTACTGTTTCAAATAATATCTCCAAATCTTGGGATTTATTTCCAATAAAATACAATGGCAGGATACGTTGCTATGTTCATAACCTATATATGTACCAACGATCAGACTTTCCTATTTCTTGGACTCGCAATTTTAATTATGCTTTAATACCCAAAGATCATTCTTGTCTCCGAGTCTCTATAAATTACACATTCTCTCAAACCTTTCAACGCAACAAGTGAAAGAGCAAATACACAAGAGAAGTGAAAATTTACAAAGAAAAGATGAATAAGTTTACAATCACATCTTTCCTCCTTGTGTTGGTGCTTTTGTCAAGCTCCACAGGTCTGTTTCAATTATCTTGAATCATATTTATTTTTGGGTAGCCGTTTTGCTTTATATGACTAAAATAAGACTCGTTTAGAGTACTTTTAAAATGATTAGAAGCGTTTTTAGAGAAGAAAAAAAAATTGATCTCAAAAGCACTTAAAAGTGTTTTTTCATGATTTACTTGCATTTTTACTAAGGATTGGTTCTCAAAATATTTTCATAAAAAACGCTTTCAATTATTTTAAAAGCACTTTCAAACAAGCACATAACCTACTATATATTTCAGTTTCATATGGTCTAAACATCCATGCAAGCTTTTGGCATGGTTTTTTTTTTTAGTTTATTTTCCTAATATTTTATCAATAGTACTAGGTTTTGCAGTAATTGATTTCTAATATATATATTTTTTAATTTTGGTTTTTATTTGCTCGGGTCACTTCCTTTGCATTTTCCATGCTTTTTCAATAATTAATTAGTAATTTGATTGTGATTTCAGTTTGCAAGATTTCAATTGCTCAAGCTTCAAAGTGCTGTAATAATCACCCCGAGCAAGGAAAATGTGAAAATGGAAAGTGCCATGAATTCTGCATTACAGATTGCGAGAAAGGAGGTTTCTGCAAACATATTAGCTCTGGTCCTGTATGCCATTGCTACTGTTGAGCTTTTTTCAAAACAAGGATATTGATTTATCTCATATTATATTTTGAATAAAAATTGTGAGCATGTGATGGAGGAGGTTGTTCCTTGTTTGGAGTTTCATCTCCAACATGCATATGTGTAACACATCAATTGTGGAATAATATTGCTTTGGTTTTAAAAATACAAGGTTTAATGAATCTACAAACACCCGAAAATATAAAAGTGCAGATTAGAAAAAGGCATGCAGAAATCACTTCATTTTATTTACAACACATACTTCAATGAAAAATCATTACGAGTAGCCACTTCCCTATCAAATATAAAATCACACTCTTCAAACCTTTATTTTGTTGGAACATCTATTACACTCACTTCAAGGAAACCTAAGATTGCTAATGCAAAATCTGGACCGTCTCAAAGACTAGGCTAGACTTCTAAGGGTACGGAGGATACGGCAAAGGAGAGACTTATGGATCCTCCGGAGAAGCAGAGACTTGTGGATCTTCCGGAGAAGGAGAGACTTGCGGTCGTTCATGCTTAAGCAACAAATATAACAGTGCACACAGTTTGTATGAAAGTGAGTATGAGGAGAATAACAGCTGCAACAACCGAAATAATGGACCAAGGCGTGTTAAAATAATTTTGTCTCAAATTTGCCATCCATTTGTGCCTGCGTTTTCCGCAGTAGCTGTTCAGATCTTCACAAAGATGGGGCATAACAGTAGTAGTCAACCATCATCCGGCCCAGTGCCAAGGTCATGAAGCAAAGTAGATATCTTCTTGGTACTACCTAGCCAATTAACAATAATTCCATGCTCAACAAGCAATTCCACATCCTTTGGGGTTTTCGCGAGGACGCTTCATGAGGAAAACATAACTAGTTAGGCAATCCTCCTCTCTCTTATGGCATTGTTCAAAAGCAAGGAGATTTCTGAGTGTCAGATCTGTGTTATCGGCTACTATTAACGTCGGAATTTCAAGGATGCCATCCGAGAATTTTATGTCAAATAAATTGCTGCCTTTTCCTACCTCAAATTTGACTCCAGCCTGGAGTAGCTCTGCTGCGTTGGGTACCGCTGTGGTTTTAAGTTCCCTTCTAGTTTTTGATTTCAACGGTGGGTGCAGAATTCTTATAAGATCAACAAAATGTTGTACTTGTACTTCAGTAGAACATATTTCGTAGGAATCCTCTTCTTTTCCCTTTCTAACAATTTGGCTTACCAAAAAGGAGTAGGAAATTTCAAGTAATTAACGAAGGCCGCAGATGTGCAGGAGAAGAAAGTGTGTCAAAAAGAACCTGAAGAATGAAGAATGGCAGCTGATTTTCAAGCAACCGCAAATCTGGAAGCACATCCCATCTCATCATAGGGTTGTTAAATATGTAATCATAACCTTCACAATTTGAGTCACGGCACCTCAATAAGAACTCAATGATGAAGGCGGCATCCACTAAAACAATTCTTACAAATTGATCACTGCCAAACTCAATGGGTTCTGCATAAGAACCTCGCAACCTTCCCTCTTTGTCCTTTATCATTTGTATGTAATCAGAGAAGCTTACCCTTTCCCTGGTTCGGTTTAGAAAATGTCGCAGGTACCTATTTTTGTGCTCTTCCATGGCTTTTAAATGTTCCTTGCCATGGTGAAGTGGGCCTATAGAGACTACTTGAGGTGTATATGCTTTCTCATTTACCCGCCGCAGTCGCTTAGGAACTCTATAGATACACCGCAAAGAGGACAGGGGTGACAAGTTATCCGACTTCTCTTGTAATGGATCCTTGGGGTTTTCTATGTCATGTGGAGCTTCATGGACTCCTTCCATTTTACCGCCTGAGATCGTTATCTGCATTGATTCAAATATTTCATTAGGCACACATTCAATTAAGATAGTTGGAGCAGACGTAAGAAAGAAACAAAAAATACCCCGCCAGACGCCTTCGGAGTTCTTGTGGAATATTGCAACTAAATATTGAAATAGAAAACTTTATTTTAATCCTTAAAAAAGATGAGTTTTAGACTATAATCTTGTGTAAGATTAAAATCCAATTTTAGTCCTTAGTACATTTAATCATCTCATTTATTAGTTATATTTTGATGTTTTAATTATCTTTTAATTCCTATTTTAATGTATTAATTACATTTAAATTTAATTTTTTCATTTCATTTATCATAATATATTTTAATGTCTACATTTAGGCAACTAATTTTTTTTATAATATATAGTCCGATAACAATTTTGTATGTTCTTCATTTAGGTACATTAATACATTTGAATATTTCGGTATATCCCTTGATACAAACATATAGGTACATTAATTCATCGATACAAAAATATACATGCATTTTGGTATTTACATTTTGGTACACACATTAGAGTCTGCATGATCATGGCTAAGGGCACGATGAAATTCCCAATAACCTCTACGGGTTTGACAAGGATGAATAACCGTGATTTGCCACCAGTTATCCTTATTTTTAGGAAAAAAAATAAAATAAAATAATTTTGTTGATCATGAAAACCTTCGTGCATGTATTGTTTCAAATAATGTCTTTAAATGGTTGGATTTATTTCCAAGAAAAATAAATGATTGGAATTATTGATACATTCGTAACCTTGTTCAAAATTTTTTTGATGATCTTGTGCGTGTACTGTTTCAAATAATATCTCCAAATCTTGGGATTTATTTCCAATAAAATACAATGGCTGGATACGTTGCTATATTCATAACCTATATATGTACCAACGATCAGACTTTCCTATTTCTTGGACTCACAATTTTAATTATGCTTTAATACCCAAATATCATTATTGTCTTCGAATCTCTATAAATTACACATTCCATCACATCCTAGCCCGGTCTCATCACATCCAGGGCTCGACTTCATTGTAGTACGATATTGTCCGCTTTGGGCCTTGACCATGTCCTCACGGTTTTGTTTCTGGGAACTCACGAGCAACTTCCCAATGGGTCACCCATCCTAGGATTGCTCTCTCGCGAACTCGCTTAACTTCGGAGTTCTCATGAAACTCGAAGCCAGTGAGTTTCCAAAAGGCCTTGTACTAGGTAGAGATGAGAATATACATATAAGACTTACAGGATCCTCATCCATGGACGATATGAGATCTTACAAATTCTCCAAACCTTTCAACGCAACAAGTGAAAGATCAAAACACAAGAGAAGTGAAAATTTAAAAAGAAAAGATGAGTAAGTATCTCATCTTTCCTCCTTGTGTTGTGTTGGTGCTTTTGTCAAGCTCCACAGGTCCGTTTCAATTATGTTGAATCATATTTATTTTTGGGTAGCCTTTTTGCTTTCTATGACTAAAATAAGACTCGTTTAGATGTGCTTTTAACATAACTAAAAAACATTTCTAGAGAAAAAAAAATTTTGGTTTCATAAGCACTTAAAGTGTTTTATGTAAGAAGCACCATTTATGCGCTTCTTTTAGGAAACACTTTAAATGTTTTTTCATGATTTACTTGCATTTTTACTAAGAATTGGTTCTAAAAATATTTTCACAAAAAACGTTTTCAATTATTTTAAAAACACTTCTAAACAAACACATACCCTACTATATATTTCAGTTTTATATGGTCTAAACATCCATGCAAGCTTTTGGCATGTTTTTTTTTTAGTTTATTTTCCTAATATTTTATCAATAGTACTAGGTTTTGCAGTAAGTTGATTTCTAATATAAATATTTTTTTAATTTTTGTTTTTATTTGCTGGTGTCACTTCCTTGCATTTTCCATGTTTTTTCAATAATTAATCATTTTAAATTAATTAGTAATTTGATTGTGATTTCAGTTTGCAAGATTTCAATTGCTCAAGCTTCAAGGTGCTGTAATAATCACCCCGAGCTAGGAGAATGTGTGCCTGGTAAAAAAAATGGAAAGTGCTCGGAATTCTGCATTGCAGATTGTGAAAAAGGAGGTTTCTGCAAAAATATTAGCTCTGGTCCTGTATGCCATTGCTACTGTTGAGCTTTTTTCAACACTAGGATATTGATTTATTTCATATCATATTTTGAATAAAAATTGTTAGCATGTGATGGAGGAGGTTGTTCCTTGTTTGGAGTTTCATCTCCAACATGCATATGTGTAACACATTAATTTGTTGAATAATATTGCTTTGGTTTTAAATATACAAGGTTTATTCAATCTAACGCCCGAAAATATAAAAGTGCAGATGAGAAAAAGGCCTGCGGAAATCACATACTTCAATGAAAATCATTACAAGTAGCCACTTCCCTATCAAATATAAATCCACACTCTTCAAACCTTTATTTTGTTGGAACATCTATTACACTCACTTCAAGGAAACCTGAGATTGCTAATGCAAACTCTGTACCGTCTCAAAGACTAGGCTAGACTTCTAAGGATACGGAGGATACGGCAAAGGAGAGACTTGCGGATCCTCCGAAGAAGCAGAGACTTGTGGATCCTCCGGAGAAGTAGAGACTTGCGGTCGTTTATGCTTAAGCAGCAGATATAACAGTGCACACAGTTTGTATGAAAGTGAGTATGAGGAGAATAACAGCTGCAACAACAGAAATAATGTACCAAGGCGTGTTAAAATAATTTTGTCTCAAATTTGCCATCCATTTGTGCCTGCGTTTTCCGCAGTAGCTGTTCAGATCTTCACAAAGAGGGGCATAACAGTAGTAGTCAAGTATCATCCCAGTGCCAAGGTCATGAAGCAAAGTAGATATCTTCTTGGTACTGCCTAGCCAATTTTCAATAATTCCATGCTCAACAAGCAATTCCACATCCTTTGGGGTTTTCGCGAGACGCTTCATGAGGAAAACATAACTAGTTAGGCAATCCTCCTCTCTCTTATGGCATTGTTCAAAAGCAAGGAGATTTCTGAGTGTCAGATCTGTGGTATCGGCTACTATTAACGTCGGAATTTTGAGGATGCCATCCGAGAATTTAATGTGAAATAAATTGCTGCCTTTTCCGACCGTAAACTTGACTCCAGCCTGGAGTAGCTCTGCCGCATTGGGTACGGCTGTGGTTTTAAGTTCCCTTCTAGTTTGTGATTTGAACGGTCGGTATAGAATTCTTATCAGATCAACAAAATGTTGTACTTCTTCAGTATAGCATATTTCATTAAAACCCTCTTCTTTTCCCTTTCTAACAATTTGGCTTTCGAAAAAGGAGTAGGAAATTTCAAGTAACGAAGGCCGTGGATGTGCAGAAGAAGAAAGTGTATTAAAAAGAACCTGAAGAATGAAGAATGGCAGCTGATTTTCAAGCAACCGCAAATCTGGAAGCACATCCCATCTCATCATAGGGTTGTTAAATATGTAATCATCACCTTCACAATTTGAGTCACGGCACCTCAATAAGAACTCAATGACGAAGGCGGCATCCACTAAAACAATTCTTACAAATTGATCACTGCCAAACTCAATGGGTTCTGCATAAGAACCTCGCAACCTTCCCTCTTGGTCCTTTATCATTTGTATATAATCAGAAAAGCTTACCCTTTCCCTGGTTCGGCTTAGAAAATGTCGCAGGTACCATTTTTTGTGCTCTTCCATGGCTTTTAAATGTTCCTTGCCATGGTGAAGTGGGCCAATAGAGACTACTTGAGGTGTATATGCTTTCTCATGTACCCGCCGCAGTCGCTTGGGAACTCTATAGATACACCGTAAAGGGGACAGGGTTGACAAGTTATCCAGCTCCTCTTGTAATGGATCCTTGGGGTTTTCTACGTCATGTGGAGCTTCATGGACGCCTTCCATTTTACCTCCTGAGATCGTTATCTGCATTGATTCGAATATATGTAAGAATATGAGGTAGAGTACGTAGTATTGGGACCGGCTATATGTATTCAGTTCGATAGAAAAGTCTTGTTAATAAGAGGAATGCTAATCCTTGACAAAGAAGGTTTGTATAGCATTGAGATTAGTTTTTATGGAACAAAGAAACAAGTACTTGTTTCCTACAGGGATTTTAATAGGGAATCCTATCTGTTATAGAAAAGACTACATGTATATATATGGTGGCCTTTCTTCTCACAGAACACAAGCTCATATTGGGACTTAAACCTATTTGTAACTCGAGTTCTTGATCATCTGCTGGAGAAGAGAAGGTTCACTGAAAGTTCAGCACCATGGCTTCTAGTTCAGGGACTTCTGCAGGTATG
This sequence comes from Pyrus x bretschneideri, assembly GCF_019419815.1. Taxonomy (NCBI): domain Eukaryota; kingdom Viridiplantae; phylum Streptophyta; class Magnoliopsida; order Rosales; family Rosaceae; genus Pyrus; species Pyrus x bretschneideri. The sequence continues at coordinate 7,074,375 of NW_025999390.1, read as the reverse complement.
CCATTCTTCTTAAGTTATCTCATAGACAATATTGGTTGGTTCTTATTAGATTGTGCTTCATGTTTAATCTTGTTTAATTAATTAAGTCTAACATGTGGTATCAGAGCCACAAGACATATAAACACGAGTTCAATCTGTAGAGATCAAACGTTTGTGTTTTCATTCTAATAATAATAAAAAATAAAAAAAATCTTGGCCTTATGGAGAATCGAAGTCTGGTTCTGGAGATTGTAAAAGAAGCGGCGGTGGAAAACGACAAAATAAAAGCTTTATAAGATTAAACTGAAAATTTAACCGTTGGAACCCCTAAACCATTGCCGAATGAGGGTTTTCCCAGATTAGAGTTAGTTTTAGTTCTCCTCATGAACAACGATCTGGGTTTTTCCTTTAAGTAATAAAACCTTCTGTTTTCAAATTCTAAATCGCTTCCGATGTTCTCTTCGTGAATTTGAAATCAGTGATTAAAAGGCATGTTGATCGCTTTTGATTTTCTCAAATTACCTGTGTATGTTTTAGTGCATATGAATATGCTTTGCAGCTGCAGTTTGTATTAATAAATTGCCACAGAGAATTGCTGCAGTGAGAAACATATTAGAGATATCGGTTTTGAATACAATTTTGGATTTTGATTTAACTTTGATAACTTTTGAATCTATTCATTATATATAACATGTATGATTAATTCATCCGGTGTCTGAGGATACATGATTACTGCAACATGTTGACTGAGTTCTTGTTATATCATTTATTCTACATATGCTTATCAACAAATTGTTGTTAAGACTATATGTATGAGTTTGTGAGTAAAGTCATGATGTGCAAAAGGATGTTGAAATGAAATCAGGAACTAATAAGTTCATATTTGTGATTTTATGACTTCTACAGCATCTGCAATATCATTAAGAACTATGAACTTGGCTTACATTCCCATTCTCACAGGGGGAAGCAACTGCAAGAAGTGGAGACGAGAGATTGGACTCTTGTTGACACTTAATGAATTTGACATAGCACTTGACACTCCCAAGCCAGTTTTGACTGATCAAAGCACTAGGGCTAAGAAAGCTGATGCAGAGAGATGGGTCAGAGCTAACAAAGTGGCACTTTCCATACTTGAAAGTGCCATGATTGATACTGTTCGAGGTGGGATCAAGAAGCATGAATTGGCTATTGACTATTTGAAAGCAATTAAGAAGAAGTTCAAAGAGTCTCAAAAGGCATAAATCAGTCAATACATGGCAATGCTTACCACATACAAAATTGAAGGCACTAGTTCCATCAGAGACCACACCATGAGAATAACTGATGTAGCTGAGAAGTTGAATTCTCTAGATGTCAACGTTGGTGAGATACAACTGGTATTTATGATCCTTCAAGCTCTTCCAAGTAGATACACTCAGTTAAAGGTGTCTTATAATACTCAGGACAATAACTGAGATGTCAATGAGCTAATAGCACAATGCGTTCAAAAAGGGACTAGACAAAAGCAAGAAAGCGGAAATGATGCAGAAATGGTGAATTTTGTGCAACCTGATAATGGGGAAAAAGGCAATCAATTCATCCTTTGGACACTCTGGTAAGAATTCCATTTGCTAAAGTAAATGACTTTATTAAGGGATCTAAAAATCTTAGGGTTAAAACGAAAAATATTGCTAAACTTAGATGTTTTTTTCGCAAAATTAAAGGACACTTAAGGAAAGATTGTCTAGTTTTCTAGGACTATCTTAAAAGTAAGGGTGTAGAACAAGTTAATGTTTGTGTTGAGTCAAATTTGATTGAAATTCCTGTGAATTCTTGGTGGTTTGATACTGGTTGCTCAGTCCACATTACAAATTCTTTAGAGGGTTTTATGACATCAAAACAAACTGGTTTTAAGAACTATAATGTCTTTGTAGGTGAAGGAACTAAGGTTGCAGTAGAAGCTATTGGAATGGTAAGCTTAAGATTGTCTTCTGGTTTTATACTAAAATTAAATGATGTGCTTTATGTGGCAAAGATGAGCAGGAATTTGATCTCTGCTTCTAAAATTGCCAAAAATGGTTTTGCTTTTCTAGGTGATGTTGAGTGTTTAATTTTTTTTGAAAAGAACCGCCAAGATTGTGTTTTGGGAACTGCATACTTGAGTGACAACTTGTGGTGTTTAAATTGTACTTTGGAGTCTAATAACCAACATGCTTTAAACATAAGCACTACGAGGATGCACTGCAATGATGATTCCTTCATACTTTGGCACAAAAGGTTAGGACACATATTCAAAGAAAGAGTTTTAAAGTTGTCCAAAGTTAAGTTAATTCCTGAATTGAATTTTGTTACTGCAACTGAGTGTGTTGATTGTGTCAAGGGAAAAATGACTAATTTTAGGAAATTGGATGCTAAAAGAGGTCATGATTTGCTGGAAATTATACACACTGACATTTGTGGTCATTTTCCAACTAAAACCATATGTGCTAACTCTTATTTTGTTAACTTCATTGATGACTTCTCAAGATTTTGTTACACTTAATTAATTAGTGAGAAGTCATAAGTCCTTGATTGTTTCAAAATTTATAAAACTGAAGTAAACAATTAGGAAAGATCATTAAGATTGTTAGATCGGATAGAGGAGGAGAGTACTTTGGCTGGTGGCTTAATACACCACACTTGGAACACCATAACAAAATGAAGTTTTAGAGAGGAGAAATAAAACCTTGATTGGAATGGTAAGGAGTATGATGACAAGGTCAAAACTACCTAGATTTCTATGGGGAGACGCATTGAAGACAACAACTTATATATTGAATCGAGTTCCTTGTAAAGCAGTTTCATCAACACATTTCAAAATCTGAAGTGAAAGAAAGCCTAGCTTTGATCATTTTCATGTTTGGGGATGAGGCTCGAATTTACAATCCAAATGAGAAGAAACTGGATCCAAGAACTGTTTCATGCTACTTTACTTATTTGCTGATATTGATCATCAAGTTCACAATAAATTGAATGTATGTAATTCTTGAAAGATGTTTTGCATTATGGTTGCAATAAAGTTACAGAGTTCTACATTTTGAGATGTATATGAATTGGTTGTGATTGGGTACTTTTGTTAACAGACTTAGTGATCACTTCTATCTAAAAACAATTGAATAAGTTGAGTACTTGAAATTGTTCTCATACTCAAGTGGGAGAATGTAAGAATATGAGTTTGAGGTAGAGTAGTTTTGGGATCGGCTATATGTATTCAGTTTGATAGAAAAGTCTTGTTAATAAGAGGAATGCTGATCCTTGACAAGAAGGATTTTGTGTAGCATTGAGATTAGTTCTTATGGAACAAGGAAACAAGTATTTGTTTCCTATAGGGATTTTAATAGGGAATACTATCTGTTATGGAAAAGACTATATGTATATATATGGTGGCCTCTCTTCTCACAGAACACACACTCATATTAAGGCTTAAACCTATTTGCAAGTCGAGGTCTTGATCATCTGTGAGAGAAGAGAAGGTTCACTGAAAGTTCAGCACCATGGTTTCTAGTTCAGGGACTTCTGCAGGTATGCCATTCTTCTAAAGTTATCTCATAGACAATATTGGTTGGCTCTTATTAGATTGTGATTCATGTTTAATCTTGTTTAGTTAATTAAGTTTAACAGAATATTGCTACTAAATATTCATATGAACCCGCCTACAGTTTGAAGTGCTCCGAAACCCTACTACGTTTACTGTCTAGGAGATAAGAATCACTTACATCAAATTCTTCACCATTTCCTACTGATTCAATTTCTTTCAAATCCATTGGCTCCTCCACGGGGTCCGAAGCCTGCAACAAACAATCACATGGAGCAAACCTTTGTAAGAACAAAAAAACCCCGCCAAATGCATTCGGAGGTGGTGTGGTTTTCCTATGGAGCTGAAGGTTAGAAAATATGACTGCAGATCATTCTGATCCTCTGATAGATGAAGTGGAAACTTTTTTTTTCTCTTGGGTGTATTAACTTGACAAAAAACTTGCATAAAAATCATTCTTATTCACACCGTATCAATTCCATAAAATTGTAAAATTCCAACAATCCATAGTAATGTTATGCACCACGCATCATGACAGCAAACAAAACGAATGTTCTATCAATATGATTTAGGAATGGACTTGGCTTAATAGAATTGAAAATCCCAACTCACAAATTGCAATTTGATGTCAGAAGATGAAGGCTTTAGCTTGTGCGAGAACATAGTAGGCATGAACAAATTCTTATTTATGGAGAGGGTTGATGTCAACATAAGGACAAATGGAATCCCAAATGTCAACTTACTAACATGTGAGGGGAAGGTAATTTTCAATAAAAATGTTGATAAAGTTAACCGATAGCCATTCAAATCAGTTCAACTAATGCATCAAAGTGACAACACGATTATTATTGTAATCCATTTTGCAGAAGTAGGCAGTGAATTCAAACAAAACAAAGTTAAAAAGCAATTTGAATAAAACCCCAATTCTAAAATTACCTTAAACTCAAATGATATGAACACAACAATTCAAACCAAAGCATCAAAGGGAATTTATTCAATCTACATCCAAAATCTAAGGAAAATAGTAAAATGATTTTGTATATTTTTTTGGCATAAATGTTAAATTGGTCCATGTGTTCACTCTATCGGTCAATTTGGTCCCTGTGTTTTCAATTTGGCCAAATTGGTCCCCGTGTTTAACAAATTGTTTAGAAATGGTTAACAGAGATAAACATGGAGACACATTGACCGATAAGATGAAACACAAGGACCATTTTGACATTTAAGCCTTTTTAAAGAGAAACTAATTCATCAACTTCTTATAACATAATTGAATTGTTATGCAATTCTTCTCTGCCAGGCTGAAGTTAGAGGATCCATGTATAGACGTAAAAAAAAAAAAAAAAAAAAAAAAAAAAAAAAAAAAAAGCAGAAGCAAGAAGACAAGCCCCACAAACTCACAAAGAAAATTCCTATATTTGTATTTGAAACTTCGAAAACTATCCAAGTCATGTAATTGTTGCACAAACACAATTTAAATTAAATCTCACCCAAGTCATCTCTTGACGACGAGCGATTCACAATTATTTGAAATCCAATTCTTGTCTTTCTTTACTTGTTCAATTTTTATCATGCATGAATTTAATGGTCTAAACAAATAATTATACCTTATAACATCGTCTAAAGTCCTAGTTTTCCACATAATCAAGACTTTACTAATAAACAAATATGTGCAAGAAAAGCTTACAATAAATTCAAGACTTCCTCTGTTGGCAGAATTTGAGGCTTGCAAGTTATATATTATCATATAGTGACACAGGCACTCTTATATAATGGTGAGAAAGTTAATTATATTCTTGAACCATATTTTAATTCATAGAGGGGCCGGGAGCATCGAATGGTTACTTACCTTTGGTTGGGGAGGTGAGAATCACTTACATCATATTCTTCACCATCTCCTTCACTTTTAATTTCAGCCTCACTTTCCACTACTACTGATTCAATTTCTTCCAAATGCATTGGCTCCTCTGCGGGGTCCGAAGCCTGCAACAAACAATCACAATGTAGGAAACTTTTGAAAGAATAAAAAACCCCGCCAGATGCCTTCGGTGGTGTTGTGGTTTTCCTTTGGAGCTGGACTGCAGATCATTTTGATCCTCTGATAGATGAAGTGGTAACTATTTTATTTTATTTTATTTTTTTCTTGGGTGTTTTTTTGAAAATTCCATACCATTGGAGCAACTTCACATCTTTCAGGGAGTTTGCGAAACATCTTATGATAGAAAACATAATCATACACGTAATTCTCAATGCATTGGCATTGTTCAAAGGCTAGCTATCAAATAATTTTCTTTTCCAAATTTGTATTAACCTGACAAAAACTTACGTAAAAATCATGCAGCCTGGCATGGGGACTGGCACGTCTCAACGGCTAGCGTGGCTTCAAGTCATGGCTTCTGCGATTTCGGGCCTTGGAATCCCTTCATTTTTATTTTCGTTTTAAATACCCACACATATTCATCAACATCTAACATACATATTACGCAAACCGTAATCATAGTATTCATGACATAAATTAAATTGAAAGCAAATAGATGAGGGTATAGAATTACTTGAATGCTGATGAAAATGGTGAAAAGCTTTAGAGGGTTTCCAGAGACACATCATATTGATAACATTTTGTGAAACTATTTCGTAAGTAGGTGAGAGAGAGGACACAAGACTATTTCAAAAATGGGTGAGAGAAAGAAGATGAGAGAAAAAAGAGCTCAGGTGTATGAGAATTATGTCCTCACTCTTGGCCTTATACCTTTATTTTTATTAGTCACGATGGATTCTTACCTTGCAAGTAACACAAACCTATGAAGATTTGGAGAAAAACTTGTGTAAGTCTTGGCTTGCCACTAGACTTTATTGAGTGTCACTACGATTCACTCAAAACTCATCTAAAACTTTTATCATTATTTTATATTTAAGATTCTCATAATTATTTTTCTTACTAATTAAAATGGTTAACTTTTTATTATTTTCCCCTTTTTTCTTCCCAAATATTCCATCCGTTTGTGTTTTGCTGGACTCTTCACTTCTTTCTCTCTGGCCATTTTTTTGTTCATTTCCCCATCTTTATTCACTTGCTGAAGTAAGGCAGCTTAAAGTGTAGGGATATGCACACTTTGTTCAGTTGCTAAATGATGATTTCTATGTATCACGCTATCAGATGCTACTGCTTTAAACTGCGCAGGCCATGCTTTCTTTAACGTGCAGAGCTCTTGATCCAACCAAGAGTGGAGGAATTGGGACTAATGGGTAACATATGAACCCTAATATTAGACTAACATATGAACTAAAACAAATAAAAAATTAGACTGACCTATTAACCCTAATATGCCTGTATATATATATATGGGTTACTTATGTTAAGTTCACATGATCAAATCAACTATTGTATAAATAAATAAAAATACTTACAGATTCTTAATTGCTTCCCATGATAAAAGTTGGAGAAAGTGATTTTTTTTTTTTAGGGTTCAGAATTTCTTTTTAAGAAAAGCCAGAGGAAAAAATGGGAGAGAGGAAGAAGTGGGAGATCAGAGAAAGTGAAGAGTTCGGCAAAACACACACGAGGGAATATTAGGGAAGAAAAAAAAAGGGGAAAATAGGTAAAAGTTAACCATTAGATTGATCTCATGGTGTATATTAATTAGTGGGAAAAATAATTATGATAGTCTTAAATAAAAAGAGTAAATTGTAGCAATGGTCCCTCAACTTATCAAAATGTGTAGCTATAATCCTTTTCATCAATTTCGTCAAAATTTTGTCATAATAAGTTATGTTGGAATGACCATTTATACAATTAGGGTCTCTCAACTCATCAAAGTGTGTAATTATGGTCCTTTTCGTCAACTACGTCAAAATTTTTGTCAAAACGAGTTATGTTGGAATGACCATTGCTACAATTGGGTTAAAGTTAAAGACCTTTTCTCCAGTTGAATTAAAGTTGAGGGACCAATGGTAATGGATTTTTAGTTTAGGGACCATAGCTGCACGTTTTGATGAGTTGAGGGACCGATGGTAATGAATTTTAGTTGAGGGACCATCGCTCCAATTGAGTTAAAGTTAAGGGACCATAGCTACAATTTACTCCAACTAATAAAGATTATATTTAAGACTTGCCACTTGGTGAGTTTTGAGAGGATTAGTGCTACTCAGCAAAATCTAGTGGCAAGCCAAGGCCCACACAAGTTTTTCTTCTACAACTGTATTGAGATTTGTGTTTTATTTTTGGTACAATTTTAATATTTTTTTTTATCAAGAGTATAATCTCATGATTACAAATGCACTAGAAATATAATACAAAACATAACCTCACATAATCACATTGAACCAAACAGAAAGATACGCTCACGAGGACAAAAGCTTGCATTGATAAACTTGCAAAGGACAACTCATTCGGCAAAGAAGCTCTATTATGAGACATAACGAAGATGTCCTCATAGTCCTTTGTCAGGTAAACAAACAACGAAACCACAACAACAACAACAACAACAAAAGTTCACTCTCCTGCTATGAGTCACCTCCAACAAACACTGAGCTTCCTCCGCATATTCATTGCCAAGTGCACAAATCACAAAATCACCACCTTTGATTTGAACAAAAGTTGTCGCTCTAAGATCCGGGGTTGAGCAGTAAGTCAAAACTACTACAAAAGCTCTCCTCTCTGAAAGAGAGAGTGACCACAATCACAACCACAAGGACTCTCCTCGACAAAACAAGAGAGCTACCTTACTAAAAACATGAAAAAAAAAAAAAAGGATTGCTGCCGATCCTAAGAACAAAAGCTGAAAGCAACAACAACAAAAAAAAAAATTTCTCTTTAACGGCTAGGATTTTTTTTCTTGCCGTTTGAATTGTAGAATTTTTATACTTAAGAAAAGGGATATTAGGCCAAACTCAATTTGTTCATTAATAATATGTTAATTTTTTTGTGCTAGGATAATTACATCGGCTAAATTTACGAATAAGATGATATGTTGGTATATGTTCGGATTTGCTCATTTAGTTCATCAAAGTTGGTGAAAAAGTTCGATAGCATTGTAGTATACTTGGTCATGAATGCACTATCTATGTTAAAAGAGTTTCTTTAATGTTAAGGAGGACATTATTTCACAAAAATGGAAACACATCCTTTCTAAAACTATCGTCTAAAAGAGAGAGAGAAAGATAGGAAAGCTGCCAATTACGTGAACAAAGTTGTGTCCGAGTGTCGACCACACAATATGGTACAATGAATCTATTTCGTGTTCCAAATATGTGAAAAAAGTTGGAGCTAGAGGGAGTGAAAAGAGCCGATGAAGAATCTAAAACGACACTGGGATTGGAGATAAATACGCAGTGCTAGCTTGTTTACTACCAAGTAATTTTTGAACTGGCATATGTACACCAAATTGGTGGTTGTGTGAAGGTGTTCAAACATTTGCAGGACTACCCTAGAATGCAGTTTTATTGTTGAAACCATCTATGTTTTAGTCTTTAGAAGTCACATTTACAAGAAGTCATTCAGTTCTAAAACTTGTTAACTTATTTAAAATTCGTAAAACAACAAATATTGTTAGAGGAAATTTGTAACGAAAAATGTTAATAATCACAATACTCGAAGTCGAACATAAAACCTCAACAAGTCTCATCATTATATTATCCTATTACATTCAGTGCCTTTCTTTTTCTTAAATATGGCCATCCTAGCTAGTGACAAAGCCTCAATGCTCTAAATATAGCACGGCTCAGCTTTAACTTTATACAAGAAATGGCAACCACTCAGTGGGTCTGACGATTGATATGAACATGCAAGTTCACTTTCGACACCCCTACAAAAAAGAAATCAATATAAACAAGAGAATCAACAAAAATACATATTGTAGTTGGATTCAATATTTTGAGGTGAGCCTAAATTAAAAACATAATAATATTGGTACGTAGCATTGAATGGTACGAAAAATGAATGATTGATATTCAATATAGAAGATTAAATAGTTGCGGAAGTTAAATTAACTGCTAACATACCAGTGTCATTAAGTGCTATGTAACCTTTAAAGCTATTTTCTAGAAAAACTTCTTTCGGGACCACGTGTCCAATCCGCTCACACACATATAAAGCATTCTCACTGCTTATATTATATCTCACTTACCAGGGCTAGCTCTGAGAATTTGGGGGCCTTCGAAGCGGGGTCCTAAAATTCTCTGATCTTCGGTTCTTTGTATAAAAAAAAATTGCTAAATACATAAAAAGTTCTATTTTCACATAAAAAATCATTAAAAATTAATATCAAAAGAAGATATATATACAAACATTATTTAAATATAACACGATTCACGTTTTTAGACACAAATGTACTAAATGTTTGCAGTCAAGAGTTTAAGATTGAGAGTGAAGAACAATAAAACTTGATAATCAAGAGAATAAATAACAATAAAACTTGATTGACGAATATAATAAATTCAACGCCAATTGTTTCTCTTGTGTTTTTTTTTTCCTTCTAAAATCAACATCACACTAACGAATTGAATATTAAAATAATCCATTGAATAAAAAGTTATTGAAAAGAAAAATATAAAATTCAAAGTTTTGATTACCTTAAAGTACAATCTTTAAGACCATATGATAGTTGGTTTAAACATTCAATAGAAATGGAAAGAATGAGAAGTTAGTTTAAACATTTGATAGAAATGGAGGGAATGAGAAGTTGAAAGAAAAAAGATTGCAAAGAGACTTGAGTTTTATAACTTTATACAGTGGCGAAGCCAGGAATTTTCGAGGGGAGGGCGGAATTTAAAAGCGTTAATAGATTCTGGAAAAAAAATTAGACAATGAATTTCCTTTAGATAGTAAACAATATTAATGTTGTTCATAATTTATCGATACAACTAGTTGTAATTGTTATCGGCAAGGTTTCATGTCATGATATCACATAATAAGCTCATTATCAATAAATGCAAAATCATCTTTCAATATAAACAACCAAACTATCACACAATTGTTGTACATATCTCTCTATGTAAACATTTCTTTCAATAAAAACAAAAACATTTCTCACATAATATAAACACTAATACCTTTCCCCACAAAACTTTTTGTATATATGAAACAAGTTCTGAAGTCATTATTTCTCAAGAATTAAAAGAAAATAAGATAAAATAATTTTAAATACTAGAAATAATAACAAGAATTAAAAAAGAACAATAACAAACATCAACATTTTTTTTAATTTTTTTTTAAGAGTACATCGATATTTTTACACTAAGGAGAAGGGGAGTTCTGCTAAGCCACACGATGAACAACCTAATGGAGGGGGAGTTCGGTTAAGTCACATGATGGACAATCTAATTTGGTATCAAATTCGCCATGTACAAAATTTGAACCTAAGACCTCTCACTTCCATGTGAAAATGAATATCACCAAACTGTAATACCGAATAACAACCTTTTGTTTTTCTTAAGTCTAAAAGTTTAAACAAATGAGACAGACGGAAGATAATTTTAATTGTGCACAGGTATTGCGGTTGGAAAAGAAACCACATCAATAGAATTAAAAAGTAAAAATGAAAATAAAGGAGCCAAACCGCATCGTTTCATTAAAGGAATATTGAGTTTTATAACCAAAGCATATAATAATGTAAACGACGCCGTTGGGTTCTATACAAAATTGGATCGTCGTCTTCCCTTGATATCAAAACCCAGCAGCGTAGCAGGTTCAAAAAATCAGTCGGAATTCTCACTCTCATTGGCGATTTTCGACGAGGTCGCGTTTTGAAAAAAAAAATTGAATGCAGCTTTGCTGCGCGCAAAGCAGAAGCAGACATAGACAGCACCAGAGGAGATAAAGAGCAGCAGCAGGAGGGGAGGGGCTGGCCAGCGCTCTAGCCTTGTTTTTCCGGTGAGGGGAATGGCGGCCGCCACTCCTCGCCCTCACATGGCTTCACCACTGACTTTATATGCATTTGGACAAATGGATTGAGAGTTGGACAAATGGATTGACAGTAAATTTGAAAAACAAGAAAAATCTAGCGACTAAAAGGCAGTTTCGTGTTTCGAACTCAACATCCCAAAGAAAAATGAAGTCAACATTTTCACTGCATTAACAAATGAATTATAATAATTTTTACTTTTTTTTTTCTTTTTGTATTTATATGTTAATTACAAGATATAAATTTTTTTTAAGGTCCTTCCGAAGTGAGGGCCTTAGGCGGACGCCTAGTTAGGCTACCCTTAGAGCCGGCCCTGTCACTTAACTCATGGCTCCAACCTTCTATTTATGAGTTAGTGTGATGGTCGCACCGAGTATTCTCTTGTCACTCGTTCACCGGCTTAAATAATCACGGCTTGAGTAACGGGGCTTTCACTTATGAAATCTGTTATTATATTACCAAAAAGAAAACACGGCCCATGGGGCTGATATTCGCCACAAAACTTGTCACACAGCTTTGCCTCGTTACTCAGCAAATCGGTTGAGTCATGACTCATTGCCACGTGGCTGAGCTAGTCTTTTGGGTTCAGTTGAATAGAAAGAGATCATCTCCAGATCTTTTCCACCAAGGTCATTGGATTAAGTGATATAGGCCTTTGAAATTTCATTCAACGGCTCATTTGTTTTTATCCCTTAAAAGCTATAATAATTTTTGATCGTTGGATAAAATTTCAAAGGCTCGGATCACTTGATCCGGTGGTTTTGGTGGAAGAGATCCGGAGATGATCTCTTTCCCAGTTTACTGACTCTAAGAACAATTCCACTCGTTTGAGAATTGCAAGAGTAAGGGCAAGAACAAGGCAATTCTTATTATTCATTTTGAAAAATAATTGTCATTTGCCATTTTAAACTTTCTATAATTAGAAAGAAAAATACACTTGTAAATAAATGTAGAATAAGATATTTGAAGTGTTAATAACAGTTCCCTTAAAAAATATATTTTTTAATTTTTTATGTTTTGTTAGCCTTATTCTCCACCTGCATTAAATAGATGTTTGCACCTATTCGATAGAGATTGCTTGCTCCAAAATGTGCTTTGAATGACGAGTTGTGGTGTAGGGAACAAAGAATTGCTTGCGTATTTATTAAATAAATAAATAAAATCATCTTTTTATTTTATATTTTATATTTTTTTCGTTGGATTAATACTGGTTGTTGATCTTCTTGTTCTTTGAAAATCAGATGCATCAGGTTGGGCAATTTTCTTGTCCTTACCCTTGCCCTTGTCTTCTTTGGATGGATGAAAATTTAAGTGCCTACTCGATTGGCACAACTTGTGCTGCGTCTAACTGCTTTAACTAATATTTTTATATTTGGCAACTTGAATCAACCGTTTGTCAAATTTAATGATTAAACAGTTTTAGGCTTGAGTGTGATTTAGATTCATGTCATGATACAATGATTTTACAATAACTTGAATAATTATATTTAATTTACAACTCCTAAGAGATTAGAAGTCCAGACCTAGGAGATTTGCAGTTGAAGTAATGGGTTGTGAATCGGTTGAGTTGTGACCATGGCCATGTGGGTGAGGTGAGCTGAGTTGGTGTTTTGAATTTACTTTTTACTGACTGTATGAGCAATATAAGCATGGCAATCTACAAAGACTTTTTCTACCCAACTGACAGCTTGTGTTACGTTGCTTGGATATTGTCTCAACTTAACCAATATTTGTTTAGTACATGATTCATATATTTATAATTTTGTTAAATTGTGAACTTAAGCCAATGAACAAGTAGATTTTTATTAAAATGTGTAGTTCGAATTCATAATCAGACACAATAACGCTCCCTAACTTATACAAAGTGGAACTACTATATTTTAATCCAATTCCTAATAGTAATTGGTTTCGGAATCTTGTGGTCCTAGATTTTTCAGGTGTATTGCTTAATATAGTAATCAGTCATGGTGGATGTGTCACTCACTTAACCTAAATTTTGAAGAATATACTTGCTTAGTGTTAGATGTTTCTAAAGCATTTTGGGTAATTTAATTTAAGTGGGAAGGGGTGGTTTATATCAAAGGATGCAACTGCAGCCAATGGACTAGGCTATGGTGCAATGATACCAAAAAAGACTTTATATTCCCCCACCCCTTATACAAATTGATAAATAAATATATGCTATGATATGCCACTTAGACTTCATTTGCTACGTCGAAATTGTACTGGCTATTTCAATCGAATGGACTAATATATGCATTGGATAGTACTGAGTCTACTGACTACATAGTAAAGCGTGACTAATCCTAACTAATATTTGGTGTTGAGACACTGATTGAACAATGGAGACTGCAAGAGGTAAGAGAGGGACATGAAAAGAGAGGAAAGGAGATTTGCGAACGATGTCCAAGCTAGATTCACAAAAGAAGGATAGAAAGAGCGAGCGAGCGTGTTTCTATTGGCTTGTTTCCTACCGATTAATTGTACCAACATTTTGGAGAGGATAAGTAAGTGGGTGTGAGGTGTATTAAATTGGTGGGGCTGAATTGTTTTATCCGGTTGCTGTTTCACACATAAGGCCACCAACAACCGGGTCCTTATTATTTATACTATCCAGTTCCTTATGCAAGCTGTCAAATGAGGCCCATACCACTAATTTTACAGTCTAGTAGTAATCCTCTTCATTGTTAAGTGAGAGGTCTTAGGTTCGACTTTCACGAATGATAAGTTTGATACCAATTTATTCACCCATCCCTTATTGTAAATATACCGTTGTATTAAAAATAAAAAAAAATAAAAACCCACATATGCCGTGATATAGTTTGGACAAATGATGGCTTAGATGAGATTCAACAATTTTGAATTTCGAAACGCTTGATTTTCATTCCGGTTGTAGGTATAACCAACCTACTGTTAAGGATAAAAAAGTTAGAAAGATAAAGAGTTCATTACAAATAGGCTCTTACAACTTATTTATGTATGAACATCCAACAAAAATCCAAAATTCAAATAAGCCGCCATGTAAGAATTTTTTATTTTGGTAAACCAAAAAATTTAATTCTTACGTGGTGGTTTACAACTTATGCCACATTCCTTCTAAACTGTTTCCTACCCACACATGAATTGGCTCCAATCAAGGCATTAAAAGCAAACTAATGATGCTAACGTTTTTTCAGTATTTGTTTTTAATTTTCCCAACATACTAATGCATTGCCATATACAATATGAAATTTTTTTGAAATGTCATATGAATTTATACCCTTTTTTTTTAATTTGTTATAAGACTAAAATTTTAAGCAATTTGTCATATCAAGTTCGAAAATCATTAGTTTGTCAGTTCACCCTAACTCTGTTAAGTTTTTCATTCAAAATAAGTCAGGTGAAGGCACCTGACTTATTTTCATGGTTTATTTTGGACATTTCAACTCCACTTTTTTTAATGAACATGATTGACCACATTGAATTCTCAAAGCTTGTAATTAGTTAAACTCCATGTTAGTGATCTTTTTTTTTTTTTTTTTTTTTTTTTTTTTGGTCAAACAATAGATTTTGTTAGATTAAATGTTAGATTAGTCATCGACGAGGTTTAAACTCACGACGTCATCCAAGGGCTCATCACCCTTCCACCACTGTGGTAAAATGTCACTTGCTCCGTGTTAGTGATCTTCATGTAATTTTTTTAGTAGTTCACCATAAGTTTATGAAACGTACATGACATGTTTTTTCGTACCAAAAGATAAATATAGAATTTATAAAAAGGAAGTCAAAAGTTGAAAACCAATTTATCACCCACCCCAAGTGTACATATATCTTTGTGCTAAAATAATATATAAATAAATGAAAAAACTTGTGAAAAATGAGATCAAAAGTCTAAAATAACATTCTTTTAGATAGAAAACTTAACATAGTTAAGGTGAGACAAATTAATGGTTTCAAAAAATTCATACGACAACTACTTAATACTACGGTCTAATAGTATTCATCTTCATTCAATATTGTTTAATGGAATCGTTTTTCATATAAATGAATTTACCTGCTAAAGGAATTTACTTACTCCTTATTATATACGTAAGTAGGTAAACTAAAATAATTTACCTACTCCTTATTATATATGTAAGTGTGAAAATTGTATTACAGTATTCTAAGTAGGTGCACTAAAGTATAAAATTTACTTGTACTTTGAATTCTCGCCTGGATACCTTTCCTATGCAAAGGTATTACAATATTCTATGGAAAAACATCAATGAAATGGTATGGATGTGGAAGGCTAAGAGTAATATGCATGGGGTAGTTAAAGTAGTCTCACTAATACTAGCTTAAATTTTATGCGAAGACCAATAGCATTAATACCCCTTTTACATTTTTTTTCCAGAATCGTTAATTTCATGTTTTTTTTTTCATTTTTTTTAAAGGGAGATAATTGGTGGCAAGCCACAGTTATCCATCCCTTCCGCGGCCGCGCTGGGGGAGTGGGAGCGGAAAGACTCACATAGGCATTTCATGTTTCAATTTGCATAGTTTGAAAAATATTTCTTGACATTAATTCACATAATATCCATATTATTAATTGTAGATAACAAATAAGTAATTAGGGGTATTTTAGGCATCTAGAAAATACAAAATGTGTAAAGTCAAACTTAATTAAGAAATTTTCCTATGTGGAGCCTAATCACTGGATATTAATTAGAAAATTAAAGGCTTAAATGTCAAAATAGCCCATGTGTTATAGTTATTTGGCCAATTTTATCCTTGTGTTGGTCTCCTTTAACCAATTAAGAACATTTCATTCAATTGCTCTTAAAAAATTCATTAAAATATTATAACATATTATAGAAAAATATTTTTCAATTAAAATAGAAAGAATATAATTTCAAAATGAAATTTAAACAAACTCACCATGCCATATATGACACAACCCGACCGAGATCAGGGCATGCTGGCCGTCACGTGAAAGTAACGTAACCATGTGCACAGTGCGGAAGCTAATAAATAATAATAAAAGTACGAATAAATAAAAACCAGCTATACACCACGTAAGATCATACATGTGCAAGCGTAAGTGTGAAAACAAAGTTTAGAGCACGAAGACCTAATGCAGTCCGGGAGAAACAACATTACAAAAAAATACACCCAAAGGTGGTCCTACACTGGTGATAATCTGTCAGATATGCCGGGGAAATCCTCTGGGGAGCCACCAAAAGTGCGAGCTAACTAGAACCTGGATGGGCGCAAAACAAAAAGTGTGAGTGGGCAAAAACAAAGTTTTTCAAAAACCATTTCATAAACAAAGTTCTAACCCCTCGCCGTAAAACCTGTATACTTCCCAGAAAAATAGGATATATACATATATATAAATCATGCTCGGAAATATGCCATGTCAAAGGTCTCTAAATAGAATGCAAGTGCTCAGGAAATGTCAAATCAATGCCATGTAATCTGTCAGCCGGAGTCACCTAACGTGACCTGTACGGCTGAATCTAGAGCTCAAATCTCCATCTCACTAACTATACCTGCACACGAGTCGGAACCACCTAAAGTGGTCTGTACGACAGGACTGGGTGTATAATAAGTACGCTCAAGTGCTACGATCACGTGAAGGCTGGGCGAATAATCGCGGGTCACCTACGAGTCGGAACCACCTAAAGTGGTCTGTACGACAGGACTGTGCACCTAACTTGGATCTAAGATGAGCGTGTGGTGCGGGAGGTGAACATCACGTGAATGACTGTGCCCAACTCTGGGCGGGAGCACTAACACCGGGGGTGCAGGTTATGAGCTCTCTATGCATCTCAAATCACTACTGAACATAAGCGTAAACCATACTCACCTGGCATTTACCTGTGCACCTGCAGCACCAACATACAAACATATATATGCTACTAATAACACATAAACAAACGACAAACATAATGCATGGCATATAAATGTATAAACGTTTCCATTCACCTTCTGGGAAAAACGTAAGTATATAGGTATACACAGAAAACCAAAAGCCCACTCACTGGTATGTAGAATGGTCGTAACCCCCTTGCCTCGAGTGACCACGCTTGTCCTCGGGATAGGTCTCACCTATATGCGAAACAACTATAAAAACGTTAATTTTAAAACACATAACCAACATCACGGAATAACTTCTCATACAATGCTCAAATGGGGTGTATGAATACACCAACGTGATCTACTCAACCTCAGGAACATCCCCATATTTTTAGAAAAATTTTCCGACGCCGCACACGCCCCCACGCGCCGCCCACACGCAGGCACGTGCCTGGCACACTGATGGCGTCAGTTAATGCTGTCAGGAATATTTCGTTAAATCTAACTGATGCCGTTAACGTCGTTAGGAATATTCCGTCATCTTCTCCGGCCAAACTCCGGCGCCGGCGACGGCGCCGGAAAACCGGGAAAACTTTAAAACCTTGTATCTTCTTCATTTTTCAACCAAATTTCACAAAATTGGTACCAAAATGAAGCTTACAACAAGAGGAACAAATCCATACCACTTTCAAGCACTAAAACCCATGGAATCTCACCGGGAAAACACCACCAACTCCAGCCAAGCTTGTAACTCACGATCCCGACGTCCAAAACCTTCAAACGAACCACCCCGAGCCTTCTAAGGACCTCACCAAGCTTCCTACAAGCTTGAAATTTCCAAAAACACAAGAATTAACGTGTGCATGAACAGTGACCAAATCGGGGTATCCCGAGTTCGACGTGAAAACGAAGGTATCCTTACCTGAAATAGGTATGGTTGAACTCCCAAGGACCTCACGAGCACGAATATGTAATTTTTTTCCTCGATCTGTGAAGGTTTCAAGGGTTTTGGTTGTCGTCCGTACAAGAAGAATAGGAATGGGAGAGAGAGAGAGAGCTCAGGACAGGGCAGGGAGAGAGAGTGAGTGAGTGTGGTGTGTGTGTGGTCCAAAACCAACCAAGCAACACCCAAAAACAACCACACAACGAAACAACCATAATAGGGGCAAAACCGCCATTTCACCCCTACAGTTGGAAAATCCGGAACGGGCTGTCACAATCTACCTTGTTCCTGACCCGAACCCCTACCTTAGCCACACACGCAGGCAACTCAACGACGTGTCAATAAATCCACCTCAACCCCACTTGTCACCGTACTAATTCCATCATCGTAGTCTCAAGAAAATTAGCCCCGATCACCTCACTTTCGACTATGTAATCAAGAAATATCCAGCAATTGATAGAGTCATATATTACCCTTTCTCTTTATTTAAATTTAAATTTACAGAAATAACAAATCAATGAGAAATAACACATATAAGAGATAAACTTTTGATCTGAAAAATTATTAAGGTTGTGACATAGAACATAGAGAGGGGGGGCAAGAAAATAGGGAGATGAAAGAACGTTAGGGAGGAGGTTGGGGAGTTGGGAAGAGACTAATTTTTCTTTTAATTTTAATTTTATTTTATTTTTAAATCAAATAGATAGTTTTTTTGAATTATAATGAATTATGAAATTTTTAATAAAGATTGGATGGAATGTCTTTATTTGGTTAACGAAGATAAACACGATGACCGAATTGACCAAATTGAAACACGGAGACTAAATTGACCTAAGGACTAGAACACAAGGACCATTTTGACATTTAAACCAAAATCAAATTATGTTAGATTTTAAGTAAAGAAAATTGAATTTTAAGAACTAACGTCTTATTTTCATAAAAACTAGCATATGGGCACACATATAGTATGTAAGAAATTTTTTTTATTTTTGTTTTTGAAATAGAAGGAGAGAGGAAGAGAGTGATAGAGAATGTGGGAGTGAGAAATTTTATTTTTTATTTTTAATTAGAGATATGTTAGGATTACATGTAGGTGAAGCTTTGAAAAAAAAAACAGTAAAATTTGGTTGTGTGAAATTACATTTATGCTCCATATTTCTTATTCATGTTCTATTGTCATTAGAGGGTTAAATCGATAATTTCATAAGATTTTGATAGACAATGAGTACTTTATTAATTAGTAGAGATAAAAGCATGACACGTGTTAGGTCTACCTTCTTTACCAATACGTAATGGCAGACAGACGTTACCACATTCATGGAACTCTTAAAATGCCTAATCGCTCATGTCGATTCCTCCTTTGTAACAAACGCGCCTAAAATAGCTCTTTTTTGGGACAATTTGATCACACTTTCTTAAGTTTCGTTGACCTATATTCTGTGATCTTGTTACTATAAATGGCTTTACCGATAGAGATCAAGTGGAACATTCTTGCTGTACACTAATCTGTGTGTTATAAGATTGTTTATCGACGAGTTTAAGTGAAACATCCTCATCATACTCACATGTTATAAGAGGGATTGGTCGTTAACGAGTTTAAGTGGAATATCTTCGGTACCCTAATCAACATGTTATAAAATAAAGGAAAAAATTAATATTCGGTCCCTAATTTCTAATGTTTATTGATTAAGACCTTATCAGTTTTTAGATTTTGATCAAAATCCCTATCACTAATATATTGATTTAGAGTTTTAATACTCACACTCTTATTAAACTCCTAATTAATTTTCAATTCAAACATTTCCAAAATATAAAAAATAAAATTAGAATAAGTTTGTACCCATTAAATTTTACAAAAAGAATTTCAATTTTTTAATCTTATATGTACCCATTCTTAAATATACCAATTTGTTATATGAAAAATGTACCCTTTTTTTAAATATAAAATGCACCCATGTTTTATATAAAATTCATTCAATCTTTTCTCTAATCCCATTTTTAAACTTATATAAGTACATTCTATTTCCTTGATTTAAGAATGTATCAATGTCAAGTTTAATAAAATAAATTTAATAATATTATTAAGCTTAATATTTTTTTTTTGTGTGTTTTTGAAAAATGTACTCACGTTTTGGTACAATAATTGTTTGGTTAATTTTGATGAACGTGCCCATGTATGTGTATACACACACACAAAATACATTGAAGAGCATATATAATTCATCTTTAATATTTTTAATCCCATAAATTATGGTTTTTATTTAAAATTTTATTAATATAAATAACTACAAATTTCATTTTTAATTTAAAAATATATAACCTACATAGAAATACATTATTACATTAATATCAAGAACTTCAATAAAAAACTAAAAACTACAAATATTTCAGTCAAATAATATTGATAATTAGGGAACGCATTCAAATTGGATGGAGACGCTGAAAACAAGAATAGACTAATAATACCACATGTAGTGTTACAGTAACACCCAAAATGTTTCACCATTATATTCCCTCTTATATGTTAAAAGGTAAATTGAAATCTTTAATTTACTCACAAAAAGTTATCTAAAACGTGATCATTAAATCATGCATTTTATGTATACTTTTTTACTATTAAAATATGCATTTTAGAAGAGATCCACTCACAGATACTCTGCCGTCGAAGAGCTACGCAAACTAGCGACGACGAAAACGCCACAATAAATGCACCTAAGCACATAAAGGGTCCAATTAATGAAACTCTATTCAAATGATTGAATATGGAAAAACGAACATAAAAAACGAATTCAAGACGTCGAATTACCCTAAGAACGATCCCGGGTAAATTTCGAAAAAATCAACAAAAAGTCAACACGGGAATACTCCAAAGAATATTTCAGAAATATTTCTTGAAAATATTCCGTGGAATGTTCCAGAAATATCCTTGGAAGGTTCCAACTGGATCGGGCCCAAGGTTGGGCCAGATCTCTCATTGGGTTTGGGCCGAAGGGTCCTAGGCCCAAGGCCTGGGGTGGTTCCTAAGACCTAAAGGGTTTTGGGGTAAAAAGGGATTGGGTTTAGGGGTTTTAGGTTAATGGGCCGAAGGCCCTATTTGAATGGCCCAAGGGCCTCAATCCAAAGGGTTTAGGTTTGGGTCAGGAAAGGGTTTGGGCTCGGACAAACCCCTTTTAAACACATTTTTAAAACCAAAGTGAAATTACGAGACTAACCTTCCGTTTCGTAAAATTCATGAAATAAATCGGGACGGATTGTGACAATTTTTATTTGGTTCACCCCCTTCTCCAGCAAGAACCAGTCAAAATTCTTCCACGCCACACCAAATGTTGATTAGAGAAGCAACATTGCGTTGTTATTATCAAACCAAATAAACTCTTCTTCTTCTTATACCAATAGTCTGACAACACTCATTTCCCCGCTCTTTGTTGGTGTGGTATGGCGTGGGAAATCCAGAACTCAAAGCATTAAGTACGGCTACCGTTTCAATTCGCTGGCTCTGTACAAGTAAATTTACTCAATAAACTGATTAAAATTTTCTCGTCTTTGTTGGATTCTTTGCTCATTTTTTTTCAATCTTTCTTGATTTATGATTACTAAATCTTTGTTGTACAAACCGATTAATGATTAATGTGCTTTCTAACAATTATTCTTGAATTGTATTGAATGATTAACGTTGTATTATGATTTGGGAACATCTACTACGAATTCCCCGATGTGCACTGTCTTGTTTCAAAGCTTTTATTCGAACCTCAAATCAAGAATAGAACGAAATCCGAAATAATATTTTTCCCAATTTGGTGGTGCATTGGTAATCCAGGATTAAAGGCCAAGTTTATCTTCAGCTTTTTTGATCTCCTGACATATTAATAAGCATTGTCACAATCAAGTCTCATAATTTCATGTTAATTAGTAAGGTTGTTTACTGCTATAAGCATGCCGATGTTGCTGAAATCACTAAAATAATGAAAAATATGAAGTCTTACCTTCTGTGAAGCTTCCGAAACGTCGATTTCATCTTCCATTGATCAAAATAATTTTATTCAATCAAAACATGTTTGTGGTTTCATATGTTAAGGGTTTTTTTTTTTTTTCTTCTTCTTTCAGCAATAGAGAGTGAGAGTGATTTTCAAAGTTGTTTTTTTTTTTTGAACAAACGAGGAGGATATGGTTTCGACCCCAGGGCTCTTGGGCTTTTCAAGTTTGTATGGGAAACAGCAGTGTGTAGGGGCTGAGGCTAGAGTGGTTACATATATAGAGGAAACTCATTTTTTGTACACGGGATACATGTTTAAGCAACGATTGTCTTACAATTCGAGTTCAAATATCAGAGGCTATTTTGTGATTCATTGATCAGAGGCTATTCTGGGAAACTATATAGGTTTAAGCATGTAAATCCAATATATATATATACCCAAATCCAAATCCAAATCCAAATCCAGAAACAATCAAAACTCTAAATCGTAAATCCCTAATTCAACATGCATCCTAAATAGAAAATTAATCACTAAATAGAGAGGATTACATGTGTCTTTTTTATTTTGGCTTAAACATAACAATATCACTAAATTAAGTCTATATAAAGGAGGAGGGGGGGGGGGAGTACAAACTTTTGAGAACCAAAATTAATTAAGGTTGGGAGATATTTGAAGGGAGAATGAGATAAAGGAAAGAACGGGGAAATTAAAGGAAAGAACAAAATTTTGTGACCTTTTCTGCTTGTTGTGTCAATATATAATTTAGGTTGGGTTTTTCAACATGAAGCAAAGGAGTGTCTAGCTTTTGAGTAATTTATGTGGATTAACTTTTGAGGAGTGTTCCTTAAGATTTGGTGCTTTTATGGCTCAATAGTGGGGATGCCTGGATTCGAAATCGGTGAGCACCACATTAAAACATCCGAGAATTTTATGTCAAATAAATCGCTGCTGTCTGTTCGTACCCTAAACTGGACTCCAGCCTGGACTAGCTCTGTCACGTTGGGTACGGTTATGCTGTTAAGCCCCTCTTCAGGTTTTGGTTCCACCGGTAGGTATAGAATTCTTATCAGATCAACAAAGTGTTGCACTTCTTCTCCAGAAGAACATATTTGTTTAAATTTCTTTTCTTTTCCCTTGCTATTGAATTCGCTTCCGAAATAATAGTAGGAAATTTCAAGAAACGACGGCAGCTGATGTGAAGAAGGAAACAGTTTTTTGAAAAGATCCTGAAGTATGAAGAAGGGCAGCTGATTTTCAAGCAACCGCAGGTCCGGACGCACATCGCACAACATCTGAGGCTTGTTAAATATGTAATCATCTTCATCCTGTCGATAATCTGAGGAATAGTTCCTCAATAAGAACTCAATGACGAAGGCGACATCCACTAAAACAATTCTTACAAATTCATCACTGCCAAACTCAATGGGTTCTGCATAACAACCTCGCAACCTTCCCTCTTTCTCCTTTATCATTTGTATATAATCAGAGAAGCTTACCCCAGTTCGCCTTAGAAAAACTCGCAGGTACCTTTTTTTGTGCTCTTCCATGGCTTTTAAATGTTCCTTGCCATGGTGAAGTGGGCCTATAGAGACTACAAGTTATCCAACTCCTCTTGTAATGGATCCTTGGGGTTTTCTATGTCATGTGGAGCTGCATGGACTCCTTCCATTTTACCGCCTGAGATCGTTATATGCATTGATTCAAATCTTTCATTGGGCACACATTCAACTAAGATACTTAGAGCAAACTTTAGTAAGAAACAAAAAAAACCCCGCCAGATGCCTTTTGAGGTGTTGCGGTTTTCCTTTGGAGCTGAACGTTAGAAAATATGACTGCAGATCATTTTGATCCTCTGATAGATGAAGTGGAATTTTTTTTTTTTTTTTTCTCTTGGGTGTTTTTCGAAAATTCCATACCGTTCAAGCAACTTCATATCCTTCGGGGAGTTTGCGAACATCTTATGATGAAAACATAATCATACACGTAATTCTCGTTGCATTGGCATTGTTCAAAGGCTAGCTATCAAATAATTTTCTTTTACAAATTTGTATTAACTAGGCAAAAACTTGCGTAAAAATCATTCTTATTCACACCGTAACTGAATCAAGCTATCAATTTCATAAAATTGCAAAACTCCAATAATCCATAGTAACGTTATGCACCACGTACGCATCATGACAGCAAACAAAACGAATGTTCGATCAATATGATTTAGGAAATGACTTGGCTTAATAGAATTGAAAACCCCAAATCAAAAATTGCAATTTGATGTCAGAAGATGAAGGCTATAGCTAGTGCGAGAACATAGTAGACATGAACAAATTCTTATTTCTGGAGGGGTTGTTATCAACACAAGGACAAATGGAAGCCCAACTTTCAACTTATTAACATGTGAAGGGAAGACAATTTTCAGTACAAACGTAGATAAAGTTAACCGATAGCCATTCAATCAGTTCAACTAATGCATCAAAGTGACAACGCATTTATTATTGTAATCCATTTTATAGAAGTAGGCAGTGAATTCAAACGAAACAAAAGCAACGGGGAGTTTGAATAAAACCCCAAAAACTCCAATTCTGAAATTATCTTAAACTAAATTATATGTATACATCAATTCAAATCAAAGCATAAAAGGGAATTTATTCAATCTACATCCAAAATCAAAGGAAAATAGTAAACGATTTTGTATTTTTTTTTGGCTTAAATGTTAGGTACAATGGTATTGGTGTTTATTTCATCGGTCAATTTGGCCTCTATGTTCTCAATTTGACCAAATTGGTCCTCGTGATTATCTCCATTAGCTAATCCTATACAATCCGTTAAAAAACCGTTAAAAGTGAGACAAAAATGTAATTCCATCTAAACTCATTAAATGCACTTGAAATCAGATGATCAACAACGAAGCCTCAAAATAGTTTCACTCTTGATAGTCTTGCGACTTCTATCTGCTCGATTGCAAATCCAGTTGCACATAATTTTTAGGATTACAATTCTCAAAATAAACAAAAGATTTAAAATAAAGAAAACTAATGAAAATGACTTGATACCATCTATATATTAGGCCAAAGTGGTTAATTGAAAACAAACAAGTTTGTACGGTTAACTTGCCTCTTGTAGACGACTAAGAAAACTCAATGCATATTACTTGCTCTCCTCTGATCGACGAAAATTAAATTTTCTTTGACGATAGCACAATGATAGGCTGGCTATATATAACCATTTTTTCTTCAATATGATTTTGCAGAACGTGTTTAATGGGCCATATTAAATTAATGTCGTGATTCAAGTAGCTACCTACAATCCATAGTACTAATGTTATGCACCACGCATCTTGACGGCAAACAAAATGAATGTTGTATCAATTTGATTTAGGAAATGGCCTGGCTAATACAATTGAAAACCCCAACTCACGAATTGCATTTTGATATCAGAAGATATAGGCTAGCTAGTACGATAACATAGTAGACATGAACAAATTCTTACTTCTGGATTGGGTGGTTGTCAACATGAGGACAAATGGAAGCCCAACTTTCCATTTATTTAACATGTGAGGGGAAGACAATTTTTATTCAGTACAAATGTAGATAATGCATCAAAGTGACAACACGATTATTGTTGTAATCCGTTTTGTACAAGTAGGCAGTGAATTCAAACGAAACAAAAGTAAAAGGGAATTTGAATAAAATCCCAAAAACCCCAATTCTAAAATTATCTTAAACTAAATGATATGGACACATCAATTCAAATCAAATCATAAAAGGGAATTTATTCAATCTACATCCAAAATCAATTTGGTTCCCGTGTTTATCTTCGTTAGCTAATCCTATACTATCCGTTAAAAGTGAGACAAAAATGTAATTCCATGTAAACTCATTAAATGATGAAGCCTCAAAATTATTTTGCGCTAGATAGTCTTGCAGACATCTATCTGCTGGATTGCAAATCCAGCTGCATGATAATTTTTAGGATTACAATTCTCAAAATAAACAAAGGATTTAAATTATTACCAAAGACGGAGTTGACGAGGTTCATGGCATTACATTTTTATCCTCTTGCGTGCAAGGTGCATGTCAGATTTAACAGTCCTTTAATAGATTGTATAAGATTGGCTAACATAACTAAACATGAGGATCTATGTATACACACACAATTAAAAAAAAAAAAAAAGAAAAAGAAAAAAAAAGAAAAAAGAAAAAAGCAGAAGCAAGAAGACAAACCGCGTAAACTCACAACGAAAATTCCTATATTTATACTTGAGAGTTCGAAAACAATCTAAATCATGTAATTGATACGAAAGCACAATTTAAATTAAATTTTACCCAAATTATCTCCTGGCAGCAAACGATTCACAATTATTTGAAATCCAATTATCGTCTTCCTTTCCTGGTTCAAATTTTAGCTTACATGAATTTCATAGACGAAACAAATAATAATATACCTTATAACATCGTCTAAAAAGTCTTTGTGTTTTTACAAAATCCAGACTTTAATAATAAATAAATATGTGCAAGAAAAGCTTACCAGAAATTCAAGACCTCCTCAGTTGGTAGAATTTGAGGCTTGCAAGTTATATATTATCATATAGCAGGGCACTCTTATATACTGGCGAGAATGTTAATAATATTCTTAAACCATATTTTAATTCATAGAGGGGCCGGGAGCATCGAATAGTTACTTACCTTTGGGTGTGGAGGTGGTCTGCAATATGAGCAAGAAATCTCCGCATATTCTTAAACCATATTTAAAGCATTTAAATTTGAATGAGTATCATTAAAGCAGAAAAGTGGATGTATCTATTTTTCCAAACATAAAAACGAAATAAAAGAAAGATTTGCCTTCCAAAAAGGTTGTGTGATCGTAGGAGAATAGACCCTTAAGTGCATATTTTTGACGATTTCATAGTTGCTCACAAGGGGCTCCATAAGAATATACAAGGTAAACAGACGCACATGATTAGTTAGTCTAACGATATCCAATCTCTAATAAAATGGATCGTTGGAGGAGGTTGTTGAAAACAAATCAACAAGGTTGTATCTACAATATATCATTGATATAAGGCCCATGTAAGCACCATGAAAATAATGCCTCATTGGATTCACTAATGAGGAATTACAAAAGCTATTTGTATTCTTATTGATTCATTTAATTCTTGTGTTAATTCTACTACAGCTCTTGAACCAAACTCATTTAATTATGCATTCGAATCATTTCATGTCAAATAATGTTGCTTACTGAGCTTTGTAGCTCACTCTTTTTTCCCTTCCTCTTCAGATCAGCTTGGGCGAGAAGTTGACATGTTTAGGTGTATATGAAGGGTTGTAGAAGACCATTTTGAAAGACGTTAGATGTTTTTGTAGCTGTTTTGACAACACCATGTACAATGGATGTTTTTGTACCTTTGTTCCGGATTTTGGAACCTTTGTAGTTTCATTTTGAGGTTTATTTGTAAGAAATGGTAATAAAATTGTTTTATGCTGTTTTTGAGACTTTGTAATAGTTACCTTATGCTCTTAAAAGTGTTTGGAAAAGGCCACATTCTCGGGTTTAGTTTGGGCCAAATTCGTTATCGGTTTCTTGAGTGTTTGATAGAAGTTTTAATATGCTTCTCGTTTATATATGTGGTGTGGGACCATATTTTTCAGGACGAGAGTAAGACGAATCAGAATACGAATACTTCAGAAGTCTGGTCATGGATTAAACTGTTCTAAAAATTCCCCCTTAGCACCGCCTCACTGACTTGATTAATGCCTAGGCGTTTGAAAATTAAGAAAGGGCACCTAAACTTGCTTAGGCACCTGCCGAGGTCGTAACTCTCACTTAGACAGAAAATAGATAACTTTCATTTTGCATTTTTTTTAATAGATTGTAAGAAACTTGTTAAATACTTAGATGAACACACTTTATATGTTTATTCCTCATGTTTTCATTATGTTATATTGCTTCATAATCTATATGTCATTATTTTGCAGTTTATGTATCTTAATGCAATTATATTCTTTTTTAAGTATAAGCAAACACTAATTTACATGATAGATAATAAATTTACTTAAATTCGCCTAGACTCCCGCCTAGCCGCTTAAGTGTTAGATTCCAGCCCACCGCTCGACTAGCACCTAAGGTCTTTTAGAACCTTACCGTCATCCTATTTTAGAGTAATCATATTCCTAAAATGATGCAATATCTACTTCTAACTATCATTTGAAAATTTTCCTGTTTAATACGAATTTCATATGCTGAAAGGTCTCCATTGTAAAGGTCTCTGTCTCTCGGTGGCATGGGATCATTGCCCTCATGACTGCACAAGACGAGGAGGGGGCAGCCAAGTGAGTTAGCAACTTAGTGTTGCCTTCAAATTAAGGAGTCTTGTCTTTTATTGATCTATGATCTAGCTAGTTGTTGATACCTGCACAACTCAACAATTATTGAGTTTAATAATAATAATAATAATAATAAACTCTACTAATTAATGAAATTTTCTTTGTCAACCAAATGAAGGTGAAAAGACAACTTAATCTTTTTTCACACAAAAAAAAAAATGATTGGCAATAATGTAATTTCACAGGTCCAAACTTTACTGTTTTTATTGAAGCCTCACCTAAAGGTGATGTTAAAATATCTCTAATATTTAAAATTAAAAAAAAAAAAAACCAAAAACAAAAACCTATCTCTCACACACTCTCTCTCTCTCTCTCTCCCTCTCTACTTTTCATTTTCTAAAAAAATGTGTTCATACACACAAAGTATGTAAGCAAATGCTAGTAGTAATAATAATAATAATAATAATAATAATAATATATTAGTACTAAAATAAGATCACCAAAAGTATCAAATAACATAACAACTTCATCAAAAGTACCACCCTTACCAAAATACAAAACTTACCCCACAAAATGGAGTCCCAATTCTTCAACCACACAAGACATGATTCATGTTACAAAAATAAAGTCCCAAAAACAACAGCAGTGATCCCCTTGATTATGCCCATTTTTTATCCCCATTATGGTTTCCATTGTTTTTTCTTTTTTATAAAGGTGGATGTGAAGATTATCTCCCTACTCCCTTACATTTTGCAATCGAAGACGGGATCCTTTTGTCTTTCTCAGTTGAAACCTAGACATCACATACATAACAAATTCTTCTATGGTCATCAATACATCCCAAATTCAAATTTAAAGCACACGCGCTGGTTTTTGTGTTGCTTGTTTGCCTTTCCCTTTTGTTATACCATTACCTCTTGTTTCCCTCTCCCTGTAGATGGGAAAATTTAAAATAAACAAAAAAAAGAGGATTTATGAGATATAATCCACTCCCTCATCCCCTTCACTTAGTAATACGATCTAGTGACATTCCTCTTCACGTATAAGTGAGGTCTTAGGTTTGATTCTCTCCAAAAGTGAATTCGAATCACATTATTATGGCTAGCCCAATGTGAGGCTTAATCCACTCCCTCACTCCCTTTAGTGTAGATAATGCCATTTGTTAAAAAAAAAAAAAAAAGAAAAAAAAGAAAGAAGAGGGCTTACTGTATTTCGGATGGTCTCTAGGCCACCGAAAGGTTGTCGCCATGTGAATAATCAATCACGAAAGTGCATTCCCAATCAATAAATAATCCAACAATGAATTTCTTATTCAAATTTCTAAAACCTAGGAATTGAGCTCTCAATTCCCTGTCGAAACTATTGCTCATAACTTTTCGAGTTCTCCATCCTATAACACGTGAGATTTCTTAGAGACAGCAAAAGGTCACATGCAAGGCATGTGATCGTTTTTAACAAAATGTAACAGACATTACAAAAAGGACGACCCATGCAACATGAACTTCAGCTGAAGAATGAGGAAAACTAATAAAAAAGTTCAGGCAACGAAACTAAACTTGTAGTAAATATGCACAAAGACCTACTAAGGAACTAACAAAGAAGTCCTTTCCATGGTGGCCCTGGCCCGTAACCGAACTATATAAAACAAAAGGGGTATGATATCCACACATCCCATTTTACTTCTTACATATCTTTTTAATTTTCGGCCATCGGATTGGATGAATTGAAGAAGATCAATGGACAGAAATTATCAAAGGTGTGTGAGAAGTAAAATTAGGTGTGTAGATAGCACATCTCAAACAAAAAACTGCACCAAAGCAACATAAAGCCAGAAGAACGAGAAAGATTTAAAGATTTCCATCCTTACACTTTGCCACCACGCAATCAAATTATTACTGTGTCTTACTCTTGCAATCTATAATTTTTTAATTACTCATTTTGTTACCTAATCCACAAGATGTGACCGGGTGAAGCATTCGAACTTGTTATCATTTCTAATTTTGAGAGGAGAAACATCGCTGGACTAATATTCTACTTGGTAATTATCGCTTAGATGCTGGTTTTATGCAAGTATAAGATTATGTCATTTTTGAACAAATTAAATTACGTCATTTTGGGCTTTCATTTGTTTATTGTTAACAAAAAAATTTCCAAACGACGGCCTTTGAAACACTAACACAAGATGAACCAAAGGCTGATGACCTTGTTACTTTATTTTTTATTTTTTTACACTTTCAAACCACCAAGACGTATTCGCATTCTTCTCTTTCAGACCAAACCACTTGTTTGGATTCTATGTGTTTTCTCTTTAGTACTTGAATTGAAAAATTGAAATCAACCATTCTTTAGATCTGTTAATCTAAACTTAAATCCAATTTCTTATTTGAAATTGTTCATATTCGATGTCTGCCTGGCTCATGTAAGATCACTGAATGTAATTAAAATTAACCCTGTAGAGAACCTGTCTAACGACAAATTGATGGACTCCAATTTATAGACGATCGATGCTTTAAACCAAAAAGAACGGTGAAATTGACATACCATTGTTGCATTGGTTCACATTCAAAATTCAGGTTCTTATTCCTTCCGCATATGTATTATTTATATGCTTCTCCAATCGCATATAAGATTTTTTATTTTTATTTTTAGTGTGATGATTATATCGCCACGTAATATTACTAATTCATGCAAATAATCATAATCTTGACCATAAATGAATACATTTCAGAAAAAATAAAATAAATACACATGTATATGAAAGTAAATAAGATTTTAAAATTATGGAGATCTTTGTTAAATATTTAAGTCGTTTTTGTATGAATTTCTTCTCGGTGCTTGATTATCCGCAAACTAAATCAAAATTCATAAAATTTACAAGCATTATCTAGCCTTGGAAGGGTCAACTACATTTCGTGTACTCATATGTTTTGGCGTTGTAACATTTTTTTTTTTTTTTTTTTTTTTGAAAAATTGGCACGAAGCCACGGCTGAAACCATGAACCAAAATAAGGGTCAACCAAAATAAGGGGGCCACAAATTGTACCACAAAGTATGAAATAGCATGAAAATGTGCCAATTGTATAAGAGTTTTAAAGAAGAATAGTACTATCCACACATTCATTTTTACCTTTTACACATCCATGTTAATTTTCTGTCATTGATCTTCTTTAATTCATTCAATTCGACAGTCGAAAATTGAGAGGAATTTGTAAGAAGTAAAAATTAATGTGTAGATAGCACTACCCATTAAGAAATAGGTGGCAAAGCGCAGGCCCTAACTAGGGTAACTATAAAGAATATATGTTTTACCTGGCAGTTGGCATGTAATTTGTTTACACATAAACTCCATATTGATGAGAGGACCATTCGTTCACTGTCTCTCCATATATCTAAAACTAAGATGTTAAGGTTTTCTTTCTAAAAGTTCTTAGTTGTTATCAAATTAAAGCTTAGACGTTGAGCTTCAATTGAGAGGTCATATAACATTATTAAGCCACATGTTATAATATAGATTGACGACATAATTATGTCATAATATTACATATAATACATGTGGCACTATAGCGTTCACATCAAAAAATTAATCATTCGTTATAGATAATGACAAAGAAACGTGCATGTGAAACATAGTAGTGGTATGTAAATCACTAAATGTACGATGGATTAGTTTAGATTCAATCCTTAATTACTGTTAGTACTAAGGAATAGTCTAATAATAATAATTAGGATATGAATTTGAAAATTCCTAGTTAGGGTTGAGTAGTTAGTTTTTGTCTCACACTGTTTCATGCACCACATCATCAAAGTTGGCCCTTGGTCCTTGAGCCGGCGTAGTGTAACGTTTGTACACACTACAACACAACACACAAGAGTCTATCCCTTCACGTAACGTCCGGGAGAGAATACAAATCACAGAGAAAGCGAGAGAGAGAGAGAGGGGCAGGGAGAGAGAGCTAGCTGCTTCCTTCCTTTGCTTCTCTTTTTCTTCCGGTGGTGGGTCTACACTTTTGTCCAACATTGCTGACACCAAGGAGGAGAACTTTTGCGTTAAATCTTAGAGAGAGTGAGAAAGACAGAGGAAAAGTGAGTTCCTAGAGAGGGAAACATGGAAGATGATGACTGCTGATCGGAGTGGTAATGATGAGGAAGGGGTCAATGTCAATGTCGATGTTAGTATGCGGGCAGGGGTATGGCGGAGTAGAACAGGAGAAGGCGGAACAAATGTCGAGGGACGACAGCAGTCATGCCAGCCAGTTTAGCCTCAGTAATGGCATTTTGCCGTCTCTTGGCGCCACTGCTCGAAACCGTCCCAAACACAAGCTCTGCCGCTTTATCATCTCCCCATTTAATTATTATTACAAGTGATAATCAATCTCTCTAGAAATTTGTCGATTTTTTCTGGTTGGTTTTGCGTGTTATCAATTGGGGTGATTTATTTTGATTCGATATGAAATGCTTGTGGCAAGTTTTAAATTTAGAATGTATTTGAATATCTTTGGTGGTGTTTGTGCACATGTATGGCGGCATAAGATCACAAACTAGAATTTATTGCCCAGTTTGGTTCTTCTTTTAATGATGTTTCAATCGTTCAAGGGTTTTTTTGTTTTGTTTGTTTTGGGGACTTTAAATTTCTAATTGTAGCTCCATTATTGGTTTTATTAATAATTGTGCGATGTGAGTTAAGTCAGTTAGTCAAGCTGTGTACTTTGCACCTGAGTTTGATCACTTCTCAAATTAGAACATCGTCCTACCAAAAAAAAGAAAACATAATTCGAGTATAACATTTCGTTTTGGTTTTTAATTAATTTGCAGACTTTGGCAGTCATTTCTTATATTGCTGGTTTTTTACACTGCTTGGGTGTGTCCCTTTGAATTTGGATTCTTGGACAGAGCAAAAGGACCTCTTTCCATAGCTGATAATGTTGTCAATGCACTTTTCGCTATCGACATTGTATTGACATTCTTTGTAGCCTACCTTGATAAAACTACTTATCTCCTCATTGACAACCACAAGATCATTGCTCTGAGATATGCCAAAACCTGGCTGGCCCTTGACATCATCTCCACAATCCCTTGGGAACTTGCTCAGCGTGTTCTGCCTCCTCCTCTGGAGACTTATGGATACTTCAATATCCTCCGCTTTTGGCGTCTCCGAAGATTCAGTGCAATGATTTCCAGGTACAAATTACATAAATGGAAGTTCCCTTCACAGCAGTCTTATTATGTATATGCATTTATTTATGAATTCTGAACTGAATTCATCATTGGTTAATTTATGCATGTTCGAAGTCAGCTTAATCCAAGGGCAATGCAGATTATATTTTTCATGTTCATTACAGGATCTGATCATTTTCTCTGATATTCTAGATTGGAGAAGGACAGGAACTATAGCTACTTTTGGGTTCGATATTGCAAACTTATTTTCGTGAGTACTTTTTGACTAATATCTAGTCATTTTTTTTTATAGAGAGAGGTGATTGTCTAATATAACTGATGTGTATAATCATGATCATCAGGCTTTTGATGTGCTTATAGGTTACTCTCCTCACAGTTCATTGCGCCGACTACTTCTTCTATTTCCTTGCTGCGCATTATCCTAACCCAAGAAGGACATGGTTTGGGCTTATCGTAGAAAACTTTCAACAATTGAGTTTATGGGACCAGTACGTGACCTCAATGTACTGGTCCATAATCACCCTAACAACCACAGGCTATGGTGATTTTCATCCTGTAAATTCACAGGAGATGACATTCAATATCTTCTATATGCTCTTCAATGTTGGGTTGCAAGCTTACCTAATCGGAAACATGACCAACTTGATTGTCCATGGAACTGCTCGAACTAGACAATTTGTAAGTTCAATTCTTTGTTTTCACACTAATATTATAATTCTTACTACTAAATTATGTAAATTTTAACTTAAGAATTGTAGATATTAACTTCATTGTTCTGACAAGTATGCAAGTATTAGTGGTTTTCATGTTTTGGTTTCCTCTTTTTTTGGGCTTGTTTTTTGGACTGTAGAGAGATAGTATTCAAGCTGCGACAAGTTTTGCACATAGGAACCAAATACCTGATCACCTGCACGAGCAGATGCTTGCTCATTTGTGTTTGAAGTACAGAACGAATTCAGAAGGGCTGCAGCAGCAAGAAGCTCTCGATGCACTCCCTAAAGCCATTCGATCTAGCATCTCTCACTATCTCTTCTATCCACTTGTTGATAGTGTCTACTTGTTCCAGGGTGTATCAAGAGACCTCCTTTTCCAATTGGTAATTATTAAGTTACACTATTTCGTACTAATTGGCAGTGCTTGATACACCGCAATGTCATCTAGTTTCTCCTGCAATCTTATATGTAAGAAGCCAATTTTGTTTAACTTCTATTTCATGGTTGAATTTTAAGGTCTCCGAGATGAAGGCTGAATATTTTCCTCCAAAAGAAGATGTAATCTTGCAGAATGAAGCACCCACTGACATGTATATCGTGGTTACTGGCTCTGTGGTACTAATTAGAAACACAGCATTCACACGACTCACTCTTTGCGCTTGAATCACAAGGCACCTATTGCCTTTCTTTTACTCTTCGGTTTCTTTTTATTTGGAAAACTAGCTTCTGATTCTTGCAACTTGCTAACAGGATCTTATTATGCATAGGAATGGAGCAACACCGGCAAGTTTAAGGATAATCTTTGTTGAACGTGTCTTCTAAAACATAAACTTGGTGCTTTGTCTATGACTAATGGACTTCTTGTTGAATGACTGCAGGTTGTTCATGAAGCAAAGACAGGAGACGTTGTTGGTGAAATAGGTGTGCTTTGTTACAGGCCTCAAATGGTCACAGTTAGGACGAAAGGACTCTCCCAGCTTCTGCGTTTGAACCGTACAGCTTTCTTAAATCTTGTTCAAGCAAATGTTGGAGATGGAACGATAATCATGAACAATTTTCTTAAGGTATGTAAGTTACTTTAGTCATTTTTTGGTAGTCTTTAATATTTGGGAATCAGCATTTCGATACCAGTGTTTTGCAGTCTTTCTTATGCATGTACATATATTTTGTTGATGCAGCATTTGAAAGAAATGAAGAATCCGCTGGCAGAAGGAATTTTGAGGGACATAGAGCATGTGCTGGCTAGCGGTAAAATGGATCTGCCTCTTAGTTTATGCTTTGCTGCACAGAGAGGTGATGATTTGTTGCTGCATCAGTTGCTCAGGAGGGGTTCAGATCCAAACGAGATGGACAATAATGGACGAACAGCTATGGTGCGCATACCCGATCTTTATATGCGCAAACAGACACGATTTTGTCCCCGATAGCCTTTGAATTTGCGACTTTGGTGCTTATTTTGTGTGTGTTTTTTTCTTTTTTGTTTCAACAGTACATTGCAGCATCTAATGGAAATGAACACTGCGCCCTTTTACTCCTAGAGTATGAAGTAGATCCCAATATACAAGGTACGGACATGTTCTCTTGTCAGACAGTCTGGTGTGCTATGCTTCTATTTAGGTGAACTTTTATATGAAAAGTGGTGTGAGAACATTACGCTGAACCAATTGTTCATTACTTTGCATGCAGATTCGGAAGGAAATGTTCCTATATGGGAAGCAATATCAGGGAAGCATGAGTCTTTGATTAAACTTCTCTTAGACAACGGAGCGAAGATAAATTCTGGCAATGTGGGAAATTTTGCTTGTGCTGCTGTTGAGCAAAACAACTTGGAGCTGCTTAAAGACATTGTCACGTATAACGGTGATGTAACACTGCCCAAGAGCAATGGGACTACAGCGCTTCACACGGCGGTATGTGAAGGAAATGTAGAGATAGTTAAGTTCCTCTTGGAACAAGGAGCTGAGGCTGACAAGCGGGATAGCTATGGATGGACTCCTAGGGCTTTGGCAGAGCATCAGGGACACGAAGAAATAATGGAACTGTTTCAGCACAAATGGGAGAGTAAGAAACCAACTGTTGTTCCTATGCCAAAGGATCTGATACTATCACGCCCTGGGAAGTTCAGGAGTGAGCCTACATTAGCTCCCTACGCACGGGATGGCAGGCCATCTTACTCAGATATGACATCAGAAAATACTCGTAGAATGGATAAAATCTTTCGCAATTCACTGTTTGGTTTCATGTCAGCTGCCAATACTAATACTGGTAAGCATATATCTTCAATTTTCTCTGTAAATTCTTAGTAAGATGCTATAATTTCCAGTTCTTACTTTTCTATTCGAAAAGCACTCACATACTGTTTCATAGGGATCCCCAGAAAATCATGAGTAAAAAAGCCCCGAGTGCATCATTACTCGACCTACTAGAAATGGAGGCCTTTTACCGTACCTTGAATTTTTCAAACACTACGTGATGAACCGTTTTGACAAGGTGAATTTGAAAACATGCAGGTGAGAAAGATAGAGACATTGTCGCATCTACAGGTAGTTTGGCAAGGAGCACGAATAGGAACAGCTATCCGGCCAGAGTGACACTTAGCTGCCCGAAAAAAGGCAAAACTGCTGCAAAGCTTGTGCTTCTGCCTGACTCCCTTCAACAACTACTTGACCTTGGTGCCAAGAAATTCCAGTTTACGGCCACCAAAGTTTTAACCGAAGACGGTGCTGAAGTTGAAGATGTAGAGCTTGTTAGAGACGGTGATCATCTTGTTCTTGCTGGTGATTCTGAGAAATAATGATGCAGAAGCAGAAAATTATACCCCAGATGGCATGTCTATAATTATTATCATAATTATGTAACAAAAATATTAATAATTTAGTATACAATCATTTGAAAAAAAAAACTCTCCAGGTTCAGTTCACTTGAAGGAAATTTAAATAGGGAATCCCAAACATAAACAAAAAAGAAGATGATAATATAAATGATTTCACCTTATCTGATTGATGATTTTTAACTACAAGCTTTTGTAAAAATTGAAAACCGATAAAAAGTGAAAATCTAAAAGAAAAAGGGAAAAAATTACATTCCTCGGTGAAATTTTACAAGAGTTACAACTGCTCCTGAATCCCCCTTAACTCTTCCAGTTAACTTTTACATATCCCCCTCCTCTTCCCTACCCTTTGTCCCTTAATTTGCCCAAAAAACATCGCGGAATCCGCATATGATTTTCTCGATATATTACTTGTTTTCCAAGCTAGGCATAATCCTTAGTCTTCTTTTCTGTAATTTAACAATCCTCTGCTGAGGAGATCAATCATATCATGACAAGGACAAGCTCAGGTGTCAATCTATCTATACTCTGATCGTAATAGATTGTATCGTCAAATTCGGGCAACATCTTCGGGGTGCACCTGCACAAATTTGCGTTGAAATGCATCATTGAACTGATTGGAAAAGTGTAAAATGATCGAAAAGTGATTAAAATAAAGACGGATGAAATGAATTGGGTTTTTTTTCTTACATGTGAAAACCTTTCTTCACTACTGAAGCTGGTTCTGAGCTTCAACTCTCCTCTGCTTGTTGTCATCTCATCCAATATCTCAGCATCATAGAAATCATCTGTACCATCATCGTTTCCAGGTTCGGGTGGTACTTTTTCCTGCTCACACATTTCAATGCCATGAATTGGAATCCTTTAAACACATTCATACAAGCCAGAAGAAGGTACAAGAGACTTACATGTGGAGCACCGGAAACTTCTTCCCACTCACAAGAATCAAGTTCTCGAAGATGGGCAGGATGAAAGAACTTAGGTAGCAGATGTTCCCTTATGCTGATGAGAAGGAAGAATGGCAGTGGGAACAATATTCCGGCTATAGGTATCCATGTCACCCCGAAACATATCAGGAAGTATACGAGTTGGAAGAGTGTAAATGCAACTATGTACTTGAACGGTACTAACTCCACGAATGAAGCATGAGAAGCTTCCAAAACCCTGTCCAAGAAAATGACAGAATTAGAAGATGAATCGAGATCCTGATAAGCTACTACATAAACATTCATGGCAATTTATTGAAACTTTTAGAATGACTTACTTGTAACGTCGTTTAGGGCTGATGAAGAGTAGCAAGAGCCTCTCCCAGAACTGATTACCTGGGAGACTATCAATCGCCATGTAGGCAAAGTATCCCCAAAGAACTGAGGTAGGAATCTTTTTTATTACGAAGATTGCGAATACTGAGCCTCCCACAAGGAGTGATTGCAGCAGGTTACTCACTCTTTGCTCATTAACCCGAACAGGCAAATGAGCATCAATGTGTTTCTCTGGATCAAATTTTCCCTTCAAATCTCCTCCATCATCAGATTTCATCACAGCCTCCCTTAAGTTCTCCAACTCCTTGGACTGCAAGGAAAGAAAAACTATGATTAGACAATGGAATAGAACAAATGACGGAGGAAAGCTTTGAGCACTTACATGTGGAGGAGATCCGCCGTCCATTTCTATGAACACAGCTTCCATCCTTCCAAACATCTCAGAGTTGGTTGCATTTAGTTTCATGCATTCCTTGGCACTCTTTACCATCTTCTTTCGGATCACCTGACGCCTTAGAACAGCAAGACTCTTAGTGTGCATGGGGGACTGCGGAAGAACCCCATTTGAAGGAGGAAGTCCAAGCAACCCACAAACCAATGTCTGCAGCATTGAAAATGTAGCAGCAGAGTTATAAACATATAGGTTACAAACGAAAAGGAAAAGGAAAAGAAGATTTGAAGTTGGAAAACATACTGTTATTCCCAAGAGAAACATGTCATAGTGGTATGCAGATGGTTTCTGAAGATTAAACTCCTTCTGTTGTGCAAGCTGTGAAGCTACACTGTGATCAAAAAAGTACAGACCTGCTATCATCACAGCCGGTATGAAGGCAGCAAAAATATACATGACAGGGACATTTGGCATATCCTGCAATTTAAACATGGGAAATGGATTATTATTCCTGTATCAAGCCTTTGATTCCAGCTAAAGGTCAAGGGCAAAAACTAAAAACGAAATGATTATCAGACGCGCGCTGAATCTAATAATACCTTGACGACTGTCCAATGGTAGAGTGATTTAGAGTCCCAGGGTAACGGACAAACAAGCCTCCTAGGAACTCCATGTGGAACTTTACCAGGTAAAGCATAGGACAGTGCTGTCCACACCAAGACCATAAGAGGAACCCCATAATCAGCAATAAAACTTCGGAGCCATCCTGCATCCATCGCCCAAAAAAGGAAAGGATAAGTATAACCAAAACCATTTAAGTACAATGATCTTTCACAAAATGATCGAATTGCAACCTCCGAATTCATTACCTGAGCCATACCACCATAATCTCGCTTTTCTGCTCTTAAGGGCAGTGAAAGTCAGACCGAAGCAGAAAATCACTGCTAGCAACCCGTTGGCATAGAGCCATTGGAATTGAAACTCCTCAAGCTTTGGATCTTCACCTTTCGGAATACTGAACTCAGAAATCACTCCCTGCCAAATAAGCATTTACTTGGGGTTAAAGTCTACTCAAAAGATCCGACACTTGTTCTGATTTTCCAAGAAACTCAACACCACAAACCTTGATGGCCTCTTGGATAAAAAGAACCGAGATCAACATCCCGAAAAGTTCCCCGGCAATCCTAGTAAATCTAGTAACGATGGTACATGCATTGAAAATGGCCAGAAGAATCAGCAATAATGCTGTCCAGACACAAACCCTGTGACATAAGAGTAAGCAAACAAGATCAAAAATCTAGTTCTGGACACATAGCGAAAGGGCACAACGAAAATCTTGGAAAAATAGATAAGGACAGCTGTTCACGTACCAACCAGTCCAAGCTAGAAAGAGCTTGGTCCCCAACTCCGGCCGTCCTTTACTGAAGGTGTACAGATAGTTATACATTATGACGGTTGGTTCTGCAACTCCTAAGACCAGCAAAGGCTGCCCGCCGAATAGTGATTGGATGATACCGCATAAAGCAGTAGAAGCCAATGTCTCCACTGTGCTTAGGGTTCCATCTACAATCACACAAACATAAATTTCAGGCTCCCTCCATTAAAAACCTCAACTAGCTAGAAAACCAAAAATTATAAACACACAATGCTATATTATTGAGTTCTTATCAGCAAATGTTATACCTGTATCCCTACTCAACTGCTCCCCAAAGGCAATGACCGGAAGTGCGGAGGCGAAAAAAATGTAGAAAGTTGGAGCCAATATCCTGCAATGCATGGAAAAGACTGAACCAAACGAAATGGAAAATAAAAAACTCGAACTAAAAACTAAAACTAAAATGGTTACCAGACGGAGCAGTAAAGTTATGAAATTACAGAATTTTTACCTGACACCGGAACAAAGTCCTCCAATCCAATCTTCCTTGTAGCATGCTGCTCTTCCTTTGACATCTTGGATTATTCCCTTGAATGGACTTCTGATGTTCTCCATTTCTGCTGCAAGTTTGTTTGATTGGTAAGTAATGAGTAATGGCCAGTCAAATTGTTATAGTCTGTGTGAGAGAGACACAAATGTGAAAGAAAACAAAAAAGAGAATTTCCAAAATCACCTTCCAAAGTATATTGTATAAAGAGGAAGGTGAGGATAAATGATGATGTCAAAGAAAACAAAAAAATGAATTTCCAAATAAGCTTCAAAAGTGTTGTATAAAGAGTAAGGCTGGTATAAAGGACAATTGGATTCATTAATATCATATGGTATCTAAAATATTAATTTAGCGTTAATAAATACACATTGTAGATTGTAGATTGGTATGCGGTAAAAAAAAAAAAATCTTCTCTCCTTTCATAATGCAAACACAAACATCAAAATCAACAACAAAAACAACATGGGATTGGAATGCAAATGATGAGTTGATCATGCGAAATTAAGCAAATGCATGCATGGGAAGAAAAAAACAATGTGAACATGAAACAAAAGAGAATGGTGGGGCCCACGAACCCGAGTCCTACAACCGATGAAGAGGATATGATAAAAGACAAGGAATGCCGGAAGCGACAGGCGCCGGAAGAGAGAGTTATTCCGGCAGGGGAGGTTGCCGGAGGTCACAGACTCTGATTAGGGGTCAGGGACAATCTCGCCCTTCTACCGCTCAATCTCTCTTAAATTTTCGTTTTTATTATTAGCCTCTTATCTGTTTATTTCTCTCTCTCTCTCTCTCTCTCTCTCTCTCTCTCTCTCTCTCTACCCCTCCCGTTGTTGTTTCTCTCTCTACCCCTCAGAACAACAACCTGTCTGGTTTCTCCTCCGATGCAGCGGGAGAGAATTGCGGAGGGAGAAGCAGCGCATCACACTTAAATATCAGACGCCGGAGGGTTCCGCGGGGCCCGGTCTAAAGTTGTAGGGTGCGAGTACGTGGAGAAACCTAATTGGCTGAGGACCGACGAGTTCGGAGCTCCTGATTCGTTGTTTATGCAATTTAATTTACATTCGACATTTTGTCTGGGTGTTCTGTACTTTTGCTGTCTCACGTGTCGACCCGGCTTCTGAGCCCTTCCACTTCTCATACATTCTGATCTTTTCTTATTTTGTGCAGTTACGGTTAAATTTAATTAACATTTTATATTGATTTTTTTATAAAAATAATAAGACAAAAAACAATAGTAATATAAAATGTTGACGTGATTTAACCGTAATCATACAAATAAAAGAGGATAAGAGTGTATAGAAAATGGAAGGGCAGAGAAGCCAGTTCCCTTTGTTTCGTTTTTGCTTTTTGTTGTGGATGTCTCACGCGTCCTAGGATTTGAGTTAACTGTGTACACTGTACACCGACTTCAGGTGAGGAAGTTGGCTAATAATTTGTATCAATCTTATAATTTTTCGAGAGTCGAATTTAAGATTGTTAATAAAGAACGATATTATAGTACTAATAGCCGAGTCATCTCATCTTAAATGTTTGTGTTACTTTAGAGAAACAAGACACATTAAATTATGGCTCTATTGTAACCGGTTGATATTACAAATATTCCTTAAGGTTTTTCGTATTTGTCACAAAAAATCTTTTATGTTCTAAAAATTACACTAACACCCCGTTAAATTTTTCACATGGCCCTTTGAATTTTGTGAAAACACAAAAAATCTCAAGAAGTATTTATGATA
Source organism: Pyrus x bretschneideri (assembly GCF_019419815.1). Classification (NCBI taxonomy): domain Eukaryota; kingdom Viridiplantae; phylum Streptophyta; class Magnoliopsida; order Rosales; family Rosaceae; genus Pyrus; species Pyrus x bretschneideri. The sequence goes on along the minus strand of NW_025999390.1, from coordinate 7,031,859 downwards.
TTAAACCCTACACTAACCTACTTACATTTTTTATATAGGAAGTTTTAATTGGAATAATAAATCACTTTAAGTGCCCAACAAAAGAAGAAAATATGATGTCAATATAGGAAAGTTTTGGATTTTTAACGAGTTGTTACTTATAACAACTCTACAACTGTATTGAGATTTGTGTTTTATTTTTGGTACAATTTTTTTTTTTTTATCAGGAGTAATTTCATGATTACAGATGCACCAAAAATATAATACAAAACATAACCTCACATAATCACATTGAACCAAACAAAAGATACGCTCACCAGGACAAGAGACTGCATTGATGAACTTGCAAAAGAAAGCTCATTCGTCAAAGAAGCCTTGTTATGAGACATAACGAAGATGTCCTCATAGTCCTTTGTCAGGCAAACAAACAACAAAACCACAACAACAACAACAAAAAGTTGTCACTCTCCTGCTATAAATCACTTCCAACAAACACTGAGCTTCCTCTGCATATTCATTGCCATGCACACAAATCACAAAATCACCACCTTTGATTTGAACAAAAGTTATCGCTCTAAGATCTGAGGTTGAGCAGTAAGTCAAAACCACTACAAAAGCTCTCCTTTTTGAAAGAGAGAGTGACCACAATCACAACCACAAAAACTCTCCTCGACAAAGCAAGAGAGCCACCTACTAAAAACATGAAGAAGAAAAAGAAGGATCAAGAAAGATTGTCGTCAATCATAAGAACAAAAGCTGAAATCAACAACGAAAAGTTCTTTTTTTTCTCTCTAACGGCTAGGATTTTTTTTTCTTGCGGTTTGAATTGTAGAATTTTTTTACTTAAGAAAAGGGTATTAGGCCAAACTCAATTTGTTCATAAATGATATGTTAATATTTTTGTGCTAGGATAATTACATCGGCTAAATATATGAATAAGATGATATGTTAGTATATGATCGGATTTGCTCATTTAGTTCATCAAATTTGGTGAAAAAGTTTGATTGCATAGTAGTATACTTTGTCATGAATACACCATCTATGGTAAAAGAGTTTCTTTTAATATTAACGAGGACATTATTTCACAAAAAATGGAAACGCATCCTTTCTAAAACTATCGTCTGAGAGAGAGAGAGAGAGAGAGAGAGAGAGAGAGAGAGAGATAGGAAAGCTGCCAATTACGTGAACAAAGTTGTCGTGTCCGAGTGTCGACCACACAATATGGTACAATACAATGGATCTATTTCGTGTTCTAATTATGTGAAAAAAGTTGGAGGTAGAGGGAGTGAAAAGAGCCGATGAAGAACCTAAAACAACAACACTGGGATTGGAGATAAACAGGCCGTGCTAGCTTGTCTACTACTAAGTAATTTTTGAACTGGCATACGTTCACCAAATTGATGGTAGTGTGAAGGTGTTCAATCATTCGCAAGGCTACCCTAAAATGCAGTTTTATTGTTGAAATCATCTATGTTTTAGTCTTTAGAAGTCACATCTACAAGAAATCATTCAGTTCTAAAACTTGTTAATTTATTTATAATTCGTAAAACAACAAATATTGTTAGAGGAAATTTGTAACGAAAAATGTTAATAATCACAATACTCAAAGTAGAACATAAAACCTCAACAAATCTCTTCATTATATTATTCTATTACATTCAGTGCCTTTCCTTTTCTTAAGTATAGACATCCTAGCTAGCGACAAAGCCTCAATGCTCTAAATATAGCACGGCTCACCTTTAACTTTATACAAGAAATGGCAACCACTCAGTGAGTGTGATGATTGATATAAACATGCAAGTTCACTTTCAACACCCCTATAAAAAAGAAATCAATATAAGTCAAATTAATGGCTAACATACCATGTGTCATTGAGTGCTATGTAACTTTTAAATCTATTCTTTAGAAAAACTTTGATCGGGACCACATGTCCAGTCCGCCCACACACATAAAGCATTCTCACTGCTTATATTATATCACACCCACTAATTCATGACTCCAACCTTTCTATTTATTAGTTAGTGTGACGATCGCACCGAGTACTCTTTTGTCACCCGTTCATCAGCTTAAATAATCACGGTTTGAGTAACGGGGCTTTTGTCCTTTTCTTTGCTTTCTACCGAACAATCTGCAGCCTGTGACGCTTTCACATATGAAATCTGTTATTATTACCAAAAAGAAAACACAGCCCATGGGGCTGATATTCGCCACTAAACATGTCACGCAGCTTTGCCTCATGACTCAGCAAATCGGTTCAGTCATGACTTATTGCCACGTGGCTGAGCTAGTCTTTTGGGTTCGGTTTACTGACTTAATTCCACTCGTTTGAGAATTGCAAGAGCAAGGACAAGGGTAAGACAATTCTTATTAGTCATTCTGGAAAGTAATTGTCTTTGTGCAACTTCACTTGTTAAGCAATGACAAGAATGATTGCTATTAAAAAAAAAATATTAATTTTTTATGCTTTGTTAGCCTTATTCTTCACCTGCATTAAGTAGATGTTTGCACCTATTCGATAGAGATTACTCGCTTCATGATGTGCTTTGAATAACGAGTCGTGGTGTAGGGAACAAAGAAGTTGGTTGCATATTTATTAAATAAATAAATAAAACTCATTTTTTCTATTTTTTTTAATTTTTTTCACTGGATTAATACTTATTAGTGATTCTGGAAAGTAATTGTCTTTGTGCAACTTCACTCGTTAAGTAATGACAAGAATGATTGCTATTAAAAAAAAAAATTTATTTTTTATGCTTTGTTAGCCTTATTCTTCACCTACATTAAGTATATGTTTGCATCTATTCGATAGATATTGCTCATTTCGGGATGTGCTTTGAATAACGAGTCGTGGTATAGGGAATAAAGAAGTTGGTTGCGTATTTATTAAATAAATAAATAAACTCATTTTTTTATTTTTTTTTCGCGTCTTGTTGATCTTCATATTGTTTGAAAATCAGATGCATCAAATTATGCCATGGGGGCAACGATCAAATTTCAGCATTTGTTTACCGTTGGAAATTGAATGGTCCAAATCATCAAATTGTTGTAAATACAATAGCTCAAATGCTCAACTGAAGAGGGTCGTTGGGCTCTTTTGTGCTTTTTGGTGGCTGGCCCCCATGTCTGCTCGGTGGCGTCCGGCTGACATTGCCCCATGCCAGCGAGTGCAAGGCCTGGCAAAGAAAGGTTGGGCACTCCAACAAGCTTGGTGGAGCCTAACAATTGCCTTCTGCTTTTTGGGCAACTAGAGCCACATTTAGTGGGAACCGGATCCCCTCTGGACCCAAAGGAATTAAGCCTAAGGATCAAATGATCCGGATCATTGAAATTTGATTCAACGGTTACAATTATTATAACTTTTAGAGGGCCCTATGTTTGTAGTCGTTGGATCAAAATTTCAATGCCCCAGATCATTTGATCATTGAACTCAGTTCTTTAGGTTCGGAAGGGATCCGATTCCCATTTAGTGTGTTTTGGGTAATTTTCTTGCCCTTACTCTTGCCTTTGTCTTCTTTTGATGGATGGAAATTCTGTAAGTGCCTACTCGATTGGCACAACTTGTGTTACGTCTAACTGCTATTGTTTCCATTTAACTATTATTTTTATATTTGGTGACTTGAATCAACCGTTTGTCAAATTTAATGATCAAACAGATTTAGGTTTGAGTGTGTGATTTAGATTCATGTCACTGATACAATGATTTACAATAACTTGAATAATTATATTTAATTTACAACTCCTAAGAGATTAGAAGTCTAGACCTAGGAGATTTGCAATTGAAGTAATGGGTTGTGAATCGGTTGAGTTAGTGATCATGGCCATGTGGGTGAGCTGAGCTGAGTTGGTATTTTGAATTTAGTTTGACTGACTGTACGAGCAATATAAGCATGGCAATCTACAAAGATTTTTTCTACCCAACTGACAACTTGTGTTACGTTACGTTGCTTGGAGATTGTCTTAACTTAACCAATATTTGTTTAGTACATGGTTCATATATTTACAGTTTTGTTAAATTGTGAATTTAAGCTAGTGAACAAGTAGATTTCTATTAGAATTAGTGTTTTAAAAATCGGTCCTAGGCGCTAGGTGTAACATCTCACATCGACTAACGAAGAGGGGGTGATGTGCCTTATATGTACATGTCCACCTCCATATAGCACGAGGCCTTTTGGGAGCTCATTGGCTTCGGGTTCCATCGGAACTCCGAAGTTAAGCGAGTTCGCGCAAGAGCAATCCCAAGATGAGTAACCCACTGGGAAGTTCTCGTATGAGTTCCCAGAAACAAAACCGTGAGGGAGTGGTCGGGGCCCAAAGCGAACAATATCATGCTACGGTGGAGTCGAATCCGGAATATGGTAGGGGCCCGGGCCAGGATGTGATAATTTGGTATCAAAGCCACTCTGCCATGTGGTGCTAGTGTGCCGACGAGGACGTCGAGCCCCTAAGGGGGTGGATTGTAACATCCCACATCGACCAACGGAGAAGGGGTGACGTGCCTTATATGTACATGCCCACCTCCATATAGCACGAACATTTTGGGAGCTCACTGGCTTCAGGCTCCATCAGAACTTTGAAGTTAAGTGATCGCGCAAGAGCAATCCTAAGATGGGTGACCCACTGGGAAGTTCTTGTGTGAGATCCCAGAAACAAAACCGTGAAGGCGTTGTCGAGGCCCAAAGCGGACAATATCGTGCTACGATGAAGTCGAGCTCGGGATGTGGTGGGGGCTTGGGCCGAGATGTGACACTAGGCGGTGAAGACCAGCCACGATTTAGAGCAAATCATTTCAAAAAATCGATCTGAAGCTAGGCGGTCCTAGGCAGATTTGTTTTTTTTTTTTTTAAGTTTCATGGTGGTGTACTTATGGAAATGGTGTACCTAATTTGCAAAGGATGGATTGACTACAAGTTCATCCAATTGTGAAATGAATTGGAGAACTTTTGAGGGGATAAATACAAAACGAAAAAAAAAAAACAAACAAATAAACAAACAAACTAGATACAACAACGTTAAATAGTTTAGTCTATGTCAAATCCAATGCAAGGATCATGAAAAAGAAAAATTTAGTCTGTCATCCAAGAATACTCCTCATTATGATTATATGTTTATTGTTTTTTAAATATTGAACTTGTTGGATGGATATACTTTGTGTATTCTTCTACTTCTATTTTTGCATTTTGTCATTCTTTTATTATCCATACAAGTATAGTTTTTATTAAGTGTAAATAGACACTTATTTACAAGATATATAATACATTTATATAAATCCGCCTAGCCATCTGACTAGCACCTAACGTTTTTTAAAACCTTGATTAAAATGTGTGATTCAAATTCATAATCAAACACAATAACGCTCCCTAACTTATACAAAGTGGAACTACTATATTATAATCCTATTCCTAATAGTAATTGGTTTCGGAATCTTGTGGTCCTAGATTTTTCAGGTGTATTGCTTAATTTAGTAATCAGTGGTGGATGTGTCACTCACTTAACCTAATTGTTGAAGAATATACTTGATTAGTGTTAGATGTTCAACAGCATTTTGGGTAATTTAATTTAAGTGGGAAGGGGTGGTTTATATCAAAGGATGCAACTGCAACCAATGGACTAGGCTATGGTACAATGATACCAAAAAAGACTTTATATTCCCCCACCCCTTATACAAATTGATAAATAAACATATGCTATGATATGCCACTTAGACTTCATTTGGTACGTTGAAATTGTACTGGCTATTTCAATCGAATGGACTAATATGCATTAGATAGTACTAAGTCTACTGACTACATAATCAAGCGTGACTAATCCTAACTAATATTTGGGGTTGAGACACTGACTGCACAATGGAGACTGAGGTGAGAGAGGGAAGGAGATTTGCGAACGATGTCCAAGCCAGATTCGCAAGAAAAGGACAGAGAGAGCGAGTGATCGTGTTTTTCATTGGCTTGTTTCCTACCGATTAATTGTTAAAAAAAAAAAAAAAAAAAAAAAAAAAAAACACGATATAGTTTGGACAAATGATGACTTAGACGAGATTCAACAATTTTGAACTTCGAAACGCTTGATTTTCATTTCAGTTGTAGGTATAACCAACCTACTGTTAAGGATTAAAAAGTTAGAAACATAAAGTTCATTACAAATAGGCTCTTACAACTCACTTGTGTATGAACATCCAACAAAAATCCAAAATTCAAATAAACCACCATGTAAGATTTATTTTTATTGGTAAACCTAAAAAATTAATTCTTACGTGGCGGTTTACAACTTATGCCATATTCCTTCTAAACTGTTTCTTACCCACACATGAATTGGCTCCAATCAAGGCATTAAAAACAAACTAATGATGCTAAAGTTTTTTCGGTATTTGTTTTCTAATTTTCCCAACATACTGCCATTTGCAAAACACCTAACTTATTTTCATGGTTTATTTTGGACATTTCAGCTCCCCTTTTTTTAATGAATATGATTGACTACATTGAATTCTCAAAGCTTGTAATTAGTTAAACTTCATGTTAGTGATTCATTTTTTTTTTTTTTTTTTTGTCAAACGATAGATTTTGTTAGATTAGTCATCGACGAGGTTTGAACTCTATCATCATCCAAGAGCTCAACACATTTCCACCAGTGTGGTAAAGGATCACTTGCTCCGTGTTAGTGATCTTAATGTAATTTTTTAGTAGTTCACCATAAGTTTATGAAACGCACATGACATGTTTTTTTGTACCAAAAGATCAGTATAGAACTTATAAAAAGGAAGTCAAAAGTTGAAAACCAACTTATCGCCCACCCCAAGTGTACATATATCTTTGTACTAAAATAATAAATAAAGAAATGAAAAAACTTGTGAAAAATGAGGTCAAAGGTCTAAAATAGCATTCTTTTAGATAGAAAACTTAACATAGTTGAGGTGAGACAAATTAATGGTTTCAAAAAATTCATACAACAACCACTTAGTACTACAATCTAATAATATTCTTCTTCATTCAATATTGTTTAACGGAATCGTTTTTCATATAAATTAATTTACCTACTAAAGGAATTTACTTAGTCCTTATTATACTTGTAAGTAGGTAAACTAAAATAATTTACCTACTCCTTATTATATATGTAAGTGTGAAAATTGTTTTACAGTATTCTAAGTAGGTGCACTAAAGTATAAAATTTACTTGTATTTTGAATTCTCGCTTGGATACCTTTTCCATACAAAGGTATTACAATATTCTATGGAAAAACATCAATGCAATGGTATAGATGTGGAAGGCTAAGAGTAATATGTATGGGTAGGTAAATTAGTCTTACTAATACTAGCTTAAATTTTAAGATTTTTTTATTAGCACCTCACTAATGGTTGAATGCACCTCATTTAATATTTATTGTTAAATGACTTGTATAAAATAACTATTTAAATCCTAAAAAGTAAAGCAAAACAATTATTTACTTCCTACACCCCAAATCATTTAAAAAAGATCCTAACCACCCATAAATTATATATAATTTTGTATACGCCCACACTCACAATATTGTCGTGATTTTTTTTTTTTTTTTTTTTTTTTTTATATCAAAAATGTTAAGGATTCTGCAACATAAGAGATGGAGTACTCTAAAATATTCAAATCTTCTTTGAGATAGTGTAGTAGTGGTTTTTTTTTTCTTTTGCTAAAAATGTTCAAGCATGTTTGCTGTTTATTTCTTAGGATGGTTTGTGGTGCAATTTCATTTAAGCATGATTGCAGAACTGAGAATCTGCATGGACACAACAATAGCAAAATCAACTAGCCCATTCATGATTTCTTATTTAACAAAAACCAGCAAAGTAGCTATTTCTAAGTTTAAAATCAAATTCATATTTAGAGCTTAATTCCCCTAAATTGACAAAAACCTTGAAGCAATAGAACCATGCGCACTGTTTGTGTGCTGAAGACAAAGGATTTAAATTTATTTTTAGGAAATGATGAAGACTTGAGGTAGCTTTTGGTCTGGGTTGTGTGGGTGTGATGGTAGTTTCGGTTGGTCAGTGGAGTGTATTAAGATAATTTTTAGTTTAAAAAGTACATGTGGGGTGTTTTAAGTATGTGAGGTGTGTGAGGTGCTAATAAAACAACCCAAAATTTTATGTGAAGAAACAATAGCATTAATACCCCTTTTTCATTTTTTTTTTATATATATTTTTCTTCCAGAATCGTTAATTTCATGTTTCAATTTGCATGGTTTGAAAAATATTTCATGACATTAATTCACATAATTTCCATATAATTAATTGTAGATAACAAATAAGTAATTATGAGTATTTTAGGCATCTAAAAAATACAAATTGTGTAAAGTCAAACTTAATTAAGAAATTTTCCTAGGTGAAGCCTAATCACTGGATTGTAGTCAGAAAATTAAAGGCTTAAATGTCAAAATGACCCATGTGTTATAGTTATTTGGCCAATTTTGTCCTCATGTTTTTCTCCCTTAACCAATTAAGAACATTTTATTCAATCTCTATTAAAAAATTCATAAAAATATTATAACCTATTATAGAAAACTATTTTTCAATTAAAATAGAAAGAAATATAATTTCAAAATGAAATTCAAACAAACCCACCATGCCATATGCCTTGTCCTGACCCGAACCCCTACCTTAGCCACACACGCAGGCAACTCGACAAAGTGTCAATAAATCCACCTCGACCCCCCTTGGTACGCATGACTTCCATCATCGTAGTCTCAAGAAAATTAACCCCGATCGACCACCTCACTTTCGACTATGTAATCGAGAAACAGACCGCAATTGATATAGTCATATATTACCCTTTCTCTTTATTTAAATTTAAATTTATAGAAAAAACAAATCAATGAAGAATGACATATATAAGAGATAAACTTCTAATTTGAAAAATTATTAAGGTTGTGACATAGAACATAGAGAGAGTGAGGCAAGAAAATAGGGAGAGGAGAGAACGTTAAGGCGGAGGTCAGGGAGTTGGGAAGAGACTAATTTTTCTTTTAATTTTATTTTTTATTTATTTTTAAATCAAATAGATAGTTTTTGAATAAGTCTATAATGAATTATGAAATTTTTAATAGAAATTGGATGGAATGTCCTTATTTGGCTAACGGAGGTAAACATGATGACCTAATTACTAAAACACAGGACTATTTTGACATTTAAGCCAAAATCAATTATGTTGGATTGTAAATATAAAAAATTGAATTTCAGAACTAACGTCATATTTTCATAAAAACAAAAGCATGACACGTGTTGGGTCTACCTTCTTTACCAATACATAACGGCAGGCAGACGTTACCACATTCATGGAACTCTTAAAATGCTTGTGAATCGCTCATTTCGATTCCTCCTTTGTAAAAAAAAAAAAGAAAGCGACTAAAATAGCTCTTTTTGGGACAATTTGATCACACTTTCTTAAGTTTCTTTGACCTGTATTCTGTGATATTGTTACTAGAAATGGCTTTTACCGATAGAGATCAAGTGGAACATCCTCAATGTACACTAATCCACGTGTTATAAGCTTGTTTATCAACGAGTTTAAGTGAAACATCCTCATTGTGCCCACATGTTACAAGAGGGATTGGTTGTTATCGAGTTTAAGTGGAATATCTTCGGTACCCTAATCAACATGTTATAAAATAAAATTGGATGAAGAATAAAATTGGATGAAGAATAGACTGATAACACCACATGTTACGGTAACACCCAAAACGTTTCACCATCATATTCCCTCAGATATGTTAAAAAGTAAATTCAAATCTTTAATTTACTGCACTATATATAACATGGTATTAAATAATTTAAATTTCTGGTCAAAATATTTAGCAGGGCGGAAGAACTTTTAACTTTTAAAATTTCCTTTGTGCTGCTGTAAATTAATGATCATATACTTGCATGCAAGCACCCTCTATCCAAATTGATAAGGTTATATTTTCGGTGCCTTTCGGTCGAATTAATGCTACTTGAGCTTTGATCTGTATTCATTTTTCCGCTCAGAAATGTAGCCTCGGTGAAAGGGCAGAGAATAGCAGATGCCTAGCACATTAAGTGAAGGGCTTCACGAGTTCGGCCAAGCAGAGTTAACGCCGTTGCTGCTATGTGGTGTCCGGTTAGTCCAGCAATAGCTAGCTGCTCATTTGGGGATGCATGCTCAATGTAGTTGTCCGGTAAAACAATTGGTCGCCACTGGAATGTCGATTTCAGGCAGAGAAGCAAAATGAGTAACAATGTGTGAACATATAATGTGCCATTGACAATCAACATTGAACTGAAAGAACACAAAAAAAAAAAAAAAAAAAAAAAAAAAGATTACCTTGATGTTTCCATCAAGCTGTCCGTCGAGACAAATGAACTGTGCAACATGGGATCCAAATCCTCCAATAGATCCTTCCTCAACCGTGATCAGATATGAATGGTTCCGACAAAGCTGCCTAAGAAGCTTGGCATCTAAGGGCTTGCAGAACCTTGCATCAGCAACTGTTACATCAACGCCCAGCATTGAAAGAAGAGACCGAGCCTTGAGGCAGTTCTGAACCATTGATCCGTATCCCAGCAATGCCACATCTTTCCCCTCCGCAAGAATTTTCCCTTTTCCAATCTGCTCAGCAGCACAAAGAAGTCAAATTAAACGCAGTGGCGCAAAGAAGTCAAAATTAAACGCATAAGAAGTTAAATCCCTCTCTATTAAATGTACCAAGTTTATATAATTACTTATTTTTAAGCAATGAAGCAGAATTACCTCAATGGGGGTTCCACTGCATACGGAATGGTCCATCCCAACAATGGCGCCCCTTGGATATCGGAAGCAAACTGGATGATCATCGATGTAGGCTGCAGTGGCCACCATGTTGGCAAGCTCATTCTCATCAGATGGTGCCATGACGATCATGTTTGGTAAGCATGACATAAATGTTATATCAAATGCTCCACACTGCATGGGACCATCAGATCCTACCAACCCTGCACTTGTAATGACAAAACGCACTGGAATTCTTTGCCGATCTACGTCATGAATTACCTAAACAGGCCACGAGAAGATAAACTTCAGAGACATTATCATCATATTGTTATTATATCATTAAATTATTTATTCCACAATTAATTAAAATATAATTACTACCTGATCATAAGCTCTTTGTAGAAATGCAGACGGGATAATGCAAAATGGCTTTAGTCCTCCACATGCCAAACCAGCAGAAAAAGTAACCGCATGTTGCTCAGCCATTCCCACATCAAAAAATTTGTCAGGAAATCTTTCACGAAACAGTTGGAATGCTGTTTCCATATGCATTCCTGCATGAACAGTCACAATATCTTTGTCCTCCTCTGCCTCCATCACTAAAGCCTCCACAAAGCAGTCGCTATAAGTTCTATGGCGAATTTTGGACGGTAAATCATCAGAATTACTCAAACCTGCAGGTTTGGGAAGTGTAAAATAACATAAATGTCAGACCAAATTACACATGGCTTTTCATCCTCTGCCAAATGAGAAATGATCTTTGTAGTCGGCAACTTCTTATACTCACTAAAGGCCTGAACGAAGGCCAAGCCTCAGACGACATATATAAAACCAAAGTATATTGGGCTGAGTTTGCCCACTTGCAAGTCAACTCATGAATCCTTAAATTTACAGCAGAATTTTGCACAGAATATGAAATGAACATCAGAGGAGGAGATGAGAGGGTAACATACCTTGTACCCCACTCTTTGGGTTGTTTTCACCTTCCCGATTTTCTTCCGTTAGCACATGAACCAAAACAGGACCCATTGAATTCAGAGATGCCACTTCTTGTAGAACGCAAATCAAGTCTTCAATATTGTGTCCGTCAACAGGGCCAATGTAATACAATCCGAGCTCTTCGAAAAGAGTTGATCCTAGTGGACCGACCATACCACGTGCATACTCATCAACTTTAGCTGCCAATTCATGCATGCCTCCTCCAATTCTTTTAGTAACACCCTGAAAAAAAGGGGGAAGAAAAATAAATACTTCATAGAACAAAAGGCACAAGGCACAAAAATCTTTATAATACTCAATAGCAACAGAAAATGTTTGATATTCTCCAAATACCCAGAGCCCACTATGTCCTCTCAGATGAATGCCACACAAAACCGAATAAATTTTCTATACTCAGATTGTCTAAAGTATTGCCGAAAGTTGCATAAATTCTTCCATACAGATATCTCTCATTAACAAATCCAATATATCTAAGTTCTAAGAAAATACTTGAACAAATTTTAATGTCTCGAAATCTTCCAGTCCTAGAGGTAGGATAATAAAAACCACGGAAATACCTTAGCAACTTCTCTAAACCTCCGAAAGGATTTACTTGACTGGAGCTTGCTTAGGGTACTCGACAGAGCACTAATAGCTGTCTTTGGGCCCTCCTCAGTCTTTGGGTGTAAAGAGTGCCGGCTGTCATTTAAAATAACTACCATATTTGAGTCCAAATAACCTGCATTACCCATTGCCTCATAGACCTGACCGGCCATCGTTGTCCCATTGCTGATTACTGAAACAATACGTTCCCGCTTTCCCTTAATATCCCGTGCAACTGCCATGCCTGTAAATATTATAATAGCAGTCCAGTTGAAAATAATACTGTTTTAAATCCAATTTAGCTGGCCAAACTTGAAACAATTGCTCTTACATCATAATAAATAACGCTCAGTAGGAAAGACCATATTACTATTACTAGCTGCATAAATGCCATCAGCTCTAAGGCAGCATATACGGTTACAAATATCCAGAGAAGGGTGTTGCAAGTCATGTTGAATAAAAACATGAACTTTTTCCGAAGAATGTGATTTCATCACAGGAGAAATAAAAAAGAAGCATACTGGAAGTAGACATTACCCAGTCCAGCAGAAACGCTACTGCACCCATGCCCTGGCCCGAATGGATCATATTCACTCTCAGGTCGAGATGAGAGACTAGAAAAACCATTATTTCGTCGAGCTGTATGTACGAGGCCCCGCCTTCCTGTAAGTATTTTATGTGCATATGTCTGCCAGAATAAGAGAAAACTTTCAAAATTTATATCATACAATGACAATGTATAAATGTGCAGCGAAACTACCCATGAATGATTTCTTTGCGTTCTATTTATATGTGTTCTTTCTGGTATTAACTATGTACAGCCTAATGTAAACAGTATCAAAAGTTATCCATAACCTCAACCGCCACTCTTAGAATTAGCCATTACTACAAAGAGAAAGGTATGTATTTGTGATCTTACTTGTTCCACGACATCCCAAATTATCTTGTCCACGGGAGCATGAAAAACACGGTGTATTGCAATCGTCAACTCCACCACTGCCAAACTGGCTCTGAAAGACTTTCGTGTTCTCAACATTATAGATGATAACTCTGAACGGATTTCATCAGATAACTGTTTCAGTTCCTGCACTGATCGTTCTGCGATGAGTAAAGAAGTTGGGAACTGAAGTGTAAGCACACAAAGATAAGTATTTAAATGCCTCGGAACTAACTTCAACAGACAAGTTCTTCAGGTGGATAGGATTTTCAACTGAATCAAGAATTGGAGTTAAGACTTCTTCCAAGAACCACTCATCATCGTCAGGTAGAGAACATATCCGACTTGCAAATTCCTGCACCGAGAAAACAACACACACTGCTGCCTATGTAACTGCGGACAAAATAAAATTCCATCTTTTTAATAGATTCATCAATTCAGATCAAGCTGTGTATGTACTTAGTGTGAAAATACGAAATCATATGCCTCATGATCTAAACTTTAAATTAACCTAAAAAGCAAGAGAAATGCTAATGGGACTCTCCATAGACTGTCTGTCACCTCATGTTTTTGGCACAATATTTTATAATGTTAGCACAAGAATTGACGATAAACTGTGAGGTGGCTGAGATCAAAACACTTGATAATAATTGTGATAATAAGATTCAGGTTTTCGGGCAATCAATACTTTAGAATTGCCATTTTAACTCCAAACCATTTCAAACTACTTAGTATTAATTTAAAAACAAGTTCTCATTCACCAATAAACCAATTTTCTATTTTCAAAAAAAATATTTAAAAAAATTAGTGACAAATTAAAAATAATGATAATAAAAAAAAAAAAATTTCCACTCACTCAAGTCAAGAAAAATCTCTAATTAACAAAATGAATAAATTTACAAGCACCTTACAAATTTACACAAAATTTAACAATTCAAACAAATCATAGATTTGCTTATTCTGCAACCACAAATACAGTCTCCAATTTCTAACCTTTTTTCTTCCTTTTTTATCCTCAGTTTCTGCAGCATGTAAACTAGATAAGAAGGGAGGCGACTGAGATTACCTTGGATGCAGGGGCAAAAACGGAACTTGGGTACAATTTATGTCCTGGAAATTCCACATGCAGTGGGAAATTAGAGCCAAAGAAACCCGCTTTGCGAGGAAAAGCCCCAAACTTTCCATGGCAATGGGATGTGATTCCAAAAGGGTACCCAACAGAAGCCGCACCCATCTGAAAAAACGCAAATCCAGTTACCCAAATTCAATGAATTTCAAGAAACGAGCTGAATCCGAGAGCTCACTTGCAGAAAAACTCAAACCCAGCTACCCAAATTCAAAGCATCTAAGGGCTGAGTTTGTATAAAGAAGGGATTTTGAAGGGTAAAAATTGTCGGAATGCGAGACATGAGACGCGAGAAAAGTTGTTGAAGAACAGGGCGGGGACGGAAGAAGAAGAAGAAGCTAGTGGAGTGGAAGTAAAAATCAACAAGAAGTGAACAGAGGATTCGGAGGAGACACAAGAAGCATATGTTTGGAGAGTATCTTCTGGAAAAGTCCAAAACATATGGAATATTTGTACCACGTGGTGGAAAAGTCCAAAATATAAGGAATAAATTTTTATTATTACATGTAAATTTAAATTTTAAGATTTATGTGTTCGTTTTTAAAAAGAAAAATTCAAAATAAAAAAAATTAATTTTAAACTTATACGTTATAGGCAATAGTATAGTCGTGGCAAATATACACCACAAATCCTAAAAAATTAGTAAGGTTTTTAATTATTAATAATTAATTGCCCCTCCAGCAACTTATAATCCCATTACTCTGAAGATTTCATGACAACTTAAAGCAACTCTAAAGGAAATATCAAATTTTAAATATAAAGTTTAAATTTAAAAGCCAGTACGTTGGTATTGTTAAAGTATTGTTCTTATATGTCAATTATTATTATTCTTTTCATAATTATAATAAATATTTTTAGAACAAAAAACTTAATAAAATGATAAAAAGTGTTTATTAATTCATTAAAAATAGAGTTGAAGTTGTTGTCAAATTTGACCGTCACCATCTTTACTGCTAATTTATGTTATACTACATAAGAATTTGTATTTCCTTTGAAAAACACTAATGTTGTCCTCTTTTATTGTTATTGCTGATGTGGACGTTGGTTTTGTTAATCTAAACACAATTTTTTAGTGTTTTGTCAACTAACTAGGAGTTGGGAATATTTATGTAGGGTTGGATCGATATGGGATCCAAATCGAAAATGGATCCCAAATCTCAAACCAAAAATTTTCAGGATAAGAATTTAAAGACCAATCCACCAATCCCAAACCGAAATTTCATTATTCCCAATTTTCAGAATTCCAGAAATGTTTTGGGTATTTCGAGATGGATCGGGATTGCGTTTTGGGTTTTGGGCTTTTCGGCTTTTGGGCATAAATTTGAGAGTCTTGGGTTGTGGGAGAAAATTTGGGCCTTTGGCTTAAAATTTTGTTATCAATTGAAATTTAGGCTTTTTACCTATTATCAATTTGAAATTTCCAAACGACTTAATTTCATACTTCTATTTTTAATACAATTTACTTTCAAATTGCTTAAATTCAACATTCAACATGTATGCAACCAAAATAAATATACACATTGGTTCGGTTCGGGATCAGTTCGGTATGGATCCAAAAATTTCAGTATTATTGGTTTGAGAATTTTCGGTATGGGATCAGGATTTTTTTGGTTTGGTTTGGGATTTTTGGGAAAAATTTCCAACCCTATATTTATGTGTTCTTTTGTTAAATTTGATTGTGAAATTGGGACACAATTATATCAATGATGTTCCATCGTTAGAGGTAAGTATGTTGGAAATAAACCGTTCTTGTTAGTTTTTTGTTCGTTTGTATTGTGAATTAGAAGGAAGAAGTTTAGAGTTAGGAGACATTTCTTCATTTAAATGAGTGAGAAGGATTGTATGTGATTGGCATCTTATAGAATCGTGATTAGGAGTGTTCAATTTTACTTATACAATTTAATCTAACTAAATCTTTAATTGGCTCTTCTCCTTGTGCAAATAAGTAAAAGCTAGTATGGTGTCTGGTTGAATTGACACGAAGAGTAAAAAATTTTGGAATAGAAATGATAGCTTTATTAAGATGAACTCGCTTAGGTAAATGAGTTTTGTACGAGAACATGATATCAGGAGGATTTTCAAACCAAACTAATCGTTACTATCTAATTAAAAAGGCAAACTTTGCTAAATACTGTCAACACCATCACAAAGACGTGGCATATAACTAAACCTTACGTATGTCACAGTTGTAGATAGACTCTTGATGTCATAGGCAATTAATCCCAGCAGCGAACCATCCATAGCGGTGCTCAGGACATCAGCAATTGCTTGCGTAGAAATTATCTCTATAAAAAATTAAGTCCATTTGTTATATCGGGAGAAAATATCTCTATATATATTTTTACAATACAAGCGTTATTATTAATAAGTGAGGGACATAAAATATGGAGAACTGGATTTGGATTTAGACGCGTACAAATTAGAAAGGAATTAATGAGTAAGTTACGTTTTAATGAGGAAACTTAACTGGCATTGTTTAACTCCCTTGCAAGGGAAACGTTTAACGTTTCATGTGGAATTCAAATGAATTGCCTTTGCTTGTCGGCAACAAGTATATATGATCATATCACTATGATACATATGTATTTCCGTCCTCCATCTTCTAATTTTATTAGTCGACGAGTTTTGTTAATTTGTTCTGCACTCGATCATTCTTCAGTGCCCTATTCTTCTCGCTGATCGCATACTTACCAGGTAATGCTACCACCATCTTTTACATATAGGCATCCTCTTTACGAGAGAGATTACAATAAAACCGGTACACCAGTTCACCATTGCCATGACGTCTTTCTCCCTCTCTACAAATCCCTCAATGTTGAGTAAGTAGTGAGTAGGGGATGGATGGCTGAGATTTCTAATTTTCTAGTATTATTTTTATGTGATTGAGAGCCTGAGATTGGGTTCTTGTCTCAACTCTTGGACTCTTCCGCAGAAGGTTAACAACAGTAAAGTTAAAAATCCTACTTGCTGCACTTTTTTATTTATAATTAATCCCAACCAAACCATTAAACTCTGGTCCTTCTCTGCCCTCCTCAAGTAAACTAATTAGTTGAAACTAATTCGATTTTAATCATTAACCAATCAGTATTTCTTGCTTTCTGTCATTTTTGTTTTTACCAGTGTTTGTGTTTTCACTTTCTGTTGTATTTACTTGCTTAACCAGGTTATACATGTTCAAACTGAACTCCAAACCTTTATTTTCTGGTGTCCTACGCTGAGCTAACAAAAAACTACACAAACAAATTAATCTAATTTTCAAAACTTTTGACTTTGAATGAGTCCCTTTCAAATTACAATATAAAAACAATAATTTGCGATTAACTATCTAAGGGAAAGATATCATTTCCGGATCTCTTCCACTAAGACTATCGGATCAAGTGATACGGACCTTTGAAATTTCATCTAATGGTAAAAAATTATTATAGTTTTTAAGGGCCCAAAACAGGGGGCCGTTGGATAAAATTTCAAAAACCCGAATCACTTGATCCAATGATCTTGGTGAAAGAGATCAATATCTCCTACGTAAGCAGCATTATTCTCACCGGAACATATAATATTGTTAATTTATAATAATTATGTCTTATATTTAACTAGTCCCCTCACATTAGTTTTCCTTAATTTATTGATCAGGAATGTCTAAGCCTCAGAGTTCTCTTCCATACCTGCTTCTGTTCTTCTTCTTCTCAGCAGCGCTCATGCATTCCTCTCAGGCTGATGTTGGCACTGCTGCTCAGTACAGGCCCCCTTATTTACGTAAGTTCTGCATGAGTTTTACTCTTATACGCTACAAAAGAAACTATACGAAAGAATTTCGTAGGGCAAAATAAGGTCGTCGCACGAACGTTTGCCCGATGACTACTCAAATTCCTTCGGGCAAATAATGTTTACCCGACAACATATGCAGCCATAATCTGGAATTTTTATATCATCACAAAATTTGGCTAAAAAAATGGTTTTCGGATATTCATAAGTTCATTTGCTCATAATTTTTGAGATACTCTCTTTAGCATTTCATTACTTTCAGAATTTAGACCCTCGACGATTCTATTAGAGTAATGCTATTAACACATACATATACAAAAGCTTATTCACTCTCTTATACAGTGGATCCTAATACAATGCTAAGTTAGATAGTCTATCAAATTTCCGCGTCTAAAATAACAATTTTGTCTCTGTTAACATATCGATACTAATTAATACCTTCCATGCATACAGCTACCGCCTGCGGTGGAAGCGACCAGGGACAGTTTCCTCCAGGCAATCTGTTCGCGTCCGTTGGCGAGGGAATTTGGGACAACGGTGCAGCTTGTGGAAGACAATATCAGGTGAGGTGCATAAGTGCTCCCGTGCGAGGAACCTGCGTTCCAGGGAACACGATTCAGGTAAAGGTTGTGGATCGTGCACTCTCTTCGGTGTCCCGACCTTCAAGAAGTGATGCTACCATAGTTCTCTCTACTACTGCATTTGCTGCAATCGCCAACTCTTCCGCTACATTCGTTAACATCGAATTTCAACAGTAAGTAGTGAACACGTCTCATGATCTTATATTCTTTTCTGCCTTTTCTTTGTACCACCATTGACATTTAACTTTATGACTTTCGTTTGGGGCCGTGAGCTTGTTTTGAATACGTAATTATGGTAATTAGACAGGGGATTAATTAGTAGGGAAACGAGTAGGTGGTCTGTTGAGGACCTAATTAATTGTTGTAGAAGGCACAAGAATATAAGATCAGTCGTAATCCATGCCTGATATGTAGTATCTTTTGCAGCTTAGTTTTGTCCAGAGAGGTGGATTGTCTATCCTCTCATTTCCATACTCTCCCTATGCCTTTCTGTTTGTATAGTCACGGTTAATAGATCGAGTCACCAAGTTCTAAGTCAATGTAGGTGCAATACCTTACTTGTAGTAATATAAAATTGGGTTAGTTATAACAAATCTGGAGTTCTTAACCCTGATCAAATTGCAGTCAAATTGATATATCGATTCACAAAACTAACAAAGTGAGAATTATAATTGTGATCCGCTGCCATGGAAGAGAGAGAGAGATAGAGAGAGAGAAGTGGGACATTGGGTTTGAATTTCTTGGTGAAAGTTAACGATCAATTCAAAATTTTCCATTTGGACGGAATCCCTTGATTTTCTAGAAACTTTGAGGATGGAAGGTCATTTGGTTTGGTTGGTTTGCGTGTGGGTACCCTTTACATCTTGTGGTTAGTGTGGAGTTGAACTTTACTTCTAATAGTGTCTTTCTAGAGAGTCTGAAGACTTGGATAATTTTGTCATATACAAATTGGAGAAAATGATTATTATCATTAGATCCTTCTATTATTTTCTTTGCGCCTACTCTCAGGTTAATTAATTATATATTACATAATTCAAATGTAACAAGATGTCGTTGTAACAACCAACATTATTAGTGTAATAAAAATCGCATAATCAATATTTAAGTACTAATTTAATTATCAACAATTAGGTCATATGATTTACAAAGTTTGATCTAAATAATTGGTATCTCTAGTATTACTCATAGGAAAATTAGTAGGTGATTTTAAAGCTGCTGTCATTTATATATCACTTTTCAATTTTCTATCCCTTAGCAATTTTGCCATTTATATCACTTTTCTCTTGTCATTTAGTTTGGTTTTGTGTTTATTCATGACAGTAATTAATGATCAAAGTGTAATTTTTTCATTGCAGGATTTAACTGAAGGGGAAATTCTACAGTATCTTTAAAAAAAACATGGACGTCATTTGTAGTAATAAAATTATTATTAGATGCCATGAAATTATCTATCAATAATTTATTTTGCATTCTTTACCTTCACTTGAAATGGTATTACATTATGACGTTGACATGTAGCACCTAAATTACAAGAAAAAGAGAGGTTACACTATAATCGTCAAAAGCTATCTCCAATCTAACATGCAAAAGTCAACCGTTATAAAATCATATTTGACTCCGAATGTGGTGGTGTATGTTTTAACATTTTCAACGCAAACATAATCAAATTTGATTTTCAAATTCTTAACTTTTAACTCTTATGCACTATAGATGGATTAAGTCAATTTTAGAGCATCTCCAATGAAAGATAAAATGCCTTGAAATTTGATATGTGTATTTTACATTTTTAGTTGCCCGAAAAACTTCCAATGAAGGAATGTAAACTATTCATCTTAAACACCTAATTTACATTTTTTTTTTTTATAAATCCTTTGGTAGTGTGTCTCACTAATCTACTGATTATCGTTTGATTTATTTATTTAATATACAAATCTTAAAATTTAAAATAACTTAACGATATTTAATTACTTGGCTGGCAACAAAAATGCAATCCATAATTTATATACATCGGTCGCATTGGGGTTAGAATCCGATCCTCGTCGGATTCTTTTGTGAGAATTCAGAATTTCGTGAATTGTATCTGTTTATCGTACATTGTGCAGTTAAATATCATTTTAAATATTTTTATTTAAAATTAAACATAAAAAATATTTTATAAAAACTAACCATACGATGTACAATAAAAAAAACACAATTTATAGATTCTCATAATTCTCATCAAAAGAATCCAAAGAGGATTCTTGTTGGGTGGGGATACTGGTGGATATTTTGAAACTCGAATTAACCAACGTAACATAACTTCCAAAAGACAAAAGACCCAATCCAAATCCAAATACAATCAAGCTAAAGAACCAGTAAGCAAAGTGGTTTTTTCCGTAATTAACAAAAAAATCGGCGGGTATTTAAGCGGCAACGCCTAACGATAAATATTCTCTCTCTCCAAACCAAGAAAGATCCGACCTTTCTGGACGCCCCTCTGCAAATTCTCTCTGCGGTTGCGTTTCGCCGAGTCGAAAGCAAAACTTTGGCGATTTTCTCAGTTGGATTCAATTTTCCCGAGAAAATGTCGGGTAAAGGAGCAAAGGGTTTGATAATGGGGAAAGGCCCCGCAGCAATCAACAAGGATAAAGACAAGGACAAGAAGAAACCCATCTCTCGTTCCTCTCGTGCTGGCCTTCAGGTGCGTTTTCACTTCGATTTCTTTCATTTTTTTTTCGTTTTTTTCTTCGTGGCTAAATTTCCTTTTATCAATTTTAGGCGGTACGGTTCTTTATTTTTGGTGAATTTTAAATCTTTCTGCGTTTTGATTCATGGGTTTTGCCTGTAAAGACGTTTTTTTTTTTTTTTTTTGTGTTTTTGCATTGTTACTTTAGGGGCGTTTGATAGCCATTTTGTTTCAGTCCTTAGAATTTGAATTTTGGATCGGAAAATCTAAATTAATTGAGATTTTATATATGGGTCATGAGATTTTCTTAATTTTAGAGCTCACTAGTTCAAAGACCTCTGCTAAGTGCGCTTGATGGGATACATGGTTAATTGTGATCAAACATGATTTGTTTATTTGGTGTTAAAGTAGTGTTCTTTCTTTCGTTTAGAATACACCGAATGTCAAGTGTAGGCAGATAAACATCAAATGTTCTCCGTTCTTCATAATCCACGTTGTTACGTGGAATGAGCTATGCAGTCTTTTGGTATAACGATTTAAGATATATGCTGTCTTCTTCGGAATATGGATTGTCTGTCTGAAGCTTGTTTTTTCGTTTGATCGTTTTGTGCGTTGAGATGTCTCACGGACAATTTACAGTACTCTTTCTTGGAGTTAGTTTAGTTTTCTGTTAAGCAACATGGCATGCAATGCAGTTGTTTCAGAAATTTGTAGTCCTACAATGAGTTCAAGATAGGTTCTTCCAACTTGATAAGGTGAAATTTCTCACCGAATAGAAAAGTCCTCGTATTGTTGATCTCTACAATTGGAACATTGGTCCATTGTGTTGTTTCTTACTTTCCTGTAATTTGCTTTGACGTCGTAATATGCTGGTGAGGCATGACAGCAGGCAGAGCTGTTGGCATAATACCTAATGGAACAGAACCTAATAAATTGTGACTACTTGCTTGGAATCTGCCTTTAAAGGTCTGCCTATATAGTTATGTTAAGGGAAGAGTCCCATAAATTGTTTTTGCGAACGATTTCAATCTTATTTTGCTGAGGTTATTAGTGTGGTAATAGATAGCTTCAGACCCTGGTTGAGATGCATAAATAGTCGTTGAGAGCGCTGTTCTTTCTCCTTGTTCTCCAATGGCAGATGGCAGTTTGCATTCTTTCATTTAATGATTAATGACTACAATATGATTAGATGATTATTTGGGTTCAAGTATAGGCTCATGAAATTCTTCAAGGCGTGAGTATATCATGGATGTTTGCCCACTTGTTAATGATTTATGTTTCATAGTTCTTAAGGTGTTCCGGTTAACAGTGGATTTTATTTGGTTTCTTGGTATACGTATACCCATTGTATTCCTGTTGCTCATTCATGAATGCATATTCCTGCAGTTCCCTGTTGGTCGAATTCACCGTCTCTTGAAGACAAGGGTTCAAGCGAATGGAAGAGTTGGTGCAACAGCTGCTGTGTACTCTGCCGCTATCTTGGAATATCTAACCGCAGAAGTCTTGGAGCTGGCAGGCAATGCAAGCAAAGATTTAAAGGTGAAGCGTATTACACCCAGGCACTTGCAGCTTGCAATTAGGGGTGATGAAGAACTCGACACCCTGATCAAGGGTACAATAGCCGGTGGTGGCGTGATCCCTCACATTCACAAATCTCTCATCAACAAGTCCACCAAGGACTAGCATCCTTGTGGGTTCGCGCTTTTGTCAACTCCTTGTGGAAAAATGGAACTCCTCTGTACATTTCGAGATTCATTTTGTTCATTGATAATGTCCTTTGCGGATTGACAGACTGTTCGATTTGGAACAATCAGAGAATGTATTTTTTCCATTCTTTTCTTCTGTAGTGGAACCACTCTGAACTGTAATAGCCAGTGTCCTTAGGTTGAGGTTCTGAGCTTTTGTAAACCGGCTTCAACTTAACTTTTTTCCTAATGTTTTTTATGAGGCATTTCATCGAGCAGATCTATACCATTGACTGTTTTGCGTATATCTCCCTCATTAGTGTTTTTTTAGCTATGTTTTAGGTCAATATTGTTGTACTGAATCAAACAAAGAGTTAAATCATGTATATATGGCTTGGAGCTCAAATTTATAAGACGATTGGAAGGAGGGAGAGTTAATGAGGCTTTTATTATTTTCAGAAAAAATAACCAACTTTACATTTGTGTCATTTCGCTAAAATCATACGCGTTTTCCTTTTGTGGTATTGGATGAGGATCAAGTGATAGAGTTTACCGGAGAGATGTCGATTTTGTATAGCTTTTGTTGAACTCGTCTGCTTCAAAAAAATGAATTCAAAAAGAGATATTTTGATGGTAATTTTGTCAATTACTTAAAACGATTACAAACCCAAATCTCCATTAATTAAGGACACAAGCACATTAATTAAGTCAAAGATCCCACTGTAAATCACCAGTCTAACGGCATCCGTCTCATAACTAAAGCCAAACCCTTCACTACAAAAAAACCATACTTGAGAAAACATGATGAAATACATAGAAAACGATTTGGAACAAGAAAACCAACTACCCTAACAGATTCTTGAGGAACAGGGAAAAGTCGACGGGAATCAGATAGCTGAGACCTTTGGAACATCCACCGGGAACTGGTGGATCTCATCCATCCATGGATTCTTCTCCTTTGCTGGATTCACAGTTCTCAAAGCCTTCCAAACTGCACTGTTGCACTTGAACCCGGACCCGAATGCTATCTGCCAAGTTCGGTCTCCTTTCTTCATCCTACCCTTGGCTTCTGTATAAGCAAGTTCGTACCAAAGAGAGCTACTTGAAGTGTTGCCAAATCTGTGAAGTGTCATTCTCGAAGGCTCCATGTGGTGGTCCGAAAGCTGCAAGTTTTTCTCCAATTCATCTAGCACAGGCTCTTCCTCCGGCATGAATGCAGAAATGCTCAAAAGCCAACTTGAAATCCGGGATGTAAGGCTTCACTTTCATCTTCAAAAGTTTTCTCCCAACAAGCGTGGCAAAGAAGAGCAACTGTTCGGACATAGGTAACACAAGAGGACCCAAGGTAGTGATGTTGGTCTTCAAAGCATCCCCAGCAACCGCCATGAGATCCTTTGACAAAGAAACTCCAATTTTCCCGGCGAAATCCTCTTGTTGGGTAACACAAGAGAAGCACTTGTCATCCGAACCTTTGTGGGTCCGAACAGTGTGCACCAACTGATACTTGGATCGACGTCTGTCTGACCATTTGTTTGAAAGCAAAATTGCAGCTCCTCCCATTCTAAACAAGCAGTTTGAGACAAGCATCGATCTATCATTCCCGAAATACCAATTCAATGTGATGTTTTCCATGCTAATGACCAAAGCATAGGTATTCGGGTGGACTCGAAGAAGATCTTTAGCAAGATCAATTGAGATCAAACCGGCACTACATCCCATCCCACCAAGGTTATAACTAATAATATTCCCTCGCAGCCTGTAATGATTGATAATCATAGCTGACAAAGACGGTGTTGGATTAAACAAGCTACAATTCACAATCAAAATACCAATATCTTTCGGTTTAATGTAAGTTTTTTCAAATAGCTGATCAAGGGCACCAAACATTACCATCTCAGCTTCTTTTCTCGCCTCTGCCATACATGGATTGGGAGGCACCCGTATAACAGCTTCAGGGAGGTAGGTTGACTCCCCAAGACCCGACCTCTCAAGAATTTTGCGTTGAAACGCGAGGTTTTCCTCAGTGAATGTTCCTATCGAATGGGAACAGTTCATGAATATCTGCCTCGTGACTTTGCGCGCATCCTCCGGCTTATAGCACGAGAAATCAACAAGGTAAACAGGCCATGGACGAGAAAAGAAATAGAGGGTCAATAAGAAGACCAAAAGAGTCGAGCAAAGGACAACGGATATGAGATTGAACCTGAGGTGATCCCAAAGGTCATGGAGGTCTTGGAGTGAGAATGTAGACAGCTGTGCCACGGTGAGAACAAAAAGAGGGGATAAAAACAGGTACATTCCATGGGTGATAAGGTAGTGGTATCCGAGCTTTACATACTTCAATTTCACGGACTGTTTGAAATCGGGAAGCTTCAATGAGGCCGAGGACACCGATGATGAAGGGATTAAAGGTGTGTTTAGATTGGAAGGTGACATTTTTCCGAAAATTCGAAGAGATACCTGACCCCTGATCTCAATAGAACAGTAGTGTCAAAGAAGTATGAATCCTCTTTCCTCAAAACCGAATTCAAACAACATTTCGGGTTACAGAATGCGATTTCGGGTAGAGGAATCAAAGATTCTAGGGACTGGATTTTCCTAGGGACATTCTGGTATATTTGGGGGTTTCAGGAATTAGATTTTCTCTGGATTATCAATCTTACAAGAAATTTAACGACAGAAAACAGCAACTGCAGCTCAAAGGACCTAAAAACCCCTGCAAAATAACCAGAAAGCACGTACCTTTTTTATGATTCTGTACAAAAAGCAGGCATTTTTTTACAATTTATACAAAAGATGAAGCTACAAACGAATAGATTGAAAGCATTGCATGCGACCCAGATGAGAAAATTGAATTCTGAGAAAACTGACCTGAAATTGCAAATCTGATGAGAAATGTTGGATTTTTGCCTGAGAAAACCAAATGGTTTCTTCTGCTTTTCGAGTCACGTGAGTTTATGAGCGAGGAGGCAGAGTCGGGACAAAGAAAATGATTTTCAAATGCTGTTGCGTGTCTTGTGTTTGGGTTGACTCGTTGGTTTGCAACTAAAATATTATGATTCAGAATCACAGTTAAATGTTTCTTGCAAGCTTAAATTTTTAAATAAAATTAAATAATAATAATAAATAAATCTCTACTAATTAATAAAACACTCATTGTCAACCAAAATCCTATGAAATTACCAGTTTAACTCTCTAACATAACATGAATAAGAAATATGGGGTAGAAATGTAATTTCACATAACAAAATTTTGCTGTTTTTTTCAAAACCTCATCTACATCCTAACATATCTCCAATTAAAATAATAATAAAAAATTAAAAAAAATAAGAAAAAACTTCTCTCTCCCACTTTCTCTATCATTCTCTTCCTCTCTCCTTCTATTTCAAAAACAAAAATAAAAAATTTTCTCACATACTTTATGTGTGCCTATGTACTCGTAAATATATAAATAAAGAAGTAGAGTGAGACTTTAAACAAACAGACTATGTGTTCACGAGATAGCTTACCAAATACAAATAGGATAGGTTACCAAACAGAAATAGGTTACCAAGTGCAAACAACTTCGACGGCTTGACCTGTTAACATTTGCCAAGAACTAGTCCTGCTCACAAGAAATGTCACATGACGATATCATATGCGTTCGAGCGTGATTAAGGTCAAAGATTTAATGAATTAAGTTTATTGATAAAAGATCTTGGTGCATGGTACGACTATATACACCAATACACTGACGTATACTAATATATCATTGATAAGTTTTCGAACATGTTTGTCACACCGTAACGTGTTGTTACCAATTCATATTTTTGTAATAACATTTCTATGGTTCTCTTGAATATAATATATTACAAGTCTGACACAACTGATATGTTTAAGGATACAAATTATAATATTAAATAAATAAATACATGTGCTATAATTGTCGGGCTAAATTGAATCATTATTTGGTTAAAATATAAATACACATTAATACATAAATAAATTGATAACATTACTTGATCTCGTACTTTAGTCCCATCATTTTGCTTATATTTATATTCTAAAGTACAATATATAGGTAAGAGAGATTTTAGGTGTTTTGACTTTTGAGTATGGATTGTTACTAAATTTTGATCAAAATCCCTCACTTTTTCTTGGATTTTTTTCGTGTTTTTAACCAAATTCCTTGTTGTATGGTAGATCGAAGCAAAACCCGAATTTGGCGAAGAAAAAGAAGAACAAAACCAAACCCTGGTTATCACTTCATGGTGAACTGGTAAAAGTCTCTGTCATCGAACGATTGTTGTACTTTTTACGATATACAACGACCACCCTGTTTTTTTACCACATGTTGACGGTAGACTAGTAGCATAACGTTTTGATTTGATAATACAATATCATGAGTTATTAATTTAGAACCTTAGAACCTCATCCGTTACATGCAAGTCACTTTCTAAAAAGCAAGAACGTATTCGAAGGAAAATATGAACATGTTCAAAGTACGAATACTTTCAAGGCTTTTTTGCCCATGATCCACTCTTGAAATATGGTTGCTTAAATGATCCGTTTTTAGCATGTTGCCGTTATATCATCGTTGTGTCGTTGATATATGAACAATATGTCATCAATATCTCGTCAATATTTGAATTCGTTAATCTCAGCAACCAAATGTCAAAGTGAATTATTTAGCTAATTGCCCTACTTTCAAACTTTTACAAATGAACTTAGAATAAAAAATAACAACCATTAAGGGCGGAGTTAAGAATTTTCAAATAAACGGTAAAAATTATTTTCTTCCTCGTGTCTAATGTGACGGGCATAACCAATTTTTAGGGTGAGCCGGTGAGGTGAGGTGAATTTGAAAACAATTGGCACCAAATTTCACCCTTCTTTCATCCGAACCGTTGATACAGGTGACGAGTGACGAGTGCCGGACGGTTCAATTCTAATTTCCTAGATAGCAACTGTAGAATTGAGTACCATGCAGATCAAAAGTATATACAGGAGGTTGCTGCAGAACCAGTGACTAGAAGCTCAACGAGTTTGACAGCCATTCCCGCAATTTCTCCGATTGCAATCCCCTGATGTCGAGGGCTATACTGCGGCGGACTTCCATGTTGCTCTTATGATGATTGGTCAGAATTGTTGATGAATGACAACTCAGAAGCCAATGCAATATGATCACTACCCCATTTCTGCAAAACCGTCCCGAAAAATTATACCTCAGAAATATGTCTCTCCAGTTCTTTCATTCAACCAGGATTAATCCATGTCGTTTATTATATATTGCTTCAGTTGAAAAGTCTACTCTTATAATCGTAATTTTAATTCATTCCCTTTTGCTTTCCCTAAACTAGTAAATAGATATCGTTCTCTGTATAATGTTCGGTGGAAAACCCGTACCTTGGTTGGGAACCCTGAAGTCCACTGCATAGCTTGCTTTGGAATAGGAGCAAGCACCTTGACAGTCTGCAGACCTTCGGAACGCCTGGTATTAAAAAAAGAAAATTATAAGAAGCAACAATAGGTCTCAACCTATTCCGCGGGCTCAGAATAAGAAAGTAAATTGTCAGACAAGAGAGTGGTACACGAACTTTATTAAAACAGGTATGTAATTACTAAACGAGTTCTCGACTCAAAATCTGATAAGAAGAATAGGATGACAGGAAATGCACATGGAAAATCAGAACCATAGAAAATTTACCAGATGTAATCAACCGTGCCCAAGAATAATTTATTATAACTGGTCACCTGTGGCTCCCCACTTGAATCTCTGGTGCCAGAACAATCCTGCAAAGATGAAACTAAAAAGAGTAAATGGCCAATTTGCAGATCAAACAGCAATGCTCTAAATAACGTTCAATAAGGATATTAGACAATATGACTACCTCAACTTCAGTATATGTGCTCTTAAGCTTCAGAGGATGTTCTAAAAGAGTGTGTTCCGCATTGCCTGTGGCAGTTTCTATTTCCATCGGAGTCCATAGTGATGGATCATAATAGGTTCTCTCCGCATTGGGTGATGCCAAAAATGCTGAGTTGGGAGTAACTGAAGTAAAATCAGATAGAAAGGCATCTTCCGTATCGTGTAATGCAGATATAAACGTTTTATCATCTTCAGCTGTATTTTCATCTGCCGGAATGGCTTCATCTAGCACATTAAGAGATAAACTTTCCATATTTTTCTGCAATTCAAGGTCAGCACTAGCAGATGGACATGATATGTCCACTTGATATGAGTCTGAAGGGCTTTCCCCCTCGACACCAGAAACTGGATCAGAAGACATATGCCCTAAGTTTTCCAATGAAGAGACTTTGGTATCATCAGTAATGGAAGCCTGGTTAGATAGCTTAGACAAAGGAACTTCTGAGTCGATAGGAACCACAGAATCTGGATCAGTCCCTTCCCTAATAGAATCATTGTCCCTCGTAGAGGGATGTTTATGGATATCACAGTTCAACCTTTCTTTCTCTAGGCAAACATCTGAATTCAAATGTCCGCTCGATAATCCATGATTTGAATTAGAGGTGAAATCCACTTTTTCTTCGTATCCCATCTCAGTCACATGGAATGCTGATCCAGTTTCAACCTCAGAGACATCTAAAGAGTTCTGCTTAGTTTCTTGGTTCACATCAACATCTTTGGAACCGTCATCTTTTCCAAAATGCACATTGGGGCAAGACTTATCAAAAACGTCTGGAGTGTCAGTACTTTGAGGCTGAGACAAGTTGTTCGCTAATGGAACACTCTCTGCACTACTTTCTGGATTATTTGGGTTCTGGATATCCAATGACAGATTGCCCGAGTTCAATCCAGCTTCCCTCCCATCTACAATTGGTGGACCTTGAACTATATGACTAGCAGGCCCAGCCCTACAATATTTTGTCACGTTTTCAAATCAAAATACACGCGGTACTCTCAAATATAATTGTCCCCACTAGTCACCTCCTACAAACCTTACCCATAATTACGATCATATGACCTTGGTGCATAAATTTGAGCTGACGCTTGTCCAGATACCTTATCTCTGTCAACTCCAGACAAATCTAACTGCAAAGTATGATGCAAGATATATTTGTAATTTACAACTGCAAGGAGGTCCAAAATTGAGAAGAAATGAGCTTACCTTCTGTTCTGAAATAAAGTTGTATAACGGACTCTGACAAAAATAAATAAATAAATAAATAAGTGTTACGGCCACATTAAAACAAAAAAGAGAACTCCAATGCTGCAATAAATATCCTTCAAGTGGTATACGCAAACCTTAGGTGTACAATTGAAATCCCCACAAAGAACAATTGGAGCATCATTCCAGATTTTGGAAACAGCATGAGCCCTATCCAAAAGAACCCTGACCTGTTCAAAGGAAAGATACAGGAAAATGTGATTTGAAGTTTCTGGTTGAATGAAAACTTGAGCATCACAGAAGTTAAAGTTTGTGATGGATTCCACACCACTCAAGCAGTTAGTTCCATATATCGGCCAAACACTTTTTATCGCTGGTCGATGTATATACAGAGAGAGAGAAAAAGAGAGAGAGACTACAATGGTCCACTACCTGGCCAAGCTTAATTTCTCCCCGTCTAGGGTTGTAAAGCACATGAATGTTACAAATGACAACTTTATTAGTACCTGTTGAGCTACAGATATGAAAGCAATTCAGTTATAAAATCTTAATAGAAAAGACAGAACTGTCTTCTACTGTTAAAGCTAGTAGGTTCATCCAAATATTAATCAAACCTGTATGAGGCATCCTAATGACAGCATGCGTGTGGGGTGTGTGCGTGCGTGAGTGTATATCATGAATGAAGGTAAGTTCTTTAAAGATTCTAATTTACCTTGTTGGTAGAGCTGCAATATTTTTGGTGCTATTCTGACGTATTGACTGTTAACAAAGAAACTAATAATATTTGTATGAAAGCATATCAAACAAAAGAAAAAATGACAAACCGATTTTGAACAATCAGAAATAGTACTGGTTATTACATGGAAGTTTCAAGATATAAATATTCCGAGTACCTCCAGCACGCATATTTGAGCAACATTATCCCGAAGTCCAAGCTTATTGAACTCGATGGATTCCTCATGGACCAACTTGAATCTATAAAGGCAATTAAGGTAGACATCAGTACCAAATCAATTTGCTCAGCACATAAGATACCAGCAGGTTAAGTCTGAAAAGATGAATACATGTTAAAACAAAGTAGTAACAAAGAAATCCCAAACAAAATACTTAAAGCGGTGCAAAAAAGGCTTAAATCAAAGAATAGGATAAGATAAGGATAGAAATATCAGTGCGAACTACTTTTTATTTTTAGCTAGTACAGGCGCATATTGACCTATACTGATGATTCATAGTAAGTAAATAAACTTCTCCCGGAGCATAAGCAGCATAGTAAATTGGATGAATGACTGCTCAGTGTTCATACATCAAGGGGATATCTAAAAAGTAAAAACTAGACATATTCTACCTTGACGATCTCCAAAAAATTGCACATCCATCAACTGGATTGCCAGTCCTCATCTGTACAAACCAAAACATTGTTACAGTTCCACCATCCATGAACAACTATTTTTTTTTTTGGCAAATAAACAACTTGATGAACTGACTTTATCAAACAGAGAACTTTTTGAGTTGCTGAAAGTTAGCCCAATTAATCTCTTTTCCTGGCCTTTACTACTAGAAAACTTATCTGCATGCAAGGACAACACGAAAAATGGCATCCTTCTCCTAATATCATGCACCCTCTCTTATTTGGTAGAATTAAGGGCAACATGCATCCTCTTATAGTTATTTTTATGAGCCAATTTGAAGTAATAACTGTTAATGGTATTTCTTGCACAATATAAACCACCTATATGGATGTTATCCATCTACCAATCTCCGTAAAACCCTCACTTTTTCTGGACAGTTCTTGTTCAAAAATCTTTGTTTCTAATCTATCTAGTCCACTGCACTAAAAATATTTTCTATTGATGCTCAAAAAGGTGTCGAGCCTCTATATAATACAAAAACATGTAAAGAGGGAAATCTTAACATATGATATGGATGTCCTTGCGTTAGCAAAGCAGCAACATAAGCATTTTTAAGCACACCTTCCAAATGCCGATGTACCCTTTAAGCTTCAACTCCTCCTCAAGGTCCTCAAATTTATCAACTTCCTGCAATCAAAACGTCAGTCAAGTGCATCAAAAAGCAAAGCACAAATTAAAGATGTTTCAAACACAACCGCCCCAACATTCGATATTCTCACTGAACTAAACAAAATTAACGGAATGTTGTCGAACGCTGCGCATAAAAACCAACACCTGAAGGCACATTATGTCGGGTGACCACAGCCCGAGCTCGAATATCAAATTTCGCTTTCTCCACAGCCAGTCCATCATATGATGAGGTATGTGATAGTATAGCTTACTCCGGTGATCGTTAGCCAAGTAATCAGCTAGTATATTATATGACAACACAGTAAACCTCTCTGCCAACACGAAAACCATAAATTCAAAAACTAAGCTTAAACCAAATAACCTCCGATTAATTTGTGATTATGGTCGATTACCACAAGTAGGGGACGGTGTTGTTTTGGAAAATTCCCAGTTCCGATAGTCCAAGGGTTTCGGCCGAGGCCGGAATTGCTGCGGCGGCCGAAACTGCTGAGGGGGGCGAAACTGATGGGGAGGCCGAAAGTGCTGATTCGGCCGGTACGGTTGATTGTGATCGAGCTGCGGAGGACCGCGGAAGTGGTTGACATCGAAAGACGGCGGCGGAGTCCGACGATAGGAGGTTTGGTTGGGGAAGGGTCCGGAATCGCCTTGCCGGGACCCTAGATTGGCGTCGCGGACTGAGCGGAAGTGGGAGTCTCCGGTGACGTAGTTGTTCCTACCGCCGCCTGAGTAGGGGCGGTTGGAGAAGCCTCTCTGCCATGGGTTTCGACCACCTCGGTACTGTGAAAGAGAGAGCACTGGTTAGTTGAAAGTTTCAGAACCATTTTTGAAATTGAAGAGAGAGAGAGAGAGAGAGAGAGAGAGAGTACAGGAGGGCGCGAAGACATGATGGTGACGGCGGAGTTGGTGGCGGCAGCGGCGAGGAATTGGAGGGAAGGAGGAGGAGCGTGTCTCATTTTGACGGAAGGAAGGTAACGGTTTTCCGGATGGCAGTCACCGGGTCCCTAGTCACAAACATCGGCGGGACCCACACGTGGCTAGGGAAAAACTTGGATTACAAATAGTTCGAATCGAAATTTTTTTCTCGAGTGAACAATTTCGAAGGTTTTGGATGTACCCGTCCGATTGGAATTTTATTAAACTTGTTTTATCATATTCTTCTCATATTTAGATTTGATTTTTTTCGTATTTTGTATATATCATACTATTTATATTTAAAATGTTGTCTAACATAATTTTAGAATGATGCTAAGGAAATTAAATTTTAAACTAAATGATGTAATTGTTGATGGATTTGGATCCTCGTCGGATCCCCTCTATGGGGATCCTAGGGATCAACGAAACTGGACCGTTGATAAAAAATAGTGCGGTCCCAATTAAATGCTTTTTATATTTTTAAAAGTAAAGCACCATCGTTTTGTGTGAAAAATATAAAAAAGGAAAAAATTGTGGCCGCATGATTTTTTATCAACGGTCCGTGTTCGTTAATCCCTAGGATCCCAAGGGAGGAGATCCGACGAGGATTCAAATCTGTTGTTGATGATCATATTACTTAAGCATTGATTAATGTGTTTATTTTCTATTAATGACACATAACAAATTTAGTTTAAAATTTTGACATTCCTAACATTACTCATAATTTTGTGTTATACACTCATGTAAGATCCTGCAAATTTCGCAAAATTCCAATAAAATATTGAATGGTAAAAACATAAAAGTTTTCAAAGTCTTGCAAAATGTACGAGATCCAAAGTATGTTCACAAAAATTTTGAGATAAAACCGATTCTGAAATTTTAGATAAATTCCAATAATCCAATATTTCGAAATTGAAACTAATATTTCATTCCAAAACTTTTTTTTAATTGGCACTGGAATAGTTGCTTCCGATCTAATCCGACAGAAAATCACTCTTACCCTCGCTCATCCATTCCTTTTAATTGAATTTTGTTTTGATTTCATTAGTTATTTTTTTTTCTTTCTATTTTATGTAAAGTACAACATTAGAAGGTGATTCTAAATTGGTCTCAATTTTTAAAAATAGTTAAAATTAGACATATGTTAAGTCACTAATTTTAGGTATTACATGCCCAAATATTGAAGTGGGTTTATGTCACATCCCGGGCTTGACTCCACCGTAGCATGATATTATCTGCTTTGGGCCCCTATCATACCCTCATGGTTTTGTTTCTGGGAACTCACACAAGAACAAAATCGTGAGGGTATGGTAGGGGCCCAAAGTGGACAATATTGTGTTACGGTGAAGTCAAGCCCATGATGTGATGGGGGTCTGGGCCGGGATGCGACAGTTTAACTCTTAATTCGTCTATGGCTACATCTGGTAGCACATTCTTGTAATTAAGCAGGGTATTAAATTAGTTGGTTGGATGAGGCCATTGAGTTTGGTAAGTCATTTGCGAAGCTTTAAATCCTTAACTTGACCCCTTTAGCCAAGGAAACTTAGAGTTTAACTTGGCTAAAAGGATTTGACTTATGGATTTTAAAGTTGATGATAAGTGAAAATCACTTTTAGTATTTGGAGTGATCTAACAGATGTAAAAGATTAAGGCCTTAACCACCCCAATTGCATTCAACTTCATTGTTTGGTTCCCATTACCCTAGACTATCCCTCGAGAATAACCACTCAAGCCCCTTTGCGAACAACTCTAGGCCATCTCGACATCCATCGAGTACAACATCAAGCAAATATAACACTCGAGACAAAAGAGATAACTCAACAATCATTTGAGATGAGCTCGAGTTGTTCTTGAGAAGGCTCGAGTTATCTCGAGCAATGGAAACTAGAAAATGGTTTAAAAGTAATTAGGATTTGTTAAATTGATTTTACGCAACCAAAAATTCAAAATGAAAGAGTTTACACAATCATCTTTGAGTTGTTGCTCGTCCTTGTCAATTGATTTTCGTAAAGTTGTAAGTGCAATCATCTTCTAGTGTCTTTGGCAACAATCATTTTCTAGAGCTACAAATATGAGAACACCGTTAGATCATATGATTAATAACGACGTTTCATCACCCGTTTGAATTTCTTTGTCAAATCCAATGAGCGAAAGATAATCACCGGCGTACACAAATTTCATTTCATATTCTGTAACAAGTGGAAACACAACAGTACATATATGTATATACACTATTGGTGAATGCTCAAGAGTCTCAACAATAGTTTTGTGTCTGTCACGTATTGAATCTTGCAGACTGCTTTCTTTAGAAATCAACGAAACGTTTTCTCCATGTTTTTATGTTGTACAGTTACTTATCAGGTACATGGAACCGTTAGTATATGGGGAGTAGCCGAAGAGTATGAGAGACTTAGCCAAGGAAGGGCTCCCGACTTTCATCGAGGAAGAGAAGAAGCTGATAAAGGGGTTTTTCGATTTTATTGGCATCAACTACCATACCGCAAGATTTAACTGGCATCCTTTCCATGTACTTTGCAGCATAGTAGTTGATGCCAATAAAATCGAAGGACCCGACCTTATCAGCTTCTTCTCTTCCTCGGTGAAAGTCGGCAGCCTTTCCTTGGCTAAGTCTTTCATACTCTTTGGCGACTCCCCATATACTAACGGTTCCATGCACCTGATGAGAAACAATACAACATCATTAACATGTTATTCTATACAAGAGTGACGCCCAAGTACAACATAAGCGATACTTCTTCCGGTTATATAACACGAAAAATATATCTAAGACTTCTCACTAATTAACCAACCAAACTGGAGTTGTAGAACTCTGTCTTGTGCTGAATTTGAATAAGGCTCAACGTAGTGTCCTACCAGACTCGTTCCAATTTTTCCTCCGTGTTTTCCCTTCAAAACAAGTAAAAATAAATAAAGAATCATGAAACTGATGGCAAATGAAAAGAGTGTTATTCACCATGAACTAATGTTTTGTTGGTTCATGGACTTCCTTTTCACTGGTCTTGAAGAAGAACACAGAAATCAGAATCAAGAGAGATATTTGAGGAATTAGACATGATTGCAAGTAGAACAAGAGGATAGCGGGAGTAGTCAACTCAGGATCGATCCATGGCGAGTGATAATATACTCACATATTCTGCAGAAATGAAGAATGAAAGGAAGCATAGGTACATGATCAGAGGGGGGAGAGAGAGAATTCTAGAGAGCAGTTGTTTCTTGTGTCCCAAATGAGTATTTGTTATGTACTTATATATAGTGCAGCACTTACACTCTTTCACACGCAGACTAGTTCACAGTATGGCGATGATTTACACCTAGCATGGGGTTGTGGCTACGGAGCAAGGGACATGCCAAACATTACTCATCGCTTACGAAGTTTTCCCTTCAACTAATATCGATATAATATCACGTGCTAAAATATACTCATCACTTGACCTAAAGTAAAAAATATTGATTGACATCATTTTTTTCTAGTTTAAAATTTAAACTCTAGATCAACGTTTACAAAATATAGTTTAAATATATAATCTTTCCAGCATTTCTCGCCACATAAATGTGTTTATGAAAAATTATTCAGATTTGTTGGGCTAGTTGAGTATTTAAGGTTTAGGGTGGGAGGGACAGCCAGAACTTTTACCATATATAACAAAGGGAACTTAAAATTCAACACACAGCTAATTAATTAAAGAGGGTGCATGGTCCAATTGATTGGTAGGAATGGGCGATGCTAGGTGCATAAAAAAAAAATAAATAAAGTAATCTCAAAGCAACAAATTGGATTAGTTAATGCGCCCACATTTCATGATTAGCTAGTCAAGGAATTAGGAAAGAAATCCTTTCCGGATCTCTTTCTCCAAAACTCACTGATCAAATGATCCGAACTCTTAAAATTTGATTCAACGATAAAAAATTATTATAATTTTTAAAAGTTTTTACTAACTTCTCTGTTTTTGGCTAAGGGTCCGGATCACTTGATCTGTGAACTTTGGAGGAAGAGACCCAGAAATGATCTCTTTCCAAGGTATTAGGTACGTAGTGAGATGTTCTGAATATTATATGAAAGAACTCATAAGAAAAATATGTCAAAATAATAATATATGATGGTTTTTTAGCCAAGAAAAAAAAGAATGTAGTAAGCATATATGGTTAAATGATTTAAAGGAGCATTTAGTGTGATGTTGGGACGAGTTCACTGAGAATTTTAGGTTTAGGTTTTGAGAGGGTGGGAGGATTCAAACTTCACGTCTCAGCTGTAAGTGAAAATGCTCTTAACCACAAACAAAACAATAGACCAAAAGCTAATTTGTGAAAGGTGTGACAAATGTCTTGGTTTGTTTTATTTCGATGGTGTTATCCACACTCATTTTTACTTCTCGCACACTTCTCTTAATTTTCAACCGTCATATCGAATGAATTGAAGAACATTAACAGACAAATATTAACAAAAATATGTGGAAGGTAAAAATAAGTGTGAATAGCACTACACTTTTATTTTACCTTTTTGTTACACTCTTTAAAGGTTTGTCGTGTTTTCACCCAAGTCACATGAGTTTTCCTCGATTACAAGAATAATCTCTAAAGTTTCAAATTTATTTTACTAAATTGTCCACTTTTCCAAAATTCCACCATTTCTCCTCATTTTTGCTGAAGTGCCGAAAACCCTTGGTCCTGATAAATTAGAAAACTTTCAAATGATCATAAGCTAATCCGATCAACAAACGACAGTCATTTCTCCAGAAATACAGCAGATGAACAGTCACATAACTTAGCTTCCGAACAAATTTTAGCAAATTCATAACTCTAACAACCAGACATCATCTAGCATAATTTAGAAATAACAAAGATCAAAATTTAATGCAACAACTTCCCCATTTGATAGCTTTGACATTTATTTCTTTGTCTGAGTGATATACTTGGTAAGAACGTAGCAGTCTGGAGGGGTGATGTTCGTGTAATAATTCTGGATGGTTTCCGTGATTTCGAACCCAAATTTCTTGTAGAAGTTTATGGCGTCCTCATTGTTTGTCTGAACATGCAAGTATATTTCTGAAATATTTTGCTTGGCGCACAGATCAAGAGAATGGTTCAACAGTTTTTTACCTGCAAAAATCCCACAACTTTGATAAGAAAACTATGCGGTTGTTAATATCCAGATTAAGCAAATATTTTGCCGTAAGACAGTACCACCAAAAAGTATGAGGACTTTTCTTGACACCTTAATCTTAATTCTATTAGACATTTAAATAACAATTCACTGTATATACAACAAGTTGTATCCAGAAGGTAAACTCGACCAATGCATGGTCGTATCCAGAAGGTAAACTTGACCAAAGCATGGTTCATGTATTTCGACCACGGTCGTAACCAATAAGCATGACTTGGTGGTTTCTCAAACAGACTACCCCCTTGCCATACCAAATTTATAATACGAAGAACAGTGCTTGCTTACCAATGCCTAGCCCACGGTATGGTGCTAAAACTCCCAATGTCATTATGTACACGCGGACAGCTCCATTTTCCTTTTTCTCAAGCCGGCATGCAATTGCACCAACACATATATCACTGAAATATGCTGTACAAAAATAATAGCAGGAATTAAACTTTCCTTTCATAATGTTTGTCAATTTGGCATGTAGTCAACTTCAACATAGACACGAGTGCTAAGGGTATACCTACACAGGAAAGGTTTGCAATTTTGTTTACATGTACCAGGTATAATTATCGATCTAGCTTTCTAGACCATATATGCACCTTCAACTAGATACTGTAAGAAGTGGACTATCATTGCTCGGTGAATAAGCTTGTTAAACTTAAACAATAGTCTCACATTGGTCCTCACACAATAGCATACGGCACATCCAATTCATAACAGGATACCTTTGAAAATGCTCAAGCTAATGTCCGACCAACTTCTTCATTCTTAATGACCCTCTTTGCACGTCTAATAAGACATACAACATCAGTCCTCCCAAAATCATGCCGACATATTAAAAGAACTAACACTTCAAAATTTTATTGGGGAAGTAGGTTATAAAAATAAATAGCACTACAAAATTTTACCGGGGAAGTAGGTTATAAAAATAAACATAACTCATCAAAGAAGACATCTAATTTTGTTCGAGTGGTGCTATCCACACGCCCATTTTTACCTCTCACACACCCCACTCAATTTCCAGCCGTTTGATCATACGAATTGAAGAAGATCAATGGACAAAAATTAACAAGGATATGTGGGAGGTAAAAAGGGGTGTGTGAATAGCACTACCCTTTTGTTATTGAGGAACTGATACAGATTCAGGGGATAGCTGATCACTCAACTACCTCACTAATGCTGCACCAGAACCTCGTCATTTATCTTCAAAAATATGTAGTTCCTCACGGTTTTTTTAGAACACCAACAAACAGAAACAATTGACTTAAGACACATAACTATTGAACCAAGCATTACTACCATAACTAAAACTACCCAGATCCCTGACATAATAATAACTTTCCATCCCCAATTTACTTGAAGGTTCCAAACCCCTGAGTAAGCTATTAGAAAAATAGAGAGTAAGCTAGTAGATTTGTGTTATCAACACTCTTCAAAAGTCTATCTGAGTGAGTGAAATCGGCATTTCAAAATGCAAAGAGCTAACATCCAATATTTCTCAGCGAAAGCCATAAACAAGTTCCATTTTCGGATAACCAGAAGCAAACAAACAACAACGAAGATTACGAAATACCCAGAACGAACAAACCACAAAATATTCACAGAACAGCAATTAGAAGTAGAACATAATTACAAGCTCAAATTACTATATCCCATCAAATCTTTCACAAAATAACCAATAGCCAGATGAGATTTCAGGGCATTTGAATAAAGAACCTACATTTGTAACACAAAATAAGCAAACCCCACAAAACAATATGCATAATTAAGCAAAACCCAGAAAATATTAAGCAAAAATAAACAACACCCAGAAATATTATGCAAAATTAAACAAAACCCAGAAAATATAATTCAAAAATAATAAAGACTGAGAATCGAAGCTCAACCTAGCTTGGTGAAATCGCCAGAAGCGAGGGCATCGGCGTAGTACTTGTCGTTGTAGCGGACTGGGAAGAGGGCAGTGTTGAGTTTCTTCAGCTGCATCACGTTCTTGTCCCGCAGTCCGTCCAGCGAGCTTTGGACCTCGCGCCCAGCCCCCATTTCTCCACGGAGAGTTTTGCTTGACAGAGAAGACGAGCAGAGAGAGAGACGGGGAAGAGAGAGGAAAGGGGACGGTTTGGAATATTGTACGGACATCGCATCTTTGGGTTTTTGTGGGAGTGGTATGTGGTCCGGGTCGGGTCATGGAGGTAATAGTTTGATAGTTTGGGTCACATCACAAGTGGTAAAACCTTTAGATGTAGGCCCATTAATAAGAAATGTGGTTAATTAGACGATGAATGCTTGGCTCCTCAAATATACGAAATGATTTT
Source organism: Pyrus x bretschneideri (assembly GCF_019419815.1). NCBI lineage: Eukaryota > Viridiplantae > Streptophyta > Magnoliopsida > Rosales > Rosaceae > Pyrus > Pyrus x bretschneideri. The sequence continues at coordinate 6,991,271 of NW_025999390.1, read as the reverse complement.
CGCAAAACATTGGCTGACTTATTCAAACCGTTAATTATACTAGTCATATGCGCAGACGTTATACGTGTGTAATTTAAATTTGTTTATTATTTGTTATGAAAATATTTATATCACTTCTTAAAAAACAAAAAAAAAAAAGTTGAAAAAAAGAAATTTGAGCGTGGAACTTTGAAGAAGGGGTTAAGGGGTGGTTTTGAAGTGGGAGACCTGGGTTTAAGGAAAAACCTCCTTTATTTTTTAAATAGGATATGTTACGTTTACTTGGCTGTGAGATTCGTGTAAAAAACAGAAAATAGGAGTGGTATGTAATTATTACGTTGTTGTGTTTTTAATTTTGTTTAGCTTTAATGAGAGGATTAGAATAGTAATTTTATAAAATTTTGATTGACAAATAATGTTACATTAATACGTAACTTAGATATATTATTCTATAAATACTTTTAGTAAAAAAAGCGATTAAAAATAAAATTATTTAATTAATCAATTGTATTCTGATAATTTTTTTGACAGTTTAATGACAGCCAAAAAAAATATATTATGTTGGGTCGTACAACATTGTTAGTATTTTAGAGAAACCAATGTGATTATCTTGTAGTTGTCCTATTGTCTTTTAGTCACTACTCACTACCCAACTTTCTTCAATTCACCAAAAAAGAAGAATAAAGAGACTCTCTTGACCTCTAGAGAGAGATAGAGCGACTGAGAGGAGGAGAGAGATGAGTCTGAAGAAAAAACCCAAGGCTAGTAATTGTGGGAGGGAGCATAGCAGGGGTATCATGCGCCCACTCGCTCATATTAGCGGGGTGGGATGTTTTGGTGGTGGAGAAATCATATGCTCCCCCAACTGGAAGCCCAACTGGGGCTGGACTTGGCCTTGACCCTCTCTCTCTCAGACTCATCCAGTCATGGATTAAAGACCCTGACCTTCTCCACAAGGCCACTCTGCCGCTTACAATTGATCAGGTACAAGTAACAGTTCTCTATTCTATATCGTTGGATTGTAAATCGAAATCGAATACTTCTGACGCATATGCAAAATGATTATACACACGTGTCAAACTGTGATTTCTTCGGTTTTCTAACGAGCGTGGATTTTTTATGGTGTTGTGTAGAATGATGCAATTGATGGTGAGAATAAGGTGAAATGGACGCTGACTAGAGACGAGGACTTCAACTGCAGAGCAGCACATTGGGCTGACCTGCATGCCCTTCTGTACAATGCACTACCACCAAACCTGTTTCTTTGGGGTCACCATTTCCTATCTTTCTCCATTTCCAGTGACAAGTCTTCAGTTATAGTGAAGGCTTCATCCCATCGGACCAATGAAATCATCGAAATCGTCGGTGATTTGCTCGTTGCGGCGGATGGATGTCTCTCTTCGATCCGCCACAGTTTTGTCCCTGACCATAAACTGAGGTTTGTTACGTCAAGTGTCAACTTTTTCATGAAAATTTTCATGTTTTGAGTGTTGTGATATCATGATATTGTGTGTGTTTTGTTAGGTATTCGGGTTACTGCGCATGGAGAGGGGTGCTTGATTTTACTGGAAATGAGAGTTCAGAAACCTTAACCGGCATCCGAAAGGAATACCCTGAGCTTGGGAAATGCTTGTACTTTGGCTTAGGTTCTGGGACGCACACCGTGCTATACGAGCTTCTGAACCGAAGGCTGAATTGGATTTGGTATGTCCACCAACCTGAGCCTGATCTGAAGCATAACTCGATGACCATGAAAGCGAGCAGCGACATGATCCAGAGTATGCACCAAGAAGCAGAGAAAATGTGGCTTCCAGAGTTTGTGAGAGTGATCAAAGAAACAAAAGAGCCTTTCATCAATGCCATATATGACAGTGATCCTTTAGAACAAATCTACAGGGACAATGTTGTACTAGTTGGAGATGCAGCTCACCCCACAACTCCTCATGCCCTAAGAAGCACGACAATGTCGGTAGTAGATGCTGCGGTGCTAGGGCAAAGCTTGAAGAAGTGGGGAGCAGAAGATTTGCAATCAGCTCTCGAAGAATATCAGTCGATTCGGTTACCAGTCGTGTCCAAACAAGTCCTGCACGCAAGGAGAATGGGTCGGATTAAACAAGGCCTTGTTCTTCCTGATAGACAGCTTTTCAACCCCAAGATTGCTAATCCAGAGGAGTGCCAAGAGCTGCAGCAGAAATTCATGCCCTTTTTCAGGGATGTTCCATCCATACTACTTTAATTCAACCATATAATCGTCAAGACGCATCGTCTTTCCGGTTCTGTAGCCAATAAAGCATGATCACTGTTTTGAGTATTGTTGTTCGATCTTTGTATGAGCAAGATTAAAAGTTTGAACTCCGACTATTTGTACACAATAATGAGCATTCAAATCAAAGCTGTTTATAAACCGACGTCGACAATGCATATGAACAAATGATTCTGTTATTCATTCAAAACTAAGATAATATTGTCTACCACCATGATTGAGGAAATGCTTAACTCATCCTTATACATCTCTCGCACAACTCATTCCCATCGGATTAAATACAACCTAAGATTGATACAATACGGAAAAATAATATTTCCACAGCAGCTTTAACATTCCTAATGGTGAAAAGAACATAATACACGTAACACTGTCGTTATGTGATGCCAAGTTCTACTAAGCAACGCATCATCATTTCGAAGGCCATGTAGCTTGAGCTGACATTATGATTCCCACAATCACTCCAAACAATCCAAGTGCGCTGCCAAAGATTTCGATCACAAGGATCTTCACGAAAAGTGAGGAGTTTTGGGCATCGGATAATGCACAGCTGCTTCCAATAATTCCCACGCATAACCTGCCGCAGAAACAAAATCATTGTATCGTAAGAGCCATAGGACTTTTTGGAAATTCTAAAAGAAATGTGAGAAAGAAGGCTAAAGATATCAACCCGCAGACAAGGTTTGCAAAGCCCACGATTATCCCAGAGGCGAAGATTGCATATCCAGCTCTAAGAGACTCAGGTGCATGCATCTTTGATGTTGGAACATTCTCCAACTTTGTTTGTAGAATAATTGCAACAATAACACCATATATAGCAACAGCTTCACAAAAAATAACACTGCAAGAGAAAATGCATCCAGTCCAAGTCAGTCCTAAAACACATCATTGTAATGTCACACTCGAGCATTTACAACCAGCAGTGCTACGTTAAAGTTGGAAAATTCAAGGTGCATTGTTATCGATAAGCAAATTTCCTACAATGGTGTTAAGAAACAGTTTTCGGGAGTGTTTTAATAGATGTCACAATTGTCCATCCATCAATCAATTAACCAAGCTAGTTTTAAGTCTGATTGCCAATAGCAATACGATCCATCTATCTATTAAGAACTTTCATTCAAAAAAGATAACACTGAGACAACCAATCCAGTCCAAGTCAGTCCCAAAACATCATCATCTTAATCACACTTAAGAATTTATAATCAGCAGAGTTACGTTAAAGTTGAAAATTCAAGGTGCATCGTCAAAGATAAGAAAATCTCCCACATAGGTGTGAAGAAACAGTTTTCGGGAGTGTTTAAATAGATAACACAATTCTCCATATATCAATCAATCAATCAATCAATTAACCGAGCTAGTTATAATAAGTGTGATTGCGAATAACAATACGACCTATTTTCAATTAAGAAATTTAATCCGCTATTGAATTCAATTACTGGGATGCTACTCCAAATCATGAACATAATCCCAATTTCTAGTATTTACATTCACTATATGTTTGCGTTATGAATCCAAAACCAAAAGCAGATGCTAAAATTAAATGAATATGTAATTAAAAAAAGGGAGTAAATTTCAGAAATTTCATTACCTAATGAGATTCTTAGAAGTGATACGAGGGGCCTTGACTGCTGCACCGATCAAACTGCTCCCAGTAATATAAATCCCCCTAATTGCCACAACAACTTACACAATTTAGTAATTAATTAACCCAAAGATTATAACTTTAATCAACAAATGAAGGGGGAATAAGGAAAGGGGGAGAACCAGGCGGCGCCGAGGACGGAGACGCCGATGGCGACGGCAATACCGATAGCGGAGAATGTGTAGGGAGAGATCTGGACGAGGGCGCGTGCCCAGGAGCTCGAGTAACCCACCGCTATTGCTGCACCTGACATTTTCAGAAACCCTAATCCTTGATGTGTGAAATTGGGGATGAGGATTTGGGGAAGGGAGTAGAGAGAGGGAGGGTTTCTGATCTGATTCGTGATTGATGCGAGAAATTTTGTGAGATGCGGAGGATGGAGATTGTTGTTTAGCACGCGCAGGATGCGCGCGTGTTTTTTCTTCTGGTTACTTGTGCTGTCGACATTTGAGGTCTTCAGTTGGGCTGTGTTTTGGGTTTGGGTCTGTAGGCCCAATGGACTTACAATTGGGCTTCTAAACAACTAAGATATTATTAGGAAGTTTAATGCATTAACTTACCAACGTCTACGTAATTCCTGAAAATCTTAGTGAACACTACATATGTGATAGGACTGAGTTATTCATATTTCATTTGATGTTCGAGGACGAATTCAAGGCTAGGAAGTGGGAAGCAAGTGAAAAGAGAAATCGAAAACAATAATGTTGTTTAAGCAAACAAAATTGGTACACTTGTCGAGAAACTCTCTAATTAAGATGAACTTATCATTGCATGAACAACCCTCATGTATTAGAGAGTGAGATTACATTTTTATACCTCATGTTCGGGGTCTATTTCAATTCCTTATAACATCTTCAAAACATTTCACTTTCATACCTTAAGTACTATTTTATTTCAAAATAATGACTCCGTTACATTTTTCATCCATTAATCCATTAAATGTTAACGTGGTTGCCACATATATGTTATGTGGCTGCCAAATGTCTTCCACGTGGCAAATTCTTTTTTTTTTTTTTAATTAAAAAAAAAAAAACTTGAAAACGCAGAAACCCACCTCACCCCTGCAACCCATCTTCTCCCTCCCAACCTCCCAAGCATCCCAACATCCCTAAACCTGCAACAAGAAGAAGAAGAAGAAGAAGAAGAAGAAGAAGAAGAAGAAGAAGAAGAAGAAGAAGAAGGAAAAAAAATCCCATAAATCATCCTTGTGCGGGGCTTTTTGGTGTTTTTTGGCCCCGGAGGGGTGGGGGCGATAGTTTCAAATTTTTTTTATTTTTTATTTTTTATTTTTTTTTCCTTTCTTCCTCCCTCTTCCTCCTCCTCCTTCTCCGCTTCTTCTTCTTGTTGCAGATGTGGGTCGGTTGGGAGGGGGAGGGATAGTTTCAATTTTTTTTTTTTTCTTCCTCACTCTTCTTCTTCTTCTTGCAAACCTTGGGTCGCTATGTATTTCAATTTTTTTATTTTTTATTTTATTTTTTAGGTGAGAAAATTCAGGTTTTGGGTGGGATGGGATGGGTATTTGGATGGGAGGGGAGGTGAAGAGAGTGGAGGAGAGGGAGGTGGTTGGGATGCTTGGGAGGGAGAAGAGGAGTTGCGGGGGTGGGGTGGGTTTATGCGTTTTCAAGTTTTTTTTTTTTTTTAATTCATGTTTTTTTTTAATTTTAAAAAAAAAATACCACGTGGAAGACATTTGGCAACCACGTGGCATATATGTGGCAGCTATGTCAGCATTTAACGGATCAATAGATGAAAAATGTAACAGATGTATTATTTTGAAATAAAATAGTACTTAAGGTATGAAAGTGAAAAGTTTTGAAGATGTTGTAAGGAATTGAAATATATCTCAAACTGAGATATGAAAATATAATTTACCCCTGTGTTTTTATTGAAGTATTCGAAAGAAAAATTCACATTAAGTTTAGGAATAATCAAGCTTGAATTAATGACTTTCACCACGTCAAGGCGTCAATCCATTGCTAAGTTATATCCCTTCCTCTGTACCGTATAGAGATATAGAACTCATCTGCAAGCGAACAGTGGTGAACAGGAAGCCCGTCCAAGACGGAAAAACCTACCCTCTATTGGTTCATGATCGCCACATGGAGGAGAACCACCTTAGAATGGTGTTGTACTATCCATCAACCGAGGTGCCAAGGGAGCCTTGTGAAATCACAACGAAGCTTAGAGAGTCCCTGGCAGTAGTGCTCACAAATTATCAGATAATGACGAGCCGGTTGCAGAAGAATGACAAAGAGCAGTGGATGATAAAGTGCAGTGATGCGGGCGTGAGAATGATTGAAGGTAAGGCAAGAGGGAGTTTGGAGGAATGGTTAAAAAATGTGGATAGGGAAAGGGAGTTTATGCTTGTTTATTGGGAGGAAATGTACCATAAACCTTATTTTTGGTCCACATTTTATGTTCAGGTAATCATGTTAGTACTCTGCTGCATCACTATCTTCGTTTGTACACAATTATGTCTATATCTTTTGCAACATATAAATTAATCACGTGATGAGAGATAGATACGTAGTTGTATACAACTGGTTACGTTTAAGATTTTCTCCTTGTAACATAGAAATATGCTCTTAGTAAACAATTTGACATACTATGTAGTACTCTAATTGAATATTAGTACGGCCGGTTTCTTGCTAGGTACATCGTTGTTCAGATTGATCGTTGAGCAACATATCATTTTCTCATATTAACATTTTGTAATATTGTCCCTTTTTCTTTTGTATAGCTTACGGAGTTTGAGGATGGTGGATTAGCAATTGGGCTGAGTTGCACTCATCTCCCTGCAGATCAAACTTGTGCAACCATGTTCTTCAAAGCTTGGGCTGGCACGACCTTCTTCAGCAAGAAGATGCATCCTATATTTTCCTACCCGTTGCATCGCGGGGGCCTGGAAACAGAAGTCCGAACCAAAAGCCCTATGCTGCCTTGATCAACCTCTACACCTCCATCAACAGGTCATTTCACCTTGTAGGCACAAAACACAGAACTATTGCGCTTGCTTTTTCGGACGATATGGTTCGGGCTTGTATGGCCATGGCCCAGCCAGCCCATTGGTGCAACTGACAAATCAAGCCCAACACCGTTTGAGGTCCTTGCTGGGGTGTTGTGGATTTGTATTAGCAACGTGAAAGGAATGAGAGGGGCTTGTTAACATGTCCATATGCATGGATATGAGAAAGGTTTTGAGGTCAAATAAAGGCTTCTTTGGAAATTGCATGGTTTGTAACAAGGTTCATCTAGGAGGTTTCCAAAAAGAGAATTTTTCACAAGCTGCAAGTTCTATAAGTGAAGTGGTGGCAAAAATGGATACTAGGGAATCATGGATTTGATAGAGTGGCTTGAATGTAACGACGACCAATCTCCATCCTTGATGAACGGTTGCAATCTCATTTGTTCGAGCTTAGAGGCCGTCGACCCTTTTTCGGCCATTTTTTAAGATGTGATTGCACCAATTCATGTGTCGTGTTATATTGAGCCGGTGTTCAGATTAGGGCAAGTTTGGATTCTTTCGGCAAAACCAGAAGATGGTGAGCTAAGTAGGGTGGTACTGGTTACGCTTCCACGTGATGAGGCTATAAAAATGTGTGAAGACAATCTTATTTTACACATCTCTCTGACTATCTTGATGGATGTGAAATAACCCTAATTAGGTTTAATACAATGGTTCCAATTGTTTCCCGATAAACACTGGCTAACTGCTAGTCTTTAAGTACAATCCCAATACATATTGTAGCAAAAAGTGATAATCCATTTGATCAAAATTTAATTTAGTGGTTACTACAATACATCTGAGTCTCAAATGGTATATACATGTTTGTCACAGGCAGTCCAACTATTTAAACTTATGTATATTTCTTCTTTAATTTTGTAGTACACCAAAAATTTAAGTATAATAGTAATACTACGAGACTGGGTTTCTGAGTGCATCCAAATACTCCTCTACATAAGATGCTTATGATCATAAAGATTGGGACAAGCCGAATAAGTTAACCCATGAAAAATGGACACATTTTGATTTGGCTACAAAATTAGGAACTGCAATTAGGACACATATTCTTTTACCTGCTCCTCGAAATTAAACATGTCACAGGATACTCGTAGAATGGAAAGCATACACTATTTTTCAAAAGTCGCCAGAGAAATATAATACACCACCGCACAATTCATTGTTGTCTTCCATATTTCCAAAGATGATTGTGTTTTCCTTCATCCAATCTTTAGCAGAAGCTACCAGACCATGACGTGTTATATTATATATCTAAACCACAGCAGCCTACATGCAGTGTACTTGTATATTAAACTAGGATTTATTTATATTTTTTATTACAAAAATAAGGTTTCGAATGTTGGATTTCTAGTATATAATTTTTTTGGTTGCCTTGATTTCTCTCTTGCTTAATTTTTGTATGACTTAACTATATACCTTAAAATGGGGGTCAAACCGCAATTATTCAGTTGATCTAAACAATCTAATAACATTTTGTTTCGGTTATATTAGATAATGTTTAAAGTTCAAATTTCATGAACAAATGTTATTAAACAAAAAAAGGTCAAAAGTATTAAGGCATTCGGTTCACCAATCGTCCGGCCATATACATGCACTTTTAGGGCTAGAAAGGAATAGTGTATAGAAAGCAAAAGTCCATACAAAATATAAATTTAATTAACGAGTTAATGCCCGTAGTCCAAAAGGGAACTAGATTAGACATGGAAAGAGATTCTCTTCGGATCTCTTTCATCAAATCCTCCCAATTATTTAATTTGAGTTTTTGAAATTTGATCCAACGGTTAAAATTATTATAACTGTTAAAGAGATCTTTTATTTGTAACCGTTGAATTAAATTTTAAGAGTTCAGATTAAATGATTGAAAGAATTTGGTGAAAGAGATAGGTTCTCTTTCCATTGTATATTACACATTATGACAAAGAGCGTTGTCAAATTACTAATATTTCGAACGAGAGATGTAGACAGCACCTGCAACTGCAACTATGATGTGCCACTTCTCCAAACACAGTATAATTATTCTTGTTGGTGTTGCAGTTGATGGAGCATCTACTTGTTTCGAAATTTGGAATTTTTGAATACGCCCTCTTCTCTCCAAATTTCTGAACTTAATTTACACCTTATAGATTCAAAGACAAATGAATAAGACATGACCCAAAGTGTTAAATAGACTGACCTATATAGATTAATTGACCTAATTATTTTTTTTAAGGGCTGATCTTATAATATGGCTTGAGGTGTTAGACAAAAAAATATAAATATAGCTAGGGGTGGAAAAACTTTAACTGCAGACTTGAAAAGCAATATCATGAGTACTAGCTAGGTTTGAGTTTTTATCGACAAACTGATATTTTAAACTACTTTAATCTACAAAGAGAGTAATTATCATATTCATGTGCAGAGAGAGGCGGACAATCTCATTTGACCTAGCTATAACACACATTTGCAGACATTATTCTTTTTATTTATCTTACATCTTACATAATCTCTTGTTTTATCAAAACATCTTGCTAAATCCAATACAAGAACTTTAACTATATATATGAACCAGAAAGGTATAGTCATTAGTCAGCAGCTCAGTAAGATTGTTTATTTGCTAATTTGTTATATTTTCTGGGTTCCAGCTCCATATATATAAATGACCTGCCAAAGAGTAAGCAATTCAAAAAAAAAAAAAAAAAAAAAAGGTCATAGTAGGACTATCAAGAGTTACTTATCAAATTTTTTCTTCAAAAGTGTTTTGTAAAACTCTTTATTAAACAATACTTTGAATAATTATATGGCAGACCCAATTTTCAACCCTCAATTGATAACTCTTTACTTTTCTAATTGGTTACTTCCTCCATTGTACGTTACATAGCAAATTTAACTTTGCAATTATCTCCTTTGGAGATGTTCTAATAGCAGCTCTCTATGTACTCATCAATGTCATTGTTATCAATGGCATAGCCACACTAAGGGCTACGGTGGGCTGTAGTCCAGGGAGGATTTGTAGCAATATGTATATATACTTTAGTGTGTAGATATAATAGACAAAAAAATTGTGTAAGAAGAATTATTTTTAATGAAACTAGCCCAGTGAGTATTTAGCACAACTAAAAATATAAAAATTACCATGAATATTGTGATGTCATTTTGTTCAAGATTATTCTGCTTTGATATAGTGGGGTTTATATTAGTTTCAACCAATTTTTTAATATTGTCTTTACTTCTACTTTCAGTGTTTTGCTTTGATCTAGTTGTATGATTGTAATTGAGATATCAAGTTTTCTATCTTCTTCTTTTGTTTAAATCTAAATATATGTGAAATTTGATGATTCATTGTAATTTTGTTAGTTTGCAATTGCGAAGCTTATTGAGTTCCTGCCAGGCAAATTTTAAGTATATAAATACAAAGGTTAAACTTAAATTTTTGCATTGAATACGTATGTAGCAAAAACCAAAAAAAATTGATTTTAGGGTAATTTTTTTAGCTAGCCCACACATAAAATATTTTCTGGTTCCGCCATTGATTGTTATGGTGGCCAATTTTGTTTAGAAGCGACGTCATGTTGATGTTGAGTAGTCTATTTCTATGGCCAAGAGCCTTAATTAAACACTTAAACGTGCCGATTACCTCAAATTAAATGGCAGTTAGCACTTAGCATGGAATATACTGATTCATTGAATCGATCAAATTCTGTTTATAAAACAAACACCCACCTGGCTAAGTCGTCCAGTTAGTCAGGCCTCCAGCAAGAATAAATGAGCTCTAAATTAGTCGAAAACTTACTTAATGAGACTCTAATTGAACCTTTAACAAAGTCTCTAATCACGAACAAAACAATCACGTCAACGACAACAATGATAAATTATGTTTCGGCTAATGATTAACGAATTCAATATCCATATTAAAGTCTTGATTTCAGTACTGTTGTGCCATGCATGATAACTCATGAGCATAATGCAGGTTGTGTAAAACAACTAACATTTTCACGAGAGGAAGATTCCATGGTTTGTCGTGTATATTAATTTGCAGAAGTATATAGTATTAATCACATAAGTTGTAGTTAATGATCATTTTGCTAGCACTAGAAGGCCTTTGTATCAAACACGACCCTTGAGTACTTTATCTTCATCATCAGTCAGTCACTCCCGAAGGAAATCTCAACTTATAAAGAATTAAGATTAAACACCAGTTAGCAAGTAGTTTTTAAAGAAAAGTACTTAGTTTAAAGAAAGGGAGACTTTGGATGCGGTTCCTAACCATTAATACTTTTTAACAGAAACCTTATTGATTTTTAATTTTTTATCAAAATCTTTTGACTTTGTACACGTTACTATATAAATATTATTGTATTTCCATGTCAGCAATTAAGCTTAAGATGTTATGATATTTAAATCCGAAAAGTAATGGACTACAATAAAAACGAAAAAAAATTCCCTAAATTTCGATTGATTAAATGAATAAAAAAGCAATTTAACAATATAATTTTAAAATAATATTCTGCATACATATTATTAAAATGTAAAACAAATGTGCCCATGTGTGTGTGTATATATATATATATTATATACAGACACACATATATACATTCTCTGCAAGTACATATAGTAATGTGCCGAAACTAATTTATTGGCATATGAGCACAATCTATGACAAAAAACATATGAGTGAGTAATATGGGTATATAATATAAAAATAAAATATATTGTAACCATTTATAAATAAAAATATTGTGCCCACTTACATATGGGTAAATAATATAAAATATATGTTTTCCCACTTATTTAAGTTTTTCGGTAGATTAAAAAAAATACAAAAGATTTAATAATTTAATTGGATTAAAAGGTTAAACACCAAGGATTAAAAAGTTAAACATCAAAGATTTAAGAATTTGATTGTATTTAAAAAAAAAAAGCTAGTTGCCTGAAAGAGAAGAGTTAAACACTCAATTAACTTCTTGTTGATAATATAATAATATAAAACACTGATGTGGAAATAAATCAAAGGACTTCATTTAAAGTTTAAAAGACGCAAGATTTCAATCAGGAAATGTCACCACCAAGGATTGGAACATAATTTTTCCAAAAGTATAAGTCCAACTAAATATTTTAGGTAGGATTATATATGCTTGTGTCTTCTATGGGGAACTTGTCATTCCACTTACCGTTTGAACATCAATCGAAACCATTCATTCTTTTTATCATATCTAAAAATCATATATGCACAAATTTAATTTTGCTATCATTCAGTCATATATACGTGTTAAACCAATTAAATGTTTTAATAATAAGTAACATCCTCACGATGAACCATCTATTTGTTTATGCACAACATATGAATGGCTAAAAATCTCCAAATTGAATAATTATTTGCATATATGATTTTTAGATGATGATAAGAAAATGAACGGTTCCGGTTATGATGTTTGGAATGTTCGTCATCATAAGTTGAGGGAGCTAAGTCCCCCATGTGAGGGAAGCAAGCACGGAGTAGGATTCTCTCCCCTCTTTTTTTCCCTCTCATTCCCTCCCTTCCTATTTGAACGGTCATATTTAAGGCATGTCAACATCTTATATTAATTTTTTATAGAAAGAAAAAGACAAAATAGAGAATGTGAGAGGAAGAGATAGAAGGGGATGGAAAGAGGAGGGAAAAGAATTCTAGTCCAACAAGCACTATCCTTTAGGATAAGCTACAAATTTTATTGTACGTTGTGCCTAACTAAACGGGGAGGTGTGGAAATTAACCCATCTTGTTCACAAACTTATTCTTTTTATGATTGTGCTCTGTGGTTGATTTTGAAATTTAACGTTTCAGAATGTCCTTAGAGTATCTTAGGATTAGGGTTTAGGCCTTGAGTTTTAAGCAGAGCCCAAATTTCGTGGGCTAAATTCTATGATTAAGCAATTAACGTAGTAAAATTTAACAATAATGGTATAGTTGAATGCAAGAATCACCAATTAACATTATATTAATCACTTAACTGCCAGTCCTTATTCACCTTAACAAAATGGTATAGTTAAACGCGAGAATTGTACTTTGAGCATAAAATGCCTTCCTCTTGGCTCTTCTACCCCCTTATGAGATCATGTTCGCATTGCGTCTTGTGAGGCACCAAGTGTTATAAATTGAGTATTGTCGGAGTAGTCATTTTTCTAGTGAGTTTTGAAATTTGATCATTATCTTGTTCGATTTTACGTTGTAGATTGAAATTTGAATTTGATTCCAATATTTTATAGGAGTTAAGCTTTTGTAATTTATAGGAATCAAATTTTGAAGTGGGATAAAAAGTTTGAATTTGATTCCATTATTTTTTACGGATCAAAATTTTTGAAAAGGGCTAAAAGATTGAGTTAAATGAAAGTGATCAATTCTTGAGTTTAATATATTTGACTCATGAGTTTAATTCTTAGTCAATAAAGGACAAACTTTTTTGAGAGAGAACAGAAACCAATACTAGAGTGTGAACAAAAAACAGTAGATAAGTTCCACAACTAATAGATAGAACTCACGTCCACCAAAGTTGTACCACTGTAGCAATAATGTCATAATAATCAATTCAAGGTGCCGAACTCGTGTATATATATGAGTTAAACTATCCTAAACCAATGTGGATGGTCTCAGGAGTGGATTGGAGAATTGACTTTGCTTTCAATTTATATAGGAATTATCAAACACAATTGGTTAGATAATTCTGTTTTTAAATATATTTTTATTTTTATTTTTTAGTTGACTTGAGTGCAATATGTTAAAGAGGTGTGCTACCCGCACATATTTTTTTACTTCTCACACACCTCTTATTAATTTATGTTCTTTGATTTTATCCAATTCATCTGATCCGACGATCGAAATAAAAAAAGTATGTGAGAAGTAAAAAGAGGTATGTTAAATACATGAATTTGACTCCTGAATGATAAATGGCCAACCATTTGAGCGAGAGAAAAGAGAATAACTAATTAAAAAATCGGGAAGAATAAAAATAGACAAGTCTTACAACTACTAGTTAGAACTCACATCAAATCATTCTTATTTATTTACTATAATGCCATATTTAAGTCACTTAGTACTATGGTCTAGTAATATTCCTCTTCACTGGTAAGTGAGAGGTAGCAACTCCACCCCTCCCAATTGCAAGGGCAATTAGGTGATTCAATCCCCCTAACCAACAAAAACAGCTTTAGCCCACCTAAATCAGTGGGGCTATTCGGTGGGCCCAACTCCCCCTAACCTAGTAACCGAGCAAGAACCGCCTGACCTTGTACTCGAATGGTCTGATGTCATGTTGACGTTAGCCAAGTCCAAAACCCTTTTGTCTATGTTTTTCTCCCACTCTTCTCTCCAGAAACTCATATGGTACTAACTTTTCTCTAGAAAAACCAAATAAGATGAACAGAGTAGATGGAGCAGCTGTGGAAGATCGAGTTACAGACCCAAAACTCTAAATCCAGACCTGAAACCCAAATTTGTGGAGGCAAGATCGAGAGAGAGGAAGATGGGTAGAGGCGGGATCTAGAGAGAGAGAAATGGGCAAAAAGAGAGGAAGTGGGAGAGGAGCGGAGAAAAAAAGGGAGAGGAAGAGAGGGTAATGAAGATAGAGGGAGAGAGAGAGAGGAAGGCATCGGAAGAACCTGGAGATTATTCTCGAAAAGTAAAAAAATATAAATAATAGCAAGCACCGGCACTTTACCACAATGGTGGAAAGGTGTTGAGTCCTTGCATGACAGCGTGAATTTGAACCCCATTAATGACTAATCTAACAAAATTTATCATTTGACAAAAAAAAAAAAAATATATATATATATATATATGTACATAAATAATAAAATAAGAGTAAATTTTTAATTGTTTATTTATTAAATGTTTTAAAAAAACAATTTTTTTTAATATTGAATTGTGCGGGCAATTTATTTACGAAGTGGAGATGTACTCGGACAATTACTAAATTGCCCCTATCCTAATTATTACCTTAGTGGGGTGAAACTGCTCTAATTCACACCACTATGACGGCCGTAGTACTATGGACCACTTTATTTAGATTCACACCACTGTGGCAATATTGTTATAGAAATCTCAATGTTTTTGTTTCCTATATGCAGTAATCAAACTCATATGGATCAATGCAGAAGGAGAATGACTTCTATGACATAGGTATACTGCTATCGTGACATCTCGTGTCAAGTATATAATGTCGTGTGTAAGTTTCTCTCTAAATACCATTGTATAATTGACACAGATGCCACATTGCTGATACATTTGTGATATGCATGTATAACTAGGGTTTTTTTTTTTTTTTTTTTTTTTTTTTTTTAACAATTCTTCTATTAGGCCTTTGGCGGTGAAATGAAATTTGTGATTTGATTATAAAAGAAAAATATCTGATCGTTGCCACCCCAACACGATCGATTTTCTGTAACAAGCTTAGAAAAAAGATCAGAAAATAAGATGCCTAAGTGAATAAATAATTGAATTTTTAATAAATAAAGTTGCAAAACTCTGCAACGTATCTGTTATATATCCATTCAATAACAGAAACACCGGAAACTTTATCAAGTTTAGTTTCTCCATATCCGTACACCAAATATGAAGTAAAAGATACAACTGATCAAATAATTGAGAATTCCTATGCAGCTTATGAGTTTTGAACTGGTTTAAAATGATAATGTCAAGAAAAGATTCGAGAAAAACAGTGCGGATATATGATCATATCTTGCTGATTATGAGACAAAGACGATTGGCAACACAGAGAGAGAGAGAGTAGATGATGACAAGGTGGTCTGAGATTTTGGAGTTGGTTTAATAAAACTCAAGAATTTGTTACCAGCAAATTTTGTGCCTCACTCAACTTCCACTTAGGTGCATGTACCAAGAAATAGCTAGCTAATTTACATACTATACTCTATATAACATACAATATAGATTAATATTAATAAGAAGGAAAAAAAAATGCTTGACTATATGGACCGACATATCTTCTCCGGATGTGTGGGGATTTTGTACACATGGTACATATGAATCATACAGATCCAATTAATCTTGATGCTTACTGTAAAGAAAATAATTAAAATCTTGATGCTGAGTTTGGTCGGATCTTTTACAAGAGCTGGATATAGAGGCATTTAAAGTTCATGTTTAGCTTCAGTGTTTTATTTTATTTATTTTTTTATTTTTTGTTTTTTATATCCATATCAAGGTTTTGATTTGAAGCTTTTTTCGGGTTACACACCAAAATAATATACTTTTTTTAAACTCACAGTGTGTAGATGGCGCTTTACTTCAGTGACAGAAAACAATCATACCTATGTACTCTGCTGCGGTTTGATCCCCTCTGATCCCTATGATCCCTCTCTCCCCTAACAACTAACAATTTAACCCGCTAATGCTATCGTTTGTCAAAAAAAAAAAAAATTGTTATTGGCACTCCTCCAAACTTTCTATATTTAGAAAGAAAACACACTTGTGAGGAGTGTAGAATGAAATTTTTGGAATGCCAATAACACTTCTCAAAAAAAAAAAAAAAAAAACTAAAATTGTCGACTAGAGAAAAGCTGTAATATAAAAAGATTGTTCATTTTCTTTTCTTTTGACAAAATGTTATTATAAATTAATAAAGACATATATTAGTCTAAATGTTTGCAAAATGCGGTTCACATGCATAACTAATTTTGAAGAAAATGAAGCCATTTAGTAGAGGTGCAACTAGAAAATTTTCAAGGGATGGGTTACTTAAAAATATTACCATAACATCTCATGATCACAATTTTCTATTCGTGCCCACAATACAATTATGCTACAGTATTGCCATAACGTTTATTTGATGGAAGGATTTGCACAAAATTTTCAGTCAGTAGGCTCCAAACTCATACATTTAAAAATGCTTAGATAAAAATCAATAACCAATAGGGCTACGGAGTTTCTTCTTGAATTTTGACTTTTGTTATGAGTTTGAAAATTTATAAAATGCTTAATTAGTCTTTTATTTATTTATTAAGAAATGGGAAAACATTTTTTTTTGGTGGCTATGAAGCAATGGAAAAACGTTGAGTTGTAAGCAATAACGTCAAGTGTTGCATAAGGAATCGCTAAACAAAAGCTTTAATTAAAGCAACCGTTCTCTGTTCATTTATTTCAAACAATAACATACCGGAAAAAATAATGCAAATAATAAAGTTGTCGAGGAATTGAAACTATTCAAGAAAGTGGTGATGAAAGTTGGAAATCCCTTAGAAAGCAAAACAGTATCTTTGCTCCAATCGAGTGTCACAACCTGCATGAATTTAGGATTTAGAGTTTAGGAGTTTTTAAATTTTAAAGATTTAAAAAAGATATAAATTTTATATATATTCCGTCATTAGAGTACTTTTTTACCCAACTAAAAATGTAAAATGTAAAATGTAAATTTCAAAATTTCAAGACATTTTCTATCTTCCATTGAAGATGCGCTCAATGAAAAAATTTTCCTCACAATAAAAATTTATAAAATACAATTTGCAAGTTATCTTGGATCACTCGTTAAAATTGCTTTAAACGTATCTGAAATCCTAGGTTCGAATCTCCCGCTTCCACTATCATTGGAATTCACAAGTTAACATTTTTCTACTGCTATATCATTCGCTCCGTTTACACATGTAGGCATAAATACCCCCTAGTTCTTATGTCCAGTAAGTTTTTAACGTATGCCAAAGAGTAAAAGAAACCATCATAGACTATTTGGCGCCAAAATCATGATATATTTGTTTAATCTTTTATTTTTATTTTTTAAATAAGTATTCTATTTATTTTGTGTAAATCGAAAGCCACATGAAAACATGCATTGCATGAAAAGGCAAGATCTTCCAAGATTTAGATTCTCTTGCTGGGAGGATCCGAACCCTTGATCTGCATACTCCATACCAACGTCCAGCTAAATTTTGATCTAATAATGGTTGACAATGAGATATTTTAATTCATTTCTCATGATTTCTTTTGACTTCGTGTTATATTTTTCTCCTTTTTTCAAAAAGATGGAGGAGGTGTTTTGTTTTATTTATTTATTTATCTCTAAAAGGGGGAGTATCTCGATACAGTAGAATTATTCATAGTTTTCTGTGTATTTTATAGCACATGAGTATTTGAACTATTTTGATTTTTAACATGACTTGCATTCACTAATTAACACATAAACTCTCCCATTAAAATTTGTAAACCAATATCACAAAAATCAAGTTTTAGTTTGATTAGGGGACTAGAATGGTTGATCAACTTGATCTCATTCTCAAACATTCTTTCCAATTTTTTTGACTTTCACAACTCATGACTTTTTCTAGTCTTAATAAGTAAAAATGGCAATACGAGGAATGAATTTCATTATGATGTAATTTAAAGTAAGTGTTATTCATAGTTAATAAAATATGGAACGGGTATAGCATGAACATTAAGTACGTACATTATTAGGCAACTTTGTTAAAAATATACTTTGGATAATTTGGCCATTTTCATTAAATTTTAATACTTTTATTAAAGTTATTTATTACTTTTATTTTTTAAATAATATGTTAAAAATGCCTATTGAATACGTAAAATTTATGTGTATTATTGATAAATACGTCTAAATATATAACATGTACTAAACGTGAAAAGTACGTAAGTACGTGGATCAGATGTTGGAGTTTTAAAAAACGTGCAATTTAACGAATCATTCAAACGTGTACTAAAAACATAAGTATTCTTAAAAAACATGTACATACATATATATATATATATATATAATACATGTATTATATGCGAATTTACTATATATGGTGCTATTTGCTAATCTATTATATGCTACCTTGACATAAAAATTTAAGTAGCTAGTACTTCTAGAAAGATGTCAACTTTGTCACTGTACCTCACCCTTTAATCCATATTACCCAATCTTAATAATAAGGGACATTCATATATGTGTTAATTTTTTCTTTTCTTTTCGTCAATCGGATTTTATGGAAATTACATGACACAAATTTTGTGTTAACTTCCTCATCCCTTTGATGTGGTTAAATCCTAATATGCCACACCTTTTTTCAGCTTGATGTGTGGATCGAAGCATGCCTTGGTGATGCTCAAATTTTGATTGTTTTCCATGAAATAGGTCTCTTTACTGGAAACTAGAAGACTGCCAAAAGCTTTTGTTAAAGGAGTAGTGTCTGCCAAGAAATAATGACTAAATATATGAATTACCTGCCCAAAAAAAAAAAAAAAATCATATCTTATAGGTTAAACAAAAGGGTCCGTTTACTAAAAATTACAACATTCTTCTTCTTCGTCTTCTTCTTTTCTTGTGAGAAAATATGCTTATTTCAAGGATTACATTACCAGACTGCATGTGCCATATTACTAATCCAATCTTAGGGATCCTATAAACAAACCCAATACACAGTTAATCCTTTAATTTAAAATATTCTTTAATTTAGAAGTCCTTAAATTATACAAGCTTTGTATGGTGGCATAAGATTTACAATCTCTAACCAGGGCCTAAGTTGACATTAAAACTTATTCTATTTAGTGTTGTCTCGGAGTTAGCGTGGCGAAGAAACAATACTTGGCGCACAATCATTTCTAATTTATTTTTCTTCTGGACAGAATCTTTCTTCTTCCTTATCTATTGATTTTTTGTTACTAGTTCTCATTGACAATTAAAATTGTCGGCAAGTCATATATATTATTTGGATTTTGGATTCTTGGACAGCTCAAGTAAAATGCCACTTCATTAATGATTTTAAAACTCCATTGTGAAGGTTCTCAAAAGAAACGCATTGTTCATCTATGAGTTAGCCAAGTTGATTAGAACAACGTTCACTTTCATCTGTACTCAAGTTTGAATCTCACTTCTTGTAATTTAGATAATTCAATATAAAATATTGCTTGTATATATATGAGAATCCCACTGTGAAAATAGCACACATGTATTACAGTCACTCATAATAATTTTTCACAACCGAAATACAACTATAGTAACTTCCACCCATTATATTGGATAATATTTTCACAACTTCTAGTTTCTTTTTCATTTTTATTTCAAGTTGAGCCATGTATGTATGATATGTGCCCTTACATCATATTTCAACAACAATATACAGTACTATACAAGTTGACTATTAATTTAGTTTGTGTATAAATAGCCTTCTCTCGCTTCATACTCAAAAATTCAGAAAACCCCCACAAAATCCTCTCAATGCAGGAACACAGAAACACGGACCTGCCTCATGCATTATTAATGTTAACTCTGCAGCCTGTTCATCCATAAATATTCAGTCCCATCCGGGATACCGAGCTGCTTTCTTCTCAGAAATCCACGACTACGTGTTTGTTTGCATGAGATTCACAAGGCCTTGTGGGTTGTTGTGCTTGATTGTATTGGGAAGTGAAAATAAAAAGGAGAAAAAATGGATAATGGTAATGGTGACATATTTAGAGTGAGTAGTGCTCGTTTGAGCAGTTCAAATATTTGGAGAAACAGCACCATGGATGTTTTCTCCAAGTCTTCACACGATGCCGATGATGAAGAAGCTCTGAAATGGGCAGCCATTGAGAAGCTGCCTACTTATTTGCGCATTCAGCGCGGCATTCTCACTGAGGAAGAAGGCAAAGGAAGAGAGATTGATATCAAGAATCTTGGGTTGCTTGAAAGAAAGAATGTGTTGGAGAGGCTGGTGAAAACTGCAGATGAAGATAATGAGAAGTTCTTGTTGAAGCTCAAGGACCGGATTAATCGGTAAGTTTTGCATCTTAATTAACTTGTATTGTGAAATTCAAGAAAAGAAATGGGGATCGTAGACGCAGTTGGTCAAGGTAGTGTATATGCACCCTCGCACCCAAGTTGAAATATGTTCCTGTGAATCAGAGTCGTTTTGAATATCGTCTTTTCAAAAGAAAAGAAACAAGATGGGACTTTTGTGCAATAGGTTTTCATATTTTTAGCTTTTCTGAAGAAATTTGTGGTCAGATTTTGTTTTGAAAATTTTATGTTTGTTGTTTGGTTTGTCTCAGCGTTGGACTTGATATTCCAACAATTGAAGTGCGTTTTGAGCATTTAAATGTCGAAGCAGAAGCTTATGTGGGAGGCAGGGCTTTACCTACAATATTCAATTTTTTGGCTAATATTTTTGAGGTGATCAACGATTTCACCTTTTAAATTATGCAACTTCAACAATTTATAGTTTTGAAACTTAATGACGAATACATTTTCTGTTTGAAGGGATGCCTGAATTTTGTTCACGTTCTTCCAAGTAGAAAGCATCCGTTACCGATCCTTGCCGATGTTAGTGGAATTATCAAGCCTAGAAGGTAACTGGCTTGAACTAAGTAGTGGTGTAAATCATCACACACCTTTTAACTGTCCACTTCTAATTTTTCGGATTCGGCTTCTGCAGAATGACACTGCTTTTAGGACCCCCAAGCTCTGGAAAAACCACATTACTATTGGCTTTGGCTGGAAAACTTGCTAAAGATCTAAAAGTAAGGATATAAGATTCCAATTCTGTAAGCAACCCTTTACTTAATATAGTTGTTTCACCTCATGATTCAATAAATTGTTCATAAACTTGTAGTTTTCTGGGAGAGTTGAGTATAACGGACATGGGATGGAAGAGTTTGTGCCGGAGAGGACCTCAGCTTATATTAGTCAGCATGATCTCCACATAGGCGAAATGACAGTGAGAGAAACACTGGCTTTTTCAGCAAGATGTCAAGGGGTCGGACCACGTTATGGTGAGTTGAAACACCAAGAAATTTGACTTTTGTGTTTGAACTGAAGAATTCTCATGAATCTGAATCAAAATTTTCATTTGGAATCTTTTCAGAAATGTTGGCAGAATTATCAAGGAGAGAAAAGGAAGCGAACATTATACCAGATCCTGATCTAGATATCTACATGAAGGTAAACTTAATATGCACAGAACTTTCTGTTAATAACATATTTCAGATAATGCAAAAGTGCTGGTATAAAAAGCCGTTTTCAATATTTTGAAATGCTTTTCAACTTTTGTAGGCAGCATCATTGCAAGGACAGGAGACCAATGTAGTTACAGATTATATACTCAAGGTGGATTCTTTTTCCTTCGAAGTTTAAGCTCAAAGCTGAGAAAATATATTAGATTTTGGGACCATTTTTTCTTTCAGATGATAACAAAAACTTTGCAGATTTTGGGACTTGAGGTTTGCTCGGACATCATGGTGGGGGATGAAATGGTACGAGGTATTTCTGGCGGACAAAAGAAGCGACTCACAACAGGTAAAACATCGATTATCTTTCAGTCGTAACTAATGCTAGACGCACTTTCTTTGCCTATTGGTTATTAAAAATTCTGATCCATAACTGCAGGGGAGATGCTGGTCGGGCCGGCAAGAGCGCTTTTTATGGATGAGATATCAACCGGTTTAGACAGTTCAACAACATTTCAGATAGTGAAATCACTCCGAGAATCCATCCACATCCTCAGTGGAACTGCTGTTATCTCTCTTCTACAACCGGCACCAGAAACCTACGACTTATTTGATGACATAATTCTTCTGTCTGATGGACAAATTGTGTACCAAGGTCCCCGTGAAAATGTGCTTGATTTCTTTGAACACATGGGATTCAAATGTCCAGAGAGGAAAGGAGTAGCTGACTTCTTACAAGAAGTATAATTTGCACTCTTATTGTTGTCTTACTACTGTTTCGTTCTTCAGAGAGGTCGCTTTCTCCTAAGTTCCTAACCTTTCAGTATTTTTCGCTTGCCTGCTGCATTATAGGTAACATCAAAGAAAGATCAGGAGCAGTACTGGGCGGATAAAGAAGAGCCGTATAGTTTTATATCTTCCAAGGAATTTGCTGAAGCATTTCAGTCATTTCATATTGGTCGAAAACTTGGCGATGAGCTTGCTACTCCATTTGAAAAGTCCATGGGTCACCCCGCAGCTTTGACAACTCAGAAGTATGGTGTTAGCAAGAAGGAATTGCTTAAAGCTTGCATTGATAGAGAATTCTTGCTTATGAAGAGGAATTCGTTCGTCTACATTTTCAAAATGACTCAGGTAAGTGGTACTTAATGTAAATTTTAATCACACTGTATTTGTAATCTGCTAGAAAATAATATGAAATAAGTGCAAACTCTATATGGAAAGCAGAGTTGTTTGGTGAAACTCAATGAGTACTAGGCATATTAATTTCTTGTGGTTTTTGGTCTCAGCTCACTCTAATGGCTTTTATATCAATGACGCTATTTTGCCGGACTAACTTGCACAAGAATACAGTTGACGATGGGGGTATTTTCATGGGTGCTATGTTCTTCGCAGTGGTCATGATTATGTTTAATGGGTTCTCAGAGCTTGCCATGACTATCATGAAACTTCCTGTATTTTTCAAGCAAAGGGACCTTCTGTTCTATCCTGCTTGGGCATACTCTTTACCGACATGGATCCTTAAGATCCCTATCAGCTTCGTAGAAGTTGCCGTTTGGGTGATCATGACATACTATGTAATCGGTTTTGATCCAAATTTCGAAAGGTGATAAAGAAAACACCTTACACACTACATTTCCTATTTATAATTCAGATTTGGTTCCAGAATCTGATGACAACTCTCAATGGCAGGTTTCTCAAGCAATATCTTTTACTCCTATTGCTCAACCAGATGGCATCAGGACTCTTCCGATTCATGGGAGCATTAGGGAGGAATATAATTGTTGCAAACACATTCGGTTCTTTCGCTTTGGTTGCAGTACTTGTTTTGGGTGGCTTTGTCTTGTCTCGAGGTGAACCATGCACGAAAACAATATAATCTAACAAAAAAAATATCACATTTCTTTTGGCTGATGGTTTTAAACATGTCCTTTTGAATCAGATAATGTGATGAAGTGGTGGGTATGGGGTTATTGGGCCTCACCGATGATGTACGGCCAAAACGCTATAGCTGTCAATGAGTTTCTCGGAGACAGTTGGAGCCATGTAAGCAGAAAAAACTAAAATATTTTGTGATTTAATTTTGTAAACATTAGCTGATATATTTGTGTTATAGGTTCCTCCTAACTCAACAGAATCGTTAGGAATCATGATCTTGAAGTCTCATGGGGTTTTCTTAGAACCGTATTGGTACTGGCTTGGAGTAGGAGCTACAATCGGTTATATTTTCCTATTCAATTTCTTCTACACTCTGGCCTTGAAGTTTCTTAACCGTAAGTATCTATGTACATATGTTTTTGGAGTTTCCATATGAACAGAATTTCTAATGACCCGAACAACATTGTTGCAGCATTTGGGAAGCCTCAAGCAGTACTATCCAAAGAGGCCTTCGCTGAGAAACTTGCCGATAAAGCTGGAGATTCCGTTGAGCTATCATCAAGAGGAAAGAACTCTTCTGGTGGGTTGAAAAGTTCCCAAGATTATGTCTCCCTTGTAGCTTGCCTATTTCAATCTATAACATGATTTCTTGGTTAACAACGCAGACTCAAGGAATGAAAGTCGAAGAAGTGTATCATCCAGAACATTGTCTGCGAGAGTGGGCAGCATTTCTGAAGTCAATGGAAACAAGAAGCGAGGAATGGTTCTGCCTTTTGAACCCCTTTGGATTACTTTTGATGAAATCAACTATGCCGTTGACATGCCCCAGGTATTTTTCAGTTTTATGTAAGAGAAAACAATGCTTGAGATTTCAGGCTTGAAGAGCTTTTCTAAAAAAAAAAAAAAATGCTTCTTTTGTTTTTGGTTATTCATGATTTTTTTTGAGACTCAGGTAACAATGTTACTCTTTACTTCTCTGTGAGTAGCACTGATTGCATCTTTAACCTTCCATTTATAACATGGTTGCAGGAAATGAAAACTCAAGGGGTAACTGAGGATCGACTACAACTTCTGAAGGGTGTGACCGGTGCTTTTAGACCGGGAGTCTTAACAGCTCTAATGGGTATTAGTGGCGCTGGAAAGACTACCCTAATGGATGTGTTGGCAGGGAGGAAAACAGGGTGGATATATCGAAGGAAACATCACAATATCTGGGTACCCAAAGAAGCAAGAAACATTTGCTCGCATATCAGGATATTGTGAGCAAACCGATATACACTCTCCTCATGTTACAGTTTATGAGTCTTTGGCTTACTCTGCATCCCTCCGGTTGCCTCCTGAGGTTGATTCCACAACCAGAAGGGTAAAGTATATAACAGAAAGGTTGCATATACGTCATTTTAGTGTGGTCTGCTCGGTCAAGTTGTTTGCTATAAATCTGATGATAAAATTGTTTGCAGATGTTTATTGAGGAAGTCATGGAGCTTGTTGAACTGATCTCGATAAGGGAAGCACTTGTTGGATTGCCTGGAGTGAATGGTCCTCTCAACTGAGCAGCGTAAAAGGCTAACGATTGCAGTAGAGCTTGTTGCCAATCCATCCATAATATTTATGGACGAGCCAACCTCTGGCCTTGATGCCAGGGCAGCTGCAATTGTGATGAGAACGGTGAGGAATACAGTGGACACCGGGCGAACTGTAGTCTGCACCATCCATCAGCCAAGCATTGACATATTTGATGCTTTCGATGAAGTGAGACACTCTTTAAACTGTACAATTATAAAATTTGAATGTGCTACTTAATATTACCAGAACTGAGCAATTCAATGCCTCACTGCAGCTGTTACTTTTGAAAAGAGGAGGTGAAGAAATATATGTCGGTCCTTTAGGTCGCCATTCTTCCCATTTAATCAAGTACTTTGAGGTAAGGCTCATAGAAGCATGTTGCCAATATATATATTTAACATGTTTACAAATTCCCACTCTCGCAAACATTGTCATATCTAATTGTAATTACTGACATGATTTTTGTTTCATCAAAGGATATTGATGGAGTTCCCAAAATTAAGGATGGTTACAATCCTGCAACTTGGATGCTAGAGATTACTGCTGCAGCACAAGAAGCAAGTATTGGTGTTAACTTCACCGAAATATATAGGAACTCAGAACTATATGGGTAGGGTTCCACCACTGAAGTTTCTAATACAAATTCTAGATGCTCCTAAAACCTGGAAGTTGAAGAAATCTCTAGTTCAGTTTAAGTACACTTGGTTTTGCAACTACTAATAACATCTTGAATTGTTCAGGAGAAACAAAGCCATGATCAAGGAGCTAAGCACTCCTCCAGCAGGTTCAAAAGACTTGTACTTCCCTACTCAGTACTCTCAGTCTTTCTTCAGCCAGTGTATGGCCTGTCTATGGAAACAACATTTATCATACTGGCGAAACCCGCCATACAGTGCAGTGAGACTCTTGTTCACAACTTTCATAGCTTTAATGTTCGGAACAATATTTTGGGATCTGGGCTCGAAAAGGTGAATGGCACCCCGAGTTTGAAGCATACAACGTAGTGTGAAAATGAAAAAATTTACTCCTTAATTTGACAATAATTATTTGAAAATGCAGGACAAGCCGCCAAGATCTTTTCAATGCAATGGGTTCCATGTATGCTGCTGTTCTCTTCATTGGGGTACAAAATGCCGCATCAGTACAGCCGGTTGTGGCTATTGAGAGGACAGTCTTTTACAGAGAAAGGGCCGCTGGAATGTACTCGGCATTGCCATATGCCTTTGGACAGGTATTTCACTCAATAAGGTTGCCTTTCTAAAGGGTAGATGATCCAATCAAACTGTGATTCTTCTTTACTGAAATGTACACAAAATTCAGAGAGAACAAAAAAAGAAAAAAGAAAAAAAAAAAAAACAATTTATCTAAGCACGTTTCAGTCTCTACTTGGTTACTCTTACCCATGAAGTTGTATAAACATGAACTTTATTAGTTTTTGTTGAACTCGACCATGATAGGTACCTCACCAAGTTCCAATGATTTGCAGGTAGTGATTGAGCTCCCGTATATTTTTGTTCAGACAATCATATACGGAGTTATTGTATACACCATGATCGGATTTGATTGGACAGTCAGCAAGTTCCTTTGGTATCTCTTCTTCATGTACTTCACTTTCTTATACTTCACATTCTATGGTATGATGACCGTTGCCGTGACTCCCAATCACAACATTGCTGCCATAGTCTCGTCTGCCTTCTATGCAATATGGAATCTCTTCTCAGGATTCATCGTTCCAAGAACAGTAAGTTCCTATAATTCTTATGCACCTCTGGTTTTTGTTTAAAAAAACTTCCCCGTTGTATCACGACGAAGGATGAACAATGTACTGCCTATCTTTGTATCACAGAGAATGCCAATATGGTGGAGATGGTACTATTGGATATGCCCAGTTTCATACACGTTGTACGGATTGGTTGCTTCGCAGTTTGGAGACATAAACGACAAGTTTGATACAGGTGAAAGTGTGGAACACTTCGTGAGGGATTACTTTGGGTACAGACGGGACTTTTTGGGTGCAGTTGCAGCTGTGCATGTTGGCATTTGTGTGCTCTTTGGCTTCACTTTTGCCTTCTCAAT
This sequence comes from Pyrus x bretschneideri, assembly GCF_019419815.1. Taxonomy (NCBI): domain Eukaryota; kingdom Viridiplantae; phylum Streptophyta; class Magnoliopsida; order Rosales; family Rosaceae; genus Pyrus; species Pyrus x bretschneideri. The sequence goes on along the minus strand of NW_025999390.1, from coordinate 6,963,964 downwards.
CAAGGTATTTAATTTCCAAAAGAGATGAGAGGAAATTGTGGAAAACGGAAAAAGCAAGTACCATCGCTTCGGGTCCTTGGTTTTGCTGAAGTTCCAAGATCGTGTGCATAATATACATGTTAGGAACTATGCCAAAGCCTATTCCATAGGCATGGAGTTTGATCTTAAATTTTAATTTTATTTTCATTTAACATGTAAATTTCGTTTTTGTTTAATATATATTATATATATCTTTGGGCCAATATCTAAGGTGTTGTATCTCAGCTACGTGTAATAGTATGTTCAACCTATAAATTAGGAGTAGTGATTGCCGTACTCTTCTTTTTCTTTCTATGCGCTCTTCATGTATTTTTGTTTGTTTATGGATTGAATAAATCAAACGAGTATAGGGATAGGAAATTAAAATGGAGAAGCGTAAAAAGAGAAAAAAGAAGGGTGAATTTACTTCCTAAATCAATAAAGTTTCATGTTGTCCTAAAAACAACAACAGTTTGTAACCCTTTTTGTTTTATCCTGGATGAAAAAGATTTTAAGTATGTTGGCAGTCAGATGCTATATTAAAAGAGAAAATTGAAAATGATGGATAATGAATGATAAGTTTAATTCAAGGAGACTTATCACGGATTATTAATAATCACTACCTACTGGATGTTAGAACTTACAAGGATCCATCCAACCTACATGCTATGCATGAGGTGTTGGTGTTGGAATAAAGAATATAGCATGGTGTGTTGGAACAAAGAATTAGCATATTATGTTGGAATATAAGACTAATAACCCCTTGTGCGAATTTAAAATTTAATTTAGTCAATGAATGTCCAAATAGAATACATGGGTGTGTAGAAGGAGGTTGCGGATAGTAACTTTGTAACTGGATCGATCGACAAATTGTCTAGAGACATCGTACAATTCGTGATCGTTGGTAGTTCTTTGGGTTTGACGCAGTTAGTTCAAGAAGAGAAAATATGTGGAATGAGTGGTTAAAAGAGAACAATGAGAGAGAAGTAGTAATCATTTAGAAACTAGATAATGCACGCTTACGAGTAGGGTTTGTTAATGGGTCGGGTCAGGCCAGTTCGGTCTAAATTTTATGAGCTCGGGCTAGACCGGGCTTTTCCAAAATTTTAAGGTCCGAACCTAGCTCACTACTGGCCTTTTATAGGCCAAACGGGCCGGTCTGGATCACATGGGCCAAGCTAAAATGGCCTTATTACTTAAAAAACAGAGTTCGGGCCAAAGTGAGTAGTGACTTTTTATTTTGAGTATATTATCTAAATTGGGATCTAAAATGGGCTCTCAAGTTGGGCCTATGCGGGCCCGACCAAGCCTTCTTGGGTTCAAATGGTCGGGCCTCTAGGGCGGGCCTCAAACAACATAGCCCTTTATATTAAAGGTTGAGTTGAGCCGACTTGAACCCCCAAAATACGCCTATTTATAAAAATGCCCTTTGGTTGTAGACTGTCGTATCCAACTTTAGGGCTAATGTTGGCCAAATGCTTTTGGTTGGAGATGACCTAATGTATTGTTTGAACATGATTGCCATGAGAGAAAAGTGTTCACTAAAAATTTTCAGAGAGAATTAATGTAGGGCAAGGAAGTAAATTGATGTTGATACTACGCATTCGAGCTAGCTCGAATGGTGACTAGACATTATTATTTTTGTAACAAATATTTTTATGGGAAATTTTATTTGGATACATTTGTTTTATTTCTACACCCAATCAAACAATTTTGTGCAATAAATCCCCATATTTACCTTAAATAATTAAAAAAAAAATAGACTCGTATTTTTATCTCTACACTGAATAACCTTAAACACACCACATCAATGCACGTCTCCATTATTTTCAGTGAACCCAAACGTCGACAAAAAATTTCCATGAGTTTGTCAAGAACTGATATCTTCATTCATTCATTTCCTTCTCTTTCTCTTCCTCTCTTTTCTCATACCTTGAAAAGAATACGAACCCCCTTTCTCTCTTTTCCGATTGATTGAATCTAAGTTCGTATAAGGAAACAAAAAAAGAGAAAAGAGAGCATTAATGGTCATCGGAACTTCGATTGCACTTGTCGAAGAAAATAGAGAGGTGCTGTGGTGAAAACCTCTTTTCCCCTCTATTTTCCTCGATGGTGGCTATGGCCAACCTACAAATCTATTTTTGTTCTAAAATCTTTTTATTTATTTAATGGCAAAGTTGAAATTCTATTAAAAATATTTTTTAAATTAGGTGCAAAAATAAAACAATGGGTTGAACTAAAATTTCCTTTATTTTAATCTCTTCAAAAACAATATTTGAGCTTCATGATCTTCCCCTACGATGAAAAAAAAAAAAAAAAAATCACGTATCTCATTTGTCACTGCTTACGACATTATTGTTCTATCATTTATTATTATATATATCTAATTGTTCTGTGGATTGTATGTATGCATAATTTTCAGTACTAGCATGGGGAAATTTTTTTTATCTATATTTTTTAAAAGTTTGTTCAACTACGGAATTATGAGCTATATGTTAGTTGCCTAAATAGTCATGAGAATTTTTTTTTCTTACAAAAACAACGAATATTCAAGTAAGAAATGGACGGTCCAACGCAATTTTCTCCAATGAAAGTGGAAGGAAATGTATTTTTGTGATATGAATTATGAAGTAAGCAATGACGTCTCCATCAAAGAACACAGTAGTAAGCAGTGACGTTTTACAGTCGATCAGAGGACGTTTACCACTGCGGGGTTGGTAACATTATTCGTAATTCTCGTTAGGGCTAACTCTTTTTTTTGAATAAAAAAATCGTTTACCAAAACTGAAAATAATTTAAAAACCAAAACGACGAGAAATTTTTTCAGGTCCATGTCACATATGCGCTGACCTAGAATTCCACTAACGAACATTTGACATCTGTATATTTTATTCTTTTAAATTTAAAAACTGACAATTATTTTAAAATAAACTCAAAATGACATCAGAGGCTGCCGAGCATGACGACGCCGAACCACCCGCACCCACCATCACCGGTCGGTGATTTTTCCTTTCCCCTCTCTCTTCCGCTCTTACCTTGCATGGAGCCCAGAGATTGGCGGCGGCGACTCCAACTCAGATCTGCTGTCGTCAATCTCGATCTATCAACCGGAGTTCGCCGACATCTTTTTTGTTCTTACTCTGGAGCAGGAAAGAGAAGAAATAAAAAGAGGAACAGAGAGAGAAAGAAATAGATAGGGAGAGAGGTGATGCGGAAGGGCAGGATGGGTGGACCGGTGGAGCCGTGGAGGGATGAGGGATGGGGTATGGGGGATGGGGATGGGCGATGGAGAAGTGCGTATTTTCGATTTGCAGGAAAGCGCTGGAGCTCACCACGCAACTTCAAATTTTTTTTTTAATTATTTAATTATTTTGTGAAATGAATATAAGGGTAAAATGGGTATTTTAGTGTAACTTAAGAAGTAGAAGGATAGGTGCCAGATGCTTATTTGTAGGGAACTCCAAGTCAGCATGTGTGACATGTACTTGAAAAAATTTCTTTAAAACACTTAGTGTATTATTTATGTTCTCGTCATAATTAAAAAAAAATTTCAAAATGACGCGTATGCTTCAAGTTCCAATGCCAACGGACATGGATGATTGCTTAAATATTTGCAAAAGCTGGCAAAATATTGAGGTAGAAGGAATTAATTTATGGCTGAAATTATTAGTTTTCGTAGCAAAATTACATGTAGTGTAAGAGAAAATGTAAGAAACTTGTACTGGAAATTGTACATTCTTTTTTCTATCACATAGGATTAGTGTTTCACTGATTTTGATCTGGCCTCGCATCATCACGTTCTGAAAGCATTTTATCATGGAAGCCCCACCAGCAAGCAAGCACCACAAAGAATCTCCCGGAGCTTAGGTCATCTCCAATGAAGAGCTAGATGCCATATTTAGTAATAAAATTGATAAAATCTGTCTCTAACCAAAGGGAAAAGGAAATCAACTTAAAAGAATCAGACTAAGTTTGGCATGTAGTCTCATGGCAGGCTAAGTTTGATCTAAAAAAGTAATAAAATATAGCCCTCATGGTTGGAGATGAAATTTTTTGTCTTTAACGTCATCTTTATATATTAATTTTTAGAGAGCTACGTTTAACCTTCGTGATTAGAGACGACCTTATTAATAAGGGGATGACATTGTAGCTGGTGCTAAGTGATGACATAATTAATTGGAAAAAAAAAAAAGAAAAAAAAATATACCGATTAATCGTGCTTGTGCTATTTTGTTGAAAGATTACATTTATAATGGAACTCTCAGAGTCTCACTCCTCATCATTTTAGAAATTGATCAAATCTAGCTAGCTGGGATATTAAGCGACAGATTCATACCACGATGAAAGAATTATTTCATCAAATTAATTTGTTCATTAACTGCATAATGACAGGAGACGGTGAGGATGATAAGTCTTGGAATTAGCATGTTTGATTCAATAAACAATCCTGTAGTTTCACCTCTTAATTAATTAAGCAAATGATCATTGATTTTTGTTTGCTGTGTAAGGAAACTCCTGCAGATCTGATCTGGGGCAGTTTCTTTTCGTTTTGATCGTAAACTCTATTACTTAAATCTGTGCAATCGGTGGCACATAATTTTGAGTTCTTGGACAGTTCAATATGCACGCTAATTAAAGAAACAAGGCTTCTTACTCTACTGTCCTTGCTTGCAAATCACAATGTTCTGCTGTATCTCTTAACTGTAAATCAGAGTATTCTTAAAGAATACAAGATTCTTATATCGGAAGACAATATAAATTACAATATGCAATGAATAGTTAAACACCAAAAGATACTGTGGCAAAAATTTCACACACGGTAAAATGTAAATTACGTATCAAATTGGCATAAGTGTAAGACTAAAGTTTTTTCTTTTCTTTTTAAGACTAATTTTTTTTTTATTAGGAAATGTTGCATTATTATTTTTATATACATGCTTCAAATATAATATGTATCAGTTAGTGTTACGATCTAGTTATATTCTTCTTAACTTATAAATGAGAAATATTAGATTCAAAGTTTCAAATCTCTCGTATATATAACGAGTTTGATAAAGTAAATTATTCTCCCACCTTTTATTTTTTATTTTTTATTTTATAATAATTATATCGTTGCATTATAAAAGAATAAAATATAAGTCCAAAGTCTCACTTCTAGTTTGAAGTTCGTATAAATATTATGTATCAAACTCCCATACCCACCGAAGGGAATGAGATAGCTGGTATGACAGATGCGTTTGGTCATCTCTGTGTCCGTTCATAAACCCTGAAAGCCATTTCAATTAATATCTCAGTTATTCAGCTCTGAAGTCCACGAAATACAATTTTATTTTGCATGTAAGTGTGGGAAAGCTTGGTGGGTTGTGTTTGGAATTTGATTTTATATGATAAGAAATTAGTGCAGTAGTTGAAGTGAAGGGACAATGAGCAATCCTGGGAGTGGACGTAGCAGCTTTGACATGTGGAAAAACACTTCCATGGAAGTTTTCTCCATGTCTTCTCGTCACGAAGAAGATGATGAAGAGTCTCTGACATGGGCTGCTATCGAGAGACTGCCTACGTATTTACGCACGCGGAGAGGTCTGCTTGCGGAAGAGGAGGGCAAAGCTAGAGAGATTGATGTGACGAATCTGGGATTACTAGAAAGGAAGAACTTGTTGGAGAGACTGGTGAAGATTGCTGAGGAAGATAATGAGAAGTTCTTGTTGAAGCTCAAGGATCGCATGAACAGGTATATCAATTCGACTTTTTCTCTCTTTTTTAGAAGAAAATATTCTGAACTACAATAACTTAACAGTTTATAGAGAAAATCATTTGAACTGAGTGCAAGGGTTAAATACCGACCAACTGGTTTAACTTACATTTGCATTTGACTTTTTCTTTTTCATTAACTTGTTCATGAATTGGTTGAGAATTTTGTGTTGGAGAATATGATCTTACATCGGTCCCATGCAAAATAATTTACAAATAAAACATGGGAGCTCCCACAACTAATAACACCGAGACCTTTTTGTTTTAAACACCTAGTAATAAATGATTAAGTTGGAACAATATCGGTGATATTGGTGGAGCGTATAGAGATCATTTTGTGTTCAGTATGTTTGGAAAAATAGTTCGTCATTTAGTATTTCTTGAACTGGTGTGTCGATATTACATTTAAATTTTTTTGGGGACCCCTGTGGGCGGTTGCACCTGGGACCCTTGCTGAATGGCCCTAGAAGAAACTCATAACTTATTTGGAGCTGGTTTTCTCTGTTTTCCAAAATTTACACTCAGAGTTGGACTTGAATATCCGACAACTGAAGTCCGGTTCGAGCATTTAAATGTTGAAGCAGAGACTTATGTTGGCGGTAGGGCATTGCCTACAATGTTCAACTTCTCCATTAATATGTTAGAGGTAATTCAACTTTTGAATCAAACATTTATATTCGTTTTTTTTATTTACAAATTTGTGCAGTTTGATTTTGTACGTAGCAATTCAACTTTCTCTTGTGTATCACATTTTTTTTTTCCTCTCTGAAGTTGTTGTTGAATTATCTCCATATTCTTCCAAGTCGAAAGCAACAATTACCAATCCTCAATGATGTTAGTGGAATTATCAAGCCAAAAAGGTAATTAATTAGGCAATATTACTGATGCAAATATTTAACTTACGGTAGTTCTCAAATTTATGGTCTAATTTGCGCAGAATGACACTGCTTTTAGGCCCCCCGGGCTCTGGAAAGACCACATTACTATTGGCACTGGCCGGAAAACTTGGTAAAGATCTAAAAGTAAGCATATTACATTTACTTCTATCTAATCAACTTACCGTACAGCGTCCACTTTTGTGTTACGGCTTCATGTAATTGTTTGTAATAACTTGTAGCTTTCGGGGAGAGTTACATACAACGGACATGGGATGGAAGAGTTTATACCAGAGAGAACATCAGCTTATATTAGTCAACATGATCTACACATACCGGAATTGACAGTGAGAGAAACGATGGCTTTTTCAGCAAGATGTCAAGGGGTCGGGCCACGTTATGGTCAGTTAAAATACAGTGAAATTTTACATGTCTAACTTATTAATTAGTTTGAAGTATAGTTCATGAAAATCAAAGTTCATTTGCGTTGGAAACACTTTCAGAAGTGCTGGTAGAATTATCAAGGAGAGAGAAGGCCGAAAACATTAAGCCGGATCCTGATCTTGATGTTTACATGAAGGTATGAGAAACGGAAGAGTACTGGAGGAAAGAAAATTTTAGACATACTACTTTCCTTGTAAATGTTTCTCCTTATAATTCATTTATATCAGCAATTACGCACCTATTCTTAAAAAAGAAAATTTATTTTTCGGTGTTGCTTGTATTTTACAGGCAGCAGCACTGGAAGGACAGGAAACCAATGTAGTTACAGATTACATAATCAAGGTACCCACCATTCGTCTACATTAATGCATCGTGAAAAAATTACCACTCAATGACCGCATGATGTAAGAAGTACAAATCGACTGGTTGCATCATACGGTCATAAAAATGTGGTCTCTTTACTCTATTCCTTCTGTTTTTGCTAATCAAGTTTTGCAGGTTCTGGGGCTCGACATTTGTGCTGACACAATGGTAGGGGATCACATGAGACGAGGTATCTCTGGTGGACAAAGAAAGAGACTCACCACAGGTAGGTTTGTAGTTCTAGAAGAGACCACAAATTCGTCCCTATCAATTTCTAAATCCTGAAACTGCAGGGGAGATGCTGGTTGGACCAGCAAAAGCACTTTTCATGGATGAAATATCTACCGGCTTGGACAGTTCGACTACATATCACATAGTAAATTCACTCAGACAATCCATCCACATCCTCAATGGAACTGCTCTAATCTCTCTCTTGCAGCCAGCACCAGAAACTTATGATCTCTTTGATGACATAATTCTCCTCTCAGATGGCCACATTGTGTATCAAGGCCCTCGTGAGAATGTGCTTGAATTCTTTGAACACATGGGATTCAAATGTCCAGAGAGGAAAGGAGTTGCTGATTTCCTACAAGAAGTAAGTTAGTCGTACTATGACATATCTTCCCGTTTACTTATTTAATTTCTGCAGGAAGATCAGACTTGATAATTACAACTTTTTTTTTGTTGTGTTTATTATAGGTGACATCAAGGAAAGATCAAGAGCAATACTGGGCTCAGAAAGAGAAGCCTTATAGCTTTGTAACTTCCGATGAATTTGCTGAAGCATTGCAGTCATTTCACATCGGTAGAGAACTTGGTGATGAGCTTGCCATTCCGTTTGACAAGTCTAAAGGCAACCCTGCATCTTTAACAACTAAGAAGTATGGAGTTAGCAAGAAGGAACTTTACAAAGCTTGTATGTCTAGACAAATTTTACTTATGAAGAGGAATTCGTTTATCTACATTTTCAAAATGATCCAAGTAAGTAGAGTATGAGCATGTGTTGGACATTCACTTTAGACTAAGCCTAAAAATCACAATGTGAATTCTCGTATTGCTTTAGAAGAACAGCTGGAATTCAAAATATGACTTATCATATTGCTTTTAAAAAAAATCGTTCGTAATTCTATAAATGCCAAGTGAAAATTTGGATTGTTAACCTGCAATCAGCTAATTTGAACTCTGGTTTTGATTTTGCTTTCAGTTTAGTTTAATGGCTTTGGTAACAATGACATTATTCTTACGTACTGAGATGCACCGAGGTAGTGTGGAAGATGGTGGGATTTACATGGGATCTTTGTTTTTCACAATGCTGATCATTATGTTCAATGGGTACTCAGAACTTGCTATGACTGTAATGAGACTTCCTGTGTATTTCAAGCAAAGGGATCTTCTGTTCTTTCCTGCTTGGGCATATGCTTTACCGAATTGTCTGATAAGGATCCCTTTGACCATTGTGGAGGTTTCTATTTGGGTGACCGTTACTTACTACGTTATAGGCTATGATCCGAGCATTGGAAGGTGAAAAACATAACATAGTAGAAATTAGTTTTAAAATTTTGGCCTCGAAACCATTTGTTATGGAACTGATGAAAGTTTGTAATATCAGGTTCTTCAAACAGTTCCTTTTACTGCTGTGTATTAGCCAGATGGCAAATGGACTGTTCCGATTGATAGCGGCAATAGGCAGGAGCCCAATTGTTGCAAACACATTTGGGTCTGCTGCTTTAGTTGTTGTTTTCGTTCTAGGTGGCTTTATCTTATCTCGAGGTGAATCATTTATACAGATGCATCGTTATCATTTATTTTTTGTTAACTTCTTTTAGATTTGATGGTAAAAAATGCCCCTTTTGTTACCAGACAATATGAAGAAATGGTTGTTGTGGGGGTATTGGCTCTCACCGATGACATATGGAATGAATGCCTTGGCCATCAACGAATTTCTTGGAAAAAGTTGGAGACATGTAAGCATCATTTTTTTACTGAGATGAAGGGTTAGTACATGAGAAAAAAAAATTAACAAAGAAAAATGTTAGCTAAAATGTACGTGTGTACAACATTTGGATTATAGGTTCCTGCCAACTCCACAGAACCATTAGGAGTTCTGGTCATGAAGTCTCGAGGGGTACTACCAGAAGCGCGCTGGTACTGGCTTGGAGTAGTAGCTTTACTTGGATTTATTCTTTTATTCAACTTCCTTTTCACCTTGGCACTTCAGTATCTTGATCGTAAGTACCAACTTCGACATTTTTCTTCTCATCATTGGAAATGCTCTAACAATCACACTAAATTTCCTGTAGCCATTGACAAGCCTCAGGCAGTAATGTCCAAAGAAGCCTTGGCAAAGAAACTTGCCAAGAAAACTGGAGACACCACTGAGCTTTCATTGACAAGAAATGAAAGTCAAGAGAATATGTCTGCCAATCGTAACAGGAAGCGAGGAATGGTTCTTCCTTTGAACCCCTCTCAATTACATTTAATGAAATCAGATATGCAGTTGACATGCCACAGGTATCTTTTCTGTTTTTGTAAAGGTTGCTGATGATGAGGGGCATATTTATTGAAGTGCTTGCTCGTTTCTTCTAGTGTGGAATGCATTTACATACTTGCTATGCATTCTTGTAGGAAATGAAAGCTGAAGGCATAACTGAGAATCGACTAGAACTTCTGAAGGGTGTGAGTGGTGCCTTTCGGCCTGGTGTCCTAACAGCCCTAATGGGTGTTAGTGGTGCAGGAAAGACTACTCTAATGGATGTCTTGGCCGGAAGGAAAACAGGTGGATATATCGAGGGAAACATCAACATATCTGGATATCCAAAAAATCAAGAAACATTTGCTCGCATATCCGGATATTGTGAACAAACAGATATACACTCTCCTCATGTCACGGTTTATGAGGCTTTGGTTTATTCAGCATGGCTCCGATTACCACCAGAGGTTGATTCCCCAACCAGAAAGGTATACTTTCAAACTATGTTTTTCTTATTGGGGCTTGAGGCAGATGATATAATCAATGTCAACCAAAAGCTAGGTTGCACATAATTTTCATTAATTTTCTTTCTATCAAGTCAAATCATTAACCATACTTATTGGTTGTAGATGTTCATTGAGGAAGTGATGGAGCTTGTGGAACTGACCTCAATAAAGGAAGCACTTGTTGGATTGCCCGGTGTGAATGGTCTTTCAACTGAGCAGCGTAAAAGGCTAACAATTGCAGTAGAGCTTGTTGCCAACCCCTCCATAATATTTATGGATGAGCCAACCTCTGGCCTTGATGCCAGGGCAGCAGCAATTGTAATGAGAACAGTGAGGAATACGGTGGACACTGGGCGAACTGTAGTCTGCACCATTCACCAGCCAAGCATTGACATATTTGATGCTTTCGATGAGGTTAGATACCTTTTTATGCTTAGGATTATACAAGTTGAGTATGTTGCTTGGTGTAAAAAGAACTGAGAAATTCACTATCCCACATTGCAGCTGTTTCTTTTGAAACGAGGAGGTGAGGAAATATATGTTGGGCCTTTAGGCCACCAATCTTCCGACTTGATCAACTATTTTGAGGTTAGGCTTAATACATACTCAGAAACTATACCATCTGAAAATGTTCTGCTCGACTGCTAACATAAAAAAGTTTTATTTCATCAAGGGAATTAGTGGAGTTTCTAAATTACGGGACAGTCACAATCCTGCAACTTGGATGTTGGAGGTTACTTCTGCAGGACAAGAAGAGGCTCTCGGGGTTAGTTTCAGTGACATATATAAGAACTCGGAACTATACAGGTAGGATTTCCGTAAAAGTTTGAACTTTTATTTATTAGCTTCTAGTGTAAATCTTATTAAACACTGAAGGATGACAAATTGAAATTGAATTCATGGAAAGCCAAACGATCATGTTTTTTTTGTTACACGTACGTTCAAGTTACTCATACCGTGTGTCGAATGTTTAGGAGCAATAAGGTCTTGATCAAGGAACTAAGTACTCCACCACCAAATTCAAGAGATTTGCACTTTTCTACAAAGTATTCTCAGTCTTTCTTCAACCAGTGTATAGCTTGCCTATGGAAACAGCATTGGTCTTACTGGCGAAACCCGTCATACAGTGCAGTGAGACTTTTGTACACTGCTATGATGGCTTTAGTATTTGGGACAATATTCTGGGGTCTTGGCTCCAAAAGGTACATAGATAGTGTTAATTACTTTCGAGATATTTCTATATATGTAAGGTATGTGACGAAATATGAAACCTAATGTGTTGAAACGGGGGAAATTCTTGCGAAATGCAGGAATAACCAACAAGATGTTCTTAATGCAATGGGTTCTATGTATTCTGCTGTTCTCTTCATTGGGGTACAAAATGCCTCATCAGTGCAGCCAGTTGTAGGTATTGAAAGGATAGTATTTTACAGAGAAAGGGCTGCTGGAATGTACTCAGCTATTCCATATGCCTTGGGACAGGTATGATACCAAGTTAAGTGAAGCTTGCTTTCGGCCAAGTGATTTCCAAACTTCCGCTTTTCTACTTATGTACTCCTCCCCTTGTTTCTGCCCTTTGAATCTCGTTTGATTTAGTCAATCCAAAGGGCTAGAAATAAAGGGAGTAGTGCTGGAGGAGAGAAGGGAACTGCAAATCCCTTCTGGAGGGCAGATGATCCTTTCCAATCTCTAATCATCCAACACTAATTCCAAATTTTATTGTAGATAATCATTGAGCTTCCATATACTTTGTTCCAAACTATCATCTATGGGCTTATAGTATACACCATGATCGGATTCGATTGGACGGTCAGCAAGTTCCTTTGGTATCTCTTCTTCATGTACTTCACCTTCTTATACTACACATTGTATGGTATGATGATTGTGGGCATTACTCCCAACACAACCATTGCTGCTGTAGCTTCCTCAGCCGTCTACCCCTTATGGAATGTTTTTTCCGGATTCGTCATTCCAAGAACAGTAAGTAACGCCTTAACACATTGTAAATGATCACTTTGCATATTCTTGTTTATTTGATTTAACATATCGTACCATGACTCAATATATTGGTTTTTGTGGCACAGAGAATTCCGATATGGTGGAGATGGTTCTACTGGGTGTGTCCGGTGTCGTGGACTTTGTACGGATTGCTTACTTCACAATTTGGAGGCATCAAGGATACGCTTGATTCGGGTGAAACTGTTGAAGATTTTATAAAGGATTATTTTGGCTACAGAGAAGGCTTTCTAGGTGTTGTTGCAATTGTCCATGTTGGGATTTCAGTGCTCTTCGGATTCATCTTTGCCTTGTCAATCAAGGCATTCAACTTCCAGAAGAGATGAAAACAAACCTTACACATGTACATGTGAATAAATTGAAGGACTTAATGATCTTTAGTTTTGCTCAGAGTCCACGAACATGTCCTACAAATTAATGGGTGACTGGAATTAACGTCCTTGGGTTTAGGGTTTAGGGTTTAGGGTTGCTTCACACTTCTGTCGACATAAAAGATACATTTAATTTGGGTGAACCAGCTGTGCCTGCTTATGGAAGACTACTTAAGGAGTTAGTTTGGGTATAGAAAAGGAGTTTGTGGGGGTGGAGTTTGAATTTTTGTGCTGTTTAAGGTTCATCTCTGCCTTCTCAGTCAAGGCATATTTAAATTAATTATTCTCCAGTTAAAAATGTAAGATATGAATCCAATAAACCACCGGAACCATCTTCCGACTACCCTTTTTTCACAGGTGTTATCTTCCAACTACCATATCACCACAAGGACTATTAATTCAATTAAGCCTAAAAGTAGCACTTAGTATTATGCGATTAGAACATGTAATTCCAAAAAAAATTGAGAATGCTATGCAAATAAATACCTATGATTCTCTTCAGATGATAGCAAGCAGAGAGCGTTCGTCACTCCGAGTACCATTCATGCAGCATTGTTATTCAAAAATATTATTGGGTTGTTGAATTTATTAAAAAAAAAAGAAAATGAAAAAATACGTAGAAGAGTACACGATGATTTTATTACACAGTGGTAACAACTCCCATTTTATTTTGTACATATAATGGGAGGCTTGATTTTGTCTATCCCTCACGTAGGAGAAAACTAACATAGTAAGATTCCATTTGAGAATGCTTTTATAGGAAACACTTCCACTTGGTAAATTCCTCATGTCTCAAACAATTAAAAATTTGAAAAAATCAAAGCACTTGGAAGTCTTTAAGAAGCACCTAGTAAGTGCTTGATTGTACTACAAAGCGCTTTTAGAACCCAAAATTTTTTTTTCGGCCAAACGGTTTCAAAAGCGATTTCTGCCACTATACAGGTGCATTTCCAAAAAGCATGTAATCAGCTTAACAAAGAGAAAAACTTACACGACAATGGTCTCCTGTGGCAATTAAATGAAAACATGTGAAAGTTTTTGTCCGTATGCCCTAGCTTCATTTGCGCAAGTACACCACATGCCATTTAAGTTGTTCTCAAAAAGGCTTACAAGCAACAATATAAACGCAAGATAACCAATCATCATGTCGTTCGAAAGTGGGCGCCCATTAGAATAATGATGGTAAGTCATGAACAAGTACTTCCACTGTAAATCCCATCAACTATTTAAAATCATATCAAGGACCGTCTACACGAGTTAAATCAGAGTTATACAGGGAAACAAATTAGGTTACCGACTTGGCCGCCGCATATATTACAGTTGGAACTCGAAAATCTCAGTAAAACTACAATGGAAAGTTTCAATTAGACAAACACATGATGTAGAGGGGAAAAAGGGTAAAGCATTCGACATTATCTCAAGCTTTCAAGTCATCCAAGAAGCTCTGCAACTCCCTCAAACCTTCAGCCGAAAAACTCCTCTGCACTCTTGAGCGAGGGGCAATCAAATTAGGCGGAGGCTGTGGTTGGAAGCAGACGACGACAGCAGCTAAGTTATCCCCGCTCTTCCTCTTCAAAGCCTCATCAACCAAATCCTTGCTACACGCGGCTGGGTCATTGTGCTCCTGAAGCCTCCGACGAGCAAAATCCACAGCATTTTGACTCCTGAACACATCCCAGATCCCATCACAACCAATGATAAGGAATTCGTCCTCCTCTGTCAACTTTGCGGTCATAAGTTCCGGCTCTGCACTGAGTGGCCCACCCTCCCTGGCCTTCATCCCTTCCATATGCCAGTCTCCCAAGGCACGAGCAACGTTAAGTTGCCCATTAAGGTAACCATCATACACATGTCCTCCAGATGCCTCGATCCGTTTCTTCTCTTTGCTGCAAATTGGTTTGTGATCTCTTGACATTTCAATTGCTTTTCCACGGCGGCACAGCACTGCTCGACAATCTCCAGCATTTGCAACCACCAACAACCTAGCAATAGAAACTAAGATCAACATATGACTAATCAATGACACACATCTCATGGTACATCTGTAATATTTCAGGACATACATAAACGGGTTAACCAGAGAAGACACAGATCGAACCACAATAAATCAACTAAACACGTATGCTTGACCTTAGGTAAACACTAAACAGGTCAACTGGATCATAGTTACCCACACCCATAAGAAGAAACTAATCTCAACAGAATATTACTAGGCAGCCTAAACTTTCCAAGTACTCTAATTAAGTCCGAGCTTGCTTCAGAAGGCAGTAGACCAACAATTACAATTTAGGGTAACAACCCAATTATGCTTTTAGTGTCATTGATCTACATTGACACAAGGCAACAATTCATTCAAGGAATAAAAAAAAGGGAAACAAACAACAAACAACCACCACCGAGCCTTATCCCACTAAGCAGGGTCGGCTGTCTGAACAGTCATGATACATGCATCAATAGTTCAAAGGTAGAGAAAACGAAAAAAAAAAAAATCCAACCTTCCAATGAGAAGAGCTGTCAATGCAGTGGTACCAGAAGCAAGTTTGGCATCCAAGGTGCAAGCTTCCTCAAAGGCAGTGTCAGTATGCAGAAATGCTGAAGTGACAACCCGTTCAATATCTGTAGGGAAGTCTTCATTCTCCAAAATGAACTTCGGCAGATGGGATGAAGCAAAATCAGCCGCA
Source organism: Pyrus x bretschneideri (assembly GCF_019419815.1). NCBI lineage: Eukaryota > Viridiplantae > Streptophyta > Magnoliopsida > Rosales > Rosaceae > Pyrus > Pyrus x bretschneideri. Next base: position 6,948,469 of record NW_025999390.1, on the reverse strand, counting down.
TGCTTTCCTCCATGTCCATCAAACACCTGAGCAACCAATACGGTAGGAATGTTCAATTAGGAAATTCTAAGGATATATTAGCTAGCCAGTGCAACACATATAGATTATTGTTCGAAACATATGTTCTAACATCAACAACCACCACAAAAATCTACCTCTAAAGAACTGAGGCATATAGTCAACAAATGAAAACTAAACAATTCAGAGTAGAATGTTATTGCACAATGTGTTAGGAAATTCGTAAGAACATGTGGAAAGACGATAAATACCCCATAGAAGGCGCTCGGGCCATCGGTATGATCCTTGAGCCCATAATCGTCAATAAAATTGTCCACGCAGACATACACATCTTCCATGTTTGGACGAGACCCAATGTCAGCCCATGCTCCGGAGCGGACAATTGGAATGAAATTAGATTCAAAGTCCTCTGCTTGAACTCCCGGCTCAACTTTGATCTCTTTTGTTTTCGTCTTCATCTGCAAAATCCAATTCACACATTCAACAATTGCACCAAGACCAGAGAATTTATATTCGACAATTTAATCGCTACGAAAACAGATCTTCAATACTCCGAAAAACAGAACTACTCATAGCAAGTAAGCTTAATTAATCAAAATTCTAGAAGCCATTTCTACATAATTAACAGCTTAAACATACAATTAATCACTCATCATCTAAGAAACCCAAATGGAAAAATGCAGAAGCAGAGGAATGAATGAAACATACAAGAGACGGGTGTCGAACGAGTGATTTCTTGCACGGCACTGGAACGCCATTGGCGGGGCTAAAGCCACACTGCCAGTAGGCCGCAGCGGTCGAAAGAGGGTTCGGAGGCCGACCCTCGCTTGAGCTTCCATTCTCCACTTTACTTCCCTCCATAGTTCTCAACCATCAACATCCTCTGCCCCCACCAACCCAACAAAATTCGGAAAATTTTCTCGGAATGCGACTCACTGAGTCGGTCACTGACTTTGTTCTGCTGAAAGATTGGGGCTTTAGCTGAAATGGCAATCTGGGTCTGTGCTGAATTAAAAAAAAAAAAAAAAAGGGGTTTTTGGTTGAGAAATGATTTGGGATTATTGAAGGGATGACAAATCAGTCGAATCGAATGAGAATTGCCGTTTCGGAGACGAAAAGGGATTCAATTTGGTTTCACAATTGGATTTGGGGATTTAGGGTTTTGCAAGTGCAGACATTGAAAAAGATGGAATTTTTGTTTTCTGGGAAGTAAGTACAAGAACAGGGCTTTAGAGAAAGAGAGAGAATTAGGGTTTTAGAGAGTGACGAAATCGCAGTGAAAGCGATGCACTGTGAGAGATTTTGGGCGATCTACACGAAGACACTGGTTTCTGCTGAATGCTGAGATCTAACTGGTCGGTTTCTTAGGGGGAGGTGAAACGGCGTCGTACACGGAGCAACAACTGCGTTTTGTTGACTTTGGGGCTTGATAAAGTCACATGCTTTGGTGGTGTTCAAAAAAAATAAAAAAATAAAAAAATAAAGTCACATGCTTTGGTCATTTTCGAAAAATTAGATATTTTTGAGAAATAAATATCTAAAGTAATTTAATTAAAGAAGTGAAGAAATATTAACAGCAAGGTAAGGACTAAAGTGTCAGGATGTTGAATTCATGGCGTCCTATTAATAACTACCTAATTTTTGGTGAGATTCTGTGTACCTACCTTCAGCATTTTTTCTGTCCTTTACAAAGGGGATCTTTTGATAGTTTTGACACGGCAGTCTATATTTTTTAGAGCAAAAAAAACTCACAGATGCATTTTAGTCTTTCATTAGTCATCATTGTACAATTCATCAGCATAAAAAATTAGATATAAGATGTATCGTATGAAATACGAGTCTCAAATTCATCACTACTAATCCACCCTGTGGTGGTTATACCTACCTTGAGCTTTCAAGTACTTGAAAAGTAAAAATTAAGGTCAACTTCGCCACTTTTAGTTATCAATTGTTGGTAAATATGTTGGCTGGCAAGCACGACAAACAACAAAATGAGCACGTTAATTTGACAAACTTTAATTTGACAAGAGAAGTGTTATTGTCACTCTAAAAATCTTATTCTACATTCTTCATAAGTGTATTTTTCTTTCCAAATATAGAAAGTTTGGAGTGTAAAATATGATTTTTTGAGTACCAATGACAATACCCATTTGACAATTAATCAGTAATGTTATGTAGATTAAATTTATAGACTAAATGATGTGTTATTAATAAAAAATAAGTACGTTAATCAATATTTAAGTAATAACTTAATCATCAACTTTTATGTCATTTAGTTTACAAAATTTAGCCCGTATATTTAGTCACCCTAGCATTACTCATCAAGAAAACTAGGAAGGCAACATTCTTTGAAAGCGTCCACTTTGAAGAGGAACTGCAAAAGAAGTAAATAGTGACCATTACAATAGACACTATGCACAAAACCACCTGCGAAGTTACTAATTGCATTAGAGGAGGCTACACCATTTTCATCGTAAGACACGAACATAAAACACAAGCCCCCATAAGCAAATCTAATTGGAGCAAAAGATGCACTGATGACTAAAAACGTATCGCGCAAAAATCAACTTTCAAGGACCAAATTAAAAAAACTAGAATTCATTATCTTGAAGTTTATTTTAGCCAGAAGCTCCTTGCTTTTGACATGATTTTTTGCAGACGCTAAAATACTAGTATAATTTGTTGATTGTTTTAACAATATGAATGATGAAAAGATTAAACAAATTTGGGGTCATATGATAGTGAAAATTAATTGGTAGCATTTGCTGTAATTGGTCCAAAGTCAAAATAAGGTAGAGCACTCAGCTCTCCAACCAAATACCAATGACTCTTCCGATGAGACTTTTTGGATGCTTCCTAGTACTCGCTATTTCAATGTTTCAAATGTTAGATCTTTGTTTACCGAGTACGCTGGCTTAATTGTCGGTAGCTTCTGCTGAAAGTGAGAGGCTTTGCATGAGTAGTTTGTTGATTCTTTTGGGTGTATCTGCAGAAAAAGAGTATGACAATATGTATACTCTCTCTCTAACTGATGAACAGGAAACTCAATCCTACACGCGTCTCCAAGAGAAAAATCGTGGTAGAAATAGACGGCAAGCAACTATTGGTTCGTGATAGAGGGTCCAACCCACGTGGAGGGTCACCGTTGAGGTATTTGTCTGGTACTACCAATTACTCCATCTCGTTTAACCAAAACCCATCTTCCTCTTTCGATATATACATGCTCCTTCTCCTTGTTTCATTGCTAAAATTCAGAAGGAATAGAGAAAAGAGAGAGAGAGAGAAGGAGTGAGAGGAGAGAGAGAGATGATTGTGACAAACTTCAACTGCTGCCTCAATCCGCCACCTTCAAATCAAAACCATGGTTCAAGCCCTTCTTTGCCCTCAAAGCAAAATCAAGTACCTGCATGGTATGTGTAATCAAACCCCAATCTCATGCCTCGTATTTGTATGACCAATTGAAAGTTATTTATGCATGAGGAGGTCATTTGGTGTTTAATCATGTCAAATATTTGCGTGTAGGAACAAAAATGATCATGGATCATGGGCTAAACGATGTGTTGTAGGCATGAGTTGCATCATGATCGGATTCGAAATGGGCAGCGTAGTAAGTAACCAAACCCATGAGGCCATTGCTAAAGTTATGCCTTTGCCGTTGGAAATAGCAACGTCAAGTGACCAGAGGGTCGCAAAATGGAGTGAAAAAAGAATGTGCCCACAGTGGAGCCCTAACTCACTGGAGACCATCGTGCCGGAGAATCTTCCAAGGCCGTCTGCTCGAAGAAGATGGGAAGCCGTCGGTTTTTCTAAGGATGCTCCGGCTGTTCAAATGGTTGTTAGAAAAGGTGGCAACTGCTTTGCTATGTAGATTTGCACTTTGATACATCATGTATATGCACCATATGTATAACCAAATACAGAATCAATGAAGATCACCAAATTATTTCTAGGCATTTTAGTCATTTTAATTATGTGTTGGATTCTTGTTCTTGTTGGATCTAAATTGGAAACTTCGCAGTACAACATTGTGTAGCAGTACATGCAGTACAAATTTTGGAAGTCTTTTGGAAGAAAAAAACAAAAACACGAAAAAGAGAAAAATAATTAGGAATCAGAGGCGGCTCTCAAGGGGTCAGCTATTTTGCCTACGACCTCAAATGGTTTTTGTATGCGCATTCACTACAAGGGAATTTTCGGCTGTTAGGTCGTAGGTCAAGATTCAAACTCTGATGACCAAATATTTTTGTGCGTAAAATACACTGGATCGTAATAACATTTCATTCGAACATATTTTCTAGAAGACCATGACAGAAATACTATGTCTTAATTCAGTGTCATCATATAGTACAAACTGTCACTTCCTCTTCTCCGTATAGTTATGTTGCCGCCACGTCGAGCTCGCGAGTTCATAATTTTCTCTAAGTGAAAGAGTTCGACTCTCGTTATCATCTTTTTCAATTGAATGACTACCAAAAATGCACTTTGGGATCATTTATCCTGCTCAAGTATTAATTGAGCATGTTAAAGATTGTGAGAATTAGGGATGAGGATTTGGTCCTATAGTACATATATGGGAAGTATTTCTGTATTATTTGGTTTCTACTTTTATAAGTCAACATGTAATTACCTAGTTTAGCATATACTCATGTATATAAGTATGAGTTGTAAACCTTATTGAATCAATCAATCAAAACAATTGGTTGAAACCAAATTGGTTTTCTACATGGTACCAGAGAGAGAATCTTGGGATCGAAGAAAATATCAAACCCTAGCCGCTCACCATGGCAGAGAACAATGACAAACTCAAGCCCTCTGGTTCAACCGAGGCAACCACATATGATGTTAACCATTCTTATTACCTGCATCATTATGATCAGCCGAGGATGATGCTCATTTCTCAGCCGCTCACTCCAGATAACTACAACACATGGAGTAGGGCAATGATCGGTGCATTGAAGGCCAAAAACAAACTTCGTTGATGGAACCTTCAAGAAACCAGAACAGAAGGTCGCTATAGCAAACTTACATCAATGGGATCGATGCAACGACTTGGTTAAAACATGGTTGGTGAACTCAATATCATTAGAACTTTAGTCGAGTGTCATTTATTATGACCTTGCGTGCCAAGTTTGGGAAGACTTGAAAGAACATTTTGCCCAAACGAACAATATGTGGTTGTACCATATTGAGAGTGCAATTCATGATTGCATTCAAGGAAAAATAACTGTAAGTTCCTATTTCACCAAACTCAAGGCGTTGTGGGATGAGAGAGATGTTGTGATCAGCCTACCAGATTGCAACTACAACACTTTGCAACATGTGTTGGCATTTCAGCAAAATCAAAAGGCCATTAAGTTTCTCATGGGACTTAATGAAACATTCAGTGTAGTGAAGGATCAAATTCTATTGATGGATCCACTTTCCCCCGTCAACAAGGTATATTCCCTTATGCTACGACATGAGAAGTAGCACAACACCACTACCGGAAAGGCACCGGTTCAGGAGGTTGTTGCCTTTGCCACAAAAGTACCAGACTCTAGCAAGAAGAGTGCATATATGAAGTGTGCTCACTGCAACAAAAGCAATCACACCACTGAGTATTGTCGTGCTCATTTAAAGTGTGATTATTGTGGCTGGAAGGGTCATACAATGGATTATTGTCGGGAACTTAAAAGGGCCGATCCAGAACAACAAATAAGTCATTCTAAACAGGAGCGATCAAGAGGTAACAATGTTTCAAGTAACCTTGAAAGGCAAGAATTGACAAGCTCTTTTCCCTTCACGCCTAACCAATGCAAGCAAATCATGACCATGCTCAACAACAACAAAGCTAAAGTGAACAACGTTGGTAAAAATTCCTCTATGAATGATCTCTCAGGTAAAGCATTTTCTTTCCTCTATGAATGATCTCCTCACATACCTTGTTGGCCTCTTTTGTGTTTATTAGAAATAAGACAGTAAAACTGCCAGATGGTTCTTATACCGCTGTGACACATATAGGAACCATGAAATTTTCCACAGATTTTGTCTTACATGATGTTCTTTGCATCCCAACATTCCAACTCAACCTAATTTCCATCAGTAAACTTGCACATTAGTCCTTGTGTATCACCATTTTTCTAAGTTATTTTTGTGTGATTCAGGACCTTCATTCGGGGAAAATGATTGGGACGGAAACTAAACGCGAAGGCTTATATTTTTTGGACGACATCAACAGAAAAACAACCTCATCAACCTCTCATGTTGTCAAGAAAACATCACCACACCTTTGGCATCAACACCTAGGGCACCTCTCTAACCAAGCCATTCGACATACTTCACTTCCTAATAATGACATTAGTTCTTGTGTTTCCAATAATTGTTTTGTGTGTCCTTTAGCCAAACAAAAATTTCAGCTATTATGCCTTTTGAACTACTCCATGTGGATTTTTTTTTTGGAGGGGGGGTGGTGTGTTTCGTGTTGCTTCACTCACTGGCGCATAATATTTCCTCACAATCATTGATGATTACATTCATTGCACTTGGATTTACTTAATGAAGCACAAATCTGACACATGTCATTATTTGACCAGTTTTATCAATCTTGTTGAAAATCAGTTTTCTCATAAAGTGAAGACAATTAGGAGTGACAATGGCCTAGAATTTAACCTCACTAAATTCTACTCGACAAATGGCATTTTTCATGAAACAACATGTGTTGCCACACCCCTCCCCCCCTCCCCAAAAAAAACAAAATGGGGTGGCTAAGTGCACACACCGTCACCTCCTCAACATTGCCAAGCCACTGCTCATTCAAGCTAATTTGCCTACCAATTTATGGGGTGAAGCCATCCTCACAACAGCCTATCTCATAAACTGTACACCCACTCCAGTCTTACATGATAAAACACCTTATGAACTTTTGTTTCACAAGCCACCTAAATATTCCCATTTGAAAGTTTTTGGCTACCTATGTTTTGCATCCACGAACATACACCATCCATCTAAATTTGATGCGCGGTCCATACCATGCATATTTATTGGTTACCCCTATGGCAAGAAAAGATACAAAGTTTATGATCTCAACACACGAAAAACTTTTGTCTCCTGTGATATGCTCTTTCGTGAAAATACATTCCATTTCATCCAATCTTCCGCACCATACTCTGATCCAAACACACAATCACCATTCCAACAACTACGTATCATGGTTGATCCCTCTTTTGATCTGTCAACTGATCCACTCACAACCACCACCATAGAAGAACACAACAATACCTTTCCAATTACCGACAATACTATCAATAAACCTGATCCATTGCCCCCACTTGCCTCACCAAATACCAATAACTCTCTTTCACCTCTTCCTGGTCTCGACAATGCACCACCTATACTGACACAACCATCTAATCACGCCTCCACCCGAACCACGAGACCACCTTCATACCTACAACAATTCAATGTCGATGTCAAGTTGCCTTCTCGTCCCCCTCAATCATCGACTTTTAACGTTGGATCACATAAAGGTAATACTTCTCACCCTTTATCTCAGTCCTTATCATATGATCATTTATCTCCCACTCACCGTGCCTATACCACCTCTCTTTCCATTGCCAAAGAACCCTAAAGTTACTTGTAGGTTATTCAAGATCCTAAATGGTGCCAAGCCATGAGAGATGAGGTTCATGTTCTTGAAGCCAACAACACCTGGACTCTCCAACATCTCCCTCCCGGGAAGAAACCCATTGGATGCAAATGGGTCTACAAAATCAAACTTAATCTAGATGGTTATGTGGAACACTACAAGGCACTCTTGGTTGCCAAGGGGTATACACAAGTCGAAGGTCTTGATTACAAAGAAACCTTTGCTCCGTTGCTAAGTTGGTCACGGTTCGGTTATTACTTGTTGTTGTCGCAGCTTGGGGTTGGCATTTGTACCAACTTGATGTTAATAACGGCTTTCTCCATGGCGACTTACTTGAAGATGTTTACATGCAACTCCTATCAGGATACGGACGAAAGGGGGAGACACGAGTATGCAAACTTCAGAAATCTCTTTATGGACTTAAACAGGCTTTGAGACAATGGTTCCTTAAGCTTTCTTCTACGCTCAAGGCCGCGAGTTATCGACAATCCAATGCAGACTATTCTTTGTTTGCCCAATCCAAAGGCACAAGTCTTACTACTATCCTAGTATATATGGATGATGTGATATTGGCAGGTAATGATTTGCCGTTTATGGTTAAGACAAAAGAATTTTTGGCTAGCAAATTCAAACTCAAGGATCTAGGAAAGTTGAAGTATTTTCTGGGCATCGAAGTTGCAAGGTCATCCCAGGGCATATCATTGTCACAACGAAAGTATGCCTTAGATATATTGGAGGACACTGGTTTTCTTGGAGCAAGACCAGCTCGTTTTCCTATGGATCAAAACTTGGCACTCACGCAGACAGATGGTGAGTTGCTGGAAGACCTATCCACATATAGAAGACTTGTTGGTCGTCTAATTTACTTGACAATAACGTGACCAAACCTTGTTTATTCTATCCACAGTTTGAGTCAACTTATGGATAAGCCCAAACTACCGCACTTAGATGCAGCACATCAAGTTTTGAGGTACATAAAAAGGACACTGGGGCAAGGCATCATGTTTTACTCCACAAGCTCGCTTCAATTAAGAGCATATTGCGACTTTGATTTGGCAAAATGCAAAGATACAAGAAGGCCAGTCTTGGACTATTGCATCATGCTTGGAGACTCACTTATATCTTGAAGGATAAAGAAGCAAACCACAGTAGTAAGATCAACAGCGGAGGCAGAATATAGAGCTATGACATCTACATGCTGTGAGATAACTTGGTTGAGGTATGTTCTTAATGATCTCCATGTTGTTCATTCACAACCAGTTACTTTGTTTTGTGATAATCAAGCTGCACTTCATATTGCATCTAACCCCGTGTTCCATGAGAGGACGAAACATATCGAAACCAATTGTCATTTGGTTCGAGAAAAGATACAAGAAGGTGTTGTCAAAACTACCCATGTACGAACTCTACAACAATTGGCAGATTTATTCACCAAAGCACTAAGTATCTCCCAGTTTGAATTAGCAAGTTGAGTGTAATCAACATACACTCCAATTTGAGGGGGAGTGTCAAAGATTGCGAGAATCAAGGATGAGGATTTGGTCCTATAGTACATATATGGGAAGTATTTTTGTATTATTTGGTTTCTGCTTTTATAAGTCAATATGTAATTACCTAGTTTAGCACATACTCGTGTATATAAGTATGAGTTGTAAACCTTATTGAATCAATCAATCAAAACAATTGGTTGAAACCAAATTGGTTTTCTACAGAGCATGTGTGCGAGCGTAGTTCCGTAATTGAAACCTCATTTACTGAGGATGAAATCTTTGATCCTACGGTTGCAGGCATATTCGATCTACTAGGAAAAAATGTTGGTTCCGAAGGTACCGGAAGAGTGATGGAGTTGCTACTAAGCATGAGAATAACTGAAATCATGTGGCCTATCAGCTTTATTGTGTTGCAAACATAACAATCCAACCTGAATAATGCATCTCATTGCTTCAATATTTGAGTCAGTCCTCAAGGTTGGATCCATAAAATTTGAAGTTGTCCCTTCCCTCCAAGTTTTCCATGCCTGCATGATTTATGAACAAGTGAAAACAAGATGAAACAAAGTCCGAAGACACTTAAAAACCATGAAGCCCCCACGCTTTTTTTTTGTTTAACTCAAATAGATAGCCTACAAGTAAGGAATCATATCCGTATAGAATTGAGAATCTCCTTCGACTTTTTTTTGCAGAAAGAATCTCTGTAGACTTTACTTGCAATCCAAGACACCTAATAAAGACTAACCAGATCAACGAATCCATAATGCATTATGAGTTTAAACCCTAACCTCAGGTTCGAGTGACGACTGTGATCGACCACACTTAAGTTGGATTTCGTTGAATAAACTCCAACATTAATGTATCTACAGCTTTGGTGTGTTAGTAGCGGAAACAATAACGTGGACGAAAAATAGCTCTTTCCATCGTGGAGGGAATGAAAAGTGATAGACTATTATACTGCAATTGAATGCTAGGGGAAGTATGAACAATTTATATCTGTACATTCACAAATCGTGCAGGTATGGAAAGATTGGAGGGAAGAGACGACTTCAATTGCAATAGATGATAGATCCCGCCTTAACTACTACAAGAACTGAAATAAAAAAAATGCAATCTTACTTTCAATATGGCCAAATTTTTTTCTCAGACTTTTTTAACGTAACCTTTGTGGTGAAAAAGTTGTTAATTAAACCTCTGTGATAAGCGCTCTAGCAATGACAGTTCAAATATTCAAGTGTCTGTTAGTCTACCGTCTAATATACCTGAGCCTCAATGGTTTATAGTCGTCATGCCAGAATCCAAACAAGCACTCCAATAGCCACATGCGCTCCACGAATCATACTCAACACAGCATACTTGGTTCCTGCACTAGGCTGTGCACTAGCCACGGAATCTTTTGCATTAGGGAATACCGGATATATCACACTTGCTGTTGTGCGATCAACGGTCTGTAATACTCTAAAAATCTCATTTTGGATCTCATTGCCACTCCAGAGGGTGGATTATATCTCGTTTGCTCAATGGGTGGGCAAGGTTGCTGTAATTCTTGTATTATATCTGTTTCATTACCACATGATGGAGCCTTCGTTGGAGTATTATACATGAGATTGTTAAGTAAGTGGTTGAGAATGAGGACAATATGGATAGACCTCTACTTGTAAAAGAAGAATGATCAGGTATTGGAGACAAGAAACTTATAATTCCAAGTGACTGTTTATTGCTATGGTTTTCAAAAACATCTCAAGTTGTAAATGATTTTAACGGCGATTGCGTCGTTGACTAAGTCGACTATGCTGTTGGATACGGCAGCCCCCTTGGCACTAGACACGATTGTTGAGAGATTGAAATCCCTTATCACATGATGATGATGATGATTATCTTTCTTCTTCAAATTTATCTTCCTTGTGTTTTTTGTTATGCAGTAAGATAGATATTCGTCTAAACGATTATTATGAGACTCACGTGCATATTGTGATCAACGAGTAACAAAATTTATAATTTGGACCGCAACTGCCAATGGAGTTCATCACAAGTTAAAAATGATGTCTAACCACATCGATCACGAAATTAGCCTTTTAATTCCTGTATTTACAATTTGAACCTCAATTGCCAAAGAAATTCATCACAAATATGTAATTAATAACTTTTTCACTACAAGAATTACACCACAGGATCACGAAAATTGGCCTTTTAATTTCTGTTTAATAAGAGGCAGATTCACCAATAAGCCAAAAGGCAAAAGTTAAAGAAAAAGTTCCGTTGCCGGGAATCGAACCCGGGTCTCCTGGGTGAAAGCCAGATATCCTAACCGCTGGACGACAACGGATTTATAGATGAGAGCATAAAGTAAGAATATATAACTGATGGACCAACTATCATTTCATTCTCATGATAGCTAGCAATTCTCTCTTACTCCCAGCATATCACAACTAGCATTTTTCATGAATGGATTTGACATGTCGGTCATTGGGCTGGAGCATCACGAGAGCTGCTCTATCAAAAAATGGGAAAACGAGGTTTTTTTCAATCCAAACAAACGGTACATAACAAAAGTCACGTGCTTTAATTCTCTACTTGGTGAGAGTTCTTTCTCTCTTCCCTGAGAGTATTTATCATTGCCTGTGAGCTTTTCAATCTTGGGTTTTTCCGATGGCATCGGCCCTAGCTTCGGCTAGGGTCGGCTGTCGTGTCTTTTCTTTTTTTCTTTTCCTTCTTCTCTCCCTGCCTCTACTGTTATCTCTTCCCAATTTTCTCTCTGGTTTCCCATGTTACTCTACTCTTGAAGGTATACATCTTCCCTGCCTCTCTTTGACACGTCCCGATCTCGATATTTCCCGAATACCATAATAGGCATGTGTTAGCCAACACCCGAGGGTGACGAAAACCATTTATTGAGTGCAAATGCTGAAAAAAAAGGGTAGATAAGGCTTATAAATATAAAAAAAAAATAATGAATATGCATTTAAGGAACGTATTTAGAGTACACAACTAACTAGAACACTACAAGAAATAATATAAAATTGAATGAATAGAAGAATGGGTCCTACTTCGAGAAGACTCGAAGATGCCAATGCGGAAGTGCCTTGAACCCTTGTATGCCTCGATTCTTAGTCTTGAAGGGGGCACAAAACAAACATGAGTAGACCAAATTGATATATATATATAATAAAACAGCTATCAACGTACTAACCCCCAGGTTTTATGAAAACACATATATATCATCATAAACATAGATTTTTCGAAACCTAGCATGCCGTGCAATGTCTCAAATCATAACTTGTATATATAATAATCACTAGTGAAGTCCGATAACCCCCAAGGCCCATGCCGACTCCCCGTCAATGTGCTAATAGCCAAAGGAAAAACACTTCAGGCCCTATGCTAACACCATAACCGTCGTCCGGGACGGACCGGAATCTATCCCTTCATCCCGTAGTGGAATAAGAACCACTAAGTAAGTACAAAATCATTGAACATATATATTGAAAAGCAACTTCATAGTATAAAGTCATCCATCATCTATACTATAAAGAGGTGTAATAAACATGTTCTAAATATCATATCGTCATCCATCAGATATTCTATAAGAACACAGGTTATAGGGAAAAATGGTAATAATTCAAACTAGTCTCAGTAAGCATGTTATCTCATAAAACATTTCATAAAACATAGTCATCAAATCATGTTTTTCATGTATTCATTTCTACTATCAAAAAATGCATTTTTAAAAGGGGTCCACTCACAGATACTTAGCCGCTGAAGAGCCAAGCAAACTAGTGGAGACAAAACGCCATAATAAATTGCCCATAAGCACATTAAGGGTACATTTAGTCAAACTCTACTCAAACGACTTATTTTGGGAAAATGGACATCGGAAATGGATTCAGGTCGTCAAAATTAGCCTAGAATGGGTCCCGCACAAAAACCTAAAAAGTCAACAGTCAAAGTCAACATTGACCGGGTCAACAGTCAGACTGGGTCAAAGTCAACGAATTAGGGTCAAGGATATTGGGTTAGACCTGGTTGAGTCAAAGGGTTTAGACTTGGGTTTGGGTTCTAATGGGTTTGGGTTTTAAAAGGGATTGGGTTCGGGTCACAAAGGCCCAAGGTTTTGGTTTAAAAGGGAGTTGGGTTCTGATGGGTTTGGAACCTGGGCTGGACCTAAGGCTTGGGTTCAGCCCTAAAGGCTTGGCACAAGGGCTTGGGTGCCCAAAGGTCTGGGTTGAGGGGGGATTTCAGACCACCTTTTGGCCGGTTTGGTGGTTGATTTTCTAAGGCTCATATCTTAATCGTCACTCAACGAAATCGAGTGAAACAAAAAGGAAAGTTGTAGTACCCAGCGAGAGGAAAAGATTGATACCTTGCACGCCGGCCAACTCACTATGGTTTGGCCTGAAATTTTCTCGAAAGGGGCGATGCTTGCAGGTAAATTTGGAAAAGCTACTCCAAGCTATTTTCTATGATTCAAACGTATACACAACTTAAAACAAGTTTCAATCTAACCCTAAAACACATCCTAAGGGTTTCTAAAAGCTTACCAACGTCGAAAAAATACGAAACACGACGGAGAAGATGATGAACAGTACCGGCCGAAAGGAAGAGAAGGGTTTGTGGTGTTCTTTCTTTGAATCTTAGTTCGCAAGGGTGATGGTGATGGTGTTGCAGGTAAATAGTAAGGGTGTGCGTGTGGGTGGATCGGAGGGTGAGAGGGTTTCGAGAGAGAAAGAGAAGGGAGAGATCACAGAGGGAGAATGAAAGAGAAAAGAGAACAGAGAGAGAGAGAGAGAGAGACTTTTCAGAAAAATAAAAGAAAAGGGAAGGGAACCGAGGGACATATCAGGAGGTGGGCCCCTTGTTACACTCTTCAATCCAATTGTTAGCCATGTTTCTTTCTAAGATTGTGTGTCAAGTTCCGATAGTTGCTCCGGCTCAGGTGATACAACCACCACCACTTTCTCCTTGTAATCTGTTGGCTTCAACAGTGTCACTTGGCTGCCGATTATCCCTTGTTTATGGCTATGCTCTTTTAGCAACTTGTGGTTAGAGGTGGCATCTGTGGAGGTGTACTATATGGAGGAGGGGAATCGGCCATTAGACCTATTTCAAAGGGTGGAGATGGAAGTGGAAGCTTTTGGCAGAAGCTGTGTAGTTTATGGGCCTTTCTGTTTTTGTTTCCTTTAGCTTAGGCCTTTTTTGGTTGTATTTAAAGTGTGTGTTGGGCCTTTGTTATAAAGTGTGGTTTTTGTAATAAAATTTTCTTTGACCAAAAAAAAAAAAAAAAGAAAAAAAAACGGGTACATAATCTACCCTAAATTCAACTACAAGGAGGAAAAGAGCTTGAATTGAGACGAAGTGGGTAAAAGAGAAAGCGGTTGTATGCCCCAGGATAATCCACCACTGCAAAAACAGGGTTTCAGTTACTGGATCCCCACTACCGCTAGCTAGTGCTTGATGATGGAAAGTTGGAAACTGTATATGTAAAGTGCTAATGCTGTAAATCAGCACCATTTTGGTCCAATTTTGTTTTAGGTGATGTGCTTTCATTCTTTATCCCTTATTCATCCTCAAGCCATAAATAATCACCGCACAAGATGGGGAAAAAATTGTTGTTTATGTAAGAATTTCATCGTCCTGTTTAGTATAAAATGATATGCAATCAACTCCGATAATGTTCCTTTTTCTCAATCAATTGTCCTTTAAATATCTTCCTTTCCCTGTTAGGCTATTAACATCCATCAAATTCTTCATTCGATATTATTCTTAAAGAACATCCACAGAATAACAACTTTATTATTCTTTAACATAACAAAATTGTTCTTATTATACAAAAAATAGGGCGCTTTGAAATATAGCAACTTGTATGATATGGAAGTGTGGAGTCACAATGGTGTCTCGAGAATTTCAATTTTGACCTCTTGTGATCAAATTTGACGTAGCGTGATATAATGAACAGGAAATCGATCGAACGAAATACCCTAAGCTAGAATATATGGGTAATCTAGAAAAGCCTCAAAGTTTACTATTGAATGATACTAAGATTACAATCCTAACACCCTATAAGTTGCTTATATAGCGTCTATTAACCCTAGATTATCTAGGGATACAAATAGGAAACAAATTAAACATATAACTAAAAACATAAAAGGTCCTAAAATCTTGAAATTCCATTTTTGGGCTAGTATATTAACGACATTTTCCCAAAAATGCCTCTACATCAAGGCAAAGCACTAAGGTGGTTGTAGTCAAATTAAGATTTGATAGTATTTTAATAGACTTTAAAATCAGAGTGTAATCAATTAAGAGTTTGAAAGAAGATTTTAAAAGATTTGAAAATCATGGTGTAGTCAAATTATGATTTGAGGGGATTTGAAGAATACATCCAAATATATGAGTAGTCAATTAAAATTTTAAAAAATCCATACAAATCTAGATGTAGTGGGAATGCCAAAGATTTGCTAGGATTTTTGTAAATGAAGGATTTTGATGGATCTGAGGGTGGGAAGTATAAATACAAAATGTCATCAACAATCCAACCCTCCCCCTATGATTTCTTTTCATGAGCAAAGAAGATGAACAGTCCTACCATGAATTCTTCTCCACTTTGTCTTTCACTTCTTTTTGTCCTTCCTCCGCAGATTTGAGGGTATATCTACCATGGTTCTGATGCTTGGTCTGTTTCTCATACTATAATTGGGGCTCCTGTCGTGGGAAAAAAAATAAGGGGTGCTACATTGTAGCCACTGTAAATGGATTTGAAAGAGAAGGTGGAGGAGGGGGATGGCGGATAGGGAGTAGAAGAAGAAGAGAAGAGTTTTAGTGAGAGAGGTTGAGATTGTAAATGTTTGGTTCGTCACATGGTTCTCTCTGAAACGGCGGGTCATAGCCCAAAGCGAACAAATGAGCCAAAATCTACAATTCTCGCTGCCTACTTTACGTCCCTCCAATTATTCTTTTATCATAAGATCAAAACTAGAATTACAAAGTTTATGAGCTAATTAGACATCCAAAACATGTGCTTAATTAACTTCATTTTACCTCAGCTTATTTTCTCTCCGAGCTGAAATTTCAAAGGTAACCAAAGAATAATTTTCAACATCGCATACATTTCTGACTAGCAATTTGTAGCAAAACGCACTGCTAATTGATACAAATTTGATAATTATCAAAAACAACAAAACGATGGTCAAATCACCAGGCACATGGTAGGAGATAATGTTCATACATAATTTGCAGAGCCATTGGTTCACACAAGGCAAATATACAATGATTTCCTCAACCTCTCCATTTTTTCTCTCTCTCATAATTCTGTTACTCATCGCCAATACCAGTATTCAATCCCTTGATCGTCAGCAACCTTTTCTACGTGTGGCATGTTCTTACAGCAAAGGCAACTACACCAACAGTGTCTACCAGACCAACCTCAATCTTCTTCTGCCTTCTCTCCACCTCAGCAACGGCTATGGCTTCTACAATGACTCTTTCGGTGAAAACTCCGACCAAGTTTACGCAATCGGACTTTGTAGAGGAGATCTTATAGCCGATGCTTGCAGTGCTTGCCTTGGTAACTCTACCAATATTCTCACACAGAGTTGCCCTAATCAGATGGAGGCAACTATATGGAACGAAAACTGCATGTTGCGCTACTCAAACCGCACGTTATATGGAATCCTTGAAGTTCTTCCTGCTTTTTATCAATCGAATTCAGAAAACGTTTCGTCATCATCGTTGGTGGTTGATGAGTTCAACCAACAGCTCATGACACTGTTGGAAAGTCTAACAAATGAAGCTTCGGGAGGTGGTTCGCTTAGGAAGTATGCAGTAGGAAACTAAAGCGTAACAGATTCTAATCGGACGATGTTTGGCCTTGCGCAGTGCACTCCAGATTTGTCCACCTTGGACTGCAACCATTGCTTAAAGGGTGGTTTGGAGTTTATTAGTAACAGTTTTTATGGGAAGGATTCTGTGAGGTTTGTTAAACCTTGCTGTAATTTAAGGTATGAGGCTTACCTCTTCTTTGATCCCGCGATCGGATCGTCGGGATCACTGGCACCAGCCCCAACTTCTCCACCATCAGGTATATATATGTGTATGTGTGTGTGTGTGTGTGTGTGTGTGTGTCATTTGATCGTTTGCTTTCAAGGTAGCAAAATATGTGGTTTAGTTAATGATGTGAACTGGAAATTAGGAAAAATTCTAATTCCACCTGCAGATTCTGTTGGGGGTCCTCAACTTCAATAGAAGATCAGATATTACTTGTTATTACTTTGTAAGAAGTCTAGGATTGAATTAAATGAAATTTCAGCCACGGAAACAGAGGATTTTGGGTTTTTGTAGGAAAGAAGAGTACTCATACACCTTGGGTTATCATTATACCTATTGTGGCGACTGCTGAAGCTTCGGTACTAGTTGTATCCATCTGCATGTATCTGAGAGCGAAGAAGAGAACGAACGGACTTACTGAAGGTACATACAGAATAATTAGTTTTTCTTTAATTACTTGATCCACTAAAAAAAAACTCCTATATGCAAATATGTAAAACAAATAATAAACTTGTTTTTCTTAAATATTTCCTAATGCTTGCAGAAGAAATTACAAATGCAGATCAAATTACAAGTGCAGAAGCCTTGCAATTCGACGTTGACTCCATTAGAGTTGCAACAAATAACTTTTCCGAGGCAAATAAGCTTGGACGAGGTGGATTTGGTGACGTTTACAAGGTTGTGAATGTCTTGTTGTACGAATAATAATGTTGGATGTGCGCCAAAGTGAGACATATGTTAACTTGTAATTTTGATTGAATGCAGGGTAGGCTTGCGAGTGATGAAGATATAGCAGTGAAAAGGCTTTCTAGAGATTCTGCACAAGGAGACTTGGAATTTAAAAACGAGGTCTCGTTAGTGGCAAAGCTTCAACATCGGAATTTGGTTAGGCTCTTAGGTTTTTGCCTGGAAGGAAATGAAAGGCTTCTTGTCTATGAGTTTGTCCCTAATGGAAGCCTTGATAAATTCATATTTGGTAAGGTCTGCTTTTACTTCAAAAGTTTATTTGTGTGCAGTTCGTGCTACAAATGAGCACAAATATTGCATAATTTTATTTTTACATGAATATGTAGATGCAGTCAAGCGTGCAAACTTGAATTGGGATAGTCGCTACAAAATTATAGTAGGCATTGGACGAGGACTCCTTTACCTTCACGAAGATTCTCGTCTCAGGATTATTCACCGTGATCTAAAAGCTAGCAACGTATTGCTAGATGCAGAAATGAACCCCAAAATTGCTGATTTTGGGTTGGCAAGGTTGTTTGTGCTTGACCAAGTACAAGGCGAAACCAATCGA